>NC_137348.1:11304883-14251133 GCF_965287045.1 Carcharhinus amblyrhynchos
CCTTCTGCCCCCCCTCCCTCCCTCCCTCTTCCTTCTGCCCCCCCCTCCCTCCCTCTTCCTTCTGCCCCCCCTCCCTCCCTCTTCCTTCTGCCCCCCCTCCCTCCCTCTCCCTTCTGCCCCCCTCCCTCCCTCCCTCCCCTTCTGCCCCCCTCCCTCCCTCCCTCCCCCTTCTGCCCCCCTCCCTCCCTCCCTCCCCCTTCTGCCCCCCCTCCCTCCCTCCCTCTTCCTTCTGCCCCCTCTCCCTTCCTTCTGCCCCCCCTCCCCTCCCTCTTCCTTCTGCCCCCCCTCCCTCCCTCTTCCTTCTGCCCCCCCTCCCTCCCTCCCTCTTCCTTCTGCCCCCCCCTCCCTCCCTCTTTCCTTCTGCCCCCCCTCCCTCCCTCCCTCTTCCTTCTGCCCCCCTCCTCCCTCCCTCCCTCTTCCTTCTGCCCCCCCCTCCCTCTTCCTTCTGCCCCCCTCCCTCCCTCTTCCTTCTGCCCCCCCTCCCTCCCTCTTCCTTCTGCCCCCCCTCCCTCCCTCTTCCTTCTGCCCCCCCTCCCTCCCTCCCTCTTCCTTCTGCCCCCCCCTCCCTCCCTCTTCCTTCTGCCCCCCCCTCCCTCCCTCCCTCCCTCTTCCTTCTGCCCCCCCCTCCCTCTTCCTTCTGCCCCCCCTCCCTCTTCCTTCTGCCCCCCCCTCCCTCTTCCTTCTGCCCCCCCTCCCTCTTCCTTCTGCCCCCCCCCCTCTTCCTTCTGCCCCCCCTCCCTCTTCCTTCTGCCCCCCCTCCCTCTTCCTTCTGCCCCCCCCTCCCTCTTCCTTCTGCCCCCCCCTCCCTCTTCCTTCTGCCCCCCCTCCCTCTTCCTTCTGCCCCCCCCTCCCTCTTCCTTCTGCCCCCCCCCTCCCTCTTCCTTCTGCCCCCCCCTCCCTCTTCCTTCTGCCCCCCCCTCCCTCTTCCTTCTGCCCCCCCTCCCTCTTCCTTCTGCCCCCCCTCCCTCTTCCTTCTGCCCCCCCCTCCCTCTTCCTTCTGCCCCCCCCTCTTCCTTCTGCCCCCCCTCCCTCTTCCTTCTGCCCCCCCCCTCTTCCTTCTGCCCCCCCTCTTCCTTCTGCCCCCCCTTCCTTCTGCCCCTCCCTCCCTCTTCCTTCTGCCCCCCTCCCTCCCTCCCTCTTCCTTCTGCCCCCCCCTCCCTCCCTCCCTCTTCCTTCTGCCCCCCCTCCCTCCCTCCCTCTTCCTTCTGCCCCTCCCTCTTCCTTCTGCCCCCCTCCCTCTTCCTTCTGCCCCCCCTCCCTCTTCCTTCTGCCCCCCCCTCCCTCTTCCTTCTGCCCCCCCCTCCCTCTTCCTTCTGCCCCCCCTCCCTCCCTCCCTCTTCCTTCTGCCCCCCCCTCCCTCCCTCCCTCTTCCTTCTGCCCCCCCCCTCTTCCTTCTGCCCCCCCCTCTTCCTTCTGCCCCCCCCTCTTCCTTCTGCCCCCCCTCTCTTCCTTCTGCCCCCCCCTCTTCCTTCTGCCCCCCCCCTCTTCCTTCTGCCCCCCCCTCTTCCTTCTGCCCCCCCCCCTCCCTCTTCCTTCTGCCCCCCCCCTCCCTCCCTCTTCCTTCTGCCCCCCCCCTCCCTCCCTCTTCCTTCTGCCCCCCCCCTCCTCTTCCTTCTGCCCCCCCTCCCTCCCTCTTCCTTCTGCCCCCCCCTCCCTCCCTCTTCCTTCTGCCCCCCCCCTCCCTCCCTCTTCCTTCTGCCCCTCCCTCCCTCCCTCCCTCTTCCTTCTGCCCCCCCCCCTCCCTCCCTCTTCCTTCTGCCCCCCCCCTCCCTCCCTCTTCCTTCTGCCCCCCCCTCCCTCTCTCCCTCTTCCTTCTGCCCCCCCCTCCCTCTCTCCCTCTTCCTTCTGCCCCCCCCTCCCTCTCTCCCTCTTCCTTCTGCCCCCCCCTCCCTCTCTCCCTCTTCCTTCTGCCCCCCCCCTCCCTCTCTCCCTCTTCCTTCTGCCCCCCCCCTCCCTCTCTCCCTCTTCCTTCTGCCCCCCCTCCCTCTTCCTTCTGCCCCCCCCCTCCCTCTCTCCCTCTTCCTTCTGCCCCCCCCTCCCTCTCTCCCTCTTCCTTCTGCCCCCCCCTCCCTCTCTCCCTCTTCCTTCTGCCCCCCCCCTCCCTCTCTCCCTCTTCCTTCTGCCCCCCCCTCCCTCTCTCCCTCTTCCTTCTGCCCCCCCCTCCCTCTCTCCCTCTTCCTTCTGCCCCCCCCCTCCCTCTCTCCCTCTTCCTTCTGCCCCCCCCTCCCTCCCTCCCTCCCTCTTCCTTCTGCCCCCCCCCTCCCTCCCTCTTCCTTCTGCCCCCCCCCTCCCTCCCTCTTCCTTCTGCCCCTCCCTCCCTCCCTCCCTCTTCCTTCTGCCCCCCCCCTCCCTCCCTCTTCCTTCTGCCCCCCCCTCCCTCTCTCCCTCTTCCTTCTGCCCCCCCCTCCCTCTCTCCCTCTTCCTTCTGCCCCCCCCTCCCTCTCTCCCTCTTCCTTCTGCCCCCCCCTCCCTCTCTCCCTCTTCCTTCTGCCCCCCCCCTCCCTCTCTCCCTCTTCCTTCTGCCCCCCCCTCCCTCTTCCTTCTGCCCCCCCCTCCCTCTTCCTTCTGCCCCCCCCTCCCTCTCTCCCTCTTCCTTCTGCCCCCCCCCTCCCTCTCTCCTCTTCCTTCTGCCCCCCCCCCTCTCTCCCTCTTCCTTCTGCCCCCCCCCTCCCTCTCTCCCTCTTCCTTCTGCCCCCCCCTCCCTCTCTCCCTCTTCCTTCTGCCCCCCCCCTCCCTCTCTCCCTCTTCCTTCTGCCCCCCCCTCCCTCTCTCCCTCTTCCTTCTGCCCCCCCCTCCCTCTCTCCCTCTTCCTTCTGCCCCCCCCTCCCTCTCTCCCTCTTCCTTCTGCCCCCCCCCTCCCTCTCTCCCTCTTCCTTCTGCCCCCCCCTCCCTCTCTCCCTCTTCCTTCTGCCCCCCCCCTCCCTCTCTCCCTCTTCCTTCTGCCCCCCCCCTCCCTCCCTCCCTCCCTCCCTCTTCCTTCTGCCCCCCCCCTCCCTCTCTCCCTCTTCCTTCTGCCCCCCCCTCCCTCCCTCCCTCCCTCTTCCTTCTGCCCCCCCCCCCCCTCCCTCCCTCCCTCCCTCTTCCTTCTGCCCCCTCCCTCCCTCCCTCCCTCCCTCCCTCTTCCTTCTGCCCCCCCCCTCCCTCCCTCCCTCCCTCCCTCCCTCTTCCTTCTGCTTCTCCGCGCCCCGCCCCTGCCCGCGCGTGCTGCGGGTGGCAGTTGGCCGTGCAGTCAGTCAGATGTAGTCAGGGCTCAGGGGGAGGGGAAGAGGCGAGTGGTAAAACTATGAAGGAGAAAATGAAGAATTAATCGTCGACCCTATCTCGACCAACTCCGGATTATCGGCATTTTTCCCTGTCGCTGATCAGTCGCCTGCCTGCTTGTTTGCTTGCAGATTTTCTTCTCGATTGTAGATTTTTTTCTTTTCATTTTAATTCTGGAATCGCCCGCCGACCATGAGCTGGGGAACGGAGCTGTGGGTGAGTGAGGAAAAATTAATTAAAATAAAACCCTCCGAAAAATGTGTGTTTAATCCCACTGACGAGATTGATCCCTTTCATCTGAAAATCCGTGAGGGGAGATTGATGTATTTATTTGTAGACTGGTCAATGATCACTTTTGAAATATTAACCATATCAATAATTGCTTGCGGTTTTAAAAATGTTCCCTCGTTTTATAATTCTCCAATGCATTTTTATATTTTATGAATGGATTGAGGGATGGAAATGTTAATACGAGGTTGATGCAAAGGCCGGTAGGGGATTAGGAGGCGGTTGTTTAATTTTATTGTTTTTTTTGCTATGGTTAAAATCGTTTTGTGTTTTTTTTTTGCAACGAGTGGGGTGAAACCCACCGTCCGAGGAAATCGATAAATAAGCCTAATCGTTCACTGCCCAACCTCACTGTATTGGAAATTGCAGCATCTCTCTGGTGGCTTTACAAAAAAATTTTTTAAAATGGAAATTTCCGCTCTTGATAAAAAAAAGGCTGTGGGGGAAGGGAAGTGGTGTTTCTTTTTTAATCAGCCAGAAACAAGTCATTGGTGTTGACACATCCAGCACCTGACCACGGTAGACAAAGATATTTCAATAGGTTTGCAAGTTATTACAGTGTTTCTTCGCCTTCCCCCAAAATGATAGTAGTGTGGGCAAAACCTGAAGAGGAAATGCTGCCTCTCACGCCTTGAATATGCATGGCAGTGCTTGGCTCTTTCCCACACATGCTGTATTCAGATTCTTCCAGAAAAAGGCTTTCCAGAAACATCGTGGGTTTCCCCCGGGTGCTCTGGTTTCCTCCCAAAAGACAAGCTGGTTAGGTGCTTTGGCCATGCTAAATTCTCCCTTGGTGTACCCGGACAGGTGCCAGAGTGTGGTGACGAGGGGATTTTCGGAGTAACGTCATTGCAGTAGTAAATCTACTTGTGACTAATAAATAAACTTTATGGGTGGCACAGTGGCTCGACCTGCTGCTTCACAGCATCAGGAAGCTGGGTTTGATTCCTGGCTTGGGTCACTACCTGTGCAGAGTTTGCGCATTCTCCTCGTGTCTTGTGTGGGTTTCCTCCGGGTACTCGGTTTCCTCCCACAGTCTGAAAGACGGCTGGTTAGGTGCATTGGCCATGTTAAATTCTCCCTCAGTGTACACGAACTGGCGCCAGAGTGTGGTGACTAGGGGATTTTCACAGCAATTTCATTGCTGTGTTAATGCAAGTCTACTTGTGACACTAATAAGTAAACTTCAAAAAAAAATCTTCCACCACTCCTGCCAGTGAAATCAAGGTGATCACTCACTCAGAGATAATCACTGACAAACATTGTTTGCTGAGAAAGGCAGAAACTTTACTTCTAAGTCTAGAAAATCATAGAATCCCTCTAATGTACGCATCTCAGGACATTAATTTTTGGCATGGCCTATCAACCTAACATGCACATCTTTGGACTGTGGGAGGAAACTGGAGTACCCGGAGGAAACGCATGCAGACACGAGAAGAATGTGCGAACTCCACACAGTCAGTGACCCAAGCCAGGAATCGAACCCATGTCCCTGGAGCTGTGAAGCGGCAGTGCTAACCACTGTGCTACCATGCCGCCTTATTGAAAATGACCCTCTCATTAATGCAACTTTTTTGTTACCTGATGACACATAAGAACATAAGAAATAGGAACAGGAGTAGGAGTAGGCCATCTGGCCCCTCGAGCCTGCCCTGCCATTCAATAAGATCATGGCTGATCTGTCGTGGCTCAGTTCCACATTCCCGCCCTCTCCCCATAACCCTCTCTCTTATCATGAAGTTTGTAGGAAAGGATTGGAGTGTAATTGGTTTCAATTAAAGCAAAACCAAGTTTGACCGTACGATTGAAGTAAATTACTGTGGATGCTGGAATCTGAAACAAAAACAAAAATTGCTGGAAAACCTCAGCAGGTCTGATAGCATTGGTGGAGAGAGAATACGGCCAACGTTTTGAGTTTTGATGACCATTTGTCAGAGCTGAAAGCAAAGAAAGTCAGAAGAGATTTGTACTATCGGAAGAGAATTGCCTCCCCACCCTTATAACATAAATCTCTTCAGATTTTAGTTGGTCTTAATGCTCTGAAGGATCATCCAGACTTGAAACGTTGGCTCTAGTCTCGCCCCACAGATGCTGTCAGACCTGCTGAGATTTTCCAGCATTTTCTGTCGTTGTTGCAAAGTTATGATCAGTTGGATTGAAATGGTTACTTGTAATTTCTAAGAAAATTGGTTTGTAGGTGATGTGAGGGATATAGTGTCATTCACTCTTTGTAAGCGATCATAATTTGTGTTTTCATAATAGTCCCACTCATTTTTTGGAGATAAAATAGATTACATTCTGATGAATTTGAAGTGATTTATTTAAGAATTTAAATTCAAATTATCACATCATTAGCAGCAAATATTCTGGCCAGTGACTAGGAGTGATATCTCTATGTGGTTGGGAACATTTTTCAACATGACCCAGCAAAACTACCTAACATATTTACGTATATTCTGGGTAGCCCCTTTATGATGTTATCCATCACGTTTACCTGTTAACCCTTTAGATGGACACATTTGCAGATGAATGTTAATTGCTGTAAACTCCTGGAAGTTGTTGAAACACCATCATGAAGTTGACAACCAGTGAGAATATAGTTTGTATTTTGTGAATGTTATTGCAATGTCGTTAACATGGCCACTATAATCTGCTCCTGAACCATTTTGTTTCTATTTATTGATGGGATATGGTTGACAGTGGCATGGCTACATCTATTGTCTATCCCTAGTTGACCTGACAAAATATATTGGCCTTGGAGGGAGTACAGAGAAGGTTCACCAGGCTGATACCAGAGATGAGGGGTTTAGCTTATGAGGAGAGATTGAGTAGACTGGGTCTGTGCTCATTGGAGTTTAGAAGGCTGAGGGGGGACCTTATAGAGACTTTCAAGATAATGAAGGGGCTAGATAGGGTAGAGGTAGAGAGATCCTTTCTGCTTAGAAAGGATAGCAGAACTAGAGGGCACAGCCTTAAAATAAGGGAGGGGGCAGTTTAGAACGGAGTTGAGGACGAACTTCTTCACTCAAAGGGTGGTGACTCTCTGGAATTCTCTGCCCATTGAAATGTTGGAGGCTACCTCGTTGAATATATTTAAGTCACGGGTAGATAGATTTCTGATAGACAAGGGAATTAAGGGTTATAGGGAGAAAGTGGGAAAGTGGAACTGATTCACTTCAGATCAGCCATGATCTTATTGAATGGCGGGGCAGGCTCGAGGGGCTAGATGGCCTACTCCTGCTCCTATTTCTTATGTTCTTAATATCGTGATCAATAAGTGAAGAAGTAGTTTGTAACAGTAATCTATTTGAATGATGCATTTGCCTTGACGTTTGTCCTGGGTATATTTTTTAATGCATTTTCTTACTTTTGTTGAATGATTTATTCTTTTGTATCTGTCATTCAAAAGATTGACTGCTATCCTATTGGTAGGATGATTTCAATGATTAAATTAGTTAACAGTTATAACAGCATTAGGACAAATTGATCAAGAAATATTTTGCCGTTGAATCAATGGTGATTTTTTTTGAATATTAGTGTTTTATGATATATTTTGGTGTTTATATGCATATAATACATTAATCACATCTGCAGTCTCCCATGGCAGTTCTTAAATTAATTTTGAAAATAGGGATCCATCTTACGTGGAGTGCTTGAGATTTTGAATAAGGAAGTTACCTGCATCTGCCAACAGCACTTAACGCTAGGATTTGCAACAAGTAGATTTGCCAATTTTAAAGTTATCCATTAACTTAAACAAATCTTGAGCAGTTAGTTTTAATAAGTAAGTCATCTATTCATTCTTTGAATTTTAAAAGCACTCTGTTGGACTGTGTAATCTTTTAATGGATACCTTGAGTATAATAATAGAATCCTTATCTGTAAACCAGTATTAAAATGCAACAGACAGGTTTCAGTCAGGCTATCTGTTGGCTAAATTTATCTCTGAGTATGTCAGAAACGGTGAAGTAGTCTTCAGTTAAACTGAGCAGGAATGTATTGTTCAAGTGCTATTAATGTTGAAGTTTACAGTTTCAAGACAATTACCTTTGAAGGAAAATAATAAATATCCGAAATTTACTTTGTTAGAAACATCCAGTGCCTGTTTCACTTTTGCAAAGTGTGAAATGGCTGATACAACAGTTGATGTACTGTGAAATAATTATTTACATGTTTAAGTGACTGTAATTGACTCTTAACTTGCTGTGATTGCAAGTTGCTGCTTAGTGTTGTATTGTGTTATTTGTTCTTGAAACAAATATTTAGTGCACATGTTTCTTGCTCCTCGTAAATAAGATTTTATTTGTCCACTGTTCCTAATCTTGGATTAGATTAGATTTTGTTTTGTGGTTTTTCTGGGGAAATGCACTATAATGGAAAGGGAGTTGCTGCCTGAAATAAGGTCAGCTTTTTGAACTGAATTCTCAAATTGTCATGGTGGGATTTGAACTTCTTTTCTTTTCGGCTTTTGGATGAGCCACAACCGTAGATACCCATGTCTAATCTTCATAAACTGTGCATAAATATCTCAAAGGTAATCAAGCTTTAACTCCATCATAGACCATAGGTTTGGGAAGATCCATTAGACATATTTGGCAATGTGGAAGCGAATACATTGTGTTTGCTTATTATCTAAAGCTGCAGTATAGTTGACACTCGAACAGGAGTGCCAGAAAACTCAGCAGGTCTGCCAGCATCTGTTAGAAGAGAAACAGAGTTTATGTTTTGAGTCCTTTGACTCTGTCAGAACTGAAAGGAGGGAGAATGTTTGAGCTGTTGAAACTTCTGCTCTGCTTAGGTTGGTGACATGCATATTTGCCAGTGGAGCTATTGGAGGAACAAATTTTAATGTTTTTGGTAAGCTCTCTCAAAAACACGTGAGCTTTTGGAGCTTGAGAGCAAAGTTGGTCATTTAGTAGAAATTGTCAAACCATATTTCTGACTGTATAGGCAGAAGAGTGATCTTGAGGTGACTTGAATTCTAAGAAAGGAGAAGGATGTTAAATGCTACATACGTCTGCTGAGTGCCTTTTTTAGACATGACTTGACAGGAAGGAGTTGGTATGAATGATGTATTGTGATAACAATCTATAATTCCTTTAATACTGAATGTTGTATGCAAATTGCAAGAAGCAAATTAGTTGAAAACACCAATGAATTATTAAGTCTTCTCATAATCCATAGATTTCTCATTGAGCAAAAGTTTATTACTTAATGTACAGAAGCATTGGAAGCTTATGACATCCTAACGTCCTAAGATACCTGTGGCAAAGAAATTGACAATTAAATCTTTTCTCCATCATTATTGATAGTCACATTAACACATTTTCTATAATTATTATGGATACTTTTTCAAATATTAATTTATTCTTAGGACCAGATAGTAAATTGCTGTTGACATTAGAATTGGTCGTTAAGTTTACACCAGAAATATGTTACTTATAGAATTGGTTTACAAACTCTGCTGCAGGAGTCTTTGAAGATAACCAGCTGAATATTCAAGATTATCTGAATTGTGGCCAGAGGCATATGTAGAAATAGTTAAGCGGATTTTGTTGTTCAGGAGAGTTGGTACTGTAGAACCTTTTCAAACTTAAAATATAGAATTCTTAAGGACCTGAGAATTGAAAAATGTTATGGTAAACCCTCACACATGATTGCTTAAACCTCAGCTAGAGGATCATGTCTAATTCTGGACATAATACTTCAGAAAGGATATGTTGAAGCCTTTAAAAATGACACATAGGAGATTTACCAGAGTGGTACCAGGGATGAAGGATTTCAGTTATCTCGAGATGCTTTATTTATCCTCTATTAGAGCAGGGAAGGTTAAGTGGAGTTGCTCAAAATTATTAGAAGTTTGATTGAGTAAATCATGAGAAACTGTTTCTGGTGGGCAAAACATAGATGATTGTCTTACGGATAATCCATTCCCCCAACTTTCTGACAATGTCTGAAAGGTTAGTGAAAGTAGTAACAGTAGGAAAGGAATTGGATCGTTAGTTATAAGTGAAGCATTTGCAGGATTATGGGGAAAGAGTAGAGAAGTAACACTAATTGGATAAATTTTTCAAGGAGCTGGTACAGGCACAATGGACCTAATGGGCTTCTTCTAAGGTGTATATGCAAATCAAGTATAAATTCTGAGGGCAGCTTGCAACAAAATACCAAAGGCTGACTTTTTTTTTAAGTTCAACTGTGCTGAAGGTTTAAGAACATAAGAAATAGGAGCAGGAGTAGGCCATCTAGCCCTTCGAGCCTGCCCCGCCATTCAATAAGATCATGGCTGATCTGTTGTGGCTCAGTTCCACTTTCCCGCCCTCTCCCCATAACCCTTAATCCCCTCTCTTATCAAGAACCCATCAACCCGCTTCTTAAAAATATTTAGCGAGGCAGCCTCCACCACTTCAACGGGCAGAGAATTCCAGAGATTCACCACCCTTTGAGTGAAGAAGTTCCTCCTCAACTCCGTTCTAAACCGCCTCCCCTTTATCTTGAGGCTGTGCCCCCTAGTCCTACTGTCTTTTTTGAGCGGGAAGAGTCTCTCCACCTCTATCCTATCCATCCCATTCATCATCTTATACGTCTCAATGAGATCTCCCCTCATTCTTCTAAACTCTAACGAGTACAAGCCTAGTTTATTCAGCCTCTCCTCATAGCTCAATCCCCTCAACTCCGGTATCAGCCTAGTAAACCTCCTCTGCACTCCCTCCAGGGCCAAAATATCCTTGTGCAGGTGCGGCGCCCAAAACTGCACACAGTACTCCAGCTGCGGCCTCACCAATGCCCTATACAGCTGCAGCAAGACCTCCCTACTTTTATATTCAATCCCCCTCGCTATGAAGGCCAGCATCCCATTCGCTTTCCTGACCACCTGCTGCACCTGCAAGCTGGGTTTTTGCGACTCATGCACAAGGACCCCGAGGTCCCTCTGCACCGTCGCCTGCTGCAGTTTTTCGCCACGTAAGTAATAGTCCTTCCTACCATTCTTCCTACCAAAGTGGACCACCTCACACTTGCCAACATTAAATTCCATTTGCCATTTCCTGGCCCATTCGCCCAGCCTATCTAGATCCTTCTGCAGACTCTCCACACCCTCCGCACAATTTGCCTTTCCCCCAATCTTGGTGTCATCAGCAAATTTCGACACCCTACACTCGGTTCCCTCCTCCAGATCATCTATATAAATGTAAATAGCTGAGGCCCCAGCACCGACCCCTGGGGCACCCCACTAGTCACCAACCGCCAATCCGAATAGCACCCATTGACCCCCACTCTCTGCCTCCTATTTGACAACCAATCCTCTATCCACGCTAACACCCTACCCCCAACTCCATGTCCCCTGACCTTCTGCAATAACCTCTTGTGAGGTACCTTGTCAAACGCCTTCTGAAAATCCAGAAAGACCACATCCACCGGCTCTCCTCTATCCACTGCCCTAGACACATCCTCATAGAACTCCAGTAAATTTGTCAGACACGACTTCCCTTTAATGAAACCGTGTTGCGTCCGCCCTATCAAGCAATTCCCTTCAAGATGCCTCGCAATTTCCTCCTTAATGACGGATTCTAACATTTTACCTACCACAGACGTTAAACTAACCGGCCTATAATTCCCCGCCTTTTGCCTGGCACCCTTCTTAAACAACGGCGTAACATTAGCCGTTTTCCAATCTTCCGGCACTTCCCCGGAATCCAGCGACGTCTGGAAAATAACCACCAAGGCATCCACTATCACCTCCGCCATTTCTTTCAGAACCCTCGGATGCATTCCATCCGGTCCTGGGGACTTGTCCACAATCAGCCCCTCCAGTCTGTCGAGCACCACCTCTCCAGTAACAGTAATGTCATTAAGACCCTCCATTCCTACCACCTTTCCATCGCTAACACCCGGCAAATTATTCACGTCCTCCTCCGTGAAGACAGAAACAAAAAAGTTATTCAAGACCTTAGCCATATCCCCATCCCCTACCACTAGCTCCCCTTTCTCATCCTCTAAAGGACCAACGTTCACCCTAGCCAGCCTCTTCCTTTTTATATATTTATAAAAACTCTTGCTATCCTTTTTTATATTAAGTGCTAGCCCAGCCTCATAGCTTCTCCTACCCTCCTTTATCAACTTCTTTGTCAATCTTTGTTGACATTTAAACCTTTCCCAATCCTCTTCTCGCCCACTACTCTTAGCTACTCTAAATTCCTCCGCTTTTAATTTAACACTTTCCTTCACCTCCTTCGTTATCCACGGCTTATTACCTCTCTTCCTACTGTCCTTTCTAACCATCGGAATAAATTTCTGCTGAGCACCAAGAAAGATCTCCTTAAAGATCCTCCACTGCTCCTCAGCAGACCTACCTTCCAACGCACTCCCCCAGTCCACATTTGCCAATTCTTCTCTCATCCTACCATACTCCCCTCTATTCAAACAAAGGACGCGTGTCTGGGAACCCACTTTCTCCTCCTCCATCTGCACCAGAAACTCCACCATACAATGATCACTCTCTCCAAGAGGATCCTTCACCGCAAGGTCCCTAATTCTACCCGCCTCATTACATAGCACCAGATCCAAGATAGCTCGCTCCCTCGTCGGCTCCAACACACACTGTTCAAGGAAATTATCCCGGCAGCATTCCAAGAACTCCTCCTCGAGCCCACCTCGTCCAACATGGGTCGACCAATCAATATGCAGATTGAAATCTCCCATAACTACTGCCGTCCCATTCCTGCACGCCGCACTTATTTGCGTGTTAACAGCCCGCCCCACCTCCAGGTCATTATTCGGGGGCCTATAGACGACACCCACCAGTGTCTTCCTCCCTTTGCTGTTCCTAATCTCCACCCACAACGATTCCACGTTCTGCTCTTTGGCTCCGATATCATCCCTTGCTACCACCTTGATACTATCCTTAATCAGCAGAGCTACGCCACCCCCTCTTTCCTCCTGCCTATCCTTCCTAAACACTTGATAGCCCTGTACATTCATCTCCCAGTCCCTGTCACCTTGCAGCCACGTCTCTGTAATGGCCACCAGATCGTATCCATTTGTGTCGATCTGCGCCACCAGCTCATCCACTTTATTCCGAATGCTTCGTGCATTCAGATAAAGCGCTTTCATCCCAGCCTTCACCTGGACCCTATTTGCCGTAACGCCACCAATTGGGACATCCTCGGCCTCTTCCCTTACCTGTACCCTATCCTTAACTTTAGACCTCGTAGCGTCACCTACCCTCGCACCCTCCCCCCCCCTAATTAGTTTAAAGCCCTGTCTACAGTCCTCTTTACTCGATTCGCCAACACTCTGGTCCCAGCACGATTCAGACCAACCCCATCCCGCCCGAACAAGTCCCACCTACCCCAATACTGGTGCCAATGCCCCATAAATTCAAACCCATTCCTCCCACACCAATCCCTGAGCCACCCATTCACTTCCTTTATCCTGTCAACCCTACGCCCGTCTGCACTCAGTTCAGGCAGTAGCCCAGAGACGACCACCTTGTCGGTTCTACTTTTTAATTCCATTCCCAGCTTCTCATACTCCCTCCCCAGATCCTCAGTCCGCACTTTGCCTACGTCGCCGGCACCCACATGTACTACAACGACCGGGTTCTCACCCTCCCACTCCAGGTTCCTCTGCAGCCCAGCTGCGACATCCTGTACCCGAGCACCAGGCAGACAACACACCCTTCTGTGCACTTTGTCATTGTGACAAAGGACAGTGTCAATACTCTTCACCCCACTATCTCCAATCACTACTACGTTCCTTTTCCCCTTCTCTTTGCCTATGTCCTGCTGCATCACTGTACCGTGTGCAGTTTGCTCACCAACCTCACCTGCCTCGTCCTCTTCCAGAGTGGAAGCAAGAACCTCAAACCTGTTATGCAGATTAAGAGGCTGAGGCCTCCGCTCCTCACCCCCCTTCCTCCTCCTCCCAGCAGCCCCCTTTTGTCCCTGACCCTTAGATTTAGCCAGTCTAGGGGCACCCTCTCTCCCCCTGATGAGCCTCAGTGTCTGTAGCTCAGAGGCCAGCTCATCCACCTTGAGCTGGAGCTCCTCCAGCAACCTGCACTTACTGCAGACATGGTCACTGGGAAGGACCCTGGGGTCTGCTAGTTCCCACATCATACAGAAACCACACATCACATGCCCCTCCATTATTCACTGTAATTTTTTATGGGGAAAAAATTTTTTTCCTTGTTTCATGCTGTAGTAGTTTTGAAAAAATTTTTTTTCCTTGTTTTTTTTCAAACAAACTCACCTGGCCTTTTTTCCTTCCAGCCCTTTTTGATATTAAGCCCTATTAACTCACTCTGCTTCCCCCTCACTCCGCTGCCCGCTCAGACGCTGCCCGCTGTCTACACCAGGCCTCCTTTTAAACCTGGCGCTGATTTAAAGCAGGCTGGTCCACAAATGCCTTTTCACCACACCCTCAGAATTCTTAAAGCAGTAAATACAATAAATAAATGCTTTAAACAGTTCTACAAAGAGTAAAGTGCTTTAAACTTATTTTAAACAGGTTTTTAACAGGTAAAATCTTAGCTCTCTCTCTCTCAGCTCCAGCAAACAATGGAAGGCTTCACCGTGTGGCCCCTTGATAGGGCCAATGTGATATTTGCCCAGCTGTTTTGCAGATAGCGATGAGAACCATCAGAGGATGCAGCAGGGTATAGATCAGTTGGAGACTTTGGTGGAGAGACAGCAGATGGAGTTTAATCCGGACAAATGCGAAGTAATGCATTTTGGGAGGCCTAATACAGATAGGAAATGTACAGCAAATGGCAAAATTGATTGGCAAAGGGATCTGAGTGTACAGGTACACAGGTCACTGGAAGTGGCAATGCAGGGAGAGAAGGTAGTCAAGAAGGCATACGGCATGCTTGCCTTCATCAGCTGGGGCATTGAGTTTAAAAATTGGCAAGTCGTTGCAGCTTAATGGAACCTTAGTTAGGCTGCACTTGGAATGTAGTGTTCTATTCTGGTTGCTGCACTACCAGAAGGATGTGGAGGCTTTGGAGAGGATACAGAAAAGATTTACCGGGATGCTACCTGGTATGGAGGGCACTAGCTATGAGGAGAGATTGGAGAAACTTGGTTTGTTCTCACTGGAGTGACGGAGGTTGAAGGACGACCTGATAGAAGTCTCCAAGATTATGAAAGGCATGGACGGAGTGGATAGTCAGAAGCTTTTTCCCAGGGTGAAAGAGTCAATTGTTAGGGGGCAAAGGTTTAAGATGTGAGGGGCAAAGTTTAAAGGAAATGTACGAGGCAGATTTTTTTTACACAGAGGCTAGTGGATGTCTGGAACTCATTGCGGGGGAGGTAGTGGAAGCGGATATGATAGTGACTTTTAAGGGGCGAGTTGACAAGTATGTGGATAGGATGGGAATAGAGGGATACGGTTCCTGGAAGGATAGGGGGTTTTAATTAAGTCGGGCAGCATGGTTGGTGCAGGCTTGGAGGGCCAAAGGGCCTGTTCCTGTGCTGTAATTTTCTTTGTTCTTTGAGTGGTGGTGTGGTCATTATTACAAAGTCACACTTTGCAATCTTTTCCCTTGCTCCTAGCACCTTGTCCATCTTTGAAGAATCAAATCTTGTTCCACTGTCTCTGTATTTTTCTGCAAGTCTTTTTCAATGTAAGTGGTAAGGACCACTAAATGTTCTACTGCCTGGGAAAGCTCATGATTCCACTAGCAGACTAAATTCACGGTGGCACAGTGGATCGCACTGCTGCTTCAATACCAGAGACCCAGGTTCGATTTCTGGTTTGGGTCACAGTCTGTGCAAAGTCTCCATGTTCTCCCCGTGCCTAGGTGCACTGGCTTCCTACCACAGTCTGAAAAATGCTCTGGTTAGGCGCATTGGCCATGCTAAATTCTCCCTGAACGGATGCTGGAGTGTGGTGACTAGGGGATTTTCACAGTAACTTCATTGCAATGTTAATGTAAGCTGATTTGTGACATGAATAAATAAACTTTAAACTTAAATTCCAAAGAAAGCTACACGAGAAGAGTCTACACAAGGAATCCTAGTCAAAGTCCCAAAGCTGTAAAGCTAACTAATAGAAGACAAGAAAGCTGGAACAAGAGGAGTGGTTTCAGGATGGCAGCCTGAAAGTAGTGGACTGCCACAGGGATTAGTGCTGGGACCACTATTATTTACAATTGAAATTACTTGGACGAGGGAAATTGATGTACTGTTGCCAAATTTGTGGATGACAAAGATAAGTGGGAAGGCAAGTGGTGATGATGACACGGAGTCTACAGAGGGAATCAGACAGGTTAAGTGTCTACAAAGCCAAAAAGTGTTGTTTTGAAGAAATTAGTAAACAACGAAGTGATTATGAAAATGGCATTTTGTTATGAGAATTAATTAGTGAAAAATTAATATTTTCCCATTCATTCATTTAGACTACTGTGAGCATTGTTAGGCCCCTTATCTAAGGAAGGATGTGCTGGCCTTGGAAAGAGTCCAGAGGAGGTTTGCAAGAATGACCCCTGGAATGAAGAACTTGTCATATGAGGAACTGTTTAGGACTCTGGGTCTATACTCATTGGAGTTTAGAAGGATGGGGGGGTAGGGGGGGTGCGGTGGGGTCTTATTGAAACTTACAGGATACTGCGAGGCCTGGATACAATGGGCATGGAGAGAATCTTTCCACCCGTAGGAAAAACTAGAACCGAAGGGCACAACCTCCGGCTAAAGGGACAATCTTTTAAAATAGATGAGGAGGAATTTCTTCAGCTAGAGAGTGGTGAATCTGTGGAATTCTTTGCCGCAGAAGGCTGTTGAGACCAGGTAATTGGGTGTGTTTAAGACGGAGATAGATAGTTTCTTGATTAATAAGGGGATCAGAGGTTATGGGGAAAAGGCAGGAGAATGGGGATGAGAAAATTATCAGCCATGATTGAATGGCGCAGAAGACTCGATGGACCGAGTGGTCTAATTCTGCTCCTGTCTTATGGTTTTATGGTCATTCTGATTAGGAATTTCACTTTGCAATTTTTTTGCATTTGTCAGAAATTAGCAATATAAATTTAAAAAATAAATTACTGGAAGAAGAATTTTAAAGAAAGATCCTGCACAGAAAGAAAAATAGTGGGGGAGTAGAGCCCACTGTTGGATTTATTTTGAAAAAGTGTAATCGGTGACCCTGTACCTATGGCTATTAGAAATTTGAACACAAAATTGAGGATGTGTGTATGTCATTAGCAAAGGTAGCATTTTTACCAATGTTTGATACAATTAAATGGCCTTCCATTTGAGGGCTGTTAAAATCAACTATATTGAAGTCGTCTACGGGCCAGATATATTTGAAAATTGAATTCACAGTCTCAAACTGCCATGGTGGAATTAGAACTCACATTGTCTCTATTTATTAACCTAAAAACATAACCTCTTCTATATTAGGAGATTAAAGCTGTTCAATTCTCTGCCAACCAGTTTTAACACATCACTGGAGAGTTACAGAGCAATATTTTATTGTAAGCATATTTGAGGCAACTTCAATCCAGGAAACCAAACTTGTGCATCAGCGTAATAGAGTAATATTATAGCAGCCTTTTTCTGGGGTTGCATTAATCATTTGCGCTGGTAAAAATTTAAAATTTCAACTGTTTAACATGCAAGGGAGTGGGTTGAGTCACACCACCTGGTCTCTGCTTTTTCAGATAATTCCTGTACCGAATTAATAGTTTACAGAAATAGTGACAGACCTGGGAAGAACCTGCTGTTGCCTATAATGGGGCAAAGTTGATTAAAAGGGCTGAGCTATTTCCTTCTTGCTCTTGTGTCATTTTTCTGTGTACATAATTGCTTTAGTTTGGACTGTGCATCAGTGTGATAGTTCCATTTTCCAGAGTGGTCATCAGTAACCTTAGTCTGAAAAACCTTAGATGAATATGGCAATTAATGCAGACCAATACCAGTGCAAAAAGTGATTACATTTTTCAGATGTGGTTTAGTTGGGATACTTCATTCTAAGAGTCGAAGGTAGATTTGAACCAAGATGTTTGAGGGTATCAAAGGCCATTTTAAACTTTAAAGGGCAATTAACTATGAGAGCATGAAAGTTGAGGTAGCTGAAGTAAACTGGGATACTGGGCTAGGGGATAAGATCTATAGATGTAGACGTTTAAGGGTACTCAGACTAAGTCTTTTCCAACAATAAGAGAAAAATTCTTCAGGGATAAGCCATTATTTGTAATTCATTGAAGACGTTAAGAAATGTGCCAAACTTTAGGAAAAACCGTACAAATGCACAATCGTGAACGATAACAATACCGAAGGAGGCATTCAGCCCATCGAGCCTGAAAGAACATCTTACCCATGCTATCCCCGCGCATTTACCATGGCTAATCCACCAAATCTATGCAATCCTAGGCAGCAAGGGGCAATTTAATTTAGCATGGTCAATCTTCGTAACCTGCACATCTTTGGACTGTGGGAGGAAAGTGGAACACCCAGAGGAAACCCATGTAGACACATAGTAAGTCACCCAAAGCTGGAATTGAACTCTGGTCCCTGGCACTGAGAGGCAGCAGGGCTAACCACTATGTCACCGTGCTGCCCCTGTGCCTGATTGGCAGGTCAGATGAGTGGTCAGAATATAAAGAATGGCAAGGAATGATGATAAGGTTAATTTAGAGAATGAGAGGAAGGTAGCTGTAAAGACAGATAACAGGGGTTTCTACAGGTATTTAAAAAGGAAAAGAGAAGTAAAAATAAGTGTTGGTCCTCGGGAAAGTGAGAATGGGGAGTTAAGAATAGAAAATAGGGAAATGATGGATGATACAAACAAATATTTTGCCTATGTCTTCACAATAGATGACAGAAAAAACATTCCAGCAATGGCTGTAAATCAGGGAGATGGAAAGTAGAGGAACTTGGTTATAATACAATCACCAGGGAAGCAATGCTGAGAAAACTGATGGAACTGCGGTCTGACAAGTCTGTGGGTCTTAATGATCTTCATCCTTGGGCCTTAAAAAAGATGGCTAAATTGGTGTTAATTTTCCAAAATTTGCGAAATACTGGAGAAAAGTAATTATAACCCCTCTATTCAAGAGGAATTGAGGCAATAAACAGGAAACTATAGATCAGTTAGCCTAATGTCTATTGTGGGCAAGGTATTAGAATCATTTGGCACTTTGAAAAACTCATGGTAGCTAAATTTACAGATGACACAAAGATAGATGGTAAAGTATATTGTGAAGAGGACATAAGGAAGTTGCAGATGGGTATAGATAGGTTGAGTGGGCAAAATGTGCCAGATGCTGGAGAATGTGGGAAAATGTGAAGTTGCTCACTTTGGCAGAAATTTGAAAAAACAAGATTACTTAAAGAGAGAACAACTGCACAATTCCAAGGTGTAGATAGATCTAGGTGTTCTAGTACATGAGTCACAAAATGTTAGTGGGCAGGTACAGCAAGTAATGAAGAAGGCTAATGGAATGCTATCCTTTATTATGAGAGGAATTCAACATAAAAGTAAGGATCTTGTGCTTCAGCTATACAAGGCACTGGTGAGACCACACCTTGAATACAGTGAGCAGTTTTGGTTTCTTTATCTAAGTAAGGATGTAAATGCATTGGAAGCAATTCAGAGAAGGTTTACTAGATTGATACCTGGAATGAGCAAGGTGTCTTATGAGGAGAGGTTGGATGTGCTGAGCTTATTTTCACTGAAGGTTTGAAGTGTGAGGGGCCATTTGATTTAAGTAAATAGGATGCTGAAAGGTCAGATCACCCCTCAATCCTCTACTCTCAAGGTTGTACAAGGCAAGTTCATGTGGCCTGTCCTCACAATTTAACCCTTTAAGCTGTGGTGTCATTCTTGCTAATTGGTACTTTACTTCCTTCAATACATTTTGCTAGAAGATTGGTGATAACCACTGAATGTAGTAATCCAGATGGACCGCCTCAGAAAACACATTGACGCTAAGTCTGGTGTATATTTTCTGTTGATAGTGTCCTGTTGTGCTTGCTATACTTATATGCTACTTGCTATACTTTTATATGATATACTTCAAAGAAGGGTCTGAAGCAAAAGTATTCTCCCAACAGGAAACAATACTGTTGTCAGATATTATCTGTAGGCTATTAACTGTAATTTTGATTAACTGATATTTATTTAATAATATTTAAGTTTTACACTTAATTGCACATGTTCTTGCACTCCAGAAGAAGAGTACGTTGTGAATTACATGGTATAGTTTTCCTGTCTGTATATAATGGTCTATTCTCAAACTAATGTGAGAAGTGCTGTAAAGGTTTGCTAGTTTGCGAGATAAATAAGTGTAAATGATTTTATGTACACTGAACACATTTATTAGTTTCCTGCTCCAGGAGGATTCAATGGGTAGCAATCAGAAACATGAATCATCTTTCCTCGATTCATAGGAACTGAAGTCAATGAAAGTGCACCGCTTGTTGATCTTTGTGAGATGAGCTAACTTGTATAATCAGGGTACTGGACCTGCATCCTCAGGGGAGCCAGATATAGTTTTTAAAATTTGTATGAAACTGGAAAGAATCTTAAGAGCATGGCTGTTAATGATCCAAAAATTATGGTTTTCATTGTATTGTAGAATATTTTAGAGCATCTCCTTATTACAACATAGAAAAGCGATTGGGAAAGCGTGGCATGTTTAGAATGAAATAAATTTAAATTTGGAGAAACATCATTTTTACTTTGGAGTCTAAAATATTTTTTCAAAATCATAGGTGAGGCTTTAAGATTGCAATTAATTTGGAATTTTTTCAGTTTAGATTTTTTTCTCACTTACAATGAAAGCGAAAACCATCAATTTCCCCTCTGATTCTGATACAGTGGATCTCTTCCCTATTTATTGTTTATAAAACGTGCAGTTTGTCAAATTTTCATATTTGCAGAAGTATTATCAAACAAATGGATCAGACAAGATCAGATTCTACTTCCTTTCATGCCAAGTTGGTCAAGGTAAGTAGTATGCTACTACACTGCCCTGAGATGCTACATCACAGTTTGTGTAAAAATAGATAAAGTTCAGAATCCACATTAACTTAAGAATGGAATATTTGTGTTATTTGTTTCTTTTTATATTTGTTTTCTGTTCCAGTCTTCAAGGAGGTCATAGTGGAACGTTAAATTATTAGCAGAATGATTAGCCTTTTGGAAGGATTCACTGTGCACTATCACCATGTAAATTTGATTATTGGTACTGTAAGTTCCCATTCTCAGCCATGCTATTGGAAGCACCATGTAGTATCTACTCATATACTCTCAAAGAATTTCATCATTAATAGTTGCCTTATTCAAGAACATTTTCCGAGGGCTCTTAATATTTGGCTAAAGGCAATGTCAGTATTTTTAACATGACTTGTTTGTTCTTACTCCTTTGTTAATGCCAATTGTGCATTGGTGCTAATTGCCATTGTCAATGGGGTGCAAGTGACATCCACCCCCCCTAGACTGGTTAACTCTAAGGGTCAGGGACAAGAGGGGGCTGCTGGGAGGAGGAAGGGGGGTGAGGAGCGGAGGCCTCAGCCTCTTAATCTGCATAACAGGTTTGAGGTTCTTGCTTCCAGGCTGGACGAGAACGAGGCAGGTGAGGTTGGTGAGCAAACTGCACACGGTACAGTGCTGCAGCAGGACATAGGCAAAGAGAAAGGGAAAAGGAACGTACTAGTGATTGGGGATAGTGGGGTGAAGGGTATTGACACTGTCCTTTGTCACAATGACAAAGTGCACAGAAGGGTGTGTTGTCTGCCTGGTGCTCGGGTCCGGGATGTCGCAGCTGGGCTGCAGAGGAACCTGGAGTGGGAGGGTGAGAATCCGGTCGTTGTGGTTCATGTGGGTGCCGGCGACGTAAGCAAAATGCAGACTGAGGATCTGGGGAGGGAGTATGAAAAGCTGGGAATGGAATTAAAAAGTAGAACCGACAAGGTGGTTATCTCTGGGCTACTGCCTGAACCGTGTGCAGATGGGCGTAGGGTTGACAGGATTAAGGAAGTGAATGGGTGGCTCAGGGAATGGTGTGGGAGGAATGGGTTTGAACTTATGGGGCATTGGCACCAGTATTGGGGTAGGTGGGACCTGTTCGGGCGGGATGGGGTTGGTCTGAACCGTGCTGGGACCAGAGTGTTGGCGAATCGAGTAAAGAGGACTGTAGACAGGGCTTTAAACTAATTGGGGGGGGGAGGGTGCGAGGGTAGGTGACCTTACGAGGTCTAAAGTTAAGGAGAGTGTACGTGTAAGGGAAGAGGCCGAGGATGTCCCAATAATAGAGGGAGTAGGGGGCGTGAGTATAGTTGGTGGCGTTGCGGCAAATAGGGTCCAGGTGAAGGCTGGGATGAAAGCACTTTATCTGAATGCACGAAGCATTCGGAATAAAGTGGATGAGCTGATGGCGCAGATCGACACAAATGGATACGATCTGGTGGCCATTACAGAGACGTGGCTGCAGGGTGACAGGGACTGGGAGCTGAATGTACAGGGCTATCAAGTGTTTAGGAAGGATAGGCAGGAGGGAAAAGGGGGGGGCGTAGCTCTGCTGATTAAGGATAGCATCACGGTGGTAGCAAGGGATGATATTGGAGCCAAGGAGCAGAGGGTGGAATTGTTGTGGGTGGAGATTAGGAACAGCAAAGGGAGGAAGACGCTGGTGGGTGTCGTCTATAGGCCCCCGAATAATGATCTGGAGATGGGGCGGGCTGTTAACGCGCAAATAAGTGCGGCGTGCAGGAATGGGACGGCCGTAGTTATGGGGGATTTCAATCTGCATATTGATTGGTCGACCCATGTTGGACGTGGGGGGCTCGAGGAGGAGTTCTTGGAATGCTGCCGGGATAGTTTCCTCGAACAGTGTGTGTTGGAGCCGACGAGGGAGCGAGCTATCTTGGATCTGGTGCTATGTAATGAAGCGGGTAGAATTAGGGACCTTGTGGTGAAGGATCCTCTTGGGGAGAGTGATCATTGTATGGTGGAGTTTCTGGTGCAGATGGAGGAGGAGAAAGTGGGTTCCCGGACACGCGTTCTTTGTTTGAATAGAGGGGAGTACGGTAGGATGAGAGAAGAATTGGCGAATGTGGACTGGGAGAGCGCGTTGGAGGGAGGGTCTGTTGAGGAGCAGTGGAGGATCTTTAAGGAGATCTTTCTTGGTGCTCAACGGAAATTTATGCCGATGGTCAAAAAGGATAGTAGGAGGAGAGGTAATAAGCCGTGGATAACGAAGGAGGTGAAGGAAAGTGTTAAACTAAAAGCGGAGGAATTTAGAGTAGCTAAGAGTAGTGGGCGAGAAGAGGATTGGGAGAGGTTTAAATGTCAACAAAGATTGACAAAGAAGTTGATAAGGAAGAGTAGGAGAAACTATGAAGCTGGGCTTGCGCTTAATATAAAAAAGGATAGCAAGAGTTTTTATAAATATATAAAAAGGAAGAGGCTGGCTAGGGTGAATGTTGGTCCTTTAGAGGATGAGAAAGGGGACCTAGTGGTAGGGGATGGGGATATGGCTAAGGTATTGAATAACTTTTTTGTTTCTGTCTTCACGGAGGAGGACGTGAATAATTTGCCAGGTGTTAGCGATGGAAAGGTGGTGGGACTGGAGGGTCTTAATGACATTACTGTTACTAGAAAGGCGGTGCTCGACAGACTGGAGGGGCTGATTGTGGACAAGTCCCCAGGACCGGATGGAATGCATCCGAGGGTTCTGAAAGAAATGGCGGAGGTGATAGTGGATGCCTTGGTGGTTATTTTCCAAACGTCGCTGGATTCCGGGGAAGTGCCGGATGATTGGAAAACGGCTAATGTTACGCCGTTGTTTAAGAAGGGTGCCAGGCAAAAGGCGGGGAATTATAGGCCGGTTAGTTTAACGTCTGTGGTAGGTAAAATGTTAGAATCTGTCATTAAGGAGGAAATTGCGAGGCATCTTGAAGGGAATTGCTTGATAGAGCAGACGCAGCACGGTTTCATTAAAGGGAAGTCGTGTCTGACAAATTTACTGGAGTTCTATGAGGATGTGTCTAGGGCGGTGGATAGAGGAGAGCCAGTGGATGTGGTCTTTCTAGATTTTCAGAAGGCGTTTGACAAAGTGCCTCACAAGAGGTTATTGCAGAAGGTCGAGGGACATGGAGTTGGGGGTAGGGTGTTAGCGTGGATAGAGGATTGGTTGTCAAATAGGAGGCAGAGAGTGGGGGTCAACGGGTGCTATTCGGATTGGCGGATGGTGACTAGCGGAGTGCCCCAGGGGTCAGTGCTGGGGCCTCAGCTTTTTACCATTTATATAGATGATCTGGAGGAGGGAACCGAGTGTAGAGTGTCGAAATTTGCTGATGACACCAAGATTGGGGGAACGGCAAATTGTGCGGAGGGTGTGGAGAGTCTGCAGAAGGATCTAGATAGGCTGGGCGAATGGGCCAGGAAATGGCAAATGGAATTTAATGTTGGCAAGTGTGAGGTGGTCCACTTTGGTAGGAAGAATGGTAGGAAGGACTATTACTTACGGGGTGAAAAACTGCAGCAGGCGACGGTGCAGAGGGACCTCGGGGTCCTTGTGCATGAGTCGCAAAAACCCAGCTTGCAGGTGCAACAGGTGGTCAGGAAGGCGAATGGGATGCTAGCCTTCATAGCGAGGGGGATTGAATATAAAAGTAGGGAGGTCTTGCTGCAGCTGTATAGGGCATTGGTGAGGCCGCAACTGGAGTACTGTGTGCATTTTTGGGCGCCGCACCTGCGCAAAGATATTTTGGCCTTGGAGGGAGTGCAGAGGAGGTTTACTAGGCTGATACCGGAGTTGAGGGGGTTGAGCTATGAGGAGAGGCTGAATAAACTGGGCTTGTACTCGTTAGTGTTTAGAAGAATGAGGGGAGATCTCATTGAGACGTATAAGATGATGAATGGGATGGATAGGATAGAGGTGGAAAGACTCTTCCCGCTCAGAAAAGACAGTAGGACTAGGGGGCACAGCCTCAAGATAAAAGGGGGGCAGTTTAGAACGGAGTTGAGGAGGAACTTCTTCACTCAAAGGGTGGTGAATCTCTGGAATTCTCTGCCCGTTGAAGTGGTGGAGGCTGCCTCGCTAAATATTTTTAAGACGCGGGTTGATGGGTTTTTGATAGGAGAGGGGATTAAGGGTTATGGGGAGAGGGCGGGAAAGTGGAACTGAGCAGCGACAGATCAGCCATGATCTTATTGAATAGCGGGGCAGGCTCGAAGGGCTGGATGGCCTACTCCTGTTCCTATTTCTTATGTTCTTGTGTTCTTATGAGATGAAATATATGTGAGTTAATATGTGTCACTGAAACAGCATAAAGGTGATTCCTTCTGTGCAGATACTAAAGGCTGTTAATGCAGCTGGCATTAAAGCTTGTTATTGCAATTTGTAGCCAAACATATTGATGATTGAAGTTTTTTTTAGTATTCACATATACAACATATCTGGTAAACCTCGAAACCAAATACTGCTTATTATAATTGTGTTTGAATGCCATAGAATATAAAGCCATCTTGTGCTCTGTGGCAAAATAGATTTAATTAGATGATCCTGTTTCTTACTAATTTTGGTACTTTTGCTAGTTTTTGTACATTCTGGGTAACAAAGAGTTGCAGAAAATTAGAATATAAATTTTAAGATATTGTTATAAAGTGTAGCTTGAAAATGACTGATTGACATCTAATTTGGCAAAGATATGTCTTCCAAAATGCATGTGTCATAGAAATAGTAATTTGAACATAGAACACTACAGCACAAACAGGCCCTTCGGCCCACAAGTTGCGCCGATCACATCTATACCTGCCAAGCCATAGAACTATCTGTAACTTCCAATGCCATTAGATCCCATATACTCATTCAGAAGTCTTTTAAAAGACCCCAGCAAGTTTGCCTCTACCACCACCGATGGCAGCCGATTCCACTCACTCACCACCCTCTGAGTGAAAAACTTTCCCCTAACATCTCCTCTGTACTTGCTTCCCAGCACCTTAAACCTGTGTCCTCTTGTAGCGACCATTTCAGCCCTGGGAAATAGCCTCCGAGAATCCACCCTATCTATTCCTCTCAACATCTTATAAACCTCTATCAGGTCGCCT
The DNA here is from genome assembly GCF_965287045.1 of Carcharhinus amblyrhynchos. NCBI lineage: Eukaryota > Metazoa > Chordata > Chondrichthyes > Carcharhiniformes > Carcharhinidae > Carcharhinus > Carcharhinus amblyrhynchos. Next base: position 11,330,489 of record NC_137348.1, read on the forward strand.
CTCAACCTTCGTCTCTCCAGGGAGAAGAGACCTAGCTCCCTCAACTTATCTTCATAAGGCATGCCTCCCAATCCAGGCAACATCCTTGTAAATCTCCTCTGCACCCTTTCAATAGCTTCCACATCCTTCCTGTAGTGAGGCGACCAGAACTGCGCACAGTACTCCAAGTGGGGTCTGACAAGAGTCCTATAAAGTTGCAGCATTACCTCCCGACTCTTAAACTCAATCCCTCGATTAATGAAGGCCAGTATACCATATGCCTTCTTGACCACAGTCTCCACCTGTGAGGCCGATTTAAGAGTCCTATGGACCCAAGATCCTTCTGCTCTTCAACCCAGCTAAGACTCCTACTCTTGATATTGTTCTCCTGCATCCCGTTGGTCCTGCCAAAATGGACCACTACACATTTATCCGCGTTGAAGTCCATCTGCCACTTCTCCGCCCCGTCTTGCATCCTATCTATGTCACGCTGCAACTTCTGACATCCCTCCAGACCATCCACAACACCACCAACCTTCGTATCGTCGGTGAACTTAATAACCCATCCCTCCACTTCCTCATCCAGGTCATTTATGAAAATAACAAACAGCAAGGGTCCTAGAATAGATCCCTGGGGCACTCCACTGGTGACCGACCTCCATGCAGAAAAAGACCCATCCACAACCACTCTCTGCCTTCTGCAGGCAAGCCAGTTCTGGATCCACAAGGCCAAAGCCCCTTGGATCCCATGCCCTCTCACCGTCTCAAGAAGTCTTGCATGGGGGACCTTATCAAATGCCTTGCTGAAGTCCATGTAAACCACGTCCACTGCTCTTCCTTTGTCAATGTGTTCAGTCACATTTTTCAAGAACTCAACTAGGCTCGTAAGGCACGACCTGCCCTTGACAAAGCCGTGCTAACTATGCCTGATCATTCTAAACTTCTCTAAATGTTCATAAACCTTGTCCCGCAGAATCCTCTCTATCAACTTACCAACCACTGAGGTCAGTCTCACCAGTCGATAATTTCCCGGGCTATCCCTGTTCCCTTTCTTGAAAATAAGAACCACACCTGCCATCCTCCGGAACCTCTCCTGTCTCCATCGACGATGCAAAGATCATCGCCAGGGGCTCTGCAATCACTTCCCTCACCTCCCACAATAACCTGGGGTACATCCCATCTGGTCCCGGCGACTTATCCAACTTGATAGAATTTAAAAGTTCCAACAGATCCTCTTTCTTAATATCCACATACTCAATCTTTTCAGTCTGCCGCAAACCTATAGTACAACCTCCCAGATCACTTTCCAGCATGAATACCGAGGCAAAATACTCATTAAGCACCTCTGCCATTTCTTCTGGTTCCACACAGACTTTTCCCCCTTGACCTTTTATAGGCCCTATCCCTTCTTTTCTCATCTTTTTACTCTTCACATATTTGTAGAACACCTTGGGATTCTCCTTAATTTTACCCACCAAGGCCTTCTCATGTCCCCTTCTGGCTCTCCTAATTTCCTTTTTAAGCTCCTTTCTACAAGCCTTATAACTCCTCTAGATCCTTAACATCTCCTAGCTCTCTGAACCTTCTATACACCTTTCTTTTATTCCTGACCAGGTTCACCACAACCTTCGTGCACTACAGCTCCCGCGACCTACCAAAACCTCCTTGATCCATCAGAACGTTGTCGTGCAGAGCTCCAGTCAAACATTCCTTGAAAATCCGCCACCTTCCTTCAGTACTTTTCCCCAAGAACACCTCCTTCCAGTTTACTTGTCCAATTGTCTGCCTGATGTCATCATATTTCCCCTTACTCCAGACAAACACCTTCCTAGCCTGCCTGATCCTATCTCTTTCCAATGCTATCATGAAGGAGATAGAGTTATAATCTCCATCCCCGAGATGCTGTCCCACCAAGAGATCTGTCACCTGTCCTGGTTCATTAGCCAGCACCAGGTCAAGTACAGCCTCTCCTCGTAGACAGTGCCACTCCGCCACCTCTTCTTGAGAAAGTGAGGGGACATGGGATCCAAGGGGACGTTGCTTTGTGGATCCAGAACTGGATTGCCTACAGAAGGCAGAGAGTGGTTGTGGATGGGTCTTTTTCTGCATGGAGGTCAGTCAGCAGTGGAGTGCCCCAGGGATCTGTTTTATTCAATAAAACAATTGTTTTGTAATTTAGGGGAAAGATGTAACATTGAACTATACAAACTTTATTATATTCTCAACCGTCACCATGCTACAATTGGCCTCAGCATTCCTGGGTTATAGAGGAAGGTAATCAGCCAGGGTTCCTCATAGCTGTCATACTCCCATGGTGAAAAATCTATACACACTACCTGTGAGAAATAGGAGCGAATTTTCCTGTTCCACCTTCCACGGAAATCATTGCAGGCGAGGGGCAGACCATGGCAAGGTCCGTTGACCTTGGGCAGAATTTTCCAGTTTTGGGGTGAGCACAGTCAGAAAATCCCATGCGACCGGAAAATCCCACCTAATGTGTCAAGAACCAGAGGATTGCAGGCTGTCATGGAATTATAGCCTACAATGACTAAAGGATTTTAGAGCGGTAGCATAAAAATAAACTTATCTAAAAAAGAGCATACACTTCGCAGGCTAGTTAAGTATGTTTTATTAAGATGCATCTTAAGATTTGATTGGAAAGTTGGTCATGTGTTTTCTGAAACTCAATTGTAGTTGATGAATATATTGATTTTTGCCATGGCTGAGTTGCTGTTTTAAATTTACGGTAGTTCATTAGTGAAAGAGTAAAATAATTATTTTCAAGCAGGGAATTCAGTGATGGGAGAAAATGGGATCTCACCCATGTTGGGTAAAATTTGTACAAAATAAAACTGGTATCTTTTCTGAAAATATTGTTGAATGGTTTTAACTAGGTTATGAAAAGGGAAATGAAACAGAAGTATGATCTTATGGTGCAGGGAACACAGAAGTGAAATAATCATTGGTCATGTGTCATATATTAGTTCTGAATCATCAGAAAAGGAAATGAAAAATTAATGTTCAAAATATGAATATTTAAGTTGTACCAATTATTTAAATAGGAGTTATTCTGAAATTAACGGGCATGTAAAAGTTTGCAAATTCTTGGTTTCAGCAGTTAGTTGTATTGATGTTTGATGTGTTGAATCATTAATTTTATTTACTTTGTCAAACTGAATTGCATTTAAACATAAATTGTGACATTTCCATGTATGTGCTCTGTTTAAACTATTGAGATGAGATTTCACATGACACCAGGATATAGTCCAACAGGTTTATTTGAAATCACAAGCTTTTGGAGCACTGCCGTTTTGTCCGCTGAAGTGCACTTCACTAGACAAAGGAACAGTGCTCCGAAAGCTTGTGATTTCAAATAAACCCGTCGGACTGTAACCTGGCTTTCATGTGACATCTCATCTTGTCCAACCCAGTACAACACTGGCATAAACTATTCCGATTTACCTTCAAATATTACTTGTTGAGATAACTTTGATTGCAAAGTTCTCCAAAAAGACCCACTAAGTTTCTTGTACTTTTTCTGTGCATGAATCACAAGCCACTTTGTAACTAAAGCTTCCTGTATTGTTCATGCACATTAGACAATATCTTTTATGTGTATTTAATACATTGAAAACAAACACAATTCCACTTCTTACACAAACTTTAATTGTTATTGTATGTAGCAAATACAGAAGTTACTTTGATTAAAATGAATTATACATTTCATGTTATACCAACCCCATTCCTTCCTTGACTTGAGACCAGAGTCCCAAAGCCAAGTCAGGAAAATGTTTTTTTAAAAATTCCTCTTCAGTCCGGGCGGCATGGTAGCACAGTGGTTAGCATTGCTGTTTCACTGCTCCAGGGACCTGGGTTCGATTCCCAGATTGGGTCACTGTCTGTGTGGAGTTTGCACATTCTCCTCATGTCTGTGTGAGTTCCCTCCGGGTGCTCCGGTTTGCTCCCACAGTCTAAAGATGTGTGGGTTAGGTTGATTGGCCATGCTAAAATTGCCCCTTAGTATCCTGAGATGCGTAGGTTAGAGGGATTAGTGGGTAAATGTATAGGGATATGGAGTTAGGGCCTTGGTGGGATTGTGGTTGGTGCAGACTTGATGGGCCAAATGGCCTCTTTCTGTTCTGTAGGGTTTCTTTCTTTCTGTCCCTGTAAAGCACTCATGCAAGCCTGAGGATTCTCAACTCATTGGTTTTGTTAAAAGTCTGACCTTTCTAATGTCATTAATTTATAATTTTCCAAAATGTGTCAAACAGCTCAAAGTAGGCATTTCTCAATAAGACCTTTCTGTTGATTCCAGAAATTGACGAACTGATTCTGATTTTGTCTAAGTGTGTGCTTCTCGAGCTATCCAAATCCAAGACACAAAGCCTGCCTCTTCGGCTGAGTGCAGTTAAGTGAGGGGTCATGTTCTGTATTTTATCTGGAGCCAAAATGATAATCTTGAGTGGAGGAGTAATTCAAAAAGTGCAGGAAAGTACAAATAAGGTTTTCCCCAAGTTTTACACAGACTTGATCTCTCTGACTGTTTTAGTGAAATCAAAAAAATCAGGTTTACAAAACCCTGACTTTGGTTTCTGAAGTTGTGTTGACCAACTGCTGTCAAAACCCAAACGTTCTTCGTGATGATTAATGTCGTTGCAAATTATTCTTTCCATGAATTTTCGAACCAGGTAAGTTAAACTCAATAGTCCAAAGTGACCAGGTTGTGATTTCAATTATTTTAAGGTTCAATATGCAGAGCTCTGCAGGTTTTCCATTCTTCCATTATTCAACACCTCCTGTTTTAGTATATTGTTGAAAACATTCATTATTAATCTCAGCCTTTTCATTCAGTACATCAAGTACAAATAAAATCCGGCACTGATACTTTTTCCTATTCCAGTTGCTTTTAATTCTGCATGCAGTATGTTCCTTGAAATGCTAAGCACCTTATCTGAGTTCTAGCTTTTTACCAAAAAAAAGGCAGGACCAGCTCAGTCTTTAACTGTTGGAATTGTTAGAAATTGTTATGATATCTGTGGAGATCTAATTAGGGATCAGTAATGTTTTGTTTAAAGCTGAAAAGTTTGAAATGGAAGACACTTGTCAAGAGATTGAAGCCACAAGATTCCACAGGTTCTGAACAAACGCTTACTATGCAAGATTAAAGAGACAAAATAATTACAATACCTGTTTTCCACTTTAGTAATAAGGGTTAATATGAGGTACATGTGAATTAACAGCCTATGGTTGAACTCATCACACTATTTCCTAAATAGTCAATATGATCAAGACCAAGACCAAGCTCTTGGGTTTCTCAGCAGCCCAGTCAGATGTCAGTAAACACTGAGTCAACTAAGCTTGTTATAACTCTTGTCTCCTTTCTAAGGGACTCCAAAGTTTACATTTTTGAAGATCAAACCTCTGAAATGCCTCAACGACTGCACACCTGTCATGGTTTCAATCTTGTCTCCCAAGGCGGCACACCTCTGGATTTTGTTTGCATCCCAGCATCTAATTATAAGCACATCTTGGCTTTTAAAAACTGGCTGTTTTCATTGGGCTGGCAATACCCCTGGTTTTCATTTCATATACCCCAAGCTATAAATGGCTCCCAGTGCTTTTTGCAGCCCCTAATCCTTTCTAACATAAGCCAATAACCTTTTGATACCTTCTGATCTTCCTAGGACTTCTCCTGAGCCTTACCTGCAGAGCTATCAATGGCTCCTGAGACTTCTGAGCCCCAACTACACAAAGCCAGCTAATTGTACTATGTTTGCTGCTTGGAGCCTGCTGACATTTTCAGTATGGCCTTTTGTCCTGTAGAACACTCCCTCCCTTAGCAAACACACAGATAAATTGAAACCCTAAGTGCTTTTTAAAGCTCCACAGAGCTTTAGAACATAGAAAAACTACAGCACAAACAGGCCTTTTAGCCCACGAATTCTACCGAGCATATCTCTACCTACTAGGCTTACCTATAACCCTCAACCCTATTAAGTCCCATGTACTCATCCAGAAGTCTCTTTAAAAACCCTATTGAATCTGCTTCCACCACAACCGCCAGCAGCTGATTCTATGCACCCACCACCCTCTGAGTGAGAAACTTACCCCTGACATCTCCTCTGTACCTACTCCCCAGCACCCTAAACCTGTGTACTCTTGTGGCAGCCATTTTAGCTCTGGGAGAAAGCCTCTGAGAATCCACCCAATCAATACCTCTCAACATCTTATACACCTCTATCAGGTCACCTCTCATCCTTCGTCTCTCCAAGGAGAAAAGACCGAGCTCTCTCAACCTATCCTCATAAGGCAACATCCTTGTAACTCTCCTCTGCACCCTTTCAATGGCTTCCACATACTTTCTGTAATGAGGCGACCAGAACTGAGCACAGTACTCCAAGTGGGGTCTGACCAGGGTCTTATACAGCTGCCTCATTATCTCCCGACTCCTAAACTCAGTTCCTTGATTGATGAAGGCCAATACACCATACGCCTTCTTAACCACATCCTCTACCTGCAAAGCCAATTTGAGAGTCCTATGAACCCGGACCCCGAGATCCTTCTGATCTTTTACACTGCAAAGAGTCTTACCGTTAATATTATATTCTGTCATCCCATTTGACCTGCCAAAATGAACTAGCACACACTTATCCAGATTGAAGTCCATCTGCCACTTCTCCGCCCAGTTTTGCATCCTATCTATATCTCGCTGCAACTTCTGACATCCCTCCAAACTATCCACAACACCTCCAACCTTGGTGTCACTGGCAAACTTACCAACCCATCTCTCCATTTCCTCATCCAGGTCACTTATAAAAATCACAAACAGCAAGGGTCCCAGAACTGATCCCTGGGGCACTCCACTGGTGACCGAACTCCATGCAGAAAAAATCCATCTATAACCACTCTCTGCCTTCTGTGGGCAAGCCAGTTCTGGATCCACAAAGCAACGTCCCCTTGGATCCCATGCCCCCTCACTCTCTCAATAAGCCTTGCATGGGGGACCTTATCAAATACCTCGCTGAAGTCCATATAAACCACATCTACTGTTCTTCTTTCGTCAATGTGTTTAGTCACATCTTCAAAAAACTCAACCAGACTCGTAAGGCACGATCTGCCGTTGACAAAGTCATGCTGACTACTTTTGATCATATTATACTTCTCTAAATGTTCATAAATCCTGTCTCTCAGGATCTTCTCCATCAACTTACCAACCACTGAGGTTAGACTCACCAGTTGATAATTTCCTGGGCTATCTCTACTCCCTTTCTTGAATACAGGAACCACATCCGCAATCCTCCGGAACCTCTCCCATCTCCATCAATGACACAAAGATCATCGCCAGAGGCTCTGTAATTTCTTTCCTTGCCTCCCACAGTAACCTGGGATCCATCCCATCCGGTCCTGGCAACTTACCTAACTTGATGCTTTTCAAAAGCTCCAACACATCCTCTTTCTTAATGTCCACATTCTCAAGCTTTTCAGTCTGCTGCAAGCCTGCACTACAACCACCAAGTTCCTTTTCCACTGTGAATATTGAAGTAAAGTATTTATTGAGCACTTCTGCTGTTTCTACCGGTTCTATACAAACTTTCCCACTGTCACATTTTATAGATCCTATTCCTTCTCATCTATTTGCTTTTCACATACTTGTTGAATGCCTTGGGGTTTTCCTTAATCTTACCTGCTAAGGCCTTCTCATGACCCCTTCTGATTCTCCTAATTTCCTTCTTAAGTTCCTTCCTACAAGTCGTATACTCCTCCAGATCCCTAACATTACCTAGTTCCCTGAATCTTTTGTATGCTTTTCTTTTTGACTAGATTCATTACAACTTTTGTGCACCGTGGTTCCTGTAACCTACCAAAACTTACTGTCTCATCGGAACGTTGTTGTGCAGAACTCCAGACAAACATTCCTCGAAAATCTGCCACATTACTTCTCCACATTTCCCCGAGAAAACCTCCTTCCAATTTATGTCTCTAATTTGCTGCCTAATGGCTTCATAATTCCCCTTACTCTTGATGAACACTTTCCTAGCTTGCCTGATCCTATCTCTCTCCAATGCTAGTGTAAAGGAGATAAGAGTTATGATCACTATCCCCAAAATGCTCTCTCACTGAGACATCTGACACCTGTCCAGGTTCGTTACCCAATACCAAATCAAGTACAGCCTCTCCTGTTGTAGGCTTATCCACATATTGTGTCAGGAAACCCTCTTGAACACAGCTAACAAACTCCTACCCATCCAAACCCCTTACCCGAGGGAAATTCCAGTTGACATTTGGGAAATTAAAGTCTGCCATCACGACAACTCTGTTATTACTATATTTCTCCAGGATCTGTTTCCCCATCTGTTCCTCAACATCCCTGTTGCTATTGGGCGGCCTATGGAAAACACCTTTATTGACCCCTTCCTGTTCCGAACTTCGACCCACAGAGACTCCATTGACAATCCCTCTATGGCGTCCACCTTCTCCACAGCCTTGACACTATCCCTGATCAACACTGCCACTCACTCACCTCTTTTGCCTCCCTCCCAGTCCCTCCTGAAACATCTGAAACCTGGCACTTGAAGTATCCAGTCCTGTCCCTGAGTCATTCAAGTCTCTGTGATGGCCACCACATCACATTTCCAAGCAGCGATCCACGGTCTAAGCTCATCCACTTTGTTCACAACGCTCCTAGCGTTAAAATAGACACATCTCAAACCTTCGGCCCGACCACTCCCCTTCTCCATCACCCGCCTATCCTCCCTCTCACACTGTTGACAATCTCTCTCTATTTGTGAGCTAACCTCCTCTCTCCCAGTCACTTCATTTTGATTCCCTCCCCCCAACCATTCTAGTTTAAAGTCTCCCCAGTAGCCTTAGCAAACCTTCCCTCCAGGATATTGTTCCCCCTGGGATTCAAGTGCCACCCGTCCTTTTTGTACAGGTCACACCTGCCCCTGAAGAGGTTCCAATGATCCAGGAACCTGAATCCCTGTCCCCTGCTCCAATCCCTCAGCCACGTATTTATCCTCCACCTCGTTCCATTCCTGCTCTCACTTTCTCATGGCAGAGGCAGCAATTGCAAGATTATTACCTTTCTGTTCCTCCTTCTCAACTGTCTACCTAACTCCCTATATTCTCTTGTCATGACCCCTTCCCTTTTCCTACCGATGTCAGCAGTACCAATATGTACCACGACTTCTGACTCCCACTTCAGGATTCCTGGGATGCGACCAGAAACATCTCTGATCCCGGCACCAGGGAGGCAAACTACCATCCGATTTTGCCGTCTGCCTCCACAAAATCGCCTGTCCGACCCCCTCACTGTAAAGTCCCTGGTTAATATTGCCTTTCTCCTCCTTTCCTTACTCTTTGGAGCTACAGGGCTGGACTCTGTGCCAGAGACACAGCCACTGCTGCCTCCACCAGGTGGGCTGTCCCTCCCCAACAGTACTTAAACAGGAGTGCTTATTGTGAAGGGGCACATCCACTGGGGTGCTCTCTAGCACCTGAGCTTTCCCCTTCCTGACCGTGACCCACTTGCCTGGCCCTGATGTGACCACCTGCCTGTAACTCCTAAACAGCTCCATGAGAGTCTTCCAGGACAACTTTTGGACTTCATTTATTTGCAAGCAGTGTAGACACCTTGTCTCCAATTCTCCAGCTAACTCAGCCTTCCTATTGTTCTAAGATGCATTTTCTAATTGTTAATCTCTTAAATCACATAGTCCCAACCTTGCAAGTGTAATTGCCTTCAGGCTGCTTTAGTTGCATTTATCCCGATTTCTACAGTTAAACTTTAATCCTCCCAGAACTAAAAATTACCTCAAAATTACAACTCTGAGTCATGAACTTGATAACAACATTGAGCAGGTGGTCAGGAAGGCGAATGGGATGCTGGCCTTCATAGCGAGGGGGATTGAATATAAAAGTAGGGAGGTCTTGCTGCAGCTGTATAGGGCATTGGTGAGGCCGCAGCTGGAGTACTGTGTGCAGTTTTGGGCGCCGCACCTGCGCAAGGATATTTTGGCCCTGGAGGGAGTGCAGAGGAGGTTTACTAGGCTGATACCGGAGTTGAGGGGGTTGAGCTATGAGGAGAGGCTGAATAAACTAGGCTTGTACTCGTTAGAGTTTAGAAGAATGAGGGGAGATCTCATTGAGACGTATAAGATGATGAATGGGATGGATAGGATAGAGGTGGAGAGACTCTTCCCGCTCAAAAAAGACAGTAGGACTAGGGGGCACAGCCTCAAGATAAAGGGGAGGCGGTTTAGAACGGAGTTGAGGAGGAACTTCTTCACTCAAAGGGTGGTGAATCTCTGGAATTCTCTGCCCGTTGAAGTGGTGGAGGCTGCCTCGCTAAATATTTTTAAAAAGCGGGTTGATGGGTTCTTGATAAGAGAGGGGATTAAGGGTTATGGGGAGAGGGCGGGAAAGTGGAACTGAGCCACGACAGATCAGCCATGATCTTATTGAATGGCGGGGCAGGCTCGAAGGGCTAGATGGCCTACTCCTGCTCCTATTTCTTATGTTCTTATGTTCTTATGAGTCAACTACAATGGCTTCTTAAAGACGTTTTTATTTTAACTTAATTTATGGGATGTAAATGTCATTGTCAAGACCAGCATTTATTGCTTATTCCTAATTGCCCATTGAGAAGATGCAGTCCCTGTGGTGTAAGTATTCTTTACCATTCTATTTGGTAAGAATTCCAAGATTTTGACTGCACAATGAAGCACAACAATACATCCATTGACTTGGAAAGAAACTTAGAAGTGATGATGTTCCCATGCATGTGCAACTTTTGTCCTTCTAGATGACAGAGGCTGTTAAATTTGACGGATTTTAAAATAAATTAATGAACTGATTTTAAATTTGCCAGACATCACAGTGAAATTTGAACTTGTATTTCCAGCTCATTTCTCCATACCTCTGGATTACTAGCCAGTGACGTAACCAATATGCAACCACACCCCAGAATTAGCCATGAGAACTGTAGGTTTATTCTTATCCAAGAATTACAGAAATTAATTTTCACTGATGCAGATGGTTGGGCAGTACTCAACTTTTATTTCTAAATTTCTGATTCTTGCATGTTGCATTATGAACTAAGGTATATATGTTGAAAATGATGCTTTTGTGCTTGTATCACTGGATTTTCCCTCATCATATTTTGCCACAAGAATAACACTGTGCTCTTTCTATCTTTTAACTCCACATTTGCTGTGGAAGAACATGATTCAAATGTCCTCCGATTCCAACTTATACACACAACGTTGTCAGAACACTTTTTTATATAGTTTGTTGGGACTATTGTATCCAAAGTGTTTCATTCACTTTGTTGCTCTCTTGTTTCTGTCACTCACTTAACTTAGTGACAAAACTAGGTTTTCCTTTATGATCTTGGAACAGACAACCAAATTTTTGGTATGATCCAGTTAGGAATGAGTAATGCTTTGTTTAAAGTAGACAGGGTTTAAACTCCAAAGTCTTTATTTAGAGAATAATAGTACAGGATTCCACGGTTTTGTTTTGCAATTTATCTCGTTAAAATTGTCTCCCTCATGAGGAATTCCAAATTTTTCACTTTCAAAGATCATGGGGTGAATTTTACAGTTCTGCATGCCACAGGAATTGGATTGGGCTTGGGTGGACAATGTAAAGGTCTGTTGATCTTGGGCAGGATTTTATGGTTTTGGGGCGAGGGCAATTGCAAAATCCCGCCCAGTGTTTCTGAATTGCCTTAAATCTGCTCTGATTCGACTGCCTCGATGATTGCTCACCCCCCACAATTCCAGTCTTGTCTCTTGGGGCAATTTTCCCCCAGGTTCCCAAGTGTGCACTACAGCAGCAATTCACAGGCACAACTTCAACTCTTCAGCTTCGCTGAGCAGAGCACTACAGCTCCAAAGAATTACCTTTGCTCCAGTGGCCTGCAGCATGAGGTCATGATCTTTCCACTACGTTTTCAGCTCTCTGGGGTTTCTTCCAGCCTTCATATGGAATCTGTCAACTGCAGCACGTTAACATAAGAACATAAGAAATAGGAGCAGGAGTAGGCCATCCAGCCCTTCGAGCCTGCCCCGCCATTCAATAAGATCATGGCTGATCTGTCGTGGCTCAGTTCCACTTTACCGCCTTCTCCCCATAACCCTTAATCCCCTCTCTAATCAAAAACCCATCAACCCGCATCTTAAAAATATTTAGCGAGGCAGCCTCCACCACTTCAACGGGCAGAGAATTCCAGAGATTCACCACCCTTTGAGTGAAGAAGTTCCTCCTCAACTCCGTTCTAAACCGCCCCCCCCTTTATCTTGAGGCTGTGCCCCCTAGTCCTACTGTCTTTTTTGAGCGGGAAGAGTCTCTCCACCTCTATCCTATCCATCCCATTCATAATCTTATACGTCTCAATGAGATCTCCCCTCATTCTTCTAAACTCTAACGAGTACAAGCCCAGTTTATTCAGCCTCTCCTCATAGCTCAAACCCCTCAACTCCGGTATCAGCCTAGTAAACCTCCTCTGCACTCCCTCCAAGGCCGTTTTACTGTTTGGAGCTTCTTTGCTGCTCTCCCCAGTAATTTCTCTCCATGGTGGTTCTTTTCGGCAGCTTTCCCCAGTGGTCATTTCTGACTGGTGGTCAAATCCTGCTGGCTGCCTCTTCCCATTAACTCTCTCTCTCATCCTTGGCCCAAAGATTTCACAAAACTAAACTGCACATGCGTAGCCTGCTCCTGATCCGCTCATGCATGGAAACTCTTGGGGTATGTTGTGTTTCTGACCTCCACTTGATAATCAGATAAGTTCCTATTTCTTGACCATCTTCTCGCAGAAATTTTCACTAGCATCGATGTATGAAGGAAAATATGTTCACTTGTGTTAAAATAAAGACATTATATTTTTCTACATACCTGGAGTATTCAAATATTTTGTCTTTTGAGGGTTGCCATCATGATGTGTGCCCTGAAGCCTTTTAGTCACACGTGAAATTGAAATCTGTGTTTCTGTTAATTAAATAGCTTTAATTCTTCTGATTTGGAATTCATTCTTAAATTAGGCAACAGGGTTGAGAATGGTAGTTGTTTAACCTTGATTGAGGTATGTCAAGTTAATCTGGTCTTCTCCGTTTTCTCCATCCAGTGTGATGGATTACGGACCTTAATCCTTCATTGATGTTTCTTAATTTAAAAAAAGCACATTGAGTTTGGAAGAACAATGCAGATTGAGTTTGTTTTATTTTTCTCATTTCTTCAAGGAAGCACATGATTTTGCCTTGCCTCTCATCACTTTCTGCAGTTAGCTCACTTCTGGTAAACTCTTCAATGCATTAAAGCACCAATGTAGTGTATTTCCAGTCACTTAAAGTCAAAACATATTTTGTCCATAATAAACATTTATTTTAAAAATGTTCTGAAGAAATACTAGTGTGCTCAGTTCTTCAGATGGTCACGTACAGCTGCAGTTAAAAGCTTGATCAGCTGAAAGAGCTTACGATAAACTTAGCCTATTTCAGTAAGCAATCTCAATTGATTGAGGTCACGGAGATTTGAACTTAGGGCTTTCTGATTCGTGTATGCCAAATTGTGTAGAACAATGTTGTGAATATCTTGTTTTGTAACTCGTGTTTTAGAAATAGCTTTTAGGTTAGGAATTTTTTTTAAGTAAGTGAAAATACTTGATTGAAAACGGTTAACAACTCTAATATAATTTAAGTACAAATCAAACAAGCCTGAGCTAATTACAGTTAAAAAGGTAAATCAGATCAGAATTGATCAAACAGTTAAACAATGGGTGACTTATATTTTAACATTTGGTAGAGACAGTTTGTCTCAAAGCATTTTAAAATAACCTTTTTTTGAAACTGGGTGTAAACCAAGAATTTAAATGATGTAATTCCAGATGAAAAGAAGCTAGGGAAAGTTTGTTTTAAAATGAAGGGAACTCCTTGGTATCAGCAAGTCAGGAGAGAGGGCGGTCATACCCAGTAGAGATAGCAATTACTCCTGTGAGTCACAAAATCAAAAGGTGTACTGAAGATTAAAAAATAATAGTTTGCATTTCTATTTGAAGCATCCCAAAGTATGCCACAGTAACATGGAAACAGGCAGAGGGGATTGGGAAGTTTCCTTTGTTTATCAATGTGTATGTTTGCTAACAGAGGTCACAGGCTAAGGGAAAACATCTGCCAGGAGCTGTGAACTAATAGTGGGGACCAGGAGCAGCAGAGATCATCTGAAATTGGGACGCTACTGATTTTATTTTTAACTTAATAATAAGAAGGCATTTAAACCTGTGCTTCAACTGAAGAGCTCCCAGTCGTGAGGTCTTAAAGGAAGGTTGGAGAGTCACTTGGCCAAATGTTGATGAAAGAATCCCCATAAAATCTTGTACCTCCGAGAATAGCTGGAGCACACTGAGGCAAAATCAAAGAGAACTCCCGTGTCATATAATTGGTTTGGACCTGGAGAATAAATGAATGAACCTTCCAGATTCTTGTGGTGTATAAGGAAACTCCTGGGGCAAGACTAATAATTAGAACTGGGTTTATAGCATAAGGCTTTACAAACTGTGGTATCAAGTTAGTGGCGGTTGCTTTGTTTAGTTTTTTTGAAATCTTATGGCATTGTTCTTTAAATTAATCACTGGGTGTTCCAATTTCTATTCAAATTGTATAACAAGATTGTAACAAAATGGTGAAACTGTCATAAATAATTAACATTGGTCAATTGGAGGCTTTAAAGATGTTTTATTTTCTTATCCAGTGGTTATTTTAAACAATACTTGATGTCCTTTGTTGCACTTGAAGTAGCATGTGAACATAAGAAAATGAATTTCATAGTTGTATTTGATATTTCAGTTTCAAATCTTTATAATTATTCAGTGGGATAGCATATTGGTGCTTCAAAATGCTTTAATTCAAAACAAAGAATAAATTGTTGATTACTAAAAGGCTTGTACAGTAAGTAAAATATTGGGGAAAAATACTGTGGCTGCTGCAAACCTGAAATAAAAACAGACTTCTGTAAATACTTGGCTGATCTGGCAACAGATAAGAACATAAGAACATAAGAAATAGGAGCAGGAGTAGGCCATCTAGCCCTTTGAGCCTGCCCCGCCATTCAATAAGATCATGGCTGATCTGTCGCTGCTCAGTTCCACCTTCCCGCTTTCTCCCCATAACCCTTAACCCCCTCTCTTATCAAAAACCCATCAACCCGCATCTTAAAAATATTTAGCGAGGCAGCCTCCACCACTTCAACGGGCAGAGAATTCCAGAGATTCACCACCCTTTGAGTGAAGAAGTTCCTCCTCAACTCCGTTCTAAACCGCCCCCCTTTTATCTTGAGGCTGTGCCCCCTAGTCCTACTGTCTTTTTTGAGCGGGAAGAGTCTCTCCACCTCTATCCTATCCATCCCATTCATCATCTTATACGTCTCAATGAGATCTCCCCTCATTCTAAACTCTAACGAGTACAAGCCCAGTTTATTCAGCCTCTCCTCATAGCTCAACCCCCTCAACTCCGGTATCAGCCTAGTAAACCTCCTCTGCACTCCCTCCAAGGCCAAAATATCCTTGCGCAGGTGCGACGCCCAAAACTGCACACAGTACTCCAGCTGCGGCCCCACCAATGCCCTATACAGCTGCAGCAAGACCTCCCTACTTTTATATTCAATCCCCCTCGCTATGAAGGCCAGCATCCCATTCGCCTTCCTGACCACCTGCAAGCTGGGTTTTTGCGACTCATGCACAAGAACTCCGAGGTCCCTCTGAAACAGAGTTAATGTTTAGGATTGATGATCTTTTATCAGAACTCATTGGAGCAGAAACATGTATTCTGTTTCTGCCTCCACAGATGCTACTAGATCTGCAGAGTATTTTCAGCATTTTCTGTTATTTTAATTAAGGATTGTGTTGCTCCATGCTGCATGATTTATTAAGGCAATTGATCAGCAGTGGAAATTTCAGCAAAATCTGTACATACATTGAAGCAGCCTTTACCTCAAAGTTGCTGGAATATCTCAAAGCTGTTGGAATACAAAGAACAGGAAGATATCCTTTAATTATACTAAGCATTGTTCAGAATCTGTCTGGAATCCTCTTCAGTTTTGGACATCACAATTCAGGAAGAACTAAATGACAGAGTATATAGTGTATGTCCACTAAATCTTGGGGCTTCAAATTATAATATGAGGAAAGTCACATAAACATGACTTGTTTCCCTCATGTTTCGAAAGATTATTGGGTGATCTAATCAGATTTTTATAATAAGAAAAAGATCTGTACATATTTTCACAGAACCATTACAGTGCAGAAGGAGGCCATTCAACCCAACGTGTCTGCAATGGCTGTCTGAATGAGCATTTCTATTAGTGCTATTCTCTTGTCTTCTCTCTGTAGCCCGGCACATTGGTCCCTTTTCAATTAATTTCTATTTCCTTTTTGAATCTGCCTCCACCACACTCCTAAGCAATGTATTCCAGATCCTATCCACTTGCTGTATAATTGTATTTTTTCTCATATCGCTTTTGCTTCTTGTGCCAACCACTTTAAATCTGTACCCTTTCGTTCTTGTAACTTTTGTGAGTGGAAGCACTTTTTCTCTATTTGTTCTGTCCCGATCTCTCATTATTTTAAATAGTTTTATCAGATGGAATCTTCTTTCAGCAAATTCCAACTACTCCAATCCTCGTTCGTCACTTAAGTTCTTCATCCCTGTAACCGTTCTTGTCAACCCTCTTTGTACTCTACTGCCATTACATTCTTCCTAAAGTGGACCAATGAGAACTGAAGAAGTTTTTAATTGTTGATGGAGCAGTTGAAAACAAGAGGACACAAATATAAATAGGTTCAGGAGTAGGCCACATAGCTTAATGGACCTACTCCATCTTCCAGTACGATCACAGCTCACTCTACTTACTTGCCCAATTTCCCCATATCTCTTAATTCCCTCTATATCCAATAATTTATTGATTTCAGGCTTGGATATTGGCCGGCATTTTTTGGCCATTCGTGTCAGTGGGATCTTCCAGTCCTGCTGACAGTGCATCTTTGCTGTGGGTTTCCTGGCAGTGAAGAGTGGATTCAACTGGAAACCCCATTGATAATAATAGGACCATAAGATCCAAGGGGATTTTCACAGTAACTTCATTGCAATGTTAATGTAAGCCCACTTGTGACTAGTAAATTAACTTTTAACACTTTTTCGATCCCTCCGCTGGCCAATGGCGGGTCACCTCCTGTGACGGGTAGCTTGGTAAATCTGAGAATCTTGGTAGACTGAGAATCCACAATCCCCTGGGGTAGAGATTTCAAAAGATTTACAACCCTTTGAGTAAAGAAATTTCTCTCATTGTAGACTCTTTATCCTGAGACTGCAACTTCTGTGTGTTCCTGCAAAGTTAGTTTCTTTATAAATCTGCCTTACAGCTGCAAAATACTTAATTTTTCAGGTGTATTGTATGAACATGTTGTTCTGCAATAGTCATGTATTACTGAAGTTCACTTCAATTGTATTATCATTAGCAGCTTTTTAAGGTAATAGTTACATAATATTAAAAATGATAGATTGCAGAATATAGGAATATAATTCTATCCCCCATGTTCACTTGCTGTCTACATAAGCTGGTCAGAATTTAGGGTAAATTACAATGCCATCCCTTATTTTTCAATTCCTAAACTCAGTGCATCATTAATTCAGTACTTAAAATGTTATGAGTCACATATAATTCACTAGAACAATACCAGACCATAAGGGTTAGATTGAGGATAGATTACATGTCTTATATTTTGTGAGTTTAGAATGTTGAGGGGGAGATTGAACTAAATTGTTTAAAATGATTTGATTTAGATATAGAGGGTATTTCTTTCAGTGTGGGAAATCCAGAACAATGATAAAATTTGAACCAGGCTATCCAGGAGCAAAATCAGGGAGTGCAGTGATACAGACAAAGTGGTGAAAATCTGGAACCCCACAAGGTGTGGATGTTGGGTGAATTGGAAATTTTGGGACCAATTAGGTTTTATTGTAAGGATCTCCAGGGTTGTGGAGAAATAGGTTAATGAAGTTGAGGCACAAGTCAGTCCTGATCTTTGATCAGGCTCGAGGAGCTGGATGGCCTGTTCCTGTAAAAGAACAGCAGGAAATGGCTCAAATTGTGAGTCAGTTTTTTTTCCATACTGGAAAATCATATTAAGAATTATATAGTAATGTGGACAGAGGCTATTTGGCCCAGAGTCAGTGAAAATATTTATCCTCTGAATGTGTTGAGTTCATATTCCACCTGTCCATGCTGTTTGAAAGTCATTTATTCCAGTTTCCTTAACCATCTATATAATCTATTCTTGAAAAATTAGAATGCAAATCCCTGGAAGTAAGTGCAGACCTGGGACTACTAAGTGAACCCGAAAATCTACACTAGAGAAAAGAAAAATGAATTTCAAATGTAGGGGTGAAGAAGAGAACATTGAAGTCAGTTACTTGCATATGTCAGGATTCAAGAAACAAGTGTTACTCTGATGACTATACTAAAAAGTGGTAGAATTGATCTCTTTTTACTTTTTGGGATGGGGCCTAAATAAGATGATTTGTCAGAGAGTAGGTACAGACTCAATGGACTGAATGGTCGCTTCTGGACAGGAGGGATTCTATGATTCCATAAATACAGGCACTGTTCTAGAATAAAGAATTTTGAATATATTAGTTTTTGATTGTTACCATTTAAAAAGAAAATCTTTAAGTAGACTTACTGCACTTTGTTCCTTTGAGTCTCAATGCATAGGGATTATAGGAAAACAACATAACGAGTGTCTAAGATAAAAATTCAAACTTGAGAGGAACAAGCATGTATGGCAGAGTTTTATATGGCAATGTTTTATGATCAATCTGCAAAGGTGTTCTTTCCACAGTCATTGCTTAGGAAATTGTGTTTTTTTTTAATGTTAATCCCTTGGTAGAGAGGCATATTTGAGAATCTTTATGTGACCACACCATGGAGTTAAAGTTAAATATTAGTATGAAGCAATTACTGCATTAGCATTGGAAATCTGGCGTCAAGGTTCAAACTGGAGACTGCAGACCAAGATTAAGTGGCGAAAGAGCCTTCAGCCCCTTCAGTTTGATACTGATTGGTTTTAAACCCAGTTTAAAATTTGTTTCTCGAAGAGCTCAGGGATATTTGGTTAATTTGCACAATTTGCAGACCTACCTGACCATACTTAAAAACTTCTGGAGAGCATTGATTCCCTTCTCTTTATTCAATCAAACATAAATAATGGACTCTTGGAATATTATTCTATATTTGTATGTATCCAGGCACAGCGTTGTCTCCTAAACAGGACCGTTTGAATGCTAGCCAGGGCTCTTCTGCCTGGCTGGAACCCAAAATACACACTATAACACTTCTACCATATTTGAAGATGGTTCAGTTCTATTTGGATAACAATTTACTTAGACTTAAAGTCAAATGAATATAATATGTATGATATAATCCATTTTTTTGTGATGAGCTGGCTAAAAGTGGCTATATGCCATATCTAAAAATCGAGTTAATACTATCTTATTCAGTTTTCTGCATTATAATTTTGAATTCTTAATCAGAAGTAATGATGCACAAATGAATAATCAAATACAAACATCAAATGCTTACAGCACAGAACGAGGCCATTCTGTCTTCTCTCTTCATATGGCTGTCTGCAAGAGCAATTCAGTGAGTCATTTCACTCACTCATCTGCATAGTCTTGCATTTTTTTCTGCTTGGGGCAAAAGCCAGAATGGGATCTACCGCAAATACACTTTCAGACAGTGCATTCCAAATCCTAACACTCGCTTTTGTTATCATTGGGTAATTTGGCCATTCACCTTAAATTCATCTTAAAAACCCTTGTTTCACCTAATCTATTCTATCCAGATCTCCGAATGATTTTGAACAACAATATCAAATGTCCTCTTAGCCTTCTCTAAAGAGAATGGTACTAGCTTACCTGACTACATAATTTAATGTCATGATCCCAGCTGATGTTACTATTGGACTGTCAGGTCCCAGAATGGAATCTTGGCTTGATAGACTAATTTTTATTTTTTTGTTTTTGAAGATGTAGATGAACAGTCAAAGAATTGCCACTTGTTGGAGTTTTTTCACAGACTAAGCATTATGCTGGCTTGCTCAGCTAACATACAGACTCGTGGACACAGTATTCTGATGAAAGACCTTTATTTATTTTCCAAACTTGGTCTACACATTTGGGAGGGAGATTTGGGGCAGCCCAAATCTACTCTGAAATTACATCACTCTGTGTTACAATTATGCAATTTTCAGAAGCCATTTGTCTAGACCTTTGCTCACACCAGCTGAGTATGAGCCAATTGTTATTAATATGGATTAGTTACCTTGGACAATTATATCTACCCTCTGACAGCATGGGACTATGTGAGTTCACGGACTTTGGAAGTCTTTCTTACAATCATCTGATACATTCCACCCAATAAGAAAGTATGTTCTATTCATTAACTACCTGGGGCCTCTAGCACTGACTGAAGCCCACAGTGATAAGAATTTTTTCCCTTTGCTCAACACTGCATTGTTCCAAGGAATGTGGTTTGTTTTTGCTTGACTAAATCCCATCATGTCTTAGAGCAATCTGTTTTTAACTAAGGTGTATGTTTTTGATACAGAATATAATCTTTTCAAAAATACATCTTTAAATTCTTTAACAGTGGTTATATGAATCTCTATGCAAACAGTACCATTGTAAAATATAGTGCAGGCACTTTGTGACTAGGGCCAAATTCACCTTCAATTCAATTTTCAAGTTTGCTGACAACCGCACCATAGTGGGTCAGATCTCAAACATGATGAGACAGAGTACAGGAATGAGGTAGAGAATCCGGTGAACTGCTGCGGCAACAATAATCTCTCCCTCAATGGCAATACAGTGAAGGAGATTATGATCAACTTCAGGAAGCATAGAGGAGAACGTGCCCCTGTGTAGATCAACAGGGATGAAGTAGAAAGGATTGAGAGCTTCAGGCTTTTAGGTGTCTAGATCACCAACAACCTGTCCTGGCCTCCCTTTGCTGACGCTATAGTTAAGAAAGCCCACCAACGCCTCTACATTTCTCAAAAGACTAAGGAAATTTAGCATGTCAGCTACGACTCTCACCAACCTTTACAAATGCACCACAGAAAGCATTCTTTCTTGTATCACAGGTTGGTATGGCTCCTGCTCTGCCAAAGACTGCAAGGAACTACAAAAGGTTATGAATGTAGCCCAATCCATCATGCAGACCAGCCTCCCATCCATTGATTCTGTCTACACTTTTTGCTGTCTCGGCAAAGCAGCCAGCATAATCAAGGACCCCACACACTCCAGACATACTCTCTTCCACATTCTTCATTCGCAAAAAGATACAAAAGCCTGAGGTCATGTACCAACTGACTCGAGAACAGCTTCTTCCCTGCTGCCATCAGACTTTTGAATGGACCTACCTTGCATTAAGTTGATTTTCTCCACACCTTAGCTATAATTGTAACACTCCTTTCTGCAATCTCTCCTTTCCTCCTCTATGAACGGTATGCTTTGTCTGTATAGTGTGTAAGAAACAACACTTTTCACTCTATATTAATACATGTGACAATAAATCAAATCAAAATCAGGTTATCCTGATTTCCCTCTTACACCAATTAACCTTCAATGAAAGAATAAATAATTTATCAAACATAACATAAGAAATAGGAGCAGGAGTAGGCCATCCAGCCCTTCGAGCCTGCCCCGCCATTCAATAAGATCATGGCTGATCTGTCGTGGCTCAGTTCCACATTCCCGCCCTCTCCCCATAACCCTTAATCCCCTCGCTTATCAAAAACCCATCAACCTGTGTCTTAAAAATATTTAGCGAGGCAGCCTCCACCACTTCAACGGGCAGAGAATTCCAGAGATTCACCACTCTTTGAGTGAAGAAGTTCCTCCTTAACTCCGTTCTGAACCGCCCCCCCCCTTTATCTTGAGGCTGTGCCCCCTAGTCCTACTGTCCTTTCTGAGCGGGAAGAGCCTCTCCACCTCTATCCTATCCATCCCATTCATCATCTTATACGTCTCAATGAGATCTCCCCTCATTCTTCTAAACTCTAACGAGTACAAGCCTGGTTTATTCAGCCTCTCCTCATAGCTCAACCCCCTCAACTCCGGCATCAGCCTAGTAACCTCCTCTGCACTCCTTCCAAGGCCAAAATATCCTTGCGTAAGTACGGCGACCAAAACTGCACACAGTACTCCAGCTGCGGCCTCACCAATGCCCTGTACAGCCGCAGCAAGACCTCCCTACTTTTATATTCAATCCCCCTCGCTATGAAGGCCAGCATCCCATTCGCCTTCCTGACCACCTGCTGCACCTGCACGCTGGGTTTTTGCGACTCATGCACAAGGACCCCGAGGTCCCTCTGCACCGTCGCCTGCTGCAGTTTTTCGCCCTGTAAGTAATAGTCCTTCCTACCATTATTCCTACCAAAGTGGACCACCTCGCACTTGCCAACATTAAATTCCATTTGCCATTTCCTGGCCCATTCGCCCAGCCTATCTAGATCCTTCTGCAGACTCTCCACACCCTCCACGCAATTTGCCGTTCCACCAATCTTGGTGTCGTCAGCAAATTTCGACACCATACACTCGGTTCCCTCCTCCAGATCATCTATATAAATGGTAAATAGCTGAGGCCCCAGCACCGACCCCTGGGGCACTCCACTAGTCACCAACCGCCAATCCGAATAGCACCCATTAACCCCCACTCTCTGCCTCCTATTTGACAACCAATCCTCTATCCACGCTAACACCCTACCCCCAACTCCATGCCCCCTTACCTTCTGCAATAACCTCTTGTGAGGTACTTTGTCAAACGCCTTCTGAAAATTAAGAAAGACCACATCCACCGGCTCTCCTCTATCCACCGCCCTAGACACATCCTCATAGAACTCCAATAAATTTGTCAGACACGACTTCCCCTTAACGAAACTGTGCTGCATCTGCTCTATCAAGCAATTCCCCTCAAGATGCCTCACTATTTCCTCCTTGATGACGGATTCTAACATTTTACCTACAACAGACGTTAAACTAACCGGCCTATAATTCCCTGCCTTTTGCCTGGCACCCTTCTTAAACAACGGCGTAACATTAGCCGCTTTCCACCATAACCTCACCTATCTCTTCTCAGATGTACACAGGTTTTTAAGGATAACACAAGTTACAAAATATATTTTGTTCTGCAATGTTCTCAGCAAGTACACAGTCCATGCAACCAACAGGCAAAATGCAGTCAGACACACCACATTCTGAAACCAAGCAGCAGATGCTGTCCAATACAACTTCTGTAGGTTTCTCATTTGTTCCCTCCAGATGCTTGTCACACTGAAAGCCAGTTGGAAGTCTTGTTGGAACTCTGGCTTCTACACGAGTGTTCCCAGACTCACACTGAAAAACATGCCTTTTCTCCCAAAGAGTACTCTTTCCAGGGTGACTTTGCTAAGGATCGACTTCCAGGATTTCAGTCTCTCCTTTCAAGTATTCCTCTGCCATGGACTACCGCATGCAATCAGGTTTCCACACAATTTCCCAGGTACCCAGCCATGCCAACAGAACACTACTGTTTCACTGGTAGTATTAAGATGTCACCAAACTTTTGGTTTACCTAGATGTTTGACTTCTCACTTAAAGTCTGATTACTGCAGCTGTCTCTTTAACTCTGAGCACTTTCTCTGCTTTTTACTTTGCCTTCACCCAGTAAGACCCTGTTCGACTTCTTGTTATTGGTTCCTTTACTTGAACTGTCTTCCTGGTACATACTTTTTGTCCTAACTCCCTGGTTTCTGGGCTTTTGTTTTTGGGGAAGGTTGCTTTTTGCAGCTCCCTGGTCCTGTCCAGCTGCTTCTGAGTCCAGCCTAAAATTACCTTTGTTTCCTTTGAAAGAAAGAACTTCATGCCCATGATGATTATGGAATTACATTCACTTCACAAAAACTTATCCTAAATATCTAACAGAATAACTTATTAAATCAAATAAGTAAACTTCTCTTACTTCACAACTACATATTGTAGCATTACAATAATTTAACCAAAACAAAGGCAATAAAAGCATTGTCAGAATGTGTATATTAAGCATTGTTATAACTTAAGTCTTGTCTTTCTTTTTCTTCTTCTTCCTCTCAGCTTTTAACTCAACTAAGTTTAATTTAAGGCTACAGTCAAATTGTACTTTTCTTTCCTTGTAGGCATAGTTTCATTCTGTAGCTCATTTCCTGAATTCAAATGTGGTAAATTCTCATCTTGATTTAACAAAGTCAAAATGGCATTTCTGTGCATTTACATCTAATTTCTTGTCAAAATCTCTTTTAGATGTTTCAGGGATGTTGTTGAGATGCTTCTCACATTTACTCAAAATAGTTTTATATTCTTTCTATTTTTGAATTTCTTGTGATCTTATCATTTCTCCCAGTCCCATTTCAAATGAGTTACTTTCAGTTCTGTTTGAGCAATGTCAATCACTTTCTTCCTCTGGAGTTGCATAGTTTGTTCTAACCCTTCAACTTTTTGCATAATTTATGCACGGTTTCAAGTCCAGTCCTCAGCAGGTTTTGAATGATCTTTTGCTAACTATTCAACAGATATATTTTATGTTTTAGCATAGCCAAGCACTTTCTGGTCTTTGACCCAGAAAGATTATTTTGCAATTTCAGTCCTCCTTGTTGACAATTTGTAATTTCCAATTTTGCAGGCACTTCAGTTGTTTTCCTTTTGTCCAATAACTGTCCAGTTTTGTCTGATACATCAGTAATATTACTTGGATCGATTATTTGCTCAATGGATCACAATTTAAAGATTTATTATTTATGTATTTATTAAAAGGAAGAACTTCAAAATTGTGACACAACATCCTCCTATCTTCTCTTCCATTTTTTCTGGTTTGCTTCTACGTTCATGAACTTTATTGCTTTTTTCTGAACTAAATCCTAACAGCTTGTGAGTTTTGCATTTTAATTCTGCATTCAACCAATTATTCTGTTTTATCAGCAATTTATTTTCCTGTTGAAGGCATTTTCCAAAATACTTCACCGAGGCTTCTGATGCTTTAAGTTCACCAGGTTCTAACTGAAGATCAACCTTTGCTAAGTTTGCTTTTACAAGTTTATCATTTAGGCAGTTCAAGTCCTCAGTTAGATGTTCCACTTTCCATGATTGATTCCCAATTGTTCTGACCAATTCTCGTTTTTCATTAGGAATCTCCTCTTTTGTAATTGAAAGCTGATTTTCCACATTAAACAGGTTTTTGTTAATTAAACATAAATAAATCTACCATACTGTTTATAAAGCGAAAATTCAAACCATTTGGCACAAGCAAACTTATTGGAAATGAGTCTCACATATGCAACCCTTTTAAAAATTAATTGCAAGAGATTAGCACGCTCAAGCACTTTGGATTTGTACTGTCAATCCCAGGTTTCTTTTTTCTTAGTACTTCTGTTTAAAGTGAGCCCTGGTAAACAGAGCAGAATACTAACTGTGCGACAAAAGAAATGCGCAGAAATTAATTCTGCAGCATTAAGTTAACCAACCATACAATGGACATTGAAAATTTGTGCACAACTATAGAAACAGACAAAGTTATCCTGGCTGCCCAAAATATATTTAGCAAATTTTCCAGCCTGACAGACCATATAAAGCTATAATCTGCTTACTACATTAAGGCTTGGCAAAAATGACTTTGGATTCAATAATTAATTTTATTTTCAAAGGCACCTGACTTGCCCTAATGGCAAAGTGGGAAGCAAGTGTATTTAAAAGGTGTCTCAGCATTGTGTTACCATGGATACTTGAATGATATATGGAAAATTTGTGCTCATACAAAAGCAGACTTAGAAGCATTCAGAATCCTCTCTAATCACCCCTCCATTAAACTTAAAGCCACAATATCAAGAAGAGCAATAATTTTCTAGACACCACAGTATTTAAATTTGCACAAGAAAACAAATGTATGAAAAACCATCATCATAAACATCCTGAAGATATTTCTGGAGAATATCTTGAGGAATTCCGTCATTTGCGAAACACAGAAGTCACTTACCTGTAGGTGGTGCTTATCCTGAAATGGTAAGGTTGGACACAAGGAGCCACAACTTCCTTGGAAATCACTGTTGGATTGCCACTCTGTACCCATTTACCTGCACTAAAATTCTGAAGTGCATGTTTTACCCTGCCACCTTGACATAGGCCAGGTGAGATTCAGCTTTGTCAGCACCCAGCATTGAAGTGTAAAAGAGGGGGAGCGAAGGAGGACATGCCACCATTTTTACAGCAATAGTTGCTATCAAGCAGGTGAGTTTAAAGGTTCCATTGTGAATACAGGTGAGAGAGGAAGTGAGTGGAAGGGATTGTTGGTAATGGGTGTGGAGGAGAAGTTGTGTCCCATTCAGGATGCTGTGGGTGTTTTTAAATATTTATGCTGGAAATAGAAGTGCTGAAGTGCTTTTATGGCGGCGTCAAGTGAAGTATGCATGGGAGTCATTCTGTTTTTGTGAGCACTGGCTCCATTCATCTTTTGATTTTGTTTTGTCCTGATGTGCAACACATAATTATCCGGTTTTGATGTGTATAATCTGTGCTACGTTCCTGGAAGATCCTGGCTGAATTTTAGCGAAGGGGAGCCGGGTTTAAGTTAAGAAAATCCTTGTTTGATCGAGGTGGTCAAAGATGTTTTTACTGGTGAGCAGGCCTGTGCCTCAGTGATGCTGTTGGCACATCACTGAGACAAAATATGTCGATATGTGGCCTCTGTTGAGTGAAGATCCCCAACATAGATTTTTGGTGCTCATATTGGTGAACTGCGAGATATCCTAAAGAGACTGGATAAAGTGGTGAAAAGCATCCTGTCAATCGTGAGGGCAATTTCCCCCCAAAACTAAAATCTTTTAGTGAACCAGGAATTGCCCTCACACTACCCTCTCATGGACATCGGATCCCATCACTCCACTCTGGCTGCACCCCTTTGGCACTGTCCCAGCACACTTATTGTGTCCAACCAGGCATTGCCGAAGTGAGGTGGGCACTGCCTTCTACACTATTCATATCTGGGCACTGCCCATCCATGCTACGTACAACCCGGAAGCTTCAGTGGCCCCTCATTCCATTTCCCACCTTGCCAGTGTGGCTATGGTGCCTAGCAGAGCAATAGTGATTCTCGCCGGCGTGGATGGATGGAAGCAGTTGTGCCAAACCAGATAAGTACTTTTAGATTTTGTCATTTTTATGTTGATAGACTAAGGGCGCGAAGCTGCTCTCGCTAGTAAAAGGGGGTCAGGAGGATATCCTCGCCTGCTATCTTCTAGCTCACCACACTGCTCCATTGGCTTGGTGAGCCAGGAAGATCATGACAATAATCTGTGATAGGAGGAGGAGCTGCTCACAAATTCTGTCTACATATGGAGGGGGCCTTTTGTTCCCCACATCACTGGTTTTTTTGGGCGCTAATGAGAGCAAATTCATCTGCTGCCTCCATGTATTTTGAACCCTGAATTATTGTCCATTAAATGTTCTCCTACTTCTACTTGAACCTCTTGACCCACCTCATTCTACGGAACCAATGCAGCAATATCTTCCCCTTCATCAGACTGGAACATATTGAGCTAGAAAATCTTTCTGCCTTGTACATTATTACTGTCACACTTTATATTTTAAAGTCCCCCATTATAGCAGCTGTACAGCTTTTGTACTTCTCTGTAATTTCCTTGCAAAATTTATCCTATCTTTTTCAGTAGTTGGCTTTTGATGACAACCTTAACCTTGGCATCACAGAGACAATGTTCTCTACTGGATTTGCTACTGCAGGAACACTCAATACCAGGACTGTTGAATTCCCACTCGCTACTGTTATCTCATTCTTCGTCCTGCACTACAATACAGCTGAACCAGCTATGTCGCCATGAACCTGGCTCTGGCTGCACTCCCCAGCGAAGCCTTCATTCTCGCCAGTATTCAAAACTCTATCTGTTGGAGAACGAAATGCACACTGTGCTGCAGAGTACCTGCCGGGTCCCCCTTAGTTGCTTGAAGGTCACCCATCAATCTCTACTAACATTGTCTTTAGTTGCATGAATGACCACAACCAGAAATGTGCAATCAACAAAATTCTTAGCTTCATGGATGCCCCACAGTGACTCCAACTGCTACTGAATCTCTGAAAGTAGGAGACTGAGCTGCTCCAGCTGATGACACTTCTTGTACATGTGGTTGACCAGGACACAAGAAGCCTGCTGGAGTTCCCACGTGAAACAAGATAGTCCTCCATGGGACCGAGATGCCTTGCTATGCCACTATTTATTAGATCATTAGTAAACTTAACAAAACTAAATTTTAAGACTGAAATAAGGACTCACCAGCTGATCGTCAATCAGCTGCTTCTCTTGTGCTGCAATTTTAACTCATATTATCTATATGTCTCAGGTTTTAATTTCCTGAAAAATTCAGAATGCTATTCCCATCCCTTGTAATTTAGTTTAAAATGTATCTCTTTAGAATTGATTAGTTAATTAAATACTTTATAATTGTATGATAAATTATCAATTCTTTTTCCTAATGAATTGCTCTTGTCTTACTTTATACTTTTTAAATTAAAAATTTACCTTTTATACTCCTTCTGGTTGACCTCCAGTTGTTATGATGTCACTTTGAATTTATCCCCACTGTGTTCTCAATTTGCCATTGCTTCTTTTATTCTTGTCTTAATGGCTTTATAACTTTCTCACTTTTGTGGGACATAATTTGTAGTTTTTATATCTGTGCCTGACTCCTTTCTGCTCAAACCCTGTTTTCTAATATTGGTCTCTGTTTTAGAATCATACACCACAGAAGGAGGTAATTTGACCCATCATGTCTGTGTTAGCTCTTTGAAAGCTAAAATTAACTCCATTCCCCTGATCTTTCCCAACAGTCTTGCACATTAAACCTCTTCAAATATGTATCCAGTTCCCTTTTAAAAGTTAGTATTGAATCTATACACTACCCGTTCAGGTGTTGCATGCAGACAATCAAAACTTGCTGCCTCAGAAATATTCCCCTCATCTCCCCACTGGTTCTTCTGTCAATTACCTTAAATCTGTGTCCTCTGATCGCAAACATAAAACTATCAATATGAGTCCCTGACTGCTGCTTTCAATTTCATGTCCTTTATGCATAATCTAATATCTATAGGTCTGTTGTCCAAGTTCGTCACTTATTTCCTTGTGTGAATGAAGTTGTTAATTGTACATCACATTAAACATTCTTTTTGCTGCCACTTGCTGGCATCATAACACATATCATAAGGCATTGCAGTGACAAGCCCATAGCTCTCACTACCCAATCCAATAAAACTAGAGACATCTCTAAATTCCAATGAATTGGGCACTATTGTGGTAGTTTTAATACTATTTATTTATTTTTTTAAATTTGGAAATAAAGAGGAGAAACTGCACAATGATGACTTGTCATGTAAGGAAAAAAATGCAATGTTCAAAGGACATCTAATCTATTTTGCTTTTTACACAGGCTGTTGATTGAATACCTTTTGGTTGTGTATTACTGTTTGAATTCTTTCTGTGGATGGTTCTTAAAATATTTGGGAGATGTAATCAATGGACAATAGCCGTTGTATATAATTTAGAAATAGAAAATGTTGCAAGTACTCAGCAGGTAAAGCAGCACTAGTGGAGAGAAGAGTTAATGGGTGGAATTCTCTCAGAAAAATTCTGTGTTGCATTTGCAAGAAAACTGGAGTAAGTCACACTTTTTTTCACTGGGTGTTCAGAGAAGAATCTCCCACACTCTACGCTGCAGAGAGCCTGAGCGTGATTCACTCCAGAAATCAGTGGGTGGGGTCTTCCCCTTTGGAGAGGCCAGCAGCATAATGCTGAGTGGGCCACTGCATATGTGTTGTCAGACTTTTTACTGTGTTTACCCCAGTCCAACGCCGGCACATCCACATCATATCTGCTGACCTGACAGAGCTGAGATTAGCATATGCATAGCAGCCCCTGTCTAATGTCCTCTTGATTGCTGGACAGCCCTGTGACCCCCGCAACACCAGCCCTCCACCCTCCCAGGGCCTGATTGCTGGACTCCCCATGCACTCCTGGGTCAACCTTGAACTTCATCCCCATAGTCCCCGCCCCTCCCCCACTCATGCCCAGCCCCGATCATTGGCGTCCCTCCCTCTGTCACTCAGCCCAACTGTAGAGTGGCAGTAGGAACCCCCATCAGGCCCTGCCCCCTTGGCACTGTCCTATTCCCATTGGGCAGTGCCAAGGTGCCCTGGCATTGCCACTTTACCTCTTGGGAAATGCCAGGGCGCACAGGCTGGCACTGCCAGGATGCCAGTGTCCAGGGGCACTACCCCCACTGTGGGCACTACCCCCACTCTGGCCACTCGACCGTCTGGGGGGGATCCTGATTTTCTGTCCTCCACTTCAGAGGGTTGGGCTACCAGCTCCCCGAAAGTGGGGAGCTATAGTAATCCCTGCTGCAGTGAACCACTCTGGTGGGGCGGGATGTGGGGAGAAGCTAGGGGACGTGGAGGCTTTAGTCTTGGGCCTGCTAATTTTCTTTAAAATGTATGTTAATGTTCATTTAAATAATTTATGCGCTCCTCCACCCGATTTCCGGCACGGATTGACACCTGTGGAAATCCGTCACTGGAAGATGCTGTTGGGGCGTGACGCCCAGCGTGGATCCTGCGGATTGGATGCTGCTGGAATCTCCCAGCCCACTGCGTTAAAAAATTAGTACAGCGGGATGGGAGAATCACCCCCAGCATTTCGAGTTGAGATAAATCTTCATCAAGGGTAAAAATGATCTTGTTTATTGTAGACCTTGGGCCTCATTTTAGATAATTTATTCATTTGTAAATTTAGAAAGGCAATCATATTGGTTCTTTGTAATGCAATTTATTTACATTTGAGTGCTGAGGGAAAAATTGGCAACTGTCCTATGGATGCAAGTCTTTCATGTGTTACCAATAAGCTTTAGCTCAGACAGTGATTTCCTTTGTGAGTTAGTGGCTTGTCTTTTTTAAGCTAAGAAGTGATTTCCCTGTCGTTCTGTTGCCTTAAGCATAATATTTCCTGATGCTGAGCTGAATTATTTAGCACAAAGATAAAGAAACTAATCCTCGTTGATACTTGTAGTGATCATACTGACTCTGGTTGCATAGGTTTCTTTTAGCTTCATCCTTAACTAATTTTAACATCTCCAGGAGTACATGCATGAATAGAACATTTAACAGACACCATGGGTAGGATTTTATGGCCTCGCTCGATAGAGACCGGAAGTTCCCACCCAAGGTCAACGGACATTTCCATTGTCTATCCCTCGCTCGCTCGGATTCTGTGGCGGGCAAGGCAGTAGAATTCCGGCGACTGTCACAATCAGTAAAATCTGTTCTTTTGCCTAATTAGCATAATTGCTGTATAGATAACTTGTTTTGAAATCAAATCTTGTTCATTGCTGCTCTCAAATGAGACCATGGAGAATCCTATATGATATACAGCCAAGTGCATAGTTTACTGATTTGCAGTTTGATAGCAATTCATTTTGAAATCAGTAGTTTATTGATGAATGCCGTGTAGTACCGTTGTACACTTAAATTTTTAAGTGCTTGTAGATTTTTAAGAATAGTTTTTATCTTGTTTGATATATGCTGCAATTGGTGGGATGCTAATATTGTTCAAGGACAATAGATTATTACCATTTCTTCCTAGTCCTGTGATGGAATTGAATTTTAATTCAGCTGTTTCATGATCAGTTGCATGACATTTCAGTAATTGTGTACTTCTATATACCTTAAAAAAAGTTAATGTAACTTCAGCCTCAGCAGATTTTATTATTAGCAGGATTACCAGAAATAATACTAACTCAGCTTCAGTCAGAAATTGAGAAATTAGAAATTACAAGATTGTTGTCATTCTGTTTGTCTTTAGTTATATTCTGTATTGACAATGTGTAATTACTGTATAGACTTGGATATAAGACAAGAAATTTAGGCCACAAGAACACAGGACGCTGGTAAAACTCAACAGGTCTGCAAGCATCAATTAGGGGACAAACAGGAAACTTAGGCCTTCTTTTTTGTTGAAGCTTTATAGGTGTGAGCCTTGTAGCCCTGACCCAGTTCCAATCATCTATCAGTTCTGTATTACCTAGTGCTGTTCTCTTCACTCCAGTTTCTATGCTTCCATTCTTCATTTGTGCATAGAACGCTAATACCAAATTGTCCACTTTGGGGAACTTCAGAGACAGATACCTCCTATGTTATATATTTTTGAGGTGAAATAAGGTCAGGCATTTTCTTTGTAAGTCTCCTTTTATATCATACTTTATGTACAATAGATTACATATTTGATTTAAACAGAACAGATTATTTGAAAAGCTAATGAATGTACGTTTCCTGAAAGGTTAACCTTAATTTCTGATGTAATTTTAAAAGTTTATTTATTCGTATCACGAGTAGGCTTTCATTACCACTGCAGTGAAGTTACTGTGAAAACTCCCTAGTCGCCACACTCCAGTGCCTGTTTGCGTACAGTGAGGGAAAATTTTTAGCAAAGCCAATATACCGAACCAGCACATCTTTCAGACTGTGGGAGGAAACCAGAACACTCGGAGAAAACTCACGCAGACATGGGGAGAATGTGCAGACTCCACACAGTCACCCAAACTGGGAATCAAACCTGGATCCCTGGCATTGTGAGGCAGCAGTGCTAATCACTGTGCCACCGTTGCCCTAATTTAGTAGATGTATTTAACAGAATAGATCTGTTTGAACTAAAAAGATAACACCACTGGATTTCAGGTTATTGCTGCCTATTTTAACTGAACCATCTGCCATAGACACAAGGAGTCCATTCTCACCTAAATCTAGATGTGGGAGTACGCTTGATAATTTTGGTACTGGATTTGGGGAAAATTTCAATTTTTTTCCAGTTTCTTACATATCTCCCCTCCTGCTTGGCCATGAAACCCGTATACTGCTAGAACCATAGAAAATTGGTGCAGGAGCCTGCACCATCGTTCAATATAATCATGGCTGATTATGCATTTTCAGTATCCCACTCTCACTTTCTGTCCATACCCCTTGATCCCTTTAGCCACAAGGGCCACATCCAGTTCCCTCTTGAACGTACCTGTTGAACTGACCCCAACAGCTTTCTGTGGGAGAGAATTTCCCAGGTTCACAACTCTCTTCCTCTTCACTTCTTCATCTCAGTCCTGAATGGCTTATCCATTATTCTTAGTCTGTGATGCCATGTTCTGCACTTCCCCAAGATCAGGACCATTGTTCCTGCATCTAGTTGTCCAGTCTCATCAGGATTTTATATGTTTCTATGAGATCCCCACTCATTCTTTTAAATTCCAGTAAGTCCAAGCCCAGAGAATCCAACCTGTCTTCATGTGTCAGTCCTGCCATTCCAGGAATCGGTCTGGTGAACCTTTGCTGGACTCCTTCAACAGCAAGAATGTCCTTTTTCAGACTGGAAGACCAAAACTACACTATATTGAAGTGTGGCCTCACCAAGGCCCTGCATAACTGCAGCAAGACATCCTTACTCCTGTGCTCAAATCCTTTTGCTATGAAGGCCAGCATGCCATTAGCTTTCCTCACTGCCTGCTGTACCTGAATGCCAACTTTCAGCGATTGTTCCACCATGGTACCCAGGTCATATTGTAATTCTTCTTTTCCTAAACTGCCACTGTTCAGACAATAATCTTCTTCCTGTTTTTGCCACCAAAGTGACTAACTTAACACTTATCCACATTATATTGTATTTGCCCACTCAGCTAGCCTGTCCAAGTCACCCTGCAGCCTCTTCGCATTTTAGTCATAGCACACACTGCCACCCAGCTTCGTGTCATCTGCAAATTTGGAGCTATTGCATTCAATTCCTTCGACCAAATCATTATTGTATATTGTGAATAGTTGGGGGTCCAGCACTGAACCTTGTGGTATCCCACTAGTCACTGCCTGCTACTCTGAAAAGCTCTTGTTTATACCCACGCTCTGCTTCCTGCCTGCCAACCAGTTCTCTATCCATGTCAGTACATTACCTCCAATGTAATGAGCTTTAATTTTGCTGACTAATCTCTTCTGTGGGACCTTGTCAAAAGCTGATTTCTAGTCAGTAATCTGTAAACTGTCTGTGCTGTTATATGCTCTGTCTGAGGCCAGTACTCTCCATTCACCTGATGAAGAGGCAAACCTCAAGCTTGTGAGTTTACTATCAAATAAATCGGTTGGACTTAAACCTGGTGTTGTCAGCCTTCTTACTGTGTTTATCCCAGTCCAACGCCAGCATTCCACATCATGACTATTTGGAGGGAGATGATAGCAGGGAATCCCTGCACTGTCATCCTACTCTTCCTCTATCAGGTGGTCATCCACTCCCTATCTCCCTCAGTAATTTTATATCTGTGGTGTAACCAACTCACTGGACGTGCTATCCACGACTTCTTCAGCATCATGGATGCTCCAAAGTGAATCCATCCACAGCTCCAGAGTCATCAAGTGATCTAACAGGAGCTGCAGTTGGACATAGATCTTGCACGTGAAGAAGCCAGGGACACTGTAAGAGTCCCTGAATTCCCACATCGCACAAAGAGAAGCATGACACAGGTCTGGGATCTGCTGCTATGACTTAGCCCTTAAGTTAACTTAAAACAACAACTACAATGCCAAGAGAAAAAGGAGAGAAAAGCTCCTTACCAGTCACCAGCCAGTCACTTATCGGTTGGCTGTGATGTCACAGTTTGATTTCTTTCTACCTCTCACTTGCCCTCAAGTTTCCCTCGCAGATCCGTCTCTCCGCTGCTCCTGAAGGTGAGCGCTTCTTCCCCTCAGCACCAAAGTCCCACTCAGCTCCAAATTTCCGATACCCTCACTTGGGCTGCAGTCTCTCTCCCACTGGCGTATGCAAGCTCACTGGATGATATCATTGCCACTAACTATTTGTCAATACCAATGACGTAGAGGGAGCAGATTTTGAGATCCCAATGATCAGACTTTTAGGAGCTAGGGAGGAAGTTTTAAAAAATAAGACCATTGAAGGTCTTATAGTCGCTGGATTACTTTCCAGTGCTACATGCTAGCAGGAGTAGAAGTAGAAAGGCAGGGAGGATCAAAGCTGCCTTGAAATATGCTGTAGGAAGGACAGCTTCAAGTTCTTGGAGCATTGAGATAAGTTCTGGGAAAGGAAGGATCTTCTCAAGCAGAACTGAGACTAATGCACTTGTGGATTGGTTCACTAGTGTGGTAAATTAAAGTGGCAGGGGTGTGGGCACAAAAATATACAACAAGGAAGATGAGGTGTGTAAAGGAGTGTGTGTTAGATAATACTAGAGCAGGAAGCTGTATCATATTAAGCTGAGAAGGACTATAAGCACAACACAACAGAACTAGAATGCATGTTTGTAATGTGGTGAAAAAGGATGATGATCTACGAAGGTTTTAGTTCAGTTGGGCAGTATGGTCGGTGCTGGCTTGGAGGGTTGAAGGGCCTGTCCCTGTGCTTTAATTTTCTTTGTTTTTTAAGAGCAAATATATCTCATATATCCATGCCATCGCTAAACACCACCTATTTCTACCTCAAACATCAGTCATCTCCATCCCTGTCTCAACTCACATGCTGTTGAAGCTATCATCCATTTCTTTGTTACCTCTAGACTTGACTTCCAACAGAATGCACAAATGACTGACCTGAAAAGTTCTATTTTCTATGCACTTAAGATGATCCAAAGACCTGCTTCCTTTACCCTAAATTGCATCAAAAGTTTTGACCACCCATTATTGGTTCCTGGTTAAGTGAAATTTAAAATTCTCACCCTTGTTTTCATATTTCTTCGCTCTCTATCTCTGTAATTTCCTCCAACTCTACAATCCTCTCAAGATGTCTGTACTCCCCCAGTCATGGTCTCTTGCATATTTTTGATTGTAATCGCTCTGCCAGACGTATAACATTTTCTTTTGAAATTGACCCTTGATTGTTAGTTCTTTACACTTAGTTGATTGAATTGCACATAACCCTAAGGAATGTCTGTTGAAGCAGTTTCAATGATGAAATTCTCTTGGCTGCCTAAGAACTTCTGAAGCTTATTGAAGTCTTGCCTTCACTGTTTACATGTAGCACAACGTTTTTCTAATTTCCTGTAGTTTTTAATGGTAATAGAAAGAATGTTAACAGGCTAAAATGTGTACTATAATACAAAAATCTTCCAAGTTGTTAGTCAGTATTGCTCAGTCTCTTTATGTTTATGTTTTAGTAGTTTTTCCAGGATATTGTAGATTCCACCATAAAGTGTAGGAGGGTTGATATTTGACATAGTACAGTGGTGTACTTTGATTTTTAAAGTTGTAAATAATGTATTGGAATGATCAAAAGCCACTGATTTAAAGGAATGGTTGTGCAGTAATTGTCTTGTTACCATAATGGAAACTATTGTTTTTTAGTCTCGAGTACGCTAATCTCTGTCAAAATCTAGTTCTAATACCCATACATATCCTGGTTATGTATGTATGAGAGGGATTAGCATGGCTGCCTCCCAGTGTCAGGGACCCAGGTTTGATTCCCGGCTTGGGTCACTGTGTGGAGTTTTCACATTCTCCCCGTGTCTGCATGGGTTTCCTCAGGATGTGCCGGTTTCCTCCCACAGTCCAAAGATGTGCGGGTTAGGTGGATCAGCCATGCTAATTTGCTGCTGAATGTCAGGAGAAGTAGTTGGGGTAAATGCATGGGGATAAGGGCTTGGGTAGGATTGTGGTTGGTGCAGACTCGATGGGCCAAATGGCCTCCTTCTGCTCTATATGATTCTAAGACATTATTTCCTAGTTGATAGGGATATTTAACTGGGTATTAATAGTTTCTGTAATAGCTGAACCCAATATGACTATTTTAGTGAAGACTGAAAGCATTATTAGTAGCATCACTGTTCAAAAACAGGAGCCCGTTCTTTAAAATGGAGATAAGGAATAATTGTTTCACTGAGGGCTGTGAATCTCTGTAACTCTTCCTCAAAAGTGTTGGAAGCAGAATTTTTAAGTATTTTTAAAGCAGAGCTAGATAGATTCTCGATTAACAAGGGTGTGAAAGGTTTGTGGGAGTAGGCAGGGATGTAGGTTTGAGGTTACAGTCAGGCCTGCCATGGTCTTATTGAATGACAGACCAAGTGTGAGTGGCCTGCTCCTGCTCCTAATTCGTATGTCTGTGCATGCATACACATGTTCTTGACCATTTTGTTCCAATAGCTAAGGAAGATGCATCATATTGCAATAAAAATGGAAAAAAGGTGAGTTATGAAGGATTTACGAGCTGATTCAGTGATAGCACTTTCACCTCTGAGTCGTAAGGTTGAGGAATGCAAGCTGCTTTCCAAGGCTAGAGTGAATAATCTAAACTAATAATTAAATCTTAGATGGAGGAGATACAGTATTGTTGGAGCTATCCTTTGCATGAAATGTTCAGACAAAGTTTTTCCTTTGGGAGCAATTTTCATGGAGGGTTTTCCCATGACCAGTTTTTCTGGTGTTTTTTGTTATGCTGAATTTAAATAAATTAGGTGACAGTCAGAAATGTAACTCGGGTCACACTTCTGACTGTCACCTAATCAAATTTGGCTGTGTGGTTGATAGCAAGGAGGATTGTTGTCGACTACAGGAATGTATCACTGGACTGGTCAGTGTCCCATTTTATTGTGTAATCCTTTGCCATTCTTGGCCTCTCTAAATGTTTAAGTTCACACACACATCTCTGAGTTGAATTCCATCTGTCACAGAGTGCAGAGTTTGAGGTTGCCAAAGTAACCTTGGTGAGTTGCTATAGTATAGGTTATAAAGGTATTGACAGTGGAGTTGCCTTGGGCAGGAGCTAGCTGTAGTGTGTACACAAGTCTTCAGCAGTCCAGTCAGGATGCAGTCAGGACCACTGCTGAGTGTAATGCACCTAGCCATTTATTAATATGTGGATTGATTGGACACATTAATTGGACACCGTATTCAATGTCAAGGGGATTGTGGGAGAAGGTGAAGTGAATCGTTTATTGGCACTTCTAGCTGATTTGCAAATATTTGTCTCTGACGTTTCTGTAGAATTCCATCATGTTTGTGATGTTCAGGGAATTTCTTCCTTTGACTAGTTGCCAGGTTGTCCGCTGATGTGGCTGGATGACCGAGCTTTACCTCATTATTTGCTTGTAGAATAATCTTCTGCTTGATGCACATGAAACAGTCCTATATAGTAAATTCATTCAGTGTAGATATTGTTTGAAGAGAAACCTGAATTGTGCCTGGTCAGCCATGTGCACTCTGGATTGAACGTGGGTTGATGTCTTGACTCGATTAATGATCAAAGATTAATGTATGTGCCTGGTCATGAAATACAGATGCTATCCAATTCTGCTGCTGTTGGTGATTCTCACTTTGATACCCAGAGCCATACTGGACAATATCTACAAAAGATTTGTTGGTGAAAATGTGGTCAAGTAAGTTATTCCCTTATGTTGCCAAGATTGAAGTGCAGTTCTCCCAACTTGGGTATCAGTCATTGGATGTCGGAGAGTTGACTGGGAAAATATTAGTCTTAGCTTGTTGGGATGATTGGATCACTGTTACAACTTGTCTAACATTTTTTTCTTATTGAACCTTGAATGTTCACAAAACAGGGTAATTTTCTGGATCATTTCAGAGGGCATTGAGACTCAAGCATGTAGTGTGGAATTTCAGTTACCTAAGCTAGACTGGTAGGTGTGTTTGGCTCATCTTCTTGCAGGATTTCAATAAACAACAATCTAGAAGCTCTTAGTTATTCTTTCCCAGTCCTTGTGTAAAAGTTGCCAAGTTTTTTTATTTCAGATTCGTACTTGCCACAATGAAATTGTGACTTTGATTTGATTTATTATTGTCACATGTATTAGTATACGATGACAAGTATTGTTTCTTGCATGCTATACAGATAAAGCACAGCATTCATAGAGAAGGAAAGGAGAGAGTGCAGAAAGTAGTGTTATAGTCATAGTGTAGAGAAAGATCAACTTAGTGCGAGGTAGGTCCATTCAAAAGTCTGATGGCAGCAGGGAAGAAGCTGTTCTTGATTTGGTTGGTATCTGACCTCAGACTTTTGTATCTTTTTCCCGATGGAAGGAGGTGGAAGAGAGAATGTCCGGAATGTGTGGGGTCCTTAATTATGCTGGCAGCTTTGCTGAGGCAGAGGGACGGGATGGGTGGGAGGCTGGTTTGAGTAATAAACTGGGCTACATTCACGACTATTTGTAATTTCTTGGGCAGAGCGGGAGCCATACCAAGCTGTGATGCAACCAGAAAGAATGCTTTCTATGGTGTGTCTGTAAAGGTTGGTGAGAGTTGGAGCTGATAGTAGAGTTGTTGGTGGGCTTTCTTAATTATAGTGTCAGACTAGGGGGGATCAGGATAGGTTGTTGGTGATCTGGATCAACAACCTAAAAATCTGAAGCTCTTGACCATTTCTACATCGTCCCCAGTGATGTAGACAAGGGCATGTTCTCCACGATACTTCCTGAAGCCGATGACTAACTCTTCATTTTGTTGACGTTGAGGGAGAGATTATCATTGTCGCAGCAGTTCACCAGATTCTCTGTTGCGTTCATGTACTGTGTAGACATTGTCTGCAATCTGACCCACTACAGTGATGTCGTCAGCAAATTTGTACATCGAGTTGGAGGGCAGTTTGGCCACACAGTCATAGCTGTATAAGAATATAGTAGGGGGCTTGTGGGGCACTGGTGTTGAGGATGATCGTGAACGTGGCATTGTTGTCTATCCTTACTGAATGTGGCCTGTGGGTGAGGAAGTTCAGGATCCAGTTGAGAGGGAGGAGCTCAGGCCCAGGCCACGGAGTTTGGAGAAGAGTTTTGTAGGAATAATTGCACTGAAGGCTGAGCTGTAGTCAATAAATAGGAATCTTACATAGGTATCCTTGTTAGCTAGGTTTTCCAGGGTTGAGTGGAGGGCCAGGGAGATGGCATCTGCTGTGGACCTGTTGCAGCAGTAGGTGAACTATAGTGGACCCAGGCACTCCATGAGGGTGGAATTGATTTGTGCCATGGTTAACCTTTCGAAGCACTTCATAATGATGGATGTCAGAGCCACTGGACGATAGTCATTAAGGCACGTTTCTTGGCTTTTCTTTGGTACTGGGATGATGGTCGTCTTCCTGAAGCAAATAGAGACTTCAGATTGTTGTAAAGAGAGGCTGAAGATGTCTGTTAATACCCTCACCAGCTGATCTGCGCGGGATCTGAGTGCTCATCTGGATGTCCCATTCAGGCCAGTCGCTTTCCGTGATTTGACCTTCAAGAAAGCTGCTCAGACATTTGCAATGTGACTTCAAATACAATCACAGTGAATGCATGACCTCTGAGTTGCTATTTTAACACCATTACCATTAGTCTAATATGTCATATTTAAAGCAGAAATATTTAATTTGAACACTTTCATATGTTTACATTTCTCTGGGAATTTGTAAAATAGGGAAATCAATGAATATTTGGAATGATTTTGTTCTAAGTTTTTTATTTTTCACCAGAAAACTTTGGGTTAGAAGAACATAACATTAAATGAATGTAACTAAATGTTTCTGTTGCTGGACTTGTGCTATGGTCTGCTGAGTTATGCTGTTTAAGATCTGAAAAAAATGAGCTTAAATTCCACGTGGAAAAATTTGCATTCTTGCAGTCGAGTGATGAATGTTGAACTGTTTTAGGTCAGTAGTGCTGGCATTTCCCAATTTATGCTAACTATGCTCATAAAAACTTAGACTGCTTTGTTGCATAAAAGAACAGAACACATTCTTTATCGGATGAAAGAATAAAACACAGTTTATAAATAAGAAAAATATATTTGCATGTGAAGTTATTCAGGTTTTCATAGAATTTTCACATTTTTTACTGTTTCAGAACTTAGAACTGCTAGTACCCTTCTATGCAAACTCATAGCTGTGTCTTTGCTTAGTACCATAGAAACTCGTTTAAGATAACATAAAGGGCCATTGACATTAAAGTTTTAAACACAAATTTCTCTGTATAACACAGAGTATGTCCTGATCTCCATTTTGGTTTGTTCAGAACCCCAATATTAATCAGCGCCGAGAAAGGAGAAACTGGCTTTAAAATTTAATCTCCTTCTTGATCTTCAAGCTACAGAGGTGAGATGAACAGGTTGCTGAGAAACAATATGATAGAACCTTCAGTGTTATATTTTTCATTATTCAGCGAATTCCACAGCATATGAAAATATACATCCAGATGAGCTGCATCAGTTTGGCACTAGCTTATAATATGTCTGCTCTAATGCTCTACACAATACTGCCATTTCATTTTATGGCTATTTTTCTCCTCATTTTCAGCAATGCTGACAGTGCTCTCAGCCAATGGTTCTTGAGGATTTTGACAGTAACTTCATTGCAATATTAATGTTAGCCTACTTGTGACACTAATAAATAAACTTTAAATATTTGTCTTCAACTTTATGGTTGGCGTCTCAAAGACCTGACGAATCTTGGGCCTCCCATGCTTGCACATGCATGGTTTCGATTTTTAATGACCATCAGGACCATGCACATGACCCACAGGACTTTTAACTGAAGACAAGTGTGCCATGCACCTGCACAAATGCAAAAACTCAAAAAGGGTGCAAAAACTCTGGGAGAAGTGAGCTAGACATGGAGCGATTAAAACAAACAGCGAGAGGACAGGGAGAAGATCTTGGTAAGTGAAGAAGACAGAAAATAGGTGTTGTGTCTCAAATTTTTTTTATAGTGCAGAGGTGTGCCTTGATCTATAAGAGGTTGGGAATACTGCTGTGAGCAACCAAAAACCTTTCCTGTTCAGTAATGTACAAGTATTAAGTTCGTATTTGATTTTAGCTTTGTTTTGAATTTAGTTGGCTTCGCCATATTGAGTTATGGTGATCATTTGGTTTGTGAAAATTCTCGAAGTTGTCAAGACAGTTACATTTTAATGACTCAAAAATGTTCACTAAAATTTTGGAAGGATTTGAATGTTGTAGGAACATTGACTTCTACCTCCTATACATGCCCCCATGCTGATGACAGAAGGAAACAGGATGATTAGTCAATCATTTTTTGCATATGTCTGATCTAACCTTAGCTTTCTTTTTTTGTTTACTTTATTCCAATCCAATCAAGTCAAATTAAAGCCAATTCAGAGTCCCAACAAGTTGGGACATTCCTGATCCAAGCTGACAAGACAGGGCTCTCACCACCTGTCTTGGGCTTGATCTACATGATCCAAGCTGATTGGAGTAGGTGTAGCTCCTCCTTCAAGGCTTGATCTAATTTGCATCTTAGCCAAAAGGCCGAGATGCCGCTTTAAAAAATTGCTTCAAAAGAAGCTGAAATGTAACCTAATGACTTCAACCAAGTGCAGCATGTCGATACTACACTTGATCTTAGCCAAAAGGCCGAGAAGCGATCTTAGCTTTATTAATTTTTTTCCAAAAATATACTTTATTCATAAAAATCTCAAATAAACCATTGCAAATCTACATGTCTTTGAATTGCAAACAGTGCAGAATTAAAACTTTTTACAGTTCTATACAAATTACAGTCATAACATTTCAAAACTTAAAACTACATACATGCCTCAAAGTTTACTGTGTGCTGTTATTTCTCAGATTGGCACACAGTGACACAGGTCGAGGGTGTTCTGCAGTTCCCGGGCCCTTGGTCTGCCTCCGTTAAAAGGCCTTATAGTGTGGCCTTTCCCCATTATGCCTTTGCGGCGGCTGCTCCAAGCTTCAGTACGTCCCTCAGCACGTAGTCCTGGACCTTGGAATGTGCCAGTCTGCAACACTCGGTCGAGGACAGTTCTTTCAACTGGAAGATCAGCAAGTTTCGGGCGGACCAAAGTGCGTCCTTCACCGAGTTGATGACCTTCCAGCAGCAGTTGATATTTGTCTCGGTGTGTGTACCTGGAAACAGCCCGTAGAGCACAGAGTCCTGCATCACTGAGCTGCTCGGGACGAACCCCAACAAATACCACTGCATCTCACTCCAGACCTTCTTTGCAAAGGCACATTCCACAAGGAGGTGTGCAACTGTCTCATCAGCCCCGCAGCTGCTTCGAGGGCAGTGTGCGGTGATGTTGAGACCTCGAGCGTTCATGAAGGATCTGACGGGGAGTGCCCTTCTCGCCACCAGCCAAGCCAGATCTTGGTGTTTGTTTCTAAGTTCTGGTGATGAGGCATT
Source organism: Carcharhinus amblyrhynchos (assembly GCF_965287045.1). Lineage (NCBI taxonomy): Eukaryota > Metazoa > Chordata > Chondrichthyes > Carcharhiniformes > Carcharhinidae > Carcharhinus > Carcharhinus amblyrhynchos. The sequence goes on from NC_137348.1 coordinate 11,373,756, forward strand.
CTGCCAGATGACACTGACAGTCTGCTCAGGGAACCATCTGACAGGATCCGCCGTCTCCTTTTCTCTCAGGGCCCCATGGACGTTACGCGCTGACCACTGCTTAATCGCCATGTGGTCAAAGGTGTGTTTGCGGAAAAATTTCTTCACGAAGGACAGGTGCTGCGGTCCAGTCCAACTACTCGGAGCATTCCACGGCAGTGTGGCCAGACCCGTCCTCTGCAACACTTGGGACAAGTAGAACCTCAAAAAGTAGTGGCAGTTGCTGTTAGTGTACTAAGGATCTACGCACAGCTTGATGCAGCCACACATAAAGGTGGCCATCAGGATGAGGGCGGTGCTGGGAACGTTTTTCCCTTCGTTCTCTGGAGATTTGTGCATCACTTCCCTCCGGACGTGATCCATCTTTGATCTCCAGGTAAACGTGAAGATGGCCTGCATCACTGCTGCAGCGCAGGATTTGGGGATAGGCCACACCTGCGCCATGTACAACAGCACAGACAGCACCTCGCACTGGATCACCAGGTTTTTTCCTGTCATGGAGAGGGAGCGTAGCTCCCACCAGCCCAGTTTCTGCCTGGTTTTCGCGATGCGCTCATCCCAGTTTTTGGCGCATGCCCCTGCCGCTCCAAACCATATCCCCAGCATCTTCAGGTAATCTGCCCTGACGGTGAAGGGGACAAAAGATTTGTCAGCCCAGTTCCCAAAGAACATGGCCTCGCTCTTACCCTGGTTGACTTTGGCTCCCGAGGCTAGCTCGAACTGCTCGCAGACCTGGAGGAGACTGCGAACAGATGAGGGGTCTGAGCAGAAGACAGCCACGTCATCCATGTACAGGGAGGCTTTGACCTACGTGCCTCTGCTGCATGGGATTGTCACCCCTTTGATGCCTGGGTCGCTTCTGAGGGCCTTGGCAAAGGGTTCAGTGCAACACAGAAAAAGGACGGAGGAGAGAGGGCAGCCCTGTCTGACTCCAGACCTGACCTGAAAGCTATCTGATTCTCACCCATTGACTGAAACTGCACTACTGAAGTCTGTGTAGAGCAACTGGATCCAATTGCAAGTTCCCTCCCCAAAGCCCATTTTGGAGAGCACATCCATCATGTCGCTGTGCAATATTCTGTCAAACACCTTCTCCTGGTCTCGGCTGATGAGGCACGTATCCACCTGCTTGTCCTGCACATAGCCTCGCGATCCTCAGGGATACGATCACCTATCAGAGATCTTCCTGCCGGCTATAGCACAGGTTTGATCAGGATGGAACACTGACCCCAGAGCAGACTTGACCTGGTTGGTGATGACCTTGGCCAGGATTTTATAATCCACGTTCAATAATGAAATGGGTTGCCAATTTCTAACTTCTTCCCTTTCCCCCTTCTGTTTGTAGATGAGAGTAATGATGCCTTTCCTCATGGATTCTGACATCCTGCCTTCCAGAAGCATACTCTCGTATGCTTCCAGGAGGTCTGGGCCCATCAAGTCCCACAACACCGAGTAAAACTCAGCCGGTAAGCCGTTGCTTCTGGGAGTTTTACCCTTCTGAAGGACTTGACGACCTTCGTCTGCTCATCCAGAGATACCGATCTGTCCAGGCTGTCCCGCTTGCCGTCGTCTAAGACCTGTGTGATAGACGACAGGAAAGACTGGGAGGCCGTGCTTTCTGTTGGCTTCAGGTCATACAGTCCAGCATAGCATGATTTGCAGATCCTCAGAATGTCAGACTGTGATGACCTTATTGAGCCGTCTTCTTCCTTCAAGCTGCTGATCAAAGAGGTTTCTCTGTATACCTTCTGGAAGAAGAAACGCGAGCACTTTTCGTCCTGCTCCACGGAGCGGCCCCTGGACCGGAAGATGACCTTGGCTGCCTCCGAGGCAAAGAACGAGGCTTGCTGGCTCTTCACCTCCCTGGAGATCCTCCCTGAAATCAACCCTCATCGACTGCAGTTGGAGTAGTTCCTGAATGCTTTTCTGGAGTCGGGACATTTCCCCCTGTCTATCCCTGGCCTTCTGAACCCCTTTGCGAATGAAGAACCTTTTGATGTTGTCTTTGATGGTTTCCCACCAGAGCGGTGGAGACTCAGAGAAGGGTTTCACGGCCCTCCAACCGTGGTAAACCCTCCTGAGTTCCTCGAGGTTCTCTGGGGTCAACAGTTCTACATTCAGCTTCCAGGGCCCCCTGCCCACTTTCTGGTTTCCCTCCAGCTGACAGTTGGCCAGCAGGAGGCAGTGGTCAGAAAAGAACACCGGCTTGATGTCGGTGGGCCTGACCGTGAGCGTGCGGGATACAAACATAAAGTCGATCCTGGAGCGGACAGCCCTGTCTGGCTGCCACCACGTGTACCTGCGCTGCCCTCCATCTGCTGGGTTACTGAAGACGTCGAGCAGCTTGGCATCTTTGACCGTCTCCAGCAGGGCTCTGGACATAGCGTCCAGTTTGTTTTCAGCGCTGCTGGATCGGTCGGCCTTGTCGATGATGCAATTGAAGTCCCCACCCAGAATGATCGGCCTGGAGGTGGTGAGCAGCAGTGGCAGCTGCTGAAAAACCTCCAGCCGCTCATTAATATAAATTGAAAAGGTGTTCAGGCTCTGTCTAAATGGGGCAATTGCTTGGCAATACAGAGTAGTATACTTAACAAATACACTTTGAGGTCAGAATCGTAAAATTGATATGTCCAAAGTAAATTTAGTTAAACAATAGATTTTTCCAATTTGTGATGGGAGCAAATTATTTTTCAACACCTCCTCTTGTGTCTGTGATTATTGTTTGAAAATTGAAGCTTTTCTCTATTTGTGGCTTGGATTTATTTAAATATTTATCTGGTATTAATAGAATAATGATGTATCCAATCTTAATACAGTAATGATCTGCATACATCCTTATTTGTCTGTTTCAGGAACTAGTGGCCAATATACTTTTAGAATTATATTCATTTTTTGAAGTTACAGATTACTAAATTATTAATGTTCCCATCATGAAGTATTTCTGTGGACTGACCACTGCATGTAGAAGGACAAAGGCAGCAGGCACATGGGAACATTGCTGCCTGGAAGGTCCCCTTCAAGCCATCCAGTATCCTGACTTGGAAATATATCACTTCATTGTTGCTGAGTCAAGATCCTGGAACTCTCTCTGAAATGGCATTGTGGATGTTCCTACACCAAATGAACTGCAGCAGTTCAAAAAGACAGCCCATCACAACTTCTTAAAGGAAATTAGGGTTGGGCCACAAACGCTGGCCTGTCCAGAATGCCTACATCCCAAGAATGACTTTTTTGAAAAAACCCAACCAGTAATGGCAGTAATTCAATGCAGTCATAATGTAGTTTTACCACACTTGAGTTGAAATCATCTGAAAATGGCAGGCAAATATTAGAATAGCCACTTTGCTCGTTATAATATAATAGATCTGGACATTGCACCTCATGTACCAAGTATCTTGAAATCAGATCATGAAGTTATGATCCTGATATGAGTCAAACTTCAGGATTCCTGTATTTTAGCACTAGATTTGTGTCAGTACATTGAAGTTAGAGATCAAAGCTTTGCTGATAACTATCATGGATATGTTCTATGTTCGAAGAATGGAATATTGCACAGTACAAAAAGGGTCTAACCTGTTTTACCATAGTTATTAGGACTATTTCCAAAAAGCAAGGACACACTCAGCTCACATAGAAATGGTTTCAATCAGTCTCAGAGAAAAGGCAAGAATTTTTTTTTAAATTTTGAGAATTGCGATGACCTGGAATCTATTGGATTCAATTGTAACGGTGGCACAGTGGTTAGCGCTGCTTCTTCCCAGCGCCAGGAACCTGGGTTCGAATCCTGGCTTGGGTCACTGGCTGTGTGGAGTTTGCATGTTCTCCCTGTGTCTGCATGGGTTTTGTCCGGGTGTTCCGGTTTCCTCCTACATTGTGAAAGACTTGCTGGTTAGGCGCATTGACCTGAACAGACATTGCACTATGGCAACTAGGGGAATTGCACAGTAACTTCATTTCAGTGTTAATATAAGCCTTACTTGTGACTAATAAATAAACGTTTTATCTTTAACTTTAAAAAAAAGCATTGAAAGTATACTTAAAATGAAACAAAAATGTGGTAATTTGGGGGAAAGGGAGTGAAATAGATTGGGAGTTCTTCCAGAGAGCTGTCACAGGTACGGTTTACCAAGTGGTCTCATTTTGAGCTATGAGATTCTATAATAATTTAAAGACTCTTATTTTGAATTATCTGCAGTAAATGTGCATCACTTTGGAGCCATGACATCTGAATAATTTTTTGCTTCATTGAGGGGCCAATTAAATCCAGGCCAAGAATCCTTTGGAAACTTTCTGACTATCTTCAAGTGCAGTCTTATTTTATTTAACATTGTCCAGCAAATTTCAGCCATTCTGAAAACTACAAGGTCACTCCCACTGAGTGACTTATTGAAAGGAATTTGTGGTGATTGTTGTTGCAGCATGCATTTTTTTTTAAATAGTTTCAAGTAAATCTGATGTAAAGCAGAAAGGACAAATGTAATTGATGTAAAAGGAACTGTTTTTTAGTTAACACAATTCTGTTTATTGGGGAAATGTCCTTATATTCATAAAGAAATAATAATGACTGGAGGAAAACCGCTTAAGTTGCAACTTAGGAAGCCAAGTGGTGTCAGAAAAATGCCATTTTAAGGAAAGTGACTTTTTAAACCTCTTGTCTCTTTTGCCTCGTTCACCTTTATGTTTTCTATTTCCTTTTCAAATTTGATCAAGTTGTTCGAATTGAGGTTTATAACATTATTTTCGGACTGCAGCTTTAAATTTGAGGTAAATGAATGGGGATTATGTGACCTTGCTGTATTGTCTGACTGACATTCAACCTTAGTGGTTTGATTGTCAGGGATCAAAGGAAATCTCAGTTTGGTTTATGGTAGTCTGAGGGGGAAGCGGGGGACTGAGGGGTTTGAGTCACCCTTGTGTGTGTAGAATGGAGCCATAAAAAGCAAAGTGGCCCCAAGTTTGATCATCAGTTTGTGCTGAATTAGCTAATCAATGGAGACATTACAAATAGTCTCAGTGCCCTTGGAGCTGCAAGCAGGAAATTAGCCAGCCATTCCCATTTTGGATCAGTACTCAGGATTTGACTTATTATTATATATTAGTATACATGTAAAACGTATTGTACATAGAGAAGGAAAGGAGAAGGTGCAGAATGTAGAATTACGGCCATAGCTAGGCCTAGAGAAAGATCAATTTAGAATGAAGTAGGTCCATTCAAAAGTCTGATGGCAGCAGGGAAGATTTGATTTGATTTGCTTTATTATTGTCACATGTATTAACATACAGTGAAAAGTATTGTTTCTTGCTCACTTTACAGACAAAAGCATATCATTCATAGAGAAGGAAATGAGAGAGTGCATAATGTAGTGTTATAGTCGTAGCTAGAGTGTAGAGAAAGATCAACTTAATTCAAGGTAGATTCATTCAAAAGTCTGATGACAGCAGGGAATTGAGTCGATTGGTATGTGACCTCAGATTTTTGTACCTATTTCCCAATGGAAAAATATGGAAGAGAGAATGTCCAGGGTGCGTGGGAATTATGCTTAATTATGCTTATGTTTAATTATACTGGCTGCTTTGCCGAGGCAGCGGGAAGTGTAGGCAGAGTCAATGGAGGCTTGTTTGTGTGATGGATTGGGCTATATTCATGACCATTTTTAGTTTCTTTGGTCCTGGGCACAGCAGGAGCCATACCAAGCTGTGATACAACCAGAAAGAATGCTTTCTATGGTGCATCTGTAAAGGTTGGTGAAAGTTGAAGCTGACATGCCAAATTTCCTTAGTCACCTGAGAAAGCAGAGATGTTGGTGGGCTTTCTTAACTACAGTTTGGCATGGGGGGACCAGGACAGGTTGTTGGTGATCTGGGCACCTAAAAATTTGAAGCTCTCGACTCTTTCTACTTCACCCCCATCGATGTAGACAGGGCATGTTCTTCTCTGCACTTCCTGAAGTCGGTGACAATCTCCTTCATTTGTTGACATTGAGGGAGAGATTATTGATGCTGCACCAGTTCACCAGATTCTCTATTTCATTCTTGTATTGCGTCTCGTATATTGTTTGAGATCTAAACCACTACGGTGGTGATGTCAGCAAACTTGAAAATCAAATTGGAAGGGAATTTGGCCACACAGCCATAAGTATATAAGATGTATATTAGGGGGCTGAAAACACAGCCTTGTGGGGCACTGGTGTTGAGGATTATCGTGGAGGAGCTGCTGTTGCCTCCCCTTACTGATTGTGGTCTGTGAGTTAGGAAGTTCAGGATCCAGTCGCAGAGGGAGGAGCCGAGGCTCAGGCCATGGAGTTAGATGGGAATAATGGTGTTGAAGGCTGAGTTGCAGTCAATAATTTGGACTGTGACATAAACTGCTGTTAAGTTAGTTGGTACGTGACCTCAAACTTTTGTATCTTTTTCCCGATGGAAGAAGTTGGAAGAGGGTACGTCTGGGGCTCGTAGGATCCTTAATTATGCTGGCTGCTTTTCCGAGGCAGCGGGAAGTGTCGAGTGGCAATGGATGGGAGGCTGATTTATGTGAAGGACTGGGCTTCGTTAATGACCTTTGAAGTTTCTTGCGGTCTTGGACAAAGCCGAAAAGAATGCTTTTTATGGTGCATCTGTAAAAGCTGGTGAGAGTCATAGCAGAAATGCCAAATTTCTTTAGCCTTCTATAAAAGTGGGTTTTCTTAATCTCCCAAGAGATTTTCTGATGATATCAACTTCTATTTTGGAATAGTAGTAACCCTTATTTCCCAGTCAGTCTTTCTTTTGATTTTAAAATTATTTAATTCTTGTTACTATAATTAATATTATAATTAATATGTTCTTCAAATTTTATAACAGTCGAATGTTTTGGTGAGGGAAGAATGTTATCAGCAGAAACGGAGGAAGGTTCATACTATTAACAATTTTCTCTGCTATTCCTGTAGTTTGTTCCATAAAAAATGTCTAGTCCCTTTTTTATATCATTGCCCACTTCTAAAGTTGCAGTATGTAATTTTTTTCTGAAAAAACTGACTTATGATGGGAAGATGCCAAGGTAGTTATGATTTTCAACTGCATGTCTTGGATTTTAAGTAGCAAATGTGCTCAGCAACATAACTTTGTAACTACAATTTGAATTGTGTGGTCTGAAATGCGCTTGAAGCTTGATCATTACAGGATGTGGTCAGGCACATGCTGCTGCAGCTTTTACACTTGACATGAAGAGAGATAGCTTCATGCCACTTGGTTTAGATCATGATACAGAGTTAGTTGCAGATGTATTTGCGAAGCAGATGACTTCCTGCGGCATTTCGGGTATTCCTGATTTTAAGTAGTATGCTGAAGATTTTTGCAAATCACCCCTGAACGTGGCAATGGTTGATGTAAAGATGGGAGACTGTTGGAGCAAAACAAAGGTAAAGTGAGAAAATGATTTTAGGAATACATTCGCTGTAAACTGTGGTAGTTTGTAATTTAATACTATCATGGTGATATTTAATATCCTTTGTATTGTACCGAAAGATGCCAATAAAGCAAAAAACTGTGCTTCCTTCAGTAACCAAATTTATCACATGGATTAGGAAAACAATTCTGTGAAGTAAATTATTGCAGTGACAGAACACTTAAACAAATTTGTTTTTATATTGGTCAGACCAATAAAATGTTTTTGAAAAGTGCTGCAGAATTTCAATTTTATTGTTACCACAACAGAACACCATTCCATTTTCTTAATAAGATTTTCAATACAAGTAGAACTATGTTGAATACAGATTATTTTAAAGCATGATAAAAATCCTTGAATAATCTCAAACATGTATTGACATCTGGTCCTTGGGGAAATCCGTGTTCTGTTGTATTCTAAGGTGAAAATTTTCATTTATTCTGTGGTCTTTTCAAATTATCTCTGGTGCGTGACTTGAGTGTTGCATGTCAAGTAGTTTGTTATATTGAAAATGTACAATATAAGTTTAAATAATTCTGTGCTAACTGAGAGAATGGAAGGTTAATGAGATTTATTTTAGATTTCCAAAAGGCGTTTGATAAGGTGCCTCACAAAAGGTTGCTGCAAAAGGTTAAGGTGCACGGAGTTGGGGGTAAGGCGTTAGCATGGATAAAGGATTGGTTGTCTAATAGGAAGCAGAGAGTTGGAATCAGTGGGTGCTATTCTGGTTGGCAGTTCGTGACCAAGTGCCGCAGGGATTGGTGCTGGGGCCTCAACTGTTTACCATTTACATAGATGATCTGGAGGAGGGGGCTGAGTGTAGGGTGATGACATTTGCTGATGACACGAAGATGAGTGGAAAAGCAAATTGTGTGGAGGGTATGGAAAGTCTGCAGAGAGATCTGGCTAGGCTGAGTGAGTAGGCGAGGACCTGGCAGATGGAGTATAATGTTAGCAAATGTGAGGTTATCCACTTTGGTAGAAATAATAATAGGAGGGATTATTATTTAAAAGGCGAAAAGCTGCAGCATGCTATGGTGCAGAGGTACCTGGGGGTCCTTGTGCATGAGTCGCAAAAACCCAGTCTGCAGGTGCAGCAGGTGATCAAGAAGGCGAATGAAATATTGGCCTTTATAGCGAGGGAGATAGAATATAAAAGCTGGGAGGTCTTGCTGCAACTGTACAGGGTACTGGTGAGGCCGCAGCTGGAGTACTGTGTGCAGTTTTGGTCGCCGCACTTGCGGAAGGATATATTGGCCTTGGAGGGAGTGCAGAGAAGGTTCTCCAGGCTGATACCGGAGATGAGGGGGTTAGCCTATGAAGAGAGACTGAATAGACTGGGTCTGTACTCGTTGGAGTTTAGAAGGCTGAGGGGGGATCTTATAGAGACGTATAAGATAATGAAGGGGATAGATAGGGTAGAGTTAGAGAGATTCTTCCCACTTAGAAAGGGTAGCAGAACTAGAGGGCACAGCCTCAAAATAAGGTGGGGGGGGGGGGTGCAGTTTAGATCAGAGTTGAGGAGGAACTTCTTCACTCAAAGGGTGGTGAATCTCTGGAATTCTTTGCCCGTTGAAGTGGTGGAGGCTACCTCGCTGAATATATTTAAGTCACGGGCAGAAAGGTTTCTGATAGTCAAGGGAATTAAGGGTTATGGGGAGAAAGTGGGAAAGTGGAATTGATCCACTTCACATCAGCCATGATCTTATTGAATGGCGAGGCAGGCTCGAAGGGCTAGATGTCCTACTCCTGCTCCTATTTCTTATGTTCTTATATTACTTCTTAAAAACATGTGCAGACGCGCATACGATTAATGTTTGAATTTTATTGAACTGATGAACAGTTTTTCAGTATTGTGCTACCAATAATGAGGCATGTTTAATTACTGGTGGTGTTACAATCAGTAATACATTGACAGTATTGCAGAGCAGGTTTCTATTTATCGCACCATTTTCTGGATGCTTTGGAGTTGTAAATTCACTTATAAGGAATCTGTGATACTCTGTTAATTAGTCTTTCAGATCAGTGATAGTAATATATTAATTTGATCTATTTTGTTCAAGTTTTTATCATAATGAATGAAATAATTTTGCACATTTCCTTGGTCCTGACAGTATCCAATCAGTTTTGTAATTTTACATATTTTATGCATTTGTTTTGAATCTTTCTTGGTTTTCTCATTCTTTGCACTGACTTGGGCCTTAAAGACACAACTGTAACCGACCAGGTTTCTGTCATCAGTGCAGTCATTTAAACATTTCACAAGAATATCTTGTGGTAGATAACTCTACTCTGGATGTTCCCCCTAACTATTTGAAGAATTATGTATAAAGTTGCTCTTGTGCAAGTAAATTAAATATTCAGTGTCAAATGTATTTAAAGTCTTGGAATATTTACTACATTAAAGGTGCTATTTACATGCAGTTGTTGCTGTTAGGTGTACTATCATTGCTATAGGAAGCTGTTAAAAGAAAGCTTGAATTATAAAATATTTTCAATTTTAAATGCATGTGTTGTACATGTAAGTAAAAAAACATCTTGTGCCACATCTGACAGTGCAATTATTTCTTTAGCAGGTTGAACCAGAATGCTTGCTTAATCCAATTTGTGAATTTATTATTTTGTAGTTAACTATTATTTTATCAGTTGAACTGCTAAAGCGTGAAATATTCATTTTCAGCACACTAATTCTATTTGTTCTTTTTTCCCATGCCATTTTTTCCCCACATGAACCATCAAGTCTATCCTATTCACTGCCCTTATTGTTTAATTTTCCCATCTAATTATTTAATTCATGTTTAAAAATAATTGAAGAACTATTTCATAAAGTAACATAATTTTCTGAAGATGATTTTCTAACCTATTCTTTGATTTATTTTAAATTCATGCTCTTTCATTTTTGTCTTGCTGTCAAAACCCTACACAGCCTTGAATATATCAGGTTCTATTTTAATCGATTGGCTTTAATGAAAATTCCTAATTCTCTTCATAACTATAATCTTGCTTTCCTAGTTACGTACAAACGAAATTCAAGCTGCAATTTTTCTATTACATGCACATCTTAAAAATACTGCAGATTAATCAACGTCTTGTGAAAATTTAACAATACTCTTTTTGCTTATTGTACTCCAGGCACAAAGCCAGGCCATTCTGGTGACCTTATTTAAATTTAAATTGTCACAATAAATTACCTGTTATTTGCAACTAAGATCATGCTAAACCTCTGCTCCATTTAAGATGTATTTCCTTCCTTTTCCAACTGAAAGTCCCAAAATATATTACTTCATAATCTTTTGCTTTGAACCATATCTGCTTCTCAAACTCAGACTTCTATGGGACACAATTGCCAGTAGCATTTCACAAAATGTGTCTTAATGCAAGATACATACGATATGGAAAATTATATTGCAACCATTTCCTCATTGTTTTCTCTGCAATCTGCTGTTGTCGAGTTACGGTATGGTTCTAAGTATGCCGGGTATTCTTTGTTACTTCTCCAAAGGAGCCATTTTTCATATGTGTGTTTCCAGAATACTCCATTGCAAGGGCGCGACTGCTGAGTTTGATCCCACCTTCACTCTAATGTTCACAATTGCACTTTCCAGCCAGTACCACTTAATAGCCATCAGCGCTGAGATCCTTGAATGATTTCTGCTCTCAGCCTAATTGTAGCTGCCTTTGGCTGAGATTAGGTAACTTAGCATTGATTGTAAATTTGACGTTTGATTTTTTAAAATTGTAGCCTCAAACATTCAAGGTAATTAAATAAAAATTTTTAACTGAATAATGCAGAAGCAAATTTACTGTCCACACCAAGAAGCTAAAGTTAGACAACTTTAGCAAAAGCTAAACTTCCGAGTGGCAAGTATTGTGTCATTAGATACTGAGATGTGCCGTGGCTGTGATTATAGTGACCATTTTGTTTGACTTGTTTCTGCTTCTGTGAGTTCATTGCTGATAGTCTGATTGTAAACACTTAATGTTTTCTCCTGTGGCTAAATAGTGTAAAGTTTCATGGTATTCTCATGGAAGTAGGGTTACGTATGAGTGTTGTATTAAAACTTCGGATGCAACCTTTTATCTAAAATATATGATGTGCCCACAGTTCATTATTTTTCTTAACATACTTGTAACGCAGTGTGATGTTTGCATCAAGAAGTAAGCAGGCACAGCTAAAAATGCATAAGACTGTTATAGTCTGTGGTCTGACCACAGAAGAAAATGCTGGTTCAGAGAAGATTTCACTTATCACTACGCCTGGAATAATTTTACCTCTAAAATGCTATCCTATTCTTCCTTGAATTTATTGATTGGTTTTAAGCTTCAGGTTATAGTACTGAGATTAAGGTGAAGGATTAACTTGAGCATTTTGAACATGAGCTTAACGTGAATACTGTGGATATGTTGCCAGATTACTGACTTGCTTGCAAAGAAAACCAAATGCTGTTTCAATGAAGATTTTACAGATGGATATAGATAAGCAAGCAGAATGGGCCAAAATTTGCCAGATGCGTGAGTGGAATTGCATAGCCATCTGAAAATAAGCTTGAAAAATTTACCAAAAAAAATTATAATTTTTCTCTCTCCAATAGGATCAATTTGACAACTTGGAAAAACACACACAATGGGGAATTGAATTTGTAGAGAGATACAACAAGTTTGTTAAGGACCGAACAGATATTGAGATCAGCTATGCAAAGCAGCTTCGGTGAGTACTATGAAAAGTAATGTAGTTAATTTCATTTCTGAAAAGTAAATAAGCTATGAGTAATGTACCTTGTCACTGGGCATGGGATCTCAATGTTTGTATCAGAATGTATGTGTGTGTACTTAAACCTTATTGTGCTTTTGATGATAAAACAAGAGCAAAAAGTTAGTGTTTTTAATCATTACTTTAACTCCTTTTGCTACTGAATGGGGAAATGGTTATTAAATGCATATAATGAGAGTACATATACCTATATTGCCTATGTGCATGTAAGATGTCTTGTGCTAAAATTAATGAATGTTGTTAAAATTATAGTGCAATAGCCATACCTGTGGTTAGTCAATGGCAACACAAATGTGAATGAAGTCATCTTCTCCATAAATTCACAGCTTGTGTGTTGAGTAGTGAGTGCAAAGATGTTTATAAAAACAGAATTTTACAGATGCTGTTAGAATTTAGTTACTTACAGGATTAAAGATAAGGTTAAAAACACAGATAAGATCCAAGTAGACTGCTATAAAAGAATAATAATGTCTTGGTGTAGGTTAATTATTAAGCTATTAATTTTAATTTTCTACAGCAAGTGGAAACAGGTCAGGCAGATGTACTGGTATCTACACAGGCTGTACTATATAGATTAGCAATCTCTGATAACAAATCAAAGACAGTTTGAACACTTTCAGATCTGTGGATTATATTTATTAGCAACTATGTTTAGACTCATATATCTACCATATTCTTTTGAATCATTGGAAGCACAATACAAGCTAAGGATTGGAATAGGACTAGCCAATGTGGAATCAGGTTATAAGCCCAATATCTATGTTAAAACATTGGCATCATCCTGAAGGAAGGAAGAATTAAGCATTTAGAGACAAAGAGAATAATGAGGGAGTTGACATAGTTCTATGGCTGGGTGCCTCAGATATATAACTGGAGCCAGACATCTCTTCTGCATTCTGTGCCTGATTGAGGGATTTGTCGTTGGGAAGAAGTGGGGCTGCTGAATGCCACCTCCATGCTCCCACCCTCTCTTGATACTCCTTATCCCATGGGTGGCACAGTGGCTAGCACTGCTGTCTCTCAGTGCCAGGAACCTTGGTTCAATTCTGGTCTTGGGTAACTGTCTGTGTGGAGTTTGCACGTTCTCACCATTTCTGTGTGGACTTCTTCTGGGTGCTCCAGTTTCTGCTCACAGTGCAAAGATATGTGGGTTAGGTTGATTGGCCATGCTAAACTGCATCTGAGTGTCCCAAAATGTATAGGTTAGAGGAATTAGCATGGTAAATACATGGTTATGGGGATAGGGCCTGGGTAAGATGCACTGTTGCAAAGTTGTTGTGGACTCGATGGACCAAATGGCCTCCTTCACTGTAGGGTTTGGTATTCCATGATGTTCCTGGGCCACCAGTGATTGCATTGCTTCTACTGCTTCCACTGGCACTGACAGAAACAAGCAGCTTCAGGCCTTTGACTGGCAGCTCTCAATAAGCAGGACTTCTGCTGTCAGAACCACAGTTGCAGGGGAGGCCTGAGGGTGTCTATCAAAGAACCTGAAGGGCATTGATTCTTTTGGACCTCTCCAACAGAGCTGATTCTATGATCACTGGGTGAGACTCTCAGTGTCCCTGTTAAATTCAGCCCAAAGCCACAAGTCTCATAGTTCAGATGAAGATTGTATCATATAGCAATGATCTATTGTTACAAGTTAGGGCACAGGACAGTGAAGTTCAGAAGCTATTTGAAGGGTAGAGAATTGACACATGTTGATTGAAATAGTTCTGTAAGTAAGAAGATCCAGCTGGCATGCAGAATTGGTGGTGGGGCAGAGACAAATACAGTGGTGAAGTTGGAGTCACCATAAAACGCAGAAGCAGTTAAAAAGTACATCGTGCAGGAGACTGTATCTCTGGCCAGACTGTTGCTGAAACAGAGAATCCAGTAAAATCAATAGGCCATCACAAGCTCAGCAGGGAACGATTGTCGAAAGACTGTAAACTGAACAAAGATGTGTTAAAATTCAAAGTCGGTTTAGTGGCTAAATTTTGTGATGTATTCTAATGCAGAAGTGTAGTCTTAATTTCCGGAGAAGTCCAGGAATTTGGAAGTGGAATTTAAGAAAAAGATCCAGTGCTTATGCTGGAGAAGGCAAAGGGCAGGCATGGTCAGTTATGTGCTGTCGGGCTTCAAGCTAACAGTTAACTCGTAGGGCTAAAATGCATCCAATATTAGAGTTGGGATGGAGGATGAGTAGTGTCATGACTTAAACATTGGTGGGGAGAAGATTGAGGGGACAAAGGTTGACAATGGATGGCCAAGGCCAGAGGTGAACAGTAAGAAGTACTTGAGGAAGTTAACCACCCAAAAGTTCGTAATAAACAACAAGCCTATGACAATTCAACAAAATGGCCTTTCTTGCACATGAACTAACATATTGCCTGCCCCCCCCCCCCCCCCCCCCCCCCCCCACCCCCCATGCCCCCCCATATGGGTATACATTTTTTAATGGTGGATTACTGGGTGGTACTAAGATCTATGCACCTGGCTGACCTAATTAGAATGCATAATGTGAATGTAATGAAGCAGAGATAGAAAAATTGGTTTTCAACACACTCGTGGATATGTGATGTAAGACCGACAGTAAAAAATATTTTTGTTATTTTTGAAAAACTTGAATAGGAATAATTTTAGGGTTTAAAAAATCTTGAGGATTTATTTAAATGGTCAAATGCTTCATGGAACACAGTGGTTCTTTTTGTGCTGGAGATATGGAAATGTCATTTAAGAAGTTACTAGGCTTGAGGGAATACCTAAAGTATAAGGATATGTTGTCGTCATATTACTGTGTGGTTCAGGGTTAAATTTTGCACCTCTGACTCAGGAGGTGAAATGTGTTGCCTGCGTTGAAATGAATTAGATTCACTGGACAGCATGGTATTCTTCTGTTCTGTTTATTTAATTAATCCTTGTTTAATTAAATTCCGAAGAACAGTGGGGCTAGACAAACCTAAGAAATGATAGGGGAATACTTATGAAATAAAATTAGTCCTCAACTCTCTTTAAAGTCAATAAGAAAAATCTGAGGCTTGAATAATCTAATCAAATAGAGAGCAAAGTTTTATCAATTCCCAGTAGGCAATTATTGCCTGATTGCCACTGTGATCGATTATTCCCCCGACTTGGCTTTGTGTTGTATTTTTCTGTGGGCTTCTTTCAAGCCCAGCTTTCACAGAAACTTGCAGCGCAACATCCCTCAGGGAACTGTGTTGGAGCAGATTGGAGTCAGGGGAAGTCAGAACACACATCCTTTATATGGCTTTATATGCATCCTTTATATGTTTTCATATGTTAAGTTTATAGGTCTAGTTTGAGTGCTAATAACTGAATGTTAGTGAATGGGTGAGGAAGTGAATGGGTAAATGAGGTAAGTCAGAAAGTGGATGAGGGGGAGTTGGATAAATGAATAAAGTGGTTAGGTGGGTGAGAGATGGTGTGGGGGGAGCTGAAGGTGAGGTGGGTGAAGTGGAGAGGGGGTGGATTGGGTCGAAAGGTAGTTGGGGAGTGGGAGGTAATTGTGGGGGTCAGTTGTGTGATTATCCAAATTCTGATCTGTTTCTCATTTCCTGGATAACGAGCAGCTAAGTTATGCAGAATTAACTCAGTCAGAGACATTCGCGGAGGGTCCCAGGTAGTTGGGGATTTCCCATTGTTAGTTCAAATTTCCTGGGAAATTTCCACAATTTTTTAAAGCATATCTTCACATACACTTTTTTCTTTTTGTGGGGAAGTACTGGAAAGATTCTCAAACTGATAGCAGCCTATTGAACCACGTAATGAATTTTCTGTCTGTGGCCAACAAGATCTGACTTTGGACTCCAATCCAGAGCTTCTGGAGCAGAGGTAGGGGTGATACCACTGAGCCATAAGACTTCCTATTCCCACAGTAGGTCTGCATGTCAGGACTTTCACAGGCTCCAACAGATTTTTTCAGTCTCTGACAGTCTGGAGATCAGAAGAATTTGGCTCAATGTGACTGAAGAATTTATTTTTTTTTAAATGTCATTGTTTCTACCCTGCCAACTGACCAAAAAATTGTTGTCAGAGAATTACACTTTTAGACTTGGATCTATAGAAATAAACGGCTATAAAATCTGAATATAGAAAATGCTTATTTGTGGATATGCTCAAATGGAAATGAGGAATAGCAACTGTATGATGCTAATACAATGTTGCACACCACGTTGAAATATCCATTTATTGTAATTTCAGGTCATGGAAACTTTACAGTACATTGTATTAGAAATTCAGTAAGCAACACCCACTGATGTGGCTTCTTGGCACTGTGAATGAAGAAGCATGCATCATGTCACGTCTTTTATCGTAACTGGGTTCTGTCATGGCAGGAGTCAAAGCAGATTTATTCAGTATATAAATTGCACTGCTACATTAAGGTTGTACTTGAGAAAACGTACTTAAATCTTAATTTAAATTCTGAGTGTAACTAATCAAATCCAAAAATTGCTCAACACATCAAGGCTTAATAGGAACAAAAGGTTGGAGACCTGAAATGTAAACTGAAATTGCTGGAAATACTCTGGCAGGTCAAGCAGCATCTGTAGAGAGTGAAACTGATTTAATAAGCCTCAATTTGAATTCCCCAATGTTGGATTTAGGGAAGTTTCCCCAAAGGTGTGCTGGGGAATCACGACGAATTTCACAGGTAAGCATTTGCACAGCAATTGCCAGCAGCGCGAGCTTTCCCTGGACAGCTGTCCTGCGCTATGAACAATTTGAAAATGTGATTTAAATCGCTGAGTTCAGATGGTTCTGCCAAGGTTACATCAACAGTTACTCAGAAAATATTAGAAGAAGGAAATACTTTTATAACTTCAGGGTAACTATTGTAAAGACCCAGACCAATCCGTTCCCCTGTCCCCACTGCCCAATCAAACTTGCAAATTTCATTCACTTGCCTTAGACACTTACCTTGTCCCTGGCCTGTCAGTTTCACTGGCTGTTTAAGCTTGCCTACTTTATGGCAGGTAGTGCACTCAAAGAGGAGGGTGCAGTAAACAAGGGGGCATGGCTTCCTTGAACCTGCCAGAACTTACTTGTGCTAGGGTCTGTGCGGGCTCCTTCGATGCAGACCCCAAGCAGCTCCAGCCGTCAGAAGTTTTAGGGTAATTTTCAAGAGCAGGTAAGTATGCATTAAATCAGTGGTTTTCAAACTTTTTTTCTGGCAACCCATTTTTGACAAATGGCCATCTGCTCACAACCCATGCCACATTTACTTACTGCTTGATGTGACAGGTGACCTTGTTTGGTTCTCAAGGTCTCACTCCAATCAGGTTCACAGGATGAGACAGCGAAGCGCATATTAGGTGCAGCGTTCACCTGTCTTCATCTTTGTGAGAATGACTAAGAATAAAACCAAATGGACTGCCTGATAATGAACTTGCTTTGGAATTGACAAGCTTTACGTGATGCCCAGTTGACCCCGTAAAGCCCTCCTCACTAACATCCTGGGGGCTTCTGTCAAAATTGGGAGAGTTGCCCCATAGACTGGTCGAACAACAGTCCGACATAGTCACATCATATCTTTCAGCCAATGTCCCAGGCATCACCATCGCCATCCCTGGAATTGTTTGTCCTTCCAGTAGGACAGATCCAGCAGAGGCACTGACACAATGGTAAAATGCAGTTGCCTTCAACCGTGATTTCGAACCCTGTGAAATCTCATAACATCAGGTCAAACACAGACAAGGAACCCTCATGCTGATTACCACCTGCTGTCCTTGCTTAGCTAATAAACCATTGATCCTCCATGTTGAGCACCATTTGGAAGAAACAGGATGCAGAATCTGCTCTGACTTCAACGTCCATCACCAAGAGTGGCTGGGCTCCATTACGATCATGCTGGGTGAGTCCTAAAAGACATACCTGCCCGACTGAACCTGCAGCACATGTGAGAGAACCAATAACCTGCTTAACCTTATCCCCACAAATCTGCCCTGTTGCAAGTGCATCTGTCCGCGACAAATTGGTGAATGTTCTCACTGCACAGTCCTTGAGGGGACAAAGTTATGACTTCCCACTGAGGGCACCCTGCAGGATGTGTGACAGTACTGCCGTACTAAATGGGATAGACTCACAACAAATCAAAACTGGCCATCAATGAGAGCAGAATTGTATTCAACCATAATCTGTAACCTGAACGTCTGACATATCCCTCACTCTGCCATTAACATCAAGCCAGGGGACCAACTTGGGTTCAATGAGGAGCGTAGAAGTGCAAGCCAGGAGCAGCATCTGGCATCCTAAAAATGAAATGCTAATTAGGTGAAGCCACAACCCATGCGCACTAAACAGCATGCCATTGATAAATCTGAGCGATTCCACGACTATCAGATCACAGCTCTGCAATCCTGCAACTTAGAGAAGGTGGTTTTTGAAAGATCCTTACCCTCTGATAGCGAAGTCGAACATCTCGGTCCAAAAGAGAAGGCTAAGGCATTTGCAGTGACTTTCATCCTGAAGTGCTAAGTTGGTGAACCTCCTCCTGAAGTCTCTAGCATCACAGATGCCAGTTTTAAGACAATTCGATTCATTTCACATGATATCAAGAAATGACAAAGTATTGGATACATATACTCCTGACAACATGCTGACTGTGGCTTTCAAGAGGTGCTCCAGAACAAGTCTCTCCTTAGCCAAGCTATTCCAGTACAACTACAACACTGTCATCTGCCTAGAAATGTGGAAAATTGCCAGGTATGTACTGTCCACAAAAAACAGGACAATCCAATTCAGCCAATGACTTCCCCTTCAGTCTATTTTCAATGATCAGCTTAGTGATGGAAGTTATCATTGACAGTGCTATCAAATGGCACTTCCTCAGCAACAGTCTGTTCACTGATACTCCATTTGGGCTCTGCCGGGGACACTTGGACCGGATCTCATTATATCCTTGACCCATAAATGGACAAAAGAGCTGAACTTGAAAGGTGAGGCGAGAGTAACTGTCCTTGACATCGAGACCCGGATTTGACCAAGTGTGGCACCATGGAGCAAAGTCCATGAGAATTGGGTAAGCTTGTGGAAAGTTGGAATCATACCTAGCAAAAAGGAAGGTGCTTGTGGTTGTTGAAGACGATGTCAACGTTGCTGCATAAGTTCCTGAGGGTAGTGTCTGAGACCCAACTGTCTTCAGCAAATTCATCAATGATCTCACTATAAGGTCGGAAGGACGATCTTCACCCTCAATGTTACCAAACAGGTGCCAGAGTGTGGCAATGATGGGATTTTCACAGTAACGCAAAGTCTATTATCATTTCCAATCCCTCAGATAGCTTAACCTTTTGCCCTTGTTTGCAATATGATCTAGTGAACATTCAGACTTGAGCTGAAAAGCAGCACAAGTCAGTCAACAACTATCTCCAACAACAAAAATATCTAGATAAAAAGTTTATTTATTAGTGTCACAAGTAGGCTTACATTAACACTGCAGTGAAGTTAGTGTGAAAATCCCCTTGTTGCCACTCCCTGGCACCTGTTTGGTAACATTGAGGGGGAATTTAGCAGGGCCAATGCACTTCACCAGCACGTATTTCGGACTGTGGGAGGAAACTGGAGCACCTGAAGGAAAGCCACGCAGACACGGGGAGAACGTATAGACTCCACAGAAATAGTAACCCAAGCCGCAAATCAAACCTGGGTCCCTGGTGCTGTAAGGCAGCAGTGCTAACCACTGTGCCACCATGTCGCCCATCCTTAGAATGGAGGAGGTGCAGGTTTGGACGGTGCTGTTGCAGGAATCTTGAAAAGTTCCTGCATTTTGTGCACGAGTGGTGGAGGGAGTGAGTTAACCATTCTGTCCTCCTCCTCCCCCCCCAACCCCCCACATATCATTACCATTACTTCATGTCCCACCATCAACATCCTGGGGCTGAATATTAACTAGAAATGAAACTGGATTAGTCATACAAATACACTGATTAATAGAGCAGTTGAGGGGCTCGGAATACTGCTGAGTAACTCATCCTCTTGACTCTCCAAAGCTTGTCCACCATTTATAAGGCATAACTCAAGAATGTGATGGAATATGCTCTGTTTTCATGAATGCGTGCAGCTCCAGTAACATGCAAGAAGCTCCATGCCATCTAAGGCAAAGCACCTAATTCACTCCCTCCACCACTGGTGTAAAAAAATGCAAGAATTTGTCAAAATTCCTTCAACAGCACCATTCAAACCTGCAGCCTCCTCCACCATCTAAGGACAAAGATCAGATTTTTGGGAATATCAACATCTGAAAGATCCCCAAGTTACCCGCTTTGCTGACATGAAACTATATTGATGTTCTTTCATTCACTTGATTATCATGTGGGGTGAATCGAATTGTGTAAAGACTGGCATCTGTAATGCTGAAGGCTTCTGGAGGAGCCCGAGATGTTGCTGAGTCAAAATATTGAAATCTGCTCCGAGCAGCAAGGCTGTTGGTGTGTGCACAACACATGAATGACAGCAAGGGAAGAAGGTGGCTCACACCACCTTCAGGGACAATTAGAAGTAGGGAATAAATGCTGGCCTTCCCACTAATGGTCACCTCCCAAAAACTAATTAAAAAAACAAATATTTTGCCAAGTTGTATTTATTCTCAATGCTCCAAAAATCAGCTTTTCTACAAACTACTATCTCTATATCCACATAGCTATTGGCAGATAATAAGAAAATCCATTTTTTTTCCTCCTTCCTTTTGTGTTCTGTAATAAATACAGTTTTTCTATCTTTTTTTCTTTTCATCTATTTTTTTCTTTGATGTCTGACTCCCTCTCCACCCCTTCACCCACCCCACCCCAATGTCTGAACCCTCACCCCACATTGCATTCATTCACTTCAGAAACTTGCCCATCTTCCCTCCAATATAACCTTCAAACTCACCTGCTTTATGGGAACTAGTTCCATAAGAAGTGATGTTTCTTATTCTGCACTGCCCCTTTTACCCTCCACTGCTGGATGCTTTGCTGCTTAAATCACTTGGCCTAAGTCAGGTGGGTGGATCAAAATGGGCACTTCAACATTTTAGTGCAGGTAAGTTGACCGTGAGTGCCAATACACTGCTGATTGCCACTTTACAGCCCAATTTGTATAGCTTTAGCCTCCTATATAAGAAAGTATTTATTTACCTCCAAGGCTGTAAAATCAAGATTCAGTAGATTGATTCCTAGAATGCGAAGACTGTCCTGTGACAAGAGATTGAATTGCAAAGATCTCTATTCTCTGCAATTTAGAAGAATCTCATTGAAACTTTGATAATTGGTAGGAGTTGATAGAGTAGATGCTGACAAGCTGTTTCCTTGGTCAGAGAATCTACTGGTCATAGTTTCAAGATAATGGGTGACTTTAGGACTGACATGAGAAATGATTTTTGCTTGAGTTGTGAGTATTTGGAATTCTTTACCCTAGAGTGCTTTGGATGTTCAATTACAGAGTATATTCACAATTGAGATTAATACATTTTTGGATACTAAGGAAATCGAGGGGTATGAGTATAGATTTGAAAGATGGAGCTAATTAGGGAAGATCTTACTAATTGGCAGAGTAAACTTGAGTGTGCCATATGTCCCACTTCTGCTCCTATTTCTTTTGCAATGGAGTATGATTTGTCAGAAGTCTGGGATTCGATCCAAGAGTTGAAGTCTGCTGTAGCTTTTGTCAGCCTATTCCAAGGTTTGTGTGATCTGGAAGCCACCCGTACAAGCTACTGTAATATCGATGAATGAGTTTTCACAGTCAAAATTGAAACATTTTGATAAAACTCATTTGTGTTTGAGAAAATATAAAATACTGGTATTTTTGTAGTTTAAAACAATGATGAAGAATTCAGGAAAGTCAGAGGGAAAATTCAAAAACATACAGACAGAAGGTGTGAATGAGGGTGGCATGGTGACTGACACAGCATGATGAAGATTAGTTTGTGCCCATTGTTTACCACATGACAAGTTTCTGATTTCAGCAAGTCTGTTTTTGGAATGTGCCAATTGCATGCATGTCATAGATTTAAAATTATTGGCAAGAAGAACCAGAAGGGGAAATGAGAAATTTCTTAACAGAGGTTGATGTGATCAGGAATTTGCTGAAAGGTTGGTGGAACCAGTTTCCATAGGAACTTTCAAAAGATAATTGATGTGTTTTTGTAAGGGGCTCGTTTTCAGGGTTATGGGGGGGAAAAAAAACCTGAAGATTAAATTGGAAGCTTGTCGTATTGCATAGTATATCTGGAATAATTGCATATTCTTTCCAATCTGTTTAGCATGGTCTGTAACAATTAGTATGAAAGCACTATGAAATGTTTGGAGAATTGTGAAGATGCACAATGAGACTGATGTGATATATTTAATAGTACATTCCTTATTGTTTGTTATCTATGGTCTATCTCCTGCAACCATTTTAAACAATGGTACAATTTTCCCAGACCTTCTGTTCTCTGGTACCTTGCCTGTATCGAGTGAAGATTGAAAAATGATCCTTAGAGCATCGCTGTTTCCTCCCTGGCCTCCTTCTAACTGCTTGGGATTCAATTCTTCGAGCCCTGGGAGTGGCACGTTAGCATGGTGATTAGCACTGCTGCTTTACTGTGCCAGGGACTCAGGTTTGATTTGTGGCTTGGGTCACTGTCTGTGTGAAGTTTGCACATTCTCCCAGCGTCTGCATGGGTTTCCTGCGGGTGCTCCAGTTTCTTCCCACGTTCTGAAAGACGTGTTGGTTAGGTGCATTGAGTTGTACAGGTGCCAGACTGTGCCAACTGTAGGAATTTCATAGTAACCTCATTGCAGTGTTAATGTAAGCCTTGTGACTAATAAATAAAAATAAAATTTATCCACTTTCAAGGATGTTAGTCCCTCCAGTACTGCGCCTCCTTGTTATGATTATTGTATTATGATTGTTGTAAGGCAGGGAATTATAGGCTGGTTAGTTTAACGTCTGTAGTTGGAAAAATGCTTGATACCGTCATCAAAGAAGAAATGGCGAGGCACCTAGAAGGGAATGATTTGATAGAGCAGACCAGCACGTATTCCTTAAGGCGAAGTCGTGTTTGACAAATTTATTGGATTTCTATGAGGATGTGACTAGTGCGGTAGACAGACGAGAACCGGTGGATGTGGTGTTTCTAGATTTTCAAAAGGCGTTTGATAAGGTGCCTCATAAAAGGTTGCTGCAGAAGGTTAGGGTGCACGGAGTTGGGGGTAAGGTGTTAGCGTGGATAGAGGATTGGTTGTCTAATAGGAGGCAGAGAGTTGGTATCAGTGGGTGCTATTCTGATTGGCGGTTGGTGACTAGTTGAGTGCCGCAGGGATCGGTGCAGGGGCCTCAGCTATTTACCATTTATATAGATGATCTGGAGGAAGGGGCTGAGTGTAGGGTGACGAAGTTTGCTGATGACACAAAGATGAGTGGAAAAGCAAATTGCGTGGAGGGTGTGGAGAGTCTGCAGAGAGATCTGGATAGGCTGGGCGAGTGGGCGAGGACCTGGCAGATGGAGTACAATGTTAGCAAGTGTGAGGTTATCCACTTTGGCAGAAATAATAGGAGGGATTACTAATTAAAGGGTGAAAAGCTGCAGCATGCTACGGTGCAGAGGGACCTGGGGGTCCTTGTGCATGAGTCGCAAAAACCCAGTCTGCGGATGCAGCAGGTGATCAAGAAGGCGAATGGAATGTTGATCTTTTATAGCGAGGGGGATAGAATATAAAAGTAGGGAGGTCTTGCTGCAGCTGTACAGGTACGGGTGAGGCTGCAGCTGGAGTACTGTGTGCAGTTTTGCTCGCTGCACTTGCGCAAGGATATTTTGGCCTTGGAGGGAGTGCAGAGGAGGTTCACTAGGCTGATACCGGAGATGAGGGGGTTAGCCTATGAAGAGAGACTGAATAGACTGGGTCTATACTTGTTGGAGTTTAGAAGGATGAGGGGGGATCTTATAGAGACGTATAAGATAATGAAAGGGATGGATAGGGTAGAGGTAGAGAGATTCTTCCCGCTTAGAAAGGACAGCAGGACTACAGCGCACAGCCTCAAGATGGGGGGGTCGGTGGTGCAGTTTAGATCAGAGTTGAGGAGGTACTTCTTCACTCAAAGGGTGGTGAATCTCTGGAATTCTCTGCCCATTGAAGTGGTGGAGGCTACCTCGCTAAATGTATTTAAGTCACGGGTAGATAGGTTTTTGACAGACAAGGGAATTAAATGTTATGGGGAGAAAACGGGAAAGTGGAACTGATCCACTTCAGATCAGCCATGATCTTATTGAATGGCAGGGCAGGCTCAAAGGGCTAGATGGCCTACTCCTGCTCCTATTTCTTATGTTCTTATGTATGTAATATTTTATACTCCTCCTCATAAAGTAGAATGTTTGCATCATCTATTTCCTTTGTGAAGATAGTCGTAACTACTCATTAAGAACCTGCCCACGTCTTATGCACCAACACAAAAATTAACTTGTACATTCTTTATAGTCCCTACCCTTTCCTTAGTTATCCTTATGCTCTCCATGTACTGATGAAACATCTTTGGATTTTCCTTAATTCTATGTGCCATTGATCTTTTGTATCCTCTCTTTGCTTTCCTGATTTCATTTTTTAATGTTTCTGGATAACCAAAGGACTCTTAGGTTTTGCAGTGCCAATCCTTTTCTTCGTGGAGATATGCCTGCACTGTGCCCACTTTTAAATGCCTCCCACTGGTCTGTCACTGATTTCCGTTCACTCAGTGTAACCAGCCCACTTCTGCCAGATCACTTCTCAGCTTTGTAAAATTAATCTTTCCCCAGTTTAGAACTTTTGCTCCTATTCTACCTTTATCCTTTTCTGTAATTACACTGAATCTAATTGTATTATGGTCCCTTTTTCCAAAACTATCACCTACTGAAATTTGCCTACATATTTACTCTTCTATCTCCCTCTCTCCATTTGGGGGTCTATAGTACCCTGCTTGCAGTGTCACTGCCTCTTTTTTATTTCTGAACTCAACCGATACGGCTTCATTTGATGATTGTTTAGTACTTCATCTCCCCTCACAGTTGTAATTGGTTCTTTAACAAGTAATGCTACATTCCCAACTTTTTTAGCCCCCACTCTATCCTATCTGAATACCCCAAATCAAGGGGTATTGAGCTGCCAGTTTTTCCCTTCATTAAGCTAGGTTTTCATTCTAGCAATGATGACATGCTGTTATATGATTATCTATTCCTTCAGCTCATTGAATTTGTTTGCTAGAAACCTTGCATTTAAATATCTATCTCTTAATAGTTAAATTCATTTTTAGTAATCTTTTTAACCCTTGATTCTTATGTTTTGCAGTCAACTTCTACTTTTCTACCTCCCGTTCCCTGCTCTAAATTTGACTTATCTGAATCTGCTTGGAAATTCCCATCCCTCTACCAATCTAGTTTAAACCGCCGCCGTGCCCCCCCCCCCCCCAACAACAACAACAACAACAACAACAACAGGAACTCTTCCTGCAAGGACATTTGTCCCTCTTTGATTTGGGTGTGGACCTTCTGGCTTGTACAGATCCTGCCTTCCCCAGAATTTGTCCCAGTGCTCCAGAGGTCTGAAGCCCTACCTGCTGAATCATCTCTCTGGCTGTACATTCATGCTAATTTGTATGCTCACTAACATACAGATGGAGGGGAGAGTATTGGAAGTAATAGCAACTCTTGTTCATTGGCGAATCATCATCAGTTGGGAAAGATGTGGCTGTGAGGAAGAAATCCAATAACTCCACAGAGATATCAATGGACTGTGGGTAGCAAATATAATTCTACCGGAAGTGTGAAATATTGTATAAAGGGAGGACAGGCGTGTCAAGGGATGTTAGGACTACCCTGTTGCCAGGGATCTTAGGACTTGCCTCGTTGGAGACCAAGAGGTGGAGGACCAGGAACTCCCAAATTCTTGCAGTCCTTTGAATTTTGAAAGGGGAGGGGGCACAGGCTGAGGTCATAGTACATGTAGGGGAGGGGGACATAGGAAGGAGGAGTAGGGTAGAGGTCCGTAGGCAATTTAGGGAGTTGGGGGCCAAACTAAAGAGTAGGACCTCCAGGGTGGCACTCTCTGGGTTGTTGCCCAGTACCAGCAGGGCAAAGAATGAAGAGATCATGCAGCTGAATGCATGGTTGAGGGATTGGTGTAGGGTAGAGGGCTTTACTTTTGTGGATCACTGGGAGGTGTTTAGGAGAGAAGGGCAATTGTACAGGAGGGGTGGGGAGAATTTGAACGGGAGGGGAACTAATGTCTTAGCGGGGAGGTTAGCCGGGGTGTTTATGAAGGATTTAAACTAATATGGAGGGGGGGTGGGGAGGTGGCTGGGAGAGAGTCGGGTGAAAGGAAAAGTATCAGGGAGAAGGAGGTTCCGAGGGACACTTGTGGGTTGAACTGTGTCTGTTTCAATGCTAGGAGTGTGGCAGGGAAAACGGATGAGCTTAGGGCCTTGATGTTTGTGAGGCAGTTAGATGTGGTGGCTGTAACAGAAACATGGTTAAGGGAAGGGCAGGACTGGCAGCTGAATGTTCCTGGGTACAAGTGTTTTAGGTGTGACAGAGGAGGGTTGAAGAGAGGTGGAGGGGTGGCACTGTTAGTCAAGGAAAACATCACAGTAGTGCAGAGGGAGGACAATATAGAAGAGATAGGGATTGAGTCACTGTGGGTGGAGTTGAGGAATAAAAAGGGAGAGATTACGTTGCTAGGGGTGTACTATAGGCCACCCAACAGCCCGAGGTCAGTGGAGGAAGGCATTTGCAGGGGCATTTTGGATAGGTGCAGGAAGAATAGGGTGGTTGTAGTGGGTGACTTTAATCTTCCTGGAGTGAATTGGAGGGGGCCTGGAGCTGGGGGTACGGAGGGAGAGGAGTTTGTGAAATGTGTTTTGGAAGGGTCTCTAGAGCAGTATGTAACTAGTCCGACTAGGGGAGGGGCTATACTGGATTTAGTGTTGGGTAATGAGCCGGGGCAGGTGGTTGAGGTAGAGGTAGGCGAACATGTGGCTAATAGTGACCACAAGTCCGTCTACTTTAGGATAAAAATGGAAAGGGACGAGAGCTGGCCGAATGGGAGTGTGCTGAACTGGGGAAAGGCGAGCTATGGCAGGATTAGGAGGGAGCTGCAGGACACTGATTGGGAGGGACTGTTAGCTGGCAAGTCCACGGTTGGCAAGTGGGAGGCTTTTAAGGGCAAAATGAAATGGTTGCAGGGGAGGTATGTTCCGGTTAAGCGGAAGGATGGGAAAGGTAGGATTAGAGAGCCGTGGATTACAGGGGGTATTGAAGACTTGGTCAGGAAGAAGAGGGAGGCGTATGTTAGGTCGAAACGACTGGGTACGGAGAGTGCGCTGGAGGAATATAGAGAGAGTAGGAGGGAGCTAAAAAGGGGAATTAGAAGGGCGAAGAGAGGGCATGAAATGGCTTTGGCTGGTAGGATTAAGGAAAATCCGAAGGCATTTTATTCCTATATTAGGAGCAAGAGAGTAGTAGGTGGTGTGATCAGCAAGTTTGCTGATGACACCAACATGGCAGGATTGGCGGGTACCGAAGTGGATTGTGAGGTGATACAACAGGATATAGATAGGTTGGTGCATTGGGCAGATAGGTGGCAGATGGAATTTAATCCTGACAAATGCGAGGTGATGCATTTTGGAAGGAATAATGTAGAGAGGAGCTATGTGATTAAAGGTAGACAAATTAGGAGTATAGAAACACAGAGGGACCTGGGAGTGCAGGTTCACAAATCCATGAAGGTTGCGACACAAGTGGAGAATGTTGTCAGGAAGGCTTATGGAATGCTAGCCTTTATAGGAAGGGGTATAGAGTTTAAAAGCTGCCGTCTAATGCTTCAGTTGTATAGAACGTTGGTTAGACCGCATTTGGAGTACTGCGTCCAGTTCTGGTTACCTTACTACCGGAAGGACGTGGAGTCTCTGGAAAGGGTGCAGAGGAGGTTTACCAGGATGTTGCCTGGCATGGAGGGGCTGGGTTACGAGGAAAAGTTGGAGAAACTGGGACTGTTCTCCTTGGAAAGACGGAGATTGAGGGGGGACATGATAGAGGTATATAAGATACTGAAGGGAATAGACAGAGTCAATAGTGAGAGACTGCTCTCTAGATTGGTAACAAATACAAGAGGACATGATTTAAGGGCGAGGGGGGAGAGGTATAATTTGGATATGAGAGGAAGGTTCTTTACGCAGAGAGTTGTGGGGGTATGGAACGCGCTACCGAGTAGGGTGGTGGAGGCGGGAACTTTGGACTCGTTTAAGGTTCAGTTAGATAGACACATGAGTGAAACGAGGATGGAGGGTTATGGTAGGGGTTATTAAATAAGGGTTAGAACCTCGGGAGACACCGGAAAGGCAGGCTTGTGATTAACGTTTTTGTCTTTTTATTCCGCAGGTGGAGGTCCACCTCGTTGTCAAACGAGGGGCATGCACGCGGTGGGTCGTGCGTGGGCTGCTCTTGGAGGTTCCGGGAGTGGCCTAGTACTTTGTGTCGGTGTGTGTGCTTGATCCTGGACCAGTAGACGGGCGCCGCAACAGCTCGGTGACTAGCACTGCTAGCTGTGCAGATACATGGACTTGGGCCTGTGTCCGTGGGAGTTTGCGCATTCTCCCTGTGGTTGCGTGGGTTTCCTCCGGGCGCTCCGGTTTCCTCCCACACCCCAAAGATGTGCTCTTAGGCTGATTGGTTTTACCAAATTGAGACTATTCTCCCCTGAATCTGGCTAAGTCAGGGGTTCTATTTGTAGATACGCAGGGTAGAATAGGTGTAGGGTGATGCAGCGGCGCGGGCTTGTTGGGCCGAAGGGCCTGTTTCCCATGCTGGGTTGTTCTTTGTTCTTTGGAATTTCTGCATGTGTGCAGACCAGGAGCAGCTTGTGAATGTGCAACTCAGCTTTTTAAGTTCTTTGTGAAGATGAAGAGCCTAGCATGCCTGTGCAAAAAGAAAATGGTGTGAATACCCCAGGTACATGATTGGGAGCCAGGCCTCATATTCATGAGAAGAGTCCCATGCACGGGACGGGGAGAGAGAACAGGGTGAGGTACCAAACACAGCCCGAGTCACACAGGTCCCAGCAAAGAAGGACAAAGCAGATTGAAGAAAGAGTCAAAGCAGAAATGTATCTGCAGTTGGCAGACTTTAGATTGATGAGGGCTCAGGAGAAGCCCTGGCAATTGAAGACGGCCCAGCAGAAGCCCTGAAGATCTAAGAAGACAGCAGGAGGTTGTTGATTCAGTGGTGTGGACTGTTGGAGCAAAGCTATCTCTTTGGACCAATATTCTGCTCAGCCCAGCCAAAGAGTGCAAGTGTGCTTGCTTGAGTGCATCCTTGGGAATCCAATGGAATGCAATCTAGGGAGACAAGATCAAAACCCTGTGAGATGGGCCATCATTGAAGTTGTCCATGTTGGAGCAATGTTTTAGAAATCAAGATGAGATCTTTGAAAGTGAGGATTATAACCCCTTGCAAAGGAGACAGAGTTTCAACCAAATTAGTTGACTCAGTGTATTTACTAAGGTCTGGGTGAATTATTGAGAAACCCATGAAATTTGATACTGTTGCATCTACTATTTATTGTTCAAACCACAGTTTGTCTATTAATTCACACGTATTTCATGTTAACCTCAAATGTTAGAACATAAGGTAGATATTGTAAATTGTTTTATTGTTCTGACCTTATATAATAGTTTATTTTTGTTTGTTCAGAACCTGTGGAATCTTGTGACTGTATTCTCTTAGCAAGGGTTTTGAATCTCAAACTTAGTCTGCTTTAACTAAAACATTATTGGTCTCCAAAAACCTGGGGATTTGGTCCAGGATCATAATAGGAATATGCAACAATGATAGGATATTAGTGTAGGGGAACAGGGGTATTTTGGAATCGCTGCTGATCCCTTAAGGTATCAGGGCAAGCAGATAAGGTTGTTAAGGCACACGAGGTACTTCCCTTCACTGGCCAAGGCACAGAATATAAGGGCAGGGCTATTATACAATAACTGTATAAAACACCAGTTTAACCACAGCCAGAGTATTGCGTAAAGTTCTGGTCAACAGGAAGGATGTGATTGCGTTGGAGAGCACAGAGTAGATGAATAGGAATGTGATCAGAGAGGGCAAATTTTAGGTACAAGGGAAAAAAATGATAGGTTGAATTGTTTTCTTTGATATATAGGAGTCTGAAGGGTGATTTAATTGAGGTGTATTGAGAGACCTAGATAGGTGGATTGAAAGGACTTATTTCTCTTGGCAGTGTGATCACTAATCGGGGGCATAGATATCTAGCAACTGACATAAGAGTTAGAGGGGAGTGGGTGGAATTTCTTTCATCCAGTGACTGGTGAGATTGTGGAATGTACTACAAGAGTGATAAGGGAAGAAATCCTCTTCACTGGGGGTGTTCCCCATGTCTGGGGGGTTGGGGGGGCACGCTTGGATATTTTTTGGGAGAATTGCTCCCATGATGTATATCAGCTACGATTCTCGCCAAATTTTACAGATGCACCATAGAAAGCATTCTTTCTGGTTGTAACACAGCTTGGTATGGCACCTGCCCTGCCCAAGACCACAAGGAAATACAAAAGGTTGTGAATGTAGCCCAATCCATCACGCAAACCAGCCTCCCACCCATTGTCTGTCTACTCTTCCTGCTGCCTCGGCAAAGCAGCCAGCATAATTAAGGATGCCATGCACCCTGGACATTCTCTTTTCCACCTTCTTCCTTTGGGAAAAAGATACAAAAGTCTGAGGTCATGTACCAACCGACTCAAGAACAGCTTCTGCCCTGCTGCTTTTGAATGGACTTACATTAAGTTGATCTTTCTCTACACCGTAGCTATAACTGTAACACTACATTCTGAACTCTCTCGTTTCCTTCTCTATGAACGGTATGTTTTGTCTGTTTAGCACACAAGAAACAATACTTTCCACTGTATGTTAATACTTGTGACAATAATAAATCAAGTCAAGTCAAATCAAATCAAAAGCTTTGAAGAATCTTAGTTAGGCCACACTTGGAATATAGTGTTCAATTCTGGTTGCCACATTACCATAAGGATGTGGAGGCTTTGGAGAGGGTACAGAAAAATTTTCCAAGATGTTGCCCGGCATGGAAGGCATTAGCAATGAGGAGCGGTTGGAGAAACTTGATTTGTTCTCACTGGAACGACAGAGGTTGAGGAGTGACTTGATAGAAGTCTACAAGATTGAGGGGCATGGACAGAGTGGATGGTGTGGCCTAACTAAGGTTCTATAAAGCTGCAACATGACGTGCTAGTTTTTAAACTCAGTGCCCTGGCTGATGAAGGCAAGCATGCTGTATGTCTTCTTGACTACCTTCTCCACCTGTGTTGCCACTTTCAATGACCTGTGTACCTGTACACCCAGATCCCTCTGCTGATCAATACTCTTAAGGGTTCTGTCATTTACTGTATATTTCCCATCTGTATTAGACCTTCTGAAATGCATTGCCTGACATTTATTCAGATTAAACTCCATCTGTCACCTCTCTGCCCAAGTCTCCAACCGATCTATATCCTGCTGTATCCTTTGACGGTCCTCTTCGCTTTCCATAATTCCACCAACCCTTGTGTCATCCGCAAGCTTACTAATTAAACCAGTTACATTTTTCCTAGGGTGGAAGAGTCAATTATTACGGGGCATAAGTTTAAGGTGCGAGAGGCAAAGTTTAAAGGAGATATATAAGGCAAGTTTTCTACACGGAGGGCGGTAGATGCCTGGAACTTTCTGCTGGGGGAGCTGGTGGAAGCAGATACAGTAGTGACTTTTAAGAGGCGTCTTGACAAATACATGAATAGGATGGGAACAGAGGGATATGGTCCCCGCAAGAGATGGGGGTTTTAATTCAGTCGGGTAGCATAGTCGGTTTAGGCTTAGAGGGTCACAGGATTTGCTCTTCACTGTAATTTTTCTTTGTAATCTTCTTTCTTTGTTGATCTATTTCTATCCAGTGAACTTCTCTAATTTATTTGCAGCTTTTTTCTCTCCTTTATCCACCACCCATTTAAAGCAAGTTCACGTATCTGTGTTCCTCTCTTAATGCTTTTAAGCATAAATATTTAGCTTATTCAACTGAATGGAAGGAAAATTACAAGCTGGGGAGTGCAGTTTCCTAATGTGCATTTTGAATATATGCTGGGAACACAGAAGTAGGAATTGAATGCATCATTAATGACACTTCTGATGCATATAATTTTTATTAAGTATATACCTTTATGTAGCAAACAAGTCTTGTGTCATGGAATGCTGAAAGATTTACTTGTAAACTATGTAAACATTGTTTCTATAATTTTATGTAGCTGCCCACATCTCATTTAAAATATCCTTTATCTGCATGCACTTCCTCCTGCACTACATGACTTCCTGTTGTCACACTTGTCAGCCTTTTCTCAAATATTGTTATGCCTGAATCTATACATAGGAAAAACAGATTAAAGGTTTTGTTCTGTTTATGCAGTCAGGCCACATTTAATGTTGATTGTAATTTTCAAAGCAAAAATGTTGACTTTTAAAACATCTAATTACCTCCACTGTATCTTGTTGGTGGTTGGAAAAAGGCAGTGGTATTCAGTGGGATCTATCAGAAAGATTGCAATTTTTAAGAAAGGGAACGAGAAATGGACAGAGGAAAGCAAGCAGATGTTTCCTTTCCTGTTTCTGATCGAAAGTTTTTTAAAAATCTGAACTAGAAAGAGGCTCTTGGAGGTCAGCACTCCACGTTTCTGCCCCAGCAGTAGTTTGAACTTCGTGGGTCCATCCTGTTTCCATGTTTTTTATGCCCCTTTCTTCCAGCCACTGCCCATACTATTATTAAATAATTATATGATCTGTGCTAGAAAATACCAACTTGAATCCTGTAATATCTTCCGTTCTTGTCTTTTCTACCTCAGGCAAATAGACTGAGGTTACTATTAATTAATAAATGTTAAACATAGTTACTATTAATTAATGAATGTTAAACTTCGCTTCGTTAATTCAACCTCTTTCAAAGTCTCGAAGGAAATGACCAGAAACTTTAAAATAATCACTCAATGAAGGCAAATACTTTTCAACTCTTCAAAATTCTCATCCTTGGTTTCAAAACTCTCCATCGCCTCATCTTTCTTTGTCTCTGGAATATCTTCTACCTCCTGAACCTTTCAGAAACTCTGCATTCTTTGAACTCTGGTCTCTTGAACATCTCTCTCTCTCCATCTGTCTCACCATTACGAGCTGTAGCTTTAGCTGTCTTGGCCCTAGCTTTTGAATTCCCTCCCCAGACCACACGGCCACCCTTCTTCTCCCTCTTTGAGACCATTCTTGCAGTCTACATCGTTGACCAAACTTTTAGTCAACCCACCAAACATCTCTTCCTTCAGTGCCATGACAATTTTTATCTGATTAAATTCCTATAAAGTGCTTTGGGATCTTTTCCTTCTATGAAGGTGGCACATAAATTGAAAATTTAGATCCTTGGACCATATGTCCTTTTAAATATTAGGCCTAAAAGTCTCCTCCACGTTGTAAAGGGGGAGAGGTGGGTGGTAATGTTTGATTATGGGAGAGACTGGTGGCACTGAATCGGAGAATACCAGCTGTAGACTTGTAACAGCAGCTTTGTAGAAAATAATAAGTTGCTGACAGACCTGAAAATGCAGTAGATCAGTTGTTATTGATGTATCATTTTTGTGACGTTACACCTAACTGATTGTCACTGGTTAAAGCCTGCAATGTGTGATTTTGTCTTTTTTCCCTTTAATCACTGGTCTGCACAAAAGTGGGCAACACGGTGGCACAGTGATTAATACTGCTGCCTCACAGCACCAGGGACCCGGGTTTGATTCCTGGCTTGGATCATTGTCATAGAACCCCATAGTGCAGAAGGAGACCATTTGGCTCATCGAATCTGCACTGACCACAATCCATTCCAGGCCCTGTTCCTGTAACCACACATGTTTACCCTGCTAATCCCCCGACACTAAGGGGCAAATTTAGCATGGCCAATCAACCTTACCCGCACATCTTTAGACACATGAGGCTGGAATTAAACCCAGATCCCTGGTGGTGTGAGACAGCAGTGTTAACTACTGTGCCACCATCTATGTCAGTGCGGAATCTGCATATCCTCCCTGTGTCTGGGTGGGTTTCCTGCCACAGCCTGAAATACATGCTGGTTAAATGCATAAATTCTCCTTCAGTGTACCTGAGCAGACGCCTGAGTGTAGCGTCCAAGGGATTTTCACAGTAACTTCATTGCAATGTTAATGTAAGCCCCTACTTGTGACACTTGGATGTAAACTTTTAAAAAATCCCATCTTCAGGATGTTTTAAAAAAACTTGAGTTAATGTCATATATTATAAACCAAAGAAGTAAAATGACTTTGGATTCCATAAAAGTAAGTTTGTGGCAATTGTGGCTTGATGTTCATGTTCCATACATGCCTTTCAAGCTCAGAAACCCAGCAAAAGCAGGCAAACAGCTTCCAAAAGAACCCCTGAAGGCTAACAGCTCCAGAATAAACTTGATAGAAATCTGTGGAGGTAAAAAACATGACCACATGAACACTTGATGGAGGGAGTACAATGTTAAGGCTAGATTTCAATTTGGGTCCGTAGCCAAGCTGTGCCAGTAAATGTTGAAATTTTAGTCTCAGAAGTTGATTTATTATTGTCACATGTATTGGTATACAGTGAGAATTATTGTTTCTTACGCACTATACGGGCAAAGTGTACCGTATATAGAGAAGAAAAGGAGATGGTGCAGAATGTAGTGTTACATTCATAGTTAGGGTGTAGAGAAGGATCAGCTTAAGATGAGGTAGGTCTGTTTAAAAGTCTGACGGCAGCAGTGAAGTAGCTGTTCTTGAGTCAGTTGGCACGCGATCTCAGATTTTTGTATTTTTTTACCGACAGAAGAAGCTGTAAGAGAATATGTCTGGGATGTGTGGGGCCCTTGATTATGCCGGCTGCTTTTCTGAGGCAGCGGGAAGTGTAGACAGAGTCAGTGGAGGCTGGTTTGCGTGATGGACTGGGCTATGTTCACGACCCTTTGTAGTTCCTTGTGATTTTGGTCAGAGCAGGAGCCATACTAAGCTGTATACAGCCAGGAAGAATGCTTTCTAAGCGCATCTGTAGAAGTTGATGAGAGTCATAGCAGACGTGCCATAGTTCCTTAGCCTCCTGAGAAAGTGGAGGTTTAACTATAGCATTGGCCTGGATGGACCAGGACAGGTTGTAGTGATCAGGACACCTAGAAATTTGAAGCTCTTGACCATTTTCACTTCATCCCTGTTGATGTAGACAGGAGCGTGTCCTCCACAATGCTTCCTGAAGTCAGTGACTATCTCCTTCATTTTGTTGTCGTAGCACCAGTTCACCAAATTCTCAATCTCTTTTCTGTACTCTGTCTCATCATTGTTTGAGATCTGACCCATGACGGTGGTGTCATAGGCAAATTTGAAAATCAAGTTGGAGGAGAATTTGGCCACACAGTCATAAGCATGTAAGGAGTATAATAAGGGGCTGAAGATATAGCCTTGTGGGGCATTGGTATTGAGGATGATCGTGGAGAAGGTGTTGTTGCCTATCCTTACTGCAGTCTGTGGGTTAGGAAGTCCAGGATCCATTCGCAGAGGGAAGCACCGAGCCCCAGGCCATGGAGATGACCTTTGCAGGAATAATGGTGTTGAAGACTGAGCTGTAGTCAATAAACAGGAGTCTGACAATAGGTGTCTTTGTTATCCAGGTGTTCCAGGGTTGACTGTAGGGCCAGAGATGGCATCTTCTGTGGACCTACTGCGGTGATAGGCAAACTGTAGTGGATCCAGGCAATGTGGGAGGCTAGAATTGATTCATGCAGTGACTTACCTATCAAAGCACTTCATCATGATGGATGTCAGAGCCACCGGAAGATAGCCAGGAAGGCACACTGCTTGGCTTTTCTTTCATACAGGGATCATGGTCGTCGTCTTGAAGCAGATAGGGACCCTCAGATTGGTGTAGAGAGGTTAAAGATGTCTGCAAATACCTCCACAAGCAGGACCGCGCAGGGCCTGTGCTCATTTGGTACCCCATCTGGGCCATTTGCTTTTTTGTGGGTTGACTTTTAAGAAGGCTGATCTGATGTCTGTGATAGTGACCTCGGATATAGAGTATTCAGCTGAGGCTTCCAGGGTAGCAGGCATCCTCTTGCTGACCTCTTGCTTGAGCTTATCGGGAAGGGTGCATTGGTGCCTTTCTACAGGCCTTCATCTTACAGCCTGATCTGTCTTGCAGACCTTGCCATTGTCGCTGGGAGTCAGTGTGGCTAGCCTGGGACTCGAGTGATATTGCCTTTTGGCATCTTTGATGAATCTCCGTAGATTATATCTGGATTGCTTGTATAGGTCGCCTGACTTGAATGCTGCATACTTGGACTTTAGCAAGCAGGATACTTTAGCAAGCAGTGGATATCTCCATTCATCCATGTTTCCGGTTTGTGGAAAAGTGGAATGGCATCTCTGGCATCCAGTCTTCGACACACTTAGTAATGAAGTCAGAATTTAGAACACTTCTGTATTTCACAATTGATTTATTTTTAAGATTAACTCTTTAAACTGATTGTAATTTGCATTTTCAATAACAGTAGATGTGACATGCTGATGATTGGCATGGATGCTGTAGCCTAGTGTTAGTGTTGCAAAAGTTGATATGAGTAAGTGTTTTATGTGATATTTCATGTGAGTAACTTGCTATAAGTATGCCATACCGTGTATTTGACATGATTTTTTTTAACATTGATCTGTTGTGTCACTTTTTAGAATTGAAGTTACGGAATATTCTATCTGTGAGGTATCTTTATGAAAATGTCCTACTGCTTCATCTTCCAATGCAGCAATGAAGAAATGACATCTAATGGATGAAACAGTAAATTAAGGCTTGTTTTGAGTGAACATAAAACATCCCATGTCACTACTCAATGAAGACGAGAGGATTTCTCTGTGCACACACGCTGCTTTCACTTTACCCTATGACAATCTGCCTTTAACTGTATAGGCCCTGTGTTCTGGAATTGTCTTCGTATATTTCTTTGCATCGTAAAATCTCTCCGACCTCTTAAGAGCTATCTTGAAAACCTATCTCTGACCAAGCTTTTAGTCACCTATCCTAATATTTTCTGATGAAAACTCATCAACTTGAAACCTTAACTCTATTTCTCAGTCCACAGATGTTGCCTGACCACCTGAATATTTTAGCGTTTCTTGATTAATTCAGTTTACCTCTTTGCTTTGACTTGATATTTGTCATGTAAAAGATTTGGGCTTTTTTTGTGTCTTGAAGGCACAAAATAAAGATGTTGTTAATATCTTGGCTAATATTGTTCCTCAACCAGTGTCAGTCAGACAATCACCTGGACATTTATCTTTATCCTTCTCTGTGCATATTGGCTACTGTGTTTCCTTGCATTGTAGCAGTGACTATAAGTACTCTATTAGCTGTGAAGCTGTACTTTGGGGCATGCAGCAATTATGAAAGGCACAATTTAAATACAAGTTCATTCTTTTTTCTAGTTAACGTGTTGATCTTCCCTCTGTGAATTTCATTGGTAGCCAGGGAATTCATTCATTTTCAAATAATTAAATTAAAAGCTGTTTAATCGACTATTCAGCTGGGTATGTTTGAATTCTAATTAGAATGGAAAATATAATCTTTTACTTTTTAAATAACTGTTTAATTAAGGTTCAAGAATACTCATGTATTTCTGACTGATAATGTAGATTACCATGTTTATACTGAATGAGAAATATTTGAACACAAAGTTTGTGTGCATTCAGGTGTTACTTGTTCCCATGCTACCAACGTAAATTGTAAGGATCTGTGGTGAATGTGTGCCTTGTGCAAAACATTGGGGCGGCATACTGGCACAGTGGTTAGCACTGCTGCTTCACAGCGCCAGGGATGCAGGTTCAATTCTGGCCTTGGGTGACTGTGTGCATGGGTTTCCTCTGGGTGCTCCAGGTACCTCCTGCAGTCCAAAGGTGTGTGTGTTATGCCCCATAGTGTCAGAGGGATTAGCAGGGTAAATACATGGAGTTAAGGGAATAGAGCCTGGATGGGATTGTGGTTGGTGCAGGCTTGATGGCTGAATGGTCTCCTTCTGCACTGTAGGGATTCAATGACTCTACTCGATCATATCAATCCACAGTAAAATTGCCATAGAGATTGCTGAGCATTCTAGGGGAAGCAACTGGTGTTGCTTTGTCATCCTTGTTGCACTTTGTTGACATTAGTTCGAACGCATAAATCAGTGAAATGTAATTCAATACCACTTCAAACCAATTTAAGCCCACTGGTAAGATTGTGGCTGCAGGCTGCAATGAGCAGTGTCAATTTATTTAAAATCTAATTGAAAAGCTATAATGTGCAAGGATACCAGCATTTTGCTAGTTAAGTAGATGGCTCACCAAACAAAGGTGGAAACAGCCAGGTTCATAGCACCATGGCTGGCTCTGCTGTGCAGAAGGGCAGGAAAAAGTGGCAGATCTATAGCGATTGGGGAATAGACAGGCGTTTCTGCAGACGCAGATGAGACTCCAGGATGGTATGTTGCCTCCTTTGTGCAAGGGTCAAGGACGTCTCAGAGTGGCTGCAGGACATTCTGGAGGAGGAGGGCGAACCGCCAGCTATTGTGGTGCATGTGGGCACCAATGATTTAGGTAAAAAATGGGATTAGGTCCTACAAGGTGAATTTAGGGAGTTAGAAATTAAACTAACATGTAGGACCTCAAATATATTAATCTCAGGATTGTTACCAGTGCCACTTGCCAGTCAGAGTAGGAATATCAGGATAGCTAAGATGAATATGTGGCTTGAGAGATGGTGGAAGAGGGAGGGATTCAAATGCCTGGGACATTGGAACCATAAGATATAGGAGCAGAATTCGGCCATTCTGCCCAACAAGTCTGCTCCGCCATTCAAGCATGGCAGATATGATTCTCATCCCTATTCTGCTTTGTCCTTGCAAACCTTGATCCCCTTATTGATCAAGACACTTAAAGACACTCAATGACCTGGCCTGCAAAGCCTCTGTGGCAACGGATTCAACAGATGCACCACCCTCTGACTGAAGAAATTCCTCCTCCTCTCAGTTTTAAAGGAGCATCCCTTCACTTTGAGGTTGTGCCCTTGAGTTCTAGCCCCTCCCATTAGTGGAAACAGCCTTTCCATGTTCTCTCTATCTAGGCTTTGCAATATTCTGCAAGCTTCAATTAGGTTTCCCCCCCCCTCAACCTTCTAAATTCGACCGTGTATTGACTCAGATTCCTCAACCACCCCTCATATGACGAACCTTCATTCCTGGGATAATTTTTGTGAATCTCCTCTGGACCCTCTTCAAGGCCAGCACATCCATCCTTACGTATATTCACCCTTATATATGGAGCCCAAAACTGCTCACAACATTTCAAATGGGGAGGTGGGACCAGTACAAATTGGACGATCTGCACCAGGGCAGGACTGGAACCCAAGTCCTCGGGGGAGTGTTTGCAAGTACTGTTGGGGAGGGTTTAAACTAATATGGCAGTGGGATGGAAGCCGAAGCAGGAAGTCAGAGGGAAATAAAGTGGAGACAGAAACAAAAGGCGGTGAGGTGTAACATGAAAGGCAGCGAAACTAAAGTCAAAAATCAAAAAGGGCTACGGTGCAGAGACTGGAGAAGTCAGTGAATGGGTCCTGTAAGGCTGAGAGAAATAAAACATGGACAGTGTACAAAACATGACCAGACAGATGGTCTGAGAAAGCAGGGCAAAGGGAGGCCTAGATTAAACTGCATTCGTTTGAATGCGAGAGACCTAATGGGCAAGGCAGATGAACTCAGCATGGATGGGTACATGGAACTGGGATATTGAAGCATGGCTCAGGGAGGGGCAGGACTGGCAGCTCAATGTTCCAGGGTACAAATGCTATAGGAAAGATAGAACAGAAGGCAAGAGAAGAGGGGGAGTTGCATTTTTGATTAGGAAGAACATCACTGCAGTATTGACAGGGGACATATCCAAGGATTTGCTCACTGAGTCTCTATGGGTTGAACTGAAAATTAAGAATGGGAGAGATCACTT
Organism: Carcharhinus amblyrhynchos; assembly: GCF_965287045.1. Classification (NCBI taxonomy): domain Eukaryota; kingdom Metazoa; phylum Chordata; class Chondrichthyes; order Carcharhiniformes; family Carcharhinidae; genus Carcharhinus; species Carcharhinus amblyrhynchos. The sequence continues at coordinate 11,414,057 of NC_137348.1, forward strand.
TGATAGGATTGTACTACAGGCTCTCAAATAGTCAGCGGGAAATTGAGGAGCAAATATGTAAGGAGATTACAGATAGATGAAAGAAAAGTAGAATGGTAATAGCTGAGGATTTTAACTTTCCCAACATTGACTGGGACAGCCATGACGTTAGGGGCTTGGATGTTTAGAAATTTGTTGAGTATATTCAGGAGGAATTTCTCACTCACTATGTGGATGGCCTGACTCAAGAGGGAGCAACACTTTTCCTTTTAGGAAATAAGGAAGGACAGCTGACAGATGTATTAGTGAGGGATCACTTTGGGACCAGTGACCATAGTTCCATTAGTTTTCAGATAGCCATGAAGAATGATAGGTCTGGCACAAAAGTTAAAATTCTAAATTGGGGCAAGGCCAATTTTGACGTAATTAGACAGGAACTTTCAAAAGTTGATTGGGGGTGTCTGTTGGCAGGCAAAGGGATGGCTGGTAAATGGGTGGCTTTCAAAAGTGTGTTGAAAGGGTTCAGGGTAAGCATATTCCCTTTAGTGAAAGGCAAGGTTGGTGGAAGTAGGGAATCCTGATGATTAGGGATATTGAGGTTCTGGTCAAAAAGAAGAAGGCACATGACATGCATAGGCATCTGGGATCAAGTGGATCCTTTGAAGAGTATAAAGGTTGTTGGAGTAGAGTTAAGAGAGAAATTGGGAGGGCAAAAAGTGGACATGAGATTGCTTTGGCAGATAAGGCAAAGAATTCAAAGAACTTCTACAAATACATAAAGGGCAAAAAAGTAACCAGAGAGAGAGTAGGGCTTCTTAACGATCAACAAGGTCATCTGTTTGGAGATCCATAAGAGATGGGTCAGATCCTAAGTTAATATTTCTCATCAGTATTTACTGTTGAGAAAGGTATGAATATTGGGGTACTTGGGAAATAGTGATTCTTGAGAAGTGTACGTATAACAGAGAAGAAGGTGCTGGAAGTCTTAAAGTGCATCAAGGTAGATAAGTCCTAAGGACCTGATGAAATGTATCCCAGGATGCTGTGGGAGGCTAGGGAGGAAATTGCGGGTCCCTTAGCAGAGATATTTGAATCATCAGCAGCCACAGGTGAGGTGCCTGAAGATTGGAGGGTAGCAAATATGCTTTTGTTCAAGAAGGGCTGCTGGGAAAAGCTAGGAACTACAGACCGTGAGCCTAATGTCTGTAATGGGTAATTGTTAGAAGGTATTCTGAGAGATAGGACCTGCAGACATTTCGAGAGCAGTGACTGATTAGGGATAGTGAGCATGGCTTTGTGAGTGGAAAACCATGTCTCACGAATTTGATTGAGTTTTCTGAAGGGGTAACCAAGAAGGTAGATGTCTATGCAGTCTATGTTATCTACCTGGATTTTAGCAAGGCCTTTGACAAGGTACCACATGGTGGGTTGTTGCATAAGCTTAAATCTCACGGATCCAGGTGAGGTAGTTAAATGGATATAAAATAGGCTTGATGGCAAAAGACAGATGGTTTTTCAAACAGGAGGTCTATGACCAGTGGCATGTCTCAGGGATCAGTGCTGGGTTCACTGTTATTTGTTGTTTATATTAATGATTTGGATGAGAAGTTAGGAGGCATGATTAGCAAATTTGCAGAAGACATCAAAATTAGTGGCATTGTGGACATTGAAAGAGGTTATCTAGGATTGCAACGGGATCTTGATCAACTGGGCTAGTGGGCTGATGAATGGCAGTTAGAGTTTAATTTGGATAAATGCGAGGTAATGCATTTTGGTAGATTGAATCGGGGCAGGACCTATTCAGTTTATGGTAGGGCATTGGGGAAAGTTATAAAATAAAGAGTTTGAGGAGTACAGGTTCAAAGCTCCTTGAAGATGGAGTCAGAGATGGACAAAGTGGTGAAAAAAGCATTCGGCATGCTTGGTTTCATTGGTCAGAACATTGAATACAGGAGTTGGGGGCGTCTTGTTGATATTGTACAAGACATTGGTAAGGCTACACTTGGGTTACTGTGTAGGAGTTCTGATCACCCTATTGTATAAAGGATATTATTAAACAAGAAAGGGTGCAGAAAAAATTTACTAGGTTGCTGCCAGGACATGATAGACTGGGACTTTTTTTCCCCCTGGAGCATAGGAGGCTTGGGTGATCTTATAGAAGTCTACAAAATAATGAGGAGCATAGATAAAGTAGATACTCAACATTTTTTTCCAAAGGTAGGGGAGTCTAAAACTAGAGGGCATAGGTTTAAGGTGAGAGGGGAGAGATACAAAAGGGTCCAGAGGAGCAATTTTTTCACGCAAAGGGGTAGTAGTAGAGGCAGAGGCAGTAGTAGAGTGGGTGGAATTTTGTTTTTTAAAAAGCATTCAGACAGTTGCATGGTTAAGATGGATATAGAGGGACAATAGGCAAATGTGGGCAATAAGACTAGCTTAGTGGTAAAAATTGACAACATGGACAAGTTGGGTCAAAGGCCTGTTTCCGTACTGTAAACCTCTATGACTGCCATAAGTTAATAACTTTATGCCTTTTAGTGATGCTTGTGTAATTCCATTGGCAGAAGACTAAACTTCATGTATTGACACTCTGCATTTATGTTGCTGAAACTGTCTTGTATCCAAGCGGTATAGGAACATTTGACAGAAGAGGCTATTCAGCCCATCAAGCTCCACTATTTTGTTATATCACGGTTAACCCAACTCAGCTCCCATTTACGCACCTTTGCTTCAAATCCCTTGATACCTTTATCAAAAAAATCAATCTCAAAAGCTCCAATTATTCTAATATTCACAGCCTTTTGATGGAGTTTTCAAGATTTCTACTACCCTTGGAAAAAAAGAGTTTCTTGATTTACCTGTTGCATGACCTAGATCTAATTTGGTGTTATGTCTTAATCTTGATTCCACCACCAAAATAAATAGTTTATCCACATCTCTCAGTCTCTCAATCTCACTTGCCTCCTTTATGCTACATAGTTATTTGTAAGATATTATGCATCTGGAATAAATTATTTGAAGCCAGTGTTTATTTTACTTTGATTCAAAAATCAAAACAAATGTGTTTACTAAGTAAGCAGGTACTTGTGCTATAACAGTTTATTTTGCAAAACTCTGAGGTAATGAAGCCTTTTTGTGTTACTCTTCAGGAATCTTTCGAAAAAGTATCAGCCGAAAAAGAACTCCAAAGAAGAGGAAGAACAGAGGTGTGTTCCTTTCAGATTCAAAGTAGTAGTAACGCAATCCATTAACACTTCAAATGCAGTAAAGGCATCCTGATATAGTACTGCATCTCACTTTGTTATAAGTGATAATGCAAGTCATTTGTGTTTTTTTTCAAATTAGTTTTCCCAAAATCTGAAAATCCAAAATTAAACACTGAGAAAACTAGAACTCGTAACAATGATTTCTTTTGTTGGAACTGGTTTGTAATATTTATTTCTGTGCTTCCCCCAGCAAATTCACATGAAGACAACCCTTTTTTTTGCTTAAAGAAACAACTCTTAGGAGTGGGTGGTGAGGTATAGAGAGATAGCAAGGTGAAAATTTTTACTGGAAGTAAAAATAAATTCAAGATTGAACATCAATCGTTCATTGATTTTGAATTCATTAAAAAAAGGAAAATGTAACTTCTGTGAAAATGCTCTGTCAGAATGACAAGGTAGAAAATGTGGAAAAACACGACGTATTCCAACTTGGTGCGTAATATTTGGATTTTGATCCAGCCCTTCCCCATTTTTTTTGGAAACTCATTAGAATTTACTTGTGGAGTATGTAAGCTCAGAATAAATTTTAGGCAAATTGAAAGAAATTTGCCCTGCATTAATCTTTTCCTCAGTCGCTCATGAAAACTCAGGACGTGGGCAAGTGGGAAAGTTAATTAATGTGACTTAGTTTTGTGTTGTGAAATAGCACAAAATGTTAACTTACAGAAGTTTGTGCATGTTGTGGTGTTAACACCTTGTGATGAGTGGAAGAGATGGACAATAAATTATAGGGTAATTAAAATATGGTTACTCATTGCACTGCTATCTTGTACACTAGTAGTGTGGAAACCTGGGACCTATAATCCTTAAAACATTGATCAGCAATGACGAGGAACAGTAGAATGAGAACCATGAAACGAAAAGAATACCACTGCCTATTCTTTCAATGGTAGACCGTAGCTTAGGTTTCTAAATCCTACCTTTCTCCTGCAAACCTGCTGATGGATCTTTAATGTTAACAAAGAAAACAACCTAACCTGACCAGTAAACATCTTATTTACATTCAAATCAAAAATCAATAATCATACAAATATTTTAAGTTTTTAACTGGGTTACGTTTGTTTTTACTTGGCAATATTATTTGATGACGATGTTGCCTGTATTATATGTAAAATCTCCAATGCTATAAATTGATCTGCTTGTGAATGATCTTTTCTATTTGCAGTGAAGTGTTGCTTGTACATATCAATTCAAAACATTTTCAGAGAAAGATATATAATTGTAAGATGTATTTTAGGAAATTTGGAGTTAACGTGTCCAATTTTTGGAAGTTCAAGATAAATTTTGAAAGTAGTTTACTAATAGGCTGATTATAAGACCATAAGATATAGGAGAAGAATTAGGCCATTTGGCCCGTTGAGTGTGCTCTGCTGTTCAATTGTGGCTGATAAGTTTCTCAATCTCATTCTCCTACCTTTTTCCCATAACCTTTGATCTTCTTACCAGTCAAGAACCTATCTATACCTGTCTCAAATACACTCAATGACCTGGCTTCTAGGGCCTTCAATGGCAATGAATTCCACAGATTCACCACTGTCTGGCTGAAGAAATTCCTCCCCATTTCGGTTCTAAGAGATCGTCCCTTTATTCTTGAATCCTAGTCTCTCCTACTAATGGAAACATCCTCCCCACGTCCACTCTAGCCAGGCCTTTAGGATTCTGTAAGTTTCAATGAGATCCCCCCTCATCCTTCTAAACTCCATTGAGTACTGTGACACTTGATTTAAAATATATGAAATTAAATTTTAAAATAAAAACATTTGGACTATAGCGGAATGTATTATTTTACAGATATACATCATGTCAAGCATTTCTAGCTGTTCTGAATGAAATGAATGACTATGCAGGCCAGCATGAGGTGATCGCTGAGAACATGAGTGGGCTAATATTTGCTGAGCTATCGCGTTACATCCAGGAGCTGAAACAAGAACGGAAATTGGTAACTTATATCACTTATTACAATTATTCATATAAAATTGTTTTGGAAGGATTAGCCTCTTATGAAACTCTATTTATAAATTTTAAAGCTCTGTTTTTGAGTACTGACATAAATGTGTTCTAAAGTGGACAGAAAAACATCAGCAAAAATTAAAGTGTACTGCCAGTAACAGAACTTATCTTTGTTTTTTTCAGGAGAGAATAAAATTCACAATTTTCAGTTGTGTCAATTCAAAATTTTAGATGTTTAAAAAATGCTGTTGATGAAGTTTTTTGCTCATCGGTGTTCTTAGAGAGTTCCTTGGGGCAGGCAGTGGTGTAGTGATAGTCACTAGACTAGTAAACTAGAGAACCAGAGCAAGATCTGAGGACACAGGTTCAAATCCCACCATGGCGGATGGTGAAACTTGAATTCAATAAAAATTCTGAAATAAAAGTCAAAGTGTTGAATGTCATAAAATTGTTACTAATAGTCTTTAGGGTACAGAATCTGCCATACTTACCTGGTCTGACTTGCATGTGACTCCAGACTCTCAGTAATGTGGTTGATTTTCAAATACCACTGAAGTAGATGGACAATGAATGCTGGTCCAGCCAGTGACACTCACATCCCATAAATGAATTTTAAAAAAGATGTTCTAATATTTTTGTACTCTACCTGAGGGTTAATGGGATAACCTTTTTTTTAAGATGTTGCATGTTGTTGAAAGTTCATGATGTAAGAGTTTGATGTTCAAGTTTTTATAGCCCAATATGTCGTGTATTATTGAGCCTTACATGTGAAAGGGAGAAGTAGTTTCACAATTGAACTGGCAATCTCAGCTACTGCAATTAGTTTCTGTTTCCCTCCTCTCAGGGTGGGGAGGTACAGTCAGAGGGAATGAATGTTTGTGGTCCAGATGGGACATGTGTAAACTCTATTGGAATTGCATGAATGTATATTGTAAGTGAGCATGGGATTAGATTTTGATGCAAGAGTGAAGCACTCAAAGTCACCATCAAGCATTTCAAGATAATATAATTACATGCAAAGTAAAGCTGCCTCTGCTGTACTAAAGGAATGTGTGCCCCCAGGCTAAAATGAGTAACAGTTCTTGTGCTGTTGTGTATTTCTTCATTTCCCATGTTGTAATCATATGTGCTTTATAAGTGGGAGTGTTTAGGTTTGCATATCAGTTCTGTGTTCCAGTTGGAACTGAATTAAGAAGAAATTAAAAGTAAAGATATTTTCCTCCTCATAAGGATGACCGTGCTAAATGCCAAAAAGACATTGACAGGTGGATGGAATGGGTGGACATGTGGCAGGTGAAATTTAATGCAGAGAAGTGTGAAGTGATCCATTTTGGTGGAGAGAACGGGGAGAGGCAATACAAAATAAAAGGTACAATCCTGATGGGAATGTAGAGCGGAGGGATCCTGGGTATTTCTGCACAAATCATTGAAGGTGGCAGGGCACGGTGAGACAGCAGTTAAATAAGCTGGGCTTTATAAATAGGGGCATGAAGCACAAGAGCAAGGAAGTTATGACCAAAAATTGATTTGATCTCAACTGGAGTATTCTGTCTTGATCTAGGCACCATACTTAGGATGTGAAGGTATTTGCGAGGGCGCAGAAAAGATTCAGAAGAAGGCTTCCAGAGATGAGGAATTACAAAGTTTATTAAAGTAGAAGCTAGGACATGAAGAGAAGGTTGTGAGAAGATTTAGTGGAGGTATTCAAAGTCACGAGTCCAGACAGATTAGATAGGGAGAAACTGTTCCATTCAGTAGAAAGATCATGAACCAGAGGACATTGACTTCAGGTGATTGGCAAAAGAAGAAATGGTGACAGGAGGGAAAGGCATTTCACGCAGTATCATAGAATTGATTCAGTGCAGATAGAGACCATTTGGCCAGTCATGTCTGCCCCATGTCTGCTGAGTGAGCACTTTTGTGCCATTCATAGAATCATAGAATTATCCCTACAGTGAATAAGGACGCCACTTGGCCACAATCCCACCCAGCCTGTAGCCCCACATTTTTACCTGCTATTCCCCCTGACACTGATGGGCAATTTACCATGGCCAGTGAACTTAACCTGCACGTCTTTGGACTGTGGGGGAGGGAAAATCAGAGCACCTGGAGGAAACCTACGCAGACACAAGAATTTGGAAACTCCACACAGACAGTGACCCAAGCCGGGAATTGAAGCTGAGGCCCTAATGTTGAGAGGCAGCAGTGCCAGCCACTGTGCCGCCCCTACTGTCTTTCTGTATTCCTGCACTTACATCCTTTTCAGATAACAGCCGAGTTTTCTTTTGAATTCTTCAATCAAAATGTTTCTGCCACACTCTCGAGCAGTAATTTCAGATTCTAACCAGTCGCTACGTGGAAAGGATTTTCCTCAAACCTCTTTTGCTTCTTTCACTCGTTACTTCAAATCTGTATCCTCTCTCTTGATCCTTTCACAAGTGGGAATAGTTTTTCCATATCTTCTGCATCCGGACCCTCCATGATTTTAAATATCTCTAATCAAATCTCCCCTCAGCTGCCTTTCCTCCAAAGAAAACAGTCTTAATTTCTCCAGCCTATCCACATAACTGAAGTTCCTCATCCTGAGAAGCATTCCCATAATTTTTTTCTGCTCTGTTTCTACCTAAGGCCTCCACATTCTTCCTAACATGTGGCAGCTAGAACTAGATGCAATATTCTAACTGAGGCTGAACTATTGACAAGTACACAATGCAGAATAAAATTCCGCATAAATGCAGTGAATTGTTAGGACCTGGAATGCAATGTTTGAGAGTGAGAGGCAGGCAGATTTAATTGTAGCTATCAAAAGGAGAAGAGGAGAAACTTGCAGGGCTAAAGAAGGATGTTGTGATCAATTGAAATTCTGTGATCAGGGACAGGATCTAATGAGCTGGCATTGAATTTGTTGTGACTGATACATGCATGTTATTATCTTCAGATTAAAATGGACAATTGATTTTTTTTTACAACATAGAACACTACAGCACAAACAGGCCCTTCGGCCCACGAGTTGCGCCGATCACATCAACTCCTATCTATAACCCCCAATCCCATAAAACCCCATATACTCATCCAGAAGTCTTTTAAAAGACCCCAGCGAGTTCGTCTCCACCACCACTGACGGCAGCCGATTCCATTCACTCACCACCCTCTGAGTGAAAAACTTACCCCTAACATCACTTCTGTACTTTCCTCCCCGCACCTTAAACCTGTGTCCTCTCGTAGCGACCATTTCAACCCGGGGAAATAGCCTCTGAGAATCCACCCTATCTATTCCTCTCAACATTTTATAAACCTCTATCAGGTCGCCTCTCAACCTACGTCTCTCCAGGGAAAAGAGACCCAGTTCCCTCAACCTAACTTCATAAGGCATGCCTCCCAGTCCAGGCAACATCCTTGTAAATCTCCTCTGTACCCTTTCAATAGCTTCTACGTCTTTCCTATAGTGAGGCAACCAGAACTGCGCACAGTACTCCAAATGAGGCCTGACAAGGGTCTTATAAAGTTGCAGCATTACCTCCCGACTCCTAAACTCAATCCCTCGATTTATGAAGGCCAGTACACCATACGCCTTCTTGACCACATCTTCCACCTGCGAGGCCGATTTAAGAGTCCTGTGGACCCGGACCCCAAGATCCTTCTGCTCCTCAACACTACCAAGACTCCTGCCCTTGATAGTGTACTCATTCATCCCGTTGGTTCTGCCAAAATGGACGACTACGCATTTATCCGCATTTATTTCACTTACCTTTTAGCTGTAATCATGTATAATGTTACATGGAAAATGAAACAAAGAGAATAATCTTTCAGTTGCATCATCTCAGCACTATAGTTCTGAAAATCAGATGAAAGGATTGCAAGAAGTGGTCTAAGTTTAATGATTTTGAGTTCAGAGGTGTCTGATATTAAGATTTGCATTTATTTGAATGTGCTATTCCTAGGGCATCTTAGCAAGTGTGAGGTTATCCACTTTGGCAGAAATTATAGTAGGAGGGATTACTATTTAAAGGGCGAAAAGCTGCAGCATGCTACAGTGCAGAGGGACCTGGGGGTCCTTGTGCATGAGTCGCAAAAACCCAGTCTGCAGGTGCAGCAGGTGATCAAGAAGGCGAATGGAATGCTGGCCTTTATAGCGAGGGGGATAGAATATAAAAGCAGGGAGGTCTTGCTGCAACTGTACAGGGTACTGGTGAGGCCGCAGCTGGAGTCGCCGCACTTGCGCAAGGATATTTTGGCCTTGGAGGGAGTGCAGAGGAGGTTCACTAGGCTGATACCGGAGATGAGGGGGTTGGACTATGAAGAGAGACTGAATAGACTGGGTCTGTACTTGTTGGAGTTTAGGAGGATGAGGGGGCATCTTATAGAGACGTATAAGATAATGAAAAGGATGGATAGGGTAGAGGTAGAGAGATTCTTCCTGCTTAGAAAGGATAGCAGGACTATAGGGCACAGCCTCAAGATAAGGAGGGGGGGGTGCAGTTTAGAACGGAGTTGAGGAGGAACTTCTTCACTCAAATGGTGGTTAATCTCTGGAATTCTCTGCCTGTTGAAGTGGTGAAGGCTACCTTGCTCCATATATTTTAGTCAGAGGTAGATAGGTTTTTGACAGACAAGGGAATTAAGGGTTATGGGGAGAAAGCGGGAAAATGGAACTGATCCACTTCAGATCAGCCATGATCTTATTGAATGGCGGGGCAGGCTCGAAGGGCTAGATGGCCTACTCCTTCTCCTATTTCTTATGTTCTTATTTGGAATTCCTAAACGATATAAGATTCTTGGTTTACAATTCCTGGCATATTGTGTTTTCCTGTTTATCTCAAAGCTGCTTCAGGTTGCAATTGCCTGTTTCTTTGAGAATTTGCGCAGATAAACACAGAACAAAAACAAAACCCTCCCTGCAATCTATCCCTACAGATTTTCACAGTAACATCATTACAGTATTAATGTAAGCCTTCCTGTGACTAATAAGTAAACTTTTAAACACATGGGATGTCCCAGGTGAAGACTTAAATTCATTATTTCCCATTCCCAAGCCTTCCCTTTGATGTGGGAAACCAAATGAATAATTTGAACCCCTTATGCAGAACGCGCGACATCTTGTCATCTCCAAGAAACTCCAGGGGCCACCTCATTGTTTAGCATTATTTCCACTCTGACCTTACTAAATAACCATATTTAAAATGCAATTACTTTAGATTTGCTTACCAGCTTCTTGCCAGGTATTTTCATATATTTTGCATTTAAAAAAATTTCAATTCCCAAACATAAGTTATATTCCTGAAGTATATGAATCAAGGCATCACACATTTTTGCAACAAGTTGAGACACATGGTTTACAAAAATTAGCACCAACTTCAGACCTCCTTTACCCTCTTCATTACCCCTCACTCAAAAATGGAACACATGTAACAAAATTGGCACATCACCATGGCACAACAGTAGTCAGGGAATGGATAAAAGCAAATTACTGTGGATGCTGGAGTCTTCTTTTCTTTCCTTACAGAAGAGATTTTCCAGCATTTTTTCTTTCAGTAGGGAATGGATTTGACTAGTTTAGACTGCAGTGCCTGTCGAGCTCGGCTTTTTGGCGAAGATCAAGTGTTGGATCAAGTCGCAGATCAGGTGCAATGCCTTCTTTTGTCAGCTTAGATTTTATTTGTATCCCTTGTGGGGACCATGAATTGGATTCAGGTTGAATTTGAATTTGGTTTTTGGAGCAAGCAAGGAATGGGTTTGTGTCCACTCAATCCACTCTGAGCATTGGATTTGTAACTTTAAGAATGGAGTAGAAAAACAAAATCTGTAGAATTATACCTGTACAAAATGGCCCTATGGAAGATGTGTTTTTACTTCATTGTTAAATTGAGTGTTATGAAATGGTTGTCTCATGTGGGACAAATCACATTTCACCCATCATTCCTGCCCTTACAGACCTATAACAACTAGGAGTAGGCCATCTGGCCCCTTGAGCTTGATAAGATCGTGGCTAATCTTTTTGTGGTCTCAGCTCCGCTTACCCACTCGCTCATCATAACCCTTTATTCCTTTACTGTTCAAAAATCTATCCTATGTTAGTTCTTGTTCCTCCAAATCTTTTCTAATGTTTAAATCACTACATGGCCTTACCTGTCTGTAACTCTAGTGTCCTTCAGTTAGACAGTCCTACTTAAACTTCCCATTTGTCCAACCCTTTATCCATCCTCCATCTTCCATACTTCATCTAATTATTGACAGAACCTAGGTCCTGCACTTTCAAATTTTATCTCCACCTCCTCTTTCTTTAAGACTTTACTTAAAACCCACTAGTTTACGAAAACTTCAGCTCATCCCTCTGCATCACTTTTGCCTGATCACACACTTTTGAGATATCTAAGAATGTGTTTTTGCTGTTAAGAGCACTTTATAAATACAAGTTATTTTGTTGCAAATGCTGTATTCTTATTGGTTATGAAACTGACAGTATAAACAAACCATAAATCTATTTCCCATAATCATTTACGCTCTTTCGAACTGAAGTCTTCTCTGCGGTCAGAGGATGTACTTGGATCCTCCTGTGGTCAAGTGGGGATAAATATAGTGCAACGCTATACAGTGTGAATGCACCCATCTTAAAAAAATTTATTCATTGGAAGTGGGCATTGCAGGCCAGACCTGCATTTTTGCTCATCCCGAATTGTCCTTGAGATGGTGGTGGTGAGCTGTCCTTTTGAGCCACTGCAGTCCATGTGGCATAGTGCTATAAGGGAGAGCGCTCCTGGATTTTGATACAGTGACAGTGAAGAAATGGCAATATATTTCCAGACAGGACTGTGAGTGATGTGGAAGGGAACTGGCACGTCGTGATGAACCATGAAAATGTTACCCTTATCCTTCTAGATGGTACCAGTCGTGGGTTTGGAAGGTACTGTCAAAGGAGCCTTGGCAAGTTCCTGCAGTGCATCTTGTAGGTGGTACACACACTGGTGCCGCTGTGCATCAGTGGTGGAGGGAGTAGGTGTTCGTTGAAATGGTGCCAATCAAGTGGGCTGCTTTGTCCTGTATGATGTGAAGCTACTCGTGTGTTGTTGGAGCTGCAGTCATCCAGGCAAGTGGAAAGTCTTCTATCACAACTCCAAACTTGTGTCCTATAGATGGTGAGCAGACTTTGGGGAGTTAGGAGGTTAGTTACTCACTGCAGGATTACAGAATTGTTGCAGTGCAGAAGGAAATAATTTAGCCCATCATCTCTGCACTGGCTCTCCAGATGTGCATTATATTTGATTTGACTTTATTACTGTCGCATGTATTAACATACAGTGAAAAGTATTGTTTCTTGCATGCTGTACAGACATACTGTTCATAGAGAGAAAAATGAGAGAGCACAGAATGTGCTATTACAGTCATAGCTAGGGCGCAGAGAAAGATCAACTTAATGCCAGGTAAGTCCATTGAAAAGTCTGACAGCAGCAGGGAACAAGCTGTTCTTGAATCAATTTGCATGTGCCTCAGACTTTTGTATAATTTTCCCGACGGAAGAAGGTGGAAGGGAGAATATCTGCAGTGCACGAGGTCCTTGATTATGTTGGCTGCTTTGCTGAGGCAGTGGGAAGTGTAGACAGAGTCAGTGGATGGGAGGCTAGTTTGCGTGATGGATTGGACTACATTCATGACCTTTTGGAGGTCCTTGTGGTCTTGGACGGAGCAGGAGTCATACCAAGCTGTGATACAACCAGAAAGAATGCTTTCTATGGTGCATCTGTAAATGTTGGTGAGAGTCGTAGTTGACATGCCAAATTTCCTTAGTCTTCTGAGAAAGTAGAGGTGTTGCTGGGCTTCCTTAACTATAGTGTCGGCACGGGGGCACCAGGGCAGGCTGTTGGTGATCTAGATACCTAAAAACTTGAAGCTTGCGACCCTTTCTATTTCATCCCTGTTGATGTAGACGGGCATGTTTTCCCTTCCGCTTCCTGAAGTCAATGACAGTCTCCTTTGTTTTGTTGACATTGAGGGAGAGATTATTGTTGCTGCACCAGTTCACCAGATTCTCTAGCTCACTCCTGTTCTTTCTCATCATTGGCCTTGGAGGGAGTGCAGAGGAGGTTTACTAGGCTGATACTGGAGTTGAGGGGGTTGAGCTATGAGGAGAGGCTGAATAAACTAGGCTTGTACTCGTTAGAGTTTAGAAGAATGAGGGGAGATCTCATTGAAACATATAAGATGATGAATGGGATGGATAGGATAGAGGTGGAGAGACTCTTCCCGCTCAGAAAGGACAGCAGGACTAGGAGGCACAGCCTCAAGATAAAGGTGGGGCAGTTTAGAACAGAGTTGAGGAGGAACTTCTTCACTCAAAGGGCGGTGAATCTCTGGAATTCTCTGCCCGTTGAAGTGGTGGAGGCTGCCTCGCTAAATATTTTTAAGATGCGGGTTGATGGGTTTTTGATAAGCGAGGGGATTAAGGGTTATGGGGAGAGGGCGGGAATGTGGAACTGAGCCACGACAGATCAGCCATGATCTTATTGAATGGCGGGGCAGGCTCGAAGGGCTAGATGGCCTACTCCTGCTCCTATTTCTTATGTTCTTATGTTTTATGTTCTTATGAGATCTGACCCACTACGGTGGTGTCGTCAGCAAACTTGAAAATCGAATTGGAGGGCAATTTGGTCGCACAGTCATAGGTGTATAAGGAGTACAGTAGGGGCTGAGAACACAGCCTTGTGGGGCACCAGTGTTGAGGATGATTGTGGAGGAGGTGTTGTTGCCTATCCTTACTGATTGTGGTTTGTGACTTAGGAAGTTCAGGATCTAGTCACAGAGTGAGCTGCTGAGGCCCAGGCCACAGAGTTTGGAGATGAGTTTCATGGGAATAATAGTGTTGAAGGCTGAGCTGTAGTTAATAAATAGGAGTCTGACATAGGAACCCTTGTTATCTAGGTGTTCCAGGGTTGAGTGCAGGCCAGGGAGATGGTGTCTGCTATGGAGCTGTTGCAGCAGCAAGCAAACTGTAGTGGATCCAGGAAGCCCAGGAGGCTGGAATTGATTTATGCCATGACTAGCCTGTCTTAGTAGCATTCCTTTGCCCTTTTCCTCATGCTCCTGTATATTGTTTCTATTCAAATAATCATCTAATGCACTCTTGAATGCCTTAAATAAACCTACCACCACCACACTTCTAAACAATGCATTCCAGACTGAAGCAGTGCATTCCAGACCCGAACCACTCATTGTGTGTCAAAAGTTTTTTTCTCACATCATATATGTTTCTTTTGCAAATCACCTTAAATTTGTGCCTTTTCGTTCTTTGTCCAAGGGGAAACAGTTTCTCCCGGTCCACTCTGTCTAGCCCCTCACAATTTTGAACTTCTTTCTCAAATCTCCGCTCAGCCTTCTTCTCTCCAAGGAGAAATGTCCCAGCCATCCCAATCTATTTTCGTAACTGAAGTTTCTCATCCTTGGAACCATTTTTGTAAACCTTTTCTGCACTCTGTCTGATGCATTTGCACCCTTCCGATAGTATGGTGCCCAAAACTGTGAACAATATTCCAGTGGAGGTCCAATTAGTGCCTTGTATAAGTTCAGCATAACCTCCTCATTCTTGTACTCTTATGCTCCTATTAATAAAGCCTAGAGTACTATATGCTTTATTAATTGTTCTCTCCATTTGCCCTCCACCTTCAGTGACGCAGGTTCCGCTACTCCTGCCCTGCTTTGAGAATTCTACTTTTTATTTTGTATTGCCTATTTATGTTCTTTCCATCAAAATGCATCACTTTGCATCTTCCGCATTGAAGTTTATCTGCTACTTATCTGCCCACTCCACCAATTCCCTATATTCTCCTAAAGTTCAACACCGTTCTCTTCACAGTATCATCTGCAAACTTTGAAACTGTCTCCTGCACACCAAGACGTAGATCATCAATATGTATCAGGAAAAGCAAGGGTCCCAATATCAACCCCTGGGGAACACCACTACAAACCTTCCGCTCACCTGAAAAGTATCCATTGACTGTTACTGTCTATTTCCTATTAATCAGACACTTTTGTATTCATGTTGCTACTATCCCATGAGCTACAACCTTTTTCTCAAGTTTGTTGAGTGACACAGTATGGAACACCTTCTCAAAGTCCAAGTACATAACATCAATGGCATTACCCTTATCAACCATTTCTGTTACCTTCTCAAAACCTCCAGTAAGTTATTTAAACATAATTTCCCCTTTAAAAATCATGTTGGCTCTTCCTAATCAACCCACATTTTTCGATATGATTACTAACTCTATCCAGAATAATTGTTTCTAGAAGCTGACCCACTATTGATGTTAAACTGACTGGTCTGTAATTGCTGGGGCTATCCTTAAAGCCTGTTTTGAACAAGGGCATATCATTTGCAATTCTCCAGTCCTCTGACATTTCCCCTAGTCTAGAGATTCCTCAGATCCTAGCCTTTGACCATTTCCTGTTGCCACAGTATTTTAAGGTCTAGTCCAGATCAGTTTCGGATCAGTGGTAATCCCCAGGATGTTGATAGTGTGGGATTCAGTGTTGGTAACACCATTGAACGTCTGGAGCAATGGTTAGATTCTCTGTTGTTGGAGATGGTCATTGTCCAACACTTGTCTGACATGAAAATTATCTGTCACTTGTCAGCCCAAGCCTGGATATTATAAAAGCAAAATACTGTGGATGCTGGAATCCAGAACAAAATCAGAAAATGCTGGAAAATCTCAGCAGGCCTGACAGCATCTGTGAAAGAGAATAGAGTCAATGTTTCGAGTCTAGATGACCCTATGTCAGAGCTGTGCTGTACTTTCTTCCCACAGATGCTGTTAGACCTGCTGAGATTTTCCAGCATTTTCTGTTTTTGTTCAAGCCTGAACATTGTCCATGTCTTACTCCATTTGAACATGGACTCCTTCAGTATCTGAGGAGTTATTAATGATGCTGGCCATTGTAATATGAGCGAACATCCCCACTTCTGATCTTGTGATGGAAGGAAGTCATTGATGAAGCAGCTATAGATGGATGGGCCTTGGACACTATCCTGAGGAATTCCTGCAGTGATGACCTTGATGATTGACCTCTTAACAACCAAAACCATCTTCATAAATGCCAGATATGACTACAACCAGCAGGGAGTTCTCCCTCTGATTCCTATTAACCTTGATTCCCATGTCCTTAATGTCATACTGGTCAAATGCTGCTTTGATGCCAAGAGCAGTCACTCTCACCTCACTTCTGGAGTTCAGCTCTTTCGCCCAGGTTTGAACCAAGGCTGCCGTGAGGTTAGGAGCTCTGCGATCCTGGTGGAACCCAAATTGAGCATTATTGAGCAAGTTATTGCTAAGCAAGTGTTGTTTGATAGCATTGTTGATGACCCCTTCCTTAAGTTTATTTATTAGTCACAAGTAGGCTGACGTTAACACTGCAATTAAGTTACTGTGAAAAGTGATGACCAAGAGTAGATTGATAAGGTAATTGGCTGGTTGGATTTGTCCTGCTTTTTGTGTATGGAACATACCTGGGCAACTTTCCACATTGTTGGATAGATGCCAGTGTTGTAACCTTACTGGAATAACTTGGTTGGTACGTGGCAAATTCTGGAGCATCGGTCTTCAGTACTATTACTGGAATATTGTCAGGACACATAGCCTTTGCAGCATCCAGTGAGTTCAACCATTTCTTGATAACACATAGCGTGAATTGAATTCGCTGATGACTGACAACTGTGATGCTGGAAACCTTTGGAATGGGCCAAGATGGATCATCCACTCAGCACTTCTGGCTAAAGCTCGTTATAGAGTTGTAGCGTCATAGAGATTTACAGCATGGAAACAGGCCCTTCGGCCTAACTTGTCCATGCCGCAAATTTATTGCACATGCTTCAGCCTTACTTTTTGTGCCGATGTACTGGGCTCCTCCCATCGTTGAAGATGGGGATATTTATGGAGCCTGCTTCTCCAGTGAGTTGTTTAATTGTCCACTAGCATTTGCAATGGGATGTGGTAGGAAAGCAGAGCTTAGATCTGAGATGTTGGTTGTGAGATTTCTTAACTCTTGTTACTTGCTGCTCATGCTGTGTGGCACACATGCAGCCCTGTGTTGTACCTTCACTAAATTGTCATCTCATTTTTAGGTATGCCTGGTATTGCTCCTGGCATGCCCTCATGCACTCTTCATTGATCCAGGGTTAATACCTTGACTAGGTGGTAATGGCAGAGGTGGGCATATGCTGAGTCATGAGGTTACAAATTGTGGTTGAGCACAGGTCTGCTGTTGCTGATAGCCCACAGTACCACATGGATGCCCAATTTTGAGTTGTTAGATCAGCTTGAAATTTATCTCATTTAGCACAATAGTAGCGCCTCACAACACAACGGAGGGACTTTATCTCCACAAGGACTGCGTGGTGGTCACTCCTACCAATACTACGTGGCAGGTTGGTGAGAATGAGATCAAGCATGTTTTTCCCTCATTATGTTTCCTTCACAACTTGCCGCAGGCTGATCTAGCAGTTGTGCCCTTGAGGATTTGGCCAGTCAGTAGTGATCCTACTGAGCCACACTTGGTGACGTTGCTGTTACCCAAACAGAATGTATTTCTGCACCTACCTAACACCATGAGACCTCATGGTGTCAGGACTCTATGTTGCACACTCCCAGGGCAACTCCCTTCTGACTATATACTGCTATGCCACCACATGGGCTGGCTCTGTCCTGAAAGTGGGATAGGACATATCCTTGGATGGTGATGGTTGTGTCTGAAGCTGTTTAGAGAAAGTTCACTCAACTAATTCCCAGGATGAGGGATGCTCTTATAAAGAGAAGTTGAAGTAGTTGGGTCTACACTCACTGAAATTTAGAAGAATGAGTCTTATTGAAACATTGAAGTCTGGACCTTGATAACTACCAGGAGAATTCTAGGGTCACAGAAGATGCTCAGTGTTTAAAACTGAGATGAGGAGGAATTTTTTTTCTGTCAAAGGGTCATTGGTATGTGAAATTCTCCTCCCCAGAAAGTTTTGGAGGCTGGGTCATTGAATTTATTCAAGGCAGAGTGAGACAGATGTTTGATTGACAAGGAAGTTAAGGGTCATGGGGGCAGAGGGCAAGCTGAGACCACAACAGATCAGTCACAACCAATCATATTGAACAGTAGAACAGGCTTGAAGTGCTGAAAGGTCTACCTCTGTTACTCTGTTCCTATGAGTAATGGGCTGAGGTTGGAGCAATGGCAGAGAGTCTGTAGTGGATGGGGGTAGCGGGTGAAAGGAGAAGAGACTGAGGGTGAGGCTGCAAATTGGTGGGGTAAACAGGCAGAAGACGCCATAAAGGAGGTGCTGTCTGCTGGCTGGCAGGAGAGGCTGTCTGCCAAAGGGATGGAACAGTCAGGAAGTTGACTGTGTCTTCTTTGATTTTGTATATAGATAATGAATGATTGCAGAGTATTCAGACATTGCTAGAAAATTCATGGCAGAGGACAGGATTCAGTGGTCACAGAGCAGCGATAAAGAGTTGAATCTTTTCTTCTTTCACTTCACTAAGTCAGGAGTAATGAGGCCAATTATAGCATGCTTGCTTCCAGCCCAGGTAAGGTCATCAAGTCAGCACTTGAATGCGAAATTTTCCTGATCTATAGCTGTTGGTTCTGCATGTTGCTGAGCCTTTAGCTTTGAGCCGACAAGGATGTTTTTTCTATGCTACATTGGGTATCTGAATAATACATTGTTTTCATAAAATGAATGAGTACCTTTTCATGTGAGGAATCAAATTTCAACATTTTCTCACTTGAGGCCGATGAGCAAATTTCAGCAAGGAAAGGCATTAGAAATTTGACAGGATGATAATAGTGTAGGTAAAGTTCCACTGATGTTGGTTTAAAAACAAACCTGGGTGATACCTGGATGCTTGTTCCTTTCGTTGCAATCAATGTCTAAATTTCCTCTGAGTCTGATTTCATGGTGCAATCTGTTTTTACAAACCTTTGAAAACCTGAGCATATAGTGCAAAAGTAATGACAAATGCTGTGGGATGGATGGAGGGGTAGTCACTGTCATTATTAACAGAGAACTGTGTCAATACATCAATCTTATGTGATTTGGGCTCCTGTAACCATTTATATCCCTCATTAACACCAAATAGGCTGTCTTAAAGAGCCAGAGAGGTTTAGGGAGGGAATTCCAGAGTCTGGATATGTCTTTGGGAAGGGGTTGATCTGATCTGATCAATCTCAGAAAGCCAACATGCTGGGCTGTGCATTTATAGGTAAATGAGAGGTGATTTGAAACATCACATGGATGGCAGTGGTCCAAGAAGTTGGCTCACCATCACCATCTCAAGGGCAATTAGGGATGGGAATAAATGCTGGCTTAGTCAGTGATGCTCACATGTTACCAATGAGTATTTTAAAAAGTTAATCAATCAGTCTTCCAGTTTGAAGTTTATTCATAAAATTCACATATTTTGCTGATTAATGGCTAGAAAAATTTCTAATGCCTTTTCTTGCTGAAATTTGCTCATCGGCCTCAAGCGAGAAAATGTTGAAATTTGATTCCTCACATGAAAAGGTTGGATACTGCCAGTTTAAGCAAACAACGTGTATGAAAATAAAATGCTTCTCTAAAATAAACAATTAAATTACATTTGATATAGATTAAAATATTAACACTGAATTTGCTGCAAATTTGTGACCGTATATCTGATATTTGCAATCAGTCCATCATTCATAGGATGCAGCTCAGTGTGTAGGCAGATAGTGAAATTTGATTCGTAATGTTGGTCTGCTTTTTTTAAAAGAAAGATTGTCGCAATACTGCTTAAGAAATTGGAAGAAGCATCCTCTTCACATGTTCATTGCTTTGTTAACAAATTCACAGTGAATAAATTGTGAATATAGAGAAAGTCTGCAATGTATTGATTTATCATTGTCTTTAGAATCAGGTGTTTGATATAGTTCAGTTTTATGGTAAACTTTTAAAACTTATTGTTTCTATTAAA
Source organism: Carcharhinus amblyrhynchos (assembly GCF_965287045.1). Taxonomy (NCBI): domain Eukaryota; kingdom Metazoa; phylum Chordata; class Chondrichthyes; order Carcharhiniformes; family Carcharhinidae; genus Carcharhinus; species Carcharhinus amblyrhynchos. The sequence goes on from NC_137348.1 coordinate 11,434,221, forward strand.
CTTGCTTTTAAATGGAGAAACTTAGATGAAGGGCTAAGTGATACAGTGACTGGACATCACCAAGTTTGAAAAAAATACAATATAAGACAAAATTAATCAGAAAAGTGATTGGATTCTGCACAACTTAACATGCACAGGAAAACTGGGAAAAAGCACTTCATTTGTAGTCTTGAGTCTATGCCAGTAGTGTAGGTATATGAAATTACTGAATTGGACAATGGCACTTTTTAAAAAAAATCCTTTTTTCAGACTAGACTATTGTTCCATGGAGCTAGGTCCCCTCTGGTGCCTCTCCCAATTAGCCATTTGAGCCCAGAAAATTGAATGTCAGCTGGCTATTCTGCCATGTAAAACATCACTGCTGCATCAGATCCTATCTTCACCTAAATATATAGGGATTCATACAATAGGGTCCCTACAGTGCAGAAGAGATCATTTGGCTCATCAGGTCTGGACTGACCCTCCAAAGGAGCACCCTAACTAGGCTCAATCGTCCGTCCTACCCCCATCACAGTCAGTCCACCCAACTTGCACATCCTGAGCACCAAAGGGCAATTCAGCATGGCCAGTTCACCTAACTTGCACACCTTTGGACTGTGGGAGGAAACCCATGCAAACTCCACACAGTTATTTGGTAGCTTTTGGAAGTGATAGCCCGATGTGGCCCCTCCTCAAGCCATGGTTCTGAGACCAACTATTGCACTTGTACCGTTTCTGTTGATAAATTTGAGGCTAGTCAACACATATCAGGGATTGAACCTCTGTATTCAATTCTGCAATGGGCAGTTCCAACTGAGCATTGTGGGAAGTGAAAAAAGTGCAAAATTATTAGATAGCGAACGTGTCATGATTATAGTTTAAGAAATGTTATCCTTCGCCATTAAGCATGTGTATTTTATACTACGTGATTAACTAGGTGAAGTAGGTAATATCTTTGATTTCTTACTGTAGGAGGATCAAACTAGGAATGATGACTTTGAAAATGTAAAATGTTCAGGATTTTACAGGGTGAAAACTGGGTTTGAACTTAACAAATGTGGTAGTTTCCAAGTATACATATATTTTCTGATAGTTAACAATTATTTTTTCAAATCATGTTGAAGGCCAAAATCAGAAATAGTGAAATGAATTAAAGGTTAATTCACAACTTATGCTGCTTTGCTACTGAAGTATATGCTGAAATAAGTAGTCTATGCTATTGTTTGGTACTCCATGTAAAACTATAGATTAGTCCAGATGCAGTTGATCAACAGATCAGCTACATCTCAGCATTATTATTTTAGGGTTGAGGAAATTTTATAAAATGAGGATTTAATGCGTTATAGAAAAACCAGGTTTTAAAAAGACATGCAGTAAATAGTTTCTGTCAAGCGTCCAAGGCACCCACATGCATCTAAGTCATTACTGTAAATTGATAAAATTGTTGTAGCATTAATCTTGAAGGCCTCAAAAATGCTAAATCTTTGAAAATTGACAATATAATGATAATGGAAAATGAGGCTGGAGAAGTAATAATAGGAAACAAAGCAATGACAGAGGAACTGAATAGTTACTTTGCATCAGTCTTCACTGTGGAAGACACCAGTGGGATGCCAGAACTCCAGAAGAGTCAGGGAGCTCAGGTGAGTGTAGTGTGACCATCACAAAGGAGAAGGTTTTGGGGAAACTGAAAGGTCCGAAGGTGGATAAATCACCTGGACCAGATGGATTACACCACAGGGTTCTAAAAGAGATAGCTGAGGAAATTGTGGAGGCATTGATGGTGATCTTTCAGGAATTAGTGGAAGCAGGATGGGTACCAGAGGACTGAAAAGTAGTGAATGTAACGCTGCTCCTCAAAAAGGGAGGGAGCAGCAGATAGGAAATTATAGGCTGGTTAGCCTGACTTTGGTCATTGGCAAGATTTTAGAGTCTGCTATTAAAGATGAAATCGCAGAGTACTTGGAAGTTGTTGATAAAATAGGACTGAGTCAGCACGACTTTGTCAAGAGGATGTCATGTCTGACAAATCTATTAAGAGTTCTTTGAGGAGATAACAAGGAAGTTAGATAAAGGAGAGCCCCAGTGGACATGATTTATTTAGATTTCCAGAAGGCCTTTGACAAGGTGCTACATAGGAGACTGTTAAATAAGTTAAGTGCCCCTGGTATTAAGGTTAAGATCCTGGCATGGATAAAGGATTGGTCGACTGGCAGAAGACAGAGAGTGGGGATAAAAGATGGCAGACTAGTGGTGTGCCTCAGGGGTCAGTGCTGGGACCATAACTTTTCACAATGTACATTAACAATTCGGAGGAAGGAGCTGAAGGCACTGTTGCTAAGTTTGCAGATGATATGGCAGACTGAAAAGATTGAGTATGTGGATGTTAAGAAAGAGGAAGTGTTGGAACTTTTAAATTCTATCAAGATAGATAAGTCGCTGGGACTGGATGGGATGTACCCCAGGTTACTGTGGGAGGTGAGGGAAGTGATTGCAGAGCCCCTGGCGATGATCTTTGCATCGTTGATGGAGACAGGAGAGGTTCCGGAGGATTGCAGGTGTGATTCCTATTTTCAAGAAAGGGAACAGGGATAGCCCGGGAAATTACCGACTGGTGAGTCTGACCTCAGTGGATGGTAAGTTGATGGAGAGGATTCTGAGGGACAAGATTTATGACCATTTAGAGAAGTTTAGAATGATCAGACATAGTCAGCAAGGCTTTGTCAAGGGCAGGTCGTGCCTTACAAGCCTAGTTGAGTTCTTTGAAAATGTGACTGAACACATTGACAAAGGAAGAGCGGTGGACGTGGTTTACATGGACTTCAGCAAGGCGTTTGGTAAGGTCCCCCATGCAAGACTTCTTGAGACGGTGAGAGGGCATGGGATCCAAGGGGCTTTGGCCTTGTGGATGCAGAACTGGCTTGCCTGCAGAAGGCAGAGAGTGGCTGTGGATGGGTCTTTTTCTGCATGGAGGTCGGTCACCAGTGGAGTGCCCCAGGGATCTGTTCTAGGACCCTTGCTGTTTGTCATTTTCATAAATGACCTGGATGAGGAAGTGGATGGATGGTTTAGTAAGTTCGCCTACGATACGAAGGTTGGTGGTGTTGTGGATAGTCTGGAGGGATGTCAGAAGTTGCAGCATGACATTGACAGGATGACTGGGCAGAGAAGTGGCAGATGGACTTCAACGCAGATAAATGTGTAGTGGTCCATTTTGGCAGGACCAATGGGATACAGGAGTACAATATCAAGGGTAGGAGTCTTTGCAGTGTAGAGGAGGAGAAGGATCTTGGGGTCCAGGCCCATAGAACTCTTAAATCGGCCTCACAGGTGGAGGATGTGGTCAAGAAGGCGTATGGTGTACTGGCCTTCATTAATCGAGGGATTGAGCTTAGGAGTCAGGAGGTAATGCTGCAACTTTATAAGACCCTTGTCAGACTCCACTTGAAGTACTGTGTGCAGTTCTGGTCGCCTCACTACAGGAAGGATGTGGAAGCTATTGAGAGGGTGCAGAGGAGATTTACAAGGATGTTGCCTGGATTGGGAGGCATGCCTTATGAAGATAAGTTGAGGGAGCTAGGTCTCCTCTCCCTGGAGAGATGAAGGTTGAGAGGCGACCTGATAGAGGTTTATAAAATGTTGAGAGGAATAGATAGGGTGGATTCTCGGAGGCTATTTCCCAGGGCTGAAATGGTCGCTACAAGAGGACACAAGTTTAACGTGCTAGGGAGCAAGTACAGAGGAGATGTTAGGGGAAAGATTTTCACTCAGAGGGTGGTGAGTGAGTGGAATCAGCTGCCATCGGTGGTGGTAGAGGCGAACTCCCTGGGGTCTTTTAAAAGACTTCTGGATGAGTATATGGGATCTAATGGGATTGGGAGTTACAGATAGTTCTATGGCTTGGTAGGTATAGATGTGATTGGTGCAACTTGTGGGCCGAAGGGCCTGTTTGTGCTGTTGTGTTCTATGTTCTGTGATATAAAGATACGTAGAGGGACAGGTAGTATTGAGGAAGCAGGGGGGCTGCAGAAGGACTTGGACAGGATAGGGGAATGAGCAAAGAAATGGCAGATGGAATACAATTCAGAGAAGTGAGAGGTTATGCACTTTGGAAGGAGGAATGAAGGCATAGACTATTTTCTAAATGGGAAAATGCTTAGGAAATCAAAGGCCCAAAGGGACTTGGGAGTCATTGTTCAAGATTCTCAAAGTTAACATGCAGGTTCAGTCGACAGTTAGGAAGGCAAATGCAATGTTAGCATTCATGTTGAGAGGGCTACAATACAAGAGCAGGGATGTACTTCTGAGTCCTTTTTAAGGCTCTGGTCAGACCCCATTTGGAGTATTGTGAGCAGTTTTGGGCCCTGTATCTAAGGAAGGATGTGCTGGCCTTGGAAAGGGTCCAGAGGAGACTCATAAGAATGGTCCCTGGAATGAAGAGCTTGTCATATGTGGAACGTTTGAGGACTCTGGGTCTGTACTCATTGGAGTTTCGAAGGATGAGGGGGCATCTTATTGAAACTTGCAGGACACTGTGAGGCCTGGATAGAGTAGATGTGGAGAAATGTTTCCACTAGTAGGAAAAACTAGAACCAGACGGCACAACCTCAGACTTAAGGGACGACCCTTTAAAACAGAGATGAGGAGGAATTTCTTCAGCCAAAGCGTGGTGAAGAAACTCTCCACTTTGCCGCAGAAGGCTGCAGATGCCAGGTCATTGAGTGTCTATAAGAGAGAGATAGATAGGTTCTTGATTAATAAGGGGATCAGGGGTTATGGAAAAAAGGCAGGAGAATGTGGATGAGAAAAAAAAATCAGCCACGATTGAATGGCGAGCAGACTTGATGGGCCGAGTGGCCTAATTCTTCTCCTGTGTCTTATGATCTTATGGTCTTATATAGTATGGAAGAAGGTTATTTTTCCCGTTGTACATGTGCCCAGCATTTTGAAAGAGAGTAATTTGTCCTGCAGCCTGCTCCATTCCCATAACTATTCAGAATTTTTATTTTCCAAGTATATATCTGATTCCTTGCTGTTCTGCTTAATTCTGATCAATTCATTTTGGTCTGCATAATTTTTTTCACTGGCTGAGATTCCAGTAGAGTCAGATCTTATCCTGAAAATTGTGTTTGATGCTCTTTTCCAATCTGTTCTGCTGATTGACACCATGGCACTACAGAAATATGGTTTTTTGAAGGGCGCAATACTTTAAACATAGGGTTGAATTTTCCGGCCCTGCCTGCCACCAGGGTTGTCCAGACCTTCTAAAAGTCAATGGATATTGGATGGGTTGCATGGTCTCCTGCAGTGAATCCCACCATAATGAAAAATCCCAGCCATAATATCGGAGAGCATCACAACAGTGGAAAATGTATAAGGACGTCATCGTAAAGTGTATAAACCAATTTAAGCCCAGAGGCATGCATCAGTTTATCACCTTTCTTCACAGTCTGCCCATTTCATGGATGTATTGATTTGATTTGATTTATTATTGTCACATGTCTTAACATAGAGTGAAAATTATTGTTTCTTGCGTGCAAGCAGACAAAGTATACCGTTCATAGAGAAGGAAACAAGAGAGTGCAGAATGTAGTGTTACAGTCATAGCTATTCCATTCAAAGGTCTGACAGCAGCAGGGAATTCATGATGGCACTGTGTTGGTCTGTTTTTTAGTTTCATGGCTGCAAATGCAGCTTTCCTGGGACCAGTAATCTATGGATGAATTCTCACATTTGATCCTTTGAAACAGTTCATTCTTAATCTTTATTTTGGTGTATTGGTTTACTTATCTATTTAACTTCTATTGCAGAGACCTGCAATTGCATTAATGTTCCAATTTCCAAATGACTCCTGGTGCAGAGAATTTTTATTGTTTTGCAGGAAATTCTGGGAAATGTTACTCATCAACTAACTGCTTTTCCAGTTGCAGCTCGTGGAAATACAAAAGAATCTACTCAAGCTCCCACGTATCATCTGGCCTTTTGATTCTTCGTTTCTTTGTGTCGTTCTTCATGAGGCTGATTTTTGTATGTTTTGGTTGCAGATTTTTTTCTGCCTTTTCCTGGCACCTGATGTATAATAACATTGATAGTTGCATTGCGTTAGGCCTCATCATGTTGATGTATCTCAAAATGCTTTAGGCAAAAACAATTTGTGTTTACATAGCATTTTTTATGTAATATGACATTCCTAAAGCAATTTATAGAAGTGGTATGAAGCAAAATTATTAAGCACATAACCACTTTTGACCACCTGCCTTAATATTTTGGTCAAGGACGTAGATTTTAACAATAGCCTTAAAAGGAAGAAAATGATGGAAATCGGTAGTTTAGGCAAGCAATGCCACAACTTAGAGCCTAGGCAACTGAAAGTATACAACCAGTGGTACAGCAATCAAAATTTGGATTGTTCGAGAGATCAGAATTAGATTAACACAGATCTGTTGGAAGATTGTGAAGCTGGAGGAGATTAGAGATAGGGAGCAGCAATGCCATGATTGGAATTTGAAAAAAAGGATGAGAATTTTAAAATCAAGGCATTGTTTGACCAAGAGCCCATGTATGTCGAGTGCAGTGGTGCTGGGTTAACTGAACTTGGTGCATGGGTAGTAAAGTAGTAGAATTTTGCATGACTTCAAGTTTATGGGAGGTTACAGTTTGGGATGCCAGTCTAGAATATGTTGGAATAATCAAGTCTAGAAGTCACGAAGGCATAAATGAAGGTTTCAGCAGCTGTTGGGTTGAGGCAAAGTTAACTCTGGCGAGTATGTAGAGGTGGGAATAAGTGGTCTTAAGTGATTGAATGGACATGAGATGGAAGCTCATCTCAAATCAAGCCAATGAGCAGACTGGCAACATTGGATAAAGAAGACCAGGAATAGATCCTTGATTAGCACCAGAGGAAATAAGGCAGGAGCAGGAGAAGAAATCATTGCAAGTGACTTTCTGGCTACAGTTAGATAAGAATGGAATCAGATGAATATGGTCATGCCTTGCTGGGTGACAAAGGAGGCATTGGAGGAGGATGGTGTAGTCAATCATGTCAAAGGCTGCAGATAGGTCAAGGAGGAATTGTTTACCTTCGACACAGTCAAGTGGGATGTAATTTCTGACTTTGATAAGAGCCAATTTAATGTGATAAGGACAGAAATGTTATTGTCGATTCTTGTGTAAAGTTCTAGGAAAGATGGGCATAGATTTGGGAGGCAGTAGTATGTTCAAGCAGTTTGGAGAGGGAATGTATGTTGACGATGGGTCACATTGTGCAATTGGGCCTTGTTATTCTCTCCTAAAATTACTTCAGGATTTTGCTGGAGAACAAAGATGAACTTTGCTTTCTTATTGTCATTACCAACCATCTCCTTAAACTCTTGATGACTGCACTTTCTTTCTTGTCTCAAAAATGTTGAAAACTATCTGGAGTGAAAAGCCCAAAATATAAGTATACTTTATATAGTGGGTACCCCAGACTGCATGTTCTATATAATGCTTTTATCAATGTATAAAATGCTCATAATTTCCTTCCTGTTGTATTTTGTATTCCTGTATTTAAACCTTGATTTCTATTGCGCTTGTTATAGCTTCTCTCCCCTCCAATACTAGGAATGGGCAGGTAGTCTTGTAAGGGAAGGTTGGAGGGGTTAGGTTTGTATTCACTAGAATTCAGAAGACCAAGAGGCGACTTGATCAAAACCTTTAAGGATCCTCAGGGGTATTGACAGAGTGGATGTGGAGAGGACATACCCTCTCTTTGAAGAATCTAGAACTAGGAGTCACTGTTTAAAAATGAGAGGTTGCTCACAGAAGACAAATTGTTTCTTAGGGGTTTGTTAGTCTCAAGAACTTGCTTCCCCAAAGGCAGTGGAAGCAGAGCCTTTGAATATTTTTAAGGCAGAGCTTAATAGATTCTTGATTAACAAAGGGGTGAAAGGTTATTGGGGTAAGCAGGAATGTGGGGATTGAAGTTACAATCAGATCAGCCACGATCTGCAGGCTCAAGGCATTGACTGGCTCCCTCCTGTTCTTTAATTTTTATGTTTCTAACCTTTATTCTTTGACTTTGTTGAGAGTTTTGCCGCTTAAGGTTTATATCGGGTCTGTGTTTTAGTTTTTTAACATTCATTCACGGAGGGGTCGGTGCTGGGGCCTCAGCTATTTACCATTTATATAGATGATCTGGAGGAGGGAACCGAGTGTATGGTGTCGAAATTTGCTGATGACACCAAGATTGGTGGAACGGCAAATTGCGCGGAGGGTGTGGAGAGTCTGCAGAAGGATCTAGATAGGCTGGGCAAATGGACCAGGAACCGGCAAATGGAATTTAATGTTGGCAAGTGCGAGGTGGTCCACTTTGGTAGGAATAATGGTAGGAAGAACTATTACTTACGTGGCGAAAAACTGCAGCAGGTGACGGTGCAGAGGGACCTTGGGGTCCTTGTGCATGAGTCGCTAAAACCCAGCCTGCAGGTGCAGCAGGTGGTCAGGAAGGCGAATGGGATGCTGGCCTTCATAGCGAGGGGGATTGAATATATAAGTAGAGAGGTCTTGCTGCGGCTGTATAGGGCATTGGTGAGGCCGCAGCTGGAGTACTGTGTGCAGTTTTGGGCGCCGTACTTACGCAAGGATATTTTGGCCTTGGAGGGAGTGCAGAGGAGGTTTACTAGGCTGATACCGGAGTTGAGGGGGTTGAGCTATGAGGAGAGGCTGAATAAACTAGGCTTGTACTCGTTAGAGTTTAGAAGAATGAGGGGAGATCTCATTGAGACATATATGATGATGAATGGGATGGTTAGGATAGAGGTGGAGAGACTCTTCCCGCTCAGAAAGGACAGTAGGACTAGGGGGCACAGCCTCAAGATAAAGGTTTAGAACGGAGTTGAGAAGGAACTTCTTCACTCAAAGGGTGGTGAATCTCTGGAATTCTCTGCCCGTTGAATTGGTGGAGGCTGCCTCGCTAAATATTTTTAAGACGCGGGTTGATGGGTTTTTGATAAGAGAGGGGATTAAGGGTTATGGGGAGAGGGCGGGAATGTGGAACTGAGCCACGACAGAACAGCCATGATCTTATTGAATGGCGGGGCAGGCTCGAAGGGCTAGATGGCCTACTCCTGCTCCTATTTCTTATGTTCTTATGTGTGTGTTACTGCCTGAGCTAGCGTTTATTGCCCATCCCTGAAGGCATTTAAGAATCAACCATATTGCTGTAAGGATGACAGATTACCTCCTCTAAAGACATTAGTAAATGCAATGACTCAGGAAGCCTGAATGAGAAAGAACATGGTTTATTACAGAATGCAAAATAAAACGATGAGTGTGGTGTACATACACTAGTCCTTGTCTGGGCACTGCAGTACAGCAGGCCCAGCCGTTATAAAAGGCTCAGGAGTGAGTTCCACTGCCTGTTACCAGGGGAACTTGTATTCAACAAGCCCTGCAGGGGCATCAAGCAGTGATTCCTCATGGACACTGTGGGGGTTATCACAGTGAACCAAATAGTTTTTTTACGACAACCAACAATGGTTTGATAGTCATCATTAGACTTTCAATTCCAGGTTTCTTTAAATTCAAATTTCACCATCTGCCATGGTGGGATTTGTACCCAGGTCCTCAGAGCATTAGCCTGGTTCTCTGGATTACTAGTTTAGCAACAATACCACCATACCTCTGCTTCCCCCATTTACACAGTCCAAGTTGTGACAAAGCTAAATACAATTTACCCTAGTGCCAGTCATGGTTACAGTTTTGTTTAAAATGGTGGCACTGTAATAGTAGAAAGTCTGACAACACCAGGTTTTAGTCCAACCGATTTATTTGATAGTAAACTCACAAGATTGTGAGTTTACTGTCAAACAAATCGGTTGGACTAAAACCTGGTGTTGTCAGACTTTTTACTGTGTTTACCCCAGTCCAACACCGGCACATCCACATCATGGCACTGTAATAGACCAGTTGTGGCATGTGTAATGTATAACATATAGGCTTGAGAGCCACATTTGTTTCTTTTACATTTCATGATACCATCTTTGAACAAATGCCTTAATTGTTTCAGAAATCCATTTAGCAAATTTGTTTTTCTTTGAATTAATTAACTGGGTACATTTTTGATACAATCCATAAACAATAATACATTTTCCATAAATCATTATTGAAATAAATTTTATATTTCATACTCTAATTTAAAATTATTTTTAAAATATTATTTAAATTAGCATTGGATTCCATTCAGTGACTGAGTTACAGTCTAGCCAAAATATAATTCAACCAGCATACCAAAAGAGATTTTTTTCTGATTATTTAACTTGTGGTACGTTGTTGTGCAAATATTAGCTACAGTGTTTCCCTGCATTATAATGGTGACTACATTAGAAGTAATTGATAATAAAGCAATAGGGACACGCTGACGTAATGAAACCACTATTTAAAATTACTTTAGTATACTGTCATATTGATATGCATTTATGATAAACCATGACTGCCTACTTAATTATTGTATACGTCAGAAAGAACTGATTATTCTTTGGTTACCACATAGTGTGATAGGCATGTACAGACTTAATTTGTTATTGAAGCATGTACAATTATTTCTGTTTCAAGGCATATATTTATAATAAGCCATGGCTGGTCGTGGTATTTTTTAGTGTCAGTCCATGCAACAGCTTGTCAAGAAATTGTTATTGAATTAGGAGTTTGGCTAACTAGTTAACATCCAAATATCTGGATGTCTGGTTGTACATGTGTTTAAAATTGAAATGTCAGCGTCTCCATTGTAAGTTCTCAATCACTGTTAAAGGACGTAGACCCCCAATGCCATCTCTTCAAAAATCAAGACGTGCAGCAGTTACAGTATTCTGTACAGATGGCCTTGAGACAAGGATATTATTGTGTAGTAAAATCACATTACAGTAAGTGAACTACATTGCAGATTGCCACGTGATGTGAGTGACTCCAGTCCTTTTTTCAAATGATGATCTTGAGACCTTCATTGGGCATTAACCATTCAAACTGTTGAAAACATTTACTGACCATCAGATGTTTTATTTAACCTTCCATCTTGCGACTGATTTTTCACAAATAACTAAAAATTAAATATAAAGTAAATTGAGAAGTGCAAAGGATCTCTTATTTTAATTTTGAGTACTTTTTGAATAAATTAGTTATGATCTTGCAAGAAAAAAATAATTTTATAAACACTGCAAAGATCCACAACGGTTTCATTTCTCACTGGGTTCATAGTATCTTTTGCACTGCATGTATGGTGTTTTGTTATGCTAAGTACTCTTGAGCAGTATATGCATAAATAGTATTGCATTCAAACATGCTTAATGTTTGCACAAGGCTGTTTTAATAGCTGCAGTTCAGTGCACTATAGGTAGAATAATGTGAACCACTGCTAAACATTGAGGATTTGAAGTCGAATGCTACTGTGAAATTTTGCTGTCGTGAAGATGGAAATAAGTAGATGATGCGAGTAAATGAAAATAAAATTTGCATACAAAAGCTGTAAATGTTAAAAAAAAATGGATTACTGAATCAGCGCAATATATTACATTCGGAGAAATGTGCACTTCCGTTTTGCTTCAAACTTAATTATACTAATGCCATCCTTCTGACCTCCCATTCTAATGTAACATAAACTCCAGCTCATATAAAACATTGTCGTCAGGTATGATGTTCCTCATGCTCAAATTGCCTGGTAAGTACAAAGATAAGCCACTTCAGCAAAACGATGGGCACATTGAACAGCAGAGCAGACATTGGAGTGTGAGAAAGACAGGGTGTGTGAATGTGAGAAAGTGGGAAGGAGGTGTGTATGTGAAACGGTGTGGTCGGGCGGGTGTGTGAGAAACGGTGTGGTCGGGCGGGTGTGTGAGAAACGGTGTGGTCGGGCGGGTGTGTGAGAAACAGTGTGGTCAAGTGGGTGTGTGTGAAATGGTGTGGTCGGGTGGGTGTGTCTGAAATGGAGTGGGTGTGTGTGAAACAGTGTGGTCAGGTGGGTGTGTCTGAAATGGAGTGGGTGTGTGTGAAACGGTGTGGTCGGGTGGGTGTGTGTGAAATGGTGTGGTCCGGTGTGTGCGTGTGTGAAATGGTGTGGTCGGGTGGGTGTGTGTGTGTGTGAAACGGTGTGGTCAGTGGGGTGTGTGTGTGGTCAGTGGGGTGTGTGTGTGAGCGTGAAACGGTGTAGGGGTGTGTGTGTGAGCGTGAAACGGTGTAGGGGTGTGTGCGTGAGCGTGAAACGGTGTAGGGGTGTGTGTGTGAGCGTGAAACGGTGTAGGGGTGTGTGTGTGAGCGTGAAACGGTGTAGGGGTGTGTGTGTGAGCGTGAAACGGTGTAGGGGGTGTGTGTGTGTATGAACGTGAAATGGCGTGTGTGTGTGTGAGAAACGGCGTGTGTGAGCGTGAAACGGCGTGTGTGAGCGTGAAACGGCGTGTGTGAGCGTGAAACGGCGTGTGTGAGCGTGAAACGGCGTGTGTGAGCGTGAAACGGCGTGTGTGAGCGTGAAACGGCGTGTGTGAGCGAGAAACGGCGTGTGTGAGCGAGTGTGAAACGGCGTGTGTGTGTGAGCGTGAAACGGCGTGTGTGTGAGCGTGAAACGGCGTGTGTGCGAGCGTGAAACGGCACGTGTGCGAGCGTGAAACGGCTTGTGTGAGCGTGTGTGTGAAACGGCGTAGGTGTGTGTGTGTGAAACGGCGTAGGTGTGTGTGTGTGAAACGGCGTAGGTGTGTGTGTGTGAGCGTGAAACGGCGTGGGGGTGTGCGTGTGTGAGCGTGAAACGGCGTGGGGGTGTGCGTGTGTGAGCGTGAAACGGCGTGGGGGTGTGCGTGTGTGAGCGTGAAACGGCGTGGGGGTGTGCGTGTGTGAGCGTGAAACGGCGTGGGGGTGTGCGTGTGTGAGCGTGAAACGGCGTGGGGGTGTGCGTGTGTGAGCGTGAAACGGCGTGGGGGTGTGCGTGTGTGAGCGTGAAACGGCGTGGGGGTGTGCGTGTGTGAGCGTGAAACGGCGTGGGGGTGTGCGTGTGTGAGCGTGAAACGGCGTGGGGGTGTGCGTGTGTGAGCGTGAAACGGCGTGGGGGTGTGCGTGTGTGAGCGTGAAACGGCGTGGGGGTGTGCGTGTGTGAGCGTGAAACGGCGTGGGGGTGTGCGTGTGTGAGCGTGAAACGGCGTGGGGGTGTGCGTGTGTGAGCGTGAAACGGCGTGGGGGTGTGCGTGTGTGAGCGTGAAACGGCGTGGGGGTGTGCGTGTGTGAGCGTGAAACGGCGTGGGGGTGTGCGTGTGTGAGCGTGAAACGGCGTGGGGGTGTGCGTGTGTGAGCGTGAAACGGCGTGGGGGTGTGCGTGTGTGAGCGTGAAACGGCGTGGGGGTGTGCGTGTGTGAGCGTGAAACGGCGTGGGGGTGTGCGTGTGTGAGCGTGAAACGGCGTGGGGGTGTGCGTGTGTGAGCGTGAAACGGCGTGGGGGTGTGCGTGTGTGAGCGTGAAACGGCGTGGGGGTGTGCGTGTGTGAGCGTGAAACGGCGTGGGGGTGTGCGTGTGTGAGCGTGAAACGGCGTGGGGGTGTGCGTGTGTGAGCGTGAAACGGCGTGGGGGTGTGCGTGTGTGAGCGTGAAACGGCGTGGGGGTGTGCGTGTGTGAGCGTGAAACGGCGTGGGGGTGTGCGTGTGTGAGCGTGAAACGGCGTGGGGGTGTGCGTGTGTGAGCGTGAAACGGCGTGGGGGTGTGCGTGTGTGAGCGTGAAACGGCGTGGGGGTGTGCGTGTGTGAGCGTGAAACGGCGTGGGGGTGTGTGTGCGAGGCAGGTTGCAGTATGTGTGTCTGTGTGGGAAAGGGGGGCTGTGTGCATGTGTGTGTGGGTAGGGGGTCCATGTGTGTGTGTGTGGGGGCGGGGGGGGGGCGATGTGCTTGTGGGTCGGGGGGAGCTGGAGGGGCGCAGTGCGTGGGGGTGGAGTCCGTGGGTATGCAGCCAAGGGGATACAGTGCCTGTGTGAGCAAGGGGTTGTGTGATGGAGGGAGAGGTGCATCTGTCTGATAATTCCAGTCTTTTTAATAATTGAATTCGAATTCCACCATCTGCCATGGCCAGATTCGAATCCAGGTCCCCAGAACTTTAGTTGAATTTCTGAATCTAGCGATAATATGGCTAGGTCATCGCCTCCCATAGTTATATAAGAGCAAAGAAAATTATAGCACAGGAACAGGCTCTTTGGTCCTCCAAGCCTGCACCAACCATGCTGCCTGACTGAGCTAAAATCCCCTACTCTTCCGGGCACCATATCCCTCTATTCCCACCCTATTCATGTATTTGTCAAGATGCCCCTTAAAAGTCACTATTGTATTGAGGGGGATAGAATATAAAAGTAGGGAGGTCTTGCTGCAACTGTACAGGGTACTGGTGAGGCTGCAGCTGGAGTACTGTGTGCAGTTTTGGTCGCCACACTTTGTGGAAGGATATATTGGCCTTGGAGGGAGTGCAGAGGAGGCTCACTAGGCTGATACCGGAGTTGAGGGGTTTGGACTATGAAGGGAGACTAAATAGATTGGGTCTGTACTGGTTGGAGTTTAGAAGGCTGAGGGGGGATGTTATAGTGACGTATAAGATAACGAAGGGGATGGATAGGATAGAGGTAGAGAGATGCTTCCCGCATAGAAAGGATAGCAGGACTAGAGGGCACAGCCTCAAGATAAGGGGGGGACAGTTTAGATCAGAGTTGAGGAGGAACTTGTTCACTCAAAGGGTGGTGCATCTCTGGAATCCTCTGCCTGTTGAAGTGGTGGAGGCTACCTCGCTAAATATATTTAAGTCACGGGTAGATAGGTTTTTGATAGACAAGGGAATTGAGGGTTATGGGGAGAAAGCGGGAAAATGGAACTGATCCACTTCAGATCAGCCATGATCTTATTGAATGGTGGGGCAGGCTTGAAGGGCTAAATGGACTACTCCTGCTCCTTATGTTCTTACGTATCTACTTCCACTACCTCCACTGGCACCAAGTTCCAAGCACCCGCCACCCTCTGTCTCGTACATCTCCTTTAAGATGTAAACTTAAACCTTAAACTTATGCCCCCTAACAATTGACTCTTCCACCCTGGAAACAAGCTTCTGACGATCCACTCTGTCCATGCCCCTCATAATCTTTAGACTTCTATCGGGTCGCCTCTCAACCTCTGTCGTTTCAGTGAGATCAAACCAAGTTTCTCCAACTTCTCCTCGTACCTAACGGCCTCCATAATCATGTTGCCACTCATAACTTTACAAACCATTGCATTGTTATTTTTTCACTTGCCGTGGTATCAGTAAAACTTGGATAAATTACTTTTTCCACCTCTATTCATATTACTTCATGTCAAGTTTAAAATTAAAGGAACATTGAGGATTTCTAAAGTGAACCTTTAAAAATACATCCTGGTAAATCTTTTCTGGACCCTCTCCAAAGCCTCCATATCCTTCTGGTAGTGTGGCGAACAGAATTGAACATTATGTTCCACGCGCAGCCTAAATTAAGATTCTAAAGAGCTGCAACATGACTTGGCAATTTTTAAACTCGATACTCTGGCTGAAGAAGGTAAGATTTAAGGTTTTGAGGTATAAAACTCTTCTAATTAGAGCAAACTCCACGGTCCGAATTTTTAATTTCTAACACTAAGGTTCTTGCCTATGCTTGATCTACAAGGTGTGAATAATTAGTATTTATGAATTGAGTAGAATTTATTAAACAAAATGTTACACATACTTAAGACACAGTGAAGACAACATAGCAATTTTTCATTTCAAAAGATCCTAGGAATTCCTGGTGTTGTCAGCACAGATGATGTCTCTCTTTGTCTTTGAAGTGGTGTTGAAATGTGTCTAGAAGAGTCATACCTCTGAAGCCATGATATCACTGTGGCAACAAGGATTGTGATTTCTCAACTTTTATCCCCAGTCTCCCATTTCTGTTCCCTGTTTTGGCTATGGTTCAAATTCACTCCCATTGACCATAGGACCCGAATCAATTTTTCTCATCCTACCTTTGCAACAACCCCTGCTCTGTGGATCATAAATCCCAGAAGTTTACATTCCATCACAAACAAATGCACATTTCCTTCCAGATACAGAGAAACCATAAATAAAGTCACATTATCTTGTCGACAGATCTTAACCCAGGCTCCACACTAAAACTATTAAAATCAACAGTTAAGACCACTTCTTTTCATAATATCAGAGAATAAAGGTTTCCCATTTGGTACAGATCAATTAAAGCAATGCATGGTTGTTTAAACATAATGTGGATATGCCGGCGTTGGACTGGGGTAAACACAGTAAAAAGTCTGACAACACCAGGTTTTAGTCCAACCGATTTATTTGATAGTAAACTCACTGAGTTTACTGACTTTTTACTGTGTTTAAACATAGTGTGAGCTTAAGTTTAGGCTGCTTTAGCTATTCCTACAAAATTACTTAAAACAAACAACTATTTGGATTGTGACCATTAAGACAGTTTCAGCTTAAGACTCAAAAAGCTTTATCATAAAATAATAAAACATTTTTGTTTCTTCACAAACAACTATTTCCCTGTTTCCCACTACTTTGACTTAATTGTCCCAAAAAGGGCAAACCTGAATCACTTAGCTTAAACTATGGTTACAGAATAAATTCATCGATATTACAGATGCTAAAACTGATAATCTTACAATTAGCATTTTTAACTATGTGGATTTGCTTAAATGTATCTACTATCTTTGCATAATTCCAGCTTTATGAATAGGTACCAGCTTCAAATAAATCCATGCTCAATCGTAAGCGTTTTTACACCATCATCTCATTTTAACCAAGGAGAAAATAACCCAACTCGTTTTGCTAAAACATGACAAAAATTGAACAAAGGAGAAATGAAGTGTGGTGATCAAAAGCTCAGTCTGCAAAGTCAGTTTTAAATTCCTGGCTAACATCAGACAATGTGGTGTCTCTGCACAGAGAAAAACTTTTCTTCTTGCTTTTCTGTAATCAGTCTTTGCTTTTTAACTGGGTCCTATGGTTATTTCTAGGTTCTGGTTTTAGTAAAACGATATGTAGTTTTAACAAGAATCAGTATCAAGTAAGAACATAAGAAATAGGAGCAGGAGTAGGCCATCTAGCCCTTCGAACCTGCCCCGCCATTCAATAAGATCATGGCTGATCCGTCGTGGCTCAGTTCCACATTCCCGCCCTCTCCCCATAACCCTTAATCCCCTCTCTTATCAAAAACCCATCAACCCGCGTCTTAAAAATATTTAGCGAGGTAGCCTCCACCACTTCAACGGGCAGAGAATTCCAGAGATTCACCACCCTTTGAGTGAAGAAGTTCCTCCTCAACTCCGTTCTAAACTGCCCCCCCTTTATCTTGAGGCTGTGCCCCCTAGTCCTACTGTCCTTTCTGAGCGGGAAGAGTCTCTCCACCTCTATCCTATCCATCCCATTCATCATCTTATACGTCTCAATGAGATCTCCCCTCATTCTTCTAAACTCTAACGAGTACAAGCCTAGTTTATTCAGCCTCTCCTCATAGCTCAACCCCCTCAACTCTGGTATCAGCCTAGTAAACCTCCTCTGCACTCCCTCCAAGGCCAAAATATCCTTGCGTAAGTACGGCGCCCAAAACTGCGCACAGTACTCCAGCTGTGGCCTCACCAATGCCCTATACAGCCGCAGCAAGACCTCCCTACTTTTATATTCAATCCCCCTCGCGATGAAGGCCAGCATCCCATTCACCTTCCTGACCACCTGCTGCACCTGCAAGCTGGGTTTTTGCGACTCATGCACAAGGACTCCAAGGTCCCTCTGCACCGTCGCTTGCTGCAGTTTTTCACCACGTAAGTAATAATCCTTCCTACCATTATTCCTACCAAAGTGGACCACCTCGCACTTGCCAACATTAAATTCCAATCATGTTGAATAATAAATTGCAAACCAAAGATATCCACTTAAACTAGAGTTGCACATGAATATGCAAGGAATAGAGGGATATGCGCTAAGAGCAAGGAGAAGAGATTAATCTGGTGTCATGTTTGGCACAACATCGCAGACAGAAGGGCATGTTCATACTGTTATATGTTCTTGTCAACTCCCTTCTGTGCCATGTGATCTGTCTGCAATTTAGAAATATTACCAATGCATTAAATGTACAATTAAGCTAGAAAATAGATAGCAATCTGTGGAGAAAGAAACAAAGTTTTCTGTTACCATTGATATTGTTTGACTTGTTGATTACTTACAGAATTTTCTGTTTTTAATGTACTCTAAAGACTTCAAAATAGCCTCCGAAGTTATTAGCCATTGAACATCCCAGCAATTTTGCATTGCATATTATCATATCTAGTGAATCATATTCGAGCAAACCAATTAATTGAAGTGAGAATCACATTGACCAGACCAGGTATAAGCTAAAAGCTCTTCTTGTGAAAGCTGTCAGTAGGCCAGATTTTTACAACAGTCCAGCAGGTTTCATGATTTTCTGGTGCGAGCCCACACATCTATTGAATTTAGTTTCATAGATTGTTGTTCTGGGTCTTGAACTCATGATAATTAACTTGCTTATCTATTGCTATAAATACTGTTTCAGATTTTAAAAGCAGTTTTAGCAGCTGGAGGGTGTATCAACGCCCGGAACAGATTGTTCACACTCAAGTCAAGACTTATCTGGAGTGAAAAGTCATTGACGTTATTTTTAAAATGAATATTTGAGGGCAGGGCTTTTGTGAGGCTTATCAGGGGAACTGCTCCTTTTAATAGTTCATTGAACTTGGTCTTTCATTTAGTCAGTGCAGAGCAAGCATGTATGATCTGCAAGTGCATTGTGCTGCTTGTTAACTCATTATTGGGGAGACTGATGTAAAATTTTCCATCTCATGATAAATAATTATACCATGGGAACTATATGTGTCTGCTACTTTATGTCATTGATTATTTTTGATTTATGCCCTTTCTTCCTCTAAACTATGGTCAATTAAATTGCAATCAACCATTCTCAAAATTCCTTGGTTGATTGCGTGTTTTTTTTTTTGGAGATAATTTAGTGTTTGTAGCTATGTTCGTTTAAATTTAAGCTTTTCGGAGTGAGTCACAGTCACTATTGATTTCCCTAGGGCCTGCGAATCTTTTTGTTGGATTAGCAGTATCATACAAACAGGCAAGCCTTGAGGTTTGTTCCTCACTCAATGTCACTGATGAGCTGTTCAGTAGAATCATTTGCTTCTATATATTTGAATTAGTGAGGGGGAGAAAATAGCCAGACTTCCTGCTTCTGAACACTTTCCCGCAATCATTGTGCAAGATTGTGCATGTGTACCTGTGTGAAGTGAATGAGGAGAAGTTTGGGCTTGGTTTGTTGAATACTTGCCCAAGATGTAGAATCAAGGCTTACCTAGAGCTACCAAAGAAGAACCATTCACTTTCTCACTTTGTGATTTGATCTATTTCTAACCTCAGAGCCTAAAAAAAAAACCGTCTTCCTGACTATGTAAAAAAGTATCTGTGCATGAACCAATACGCTCGTGCGTGCACAGAAAAAAGAACTTGCGTATACGTGCATCTGCAGCTTCAAATATCTGTCAAATTTAATATGGGCAGAAGGAAAGATAGGTCTAAGAAATTAAAAGCTCTTGAAATTCTGAGATATGAAACACAAAATGCATGACATCGAAACTTCTGCAAGAAATGTTTATCTGCCATTCATTTTCAAACATTACACTTCTAGCAGTTTGTGTTTTCAACCAGTAAGAGGGAAGTCCTATTTTTTTCTGTGCATGAGGCTAACGATGATGATGAAATGGCTCCATCAGGAGGAAGTGGTTTCTCTGAATGCTCAAACCCTTCACTTTGGCTTAGGTGTGAATGAGCACAGAATCGTAGAATCCTACAGTGCAGAAGGAGGCCATTCGGCTCATCAAGTCTACACTGACCACAATCCCACCCAGGCCCTATTCCCCATAACCTCATGCATTTACCTTAATTAGTCCCCCTGACAGGGACAATTTAGCATGGCCAATCCACCTAACCTGCACATGTTTGGACTGTGGGAGGAAACCGGAGCACCCAGAGGAAACCCACGCAGACATGGGGAGAATGTGCAAACTCTACACAGACAGTGACCCATGCCGGGATTTGAATCTGGGACCCTGATGCTGTGAGGTGCAGTGCTAACCACTATGTCACCGTGCTGAATAAATAAGGTATTTTGTTGAACAGTATTTTGTGTGGTTTGGTTGGACACAGTTGTTTCCATTTCTTGCTATAATTAAAATACAAAACCAAAAACCTTATTCCTTCCTTTTTTGCAGACTATATATCTTTATAGTTGTGAAAAATGTGTCTAAAGGACACAAAGTCTTAGAATTTGCCAACAATTGATATGGTCAAATTTTAGTCCAAGTGAACACTAATAAAATTCAAAAAATAAAAATAAAATTCAAATTCCAAACAAAATATGCATTGAGACAATTCAACTCCAAACTAATATCAAATCCTTGCACATTAAAGCTCTTGTAGATAACAAATTGAGCTTCTGTTTTTATATGTTTTGACTTTTCTGTAGCTGATCATGTCTTCATTGATATTCACTTTTATAAAAGGGGACACTTGGTGGTTAATTGAGTAACTGAACTTTCCGCCCTGTTCTGTGTAGCTGGGACGGAAACTGGATCAGTTTACTGGCCTGGATCAGAGAAGAAAAAATATCAGCCTGTGAACCTCTGCAAGAAATAAGTGCATGGATGTCTAATTAAACACAGGATCAATCTTGGCCAACAGCTGGTTTTGAAGCTCACACACAAAGGCCAAAGAGACACAGCAGCAGAAAAAAAACTGACACTTGTTAAAAGATACATGTGAAAGAGTAGCTCAGCAATCAGTAACTGTTTCAACTATGAGGCAGATAACATCGAGTGAAAACTGGAAGATTTACTCAAATCTGAAAAGTTTGTTTAAAAATTCAGTAGCTAGATTTCTTTCACTGTCAGTAACTTGAAAGATTTTAAAATTGATGTCTAGTAGCGTAATTTGTAATGAAATATTACTGCTAACTTTGAATCTTGGGTTGTTCCAGTGTCAGCCTTAACTAACAGAGCTACAGTTCCACATTTTCCTAGAATCTTGTCTTTTCAAAATGTAATGTACCTTTTGACATTCAGGTTCTATTCTTTGGCACCCTGCAGCCATTTCTCTGTAATAGCTATAAACATTTATTACTATTTGTGCTGCCAGTGAAAAGTTTTGTAATGGACAGTACGTTCATTCAGATTCAGAACTTGATTCAAATCAAATCGAATCTTTTGTTCTGCCTTTTTACTATTTTTGTAATCTCTTGCCATGTCTGCTGGTGCATTCTTAGATTTGTAAGCCCTGTTCCTTCCTGCCATGCTCAGATCATCAATTCCCTTATTCCTACTTTGCTCTCTTGCCTTGCTTTCTCTATTTAATTTATCATTTCATTCTGAACCTGATTCCTTACCTCCACAATTTATTTTCAAGCACTGTCATCCACCCTAGTTATTAACATTCATCAGAACACTTGACCCAGTACAGTTCTGTTGAAGTTCACTTCTCAATCAATGCCAACTTTCTTGGCCTTATCCAGGAAAGCTGTTAGGGAAGAAATTAGGTGTGTTCCTAGTACTATCCAGCAACCTTTGCTATGAAGCATTTCACTTGTGAATGGCAATTGGAGATGGTATTAGATTTGGTTGTGCTGCACTGGAGTACTCTCCAATAGCGATCTGTCTAAACTCTCAGATGAAGAATAAGAGTCATCTTCATAGTGTTTTATAGCACAAAGAAAGGCCCTTTGGCCCATCATGTCTGCACTGGACATCAAGCACCTATCTATTCAAATCCCATTTTCCAGCACTTAGGCGGTAGCCTTGAATGCTATGACATTTCAAGTGCTCAGCTAAGAGCTTGTTATACCTCTTCCATCCTTTCAGGCACTGAGTTGTAGATTCTAACCACCCTCTGGATGAAAAGGGTTTTCCACCAAACCCCTCTGAATCTCATGCCCCTTCCCTTAAATCTATGCCCCTCCTTACTGACCTATCCATTAAGGGGAAAGCTTCTTCCTATGAACCCTATACATGTCCCACATAGATTTGTCCATATTCTTGAGGTACCCTGTCACCCTTCTCTGCTTGAAGGAGTACAGCACCAGCCATATCAGCTTCTCTTCATAGCTGGAATGCTCCAGCCCAAACAGCATTTGGTGAACATGTTCTGCACCCCTTTTACTGCAAACACATCCTTCCTGTAGTGTAGTGAACAGAACTACACTCACTACTCCAGCTGTTTACTAATGTGCGCTTTATACAGTTCCATTATAATCTCCCTGAGCCTTTGTAGGTCAATGGATATAGGGATGATAAGTGAGCAAGACTTGGTGCGAGTAAACACACAGGCAACAGAATTTTGGATGACCTCAGGATGATGGAGTTTGAATGTGGTAGGCCTGCTGGGAGTGTGTTAGGATAGTTAAGTCTAGAGGTTGCAAAGGGATGGATGAGAATTTCAGCAGCTGCTGAGCTGAGACTGGGGTGAAGTGGGGCAATGTTACTCCGATGTAAATGGGCAATTTTGGTCCTGATGTGAACATATGGTTGGAAGATCCTCTTGAGTTTAAATATTGCACCACAGTTGTAAATGGTCTGGTTCAGCCTCAGACAGTGGTCAAGGAGAGGGAAGGAATTTGTAGTGGGGACTGAAGATGATGGCTTCAGTCTTCCCAATGTTTAAGTGGAGGTAACTTCTGTTCATCCAGTACTAGATGTCAGACAAGGCAGGGTTATGTGTGACTTGGAGGGGAACTTGTGATGGTGTTCACGTAGACCTGCTACACTGGTCCTTCTCAGTGGTGGATTGTGGGTTTGGGAAATTCTGTTAAAATTCTGGTCAAGTTGTAATGATATACACAACCGCTCTGTGCTTCTCTTTCTCTCTATCTCTGTCTTCCCATAGAGGTTTGGGTCTTGTATGGGTCAGGTTCCCTTTCCTGAAAGATATTAGTGAGCCAGTTAGGTGTTTACAACCGGAATAACCAACTCCAATAACTGAATAACCATTTGAGAAAGCTGTTTTCTAGCATCAGAGGCACTATGTGCCAGCAACCATTTGTCAGAGGGAGAACTGGGAAAGAAAAAAATTGAAAGAAGGATCAAAAAAGTGCAGAGTTTTGTGAATCAAGTACACATTATAATGAAGTTCACACTGGAGTGTTGTTCCAAGCCTTGCATCACAGTCAGGAGACAAGGTCGAGTAGCTTTACCACAAAATATCCCTCTATCAGTGAGCCTTATTATAATGATGGACTATACGTAAAGGCTTGATATGTATCACATTTTTTGTGAATGTTTGTCATTGTTCTGTTGTTAGGGCAATGGCCACTTGCCATAACAATAGGAGACCTACTATCATACTTTTAAGATTGAAACATAAAGAAAAAGCTGACTTTACCACTCTTTCCCTATTGTTATACATCCAACGTCAGTTCAGGAAGATTTCTTTTTACATTTTCATTTGTAAATTTTTAAGACAACGGACAATATTAATTCACAAAGTACAAACTGTATGTTACCCTTTTCACAACCTCTGTGTTCTCAAATGTGTTGCAGCTAATCACAAACTTTTTGAAGTATAATCATTGTTGTGATGCAGGTTATAATGAAAGTGATGTGAATTCTGCTATTTCAAAATACAATCATAAATGGTGTCGCCTGGACAGAAGAAACAGCAATATGAAAACTAAATTTTCATCGTTGAAACGTAACCACAAAAGAAATGCTTAAAACAAATAGACTAGGAAGTAACATCTTCTGTTAAATAGTTACCAGTTCTACTGGTGCCCTAAAGGCTGTCAATATTCAAAGGACACACTTGTAAATAATAATGAATCAGGCTGAGAAGGTAAATAATCTTTTCTCATAGGCTTTTGAAATATATATTTACACATATCAGTAATTTGTATTTAAATGTAGAGAGCATGGTGATAAAGTTTTCAAGTGATATGGAATTGCTGTACGGTGGAAGGAGGAAGTTGTTGGTTGTACAAAGGTATTGATGGACTGCTTAGGTGGCCAAAAAATGTTGGAAGTGAAATTCAATCCAGCCAAGTGTGCAGAAATGCATCTAGGGAGGAAACACAAGGCAAGGGAATGCACAAATTAATAGTAGGATTCTGAGAAGTTTAGAGGAACAGTGGGACCATAGTGTGAATGTCCACAAATCCTTGAAGGAAACAGGACAAGTCGATAAGGCAGGTCATACAGGATACTTACCTTTATTGGTTGAGGCATAGAACATAGGAGGTTATGAAGTTACGAAAGAACTGTATAAAATATGAGTCAGGCCACAGCTGGAATACTGCATATAAGATTGGATAGTTTGTGGTTGTTTGCGGAGGGCAGATTTAAGTGATGTATAGAAAAGTATAAGGAACTTATTTTCATTGCAGGGATTCCAATAGTGAGAGGGGGTATAGATTTAAAATAATGGGTGAAAGGATTAGAAAGGATAGAGTAATTTATTTCACTGTGAGGGTGCTAGCATGTAGAATTCTAGAGTAGTGGTAGAGGAGGAACACCCTTGTCATATTTTAATAAAAACACTTGGATATATGATTAAGATACCATAACCTACAGGGCTATGGATCAAGGGTTGAAAGGTGGGATCAGAGTGGATAGCTCTCTTTCAGCTGGCATGACATGATGGGCTGACTGGTCTTATTCAATACTGCAGATCTTTCTATGTTTCTAAAAGCAGGTTGTCCCTAGAAAGGAAGAACTTACTGCAAGAGGGTAAAGCCAAAATCAAGTCTACATTTAGTGAAGTTTTCACCTTATTGTTTGTTACTGGTGAATCAACTGCATAATCTTTGTGTTCAATATCACATACCTAAAAGATACGGGCCATGGTGGCTTGTCGCTGCCCTGTTCTATGGAACCCAGTTATGTTTGATTTTACATGTAGAAATTCAACTAGGTATTGCTTAAGAGTTTGCTCAGGATGCCCCGAGTATTTGCAAAGCGTATGAGCACATCCTCCATGGAGATGCGTCATATTTAAATATAATTCCCAGCCTTCAGCTTGTTGGTACTATAAATATTCCTTCTAATTTGTTTTGATAGCTATTTCCCAAAAAAAAGTCATGAATTGAAAAATGTACAGTATGGAAATGTGTAGATTTGTCACTTATGAGCAAATATTCGGATGTTTTTCTTTCAACTATAAAACTAACGTCTGAGGCTATTCCTCCACTTGTTGGATTTTGCTGAAAAGCTAATCGAGGTTAGGAACTCACCAACATTTTAAAAATAAAATATTTTTCAGATTTGCAATCTGCAATCATTTGAGATTTACAGATAAACTTATGTGAAAACTAATAGATTAAAATTTAATAGTGAAAAATGGCTTTAGTTTCATTTGTATTTTTAGAATATCAGAAAATGCAATTAATTACAAAAAGCTACAAAAAAATTGCAAGCATTTGTGCTGTAGATTTGACGAGGTTATTTAAAAACAGATATTTTAAAATGCATTTTCCCATTTGATATCCTCCTGGAAAGAGAATGCAGCTTTGAATCACAGAGGGAGTTTTAAGTTATCTATTGGTTATGTGTCACTGCTCATTTGGAACCGGAATGATTTTTTTACAGAACGATTAATGTGTATTGGTTCTCTTTCAGCATTTCCAAGAAGGGAGAAGGGCACAGCAGCATATAGAAAGCTGTTGGAAACAGCTTGAGGCAGTAAGTCTGATCACATTTCATATTTGGTGCACACCAAGACATTTGCTGTCTTGGTTACTAAGCGTTCTATCACTCCTGATTGTTACCAAAAATTAACTTGTTTTATGCTGCTTTCTGCAGAGTTAGATTTAAAATGAACTTAATCACATATGATGGCTCTTATCATTCTGGTCAGAGCATTCTATGCTCACAAACTTGAGCTGCCTGGATTGCCATAACATCTTTTTATTCCTGTTAAAGATTATGGGCAAATCATTTTGGTGCAGACTTTCAGTTCTTGTATGGAAATTGGTTTCCATTTAGCGTCCTCATTTTTGTAATGGATTTGACCCAGAAACCTAGAATCCTTCATTGCCTAATTTTGCCCGTAATGTTTTAGTGGTGGTGAGATGTTAAGAGGGGACAGGGCGGGTGAAAGAATGTGTCACGACAACTAAAGTAACATGAAGTAAAGTGGATGTAAAAGTTTATGTTGCCCCAGCAACTTGGACTCCTTAACTCAGTTGGCTGGGTGCCTGGTGTGGATCAGATTGGTGTCAACAGCCTGGTTCAATCTGTGTTCCAGCGGGGGTGAATTCAGAAGTTGCCCTACCTATGGTAGACAGAAATGTAGAAACTACAAGCAGGAGTAGGCCATTCGGCCCTTTGAGTCTGCTCTGCCATTCATTTTGATCATGGCTGATCGTTGAATTCAATATCCTGATCCCACTTCCCCCCCCCACATCCCTTGATCCTTTTAGCCCCAAGAGCTATATCTAATTTCTGCCAAAATCACACAACGTTTTGGCCTCAACTACTTACTGTGGTAATGAATTCTGCACATTCATCACCCTCTGGATGAAGAAATTCCCCTCACCTCAGTTCCAAAAGCTTTTACCCCTTATCTTCAAACTGTGATTCCTGGTTCTGGAGTCCCCCACCTTTGGGAACATTTTATCTGAATCTACTCTATTTAATCCTGTTAGAATTTTGTAAGTTTCTATGAGATCCCCTCTCACTCTTCTAAACTCCAGTGAATATTATCCGATTCGACTTAGTCTCACGTCATATGATAGACCTGCCATCCCAAGAATCAGTTTGGTAAATTTTCACTGTACTCCCCTCCTCAGATAAGGACACCAAAACTGCATACCATGCTTGAGTTGCAGGTGTATACAATTGCAGTAAAACATCCCTATTCCTATTCTCAATTCCTCTTGTTATGAAGGCCAACATGCCCTTGGCCTTCTTTACTACCTGCTGTACTTATGCATTTATTTTAAGTGTTTGATCTCATTGAGTATCCACCTCTCTCAATTTACACTTATTGAAGTAATAATCTATCTTCCTATTATTGCTACCAAAGTGGATATCCTCGCATTTATCGTTGTTATATTGCAAATTATGGCATTGATGGTTGAACTCAATAAGAAATCGATAAAAATCTATACTCTCAATGCAAATTGAAGACTTTTCTGTCCTCTACCCCAAATTAACTGTTTTCCTGTAAGACTGGTAAAAGTACTCTATGCATAGCAGAAAATGTTTCCAATTTAAATTGTTAGCAGTAAAAGGTATACATTTATTAAAAGCTGGCAGAGCTGTACTAAACTTGGATTGCCTCTTTTAATTCTCCTCTTAATTTTAAGTTCTGTTCTTTGATAGAGCAAAAGAAGGTTTGAGAGAGATTGTAAAGAAGCAGAACGAGCTCAACTACATTTTGAAAAAATGGATAATGACCTCAACGTAACAAAGGCTGATGTGGAGAAGGTATGTTGAAAGTAGCTAATGAACAGTTCAAAGTTTCTGTCATATGTCCAGTCATCTGCCCTGTGGTCGAGATGTTGTTTCAACATGACAAATTTTACTTTTTTTAAAAGCAAAAGTAATTTTGGCGAAATGCCCTCATTATTTGTGACACGTGGCAGATAAGATGTACTTTTCAAAATTACATACCGCTCATTTTTTTCAAGGCAGCCCTACGTTGGCCAGTGGTGGTGGTGGGGGCAGGGGAAGGGGGTCGGTTGTTGCCGTCTTCAATGGGGCCAGAATATTTGAACTTCAAAGAACCTAATCATTATTTTTTACAGAACATATTTTCATAAAAAATGTGTAAAGGGTAGTTTCTGCTTTGACTAGTTCCTGGAATTTACTGAAATAAAATTCAAAGTGAAGGTAACATAAGAATTAAGAACGGAGGAATTGGTAAGAGGCAGATATGGCAACAGTCCAGTATTACAAGAATGAATACAGCAAGTGCCACAGTACAAAAGAAGCAGTTTATCTCAAATAAACATTCAGACTGCATACATTTGTGTTTCTTTTGATTGACAGGCAATGCGTGAGTCTTAGCCTGAAGATTGCAAATTATCCAGAGTAAATAGTCTGTGCAGTTGGCCAAAGTGGTGTTTTTATAGATTGTACACGTCTGCTTTTCACCTTGTAAAATTTGGAGCAGTTATTTGTTTCTGGAGAAGGAACACTCTGACTCAGTCTAGACAGATTACACCTGCAAAGTCAATCATATATGCTTCTATATTGCCCAAGACAAATGTCTGAAGGAAATTTGATCACCATTTTCATATTATTTCAAGATAGGTTCAGTTTGGTTAGTTATAAGATTAAAGTTGATGAGTCATGTTTCATTAAAATAATTTTATGTTCCTCAACAACTGTCTTGTTTGCTGAACAGTTTTTGTTTTCATAGAATCCCCACAGTGCAGAAGAGGCCACTTCACCCATTAGGTCTGCACCGACTCTTTGAGAGTATCTGAACCCAGGCCCTGTCCCCTGCCCTAGCCCTGAAGCCCCACACATTTACCAATGGCTTATCTATCTAACTTATACATCTTGGGATGGTAAAGAGCAATTTACTATGGCTAATTCACCTAACCTCACATCTTTGGACTTGCTTGTCTATGTGCTTTCCTTTTATCTTTTGTTACTCAGCTTTCCCATTTGCACCTCAGGGGGAGCTACTGGTGTGAATCAAACTTGGCTCACTTTGAGGAAGGAATAGTAGTTATGTGATTACATCTGAGTGAAAATAGTGATTAGCAAAAATCAAATGGGAGTCTATGCTTGGATCATTTGTGCACAACATAAGCAATAATTTGGAAACAAAAGCCAGAATCAAAGCTATCTTAAAATTGTTGTTACAGCTCAAGAGTAGAAACAAATAACAGTGAGCGAGTAGACTAAATACAGAGAACTCAAAAAGCATTCGCTCCACATTACTTCTCCTTTTGTCCCATTTATTACTTTGATACAAATCCAGATGTCACAATGTTCCTTGGCTCTATTTTGAAGAAGATCAAATGATTTATCCTTTATGTCATAGCTAATATTCATTTCTCATTCAACATCACAAAAATAGATTATCTAGTGAGTATCACATTACTGCTTGTCGGAGTTGCTGTGTGCAAAAGTGACTATGCTTCAGAAGTAATTAATTGACTTTAAACTGATTTGAGACATTGAGTTATCATGAAAAGTGCTTTAAGTCTTTCTCCTTCATGTTGAAATTGGCGAGAGGTGTCTAGAAAGATGTCAAAGGATGTTTAGGTTGATGAATCAAGACAGCTCTTTGACCACCAGAAGTTGATAGATTACAGGTGATGTAGAAGAACCATTGTTGAACTCTTTGACTCATACTAATGCATCAAAATAATGTCAAAACTTGAACCAGTGTCTTTATGGTAAATATGTTTGTGTTGGACAGTTGTGTTTCTGGTACTGATTTACATATCTCTATAGGAGTTCAAAGAATCCTATAGTGCAGAAGGAGGCCGCTTAGCACGTTGAGTCTGCACCAAGTCTCCGACAGATCATCTTACCCAGACCCTATCCTTGTGTTAACCCTGCTAACCCTCCTAACCAACATATCTTGGGACACTAAGGGGCAATTTAGCATGGCCAATCAACCTAATCCACATTTCTTTGGACTATGGGAGAAAACTGGAGCACATGGAGGAAACCCATACATAATGCAGAGAATATAAAACTCCACACACTCACCCAAGGCCAGAATTGAGTCCTGGTCCTGGCACTGTGAGGCAGCAGTGCTAACCACTGTGCCACCTTGTTGCCCTGAGAATTGCAGTAATCAATGTACCTGAGTACTCAGGTACTCTTGTACTTAGATTCTTGTAACTCTTGCCAGTGCTATAGATTTAACCACAGTTCTATACATTGACTGAGTAGAGCAATAAATGTGTCCTGACTGTCCTCAAATATTGCTATGTAATTTTTTGATATTTAGCTGTTTGAAGAATAACAAATGTTTTTACTGTTGAGAAATAGAGAGCTTTTCCATGAGTTAGCAACATTGGGGAGTGCAGGACTGACAAAAGCTGCACTCATCTTGATTCCCAAAAATTAACACCCCTTAATTACTCCTTTCAAATATGTAGCTAATTCTTCTTCAAACACTTCAGACAATCTCCCTCCACTGTCGGTCTGTTTCACATTTACTGTCCTCTTTATAAAGTGATTAATTTTGCTTGTCTTGTGCCCATACTTTTATAAATTTGAGCCTGTCTACTCTTTTTAGAGCCTGTGACAATAGCAAATGTTTTATTGAGATTAAATTAATCTAATTTATAAAGATTTTAAATTATACTTCCCATTCCTTTTCCCGAGTAAACAGTTTTAGGGTCTTCGATTTGTCCTCTGAACTCTGATGCATAAATTGAGTATCAGTTTGGTTGTCATCTCCTGCTGTGCCTGAATATGCCATCGGCAGTACAATGACCAGATTTGTAAACAGCATTACGGTTATGGCTGCAGTAGCTACACCAGTGCCTTGTACAGGATCATTGTCCTCTGCTGAAATTTCTGCTATATCCTTCTACATACATTCTCATGGTCCAGTTAACTATCGGTTCTTTTGAATGATCTACAATCTCTTCCCTGTGTTGTGTCCAATCATCAGAACCATTTTGATTGCTACAGTTCATTTCTCTTGCCTGTATCACCTTGCTTTTCCACTACTTATCAGCTCATCTTATCAGCATGCTAAGGTGCAGAGGGACCTGTGGGTCCTTGTGCATGAGTCGCAAAAACCCAGTCTGCAGGTGCAGCAGGTGATCAAGAAGGCGAATGGGATGCTGGCCTTTATAGCGAGGGGGATAGAATATAAAAGCAGGGAGGTCTTGCTGTAACTGTACAGGGCACTGGTGAGGCCGCAGCTGGAGTACTGTGTGCAGTTTTGGTCGCTGCACATGCACAAGGATATTTTGGTCTTGGAGGGAGTGCAGAGGAGGTTCACTAGGCTGATACCGGAGATGAGGGGGTTAGACCACGAAGAGAGACTAAATAGACTGGGTCTGTACTCATTGGAGTTTAGAAGGATGAGGGGGGATCTTATAGAGACGTATAAGATAATGAAAGGGATGGATAGGGTACAGGTAGAGAGACTGTTCCTGCTCAGAAAGGACAGCAGGACTAGAGGGCACAGCCTCAAGGTAAGGGGGGGGCAGTTTAGAATGGAGTTGAGGAGGAACTTCTTCACTTACAGGGTGGTGAATCTCTGGAATTCTCTGCCCGTTGAAGTGGTGGAGGCTACCTCGCTAAATATATTTAAGTCACGGTTAGATAGGTTTTTGACAGACAAGGGAATTAAGTGTTATGGGGAGAAAGCAGGAAAGTGGAACTGATCCACTTCAGATCAGCCATGATCTTATTGAATGGCGGGGCAGGCTCGAAGGGCTAGATGTCCTACTCCTGCTCCTATTTCTTATGTTCTTATCTTGCCTTTATTTAGTCCGTCCTTCTTTCTTCAAATTCTACTTCTCTCCAATTTGGTGTCCTCTATAAACTAACTTTATTTCTGTCCCAATTTCAAATAAATTTTAATCATTGTAAACAGAAATGATCTTAGCATGTTGATGCAGTTTCGTTCACAACCACTTTCCCTAGTTTTCAAGAGCAATGGACTGCATAAGGTGAAAATCTGAAATAAAACCAAAAATGCAGGATATATTCCACTATATCTGTGAAGGGAACAACAGTTAACATTTCAAGTTGGTGATTCTTTGTCAAATCTGCTGCTTTGTTATAACTTCCCTGGCCTCATAGGATCCCCACAGTGCAGAAGAGGCCAATTAGCCCATCGAGTCTGCACTAACTCTCTTACCCAGACTCACTCCCCCACCCTATCCTTGTAACCCCACACATTTCACACAGCTAATGCAACTAACCTACACTTCTTTGGATACTCAGCAGCAATTATACTATGCCAATCCTCCTAACCTGTACACCTTTAGACTGTGGGATGAAACTGGAGCACCTGTAGGAAACCCACACAGACATAAGAACGTAGAACATTACAGCGCAGTACAGGCTCTTCGGCCCTCGATGTTGCGCTGACCAGTGGAACCAATCTAATGACCCTCTAACCTAAACTATTCCAATGTTATCCATATGCCTATCCACTGACCATTTGAACGCCCTTAAAGTTGGCGAGTCCACAACTGCTGCAGGCAGGGCATTCCACACCCTTACCACCCTCTGAGTAAAGAACCTACCTCTGACATCTGTCCTATAACTATCACCCCTTAATTTAAAGCTATGTCCCCTCGTTTTAGCCATCACCATCCGAGGGAAAAGGCACTCACTGTCCACCCTATCCAGTCTTCTGATCATCTAGTATGCCTCAATTAGGTCACCTCGTAACCTTCTTCTCTCTAATGAAAATAACATCAAGTCCCTCAGCCTTTCAAGAAATTGCAAACTTAACACAGAGAGTTATCCAAGACCAGAATTGAATCTGGCTCCCTGTGAGGCCTCAGTGCTAATCACTGTGCCACCCGCAGTGACTGTTATCTGAAGTGATGATCTGTTTTAGAGTTTTAAGTTTAATTTTATTTATTTGTGTCACAAGTAGGCTTACATTAACACTGCAATGAAGTTACTGTGAAAATCTCCTAGTTGTCACACTCGGGCACTTGTTGAGGTATGCTGAGGGAGAATTTAGCATGGTAAATGCGCCTAACCAGTACACCTTTTGAACTGTGGGAGGAAACTGGAGCACCTGGAGAAAACCCACACAGACATGGGAGAACATGCAGACTCTACACAGTCAGTGACCCAAGCTGGGAATTGAACCAGGATCCCTGGCACTGTGAGGCTGTAGTGCCAACCACTGTGCCACCATGCCACTGCTGTTTGGGATCAGTGAAAGGGCCATTTCCTGTGTTTATGAGGATTGAATTGAGGACAGAACTTGAGCAATTGCTGATATTTCAGTATGGTACTATGGGAGTGGTATATTGATGGAAATAATGTCTTTTAAAAGAGATACCAGCCTACTCCGTAAAAGATTCTGTCACCTTATTTGAAGAAG
This sequence comes from Carcharhinus amblyrhynchos, assembly GCF_965287045.1. NCBI lineage: Eukaryota > Metazoa > Chordata > Chondrichthyes > Carcharhiniformes > Carcharhinidae > Carcharhinus > Carcharhinus amblyrhynchos. The sequence goes on from NC_137348.1 coordinate 11,467,257, forward strand.
ACAGCTGTTTTCTCTTGGCCAACGTTTATTGCTTAAGCAAAACAGATAAACCAGTCATGCAGTTATTTAATGTTAGTTGCTATGCATTTGTCCATGAAACAGTGATAGCCATAACTTCCTCAGAACTCCATAGCAACCTACCTATGCTAAAATTCTTAAGTTCCTGTCTTGCCCAATCTTCCCAGCTGAGGCAGCGTGAGAATTAAACAGCGCAATGAGTTCTGGCTCTAGTAGTGAAGTGTAAAAGAAACGGAGCAAAGGAGGACATGCTCCTTTTTATGGCAATAGCTCCCTGTGAAGCAGGTGACCCATTGAAAATAGTAGGCCAGTGAGACGGTAAATGTCTAAGGTTCATGGATGGAATGTTGAGGGTGGAGATTTGGCCATTGTGAAGGGGGTATGCATGGTGATACTGCGGTTAGCATTGCTACCTCATAGCGCCAGGGACCAAGTTCAAGTCCCGGTTTGGGTCACCGTGCGGAGTCTGCACGTCATCCCAGTGTCTGTGGGTTTCCTCTGGGTGCTCCGGTTTCCTGCCACAGTCCAAAAGACATGCTGGTTAGGTGTATTGGTCATGCTAAATTCTCCCTCAGTGTATCCGGATAGCCACTAAAATGTGGTGAGTAGGAGATTTTCACAGTAACTTAATTGCAGTATTAATGTAAACCTATTTGTGACACTAAAATAAACTTAAAAACATGGGTGTTTAGATGCTTAATTGGTGTAGCAGTTCCCAGCACAGCACAGTTATCCAGGGTAAGTTAGCGCTTCTGGATAACTGATGGGTAAACCCTTACCTATGAAATTCTGAGGGTTTCCCCAGTGTACCTTTGGATACACTTCAAAACTGATGCTGGGGAGCCAGGAAGCTACTGGCCAATGACTAGATTTGTACAATACTGGTCTAGGTTTGTTTTTGTAATTAAAAAGGGAGAGAACAGTGAAAGGTACTTGACTGGGGAAAAGGAAGTTTCAGCAAGAAATAAAAAAAAGTTCATAAATTACAAATAAAAATTAGTAGATAAGGCAACAAAACAACAAGAATAATCAGCTATGCATACAAAATTAAAGATTTGCAGCAAAATTTAAGTTTCTTAACTGAATTTTTAAAGAAGTAGTTAAAATGAAACTTAACCTTAAAAAAGACATGTAATGCATTTAGGGCAAATACAAAGGTTAAATTAAATAGAATAGATAAATAAAGAAGAAATCCCAGAGTGTTAAGTAGGTACATGGTGTACAAAAATAAAAAATACAAATCTCTGGTTCGGGTGGAATTGGAATATTATGCTCAGTTTTCAGCTCCTTTGTTTAGAAATGATCTCAAGGCTGTAAATAGTATTCAAAAGTGATTTATGAAAATTAGACCAATAATGAGAGGCTCTGATAATTAGAAGCAGTTAGCGAAACTGGGCTCTGTAAAGCATTGAAATGTAATCAAAGTAGTGCATCAGTTATGTCAGTGTATGGAGCATCGAGTGAGTTTGAAAGGGTTATCATAATGCATGGAATGTGGAACAACATTACAAAACACTGAGGATAGTGTTTGATGAATGCACATGTTCAGAATGTCTCATACATGCTGTCTCTCAAATAATGCCTTTATTTTGTGCTAAGCCCCACGTGACTATACCCACAAAAATGTCGAGTTAACTTCGAATTAGAGAGTATTTCTGTGAATGTGCACAAATTGTATTTAATAGTTTAGGTTTACACACGTTCTTTTAAGAACTTACAGATTTGTAACTATGTTCACAATATTTAACTCTTAAGAACTACATTATCAGCTATGAAAATTGAATGAAACCTAAATATGGATGTAACATACCCAAGTGCTAAAGACTCCTTATGCAGGTTGTATTTCTAGTTCTTGCCAAACACCGCCTGAAAAATAATAGATTATATTTTTTAAAAGTGCAAAAATATTAAAAATTTTGAAGCTATTAAAATTAACATTTAGTATTTGTTAGGCAGATTTACAACTATTGCTAAATGTTTGTGTGTTAATATTGTGTACTTTTAAAATTTGAAGTGCAACAATGTTTCAGATAAAATAGTAATTTCTAACAATAAACTCTTTGAAATATTTACAGACTGTTGGGCTCAGAGCATTTGTTTTACTATTCGTATTCTATAACCAGTACAGTATAAAATATTTGTTGAAAATTTCAACAGTTTGAAGAAAAATGGGATCATGTTCCGGCAGGGTTAAAATTGTTTCTGCATCACCAAGAGATTGTTCCTTCTACAAATGGTTTTAAGATTAGAGTTATCCATGGGACCACTTGATCAATATTTGTCAAAATTTATCAGTAAAGAAGTCTTAACAATGCACTTGTAAAGTTGTAATATGATCAGGCAACATCATGTGCAAAGGAAAATTGTGTTTGACAGATTTGAGTTTTATAAAGATGTAGCTGATAGAGTACATAAAGGGGAACCAGTAGATGTAGTATACTTAGATTTCCAAAAGGCATTCAGAAGGTGCCACACAAAAGGCTAATACACAAGATAAAAACACATGAAGTTGGGATAGAAGATTGGTTAATTCACGTGAAGAGAGTAGGGATAAATAGGGAACTTCCAAGGTGACATTATGTGGTTTGTGAGGTCCACAAGAATTGGAGCTGGGGTCTCAGCTACATACTACTTTTGTTAATGAACTAGGTGAAGAGACAGAGTAATGTATCTTTGTTCATGAAGCAAAGCTTGGTTAGTCTAAGATGATAAATTGCCTCTTGGTGTCAGTGGGACTTGCAGGGTAAATGCGTCGGATATAGCGCCTGGTGAGATTGTGGTTGGTCAGACTCGATGGGCCAAATGGGCTTCTCCTGCTCTTTAGGGATTCCATGATTCTAGAGAAGGAAAGTGAATGGGCAACAAGTTAAAGTCATATAGGTTTACAGCATGGAAACAGATTCTTTGGCCCAACTTGTTCATGCCGCCCTTTTTTTTAACCACTAAGCTAGTCCCAATTGCCGTGTTGGACCAATATCCCTCTATACCCACCTTACCCATGTAACTCATATACCCAGCTTACCCATTTCAGCTTTGACAAAGGGTCAGCTGGACTTGAAACATCAGCTCTTTTCTTACAGATGCTGCCAGATCTGCTGAGATTTTTCAGCATTTTCCCTTTTGGTTTCAGATTTCAGCATCCACAGTAATTTGCTTTTACCCAGGTAACTGTCTAAATGCTTTTAAAACGACAAAATTGTACCCACCTCTATGACAACCTCTAACAGCTTGTTCCAGATGCTCACCATCCCCTGTGTGGAAAAAAATTGCCCCTCTGGACCCTTTTGTATCTCTCCCCTCTCACTTTCAACCTATGCCCTCTAGTTTTACACTCCGCTACCTTTGGGAAAAGGTGTTGACCATCTGCCTTATCTATGCCCCTCATTATTTTATTGGCCTTCTAAGATTACACTAAGCCTCCTATGCTCCAGGGAAAAAAGGTTCCAGTCTGTCAGTTTCTCCTTCTCACTCAAATCATCAATTCCTGGTGGCATCCTAGCAAACCTTTTCTACACTCTTTCTGGTTTAATAATATCCTTTCCTATAATAGGGTGACCAGAACTGTACATAGTATTCCAAGTGTGGCCTTACTAATGTTTTGTACAACTTGAACAAGATGTCCCAACTCCTGTATTCAGTGTTCTGACCAATGAAACCAAGCATGCCGAATGCTTTCTTCACCACCCTGTTAAGCTGTGACCCCACTTTCAAGGAGCTATGAACCTGTACTCTTTGAACTCTTTGTTCTATAACTCTCCCCAATGCCCTACCATTAACTGAATAGGTCCTGCAGTGATTCAATCTATCAAAATGCATCACCTCACATTTATCTAAATTATTTCCATCTGCCATTCATCAGCCCACTGGCCCAACTGATCAAGATCTGTTTGCCTAGATAACCTTCTTCACTGTCCACTATGCCACCAATCTTGGTGTCATCTGCAAACTTACTAACCACACCTACTAAATTCTCATCCAAATCATTAATATAAATGATAAGTAACGGTGGACCCAGCACTGGTCCCTGAGACACATGCTGGTCACAGGCCTCCAGTTTGAAAAACAATCCTCTGCAACCACCCTCTGTCTTCTGTCATCAAGCCAATATTGTATCCAGTTGGCTACCTCACTGTGGATCCCATGAGATTTAACCTTGTGCAACAACCTACCGTGCGGTACCTTGTCCAAGGCCTTGCTAAAGTTCGTGTAAACGGTATCATCTGCACTGCCCTCATCTATCTTTTTGGTTACCCCTTCAAAAAACTCAATTAAATTCATAAGATTTTCCACTCAGAAAGCCATGCTGACTGTCGCTAAACAGTCCTTGCCAATCTGAATGCCTGTTGATCCTGTCTCTCAGAATACCTTCAAACAACTTACCACTTCAGATGTTAGGCTCACCTGTAGTTCTCGGGCTTTTCCCTGCAGCCCTTCTTAAACAAAGGCAAAACATTTGCCACACCACCCCCTCCCATAGAAGTATGAGAGGTGATCTTATATAAATATACAAGATCCTGAAAGAGCTTGACAGAGTGGTCCTGATTGGGAAATCTAGAACACAGCGCAAGAGACCGTTCGTTTGGGTCTGAGCTGAAGATTTCTTTATTCTTGTACTTCAGTCCTCTTCAGTAAAGGCCAGCATGCTATTCACCTTCCCAATTGATGGCTGCATCTCAGGCTAACTTTGTGTTCCTTGAACAAGTGCACCCAAGTATCTTTGAACATGAACATTTACAAGTTTCACACCTATTTAATAATATTATGCTTATATATACTTAAGGCTTAAATGGAATGATTTTTGGGGTGTCAGGTAATCAAGGGGTATGGGCGGAAGGCAGGAAAGTGGAGTTAATTGTCAATCATGATTGCATTGAATCTTGGAGTAGGCTCGATGGGCCAAATGGCCTATTCCTCCTATCTCTTATGTAATATTGTTACGTTCTTAAGCCAGAACTATTATTTGCAATGTTAAAGCAATCCATTCCCAATCCACTATCTTTCTCTGTAAATGAGCCATAATTAGCTGTTTGTTTCCTCAATTTAAATGCAACTCATTGAGTTTACTGTTGTTTTAGATTCTGGTGTTATTGATGTCTGACTAGGTTCAGTAGAAAAGAATGGAGACTGGTAGCCCTGTGTGACATGTCTGGTTTTATTTAACTGGCAAAACAAAGAACTACTTCAGGGCCATCTCGAGAACTGTTTGTGTCTATGTATCGCAATACAATTGTTTCTTATGAAAATGCACCATGTTAGTCACTTCAGAAATGCTCAAGTCTACACTACACACTATTAGGAACTGTAAAGAGTTTGAAATGCTAGTGTTAACAAAGAGAGTATAACAGTTGTATGCTACATAAGAACATAAGAAATAGGAGCAGGAGTAGGCCATCTAGCCCTTCAAGCCTGCCCTGCCATTCAACAAGATCATGACTGATCTGAAGTGGATCAGTTGCACTTTCCCGCTTTCTCCCCATAACCCTTAATTCCCTTGTCTATCAGAAACCTATCTACCCGTGACTTAAATATATTCAGCGAGGTAGCTTCCACCAGTTCAATGGGCAGAGAACTCCAGAGATTCACCACCCTTTGAGTGAAGAAGTTCCTCCTCAACTCCGATCTAAACTGCGCCCCCCTTTTTTTTTGAGGCTGTGCCCTCTAGTCCTGCTATCCTTTCTAAGCGGGAAAAATCTCTACCTCTACTCTATCTATCCCTTTCATTATCTTATATATCTCTATAAGATGCCCCCTTAGCCTTCTAAACTCCAATGAGTACAGACCCAGTCTATTCAATCTCTCCTCATAGGCTAACCCCCTCATCTCTGGTATCAGCCTAGTGAACCTTCTCTGCACTCCCTCCAAGGCCAATATATCCTTTCGCAAATGCGGCGACCAGAACTACACACTGTACTCCAGTTGCGGCCTCACCAGTGCAAGACCTCCTTGCTTTTGTATTCTATCCCCCTCGCTATAAAGGCCAACATTCCATTTGCCTTCTTGATCACCTGCTGCATCTGCAGAGTGGGTTTTTGCGATTCGTACACAAGGACCCCTAGGTCCCTCTGCACTGTAGCATGCTGCAGCTTTTCACCCTTTAAATAATAGTCCCTCCTACTATTATTTCTACCAAAGTGGATAACCTCACACTTGCTAACATTATACTCCATCTGCCAGGTCCTTGCCCACTCAGTCAGCCTATCCAGATCTCTCTCCACGCCTTCCACGCAATTTGCTTTTCCACTCATCTTCGTGTCATCAGCAAATTTCATTACCCTATACTCAGCCCCCTCCTCCAGAACATCTATGTAAATGGTAAAACAGTTGAGACCCCAGCACTGATCCCTGCGGCACTCCACTAGTCACCAACTGCCAACCAGAATAGTACCCATTGATTCCAGTGGGTGCTATTCTGTGTATATGTTTAGCTATCTGCCCATGGATAGTATCCCATCTATAACAAGACCAAATTAAAGGCAGAAATAATTTGAGAATTAGAGCAGTTTATTAGCATGCCATTGGCTGTTGATACATATCGTATTTTTTAAGGATGGGCATAAATATATAGTTAACTATTTAGATTCTAATTTGGTAAAGTGCAATTCATATGAAAACTTTTCTATTTTGATTTGGCGTAAAATCTTTATAGGTTAAAATATGAACAAAAGGGATTTAGTTCATCTAAAGCATCCCTCTTATTTGTCTTCCTATATTGTGAGATCAATCTATTTGGATGAAATGTATCTTTATTTACTCTAGCATAACCTGCTGTGGCAATATATCTTGGCCAGCAGAGAGGTCACTGTCGCTCAGACTCTTCCTATGCACTCTGGGTCAGAGTGACCTTTCATTTTCCTCCTTTTTTTCTGTCAATCCCCTTTATTTTCCGATTAATTGGAGTCTTCTGACCTTGCTTAGAAGAAACATACATCATGCCACTTTCTGCAGAATTAGATCAACAGTGGCGCTGTCAAAGCACCAGTGTTTGTTTACTTCCGTTACTTTCATTTCTGTTAAACATGTACCCCTAAATGTATAGTGTTTGACATTTTAAAATCATATAAACATTACAAAGATGTAGCTTTTGAAAAATCACTATGAATTTGAGTGACTTTTTTATTCTTTCATGGGATGTGTGTGTCACTGGCAAGACCAGCATTTGCTGTCTGTCCCTCATTGTCCTTGACCTCTGAGGCCCTTTCAGAGGGCAGTTCAGAGTCAACCACATTGCTGTGGGTCTGGAATCACAAATGGGTTTTTATGATAATCTTTGATAGTTTCATGGCCACCATTGCTGAGATTAGCTTTATTTTCCTGATTTGTTAGCTGATTCCAAAGTTCACCAGCCATCATAGTGGGATTTGAAGCCATGCCCCTAGAACATTAGCCCATCTGCCCTGTATAATACAATTGTTGGGAAGCTTTTCAGAGACATAGATCAGATATTTGCATTTCTGAGTGAAGTCTTTGTATCACAGTTGGATTCTCAATTCCTCCAGGATTGCATATTTGCATGGTCTCTTCAGATTACTCTTCCAGAATGGAACTGCATAGGAATAGCAAATTTGGGTGACGTAAAGGCAACAGTTCACTATCTGCTATGGGGCACATGTTAAACAGAAATTAATGAAAAACAAACACTACCAAGCAAATATGAGACTTAATTTTCCATCACATTCCTAGTTTAATGAGACCAAGGAGTATCTTATTAATATATCAGATACAGCATACCAGCTCTGAGTTGTAACAGGTGAAGGTTAAAAAGGGAAAAGAGAACTTGTTGCACACAGTAGCTCCATTACCAATGGTTCCTGAAGATGCCAAGTTGTTGTTGGGCAGGCTGTAAAAGCAGTTAAGGTGGCCTATGGAATCTTGGATTCTATAACTAGATGTCTCGAGTAAAAAAGCAGGAAGTCAGGATGAACGTGTATAGTACACTGGTTTGGCATCAGCTGAAGCATTGTGTCCAACTCTGGTCACCACACTTTAAGAATGAAAAAAAGTTTTCTTTATTTTAAAGTTTATTTATTAGTTGCAAGTAGGCTTACATTAACACTGAAGTTACTGTGAAAATCCCCTAATCGCCACATTCTGGCATCTGTTCGGGTACACTGAGGGAGAATTTAGCATGGCCAATTCATCTAACCTGCACATCTTTAGACTGTGGGAGGAAACCGTAGCACCCAGAGGAGACCCACGCAGACACAGGGAGAATGCAATGTGTGGTTAGAATTTGTTCACTGATGTTCAGTTTGTGTTCTGCCAGGGTTATTCAGCTTCTGACCTCATTATAGCCTTGGTTCAAACATGGACAAAAGAGCTGAACTCCAGAGATGACGTGGAGTGACTGCCTTTGACATCAAGAAAACATTTGATCGAATGTGGTAACAAGGTCCTTCAGCAAAATTGGAGTCAATGGGAATTGGGCAAAAATTCTTCCCTGTCACAATCTCAGTTGATGTTATTACTGGATAGTTAGTCCCAGAATGGAACCCTTGCTCAATATATCTTTTTTTAAAAACGATGTGGGTGAACAGAGTAACAGGACTGCCAATTAGTTCTTAACACGCTTTTAGCAATCATTGGTGGTCATTTTTCAAAATTCTCTGGAGTCTGGAATGGATTGGTGGTTAGCTGTAAGCTCACTATTCAAAAAGGAATTTAGAGAGCAAACAGGGAACCGTAGGCCAGTGAGCCTAATGTTGGTAGTGGGGAAGTTGCTAGAGTCCATTCTTAAGGATTTCATAGCACAGCATTTGGAAAACAGTAGTATAATCAGACAAAGTCAGCATGATTTACAAAAGGGAAATCCTGCTTGACAAATCTACTGAAATCCTTTAAGGATGTAACTAGTTGAGTTGATCAGGGAGCACCAGCGGATGCAGTTTATTTAGACTTTCAGAAGGTTTTCAACAAGGTCCCACACAGCAGATTGCTTTATAAAATTCAAGCGCATGGGATTGCAGGTAGAGTCTGGAGATGGATAGAAAGCTGGTTCACGGATAGAAAGCTGGTTCACAGACAGGAAGCAAGAGTTGGAATAAATGGGTCTTTTCTCCATTGGCAGGCAGTGACTAGTGGGGTACTGCAGGGATCTGTGCTACAACCCCAACTGTTTTCATTATATATTAATGATCAGGATGATGGAACTAAATATATTATCTCCAGATTTGCAGGTTGATACAAAGTTGAGTGAGCTCTGAGGAGGATGCAGAAATGATTTGATTTGATTTATTATTGTCACATGTATTGACACACAATGAAAAGTATTGTTTCTTGCGTGCAAAACAGACAAAACATACCATTCATAGAGATGGAAACGAGAGACTGCAGAATGTAGTGTTACGTCATAGCTAGGGTGCAGAGAAAGTTCAACTTAATGCAAGGTAAGTCCATTCAAAAGTCTGACAGTAGCAGGGAAGAAGTTGTTCTTGAGTTGATTGGAATATGACCTCAGTCTTTTGTGTCTTTTTCCCAATGGAAGGAAATGGAAGAGAGAATGTCCGGTGTGCGTGGGGTCCTTAATTATGCTGGCTGCTTTGCTGAAGCAGCAGGAAGTTTAGACAGAGTCAATGCATGAGAGGCTGGTTTGCGAGATGGATTAGGCTACATTCACAACCTTTTGTAGTTCCTTGTGGTCTTGGATAGAGCAGGAGCCATACCAAGCTATGATACAACCAGGAAGAATGCTTTCTGTGGTGCATCTGTAAAGGTTGGTGAGAGTTGTGGTTGACGTGCCAAATTTCCTTAGTCTTCTGAGAAAGTAGAGGTGCTCGTGGGTTTTCTTAACTATAGTGTTGGTATGGGGGACCAGGACAGGTTATTGGTGATCTGGACAGCTAAAAACTTCGTCCCCATTGATATAGACAGAGGCATGTTCTTCTTTACGCTTCCTGAAGTTGATGACAACCTCCTTCGTTTTGTTGAATTGAGGGAGAGATTATTGTTGCCGCACTAGTTCACCAGATTCTCAGTCGCATTCTTGAACTCTGTCTCATCAGTGTTTGAGATTGACCCATTATGATGGTGTCATCAGCTAACTTGAAAATCAAATTGGAGGGGGATTGGCCGCACAGTCATTGGTATATAAAGGAGTATAGTAGGGGTTTGAGAACACAGCCTCGTGGGGCACTGGTGTTGAGGATGATCGTGGAGGAGGTGTTATTGCTTATCCTTACTGATTGTGGTCTATGAGATAGAAAGTTCAGGATCCAGTTGCAGAGGGAAATGCCGCGGCCCAGGCCATGGTGTTCAGTTTCATGGGAATAATAGTGTTGAAGCTTCAGCATGATTTGGATAGGCTGTGAGTGGGTATATGTATGCCAGGTACAGTATAAAGTGGATGAATTTGAGGTAATCTATTTCAGTAGCAAAAATAGAAAGGAAGATTATTATTTGAATGGGTGTAAATTGAGAGAGGTGGATACACAGTGAGATCTCAGTCTCTTCAAGCATCTGTCACTTTTTTTTATTCATTCATTGGACATGGGCATCACTGGCTGGCCAGCATTTATTGCCCATCTCTAGCTGCCTTTGTTCAGAGATAGTTAAGAGTCAACCACATTGCTGTGGTTCTAGAGTCACATGCAACCAGATAAGGATGGTAGACTTCCTCTCCGAAAGGACATTAGCGAACAAGATGGGTTTTTCTGACAATTGACAATGGTTTCATGGTCATCAGTCGATTCTTAATCCCAGATCTTTTTTAATCAAATTCAAATTCCACCATCGACCACGGCAAGATTTGAACCCAGGTCTCGAGAACATTAGCTGAGTTTCTGGATTAATAGTCTAGCAATAATACCACGAGACCATTGGTGGTCTTTCTTAACTATAATGTCGGCATGGGGGGGACTAGGACAGATTGTTAGTGATCTGGACACCTAAAAACTTAAAGCTCTCAACCATTTCTACTTCGTCCTTGATGTAGACAAGGGCATGTCCTCCACTACGCTTTCTGAAGTCGATGACAAACTCTTTTGTTTTGTTAACATTATAGCAAAGATGTGATTGCACTGGAGGGGGTGCAGAGGGGATTCACCTGGATGCTGCCTGGGATGGAACATTTAAGTTATGAAATGTTCCTTCGCACCACTTCACCAGATTCTCTACCTCTTTTCTGTACTCCATCTCATCGTTCTTTGAGATCCGACCCACGACGACGATGTCATCAGCAAACTTGAAAATCACCTTGGAGGGGAATTTGGCCAGACAATCATAGGGCTGAGGACTCAAGGACCTGAGTGTGTTTGTCCACAGACAGGCGGCATGGTGGCACAGTGGTTAGCACTGCTGCCTCACAGCACCAGGGATCTGGATTCAATTCTGGCCTCAGGACACTGTCTGTGTGGAGTTTGCACATTCTCCCTGTGTCTGCATGGGTTTTTTCTGTGTGCTCTGGTTTCCTCCAACTGTCCAAAGATGTGTGGGTTAAATTGATTGGCCACGATAAATTACCCCTTGGTGTTGAGGGATACAGGAATAAGGCCTGGGTGGGATTGTGGTCAGTGCAGATTTGATGGGCTGAAAGGCCTCCTTCTGCGCTATAGGGATTGTAATTCTGAAGGCGGAAAGGCACGTTAGCAGGGTGATGAAAAAAGCATGTATCAATCGAGACATCGGTCATAAAAGCAAGCATGTCATGTTAGAGTTGTATAGATCTTTGGTGAGGCCACAGCTAGAGTACCATGTGCAGTTCTGTTCACCACATTACAGCAAAGATGTGATTGCACTGGAGAGGGTGCAGAGGGGATTCGCCTGGATGCTGCTTGGGATGGAACATTTAAGTTATGAAGAGAGGTTGGGTAGGCTTGAGTTGTTTTCATTGAAGCGGAGAAGACTGCGGAGCAACCTGATTGAGTTGTACAATCTTATGAGGGACGTGGACAGAGTGGATAAGGAACAGCTGTTCCCCACAGTTGAAAGGTCAGCCACAAGGGGACATAAGTTAAAGGTGAGAGGCAGGAGATTTCAGGGGGATGTAGGGAACAACCTTTTTACTCAGAGAGTAGTGATGTCTGGAATGTGCTGCCTGGAAAGGTGGTAGAGGTGGGTTGCCTCACATCCTTTATGAAGTACCAAGATGAGCACTTGGCACATCATAATATTCAGGGTCGTGGGCCAAGTACTGGCAAATAAGATTAGATGGAAGTTCAGGTGTTTCTAATATGTTGGTGTGGGCTCAATAGGCCCAAGGACCTCTTCTGTGCTGTATAATTCTATGAAAAGATTGACTATAACATAAGACTCCTCCACTTTCAACACAGCTTTATAAATATACACATTTTTAAGAGTACCACAAGTTACAGAATGTATTTTATATTATAATATTCTCAGCATGTACATAGTCCCTCTAAACAAACAGGCCAATTGTGATCAGACACAGCCTACTCTGGAATTATGTGGTAAATGCAACCTAATACAATTTCTGCTGGGTTTTTCATCAAACCCCTCCAGATTTTTATCACACTGTGAGCCAAATGGTCTCTCTGGAACTTTGGCTTCCGCACAAGTGTTTCCAAACTCCTCTCTTAAAAGAAACACAGCTTGGAATCTTCTCTTAAACATTGCTTTACTTTAGATACTTCACAACAGACCCACTTCCCAATCTCTCTTTTCAGTATTCCTCTGCCTTGAATTGCCATGTGCATTCAAGCTTCCACACAATCTCTCAGGTAGTCAACCTTAGGATTGCTTCAGATATCTGGCTCTTCACTAGCTAAGATCTGCACGTTTTAACTGTCTTTTACCAGGAGTCTCTCTCTGCCCCATTCTTTAATTACAGCGAGCAATACCTTGTTCAATTTCTAGTTCCTTTTATCCTTTGACATCAGTCTTCCTGGGATTTTGCTTTTATTCCCTGGTTTCTAGAACTAACTGTGCTTTATCTTCTGGGACTTGTTTTCTTGGCCTTACTTCATTGTTCTGCTTCTGGCATTTTCTGTGTTGCTTCCTCTCCAGCTACCTAGTTCCAATTGCTACTGGGTCCAGCTTGTTTACCTCTACATCATAACCCTTTAATCACAATGCAGGCACAGTTTGAAATGAAACCAAAATCCCATAAATGCAACAATCTTTGTTTTACATAAATCTAACTAAAGTTTTAAACTGTCTTAGACCACTAAGCTACAATGTCCCATGTGCTGCTTTTTTTTTGGAAGATTTTAAGAAGGTTTGAATTCACTGTCTGCTGTAGGTTAGCAGAAATGTGCGTTAATACCAAAAGGTTTGCAGTTAACAAGTTTTCTCCACTCTTCATTGATATTCATTATAGTTATATTGTGATCAGAACTAGGTTTTATTGATATGCTCATCACATGTGAGCATCATTGACAAGGTCAGTATTCACGCTGACTGTGAGAAGTTTTTATACAGTGTTCTCTATGGCCACAAGTTAATGGAGTTTAACTTTTCTCATGTCCCTTACCATTCCTCAGCTTTTCTTGTGCCTTATATTGAGGTACATTCCGATGAACAATAGGAACCTTCTGTTACCGTACGTAAATAACCAGCTATCTTCCAAACTTAAACAATGAGAGCTGCCAACTTATCTAACTATATGGGCAAACTAACCAAGATGAGTCGTATTCTTTCATATTATTTTGCATATGTATTCTTCCTGTTAGACTCATCAAGTAGAGATCAAACTGGAAACTGCAGCTGGCTTAATTTTTTTCTCTCCCTATCCTACAATGCTGGAACCATTGACTGTACTCTCATTGCCACCCTCACTCGGATCAGCTAGCCAAACAGAGAACAAGGATCTAACAGCTGATGTTGAGCAGTGCACCATCATACGGTAAATGTATCCGCCAGGATACTAGGCATTACTCATGCCTTACAATACAAATTAAGAGAATTGGAAACCTGCATTCATTGTTTCTACTACTAGTACAGGTCACCCATTCACAGCACAATATGCGATCCTATGTATGTGTTACACGAAGGGAGTATCTGCAACTGTAATAAAGTGACAATGTAAATGTATCACTTTTTTCCCCATTGGTTAGATTCTAGTGTAATAAATTGAGTTCATATGGGTTTCATGTACTATCTTCAGAAAAGCTAACAGAAGCCACCAGAAAAACCCTATAAGTTTTCGCCCGCTATCACTGTGGAGTGTTACCTTATCCACAGGTCTTCATTCATAAAATGTCCCATGTAAATTTGTTGATATACTCCTGTCTTACTAATATTTATGCTTTTGTGTATGTACAATTTTTGTTTGTCTTTCTTCCATCCTTATATTTGTTGGCTTGTACGTCATCTTTGATAATTATTTGCTGAGAAATAAAATTACTCCATCATTCATGAAAAAATGCTGAAGCACATAGTATGAAATTCAAGTGTAGCATTAATAATCAATTGATTGTTTGTGTATATTTTCTGAACAGGCACGGCAGCAAGCCCAAACTCGACATCAGATGGCATCTGATAGTAAGGGAGAATATTCCAGTGTTCTTCAGAACTTCAATAAAGAACAACATGAACATTACTACACACATATACCAAACATATTCCGGGTAAGTTGGAATCTGGCCATTTTCGATTATATGAAAATACAATACGATAAATAGTCAAAAAATTGTACATCTTTAATTCCCAGTTTTACATTATTCCAGCAAATGACTTCAAAAATCTGTATAAAATATTATATGCCAAGCACACCTGTTTTCATCATGCCACAGAGTGGTTTTGCACTTAAGATATCACATAATCATGTCGAAAGAGTATACATGTTTGTGCAAATGTATATTTTTCACCCTCCAGAGGTAGCAATATGGCTGTTTGAGTTTGTTTGCTAGGTAAGGCATGATTTGTTGTTCCATCATAATTAGTCAACAGATCACTGCTGCACCACTGCATGATGATTTTCTCACTGATGTGTCCTCTACACACCTGACAATTCTGTTTCACTCTGGAAGCAGACTTACTGTGCTGTCATAGAATATTCCTGATATTTTCCAAATCAGGGAATTATGACTTAAGACCCTGAATCAGGACAGAATGATAAGAGGAAAGTTGCGTAAGGTTCATTGCGAGCATGAGGGAACAGGGGAGAACTATGGAATAGAGAAGGTGAAAAACAGTTCTTCTTTACTGGAATGGGAAAGGGGAAAATATCTCTGAATGGAAGATTGGGGAGGTGGGGTGGACTTGAAAGAAGAGCCTCTCTCCCAACTTGGCAGGATGAGAAGAATTATTTAGAGAAGAAAAGCTTTGTAATCATTCCACTCAGCTATGAAGAACCACACCACAACTGATTTGTTGGCCCCCAAGTGTTTTTCAATAATCCCTGCAATACAACTGGTTCAAAATCTAACTGCCTTTCTGCTGGTTCAACATAGCTTCCTTATCCTTATTTTCAGGATAACCAGAAGAATTAAAGTTTTTAATTCTGGGGGAGTAAAAGGAAAAAAAAACATGCAAATATTAAAATATGAAACAGTAACAAAATATTGAAGAATTGACTCTTCCCTCTTGGGTGTTAGTAATACTATATGTATTTCCAACTATTCTCATTCTGAAAATAAAACTCGTGCCAGCGAGTTATGTGGTGACCCTATTATGTTCATTTATAGTAATATCTTCATAAAAACGTGTGTCAAGTTGGATTTGTAATTCAAGGAAATCTTTTGTGTTTTCGTTATAAGAACATAAGAACATAAGAAATAGGAGCAGGAGTAGGCCATCTCGCCCTTCGAGCCTGCCCCGCCATTCAATAAGATCATGGCTGATCTGTCGTGGCTCAGTTCCACATTCCCGCCCTCTCCCCATAACCCTTAATCCCCTCGCTTATCAAAAACCCATCAACCCGCGTCTTAAAAATGTTTAGCGAGGCAGCCTCCACCACCTCAACGGGCAGAGAATTCCAGAGATTCACCACCCTTTGAGTGAAGAAGTTCCTCCTCACTAGTTATATACTAGTGTGACATTTAATTGCACATACACTGCTACTACTTGCCTTGATACCTTAATATTCCTAACTGTATCTGATGTACCCATTGAAAAATGTGTATTCATTTATGGTTCTTCTGATGGAAGAAAATAAAACAACTGAAAAGTGACGCTTGCAGGAATTGACTTATTGCTCATCAATCATCCACTTTTTAAACTAAGAAATTCTTAATTGGAGGAGTGCTAGTAATTATAAATAAAAATCAATCTAAAGTTGGATCATCACTACTGTAGATAATTAATGTAGATGCCCAGGAACAAAATGTCAACAATAGATCAATAGAATAATTAATGTCATGATCTTTGGCAACTATATGTTTTCACTAAATTACAGCAGCATTGATTTACCTTCTGGGCCTCTAAATTAATCAGATTTCAGTTCTGATCAGACTATGTTTTCTGATCAGAAACCCAACCAGATAACAAAACTATGGACAATTCACCAAACAGCCTAATTCTTTCCAGGGACTATCCACAAGGAGTTAGCTTGACATGTATTATGTAAAATTGATTGAATAAAATTATGTTCAATAACAAAATTGTTAATTTCAGAAAATCCAAGACCTGGACGAAAGAAGAATAGTCAAAATTGGAGAATCAATGAAGACCTTCTCTGAAGTAGACAGACAAGTCATACCCATCATTGGGAAGTGTCTCGATGGAATCACAAAAGCAGCTGAATCTGTTGATGAGAAGCATGTAAGTCTACATACAGTTGTCATGTAAATATAAGCTTTGCTGAAATTATTCCCAGTGGGCTTTGAGATTGTAAATTCTATTTTGGGCAGTTCCATCACCAAATGTGCTTCATCAAAAAACCTAATGATTTTAAAAGAGACAAAAACAAAATATCTAAAAAGGTGGTAAATATCCTGTGGGAGAACTTCAAAAAGATCAAAAACAGAACTTGCTACTTTAAAAATAACCTGCACCAAAATCAATATTATAAAATTAACCAAATTTCTCAAATGTTTCTCAGCTTTGCAATACAACCCTGCACAGTTATTAATCTATAGTATAGAATGGTGCATTCAATTTGGTTTGTGTGAACAATAAATGCATGTGACCAACCAATCCAGTTTTCTCTACAGAATAACCTCTCACATAGGATTGAAGTTATTATTTGTATTGCTTTCAATTAGATTATTCGCAGCTTTTGCGGCAACAGCATTTAACTGGCTGAACATTTGAGTTCCAAAGCACATGCACCAATTATAGGCATCATCCCAAAACCCCCTCATCCATGAGATTGTATGAGCCAGTGAACCCCTTCATTGTGATGTTGGTAGCATGAAGTTTTCTTCAAAAGTGACCAGTTGTCAAATCTATACTTTTTCAGCCTTTTCAAAACTGGAAATTGCGAGATAAGTAACAGACATTGTGTTTACAGACAGCATTGGCTTTTATTATTCTCCTACACGGTAACAAAAAAAGTTATCTCAAGCAACTATGTTTTGCTGATCATTAATATCTGTTTGCTTTCTGTACAATTTTTATTGAATATCATTGAATAATGCTTCTTGTGAAATGTCCAGCATTATTCAGACAACTGTGATTATGTTTTGCTGAAACTTGAACAATTCCTTAGGTTTAGTTGATGAAAAATCATTTCACTCTTTTTTAAGAAAGGTGAGGGGGAGAATTTGAGGAACTGTAGACTGGTTAACCTAACATCTTTTGTCAGGAAATGCAGAGCAGGCAGGTCATGGAGGAATAGCAAGAAGATAGTCCATCATTCAATTTTACATAGAACACTACAGCACAAACAGGCCCTTCGGCCCACAAGTTGTGGCGATCATATCCATACCTACCAGGCCTATCTATAACTCTCAATCCCATTAAATCCCATGTACTCATCCAGAAGTCTCTTAAAAGACCCCAATGAGTTCGCCTCTACCACCACCGACGGCATCCGATTCCACTCACTACATTCACATTTGCAACCAGCAGCTCAGATACTGACACTGCATACAATTTACAGAATGACATGGAGGCAGGATCTGCACACAGTGAGACAATGGTGTGCAGTGCTGATTTCATATCAATTATCCCATTTAGAAGTTGAACATTGTTTTGACCTCACACAACTGAACACACATTGCATGATAAAAGCAACTAATCATCCTTGTACATTCCCTTAGTGCCTATCTTCTGTGTTCTTTTGCCCCTCCTATTGTTCCTATGCTGTGCAACCTCAATGGCTGCACCATTGCTGGTGGAGGCTGCTGACTTTGAGTGGAAGAGGCTGCTGATGCCCTTTGGGAATGATCACTGCACAAAAGTCTGGCTGCAGGTTGCACCATCTCAGCATGGGCAACATAAATGCTGAGCATTCACTAGGCATAGCCAGCAGCATTCTTCCCTCACGTGTCCTATAAAAGTATTAATTGCATGCCCTGCAGCAGAATTTGTGTACGATCTTTCACTTTGTTGAACTGATAACTGTGCTGTCTTTGCAGCCCACTCTGGCCCATTGTCTCACTGTGTGCAGATCCTGCCTCCATGTCATTCTGTAAATTGTATGCAGTGTCAGTATCTGAGCTGCTGGTTGCAAATGTGAATGTAGTGAGTGGAATCGGATGCCGTCGGTGGTGGTAGAGGCGAACTCATTGGGGTCTTTTAAGAGACTTCTGGATGAGTACATGGGATTTAATGGGATTGAGAGTTATAGATAGGCCTGGTAGGTATGGATATGATCGCCACAACTTGTGGGCCGAAGGGCCTGTTTGTGCTGTAGTGTTCTATGTAAAATTGAATGATGGACTATCTTCTTGCTATTCCTCCACTACTTGGCTAGGTTACTGCCCTTGGGTATCAGAAAGAAGAAAGACAGTAGGATCAAGTCATGAGCGGAGAATGGGGAGAAAAATGAAAGATGCATGCTTACATCTCATGCAGTTTGTAACTGGAAGTGTCTGAGAAATAAGGGGAGATAGGAAGTGAGGAGGAGGATTAAGGTATGAGGTTACTATCATCTTTGATTTCAGATCCACCTTTGGCCATACTTCAGAAATGGCTGTCCCAATAATAGTCAAAGATGTAGCAGGCAGGGAGTGGTCTATGCAAATGTCCTTTGACCTCAGACAGGATTTTCTGGTCTTGGTGTTAGCGTGGCTGGAAAATCTCTTCCACTGAGATTTGGAAATGCAGGTTATCCTGTTCCTCCCAAACCCTCCAAATGAGTCTTGTTGTCTCTGGTTGTATGTCACCTTGTCCTGCATGCCAGTGAGTGTCAAGCCGTGTATGGGTGATGTAGTTGTAATGATTGAATAGCTGACAGTGAGAGAAACCTATGGGATGCAGACCTGAAGCTTGCAGCTCAGTGTGTAAGGATGTGAAATGAGCCATGATTGATGATTGTTGCAAGTGAGTGGGGATGTGGTGAGGTGAATTGATCAATGTCTGAGGCTAGTTATGCAGCTGGTAGGATATGGCATTAGAAGATGCATTCCCTGATCTGAGCTCTTGTGTGAGATTATTAAACTTCTTGCAAGACTGCATCAGGATTCTTGCGGCTTGACTTCTGGCATTGACCTATCTGGCCCCACTGCCTTCTGTGCATGTGTCTGGTGGACTTCCAGGGCCAACACCTCCATTACTGCAAACAGAAACCTTGGCATCAACGTGCTCCCATGTTTGGGCTATTCTTGAATGTTTCTCAGGTCAGTAATTTATGACTTTAAGAGGCACAGGTGAACTTTAAACAGGTCAAGCAAGCTTTGAGTAGTGCTAGTCACTCATGATATTAGCTCCTGCTGATGCAATTAGGCAGTCGACAGTATGGTTAGCACTGGCTGGGTGTTGAAGTCATTAAAATGATCAAGAAGCCTGTTGTTGATGTGCTGTCTGGGCTTGGGTTAATAAGTCTTCACGATCCTGTGCCTGGTGTCACACTCTGTCAAATGTAATGCTCACTGTCTCTTTAACTGTCACCAGAAGAGAATGTTGAGAGGATATTTGATAATGGTATTGAAAACCATGAAGAATCTGAACAGGGGAGGAAAATGTTTCCAACCCCCCCCATTACTGATTTTATTAGCACATCTGCCTTTTAGTTTTTAATCTTGAACATGATTAACTTGTTTTCCCCATAGTTGCTGACTGTTTGCTGTGTTTTATCAGCTTTTTTGTTCTCACTTAATTACCTGGTACAGACTTCATCAGCGTTGTCTGTACTTAAACATTGGAACATAAAATTACTTTGTCTGCAACTTATAAACAGCCCTTCTGACCATGCTCCACACAAAGATTCCATCACCCCTATTCATTTTGCCAGTCAGTTTATCCTTCTATTCTTTTTATCCTTGTGTGCTTATCTGGATTCGCCTTCAGTGCATCTATGGCATCTGTCTCATCTCTTTGTGTAGGTTCTACATTCTTACCACTCTGGGTTTGTCCTGAATTTACTATTGGATTTATCAGTGACCATCCTATCTTTATGGCCTCTTGTTTTGCTCTCCCTCAGAAGTGGAAACGTCATTTTTTCATCTAATCTATTAAATCACTTCATGATCTTAAGGACCTCTACTAG
Organism: Carcharhinus amblyrhynchos; assembly: GCF_965287045.1. Classification (NCBI taxonomy): domain Eukaryota; kingdom Metazoa; phylum Chordata; class Chondrichthyes; order Carcharhiniformes; family Carcharhinidae; genus Carcharhinus; species Carcharhinus amblyrhynchos. The sequence continues at coordinate 11,487,760 of NC_137348.1, forward strand.
GTTATTTCTCAGTCTTTTCTAGAGTAAACCATCCCAGCTAGTCCTGATGAAAGATTATTGCAGTGAATATTAATTTAGGCTGTGATAATCAATATGGACATAATTGCCTGTGCAAAATAATTTTCTTTTTAGTACTGTAGTTCTTCCTTCATGTTTCAATGTGTTTTTGTTGTGAGCATCCTCAGCTCAATTAACAGTGTTTTTGATTTGTTTTATTGAATCTCAGCTGGGCTACTTGATAAATTATCTAGCTCAAATGCAGTATTTTACATTGGAAAAGACGCACTGACCTAATTAATGTCAGACAAATCATGATGAAATCCAAGACTTTCAGCTTGCTTGCCTTCACAAATGAAGTGCAAATGCATAAAAACAATAAGCTGATAGAAAAGGATGCCTGAGGCAGTCAGCAAAATGTAAAATGTGTCATCTGACCTTTTAATAGCATAGAGCTGAATATCTAAAACCTTGTTGTTTCATCTGTTTTTATAAGGAACCTCCTTTTAATCACCAATTCTTTTTACCACACCACCCTTAATTCTGCATTTCTGTCTTTCATCAAATTCCTACAGTGCAGAAGGAGGCCATTCGGCACTGTAGGGAGGTCTGCACTGACCACAGTCCTGCCCAGGCCCTATTCCCATAATCCCACATATTTACCCTGCTGATCCCCCTGACGTTAAGGTAGGGGGCACAGCCTCAAGATAAAGGGGGGGCAGTTTAGAACGGAGTTGAGGAGGAACTTCTTCACTCAAAGGGTGGTGAATCTCTGGAATTCTCTGCCCGTTGAAGTGGTGGAGGCTACCTCGCTAAATATTTTTAAGACGCGGGTTGATGGGTTTTTGATAAGAGAGGGGATTAAGGGTTATGGGGAGAGGGCGGGAATGTGGAACTGAGCCACGACAGATCAGCCATGATCTTATTGAATGGCGGGGCAGGCTCGAAGGGCTAGTTGGTCTACTCCTGCTCCTATTTCTTATGTTCTTACATAGAACATTACAGCGCAGAACAGGCCCTTCGGCCCACGATGTTGCGCCGACCAGTTACAAAACAATGACCCACTAACCTAAACCAATCCCTTCTCGTCCATAAACCTATCCACGGATCTCTTAAACGCCCCCAAACTAGGCGCATTTACAACTGCAGCAGGCAGGGCATTCCAATCCCTCACCACCCTCTGGGTAAAGAACCTACCCCTGACATCCGTCCTATAACTACCACCCCTTAATTTAAAGCCATGCCCCCTCGTGCTAGATTTCTCCATCAGAGGAAAAATTTAACATGGCCAATCCACCTAACCCGCACATCCTTGGACTGTTGGAGGAAACTGGAGCACCTGGTTTCTCTCAGGATGCACATCCTTCCATGCAGACAGGGGGACGATGTGCAAACTCCACACAGACGGTCACCTGAGGCCGAAATTGACCTCGGGTCCCTGGCACTGTGCAGAAGCAGTGCTAACCACTGTGCCATTGTACTGCCCTTTATTTGTGCTAATTATTTATTTTTGTTGATTATTTTACATTATGGGAGTTGAAGGGTGGAATTTTCCTTGTCCCTTAGGGTGGGTTTAAAAATGAGTGGAACTTTGGGGATATAAGCATCAGGTCAACAGACTAATGTATCTTCACCTCTGGGCAATCTTCCAGGAAGTGAGTCACCACCAGCAGAGGCTTCCAACTCAGCAGCAACCAGTTTGCAGCATTAACTGCCCATTTGTTGACTGATACAGATGGGCTCCCTCACAGAGCCCAGCTGGTGCTTTGAAATTTTCTAGCGGTTTGTCTGGGAAGTTTCATGAGGCCTCCCAGACCCAGTACCCAGGAGCCATTGTCAATCAGTGAACCACAGCTGCATCCACTGTTTTAGTTTCTTCAATTGAATAACTCTTCTGAGGGTACTTCAAAATGGAGGTGCCATTTCCTGTTCCCACACTATCAGCTTCCAACTCTAATTTTTGGACTGTCATCCTTTTAAGTTGCAGGTGCTCTGATATGGCCTGCAGCATCAGGACCTGCCTGCCATCCTTAATTGGATGGTGGACTTAGAGGCAACTTCTTAATTGTCTGATCCAAGGAAGATCATCCAAGCAGGCCCCCTGACAGCCAAATGTGAGGTTAGGACATTAAGAAGACCCAATCCTTGATATTTTGTTTGAAGTGCACAGGATTCCACCCATTAATGTGCAGGATTCCCCCCATTAATGTGTAGTTCATTGAAACAAACACACTGTCACATAAGGTATTACATGATAAATTCAATGCACTTAAAGCCCTTGTTCATTAATCCAGTATCTTTAAGATTGCACTGTATCCTTGCATTTCTTCAGTTTTTATATTACAGAATTTATTTTCTTTAACTTTTTAAGTACATGGCTGATAGTAAAAGCTGAGTTATTCAAATTATGAAAAGGGAAATGGGAAACAACTGACCTCCAATTTTGTTTGCAATTTGGATAGAATAAGGAGAGGTTTGAAAGCCAGAGAATTTCATTCCCAATTTTTTATGATTGAACATGGCATGTGTATGCGTCTTTTCCAGAATGGCAGTGCAGGGTGTCATTGATTGAATACATATGGCTTTGTAGGTGCTATGTCTCAAGGCTGGAATGTCTTGTTAAGATTACCATTCACTGAATGTGCAGTTAAGTGGAGCATGCTGGTGAATGCCCACTAATGTATCACTACATTCTGTACTTTCTCCTTTCCTTCTCTATGTATGGTATTCTTTGTCTGTATAGCACGCAAGAAACAATACTTTTCACTGTATACCTATACACGTGACAATAAATTAAATGGCTATCGTGGCACCAGTCATTGTGCTTTCGTTGTATGGTAGTGCACTATTCCCCAAGTCGTTCAACCATCACTTCGAACCAAAAGGTAGTGAGGAGACATATTATTTGCTTTACATCTGGTTCATGACTCCACTGCCCAACCATATGTGTGTGCAATGAATGCCATGCTGCCACACTAAACATTGAAAGCAGGGCTTTGAGGTGCTGAAACTAAGGCTCTGCAGCCTGGACCCTGCTGGGGGAGCTCTGCAAAACCCGCCAGTGTGTGTGACTTCCTTTGGCTTGTCTATGACTCTATGCTGCATTTACAAATACATAAAGGGCAAAAGAGTAACAAGGGAGAGAGTAGGGCCTGTTGAGGATCAAAAAGGTCATCTATGTGCGGATCTACAAGAGATGGGTGAAATCCTAAATGAATGTTTCTCATCAGTATTTACTGCTGAGAAAAGCATGGATGTTAGGAAACTTGGGGAAGTAAATAGTAATGTCTTTAGGAGTGTACATTTTACCGAGGAGGTAGTGCTGGAAGTCTTAAAGTGTATCAAGATAGATAAATGCCCAGGACCTGATGAAGTGTATCCCAGGACGTTGTGGGAGGCTAGAGAGAAAATTGCATGTCCCCTAGCTGAGATATTTGAATCATTGATAGCCACGGATGAGGTGCCTGAAGATTGGAGAGAGGCAAATGTTGTGCCTTTGTTTAAAAAGGGCTGCAGGGAAAAGCTGGGAACATTTGTGGTGGGTAAATTGTTGGAAGGTATTTTGAGAGACAGGATCTACAGGCATTTAGAGACGCAACTACTGATTAGGGACAGTCAGCATGGCTTTGTGAGTGGAAAATCACGTCTCACAAATTTGATTGAGTTTTTTGAAGGGGTAATCAAGAAGGTGGATGAGGGTAGTGCTGTTGATGTTGTCTACATGGACTTTAGCAGGCCTTTGACAAAGTACCGCTTGGTAGTTGTTGCATAAGGTTAAATTTCACAGAATCCAGGGTGAGGTATCTAAATGGATACAAAATTGGCTTAAGAACATAAGAACATAAGAAATAGGAGCAGGAGTAGGCCATCTAGCCCTTCGAGCCTGCCCCGCCATTCAATAAGATCATGGCTGATCTGTTTTGGCTCAGTTCCACTTTCCCGCCCTCTCCCCATAACCCTTAATCCCCTCTCTTATCAAGAACCCATCAACCCGCTTCTTAAAAATATTTAGCGAGGCAGCCTCCACCACTTCAACGGGCAGAGAATTCCAGAGATTCACCACCCTTTGAGTGAAGAAGTTCCTCCTCAACTCCGTTCTAAACCGCCTCCCCTTTATCTTGAGGCTGTGCCCCCTAGTCCTACTGTCTTTTTTGAGAGGGAAGAGTCTCTCCACCTCTATCCTATCCATCCCATTCATCATCTTATACGTCTCAATGAGATCTCCCCTCATTCTTCTAAACTCTAACGAGTACAAGCCTAGTTTATTCAGCCTCTCCTCATAGCTCAATCCCCTCAACTCTGGTATCAGCCTAGTAAACCTCCTCTGCACTCCCTCCAGGGCCAAAATATCCTTGCGCAGGTGCGGCGCCCAAAACTGCACACAGTACTCCAGCTGCGGCCTCACCAATGCCCTATACAGCTGCAGCAAGACCTCCCTACTTTTATATTCAATCCCCCTCGCTATGAAGGCCACCTTGACAGAAGGCAGAGGGTGGTTGTAGAGAATTGTTTTTCAAACTGGAAGCCTGTGACCAGCGGTGTGCCTCAGGGGTCCATTGTTATTTGTCATTTATATTAATGATTTGGATAAGAATATAGGAGGCATGGTTAGTAAGTTTGCAGATGACACTAAGATTGGTGGCATAGTGGACAGTGAAGAAAGTTATCTCCAATTCAAGCAGGATTTTGATCAATTGGGCCAGTGGGCTGAAGAATGGCAGATGGAGTTTACTTTAGACAAATGCGAGGCGATGCATTTTGGTAGATTGAACTAGAGCAGGAATTACTCAGTTAATGGTAGGGTATTGGGGAGAGTTATAGAACAAAGAGATCTAGGGGTACATGTTCATAGCTGTTTGAAAGTGGAGTCACAGGTGTACAGAGTGGTGAAGAAGTCATTTGGCATGTTTGGTTTCATCAGTCAGAACACTGAATACAGGGTTGGAATGTCTTGTTGAAGTTGTAGAAGTGATTGATAAGGCCACACTTGGAATATTGTGTGCAGTTCTGGTCACCCTATTATAGAAAGGATATTATTAAACTAGAAAGAGTGCAAAAAAGATTTACTAAGATGCTACCAAGACTTGATAGATTGAGTTATAAGGAGAGGTTGGATAGACTGGGACTTTTTTCTTTCGCATGTAAGAGGCTGAGAGGTTACCTTATAGAGCTGTAAAACAATGAGGGGCATAAATCAGATAGATAGTCAATATCTTTTCCCAAAGGTAGAGGAGTCTAAAACCAGAGGGCCTAAGTTTAAAGTGAGAGGGGAGGTATACAAAAATGTCTAGAGGGGCAATTTTTTCACTGAGGGTGGTGAGTGTCTGGAACAAGCTGCCAGAGGCAATAATAGTCGTGGGTACAATTTTGTCTTTTAAAAAGCATTTAGATATTTACATGGATAAGATGGGTATAGAGGGATATGGGTCAAATGCGGGCAATTGGGATTAGCTAAGGGGGTTTAAAAAAAGGGCAGCATGGACAAGTTGGGCCGAAGGGCCTGTTTCCATTCTGAAATGCTCTCTGACACAATGCTGCATCTTCCACAACCTGGCCTCATAAAGACACAACTCTTACACCAGGGATACAGCATGGAGCTCAGGAGGAAGAGGAAGGGAAGAGGCAACAGCACATCATCATTTCAGCTGATCTGTCCCTGATTGTCTTGTTCAATTTTAGATCCCATTGCATGTGATCTCAAATCCCTATTTCAGTCGTCCCACAATTTAACAAATGTCTCTTATGGACTATCACATCTTGCTCTCAGTCACAATATTAAAAAAATACTATCACAAAATTATTCCATATTAATTTTATCCAAAAAAATCATCCAACACTATGCAAAAAAAAATTAATTACCTTTTTGCATTCCCTTAGTGTCTGACCTAATGGTGCCGTTGCCTGTCTTAAGTGCTCCCACATATTGCTACTGCAGTGGCTGCAACATGGTTGGTGGAAGGCTGCAAAGTAAGTGTGAGAGACTGCAGACAGTGTTGAGTAGCCCTGAACTTAACAGACACAGATTTGTATAGGTGGCAGCAGTGTGGGCTGGCTGACAAATGGGCAACAATAGGAGCACTGGCAGAGTGGACGTGGCATGAATGCTGTCATCCTGAGGAGACACCGTGATCCCACTCCACGTAATCACCTGCTTCTTTACTGGAGTGCTACCTCGGTAATCTGAACGCAAAGATTGCCATGAGATCATAGAACCAGCAAATTCCTACAGTGTAGAAAGAAGCCATTTGGCCCATTGAGTCTGTACAGACTCTCAGAAAGAGCATCTCACCCTATTCCCCAAACTCGTACGTTTACCATGGCCAATCCACCTAACCTGCACATCTTTGGACTGGGGAGGAAAATGGAGCACCTGGAGGAAACCAATGCAGACACACTGAGAATGTTCAAACTCCACACAGGCAGTCACCATAGGCTGAAATCAAATCTGGATCCCTGATGCTGAAGCCACAGTGCTCACCATTGTGCCACTATGCCACCCATGAAAGCCCATTTGAGCACTTTATGATGGTAGCAGTCTGAGCCTGCATAACACTTGAGTGTCTATGCTTGCATAGCAGCATGCCAATATTTCAGGACCTCAGTCTGTGTTTTCACTGCAATACTTAGCCATTGAGTGGTTCCCTTTTGTATTAAATAGAAGCAGAAACATCAGCCATGTGACCTGTTGCTGACCAAGTGGCACAGGGGTAATGTTAGGTTGATAGAAGGAGAGGAAATCAAGATGTGCATGCTTCCACCATCTGCAGCTTACAAATCAGAAAAGATTGTAGGATGCGGTAGAAGTGGAATGTGAAAAGATGGATGAGGTAAGAACATATCATCATCCTCCACAGTTTCAACACAGCTCCTGACTGTCTTCTCCATGGAGTTGAGGGCATGTCCGTGCCAGTTGGATGCTGTTATCTGCAATTATGAACCAATTTATCCTACGAGAGGGGAAACTATGTTGACAAAAATCACGTGCCTGCAATATTTCATTGCTGGCATATTTACAGGCTGTGAAATGAATTTAAGGTTTACAGGAATATTAAATATTTTGTGGTGAGGCGAGGCAGTGAATGTTGTGTATGAGTCAGGTTTAATTGAGACTGTTGGCACAATAGGTGAATGAAGGCCACGGTGAAGGGCATAGTATGTGAGGCTACTGATTCATTTGCAAGGATATAATGTGCAGTTGCATTCAAAGCCTCCAGTGCTGCATTGAAGAGCTCAGGGATGGAGATTCTTGGCTGTTGTACCAGAGATTGTTTTTGAACCTATAAGAGCTAAATTATAGGCAGCATAAAGTTTGTGTGCTGCCTGTATAGCTATGAAAGCCTTTAGATTAATCACACATTTTGATCCCTGTGCCCAATTATCAACTTAATCGACTTCTTCTCTGATGGATTCAGTTTGAAAGGATAGTTCCAGTAAGGTCAAATTTCATTACTAGCTCAATTTCCCTGTTAGATTTTTCTGCATAACCAATTCTGATGTTTACACAATATGGAAAGATACACAGTTGTTACATTAGTCAAAAATAAGTGCACATTGACAGAAGTCACTATTGAGCAATTTACCAGTATATTGCATGACAGAACTCATGATCATTGCAAAGTATCTGATATTTTGCTGTCATGAAAACTGTAAAGCATGATAAGCATGAGCGAAGGGAAGACAGTTACGAAACAAAGAGGTAGGCCTTCTTTAAAGTATGCACATATTGGTTTTAGTCCTGAGGTTAAAACATTCTTAGATCTTAAGTTGGTTGAGCAACATCCTGGTACATAAACATAGTGATACTGTGGCATTGTGGGATACAATTTCGATCACCCATCCGACTCACTACTGGAAGAAGGAACTGAACATGGCATTGGAAGTGTGAAGTGTTTCTTTTTAACCATGTGGTCTTATTTGCTGCCTGATACTCAGTTTGCATGGCACTGAAGATGAGGTCAGTTGATTGATCATGCAGGAGAACAAATGCAGTCATTTACCTTTTTATTGAAAAGTTATCTCAACCTGAAACATTGCCAGGATTTTACCACCTTGCCTGCCAAGGGAATCAGAGCAGGTGAGGGGTGGACAATGGGAAGGTCCATTGACCTCGGGTGGGATTTTATGGTTTCAGGATGAGTGAGGACGTAAAATCCCATCCATTAACTCTTTTTGTCTCCACAAATTCTGCCTGACCTGATGACTATTTCCAACAATTTTTGTTCATTCAGAATTTCAGCATCTGCAGTATTTTGCTTTCCGGCAGTGGTTTGCTGGATAGCAATCAGGAGTTCTACCTGATTTTCACTTCCTAGCCCAATAGGTTGGTGCCAATTCTAAAGTCAACAACAGTTAGCCCTAACTGAAATTGCTTAACTTAGAACTGACTTTAAGTGAACTCAAGGGCCTCTGGTTTCTATGGCTGAGTACATATTGGGTGGAATTCTTTCCAAAACAAACATAGAATATGTTCTTTGGCTTCCCAGCTGCATGTTTCTTGGTGGTAGGAGATGGCATTTCATTCGCGGGTTATAGGATTCACTGCCCCTGCCACTGTCAATAGGATTTTCCATAGAAGTCATGTCATGAAGCCCACGGACGGGGGTGAGCTGCTGGCAGGACCAGAGAATCTTGCTGGTGTGAACGAACAGATGATCCCACCCATAATGTCATAACAGCAAAAATAATGGTGTGATCCACACCAGTTTCTCAGGCACGCCCCATATCACAATCCTCCCACACTCAGTCCCTTTTTTGGAGAGTTGGGAGTTTTGCGCTGGACTGGGGATGAGGGGAGTGGTCTAGTCTATAAACACGCCAGTGAGCACAACTTGAGAGCACTTGGCTGCTTTTCATGAGGGTGTCCCGATTTCTCAGTGCACTGGGAGACGCCCTTTCCTCCCTCCATGGACATTGGAACCCTCTCACCGGCCACATGTGCCCCACCCTCTTGCCGAAACAGATTGGCAGCATCAGAGCCCTCCTGTTGAGTCCTCAATCTGACCTCTGACTTGCATCCCCATCATGATCCACCCCTGCATGACCAATGGCACAGCCAGGTGCCTGGTCAGTCACTGCCATGGTGTCAGATGGGTACTGCCTGATGGCCACCATCTAACCATCCACTTGAACCCCCAGCATGGCCATCACAACAGGTTTCCACTAATGGAGACCAGTAGTGATTCTCACCGTTCCAGCCTGAAGGCCAGAGAATCCAGTGCAGTGGGATTCAAACAGGCTGTGCATATTTAGCAGCTACTTTAAATATGCTAATTGGATTCAAAGGTGCAGTTTGGTTTGCATCATTAGAAAGGAGCTGCGGGGGTGGGGGGGGGTCACAAATTGGCATCAGGCCTCAAATCAGAACAACAGATTAATCTCCGAGATCGACGCGATTTTGCCAGGTGTGACAAAGTTGAAGAATTGCCCCTGTGGTGTATTTACCTATTTTGCTGTTTGGAAAATGGAAACCTTGCTTTTTCAGTTGCCTGATTGCAATCTTCTAATTCAGCCTGATCACATGTAACTTACATTCTCTACCTCACTAACATGTTAGTTTCTTACTTGAGAGACAGCAGGAGGTCTGTTAGATTCATGGGGTTGCAGTCAAGGCTAGGATCTAAACATGCTAAAAAAAAATCGAGGTGACAAGAAATAGGAGAAAGTTTGATTGCATTTATGGCAGCAAGCCTGGAAAAGACACATTTCCAGTTGACCCATGATGCTGTAACAGGGTATCATTTGTTCTGCCTCAGATATGAAAAATGTTTTCTATGCCTTTTTTGAATACTGTTTGTGGCACATTACGTTTTCTCAGTAATATTTACTGTTCTTAAAAATTTTATGCATCACCCATGTGAGGTGAACTTAATTGTGATATGTCATTGATTTGTAGAAGTCAGCTCAGTGGGAAATAATCACTACAAAAAAGGATCCAGCCTGGCCATTTGCGCTTTTAAAGAGTGGCTGTTTGACATTACTTTTAATAGATTATTTTAGTTAATTTCCACCAAAAACATGCGTTGTTTATCTTAATAGAATCATAGAAACCCACTGTGCACAAACAGGCCATCTGGCCCATCAAGTCTGCACTAACCACAGTCCCACCCAGGCTCTACCCTCATATCCCTACACATTTACCTGCTAATCCCTCTAACCTATGCATCCCAGAACACTAAGGGGCAATTTTAGCATGGCCAATCAACCCAACCCGAACATCTTTGGAGCTGATATATGAAACTGATCTTTCTCTACACCATACCTGTAACTGCAGCACTATATTCTTCAACCTTTCCTTCTTCCTTAGTACTCTAAGAATGGTATGTTTTGCACACCAACGTCTCTACTTTCTCAGGAGACTAAGGGAATTTGGCATGTCTGCTACAACGCTCACCAACTTCTACAGATACACCATAGAAAGCATTCTTTCCAGTTGTATGGCAGCTTGGTATGGCTCCTGCTCTGTCCAAGACCACAACAAACTACAAAGGGTTGTGAACAAAGCTCAGTCCTTCACTCAAACCAGCCTGCCATCTATTGTCGCTGTCTATGTTTCCCGCTGCCTCGGAAAAGCAGCCAGCATAATCAAGCACGCCACAGATCCTGGACATGCTCACTTCCACCTTCTTCCGTCAGGAAAAAGATACAAAAGTTGACGTGGACCAACCAACTCAAAAACAACTTTTTCCCTGCTACCATCAGACATCTGAATGAACATACCTCGCATTAATTTGATCTTTCTCTACACCTAGCTATGACTGTAACACTACATTCTGCACCCTCCTTTCCATTCCTATGTACAATATGCTTTGTCTGTATAGTGCACAAGAAATAATACTTTTCGCTGTATACTAATATATGTGACAATAATAAATCAAATACAAGAAATGGTATTTTTCACTATATCCCAATATCATAGAATCCCTATGGTGCAGAAGGAGGCCATTTGGCCCATTGAGTGTGCACCAACCACAATCCCACCCAGGCCATATTCCCATGACCCCACATATTTACCCTGCTAATCTTCTGATGCTAGGGTCAAATTAGCACGGCCAGTCACCCTAACCTGCACATCTTTGGACTGTGTGAGGAGACCGGAGGAAACCCGTGCACACAAGGGGAGAATGTGCAAACTCCAAACAGACAGGACCGGAGGTTGGAATTGAACGTGGATCCCTGGTGCCGTGAGGCAGCAGTGCTGACCTCTATGCCGAGCCAATAATAAATCAAATCAAAAAGCTTTTAGTATAGTCAGCTCTGGGGATTTTGTTTATACAACAATGCAAGAATCCTAATATAAGTGCCTAGCTGAGTTCTGAATCCCATGAATGGATTCAGCTCACCAGGGATCACTAATGTAGCTTTCAAGGAGATAGGCAAGTTTGTTCATCTTGACTGTTTTATGACCACTTCATAGCTTTTTTTTGAAGTAATTTTCACTCCCTCCACCAATGAACAGTGGCAACTGCGTGTACCATCTACAAGATGTACTGCAGGAACTCAAGAGCGTTCCTTAGGCAGAACCTTCCAAACCTATGACCACTATTGTCTAGAAGGACAAGAGCAGCAAATATATGTGAACACCACCACGTGGAGGTTCCACTCCAATGCATGCACTATCTTGACTTGGAAATAGATTGCTGTTCCTTCACAGTCGCTGGGTCAAAACTTTAGAACTCCCTCCCTAACAGCACTGTGAGTGTACCTACATCTTGGGGACTGCAATGGCTTAAGACAGCAGATCACCATCACCTTCTCAAAGGAACTAGGGTGGGCAGTAAATGCTGGTCTAGCCAGTGACATCTTGCTGAAGTCTGAACCATGCTGTTCACAATCTTAGTGTCGTAATTCACTCCCAAGATGAGTTTCCAATCACACGTATCCATAGCATCACCAAGACAACTTTCAGCACCATAGCATCACCTGGTTCTATCCCTGCCTCAGCTTATTTGTCGCTGAAAACCTTATCCATCCCCTTATTACCTCGACTTTATTATTAGTATAGAAATAGTATTGAAGAAATAAGTGGAACCACTGACAGGCCCCCTGGGTCTAATCGCCTGCATCTAGGGTTTTAAAGAAGGGCAACAGAGATTGTGAATGTCCTAGAAGGAAAGGGGAAGTAGATGCATTGGATCATTGCCACATGCAGGTTCCCCTCCAAGCCACATGCGATCCTGACTTGGAGCTATATCACTGTTCCTTCTCTGTTCCTGGGTCAAAATCCTGGAACTGCATTCCTAGCAACATGGACTAGGATGTATTTAGGGGAGCGTGTGGACGATCACTTGTACCTTAAGAACATAAGAAATAGGAGCAGGAGTAGGCCATCTAGCCCTTCGAGCCTGCCCTGCCATTCAATAAGATCATGGCTGATCTTGAAGTGAATCAGTTCCACTTTCCCACTTTCTCCCCATAACCCTTAATTCCCTTGTCTATCAGAAATCTATCTAACTGACTTAAATATATTCAACGAGGTAGCCTCCACCACTTCAATGGGCAGAGAATTCCAGAGATTCACCACCCTCCTAAACTGCGCGCACGCACGCACATGCACGCGCACGCACACACACACACACACACACACACACACACACACACACACACACACACACACACACACACACACAGGAGTTCTGGTTTCCTTTCTACGCGGGAAGAATCTCTCTACCTCTACCCTATCTGGCCCCTTCCTTATCTTGTAAGTTTCTATAAGATCCCCCCTCAACCTTCTAAACTCTAACAAGTGCAGGCCCAGTCTTAGTTTTAAACTTAGTTCTGTCCATAGTTTTAAATGGACAGTCTTGTCCATTTAAAATCTATACCAATGATATCAATGAGGGAACCTAGTGTAATATATTCAAATTTTGTGCTTATACAAAGACATTAAGAGGATGAAGAGACTGCAACGGTATATAGATCAATCTTTAGATGAGAAGGTGGGAAATGTAGGTTAAGCTGGGAGATATGAAATTATCCACTTTGGTCAGAAAGGTAGAAAACCAAATAATTTTAAAAACTGAATAAATGTCAACAGTCAGAACGATTTGGGAGCTCTTGTAAGTACATATCACAAAGATAACATGCAGTTATGTTCCCTCCGAGATGCATGGCTGTGCAGCTGTAATAGCTCGGAAAGAGTGGAGACCACTGAGTGGAGTAACTAAAGAACTATTTATCAACAGGAATGACTATTTATTGAGAGTGATCAAGAACTAGCAATGACTTTGACTCCAGTCTCCAAACTGCCTGGGAGAACCAGTGCTCAGCCCCAGGATTCGTGTGCTTCAGCCCAGTTAGTTGAATGGGTCACGTTGTAAGCATTCAAAGTATTGAACCCAATCGTCCAAATTTGGATCAAATGGGGCTCAAGCTTTCTGAACAGAGGCATTATGATAACTTGCTGATTTGCTGAATAGACGTGCTTCCAACGACTTGTGTCTGCCATTTTCTGTGGCAAATTGAAAGTGCTCAGTTAATCATCTTTGCCAAATGTAATAGCTTGAAAAGAGTGGAGACCAAAAAATGGAGTAACTAAAGCACTGTTCATTAGCAGGAATAAATATTTATGGAGAGTGAGAAAGATGCTACCAATGACTTTGACTCATTGACTCAATCTCCAGACTGCCTGGGAGAGCCCACACTTAGCCCCAACAATTCATATGCTTCATCTTGATTGGCTGAATTGTTCACATGACCTTTTGAAACCTTGCCCATTACAGGGGCTCTCTACTACAGCAGCTAATTTAGAGTATCCATGCATTATAATAAACAGACCATGCACAGCAGTGATCTTGAGTGGGAATGAGGCATTGCTAAGCGTTAAGCACCAATGCAAAGACTGAAGCAGCTGGAGAGAGACTGAGTAAGAAAAAATGTAGCTGTGATTTGAAGGGTCTTCAAGCTGGGAGAGAGGGAATCTAAATTGAGAAAAAGCAAGATTCAACATTTGGTTTGATCGGATAAGCATCAAAGTCGAACTGCAGGGAGGAGTGTTCTGAAAGTAAGCACCTATCTATTCTAATCCCATTTTCCAGCTTTAACCTTGTTTTCTTGTCTTCAGCCACAGTCTTGTAAGTTATGGCATTTCAAATGTTCACCTAAATACTTCTTAAATGTTGTCAGTGTTCTTTCCTCAACCACTTTTTCAGGCAGTGAGTTCCAGATTCCTCTGGGTGAAAAGGTTTTTTCTCAAATCCCCTCCAAATCTCCTGCTCCTTACCTGAAATTTATGCATAACGGTTATTGATCTTTCTACTGAGGGGAAAAGTTCCTTCCTATCTACTTTGTCACTCCTAATGTTGTACACCTCAATTAGGTCCCCCTCAGCCTTCTCTCCTTTAAAGAAAGCAATCTCAAAGTCATCCAGCAAATCTCCTCTGCACCTTTTCTACTGCAATCACATCCTTCCTATCGTGTGTCGACCAGAACTCTACACACTGCTTCAGTTGTGGCCTAATGAGTGTTTTATACAGCTCCATCGTATCCCCCTGCTCTTGTATTCTATGCCTCAGCTGATAATGGCAAGTATCCCAGATGCTCCTTAACCACCTTATTTACTGTCTTGCTGCCTTCAGGAATCTTTGAACATGCAATGCAAGATCCCTCTGTACTTCCTAACATCCTTCCATTTATTGTGTATTCCCTTGCCTTGTTAGTCACCTCAAAATGCATTAGCTATGATATTGAATACTGGAACAGGCTTGAGGGGCTCTCAAGTCCATTTTCAAATCCTGTTCACATAACCTATAACCCATTGATTTTATTCTCCTTTTTCTAGCCTGGGAGTACTGGGAACACTTGTAATACCCTTCTGCCGCTCAGCTGATTTCTTGATATCAGGCCTGTCAGTTTTGGGATTGATTGTTGGTTGGCCTATTGTTAAAGCTGACTAATTGCTGCATTTAGATTTACAGTGAAGTCTGTGCACTGCTGCAGGTGGCTTCCTCCTCCAACTTGACTGTGTGTGCATCTAAACAACTGTGTAATGCCTTCTGGCTCATTCATCATTCATGGATGGAACAAAGCTGAACTGTTTCCAGATGTTGTTTTGTTATCTGTTCCAAGGATGTTGTATACACTTGGGATGAGAGGGATACTGTTATTTGATTTTTAAAAAAAATGTGCATCCACTCCTGAAAATAGATACTTAAAGGGAAAGTAGAATGTAGCAAAGTTATTTTAGTGCAAAATGCTCTATTTTATGTCATAAAGTTCCGAAAAATATTTGCAGACTTAGTTTTAAATGTCACATGTTTACCAACAAGCTAGTTTTCTTGTTCCACTCTTAGCTTCTGGGCCAGGGATATCTTACAGTAACTTTCTTGGATGCTACTGGAACCTCAATTTCAGAACTAGAGTCAGTCTGGAACCTCCCAATCCTGCTCCTGGTTAGAAATGATGAAAGATCTTTATTTCTGAATATAGCTTTATAAAATATTTAAATTAAAACACTCCCATTAGACATACCTTTTTTTTAAATTCACTATACATGAAGTTAAGCACTGCATTCAATTTGCCTACAAAGTGATTCATGACTATGTAGCAAAAATATTATGAACAATTCTTTAAAAGTGCAAACTCTTCCACCTGCAGTGTTTTCCAGATTACAAGATGGAAAGTTTTCTGCTCAGAATTTGAATATTAATTGTTCCTATGGTTTGCTCCTGATGTAAGAGGAAAGCTAAAATTTGTCATACTGAAACTAGATGCTCTCCTTGGTTGTATTATCTCAGGGTTTGTCATCTTCTTCTGTTTTAATATGTGAAAGTTATAGTCGTTATTTTTTTGAGCCCTCTTGCGAAATATATAATCTCAAAGGAATTAGGATATATTTTTACATAAGTAGGGAACAACTTCCGGAAAAATTCTGCAGCTGACACTTCTGCCTTGTTTGAGTGTTGACCAGGCCATATAGAACATAGAACACTACAGCACAAACAGGCCCTTCAGCCCACAAGTTGCACCGATTACATCCATACCTACCAAGCCATAGAACTATCTGTAACTCCTAATCCCATTAAATCCCATATACTCATCCAGGAGTCTTTTATATGAGATTTAATGGGATTGGGAGTTACAGATCGTTCTATGGCTTGGTAGGTATGGATGTGATTGGCGCAACTTGTGGGCCGAAGGGCATTCTACAAATATGTAGACCTTAATCTTGCCCGCCAAGGCCTTCTCATGATCCCTTCTGGCTCTCCTAATTTCCTTTTTAAGCT
This sequence comes from Carcharhinus amblyrhynchos, assembly GCF_965287045.1. NCBI lineage: Eukaryota > Metazoa > Chordata > Chondrichthyes > Carcharhiniformes > Carcharhinidae > Carcharhinus > Carcharhinus amblyrhynchos. The sequence goes on from NC_137348.1 coordinate 11,503,977, forward strand.
CCTTTCTACAAGCCTTATACTCCTCTAGATCCTTAACATCTCCTAGCTCTCTGATCCTTTTGTACACCTTTCTTTTCTTCCTGACTAGGTTCATCACAACCTTCGTGCACCACGGTTCCCGCGACCTACCAAAACCTCCTTGTCTCATCGGAACGTTGTCGTGCAGAGCTCCAGTCAAACATTCCTTGAAAATCTGCCATCTTCCTTCAGTACTTTTCCCCAAGAACACCTCCTTCCAGTTTACTTGTCCAATTATCTGCCTGATGTCTTCATATTTCCCCTTACTCCAGATGAACACCTTCCTAGCCTGCCTGATCCTATCTCTTTCCAATGCTATCGTGAAGGAGATAGAATTATGATCTCCATCCCCGAGATGCTCTCCCACCTAGAGATCTGACACCTGTCCTGGTTCATTAGCCAGCACCAGGTCAAGTACAGCCTCTCCTCTCGTAGGCTTATCCACGTGCTGTGTCAGGATACCCTCCTGAACACACCTAACAAACTCCTCCCCATCTAAACCCCTGACCCTAAGGATATTCCGGTTGATGTTTGGGAAATTAAAGTCTCCCATCATGACAACTCTGTTATTACTGCATCTCTCTAGGATCTGTTTCCCTATCTGCACCTCAACTTCCCTGTCACTATTGGGCAGCCTATAGAAAACACCCAGCAAAGTTATCGACCCTTTGCTGTTCCTACAGAGACACAGAGACTCCGTAGACAGTCCATCCACGACATCCACCTTCTCTGCAGCCATGACACTGTCCCTGATCAACACTGCCACTCTGCCACCTCTTTTGCCTCCCTCCCTGTCCTTCCTGAAACATCTGAATCCTGGCACCTGAAGTACCCAGTCCTGTCTCTGAGACATCCAAGCCTCTGTAATGGCCACCACATCACATTCCCAAGCAGCAGTCCATGCCCTAAGCTCATCTACTTTATTCACTACACTCCTGGTGTTAAAATAGACACACCTCAGATGTTTGGAGCTGTGTCCAAGGGAATGTTTTGATAAATTCTTGTGCTCTACTAGGTACTTAATGCCAGCAGTTGAAGCACTTCATTTATGGACCTTTTATAAATTGCATATAAGCTACAAATGTCTCAGTAATCATGTCATAATCCAATTTGATTGTAACCAGGTAAATTTAATGTTTCTCACACTAGTCATCCTCTTGGCAATCTGAACAAGATTAGTGATGTAGTACCAAATGATGGTATTATGCTGTGTGCCCGTACCCACAGAGAGCTGGGATGAGGTTGTCCTAAACTTATTGCATTTGGAACATTACAGCTGGCAGAGAGAAAAAAATCCTTGTCCCATTTAACCTGGACTAAATTCCAGTCTACAGCTAAAATTTGTTGGACAAATAGCACCACCACTTGTCTCACTTCCGTAAGTGGCCTTGATTAGTTTACTGTTGTTATGGTAAATATCATATCTTAGTATTTGTAATTTCCTATGTTTCGGCATTATACAATTAAGTGTGATGATGTGACTTATACCATGTTTTATCAGCCATCTAGTGTGAAATTTATGCAAGGGATCAATCCATTTTTGTTCTTTGTATTTGAAGATGATTGGAAATAGGAAGCACTGTCTGAATTTGTTAACACAAAATAGTTGGTTTGCCAAACAATGAAAAAGGTAAAGGGCCATAAAAAAGAGAAAGAGCTAATGGAATGGCAGGCAAGTTAGCCGAATGGGCAGGGAGATGGCAGATGAAGTTTAATATGGTTAAGTTCCTTAATAAATTTTGGGAAGACAAAATAGGAGAACCTACCTAGTGGAAATATAGGTGTGAACAAACTGCAAATGAAATTAGGGCTTCAAATACGTAACTTATTATAAATAAGTCTGTCGAAAGAAAAACTTGATTGCTTTTTCGATTTCATAAGTAGGGGCATAGAGTTAAAGAGTGAAGAAGTAATGATGTCATACAAATAAAAGCAAAATACTACGGATCTAGAAATCTGAAATTAAACAGAAAATGCTAGGTAAGCTCAGCATGTCTGGCAGCCTCTGTGGAGAAACACAGTTAACATTTTGAGTCCACGTGACCCTTCTACAGAAGTGAAGAGGGGGAGAAATATTTTCAATTATATACTTGGCGAGTAAGATGGCGCAAAATGGAAGGTCAGTGCGTTCAGAAGATTTTGATAAAGATGTTATGGACATGAGATAAAGGGCTGTGAATTGTGCCATTAGGGATTGAAGAGTGTTAATAGTGGCAAAGATAGAGTGGCAGAATATTCTAAAAGGAGAAAATAGGTCAGTGGGAGTAAAGCTGAGAAACCAGGGATAGTGGCCAGGTGGGATTGTGTTGAGACAAGCCAAGGGAACTGAATAACAAATAAAAAGGGGAGAGTCGAGATGGAGGGAAAAGTTCACAACCTAAAGTTATTGAACTCAATGCTAGTCCAGAAAGTTGTAATGCTTAATCGGGAGATGAGGTATTATTCTTCCAGGGTTGGGCTTCACTGGAGCATTGCAGCAGGCTGAAAATAGACATGTGGGCATGAGAACAAGACCCTCCCCATAATCAACTCACTTTGGAATTATCTCATGGGAGATACTTTCACTTCAATTACTCCATCAACAATTCATGTCCAGAGTTTCAGTCTTTCCCTCTGATATTCCTTTCCCTGGATCTCTGTATGCTTTCAGACTTCACCTTTCATGCACACTCCCAGATATTTGACTATGCCAAACAGAACACCACTGCCCCAAAAAACCTGCTATAAGGAGTCACCAACCTTCAGCTGTCTTCTCAGCTCTTGTGGCTTCTTTCAAGCTCACTTTTCCACTGTTCCCTGCAGCTCTGTCTCTTAATTTAGAGTATTTTTCTCTTCACTTAACAGTATCTGTTTCAGATTCTCGTCCTTGTACCTTTACTAGATAATGTTCTTGGAACCTCTTACTATCCCACTCCCTGGCTTGGGATCACCTTTTTGACGCCTTTGCCTGTGACCTCCTGCTCACTGAGACACCTTCTCTGGAGTGGTGCTCCTCTATCAGGTCACCTGACCACCTTTTCACGCTATATCACTTTTTCCTCTTTTATCTTCTGTGCTGGCTTCCCAAATTGGAAAAAAGTGAGCTGCGCATGTTCACAGGCTCTGTTCCTGCAGGCCCAGCCTACAGATGTGCACATATGCAGCCATTCCCTGGCTAGCACAAAGCAGAGTAAAAAGTCTGACAACACCAGGTTTTAGTCCAACCTATTTATTTGATAATGTACTCACAAGCTTTCAGGGTTAGCCCCTTTGTCAGGAGAATGGAGAGTTTTGGCCTCAGACAGAGCATATAAAGCACAGACAGTTTAGAGATTACTGATTAGAATGCGAATCCTTACACCTAACCTGCTGTTCAAGACCTGAAGTGGCTGATAATGTGAGTGGAAGGAGCACTGATCACAGGTTAAAGAGATGTGTATTGTCTCCAGACAGTACAGTAAGTGAGGTTTTGCAAACCCAGGCAAGTCACGGGGGTTACAGATAGTGCGACATGAACCCAAGATCTTGTGTTGTCAGACTTTTTACTGTGTTTACGCCAGTCCAACGCCGACATACCCACATCATTAGCACAAAGCAGCCCAGTGGGAACTGTAGGTCCTGTACTCTGTGTTTTTCTTTCTTCCTTTGGGGTTTGTTATAATCCCATGACTGTAGAGGAATAGCAACATAGTTTCAAGTTTGAATGGTGTGTGGCTTGGAGAGGGAACTTATAGGTTGTGCATCATGGGTTTGCTGCCCTTATTCCTTTAATGGTAGGTTTGGGAAATGCAAGTAAGGATGTAGTGAGACAACAGCTAAAATACTATGCATTATATGCAGATAAGGTTCATTAGGTTAATTTTTTGGCTGACAAAGTTATCTAAGTAAAAAGTCTGACAACACCAGGTTTTAGTCCAACCTATTTATTTGATAATATACTCGCAAGCTTTCGGGTTAGCCCCTTCGTCAGGTGAATGGAGAGTTCTGGCCTCAGACAGAGCATATAAAGCACAGACAGTTTAGAGATTACTGATTAGAATGCGAATCCTTACACCTAACCTGCTGTTCAAGACCTGAAGTGGCTGATAATGTGAGTGGAAGGAGCACTGATCACAGTTTAAAGAGATGTGTATTGTCTCCAGACAGTACCTCACTTACTGTACTGTCTGGAGACAATACACATCTCTTTAAACTGTGATCAGTGCTCCTTCCACTCACATTATCAGCCACTTCAGGTCTTGAACAGCAGGTTAGGTGTAAGGATTCGCATTCTAATCAGTAATCTCTAAACTGCCTGTGCTTTATATGCTCTGTCTGAGGCCAGAACTCTCCATTCACCTGACGAAGGGGCTAACCCGAAAGCTTGCGAGTATATTATCAAATAAATAGGTTGGACTAAAACCTGGTGTTGTCAGACTTTTTACTGTGTTTACGCCAGTCCAACGCCGGCATACCCACATCAAAGTTATCTAATACAGAATGGTTGAGCAGTTTGGGTCAAAACTCATTGGAGTTTAGAAGACCAAGGGGTGATTTTATTGAAAAATATATGATTGAGAGGGCTTGACAAGACAGGATATATGTTGAGAGGGTGTCACCCCTCATGGGGCAATCTAGGCTAGGCAGCATGGTAACAAATTAAAGGACTGCCAATTTCAGATGGAGATAAGGATGAATTTCTTCTCCCCTAGTGTTGTGAATCCTTGAAATCCTGTCTTTAAATCACTGAAGATATTCACAACTCAGGTCAATTGTTGAATATGGGGAATCAAGGATTATGGGAAACAGACAGGAAAATGGACTTGAGGCCAAAATCAGATAAGCCATGATCTTGATGATTTGCGGAACAGGGTCTAGTAGCTATTTCTTATGAACTAGAGAGAATGGATTTTATTTGTTTGTGGAGAACATTGTTTTTAAAGTTTGTTTATTAGTGTCATAAGTAGGCTTGTATTAACACTGCAATGAAGTTACTGTGAAATTCCCGAAGCCGCCACACTCCGGCTCCTGCTCAGGTACACAGAGGGAGAATTTAGCATGGTCCAATGCACCTAACCCGTCTTTTGGACTGTTGGAGGTCTGTATATAAAAGTCTGTGTAAATGATTTAAGTTGAGAAAAGATTAATGGAGCCATTTTGTCTTGAAGTGTTGAAGAAAAGGAATAAAAGGTGTCGGAATGTGAATTTGTAATCTGATATTGTGGTGGGTTTGAGGTGCAGCTAATTAGGTCAGATAAGTTGAGAGCTTGTCAAAGGGAAATCACATGTAAAATTTTGCACTGTACAAGAGTTCAATGAGTAAAAGGAAGAAGATTTGGTATGTTTATTGGCCCAAAAACAGAGACAAACTCAACATGAAAGATTTTTATATTTTGGAAAAGTTAAATTCAACGACATGCTGAGGACTTGGAATTATAGATGAAAGTGAAAAGGAGAAATGTTGTTGGCTGGGGGAGGTAGACCTGCTGCAGAAGCTCTGGGTTGGGAGAAGGTGCTGTTTGAATCAGCCTGAATCAAGCCAGAAAAGTCCTGAGGCCAAAGAAAGCAATCTTTTTCTGAGGTTTGAATTTCCGCAGCAGAATGGAGGAGGTGTTGAGAGATTGTGTGGCCTGTGCCTTATGAAAGTGAAACCGGTTTTGCCTTGGGGTAGTATTACTAGATTTTTATAGTTAAACATCTGTCAAGGAGTGTGGCCAGGTGATGTTAACTTGTGGGTCTGACTGAGTAGGGAGTCTTTTTGAGGGATTGTTTTGCAAGGCTAATTTTTAACTATGTAGCTGTTGTGTGCTTAAGTTTTCTTTTCTCCTTGTTAATAAACCTTGTACTTTTAAAATCACAAAAGTGTTATTAGATTTTGTGCTGCTGAGCTTAGTATGTTTCCTTGGTTTCAGAATACTAAATAATTTGGCCCAGTAAGCCAAGTTTCCCTCTGGGATTTAGTTTGTTTAGCAGTTAACATCTGCTATGGTCATAACGACAAGGTTTTGAAGCTAAAATCATGAGGAGACTTTCAATACAGGATCAGTGAAGATTGATGAAATTTAATTTTTTTTCAGTATGGAGTATTCTAATAGAATTGTATAGGGTAAAGCTGTTTCTTTTGGTTGGGCAGTAAGTGATGAATGTCTGTAATTTAAACTGGTCAACTAAGTGGTTCAGGTGATAGGAGAAATTTCTTCAAACGGTTGAAAGTATTGAATGCTTCGCCACAGGCAAAGATCTGTCTAGCTTCTCCCTTGGCTCCAGAACTATTTGAAGCAGATGATAAAGGGCAATGGTAAAATTTGGGACGGTGACATTAGTTTGCATTGTTCTCGCAATATCCTTCACCAATGATGTATCTTTATGGTTCTCACTGTATGATCTGAAAAAAAAGGTGGAGCAAACCTGATGGAAACAAATATTTTTATTTCAGGAGTTTGGAATTGGTAAATTATCTAATTCCTGCATTTTTTAGATTTAAATTTTTCTTAGACAGGTTAACACTAAAATAGTGTTGTTTGCTACAAGAAAATATTATACATTTTTGGTAGTTTTGGCTCACCTGGTTTACATGAAATAGAATTTCAAGTTGAGGTCTATCTGTTTTTTATTCCATACGGTTGAGGAGTTTTCATGGAAGGTTGGAAAACGTCTCTTACTTTTGCTTTTGTTGTTGAATAGAATTTTGACTAGAAAATGCAGGGAACTGGTAAAATGATATATTTTCCTCTTTGTGTCATTTTAGGATACGCAACTGGTGGTAGAGGCCTTCAAGTCTGGGTTTGAACAGCCTGGAGATGTTGAGTTTGAAGATTTCAGTCAGCCTATGAAACGAACAGTTTCTGAAAGCAGTCTCTCCAATAGCAGATCTGATGGCAAACAAGAATCTAAAAGTGGCAAATCCAAGGGCAAACTCTGGCCTTTCATCAAGAAAAATAAGGTAAAAGCATTCAGTATCTGTGTACATTAATCTTACAAATGTCTTGCCTCATGTAGTATCTATCATGGTTTTGTGTAACTAATGTAATATTCCATGACTTTGTAATGGGGTTGGTGGCATCGCTATGAATTATTTTGATTTTACTTCAATCTTAAATTATAGTTTTGTTTATTTATGTTTATTATGGTTTGTTGTTACATTTTGCTTAAAAAGATCATGTTTTTGTTTTCCACGCAAGTAACTAACAAACTGACCATGTTTTCCACATCATGTGCAGCAGCATGTTCTTTTACTAAACATCCATTGAAGTAACAATTTTTTTTAAACATAGGACAATCGTTTTGTACTTTTCTGTGATATAATTTTCTCATAGGATTTAGCAGTTCATAGTAGGTATGCCAGCTTAACCTCAATTTTGTGTCCTAATAAATTACCAGAAAATTAATGTTTATCAAAAAAATTGAGTTACAAAATATAAATTTCAGACAGAAACATAATTACTCCCGGACAGCAGAGAAATGCACACTTTCTCTGAATTTCACTAAAAAATATTATTTCAAAATAAAATTTATTAACATGAGAGAAATCAGTATAATGTAATCTTGAATCCTGGAACTTGGCGAAAAAAAGCATTTTAGATCTATCTTGCATACAAACTGCAACACAAAATTAATTTGTGGTAATATTCAAAAGCTCCATGTGAAAAGTAAAATATGGTAGAATCTATTTCTATGAACATATTTTATTTATATTCTATGGAATAGTTCAAAACTCTCCACAGTGGTTTCCTATTTGCTTTTGCGCGCGCGCTGTTTGTGGGAGCCAGGGGTTGATAAAAATTCAGTCCCTCAATGTTAATATTGGATCCCAATGATCAAGAGCTGGTGTTTCTAAACTCCTCGATTCTTCTGTTCCTCAGCTCCATTTGGACTCTTATTTTCTGATAAGGTGGCCTCCTTATTCTTCCCAAAAGAACAGACAGGTTGAGGGTGCGAAAAAGGAAGCTAAAGCCCTACTCATTGATATCAAGCTGCATACGGTTAGGTGATGCATAATTAGGCACTGTAGGAAAATATCCCTGATACATGCCTAGCTCATATGATTAATGTCATTTGGACACAATATCAAAGGCCTAGTGAGTAAAAAGAAGCTGTTGGGGGTGATCTTACCAGAATTTGGCAAAATGTCAATTCTGTTGAGAAAATCGGCATGAAACTCTCCAGCTCCACTGGTCTGTTTTTCCTCCAGATCTCGACACTTTAACATCTGAGAAGAACGCTATCACTCTGGTGGGGTAGTGCTGGCTCCACAGAGGGTCCAATCACAAATAAGAATAACCCCTCCCCCACACTCACAATTTTCCCTGGCAACTCATTCAGCAAAAAGTCTGACAACACCAGGTTTTAGTCCAACCTATGTTGTTGTTGTTGTTGTTCCTGGTGTTGTCAGACTTTTTACTGTGTTTACACCAGTCCAACGCCGGCATACCCACATCATGACAACTCATTCAGTGTCAGCTACCCTCCAACCAGGTTGGCTATACTGACCATTTGAGCCTCCAGAGGAATCCCCTCAGGTTTGTATTTGACCAGACCTGTGTATGAATATTTAGTGAGCAGGGATAATTTGATGAAAGGGGTGGATGATGAAATTTAGTAAAATTTATTACAGTCAGGTTCAAGCCCATTCTGGCTATGTACATCATTATATTGCTGGCGAGAGGTAGATAAAATCAGAAGCTGCAATCTCACCGGTGAGATTTCCAATTTCTGTTTTCTGGTGGATTTTGCACCTTCTTTGGCAATCTCTCACGTGAATAGCGCAGGGCTCAAAATCCTGCCCGTTCTTTCCAAAGAATAGAAAGAAAACTGAGGGAAAAAAGTAAGAACACTCAATAATAAAATAATCCTCAGCATTAGTTTAATATTTCAGTGTTCAACAGTATTGAACATTTAAATTGATTAAGAATTGTTTCAACTGGAATTAACGAACCTAGAGCATATGGAATGAGCTGGTAATGCAGTGAAGTGGGAACAGTGAGTGCAAGGGCTTCCAGCAATGGGAATTCGGTGGAGTATGAAATCAATGTTTTAAAGGGGTTTGCATTAAATTAATACAGAAACTTCTTTTTACTAAACTGAAATTTAAGTTTACATTTCAAACTCTCAACTGAAGTGTGTTGGTAGATGCTGTTTGGTGAACAAGGCCAGGGGCTAAGCATCAGATTGTGTAGTTGGAAGCTGGTGATTTGTGCCGGATAAGCATACAAAGGGAGTTAGTTGCGAGTGTTCAAGCCAAGAACATAAAGGAATGAGCTGGGAATAGTATGATAGTCAAACTAATGTCACTGGGAATTGAGAGATTGGGAGTTGGGTGCAGAATGGGAAAGAGTGCGTGAAGTAAATTAACTAATATTAAACACATGGCCTGTGAACTAATGAATAGAATTTTGGAAATCAAAAATATTGCCAGGTCAAATTAGAGAGAAAAACATAACCAAACACAGACACTGGAAATGAAGACCCACCAGCATTGTCCTGATTATAATTGAAGAGGAAATTAAAGGTAAAAACAGAAGAAGGGGGAAAATGGGATGGGTGAATAACATTGAGATGTGGACTAAGGGGAGGCTTGAAGAAAGCTAGAGAAGTAGTAACATGATGCAATGACCCTACTAGGGCTATGATGAAAATGACTGAAAATATCATCTTAAACATAGAACTGTTAACTAAACCAAAAATGACAATACAGGAGGCAACAGTGATGTATTTATTATTCCAACAGGACTTGGGACCTTCAAGTGCCAGGTGTTAGGCAAACCAGACTGTTAAACGTGCCACGTGTTAGATATGTATCACTGAAACTCCAAATCGTAGAACTTCAGTTTAAAACAATGCCAACACATGAGGCAGGAAGAGCAATTTCTGGATGAAGCATTTGAGGATGGTCACAGCATTGAGGTATAAGGGAATTAGAGGAGGTTGGAGGAGAAAGGATAATGAATACCCAAGAAGTTTTGAATTTTTATCTTGTTACCATTGAGTTTTTCAAGAGATTTTAATTTTTATTTAGTTTTCCTTGGCTTCTCACTCGTAATATTGAGCCAGAAGTCATTGAATTTTAGTTCTTTTTTACATTCTTGAATCCTTTGGAAACCACTCTCTTTAGCCAGAGGAATCTGCTCCTCTGAGAGTTTAGTTCATGGTGCAGGCATGTAGTAACTATTCTTCCTACCCTGAATTTCTCCAACTGTTACATCAGTGCTTATTTAAAATTGAAGTCAAATTCACATGTGAGATCCTGAATAGTGTTTCCAGATGACCTCCACCTTGATATGAATCAGAATGTCATTTGTTCTTGGGTCAGCCAGGATCAAAGTGTCAACATTTTCAAGCGTATATATTATTCCCTCCAGGCTGTGTTATGTGGGTGGTTTAAAAACATGGCTTGAAGAACTGTTTGCTGATGTTCCCACTCAAACTCTTTTTCTTGTGTTTTTCCACGGGGCATATGTTTTTTTCTGTGAATAATGAACTCCATGGGTACCTGTCATTAATGGTCCTTGCTTACGAACAGAACTTCGATCTTAGAACAAAACACACGCATTGTGAGCACATAGATTGTGAGCTGTATGTTGATTTTCCTCATGACGTGTCAAGCGATATATGTTAAAATCATTACCTTCTGGTTAAAAAAAACCTGGCATATCTACTGAAGTATAATTTACAGAGTTGAAGTGTGCATGTTTTGCAGAACTGTAACTACTTTTGCATGAGCTTTCTATCAAAATATTCTTGTTGCTTTCTGATTTTACCTTATTCTCCCTTTTGTTTATCTTTTCTCATTAATTTCTTTTGTCTTATCAATTTTCTTTGCAATATCATGGCTTAAATATTTTTGTTCATGGGCTTTTGTGGTTCTTATTTCTGTTTGCTTTTTTTTCTCCTTTTATTTTACCCTTTTTACTTACCCATCTCTTACTCGTAGCTTATGTCCCTTTTAACATCTCCTCATCAGCCTCCTCCTCCTCCCCCTACCTGTTCCTCACCTTCTGCTGTTCCAAATGGCCCTCAGTCTCCCAAGCAGCAAAAAGAGCCCCTCTCTCACCGCCTGAATGAATTTATGACCTCCAAACCTAAAATCCACTGTTTCAGGAGCCTAAAGCGGGGGGTAAGTTTGCTTCGATCTCTTTGTAATTCTCTTTCAATCTTTGCACGCCTCTTTTAAAAAGTGTGTGTGTGTTTGTACTGTGTGTGTGGTTGTGTGTGTATATATTTATATCCTGGCTGAAATTGTAGAGCACTTTGCAGTTAGCAAATTATGTCCTTTTTCTCTTCTTTGTACTATAATGCTTAAAAATGTGCAGGAATGCAGCTTGGGTTTTACAATACTAGAGTTTCTCAAAGACTTTTATTAATTTGTTAAGAAATCTTAACAATTTTACACCAGCAGATTTTCATTAAGCAGATTTAAAGTCACTGGCAAAAGAGCCAGAGGTGAGTTACTTTTACATAGTTATGGTCATCTGGAATGCACACCTCAAAGGGCGGTGAAAAGCAGATTTAGTAGCAACTTTCAAAAAGGAATTGGATAACTACTTTCAGGGGGGGAAATTATAGGACCCAGGAGAAGATTAGGACGAAATAGATAGCTCTTAACGAGAGGCTACAGAGACACTATGAAACAAAAGGCTTTGTTGATATTGATATGGGCTGGAAAATTCCATCATGCCGGGTTCCTCTGCGATAGATGCAGTGGGCCATTCAAACATCCATTGACTTTGGCAGGACCGGTAGATCCTGCCAGCAGTGGAGGGAGATGGGGGGTATGTTCATGCCATGGACTTCAGACAAAATTCAAACCAGCCTTCAATTTTAAAAACACAGTGCTACTGTCGTTTGCTTAGAATAGTAATTATCATAAGAATGTCCTTCTCTTCTGTCAAGCAATGTGGAGTACTACGATTGACCCAATAACCATGGGCTAGCAAGCAGGGAAAAGACAGGATTTGCACTGTTGCTGGCTTTCAGCAGTTCTCTGCTGAATATTCTGCCATTTAAGGGGACACTATTTGCTTTGACTCAGTGCATCTCACAAACAAATAGATTACGAATTTCTACAGGCTATGCTCATGTGAAAATTGGTAACTTGATCCAGGTAACAAAGGGCTTCAGTGTCTCATAGAATATTCCAGCACGGGGTCAGCACCTTTGAGATGAGAATACTTTGGGGTGGGTGAGTAATTATTACAAAGCACATTGGAAGTATTTTAGTGAGAAGAAATTGATTCAGTCTTTCAGTAAATTGCTAGAAATAGATATAAAAATGTTTAATACAAAATCATATGTAAATTACCTAAGACCTAGATGCTACTTTTTCCCCTTGTGTATCTGTAGGAGATTTAAATCTGCTTGGCTCTGTACAAAAGGTTACTTCCAGTAACAAAAGGTAACACTTGTGATGCACACACTGTTTCTCCTACAGTATCGTCAAATTACGTTGTATTCACAGCGTCGCATCAGGCTTTTTGAGTGGCTATATTCTAACTATGCCTTTAATGTGCTACACCAATAATTCACATTTATTGCAAATTATATATTCTCCTGCTTGTAGATTTTTGTGTCCTGCCAAATGCCATGAAGCATATAATGGTATAATAAACAGGTATCTTCCAGAAGAAATGAAATATTTTGAAGAGTGAAATCATAAAAAGGCAGTATAAAAGGAGAAACGTATTGAAAACTTAAGTTGCATTTCATGTTGTTTCCATAAGTTAAGGATGTTTAGGACAAAACAGATGCAAATGTTTCTTTACTATTTCGGTTTCTGCTAATTTTGGTGGCTTGATACAATTTGGCAAAAGCCTTCCTTGCAAAGAAAATAAATTGATTGAAAAATATAGGTTAGCCAGAGGCCCTGATGGTAGCTAGACCACCAAATGACACAGTGGTTGCATCATCTTGCCTACAGCTAAATATATTGGCCTTTTTCAAGAAATTTAGAATTTTGCAGTTTATAATGGTAAAAGATTTGCTAACCAGAAAACTGAACGTTGGCTGATACCTTTATTCCATACTCAGTACTTGAAAGTCAGTTCCAAATTACACAGCTTTCAAATTGTTTTTGACTGCATTGGAAATTCATTGCTTTTTTTTAAAAAAAAGTCTTTGGTTTTATTTGTCTACAGAAGTTGCCATTTTAAAAAGACAGTTAATTCTCCGTTATCCATTAGTTGTAGGTACAGTTTTAAGAATCAGTTTTTACAAACTTCATCTTCTTGTAGTTATTTCATCAAGAACCTGTGTCTTGGCAAAATGCTCATGATATTTTCTAGATTATCTACATCATAGTCAGTAGTCAGATTCAGCATTCAGTTTCAGTGTTATCATTATTTGTCTCAATGTTCATTTATTCCACAACATAGATGTGATCATACGAATTAAGAGCAAGATTAGGCTACCCGGTCCATCGCACTTGCTCTGACATTCAATAAGATCATGGCTAATTTGACTAACCTCCTTTCAACCTTCAATAACTTTCCACCACCCTGTTAATCAAGAATTTATCTACCTTTGCTTAAAAATATTCAAAGATTCTGCTTCCATTGCCTTTTGAGAAAGAGTTGCAAAGACTCTTTTATCCTCCGAGAAATAAATTCTCCTCATCTCTGTTTTAAATGGGTAGTCCTTTTTTTTAAAAAGTGACCCATTGTTCTAGATCCTCCCACAAGAGAAAACATCCCCTCCATATTCACCCTGTCAACACCCCTGAGGAAGTTGTATGTTTCAACCAAGTCGCCTCTTGCTTTTCTAAACTCCTAATAGATACAAGCCTAGCCTGTCCAATCTTTCCTTAAGAGACAACCTGCCCTTTCCTGCTATTAGTGCAGTAAACTGTCTCGGAACTGCTAACACGCTTACATCCTTCCTTCAATAAGGAGAACAGTACTATACACACAACTCCAGATACGGTCTCACCAGTATAAGAACATAAGAAATAGGAGCAGGAGTAGGCCATCTAGCCCTTCGAGCCTGCCCCGCCTTTCAATAAGATCATGGCTGATATGTTGTGTCTCAGTTCCACATTCCTGCCCTCTCCCCATAACCCTTAATCCCCTCGCTTATCAAAAACCCATCAACCCGTGTCTTAAAAATATTTAGCGAGGCAGCCTCCACCACCTCAACGGGCAGAGAATTCCAGAGATTCACCACCCTTTGAGTGAAGAAGTTCCTCCTCAACTCCGTTCTAAACCGCCCCACCTTGATCTTGAGGCTGTGCCCCCTAGTCCTACTGTCCTTTCTGAGTGGGAAGAGTCTCTCCACCTCTAACCTATCCATCCCATTCATCATCTTATACGTCTCAATGAGATCTCCCCTCATTCTTCTAAACTCTAACAAGTACAAGCCTAGTTTATTCAGCCTCTCCTCATAGCTCAACCCCCTCAACTCCGGTATCAGCCTAGTAAACCTCCTCTGCACTCCCTCCAAGGCCAAAATATCCTTGCATAAGTACGGCGACCAAAACTGCACACAGTACTCCCGCTGCGGCCTCACCAATGCCGTATACAGCTGCAGCAAGATCTCCCTACTTTTATATTCAATCCCCCTCGCTATGAAGGCCAGCATCCCATTAGCCTTCCTGACCACCTGCTGCACCTGCAGGCTGGGTTTTTGCGACTCATGCACAAGGACCCCGAGGTCCCTCTGCACCGTCGCCTGCTGCAGTTTTTCGCCACGTAAGTAATAGTCCTTCCTACTATTATTCCTACCAAAGTGGACCACCTTGCACTTGCCAACATTAAATTCCATTTGCCAGTTCCTGGCCCATTCGCCCAGCCTATCTAGATCCTTCTGCAGACTTTCCACACCCTCCGCGCAATTTGCCGTTCCACCAATCTTGGTGTCATCAGCAAATTTCGACACCATACACTCGGTTCCCTCCTCCAGATCATCTATATAAATGGTAAATAGCTGAGGCCCCAGCACCGACCCCTGGGGCACTCCACTAGTCACCGACCGCCAATCCGAATAGCACCCATTCACCCCCACTCTCTGCCTCCTATTTGACAACCAATCCTCTATCCACGCTAACACCCTACCCCCAACTCCATGCCCCCTTACCTTCTGCAATAACCTCTTGTGAGGTACCTTGTCAAACGCCTTCTGAAAATCAAGAAAGACCACATCCACTGGCTCTCTTCTATCCACCGCCCTAGACACATCCTCATAGAACTCCAATAAATTTGTCAGACACGACTTCCCCTTAACGAAACCGTGCTGCGTCTGCTCTATCAAGCAATTCCCCTCAAGATGCCTCGCTATTTCCTCCTTGATGACGGATTCTAACATTTTGCCTACAACAGACGTTAAACTAACCGGCCTATAATTCCCTGCCTTTTGCCTGGCACCCTTCTTAAACAACGGCGTAACATTAGCTGCTTTCCAATCTTCCGGCACTTCCCCAGAATCTAGCGACGTTTGGAAAATAACCACCAAGGCATCCACTATCACCTCCGCCATTTCTTTCAGAACCCTCGGATGCATTCCATCCGGTCCTGGGGACTTGTCCACAAGTATCCTGACAGTATCCTGTCAGCTAAAGCATAACCTCCGTACATTTATGTTCAATTCCCCTTACAATAAACCATAGCATTCTATCAGTTTTCCTACTTTCTTGTCACACCTATTTGCTTTTGTGATTCAAGTAGGGCACCCAGATCCCTCTGCATCTCAAAGCTGTACAGCCTCTCACAAGTTAAATGATATGCCTTTTATCCTTTCTACCAAAATGGACAATTCCACATTTGCCAGATCTTTGCCCACTCACTTAGCCTTTATGTATCCCTTTGGAGTCTCCTTGTATCCTCTTCACAATTTACTTTCCTACCTATCTTTTGTGTCATCAGCAAATTTAGGAACCATACCATCAGTCATTTATATAAAATTGAGAAAAGTTGGCCCCAACAAGTGGCACACCACTTGTTACGTCCTGCTGGTTTATTTGGTATCATAAGCTTTCGGAGCACTGCTCCTTTATCAGGTGAGTAGCCACTTACTTGATGAAGGAGCAGAGCTCTGAAGGCTTGTGATACCAAATAAACCTGTTGGAATTTAACCTGATGTTGTGAGACTTCTTAATGTGCCCACCTCAGTCCAATGCTGGCATCTCCACATCATGACATCCCGCTGAACAACTCAATTCTTCAATGAATGTTGTTAATATATTTTCACATGCAACTTATTGTAAAAGTTTATTTCTTAGTGTCATGAATAGGCTTACATTAACACTGCAATGAAGTTACTATGAAAATCCCCTAGTTGCCACACTCTGGTGCCTGTTCAGACATACTGAGGGAGAATTTAGCATGGCCAATGCACCTAACCAGTACATCTTTTAGACTTGAGAGGAAACCGGAATACCCAGAGGAAGCACATGTAGACATGGGGAGAATGTGCATACTCCGCACAGACAGTGAGTCAAGCCAGGAATTGAAACCAGGTCGCTAACACTGTGAGGCAGCAGTGCTAACCACTGTGCCACTGTGCTGCCCAAATTGGTTTATTTTTGTGAAAATAATGGTATGAAAAAGGCCCATGGCTTCAATTGTGCAAAACTGTCTGAAATGGTTTAATTTTTCGAAATAAAAGGGATTTGAGAACTGATTAAAAATTCCCACGTTTAATTCATAATTAATGGACCTTTTTTTAAAAGGTTGAATACAATGGTCGCTTCTTTGACATTTGCGTCCTAAACTACCTTTCTGCCACTAATTTGAAATGTATGAACTTTTGTGCTTTGTTTATCTCTTTGGAAATCAATGTCTGAATTTTTCTAAGTATAAAGAGGAAAATTAAGTGCATATTTATTTTTAAATTTTGTTGGTTTTACATTTTTTCCTGTTTGATTTTATACATTCTTCATAGCATTATATAATGGAATTTCTAGTTTGAAAAGAAGAACATTTTCAATATTTGAGCATTTCATAGTACCCACAGTACTTAACTTGAAAGATAAAAATTAAGAATTACAAATACATTTCCTCAATCAAGGTTTGCACAGTATTTTGAAAAGTACTGAAAAATTTCATTGTCAGGAGATCCACCAGTGTATTTCCAACTTGTAAACAGTGGTTGCGTAAACAGATGCCATTACTTTCGGACAGTATCCGATAGCAATATTGCCAAATACCTAGCACAAAATGGTCAACTGCAAAGTACAATGCAGCAAAAAAGTTAAATATAATCACCACTTAAGTGGAGTCTTCAGAAATCAGTAATTCATGAATTATGCCAGAACCTGAATGCCATCCAGAATACCCTCATATGGATGGTATCTTTAAATTAGGAGTGTAATAACAGAGTGAAAATTTGAACGGAACCATTTGCTGTAGTATTTTTGTTGGCTGTTCCCTTTAAGAAAAAGTAGAATTGGAATAGATAAACCTGTGGAAAGATTTATCACTTAAAGTCTTATTGTGAGAAGCAACATCAGAGACATCAAGGGTAAATGTGCTTTTGTAAATTGCATTAAGGTGCTAGCTGGATGTAAGATGGCAATCTGACTGCGATCAGGATGCTTGTATTTGCTACAGGTATTCTTGAACCAATAGCAACTTGGTTTACGAACTATGCTGTTACATCCACCAATGGTTTTAACCTTTTCCTTCTATCTATCTTGCAATTTCTTAAAATATTCAAAATCTTTCCTCAAGTAATGGGAGATATTTCTCTCAAGCAGTGGAGCCTATAAATAATTGCCTACTCTGCACTTTGCCTAAAAATGCTTTGCAGAATTTTTAATCAGAGTTATAGTAGAACTGAGTAATATGGTTTCTGTGGAAGCTCTGCTTTCCACAGAAAATTACAGTGTGATTTTAGCTGCAACATCAAGCTACCAAAATAATTTGCAACTAATTGCTTATGAACTATAAGCACATCTCATACTTGTAAACATTTTACTTATCTTCCAGTCAATATATTTAGACAGTTAATCAAGGTAAAAAAAAAACTCTGAGCTGATTTTCCTAATAAAAAGAAGGATTTTAAAAAACTTTTCCAACTAGGCAAATTACTGCACAAATATTTGGCTCCAAATGTCTAGATTCCTATTTCTGCTGCATGTTTTATTTTATATCTGCCAGCAAGGGATAAATAATCTCCCATTAAAGTGGGTCAAATGCAAAATGCTGAAATTGCTATTTGCCCTGTAGTTCAATTGGAAGATTAAGGATGTGTTTCTGTTTCAAGTTTTCCTTTCACGTCCGAGAGGGAAGGCAATTGAAAAGTTGACCTTATCATTTGACTCTGGTTCCAACAAAATTCAGATAAACCTTGACCATAGAACATCCCTGCGAGGTGAAGAGAAGTTGTAGAAACTCCATCCTTGATTGAGGAAATATGGTATTTCAGACCTACCCTGTATTTGACTAAATGTAGCGGGTAACAACTAGTTTTGAATTGCTGGCTCTTAATACGGATGTGTTCTTTCCCACAAACGTGCACCTCAGACTCGGTCTTTCTATTTTCACAAAGAACTGATGAAGAGGACATTAGGGAAACCTACTTATGCATATGAGGCGAGGGAATTTGTTGTAAGTCTATGTATGGTGACTTGCCATACACCCACCCTGCAGTTATTAGCCCCACTTACACAAGCAATTAAGTTGTATTTTGATCTCTCTTCACACTGACAAATATATGCTTAATTACGAATCGTTGAAATACATCAAGCTGAATAGGCAGAGCTTATGTTACTATGAAATGTAAAATAACATGTTTTAAAATGTTTTAAAGCTGTAAAAGCTGATGGGCTGCGCTATTTATAATGCAGAAGACATCAGGAATTATACTAATTAAACCTCTTGGAAAAAGCCTTACATGTTGAAGGAAGTTGTTAAACCCAACTGAGCGACACTCCATAACTGGTCAATTTTTTATTTATTTTCCTAAAACAATTTTGGTGCAAGCTTAAGTTTGCTTTATTTTATAAAAGTTATGACCGAGAATATTGTTTTCTGGACACCCCTTTGAGTTAAAGTAAAATATTTGCATACCTTTATTCATAGACATTGATAATTAACTCAAACAATTTGTGTAATGCAGTATTAAGTAGTTCACAGAGATATTACCAAAATACAGTTGATTTTGAGACCAAATCTGAGCATCTAATCAACTAACAATCTCATCAGGTGGTCAGTGCAAGGTATTATGCTAAAATTACTTCATTTTGGCATAGTACATTAGAATATTTGTCTGCAGCACTCTTGTCATAAGGTAAGAGTTTGTACCTCTGACCTTTCTAAAACTGAGTTCTACTTTTGCCCAAAAACCAAATTTTTCCCATAGAAGGAAACTCCAAAGAATTGCCTTCCAATTGTCCACTTCCCAGAAACCAGTCTCAAAATACTGTTTGCAAAGATTAGGAATGGGTAGTTCCTTTGATTAGGTTAAAAGTAACATGCTGCGGATGCTGGAATCTGAAACAAAAACAGAAAATGCTGGAAATTTTCAGCAGATCTGACAGCGTTTGTGAGAGGAGAATAGAATCATCATTTTGAGTCAACAATAATGTCTTTATATTATCTTTGATTTTTACCAAAGCATTTTCAACAATTAGTACTATCCCCCCAAAAAATCAAACTAATAAACCACCTTGAACATGTTGATGATGCACATTAACTGGGACAATAACAATAACTTATATTTATGTGCCACTTTTGAATGTAATTAAACATTCAAATACACTCCACAGAAGCATTATGGAGCAAAATTTGACATGGCCATCCACAGGAGATATTATGACAGATGACCAAAACTTGGTCAAAGCGCTAGGTTTTAATGAGTACCTTTAAGGAGAAAAGAAAGGGAGATTTAGGAAGGAAAGTTCAGAGCCCAAACAACTGAAAGCATGACCAGTAATGCTGGAATGATTATGATCAGGGCTGTGCAAAAGGATGGAATTAGAGGATTGCATATATCTGAAAGAGTTGTGAAGGAGCTTGTAGATCTAGGAAGGTGTCAGGTTGTGGAGATATTTGAAATCGGGTTGAGAATTTTAAAACTGAGTGCTTAATCAGGAACTGAGGAGTGAATGAGTCTTGATGAATTCAGGACATAGCCAACAGATTAATGAATGATGCCAGGTTTATGGAGGATAAAACATGGAAGTCTGATTCAGAGTGCATTGAAATAGTCAAATTGAGAGAAACAAAGATACAAATGTGGGTTTTAGCAACAGATAAGCTGAGGCAAGGGGCAAAGTTGCGCAGGGTTACAGAGGGTAATACAGGTGATCTTCATGCTGGCTGAGATATGTGATCAGAAACCTGTATTGGGATCAAAAATGGCACCAAGATTATGAACAATCTGGTTTGGCCTTGGACAGAGGAGAAGGGTAGTGTCAATGACCAGGGAAAAGAGTTTGTCATAGAAATTAGAGACGTTTTTATTTTCCCAAATTGAATTGAACAACACTTCTGTCCTTCCAGTCAAATAGTTGATAATTTGGAGGTAGGGGAGGGGCCAAGAAAGGTGTTAGTAGTGAGATAGAGCTTGGTGTTATCAGCATGCATTTGGAAATTAACGCTACATTTTTGGATGATAACACTAAGGATAAAACATGGATGAGAAATAGGAAGAGACCGGGAATCGATCCTTGTGGGATGCCAGAGGTAACTGTGCAGGAGCAGTAAAATAATCCATTGCAGATGATTCTCTGGTTAGGATTAGATAAAATTAAAATGAAATTGGGCAAGTCCCACTCAGCTAGATTGCAGTGGAGAGGCTTTGAAGGAGGTTGGTGTGGTTAAACACATGAAAGGCTGCAGACAGGACAGGGCAGCATATTTTACTTTTGTCACATTCACACCGTATGTGATTTGTGAGTTTGAGGGTTTATACCTTGACCTCCAAGAATACCTTGGAGTTTCTGGAAAGATGGACATTGATGTGGGAGACCACAGCATGTTCAAGCACTTTGAAGACAAAAGGAAGGTTGGAGATGGGGTCGTGCTTTGAAAGTATGGGGGAGATCAGGAGTTGTTTTATTTAAGGAGTGGGACAACGATGGTAAATTTAACAGTGTGGCAGCACCTGATGAGAGAGATAGTTAATAATATCAGCTAACATGGGAGCCAAGAATGGAAAATAGATGGTCAGCAGTTTAGTGGGAATAAAGGCTAGGCAAGCAGGAAGTGGGTCTCATGGGTGAGCTGAGCTTGGAGAAGAGGTAAGGAAAGATTGGAAGCAAAGTAGAGAGGGCACCAGAGAGAAAGTTTGGCCTGTTGTGCTAGAGGAAGGTGGAAATTGGCAGAGGCAGCTGACCTGCAAGTCTCAGTGTGTGTGTCAAAGAAGGTCATAATTTCAAATCAATTGTTGGAGATGAGGGTGGAGGGGCCAAAGGAGAGGAATCAACTGAATTTGCGTAAATAATCCATCCCAGCCCCTTGGACAGGCAATTACATTAGCCCCACACAAAACCACAAGTGCCCGTAATATCAAAAATCAGCATGAAATACTACAAAATTGTTAATTCCTGAAATAATTATGAAGTATATGTTTCCATGCAAAATATTTAGTCATGTAATCTATTATGATTAGCTTACTTTTCTGCAGATGTTAATCTTGCCTGTCTGTGTGAGAAATACTTCTGAGGTGCAAGATCATAAATTATTTGCATACATTAAATATATGCTAAATTTATAACTTATTCAGTGTGGCTAGTTGATGATTTCCTAATTTAGTCTTAAATCAATAATGAGTTGTAGTATCAAGGGAAAGCATAGCCTGATTCATCATTTTGCTGCTTTTAATTAATTAGTGTGAACAGGTGGCAAACAGAAATGCAGAAAGATGTTTTTACAGATTTTAAGCTACAGTGGTTTTATTTTCTGGAAAATTTGTAATAGGTGTTTTGTCAATTATTAAATTTGTGAAACCACTTGCTCTCATTTATTTGCTGTTAAGTAGTGGCTGTAATATCTTGTTACAATGAGGTATCTAATGATTTGTTTTGAGAAAAAAGTGTATTTGACAAGCTGTAGGAGCTAGATGTATATTTAAGAAGGAAAATTAGAATTTAAAAGACAAACTGAAATGTCCATAACCCCTATAATGTGTGATGTGCAGCTTCACTGTTGTGTATCTTTTTTTTAACTAGAGTTCACAATATCAACTTATTGCTATTTGATATTTTTCTCACAAAAGAGTGACAAGAGTTTTATCATGCTCTTAGTTGTTCAAGGTAATGATGTCCAAATTGGAGCAATTGGTACTCCCATTTCCTTGTGAAAGCGCATAGGCACACCTGATAACACATTTTCATTTGTATTAAGAACTGCTAACACACAAGTTTAAATGGTTGGTATGCACCATGTTCATCAACTAGGGGAAATTACATATCTGAGAAAATCATTTCATGTAGAAGAAGAAACATGGTTCATAAACTGTGAATAACAGGTATTATTGAAAGACAGGTATAAAAGGGATATAGAGGTAAAAGATAGAAATGTAGAATTCCAGATTTACATAGGAATTACAAGACTGCCTTACCTCATCTAACTCTATTAGTATATCCTTTTATTCCTTTCTCTGATTTGTATTTATCTCATTTTCTTCCAATATATGTATGCTGTTTTCTTCTACTACATATGACAGTAACAAAAAGAAGTCTCAGAGCATCAGGTTAATGTCCAACAGATTTATTTGGAATCACAAGCTTTTGGAGCACTGCTCCTTCATCAGTGAGTGAGTGAGAGCCACTCACTTGATGAAGGAGCAGCGTTCCAAAAGCTCGCAATTCCAAATAAACCTGCTAGACTTAACCTGGTGCTGTGTGAGTTCTTAATGTGCCTACCCCAGTCCAATGCCCGCATCTCCACATCGTATGATAGTAAGTGCTGTATTCTAACAATTCTCTGGGTAAAAACATTTCTCCTCAGTTCATTACTGGAGTTAATATTAACTGTCCTTGATATGTAGCCTCTGGCTTTGCACTCTTCCACAAGTGGAAACATCATCTTTACCCTATTGAAGCTCTTCATGATTTTAAAGATCCTGATTTGATCAAGGGGCCGAACTCTTTGTTGTAAATTAGGAACTCCATGGTGTAATCTGGGCAACTAATCGTATGTTACACAGAATAAATTTCACAATTGTGGAAACGGAATTTTAATTTCTGCATTTCATTCCCTGCCTTACTACCCCACTCCCACTCCTGCTCCATTCCACTCCACTCCCCCCCCCCACCCCAAACATTTGAACTGTTATTTAAAAATGCTCCAGATGGGCATGTGCTTGTGTTGCATTTTACTGAATAAAATGACCATTACATTGAAGAGTCCCACCTTAAATTTGATGAGCTAGTGCTATCAGTAACTAGTAGTTTCTGGTTTGAGATTGGGCTGTAGCATGAGAGGAGACAATATCCAAATAATTGATTGACTAATGAAGGGGATAAGGAAATAGTAAAGGCTGATTGGAACAGCTTCATCTTGTATTAGTTTTACTTGCACCTAAAAATAAACTTTAAAAATAAATTCTTACGGCCAGGAAGCAATAGCACAGGAACTAAGTGCATGGTTTTGCTGTTAATAATTACTTTCAGCACTATACGATCTTCCTGGTGAAAATATCAAGTAGAAATTCTGCAGATCAATCTCAGTAATGCAAGAACACAGTAACATTAACTGAAGAGATTGCTTTCTTCTCTGGTATCACCAGAGCATCTTATTTGCAGCAGTTAACCTCATCTTTATTGCTAATAGGCAAATGTTACATGAAATGTAATTTTAAAAAATACACTAAAATCAGGATGCGTCATGAACATGTATATTTTTGAGAAGGATTTTAAAGAAATGTTTAGATCCAAACCTTTTTTAAGTTTTAATTCTAACTGCCATATGCAAATTACTATAATGAGGTTAACCTATTTGTGTAAGTGGGGTTACTGACTAGAATTCACAATAACACATGGACTTGCTGCTTCATTGTTATGTGTTATTGCATCTTGTGGCTCCAAATCCCATCATAATTATCTGTAGAATAGATGCTTGCTAATGCTGTATTGAGAAGCATATGCAGGTTGAGTACAATAAACCATAAGGCTGTGATTTTGTGTTTCTCATTGTTAGTTGTTAAAAGCTATAAGATCATTCTTTATTGTTAGAACATAAGCTGTTTAAATAAACTAAACCTAAATTAGTGTTGTACTAAATTGATGTTCCCAAGTAATGGTCTCATTAGCATGCTTTCATTGGAATAAAAATGTGAATACTTTTAAAGCAATTCTGCAAGTGTAATATGCTATACCTATAATATGTAGGACATGGTCTCACCTGTTTGAATGCTTATGTTAAAAATCTCCATCTCAACCATGTTATACTTAGTGGTATTGAATAGTAAATATATGGTCAGTTTTTCACAGGCAAAAATGAGAAACGGGCAATTCACCGTCAAACTCAGATACACACAGTTGAGGAGTTGGTCACTGTGCTTTCTGTGTACTCGGGGATAGGACTAAACATGGAGTATCAAAAAAGGGGCAGGAAAATGTCAGATCAACTTTATCTTTCACTTAAACTACATTTATTTTAATACCTTTATAGACTTCAGATGATTAATGCAAAAAAAACTCAGCAAATTTTTACTTTGTCAATAATATTGTTAACTTGTACCACATGATCATTGGTTTAGATTTGAACAAAGCAGCCTGATAATGAGGACCAAATATATGATTTTTTTTAACTCCGTGTTTCCTCCTCTTCTCAAGGCATTGATTCCTTGGTGTGTGTCAGTAATTCCTCTAGCACCTCATCCAAGTGAACATTGAGCCCTGCTTGTGAGAGGCAGCAACAAAAACAACTGATTGCTTTTATATAATGCCTTAATATACCCACTTTAATGTAATATTTCAAAGTGCTTCACTGAAGCAAATATTGAAGAAAACTTAACATTGAACAAACATAAGGATATTTCAGAATAGGCAAGAGCAAGCTATTTGATTGTGGAGGTCAGCACAGTCAAGTCCAATTCTAAGCTCTCCCCTTAGAAACACATACTCATCAAACAGGTTGTTGAATAACCTGGACATGTCACACTGCTTAATCCAACGTTGATGAAGTTAATTGGCATATACGTTGCCGCATCAGCTAAGATGCACTAGTGCAACATCTTGAATGTCATGTATAGTTTTTCTCTCTTACAGTTGTATAAAAATATATCATAGAATCTCTACAGTGCAGAAGGAGGCCATTTGGCCCATTGAGTCTGCAGCAACCACAATCCCACCCAGGCCCTATACCTGTAACCCCATGTATTTACTGTGGCAGTCCCCTTGATACTAAAGGGCAATTTAGCATAGCCAATCCACCTAACCAACACATCTTTGGACTGTGGGAGGAAACCCATGCAGACACAGAGAACGAGCAAACTCCACACAGACAGTGACCCAAGGCCAGGATTGAACCCGGGTCCCTGGCGCTGTGAAGCAGCAATGCTAACCACTGTCACCATGCCATCCCAAGTATCAATTTAAAGAGTATTGTGTTGAAGGTAAATCTTTAATCCACAGTAAATAATATTTTACAATTCAAACATGCAAATAGAGTAATTTTACAATGCAAAATAACAAAATTGCTGGTGTTTGAGTTGGGATGTTTAATCTATTTCAGATGTGAGCACATCCTGAAAATCAGTTTTAAAAAAAAGTCACAGTTGGCCGTATAATTGTTATCCAGTGATCCCAGGCAGAAAATATAAATATGCAGCTGTTGGAAATAGAATTGCTCTAGTCTGCGATGTTAGCCATATTCTGACATACCACTGCTCACAGCATCTAAGCACAAGATGGAATCTGACACTTGAGTCAGTTATAATGGGGGCAGCAGGGCCTTGGAACCAGACCCTATATGAAGTAGGGTTTCAGGAGAGGACTGAAAAACTGAGATGATGAAGTCTGCTTCCTTGATTCCATTTATTTTCATATACAGAAAACATTAAATTTTTCATCAATTGCTGAAGTTTTTTTGGGAGGGTTCTGAAGATTCTGCTGGTGATTCAGTACTAGACTCAGTCCATGGAATGGTGATTCTGTGCTAGTGACATAAAAATCTTCCATTAGACAATTGTAAGTGTGTTACGTAAAATATATTTTGACAGTCACATCAGCTGCTTGTGGGTGTTAGTCAGTAATGCAATACAAGTTGGAACTAAATTCTCAGTCTCATGAAAACACCATGGGCTGGATTTTCAGTCTAGGATCAGAACCCCAACATCAGAATAATTTCTGGACCAAGCCTACATTTGGTGGAAGTGGACACCAACAGATTTTCAAAAGGGATAGGCTCACTGTTCAATTAAGGATGCCGGGTGGGCTCTTAGGTCTGAAGGGCCAAAGGAGGGCCTCCAGCACTAAGATAGTGGCATCCTGCCAATGTAGATAAAGGAGAAAGAGCATCTTGAGTTGGGGGTGCTCTCTCAGCACTTTAAAACTTTTTCAGAGGGCACATGGTGATCCATGACCATTTAGATGTCTTTGCGGTGGGGGAGGGCTTAGAAGTTCCATTGAAACAAGAGCCTCCCTTCCTAGTCGGCGCAGAGAGGGGCCTTAATAAACCCTTTAATTATTTCCATTGGCTACTACTGCTTATGGACAGGAAGCCACTTTGCCACTGCCCTGGCTTTTTTGAAACTGGGCCTTGGACAGATTCCAGCCAGTGCTGGGGAAATTCAAAGACCACACACTTTCTCCCCTGTCACCATCAGCCTTCAATAATTCAGCCTCTAATGGTTAATGTGCAAAATGAAAATGTTATTTAGTCTGCAGCAAGATTACTCTTTCCTCTTCAACAAAGAAACACACCGCATATCTTTCACATTCTATTTGAAATTTGTCCCATTAGACACACTAAGTTTGAGCCCACCAGGGAAGTGCCAAGGAGCCGCACTCCATGCCTCAAAAAGAGGGTACAGCAAGGGTGATGCACAGTATTGATGCTTTATTCTGCATTCAGCTTGTGCTTTATCTGACCTGAGAATAATTGATGCTGATGTGTATTTAAACATGGAAAAAATAATTTCCTAATATAAATGCGCCAGTCTTTGGGAGATCAGAAAAAAAATCACCAAGGGCATAAATTTAAGTGAGGAAATAGGGCATTAGAACATAGAACATAGAACATTACAGCGCAGAACAGGCCCTTCGGCCCACGATGTTGCGCCGACCAGTTACAAAAACAATGACCCACTAGCCTATACCAATCCCTTTTCGTCCATAAACCTATCCAGAGATCTCTTAAACGCCCCCAAACTAGACGCATTTACAACTGCAGCAGGCAGGGCATTCCAATCCTTCACCACCCGCTGGGTAAAGAACCTACCCCTGACATCCGTCCTGTAGCTACCCCCCCTTAATTTAAAGCCATGCCCCCTCGTGCTAGCTTTCTCCATCCGAGGAAAAAGGCTATCACTATCCACCCTATCTAAACCTCTAATCATCTTATATGTTTCAATAAGATCCCCTCTTAGCCGCCTTCTTTCCAACGAAAACAACCCTAAATCCCTCAGTCTCTCCTCATAGGACCTCCCCACCATACCAGGCACCATCCTAGTAAACCTCCTCTGCACCCTCTCCAACGCCTCCACATCCTTCTTGTAATGCGGGGACCAGAACTGCACACAGTACTCCAAGTGCGGCCGCACTAGAGTAGTGTACAGTTGCAACATTACACTGCGACTCCTAAATTCAATCCCCCTACCAATAAACGCCAAGACACCGTACACCTTCTTAACAACCTTATCTACTTGATTCCCAACTTTCAGGGATCTATGTACACACACACCTAGATCCCTCTGTTCATCCACACTATTCAAAGTCCTCCCGTTAGCCCTATACTCGACACATCTGTTGCTCCTACCAAAGTGAATTACCTCACACTTCTCCGCATTAAATTCCATCCGCCACCTCTCGGCCCAGCTCTGCAACCTATCTAAGTCTCCCTGCAGACTATGACACCCTTCCTCACAATCTACCACACCTCCAATTTTGGTGTCATCAGCAAATTTACTAATCCACCCAACTATACCCTCATCCAGATCATTAATAAAAATTACAAACAACAGTGGCCCCAAAACAGATCCCTGAGGCACACCACTCGTAACTGTACTCCATGATGAATATTTACCATCCACCACCACCCTCTGTCTCCTATCTGATAGCCAATTCCTGATCCAACTTCCTAGATTACCCACAATCCCATACATCTGCATTTTCTGCAGAAGCCTACCATGGTGAACCTTATCGAACGCCTTACTAAAATCCATGTATACCACGTCAACTGCCTTACCCCCATCCACCTCTTTGGTCACCTTCTCAAAAAACTCAATAAGGTTAGTAAGGCACGACCTACCCGCTACAAAACCATGTTGACTATTTCTAATCAATTCATTAAATTCATTAATTCTAAATTCATGAATTCTAATCAATTCATTAGGGAAAAGACAGTTTGTGAAGAAGGCATGTTAACATCTACTTCATATGAAACTCAGACGTGTGTTTTGTTGTGTTAGGGAAATTTTATACACATGAACATGAGGTATTGGAGGTATCGGTTAAATAGTAAAAATCTATGGGCGGCTGAGCTTAGCTCATGATAGTGGGGGTTTTTTTTTGGTATTGCAGGCAGTGCCAGTTCAGTGTGTTACTTAGTTCTGTCTGCAGCCACGTTAACAGGATAAAGTGAGATACAAGAAAAGACTTTCAAGAAAAATAAAGAGTATTTATCTTATTTAAATCAAAATAAAAGTAACTCGGGCAGGCAAAACTACGTATTTCATAGTGATAATCAGCCACTGAAATTTAATTTCAGCAGGTTGAATGTTTATATTTCTACTCCTGAGCATGTGTAAATCAGTGAAACATGGACCTTGAAAGGATATGGCTAATTCAAACTACATGGCTCCCTCTGATTTCTATGGAAAAAGAATGAAGTCATCCTTAATGAAAATATTGAGATCATCTGAAAAGTACCATGCCAGAAATCTGAAAATCTCAGCCAACAATAAATTGCAATCAGATTTATGATGATGAATAACATTTGCAGAGAGTTGGGATTGAATGCAGCCAGCACAAGTACCAAACAGATATAACTGGGCGTGATGGAGTACATAAAATAAATTCAGTGTGACTTGCCTTCCCTTTGAGAATTACTTTACTTGAGACTTCATGTAGATCCGTTAACTGAACCTAATGGGAAATTGTGAACGCATGTCAGTACTTTGATCTTCTAATTTATAATCCAGACAATTAGATACCTACGCTGTTCCTATCTACGAACAGAGGTCTAAGAATGTGTATCGACCCATGTTTTCAGCAGAGGAATGATGGTGCAGGGAAACAAAGGGAGAAATCTGAAGAGGAATGAAAAGCAAAATTGAAATGGATGGGAGCAAATATATAATTGACAGTGTACTCTGTAACCTTGAAGAAGGCATGCTGATTTGGATTCTGCTTTTGGGGCATTAATTAACAACTCTGAATTTTGTAGCTGTGAAGATTTCAGATAATAAAATAACTAATTGTTGAAAAGTAATTGTAAAACTAAAGATAATGTGCAACTAACTTAAGGTTGTTGCTCTTCCTAGGGCTGCTTTGTAAACAGTTTTTTTTCCTAAAGTAATGCTCTAACATTACGATATTTTACAATAATGTTATCAATATTTGAGCCTTGCGTAAAAGAAGAATTTATAATTTCAGTTTAAATGTTCTAATGAAGCTAATCAAGTTTTGAATGCAGAATAAATGCTTTGTGTTAAATGCATAGTTTTCTAATACCAGAAAGATACCCAGTGTAATGTAACATTTTTAGTTGTTTGTAATTTTGATTTAAGTGAAATTTTGCAGTTTTTTTTTCAATTAATTCATCCTTGAAATGATAGGTGTCACTGGCTCAGTCAATACTTACTGTCCATCCCTGGTTGCATTGATTTCATTTCTTTTTTTGTCTCTGTGATGTATAATTTTGATTTCTTTTTTGGCTCTGTTCTAATAGTTGAACCTATTATTTTTGACTGAAAAATTATCATATATTAAGATTGTCAGCTTTAAGAGCTTAATATAATTTGTTTTGTTCAATTTAATTCCATTTATTATAGTTAGTGTTTGATATGCAAAAAAACTATTCTGGATTTTCAGTTTATTGTTTATAATTAAATGTTTTCACCCCAAAAGGAATAAGTATACTTTTCCATTTGAAACATTTTAAAGCATTTTTAAAAATAAATATTAGCATTTAGTTTAGCTAAAGTTTGATTTTAAAATGCCGTATAATTTTTCCACAGGGTCAGAGATTCATAGTGCATTAAATGTGAAGCTTTCATATTTGTGTTGTGCAAAGCAGTTTGTGTCTGTTAGAAAAGCTTCTGTTGCATCTTCATTTTTCTGAGCTAAGGTTCATAAGGCAGCCATTCTGTTATGTCATTGGAATGTACACAACATAGTTTTAGCAATAACGTTTGTGACACCAAAGAAATATTATTTGTATTTAATTATTATATGCTGGTTTTCGTTTGTGATACATCAGTTTAAAACAATAAATCACTGACGCAAAGGACATGGGAAAACAAATATCATTTAGCCCATCAATTCTTCTTCTTAAATTTTAAGTGCTAAATTTTAAAACACTGATATTTTGAAGCATACTTAAATTCCTCTTTGATGATTGCTGTATTATGTATTAACCCAGTGCAGTTCAACTAGAAACAGTTGGTGGGATTCTTCTGTTTCGCTGCAGTGAATGGAGATTTGGCTGAGCGCCAAATTCTCCATCCTCTCTTGCAGCAGTGGCAGGGCATAAATGGCCAAAGAATTTCAGACAGTGTTTCTGACAGAATATAACTCTATAAGTTAAAGCACTTAGTGAGCTTTTACTCCCTGGGCTGCGTATCACTCAATATTGCTTGGCTGTGTTTATTAAATACCTGTAACTTTTTAGCCAAGCAGGTGAATGAAGCACGATGTGCTGCTTCATTATTTGACTTGGTTTGTTAGAGTGGCACTCATTGCACTCCAATTACTAAATAACATTGGGAATATCCATGGACTTGCATTTCAGCAATGGTTAGAACATGAATTAATTTTTCTTTACGTTTTTGAATACCTTTGCATGCCTGGAAAAGACTGCCTGTCTCAAGTGGTATTTCCAAATTATTGGTATAGTACACTAGAAAAACAGAGATACGAGTGTAACAATATCCTCATTCCATTAACTTATATTGCAAATTTAAAATTGCGCCATGATTGCATTGTCATGGACTGCGTAGTCTACAGGCTCCTAATCAATTAACACATATCTGATATTTACCATTGGTAGTGCACTACAAATCAACATTTAATTTTTTGTAAAAGACAATACATGTTTTAATGGAGTACTTTGAAATGAAATATAGAAACAATTAAAACTGAGACGAGCAAGCTCTCCAGAATTTAAACATGTATTATCCTTACAGCACGATAATGGAATAGAGGATAAGTAACAGGAAAAAATATAACTTTTATATTTCACTGGACAAGGATCACTGTGTAGTTCACAACCAGCAAAGCAAATATGTAGCTGTTCCTAATTTGTGATCTATAAATAGATATTATGCATTTTCCATTATTCTGTTGGGTATCGAAAGTACTAAAGGCAGCTGAATTACTTAATGATATAGGAAGAATCTAATATTAGAATAGTGGTTGTGACAGGGAGAACGTGAGGACATCAATACCAGTTGCGCTTCAGTAATAAATTTGTATCAGAATAAAATTGTAGCTGTATTAGCATCTCGCAGAAATACCTGTCTTGTGAGTTGGATTTATGGTTGAAAGTATTTAGAGGGTTGTTATTTGATTTCCACTGTGCAATAGTTTCTGAGTCACTAAGATCGTGAAAATGTGCCAGTGAATGCAAGGATGCAAGTTGGAGCCGTGCTTGGTTTACATTTTAGAGAAACAGGCATAAAATTTACAGAGTCCTGTCTCAAGGGATAAAATGAATTGGACAAGTCTGTAATAGAGTGGATTGTATTTGATCTGTAATAGCATTAGACATAATGGACTAATTGTTCCATGCTTTCCTCGTGTTCCTTTATGATAAACACCTTGCACTAATTTTGTACAGGTTTCTTTTACTGTACAGAAATATTGTTGTTTTCACATCCTCATCCGATGCATTTAAGATGGCTTCCTTATGAACCAGGTTCACTAACGTTCACAATGTTCATTCAGTACAGATAATTCTTATGAAGAGGTTACAAACGAGTATCCGTTTTCTATTGACGTGTCACTTGTTTTTTTCTCTTTCCACCTTTCCTCTTCAATTTCGTGTGAAGCTTTCTCTCAAACTGGTAAGCAATGTGGCATTTTGTGTGTCCATTCAAGTTCTAATATGATTTACCAATCTTGTTAACAACTTGTGAAATTAATTGTGATAATTTTTTGTTGTGTTTTGTCCATGTTTGTTTTGTTTTGTCAGAACACTTTGAATACACAGGTCTGGAATCTAATTGAGGTGATCGTGATATCTTTGTTTTAATCAAAACTTTAATCAGTTAACACCTGTGCAATTAAAAGTGCACCATTTCTTCCTATTGAACTTCATATGCCTGATTTATGATGCTAATAAGCTCAATGTGTGTGTATTTTTTCTGGTAACTTCGAGTATCAAAAAAAATGTCCTTGTTCAGCTTATTTCATTTGTCCACATGTAGATCTTTTTACTATTATTTCATGGGATGTGAGACTCATTTGTTAGGCCAGCATTTATTGTTCATCCCTAATTGTTCTAGAGAAGGTGCCACTGCAGTCCATGTGGTTTAGGCACACCCTCAGTATCTTTTAAACATTATTTATCAATGTCACAAGTAGACAATGTCAATGTCTTCATTGCATTAACACTGCAATGAAGTTGCTGTCAATATCTCCTAGTCACCACACCCCGTTGCCTGCTCAGGTACACTGAGGGAGAATTTAGCATGGCCAATGTACCTAATCAGCACTTTCTACAGACTGTGGGAAGAAACCAGATCACCTGGAGAAAACCCACCTTGACAAGGGGGGAACATGTAGACTCTGCACAAACAGTGGCCCAAGTCAGGAACCGAACCCAGGTCCCTGGCACTGTGAGGCAACAGTGCTAATCACTGCGCCCTATGCACGAAACCTGCAAATAATTCACATGTGGCCTATATTGAAATTGGATCATCACAGAATATTTTTCATATTCTGAGGCCACAGTACACACAGGAATTGAAAAAAACCAGCATGTTCATGACTTAAAAATTTGTTCCATGAGAGCAAAGCAGCTAACATTATGGTATGTTGCTAGGTCTACGATCACATAAATCCATTGTCCTGGATATTTCTGAAGCCCTACATTCATCACTTATATCCATCATAATGTTGTTGCTGATTAATACTGGCAGCTTAAATTTGCTTGAATCTGTAAAGTTGAAAAAATATTTTAAAACTTTCCTTAAGAAACTAGGTTAGCGTTTCTCTTATTTCATACACTGAGCAAAGTGTATGTATCTCCCTTAATAACACTGATTGAATTATGAGCAATTTGTTCGATGGATTTACCCACAGAAGAAGGAATAATTAGATTTCTAAAATTATATACATTTGAGGAGGCTGTACTGAATTTTCTTTGGATTAAAACCAAAGCCCAAGGTGAACTCAGGGAAGCTAGAGAGCTTGAGACTTTCACAAATAACAGGGTCTTAAAATCCCTGTGCTGACAAGTGCAGTAAAAAAAAAATTATAATTCACAATGAAATTAGATGTTCAGCCGAAAAAGAAAGCTTTTTCAGGTTGTGCGTAAGATGGTTCTTTATCATAGTTTTGAATGCAGTCAGTCTTCTAGCTATTGGAAGGAAATTCCAAAGTACATTGTAGCTGCCTGTACTCCATTTATATAATCCTGTGAGCAGTGAAATAATTTACAGCTTTAAAAATGTGTAATAAATTCCTTTCATTAAATTGCAGTATTGCTGACTTTACATTAATTGCTGAAGATGAATTGCTGCTGAGATTTCAAGAATAGGACAAATCTGAAGGGCATTTCTGCAATGTTTGTTAATAATCGTGAAACTAAGCCTTTGGCATTAAATTAAAGGACAAGCATGTAAATATTTAAGCTCTGGAATAACATAAAATGATTTCAGAGAGCTTCTCTCTTACATAATTACTCTGACTCTGAATTAGTGGGTTTCAATCACCACCTTTACAAAGCATATTTATTTTTATCTGAATGCAACATCTTTTTATACAATTCCTGCCCACTATTTTTTGGAGCTGTCTTACTCGCCACTCACCTGTACACACTAAGTAGAGGAAGAAGTGAATTTTCCGTAACTTGTTCGAGTTTATAAGTACTAACAACAGTACTTGTACTTTGCTTTCTGATCTGTACTTTGCTTTCTGATCTGGCTGCGAGAAGGCCTGCACCAAAACCTATTTCTTAATTTCTTAATAACTTGGCCTAGAAGTTGCAAAATATTCTGTCCCAGTGCATGTATTGATACACTAGCCACCTATGTGAATGGGTCATTGAAGGAAGGCTGTGACGTTTAAGGGAATGGAGGTGGAAAATGCTGCAATTACTTCATAGAAATATGAATTTGGCAAGAGATATTCCAATGTGTTGCAGCCAAGTGTGACAAATAATTAACATTTCTCCTTTGAGTTTTAAGGTTCATCTTTTGAATTTTATATATATAGATGTATGTCACTTTGGAAATAATGCCTTGTGACAATTGTGTTGATTTTCTTAACTTAGTGCAGTACTTTTCTCTGTGGAAAGCTATTTCTTAGACAAAATCAAATATATTGGAGCCCTATTTAGGCTGCACCCATAGAAAATTATAATGCAATTAAGTTAATTTACTTGCTTTCTAGATTGAATAATGGATAATATTTTTGTGTTAAATATTAAAAATAGCTTCTCTAACCCATGCTGAATGATCACTCAGGAATTCCACTGATCTTCACTCATTGTAAATTGCAACAACCACGTTGTTCTGCGAAGAACTATGTTGTTTATTAAAGTGGGAATATAAAGTGCGGTTTGCAGAATTCATATAACAAAGTGCATGTTTGAGATACTTCTGAGCTAAATTGGATCAGTATATTTAACCATTGAATTGAAAGTTTGCTGCCTCCAGGCACTCATTGCTACCTCCAGTTGTAACCTACTTGCTGAACCAATTTGTACATTTTGGATTTATATAACTAGAACTCAACAGAAGAATGTGGAACAAATGCAATTTATTGTTTGAGTTTCTGCAGACTACAAAGGTAAATTAGCTTCGTTAGAGTAATAACAATCACTTAAAGATGGAAATGGAAGTGTTAGGAGTTTTCTCACTTGTTACATGCGTATCTATTTGCAAAAACAATTACAATTGCACCTTTAGTGATCGTTGACAGTAGTTTCAGCCTGAAGTGCTTATCTCAACAGTTTCTCCTATTCACAAAACTGCAATACAAATCTAAAAAAATTGGATAAAATAATGCAGCATAATGTGGGTGGATTTTGAATTTAGAATTAATCCAATTTAAGATTGGGTAATTTGTGTTGATGGTGTTTAGACTGCAGGATTTATTTACATAAATCCTTTTTTATAAGCGCTTGTATGGACTAATGGACATTAAAAATATGAATGTAGTGTGCCAGTATCTTACCTAGTAATTTTTATGTGTGAGTATTTATTTACATCTACAGTTACATTTTGGGATTAGTGAGGTGACTTCTGGCAGAACCCCAGAGCAAACTTGCCAGATGTGCTTAGGTTGGCCATCAAGAAGACTTTGGGTCTTTTGATCAGGATTTCAATCATGGTTTTTTGTTTCTTTTGGCCTATGAACTAATTTGTTCTTAATATCCCTTTGAAGCTACTTGCATACAAAGAGGTACACATGAAAGATCAGCATCCAACAGTGCACCTGGAGTAATGGATTATAGATCTTTTATCAAACTCTATTAAAATCAGTCATCTGTGTCAAAACTACTTTATACAAGTAGTTTTCATAAACCATAAATCGGAGATGCTAACTGCATAGCAAATTTAGGGCAATAAGGAAGGCAGGTATAGGCATTATTCTCCCAAAAAAGTTTCTAAGTATTGACTCCAGCAGGAAAAGCAGTGCAATTTCCACTGGGTGTTGTGGCATGATCCAGACCACAAACCACCCATATTTAGACATTTTTTCAGAGCTTGGAGTGATTCATGCCGGAAAAGAGATGTGCAGGATCTAAAGACACTGGTACAGATGGCTCCTCTGAGATCGGTGTGCTATTTTTAAAGGGCATCCTGATCTCCAGACAGCCCTACAATCAGCCCACCTACCCACCTCCACTTGCCACCAAGCAACCCCCCCCCCACCCAAATGCCACTCTCTGCAGCAGCTCTTTCTTCCCCTCCTCCCCCAAGTGAGCACAAGCCCATTAT
Source organism: Carcharhinus amblyrhynchos (assembly GCF_965287045.1). Taxonomy (NCBI): domain Eukaryota; kingdom Metazoa; phylum Chordata; class Chondrichthyes; order Carcharhiniformes; family Carcharhinidae; genus Carcharhinus; species Carcharhinus amblyrhynchos. The sequence continues at coordinate 11,540,379 of NC_137348.1, forward strand.
GGTGTTGCCAAAATCCCTCCCCCTTTCAGGTCCAGCCTATGTTAGTGCTAGGATGCCAGCCATGTCCCTGACCACTTGGCCTGTGAACCCACCAATGTGTTCATCACAGCTGGTCTCTGTTTGTTGAGACCAGTAGTGATTCCTGCTGGCTTCACATTGCGCTGGTGGTTGGGTGAAGTCCGGAAACCAGGTAAATCTGGCATAAAACAGAAAATGCATATTTAAATCCGGGTCATGCCCTCGCTGGGTCTTTCTCTGGCCACAACACTAGTTGCGCCTGTGGGTGTGCTGGTGAATCACCCTTATAATGTCATTGGTTAGAAATAGCAGCTTCATTAGGATTCTCCACGTTATCACAATGGATATTTTTATGATGTATTAGCTTATATGAGTATAATTTATGTGGCTGGCCTCTTTCATTTATTTTTAGACAAATACAAATTTACCTATCTGACCCAGGTGCAGGCAATCTCTGAACTGCTCTGTAGCTTTAAAAGCCTTGTAACGGGAATAGAGGGTGATTAAAAGCTGACAAATGATGGAGCCAGATACCTTAAAATTCTGTATTCTCTCCTGAATTACTTGCTATGGTTATGTCTCCTTCAGATCTTTATGTATAATGGTATCGTCAGTAAAGATGTGAAATTCCTTGTTATCTCTTATCAGTGCGCTCTACAGCCAGTGCAGAATGCATCAAAGCTGTACCACTTACACAGGAGAGACACGAGCAAGATTAGAAAAATATCTGTTGTCCTTATTCTTGTCAATTGAATCTGCATTGTCTTGTGGGATACTATTTCTTACAGTGTAAAAACAGTGCGCTGCAACGTGCGAGGAAAGACAGAAGCAACTGTTACATAATTTAAATGACTAAAGTTAATTTTGCAGAAGTGCATGCATCAGTAATGGAATTGTGCAGATTAATTTTCCCTGCTAATACCTTAGAGTACACAGAATTGTCTAAATTTTATGAGTGGGTAAGGATTGATCAATTGGCCAGTGCTGTTTTTGGAATTATCGCCACTCAATCTGTACTACAACATGTTATTCATTAAAAAAAAAGACAGCATTTTTTAGTAGCTAGGGATTAATGGAACCACATTCAGAATTCTCCTCATGTTATTTCAAGGTAATCATTTCATTTCCTTTGGATTCTTTTGGCTTCCCACAATTGTGGCACTATCCATTTTGGTGGTTTTGGTAGCTGTTGTTTTTTGACCACTTTCATTTCTAATGATGTGTATCGTCTAGTGCTGGAAACTTAGGTGAATTCTGTCAAGTATCCATCAGGAACGAAATTCCGTAGTGTTTTCCAGAAAATTCTGGGACAGTGGGGTCTGGTAAAGTCCAAAGGAATTTCAGCTCTATTGTTTATGCATTGTGGTGACTGATGTTTTTACTTTATGAAGTGTTAGCTAAGTATTAGGTTTGTTGTAGGCATCATTTTCTAAACTTTATTGATATACGCAAAAAGCTATTTAAAAAAAAGTACACCAACTCCAAATCATATCTAAATTATACTTAATGAATGTCTCTCTGAGTTTAAGTAACTGATTATGTGGCTTGCATAATGGCCACCAGGTTTAAATTTTATTTTATTTTGAGGTAACAACACTCGTGGTCAGGAAATGAAATTTGTCATCCAGGTAAAACTGTGACCCCAAAAATATAAACCCACTTGAGACACTAACTTGTGTGATTACGGTTTGGACAGGGCTCGGGACCAGAAGACTTCAGTCATCTTCCACCAGAGCAGCGAAGAAAGAAACTTCAGCAAAAAATTGATGAGATTAACAAAGAAATCCAGAAAGAATCTGATCAAAGGTAAGAATAACAGAATCCTTACAGTGCAGAAGGAGGCCATTAGGTCTTCCAAGCCTGCACTGGCTCTCCGAAAGAGCATTCTACGGTGTCCCCCTGCCCTACTTTATCCCTGTCACCTTGCACATTCTTTCTTGACAAATTCCAATCTGAGAACAGTGCTTCCCATCAACAGGAAAATGATTTTCTCCATATGATTGTATTGACCACAGGATAATGGCAGTATCTGGCAGCAGTAATTCTTTAAAATATCGTAGTGAGCACTGAGCATCTTTTAGTCACTTGTTGTTAAAATTTATATTAACTGTTGTTTTCTGCTGATTTCACTTCATTTTATGCCCTGGAAATCTTTTAGCTCATCAGTTAATTTTTAAAAAACAATTTCCACACACAATTAGATAAGATCAGATCACTAAATATTTGGTGAGTGAACAAGCAAAAGCCTTCATTCATAGGGTCTTGACAGAGTTCATTCTTTTTAAATCTATCATATAATCTATCTATCTATAAATCTATCTATAATACCTATCAGATATCTCTATATTCTCAAGATCCTTAAAGAAGGGAGGAAGGAATACTTTACACTGTATCTTTCTTTCACAATGTTCAGTTATTTTAAACATTTTTATAAGTTTTGTAAATTTTTCTTTGAAGTATAGACCAACCAAGATGTAATAAAGTGGCAGAGCAGGCTTAAGGGACTGAAGCATAAGAACATAAGAACATAAGAAATAGGAGCAGGAGTAGGCCATCTAGCCCTTCGAGCCTGCCCCGCCATTCAATAAGATCATGGCTGATCTGTTGTGGCTCAGTTCCACTTTCCCGCCCTCTCCCCATAACCCTTAATCCCATCTCTTATCAAGAACCCATCAACCCGCTTCTTAAAAATATTTAGCGAGACAGCCTCCACCACTTCAACGGGCAGAGAATTCCAGAGATTCACCACCCTTTGAGTGAAGAAGTTCCTCCTCAACTCCGTTCTAAACCGCCTCCCCTTTATCTTGAGGCTGTGCCCCCTAGTCCTACTGTCTTTTTTGAGCGGGAAGAGTCTCTCCACCTCTATCCTATCCATCCCATTCATCATCTTATACGTCTCAATGAGATCTCCCCTCATTCTTCTAAACTCTAACGAGTACAAGCCTAGTTTATTCAGCCTCTCCTCATAGCTCAATCCCCTCAACTCCGGTATCAGCCTAGTAAACCTCCTCTGCACTCCCTCCAGGGCCAAAATATCCTTGCGCAGGTGCGGCGCCCAAAACTGCACACAGTACTCCAGCTGCGGCCTCACCAATGCCCTATACAGCTGCAGCAAGACCTCCCTACTTTTATATTCAATCCCCCTCGCTATGAAGGCCAGCATCCCATTCGCCTTCCTGACCACCTGCTGCACCTGCAAGCTGGGTTTTTGCGACTCATGCACAAGGACCCCGAGGTCCCTCTGCACCGTCGCCTGCTGCAGTTTTTCGCCACGTAAGTAATAGTCCTTCCTACCATTCTTCCTACCAAAGTGGACCACCTCACACTTGCCAACATTAAATTCCATTTGCCATTTCCTGGCCCATTCGCCCAGCCTATCTAGATCCTTCTGCAGACTCTCCACACCCTCCGCACAATTTGCCTTTCCCCCAATCTTGGTGTCATCAGCAAATTTCGACACCCTGCACTCGGTTCCCTCCTCCAGATCATCTATATAAATGGTAAATAGCTGAGGCCCCAGCACCGACCCCTGGGGCACCCCACTAGTCACCAACCGCCAATCCGAATAGCACCCATTGACCCCCACTCTCTGCCTCCTATTTGACAACCAATCCTCTATCCACGCTAACACCCTACCCCCAACTCCATGTCCCCTGACCTTCTGCAATAACCTCTTGTGAGGTACCTTGTCAAACATAAGAACATAAGAACATAAGAAATAGGAGCAGGAGTAGGCCATCTGGCCCTTCGAGCCTGCCCCGCCATTCAATAAGATCATGGCTGATCTGTCGTGGCTCAGTTCCACTTTCCCGCCCTCTCCCCATAACCCTTAATCCCCTCTCTTATCAAAAACCCATCAACCCGCTTCTTAAAAATATTTAGCGAGGCAGCCTCCACCACTTCAACGGGCAGAGAATTCCAGAGATTCACCACCCTTTGAGTGAAGAAGTTCCTCCTCAACTCCGTTCTGAACTGCCCCCCCTTTATCTTGAGGCTGTGCCCCCTAGTCCTACTGTCTTTTTTGAGCGGGAAGAGTCTTTCCACCTCTATCCTATCCATCCCATTCATCATCTTATACGTCTCAATGAGATCTCCCCTCATTCTTCTAAACTCTAACGAGTACAAGCCTAGTTTATTCAGCCTCTCCTCATAGCTCAACCCCCTCAACTCCGGTATCAGCCTAGTAAACCTCCTCTGCACTCCCTCCAAGGCCAAAATATCCTTGCGCAGGTGCGGCGCCCAAAACTGCACACAGTACTCCAGCTGCGGCCTCACCAATGCCCTATACAGCTGCAGCAAGACCTCCCTACTTTTATATTCAATCCCCCTCGCTATGAAGGCCAGCATCCCATTCGCCTTCCTGACCACCTGCTGCACCTGCAGGCTGGGTTTTTGCGACTCATGCACAAGGACCCCGAGGTCCCTCTGCACCGTCGCCTGCTGCAGTTTTTCGCCACGTAAGTAATAGTCCTTCCTACCATTCTTCCTACCAAAGTGGACCACCTCACACTTGCCAACATTAAATTCCATTTGCCATTTCCTGGCCCATTCGCCCAGCCTATCTAGATCCTTCTGCAGACTCTCCACACCCTCCGCACAATTTGCCTTTCCCCCAATCTTGGTGTCATCAGCAAATTTCGACACCCTACACTCGGTTCCCTCCTCCAGATCATCTATATAAATGGTAAATAGCTGAGGCCCCAGCACCGACCCCTGGGGCACCCCACTAGTCACCAACCGCCAATCCGAATAGCACCCATTGACCCCCACTCTCTGCCTCCTATTTGACAACCAATCCTCTATCCACGCTAACACCCTACCCCCAACTCCATGTCCTCTGACCTTCTGCAGTAACCTCTTGTGAGGTACCTTATCAAACGCCTTCTGAAAATCCAGAAAGACCACATCCACCGGCTCTCCTCTATCCACCGCCCTAGACACATCCTCATAGAACTCCAGTAAATTGGTCAGACACGACTTCCCTTTAATGAAACGCCTTCTGAAAATCCAGAAAGACCACATCCACCGGCTCTCCTCTATCCACTGCCCTAGACACATCCTCATAGAACTCCAGTAAATTTGTCAGACACGACTTCCCTTTAATGAAACCGTGTTGCGTCCGCCCTATCAAGCAATTCCCTTCAAGATGCCTCGCAATTTCCTGCTTAATGACGGATTCTAACATTTTACCTACCACAGACGTTAAACTAACCGGCCTATAATTCCCCGCCTTTTGCCTGGCACCCTTCTTAAACAACGACGTAACATTAGCCGTTTTCCAATCTTCCGGCACTTCCCCGGAATCCAGCGACGTCTGGAAAATAACCACCAAGGCATCCACTATCACCTCCGCCATTTCTTTCAGAACCCTCGGATGCATTCCATCCGGTCCTGGGGACTTGTCCACAATCAGCCCCTCCAGTCTGTCGAGCACCACCTCTCTAGTAACAGTAATGTCATTAAGACCCTCCATTCCTACCACCTTTCCATCGCTAACACCCGGCAAATTATTCACGTCCTCCTCCGTGAAGACAGAAACGAAAAAGTTATTCAAGACCTTAGCCATATCCCCATCCCCTACCACTAGCTCCCCTTTCTCATCCTCTAAAGGACCAACGTTCACCCTAGCCAGCCTCTTCCTTTTTATATATTTATAAAAACTCTTGCTATCCTTTTTTATATTAAGTGCTAGCCCAGCCTCATAGCTTCTCCTACCCTCCTTTATCAACTTCTTTGTCAATCTTTGTTGACATTTAAACCTTTCCCAATCCTCTTCTCGCCCACTACTCTTAGCTACTCTAAATTCCTCCACTTTTAATTTAACACTTTCCTTCACCTCCTTCGTTATCCACGGCTTATTACCTCTCTTCCTACTGTCCTTTTTAACCATCGGAATAAATTTCTGCTGAGCACCAAGAAAGATCTCCTTAAAGATCCACCACTGCTCCTCAGCAGACCTACCTTCCAACGCACTCCCCCAGTCCACATTTGCCAATTCTTCTCTCATCCTACCATACTCCCCTCTATTCAAACAAAGGATGCGTGTCCGGGAACCCACTTTCTCCTCCTCCATCTGCACCAGAAACTCCACCATACAATGATCACTCTCTCCAAGAGGATCCTTCACCGCAAGGTCCCTAATTCTACCCGCCTCATTACATAGCACCAGATCCAAGATAGCTCGCTCCCTCGTCGGCTCCAACACACACTGTTCAAGGAAATTATCCCAGCAGCATTCCAAGAACTCCTCCTCGAGCCCACCTCGTCCAACATGGGTCGACCAATCAATATGCAGATTGAAATCTCCCATAACTACTGCCGTCCCATTCCTGCACGCCGCACTTATTTGCGTGTTAACAGCCCGCCCCACCTCCAGATCATTATTCGGGGGCCTATAGACGACACCCACCAGCGTCTTCCTCCCTTTGCTGTTCCTAATCTCCACCCACAACGATTCCACGTTCTGCTCTTTGGCTCCGATATCATCCCTTGCTACCACCTTGATACTATCCTTAATCAGCAGAGCTACGCCACCCCCTCTTTCCTCCTGCCTATCCTTCCTAAACACTTGATAGCCCTGTACATTCATCTCCCAGTCCCTGTCACCTTGCAGCCACGTCTCTGTAATGGCCACCAGACCGTATCCATTTGTGTCGATCTGCGCCACCAGCTCATCCACTTTATTCCGAATGCTTCGTGCATTCAGATAAAGCGCTTTCATCCCAGCCTTCACCTGGACCCTATTTGCCGTAACGCCACCAATTGGGACATCCTCGGCCTCTTCCCTTACCTGTACCCTATCCTTAACTTTAGACCTCGTAGCGTCACCTACCCTCGCACCCTCCCCCCCCCCTAATTAGTTTAAAGCCCTGTCTACAGTCCTCTTTACTCGATTCGCCAACACTCTGGTCCCAGCACGATTCAGACCAACCCCATCCCGCCCGAACAAGTCCCACCTACCCCAATACTGGTGCCAATGCCCCATAAATTCAAACCCATTCCTCCCACACCAATCCCTGAGCCACCCATTCACTTCCTTTATCCTGTCAACCCTACGCCCGTCTGCACTCAGTTCAGGCAGTAGCCCAGAGACGACCACCTTGTCGGTTCTACTTTTTAATTCCATTCCCAGCTTCTCATACTCCCTCCCCAGATCCTCAGTCCGCACTTTGCCTACGTCGCCGGCACCCACATGTACTACAACGACCGGGTTCTCACCCTCCCACTCCAGGTTCCTCTGCAGCCCAGCTGCGACATCCTGTACCCGAGCACCAGGCAGACAACACACCCTTCTGTGCACTTTGTCATTGTGACAAAGGACAGTGTCAATACTCTACACCCCACTATCTCCAATCACTACTACGTTCCTTTTCCCCTTCTCTTTGCCTATGTCCTGCTGCATCACTGTACCGTGTGCAGTTTGCTCACCAACCTCACCTGCCTCGTCCTCTTCCAGACTGGAAGCAAGAACCTCAAACCTGTTATGCAGATTAAGAGGCTGAGGCCTCCGCTCCTCACCCCCCTTCCTCCTCCTCCCAGCAGTCCCCTTTTGTCCCTGACCCTTAGATTTAGCCAGTCTAGGGGCACCCTCTCTCCCCTTGATGAGCCTCAGTGTCTGTAGCTCAGAGGCCAGCTCATCCACCTTGAGCTGGAGCTCCTCCAGCAACCTGCACTTACTGCAGACATGGTCACTGGGAAGGACCCTGGGGTCCGCCAGTTCCCACATCATACAGAAACCACACATCACATGCCCCTCCATTATTCACTGTAATTTTTTATGGGGAAAAAATTTTTTTCCTTGTTTCTTGCTGTAGTAGTTTTGAAAAAATTTTTTTTCCTTGTTTTTTTTCAAACAAACTCACCTGGCCTTTTTTCCTTCCAGCCCTTTTTGATATTAAGCCCTATTAACTCACTCTGCTTCCCCCTCACTCCGCTGCCCGCTCAGACGCTGCCCGCTGTCTACACCAGGCCTCCTTTTAAACCTGGCGCTGATTTAAAGCAGGCTGGTCCACAAATGCCTTTTCACCACACCCTCAGAATTCTTAAAGCAGTAAATACAATAAATAAATGCTTTAAACAGTTCTACAAAGAGTAAAGTGCTTTAAACTTATTTTAAACAGGTTTTTAACAGGTAAAATCTTAGCTCTCTCTCTCTCAGCTCCAGCAAACAATGGAAGGCTTCTAAGATATGCAAATCAGTCTGTCTTCCACAGTTCAAACAAGTGAAGATAGATGATTTATTTAGCTACTTACTCTCACTTTGCCCGATTAGTAGTACATTAAATGTTCAAATCTTGATTGGAATCCCAATCACATTTGAATCCCTTTCCATTTCCTAATATTCTCTCCAGAGAAACATGGATAAAATTTTCCATTTAAATCTCTTTCCATACAATGAAACCAAAATGACTTTACATCTTTTGTTTCAGGTCATATTTTGTTTATATGTGTTAAAGTCCAGTTACTGATTGACAGGATGATTAATATGCACATGCAATTGAAACAATTACGTAATTGCCCTGCCTTGGATTAGGGGGAGAGAAAGATTGTGCATTTTGTGAATGTTTCCCTTACAAAGCAAACAGCCATCTCATTACCTGGTGGCTTTTGCTTTCATTTGGTATCATTTTGATGGATTCCAATTGGAACTCAAATTGGTGCACTAAATATATATTTTTTCAATTGTCAGAGATGGTTTAACAAAGATGAAAGATGTGTACATCAAGAATCCTCAGATGGGCAGGCCAGAGAGTGTGGATCCCAGACTGGCAGAAATTGAGCAGACTATTGAAAAACTGCGACAAGAAAGTTCGAAGTTTGAGGTAATATATGAATAACGTGAGCAAAAAGGTTATTTCAGTATTTTCGAGGTCTTTCTGAAACTGATGCTATTTCCTAAAAAAAATCTTTCTGCCTCATTAATCCTGAAATAACTGCCAATCTTGCATTATTTTGTCAACATGATGATAAATATTGCTGAAAGTTTTGGAAATTTCTTTCCACCTTTTCATTCATGGTAGGTAGATTCATGGTGCTGGGTGTTTTTTTAGAAGATCTAGATGCCTCTACATCATTGCGTTAAAACGTATGTAGTGCCTATTAAAAAACATAGAAGGTCAAGTGACCAAAAAGACAGTAATTAAAGTTCAGTGTCTTTGAATCGCCTCATCAACACAATCATTGTATGATTTGATTTAGTCAGAAGGAAAATTGTTGTATCTGTTTCTCAAATTTGGGTTCAGTGCCAGCTAAATTGGAATTGAGCAATGTTGCACTTCATGCCTTGAGAACCAAATCCATGGCTACATTGTTGACTTTGTATAATTTTTAGCAATCCACTTTGAATTCAAGACAGAGAACAGTGTGGGGGGGATACTTTTAATTAGGACAGTGGTGGGTGAGAACCCTGATACCTTCCCACCTCCACCCTGATTAAGTCTGTGATGGGAAGGCCCATGGATGCCCCTCCCACTTAGCTGCAAACAGACACCTTAAAATGATCAATTAATGGCCATTTCAGGGCTTCAATCTGCTTTGCTTACCAGTGCCTGGGCGATTGAAGAAAACCAGAATTGGAAAAGGGGAGTGGCTACTGAGAGCTCCTGCTGCTGACTCGAATGGAAATTCGTTTCCTGAGGTCCTTAATCCCAGGGAAAGCCCACCATTGCCCTGTCAGGTGCCCGAATGGCCCTCTTGGCAAGCTTCATTCCAAGTTCACCGACTATAATTGTGAAAGTTATGTTAAAAATGTAGAGAGAGTTATCGTCTCTAACATGCCATTAGAAAGGAACTTTTTTTGACAACTCTGTGTTATTTCAGAGACCGCAGAAATACACTTTCAGCCATAAACTAGGTCTTACGGCATACTGTAAAGGAGGATATGAAGTGGTCAGTCCAAATGAAAAAGACATTGGGCTGCATATAACAGCTGCACTGCCGAGACTCTTGCCTCCATTATGTGCAGCCCAATGTCTTTTTCATTTGGACTGTCCACTTCATATCCTCCTTTACAGTATGCCCTAGGGCTTAGATTATGACTGAAAGTGTATTTCTGTGGTCTCTGAAATACCATGGAGTTGTCAAAAGAAGTTCCTTTCTAATGGCATGTCAGTGACTATAACGCTCTGTACATTTTTAACATAACTTTCACAATTATAGTTGGTGAATATGGAATGAAGCTTGCCTGTTAGGTCCTATTTTATATCAGCGACATTCTTTACATTTAATACACTCCATTGATATTAGCTTGTCAACAAAATATACTTTGCTGTTTCTGATCCCCTGGTTTGTCCTTCTTTGGCTCAGTTTCAGCACAAGCTATAAATTAGAACATTCCTATTATTTCCATCCTTGCCAAGCTTTCTTGGCTTCCCATATCCCAGAAAATTGATCTCAAAACTGTTGTCCCTGGCATTTGAGTGGCTTCCTAATAATCATTGATAAGGCTTGAAAATGAACAATAGCCTTGAAGGAAAAAAAACATCATAGTTTTAAAGAGAAGGAAAATTCTGGATTATTATGTTTGATTATGTTTTAAATCTATGAACAAAATGAAGTAAAAGGGTAAGAATAGAGCAGCATATCTGCTGCAGTGCTTTTCCCTTTTAAGGCTGCACTGTCACTTCTTGTGTGTCCCAGAGTCTTCTGTTCCTCATTTCAACAACATGATCCATTGGGTCAGTTTCAGTATATATAATGATGATAACCAAATGACATCTTGATCATCATTTTCAATTCAACAATTATTTTCTATTCCCCATGGTCCACTTAGTATTGGCAAGATAAAAACTAACCTATTTTTAGTTTGAATTCAGTCCCCTTAGCAGCCCATTGGGCTGAACTCAATGATGCCCAAGCACATAAACAACTTATTCAGAACTTCATTATCCTCATCCCAACTTGCGTAAGATCTAATTTGTTGGTCACTTTTAAGCTCGCAAGTACCAATAGCCCTCCATTTTCTGTCATAATGGTTTCTGATAGCCTCACATTTGTTTTCCTTTTCACACATTTTCATCTGTATGACTAGTTTGCATCCATTTCCGGTCTATTGTAAAATTTCAAAGGAACAAAGAACAATACAGCACAGGAACAGGCCCTTCGGCCCTCTAAGTCTGTACCGATCAAACCTTGTTTTGCTCCATCAGTGATAAAAGCTTTTGGCCACCTCAATTTTGAATTCTGGGATGAATTTTACAAACTGCTGCACCTTGCTACACCTCTCCCTACATTCAGAAGCCTACATAAAAAGTTGAGCTTTTGACCTATCCCCAACCCTTTTCTGTACTTCTGCTGCAGCTGCACCAACACTTTGTGGAAGTGCCTTAGAATGCTTTTATTGCATTAAAGGAGTTATGTATGTGCATGTTATCATTGCACTAAGTAACTTTTTATTAATTCTCCATAAAAATTTGCTATGGAGACCCACCTTGCCTCCACTGGACGGAAAATTGTTACGTAAGATCTTACCTTCAAGAACTATATTGTATGGAGTGGTGTTAATTCTGGAGCTGTTGAGAAAACCATATTTAATTTATCCACTTTGCCTGTCTGAAAACATGGAAGTGAGATACAAATGACATAAAATGGAAACTGAACAAAGAAAGCATGATCGTTCCTGCATCGACCTTTCATGGTTACTGTGATACAATACAATCTGCAATAAACTTATGAAAAACACGTCTTGCAGATAAAGTTGTATTTAAATAACGCCCCCCCCCACTCCCTGGCAACCGGGACAAAAACAATTTAGGTCAGAGTTCAATAAGCTTTGATAACTGTTCACTTTTTTTCATGCAAATCTCATCTTTTCAGCACAAAACGTGTCACTTGCTTTACATGTTTGCCAGCAAGTTGGTCAGTGTAAGGAAGGAAAGAATGAATGTTCCATTGTGCTTTTATAGGTGTACTTTAAAATTATAGTTCCTGTTGTAACTTTGAAAACTTAATAATATAGCCAGGGAAACAAAACTCAGGTGTTTGCTTTAGGCATGGAGACTATTCAGAACTGGAAAGTTGTTTTAAAATAATTGGCTGAAGAACCAGAAGTGAGATGAGGAGATTTTTGTTTGCAGAACAAGTAACTTTCAATGGGGAATTGGATGTACATTTTAAAAGAAAACTTGCAAGGCTCAGGGCAAAGACCTCATGTGCGTGACTAAATTAATAGCTCTTTCAAATAGCAGGCACAAGCACGTTAGGCCAAAAGGATGTTGTCTCTGCTGTATGATTCAATGGTTTTAATGATCTAGAAACCAACTGAAGTAGTGGCTCCGTTTGATCTTTCTCCTGGCTGGAATTAGTGTTAGAATGCTGAAGATGTGGACTACGTACGCTGCCACTGACAGAATACACTAATGTCCTGAAGTGCTCTATTACTTTTTTTTCAATAAATTTGCAATTAATGTAGTACTCATCTGACTTAAAGTTTTGCTTCTTGTTATGAAATGGCGGGTGTTAATTGCCAGACTGACCAGTTCCCAAATGGAAACTTGATCAAGCTATTACAACGAGTTGCAATATGTATTTTATTACAAGATGGTGTGTGCACTGAAGTCAGAAGTAAGAAAAGTGCAGTACCACGTTTTGGAGACTTTAAATGTAAAATTAAAACATTTATTAACAAAAGAAAAGAAAATGTAAAAAAACAAGATCACAATTACACAAGTCTCGCAACATTTCCCAAAAGACTTCTATTTAGCTAGACTCACAAATAAACACCCTTGTCCAACCAACAATCCCTATGGATTCTTACTCTCTTTAAAAGTCCTTCAGCCCCACAATTTTCACATACCCGATCTTATCTAATTCTGGTCTCTTGTGAATTCCCAATTTTAACTGTTTCACCTTGGGTGGCTGCACTTTCAGTTGCCTGGGCCTTGTGGTCTAGAATTCCTTCCCACCACCTCTCTGCCTTTTTTCACTTTATTCCTTTCAGGCGCTCCCGAAAACGAACCTCTTGACTAAGTTTTTGTTCATCTAATCTAATATCTCTTTTTGTAGTTCAGTGTTATATTTTGTTTGGAAATACTTTCTGCAAAGAGCTTGGGATGTTCCACTATGTTAGAGACATGTTTTGCCATTCTCCTCACCAGATATTTACATATACACAGTTTCCAGCAGGAGTCTCTGGAATACAGCAGTTGGCTAGCTTTATCCCCCTTCCTAGAATCAGAGGGGGAATTTTATGAGAAAAATTCAGCTCAGGTGAAAATGGGAGAGTTGCAGATCTGTTTTTTGTGCAAGATTTTACTTCTAATCTTATGCACATAATGCTTGAAAAAATGAGCTAGACTGTTTCTCGCAACTTGAGGCGATAGGTGGGGCTTAATTTGCCAGCCAGCCTGATCAGGCAGCAGAAGAAGCCATTGCGCATGTGTAGATCTCTATGGCTCCTGCTCCTTACCTAAATCTGTGCTGCCTGGTTATTGACCCCACATACTAATTAGGTTGGGATGTTGTGGCCAACTCGATTGTACAACCCAAAGACGAGAGCAGCTAACTTTGTACAAATAGGTGATCATCAAACCTGGGATTTGCTAGTCTGTGACTCAGTTCCAAACATAGAGCATTTTCTTTGCCCAGTATTGAACCTCACTTACTGATTCTATTTACATCTTTCCATGCTGATACAAATTATCATCTGGGTAGATGTAAAGTGACTGAAATCAGAACTAGAACAAAATAATAAACAAGAATAATTACCAGGGAGTGGCAGTGAAATATTTGCAGCGACAATCTTGATAAAAGTGACAGTACAAAGAAAATTGTATACACTGAAGTCTACTTGCTTAATTTAGATTAGATGACACAGAACAAACATTATAATCCCCTAACCACTAATTGGGGGCAGATAATTAGTTTATGGCAAAACACTGAACAATTACTTCATCTGTACTACTAAATTGGGCCAGCTTTAGCCACTATAAAAATACTCATTAGGAAAAGAACTGAACAGTAAATAAATTGAAAGTTTCCCAATAACAAAATAAAGTAAGCAGTAGTATTTAAATATCTGTCTGGCACACTCAAAATTGTAAAGTGAAACATAAATTAGGCATTATAGGTGTTTGAAACTGCTATTTCTTGGTTTTTGATTGAAACCTATAGCAAGCTGAGCAGTACCAATCCATTCAAACAAGAAAGTTCCAGGTTTTTGCAGAATTAACTGGTATTGGGCTGGACAGCTATAGCATACTACACTGGCCTTGGCAATCTTTCAAACCAGGGAGGGGATATTTCTGTTCATGTTCACTGGTAAATCCATGTGTGATTTTTGTGTGAGAACACATTTAGCTTTAGTTATGATGCTCTCTACAGTTTAAAAAGTTTAGTAGCAAATTGTCTTAGGATCACAAATGAATAGTTTATTGTTCTAAATTTTGGAGGCATATCATCCCAACTAAAGTCACACCTTCAGAAGGGGTGGAAAGAAAATTGACCATTTAATTTTTTGAAAAAAGAACATTTTGAGGCACATTGGCGTCAAGGTACAATAGCAAAGGTTTGCCCCACCATCTTAATTGTCTACTGAGATGAAGCTTGGATTTTCATCTTTGAGACAAGGGGAATTGAGAAAGCTTCCTGCTCTGGCTGCCTCAAGAGAGATTGCCCACAAGGTGGCCTATTCATTATTTGAGACAGGATGCAGCCAAGATTTGGGCCAGGGACCACCTATTCTCCAATATAAATGTGATTTGATTGACAGCTTAGGATCTCTGGTTTCTGCCATCAATTTCACTGATTGTTTACATAGCTCAATTGATTTCAAGCACATTTGGTTAGTGGTTCATCAAATTTCAAAGGGCCTGGATGATTGATGCTTTTATTAGCTTTCGGTCCAGACCTCCTTTATTATGAAAAACTTATCAATGGAGTACAATTTTCCAAAGCTTTTTATTATACATGCCACATTCTACTGTGATATTCATTGGTGCTAAAAAGCGTACATTGTGTCAGTCGGCATGGAAGGGCAGATGCTGGTGTCATGAGGGATGGGTGGAAAGGCAGAGCCAGGCAGAGTGGGTGGCTGGGGAGTAGAAGCTGGCATAGTGGACATGAGGGGACGCAAAAGTTGGTGAAAGAGCAGAAGCTGGCATGAGGGGGCAGGAGGGGAATGGGGGGGTGGGTGGTTGGCAGTAGAATGTGGCATGGGGGCAGGAGGGACCTGAGTGTTAGATGGGGACAGTGGGAGAGAAATTGGCATATGAGCATGATGGAGGCCTTTAAAAGGTCCCCTCAGTGTTAAAATTTATCTGGTTCACTCACAATCTTTAGGGAAGGAAACCTGCCATCCTTACCCAGTCTGCACACATGTGACTCCAGGCTCTCAGTGATGTGGTTGACTCTTAAAATGCCTTCTGAAATTACCTAATAAACCATTTGGTTCAAGGACAATTAGGGATGGGCAGTAAATGCTGACCCAGCCTTGAACAAATTAAAAAAAAGCACCCAGGTTCATGACTCCAATCTGGGATTGTGAACCATGAGTCTTTAAAACCCTGGATATGGGAGTAGTATGGGAGATAGACATTGTGAATGATTAGCCGTGATTGTATTCAATGACTGAGCAGACTCAGTGGGTTATATGGCCTACTCTTATGTTCCTTTCCTATGATTCCATTAAATTGCAGTGCAGGTGGAGATATCTATCTCCACAGTGGAGCCAGCCAAGTTGGTAATGCTAGATCCTTTTAAAGGTACTCATGAAAATGGCGCAGCCTGGGAATGACATCAAGAATCCTGGAGTTGGGAGCTACCTGCCATTTTGCTGAAGATCCAGACAAAGTGTTGAGAAGACAGGGCTTCACCAGTGGGAGGGAGGCTCAACTTAAGCAGTTGGTGAATACTCTTCTTGCACACTAACCACTCTATTACACATAGAAATACTCAACAATCTCTGGAGTTGAGAGAAGAATGATTGATTAGGACATTGTGTCAAACTCCAAGTACTGGCTGTTAGATGAATATTCGCAGAAAGGTAACAAGCCCAAAAATTGGCTTGAAAACAGATTTTATCTTGGATTAGGTCTCTGTCACATCATTCAGTATTATTGCGACCCCTGGTGACTATAAATTGCACTTTAACATCATACTTCAGAGTGGAGCAAATTAACTAAATTATCCTACATTGGCTGACATACACCATAGCTCTTTTATCTTGGGGATATCAGTTAAAATCCAGTCTAGACAGAAGGTGACTCTGTTCAGAATAGACTATAAACTAAATTAATTGATTTGTTGCCAGAAGTGGAAAAAAAATTAAAAATTTGACCAATTTAGAAAATCTGAAATTGGAACAAAGAATGCTGTAAATGTAGAGCCGGCTGGTAGAATAAGATGAAACAGATTACGGTTTGGTAGAAACGTTTGGTAACTACTGAAACAATTTTTTTTATATGTTTCCATTTCCATTCTTGGATAGCTTACTGATGAATTCTCAAGAGTCCTATACCATGCATCTGTGTTCTGAGGCCTTAGCTGCCAAATTGATGTAGTGATGCTTTTCCAAAGCTGGAGATTAACGAACATTATTGACTACTATACCTGAATAGGACTGCAAAACTTCCATATTGTACTGAAAAATAAAGTAATCTTGCATTATAAAGTTTACTGAACATGTCCGCGAAAAATATTTAGCATATTTTAAACAATCAATAATTAAGACTCAACTTTATTGAAAGACTGCATTGGACTTTGGTGTTTAGAAGTGAAATAAATCAATTTCTATTTGGCTTCCAGCACAAGAGCTTTAGCTGTGCCTCTCTGTTTCACCTGGACCTTAATTGGATCAGCAGTCTCTGATTCCCACAGCAAAGGATTCAAGTTATCTATGTAGAAAAGATTCTTGCATTGGCTGAAGTTGCATCAGTTATCAGGTTATATTTATTTATAATTAAACTTTAAAAATTCTTCAGTGAAAGCAAAACACTGCAGAAATCTGAAGTAAAAACTGAAAATGCTGTTTATGTTGGGCCTTAGTGGAACACTGCAAAAGGCCAAGTCTGCAAATGTGGGCACCCAGCCTATGTTTAGTCTCCCCAGTGGTGCTCGCAATGCAGTCTCCTCTGCACTGCTTTGTGGAACATCCTTGCACTGTCCACAAGCATGATCTTGACCTTACTGTCACTTCTAATTTAACCTGCTTAGTTTTTCTAGCATTTTCTGTTTTTGTTTATAATTCGTCAATTAGTTTGATCCTTGGTCTGTACTATTAGCTTCATCCAACTTGGAGAAAGGAAATGTTGCAACTAACCTCAGTGCTACATACCAGGGAAGAAAATAACCTGTTCAGGAAAGAGAGATCAAAATAAATATTTTGTTAGTGGAGCTATAGTAGGGATTTTACTGATTATCATATGCTGTTATGACATTCAATAAATGTCAAAGTGCACTCTACATAAGGGATAGCATAGCTCCATTCAGTTCATAAAGCCTGCACCAACAACAATCCCACCCAGGCCCTATCTCCGTAGCCCCACGTATTTACCCTGCATTCCCTCTGACGCTACGGGCAATCTAGGATGGCCAATTGACCTAACCTGCACATCTTTGGAGTGTGGGAGCGAACCCTTGCAGACGTGGGGAGAACATTCAAACTCCACACACAGAAACTCAGAGACAGGGTGAACGTGCAGACCTTGTATAGAAGGTGATCCCAGCTGATCAAGTGACTGACTTTTTTTATAGGAGAGCTCGCGACTTTACTATAGTAAGAAGTCTGACACCAGGTTAAAGTCCAACAGGTTTATTTGGTAGCAAAAGTTACTAGTTTTCGGAGCGCTGCTCCTTTGTTGGGTAAGTGGGAGTTCTGTTCACAAACGGGGCATATAAAGACACAAACTCAATTTACAAAATAATGGTTGGAATACAAGTCTTTACAGATAATCAAGTCTTAAAGGTACAGACAATGTGAGTGGAGAGAGGGTTAAGCACAGGTTAAAGAGATGTATATTGTCTCCAGCCAGGACAGTTAGTGAGATTTTGCAAGCCCAGGCAAGTTGTGGGGGTCACAGTGTGATGTGAACCCAAGATCCCTGTTGAGGCTGCCCTCGTGTGCAGAACTTGGCTATCAGTCTCTGCTCAGCGACCCTGCGTTGTCGTGTGTCGTGAAGGCTGCCTTGGAGAAAGCTTACCTGAAGATCAGAGGCCGAATGCCCGTGACCACTGAAGTGTTCCCCAACAGGAAGAGAACACTCTTGCCTGGTGATTGTAGAGTGGAGTCCATTCACCTGTTGTCATAGTGTCTGCACGGTCTCCCCAATGTACCATACCTTGGGATGCTGGTGGCTCCAAAAGCTTGTGGCTTTTGCTACCAAATAAACCTGTTGGACTTTAACCTGGTGTTGTGAGACTTCTTACTGTGATTACCCCAGTCCAATGGCAGCATCTCCACACCATGACTTGAGTATGGTCCATCTAGTTTTACTGGTTTTCTCAAGGACCAGTTTGCAACAGCTAGTAAACACATTTCTTTACAAAGAAATCCTGTTATTTTAACAGAAAGATGCAAATTGTGTTCAGTAGCATGCGAAGGAAATTGCACTTCAACATAGAATCTGTACAATGCCTTTATCCATCAAAAATCAGGAGTACTAATATAAATTGTAAATTGTACTTCCCCTTGAGCTGAGATCAGCTAACTAAGCACGGGCCAGGAATTCAACATGCAATCTCTGGTTTACATCACTTCCCTACTCAATAGTACAGTTATCAGTTGAAGTTACTAGAATGTCAAGAGTCGTCTTATTTTTCCTTCCCATCCCTGCTCACACTGATCAATATTCGGACTGCTACAAAAAAAATGCAACAATCATGAATCATTACACAATCTCAACAGCTTTAAATATGATGCTATTTGCAAGCACATCAAGTGACATTGATTATATCTATTTTTTCTACAAAAGCTAGCATATTTTAAGAGATGTACATGCTGCATTTTGTAATCTCTAACCATCAGTGTAATTTCTGCACAATTTTTTATAAAATATTTGCCGTATTTTTGAGAAATCTAAACCAGGAATTTCCTGGAAAATCCCACCAGCTAGAGTGTCAGAGGCAACCTCTGCCTCTGCCAAACATAGAAATCCCAGTCAGATTTTGCTTTGAGCAGGCAGCTAACTTGCTAACATCATGGCTTTAGCCCCTCCAAAGGAAGTGGTTCTGCTTCCACGAATTGCTGATCAATCACAGAGCCAGCAACTCAGCTGGGAGCAGTGTCCATTACATGCAGCAGGCTCAAGGAGGCCCAGAGTAAAAGTGGGATCAGGGATTGTCAGCACCAATCAGGCAGGCACCACCCCAGTTGGGGACTGGGGGAGGGAGGCATCTCCCAATCCTTGCCACACAAAAGGCACCTTGTTCTTGTATCTTCATGTACTTCCTCTAATTATTTTCAGGCATGGCTTGCTGAGGTTGAAGGTCGTTTACCAACCAGGACTGAGCAGCCACGACGACCGAGTGAGATGCCCGAGTTGCCGAGCGCTGCTGTAAATAATTGTGCACAAGACCGAGAGAGGTACAGTATGGTTACTAATCGCAATAATGACTTCAAGAGCAAAATGTAGGATGAGGAGTAATGATTAAATTGACAAGAGATCAAGTTTCCAAAGATAATGATGCATTTTGCAAAGGAGGGTTGAAGTTTGAATCTGTGTAACTTGAAAGTTTTGGAACAGACGAGGTTGGTGCAACAACCTTTTATTCTGTACTAAATCTGCCATCCAGTCACGTTCATTAATCACTATTTTCTGCATAAATATATCTGGTTATGCCGCACGCGCATTTATGCCATGTACACCAATGACCTTTTCCTGTTAACTGAATTAACAAATGTTAACCATTGTGTGAAATAGTTCTGTGTGAATTCCACACTTAGTCGCATTTGATGACATGAAGTTGTGTATAATGTAATTTAAATGGGATAAATGATTTAGATTAGAGACTTCAGGGTAACATGTTCTTCAGTTAATGGAATGCAAGTTACTGCCAATAATTTCCTAGTAAAAAGTCTGACAACACCAGGTTTTAGTCCAACCGATTTATTTGATAATACTCACAAGCTTTCGAGGGGACTGCCTCTTCGTCAGGTGAATGGAGAGTTCTGGCCTCAGACAGAGCATATAAAGCACAGACAGTTTAGAGATTACTGATTAGATTTCTAATCAGTAATCTCTAAACTGTCTGTGCTTTATATGCTCTGTCTGAGGCCAGAACTCTCCATTCACCTGACGAAGAGGCAGTCCCCTCGAAAGCTTGTATTATCAAATAAATCGGTTGGACTAAAACCTGGTGTTGTCAGACTTTTTACTGTGTTTACGCCAGTCCAACGCCGGCATTCCCACATCATGAATAATTTCCTATACAGGGGTTTAAAAGCTAATTTAAATTGTATCAGATTTTAAGGCTCCCTGCTGCCCTTGCGAATTCAATTTTAGTTATTTTCTGTCTGAGCTCAATCATTTGCTATACAGCATGACCTCGATAGAGATGCCTGTTAATGTCGTACTCTTGGAAATTGCCAACATGTCATAAATGTTAGATGGGTTGAATAAATGAACAACTGAGATAACTTCTCCTATTTTCCTCCCTTTTTCTCTTAGGCATTCACTTCTAATTTTAATATTTTAGGTATTAGCACACTTCCCATTCCTTATCAAAATGGTCTTCTTACAATATGAAGGACTGGACAAAGAATGTCTTTGCTTAAAGTTCACGTGCATCCACATCCCCAACAAGTGTAGGTTCATAATGGAAACTCCTTGCCTGTGACCATCATAATGTTCTACTCGTTTTATTAATTGAGCTACTTGGTGTTTTCATGGGCAGTTAAAAAATCATAGAATGGTTACAGCACAGAAGGAGCTCTTTGTGTCCATGTTGGTTCTCTGCAGGAACAATTCAATGAGTCCCCATCACTCTGCACTTTCTGCATAGCCCTGCAATTTTTTTCTCTTCAGATAATTAAATTTCCCATTTGCGAGTCACAGTTAAATCTGCCTTCACCACACTCGTACTCATACCAAGTAATGATTGTTCAATGTCTGGAAAGTATTGCCTTAAAAAATTAGCATTCTTTGTCATCTTTGGATCCTTAGCCATTCACCTTAAAATGTCCCCTGGTTCTCAACCCATATGCCAGTAGAACAGTGTCTTCAAATCTGTTTTGTTCAGGCTCCTCATTATTTTGAACACCTCCAGCAAATGTCCTTTCAATCTTCTCTTATGAGGACCACCCCAGCTTCTCTAATCTATCCATGTAACTTTTCCTAGAACAAAACCAGTAAGTCTTTGCTGCACCCTCTCCGGTGCTTTTACTTCCTAAGATGTGTTACCCAGTATTAAGCATAGTACTCCAGCTGAGGCCAAACCAATGTTTTGTAAATGTTTATCATCATTTATTATTTTGTATCTCTATTTATAGAACCCAGGATCCTGTATGCCATATTAACTACTTTCTCAACCTGCCATGCCACCTTGAGCAACTTGTGCACATACCCCAAGGTCCATCCATTTTAGAATTTATTTTGATGTTGTCTTCCCACCAAAATGTATCACTTCTCACTTATCTGCATTAGATTTCATTTGCCACATGCCCTCCTATTCCATCAGCCTGCCTGTCCTATTGAAGTTGTTCACATGCCCCTCAACAGTTCACAATACTTCCAGGTTTTGTGTCATATTTTTGAATTGTGCTCTCCACACCCAAGTCAATATACATCAAGAAAAGCAGTGGTCCTGCACCAATTTCCAGGAACACAATTGCATACCTGCCTCTATTTTGATAAACCACCATTCATCACTACACTCTGTATCCTGTCACTGAGCCAACTTTAGATCCGTGATACCACTGTTTCTTTTATAACATCAGCTTCAACTTTATGAACAGACCTGTTATATGGCATTTTATCAAATGCCTTCTGGAAGTCATGTACACCACATCAACCGCATTACTTTCTGTTACCTTATCAAGGCACAATTTAACTTTAACAAGTCATGCTGACTTTCCTTAATTAATCCATATTTGTCCAAGTGACTTTTAGTTTTGTCCTTTGTTGAAGTTTCCCCACTAATTTGATTATACTGACTGGCCTTTTATTGCTGAGTCTTTATTCCTGGCTTTTTTGAACAGGGGTGTAGGTTTTCCAATTCTCCAGCCCTCTGGCACCACTCCTGTATTGAACGAAAATTGAAAGGTTATTGCTTCCCTTAGTATCCTCAGATGCATCTTATCCAGTCCTGTTTCTATTCTAATACCTCCTTTATCAATTTTTGGATATTGTAGCAACTTGAAACAACTGAGTGGCTTGCTGGGCCATTTCAGAAGGCATTTTAAGAGTCAACCACATTTATGAAAAATTAATTGTATTACCCTTGTCCTTTTCCATAGCTGAACTAAACTTTATGATCCACTAAATGTTCCCCGATTGCCATCTCATTCTCTTGAACCAGATCCATTAATACATCAATCCTTCCGTGCTGATCCAAAAAAGTCTCCTGAACGCACTTTTCCAAAACTCTTTCCCCCCTCCTTTTATTAGTATCCTAGTTTGTATTAGGCTAATTAAAGTCCCCATAACAGCTACTTTATATTTTTGCACCTCTCTATAATTGCTTTACAAATTTGTTCCTCTATACTTTTCCCATTTGTTGGTAGCCACAGAATACATCTGGTAATGGTACCTCAATTGTTTCCAACCAAATAGGTTCTTCCCTTGATCTCTCCCCCGCCAAAGAATAAACTCCTAGTCAATACCATTATCCTTCCTCCATTTTTTCTTCCATATCTTTTGTGAGCATGTCGTAACTAACTATATTTAGTACCACGTTCAACAATCCTTTTGAGCCAGGTTGCCATGAGTATCTGAGCATAATACTTCTTGATGTCTATCTACATCTACAGCTCACCAACTTTATTTACCATACTGAGTTCATATACATTTGCTGTAAACCTAAATTAGAATGACTGTAATTCCTCTCACACTGACCCATACCGTGCTTTATTATTTACTCCAGTGCTATTTGTCTCTGAGCCATTTGCACCTTACTTCCCCTTTGTAATGTTACATTCTGGTTCCCAACCCCCGACCAATTGTTTTGAATTATTGGTGAAGTAAGAATTGCAATTGCTGGAAATCTGAAATAAAATAGTAGTGCTATTGATGTACAGTAAGTTGCTCAACATCTGAAAGGAATAACTGTAGACAGGGTAAATTGTGGATTTGGTGTTCCCACTGTTGATTTCCAATTAGTGGCTGAAAATTAAGTTCTGAACTCTTAATAGTCATACTTTAACCTTTAATCGATAAATTAGGAATCATTGATTTCATGGAGCAATCTTGGCATCTTTTCAATTATAATGCCTACTGTAGCATGTAGTATTGCACCATTGTATGCATCTAAGTAGAGAATTAATTGAATTCAGTGGAAATAACTGAATCACAGGGGTGCTCTTGACATGTCAACCACTGAAGGCTGCAGGAAATTTTGAACATGTATTGACGTGAATAGAGAACTGGCTGGCAGACAGGAAGCAGAGAGTGGCAATAAGTGGGTCATTGAGCTTTACAGCATGGAAACATAAGAACATAAGAACATAAGAAATAGGAGCAGGAGTAGGCCATCTAGCCCTTCGAGCCTGCCCCGCCATTCAATAAGATCATGGCTGATCTGTTGTGGCTCAGTTCCACTTTCCCGCCCTCTCCCCATAACCCTTAATCCCCTCTCTTATCAAGAACCCATCAACCCGCTTCTTAAAAATATTTAGCGAGGCAGCCTCCACCACTTCAACGGGCAGAGAATTCCAGAGATTCACCACCCTTTGAGTGAAGAAGTTCCTCCTCAACTCCGTTCTAAACCGCCTCCCCTTTATCTTGAGGCTGTGCCCCCTAGTCCTACTGTCTTTTTTGAGCGGGAAGAGTCTCTCCACCTCTATCCTATCCATCCCATTCATCATCTTATACGTCTCAATGAGATCTCCCCTCATTCTTCTAAACTCTAACGAGTACAAGCCTAGTTTATTCAGCCTCTCCTCATAGCTCAATCCCCTCAACTCCGGTATCAGCCTAGTAAACCTCCTCTGCACTCCCTCCAGGGCCAAAATATCCTTGCGCAGGTGCGGCGCCCAAAACTGCACACAGTACTCCAGCTGCGGCCTCACCAATGCCCTATAGAGCTGCAGCAAGACCTCCCTACTTTTATATTCAATCCCCCTCGCTATGAAGGCCAGCATCCCATTCACCTTCCTGACCACCTGCTGCACCTGCAAGCTGGGTTTTTGCGACTCATGCACAAGGACCCCGAGGTCCCTCTGCACCGTCGCCTGCTGCAGTTTTTCGCCACGTAAGTAATAGTCCTTCCTAACAGGCCCTTTGGCCCAACTTGTCCATGCTGCTTTTTTTTAAACCCCGAAGCTAGTCCCAATTCCCTGCGTTTGGCCCATATCCCTCTGTCCATTTTACCCATGTAACTGTCTAAATGCTTTTTAAAAGACAAAATTGTAGCCGCCTCTACTACTACCTTTGGCGGCTTGTTCCAGACACTCACCACCCTCTGTGTGAAAAAATTGCCCCTCTGGACACTTTTGTATCTTCCCCCCTGTCAATTTAAACTTATACTTATGCCCTCTAGTTTTAGATTCCCCTACCTTTGGGAAAAGATATTGACTATCTATCTGATCTATGGCCCTGATTATTTTATCGACCTCTATAAGATCACCCCTCAGCCTTCTACAATCCAGAGGAAAAAGTCCCAGTCTATCCAGCCTCACCTTATAACTCAAACCATCAAGTCCCGGTAGCATCCTAGTAAATCTTTTCTGCACTCTTTCTAGTTTAATAATAAACTTTCTATAATAGGGTGGCCAGAACTGTACACAGTATCCCAAGTGCGGCCTTACCAATTTCTTGTACAACTTCAACTCCTGTATTCAATGTTCTGACCAAAGAAACCAAGCATGCTGAATTCCTTCTTCGTCACTCTGTCCACCTGTGACTCCACTTTCAAGAAGCTGTGAACATGTTCCCCTAGATCTCTTTGTTCTATAACTCTCCCCAATGCCGTACCATTAACTGAGTAAGTCCTGCTCTGGTTCAATTTACCGAAATACATCACCTCGCATTTATCTAAATTAAACTCCATCTGCCGTTCGTCAGCCCACTAGCCCAATTGATCAAGATCCCGTTGCAATCTGAGGTAACTTTCTTCACTGTCCACTATGCCACCGATCTTGGTGTCACCTGCAAACTTATTAACCATGCCTCCTATATTCTCATCCAATTATTAATATAAATGACAAATAACAGTGGACCCAGCACTAATCCCTAAAGCACACCACTGGTCACAGGCTCCAATTTGAAAAACAACCCTGTACAACCACCCTCAGGCTTCTGTCATCCAGCCAATTTTGTATCCATTTAGCCACCTCACTCTGGATCCTGTGAGATTTAACCTAATGCAACAACCTACCATGTGGTACCTTGTCAAAGGCCTTGCTAAAGTTCATGTAGACAACATCAACTGTACTAGCCTCATCTACTTTCTTGGTTACCCCTTTAAAAACCTCAATCAAATTTGTGAGGCACGATTTTCCACTTACAAAGCCATGCTGACTGCTGTAATCAGTCCTTGCATCTCTAAATGCCTGTTGATCGTGTCTCTCAAAATACCTTCCAACAACTTACCCACCACAGATGTGAGGCTCACTGGGCTGTAGTTCCCAGACATCCTTGCAGCCCTTTTTAAACAAAGGCACAATGTTTGCCACTCTCTAATCTTCAGGCATCTCACCTGTGACTATCGATGATTCAAATAGTTCTGGTAGGGGACCCGCAGTTCCCTCTCTAGCCTCCCACAATGTCCTGGGATACGTTTCATCAGGTCCCAGGGATTTATCTACCTTAATGCGCTTTAAGATTTCCAGCACCACCTCCTCTGTAATATGTACACTTCTCAAGATATCATTATTTATTTCCCCAAGTTTGCTAACATCCATGCCTTTCTCAACAGCAAATACTGATCTCACACGTCGCTTGTGGATCTGCACATTCATGACCTTGTTGATCGTTAAGAAGCCCTACTCTCTCCCTTGTTACTCTTTTACCTTTTATGTATTTGTAGAAGCTCTTTGGATCCTCCTTTGCCTTATCTGCCAAAACAATCTCGCGTCCTCTTTTTGGCCTCCTGATTTCTTTCTTCACTGCTACACCCCCAAACTCTGAGGGATTCACTTGAACCCAGCTGCCTATGCCTGTCTCGTGCCTCCTTCTTCTTCTTGGCCAAAGCCTCAATATCCTGAGTCATCCAGGGTTTCCTACTTCTGCCAGTCTTGCCCTTCACTCTAAGAGGAATGTGCTTACCCTGAATCCTGGTTAACACACTTTTGAAAGCATCCCACTTACCAGACGTCTCTTTGCAAAGACTCCCCCAATTAACTTTTGAAAGTTCCTGCCTGATGCCATCAACATTGGCCTTGCCCCAATTTAGAATTTTAACTTTTGGGCCAGACCCATCATTCTCCATAGCTACCTTAAAACTAATAGAATCATGGTTATTGGTCCCAAAGTGACCCCTTATTCACACTTCTGTCACCTGCCCTTCCTTGTTTCCCAAGAGGGGGTCAAGTTTTGACCCAATTTGTCTGGCACTAGGATTGCGGACACTACTTTTACTACTTAATGTGCTCTCTTTAACTTCTGTGCTGTCCTCGACCTTCTCTTCTAGCTCCCTACTGCTTTGGATCCCACCCTGCTGCCAAACTAGTTTAAACCCTCCTGAGTGGCTCTAGCAAATCTACCCACCAGGATGTTAGCCCCCTCCAGTTCAGGTGAAACTTGTCTTTTTCAGAGTGGCAGGCAGTGACTAATGGAGGACAGCAGGGTTCAGTCTGGGACACCAGCTATTCACAATATAAGTTAATGGTTTGGACAAAGGAATTGAATATAAAATCTCCAAATTTTCAGATGACACTAAGCTGGGGGGCAGTGTGTGCAATGAGGAGGATGTTAAGCTGCAGGGTGACTTGGACAGACTGGCTGAGTGGGCAAATACTTGGCAAATGCAATATAATGTGGATGAATGTGATGTTATCCACTTTGGTGGCAAAAACGGCAAAATTCTGAATGGTGGCAGTTTCGGAAAAGGGAAGTGCAATGTGACCTGGGTGGCATAGTGGAACAGTTACTAAAGGCTGACATGCAGGTTCATGAGGAAAGCTAATGGCACGTTGGCCTTCATAGCAAGAGAATTTGAGTATTGGAGTGAGGATGTCTTGCTGCAGTTATACAGGGCTTTGGTGAGGCCACACCTTAGTATTATGTGCAGGTTTGGTCTCCTAGTCTGATGAAGGCCATTCTTGTTCTTGAGAGAGCCCAGCGAACGTTCACCGGACTGATTCCTGGAATTGCAGGACTAACATATGAAGAGAGACTGGATCAACTGGACTTGTACTCACTGGAATTTAGAAGAACAAGAGGAGATCTCATAGAAACATATAAAATTCTGATGGGACTGGACAGGCTATATGTGGGAAGAGTGTTCCTGATGTTGAAGAAGTGCAGAACTAGGGGTCACAGTTTAAGGATAAGGTGTAAGCTATTCAGGACTGAAATGAGAAACAAGTTCTTCACTCAGTTGTGAACCTGTGGAATTCCAAAGAAAGCTGTTGGGGCTAGATCGTTATATACGTTCAAGAGGGAGCTGGATGTGGCCCTTGTAGCTAATGGAATCAAGGGGCACGGAGAGAAAGTGGGAGTGGAATACTGAAAGTGTGTGATCAACCATGATTATGTTGAATGGTTACAGGCTTGAAGGGCCCAATGGCTTACTCCTGCACCTATTTTCTATGTTTCCCCTCAAAAAACTGTTGAGGCTGGGTCAATTAAATTTTCAAAACTGAAATAATAGATATTTATGAGGTAAAGGTATTATAAATTGTGGAGCGAAGGCACATAAATAAAGTTGAGGAACAGATCAACTATCATTGAATTGATTGGGGGAAGGACAGGCTCAAGGGACTGAATGGACTACTGCGCCTATTTCATGTCATCACCTCAACTCATTAATTAATCATTTCCTGTATTCCTCCTTGCTCACTGCTTTCAATATTTTGTTAAAATAAAACACTCCTGTTGTCTCAATAAAATTAGTATTTTGAAAGCATGGTATAGCATTTGTTCCCAAACATTGGCACCCTGAAGATGTTTTCCTGTCAGAATCTATTATGCCCGCAGATGTTGGTGGAATTTGAATCTGTCGGCAATTATTTAAACTCTTAAAACTTCGGCAAGGAATTCCAGGCATTTTCGTCATTGGTTTGGAATATGTTTTCAAATTGTGCTGGAATACACTAATAATACAATAATAAGTCAATTCTGGTGGTCATGGTGGTAGTCTACATCCTGGTATAGGTTTATTAATGTGTTTTTTTTACCATTGAAGCAATTTTAAATAACATTTAAATGACTGCTGTGCTTACTTTATTTTCCTTCCCTTCTCCTTATTCTCTCAGTTTATCTTTTTAAGTTTTTAAAAATTTTATTTGGACCTTACTGTTTAATTTTTCTTTTTACGTGCCCGTGATTTTTCACTCCATTTTGAATTCAGGAACAAAGTTGGGAAGAAAAACTGGCTCCAAGTGAAAATCGATTTTAAAAGTTTTTTTCCCCTCTACTTACTAAATATATAGAATAAATGATTGGTTGATTGTTTCAATAGACACAACCCGACCAAGTTTTGATGCATTTCTTAAATGTTAAAAAAAAGGTACCACTACTGCAAAATACATTTTCTTGGGTCTAGCATTAGAAATCCAGTCATGCCCAGATAGGATAATTTGTTGAATGGGGAATAGGGAGTTGGATAGCTTGGATCGCTTGTGACACAGAGTGATGCTGGTTCAATTCCTATGCCTGCTGATGTTATTCATGAAATTCCTCTTCTCAACCTTGTGCCTTGACTGAGGTGTGGTAATCTTCAGGTTAAATTACCAAAGAGGTGAGAGCAGCCTATAGTCATCTGGGACTATGGCGACTTGACCTTACCAGATAATTTGTGCTTTCCACTCGAAAAATAATGGCCAGAATTCTCCTGTCTCGCACACCCCACTACTGCTGTCAGCGAGAATGGAGAATTTGGCACTGAGCCAAATCTCCATTCACTGCAGCGGGACTGAAGAATCCATGTTGCGGGTGAGGTCAGAAAATTCCAACCCATAACTATACATATAGTTCATGTCAAACTTTAATATGCTCCAGTGCTCATGACGTATAATTGCAACAGTTGGGCTGCACTTCTGAAACAAGAACAGAAAATGCTGGAAAACCTCAGCAGGTGTGACAGCATATAGAGCCAACGTTTTGATTCTGGATGACCCTTCGTCAGAGCTACACTTCTGCACAGGTGACAAGTGTCGGAGGTTGTGAAGTTCAGAGTGACGTGTTGTGCTGCACTGGATTACTTGTTATATATTTTAAAAATTTATTCACTTATTTGGAATAAGTATTTCTTTTGTTCATTAACTGCTGTGCTACAGAAAAACATTTATGGTCGTGGTGCGATGAATCAATATCATGTAATGTGACATTGCATTGCTTTACTGCATCAATTGTCTTTTGCCTTTCCAATTGTTGCCAGCACATGTGCTTCTGTTTTGGGTAATGCTGTTCTATAGTTACTCTGTATATTTCTTTCTTGAGCAGCCCTGATGGTAGTTACACCGAAGAACAGAACCAGGACCCTCAGTTAAAAGTTGCAGCACAGAGCGAATTTGATGATGAGTTTGATGATGAAGAAGTACTGGCAGCAATTGGCACATGCAAAGCCATGTATGCTTTCGAAGGTATACTGCAGAGAAAACTACTGCTGAGAAACTGTTTGAAATTTTACTTATTCCTGGAGATCCATCAAAATTGCTTTAGAGTGCTAGAATTTCTCCTGCAATTCCCCACACAGTAAATTCACTGGCCTCCTATGCACTTGTTGAGGCTAGGACCAAAATGGAGATGAGATGCTGCTCCAAAAAGTAGAATGAATCAAATAATTCACTCCCTTCTATCTCACACTGGATCAGTGAACTGTGAGAGATCGTTCTTTTTTAGTTAGTTGTGGTGGTAAATTGTGCAGTCAGCTAGAGAAAGGGAGCGGGGGAGCATCTGCATTTGAGCTTTGTTGAGATGGAGATGGTTCTGGTATGATTGTTTTCCAGTAATAATTGACAGCAAAGGCAGAAGAAATTAAAGAGCAGAACAGTGTGCCACTGAGCAAAAAGGCCCAGATTTACTTCCCACAATCTTGGGTTTGTGGGGTAGTCACTGAGCAGAGGGTAAATCATCAGAAGAGTTTACCTGAAAACAGCTCTGTACTCAAATAGTTACTGAACAATATCAAAGTTTGGCAAAGCTGAGACAGCTACAGCCTCAACCATGAAATGATGCATATGATGGAGGATATCAGCCTGAATCTTTTCAAGTTGCCTTTTAACTGAAACATTTCAGGGGTCATTAAGATTTTAAAAAACAGCAACTGGATACAAGTTTCCCTCATGATGAAAATAACTAATCTACAAGTTCTCCAGAAAAATGTTCTTCTGTCCGAAATTGTAGATTAAGAGGCACGTGACATATGAAAGAAGCAGGAAAGGAGTTTTTCCCTAACTCTTTCTGTGTTTATTATCTGATCTGACTTGTACGTCTTATTTCAATTCAGGTCAAAATGAAGGAACAATAGCAATGGCTGAAGGAGAGACCCTGAGCGTGATAGAGGAAGATAAAGGAGATGGTTGGACAAGAGTCCGACGGAATGAGGATGAGGAAGGATACGTTCCAACATCCTATGTGGAAGTATATTTGGACAGAAATACCAAAGGTGCAATGACTTACATATAGTTTTAAGAAAACTCTAGGTGTGAGTTTTGTCTGACAAGGCCACGTGCTGTGTTACACGCAGATAGGAAAATGCTACTAAGTGCAATACATGGTGTGGTCATGTGACTGCATTATCATGCACTATATAACCAAATATTTTAACATATTGTGGAGCAGAGGGAGAACATGGGATGTTAATTGTTTTCTGATCGGTGCGATTACATTTTGGCACACAGTGATATCAATACCAATACTGGAGTTAATGTTTTTGTGAAACCTAACATTCCCATAGTCCATGACCACATATACACCTTTACATTCACCTTTTTTATTACATTTGAAAATTAAAATCACTTACAGTTGAAAGTTTAAAAATTGCTCAAAACAATTAAGTTCATAATTATGTTCTACTTTGTATGCATATTTTACTCTCAGTAAATTGCTTCTCAATTTTATTAATCAAAACTCAATTTTAATTGTTTACTCACCAATAGAATCCTCGACTTACTCCCAAGCTGGATACAGCTGCACTGCAGGGAAATCCCGTTTGTAGTATAAATAGTTTTCAGTGAAGGTATCATTACCTTTTTTCTGTTTCCTTGTTGACATTGTCCTATATTGCAACAATAACTACAGCCATGATGCTCCCATCATGACCTGCAATTTTTTTGGGGGTCGAGATGGGATATGCGCATCGCCGACTTTGTACCGGGATTTGCTCATGCGCTGGGAACGCATGTGCATCTCCCAGAGCCGGCGAACAGTCGCTGGTCAGACCACACTGGAAACCAGCAGGAAGGCAAGTAAGTAATTTGAAGCTTTTTAAAATGTATTTTAAATGTGTTTGGCAGTTCATTATTGGGAACTTTCACGTCCCAATTGAATCTCCCACCCGACCAGGAGTACTTTATTCCGGCAAGGTTTACACTAGCTCCCTATGTTCGAGGAACTAGCGGAAGACCCCACCGGAATGAAGTGGGGGGCAGTCAGGGACACACCAGGTGGTCAGGCCGTGAGGGGGGTGCCCCTTGGGCATGGGCACCCTAGCAAGGCCAGTTTGTTCTCCCTGGCACTGCCCAAGGGGAAATTGCCCATGCACAGGGGACACTTTGGCACTGCCCATCAGGCATGGGGCATTGCTAAGGGGGCGGGGCCTAGGGTGATTGCTGGGGATCCCGCTGCCACTCTGCAGACAGGATTGGTCTGGAATGGAGGAAGGGCAGTGATTGGAGCAAGCTGGGGATGGTGCCCTTCCAGGAGGGGGTGGGGGGTTCTGTTGAAGTGAGGAGGTGGATGGGATCGTCACTGCTGGGGGTGCCCCGGGGTCCGGGGGGTTCAGGGCTGGCCGGGGAATTATTATGTGTGTGGAGGGGTGAGTGGGAGGTGGCAGGGTGGTGGCACACCACTGTGGCAGTCCTGAGCTGGCCAGCAATCAAGCTGGTCAGCAAATGGAGAGTCTGAAAGATCGACACCACTGTGCAATGCAGTGCGCTCTGCGCAGAACAAGTTTTCCCACCAATTCAGCACTTTTGGGAGAATCGAGGAAAACATTTCTAAGTATTTAATTGACTCTAGAGCACTTTGGGACGACCATTGTGAGGGGGGGGCATTTAATTGGGAAACTGGACATTGGACAAATATCATTTACAAAAATGCCAGTGCTGCAAATTCAACTTCTCTACAATCAAGTTGCATCCAGCATTAAATTCTATATCAAGGATTTTGCTGTTAAGTAACCGAATGAATCGCATATCTTTGTTTAATATTATGGTAGTGTTTCCTTTTTAAAATATGGCATTCATTACATAATTTGTGCATTTCAGTTGGTTTCACTTAATTACAATATTGACATCCTTATTACTTGATCATTTATTTAACAACTGTTAGGTTATATTTTTAAATTTGACTCTTTTCATGGTTGCCAAGGGTAATAACAATTATTGTCCATTTGGCAAACCAGGTACATGTCAGTCAGCAGCTTTGTTTGCACCAGTTTTTAAATGTTTATTTTTAAATAGATATTGCTGTTTAAATTGTTCATCGACTTTGCTCTGGGTTTAAGAAAATCTAATCAGGTTGGATGACAGATATGAGGCAAGAGTTTGAATGCAACTACTTTGCACACCTAAGTCTGTACATGTGGAAGCTGTCATTCATCTGAGCAAGAGTACTATACTGGCAGAGATTTGTTTACTGTATGGAGACTTTTCCAGAGATACTTCTGTACTCAAAGGGTGGTGAATCTCTGGAATTCTCTGCCCGTTGAAGTGGTGGAGGCTGCCTCGCTAAATATCTTTAAGACGTGGGTTGATGGGTTTTTGATAAGAGAGGGGATTAAGGGTTATGGGGAGAGGGCGGGAATGTGGAACTGAGCCACGACAGATCAGCCATGATCTTATTGAATGGCGGGGCAGGCTCAAAGGGCTAGATGGCCTACTCCTGCTCCTATTTCTTATGTTCTTATAACCACATAATGGGGCAGGATTTTCCGGGCCTGCTTGCTCAGCTTACAGATTGCAATGGCCCAGATAATCATGTCAGCACAAATACTGATTTAGCACCAAGCACCAAAGTCATCACAATGCCTCCAGCCCTGCCCACTGTCCGCAATTGCGCTCCTGGTCAGAGAAGGCAGGACTCCAATAAATATTCAAATAGCCTCTTTACCATGTCCTTGGCAGGCTTGTATGTTGCCTCCCTCAGTGGCCTCCCTCCTTGTAGCCACCCCTCCAGCTGAATTGGCATCGGGCAGGTTTTACTACAGGTCTTCACAGTTAACTGACGCGTTGAATCCCAAAGGACCTGGGGCACCACCAACCCCCTCAGCAAAGTGGGTTATTCTCCACCGCCAGACCACACAGGCAGAGGGTAAGCCCCCACTTAGCCCCCGTCCAACTCCCAGACTGGTCTCACTTCCTGTTTTACAAAGCAGAAAGAACACAGACTGTCAGTCAGGCTTAGCTTTTTTTTTCAAAAATATACTTTATTCATAAAAATCTCTATTAAACTATTGCAAACCTACATGTCTAAAAATTGCAAACAGTGCAGAATAAAAACATTTTTACAGTAATATACAAATTATAGTCATTACATTTCAAAACTTAAAACTATATACATGCCTCAAAATTTACTGTTGTCATAAGAACATAAGAAATAGGAGCAGGAGTAGGCCATCTAGCCCTTCGAGCCTGCCCCGCCATTCAATAAGATCATGGCTGATCTGTCGTGGCTCAGTTCCACATTCCCGCCCTCTCCCCATAACCCTTAATCCCCTCTCTTATCAAAAACCCATCAACCCGCGTCTTAAAAATATTTAGCGAGGCAGCCTCCACCACCTCAACGGGCAGAGAATTCCAGAGATTCACCACCCTTTGAGTGAAGAAGTTCCTCCTCAACTCCGTTCTAAACTGCCCCCCCCCCCCTTTATCTTGAGGCTGTGCCCCCTAGTCCTACTGTCCTTTCTGAGCGGGAAGAGTCTCTCCACCTCTATCCTATCCATCCCATTCATCATCTTATATGTCTCAATGAGATCTCCCCTCATTCTTCTAAACTCTAACGAGTACAAGCCTAGTTTATTCAGCCTCTCCTCATAGCTCAACCCCCTCAACTCCGGTATCAGCCTGGTAAACCTCCTCTGCACTCCCTCCAAGGCCAAAATACCCTTGCGTGAGTACGGCGACCAAAACTGCACACAGTACTCCAGCTGCGGCCTCACCAATGCCCTATACAGCCGCAGCAAGACCTCCCTACTTTTATATTCAATCCCCCTCGCTATGAAGGCCAGCATCCCATTAGCCTTCCTGACCACCTGCTGCACCTGCAGGCTGGGTTTTTGCGACTCATGCACAAGGACCCCGAGGTCCCTCTGCACCGTCGCCTGCTGCAGTTTTTCGCCACGTAAGTAATAGTCCTTCCTACCATTATTCCTACCAAAGTGGACCACCTTGCACTTGCCAACATTAAATTCCATTTGCCATTTCCTGGCCCATTTGCCCAGCCTATCTAGATCCTTCTACAGACTCTCCACACCCTCCGCGCAATTTGCCGTTCCACCAATCTTGGTGTCATCAGCAAATTTCGACCATACACTCGGTTCCCTCCTCCAGATCATCTATATAAATGGTAAATAGCTGAGGCCCCAGCACCGACCCCTGGGGCACTCCACTAGTTACCAACCGCCAATCCGAATAGCACCCATTAACCCCCACTCTCTGCCTCCTATTTGACAACCAATCCTCTATCCACGCTAACACCCTACCCCCAACTCCGTGCCCCCTTACATTCTGCAATAACCTCTTGTGAGGTACCTTGTCAAACGCCTTCTGAAAATCAAGAAAGACCACATCCACCGGCTCTCCTCTATCTACCGCCCTAGACATATCCTCATAGAACTCCAATAAATTTGTCAGACACGACTTCCCCTTAACGAAACCATGCTGCGTCTGCTCTATCAAGCAATTCCCCTCAAGATGCCTCACTATTTCCTCCTTGATGACGGATTCTAACATTTTACCTACAACAGGCCTTTTGCCTGGCACCCTTCTTAAACAACGGTGTAACATTAGCCGCTTTCCAATCTTCCGGCACTTCCCCAGAATCCAGCGACGTTTGGAAAATAACCACCAAGGCATCCACTATCACCTCCGCCATTCCTTTCAGAACCCTTGGATGCATTCCATCCAGTCCTGGGGACGTGTCCACAATCAGTCCCTCCAGTCTGTTGAGCACCGCCTCTCTAGTAACAATAAGGTCATTGAGACCCTCCAGTCCTACCACCTTTCCATCGCTAACACCCAGCAAATTATTCACGTCTTTCTCCATGAAGACCGAAACAAAAAAGTTATTCAAGACCTCAGCCATTTCCCCATCCCCTACCACTAAGTCCCCCCTCTCATCCTCTAAGGGTCCAACGTTCACCCTAGCCAGCCTCTTCCTTTTTATATATTTATAAAAACTCTTGCTATCCTTTTTTATATTAAGTGCTAGCCCAGCTTCATAGTTTCTCCTCCCCTTCTTTATCAACTTCTTTGTCAATCTTTGTTGACATTTAAACCTCTCCCAATCCTCTTCTCGCCCACTATTCTTAGCTACTCTAAACGCCTCTGCTTTTAATTTAACACTTTCCTTCACCTCCTTCGTTATCCATGGCTTATTACCTCTCCTCCTACGGTCTTTTTTAACCATCGGAATAAATTTCTGCTGAGCACCAAGAAAGATCTCCTTAAAGATCCTCCACTGCTCCTCAGCAGACCTACCTTCCAACGCGCTCCCCCGGTCAACACTCACCAATTCTTCTCTCATCCTACCGTACTCCCCTCTGTTCAAACAAAGGACGCATGTCCGGGAACCCACTTTCTCCTCCTCCATCTGCACCAGAAACTCCACCATACAGTGATCACTCTCCCCAAGAGGTCCCTTCACCGCAAGGTCCCTAATTCTACCCGCCTCATTACATAACACCAGATCCAAGATAGCTCCCTCCCTCGTCGGCTCCAACACACACTGTTCAAGGAAACTATCCCGGCAGCATTCCAAGAACTCCTCCTCGAGCCCACCGCGACCAACATGGGTTGACCAATCAATATGTAGATTGAAATCTCCCATAATTACGGCCGTTCCATTCCTGCACGCCGCACTTATTTGCGCATTAACAGCCCGCCCCACCTCCAGATCATTATTTGGGGGCCTATAGACGACACCCACCAGCGTCTTCCTCCCTTTGCTGTTCCTAATCTCCACCCACAACGATTCCACGTTCTGCTCTTTGGTTCCTATATCATCCCTTGCTACCACCCTGATGCTATCCTTAATCAGCAGAGCTACGCCCCCACCTTTTTCCTCTCGCCTATCCTTCCTAAACACTTGATACCCCTGGACATTCAGCTCCCAGCCCCTGTCACCTTGCAGCCACGTCTCTGTAATGGCCACCAGATCATATCCATTTGTGCTGATCTGCGCCATCAGCTTATCCACTTTATTCCGAATGCTTCGTGCATTCAGATAAAGTGCCTTCATCCCAGCCTTCACCTGGGCCCTATTTGCCAGAACGCCACCAACCATACTGACGCCCCCTACTCCCTTTATTATTGGGACATCCTCGGCTTAGCTTCTGAATAAAGTCAATGAAACTACTGCAGATGCATTCACAGCTGAGGCTGTAACTGAAGCTTTTTGAAGTTGACCAATCAAAGCTTTTTCATTCATTATAGCTTGAAGTGGGGGAGCTTGATTGGGGGTCTAAGGGGAAAAGGAAGCTTGGGTGGGGTTCAGGTCTGGGCACATTCATGCTTGCGCAGTGTTTAAGCGAGGGGGAGGTTATCTGTTAGCTGTAGCTGAGGACGGAAGATGTCCCCCTTTTGGTGAGAAGTTGGTGGTGCTCCCCTAGTCAGTGTGCGGGAGCACTGTTTCATTATTTGGGGAGGGATGCTGGTAAACAATCGTAGATCTTGGGCGCCAATTAAAAATAGTGGCCCACTCTCAGAACAGCGGGACTGGCCAGCAGGTTGTATGCGATATATAAATTAGTATTCGTCAGGTGGGAGAATCCCACCTGATGTTTCCTACTAACACCTAGCATTTAACCCCAGTTTGGGAGAATCGTAGCCAATATATCTAAAAGCTTGAAAGCCCTTTTCACTATCCATCAATTTACCAATGGTTGAATTTGTGAAGCAAAAGCAATATGTTTAGTGTAATGCTTTGCTTTGTTGCATTAAGGTTTAGAATTGTTTTTATTTCAAAATTATTTTGTTCAGTGCTTCTTTTTTGGCGTAAATATAATGATAGTCGGTTTTCGGTACAGTAGAGGACATTACATATTCT
This sequence comes from Carcharhinus amblyrhynchos, assembly GCF_965287045.1. NCBI lineage: Eukaryota > Metazoa > Chordata > Chondrichthyes > Carcharhiniformes > Carcharhinidae > Carcharhinus > Carcharhinus amblyrhynchos. The sequence goes on from NC_137348.1 coordinate 11,578,076, forward strand.
TTACTGTATATCAGTGAAGAATTGGTCAATAGCTAGGTCAAGTAGCGTACGCTTGAGATAAAAGCAAAATACTGCAGATGTTGGAATCAGAAACAAAAACAGAAAATGCTGGAAAATCCCAGCAGGTCTGATAGCATCTGTGGGGAGAGAAAAGAGCCAACATTTCAAGTCTAGATGACCCTTTGTCGGAGCTGAGAGCAAAGAGAATCTTAGCTTTTTGCAATGTTCTAGCAAACCCCAATGCAAACTGGAGGAACAGCACCTCCTCTTCCAATTGGGCACTTTACAGCCTTCTGGATTGAGTTCAACAACTTCAGAGCATGAACCCTTCCCTACACCTTCACCCCATTTCCATTTATTTTATTTCATTTTGTTTCATCTTGTTCACCCATTTTATCATTCTTCTTTCTCACCTCCGTTTTTCTGTTTTCCATTCCAGCTCTCTTCCTTGTCCCTCTCCCCCTCCATACAGGACAACTGCCACATTCCTCAGATAATCCTTTAACAATCTGCACCTCTGTTCTGCCATTCACGCATTCTGATCACTTAATGGACACCTTAAAAACCTTCCCAGCCTTCTGTATCCTCATTTACATTCCCTTTGTCTCATTCCACCCCCCTCCACCTCCACCCTCATAGTATAAATCTCCGCTGATTCCCATTGCTCTCAGCTCTGACAAAGGATCATCTAGACTCAAAACATTGGCTCTCTTCTCTCCCCTCTGATACTGTCAGACGTGCTGAGATTTTCCAGCATTTTCGGTTTCTGTTTCAAGTGGAATACAACTATTTTTCGATGTAATTATTGTTACCCAAGCACACAGCTCCTTACCAGTTACATCCTGTGACTATATTGGAGTTCTCCACAACAGAATAACATGTAGGCTAGAGAAACAATTTGTGCTTGATCCTGAGCAAGAATTACAATTCACAAAAATATATCAGTAAATGACCCCTTTGATTATCTTAAAAATTATTCCAGATTTTATTCCTATTTACAGGCCAGAATTATGGCATAAGCAGAATGAAGAACCCAATTTGATCCAATAATTTGAAGTATAATCAGCCTTGAGTAACAATCTAGGGGGTTTGACCCCTTGTTTGTTACGCAGTCTGAAGTTCAAGACTGTGGATCACCATCACCTTCCCAAGGGCAATTAGGGATGGAAAGTAAATGCTGGCCTAGTTAGCTATGTCCACATCCTGTGTACAAATAAATAAATCAAAAACGCCAGTAATTTGAAAAAAGGCTAAAAGTTTTAGCAGCCTGGCAGCATCAATGGACAGATGAACAGAAACTGTATGAAGGCTCTGACTCTGGGTCCCTGGGCGTCATGCCACTGCCACCAAGACCAATGTCCAATGGGGGACAGTGGCCCTCTTCAAGAGCTACCACAACAGAAGCACTGCTGAAGCTGCATGAAGCAGGATAGGGCGCTTCCATGCTAAACAGCACGTGAAAGCAAGGGTTTTTTTCCCTTTTTACTGTGTCTGAGCCAGGCCTCAATGATCAGGGTTTTATGGTGCACATTCCACCAAAGCATTGTAGCTGCTTGGACAGACAGAACTACAAGGAGGTCCACCCCATGAGCTATGGAGGGAACCTACAGGGTCAGGAAGTGGCTTATAAGTAACCAATTAATTGGCTTAATTAGCTACTTGCCTGCAGTCAGCAAGTGGCTGTGCTGTTTATATTCCTGCCGTCTGTGATATCCGTGGCAGCATGTCCTTCCTTTTCTGCCACCACTGTCAGACGTCTTGTTCCAAGTGCATTTCCAGAGGCTAGGATTTAGATAATGTTTCGAGGTCTGTGACTTTTCAAGAGAACTTTCTGATGAAAGATAACAAACCTGGAAGGTTAATTTTGTTCTTTTTCAGATGCTGCCAGACCTTACAACTTTCATTTTTATTGCCAATATTATCTGCATTATTTTGCTTTCATGTCACTAATTTGAAATTATCCCATCACTCCAAGCGCTCAATCTAAATTCTGACCTTCAGCTGAAAGTGCAGAGTTTATTATTGTGAACGGATGATACTCGGTTTAATTGTGTCTGAGCTTACCTAATCTTGATATATAGCCTAACTAATCTCAGACACAGGTTTGATTCTGGAGACCTCATTTTTGTTAATGCATATTTTTGTATAACTCCATATGCATGTTGCCTGTTCGCTATATTATTCTTATAGCATGCACTGTGTAGAAGACAACAATCCAGGCAAAGGTTGATCAGTATTTCAGCACAGCAAGCATTGGGGTTAACATTATTTTATAGCAAAAGTGCTTTGTTAGGTACTTAAAGGTTACAATTTATATCTGAAAAATTGAACCTGTTAACTGCAGAAATTGTGTGCTCACAGCCAACTTTTCTTGAGATTGTTAATTTTCAGTAGTCTGGTTTTGTGGTATGTTAAAGGCTGAAGTACTCTATGTCATAATCTTGCCAATCCAGTGTTAATGTTTAATTGCAGCAGTGGTTCACTAATTCCTGGGATAAAAGAGATGTCATATACAGATAATGTGGAATGAGTCATTGGCACAGATCTAGTCTCCAGCTATCAGAAATGGGACATACATCTCGAGAAACACTTCCCAATTCCTTGGATGTCCCAATGCAGTGACTCCATCAGAATTGTCCAGGAAACTTGAATTTCCGATGGGCAATTTCGCTGCTTCCCAGGGCCCTCCAAACGAGTTTCCAACTCTGAGTTAGTCGGAGGCTTCAGACAGTTCTCCTAAATACTAAATTGCTCAGGAAATGTTAGACAAATTAAAACCTGATCTAACAGGATAACCATACAACCCTGGTCTTACTGAATATGGAGGAAGTTTTATAGGCTGTGGGGAAAATTCCTAGTTTGCTGAACTTGAATTTTCTAGTTTCCATTCCACAGATGAGTAATTAGTTGAGTAAATAGCTGCATTCTTTGTTTTGAAATAACAAGCAATGGAAAGGCCAGATAGTGCAGTTTTTATATTGGGAAAATACATACAAGTAGCAAAAGAGTAGTCGTTTGCTTTGTTGCTTAGAATGGTGTTTGTTTTCAAAGTAACAAGTTTGTAAAGTTTCACATTGCAAGTCAATGCCTGAAACCTTTGAAGGAGTGGTTGCTGTAGTACAAGTTAAGAATTATGTTTTAATGAGAGTGAGCAAAGGGTTCCCTTTTGCCTTTTCTATCAGGAAAGTTTGATGGTGTTGGGATTTCATGTACTTAAATGTGCTTCATTCCACCTGCATCTATTTTATTTCCTGACCTTGCATGTCCTGCAACCAAGAGGACATGCAGGAAACTTGCTTTCAAATTTCTATCAGTACTAGAGCAACCTATCAGTGTCCTCAGGGTCCCCTGTTGGATATCTCCCCTTCAACTGCATAACTGAGATGTAGCTGAGCAGAGTGGCAGGTTATACCTGCATCACATCTCTCATTGCTATCATAACTGTATTTGAACTTAATTTATGTCATTAAAATAGCTTGCGTATTTGGGGTGGAAACTGATCTATGTTTGTGCCTTCATGGAATATACTTGAGAAAATAATAGTTCTCACTCAAATATTGCAAATTGTTCTGCTCGTAACCATGGTAATAAATTATAGTTTGTACAGAATTAGTAAGAAGTTTACAAAAATCTGCCAGCATTTAATTGCCAAGAAACATTTATTCATTTATAATGTTATTTTGCAAAATAATGGTTATTTGATTTTCTGGAAAAGGTAACATTTTAATGTTCTAATTGTCATAAATTTTAGAAAGTTCTGTGCATAGGTTGCAAATTCAACACATTTTTAAAAAAAGCCTGTATTGCTGTAAATCATTTCCATCATGTATGTTTTTGTAATTTAATGTCCAAAATTGGAAGCATCATACTTTGAAACAGCATTTTTCTTAGCTGATGGCTCTTTTTTATTGTTAGTTCTGATTTAAAATACATTCTAATGTTCATTAAAAAGAGAATCATTTAAGCTTGCTTGTCATTTTGGGGCTACAACTTATTTTATGAGGCAGTAACACTGATTGTGGTTACAGCTATTAGAAGATATATCCTTCAGACCAGTCTTTCATCGTTAAAACAGAATGTCCAGCAAGGTTATGTATTAGATTTCAGAACCAATTGAACATATATAGTGGGTTATGAGGTCCATGTCCTTCCTAAAGGAACAGATACCACATCACCACCGGGCATTTCAATGCATCTGTCAATGTTTTTGGACTAAGGGCTTTATTTTATGGCCCTGTCACAGAGAGGATGGGGCAGGAAGATATGTCGAGCCAGTCAACAACTCATCGACTTTGGTGAGAGCGGAAAATCCAGCCGTGTAAAATTGCGCCCTACAAGTTTAAATATTTTTTGATAAGAGCTCATGATTATATCCATTTTGATAAATCTTCACACTACATTTGAAACCTCCGTTTCCTTAATTTGTTCTATTGGTTGACGATTTCCACTGTATATTTAAGTTCAGATCATGAGTTTATAGTGAACCTGTATCAGTCTAATCAAATTTAGAAATATTTCTATGCATCTAGCAAACTATTTACGTTCTAGTTAGAGACCTTTCTTTACATTATTGCAATTTCACAGTTTGAATATTGCTGAAAATTGAGATATGTTGCAAACACTTGCATTTGTCCTGATGAGTACAAGACAAGAATGCTAAACTTCAAATGATCACACTTCATACTCCAGGAGAAAAGAGTACTGATTGGCTGGCCAGTCAACTCTGATTGGCTGAGGTGTTGGTATCAAGAAAGCACAGGGGAAACTATAGGCTCCCCAAACTCCTGGGTAATTCAAAAAAGGCACAAGACTTGGAACATATTTGTTTTGTTTGTAGAGAACATATATATGAATGAAATTGGTTGATTGAATCAAACAGTATATTCTTTTGCTGTTTTGTCATTGGACGTATATAGAATGTACTCAACCAGCCAGTGCTTGCAAAACCCCCCAAAACAAAATGTCTGTTGTTAAAACCATAAAATATAGGAGCAGACTTATGCGATTCAGCTCATCAAGTCTGCTCCACCATTCAATCATGGCTGATATGATTCTCATCCCCATTCTCCTGCCCTCTCCCCATAATTCTCATCCCCATTCTTAATCAGTAAGAGGTCAAGGGTTATGCCTCTCCCCATAACCCTTGATCCCCTTTTTGATCAAGAATCTATCTATCTCTGTCTTAAAGACACTCAGTGACCTGGCGTCCACAGCCTCCTGTGGCTCTGTGGCAATAAGTTCCACAGATTCATCACTCTGGCTGAAGAAATTCCTCCTTATCTCAGTTTTAAAGGAGCATCCTTTCACTCTGAAATTGTGTCCTCGAGTTCTAGTCTCTCCCGCTAGTGGAAACATCCTCTCCCTATCCACTCTATATAGGCCTCTCAGTATTTGTAAATTTCAATTAGATCCCCTCTTATCCTTCTAAACTCCATCGAATATAGACCAGACTCCTCAACTGCCCTTCATATGACAAACTCTTAGTTCCTGGGATCATTCTTGTGAACCTCCTCTGGAACCCTCCAAGGTCAGCACATCTTTCCTTCAGTATGGGACCCAAAACTGCTGACAATATTACAAATAGGGTCTGACCAGAGTCTTATGCAGCCTCAGCAATACATCCTTGCTGTTGTATTCTAGCCCTCTAGAAATGAATGCTAACATTGAATTTGCCTTCCTAACTGCCACTGAACCTGCACGTTGGCCTTGAGAGTCCTGAAGCAGGACTCCCAAGAAGTCCCTTTGTGCTTTAGATTTCCGAAGCTCTTCCACATTTAGAAAATAGTCTATGCCTCTATTCTTCGTAACAAAGTTTGTAACCTCACACTTTCCCACATTGTATTCCATCTGCCACTTCTTTGCCCACTGTTCTAGCCTATGCAAATCTTTCTGCATCTTCCCCCCTTCCTCATCACTACCTGTCCCTCTACATATCTTTGTATTATTCGCAGATTTAGCAACCACGCCCTCAGTTCCATCCTCCAGGTCTTTAATGTGTATAGTGAAAAGTTGTGGCCCCAATGCTGACCCCTGTCGAACACCACTAGTCACCAGTTGCCATCCTGAAAAGGGCCCCCTTATCCCACTCTCTGCCTTCTGTCAGTCAATCTTCTATCCATGCCAGTACCTTGCCTCTAACACCATTGGCTTTTAGCTTATTTAGCAGCCTCCTATAAGGCACCTTGTCAGAAGCTTTCTGGAAATCCAAATAAATCACGTCCACTGGCTGTTCTTTGTCTAACTTCTTCGATATCTCCTCAAAGAATTCTAACACGTTTATCAGACATGACCTCCCTTTGATAAAGCCGTGCTGACTCAGCCCTATTTTACCGTGCATTTTCAAGTACTCCACAGTTTCATCCTTAATATTGGACTCCAAGATCTTACCCATGACCGAGGTCAGGCTAACTGACCTATAATTTCCCACCATCTACCTCCCTCCCTTCTTAATCAGGGGTATTACATTAGCCTTTTTCCAGTCCTCTGGGACTTTCCCTGACTCCCGTGATTCCTGAAAGATCACCACCAATGCCTCCACAATCTCCTCAGCTATCTCCTTCAGAACCTGGGGTGTGGTCCATCTGGTCAAGGTGATTTACCCACCTTCAGATTTTTCAGCTTCCCTAATACCTTCTCCTTAGTAAAGGCCACTACATTTACCTCTGCCCCCGACTCTCTAGAAATTCTGGCCTGTTACTGGTGTCTTCCACCGTGAAGTACCCATTCAGTTCCTCTGCCATTTCTTTGTCCCCCATTACTACTTCTCCAGCCTCATTTTCCAGCAGTCCAATGTCCATTCTTGCCTCTCTTACCTTCTGTATATCTTAAAAAAAACTCTTGAAATCTTCTTTTACATTACAAGCTAGCTTACCCTCATATTTTATTTGCTCCACCCTTATTGTTTTTTTTAAATTTTCCTCTGCTTGCTTTTAAAGGCTTCCCAATCCTCTGGCTTCCCACTATTACTCGCCTTGGTATGCTCTTTCCTTTGCTTTTATGCTATCCCTGACTTTTCTTGTCAGCCATGATTGCCTTGTCCTCCCCTTAACATGCTTCTTTTTCCTTGGAATGGACTTATGTTGTGCCTTCTGAATTGTCCCCAAAAACTCCTGCAAGTGTTGTTCCACAGTCTTTACCGCTAGGCTCGCTTTCCAGTCAAATCTGGCCAACTTTTGCCTCATGGCCTTGTAGTTTCCTTTGCTCAGTTGTTGCACCGCTATATCCAATTCCAATGCCTCCCTCTCAAACTGCAAGGTGAATTCTATAATATTGTGGTCACTGCCCGCCCTGCCCCCCAACCCCCCAGGGGTGCCTTCACCTTAAGTTCTCCGATCAAGTCTGCCTCATTATACATCACCAGATCCAGAAGTCCCTGTTCCCTCGTGGGCTTTAGCACAAGCTGCTCCAAGAAACAATCCCATAGGCATTCCACAAATTGTTCATCTTGGGATCTGCTACCAACTTGATTTTCCCAGTCCACCTGCATATTGAAATCCCCCATGATTACTGTAACATTGCCTTTCTTATATGCCTTTTCTATCTCCTGATTTTCTGTCTGACATCCTGACTACTGCTAGGAGGCCTGTACATAACTCCCATCAGGTATTTTTCCCTTTGCGATTCCCCAACTCTACCCACACATATTCTATGTCGTCCTATACCATTTCTTAGAATCATAGAAACCCTACAGTGCAGAAAGAGGCCATTTGGCCCATTGAGTCTGCACTGACTATAATCCCACGCAGGCCCTACCCCCATATCCCTACATTTTGCCGACTAACCCCTCTATCCTACGCATCTCAGGACACTAAGGGGCAATTTTAGCATGCCAGTCAACCTAACCCGCACATCTTTGGACTTTGGACTTCTTGCTAAAGATTAAATTTTGTTTCTTATCAACAGGGCGACCGCACTTCCTCTACCCATCTGCCTGCCCTTTTGATAGGACACACATTCTTGGATATTCAGATCACACCTCTGATCCCCTTGTAGCCACATCTCTGTGATGGCCACAATATCATACCCTCCAATTACGATGTATGCTTCCAGCTCATTTACCAAGTTCTGTACACTATGTGCATTTAGGTGATTCCACATTTAAATGTGATTCATCATTGGGCAACACCTGCTGAACAATTCTGAGTGCACTAATAGATTCACCAATAACCAATTTAAGGTTGAGCTCATTTACACTTGCTAGAAGCAACAACGTTCATATGCATTGGTCTGTTCTCTGCAAACAATACAAATATGCTTTTTTTGGCAGTCATGAGAGTTGGGGTCCAGTTGCAGAAGGTTCTGCAGGATCACACAATTCTCACATTCTTGCATCTACCAGAACACAACCGCCCAGAGGTGAGTTCAAGTTGGTGCACACAAAAGAGGCACACTGCCTCATAATGATATTTGAAATTCTGACCCACTTTCCAGGAGCAGATAGGCTGTCTGCCCCATTGCATTAAAGGTAGAAATTGGCGAATTGGAGTCAAGATTCAGATTTTTAATATTTTAGTCTCTTCCTAGACCTGCCCATTTTTGGATTTAGAATTTACCATTAAATTGTCATTAGCATAAAGGCTAATTGTTTTCAGGGTAGCATACTGAGAATGTCTGCACAATCTTCTTTGATTGAATTTGAATTTATTTCATCAGAAGTGTTGCTGTTTCTTCTCTTTCAGGCCTCTGCTGGCTGACCTGTTGTTTATTTCTAGGATTTTTTGTGATTGTGATTTCAGATTTCTAGCTTTCCCTGTTTGACCTTTGTTGCCTCAAATTTATTTAAACTTTTGAGAACCATGCAAAAAGTCCTAGAGGCTTCCAGATGGACGCAGGTTTAACCATTTTTGTATCTTTGAACAAGACCATGTAATATATATATTTAATGTTGCATCACCTGTATGATCTCTAGATTATTCCTAACTTACTCTATCATGTTGCTAACATGTATCCCTTTCTACCTCTCTGGACTCTAGGTACCTAAGGTGGTGTGCTGGTCCATGAATCACGGGGCGAGCTGGTATGCAAGGACACATTCTTCTGCTTAACAATTTTAAAAATGGAAGTTTAGCTGGATTATTGGCCTGGTTTGGTTTTTAATGATCAAAAGCAAAAGAAGAAAGGGGAAAAAAATTCTGTGAACAAAAGGTGCAAGTGCTTGCTATTTATTTTACGGCATGTCATCCATTGCTGTAATTAACCTGGCTACTTTTCCATGTTAAAAACAAAAGCAGTTTTCTGATGCATGCCACTGTTGAATTTGCTTCCCATTTTTTAAAATAGAAACAAAAAAAAATTGGATTTTGAAACTCACTTACCAGAATACACGTACTCCAAGACCACAGCAGTAACTGTGTGGTTGCGTTGTCCATAAGATTGACTTTAGAGCCAAGTTAAAGGTATTTCTTGGAGTGGGACAGGAAAAGGGGGAAATAAAGTGAAATTACATAGGTTGACCCTTTCAATTCTGTTTTGTCCCGCTTTATAGCAAGTTAAGGAACCTTCCAGAGTCACCACAGAGCATTTCTGTTTTCACAGTAGCTATGTAACCTAAATGCTGCTGTCATCGAAAGGTTTTAATTTTGTAACTTACGTATGTGACTTCAGAAACTTCGAGGGCATTTCATACATCACCTTTTGTCCCTGTGCTAACTTACATTGGAAATGCAATGTGTGGTTCCTCGCGGGTTAAACCGTGTGAAAGGTGTGGGCGCTGAATTACATAATTCATTATGTAATTAACCATTTAGAGAAAAGGAGTGACATTTCATCCATTCCCCTCAGTTTTGCTGAGGTTTTTATAAATAACTTTCATATTATTTTAATTATTTATTTTATACTTCTTCATTCCCATGCAGCCCCAGCCAAAAAAGCATTTATTAAGGTCATCCTCAAATCGTGCCCAGTAATTTTATTCAAATAAAATGCCAGAGGTTTAGAGCCATATTTATTTACTTATAGCCACTTAACTAGGTATCATTATATGAAATCTTTGTATCTACTGCAGGTATGGTTGATTCACAGTTGTGTTGGTTTCAATTACCAAATTGAAATTAGACTCATTAATCTTGCTAAATGCATTTGTGGTCGTGTAGTACATACATCTGGTATGTGGTAGATTTCTCTGTTACCATCACATCATTTATTATTATTTTGTTTCTAGCACTGCCCAATATCAAACTTCAGTCTACTTTTTCTGACCTGCATGCTCGCCCTGTTGCTCTACCTGTGCCCACCTTATGAGGGTCACTGCTTGGGACTCAACAGTACATTTTTCTTTGTTTTTGTTGTATTGGCTAAATGGTGTAGACTTGCTGGACATGTGACACTTCTTATTTTGTTTTTCTTGCATGTTTACTTGTGTATTTGTTGGGAGTTTCTGCTGAACGGTAGCTGCATTTCCTGAAGCCGCCACCATGCTATTGTCTGCTAAAATATTTAATAATAGGATTTCAGCTGTTTGCGACTACTTTCTCCACTTCAAAACATCAGGGAATAGTACAAAGGCAAGAAAGCCAATAGTTTACGTTCATACTGCACATGGAGCCAGCAAATGAGAGATACTGGGAAATAAATGATTGTAATACGTAAAATGGCTTCCAGCGGGGATTTTTATTTTACTTTATAATTTTGCTGTCTATTCTAGATTATCATTTAATGTTCTTTTAAAGGGCCATGGTTTCAAGCAATGATTTAATATACCATATGGTATGGTATATTAAAGGACAGCAATGAACAGCAGCTATAGCATCAAGCCACAGCAAAATTAACTGACCATTGGTACAGGGAGATGGGGTGAATTATATGACCTACTGCTCTAAACTTTGTGCTATTCCACATGAGGTCACTTAGGCAGCCTGCTCTTCAGCCTATGCCAGTTGTGTTCTATAAGTAACCACCAAGAGCAGCAAAAAATATGTTTCCCCCTCCAGTAGAGATGTGTTTGATATCCATTCAGTCCCTTTCTGTAAGGGAATGGCTGAGATTGAAAACTCCCTTTTTGGAGGAGATATCTCTGTGGGAATGCATGTTCATGCACTCCCATTCAGTCTTTTGGTTAAATTTGCCAAAGAAAAAATCTTCAAATTGTTCAGGTAATTTCATTGCATGTACCAATGGCAGGTGTTAAATTGACAAACACAGCATAATGCCTGGCAGTTGTAGTTGGCCTTTTTGCCATTATCAGATGCCATGAGATGATCAAAGTTAGGTTGACCTGTTTGTTGCTATTAATCATCACTAATGATGACCATATCACAGTAAAAAGCTACTATTAAGGTATAGATTTTAGCAAGCAAATTGACAGTTCTGAATTTCTTGGACATGTAATGATTTGATCAATAGTTCTGTTATCTATTCAGTTATCAAGATTAATTAAGCTACACAAAAAAGCTGCTCTCAATTATAGTTCCAAATCAGTTAGTATAAAAAAGTTAATTAAAATTACTGACGTATACCTTTCCTGTGGAGAATTTTTTTCAAATTCAGCTGAAACCCTGTGTATCAGTATTATATATACAACAGTTGCAAAAAACAAATACCTCATTGACTTATTTAATAGCAAAAGCACAGCTTCATTTTGTGTTGCACAAGCTTTTGTCTCACTCCTTCAGAATGTGTATTTTAATTACCAATCATGAAGATTTATTGTTTCTGGTCTGAAATCTAGTTTATTCTTTAATGGATGTGTGTTGATTTCAGTTCTTCTGTTTGATGTCATTGCAATTTTTTTGGATGGATAGCTACATTCAGCACCAAGAGACGGCATCAGGATGATGGGGAGAAACTGGAGTCTATGAGTATAAGATAGTTAAGGGTTGGTGAAGAATATTTATATCCGGAAGGTACCACAACTTAAGGTTAAAATCTCAAACTTAATGCGAAGATTATAATTTGCTGTGCTGGTTCTTTATAAAAAAGAAGAGAATTAGGTAAATTAAATTTGGACCAGACTAGCACTAGATTTTCTTAGCAATCACCTCTGCGTATTAACTTGCTCCATTTTGCATTTGAATTCAGCAGTCCAGGAAGAGTGGTGTTAATGGCATCATATCAAGTTAAACTAAACTGAGTTTGAATCTCTCATCTTTGATGATAATTTGTTTAATGGGACTTCAGCAAACATTTTACTGCATCGGTCAACATTATTTAAAATATAGGGTATGTGTCTTTTCGTTCTCATGTAAAACCATAGAGAAGAATTTTTGCATTTTTCTGTGATGCAATGAAGTGAAGCGGAAGTGTAAAACAATGTAACCATTGAAAAGAAGGCTTTGGTAGCACGGTAAACAATGTAATGAAGGTCACTACGTGCAGCAAAGCATCATCAATTGCAAACATCATAAAATCGTAAAACAGATCCCCATTCCTCTGAGCTCCTGCACACTTCCTATTTACCTGTGAGGGTTGAGTGAGAAAACTTGTTCAGTATGTCCCTAAGCAGTGCCATCAATCTGGTGAATTTTTTTTTCCTTTCCCATCTTTCTCCGATTCCCGTGCAAAGGGTGATTGACCTTATAATAGTGTAGCAGAGATAAGGAACTTGGTGTAAAAATGATTGGAATTTAAACAGTCATGAACTTGGATGGAAACAGTGCCTGGAGATAGTGAGAAGCACCTTCTTTATATGAAAACGAATGGCATTTATCCAGGAGATGCCCGGCACCACCTCCATCTGCCTTTTTTTGGTTATACATAAAACCCATGGCCTAACATGATGTAGCCTCTTTCCTTGGATACATTTTATTTACCAGCTTGTACAATCAGCATGTTGTACCTTGACATTACGTTATTGTGTGCATTTTGTGCTGTTTATCAAAGGTACTTGAGTATTTAACTCTTAACAAAAACAGTACAGAGTTTCAATAGATGGGCTAGGGTTAAGGTAGATGGGAATTGGAGGTGGAATTAGTAGGCACAATGGAGTTCATTTGTGGAAGAATGATAGTGATTGGTGAATAAAACTGAAGGTTAGCTTCAAAGAACTAAGTTGATTGGAAGAAAATGACCATCAGATTTCCTCTACTGAGATTTCTGAGATCACTTTCAATAAATTTGATTTGTTTCACTGTTTGCTAGCTCTTTGTTGGTGGATAATGGAAAAAATGCCATTGTAAATTGGTTGCAAATCTACAACAGACTCATCAGTTGAGTGTTAAATGCAGCTGAATAAAATGAAAATAGATTCAGGCAACAATATTAACAAAATATTGAGTAGTAGTTTTAGAGCATAGCCAGCAAAATGAGCATTGAAACACAAATGCAGCCTGCAATGACATCAGATAGAATGAAACACAAAAAGCAGCACAAAATCCTAATGAACACTCTGAAAGAAATAATACATATGAACAGCTGAAGAGAAAAATGTAAGTTATAATTACCGGAATGTTTTCTATTACATAGGAGCCATTATTTGTAACTATTGTTTTTTTTAAATGCTGCAATGAAATGCTGATTTTTTAATTATTTCTCTGGCTGACTTGGCTCTGGATGGGCTCAGCGCTTATTTCTGTGTTTGCTGTGATCTGTGCTTTTCAACTTTGGTTTTCGTCTATCCCAATCACATAGAAATGTGTAAGCGCAGCTGCAAGACCTTTCAACAGCTGTTGAAAAACCAGTAAATTGTTCTAATTCATTTGGAAATGATACAAAAGGCATTGCCACTTGCAGAGTTGAAGCTCTCCTGCTAATGTATTGTTCTGTACACAGTTGCGTGCCCTATACATAAGGTTCTCTGAATCACCTGAGATCTTTATCTTAAGGTAAGAGTGGTGGAGGAATGCATTGTGTGACAGTGACATCATCAGCTCTTACACACTGTGCCCTTGAGTAGAGTGAAACATTGGTTTTCCTCCAAACAAGCTATGATGTTATTTATCAGAAAATAGATTTGGGAGTCATATAAAGCAATTCAGATTCATTACTGAAAATGAAGCTGCCGTGCACCCATTGGATCATGGAATTGGACCCAAACAAATTAACACATTTCATTGTGGGATGTAAGAACCAAAATGAAAGTGGATGAAAAAATGCATTGCTTTTTGGTGTGCTGACTATCACTATGTATGGCTTTTCTCTTTGCATTGTACACTTGTTTGCGCATTGTTCCTCCCCCAGAGTCTATACTTGCAATCTTTCCTAGAACAAGTCGAATCCTGTGTTTTAATCTAGCAGTGTAGTTACTTCCCTGTTAGATTCACCAGTTGCATTTTTTCCCCACACAACACCTTGTAATTGACATTTTTACAACCATGGTGGGTAGCTCGAATTGAACTTTCCCATCTTATCCGCCCATACCTCCGTAAAAAGGAAACACATGATTTTCATTCTGGGATTGGGAGGAGTGGGACCCGGGGAGATGGTGGCAGGGGTGGGACACAGTGGAGATGAAAAATATAGACTGTTAATAATCTAATGCACCTCTCACTCCTACACATTTGATGGTGAAAACTCTCCCGTTCATAAAATCCATTCAAAGCTTTTAAATCTCCTCAAGTAGTCAATCTCTTATAAAAATAAACAAACCAAGCATCCCTTTTCCTTTAATAAGCACTTCAGTTGTCAAACGAACTGTGGTTCAGAAACCCCTGCTGAGATGATTTGAGCTTTTGAAACTCAACCAAACATTCATAATGACATTATAATTCCCCTTGAGAAATGTGAGCAAAGCTTTATTGAAACTGCATAAGTTTAAAGAGCAAGGCAATTCAGATCATGACAGCTAAGCAGACCTTAACCATCTTTGAGAGCATTTATGTCTACTACATCAATTTGTGACTCCACGCTGTGGGCTACGTCCTTTGGAAGAGCCAAAATGGGATCTGTTTGAACTGAGCTCTGAGTTCAGATGGTGATTGGCTGCATTTGGGTTTTCTTCCTTTATGAATCATAACTTGCTGTCTTTCCCCTACTGGCAAAAATTGGAGCTGTTAGAAATGATAAAGATTTGCAGAATCTTTCTGACTCTGAAAATTGATGTGCAGGTACTTATGCACTGGAATTTTTAAAAATGCATTCCATGTTGTACTTGTAATTAATTTCCACTCATAAAAGAGAGATGCAACTTTAATTGTCAAAGCTAATTTTATGAAGGAGGCAGCACTTGATTTGTGACAGTGACGGAATATTTAAAATGTCAACTAGCCAGTAAATGGTTGGTATTTAGGTTTTCTGCAGCCAGTTCAAACTCTTACAGTCTGTATCTTGCACAATTATTTACATTTCTCTGGTTAATGCAGAAGCTGTACAATAATTCCCATCTGCCCTCTCCTAGGAAAATTACTGTTTCCTAGATGTTTTAAAAAAAGACTGAGGTAATTTCATATTTTTTTTCCAATTATGCACCCAACAGTACAAAACTATTTACTGAGTTGGTTCTTGCTAAATTTGCTTGGTCTCTCAGTCTTCTGCAGCTTCCATTTCTCACAAGCTTGTCTTTTTACTCCTGTCAACCATTGCAATTTTCTTGAACTGATTCTACAGCACTTCCCATAAATGAACTTTATCATTTTTAATCTGGAAACATTTTTTCTGTAACTGGTCTTTACGGAGATGGGCTATCCAAGAATTAAAATTAAATCAAATTGTGTTCAAATACTTACTGGATTTAATTATATTGCATTCACTTGATTTCTATTAAGAAAATTCTCATACATGTTTAATTATTTTATAGATGATGGTTACACATATTTTGTTTATGATTAATGCACAATCAGGTATCAACAATTAATATAACTCAATGCATGACCAATTAAAAACATCTATAATCAGTCGTCTATTTTAAGAACAAATTGGTATCTATTTAAAGAAAGATTCTTCAGAAGTTTGTCTTTGACAAATTCAATTGTTTGTATCCTATTTCACATTGTACCAAAAGTAGCCTAACATGTCAAAACTACCTCACCCCAAGAGGTGAGTTAAAGTAAGCCTTCTGTTTGGTTTATCATCAGAACTCTCAAGGATTCCACTGCTAGCTAGTCCTGAGTCCCGTCTGTGACAGTGGAATTTAAGAATACATTCAGAAACAAAAAACCACGAACAATAGTGTGAATACACATAAATAGGGAGATACCATTTAACCTGTTCAAAATATTTTACAAGTCCAATTGCACAGCACATTCCAGTTACCATGTTTAATCTAACAGTCCAACTAAACATTTTGCAATAGACAGCAACTGTCCCTTTGATCTAGGATAAAATGGCCCCTTCAATCTTTTGTCCAGAATCTACCAATTTAACATGAAATAAGCAATGGCCTGTTCATAATGTGTCATAATATTTTATTTGTTTATTGACACATTACAGGTGTGATCATTATTGGCTGTAAAATGATTGATAGATCATCAGACCTTTAGCAATGTCCAACTAGAATGGAGCTTTTAATATTTTACAAAAGTTAACATGCAAAAACCTAGGAAAGGTGGCAAGTATTGAAGATTGAGTCCATTAGCTGCCAGCTCAGGTTTACAGAAAACTGCTCTTCACGAACTGCTACAATATCAACTATTTTTAGAATGCACTATAAAACTAAAAGCCTTCAAGTTTTATCATTCTGTTGGGAAAATTTGAAATTCAAGTTTCACATTTAAGACGACTAAATTAATAGCTAATTGTTAAAAATTAATTGAGTTTCACAAAGTAATTCTTGATGCGGAGTACATTACTGTCAGACAAAGTTTGTGAATATTTGTAATATTCATGATAGACTGTGGTATTTGAGGAGTAGTAGCAATTAGAATGTTTTAGAAATGACTGCTGTTATTTTACTGATGAAATCAAGAACCCTATTTCAGCATGTGCATTAACTGGCATCAGAAGTCCATTCATTTTGTGCTTCGTCACAGCAACGTCATGGTAACTTGAGGACTCCGTCCTCAGTTTGTTTTTTGCCTAAAATTCTTGTCATGTACCTTACAACATGAGCCAAAAATAGGAATGTTATGATTATGATCTCATTGTTTTTTAGTCCCTTTTATTGTGTAAATATTTTAGAGCAATTTGATGGAAAAGCAACTGGTTTTCAAAGTTATATCTTTTTTTGGTCAAAGATTACGAATATTTGTTGCTTATACATGAAGTTTTTATTTGTGATTTAATTGTGTAACTTTCTTCTCAGCCACTTTTGACCTCCAGAAATAACCAATTAAAGCCTTAAACATGGCTTTTTAAAAATTTTATATATATAAATATAATTGTGCACTTTTGTTATGCCTTGTTTCTGAGCACTGAGTTAATTTTGTTTTTATAAAGATTTTACCCTGTATAATGTGCCAACATGAATGTTCCGGTTTATACAACTGTAAATGCTGTGATGTTTTTACATTTTGGGGAATGATGTTGAAGACTGTCCCCCCCACACACACCCCACATGTAAGACATGGTATTGGTATCCACAAATGCTAGAAATCTGAAATAAAAATGCGAAATGGTGATTTATATCTGAATAAGAAAGCAGACAAATATTTAATCAAAACTGGTTGTCCCTCCTGTTGATGCAATTTTTACAGCAAAACTCAGTACAATTGTTCCTCAAGTTCTGCCAAGGAACAAAACAGAAGAAAAACATTGAACGGTGGTGTGGAAATTAGGTGCATTGAGGTTCACATTTGACTTGATTTGAGCATTTTCTTACAATAATTTTCTTACTTTTGTTGATACAACATATAGAAAATAAACTACCTATCTTTTATAGGTACCCTTATCATGTTTTGCATGTGCCCAATTTGGGATTGGTCCATACACCCCTAGAACAAATATACCCTGGGGCACATTCTTGTCTCATTGACTAAACTTACCAATTTTTATATTAGTGAATGGAGCAAACTGTCCATATAGAAGGGGCCAATTCAATGAATGTGCTGAAGTCATTGCAGTTCATTGCGTGGGGTGCAGAGCAGGTAGTGGCAGTGTGAGTAAAGCATTATAACATCGCAAATACACAAGGCCACATGTAAACTCAAATTGTATTTTACTAAAATTGCAATGAGGGAAAAAAATCATATTTTTAAAATAAAGCATTTAGTGGAAAGTGGATATTATTGAAAAGGATTCAAAAACTGCATGCAATAATGCAGGAATATAACCTGAAAAATCACCAATTCTTACTGGACCTACTACAGGGAGAATCTGAGTGTCAGTGATCTTTGATAGAGTTAGATGTTGGTCAACATCCCAGTGTGCTCCTCTGTTCATACGTTCACCCTTGTGACAGGGAGACAGAGTTAATAAAGAATGTAAGGAAAATACATTTACACGCAGGTAAAGTACACTTAACAAAACAAAACAATTATATATTTTTTGCAAAAAAAAGTTAACTGTATTTGAAATATTATTTGTTTTACAAAGCACTGCTTCATTGCCTTTGTCACCCGTCTGGTTTTGAAATAAGCTGTCTAGAAATTTCTGTATGCCAGTTAGTCACCAAGGGGCAAATTCAACCTAACTCGCCTGGTGGGAAGCCCATTAGATCAGGTGGAACCCTGATTTTACATTCCATGTAATATTACTTGTTGACTTCAGTAGAGAGTAAAATTTGGCGAATTATGAAACCAAGATTGTCCCCAGTCCAGGCACTTTCTTGAATGGTGGATGAGGTTATTGTCCCCATTGAGCAGAGTATAAAATCAACATTCCACCTGTTCCCCAATTAAAATTGCTTGCTAAAAATCTGAAGAAGCAACAATAAATTGAAATCTCTTCTTTCCTACACACTTCTGTGTTTTAAGATTTCAAGGTGTTTTAAGATTGTCAATGATTTTCATCCTCAGCAACAAATCTTGAAGAGAGCAAAAGCCATTGAACTCACGTTGTCATCCTCATTTGGCTTTGAACTTGCCGAAAGTTGGCAAATCTACTGTTCTGTACCCTTTTTAGCACTGTTAGTAGGACACAGCACATGACCTGATCTGATTGATTAGGAGTGGACTTGTGTAACTATGGATATCAAGATTATGTACAGTTTACTCTGAACACTTGCTTAAAGAATTGTATCATCGCTACTTAGCAGCAATCAACTCAAGTAGAAGGAACAAGACCAAAGCGGCAATAAAAGATCAAAGAGCATTTTTGTGTCCAGAAGGAAGGAGCAAAACTTAGTTAAGAAATCAGCAACCCTCCATGGAAATAAAATTACAAAACATTTACTTGTTTAATTCTGTGACAATAGAAAGCTTGTACTTCAGCTTGTGATTTAACAGGTTTTTTAATTATTCAGTGAATTTTGCCAAACATGAAAAGAGCAAATACCATCATAAATGCAACTTGATTTCCCTTTCTAACAGTTTAAATGAACACCTCCTCGCTTGAAACAAAACAAATGAAAAGCTTAATTAAACAGCTACTTTGAAAATGTGAAGATTGAATGTGTGGACTTTATTTCCTGTTGTTGACTTAGTAGCTGTCGATAAAACGACTTGAAATGAAAAATATCCTTCCACAGCCAGCCCCAATCTATTGCACGTAAAAAAATGGGAGTCTTGTATTTAGCTCATACTACCTGTAATATTTTTAGTTGACTGGCTTACAGTAAAATGAGGAAATGTTCAAGCAAGAAAACTACTGGAAAAGGGAAAAGCAAAATTACTAAGGTTTAATTAAGCCAAATAATCCTAAATGACCTTTTTTATTTGTTCATTGAATAGGAACGTCATGAGTAAGGTCAGCATTTGATACCTATCCATGGATAGGCTTTGGGAAGTGGGTGAATTATTCACTACAAAAATCCCAGTCTCTGACCTGCTTTTGTGGCCACAGTCTTTATATCATTAGTCTTGTTAAGTTTCTGATCAATGGAAATCCCCAGGGTGTTGATAGTGGGATGTTCAGCAAAGCTAATTGTCTCACCTTCCAACAATTTTTTCAACCACTGCAATCCATGTAGTAAACCCACAATGCTATTTCAAGCTTGTGGCCCAACAAGTGAAGGATCATCGATATCATTCCAAGTCAAAATGGTGTGCGCCTTGAAGGGAATTTAATATGGTAGTATTGCCATGCATCTGCTGCCCTTGTCCTTCTCAGTGTTGGAGGTTGCAATTTTTGAATGTGCTGTTGAAGGAACCTTGGTGAATTCTTCCAGTGCACTTTATTGATGGAAGAAACTGCTGTCACTGTGCTGGTGGTGGAGGGAGTGAATGTTGAAGATGGAGGATGGGGTGCCAGTTAAGTGACCTTTGTCCAAGATGTTGTCAAGCTTGAGTGCTAGTCGAGCTGCACTGATCCAGGTAATGGAGAATACTTCATCCCACTCATGATTTGTGCTTTGTACATGGTGGATTAGCTTTGAGAAATAGGTGAGTACCTCACCATACAATTCTGTTTCTGACCTGTATTTTGATTTTGTAGCCATAATCTTTATATCAGTAGTTAAGTTTCTGATCAGTGGAAATCCCCAGGATGTTGATAGTGGGAAATTCAGTAATGTTAATGCCATTGAATGTCAGGGAGAGATTTTAGATTCTCTATTGTTGTATATGGTTGTTGCCTAGCATCATGCAATGCCAATATTGCTTAGCAATAAGCAGCCCAAACTTGAATGTTATCCAGTCTTGGTGTCTGTGGACATAGGTTGTTTTATTATCTGGGGAGATACAAATGGTACTGAACACTGGAATCATTAGCAAACCTACACCATTTATGAAGCAACTGAAGTTGGGTAGGCTAGTTTCAGGAACTCTTGCTGAGATATCTTGGGGTTGTGATGAATGGCCTTCAACAATCACAACCATCTCTATTTGTGCTAGTTATGACACTAACACAGTTATGACATAGAAGAGCCTTCCTCTGATTTCCCATTGACTTCAATATTATAGTGCGCCTTGATGCCACATTCAGTCAAATGCTGCCTTGATGTCAAGGGTTGTCACTTATACCTCACCTTTGGAATTCAGTTCTTCTTGTCTAGGTTTGGACCAAAGCTGCAATCACGCCTGGAGCCCAGTGGCCCTGGTAGAACCCAAATTGAACATTAGCGATCAGGTAATTGCTGACTAAGTGCTACTTAATAGCACTGTTGACAACACCTTCCATTAGCTGATAATTTGAGAGTAGGCTGACGGGGCAGTAGTTGACTGGATTTGATTTGTCCTGATTTTTGTGCACAAGACATACCTGGGAAACTACACACTGACACGTAGATGTTAGTATAGTAACTACATTGGCTTGGCTAAGGATGGGTCTAATTCCAGCGCACAAGTCACTAGTAATACAGCCACAATGTTGTTAGGGCTCTACTGTATCCAGTGCCTTCAGCAGTTTCTTGATAATACATGAGGACTGGTATCTCTCATGTTGTGGAACCTATGAACTAAGGTGAACTAATTGAGTTAATCAAAATAACTTTGGGAATGGGAGGAATATTTACCTTTTTTCAATAACTAAAAAATAGATCTGTAATATATAAAATAGTTATTAAAATCATATTACAAAATAACATGATAAAACTTACAAAACTGTTTCTATCCCCTGCCAGTTAGGTGCTGCTGCATCTAATTGTGCAGTGTCTTTCAGAAAGAGAGGCGTGTCAGTGAGTGTCATCTGATGTGGCTGTCATAGTTGAACAGCTGGCAAATGATGAGTTGTGGGTCTGAGGTTTGAAACAGTGCTGAGTGTGTGAGAGTGAGATGATTCTATAAATGCTGAATATAGTTGGTAGGATATGGCATTTTTAGTTATATTCACAGATCTCAGCATTCATGTTGAGGCCATTGAACTTCTTGCAGCACTGCATCTTGGTTCGTGGAGCTAGAATCCTGGAGGGATGCAGAATTTCTGCTTATAAATGGCACCTCTCCTCTACCTCTATTACCAAGATCTCCAGTACAGTGTTGGAAAATCTGGAGCCTTCTATGTTGTATCATTCTTGTGTCTTTTCCAGGTCAAATTCACATTTACGACAATGTCCAACACTTGCTCCAAACAAATTGTACTTTCCCATTAAGATATGCCGCTAGCTTTAAGTAGTGCAGGTTGGCTTGAGCTCATGCTAACTTCTCTGTTTTCAGCCCTTGTGCAAGTGTGCAGCCACTCACTAGCACATTTATAATTGGTTGCAAGCTGCAACTATTTAAAATGAGCAGACAGTCCAAATCATGTTAAATTTGCATGCTGCCTTCATCGGCAGCATTAGGAGTGAATTAATGATGCATCGCGATCTCTGTGCCAGTTTTCAGATCTTATTGAATATCATAGTCCATATGTCATTTTTAGGAGAGACATACACAGATTGTGCTTATTATACACCTTTGCCGCCATTGAGTTTAGATTCCGATTTACCCAATGTTTACTAATAGATCAGTCAAATGGTGTCTTTGTACGTGCTAATTTTTCATTTTTTGTGCTTTTGAAAACAGTTTGAATAAACATTGATTTTAATCTAAGTAGGCTTTTAATGAAATATTTCTAAACATAACCATCGTAAGTTTAAAGAAACAAAGGCTACCATTGAAGAATTAGCAGTGGTTATGAAATATGTATTTTTCTATTTGTCCGAGAAAGCTTAGCATGTAGAGCATTTTCTTCAAAGGTGAACATTTAATTTTGAAAACATTTCACCTAAGCAGAACAGTTAAATAACATCATGTTTCTTTACAAATCTTTATCTTTAAGAACATAATTATACATTTACTGTTAAATTGAAAATATGGTAATTAATTACATCTTTGGTTGTAGAATACAGTGTTGTAGTTTTTCAGCTTAAAATCAGTTTCAGACCAGGAACTGGATTCGCAGTTTATGACTTTAGTTTGGAGTTGTATAAAGGTCTGATACAGTTCAGATGAATTAGTTTAGATTCATCCAGGGCCCTTGTCTCCTTCATAACTTTCAGGTGCTGTATTGCCATACTATGTCATCTTAATATTCTTGGTTCCTAGAGACATCTCTCTCCAGAATTTCTGGACTCTTACAGACACTGGAAATATCCACTCAATACACTGGTAAATCCTTTACATGTTCCATAACACTAGGGCTTCCTTCTCTATGCATCGCCCTGTTTCCTAATGCTTAGGAGCCCCCTTTCCTGTCCTACCTGACCCAACCTGTTTCCAATGCTATTTCTTTTCTCTACTTCCAAACTTTAGCATTTTCTGCTCTAAAACCAACACATTCTGGTGCCTGCTTAATCAGCAGTCATGGGACCTGTATCCTTTTTCTACACTTGTCCTTTATCCTTCCTCAGCCCTTTAGTACCTTTTGAATTGGCATATTCGCAAACATCTCCAAACCTTTTGATCCTGCACTTGCTGTAATTTCTATTAATGCCACACCACACTACACCTCTCCTACTGTAAGATCTATCCCTCCAGTGCTACCAAACTGTTGATTCATTTTCTACAGTGCTATCAGTGCTTAACCATCTATGTTGCCATCAAAGCCCATCAACTCCATAGCTGTTTGAAAATTACGCAACAAAATCTCTATTCCTTCTAAGCTTGATTTGCCGCATATTGCCTACGAGGTGCTTACATTTATAGAGCAGGTGTAACTTGAGCTGAAATTTGACACAAAATTATATAAAGCGATATTAGAACAGTCGAGAGGTAGACTGTAAGGGGCGACTGAGAGGAGCAGGGAGATATTGGAGGGGAACAGTTGATAGACAATTGCAGAAGAATTTTCAGAACTTAGGACCTGGGTAACTGAAGATATGGTGGAAGGATGCAAATTGGAGAAGAGGCCAGAATTGGAGAAGAGCAAAAATTGAGGATTATAGGAGGTTACAGTGATGAGGAGGGACAAGAACATGAAGCAATTTGTACACCGGCAGAGGACTTTAAAATCAACATGTTGACTGATTGGAAACTAGTGTAGGTCAGTGAGCGTAAGTTGGAGGATAAAAATCAAACTAATAGCTTACTCCTGCCTCTAATTCATATCAATTCAGGAAAATAGAATAAAACCACTCCGAGTTTTCACATATAATTCACATGGCAAAGAGAGTGATCTCCACAGCACTGCTAGAAATTTCTGAATACTACGCATTAAAAGCAGAATTTGTCTCATTTATCATGGTGCTAATAACTTAATATTACAATAAAATAATTTGATCTTTGACCTAATGTGAGCAATTCCATCAGAAGTCTGTTAGTAATCACAAAGATGTGACACCTCCCTTCTGCTTGTGCATTTGATTTGTTTTTCATATCTTGGCACCTATCTTTTGGAGGGAAGTGAAATAGTAAAAAAAAATTGTCATAAAGGCTTGCATTTATATAATGACTTTCATGGACAAAGGACATCCCAAGATATTTTATAATCCATGAAATACTTTTGAAGTGCATTAGCTTTTGCAGGATAATTGGCAGTTAAATTATGCACAGCAAGCTTCAATAAATGGCAACCAATTTGATAACAAAAAAAACATTATCTAGCAATTTTGTTGATTGAGGAATAAATATTGAACAGGACATCAACTCTATTCCCTATCCTTTGAAATAGTGCAATGGGATCTTTTATGTCCACCTGTAAAGATAGATGAGCCCTCAGTTTAACACCACACCCAAAAGATTGTACCTCCAACAGCGCAGCACTCCATTCAAGTGTTATGCTTGGATTTTGTCCTCAAGCTTTGAAATAGGACTTCAACCCACAAACTTTGAGATGAGAGTGCTAACAATTGAACCATTCCTGAGATCATGTTGGTCAATAAACTGGCAGGTCACAATGCTCCTTTCTGAATGGCTTGTATGCCAGCTGCTGCAGTGGTTAGTCCTATATGGTTATCATGGACTCCCACAACTCATACAATGAGGGTGGGTCCCTACGTTCATAAGTACACAGGTATATCCTCTAAGTGCCAACTCAGATTACTGATCTGGAGCTCCTGTCTCCACTCACTATGATTACAGAGCAATGGTTGAAACTGCTTCCACCTTTTGACTCACGTGAAGAGTCAGCCAAAGGTTCATTCCTGAGTATATAAAGCAGTGAAGTTTAGATAACAAAAGAAATCCAGATTACAATACTATTATATGGCAATATCTTCTTCACTTAGTTTACCTTGCCTTTCTACAACTCTCTCATCCTCACAAAATTGCTCACAACCACCATCCAAACGTGTGACGTCTCTGTCCAGTTATTCCCCAACTATCCAGTATTTTGTGATGACTGCATTATTTGAAGTAGTAAGGGGAGTTCTGGTGCGATGGCCTGTATTTATTCCTCAGCTAAAATCTCTAAAGCAGATGATCTGATTTATCATGTATATGTTATTACTGTGAGTGGAACTTGCCTGTTCACAAATTGACTGCCACGCTCCTATATAATTCATTAAGAAGTCTCATTGGCTGCAAAACCCTTTGGGACATCGGGAAATCAGTTAAGACACACTATAAATGCATGTTCATTAATTATTCATGTATTTGAAGAGCATACTATATTCCAAATCTTTATGTAAACAGGCATAACTGTTTTTAAACTATTAGTTGCACTTAAAAGTGGGCCCATAACATCGGCATGCCAAAAGCCCACGAGGGCAGAATTCCTGAGGGCAAAGGCATCATGACAGCCTCTAGCAAACATGGCATTGATTTTGAAAATTCTTTTTGTGTTGCTACACCCAGTCTGAATGCTGTGAATGGTAACTCTTCAGCAAAATTAACATATTTTCACTTGTGTAATTTCAGCATGCCAATGCAGTAGGCCCATATCTAAATATATTCAAAATCGCGTGGTGAATAAGTGGATGAATTATTTGGGATCTTGAAGAAAATCACAAATTAGGTTGTTGCTTTAAAAGGGCAAAATTCTGATGGAAATGATCCTATCCAGGACCCCATGGACTATGAGTTCAGAAATAGTGTCCAGAAACAAATTCACTCTAATTTGGAGTGCTTTAATAAAGTACAGCATATGTTAATAAACCATTCAGCCCCTTGAGCCTGTTTCGCAATTTGGTTACATTAAGGCTGATTGTATCATTAGTCAATTTACCCATCTTGGTTCAGTGTTTCTATATATCCTTGTTGAACAAATATCCTGATGTGGAGGCACCAGTGTTGGACTGGGGTAAATACAATAAGAAGTCTCACAACACTAGGTTAAAGTCCAACAGATTTATTTGGTAACAAATGCCGCTGGCTTTTGGAGTGCTGCTCCTTCATCAGGTAAGTGGGAGTTCTGTTCATAAACAGGCATATAAAGACACAAACTCAATTTACAAAATAATGGTTGGAATGCGAGTCGTTACAGGTAATCAAATCTTAAAGGAACAGATAATGTGAGTGGAGAAAGCGTTAAGCACAGGTTGAAGAGATGTGTATTGTCCCCAGACAGAACAATTAGTGAAATTTTGCAAGCCCAGGCAAGTTGTTACTTATAGTTACAGATAATGTGAGACGAACCCAAGGTCCAGTTGAGGCCATTCTCATGTGTGCAGAACTTGGCTATCAGTCTCTGCTCAGCGACGCTGCATTGTCATGTGTCGTGAAGACCGCCTTGGAGAACGCTTACCCGAAGATCAGAAGCCAAATGCCGGTGACCACTGAAGTGTTTCCCAACAGCAAGAGAACACTTGCCTGATGATTGTCGAGCGGTGTTCATTCTTCCGTTGTTGTGGCGTTTGCATGGTCTCCCCAAAATACCATGCCTTGAGGCATCCTGTCCTGCAGCATATCAGGTAGACAACGTTGGTGGAGTTGGAAGAGTATGTTCCTGGTGGATGGTATTTTCACATGTCGATGATTTGGCACATCTTCCAGAGATTGCTGTGACAGGGTTGTGTGGTGTCGTGGTCACTGTTCTCCTAAAGGCTGGGTAGTTTGCTGCCCACAGTGATCTGTTTGCGATTGTGTGGTTGTTTGAAGGCAAAAAGTGAGGGTGTGGGGATGGCCTTGGTGAAATGTTCATCTTCATCAATGACACGTTGAAGATTCCGGAGATGATGACAAAGAACCCCCAGCTTTTGTCGTGACACTAAGGACTTCCTATAGAAACTCAGCATACATGGAGCAGTTGAACCAGGGATACTCATCGTCACAATGGATGTCTCGGCGCTCTACACCAACATCCCCCACGACGATGGCATTGCTGCAACTGCCTCAGTACTCAACGCCGACAACTGCCAGTTTCCAGATGCAATTTTACAACTCATTCGCTTTATCCTGGACCACAGTGTCTTCACTTTCAACAACCAATTCTTCATCCAGACACACGGAATAGCCATGGGGACCAAATTCGCACCTCAATATGCCAACATCTTCATGCACAGGTTTAAACGTGACCTGTTCACTGCACAGGACCTTCAACTGATGACATTTTTTTCCTTTGGACTCATGGTGAACAACCACTGAAACAACTATATGATGACATCAACAACATCCATCCTACCATCAGACTCACCACGGACTACTCTCTGGAATCGGTTGCATTCTTGGACACATGCATCTCCGTCAAGGATGGTCACCTCAGCTCTTCACTGTACCTCAAGCCCACGGATAACCTTATGGAGCTCCACTTCTTCAGCTTCTACCCTAAACGCGTTAAAGAAGCCATCCCTACAGCCAAGCCCTTCGTATACACAGGATATGCTCAGATGAGGAGGATCACAACAGACACTTCCAGACACTGAAAGATGGCCTCACAAGAACAGGATATGGCATTAGACTCATCGATGAACAGTTCCGACGCTGTGCAATGAAAAACCACACCAACCTCCTCAGAAAACAAACACGACAGACAGAGTACCCTTCGTCGTCCTCGGAATGGAGAAGCTACGATATCTTCTCCGGAGCCTTCAACATGTCATTGATGAAGATGAACATCTCACCAAGGCCATCTCCACACCCCCACTTCTTGCCTTCAAACAATCGCACAATCTCAAACAGACCATTGTCCGCAACAAACTACCCAGCCTTCAAGAGAACAGTGACCACAACACCACACAACCCTGCCACAGCAACCTCTGCAAGTCATGCCAGATCATCGACACGGATGCCATCATCTCATGTGAGAACACCATCCACCAGGTACACAGTACATACTCTTGCAACTCGGCCAATGTTGTCTACCTGATATGCTGCAGGAAAGGGTGTCCCGAGGCATGGTGCACTGGGGAGACCATACAGACACTACGACAATGGATGAATGAACACGCTCGATAATCACCAGGCAAGAGTGTTCTCTTCCTGTTGGGGATCACTTCGGCGGTCACGGACATTCGGCCTCTGATCTTTGGAAAGGTTCTCCAAGACGGCCTACACGACAATGCAGGGTCGCTGAGCAGAGACTGATAGCTAAGTTCCGCACACATGAGGACGGCATCAACCGGGATCTTGGGTTCATGTCACGCTATCTGTAACCCCTCACGACTTGCCTAGGCTTGCAAAGTCTCAATAACTACTCTGTCTGGAGACAATACACATCTTTTTAACATGTGCTTAACACTTTCTCCACTCAAATTGTCTGTACCTTTAACACTTGATTACCTGTAAAGACTTGCATTCCAACGATTATTTTGTAAATTGAGTTTGTGTCTTTATACACCTTGTTGTGAACAGAACTCCCACTTACCTGATGAAGGAGCAATGCTCTGAAAGCTTTTGCTACCAAATAAACCTCTTGGACTTTAACCTGGTGTTGTAAGACTTCTAACTAACAAATATCCACCAATCTCAATTTTGATTTCTCAATCACCTAGTCTCGATAGCTTTTTGGAAGACAAAGAGTTCCAGATTTCCACTATCCTTTTTGTAGAGAAAGTGTTACCTAACCTCACACCTGAATGCCAGTGTGATTTCAGAATTATTTAAATGAGATGTACTTGGTGCCAGTAATGATTGAGATTTTACTTTGGAGCCTAAAGGAAAAGTAGGCATTGATTACTGAAGATACAGCCAGGTTTCTTTCAATGATATTTTTCCTTTCTACTTAGGCATAAGCTGTGCATGTCTCTGATGGCCTGAAAGACTGCAGAAAGTATTGTCCTGACCCACAGTAAGAGATTCTGGATATCAAGTGTGAGATTCCCTGTGGGCATCCCTTATTTTGCCATTGTAATGGAGGAGGTGGCTCAGCAATATCTGATGGAGGTAATGAGAGTGAAACAGCATGTGTGGAGAATGTGCCCTACAGAATAATGCCCCTCCCCCAAAGAATTAGCAAACTAAGATGATCCCTGGAAGATTTCAGCGGGAAGCTCTGTGTGAGAAGAGTTGATCGATCAAAAAGGCAGTAAGAGAGTTGTGTTAACTGTTCTGAGCTACCTGTGGCTGTGAAAATTATGAAAGTTATCCCTACTCAATTTTTGTAATATAAAAGGATGTCACTCAAGATGTCCAGCTTTGTCTGTGATAATATAGAAAAAAATGCAATGATGCCTTTGCCCATCAGGAATTTTGGCGTCCTTGAGCTCCTTATGAAAAGTCAAGTGAACTGATGACTTGTGGGAATCCAGACATAACCCATCTGCCATGGAAAATGATTGTTGATCTCTTTTCTTCCATGCCCCTCCAACTCCCACCCAATCCCAACAGTTGCAAGAGCAGCAACTAAGGAGTGCTACCACTGGCTTCTGTCTGCACTAGGGGTTCTATGAGGTACATACCTACTAAAGTAGTGATAGAAATATTGGGCTCTTAAAAAGTCACTTTAACTGCTTTGACTACGTAAAGAATCCATAATCTGATTCTGATTATGTATCCTGCATTGTAGAAGCTCACTGTTCCCTACATGTCTTTTCTATTCAAAAATGTCTGTACTGAAAGATTCCTGAACTGGCGGCCTTGGCTGCTTTGGAGGCTGGATATTGTGCAGTAGAGTTGTAGTACGAGGACTCCTCAGTGACAGTTACAATGGATGTAGAACTCAGTTCATCACTGAAGTGTTCTTATCTGTTTAACACTGCTTACCTTTGCCATGGCTGCCTTTTTTTTTTACCTTCTCATGAATTTCTAATCTTTCAAAATCTTGCATATCTCTGCAAGTCCAAATCATCTGATTGAAATAATTGAACATAAAGCTTTGCCGCTCTTCTAATATCAGTGTAAACTCCAAGAATAACTTGAGTATGAAATGAGTATATGTTCACATTTACTATAACATTATTCAAAATGAAATTAAGTTACCCTATGCTCCGCTTGGCCACCTGAACATGTTTTTTCTTTTGCTGAGCAGTTTGCCTAGGTGCATCCTGAGAGCCAGTATGACAGGATGGCTGGCATCCCCTGTGTTCCAAAAGCTTCAAGGACCAGAGGTGTAACTCCTGTAGTTTGGTATTGGGAGGGAACAGCTCCTAGCTGCGTTGCTGGAGCTCCTGGTTTCACCTCCTACATACCACCGAACAGGGGAAAGGCCAGCTGCCTGGCACATGCTGCTGGTTAGCAAAATACCACTAGCCTCATGCAAGTTTACCCCAATCACTGCCATTCTGCTAGGCCAGCACCTCTGTGCTCACAGATTAGCAGGATGAATAACCTAATGGTTTCAGATAAAGGAAGCACAGATAAAGGAAGCCTCAGTATCTAAATGCTGGCAGAAAGGTTATTACATGATCTCTTCTCTACCATCAGTGAAAATCAATTGCTTAATGGAGGGAATGTCATCGACTGGCCCCAGCCGCTACTGAGGCCATCAGACGATTCAAGTACAAGCGATACATGCTCCTATTATATGAAATGAGGATAAAACTTTACTGCTGTTACCATAAATGACACCTGAGTCATTGCAGAGTTACCGAAACTGCTGTTTCAGTAACTCTGCAATTCATCTTAATCATTGCTCAGATATCCTTTTTATAAGGGGATAGTCAAAGCTGATCAGTAAAAACCTACCATCGAAGATCCCAGGTTCAATTCTTTTTCAGGGCTTAAAATAAAATTTAAGTTTACCCCTTACTGCAATATTGAGAGAATCATCCATATTTTTGACCATAGACTGAGGTGTAAACTTTCCACAGTTAATGTGAATGTTAAAGATGCTGTGGCACTATTTGAAGAGGTTCATAGAGCTTTTTGGGTGTCTGAACCAACATCTCTCCCTCACCATTGTGATCTAAACACATTCTTGTTGCTGTTTATGGAATCTTATTGTTGCAAAATAATTGTTATGTTTGTCTATATAACAAGTCAGTCACTTAAAAAATACTTATTTGTATGTGAAGTGCTTTGCAATTCAATGAGAAACTACATCGTTGAGAGCTCTTTTGTTTCTTGATTTTCAGAAGGCGTTTGACAAGGTGCCTCACATGAGGTTATTACAGAAGGTCAGGGGGCATGGAGTTGGGGGTAGGGTGTTAGCCTGGATAGAGGATTGGCGGTCAAATAGGAGGCAGAGAGTGGGGGTCAATAGGTGCTATTCGGATTGGAGGTTGGTGACTAGTGGAGTGCCCCAGGGGTCGGTGCTGGGGCCTCAGCTATTCACCATTTATATAGATGATCTGGAGGAGGGAACCGAGTGTATGGTGTCGAAATTTGCTGATGACACCAAGATTGGTGGAACGGCAAATTGCGCGGAGGGTGTGGAGAGTCTGCAGAAGGATCTAGATAGGCTGGGCAAATGGGCCAGGAACTGGCAAATGGAATTTAATGTTGGCAAATGTGAGGTTGTCCACTTTGGTAGGAATAATGGTAGGAAGGACTATTACTTACGTGGTGAAAAACTGCAGCATGCGACGGTGCAGAGGGACCTCGGGGTCCTTGTGCATGAGTCGCAAAAACCCAGCCTGCAGGTGCAGCAGGTGGTCAGGAAGGCGAATGGGATGCTGGCCTTCATAGCGAGGGGGATTGAATATAAAAGTAGGGAGGTCTTGCTGCAGCTGTATAGGGCGCTGGTGAGGCCGCAGCTGGAGTACTGTGTGCAGTTTTGGTCGCTGCACTTACGCAAGGATATTTTGGCCTTGGAGGAAGTGCAGAGGAGGTTTACTAGGCTGATTCCGGAGTTGAGGGGGTTGAGTTACGAGGAGAGGCTGAATAAACTAGGCTTGTACTCGTTAGAGTTCAGAAGAATGAGGGGAGATCTCATTGAGACGTATAAGATGTTGAATGGGATGGATAGGATAGAGGTGGAGAGACTCTTCCCGCTCAGAAAGGACAGTAGGACTAGAGGGCACAGCCTTAAGATAAAGGTGGGGGGGTGGTTTAGAATGGAGTTGAGGAGGAACTTCTTCACTCAAAGGGTGGTGACTCTCTGGAATTCTCTGCCCGTTGAAGTGGTGGAGGCTGCCTCGCTCAATATTTTTAAGACGCGGATTGATAGGCAAGGGGATTAAGGGTTATGGGGAGAGGGCGGGAATGTGGAACTGAGCCACGACAGATCAGCCATGATCTTATTGAATGGCGGGGCAGGCTCGAGGGGCTAGATGGCCTACTCCTGCTCCTATTTCCTATGTTCTTATGTTCTTAAACTCCACTCCCTCCTGGTCTGTCGTCTCTTCAGGAATCCAACACTACTCCTCCTCCTGAATGTCACCCCGCTGCTACACTAGGTTCTGGAGGGCACAGCAGACCACCATGATGCAGGGGACCCATCTGAGAGTTGTACTGAAGAGCAGTCCAGGCAGTGGACCGCATCTCGAGCGTGCCAATGACAGATCGGGTGGCAGCATAGGCTCAATATAGCCAGTCAAAATAGATATAGTTGGATGCCTAGGCATACAAAGCATCCATGACCTCATGGATGCAGTCATAGGCTGCTGCCTGAGTGTGCCATGCAAGACCCAGCTCGAACCCAGGAAAAATCCAGTGGTGAAAATGTTCAGGGCTGCCATCACCTTCACAACACTGGGAGTGGGTATCCTCCTCCATGAGATGCCAGATCCATGATGCCATGACACAGGTGTTGCACTGTCTCCTCGCTCAGGCTGAGGCTTTGACAGCACGTGGTGTCTGGCAGCTTGTTGTAGGATGAGAGAGCCCTGTACAGCCAGGGTCTCCTTCTCCAGTGCCTTCCGACCCTCTCTTCAAGCCAGTTAGCTGCTGGCTCCTGACCCTGAACAGTGGCCCTCTATTCTAGTGCAGCCTGGGTTGACCTTGTCACAGGTGGCAAATTCTGTCAGCTGCCACAGCAGTAATGAGGATGACTGTCAGCTGTGCTGGCTCAATCCAATCATTCATGGTTGTTGTGGATGGGATGGGAGCCCCTCTATCATTCCTATCACCCCTTGTCCTCATGATTCTGGAAGCCGACAACCCTACACTGTCTCTGGTGCCATCCATTACCCTAACTGACTGCAGACCATTACCTCAGCAGTGCCCTAGAGACACCAATGGCCTCCCACATGTCTACATTCTCTCCACATGATTAGGCATGATGTCTCCTGCACCTCCCTGTGCGGTTGCGTGGTCGCTGGTATGAGGCACAAAGCTGCCCTTCCAGATGGCCAGCCCCCAACTTTAAACACCTGATAATGGAGGTTTCTGACCTGACCCTGATTTGGAAACCAAGGCAGCTGAGAGTGGTGAAGGTTAGATAATGATGGTCAATTGTCTGGGTGGGTATAACTCACTGTGAAAAGGTGCCACTACTTCCAGAGGCAGAAAAGGGCCTCACCTCCATGCACCATGGATAGTCAGAATTGCACATCTCTCAATCTTACTGCTGTCATGCTATCATATTCAAAGGACTGGGCAGTCAGTGCATGAACTGTGCCTTAGAAGCCAACGAGCAGTCAGATGTTAGCTCCCTCCCTCACCCTCAGAATATCTGTACCACTTTGTGTTTCTAAGTGACATAGGGCTGGCAGGTTTCTGTTATGGGAGTTCCTCTCACCCAGATAAGAACCCCTGAAACCCCAGGCCATTAGCTGCTACATGTGGCAGATTGGCGTCAGAGCTCTGGTGCTCACATAGAGAAGACTGGCTGTGAGAAAGTCCTCATTGACAGGGCCTTGCAGTAAATGAGTGCACCTACCTAGATGGATGGTGCAAAGTAGCTTCTATGAATGACATGCAGTTCAGACAGAAGACAGAAAAACTTCTAAATTTCAGGCGATTAGACATTACTGGACCTCCAGCCCAACTCAAGCTCCTGCTTCCATGAAAGCCCCCATGCCACTCTGCACTATGGCAGTGGCTGACTTGCCTTTTTGCACCCTGGGGTTAGTGCTGAGTGATACCTCCTCATTCACCCTTGGATTCCATGGCACATGGTCCACATTTTAAGTGACCAGTAGTGATTTGCGCCTGCATGACTTCCCCCTCCAGGGGGAATCACATGCTAAACACGTTAATGAGATTAAAATCAAGTCAATCTCCTAATCAGCCTCATGCTCTTTCTGGGTGAAATCCAGTTTGAACCAGAGGAAAGTTCGCAAATCATTTAGTGCTTGGTGCAATTTTCCCAAAATTAATGTGATCTGTGCCAGAAAATCATGGCCTGTATCTGTTCCTGTGCTGCCAATGGATGAAAGTCCTGGAAATACCTTCCCAACAGCATTGTAAGTGTACCAATCCAGATGGATTGCATTTGTTTAAGAAAGCAGCTCAACACCACTTTCCCAAGGGCAGCTAGGGATGGGAAACAAATCCTGGCCTTGCCAGCAATGCCACCGTCCCATGAAAGAATAAAAAAATGTGCTGCTTTTGTTCCAGTATTCTCATGAAATACTTTGTTTTACCAGTACTGTTTCTTCCCCACCAAGTTCAGAGTTGCTTTGGTCTGACATCAGACTATGCAGAGTTGGCTCTCATCCAGATAACTCTTTACATTTAATGTTTAGCAAACAAAGAACAAAGAAAATTACATCACAGGAACAGGCCTTTCAGCCCTCCAAGCTGCCCGATTGTACTAAAACCCCCTACCCTTCCGGGGACCATATCCCTCCATTCCCATCCAACTAATGTATTTGTCCAAACACCCCTTAAAACTCACTATCGTATTTGCTTCCACTACCTCCCCCAACAGCAAGTTCCAGGCACCCTTTGGGTAAAAAGCTTGCCTCATATATCCCCTTTAAACCTTGCCCCTTGCACTTTAAACCTATGAACTCTAGTAATTACTCTTCCACCCTGGGGAAAAACTTCTGACTATCCACTCTGTCCATGCCCCTCAATTTTGTAGTCTTCTATCAGGTCACCCCTCAACCTCCATCGTTCCAGTGAGAACAAACCAAGTTTCTCCAATCTCTCCTCATAGCTGATGCCCTCCATACCAGGCCATATCCTGGTAAATCTTTTCAGTACTCTCTCCAAAGCGTCCACATCCTCTTGGTAGTATGGCGACTAGAATTGAACACTATATTCCAAGTGCGGCCTGACGAAGGTTCTATAAAGCTGCCACATGACTTGCCAATTTTTAAACTCAATGCCCCAGCCAATGAAGGCAAGCATGCTGTATGCTGCATTTCTCCGCCTGCAT
Source organism: Carcharhinus amblyrhynchos (assembly GCF_965287045.1). Classification (NCBI taxonomy): domain Eukaryota; kingdom Metazoa; phylum Chordata; class Chondrichthyes; order Carcharhiniformes; family Carcharhinidae; genus Carcharhinus; species Carcharhinus amblyrhynchos. Next base: position 11,613,356 of record NC_137348.1, read on the forward strand.
TTCCACTTTCAGTGATCTGTGTGCCTGTACACCAGATCCCTCTGCCTATCGATACTCTGAAAGGTTCTGCCATTTACTGTATATTTCCTATCTGTATTAGATCTTCCAAAATACAATACCTCACATTTGTCCGGATTAAACGCCATCTGTCATCTCTCTGCCCAACCCTCCAACTGATCTATATCCTGCTGTATCCTCTGATGATCCTCATCACTCTCTGCAAATCCACCGATGTTTGTGTCATCCGCAAACTTACTAATCAAACCAGTTACATTTCCTCCAAATCATTTATATATATTACAAACAATAAAGGTCCCAGCACTGATCCCTGAGGAATGCCACTTGTCACAGCTGTTCACTTGGGCTATGATCTCTGATCCCATGTGACTTCATCTGCACCAGTCTGCCATGATGGACCTTGTCAAAGGCCTTACTGAAGTCCATGTAGACAACATCCACTGCCCTACCCTCATCAGTCATCTTCATCACTTCCTCAAAAAACTCGATCAAGTTAGTGAGACATGACTTCCCCTTCACAAAACCATGTTGCCTCTCGCTAATGCATCCACTCATTTCAAGTGGAAGTAAATTCTGTCTCAAAGGATCCTCTCCAATAATTCCCCTACCGCTGACATCAGGCTCACTGGCCTGTAACAATTCTTGCTACCCTTCTTAAACAAAGGAACAACATTGGCTATTTTCCAATCCTCTGGGACCTCCCCTGTAACTAGTGAGGTTACAAAGATTTCTCTGAAGGCCCCAGCGGTTTCCTTCCTTGCCTCTCTCAATATTTTGGGATATATCTCTCAGGCCTACGGACTTGTCTACCATAATATTTCTCAAGAACTCTAATGCCTCTTCCTTTTTTGATCCCAACATGACTCAAACGATCTACACACACCCTTTCCCAGATTCATCATCCACCAAATCCTTCCCTTTGGTGAATACTGACACAAAATACTCACCCATTTCCTCTGGCTCCATGCATGGATTCCCTCCCCCATGCTTGAATAGGCCAATCCTCTCCCTGATTACCCTCTTGCTCTTTATATATGTATAAAAAGCCTTGGGAATTTCCTTAATCCTGCTGGCCAATGATTTTTCATGATCCCTTTTAGTCCTTCTTACCCCTTGATTAAGTTTCTTTCTACTTCCTTGTACTCCACACTTGCTTCGTGTGTTCCCAGCCTCCTAGCCTTTGACAAATGCTTCCTTTTTCACAATTATCTCTCATTATCCAAGGTTCCCAAAACTTGCCTTACTTATTCTTAATCTTTATAGGAATGTGCCGGTCTTGAATCTCTATCAACTTGTACTTGAAAGCCTCCCGCATGCCGGTTGTTGATTTGCCCTCAAACATCTGCCTCCAATCTACATTCTTCAGTTCCTGTCTAATATTGTTGTAATTAGCCTTCTCCCAGTTTAGCACTTTAACTTGAAGACTACTGTTTTCTTTAGTACCTTTAAAGCTTACTGAATTGTGGCCACTGTTCCCCTACTGAAACGTCAACTACCTGGCCAGGCTCAGTATGGCCCCTTCGCAACTTGGACTATCTACATATTGTTTCAGGAAGCCCTCCTGGGTGCTCCTTACAAACTCCAACCACGCCCTAGCACTAAGTGAGTCCCAGTCAATATAGGGGAAGTTAAAATTTCCCACCACAACAACCCTGTTGCTTGTACATCTTGCCCAAATCTGACTACATATCTGTTCCTCTTTCTCCTGCTGGCTGTTGGGTGACCTATAGTAAACTCCTAACATTGTGACTACACCCTTCCTATTCCTGAGCTGTCCCCAAATTGCCTCGCTGTATGAGCCCTCCAAGGTGTCCTCCCGCAGTACAGCTGTGATATTCTCCTTAACCAATAGTGCAACTCCACCACCCCTTTTACATCCCCCTCTATCCCACATGAAACATCAGCATCCTGGAATGTTAAACTGCCAATCCTGTCCTTCCCTGAACCAAATCTGTTAATACAACAACATCATAGTTCCAAGTACTAATCCAAGCTCTAAGTTCATTTAGCTTTTCTATTACACTTCTTGCATTGAAACAAATGCACTTCAGTCCACCAGATCCGCTTTGATTAGCAACCACACACTGCCTGCTCTTTCTCTGAGTCTTACCGGCCCTACCCTCTGGTTCCCCTTCAGTCAATTCACCTTTGGTTTGGTTCCCACCTCCTTGCCAAACTAATTTAAATCCTCCCATGTGACACAAGCAAACCTCCCGGCCAGAATATTTATGCCTTTCCAGTTTACATGCAACCCGTCCTTCTTGTACAGGTTCCATCTGCCCCTGAAGAGACCCAGTGATTCAGATATCTGAAATCCTCCCTCCTACACCAGCTGTTTAGCCATGTGTTGCACTGCACTATCTTCCTATTCCTAGCCTCACTGGCACGTGGCACAGGGAGTAATCCTGCGATTACAACCCAAGAGGTCCTGCTTTTTAACTTTCTACCTAACTCCCTAAACTGCTGCTGCAGAACATCATCACTCTTCCCGCTTATGTTATTAGTACCAATATGTACCACGATCTCTAGCTGTTCACCCCCTGTCTTCAGTATGGTTTCTGCCCATTCACAGATTTTTAAAAAATGAAAAAGCCATTTAATGTGACGACTGCTTTGCAAAAAAAAATGGTTGTCTGGTGCAATGAGTTGTGGCAATAACTTGTTAGTACCAGCAGATAGCAGCATTGATCTGTTGCAGAATTATAGGAACTAATATCCATGGTGGTCAGGAAAATTAAGTTCTTTGAAGCTCAAGATCACATTGTGAACCTTATTGGTGGGATTTTCCTGCTGCAAAACCGGAAAATCCCGCCGGAAGTCAAATGACCTTTCCGTGATCGGTCCCTTGCCCGCTCCGTTTCCCATGACGGGCGGGACAGTAAAATTCGCCTCACAATGTGTGTTGCAAAACCTTGTTCGTTTTTTCTATTATAGGAACTATTTGAGGTTAGACAAGCACTAGAAGGTGGTGAGATTGAGTAGTGAGGGAAAAGGTTTTGCGTTCTATTGCAAAGTACTGATGATGATACAGTAGAGGAAGGAAACAAAATGTTCAAAGGCATTTTTTTATTGCATGTTTAACTCTCAAGCTATTTTCTGTATTTGTGTTGGTCTATAAAGTGTTTTTATGAAATGTAACATGGCTGTAAGTTACAGGATGTGAATAACTAATTCACACTGCTCCCTCCTGATCTTGCTCTGGCATCACCTCTTATTTCACAGCATTCATTGTGCTGACCTGGCAGATAAAGTACTATTTCATGTATTGCATCAAAATATTTTAAAGGAAATTACTCAGGAAGGACAAATTAACATATAATGTTGCCACTGAGGTATTTTTATACCATAAGCAGGGACCTTTTCTTCAAAGAGTGTGGTTCCCTGAGTGCTGGTATTTCTCTGTTACCCAGCTGTCATTTTTAAAGTCTTTAAAATCAATTTTCAGTTTTGTTTATCACAATCGTAGATTGATTCTCTCGGTGATGTAACTAATCAACCCATGCCTTTTTGCAAAATCAATTTACTTAGCCTTACTCCGCAGCCCTCTCCCTGTAGCCCTGCATTTCGTTTTCCTTCAGGTCCTTTTACGATTCCCTTTTTAAAAGCCATTAATGCATCTGTCTCCACCATACTTTGAAGCAGTGCATTCCAGATCATCCACACCTGATGTATAAGAAGAGATTTTCCTCATGTTGCCTTTGATTCTTTTGCCAATCAATTCAACAAAAAAAAGTCAGGGTGGGAAAGAGGGGAATTGAGCTCGAGACACGAGGACTGATGTGGAAAAAAATAGCAAAAATCAGTTTTTGTTTTGAACGTTATTAAGCTTTAAGAAAAGAGGCAAGAGACTAACAAAACGGTAATACAAACCGGATCATTAACTATACCAAACATAGAGGAAATGAGGGTATAAACCTAAGCTTTTGTAATTAGGAACATGCAAAACTACGAAACAAATCCATCTTCGATCTCACCAACATGTGAGGGAGCAATTCAGCAAAAGATTTTATTCCATGTTACTGAAGATAGGTCAATGATTGGCAGCAGCACAATGTATTCATTTGGGTTATTCACTTTTTAAATTCTTTCCTGCTTCTGAACTTGTTAGTATTTTTCAATTTAATTTTTGTTCTTGTTATTAGCCATCTGTGAACAATATCTGAGGGCAATAAAGAATCAACCATGTTGCTGTAGAACCGTGGTGATGTGCTGCCAGACCGGGTAAGGACAACAGGCTTCCTGAAAAACACGTTGGGTTTTAACAACAATCTGACAGCATCATGCTCACTTTTATTGACAGATGAGCTTTTTATTGACAGATGAGCTATGAATATTTAAACTGTCAAAATATGAGCCTTTTAGTACAGTCCTTTGCCAGTTCAGTATTACATTGTCCTTGAAGGGGCAGTGACAACTTAAATTATGTTCCTTCTAAAAGTTGGCTGTTGAAAGTCAAATCCATTTTTTTGGTGTGGGTCAGGCCAGTGACACTATTGGACATATTCCTCACATGACTTCAAGACTAGTGTGACATTTGCTCATCTCTGCATCCATTGGATGTGGAGATGCTGGCGTTGGACAGTGCATCCATTGGAAGCAGGCCTAATTTGGTGGTGAAAAGTGGTGGCGATTGCTTTATACTGATTCACCAACTCATAAAAGCCCTGGAATTTATCAAATGAAGTCAGCTTTGAAAGAAAAGTAACTGTTTTAAATGTTTCAAATCATTCTTTGTGGGTGGTATTTTATGGAGGCCACAGGGTTCTCAGCCACTGGCTGGAGAGCCAGCAAGAGCCCCTTGATGCGACTGTTAAGGAAGGCTTGCACATAACTGGATGGGGGTGGGGGAGCTTTCCTTGCGATCAAACATGCTAGGGCTGGAAGTCCCATCTGCCAAGATTTTTTGGCCAATCAGAGTGGTCTATTAAATGGCAGTGCCATAGGAGAGGCGTCTGTTACTTTTATAACACCCAGCTGAGACCTAGTATCATCACTGAATCTTCAGGATAGCAATGAGAAATTGGGGGTGGGGGACGTTCTGCATCAAGGGTAAAGTGATGGCTCTGTGCCCTCCTTACCCAAACCCCCTTCCCTCAAAGGTCCCTCAATCAGGCACTCCTCCCTACTGGTTAATACCATAGGTGGTGAGGTGAGTCACGTAAGTGGTCACCACTTGCCCTGTTAAGGGCCTCAATTGATAATGGGGCAGAAAGGCTCTCCATGGGTTATCCCACTACAGAATTAGTTGAGGTGGAGACAGGAAGATAGCGGGCTCCCCACGCACTAGTTTCCCACTCAATTAAATGGCCATCACTAGCTAACTCACCAATGGAACAGGCATTATATTCCACCCTGTGTCTCTGTTTGGATGGTGAATGTTGGTAGACAAATCAAATGTTGTTGGTAGATATCGGCGTTGAGCTTTGCCTTGTCCTCAATCTACATCCTCATTGTCTTTCTGGAAGCGGAAACAAATCTGGAGCTGATCATTTTCTCCTTCCTCATCACAAAAGAGAGTCTGATAGAAAATGGGGAAAATAACCAATTTCGTTTCTAAGGTAGCACATGACATTCTGCATTGTTTTTTAACTGGTCGGCGCAACATCGTGGGCCGAAGGGCCTGTTCTGCGCTGTAATGTTCTATGTTGCTAATGATCATTTATTAGAGCAGGAATGTGTAATAAAGCTAACGCCAAACAGCTGACATAATAAAGGCTGTGGAAAGCACTTTCATCATAAAAGCTGGAAAGGTAAGAGAAATATGGCTGCCCTGTAGCCAGTAGTTCAATGCAGGACTGAGAATTGGCTGCTTTCAGCCAGGGCAGCAACATTGTTATACAGCTGGCCTTGGTGTCTCTGGGCTAGGAAATTGAAAATCAGGGAGAGTTTACTATCCTGGTTAATATTCCTGGGAATGTCATGGCTTGGCTCTGCATCTTGCTCAGCTTTAATGGATTATAGACAAGCAAGGATTGTTTAAAATATTAAATGGATTCTGTGAGGTAGATCCAGTGAAACTATTCCTCTTGATAAGGGAATCAAAAATAAGGGGACATAACCTTAAAATCAGAACTTGGGTACTAAAAGACTTCCTGATTTCCCTTGTAAAGGATAATAGAAATCTGAAACTCTTTCCGCCAAAAGGCTGGAAAACAATTTGATCTTTCAGGGCTGAGATAGATATTTGTCAGTGAAGGAGTTTGGTGCCAAGATGGGTAGGGACTTTGACGTGCCAATCAGATAGGATCAAATTGAATGGTGGTGCAGGTATGAGGGGCTGAATGGGTTACAGCTGTTTCTATAATACTTGCTGGCAATCAAATAACTTGCTTAACTCACTGCTGAAGGTTAAAAGTAGGCACCAGAGTGTGACTGGAGCCCAATCTCAGTAAGAACCCAATCTCTGGAGAAGCAAGGAGAGGAAATGGGAAAGAAAAAAGAATTGGAGGCTAGAATCATAATTGATTTTCTGTTAGTGAAACTTTTAAGTATTGTGTGGAATTTTGCCGCAGTTTGCTAAAGATAGCAGGTAATCATCAGTGGAATACTAGCGGCATGCAGAGCCTAAATGCGTCTGCTGCTTTGAGATGGTTTTATTCATTTGTTACTGCTCTCACAGGATGTCTCACTGAGAGACCCACTGACATGTTAGACTTGATGCATTACTCTTCAACAGACCTCAGACCTTTAAACTGCAGCTGCACTGGACAGATAGTGTTGCAGTGAGCACTGCATCATACAGGCATCGGCTTCATTGTTGCCTGAAGTAAAGCACCATATACAACAGAGGCAAAGGGCATTGTAAGACAGCCCCTGCTACTTAGATAATACACTGAATGTAAAGGAAATCTCTTTGGAACTATGACTCAAGTAAGGAGGTAAGTTCTTTTCTTCTCCCCATCTCTCTCGGAGCCACAGATGCATGCTGGAATACAGTTACATAAGAACATAAGAACATAAGAACATAAGAAATAGGAGCAGGAGTAGGCCATCTAGCCCTTCGAGCCTGCCCCGCCATTCAATAAGATCATGGCTGATCTGTCGTGGCTCAGTTCCACTTTCCCGCCCTCTCCCCATAACCCTTAATCCCCTCTCTTATCAAGAACCCATCAACCTGCTTCTTAAAAATATTTAGCGAGGCAGCCTCCACCACTTCAACGGGCAGAGAATTCCAGAGATTCACCACCCTTTGAGTGAAGAAGTTCCTCCTCAACTCCGTTCTAAACCGCCTCCCCTTTATCTTGAGGCTGTGCCCCCTAGTCCTACTGTCTTTTTTGAGCGGGAAGAGTCTCTCCACCTCTATCCTATCCATCCCATTCATCATCTTATACGTCTCAATGAGATCTCCCCTCATTCTTCTAAACTCTAACGAGTACAAGCCTAGTTTATTCAGCCTCTCCTCATAGCTCAATCCCCTCAACTCCGGTATCAGCCTAGTAAACCTCCTTTGCACTCCCTCCAGGGCCAAAATATCCTTGCGTAAGTACGGCGCCCAAAACTGCACACAGTACTCCAGCTGCGGCCTCACCAATGCCCTATACAGCTGCAGCAAGACCTCCCTACTTTTATATTCAATCCCCCTCGCTATGAAGGCCAGCATCCCATTCGCCTTCCTGACCACCTGCTGCACCTGCAAGCTGGGTTTTTGCGACTCATGCACAAGGACCCCGAGGTCCCTCTGCACCGTCGCCTGCTGCAGTTTTTCGCCACGTAAGTAATAGTCCTTCCTACCATTCTTCCTACCAAAGTGGACCACCTCACACTTGCCAACATTAAATTCCATTTGCCATTTCCTGGCCCATTCGCCCAGCCTATCTAGATCCTTCTGCAGACTCTCCACACCCTCCGCACAATTTGCCTTTCCCCCAATCTTGGTGTCATCAGCAAATTTCGACACCCTGCACTCGGTTCCCTCCTCCAGATCATCTATATAAATGGTAAATAGCTGAGGCCCCAGCACCGACCCCTGGGGCACCCCACTAGTCACCAACCGCCAATCCGAATAGCACCCATTGACCCCCACTCTCTGCCTCCTATTTGACAACCAATCCTCTATCCACGCTAACACCCTACCCCCAACTCCATGTCCCCTGACCTTCTGCAATAACCTCTTGTGAGGTACCTTGTCAAACGCCTTCTGAAAATCCAGAAAGACCACATCCACCGGCTCTCCTCTATCCACTGCCCTAGACACATCCTCATAGAACTCCAGTAAATTTGTCAGACACGACTTCCCTTTAATGAAACCGTGTTGCGTCTGCCCTATCAAGCAATTCCCTTCAAGATGCCTCGCAATTTCCTCCTTAATGACGGATTCCAACATTTTACCTACCACAGACGTTAAACTAACCGGCCTATAATTCCCCGCCTTTTGCCTGGCACCCTTCTTAAACAACGGCGTAACATTAGCCGTTTTCCAATCTTCCGGCACTTCCCCGGAATCCAGCGACGTCTGGAAAATAACCACCAAGGCATCCACTATAACCTCCGCCATTTCTTTCAGAACCCTCGGATGCATTCCATCCGGTCCTGGGGACTTGTCCACAATCAGCCCCTCCAGTCTGTCGAGCACCACCTCTCTAGTAACAGTAATGTCATTAAGACCCTCCAGTCCTACCACCTTTCCATCGCTAACACCCGGCAAATTATTCACGTCCTCCTCCGTGAAGACAGAAACAAAAAAGTTATTCAATACCTTAGCCATATCCCCATCCCCTACCACTAGGTCCCCTTTCTCATCCTCTAAAGGACCAACGTTCACCCTAGCCAGCCTCTTCCTTTTTATATATCTATAAAAACTCTTGCTATCCTTTTTTATATTAAGCGCTAGCCCAGCTTCATAGCTTCTCCTACCCTCCTTTATCAACTTCTTTGTCAATCTTTGTTGACATTTAAACCTTTCCCAATCCTCTTCTCGCCCACTGCTCTTAGCTACTCTAAATTCCTCCGCTTTTAATTTAACACTTTCCTTCACCTCCTTTGTTATCCACGGCTTATTACCTCTCCTCCTACTGTCCTTTTTGACCATCGGAATAAATTTCTGCTGAGCACCAAGAAAGATCTCCTTAAAGATCCTCCACTGCTCCTCAGCAGACCTACCTTCCAACGCACTCCCCCAGTCCACATTCGCCAATTCTTCTCTCATCCTACCATACTCCCCTCTATTCAAACAAAGGACGCGTGTCCGGGAACCCACTTTCTCCTCCTCCATCTGCAACAGAAACTCCACCATGCAATGATCACTCTCTCCAAGAGGATCCTTCACCGCAAGGTCCCTAATTCTACCCGCCTCATTACATAGCACCAGATCCAAGATAGCTCGCTCCCTCGTCGGCTCCAACACACACTGCTCAAGGAAATTATCCCGTTACATGATGCAGTTGCTCTCCTTTCCCTTATCCAAGTAGCTGCATTGCTTACAGTAGGTTATTCCACCACTGAGGATACCACAGCCCTTGTCAAATCATTCACACACTTGCTTTCAGGGATCACTGGATAGTGACTGATATTTCCCTTCCTAGCCCAGTGGCTAAGAGGCCCTTGCTGTTTATATGGCTCTGTACATTTCAGCTATTCGTTTACTCCAAGTTATGAAGACTGCTCTGTTAAAAGTCTTTTCAAAACAGCAAAAATAAATAAACTTCAAGACGTGGTTATAAAACTCAAAAAAGCCACCACTTTTCAAACCAGTTTCACAGTGAAATTCTGTCTCTAGCACAGTACAAATATATGGAGTTCTTGGACAGATTTTCTATGCGAAGATTAAGTGGCATTCAGTACTGTGTTCAACACTCCAATCTATCAGAGATAAAAACATTTTAACCCATTTTTCTTTATACTAACATACACCCCTTTTTCAAGACGTTTGAAGAAAAAATATCTGTGCCCAGCTCAACTATCCCTCAAAGAAGCATTCAGCTTGATTACCTCCGTTCTTTTCCTGTCACCTTTCTCAGATAGAGGATTCTGGAATGAATGAAATTTGTTGCATCAGTGAGCTATACTGGTTAAAGCGCTTCACAGTAACTAGAGAGACTCTTTCTAGTACAACAGGAGTGCAATTAGAATAAATATAGTGGGTGGGGTTGCTAGTAAAACAATGAAACACTTGACTGATTTTCTCTGTAGGATGTGGGTAATGGTTCTTAAGTGTTGGCTGAAGATTTCTGTTACAATTTGTCCTCACTGAAGTGACTAATCACATTGAAAGCTTTTTGCCAAGTTCCAAAAATAGTAAAACTGTTCAATAAGAGACTGTTCCTAATAAATAAAGGACTGAGGGCCTAAATTCAACAGGAATACAAGAGTAACATGATGGCAAATTTAGCATTGGAATAGCTGGATGACTGCTAGAATTAACAGAGCCTTTATTCAGTGACATGGCTCCTGCCTAAAATCAGTAAAGGCCACCTTTCAATATTGAAATGAAGCCCTTATCCCCATTTCTGACCCATTCCACAAATGTGTGGACGTAGTATTAGCTAGTGTTGGTGCTTATAGGGAAAACTGGAGACATTTTCTTTTAATGTGCCTCTGCGCAGCCAGAATGAGCAGTCATGCCCTTTCTGTCTCCATATTAAGACTGCAACTTCTACTAGCCAGTTATCGCCCCTCCATAGTCCCAATCTTCCCCTCTCCCCCACTCCCCTACCCATCACATCCTCCTCCCAGGCCTACCTGTGTGATTGAAAATTCAAAAGACCCAGATTATCGAGCTGCATGATTAGTTATGGTGATGAGACCTGAGGACCATTTTAACATGGTCCTCCGGTGTCTCAGTTTCAGTGTACCTTGGCTGCACACTTCGTGGATCGCTTGTTTTAGCACTGATAAATTTGGCCAGCTTTTTCAATGTTATGGAACCTCTATGAAGCTAGTAGTACTGACCACCAAGATTAGGAGATTGATTTAAGAAATAAGTAGTGGTTTGGTTACGCCAGGTTTGCATGTTGAAAAAGAGTGATTTTGTAGGAGAAAGAGGGAGACTGAAGAAGGTGAAAAGTTCTACAATTGGAAAGTGCTAGAAATCTGAGTTAGAGGATGAACACAATGTAATTACAGAGAAGAGGAAGCATGTTTGGAACTTGAATGTTACCAGTGTGACAGCTGATAGAATTTTAATACCATATATTAGAATTGCTGTTTCCTATCAAAAGACTTAGAATCGAGATTAGTTAAATGCTTGCTGGACCAGCTGAATTCTTAACTCAAATTCAAAATGAATGTGGCACTCAGTACCATCTCAGTTGAAATCCCCTAACAGCACAGTCAGGGACTGAACTGGGAAACCTACCTGGTCTGTTTTTTTATTTTATTCTTAGGTTGCGGGGAAAGCCTACATTTATTGCCTCTTGGTGTTGTGTGAATATAATGGTGGGTCCCCTTGTCCTGCTATGATAGCCAGGTTTTTTGCTTCATTCTGGTGGTGATGGCATTCTGTGATGGTGTTTGATAGGTAATTTCAGGATTTGAATGCTGTCATGATAAAGGATTGGCTTCATTTCAAGATATTGATAGTGACTCTAAAGGGATACCAACATTTATCCAAGTCAAGATGTTGTGCAACTTAGAGATGATGGTGTTCACTTGTTATTGTTGTATGGTTTTGCAGCATATTGTATATTTACCCACTTTGCCTGTATAAGAGCAGCTTTAAATGTTCTTTGCATCTGTTGTGGTGGTAACAATCTTAGTCTGACTTGTAGGTAAAACCAAACCAAAGCCAAAATACTGCAGATGCTGGAAAGCTGAATTAAAAACAGAAAATGCTGGAAATACTCAGAATGTTTGGCAGTATCTATGTAGCGAGACACTGAGTTAACTGGCAGGATTCACCGATCTCGATCATTCTGCCCCGCTTCCAGAATGGAGAACTTGACGCCCAGCCAAAACTTCACTCACTGCAGCAGCACTGAAAAATCCCAGCTGCTGGTGAGGTCAGAGATTTTGGCGAAGGTTTTAGGCCAATGACCTTTCATCAGATTTTCATAGAATTTAGTTCAGTCCTTTCTAAGTGTTCCACTAAAATGTCAAATATTAAATGTCTAAGGTTTCCCAGTGGTTCAGTATGCATTGTAGAATTGACCAATAGCAAGAAGGCTCTAGTTCAAACAGCAGGGCTGTGCTGAGATAGATAACTTCAGTTAATAGTGCAGCGACACATATTTTTCTCTGACTTTTTTATTAGCAACAGGGGGTGCTACAACATGCAGCTGTACTGGAGTCAAAAAAAAATCATCCTGTCTGGAGTAAACATAAATATGTCTTCCACCCGTCCCCCTCTCACATAATGTACTGCAATAAATTGTCTTAATGTGGAACTGGTGGGAGGACACAGTTGGATCTCAAGTAATTCCACCACACAGTTATTTTCTTTCAGAATCCTTTTGGCAGCTGCGGACAGAGGGGCATTACCATTGTCATGCTGATACCTGTCTCTGTGACAGATGAGACTAACAGCAGGGCAGGCATCTGCTGAGGTGGGATCACTTCATGCAAATTAGGTAGGTCATTGTAGATGTTAAACAAATAAGAATGTCCAGCTGCTGAATTCCTTTGTGGACTGCTGTATAGATATGGGCTGAAGAATAGGTATTAAAGTCTCCTTGTGTTATTGTTATTCTGCAGGCAGTTCTCATTACGCTATTAACTTACATGGAATCAGCTTCTTAATCTAGTTCCTATATATCTGAATAGACAATAAGTGCTGATAGCAATAATGGAGCTCAGTATAGATATCTGAACTGTTTAGTGTGTCCATCAACATTTATGGAAAGGCTGCTGTGAGGAACATGTAACGTCAGGGTAAAATACTGCAAAGAGACTGTTCAGGGAGAGAAGAAAGATGAATTACTGTAAGAAAAAAGGAAGCTTATGCAGGGAAAGAAAGAGCGAATGGAGATATAAACAGCACATCAATTATCCAATGCTGCTTTTATAAAGCAAATTGCACCATCAGAACCCAAACATGGATCACTTTAAAGATTATTTTATTTGTTTAACGTCTGGAGTGTGTTTTAATCAGATCTAGAAATAGACCTGTGTCAGTGAAAGATCTAATTAGCTTCAATCTGAGGGCAGCCATCTCGGGTGTCTGACTAAGCCTGAAAAATGAAATATCTGACTTGAAAGACAACGCAGTTATTTAAAAAGTAAAATTTGAAATGATAGGTTTCCAGCACCAACCATTGAATCTGTGTTTCTAATTCATGGAATTGTTGTTAATGCAAGAAAACTCAATTTCAAGTTTGATTTATTTTCCAAAGTAACTTGGTTACTGGAGATTAACTCACTAGTAAAAATAAAACAAAAGCAAAATACTGCAGAGATGTTGGAAAGCTGCAATAAAAAACAACAAATGCTGTAAAAACTGAGTAGATCAATGCAGAGGGAAGCTGAGTTTCTCCATTTGCTGCAGCGGGAGCAGAGAATCTGGCCCAGAGTTTCCGGTCAATGACCTATCATCAGGTTTTCCTGGAATTTAGTTCAATCTTTACTAGCTGTTGTACTAAAGAGTTACATATAAATGTCAGGGATTCCCTAATGGTTCACTGCCTATTGTAGAAGTGACCGACAGCAAGGTTCAAACTGCAGGTCTGTTTCTGAGATAGCAAACCTCAGACAATAGCGCAGTGATGCATATTTTTCACTGACACGTTTGTTATTAGCAATAGTGGGTGCTGGGGGCAGAAAAAGAATCATCCAGCGCTCCCACTCCTGACCATTTATTGATGACTTCTGCTGCAAAGTACACATGAGGGTGTTGGGCATGGACAGACAGAATCAGGCTCTGAATTGATGAGTTTGTAACCTGTCAGTACTCACTGGCAGTAACTGACTTTGAACGAGGGAGTAAAGTGGCTGATTTTGACTGGCCCAGCTGCTAAACGTCACTCCTATGTTTAATTTCCATTCAAGCTGGTGAAATGAGGGAGAGATGTTTAAGGACTAGTCAAATTAATATCGCCTGTTTTAACAACCAGCCCAAAAAATAAAATGGACCCTGTTGTTTTGGCCACAAGTCAAAATTGACCATTTAGATAAAATACCAGAGGGCATTAATACCCACAGAACTATGCCCAAGGAATCTTCGGGGGAGGAGAAATGAGTGAAAATTGATGGAAAAAAAATTGTCAATATTTTGACTACCCTCTGTTGTACTCAACCTCACCTTCCAATTATGACTTTATGACAGATTGGTGCCTGGAAGCGAACCTGACAGGCCATCCAAGTTAGCAACACTGCCTCTTTAATGCAAACCTTCCTTTAATGATTTTACCACAAACTAGCACTCCCAGAAGAACTGACAGATGTAGCGACTGGAGTTGTCACAACAATTTATCTTGTGATAATCTACCTAGCTTCTCCCCATAAGCCACAGTTAGCACAACTCATTTTTTGACGTTAGGTTTCATTTATTTAAAGTGCTCTTTTTTAAAATTTTGCCGCCTTTGTCATCATTCAATGTCATGTTCCATCATTTCGCAGTGGATAGTCAAGCGAGCGTAACTCTTGGGCTTCTTCCAATGCCACTTTGCAGTTGTAGCAAGCAAAATCAGTCAGTTTAAGGAAATCACTTTCACCCCCCTCTCTGATTTTCCTCTGCTATCTCCTGAAAACAACTTCCATAATTCAGCACTCTGCTTCCACAGTAACATGACCAGTACTGGGAACTTAGCATATGGGGAATGGCACACAAACCATTCTAAGTGCTGTACTGGCAACAGGTAAGACGGGTGAAAGGCAATTCGGCTCCATTTATAGCACTGCAGTGTTTGTGGATGGTTCTTTTTCTGATGTAATTATGAAAGATGTGTTTGTTTAATGTCTTCTGGATCTGTGTGACTTTCTGCTGTTAAGATGGTATTTTATGGGAGATTTTGGTGGGAAAGTCACTGTCAGGATCCCATCCATCAGCCAGGAATGAGCTCTTTGTTACCAGCTTTGTGCTGACTTTTGGAATGAAGTTTTGAAGTTGTGACATGTTCTCTAACACGGAAAATGAAATCATGTTTTAAAGTCAATATTTAAAGAGAATAGGAGTGATGTGATTACTACTTCATATATACAGCTGAGTAGAGAGGTAAATGCTTCACTGTTTCATAAACTTTACTGTTCACTCATTGTCTTCATGTGACTGGAACCACTTGCGGATCAGGGTTTACTCTCAGTTTGTTAAGAGTATAGGCAGAGAGGATAATCTCTTAGTGGCACATGATGTATTTCAGTGACCCAACATATAGAGAAATGCCTCACCATGGCTCATTCTGTCATTTACTTAGATATTGAATAAGATGATTGATGGGTGATTCTGACTTGGAGCAAAAACTCCAAAATATGACTATGCCTCTAAGCTGGGGTGGGGTGACGTGACGAAGGGCAGGGAAAATCAACTAAGAATTCCACTTATTTGCATTATCTGATTACCTCTATCGGAAAAGTTGCATGTGTTGGCTGAGGGCGGCATCAAGTTTGTGTTCCATTACGATGCCCCTCCAGCCCCATTTAACCACCTACCCTCTCTGTCTGAGTTCACACTTTAAACAAGGTTGTCCAGTGAGGTACCTAAGGGTGGCCATTGCCCGTGCAGCCAAAACATTAGTCTCTAACTTCATGAGGAAAGAGAATCGTAATCAGTGTATGTATTTATATGTTTCAACATTTGTCCAACATCTGAATATGTGACACTGGATCCTGCTTCAGCGCATTCTCACCAGCTCTCGAGGGAGCTGACTGTTTATTTGATTTAACTCAGTCAGCAATGATGCTGGTATTGAGGTATTTTTAAGTATTGTGTTTTTGGTTTGGAAGCACATTGAAACCAGATGTAGCACATTCCAACTCTCCCATTCATCAGAATACTGTCAGTCAGCTCTTGAAACTGGGCTGTTGTCTTTTTTGGATAATGCAACGTAATTCTTACACTGCCTAGTTAACAACCTATTCTGAAAGGGCTGGAAGGCTATGAATATAACATATATAACTTGCATCGTGTGCTTGACCTGACCTGATCTTAAGGCTCTATCACAGATTAATTTTATTTTAACTTTTTTAATCAAAGACTTAAATTGCAGTATGAAATTCCTCTGTTTCCACCATTCTGCACAAGTCTGCTCCAACTGCCACCAAAATTGCCCATCTCAAGAAATGTGGTAGCGTGGCAAATGGAAATATTACGTGTGGGTGGGATGGAGGGTGAGTGAATGAATGACTGGAGATTGAAGGTTAAAGCATTGTTGGAGCAGAACAAGGGAAGTTTCACCCTGAAGCTGACCTGTTATCTGTGTGACCTGCGAATGCCTGATGCTAACGCTTGATGCCTAGGGTGGAAGCTTTGTTCCTCAACATTAACATCCATCCTTTTAATTAGCACAAGCACCTGCAGATATCCAGTAAAGTGAAGCTCCCCCATTCTCAAACATTGTCAACAGGCTAAAGATTTGTATACCCTGTATGCACATAGCTTTTGAATTCCATACCGGTGTGCTCAGTCTGCAATTTGTTTGATGCTGTGCCAGATAACTCCAAGAGAGAGTTGTATTAAAGGCAGTTCCATATAGCTTCCATGGGGCAGTTTATGTGAAGACAATAACATTGATCAAAAGTGACAACAGATGTATTTAAAAGAGAAGTATACTCTGTTGAATTGCCACATAATTATAATTGTTATTCAAAGATACCTGTGCTCTTTTCACTGTCACTTCCTATTATATTTTATCATACAATCCCTCCAGTGCAGAAGGAGCCCATTTGGCCCACTGAGCCTGTGCCAACAACAGTCACACCCAGACCCTTTCCCTGTAACCCCAAATATTTATCTTGCTAATCCCCTTGACACTAAGAGGTAATTTAGCATGGTCAATCCATCTCACCCACCACAGCACCTAGAGGAAACCCATGCCGACATGGGGAGAATGTGCAAACTCCACACAGACAGTGACCCGAGGCCAGAATTGAACCTGGGTCCCTGGCACTGAGAGATGGCAGTGCTAGCCATTGTGCCACCATGTTTTTTTTATCTCCTCTCCTGAAGACAGAACCTCGTGTTGGGGTATAGATTCCACAGGAACTCTCCGCTCCCTTTGCATTCTGCCTCAATTGATGTATTAAATTTGTTGTGTTAAATAGACATCGTTCCCAGAGTACTCAGTGCTTCAAGATCAGCTAACACAGCACAGGCTATATTCAATATGGTTCGGACCACATTAGGTGGTGCAGTTAACCCACTGGGATATTACAATACTTTAGTCACTTTTTAAAGAATATATTGTTTGCACATCAAAACTGTAAGCCATAATTTTTTCTCATATTTCAGTGCTTGTAATGTTTCTTTTTTCAACTTTTAATACACATATATGTTTAAAAAATTATTTCATTTGCACCATTGAGTTCCAGAAATCACACACAATTACTTGTTTTGGCTTACACAAACCTATTAATACGTTCATCAACATCCAGGATTATACTCTACAACAAACAGGGCTTTGATTTTTTAATGAGAGGACATAGAATTCATATATACATCTCTCTATATTTACACTGTGCCATAATTGTAAAGCAGAAGACAAGAACACTGAAGGAGTTTGTGGTACAATGTGGAAAGAGCTAAAATACTACCACATTGTTAGGACGCTGACTGCACACAGGGTACACTCCTGTCCTGGGAACTGCAGAATTGTTGCTTAAGGTCTGTTATTTAGCACTATAATTTAGTTAAATTTTGTATCATTGCGTTTTCAGCTGCATGATATACCACTCCATTTGGTAAGTGCCCAGCTGAAGACCATTCTGTTTTTATTTTGGTGTATGTGAATTGGGAAGTGTTTCAGTTTCAACAGCAGTTGTTTCAGAAACTGAATCGGACTGTACACTCCAAAAGCCCAGCCCTGAGAAAATGATGAATGTTATTGTAATGGAGACCAGCACTCAAGGTCTACACACAACTCAGCGGCTTTGGCTTTAAGATATACTGCATGTTTCCTCATGTACTTACGTACAGGGTTAATGTATTCAAATGGAGCTATAATACAATATTTTAAAACCAAGTTCTCCATCATTTTTTAATACAGAAATATGAGTCTAAACTAAACATTTACTGCGAGCAATTTCACTGCTCTTCAGCGAGAGAAAATTTGAAGTACAGGAGTGTCACAGAAACTGAGAGGAAGGTTAGTTTTCTGGGAGAAAACTAATCAAAGCACAGTTACTCAGTTTTCCCCTTCCCCAGTTTTCTCTCCTGTGCTTGGATATGGTTCCATATGCTCTGCTTACTTTCTGATATCTCATTCCAGTGAGCCCAGGTAGAGAGGATCGGCAGGCTTCTGGGGAACATCGTACACCCAGTCTCACCTTGTCAATAGATGGTAATCGGGAACAGAATATTTGGCAGGTTCCTAAATGGATACGCCGGCACTGCTCAATAAGCCATTTATCTTTGGTAAATGTCCTGTGTCTTTCTGGGTTGCCCTCACTGCGTAGTCAATAATGCTATTCCCTGCTAGCATTTCCTCCACAGAAGAACCCCTCTCACACACTGTCCACCTTAGCTGCACTGGCATTTGCTCATCATGTTATTAATGTACTACTTAGTCAACTAGCCACAAGGCATGTTGATCAATGGTGATTCATCCCTCCTTCCAGTATAGTAGTGAGGATGTATTTACACAAGGTGGCTCTCTGGACATGCTACTTTACACCAATGTTATCTTAGAGCGGGGAAATAAAACTTTACTGTACAATAACTTTACATTGACAATCAGACATTGTCATTTCAAGGGTAACAATCCAAACAGAAACTCACTAATTTCCCACATTGTCTCACTCATTGGAGTGCTGATCTTTTTTTCTGATTTATTTGATTTTCTGAGATATCTCGTCAAGTCTTGATAACTCAGCACTGATTTTTCTGGGGGATTTGCTTTGACTTTAAATGCAGGATTTTCTATATTTAGGGGATAGTTAAATATAGGTTGTTGTTGTACATTGGACAATGTTTTTGGCTCTTTTTGCAGAAAATGCTAATCACCCTGATTGTGGTCATCTTCTGAAAGTCTTTACTTAGGAGTCATTTTCAAAATATTGCCGTTGACAGGAGCTTTATTTCATCCTGAGTTTTCTTCCCTCTTCCTGAAGGATTTACTGGGATGCAGTTCCAAAGGTGCCAGCAGGCCTCAACTATATTACTGTCATTCATATTAAGTATAGAAAGTTTACGAAACAGACAATTGGCTTCTTAAGGGCATCATGAGACAGACGGAGCTCATTGGTTTATTCTAGAGAACAAACAGCGAGTCAATCTGTCCCATTCCTGACTTAATCCCCATGGCTCTTCAAGTTTATTTCTCTCAACTGATCATAGTTGAACCCAATCTTCTCTGTGGATGCACTTTCCAGGAAGGATCACTGGATAACAATTGTACTGATATTTTTTGGAGTCCCGTGTCGCTCACCTGGCTAAGGTAAGCTCACTTGACACAAATCAAGGATTTTCCCTCGTCTGTACAGCTCAGTACAAAGTGATGGTGACTTTATCGGCTGGCACTCGGTATTTTTCAAAACTCCTTAAACTCAAAAATGAGAAGAATGAGTCCGAGATATTTACAATAGGCCAAAAAAAGTTAGCTGTTATTTGGAATCCACTCCCATGTCTTCCTGTTTCTTTGTGATTCTGTGCACAGCCGCTTGTGAATCACACGTAGCATTATTAAGATAGTGCTCTGTCAATCAAACTTTTTTTTAAAACAATAGAAACAAAAGTAATACAAAACTAGGAAGTTCCTGTTCAGTGATTGTTCCCTTTAACCAATCTTGTACTTTTTTTTTAAGAATCTTTGTGGATTTTTCTTTCCTTTGAGCTACAATTCACTGTGACGGACTGGAGGCTCCAGCTTGTTTGAAAGTGCGCTTAAGACCTTGTCAAATTTTTCATATCGTTCGACTTGGTTGCCTTCAGCTCCTCGGCTCCCCCACAGCAATCGCATCTGAAACTCTGTCTTGAAGATTTCAAGAACTTGTTCATTTTCCTGAAATCCTGAGGAGGGAAACAAAGTGTCACACCTTAGAGCTTTCTATGAAAAAAAATGTTCTGTTCAGCAAAATGAGGAATGCCACAAACATCTTGACCCCCAGGTTACTATGAGATATACCTGCCTTTTACTCCTATTGTAGGCACTGAGCACTCGAATGAGCTATTCCTAGATTGTAAATGAGGAACTGTTCTTTACACAGCAAGTTGAGAATTAAAATGTGCTGTTTGGAAGAGTGGTGGCAGCAGATTCAATAGTAACTTCCAAAATTTAATTTATATGATGAAGGTGAAGATTTTGCAGGGCTGTAAGGAAAAGGCGTGATAGAATAATTGCAGAATCTTCACAGGTACAATGCCAGGATAGTGTTTCTGTGCTGCATCATTACTTGATTCCATAAGATGCAGTGTAAAATTCCCTCTACATTCTGCACCAACCTCAACTTAACATATTTTACTGCACTACCCGCCCCCCCCCCCCCCCCCCCCCCCCCCCCCATGCAATACTTCCATTTCCTGCATCAGCCACCCATATAACCTTTCTGAATGAGGTTGATCTTTGCAGCAATTTGTGCTGAATTACATACACTCTCTTTGTTGTGGACTTGTCCACGAAGAACAATGAGCTTCACCATCAGCATTCAACCCATCTGTCTGGACCGAATCCAAACAGTGTCTCTGAGGAAAAAGTACAATGTACTGACAATGTACTAATGGTGCTTACAGAATTGTAATAACACACAAGTTCTCTTGGTTTCAAGCCTCCCTACACCTTGCACTATTCCCCAAACCAGTGCCTAGACAAGCAACTTACTGCAGGGGCCTCACAATTCTGCTTTGTGAGCAGCTGGTAAGGGGGATGGAGAGGTAACCCGTTGATGAAGATTTCTTTCCTTATCTATGACAAGGTAACTATATCTTCTCATCCCCTCTTGCTGTGCACAAGTACGTCACCTCGGGATATGCTCAGGAGAAATTGCACAATGTCCTTCCTATACCATGGTGCAGTTGCCTGTCCTTTAATTTTCTCTTTGGAATAATATCTATGGAAAGTCCATTGTACACTGCATTAGAATGAAGTATTTAAACTGGTGCTGAGTGTGGTAAAAACAGATAAGAGAGGTCTCTGTTTCAATGCCAGCTCTGTACCATATTAGCCGACTTCAATCAGACTCACAGTAGATGGCTTCAGTGTTTCTGGATTAAGGTCGAGAAACCAAATTTAGTTTGGGTTCCTGTCAGTGACTCCTGCTGGATTGTCTAGGCTGGAATATCACAGTGATCAAGCCTGTTATTTTCAAACTTTACTCATGGAAAATGAATTTGGCACAGTGGGGAATGAAGAGAGATGGGAGAAAATGAGCAGGGCCTACACCCAACGTGATTCCTCACCATTTAAAAAGGTAGACAATTGGAGAAGTGGAGAAATTAATAAAAGATCTCTGGAATCTTATCACCGTTCACGCCGGTGGGATTTATCCATCCTGTTACAGTGAACAAAGATTTGACTGGCTGCCAAATTCTCCGCCTTTACTGCAGCAGGAGCATGGCATTAATAGCAGGTAGAATTGCTGTTTAATCAGGTAAAAAGTAGGAACAGAAGAGTTCTTACCTTGTAGTTTCAGTTCAGCATTTGTTCTGTACAGGCCCCCATGATGTGCAATTGTCCTTGCGGCCTCCAGATGTGACATAACTACCTCAACGCCACTTTCACTGATCTCCCATGTCTCCAGGTTGTCAGCATTCACCATGTTACGTTCAAGCAGAGTGATGAGAGGAACCACATGAGGAAAGGCTGTGTTAGTCAGCGGGGATACCTCTGAAAGGTAGAGAGTGTTTTTTTCAGTGAAAGCAGTGAAATAGTCAAAGGAATAAGAATGTGAAGCACAGAATGAGAATATTCTATTGCTTCCAAAAACCAGCTGCTCAGCCATCAGAATCTCTAACCCACTTCTGAGGGAATATCCTGCCTCAATACTGACAGAAAATTGAAGCAAAGCCCCAAAATATTAATTTTCTTTATTCACCCTGGCCTTGTGTCTCTCAAAATACCCTTCCTATGAAGATAACTATGATGCATTTGATCCTCTTTCCCTTATACTCACTCTATTCCTATATCTCTGAGCCCCCTTCCCAGTTGACTTTCTATGTGGTTCATTTGTGAAGGTTTCCTTCTATGATACTGTATTGTTAAGATACGTTTTATCAGTTATGATGAGCTGAATTTTATGAACAGGACTGAAATCCTGCCACTGGGGCCAAAAGCAATTAAGGGCAGCAACCTTTTGCTCAGGAGCTGCCAGACTAATCTGAGGGCTAGCAGCTCACCAGTGCATTGGCAACGGTGGCCATTACTGAGGCTGCAGGGAGAGGGTTTCTCAATGGCCTACAAGCCTCAATGACAGGTGGGGTTGGGGGTCACTGTGACCAGGCAGCCAGACCCTGTTGATTGTTTGGGGGTGGGGTGTAGATCTAGGAGTGCCAACTCTCCAGGAATGCACAAGAGTCCCCAGGATTGAAGATTGATCTCCAGAACACTACTGAAAGCAATACCCTGGAGAGAATTCACAGGGATGTAAAGAGATGGTGTGTGAGGAACAAAGCTGTTTGAGGCAGTTGAGATAGGAAGTTATATAAGGAAGCCTCCAGGAATACATCCACCTAGAGTTGGTAACCCTAGGGGGAGTTTGTGTGGTGCTGGCAGTTCTGTTGCCTCAGGAGAGGTCATTTGGCACCAGAGGAACATGAGCCGAGGATTGTCCATAAAGGAGGGCCCCTCTCCTGGAGATGGATACAGGCCCTTAACTGACCACTTACGTTGTTCAGATGGCCTCCTGGCAAGCGTGCCGATCTGCCAGCTTTCCTGCTGCTATACAAAACAGCATGGAGGCAGGAAGGCATCTGGCAATGTGTGTGTGTCCCCTCCCAATGCCTTTTTGTGCCATTTTGCCAGCCTTCCTGCCACTCTATAGGGCCCTGAAAATCCTGGCCAAAATTTCAGAATCAGTAACTATTGGATCTGTATCCATTTCAGTGCAAGCGTGTTCTTAAACTCAGCCCAGGGTTAACAGGTGAGACATTAAACAGCAAGTGGGCCACTAACAGAAGCTGACTGACCACCAGTGAAAAGCAGTTACTGTAAGCCAAGGTATTTCCCTCTCTTCCCTCTTCTTCCCCCCGCTATCCCCCCACCCTTCCAAAATGGGAAGAAAAACTAAAAGGAAAAGTTTGCTGGCTGGATAAAAGGCCAGTTACCTCTTCCTTCATTCATGTTTTTCATGAAAGGCTTCAGTTTCTTCTCATAAAGAATCGCTCCCTCCGTGTGACGTTGGCGAAGAGCCATCCATGTCTGCTCGAGCCTTGAAATCTACAAAATGGGAAAAGCCCAAAGTAAATAGGAGCTGCAACTGGAAGGTAATGTGTAGATAAAAATAAATGACACCAACATGAAGGCAACCTGCTGTCAAACTGCAATATTCATCTTTACAATGAGTTCTTGTGTCAGGGAAGAGGGTAATTAAATCCTTCTGCTTTTTTTCCCCTCTGATTGGGTTCTTTGATTAAGTAACAGAAATGATTGATGATGGTTGTGCAGTTGATGTTGCATTTACTTCCAAAAGGCATTTGACAAAGCACCGCATAACAGATTTATTCAGAAAATAGAAGCACATGGTGTTAAAGGGAAGGTGTCAGCTCGGGTCCAGAATTAGCTAAGGGACAGGAGGCAGAGAGTGATGGTGAACTGACATTTGTTTAACTGGAGGCAAGTGTGCAGTGCAGCCACCCAGGGATCAATATTCG
The DNA here is from genome assembly GCF_965287045.1 of Carcharhinus amblyrhynchos. Classification (NCBI taxonomy): domain Eukaryota; kingdom Metazoa; phylum Chordata; class Chondrichthyes; order Carcharhiniformes; family Carcharhinidae; genus Carcharhinus; species Carcharhinus amblyrhynchos. The sequence goes on from NC_137348.1 coordinate 11,637,198, forward strand.
GACTATTGCATTCTTTGTTGTAAATAAATGATTTGCACTTGGGCATTGTGAGTGCAGCTAAGAAGTTTGCAGACGATATACAACTTGTGAATGTAATGAACAGACTCCAGGAGGACAAAGAGAGACTGGTGAAGTGGATAAACACTTGACTGATGCAATTTAATGGGGTTAAGTCTGATGTGATGCACTTTGGAATAAGTATTCTAATCTGAATGGATCTATTTTGGAAGGAGTGCAAGAGCAGTGGGAACAACTTGCATATTCACAAATCCTTACAGGTGGCAGAACAAGGTGATAAGATGCTAAGAAAGCATATGGAGACTTGATTTTGTAAATAGGGGCCATGAATACAAAAGCAAGGAAGTCATTGGTTAGACATCAGCTGGAATAATATGCACAATTCTGAACACCAAAGTTTAGAGAGGATGAAAAGGGTAAGGAGGAGGTTTAGCAGGATGATGTTTATGAGGGCATTTGGTTATATAGAGAGAATGAAGAAGTTGGGATTAATCTTCTCTGATCAAATGAGAATAGGTGGAGATCTGACAGAGGTTTTAAAAATTATGAACAGAACGAGAAGGGAGAAACTGTTTCTTCTGGCAAGTGAGTTGATAACAGTTTCATTAATTGTTGCTTAAAAAAATATGCAGTCAGAACTTTCTGTCTTGTACTCATCAGGACAGATACAACAATACCAATTGTAAACAAAATAATTTATACTGCATGAGAAGTGAGTGCTGATTGTTGGCAAGTAGACTCTGATTGATAGGGACATTGCCATGGAGAATGCTCCTGTCAAGTTTTTCTTTAAATTCAAACCAAGCAGGCCAACTCTGGTCAAGGCACTGCCATGGGAAATGAATCAGGGAATGGCTGCCCCCAAGCTTTTGTTCAATTGAAAATGTGGTAATATATGTACATGCTCCTTCTGTCTGCAATGGACCCACTTGCGCAGGTGAGCCACACTGCAAGCCCAACCGATGAATCTTAAATCCAATATAATTTACCTGCACATTCTAGAAGCTACAGATGTGTTGAATGCAAGATGAAAAGCCTTGACAGCACATCTCTTTTTCATCAATACTCAAGTACTGTACTACCAAATTACAATTTCATTGAGGCTAAATAATCAGCAAAAGAAGTGGAGGGGAAATGTGAAGAAACCTCTTCAAAACTGAAAAGCATAGGTTTAAGATGAGAGGGGAGAGATACAAAAGTGTCCAGATGGGCAAATTTTTCATAGAGGGTAGTGAGTGTCTGGAACAAGCCTGCCAAAGGTAGTAGTAGAGGCAGGTACAATTTTGTCTTTTGAAAGGCATTTAGATAGTTACATGGGTGTGATGGATACAGAGGGATATGGGCCAAATGCAGGCAATTGGGATTAGCTTAGGGGTTTTAAAAAAAGGATGACATAGACAAGTTGGGCTGAAGGGCCTGTTTCCATGCTGTAAACCTCTATGACTCTATAAAGAGAGGGTTGTTCAGATCAGGAACTTAAGGATGTGGTCAAATCAGATTCCGAAGTCACTTATAAAATGCAATTGGACGTGGACTCAAAGAGGATTCATTTGCAAGATTATGGAGAAAAGATGTGCAATACAGAACTAAAATTGGACAATCTTTTCGAGAACTGCTGCAGGCAGTTTTGTTTTATGCTGTAAGAATCTATGACCCTCTGAATCTAAGGGTTTTCCAAGAATAATGGACGAAGTCATGAAAATTAATCCTCAGAGAACTGGGTACTCCCTAAATGCTGTTTATCGGAAATGGAATTGGATTTATTGAGCTGTTGTAACTCAGTAGTCCTGATGTTATTTCTCAAAACACTGCTATTATAAAATAGTGAATTAGAATTATTGTGAGCAATGCCATTGGAGATAGATTAGTCCCATAAAAAGGGCCATGGGATACTTGTATTTGAGCTAAATGGAACAAATGATTCCCGGAACAATCCAACTGACGTCTAACAGTGATCACACTTTGACTGCAAAGGATCAGGCAAATAAGTACACTGCACAATTCACATATGTAAGTCCCCTGGTCTCTAAAGTCAGCCAGTTGACTAACTCTGGCTCTGATGTGTAACAAAACAAAAAGACTGCATTATCTTATTTAACCCATTGCGTACCCTGACTAGTAAGAAAAAAGCCAACAGTGACATTTAACATAAACAGAAAGAACTACAATTTTGGAGCAATGCCATCTGTAAATAACATGGGGATGCAACAATGCACATTTACTGGATGTCTCTCATATTTCCTGTTAATTGAGTTCAGATCAATACAGGATCGGCATTGCTGAATGAAGATATTAATGACACATCTAAAAGCCTTTATCTGCATTATGCACCAGCTGTAAAATACTTAAAGGCTGTGGTTGACGTTTTGCCAACGTGGGTGTTTCTAGTGTGTAAATGCCATGTTTGACCAACATAAACACTACCTTTCCATGGCATGGATGTTTTGAACGTGACTTAAACCCATTTATAGGACAAAAGAAATCAAAGCTTTGCCAGTGGTAATTGTTAATATTGAAACATAGAGGCAAGTGGATTGAAGCAGAGTGGAACTCCACTTCCACATCGCACCCTCTTCTGGTGATTTTTGTTAAACTTCCAATGCAGGCATAGGTAGATGAAGGAAATTGTACTTGGTGTTCAACATGGCACATTGGCACAGTGGTTAGCACTGCAGTCTCACAGCACCAAGGACCCAAGTTCGATTCCCCACTTGGGACAATGTCTGTGCGTAGCCTGCACATTCGCCCTAATCTCTGTGTGCATTTCCTCCAGGTGTTCCACTTTCCTCCCACAGTCTGAAAGACTTGCTGGTTAGGTGCATTGGCCATGTTAAATTCTCCCTCAGTGTATCCGAACAGGTGTCGGAGTGTGGCGACTAGGAGATTTTCACAGTAACTTCATTGCAGTGTTAATGTAAGCCTACTTGTGACACTAATAAATAAACTTTAAACAAACAACCTTAGCTCACCTCGGTGTTGAGAGCAGAATTGGGGAGGGGTAGGAGGAGATTTCCCAGCCAGTCTTTGGCTCAGGGAGGTTTATACACAGTACTGATCGTTGAATAAATGAAGGGTAAGAAACCTTTAAAGGAAATCATCTCTCTCTTTCCAGCACCCACCTGAGGCATTTCCAACGCCTTCATCACAGCAGCAAAGCCAAACATATTCCCCATGTTGCTCTTCAGTTCAGCAGCCAGCTGTATAGTTTTGTGTAGGAGAGCTGCCCTCTCCTCTGTGCTGCCAGTGCAGCCCAGAATATCCACTGCCATCATGATCGACATGGTATTGAACCTACAAAAAGAGCAAAAAAAAGAGCAAAATGCTGGAAATAAGCAGCGAGTTGCTTGGCAGAGAGAAATAGAGTTAACCTGCTGAAATTTGCATGTTCCTGGCACACATGTTGTGAGGTATGGAGGGGGAGACACGTAGAATAGGCAAGCAGTGTCCATTCCACCACCTTCCTGCTCACCTCCATAATCCATTGAGGGGTAAGGGAGGGGAGGCACTGCCACCTCATTTAAATGAGTAGTCAAGGGCCAGTTGACCCTGATAACATGCTGACCATGATGTAAATGTTTCACATGGGCAAACAAGCTGAAGAGGGCAGCCATACTTTGTTTAAAGGTCAAGAAGGAATGGGGAGGGGAGTCACACTCTGTAGCCTTTCCTATGCCAATTACAGGATACCAACCCCACCCCCGCAAACCCCTGCTCATTTCGTCCTCCCTGCTCCCTCCCTAACTGGCTGGCAGCTCCAGAGGGTGTATCTTCCTCCACTGTGAGGGCGCAAGTCCCACTCAACCCTTGTTAATCCACACCTCAGCGCTAGACAGCTGAGGGGAGGGTCAACGTGGAGCATGGTGGCTCCATTGTTTCCAGGGTGAGGAGGGGGGATGTGGGTGAGCCACCTCCACCCTCCTCCCTCCCATTATTCTACCCAATATTTCAGGTTGATGACCTTTCATCAGAACTGACCGTCAAAGAGTATGGTAGAGCTTTCTCAGTGCTCTGAGAGCTGCACTCTACTTTGAACCCCAGACTGATTCATTCAGTAAAAAATGTTACTCTGAACTGCTCTTCAAGAACATTTTCTCCTATGACTGATTGTCAGAATTCTGTTGGAATTCCCTCCTCATAGTTGATAACTATTCTTTATATGAGAAACTACTTGGCTAAGTATGTTTTGTAAAATAATATACATGTCACCTGTTCTAACATTCCTCCTTCCTCATCTATCTTTCTCTCTCTCATTCCCCCATTAGCCAATCTCATTCAGTTCCAGACTCTGAGGCCAGATTTTAACTCTGAATGAAAGGGTTTGTGTGAGTTAAATTGGCCCCTCCGAATTCAAAGATGAATGTCATTCACATTATCATCTGGTATTTTAAACTAATCTGATACAACAGATTTTACCTGCTACAAAGCAAAGATTTATCTTTAGCCCCTGTAAGTTTAACAGAGTCCACAACATCTAGAGTCTATGCTGAACTTGTTTAAAATTCATTTAAAGTTAAAATGCTCAAAGGTAAAATTAATGAATGATTTTATCATTGAAAACAACAGAAATAATTGTTGCAAGTGATAGTGAGAGATTTAAGCTTCCAAATGCCATGCCATCTTGTTCAAAATTGGCCAGTCGCTGTGCAAAATATAGCAAGTACATATTCACACTACTGTGGCCTGGATGTGGCTTCCAATCCAAGTGCAGCAACTTGCTTACAGCATATGTTTTGATGTACAGTACAGCATCATTCCTCACATTTGGAGGAGCGCACACTGCTCCCATGACTGCGTCACCCATGAGAGATTATGATCGTGCCAGTCTCAAGCCTTTCACTAGTCCATATGCGAGCAGCTGGAGGAAGGAGTGGGTGAGGATTCACCCTGTTTCCCTTGCAACTTGGGGGAATGTATCTCACCTCAGCTTGGCTGTGTTCTAAGTGGGAGAGCAGAGCGAAGGTACTCATCCTAACACACCTGCGTGTGCTTTTCCTTTGTTGAGCTGCACCCCCCACCCACCCACCTGACCCAGATATTGAGGTTTTTGTGAAACTAGGGATTTGACAATGGAGACGAGTGTTAGCTGGTCTCCAGCCTCTGCCTCCTGGCAGTCTAAGCTCTGTGGGGAATGCAACAACAGGGAACTCCCAAGTGTACTTCCAGTGGCAAATGCACTGCTTGCTGTGGTACTGAGCCCTACAGAAGCAGATGGTTTCAGAATTCAATCCCCAGCCTGAGGCAGATGATGGTCATGACCAAAATACTGGATTGTCAAAATTGGTCTTTACTTTTTTGGCTATGGAAGGGGGAAAAAAGTAATCAGCAATTGTCCCACTCCAGATTGCTATCGAGTGACTTCATCCTGTGATACCCCCTTATTGAGGAAAATCTTGTTGACCCTCACAAGCTCAGATGAAGAAAAGGCTTGGTTGCAGAGGAAAAACATCTTCAGAAGCGGGAGGAAGAAAGTGATTGTATCTTCTCCCCCCGAGGAAAGAAAAATAAAAAACTGAAATATTAATTCAGTTTGTAAATGTGTGCTGCAGTGGATACACTATCTGATTGAGTACAAGCAAACAGGTCTGTTCAAATATAGCGACAATGTCCCAATGAATTCAGTGGATATTTTACGAATTGATGCCAGACTTTTAAGAAGCTGTTGCTATGAGTCCTTCTGTTTTAAAGAAAATGAGCTGTGACACAGCCAAGAACACAGAACGTGGTTTGCATCACGACTCTCTGCTTCTCTCACCGTTCCAGTAGGTCGAGTCGGAGCTGGTGCCCGTGGGGAAGAGTGAGTAACTCCAGCCCTGAGCTCACTCCCATCTGCTTCTGCAGTTCCTTGGAAACAGCCAGTATCCTAGCAACCTGTGTGGACGGGATATAAAGGAGATTAATCAACTTGCACTCTCAGCAATTACAGGGCCACAAATAACAGGCATCGCATTCACCCGTTGAATATCGATCTGTTTATCAAACAGCATCTCTGCAGTTATTCTGGCAAGTGTGAAACATCAAGAGTCTCGATTAACGGTTAGGGACACACATTTGTCTCTCAGAGCAAACATGATAAATATCTGTGATCCACATTAGTCTTCAAACACAGCTAAAGATTTTAACTTTAGTTTAAAGGAATAGCATCACTATTGACCGAACAACTATATTGAAATTAGATTTTGGAATGGCTGGGAACATGCCAACAACATTTGCTTTAAGATAAATAAATAAATCAAATTTACCATCTTCCATTTCCTTGCTAACTCTTGTTTAGTGTACCTGTCACTGGCTCAGCTACCCTCTGGTGTCCCATCCAAGTGGCCATCCTTCATGTGAAGGCCTGAATAGTGCATGTCAGCATTTTATTCAACTATGGGTGGCATCACAGTTGAACCAGATCCTACCAAATATGTATCAGACATCCACTCAGCAGCAGTTTGAGTGTTGAGATAACAATTACAACCAGGATACCTGGCTGAATTGTACCTTCCCTAGATCAGGGACATGAAGTCAGCATCTAAATCCTGATGAGCTTAACTAACAGCACCAACAGTGGATCGAATCTGCGCCATTCCAGGCCCTTACAATCTCATTTTGATCACTGGTAGCAGAGATGTGGGTTCATGGCCCATTATGGATTTTGATGCATAACCTAGGCTTACAGTTCAATGCAGTGTATTTGGGTAGTGTGCATTGTTGAAGGCACTGGGTGGAATTTTACGAGAAAAATTCTAAGTACAGAGCTAGCGTAAAAATGGGAGCATTTCAGATCCGTTTTGTGGGTGAGTCCAAAATCTCAATGTTATGCACTTATTTTAAAAAATGGGCTAGACCATTTCTAGCCACTAGATGGAGTGGGCGGGGCGTAAATCGCCAGCCAACCTGTTGTATCAGCAGAGATAGCTATTTGCACATGTGCAGACCTCTGTGAGTGCACATGCGCAATTGCAACTAGTAGAGGGCTGACAGGTCTGAGAGAGAAAGATTTGTCAGGCCTCTGCTACTGCAGCTGTAGCTGGCCTTGGCCCAACACCGTCCCCCGCAGATATTATGGGGGTCCGCTGATGATCATGAGCCCTACACCACCTGGAAATATCCCCTCTTCCCCCTTGCTGCCCAGACCAATCACTGTGGTTTCCCCCCTCCTCCGCTCACCAATTATGATGCAGAGTCGCAGCAGGCCTGCATCCCTACCCTCCTACTGATCATGATACAGAGTCGCAGTGGGCCCCTCCTCTCCACCAATTGTAATGCAGTGAGGCTGGCACTGCCCAAGGAGCACCCCCGCCTGCCCTCAACCTCCCCAGGGGGTCTCCGGTTCTACTGGCGATGCCATCACAAGAATGAGGCCATACATGATCCTCGCTGAAGAGAAGCTCTCCTGGAGATGTTACAAATGCAGTTGAGCCCAGCCAAGTGTGTCATTACGCTAAATCCACGTAAATGCCATTTAAAATAAATTGAAACTATTTATTCAGCCTCTCAAATGGAAATTGGCAAAACACTCAATGCACCAGATATCCAGTGCCGGTCAGAGCACGAGAGGCGAGAAATCAGGCATAAACCTGACTTCTCGGCTCTTGTGTGATCTTACTGGCTTTCCCTGTCCATCAATGGTCAGGGTGAGCTGGTAAAATCACCCCCACTGACTTTTGGAGGGGACTGTAAACTCTGTTGGCCTATTCAGATCAATGTAGAAGAACCCCTGGCACTATTCAAAGAAGTACTCCTGGATGTCCTGTCCAAAATTTATCCCTCAACCAAAAAATAACTATATCCAATTAGTTATTAATTTAACTGTTGTTTGTAAGACTTTACTGTGCCTAAGTTAGCTGTCATATGCAGAACATACACTTCTAAGTTATTCATTGGCCTTGAGACATCTTTGGAACAACCTTAGGACATGAAAGGTATTATGTGAATGAAGATCTTGTGGCACCCAGCTGTCTAATTCTGGGTGAGATGTTGCTGAAAAGAAAAGAATGTTAATTCCGCAACACAAAATTGAAGATACAACTGGGGAGAATCAACCAGCACTCCGAGTTTCTCACCGTGCAATCTACTTTTGTGATGTGCTTGGCTGTTGTTTTGGGGTCCTCCTCAGCCAACAGCTCCTTGACTTTCTTTAGCACAGTCATCTCGAGAGGCTTGTTCTCCAAGGGAATAAGTGCTGACTGGTATCCATGCAGCTTGAAGGAAGACACCAGTTCAATGACTGGGGCTGTGAATGAGTGACGCTTCAGCCCCTCCTCTTTCACGCAAGTTGGTATTTGACTGAGGTATGTTTCTGTCTCCAGGATCCCAAAGTTCGTCTCAGATTGCCAACTGGAAATGTTGGGATTTTCCTCAACTTTCAACCGCTCCACATAGCTCTTTGCCATCATTTGGCTTTGTTTGAGGGCCAGTTCCAGTTGCTGCCTCTCCCAGTCAATAGGTGATGAGGGTCGCAATTCACAGTAATGGGTGTGTTCTGACTCTCTAAAGTTCTCCGATGCCTTTCTCTGGGCCGACTGTAAAGAGCCATGCAACGGTGTGGAATGTGTGCTGGTACAGTGCGGCCCACTTGAGGCCTGTGGGGAGCCTTCCCTGTTAGAGTCCTGACACAGTCTGTTGCTGATTGATGGGCTAAGCTGTGGCTCACTAGACCTCTGCAGTACTGGTGACGATGGTGTCATCCTGGCCACTCGACCTAATTGGCTTTTGTGCTTCAAGCCTGCAGAAAAGATGTTACAAAACGTTAATGCAAGTATTCGAATTCCCAAACCTCACTGTTCCTCTCTCATTGTCTCCTTTTGATGGCCTTGGCCCATTAGCGCTAGGCTGCAGTTCCATGAGACCTTGGTTGATTCCCATTGCCAGTGTCGATTCCTCATGCACAGACAGTGAAGTTTTTTGACAATGGAGGTGATTACAACTATGACCAGGGCCAGGTCTGAACTTGGAACTCAGCCTGAGGTTGATTGAGCCAGGAACTCAGACTGAGGTTGAGCCAGAGCCTGGGCTTGAAACTGAAATTGAGCTAGAGTATGAGCTCAAGCCTGGGCCTGAGATCATCTCAAGTCCACAAACACATGCATTTTCCAGCAATTAAAAAAAACTCTTAAAGATTCTACATTCTATCCTGCAGAGTATTACTGATTTTTAAATGATGATTAACAGAATTTGATTGAGTGTTTTGTTACTGAACCAAGAGACCCTGCACAATATTATCGACATTCCACTTACTTGTGCTATATTCTGGAGACAAGGGAATCTCGTTCACCGGAGACATTCCATGGTGAATATCCTTGATTTGATCCATACTGAGAGCAAAATTCCGGATTGTTTCCTTCTGCTGTGGTGACGGAATGCTGACAAAAGACAATGAGAACTGGTCAATAACTGGCTCTTTTGTTTACTCACTAACTTTTTAACTGATGAGAGGCTACAAAGTACTCTGATGTATCGTAATGCGAGAGTGAATGTTCCATCCCCAATTGGATCTGGACTACGAGCAACAGTAATTTTCCAGCCTGTAATTCTGGCCTGAGGCCTGGTTCATTTAAGCGAGTCTTATTAACATCAGGACAGCGGGCTGAGGATAAAGGTCTAATGAGGCAGCCAAATAGCTTCAAACCAGCAAATAACAGGCAGCTTCTTCAGCATATGCATTGCAAGAATAGGATGAGAATCCTGCTCTCTAAGGGTAGGGTATCCAGGATGGTAGGCTGCAAGCCTGGCTGGTTTTCAGACAGGATACTCCTGCTCCTCTCTGACCCACAGAAAAGGGTCCGAGTGTGATGCCCTCCATCTAACTTATTTCCATGTATGGTAATTAAGGCACAAATATAGCAGAGGCCCTCAATTTGCATTTTAAAGTGGGCTCACAGCCTGACTATAAAGAATGGCTCAAACAGCCCAGATGTAGGTCTGGGGAAACGTTCGCTGTCATGGTGATGGGCAGGGGAGTGCTGATAACTGTCTTGTCATTATTTTCAGGTCCCAGTTCCAACAAGTGGGATACCCTAAAATACGGTTCATTTTAATAAAAGTTGCCCACATTATGCCTCACTTTGTCTTCTGAAAGCACAGTTTTATGGTGGGATACATTTCCATTAGTGTTTGCCATGATTTAGAACTTCAACCAAGTGCCTTTTGGGCAATAAGGCAATTTGATCATGTAGGAAGTTGGAGGAATTACAACTGAACCTATTCCTGCCCTTGGCTAACATACAGACATACACACAGAGAATCCCTGTGACAGGAACTATGTCTAATGATCTGATCCTTGTTTTCTCAGGAGGAAAAACAGGCTACTTTTCTGGATTCCAAAATCCCAAATGTTTACCTGTTGCCACAGCTGTCACTTCGGATAATCTTGTCAGATGTCAGACCGTCCGTCATAGTCACACTCCGCCTCTTGATGTATCCACCTTTCTGGTTGGTTGGAGGGTGGGTCATGCTGTGCTTCCCATTGGACAGTCCATGGCTGGCCTCCAGGTAGCGGAGTGGAAGAGTGCGGTTGATTGGAGTGTAGATGACTGCGCCACTCTGCTCAGAGACAGGCTTGCGGTTCCCGATATAAAACCTGACCAGGGCAGGGATGTTGTCGAAGCTCTCACGCTCGAACAGATATTGGATGCGGGTGTAAGTCTCATTGGGTTTGATCATCACCTTGTTGATTTTAAAATGAAGAGGCTCATTTCGCCATCGGCAGGTCAGCACATAATCACCGACACACGTGAGTGAGTCGCGAATGAGGAATTCTCCATTCTTCTGCACCAGGTTCTCAGAAACCTGAAAAACAAAAGCTGATGTTTATCAAAAAGAGTCCAGGGATGTAAGAACAGGATTAACTCCCTACACCCTGTTACATCATTTGATTGGATCATTGTTGAACTGTTATCATCTTGCCTTATCTACCTGCGATGGTTCCATATCGAGGCAGCACAGTGGTACAGTGGTTAGCACTGCTGTCCCTAGCGCCAGAGATCCAGATTCAATTCCCAGCTCAGATCACTGTCGGTACGGAGTCTGCATGTTCCCCAGTGTCTGCATAGGTTTCCTCTGGGTGCTCCAGTTTCCTCCCACAGTCCGAAAGACATGTTCATTAGATGCATTGGCCATGCTAAATTCTCCCTCAGTGTACCTGACCAAGTGCCAGAGTGTGGAGACTAGGGGATTTTCACGGTAACTACATTGCAGTGTTAACGTAAGCCTACCGGTAACACTAATAAACAAACTTAAAAACTATCCTTCAATATCCTTTCCTAGTCAAAAATCTCAGTTTTGAAATTTTCAATTCGCTTCAACAGCTTCTTGTTGGGGGTGGAGTAGGGAATTGAGAGTCTCCAGTTTCTAACTTTGCTTATTACTTTATAAGTTCTTACAGCCAATACCTCAGCATGGACTCTATTAGTGAACTGGTGGATCCCTCCATATGGCCAGACAAACAAAGGAGATCCCAGATTTCATTTGCAGTTTGTGCTGTGCTACCATTAGCCATAATTAACATCCATGTTTGAGGGGGTAGGGGAAAGCAGCCAGTGTTTCTGATCCTGATAACTGTCCAGCAACCTCTCACCAGAAAGTGGATTTGTAATCTTTCTGGATGGGAAATGGGACAATGCCTGAATGGTGCGGTAAGTGGTTAAGACTGTGACATGTTATTGAAGCAGAGTAGAAGGTGCTTTGCAAAGCTGATCTGCCAGGCTCATCACTGACCCTGGCTACCTGAAAAGAAATTGTGCTGCAGGTATTTTTGCACCTTACTCTGGCTGGAAACAAAATTCAGAAAAAGAAAACTGTAAGAGGCAGAGATGGAACATTAGGGGTGAAGATACTGAGAAGCTGTCGACTGTGTGTTTGGCTGTCAGCTGCGCCTCACTCTCGCCACTCTGTGCCGTATATTTATGTCCGTAATGCATACAGCAGTAAAAATGTCAAACCGTTTTCCGACAGAGGGAAAGCAGAAGATGTATTGCACTTGTATACCTGTCTTTTAGGTGACTATCTCCCTCGATCACTCAATTCATATTCATGATAATACTCAGGGGAGCTATCACCTTGACATGTCAATTTGTTTTTGAACCAGATTCATTTCCGGAAGCTGGATTTTCTTTTTTCTTGTCAAATGCTCTACCGAACATCTTGAAAACATTGACTGAATCATGGGGTTTCAGTGGACAAGAACTAAATAGAGGAGTTAGTGTGTATAAATGTCAGAATTCTGAAATGTTTTTCTATCCCCTTCCTCAAGAGGCCGTAATCTATTTACAAGTATTATAAAATTATGGTCAGAAGTTATAAACCTGTGCAGCATTCTTACATATCACAAAATAATTACAGATGGTGATGGCATTTTGTCCACCTTAAACCACCTGTAAAGACCCTAACATTCCTCTATTGCAATATCCTAATTGCTCCTTCAATAATTCTAAATTTTCACCTGTACTGTTCTAGCTGGAACTCCACTCTATGTAATGAAAGTCCTTATGTCTGAATGAAACCATTTTTATTATTCTTGATATCATTTTTGCTTTTACTCCTTTAAACTGTATCTCAATACCATATTATCAAACTTAATTTTACAACTTTACCATTATCATTCCCTGAATAATCTTATAATTACCTCTTAAGGTCACCACTCAAATGCTACCTTTTGAGGTTGAAAGGCCAAAGATCCACCAGTCTTTCCACTTGATTTAAGACCCTGGACATTGAGGATCAGCCGTGTAACCTTTCTTCACCACTCCTCCAACACTTGATTGTTTTTCCTTGTGTCTCAGAGACTAGAACTCAGTAAAATTGGTCAAATTGAAATTTGACCAGATCATTATAGTGTCTGGGCAAAACTTACAATGAATGTTTTCAAGACTGAGGTAGATGGATTCTTGGCTAATAAGGCGATCAAAGCGTATATAGCGGGTGGACAGGATAATGGCACTGAGGCCGCAATCAGATCAACCATGATCTTATTGTGTGGCTGGCAGGCTCAAGGGGCCAAATGGCCTATCCCTGCTCCTAACTGGTATATTTATATATTCACCTCTGTGTTGTTGATATAATTCATTGTTCTATTGACTTTATTGATTGCTGGTTTGCATTGGTTCATCATGTTGAGTGCCAAATATACCAAGATTCCAAAGTCTCTTTCAGCTAGTTATTTCAACATCACTTTAGCTACACGACCCTAAATTATCACAGTTACTGCTCTTAAAAAAGTACTTCATTAGCCATAGAGGACTTCGAGACATATAGTGGTCTTGAAAAGTGCCACATAAATGAACTTCTTTCAGTCCTTCCATTCCTTTGATTCTTTCCTTTCATTCCTCCCTATGTATAATACGGACAATCCCCAGACTTACAATGCAGTTGTTTCCTGAAAACCACGTCTCAAGACAAAATGTCACGGGTTGGAACTGATTTTCCCCTAAGAACAATGTTTTAAATTGGGGATTGGTTCCCAATACCCTATTTTCACCAAAATAACCCAGAATTTTATACTCAATCAGTTATTAAAAAAAAGCAATCAATTAATATTATAAAACATAAATTTTGAGAAGAAGTTTGGAACACAAAAATTCATCAGGTAAAAATACATCAGAACAACAACTAATCATCTTGAGTCGAGGAGATGGGCAGCGCAGAACATCTATGCGCACATATGAATGTTTGAACTTGTTACACGATGGCACAATGGTTACTACTGCTGCCTCACAGCGCCAGGGACCCAGGTTCGATTCCCGGCTTGGGTCACTGTCTATGTGGAGTTTGCACTTTCTCCTCGTGTCTGCGTGGATTTCCTCTGGGTGCTCTGGTTTCCTCCCACAGTCCAAAGATGTGCGGGTTAGGTTGATTGGCCATGTTAAAATTGCCCCTTAGTGTCCTGAGATGCATTGGTTAGAGGGATTAGTGGGTAAAATATCTAGGGATATGGGGGTAGGGCCTGGGTGGGATTGTGGTCAGTGCAGACTCGATGGGGCAAATGGCCACTTTCTGTACTGTAGGGTTTCAATGATTCTATGATTTAAACTCTTACCTTTACAACATTCGAGTTACACGAACGTCATTTACAACATTTATAAATTGATACAGTTTTGAATTTACAATGTCGGTTTCGACTTTATAAGTGAACAATCCAGTATTTTACACTTGCTGGTATTACTTTTTTTGCTATACAAATGTTGTCAGACCACATTCAGACATTTCCATGTATAAAATTTATTTTGTGAAGCCAGTGAGAAAGAGAAGCAGATTCATTTTTTTTTTAATGGCACTGCCCTTTCCCAATTTCCATGCATCTTCTGTTGAAGGCTTGTGCTGAAGCCTTGCCCTGGTACCTCACCCAATGTAATAATGTGGAAATTGGACAATCAATGTTACTCAGCCTGGCCTGAGCACAAAATCCAGACACACATCCTGAAGAACGTGTGAACAAATAGGAGAGGAAAGTAAAATGTGGGCTTCAAATCAAACCTTCAAGCGGAACAATCCTGAATTTAAGAATCAAGATTCTTCAACAGAATTAGAAAAACAGTTTAATCTGAAAAGGCCGTTTCCACTCATCAGCACTTGCTATGTAACTATCCAGGACAAAAGGGGGGGTTTTCAAATGTTTTTATTGCAACAGTGTGGGTGAGTGCCATAACGTAAAGCAAATTCCCAATGAACACAAGCAAACAACTCTTAACCACCTATGCATTTCAGAACTACCCAAAAGAATTTGAAGTCTAATTGTTAAAATTAAAAAGCCAATTAATGTTGTAATCTAATCTTCTGACATTCATCAAAACTAAGAATTCTGTTCTTTTTGGCTATCATCTTTGGCATCTTAACACTCCTTGATATAATAATCTCCAACACATACTACACCCCTTGATATAATAATCTCCAACACATATACATCTCTTGATATAACAGTGTCAAGCACATGTTATACTCTCTGATATAATAGTCTCCAACATAGCCTGTGATCTAACTTAAAATACAAGGCTTTACAATTCCATTGTTTCATTAATAGAAAAATTATTTAAAATGCCATTTCTCCAAAAATGCTTTACCTCCCGTGGAATGCGCCCATGATACCAGGCATGACTCCGCAGGTCTGTGCTACTCAGTTTCAGTTCTTCCTCCAATTCTTTGTGCAGTTTCTCAGGGCTGGAATCCAAGATGTATTTGTCTTTTGAAAACTGCAGAAACAAGAGAAACTGAACATTAGTGGAATCAATAATTGGCAGCCTTTGAATTAAGTTCTGTTTATTTATTGTCTATAATGTGCTTTTAATGCCTATCACCCATTTCTGATCCATAGCACCTGTCCGGTTCACCAACCAGTCTTAAAAGTTGCTGAATCTTTCAAAGTTCATGGGCACCTGCTTTAACACAGTCTCCTAAACTGGATGGATGTCACTGATTGACCATTTTGGCTCCCACGTACCCCAGATGTTGAGGGATTCCCAAGTAGGTTGATATAGAGCATAGAACACTTCAGCCCACAAGTTGCGCCGATCATATCCATACCTACCAGGACTATCTATAACTCTCAAACAAATTAAATCCCATGTACTCATCCAGAAGTCTCTTAAAAGACCCCAGCGAGTTCGCCTCTACCACCACCGATGGCAGCCGATTCCACTCACTCACCACCCTCTGAGTGAAAAACTTACCCCTGACATCTCTGTACCTGCTCCCCAGCACCTTAAACCTGTGTCCTCTTGTAGCGACCATTTCAGCCCTGGGAATTAGCCTCTGAGAATCCATCCTATCTATTACCTCTCAGCATTTTATAAACCTCTATCAGGTCGCCACTCTATCTTCATCTCCAGGGAGAAGAGACCTAGCTCCCTCAACCTATCCTCATAAGGCACGCCTCCCAATCCAGGCAACATCCTTGTAAATCTCCCCTGCACCCTCTCAATAGCTTCCACATCCTTCTTGTGGTGAGGCGACCAGAACTGCATACAGTACTCCAAGTGGGGTCTGACAAGGGTCTTATAAAGGGTCTTATATCTTGAAACCAGTTGAGAAACTGTTTAGCTACACACGGAGTAGCCAGTCTAACAACCTTATTTTTCTACTTTTGTACTTACCAATGGTACTGCAAATGGGAGTTGCTTTGGCAAATTGTGTTAGTTTCAAGCAAAGAACTGTTATAGATCTCTCTAGTTTTACTGTTGTTCAGAAAGTACAGTCTAATAGACCCAATCCATCACTGAGAACACACCCTCCCTCAGAGTGATTCACTGTCAACAAATCACTTCTGAAGTGCAGTCATTGATGAAATGGCAGCCAATTTGCACACAACAGGGTTGCACAAACAGCAATGAGATAATGACCAGACTATTTGTTTTAGTGATGTTGGTTGAGTGATAACTGTTTGTTAGAACACCAGAGAGAACTCCTTTGCTTTTTCGTGGAATGGTATTGGATTGTTACGAATCTGAAGAGAGAGAATGGCCTGAGTTTTTAGAATGGCAGTGGCTCGGAACATATCCCCTCTGGCTTTCAAAGCCTAGATGCCAATATATACAAGCCTTGGGGGGGGGGGGTGTTGGGGGGGTTGGTAGTTGGTGGGCATGAAGAGCAATCAGGGAGGAAGGATGTTTGGCAGGGGAGGGGCTTTTGATGGAACCGAGAAACCCCTCTTTTCTTTCCAAGCTTGACTGTTACCAGGATTCCCTCCCAAGATGTCATCCACCTACCAGCTTAAATAATGAGGCTGGGTGGGAGACAGTCCTTAAGTAGTCATTAGTTGGCCACTTTAGAGCCTCAGTTGGGGCAAGAGTGAACTTTCCGTCCCCAGGCCATGCCCGTCACAGCGTATAATCGCCATGAGATTGGGCTGGGTAGGAACCTAGAGGAAATACTAACCATTCAATTTCATGCTCCTCCCCCACCTCCCCTCAGAACCCACTTGGGGCAGGAACACAAAATTTTGGCCAATAAAATCAATGGAATACCATTTCCCTTTGTGCTAAAGTACATTTTCATTGTTTGGGTCCCAGTCCTCATAGAACCTATTCGACCCGGAGGTATCTCCACTGGGCATTATTATTTTCCTAAACATCCACATGCCCAATTTCCAACCAGGTGCTGCTGGACCATGGTCAGGAATAGGAAGGATTTCAACGAACTGCAGCCTGCAGGACCACCACCTACATTGAGCTCAGATCATTTAGCACAGAGTGAGGATGCAAGAAGTTTTGCTCTCTGCACGGACCACATGCTGCATTTACTCACTGAGCAAGAGGCAGATCAAAGGCTAATTCTTTATAAAACAAAGTGAAATTGGAAGACAAATGTGGACAAGGAAAGGCATGAAAATTCTGCCATATGGAGTGAAAAATAAATGCCTTATTGCAAAATCATACCAACCTACTGCCCCTCTCCCCCCCGTCAGCACACCCTCCCATGGTGCCTGACGGTCACAGCACTGCTGTTGCCATTGCTATAGATTTTCCTGGAATCTCCAGGAATTGAAGCCTAATCTTAGGGATCCTGCTGTGAGCAAATCTGAAACATTATTTAGAATTTACTTTGAATCACTTTAATTAGCTATAAAACTGTGAGGATGGGGAAGTGTGCTGAAAGGCTCTAATTGTTTGTGGTGTTTGGAGTTTAGGGCTTGGTGTGTTGTGGCGAGGGCTGGGTGGCACAGTGGTGCCTCGCAGCACCAGGGATCCAGGTTCAATTCATGGCTTGGGTCACTGTCTGTGCGGAGTCTGCAGATTCTCCCTGTGTCTGCATGGGTTTCCTCCTATGATCCAAAGATGTGCCAATAGGTGCTTTGGCCAAGCTAAATTCTCCCTCAGTGTACCCAGACAGGCGTCGGAGTGTGGTGACTCGGGATTTTAACAGTAACTTGATTGCAAGTTGTGATTTTAAGCCAAGTTGTGACACTAATAAATAAACTTAAAAAAATAGAGGTGCTATAGAAGGGGCTGGATCTGTAATATAAAGGGAGTGTGGTGATTCAGTGTTGTGAACCATAGAACCCTACAGTGCAGAAAGAGGCCCTTCTGCCCAGCAAGTCTGCACCAAACACAATCCCACACAGGCCCTACCCCCATATCCCTACACATTATATCCACTAATCCCTCTAACCTACGCATCCCTGGACACTAAGGGGCAATTTCTTAGCATGGCCAATCAACCTAACCCACACATCTTTGGACTGTGGGAGGAAACTGAAGTACAGTGTTATACTGAGGATTGTGTTATACAAGCAGGGCTAAGGTGTATCAGGAATCTCATATAAATGTAATGAGTCAAAATTTCCTTGCATTTAACTCATCAGTGCTGATGGCGATGGCATTAGCTGTTTTCTGATCTCATTCTCCTGCTCACTTCTGATTTACTAGCTGGCTCAGGAGAGTTCGGTTGCTTTTGATTTTGTTGAATGAGTAAGATCTATTCCACTGCTGTGACTGCAAATACACCGCCTGTGGTGCAGATTCAGGTCAGCTGGTGATGTAATGTTTTATTTTTACTCTACTGTTTTGCTGGTTGTGATTCCCGTGAGATGGGTGAGATTTAATCATCAGAATCCAGTTAGCATTCAGACCTGGGATTTACTGGGAAAGAGAGAGAGAGTAGGGTGAAATAAGGGAAGAAGAAAACACAAATGAAGAAAATGCTGAATGAATGAATGATGGAGAACAAGAGAAACCATTGAAGTGAGGAGAAAAACAGTGATACGTAAAGGGGAGGAGAAGTAAAAAAGCAAGGAGCAAAATGGGGCAGAGACAGGTAGAGATATTGAAGCTACAACGATTGCAGCAGCTCAAAAGCTTTTTGCTTCACATCAATTTGTAGTGTAGTCAGTGATGAGGCAAAGCCATTTCCCTAGAGAAGGCAATGCCACTCCACTCCAGAGCCCTATCAGGTACTGCTTCCAGATTTGCTTTAGCTGTTCAACCACCATGAATGGCTCTTCACACAATCACATAATTGTTACAGCACAGAAGGAGGCCATTCAGCCCACTGTGTCTGCATCAGCTGTCTGAATGAAATATTCACTTAGTGGCATTCCCCACCCTGCATCTTCTTCCTTTTCAAATAATAATCCAGTGCCCTCTTGACTATCTGGATTGATCCTGCCTCCACCCCACCTCAGGTAGCCATTCCAGACCTTAACCACTCGCTGCATGAAAAACCTTCTTGTATCTCCACTGCTTTTTTTGCCAATTACTTTAAGTCTGTGCCTGCTCTTTCTTGATTCTTCTACCAATGGGAACAGTTTCTCCCTATCTATTCTATCAAAGCTGCTCATGATTTTGAATATCTCTATCAAATTTCCTCTCAACCATCTCTTCAAGGAAAACAGCCCCAATATCTCCAATCTATCGATGTAACTGAAGTCCTTTATCCCTGGAACCATTGTCTAAATCTTTTCTAAACTGTCATTAATGCCTTTAAGTCATTCCAGAAGTGTGACACACAGAACTAGATGCAGTATCCAGTTGAGACTGAACAAGTGTTTTATACAAGTTT
Organism: Carcharhinus amblyrhynchos; assembly: GCF_965287045.1. Lineage (NCBI taxonomy): Eukaryota > Metazoa > Chordata > Chondrichthyes > Carcharhiniformes > Carcharhinidae > Carcharhinus > Carcharhinus amblyrhynchos. Next base: position 11,656,686 of record NC_137348.1, read on the forward strand.
AACGTAACCTCCTTGTACTCTATGCACTGATTAATGAAGCCTGGGATTCAAGGATGGAAGTGACATTGTGGCACTGAGATAATAGCACTGGACAATTAATCCAGAGACCAAGGATAATGCCATGGGTTCAAATGGTGGAATTTAAATTCTGCCTTGAAAGACCATAAGGCGTAAGAGTAGAACTAGGCCATTCTGCCCATCAAGTTTGCTATCATTGATTGATGTAGAAACCCATTGAGTTCACTAATGCCTTTTGGGGGAGGAATCTGCCATCTCTACCTAATCTGGTCTACATGTGACTTCAAATCCATAGCAATGTGGTTGACTCTTAAATGCCCTTTGAAATGACTTAGCAAGCCATAAAGTTCAGGAGCAATTAGCAGAGGGCAAGAAAATGCTGCACTTACATCCCGTCAAAGAACATTTCTTTAAAAGACTACAATAACAGACAGCTACACATTTGTGGAACCTGAGGCTCAGCTCTGCTGCTCTGAAAGGGTGGACATGAAAAATCGATATTTCATCCTGTACAGGTCGTCTTACCACAGCTAAGCACTGTGCAAGATTGATGTAAAACTGATACCAGCATAAACTGGGCAAATAGAAGCAGTTCCTTGCCTTGGGCAAATTACCACTGTGGGGAAAAGGGGGTATTGTCTTCGTTTTACTGGGGTATTTGTATCACACTTTAGAATGTTGAGCAGCTGGAAACCAGACCTGTATTTGGCCTGTTGAATGTATCATTTGTTATGCGACGTTCGATCTAAGGCAGCCGATTTGTCATTAGTGACAAATACAGACAGTCTGTACAACAGGGCTGAACTGTGACCCTTGACCCCCAATCAACAAATTAAATGATGACCCATTCTGAGTGGCGCACTTTGAACTGATCAGCCTCTAATGTTTTCTGGCTAATAAAACTCATCCCCTTGACCCCAGTAACACATTTAAGCAGTTTTTTAAATGTTCCTGGAGTTTTAATTGTAAACTCTAATTAATTGTTTATCAGTTAGCTCCTTCCATTCCTCTTCAAGATCAGGGAGAAGACAAAACAGCAGTCAATGTCTGATAATTGTATGTCCCAGATAATGATGAGTGTTTTCAACTCAGCCATTCATTACCATATAAAATACAGTCCTAATTCAGAGCTGCTGGTAACATATGGGAAGTAGGAACAGTGCCTGCCTTACTAAGGGTACGGAGGAATGTTGTTCTCTCACTCGCACCCCACATATTCCACAAACATTCCTTTGACAGCAGGCGAACATCCTTGTGCAGCATGACAGAGATGTTACGTAGCGAAGGAACTTGCATTTATATAGCACCTTTTGAAAATCTCAGGATTTCCCAATAAGAAGTCTCAGAACACCAGGTTAAAGTCCAACAGGTTTATTTAGTATCACGAGCTTTCGAAGTGCTGCTCCTTTTGACCTGATGAAGGAGCAGCACTCCAAAAGCTTGTTATACCAAATAAATTTGTTGGACTTTAACCTGGTGTTCTGAGACTTCTTACTGTGCCCACCCCAGTTCAACACTGGCATTTCCACATCAGGATGTCCCATAGTATCTTACAGCCAATTAGGTACAGTTTTATGGAAATGCAGCAGCCAATTTGCACACAGCAGGGTCCCCACAAACAGTAATGAGATAATGCCTGGATAGTGATGTTGCTGGAGGGATGAATGTTGGCCAAGTGGAAGAAGCACAGTAAGAAGTCTGACAACACCAGGTTTAAGTCCAACAGATTTATTTGATAGTAAACTCACAAGCTTTCGGGGTTTGTCCCTTTGGAAAGCTTGTGAGTTTACTATCAAATAAATCTGTTGAACTTAAACCTGGTGTTGTCAGACTTCTTACTGTGTTTACCCCAGTCCAAGGCTGGCATCTCCACATCAAGTGGAAGAAGACTAGAGAGAGAGAATGACAAATAGACAGCTTGGGGAGTGGGGGGTGGTGGTTGCTGGGAGTGTAGAACAGGGTCAAAGAAGATAAGAAGGGTCCAATGGGGAGGGACAGAGAACTCAGCAATGTCTTACTGGGAACCGTAATGGGTCTGAGCAAAGTTTGGAGAGGGGGAGGAACGAAATGGACGGGTCACGGAGCTGGGAGATTTTCAAAGACCCCCCACCATCCTGTCCCCACCCATGAAAGATTCTGCCGCGCTGTATTGTCAGTACCCGACGCTTCATCAAACGGGATCCCTAAAAATTGAGCTGTCTCTATCAGGGTTAGTCCCATCTCTGGGAGGAAGAATTAGAAGATCAGACCGAGTAGCGGTGGGCCAGAGTGGTAAATAATGCCCATGGTGCAGTGGCAGAATTCATGTGAAATTTAAAGCCATCCGCCCCAGCCCATAAACTGGTCTGCTGTAAGATAGCAATCGGGGCCATTAGTCACCTTAAAAATTGTGCCATTTAGCAAGTAAGGCATATTTTAAATACAACAAGCGCAATCCATCAGTATGTGGCTATTTTTACTTTGCTCCTTTTTCATCTTGACAGCAGCAATATCTAAGGAATATTTTAAGAGAGATACAGTATAAATTAAGAGGAGAAAAGGAGCCAAGAGCTGCTACAAATGCTTTAAAAAGCATATTCTTTGTGTTTGTTGCTGCATTGAATATTAATCAAGTTGAATGAATAAGATGAGCTTTTATTAACACTCAGGCACCTGACGCAGGCTCGAATCATGCGGCTGTCTCCCCTCCCCCGCCACTCTGTGCCTGGGAGGTTGCAGGAGGATGAGGTAATGTCTGGCTCACTTGCGCCTTTTCACAATGCGTTTTACCGCAAGCCTTCAGCAAGCAACATCTTTCCCTTTGCACACACCTCACCTACACCATGTCCAATACAATGCAGCGACCCACAGATGCCAGGCAAAAAGCAAATGCTCTAAAGCCTCGGCTATTTCAATAAATTAGAGAGGGGCGGGTGGCGGATGAGGTAGGAGCAAGTTGTGACTTATGCTTTGCAAAAGAATTCACTAAATTATAAAAACTGTTGGACTTGCTGCAGGTGATGGAAATAGACCCGGTTACGTGTCTGTGTGTGTGAGAGAGATGTGCACACATAGAGTGAGAAATATCGACAGTGGCAGGAAGTTGCTGTAACGCAATCTGTCCCTGGAGATTTCCAGCATTTACATTGCACCTGCTGGCCCTGCACACACAAATACACACACACACACAGCAGAGAGGGCCAATTCTACATAATCAGCACCTTTTATAAAAGGGCAGGCGTGGGACTCAACATCCCTGGAAAGCTGAAGATAACCTTCACATGAAGAAATCTAGTTCTATTACATTCTCACTTCTAAAAAATTAGTGTTAAAAATAACATTGTGTCTGGTATCGTGGTGGAATGATGTGGATATGCCGGCATTGGACTGGGGTAAACACAGTAAAAAGTCTGACAATACCAGGTTTAAGTCCAACCGATTTATTTGATAGTAAACTCAAAACTGTGTGCAGTTCTGGTCGCCTCACTATAGGAGGGACGTGGAAGCTATTGAAAGGGTGCAGAGGAGATTTACAAGGATGTTGCCTGGATTGGGAGGCATGCCTTATGAAGATAGGTTGAGGGAGCTGGGACTCTTCTCCCTGGAGAGACGAAGGTTGAGAGGCGACCTGATAGAGGTTTATAAGATGTTGAGAGGAATAGATAGGGTGGATTCTCGGAGGCTATTTCCCAGGGCTGAAATGGTCGCTACAAGAGGACACAGATTTAAGGTGCAGAGAAGCAAGTACAGAGGAGATGTTAGGGGTAAGTTTTTCACTCAGAGGGTGGTGAGTGAATGGAATCGGCTGCCGTCGGTGGTGGTGGAGGCGAACTCGCTGGGGTCTTTTAAAAGACTTCTGGATGAGTATATGGGATCTAATGGGATTGGGGGTTATAGATAGGTCTATGGCTTAGTAGGTATAGAAGTGATCGGCGCAACTAGTGGGCCGAAGGGCCTGTTTGTGCTGTAGTGTTCTAAGTTAAGCTCACAAGCTTTCGGGGTTTGTCCCTTCGTCAGGTGAATGGTGAATTCTGGCCTCAGACAGAGCATATAAAGCACAGACAGTTTACAGATTACTGATTAGAATGTGAATCTTTACACCTAACCTGCTGTTCAAGTCCTAACGTGGCCGACACTGTGAGTGGAAGGAGCACTGATCACAGGTTAAAGAGATGTGTACTGTCTCCAGACAGTACAGTAAGTGAGGTTTTGCAAACCCAGGCAAGTCACGGGGGTTACAGATAGTGCGACATGACCCCAAGATCCCTGTTGAGATCGTCCTCATGTGTGTGGAACTTGGCTATCAGTCTCTGCTCAGCGACTGCGCTGTCGTGTGTCGTGAAGGCCGCCTTGGAGAATGCTTACCCGAAGGTCAGAGGCTGAATGCCCGTGACCACTGAAGTGGACTTGAACAGCAGGTTAGGTGTAAAGATTCGCACTCTAATCAGTAATCTGTAAACTGTCTGTGCTTTATATGCTCTGTCTGAGGCCAGAATTCGCCATTCACCTGATGAAGGGACAAACCCCGAAAGCTTGTGAGTTTACTATCAAATAAATCAGTTGGACTTAAACCTGGTGTTGTCAGACTTTTTACTATCTTGGTGGAAAACATACTGGAAGATTGGGAAAATATTAGAAACTGGTAAAAGATGACTTTAAAAAAAGCAAGGAATTGGTAATATAAGAGAAAACTAGCAAGAAGTAGGAAAACAATAAGTAAAAGCATTTACAAGTATTGGAAAAAAGGAAAAGAGTAATGAATGTGAGTATTGGTCCCTTAGAGAGAGGTTGAGATTGGGTAAAGATGGGAAACAAGAAAATAGCGGAAACTCAGAACAGGTATTTTCTATCTTTCTTCACAATAGAAGACACAAAAAGCATCCCCACAACAGCAAGAAAGCAGGGGCGTACAAGAGGAGGAACTTAAAATAATCACAATCACTAGAGAAACAGTACTAGCAAGACTAAGAACATAAGAAATAGGAGCAGGAGTAGGCCATCTAGCCCTTCGAGCCTGCCCCGCCATTCAATAAGATCATGGCTGATCTGTTGTGGCTCAGTTCCACTTTCCCGCCCTCTCCCCATAACCCTTAATCCCCTCTCTTATCAAGAACCCATCAACCCGCTTCTTAAAAATATTTAGCGAGGCAGCCTCCACCACTTCAACGGGCAGAGAATTCCAGAGATTCACCACACTTTGAGTGAAGAAGTTCCTCCTCAACTCCGTTCTAAACCGCCTCCCCTTTATCTTGAGGCTGTGCCCCCTAGTCCTACTGTCTTTTTTGAGCGGGAAGAGTCTCTCCACCTCTATCCTATCCATCCCATTCATCATCTTATACGTCTCAATGAGATCTCCCCTCATTCTTCTAAACTCTAACGAGTACAAGCCTAGTTTATTCAGCCTCTCCTCATAGCTCAATCCCCTCAACTCCGGTATCAGCCTAGTAAACCTCCTCTGCACTCCCTCCAGGGCCAAAATATCCTTGCGCAGGTGCGGCGCCCAAAACTGCACACAGTACTCCAGCTGCGGCCTCACCAATGCCCTATACAGCTGCAGCAAGACCTCCCTACTTTTATATTCAATCCCCCTCGCTATGAAGGCCAGCATCCCATTCGCCTTCCTGACCACCTGCTGCACCTGCAAGCTGGGTTTTTGCGACTCATGCACAAGGACCCCGAGGTCCCTCTGCACCGTCGCCTGCTGCAGTTTTTCGCCACGTAAGTAATAGTCCTTCCTACCATTCTTCCTACCAAAGTGGACCACCTCACACTTGCCAACATTAAATTCCATTTGCCATTTCCTGGCCCATTCGCCCAGCCTATCTAGATCCTTCTGCAGACTCTCCACACCCTCCGCACAATTTGCCTTTCCCCCAATCTTGGTGTCATCAGCAAATTTCGACACCCTGCACTCGGTTCCCTCCTCCAGATCATCTATATAAATGGTAAATAGCTGAGGCCCCAGCACCGACCCCTGGGGCACCCCACTAGTCACCAACCGCCAATCCGAATAGCACCCATTGACCCCCACTCTCTGCCTCCTATTTGACAACCAATCCTCTATCCACGCTAACACCCTACCCCCAACTCCATGTCCCCTGACCTTCTGCAATAACCTCTTGTGAGGTACCTTGTCAAACGCCTTCTGAAAATCCAGAAAGACCACATCCACCGGCTCTCCTCTATCCACTGCCCTAGACACATCCTCATAGAACTCCAGTAAATTTGTCAGACACGACTTCCCTTTAATGAAACCGTGTTGCGTCCGCCCTATCAAGCAATTCCCTTCAAGATGCCTCGCAATTTCCTCCTTAATGACGGATTCTAACATTTTACCTACCACAGACGTTAAACTAACCGGCCTATAATTCCCCGCCTTTTGCCTGGCACCCTTCTTAAACAACGGCGTAACATTAGCCGTTTTCCAATCTTCCGGCACTTCCCCGGAATCCAGCGACGTCTGGAAAATAACCACCAAGGCATCCACTATAACCTCTGCCATTTCTTTCAGAACCCTCGGATGCATTCCATCCGGTCCTGGGGACTTGTCCACAATCAGCCCCTCCAGTCTGTCGAGCACCACCTCTCTAGTAACAGTAATGTCATTAAGACCCTCCAGTCCTACTACCTTTCCATCGCTAACACTAAATAGAACTAATGCTGACAATCAGCATCCTGGATCTGATGGTCTGCCACCTAGCATCTTAAAGGAAGTGGCCACAGAAATAGAATTATAGAATCCCCGCAGTTTAAAGATTAGTTTACTTATTAGTGTCACAAGTAGGCTTACATTAATACTGCAGTGTAGTTACTGTGAAATCCCCTAGTGGCCACACTCCGGCGCCTGTTCAGATACACCGAGGGAGAATTTAGTATGGTCAATGTATCTAAGCAGCACATCTTTGGATGGTGGGAGAAAACCAGAGCACCCGGAGGAAACCTATGCAGACAAGAGGAGAATGTGCACACTCCACACAGACAGTGATCCAACCCAGGAACTGAACCCGGGTCCCTAGTGCCATGAGGCAGCAGTGCTAATCACTGTGCCACCCAGTGCAGAAGGAGGCTATTTGGCCCATCAAGCCTGCATCTAGGCCCTATACCTGTAACCCCACATATTTACCCTGCTAATCCCCTGACACTAAGTGGTAATTTCATATGCCAATCCACTTAACCTATACATCTTTGGACTATGGGAGAAAACCCATGCAGACATGGGGACAACATGCAAACTCCACACAGTCACTCAAAGCTGGAATTGAACCTGGATCCCTAGTGCTGTTAGGCAGCAGTGCTAATGTTTGTAATCTTACAAAATTCCACAGATTCTGGAAAGGTCCCATTGAATTGGAATGCTGCAAATATAACACTACTATTCAAAAAACAAAGGAATCAGAAAACCAGAAACTAAAGACCAGTTAATCTAAAATCTGTCATTGGAAAGATGCTAGAATCCATAATTGAGGAGGTGATGGCAGGACATTTAGAAAATCATCTTAAATCAGGCAGAGCCAACATGATTTGTGAAAGAGAAATTGTATTTGACAAATTTATTAGAGTTCTTTGAAGACGTAACAAGCAAATAATTAAGAAGGCAAATGAAATGTTGCCCTTTATTGCAAGGAGGATGGAGTGTAAAAGTAATAAGGTCTTGTTACAATCGTATAAGGCATTGATGAAACTGCGCCTGGAATACTGTGCCTGGAACACAATGTACGGTTCTGGTCTCCTTACATAAGGAACTTGGATTGGAAGAAACTCAGTGAAGATTCACTAGGCTGATTCTCAGGATGAATTGGTTGTCTTATGAGGCAATGTTGACCAGGTTGGGCCGATATATTCATTGGAGTTTAGAAAAATGAGAGAAGATGTTATTGAAACTTTTTGGATTCTGAGGGGTAGATCCTTGAAGGATGTTTCTTCTCGTGGGGGGGGCAACCTATAAATAGGGGAATTAAAAAAGGGGTCTCCTAAATAAGATGGAAATGAAGAGGAATTTTTGCTCCCAAGGAGTTGCTAGTCTTAGGAATTCTGTTTCACAGAGAGCAGTGGAGGCTGGAGCATTGAATATATTCAAGGCAGAGTTAGACAGAATTTTGATCAACAGAGGAGTCAGGTGTTATGGTGGACAGGACACAATCAGATTAGTGATGATCTTATTAAATGATGGAGCAGGCTCGATGGGCTAAATAGCTCTTATTTCTTATGTAAGTAGTATAATCTTATGTATAAGATGATCTTGCGTATAAGATGATGAAAGGTGGAGAGGTTCTTCCCGCTCAGAAAGGACAGCAGCACAGCCTCAAGATAAGGGCGGGGGGCAGTTTAGAACAGAGTTGAGGAGGAACTTCTTCACTCAAAGGGTGGTGAATCTCTGGAATTCTCTGCCTGTTGAAGTTGTGGAGGCTACCTCGCTAAATATACTTAAGATGCGGGTAGATAGGTTTTTGGTAGGCAAGGGGATTAAGGGTCATGGGGAGAAAGCAGGAAGGTGGAACTGAGCCACTTCAGATCAGCCATGATCTTATTGAATGGCGGGGCAGGCTCGAAGGGCTAGATGGCCTACTCCTGCTCCTATTTCTTAGGTTCTTATGTTCTTAAAATCCATGCCCCAGAGCATGTAGCAAGCTGGGATAAGGTCAAAGGATAGGCTTTTTTTTTAGTAATAGTAATCTTCTGATTCATCAGCCAATCAACTATTATTCATGTGTGCGCTTCACATAGTGGGGATATTTGACAATGCAAGAGTCACTACTATCAAGAGTTCCCAATCACCACTTTTCAGTCATTAATTCTAGCCTTCCTCCACCTGCACTGTAACTTCCTTCTATCCATTGTATAGGGCAAAACATTATCATCTCCCTCACCGCTATTTGACATTTTCTTGTAGAACCTGCCACAGGTTTGTAATTTATAATTCATTTAGGTTGTAGAATTTCAGTGGTGGGTGCGAGGGGAGCAACACCAAGAAGTGGGCGGAGTAATCCTGGAGGATTGAAAGCAAGAACACTGGGTGCCAACAACATGAAAAATGGTCAGATAGAACACATGGAAAGATAGAAAATAGTAGGTCATTAGACCCATTAAACCTACTCCCTCATTCAATGTGATCATGGTTGACCCTCAATCTCAACACCATATTCTTGTTTCTCCCCATACCCTTGACCTCTTTAATGTCTAACACAGCGATAGGCAGCGAGAACACAACATTTCCAACACTTACAATTTGTATTACAATGAATAAAAAAAATCCTCATCTTATCCTTCCATTCCAGTAATTCACATTTCAATCAATAATGCAAAACCAATAAATTGTTAACAAAGTATGTATCTTGGCACTGCTGCTTGTGGAGGGAGTTTACAGGAACTGTTTTTGTTGCGTCATTCCTGACTCACCCACTGAGTAGTAAGCAGCCCTATTCTTTTATTTATGACCACCTCTCCACTTCAGTCTGGTACTTTCTGCCTTTTAAATAATCCATGATGTGCCCATTTGGCTCAAAATCATGTTTTAATTTAAATCTTGCAGGTTAATAATTTGGCCTCTTCATTCAAAACCAGCCTTCAGTCTGTCTACTGACCATATACCCACATAAAGCCCCCTCTCCCCAGAGTGATTACACTCTCCTGCTTTTAGAATATTAATGATGTTCAGCAATAAAATCACATTTGACCCGATGATTTGAGACAAAAGCGTACATCCCTGCATCTAAAATTACCAGCTTTTGAGCCAAGGGTGATGAAGGATGCAGTTACCATAGTAACCTTACAATCAACTGCAGTCTATGAAATATGCAGAAGTAGTTTGGGAGCGTGATTTACATGGTGCGTTTCGATGCATCACTTTTGGCACCATATGTGTTTCTATTTAATGAACAATTGACCTGATAACTCTTAATTAAATCATGAATCTACCTTGCCCAACAATCAGCAACTTCCAAACTACTGGCAAATAACCTGAGTAAATGACAGTCCCTGAAAATTGCAGAGGCAGGAACACAGAAATATACAAAAGCCAAAGATTATACCGCTGTTATAATAGCGAGAAAATACACTGACCCCAATGTGCAGAAAGATGCTTATTTGATCTCCAGTCTGTGCTGGTTTTAGCCACAGAGGCAGTGAAAGTATTTATTAGTCATAACTCCCTGGTTTAAGAAAGGTATGGGGGAGGCAGTGTTGTAATAAGGAAGAATGCATTTCTACTTCAGATTGCTATCCAGTGACTTATTGGTGGAAACTTGTTGTGGGGTTTCCCGGAGGTGGTGGCTTAGTGGTATTAATATTGGGCTAGTAATCCAAAGACCTGGGGACCTGGGTTCAAATCTCACCACGGCCGATGATGGAATTTGAATTCAATAAAAATCCAGAATTTAAAAAGTCTACTGATGATCATGTATCCATTGTTGATTGTCGTAAAAGCCCATCTGGTTCATGAATGTCATTTAGGGAAAGAAATCTTTATTTGTGACTCCAGACGCACAGCAATGTGGCTGACTCCTGAATGCCCTCAGGGATAGACAATAAATGCTGTGCCAGCCAGTGACATCCACATTCCATGAATGAATAAATAAAAATAAAATAGGGAATTTGCCTAAAAGGTAGAACCACATCTTTTAGGAGTAAGGCAACATTTCCACACACAATTGGTGGTAGAATTTGGAAATCTTACACAAATGGTAATTGATACTGGGTCAGATATTTGTTCATTTTAAATATGTTATTGGTAAGAGTTTGTTTTGTTTACCAAATATATTATGAAATATGGCTGAAGTTGGTAAATGGATTAAGATCTCAGGTCAGCCATGATGTCATTGGATGGTGAAACAAGCTCAGGGGACTGACACCTCCTTCTGTTCCTATGTTCCTGGACTTTAGGTGAAGACTAAGTTGGGATTAGCTAATGCTCTACTGGACAGCATGCTAATATACTTGGCCTTTCCAGCATTAAAATCTCCCACGTGGAAAAAGGATCTGAGAGCTACCAATGTCTGAAAAATTGTGGTGCAGCAAAGCATCTTTCCTCAGAAAAGGCAAAGGGAGCTGCATTCATTCACACAGCCAGTGGAACTAGACTCTCAGGCATTTTTACCTTCTATAGTTCAGGTTGTGGAACACCTGACTGTGAGCTCCCTGAGTGAATAGTTTGAACAATGCAACAGAGCAAGATGCTCACCATTGCTGCAGGTCTCTCAGTTATAACATGCACAAGAAACCCTACTGTAATCATAAAGTACCAACAGAGCTTTCAGCCCTTCAAATTCACAAAAATGAAAACAACCTACTCAAAAGGGAATTTCATTTATAAAAGGATGGCTTCTGTTTGACATCCCTTAGTCACTTTGCTGCCTGAAATGAAGGTTTTGACCAGTTCTAACCAATGCAAACAGCCTTTACACATCTCCCAGAGTGAAACTTGCTCTATTGCAACCTAGGCAGATTATTATTGACACAGGCAGCAACAGGGAAACAGCTGACAACCCTAGTTTTCCCTGGCTGTGACATTCTGATGCTGCCCCCGACCCTGACCACCCTGAGATGGAACAGCTAATGGGGTCAGAGACTGGATCCAATTACATTTTATGACAGAATCCCACCCCTATGCCCCCCCCACCCTAAATTAATTCTAATTGCATTTGTTTTATAGGAGAATAGAGAGATTTGTTGAGCTGAAAACAGGCTTTTTCCATTTCAATTAGAGGGAAAAACTGCAGAACTAAATCATGCACAGCAGTAAGTTTTCTGCCTCCCTATAGATGGTTTCAGAAAAGCTTTGGCCATCCGTCTCCTTAGCCCACCCTCAGAACAGGAAAAGTACCTTTTGCACATCTGCTTTACAACCAGTGGCATACTTTTGAAATATGGCCACTGTTGTCTTCTAATTCATTTACAAGATATGAGTGTCACATGTATTGCCCGTCTCTAGTTGCCTCCCCAGTTCAGAAAACATTTGAAAGCCAACCACATTGTTCTGGATCTGGTGTCACATGTAGGCCAGACCAGATAAGGGACATTAGTGAACAGTATGAGTTTTTACAACATTCAACAATGGTTTCTTTAATTAGATCTTTAATTTCAGATTTTTATTGAATTGAATTCAAACTTCGCCATCTACAGTGGTGAGATTTGGGTTCCCAGATCCTAAGACGTGAGAAGGCTACAACTGTGTCAAAGCTGACACTTTTCAGTGCATTGGACCTAAAGCGAGTGCCATTGGAGATTGTGTTGGTATATCTGAAATGCACTGCCTGAAAAAGTGACGGGGTAGATTGGGGGAATGGTCTCCACAGCCAATGAGGTGGAAACCACATTGCAACTAAGGATGGGCACAGAGCTGTATAATAGGTAACTGGCACCCCCTGCCAGCCCAGTTCCATTCACCAATGGAGAGCTCTGAATGAACTGTTCCCAACAGAGGGCATGATTTCCATTCATTTATGTTACAGTAATGCCCGAGATCCAGTGAGCTTGCAACTACAGTCTCTTCACTGCTTGAGTTGCCAGCTGAAAACTGCCATAAAAATTGGCAAGGACAATTAACCAAATGCAACATGTCTGGGATACTGAATTTCTCCACAATGAACTGTGCATAATTTCTTCATAAATCTGCAGCCCTGATGGAACAGCAATTAATCATCCAGTCCAAACTCAAATTCAGCATTGAGCGGGTATGCGTAGACTCGCAGCATTGCACTAGCAGTCTGTGTCTGGCTTAAAATAACAGTCCCTAAAGCAAATATTTTTTATTCATTCTTCAGATGTGGGCATCTCTGGCTAGCCCACCATTTATTGCCCATTTCTCATTGCCCTTCAGAATGTGGTAGCGAGCTTCTTTCTTGAACCACTGCAGTCCATGTGGTGTAAGTTAGGGAGGAAGTACCAGGATTTTGACTCAGTGACAATGAAGGAGTAGTAATGTATTTTTAAGTCAGGATAGTGAGTGGGTTGGAAGGCAACTTCCAGGTGGCGGTGTTCCCATGTGTCTGCTGCCCTTGTCCTTGTGGAAGTAGCAGTCATGGGTTTTGAAGGTGCTGTCAAAGGAGCCTTGATAAGTTACAGAGTCATGGAGGTTTACAGCATGGAAACAGGCCTTCATCTCAACTTGAGTTCCTGCAGTGTATCTTGTAGGTAAATGGTAGACACTGTCAATTAGTAGTGGATGAAGTGAATGTTAAGACAAGTGAAGAGGATTGCATCACACTCCTGAATTGTGCCTTGATTGTCAGGCTTTGGGGAGTCAGGAAGTGAGTTAATCACTGCAGGGTTTGACCCTCTGACCTGCTTTTGTAGCCAGAGTCAAAAACACATAATGCTGGAAAATTTCAGCAGGTCTGACAGCATCTGTGCAGAGAGTCTGACTTGAAACGTTGGCTCCATTTTCTCTCCATAGATGCTGTCAGATATGCTGAGACTTTCCAGCATTTTCAGTTTTTCTTTTAGATTGCAGCATCCACAGTATTTTGCTTTTACCTAGTAGCCAGAGTCTTTATATGGCTAGTCCAATTCAGTTTCTGGTCAGTGTTAACCCCAAGGATATTTATATCATGTCCTCTCAGAATTTAGTAAACGTAGCCTTTTAAAAATAATCCTATGACTTCAAGGGAGTGGGGTTCAAATAGCTGTAATCCAATATTCTGTAGAATCTATCTGAAATATTTGATTAGCTTCCAGTCCGTACTCACTTCAGGTTTACTGACTACACTATACATGTGGTCCTGCCTATAAAACAGGCTTTAAAAGTGATGCCCCAGGCAGTCAGTTAGCTTGCCAATACTCACTATTGATTTCACATGTCAAAAGTAGGAGGAGGGGTGTGGGGGGAAACAACTTGAAGTAGACACTGGAAGGTTATTTGCTGAACTAGAATATTTGATTTGAATTATTATTGTCACATGTATTGTGACAGTGTGTTACAGTTTACAGTATTGTTTCTTGTGCGCTATACAAAGCATACAGTTCATAGAGTACATGGTGAGAAAGAAAGGAGAAGGTGCAGAATGTATTGGGTGGCACAGTGGTTAGCACTGCTGCCTTACAGCTCCAGGGACTTGGGTTCGATTCTGACCTTGGGTCACTGCCTGTGTGGAGTTTACATGTTCTATCCATGTCTGCGTAGGTTTCCTCCAGATGCTCTGGTTTCCTCCCACAGTCCAACGATGTGCAGGTTGGGTGGACTGGCCATGCTAAATTGCCCGTTAGTGTTAGGAGACTAGCTCGGGTAAATACATGTGTTTGTATCCGTAGGGCCTGGGTGAGATTGTTATCGGTACAGGCTCGATGATCTCCTACACAGTGGGGATTTTATAGTTTTGCAGTCACAACTAGGGTGTAGAGAAAGAATATATGGAATCTAGAAAAAATGCGTGTTGCGGGGCTGGACATGGTGGGTGAAAGCCTGGTTCTGAAAGGGTTAAGGATTCTCTCTCTGTCAGCGGCTCTTTTCTTCTCTGGATGTCATCAAAGAGCACTGTGATTGGCCAAAAATGATGTCACCGTTTCCCACAAAGGAAAGGCTCTTATTGGCCAAGAGAGAGAGCCCAGCACAGCTGCTTGTTCTGAGCTGAAATGTTATTCCAGCAGCAAGCGTGCTCTCCCTGCCTCTGATTTCCCGGCTAGCTTGTACACATAAAGAATGTCTGCAACAACAAGACAAAGGCAGGCGGCCCGAGGGACTGATTTTCTTCAACATTTAAACCCCTATGTTTGAATTGCCGAATGGGCCCAGTTTCATGTCAAAGGTGCATTAGAAAAGCACCAACATTCAGAGGTTGGGGTGTGACACATGCTAATATAGGGATTAACGAAAGCGGGGAATCATTGGGACAGAGGAACTTCACCACAAGAGGGGGTGGAAAAAATGGGAGGGAAGTCATACCACCCTAAAATCCCTCAGTACAAAAACGGGGCCATTCGGCCTGTCCAGTCCTTGTCAGCTCTTTGAAGAGCTATCCAGTTAGTCCTCCTCCCCTACTTTTCCTCATAGCCCTGCAATTTTCTCCCCATAAAGTATTTATCCAATTTTCTTTTGAAAGTTACTAGTAAATCTGCTTCTGACACCCTTTCAGGCAGCACATTCCAGTTCATCATTACTGGACGGGCTTCAATAATAAAAAATCTCCTCTATCTGAGCAGGCTAATCTTTTTACCTTTCCTTCAGTGATTGTAGAAGGGAAATAATTAAACTGAGTATCGAGAAATTCACCAATCCGACCTCTTATCTGGTGAAAATGGCAGAATTCCTCATGTTATTGCTTTTTGTGACTTCAGACATTTTTTTCACTGTTCTGCAACCGAATTGGGGCCTGCTGTCCCCAATTCTCCCTAAGCACGTTTCAAACAGCCAACAAACCGAGAACATAATCATATTCCGGCAACTGGTTGGAAGCTTTCCTGGGCTAGGACCGTCAATGGCTGAATGTCTGGGATAAAACAAAATTAAATACAACCCCTACCCCCGCCACTAATATTTCAAATGAATTATGGATGGATTTGAAATGTTAGATTTGGTTAATGTTTCTGTGTACACCAATTTTCAATAGACTGCAGGTGCCTTTTGTTTCTTCTTCACTCTGTCGGTAAAATTTGAGTTCACCCAGCAGTGTTTGGCCTGTGTTCACTCGCTTAGCTGTTGAAACGTACGTTCCGTGGCTTGTGTTGTGAGTCAAGGTGAGTGGGCAAAGGTCGACCCAAGGTGGTGTAAGGCAAGGTTGGCAGACAGAGGCGGTGAGGGGCAGTGTTTATCTGTGTGTGTGTGTGTGTGTGTGTGTGTACTGCTGCAGACTCTGCCTGTTCCAACCTTGGCAAAGTGAGCCATGGAGCTCCTGCACCTGAGTTTCAAGGTCTAAACAATAAATCAGTGAATGTTAACACGGGGAGAAGCGCTTTGTGTTGCAAATGTATAAAGACATTTAGAAAGGTGATTGAAAATATGTTTATGCTTATCTTCACCGACCCCTCCCCCCATGACTCAGCCGGTGTGAAATCGAATCATTTCCACTGCACGGAAATGCCAGCTTCAATTCCTGATCTATCTCGAGCGCCTTGATCATATTATCGGGGGAGGTAGGGGGGGTGGTGGTAATGGATAACAGGGTATTACTGCTCATGGGTTAGGGAGTGTGGGGAGCCTCTCCGGATCCCATTCGCGATCTCCCTCTGCTGACCCCTGCTAGAAAGTGTGTCAAGTGCAAATTGGATGAGCTACTATCAACTAAACCAGCTGGCTGACACAGTCAGTACTGAATCAAGAATCATAGAATCCCTCCAGTACGGAAAGAGACCTTTCGGCCCATCAAGTCTGCACCGATCACAATCCCACGAAGGCCGTATCCCCGTAATCCCACATATTTACCCCGCTAATCCTAACCTATGCACCCCGGGATACTAAGGGACAATTTAACATGGCCAATGCACCTACCAGTGCACGTAGTAAGGGCGTGGAATGCCCTGCGTGCAGCAGTTGTGGACTCGCCAACTTTAAGGGTGTTCAAATGGTCAGTGGATAGGCATATGAATAACATTGGAATAGTTTAGGTTAGAGGGTCATTAGATTCATAAGAACATAAGAAATAGGAGCAGGAGTAGGCCAACTAGCCCTTCGAGCCTGCCCCGCCATTCAATAAGATCATGGCTGATCTGTCTTGGCTCAGCTCCACATTCCCGCCCTCTCCCCATAACCCTTAATCCCCTCTCTTATCAAAAACCCATCAACCCGCATCTTAAAAATATTTAGCGAGGTAGCCTCCACCACTTCAACGGGCAGGGAATTCCAGAGATTCACCACCCTTTGAGTGAAGAAGTTCCTCCTCAACTCCGTTCTAAACCGCCCCCCCTTTATCTTGAGGCTGTGCCCCCTAGTCCTACTATCCTTTCTGAGCGGGAAGAGTCTCTCCACCTCTATCCTATCCATCCCATTCATCATCTTATATGTCTCAATGAGATCTCCCCTCATTCTTCTAAACTCTAACGAGTACAAGCCTAATTTATTCCGCCTTTCCTCATAGCTCAACCCCCTCAACTCCGGCATCAGCCTAGTAAACCTCCTCTGCACTCCCTCCAAGGCCAAAATATCCTTGTGTAAGTACGGCGCCCAAAACTGCACACAGTACTCCAGCTGCGGCCTCACCAATGCCCTATACAGCCGCAGCAAGACCTTCCTACTTTTATATTCAATCCCCCTCGCTATGAAGGCCAGCATCCCATTCGCCTTCCTGACCACCTGCTGCACCTGCAAGCTGGGTTTTTGCGACTCATGCACAAGGACCCCGAGGTCCCTCTGCACCGTCGCCTGTTGCAGTTTTTCTCCACGTAAGTAATAATCATTCCACTGGTCGGAACAACATTGAGGGCCGAAGGGCCTGTACTGCGCTGTAATGTTCTATGTTCTACCCGCACACCTTTGGACGGTGGGAGGAAACCGGAGCACCCGGAGGAAACCCACGCTGACACGGGGACAACGTGCAAACTCCACACAGAAGTGATCCAAGCCAGGATTCGAACCCAGGTCCCTGGAGCTATGAAGCAGCAGTGCTAACTACTGTGCCCCTAATGAGGGACATCCCGGGAAAGCCATGGGTGTGCAGGTTAGGGGGATTGGCCATGGTAAATTGTCCCCTTAGTGTCCAGCTATGTATACGTTAGATGGATTAGCCATAGTAAATGCATAGGGTTAGGGAGATAGGGTAGAGGGAAGGGCGTGGGTGGGATACTCTGTCAGAGATTCAAAGCAGACTCGATGGGCCGGAAGGCCTCTTTCTGCAGTGTAAGGATTCCATGGAAACATACCCCAGCCACCCAGATTACCCTTTGGGACACAAGCAAAATACCGCGGAAGCTGGAATCTGAAACAAAAGCAGAAAATGCTGGAAAATCTCAGCGGGTCTGACATCATCTGTGGAGAGAGAATAGCATCTGGATTACCCTTCCTCCGAGCTGTCTGGGATACGGGCAGAGGGAGGGGGGGGGCAATGTGGGGAGATTGACAAAATAATCCCAAGAATGGAACACGGCATTGTTCTAAAGCTTTGAGCCCAAACCCCACCTTCAGTCCTCCAGTGGATTGAAGAGATAAATATCTATCTCAGACCTCTGGGTATCTGCTCAAACTGAGAATGCAGTTTCGCAGCGTCCAAACCCACCTTCCAATCACCAAACATCCAGCCAAGGGATTGTGGTACACCAGCTGCGAGAGTTTGTACAGATTTTCAGGACTAATTGAGAGAATTAAAGAACAATAGTCATCGTCAGGGCCATCAATAAAAGCAAACAGAATAATGTCTGTTTGGATGCTGACAGCGGCAAGGAAGGTATTACAGAGGCTGATAGTGTGTGTTGGGTGGGTGGGGGGCATTGTTGGTAGGACACAGGTCAGCACTCTATATGAGTACAATAGTGCCCCTTAATCCAGCTCCTTCACAGACTGGCTGAATAACTGTTCCATATTAAACAGGTTATTTTATCTTATTCTTAAAGAAGGAACAGTCTTCAATCACTCTGTAACACGCCGGCAAATAATCTAACTCTACATAACACTCTGACAAAGGGTCATCCAGACTCGAAATATTAGCTGTATTCTCCCTCACAGCTGCTGAGATTTTCCAACATTTTCTGTTTTTGTCCACGTAACATTCTCCTTGCAGCTCCCTCTTCACATAACATCCACTCCAAACACCATAAGGTCTGCATTAGACATTGCTTTAGACTCCTTTCCTCTGCTGTGTGATGGTGACTTGATGCTTCCGGGATCCCTCTGCTTTATTGGTCACTCTCATTTTCTGAGCCTGAAGTGAGAGCTGGCTGACTATTTGACAGGGGAAGGCGTCACTGACAAACCCGATTCTGGCCTCATCAATATAATTCTCCGGCGCAATCGGAAGCACGAACTCTGTGTGGACTTTCTCCTTTGGTCCAGAGGGACTGGGTGAAGATGCGTCGACTCAACACGGGAGTTAAATCTGGATGGTTCCGTTACACAGCAGAAGTTATTTCACCATCTAGAGAATTTCAGAGTCTCATTTCCCCTCTTGAAAGGCTGTTGCCCTTTTCATTGCACTTCCCCAACTGTGTCTGTCTATGTGTGTGAGTCTGTGTGTCTGTCTGCGTGTGTATCTGTGTATATTGTCTGTGCGTCTATTTGTATGAGTATCTATTTGTGTGTGTATATCTGTCAGCGTGACTGCAACTGGCAAACACTTTTTAGTTTTTCCATGGCATATGAATGTAACTGGCAAGTTCAGCATTTGTTGCCCATTCCAAATTGCCCTTGAACTAAGTGTCTCTCCATTTCAGAGAGCAGTTGAGCTAAATTGCTGTGGCTGTGGAGTCACATATGGAACAGACCGGATAAAGACGGCAGATTTCCTTTCCTAAAGTACATTGGTGAACCAGATGGTAGTTACCACGGCCACCATTTGTATTTATTAATTGAATTGAAATTCCATCAGCTGTAGTGGGATTTGACCCCCCAGAGCATTAGCCTTGGGGCTTTAGATTGCATTACCACAACGCTATTCCCTCTCCCTAGACTGCAGGGTGACTTCAGTGCATCAGAATGCCCATGGGATGATGCCTGCAGCGAGGGATGGCGTCTGTCCCCTTTCCCCTTCCATCTCAACAGGACCAATCTTCAGAATGAGGGAATGAAAAATGCAGAGACAGACCCAGAGAGGGGGATAGTTACAAATTCATTGTCCCTCCATCTTAACATATTTAATATTCGGTGCAAACCTTGTCCGCCACCCACTCGCTTGCGACAGTATTGAAAGCACCGTGCATCATACCAGCAGCTCAGCCCCGTGAGAGATGTGTTTAATCGTTGAGTGCAGATCAATTATTGCATATATACCGACCTGGCGACTGCCTATGGCAAAGAACTGAACGGAACCTGCAAACACCTGAGTGTTAACAAACTGTGTGCATATTCGGGGCTGATATTTCAAATTCCAGCACGACCCAATACGGACACGAAGGGGGGAAGAGTAACTGCATTACATCATCTAGTTCATGAAATGATTATGAAGATCGTCAGCACAAAGAATTCACACACAGAACACTCATTCTGTGCGTTCATGTTAACACTGAGTCAGCACACCTGTCCCTGAGTCCTTATATCTATATGTCTGACTGTGTCTATTGGTGTTTCTCCGAGAGTCTCTGTATTTGTGTAACTGACATCCTTCCTTCCATTCTCTATTTGTGCCTCAGTGTGCTCCCTCAGCCCTCCCTCCCTCTCTGTCTGATTATGTCTGGATTTCTCTCTGGATCTGTCTCTGCATCTTTCATTCCCCTCTTTTTTTTACCCTTTAGTCAACTCTCCGATTAGTGTTTTGTGTGCGCCTTGTGTTTGATACATAGGTTATAGATATATAACATGTTGTGTGTACCTCTCCCCCTTTCTGACTATGTCAGTTTTTTCCCTAAATCTGTATCTGACCACGTGTAGATGTTTGGATCTATTGGCACCACACACCTTCAACTGGGACCCTGACTCTAGCTCCATCAACTGTGATTTTCCAGGTCAAGTCCTTGTTCCTGCCTTTCATTCGGGAATGTCTGAACGGGTTTAAACAGTAAACCTGTCAAAGTCATGTTGGCAGTCCAGTAGGATTACTCCAGGAATCTCAGCATTCTCAGCCTTCCTTCCCCGGTAGGAAAGGCAAACGTTGTTTACTACCAGAAAAATCCCATTCATAAACTAAAGTAACAAGCTGCAGGGTGACGGCGCAGTGTGTGTGTGTATGCTGAGGTGCAGCATGGCCTCGGTGCAACGATAGCAACTAGAGACAAACAGGGTTTTCCTTCTTCAATCCAAGATGCCATCCTTACCTGAACTTGCATGAAGGAGCCTCGGTAAAAGCAGCAAGCTGCTGCTGAGATCGCGCTCCACAAGCTGCACTTGTCAGTCATCCTCTCTTCTTCCAAAAGATGTATTTATAAATGACTGTAATCCAGTGTCTTACTCTGAGCTGGTGCAGATTCCTCCCACACCCTCACCTTGAATTACCGCCTGACGTTGCGGAGTTGAGGTACACATGGGTGGGATTAAAGGATCTGGGAAGAGTGCCGGTGCTGGGCACAGGAACAGCGAGAACTCCTTCCCTGTGCTCACCTCTCTCCTGCTGCCAGCTTGTGTCTCACTCACTGATTCACCAATGAGTGTCGGGAGCTGCCAGCACTGCCTCCCAGCTCATGAAAATTCAATCAGAGCCGGCGGGAATTGATGGGAGAACTAGCAATGCTGCTGGGATAGGAGAGGGGAATGAAGTGTGACCACCTCAAACCTCCCCCCCGCCCCCGGCCAACACCACTTCCAAAGAAATGCAAATCAAAAGCCCCTGGTCATCTCCATCCGACACTTAATCGATAGCTTGAAGCTCGGAGTCTCTCTCTGGACACTCCTCATTGAAGCAACCGGTTCTCACTTGGGTGGAAAGAGGGGCAGCAAAAAAAAACGTAAAGGACAGAATCTGGAACCGCCGCTTCCTGGCCGGACAGCCAGCCACAACCCAGGCTCCACACGCTGAATGAAACTGGTTACAGCTTCAGTGATTGAGTAGTGAGTCGCTCAGACACGCTTTTAATTACTGCAAAGATTAAAGGCAGCCTGGCTCTGTTCTAACACAGCAGTCTCCATCCGTGCTCCCCATTCTCTCTAATATATCCAGAGTGTGATATTCGCTATAATATATCCAGGATGTGAAATTCTCTATAATATGTCCTGCTCCCCAGCACTGCTACTTTCCTTTTGGCGTTCTTACTAATGGACTCTGGTTGTAACCTCCGTCCAAACCTCACCACCTGAGGACACTACTCTCTCCCGGCCCCTCCCCTCTACACACACCTGGCCCAAAACTGAAATCGCCTTTCCATTCTGCTAAGCTCATTCGCACACATCCAGACTTACTGGATAGAGCTCCAGAGGGAGGGATACTTGATGATGTTTCCCAATATCTAACTCTGGATCACTGAGGCAAATTAAAGCAACTCAACTATCTCTGAACACAACCTCTTATACCAGCAAATAATATAATATATGCAGGGTGTGATATTCCCTATAATATATCTAGGGTGTGATATTCCCTATAACATCTGCGGTGTGATATTCTCTATAATACGTCCAGGGTATGATATTCTCTCTAATCTCTCCAAGGTGTGATATTCTGTATAATGTATCCAGGGTGTGATATTCTCTCTAATCTCTCCAAGGTGTGATATTGTCTATAATGTATCCAGGGTGTGATATTCTCTATAATCTCTCCAAGGTGTGATATTCTCTATAATGTGTCCAGGGTGTGATATTCTCTATAATATATTCAGTAAGAAGTCTCACAACACCAGGTTAAAGTCCAACAGGTTTATTTGGAATCACAAGCTTTTGGAGTGCTGCTCCTTCATAGCAGTGTCCCGAAAGCGCAAGATTCCATATAAAGGTGTTGGACTTTAACCAAATGTTGTGAGACTTATTAATGTGCCCACCCCAGTCCAACGCCAGCATGTCCACACCATAATATATCCAGAGTGTGAACTTCTCTATAACATTTCCAGGGTGTGATATTCTCCATAATATATCCAGGGTGTGATATTCTCTCTAATATATCTAGAGTGTGATATTCTCTATAAAATATCCAGAATGTAATATTCTCTATAATATATCCAAGGTGTGAACTTCTCTATAATATATCCAGGATATGATATTCTCCATAATATATCCAGGGTGTGATATTCTCTTTAATATATCCATGGTGTAATATTCTATACAATATATCCAAAATGTGATTTTCTCAATAATATATCCAGAGTGTGACATTCTCTCTAATATATCCAGAGTGTGATATTCTCTATAATATATCCAGGGTGTGAATTCTCTATAATGTATCCAGGGTGTGAAATTCTCTATAATATGTCCAAGATGTGCAATTCTCTAATGTAAATGGAGTGTACTATTCGCTATACAATATATGCACAATGGATTATTCCTTTATGATATATTCAGACAGTTTAGTTTATTTATTAGTATCACAGTTAGGCTTACATTAACACTGCAATGAAGTTACTGTGAAAATCCTCCAGTCGCCACACTCTGGTGTTTGTTCGGGTACACTGAGGTAGAATTTATCATGGCCAATGCATCTAACCGGCACGTCTTTCAAACTGTGGAAGGGAACCGGAACACCCGAAGGAAACCCATGCAGGCATGTGGAGAACATGCAGACTTCGCACAGACAGTAACCTGCCGGGTCCCTGGCACCGTAAGACAGCAGTGCTAACCACTGTGCTACCGTGTGTGGAGGAAACATCACATTTATTCTGTTTCCTTCAATAACTAATCCCCTTGTATTTGAAAAAGTGGAAAAGCAATGTGTACCATCTACAATATACATCATGGCAATTCGCCAAGGTATCTTTGACAGCAACTCCAAAGCCTGCAGCCGCTACTACTTAGAAGAACAAAAGTAGCAGCAGCACCTGCAAGTTCCCCCTTTCAGTCACAAACCACCCTGATTTGGAAATATATTGCCATTCTTTCACAGTCGTTAGTTCAAATTCCTGGAACTCCGTCCCTAACAGCACATCAAAACTACATGGTCTGCAGCAGTTCATCTTGTCAAGGGCAATTAGGGACAGACGATAAATGCTAGCCTTGCTAGTGATACCCATCGCCTGTGAATGAATACAAAAATTCAAGCTTGTGCTAATTTTCTATAATGCAGATACAGAGGTTGCACGATGCCTGTAATATGTACAGGCTAAATTCCTCTCGTGGCATTATATATAAACAGGATGCTATATAGTTACAGGCTGATGGTCATATAACATAACTTAGCTTGACATTTCAGTGTAGTCCTGAAGGAGTGCAACATTGTTGGAAGGGCTGATTTGTGCATGAGACATTAAACTGAGACTCTGTCTGCCTGTTCAGGTGGATGGAAAAGATCCCATGACAGTTTGAAAGAAGAATAAGAGGCCAATTTCTCTCTCAATCAACACCATAAAGACAGTTTATCTCACCACTGTTTGTGAGATCCCTTATGTAAAAACTGGCCGCCGTGTTGATCTACGTAATGAAAATCAATTCATGAGCTGTGACATGTTTTAGGATGCCCTGGGGATGTGAAAAGTGCTATACAAATGTAGGTACCTCTTTAATAGATTCAGAGTGCTGTTATTCTTCTTTAAGATAGATATGTTTTGTTTTTTTTTGTTTGTGAGTATGAGCTGCATTAATTGCATTTCCTTAGTTACCCTTAGAAGGTGGATTCAATCCTGCTTCCTCTATCAACAATGAAAGGTGTGGGTTTGGTATATGCTTTATACAGTACTTCTGCCAGAGTCTTTTCTCCTTCCACTTGGTTTCTGCTTCACTACCTTTGTGGTCTGAAGGACTGGCCAAGATTGATTCCTGACTGGTAG
This sequence comes from Carcharhinus amblyrhynchos, assembly GCF_965287045.1. NCBI lineage: Eukaryota > Metazoa > Chordata > Chondrichthyes > Carcharhiniformes > Carcharhinidae > Carcharhinus > Carcharhinus amblyrhynchos. Next base: position 11,681,091 of record NC_137348.1, read on the forward strand.
CAAAATCCACTGACCATGAAGCATCGGTATCGGTACATTCCTTGGGATTGATGTGATTGTTGAGAAAATGACACTCATTTCTCATACCTCAGAAACAGAAAAAGGTTTGTCAAAAGTCCTGCCCAAGGTAAATGTCTAATTTAAATGTCTCATTATTAAACACATATCTATTATCCTCAATCGTTGGTTTCACAAATGATCTCATGGTCTGAAACATGTGACACAGTGGTTAGCACGGCTGCCTCACAGTGCCAGGGACCCAGGTTCGAGTCCCGACTTGGGTCACCGCCTGTGTGGAGTTTGTACATTCTCCCCGTGTCTGTGTTCCTCCGGGTGCTCCACTTTCTTCCCACAGTCCAAATATGTGCAGGTTAGGTGAATTGGCCGTGCTAAATTGTCCCTCAGTGTACCCAAACAGATACTGGAGTGTGACAACTAGGAGATTTTCACAGTACCTTCATTTCAATGTTAATATAAGCCAAAATGTGACTAATAAAAAAACCCAGCTGCTTCCACTGTGTTCATTTGACATCATCCAATAGAAACAATGCACATGGAATCGGAGAAGTGAGAGTTTCCACTTCTGGCCAGCTTGCTTAGTTTCCACAAGTCCCAGCAGCCATGTGGAAGTCAGACTGGGTGCGAGTGTGTTTTTCCATATTCTTTACACTGTCCTCATAATATATACAGAGTTTCCATGCAGCATATCATGAAGTCACATCCAATAACACTTCTATTAAGATCAAATAATTCAGTGGCAAGACCCTGTCAATCACAGCTGACCCCAATGGCAGTTCCTATGCATATAACTATTTATATTATTGGTAATAATAGATTGCTTTAGGTGAGTTTGAACCTGTGTCATATGATGCCAATACTAACATGTCAGTTTTTGCTGTGATCTGAAACCTTCAATTAAGTCGTGGTATTACAACTATGAGTTAGTTGTTCTTTACAGCTTTTGTCAAAAGAAAAGTAAGCAACTTAACAGCAGTACATTCCAAACATTGACACCTATTGGGTTCTCTTGCATATAAAACAAAAGTTGGTTCAGTACATTGATGATGCCTCTTTGTTCTTATTGCCAATGATAGTGTTTCTCCTTTGATTCCATGTGAGTTTTTTCTATTGAATGATTTCAAATGAAGACAGTGGAGGCAGGTGGGTTATTTCAGACCATGAGATCATTTGTGAAAACGTCCATTGAGGATAACAATGAGATATTTAAATTAGACATTTACCTTGGGCAGGACTTTTGGCAAACTTTTTTCTGTTTCTGACGGATGAGAAACGAGTGTCATTTTCTCAACAATCACATCAATCCCAAGGCACGTACTGACACATTCAGTCATTGCTCATGTTGTCTTTGGATAGAAGGGCAATATTTTCAGCTGGATATATATTTTTCTGCACTCTTCTCTCTCTTTTCCTGCTACAAGCATTGTTTTTTTAAAAGTTTATTTATTATTGTCACAAGTAGGCTTAGAGTAACATTGCAATGTTGCAATGAAGTTACTGTGAAAATCTCCTAGTCGCCACACTCTGGCACCTGTTCCTGTACACACAGGGAGAATTTAGCATGGTCAATGCACCCAACTAGCATGTCTTTCAGGCTGCAGGAGCACCCAGAAGTAACCCACACAGACAAGGGGAGAACACGCAGACTCCGCACAGACAGTGACCCAAGCCAGGAATCGAACCCGGGTCCCTGGCGCTGTGGGGCAGCAATGCCAACTACTGTGCCACCGTACCTTCCTTTTCTTCAGGCCATTAATTGGATCTATATATACAATAGGTTCTATATCTGTTATAGAAGCTGGTAGCCTAGTGGGTTTTAGTATAAAAAAGCTGCTTCATGGTCAGTGGATTTTTCTGCCAGTCAGGAATTAATCTCGACCAGTCCTTCAGATCACAAAGGTAGTGAAGCAAAAAGCAAGTGGAAGATAAAGAAACTCTGGCAGCAGTATTGTAACAAAGCATATACCCAACCCACCCATGGTGTTGCTGATGTGGAAGAAGGATTGAATTCACCCTGGTAATTTTGAATACTGTACAATTTGTAGGTATGTTGTGAGCAACTGGCCTTAGCAGCATTCACCTGCAGGCTGTATTGAGGCTTATCTGAGTCAACAGCCCCGACACACTCCAGAGAATCTTGTTATATATTCTTGGGTTGTAGCTAGTAAGGCTGGCATTTATCATCCATCCCTGGTTGCTCTAAGTTGTTGTTGGAATGGTTTGATTTAAGTGGCCTGCTAGGCCACTTCAAATGGCGTTTAAGAGTCAACCATGTTGGTGTGGGGTTGGAGTCACATAAAGGCCAGCCTGGGTAAGGTCAAAAGATTTACATCCTTTATGGGCTGAAATCCAATATGAAAGGATATGGAGAGAGTAAACAGTCCCTGAGCCATCAATAGCAATGAGACCAATGCTTACATTACAGGCTCTCAAAATTAAGGGTGGAGTAAGGAGGAAGATTTTAATTCAATTGATTACAGGAGCCTTATTGCTTTGTACGAACCAGTGCTTGTATTTGCGCATGATCCTTTCCTTGCTATTTTCTAGACAGGAGTCTGAAGAGAAGAACCCTATTATTTCCATATACCTATTGTAAAGCCCTTACCTGGAGTTGCCAACTCTGGTCAAATGTATGCCTATGGGTTTGATCACATGACCACCACCCCCCCTCCAACCACCCCTTTAAAAACCACCGTTTATGCTGCTGCCAATGTTTTTGGCACCGGCAAAGGAAAGTGATTAATAAAAAGAACAAAAACACACACAATGTTTTAAAAAGATAAATTCAAAAATCCTCCCAATGATTTTCTTCCTGGGTTGCTCACAGCAGTAACTAATCCTTAATTCCCAGGGAGTCCAGGGCAATCCTGAAGAATTGACAACCCTTTCTGTACTGCTGTCTCCGATCAGCCAGGTGAACATACACTATGGAGGGTTAGACTTGGGAGTCTTCTGGTCTGTATGGGTCTGATAGTCACTCTTCAATCAGCTAAACCTCTAGCTGGAAGAGGAGGGGTGCAGTTTAGCATATAGTCTGTTTTTCGGAAAGCTAAGTTAAGTTTATTTATTAGTGTGACAAGTAGGCTTATATTAACACTGCAATGAAGTTACTGTGAAAATCCCCTAGTCGCCACACTCTGGCACCTGTTTGGGTACACTGAGGGAGAATTTAGCATGGCCAGTGAACCTAACCAGCATGTCCATTGGACTGTGAGAGGAATCCTGTGCACCTGGAAGGAACCCATGCAGACACAGGGTGAACATGCAGACTTCAGACAGACAGTAATCCAAGCAGGGAATTGAACTTGGGTCACTGGTGCTGTGGGGCAGCAGCGCTAACCACTGTCAGCTATAAGGTCCATTAAGATAAAGGCAAAATACTGCAGATGCTGGAATCTGAAACAAAAACACAAAATGCTAGTAAATCTCAGCAGGTCTGACAGCATCCCTGGAGAGAGAATAAAGTCAAAGTTTCAAGCCTGGATGATCCTTTGTCAGAGCTGACGAAGCATCATCAAGACTTGAAACGTTGGCTGTATTCTCCTCCACAGATGCTGTCAAACCTGCTGAGTGTTGCCAGCATTTTCTGTTTGTGTATACAATCCATTACTTGGCAGCATTATGAAGACAGCCAGTTAGATTGGGGAGGGAGGGTGTTAATTGTTGAACATGTTGAATTGATTTGAAAGATATTAACCATACCACAATTTAATACTGACCAGCTCCTTAGTGGGATGGATCTATACATCAGCACCCATAAGGAGTCCTACCTGGCCTTTATGTGGTTTAATTCGTTGCTCTGCAGGAATGTGTTGCTGAGTGCAATTCAATGATTGTTCCATTATCCCATTCTTTTAAACTAGATCATAATTGTTCTCTAACACTCACAGGGAGATTTGATCACTGAGAACAGATAGGGAGGGGGAATAAATCTGTCTCAGCCTCTCACCATCAGCAGTGATGGAGGGAGAGAATGCACATGGGGTGGATTTAAATAGTTAAATAAATAATATAATTATAGTAAGCATGGACGAAAGATTTTGATGTATATATAATTTTCCAAAACAATATTTTGTGTCAGCCTGAGAATAAGCAATGAAATCTCAGTCACTTTTCACTGGAAGTGTGCAAGGGTCCTTGGTGTATCACTGATATTTTTCCCCCTGTGTTCTGTGTTGGAGCAGCTAATCTTGGCTCAGTGTCTCCCTTAGGACAGTATTCCCCAAAACCACAATACACTGCACTAAACAAAATATTAAAAACATGAAGCTCAGCGTTACCTGCTGTGGTACTGGTATTTGGTATAACAGTAAAATGAATTTGGTTTAAGTTTATTCATTATTGTCACAAGTAGGCTTACATTAACACTGCAATTAAGTTACTGTGAAAATCCCCTAGTCTCCACACTCTGGTGTCTGTTTGGGTACACTGAGGGAGAATTTAGCATGGCCAATGCACCTAACCAGCATGTTTTTGGAGGCGGAAACTGGAGCACCTGGAGAAAACCCCCACAGACACAGGGTCTGTGCAGACTCTGTACAGATAGTGACCCAAGCTGGGAATTGAACCCAGGTCCCTGGCGCTGTGAGGCAGCAGTGCTAACCACTGTGCCACCATGCTGCCCACTTCTTTAGTGAGGTTGCTTGAGGGATAAATATTGTTTCCTTTGACTCTCTGTTTATTCTTCAAATAGAGTCATGGGATTCCTCATGTCCATCAGAGAGAGCAGATAAGGCTTCAGTTTAATGTCTGATCCAAAAGCCGCCCTCTGACAGTGCAACACCCCCCTCAGCACTGCAGTGAGAGCGTTATGCTGGATTTTGTGCTCAAGTCTCAAGAACAGCTTCTTCCCTGCTGCCATCAGACTTACAATGGGCCTACCTTATATTAAAGTGATCTTTCTCTACACCCAAGTCATAGCCCACGGGCAGCACGGTGGGTCAGTGGTTAGCACTGCTGCCTCACAGCGCCAGGGACCCAGGTTCAAGTCTGGTTTCGGGTCACTGCCTGTGTGGAGTTTGTACATTCCCCCTGTGTCCACATGGATTTCTTCTGGGTGCTCTGGTTTCCTCCCACAGTCCAAAGATGTGCGAGTTAAGTTGATTGGCCATGCTAAATTGCCTTAGTGTCAGGGTACAATCAGGGTAAATATGTAGGGTTACGGGGATAGTGCCTGGTGGGATTGTTGTTGGTGCAGGCTTGATGGGCTAAATGGCCTCATCCTGCACCATATGGATTCTATGATTCTATTCTGCACCCTCTCCTTTCCTTCTCCCCTATGTACTCTATGAACGGTTTGTTTTGTTTGTATAGCATGCAAGAAACAAGACTTTTCACTGTATCCCAATACATGTGACAATAACAAATCAAATCAGTCTCTGGACTGAACACGCAGTGCAAGTGCTAACCACCGAATCAAGGTTTTACAAGGCTGATATAAATGCAAATTGAAGCAGCTGAAAGGGTTAATGGTTTCCAGCGACATTGCCGTATCTGACTGATGCACCAGCAAATGTGTCATGGTTAGCAAAAAAAAATTCTCTTTTTTTCTTCTGTTCAGTTTGTTCAGCAAGTTCTCTGTCCACAGAACCACAAAACGCCTGATGTAGCTGAGGCAAAAAAAAATCCTGTGTACAATTGGGTGAGAGAGGTCCTTGTTTGATAGCAGCGCGTTAGAAAATAGATGAGCAGACTGTTCAGAGTTGAAAGGGATTTAAATAATTGAATTCAAGTACAAGCTATGTGCAGAGTAGGATAAAGGAGCAAGTCATGTGCCCCCACCCCCATGAGTTCACTCTCCCTAGAGTCCTAACTCATTGTTGTGTCGAGTCCCTAATCTCTGCAATTAAAGTCACATTGAATGCCAATTGGAGCCCTATTCAAGACGCCATGTTCAATTTAGGAGTACTGGAGCTAAACTGCTACAGCCTTAGGCCTCAGGTACAATAGAAATAATAAGGTTACAATGAGGTCTATTATTCCTAGACTGATGGAGATATTACACCACAGAGAGACTCCTCCCTCCCTTTACTAATTCTTTTTGATTGTTACTCCCCCTCCTCTCAGAATTGTTTCTTTAGAGGATTCTGCTTCCTCCCCGTATCTTTATAATAGATTATTTGGGGGAACAATCATAATGTGGCATCTCTGATTATAGGATGTTTTGCCATATTTTTTTTTAACGACTCAATGGGCCGAATGGCCTCTTTCTGCACTGTAGGGATTCTGTGAACATGAGCAAATTCATAATCTGTATATTTGGACTCCCTCACATCTTCTCTAATCTACTCTATTAAACACTTTCATTATCTGAAATGTGCCTAACAGGTCATCCCTGTTCCCTAAAAGGAAGAACCCAAGCCAAAAAAGAACAAAGGAAAATACAGGCTGTTCAGCCCTCCAAGCATGTGCTAATCATGATGCCCTACCTATGCTAAACAAAACCTCCTGCTCTTACTCGGTTTATATACTCTATTCCCTCCCTATTTATGTACCCATTCAATCTCCTGATAGTTGTAACCTCTCAATTCATGCATTGATCTTTTTTGCACTCCTCCAGACCCTCCATATTCATTATTACAATACGAGGATCAGAAATGTTCATAAAACCCCAAGTGCAGCATAACCAAGGTTCCATACAAGTTTAACGTCACTTCTTTTCAATTCCATCCCTTTGAAAATGAACACCAGTTCTTGGTTTTAAATTGTCTTCATACCCATCACTTCTTTTACTGATCTGTGAATGTCTACCCCATTTAGATTTATTATCCAAAGAGTGAGCGGTCCATTTATGATTTCTATCAAATAACCTCACACATATATATTTTGGAATTCACTTGCCAATTAAACACCCATTTGCAACTTTATCGATGTCGACTAGTATTTTGAAGCGGAAAACAGCAGGAGGAAAGTATGCTTCAAACGATGAATTTATTTTATGGATGGCATTTTGGCACAGTGGTTAGCAATTGCTGCCTCACGGCGCCAAAAATTTGTGTTCGATTCCAGCCTTGGGTAACTGTGTGGAGTTTACACATTCTCCCCCTGTCTATGTGGGTTTCCTCCAGGTGCTCTGGTTTCCTCTCACAGTCCAAAAATGTGTGGGTTACGTGGATTGGCCATGCTAAATTGCCCCTTGGTGTCCAAAGGTGTGTAGGTTAGGGGGATTAGTAGGGTAAATGTGAAGGGTTACAAGGATAGGGCGGGAAATCTGGGTAAGATTCTCTGTCGGAGAGTCAGTGGAGACACAGTGGGCCGAATGGCTTCCTTCTACACTGTAAGGATTCTGTGATTTATTAAAGAATTGCAACTGTGAAGTGCTATCAAGCACAGTAATGGTGAAAAGAGTGACAGTCAGTTTGCTCATTAAAAACACTTCAGATAAATCAGCAGTGGAAGCTGAAAAATGGGCATCTGAAGTGCCCAGAATGGCATTAAACACATTGTTAACAATTAATTGGTACATATTGTATTTATTTTATGCAGAACTGCATCAAGCACTGCCCAGGTCAGTTGTAGCTCAGGTCAGATTCAGGTTCCCACTATGCTGCTCCAACAGTGTTCCCAACATCAGGCCAGCACCTCATAAAGCATTAATGCGGCACGCTCAATTTCCTACAACAGACGTCCCCGCGGGGTTGGCCAGACTGCCACTTACTGCCAGCTTTCCTCTGTGTGGCCATGGCCAAACATTGGGTTGGGATCAACTCAAGCACACTGCAGCCAGCAATTAGGAAAGTCTCATATTCTATCCATTGAGCTGGATTTAAGCTGAGGTCCCAGAGGTAACTGGCCCACTGCACCAGTAAGTATTGCCACTTGGACAGGGATGTGGAGATGGAGTCAGCACATCTGTGATGTGCGAGACTCATTTACTGAGATAATCTGCATTCCTGCTGCATACTGATTATGTTTGTAATATTAATTAACCAGCCGGAGTAACTCGTTTCTCACTATCGACCCAGCCGACCTGAGTGATGTTGACACTATTGCTTCGTAAGGGATTTTTTTTCATTCCTGCATGCTCTGGCATGGAGTTGTGATTCCATTTGCAGGGTTTATTGATAATGCAGCCTGTGCCTGGAGGAACTTGCAGACTACTTGCTCCTTAATTGACAAAATCCAGGTGTTTTTGAATTCAAAGGGGTATCCTGTCACCCAAGCAGAAGCCTGGGAGTTACGTTTACATGTGACTCAGTGACAAATTTCAGTGCTCATTATGCCAGCTGCCACCTGGGAACCATAGTTAATTGTACGTCTTTACCACTCAGCTGATAATGGTCCTCACTCTTATTATTTTGCAATGATTTTTTTGGAGCTGGAGTGGGAGTGCTGTTTTTAACCACTGTGCCACTTTTCCCCATCATTTTCATAGAATTATCGAAACCCTACAATGCAGAAAGAGGCTATTCGGCCCATCGAGTCTGCACCAACAACAGTTCCACCCAGGCCCATTTCCCCTGGCTCACGTATTTACCCTGATAACTCTGCTGAACTAAGGGGCAATTTAGCATGGCCAATCCACCTAACCCGTACATCTTTGGACTATGGGAGGAAACTGGAGCATCAAACCCTGGGCATACTCTCTTCCATCTTCTTCCGTCAGGAAAAAGGTACAAAAGTCTGAGGTCACGTACCAACCAACTCAAGAATAGCTTCTTCCCTGTTGCCACCAGACTTTTGAATGGACCTACCTTGCACTAAGTTGATTTTTCTCTACATTCTAACTGTGACTGTAACACTACATTCTGCACCCTCTCCTTTCCTTCTCTATGGCTTGTCTGTATAGCATGTAGGAAACAATACTTTTCACTGTATACTAATACATGTGACAATAATAAATCGAATCAAATCAAATTTCCAACAGATCATCCAACCCCGGCCCCATCCCCCCACATGCTTACCCGGCTAATTCCCCTAACCTACACATCTTGGGACACTAAGGGGCAATTTAGCATAGTCAATCCACCTAATCTGCAAAACCTTGTGGGAGGACACTGCAGCATCCGGAGGAAACCCATGCCAATACAGGGAGAACTTGCAAATTCCACACAGACAGTGACCCAAACCGGAAATTGAGTCTGTGTCCCAAATACGTTACTGGGATGAGCGAAATGGGGAGACAATAGACTAAAATTTTCTTGATTGCAATGGTTTAAGCATGAATGATGGATGATCAATAGGTTTCAGACAGATCTAGGTAGAAACATGTAACTTGAACCCAATTGGCTAAATTCAGGTGCAGCTTTGGATTGGCCTAGAGGGACCACTAGTGGCGAGAGCAGGAAACAGCATGTAAATAAAATTGAAAGAAAGGGGAAGGGCTCTAATATCTAATATATTAAGATCACCATCACGGGAGAGTGGCCACTCTCCTAAGCTTGAAATGTCTCAATCGTAACCATTTGGTCTTGTTAAACTTGAGATAGCATGACTGAGGAAACAGAACAGGAGGTTTTGTTTGCTAATTGTGTTTTTAAAAATGATTTCACAAGATCTAAGCATCATTGACCAGGCTAGCATTTGACACCAATCCCTAATTTCCCCGAAAAAGCAAGTTGCCTTCTTTACCTGCTGCAGTCCATGTGCTGTAGTTAGGTGCTGTAGGGAAGGGACTTTTAGGATTTTGACCCAGTGACAATGAAGAGACATTTCCAAGTCAGGATGGTGTGCGATTTGGAAGGGAACCTGCAGGTGGTGATGTTGCCATGTGTCTGCTGACCCCCAACCAGTCCCTGCCTCATCCAGTGCTGCCTCTGCCTTACTCTGCTCCCCTCATTCTGTTCCTGCTCACCCTGCCTTTCCCTCACCCTGCCTCCCCTCACGCTGCCTCTGCCTTGCTCTGCTTCCGCCTCGCTCTGCCTCCCCCTCACTCTGCCTCCCCTCACTCCGCCTCCCCTCACCCTGCCTCTCCCTGCCTCTGCCTTACCCTGCCTCCCTCTCACTTTGCCTCTGCCTCACCCTGCCTCCCCCTCACCCTGCCTCTGACTCACCCTACCTCCACCTCACTCTGCTTCCCCCTCACCCTGCCTCTGCCTCACTCTGCCTCCACCTCGCTCTGCCTGCCCCTCACCCTACCTGGGCCTCACACTTCTTCCCCCTCATCTGGCCTCCCTGCCTTCCCCTCACCCTGCCTCCACCTCACCCTGCCTCCTCCTCACCCTGCCTCCACCTCACCCTGGCTCCCCCTCACTCTGTCTCTACCTCAGCCTCCTTCCACCTCACCCAGTCTCTGACTCACTCTGTCTGAATCTGCCTCAGTCTGCCTCATCTGACCTCTGCCTCCTTTTGTTTCAATGTCATTGCAAGCACAAGGCACTGTGATTGAGATCTATCAAAAAAATTCATCAACATTCTGGTTGATCAAGGCACTGCTCTGTATTAATGATGTCATTGCATCTGCCAGCCTGTTTCCTTCCAAAAGAGGAGATTTCTCATTGGCCAGGACCATAGCTGGTCATTTCTGTTACAGATATGTCTACTAATGGGGAGGCATAACACACCGTGATATCCCCTGGCAGTAGGGTAGGTTCAATTCCACCAAGGGAGAAATGTCCCATGGCTGGCATAACCATTTGATTTAAAAGCCAAGGGGTTGCTCTGACCAAGAACTACTCCCCTTTAATACAGCAACAAATTGATATCAATCTGAGCTTGCAGCTGGCTGGATAAAAGGGAGGGGGAAGAACACATCAGTGAAAGAGACTGCAAACTACCCGCCTTCTTTATGATGGTGATGGGATATGGGGAAAAGCCGACAATCCAATTAGGCTAACGTAACAAGCTTGAGAGGCTGCTGGGTCATCGAGATACAGTGAGTGTCGCTACGCAGGCTTCCTCTGAAATGTCATGTGCATCCCTCCTCTGCACACAGTGTTCCTACTCATCGTGTTCATTTCCCCTTCGTCCCCACCTCAATCGGACATGAGTACCACGAGTCGTAGCACTCCCAGCAGGGAAATAAACTGAGAGCAACCAATCTCCAAACAGGAAACAATGATATCACCCCCGAAACAGGTCCAAGATCATTAAAAAATGTGCAGATCGAGGCAGGATTTCCACCATGCATCACCAGTAGCAGAGGGAGAGGATCTGAAGGTGTAAATATTTTTCACTGCCCAGTTTCATTTTACAGTTAAAACATTGAAAGACAGATGGCTGCTGGTGTTACAGCCCAAGCTCCCAATGACACTTATATCCCAGATGCCAATGACATATCCCACTCCAAGCACAAAAGGACCTTCCTCACAATCAGAACTCTGGTTGCTGAACATGTCCATTAGAACATGTGCACGTTGATTGGCTGGAAGGCACTGTGGGATATCCAGAAGTCATGAAAGGTGCTATATAAATGCACATTCTTTCTTTACATAGTACCCACAACCCAATCAGACACTCAAAATATAAGAAGTGTCATTTAGCAACTCCAGTGCTTTGTGCAGATGGCAAACCGATACAACCTAGAAGAGGTTCTCAGATTGTAAAACATTGTCACTTCATGTCCATGAACACTCCTTATTAATGATGTTACTGGAGATCGCAGAGTAAGGTTTGGGATTGGTATATATACAAAATATTGCAGACCCCCAGAGTGCCCATCAACAAAGAACAACTGCGAGGTAGAATGAGTATACTGTGTTCTCCCTTTAAAATTGTTGGGATCATTTGCAGTCTTTTTCCCTTTTTAAGGGAACTATATTCTTTAACTTGGTTAGAATCACAGAATCCTGTAGTACAGAAGAGGCCCTTCAACCCATCGGGTTTGCACCGACGCATGAAAAGGCCTGACCTGCCCACCTAATCCCACTTGCCAGCACTTGGCGCATAGCCTTGTATGTTATGGAATGCCAAGTAGTCATCCAGGTACTTTTTAAAGGATGTGAGGCGTCCCACCTCCACCACCCTCCCAGGCAGCACATTCCAGACTGTCACCATCCTCTGAGTAAAAAAGTTTTTCTTCAAATCTCCTCTAAACCTCCCACCCCTCACTTTTAACTTGTGTCCACTCGTAACTGACTCTTCAACTAAGGAGAACAGCTGCTCTCTATCCATCCTGTCCATGCCCCTCATAATTTTGAATACTTCAATCAGGTCAGCCCATGGTCCTAACCCATCTTCATCAAAGATATTAAATTAAAAATATAGAAGTGGCACAGTGGTTAGCAATGCTGCCTCATGGTGCCAGGGACCCGCGTTTGATTCCAGCCTTGGGTGATTGCTTTGGGTGCGGAGTCTACATATTTTCCCTGTGTCTGCGTGGGTTTCCCCCAGGTGTTCTGGTTTCCTCCCACTCTCTAAAGATGATGGTGAGATGGATTGGCCATGCTATATTAACCCTTAGTGTCCATAAAGATGTGTATGTTAGATGGATTAGCCATGGTGAATGTATGGGGTTATGGGGATAGTCATGATGTGGAGATGCTGGCGTTGGGCTGGGGTAAACACAGTAAGAAGTCTCACAACAGCAGGTTCAAGTCCAACAGGTTTATTTCATAGCAGACGCCACTTGCTTTTGGGGCTCTGCCCCTTTGTCAGGTGAGGAGGTCACTCACCTGATGAAGGGGCAGCACCAAATAAACCTGTTGGACTTGAACCTGCTGTTGTGAGGCTTCTTATTGTGTCATGGGGATAGGGCAGAGGAGAGGGCCTGGGTAAGACACTCAGTCGGAGAGTAGTGCAGACTTGATGGGCCGAATGACTCTTCTGCCCTGTAATGATTCTATGCTGATTTTGTGATATTGCAGAACAGTTCACCACAGACATTTTGCAGTAATAGGTTGCGATGGCACAACACTTGATGTCATAGAACCCCTACAGTGCAGGAGACCATTTGATCCATCAAATCTGCACCAACCACAATCCCACCCAGGCCCTATTCCCATAACCCCACATATTTATCTTGCTAGTCCCCCTGACACTAAGGCAATCTAGCATGGCCAACCAACCTAACCTGTGCATCTTTGGACCGTGGGACGAAACCGGAACACCTGGAGGAGATCCACGCAGACACAGGGAGAACATGCAAACTCTACACAGAGAGCGACCCAAGCCAGGAATCAAACCCGGGTTCCTGCCGCTGTGAGGTAGCAGTACTAACCATTGTGCCACCCTGCCAATGTATGATGGAATGCTGATGTGTTAGTTTGAGATCAAATTAATTACATTACACTGCTTTAAATAATTTTAAAAAGTTAAATTGCTTAGATAACATCAGTTCACTAAAACTTTTAATTTTACCAAGGCTCTTGCAGGTACCTTCTGCTCACTTCCTGAGATGTCAGGTCTTTTATTTTGCTTTATGACTCTATGCAATTAATGAAAAGGACTTTCATATTCACAACTGTCCCCTATAGCCAAGGTGAAGAATGTAAGGGGAAGCATCCCGTCTCCCACTACCTCAACTTTTAGCAGCCCAATGATTACACAAAACATACTTAGTAACCCTGTCAAATGTATCAGACACAGAAGCCACTAAATCCTGCAGCTTTGCACCTAGTGTTCTACTAGACAGGCCCCCTTTTAATTCTGATTCTCATGCCTCACAAACATCAGGAACACTTTTGTGCACCACTTTTGTGTAGGCGTACATTTTACAATTTTGTTCCACATAATACCAGAGCAAATCTTTCCCAAGCGCACAAATTGGATATGGTCAAAATCCTTTTACTATATCTGAAAATTTGTAAAAGCAGGAGATGCCCACATTCTAAGCCTTTTGGATCCTCTTATGAATCAACCACAGTCGCCAATGACATCCCTGTCCCTTGCCACCTCCCAGCCTCAGTCCTGGTCATTACCCGTGTGTTTATTGTCCAAAGCCAGAAGTTCACTTATAAGGTGTAAAATTCAACAACAACTTGTAAGCGACTGTGGGAGAGGTGGGGGGGACAATGGTCCTGTCAAATGCTCCACACTTCATTAATCCTGCACTATACAGCTCATAAAGTTTATTAGGCTGAGATAAGGAAACACAAAATAGACCCAGTGCCATTGAAACAACAGGAGCCCACAGCAAACATTTACACAAGTACTGCTTGCCTCCCCGCCTCCATCTAACACAGCAGACCAAAATTGAGATTACAAATGAGACCCCATTTATCGTTAACATTTTCTTTTGTTTTCATTCCCTATTTGTTCCTCCCCCATTGCTGAAAATGGCAACTCCTTCTGGCATAGATTCACACAGGAACTGACTGCCCTCCAGTATTTCAGCCAAGTGAAACCTTTTTGTTATATGCAGGACCTGTGCATCCCCCACTTATTTCACTCACCATGGGTGTCCATGTCATCAGCCACCCAGGCTCTAAGCACTGGATTTCACTCCTGAACCCTCACCCCTACTTCTTTGACAAAGCTTTTAGCTCAGTGTCCTCTTATTTTCTTAAGGCATTCAGTGTCAGCTTTTCTTCTGATAATGCTGATGTGAAGAACCTTGGGTTGTTTCACTGTGTTAAAGACACCAAGGAGACATTTGTTGTTGTTGTAAATAGACCACTTGCCTGGGGTCATCAACCCTGTATCTAAACCCAACCTGTCCTCCACCCATTTACTTTCTGAGTGAGATCATGACTGGTGGTGAGGAATTGGTACTCTGGTTGGTTTTAATTGTTGCCTTTATTTACCCATTATCGGTCCAATGTTCTGCTTAAGGCCATGATCTTTACACAAATTGGAATGATTTCTGCTGAATTGGATATCCTCTAGACTGGCTTAGTCTAGATTTCAAATACTCTGATCTCCTCATCAGGAAAATTCCAATTCTAATTCTTTGGTAGAAATAAACTGTTCAGTGAACCCGGGCAGAGACCCTTTGTGCTTTGTGTCAAACTTCTTTACATTTGGGAACTGAGTGTAAACTTTGCTTGGCCAGGATTTCTTTTAAGCAAATGTCTTTCAGATCATTACATTCCCTCGGCGTTGACAGCCAGAAAGCGACAGAGTGCTAACAATCACCAACTGTGTACTGAGTTCATTCAAACCCTTCATGTTTCCCTTGCTGGGAAACCCGTACAAAAGCCTCTCTTCTCTTTCCCTTTATCTCACAACAGAAAGAATGGCAAAGGAAGGAAAATCACCCGGATGGCTTCATTCTTAGGGTTAAGGAGGAAAATAAGAAAGAGCGAAGCAAATCCCAATGTTTTCACAATGTTTAACACAAAGCTCTCTCTTGTTCAGAGATTGGAGTGATGCAGAACCAAGATTTCGGTCTAGTATTTTTGCTCCCATGATTCAGAACCCTCTTCAGCTACTTCTAGCCATTGAATTCTCAAATCAGTGGGTCCCATTAATCCTCCTTCCTGTCTCTCTCTCTCTCTGATCTACTTATACGAGAGTCATAATACTTTTCTAACTTTCCTCTCTTGTTCCTCCTCAGCAGCAAGTGCAGCATCCAAATGTTCTTCCCCTTGCTCTTTGCAAACTCATCATTATTAAATTCAAGATGGACTGCCCCTGATGGAAAACAGTGGAACACCTCATTCCCTGCGCTGGTCCGCCTGGAACCTTGCAGGCTTTAAGCCCAACATTGGAGTCACCTTAATCACTCCTTCTTGATTTATTTCATTCTGTCTCCTACTCTTAGCAACCTTGGTGACATCCTGCACAATGGGTCTTTGCTCCTTCCCCCAGATCGCTCAATAAGAACAAATTGGTGCAAATATCATGGTTTTGTTGAGCTCAGTCTTATATCCGGTAAAAATATCGAAAGCAAGTTAGAAATAGAATTTGTTCAAAACTTGATTTAATGTCTCAAGTTCTACTTTGAAATTCAAATTTGGACTAATAAGCTTCTTGAAGAAACAATGTCACATCATAAGATGGTAAATCTTTATAAAAATAATGGTTTTGCCTCAGTTGTGAATTCAATTCTGGGCACTGTACTTTAGGAAGGATTTTATAGCTTTGGAGAGGGTACAGAAGAGATTTAAAATTTATTTATTAGTGTCACAAGTAGGCTTACATTAACATTGCAATGAAGTTACTTTGAGAAATCCCCTAGTCACCACACTCCAGAGCCTGTTCGGGTACACTGAGAGAGAATTTAGCACGGCCAATGCACCTAACCAGCACATCTTTCGGACTGTGGGAGGAAACACATGCAGACATGAGGTGAGTGTGCAGAGTCCGCACAGACAGTGACCGAAGCTGGGAATCGAACCCGACCCTGGCACTCTGAGGCAGCAGCACTAACCACTTTGCAGAATGGTACCTGGGATGAGGGACTTCAGTTACATTGGGGGAGACTAGATAAGCTGGGGTTTCTCTCCTTGGAGGAGAGATTAGAGGGAGATTTAACTGAGGTGTTCAAAATCATGAATGGTTTTAATAAAGTAAATAAAGAGAAACAGCTACCTGGTGATCGGCAAAACAACAGGACTATGGACCAGGTGGAGGTCGGAGAAATGGAATTAATTGGATAGCTCTACTATAGCACTGGTATAAGCCTAATGGGCCAGATGGACTCCTTCTGTGCTGTATCATTCGATAATTCTATGATGGGGAAGTTACAGAATTCTTATTTTTCACCCATTCATCCAGTTTGTTAAATATCTTACATGCTCAATGACATTATAATTCAGTTGCTTGTTTGAGGACTAGCTATAATTGATGAAGATTGAGACTCTGCATAGGTCTGCATTGATGTGGAGATGCCAGCGTTGGACTGGGGTAAACACAGTAAGAAGTCTTAACAACACCAGGTTAAAGCATTCTCCAAGGCGGCCTTCATGACACATGACAATGCAGAGTCACTGAGCAGAGACTGATAGCCAAGTTCCGCACACATGAGGACGGCCTCAACCGGGATCTTGGGTTCATGTCACACTAGCTGTAATGCCCATGACTTGCCTGGACTTACAAAATCTCACTAACTGTCCTGTCTGGAGACAATACACATCTCTTTAACTTGTGCTTAATGCTCCCTGCACCTTCAAGACTTGATTAGCTGTAAAAACTCGCTTTTCAATCATTATTCTGTAATTTGCGCCTTTAATCTTATTTATGCCTTTATATGCCCTGTTTGTGAAAAGATCTCCCCCTCACCTGATGAAGGAACAGCAAGTGCTCCAAAAGCTAGTGGCGTTTGCTACCAAATAAATCTATTGGAGTTTAACCTGGTGTGGTAAGACTTCTTACTGTGTTTACCCAGTTCAACACCGGCATCTCCACATCATGAGTACCATCGACACCACAAACTGCCGACTCCAAGTGAAGAGGATCTTCAAGAAAATGGCGCATATTGACACAGACATCAAGTTTCTACAAATATGCAAGAAAGCAGACAAGATACCGAAAGGGCAACAGATCACAAACACACTCAGGTCAACCTATAACACAGACTACTCTGAGAGACCTTGCCGTCACACCTCTCTCACACTCCTCAATTATCTCATACACTAGCTCTACAGCAAACGCCGCATCCTGGAAACCAAGATAGAGTCCAAACTCTCAACTTGCACTCAGGACGCAAATCTGCTGTGAAACTCTGCCAAGCAGATGAGCAACGGAACTACACCATCTACATGCACAACCAGGAACATGAAACTTGAGAAACTCGGCATACCACCAGCAGCAACCAAGCCTCCCCTGGCACCATAGTAGAAAACAGTACCACCGCAGGGATGTCCATTGTCAATTTGTCAGACGACACACTTCAACCAGATGAAATCGAAGTTCTCAGCCGAGGGCTCAATTTTTGCCCCACTACCAAAATAGATCCTATCAGTCTCGCAGCAAACACAGAGGAATTCATCAGGCAAATGAGGCTGCGGGAGTTCTTCTACAAACCCCAAGAGGCCAACAGCGAACACAATAAAACAGCCAATGAACCGGAATAGCTGACAGAGAGATCTGCAGTGCAGCAACCAAAGAGGAAAGAGTCGAATTGGACTCCTCCGGAAGGCAGCTGCCCTTGACTTGACATGTACGCCCAAGCCATCAGGAGGTGCGTCAACACCAAATTCATCAGCCGCACTCACAAGACAGCCCCAAACATCACCCAAGCACAAAGCAACGCCATCTGCTGTCTCAAGACCAACCACAACATTGACATCAAACCAGCAGACAAAGGAGGGGCCATCGTCATACTGAACAGAATGGATTACTGCAAAGAAGTGTGCCGACAACTGAACAACGAGGAACACTACAGACAGTTACCCGCAGATCCGACCAAAGAACACACCCGTCAACTCAACACTCTGATCAAGACCTTTGATCCGGACCTTTAGAGAACCCTCCGTGCTCTTATCCCATGTACTCCCTGCATTGGAGATCTCTACTGCCTCCCGAAGATACACGAGGCAAACACATCTGGCCGTTCCATCGTATCAGGCAATGGGACGCTCTGGCTATGTCGAGGGCATCCTGAAACCCATTGTACAAAGAACCCCCAGCTTTTGTCGTGACACTACAGATTTCCTATAGAAACTCACCACACACACAGCAGTTGAACCAGGAGCACTCCTCATCACAATGGACATCTCGGCATTCTATACCACCATCCCCCACGACAATGGCATTGCTGCATCTGCCTCAGTACTCAACGCCGACAACTGCCAGTTTCCAGATGCAATTCTACAACTCATCTGCTTTATTCTGGACCACAATGTCTTCACCTTCAATAACCAGTTCTCCATCCAGGCACACGGAACAGCCATGGGAACCACATTTGCACCTCAATATGCCAGCATCTTCATGCTGATTTCTTCACCGCACAGGACCTTCAACCGATGCTATACACTGGATACATCAATGACATTTTCTTCCTTTGGACTCATGGTGAACAATCACTGAAACAACTATATGGTGACATCAACAACATCCATCCCACCATCAGACTCACCATGGACTACTCTTCGGAATCAGTTGCATTCTTGGACACACGCATCTCCATTAAGGACGGTCACCTCAGCACCTCACTGTACCGCAAACCCACAGATAAACTCATGATGCTCCACTTCTCCAGCTTCCACCCTAAACACGTTAAAGAAGCCATCCCTGACGGATAAGCTCTCTGAATACATAGGATCTGCTCAGATGAGGAGGATTGCAACAGACACCTCCAGATGCTGAAAGATGCCCTCATAAGAACAGGATATGGCGCTTGACTCATCAATCGACAGTTCCGATGCGCCACAACAAAAAACCGCACCGACCTCCTCAGAAGACAAACGGGACACGGTGGACAGAGTATCCTTCATTGTCCAGTACTTCCCCAGAGCGGAGAAGCTGTGACATCTCCTCCAGAGCCTTCAACATGTCATTGATGAAGACGAACATCTCGCCAAGGCCATCCCCCCACCCCCACTTCTTGCCTTCGAACAACTGCATAACCTCAAACAGACCAGTGTCCACAGCAAACTACCCAGCCTTCAGGAAAACAGTGATCAGGACACCACACAACCCTGTCACAGCAACCTCTGCAAGACATGCCGGATCATCGATATGGATGCAAACATCTCACGTGAGAACACATTCCACCAGGTACATGGTACATACTGTTGTAACTCGGCCAACGTTGTCTACCTGATACACTGCAGGAAAGGACATCCCGAGGCATGGTACATTGGGGAGACCATTCAGATGCTACAACAATACATAAATGGACACCACTCGACAATCATCAGGTAAGACTGTTCTCTTCCTGTTGGGGAACATTTCAGCGGTCATGGGCATTCGGCCTCTGATCTTCGGGTAAGTGTTCTCCAAGGCGGCCTTCACGACACATGACAGTGCAGAGTCGCTGAGCAAAGACTGATAGCCAAGTTCTGCACACATGAGGGCGGCCTCAACTGGGACCTTGGGTTCATGTCACACTATCTGTAACCCCCATGACTTGCCTGAACTTACAAAATCTCACTAACTGTTCTGTCTGGAGACAATACACATCTTTTTAACTTGTGCTTAATGTTCTCTCCACTTACATTGTTTGTACCTTTAAGACTTGATTAGCTGTAAAGACTCACACTTCAATCATTATTCTGTAAATTGAGTCTGTGCCCTGTTTGTGAAAAGATTTCCCACTCACCTCACGAAGGAGCAGCGAGCGCTCCGAAAGCTACTGGTGTTTGCTACCAAATAAACCTGTTGGACTTTAACGTGATGTTGTAAGGTCTGCATTAGGCAGACTGTTTGATTAAAAGAGTTTTTTGCTGAGATCTGTTTACTGGTAACCAGTCCCCATCATGATGTCAGCAGACAAAAGGATGTGCCATTCTTGTGATGAGACAGCTGGTAATG
Organism: Carcharhinus amblyrhynchos; assembly: GCF_965287045.1. NCBI lineage: Eukaryota > Metazoa > Chordata > Chondrichthyes > Carcharhiniformes > Carcharhinidae > Carcharhinus > Carcharhinus amblyrhynchos. Next base: position 11,701,344 of record NC_137348.1, read on the forward strand.
TTACACACCAGATTAATCCAGAGAGTGGTTAAACCTGGCTCGGGTCAAGGGATAGAGGATTCTGTTACAATTTACTAATGTTTATTCTTCTATAAACAGGATCAACTTCCTCTTTTAAATAATAGTGAGCAGTGAACTGTCAGTGTGAACAGATTGTAGTCTGTGGTGGGCAGGTATTAATAATGGCTCCTGCTGTAATTATCCTCAATGATCACAGATCAACCTCTTTATCTTCCTTGCTTTCCCTTGGCCAGAATGCTGTGTGGGTGTGTGTTTGTAGGTAGGTCGGTAGCACACACTTCCCTGTCTCTCTCACTTTCTCCATCTGTTTTTCTTTGTCTCTCACTTATTTAGTCTATCTTTGTCAATCTCCTGTTCATGCTTCCTTCGGAGTGGGATAATAAGACAGAGGACCATATACAAAAAAACCCACACTAAATATAATGTTGCGCCTTCCATTAACTGTAACTAAGTTAACAAAAAAAAACAAGTGAGGCAGTCTGGATATTGGAGCTAATTACGTTGTATGAATATGACATTGCCTACATTCATCTTACTGTCAGAGCTATTGCTGACAGACATAGAATTGTAGAATCCCTACAGTGCAGAAGGAGGCCATTTGGCCCAACGAGTTTGCACTGTCCCACCCAGTCCCTATTCCTGTAATCCCACATATTTACTCTGTTAATCCCCCTGACACTATGATCAATTTAATACGGTCAATCAACTAACCCGTACTTCTTTGGAATGTGGGAGGAAACAGGAGCACCTGGAGGAATCTCATGCAGACATGGGGAGAATGCGCTACTTGGAAACAGCAGATCTAGAGCAGACTGGTGATTATAGAACACACAATAAAGTCTCATATGGACTTTCAGTGCTTGACAACACTAAATAATAACCACTTGCCAACCCTCTCACTTCATGTAGTGAACTGAACCTGCACTGTTGGTGTTATTCTGCACCACACTCTAGCCAGCTCGCTAACTAACCCCCTTCCACATTTACAGAAAACTGCTTTGCAAGTGTTTTGTTTTAAGTCTTTCTGCCAATCCTTCCTCCGGAAAGCACTGATTTGTACTGGAGTGCCAATTTAGTGCTCCTGCTGCTGGCCCAAGTAACACAGCACAACTGAGGTAAATGATCTCAATAGACATTGCTGAGTAAGAGAATCTAGGGCCTTCTGCTCTAACAGCTCAGTTCCTGATGTGGAGATGCCGGTATTGGACTGGGGTAAACACAATAAGAAGTCTCACAACACCAGGTTAAAGTCCAACCTGTTTATTTGATAGTAAACCCACAAGATTTCAGGGTTTGCCCGAAACCCCGAAAGCTGGTGGGTTTACTATCAAATAAACTGGTTGGACTTTAACCTAGCTCAGTCCCTGGCGGGGGTAGGTTCCACCACTGGGATAATGTCTAGATCTGTTGTTTGAATCATTAATGAGTTGAAGCAGATACAGGGGAAAGCTCCGCAGATGGGAATGTTCGTTCAATAAGGTCAGGGGGATTGGTCACTAAAAGTTTCAAAAGAATCAATGGCCAACCTCTATTTGTCTGTAATGTAAATGTTAATTCTGTGGAAGATGGAGGTACTTTAGGAAAGCACAAGCTGCTCTTACCTTCACATATTCTGACTTGGAATCCATGTTCTGCAGGTTACTGTAGAGAGAAAGAGAAGGGAAGATAAATTATTTAAGCTCAGTGGGGAATAAGGCAGATGGCTATGATGCCACAGGCAGAGGAAGATGACTTAGTAAACTGGAGAACCAGCTATTTATTCTGTGTTGGTGTTTATGGTTCAGACTAATCTCCACCCATTCCATGTACGTTGTCTCAGCCTTTCAGTATTTCTTCCTATTCCCTCTTCTCTTGTGTGCACGCCCCAGTTTCCCATTGAAAGCAGGAGGCAGAGGCCTTGTGAATAAGTCACGCACCTGTCCTCTGGGCTTGGGAAATCCATAGGAGAGGGATCATTGTGGAAAAGGAGAAAATTAAAGGATAAATACTTTCAACATTTATTCTGTTCCAACCCACTCAGAGAATACAATGTTCCCATATTCTTGGATTTGATCAGCTCATACATAAGACCATAAGACATAGGAGCAGAATTAGGCCACTCAGCCCATTGAGTCTGCTCTGCCATTCAATCATGAGAAAATACTTTTCTCATCCCCATTCTCCTGCCTTTTCCCCATAACCCCTGATCCCCTTATTAATCAAGAATCTATATAGCACTCCCTTAAATCATATAAGCACCCAAAGTTTAATTCATTGCACTTCCATTTTGCTGTCTCGTTCCATTAAATAATTCCTCACAATGTTGAATTTAAAATTTAGTGTAGAGTCACCTATCACAACTCATGTATTCACCAACCTCAACAACCCTAGAACTCTTTGCATTGCTCAGCCATCCCTCCACCCTACATCTACAGACTGTAGAACCCAAACATGACAATCCTCAACTGGCCTCTTTCTCAATGTTATTCTTTTTAATTCATTCATGGGACATGGGTATCACTGGCTAGCCAGCATTTATTGCCCATCCCTTGTTGCCCTTGTAGGACATTTGAGAGTCAACTACATTGCTGTGACTCACATTTAGGTAACCAGGTAAAGACCAGGTAAGGACGGCAAATTTCCTTCCCTAAAGGACATTAAGTTTTTGATTTATTTTGTATCCAATATGAAGTTTATTTGCCTTTCACCTTGCTTTCTTCGTTTTAAAAATATTCATTGAGCTAAAATTCTGAACTTGGGCAGGGACTAGGAATTGTTCCAGGCTTGGCTGTTCTCCTGATTGAGATGATACACATTGTTCTTGGAAACAACTGGGACACTAACTCCACAATGAATCAAGATACAAACTCAACAAACTAACACTTATTTTCTTTTTGTAAATCCACAGGCAGGGGAGACCTTGTGATTAGTAATTCACCAGGGAGTTACGATCAAACTTCCGGCTATTCAAACTCTTGTGTTGCACATTGATCTGGGAACGGAATCTGGGTTTGACGTTTGGACAGAATAGTTTCCTCCCGAACTTCCTGGCTTGATTAGTCATTTTATCTTCCAGTGAAGGGGATTCCAGCCTTTAAAGGAGTATTGCTATCTTGCAGGCAGTCCACAGGACGCTAACAGTATCCTAATGGAGGTTTTCAAAATGATGCAGGGGTTTGAACCAGTAGACTATTTCTTCTTGTGGGGGAGACCAAAAGCACAGGTTATAAATATAAGACAGGCATTAATAAATCCGAAAGGGAATTTGGGATAAACCTCATTACCCAAAATGAATGATTAAAATGTGGGATCTGGTACCACAAGGAGTAAGTGGATAGCATGGATGCTTTTAAAGGGAAGTTAGATATGTACATGAGGGAGACAGTAGTAAAAGGATATAGTGAGAGGGTTAGATGAAGAAGCAGTTGAAGGAGGCTCATGTAGAACATAAACAACAGCATAGATCAGTTGGACTGAATGGCCTGTTTTTGTAAGGTGGATTCAATGTTATTCTATATGATGTGGAGATGCCAGTGTTGGACTGGGGTAAGCAGAGTAAGAAGTCTCACAACACCAGGTTAAAGTCCAACAGGTTTATTTGGTAGCACGAGCTTTTGGAGCGCTGCTCCTTCATGAGGTGAGTGAGAGTTGTGTTCACAAAAAGGGCATACATAGACACAAATTCAATTTACAAGAAAGTGGTTGGAATGCGAGTCTTTACAGGTAATCAAATCTTTACTAGTACGGACAATGTGAGTGGAGAGAGAGTTAAGCACAGGGTAAAGAGGTGTGAATTGTCTCCAGCCAGAACAGCTAGTGAGATTTTGCAAGCCCAGGCAAGTAATGGGGGTTACAGATAGTGTGACACGAACCCAAGATCCCAACTGAGGTCATACTCATGTGTGCAGAACTTGGTGGTGCCTATAAGGTGTCAGCCCTGAGGTATGAATAATGATGGGATCAGCAACAACATCACATCTGCTTCACAGACATATATGGATCAAAACATTGGCCCAGAAATTTAGGGCTTAAATCACCAAGAACTACCTCAGTCAAACTATCGCCAATTGCCCACGTAGTGGATACCGAATGGAATTTTCACAATTGCCTCTTTATGGTAATATCAGAGGCCTTGTACTATCAGAACAAACACTGTGTGTGTGTGTGTGTGTGTGTGTGTGTGTGTGTGCCTGTCTCTTCACTGAACAAAGTTGTTCACTGGGGGAAGAAATATTATCCAGTTTTAGCTGATCTAAAACATACGTTGGCCTGACACAGCTTCTTCTGAGTCCAGTGCCATCTCCTCATCTACCGAGTAGCTGAGCACTATGGACAAAGAAACTCCCAGAATTCATCCCTGCTTCTTGCAAAGTTAGCAAGCTACTGTTGGCCTCAGTTCCCCAGAGGCCAGTAGGTAGACCGGCTCCCTGCCCCTCCACTTCCCCCATCATAGCCAGTGCCCCCCCCATTAGAAACTGCCTGCAATTATGCAAGGGCAGGAAGGTGAAGTGTAACCCACCAGGTGAAATGCCGGGGGAATGGTCAGTGCTCATGAAGCCCTAACACAGCAAGAACTTCATCAGAGGAAATAAAAAAGTTTGGGGGAGAAAAAACCCACTGCAGTTCCCAGGACCTTTCTGTTTGTCCCTTCAAAAGGCACTGACATACTGGCAGGAATAACTGGGAAATTTTTTTTTGACATGTTGAAATTTCTTAGGAATTAGGAATTTCCTAGGAATTCTGGATGTATCACAGCTTGGCATGGCACCTGCTCTGATCAAGACTGCAAGAAACTATAAAAGATCATGAACGAAGCCCAGTCCATCATGCAAACCAGCTTCCCATCCATTGACTTTGCCTACACTTCCCACTGCCTTGGAAAAGCAGCCAGCATAATCAAGAACCCCACACACCCGGACATTCTCTCTTCTGCCTTCTTTCATCAGGAAAATGGTACAAAAGTCTGAGGACACGTACATAAGAACATAAGAACGTACCAACCAACTCAAGAACAGCTGCTTCCCTGCTGCCATCTGACTTTTGATGAACCTATCTTATATTAAGTTGATCTTTCTTTACACCCTAGTTATGGCTATAATACTATGTTCTGCATCCTCTCCTTTCCTTCTCTACGAACAGTATGCTTTATTATACAGTGCGCAAGAAACAATACTTTTCACTGATTACTAATACATGTGACAGTAATAAATCAAATCAAATCAAAAGTAAGTTTTTGATGGCACTTATTCCTTAACTATCATCAAGAAATGGTTATCACATGTAGCAAGTTGAGGGGCCCGGGAAACTTTATGCAGATTATTCTGGGATGTACATTTAGCAGTATGGCCATTGCCTTCTGTCTTCACCAATTTAGGATCTCCTGAGCACAGATCCTTTCTCACTAATGTTAATGTCATTGAGCAACTAATTCAATGAGTAACTTCAATGATGTATTGGTTAGTCTAATTTTTAGGTTTTGTTGTTAGATAAATGTTACTTTCAGCTGAACAGGGGAAGTGTTTGTAAAGGTGGTGTGGCTAATTTGATTGGTTCAGTGGTCAGAATTTTACCGTCCTACCCGCCATGGGAAGTGTAGCGGGCGAGGGATGGAACACAGAAGGTCTGTTGACCTCGGGGAGGATTTTATGGATTTGGGACGAGTGAAGCTGCAAAATCCTGCCTAATGTTTCTATACAGCTGGTTCCTGGTTGGCAAAGTGATCAGTGGACGATAATCTTTTTCTGCCCTTGAACACGTCAGCACTGGGTCAGCAGACAGACTGTGGTCTATTTAAAACACGTGGCAAAATATGATGGATGGTTTTAATGTTGCATACATGACCTTCTGAGTTTGATGTAGCGATTTTGCTGTGATGTGCATTATTTCACAAAAGCTTTCAATTACAGACATTCTTCGTTTACTCCCCAAATACCTCAGCCATGTTGTCCAGTTAGTGCACAGCGAGCAGCAAAAGCTTCCCTCAAGAGGATGTACAAGATCATTTTAGTGGAACAACATCTGCGTCTGCTACACTCAAAATGACAGAGCCTCTTAGAGTCAGGAACCAGCGATGTGGACATGTGGCTCCTTTCAGCCTGCATCGGACACGGATCTGGGAATGCTCACCATTTTAACCCATTCGGCACCTGCCACAAGTCAGCTTTAGCTTTCAGACTTTGTATATTAATATTACCCAGTGTTGCAAACCCTTTGTTTATTATTGGAGTCAGTTTATAAAATTCACCTGTGCAGCATGTTTTCAGCAACTAAGTACAAATTAGCCAGGAGGAATTCAGCATGAAAACATAATCATTGGCATAAGTTGAAGTGAAAACACAGAAAGAGCTATTGCAATAGCCATGTTGCTAAATGTACATCCCACTTTAGAATGGAGTCATACAGGATGGACTAACCTGGTCTACTGTTCTGAGACCAGCTTTGTGGAAGGTTCAGTCTCAGATCTGGACTGAATTAGCTGCTCTCAGATACGGTGGATGCATTAAAAAATTATGTAAGTCACAAAGAAGGCCATTCAGCTCAACCAATCGATGCTGCTAACCTATTGAGAATCTTTTGAGCCCAAATCCTTTTTCACTAATGTTCTTCTGTCATTCTTTACAACCAGGGCTACCCAGGCCTCTTTAGGGGTGGCATGGTGACACCAGTGGTTAGCACTGCTGCCCCACATCACCAGGTTCAATTCCCTGCTTGGGTCACTGTCTCTGCAGAGTCTGCATGTTCTCCCTGTGTCTGTGTGGGTTTTTTCCGGGTGCTCCGGTTTCCTCCTACAGTCCGAAAGACATGCTGGTTAGATGCATTGGCCATGCTAAATTCTCTCTCAGTGCACCTGAACAGGGTGCCAGAGTGTGGCAGCTAGGGGATTTCTCGCAGTAACTTCATTGCAATGTTAATGTAAGCCTACTTGTGAACTAATGAATAAACTTAAACTTATATTGTGCATTCTACTGTATTCATTATCCAATTTTCTCTCAGTTGCACGCTTTGTAGTCAGATCCTCTCTGAACACTGTGCAACAGTCACCTGGGTACATTACAGCCAAAGCTAATATTTAGTCCCCATTCCAAGTTGTCCTCGAGAAGTTGGTGGTTGCTTTTTTGACATGTGAGTGGCATTCCAGGCCGTTTCAGAGAGCAGTTAAGATTCAGCCACATTGCTGTGGGGTCTGGAGTCACATGTAGGGTACAGATGATAGAGTCTGAAAACATGTAAAGAGGGTCTGGATTCCTCGCACTCTCCAAAGATGTGCAGGTTAGGTTGATTGGCCGTATAAATTGCCTTAGTGTTAGGGGCAATTAGCAGGGTAAATATGTGGGCTTATGGAAATAGAGCATGGGTGGGATTGTTATCACTGCAGGTTCAATGTACTTGATGGCCTCTTTCTGCACTGTAAGGATTCTATGATTTCCTTCCCTAAAGGACATTCTAGTGAACTGAAGATTGAATCCAATAGTTACATTGGGCAAATGACTCAGAGTTTCCCCATTCTTAGTCCATTGCCCAGGGATTTGTATGAATGGTGTCTTCCCTATGCAGCTCAGTGAAGACAGGACAGATTTGGTTGCGATGCCTCTCAAGAATGAAAAGCTCAACAAGATTCATTCTGTAGGCTCACATTCCCATGTCCAAGAGGATGGACAGCATGTAAATGAACCATGTGCCAACATATTGCCTTTTCAGGACAGGGGGAGAATACACTGAGATAAACAAACACAAAAATCGTTTTCCAATAGTGAGTGCTTTGGTGCGGTAAACTGTGTCGGGAAAAGAGTTAATGTTTCACAGTCTGCTTCCTTTCCCATCGTGGGTAATGTTTTGATTTAAAGTGGGGTGGGGGGGAATATGAAGAAGCAATTAAAAGCAATTACCAAGAGATAAAGTGGCTATTAACAAGACATTAACATGATATAAAACATAGTAGCTGTGAAACAATGAATGGTTGTGTAATGATGCTATTAATTAACTGCGGTTAGCTCATCTTACTTTCAGTCATCTTTTATTTAATACGGAACATGGAGCTTTATCTCCCTATTTGCCTGAAGGCACTAACTCACATCACAGCTTCGAAGACTGCTGTTTGCTACCTTGCCAAAGTGTGGCCCACGTGTGAACCTTCTCCGTGTGTGTGGGCAATGAGTGTGCACACTCGGATGAAACAAACCAAAAGCCATTCCTTTTCAATGTGTGCACTCTCATGGACACCCACACATGCACACACGTGAACAAGCCTTTGAACTGGGATCAACAGGCAGGATCAGGAATACTGGATAATTTTTCCCTTGTTAAACCCCAGGCCTCTCAGGCTATTTCTGGTGCCCCCAGAGCCTTCCAGTCTGAGATCAATTAAACAGAGGAACTGAAATGAAAACAGGAAGTGCTGGAAAATCTCTGTAGGTCTGACGGCATCTGTGGAGAGAGAATAGAGCCAATGTCTCAAGCCTGGGTGACCCTTATTCATTTAAAGTTAATTAGTCACAAGTAGGCTTACATTCACACTGTAATAAAGTTACTGTGAAAATCCCCTAATCGCCACACTCTGGTACTTACACTAAGAGGCAATTTAACGTGACCGATGCACCTAACCTGCATGTCTTTGGACTGTGGGAGGGAACCAGAGCACCCGGAAGAAACCCATGCAGACATGGGGTGAATGTGCAAACTCTGCACAGAGAGTGACCCAAGCTGGGAATCGAACCCAGGTCCCCAGTGTTGTGAGGTAACAGTGCTAACCACTGTGCCACCATGACCCTGAAGGGCTATTAAAAAGACATTGGATTTCTTGACCCTCAAGGATCACCCAGACTCAAAATGTTGGATCTATTTTGTCTCTCCACAGATGCTGTCAGACTTGCTGAGATTTTCCAGCATTTTCTGTTTTTGTTTCAGATTCCAGCATCCACAGTATTTTGCCTTTATCTCTGTGGAGAAACCATAGAACCAACACTTTGAGTCCGACATGACTGTTCCTCAGAGCTGAACTTGTGACTATTGTGATTTATGTGACTTTATTGCCCAGTGTACCAAGTAAACCACTGCAAGAGTACAACCCACACAGTTTCATAATCTACTGCTCTTAAATGGACTATTCTGTTGATAATGATTGTCACATTCTTTATTTTATCATATTATCTACTAGACGGCAGTAATGCACAAAGAGGGAAGCAAATGAATCTTACAGTAACAGAATATTAATGCTAAATTAAACACGAGAACTTTGAAAGGAGAATCTGTTGATTGCCAGAATGTGAAGAGTGAGTGATTAGCCCTCCAGGGGTGGCAATTTGCTGAAAGATATTTCGAGAAGTGTTGAGGGTATAAGACTGCTGAGTGTCAGGAATGCAGGCAGTTGCACAGTCTGTTGTTGTACAGGGTATCTCAGATTACAGATCTGTAAGCAGCTGTTCACAGGAGCATCTAAGAAGCCAGTGAGCTGAGCCAGTACTCCACAAGGAGCATACGTTCTGCACACCACACCTTTTAAAACCACCACCTCCTTGAACAGACACTGCATTAAAATAGATTTGCATTTATGTAGCACCCTTCACTACCAACATCTTGGTGGTTTGCCGGAAACTGAACTGGACCAGCCATATAAATATTCTGGCTGCAAGAGCAGGTCAAAGGCTTGGAATATTGCAGTGAGTAACTCACCTCCTGAGTCCCCAAAACCTGTCCGCCATCGACAAGGCACAAGTCAGGAATGTGATGGGAAACTCTCCACTTGCCTGAATGAGTGCAGCTCTAACAACACTCAAGAAACTCAACACCACCAATACACAATGGCAGCAGGGTGGACCATCTACAAGATGTACTGCAAGAATTCACTAAGGCTTCTTAGACAGTACCTTCCAAACCCGCAACCTCTACCATTTAGAAGGACGAGGAAAGCAGATATCTGGGAACACCCCTACCTGGACATTCCTGTCCAAGCCACACACCATCTTGACTTGGAAATATGTCACCATTCCTTCACTGTCACTGGGTCAAAATCCTGGCATTCCCTCCTTAACAGCATTGTGGGTATATCTACACCACATGGACTGCAATGGTTCAAGAAGGCAAAACCATCTTCTTAAGGCCAATTAGGGATGGCAATAAATGCTGGCCCAGCCAGCAGCACCCACATCCCGTGAATGAATAAGAAAAAACAAATGCAGAATGTCTTGAAACGCTTTGCATCCAATGAGGTACCTTTGAGGTGTTGTCACTGTTATGACGTAGGAGAGGCGTGGCAGCCAGTTTGCATACAGCAAGCTCCCATACAAAATGTGATCACAGCTAGGTTTTTTTTTAATGATGTTGATTGGGGGTTAAAATATTGGCCAGAACACCAGGGATGATTCCCTTGCTCTAGACCATCGCTTCCCTACTGGTACAAGTCAGGATATTGAAATTGTAGACTTTCTCATGTCTGAAGATGCTGAATGTTATTGAGTCAGTGGAAGCCATATTGTACTTTGTACGATGATGTCAGTTGGCTATGCAAAGAGTTCTCCTCAGTGAAATACACAGATAACTTTACATAAAACTTCCAGCAAGAGCAGGAACAGGAATCAGGCCTGATTCTTTTAATAAGCAGTCCAGCGGCATTTTCCTCCAGCTACTACCATGGGATCTTTTACACCCATTCCAGAGGGCTGATGGGACCTCATTTGAAACTCAGAACTCCCAGTAGTACAGTGGAGAGCTCCCACAGCATCGTCATGAAATGTCAGCTGAGAATCTGTGTTCAAAAATCTCGTGTTGGATTTGAACCCTTAACCTAATAACTCAGAGGGGCTACCAACTGAGCCAACAGAGTGAATAACATAACAGAGCTTTCTAAAAGAAACATTTTTTTTATTCATTCATGGGACGTGGACATCACTGGCTGGCCAGTATTTATTACCCATCCCTAGTTGCCATTGAATTTAGTGGTTGCTCGGCCATTTCAAAGGGCAGTTGAGAGTCAATTACATTGCTTTGGCTCTGGAGTCACATGTAGGCCAGACCATGAAATTATGGCAGATTTCCTTCCCTAAAGGATATGATTGAACCAAATGGTTTTATCTGACAATTGACAATGGTTTCACGGTCATCAGTGGATTCTTAATTCCAGATTTTTTTGTTGAATTCAAATTCCGCCATCTGCCGTGATGGGAGTTGAACCCGGTTTCCCCGAAAAATTAGTTGAATTTTTGGATTAATAGTCTTGCGATAAAAGCACTAGACCATCTCTTCCCTACTGGTACAAGTCAGGATATTGAAATTGCAGACTTTCTCATGTCTGAAGATGCTGAATCTTATTGAGTCAGTGGAAGCCATATTGTACTTTGTACGATGATGTCAGTTGGCTATGCAAAGAGTTCTCCTCAGTGAAATACACAGACAACTTTACGTAAAACTTCCAGCAAGAGCAGGAACAGGAATCAGGCCTGATTCTTTTAATAAGCAGTCCAGAGGCATTTTCCTCCAGCTACTACCATGCCTCAAAGCAGATAATTCTGGCCAGGAGGGGCACACATGCCAAGGCCTTACCGTGATATACGGCTCAGTACTACAAGCACGTGATGGGTGCATTAAAACTACTCGACCATTGAAAAATATTGCAAGCTAAATGTGAAAAATTATGGTGCAGGATCCCTTGGTGTTGATTTGGGATATTTCTTCAGGGAGGTTATCAGATGTACGAGCCAGTCTGCTTCAAGCTGATGCAGCACTCACCCTCTCTCCAACAGTCCCCTTGTTGACTCTGGATTAGTTCCACCATCAATCACCCAGTGAGATATGTTTCCTCTGGAATGGTTTCCATGACAACAGATTACTACAATCAAACCTAAATAACATCCCGTTTACTTATTGTGTTCATTCCTTTGTTATTTTCCCCCTACTCCCCTCCCTTTCTCCACAAAGGAGATAGACGGGTTCCTACACTAAACCAGACCCTAGGGGCATCGCTGTGTGACAGGGTCAGCAAGGCCTCTAGCTTCCTCCGCCTTGCTTCATGTTGAGGGGCTGTGGGCCCAAATCGCTCCCACCCTGTCTCACTGCACGGTGGAGCATCCGTGGGATGCTGCTGTACCTCAGGAAGCCTCTTAACACACAATATTCTCAAATTTGTAAAAAGTACCAAACACAACAGGCATATTTCATTATCAAATGGTGAACAACCTCACAAATAAACATAGATGAGAGATCCATTTCATCTTCACCCACCGTATAATACCCTCAGTGCAACTAACTCGAAAAATAGAATCCCTACAGTGCAGGAGGAGGCCATTCAGCCCATCGAGTCCACACCAACTCTCCAATGGGGCATTTTACTTAGGCTGTATTCCCATAACACCTCATATTTACTCCACTAATCTCTTTGGACAATAAGGGGCAACTTAGCATGGCCAATCCACTTAACCTGCACAAGTGTGGACTGTGGGAGGAAACCTGAGCACCCAGAGGAAACCCACGCAGACAAAGGGAGAATTTGCAAACTCCACACAGGCGGTCACCCAAGGTTGGAATCAAATTGGTTCCCTGGTGCAGTGAGGTGGCATGCTAACCACTGTGCCACCATGCTGCCCAAGTACTTTAAGGTTAAAGTAGCTGGGAGACCATGACCTCCGAGCTAAAAGAGCATCAGTTCATGCCCTACTCCCAAGAGATTTAGACACATAATGCTACAGTCCAGTACTGAGGGAGTGCTGCATTGTCTGCTTGTTCAGATGGGTGTAAAACAGCTTCGTGACACTATTTGAGGAAGACTGCGTGTTCTGTCAACATTTATCTGCCAACTGTCATTTCAACAGTTTATCTGGTCATCGTCATATTGGCTGTTTGTGGGAGCTTGTTGTGCACAAACTGACTGCTGCATTTCCTGCATCACAACACTGCATTTTAAAATGACATAATTTGACTGTGAAATGCAGTGAGGTGTTCTGAGGCTGTGAAGATGCTAGTTAAATGCAAACTCTTTCTTTCACTCTTTATGTAAGGTTTTCATCTCCCTGCCTTACGCAACCAATCACTCAAGTGTTGAAATGGTTTCTGACATCTACACTATACGGGCCTCTTAACAACTTTCCAGATCATGATAAACATGCAAATGTGACTCCTCGGGTGTGAAGTGAGTAAGTTGCCACCTGTGTGGAAGACAAGGACAGTGTGAGAAAAGGGAACCTGGTGGTCCATTGGGCTGGTCAGTGACCTATGCCCTCTTCCACCTGGGTCATGTCCAGTCCTAACTGAAGGCTCACTCAGCCAGGATCCCAGGTAGAATAAAAGCAACATACTGTGGAGGTTGGAATATGAAACAAAAACAGGAAACGCTGGAAAATCTCAGCAGATCTGACAGCATTTGTGGAGAGAGGATAGAACCAATGTTTGGGTCAAAATCCTCGAATTCCTTCCCTAACGGCATTGTGAGTCAACCCACAGAACATGGACTGCATGTTCAAGAAGGCAGCTCACCACCATCTTCTCAAGGGCAACCAGGGATAGGCATTAAATGCTGACCAGCCAGCGACGCCCATGTCCCACAAATGAATTTAAAAAAGGTCTGAATGACCTTTCTTCAGAACTCCGCTCCACATTGCCAAAGGGTCATCCAGACTTGAAACACTGGCTTTATTCTCTCTCCACAGATGCTGTCAGACTGCTGAGACGTTACAGCATTTTCTGTTTTTGCCCCACGTAGAAGAAGTTTGGAATCTGATCTTAGCTCGCCAGGTATATTGTCCACAGATTGTGTGAGGAGAAAATCCATTTCCTACCAGACAGGCCAATACAGCTTGTGCGGGAAATGGAATCTGTCACACTGTTAGCACAGGGGCAGACTCTCTGAAGGATAAGATAGGAGTTATAGTTTGCATCCAATTGTGAGAAATTGTTACTGATGCAGAGTGCCTGAAACACAAACTGTTCTGCTCAATCGCGTTCATGCCCCTCAACTCGAAAAAGTAAACTGAAACAAAACAAAGGGGCTGAAATTCCCCGGACACAGGGGTAACTTTGGAGGTGGTGGGTACTGTGGAGGAGTGTGGAAGATTTGGAACAGCCTGCACAGGATCAACAACATTTTCCCACCTCTGAGCGTGTTTCCTAAAGACAAGCTCCCAGTGGCAGAGGCTGTCAACACACAGCAATGAATATTCAGTTCAGGCAAAAGGGTTACACACCCCTATCTAGGGACATATATGAAATTTTGCAAACAAAAGACAGCTCCCTCCACCCACTGTCTCTCCAGCTGTGTCTGTTCAGTCGGCAGGTGGGAGGAGCCGGCTTCACAGCGGGAAGTTGGAGCATTGTTATTTTTGCGAATGTTGGCAAGTTTGGTGGCAGCAATTGGCAAGTCTGCTGCCTGCCCACATGGCAGCCTCATCCCAAAATGATAAAACCTGGGAACGGGTGTACATCTGATGGCCAGGTGCATTTTATACTCCATCCCCTTTACTGATAATGAGATTGGCTGCAATGTCTACCTACCAGTCTATCAGCAATGCTCCCCCTGGTCTCACAGTGAAGGTTGCCCAATGCCATTGCACAAGGGCATTCCCCCGACTCCCAGAACCCACCCACCCACACTAGTTAGACACAATGGGGCAGCACAGTGGTTATCACTGCTGCCTCACAGCACCAGGGACTGGGTTCAATTCCAACCATGGGACAGTGTGGGGTTTGCATGTTCTCCCTGTGGCTGCATGGGTTTTCTCAGGGTGCTCTGATTTCATCCCACAGTCCAAAGATGTGCTGGTTAAGTGGATTAGCCATGCTAAATTGCCCCTTAGTGTCCAAAGATGTGTAGGTTAGAGGGATTAGTGGGGTAGATATGCGGGTTTACAGGGATAAGGTGGGTGGTGGGCTTGGAAAAGATGCTCTGTCAGAGAGTCAGTGCAGACTTGATGGGCTAAATGGCTGCTTCTATACTATAGAGATTCTATGATGGCACTGGTGGAATATTAATTGATCATTTGTCATTAACTTGGATGGGACCCCAAACAGCAGCAAGGCTGGAATCCAGAAATGGTCAAAGTGTCCGTGCCTGATGGTTGGGGGAGAGTTCAAACCAACAGGTGTGAAACAGGAGTACGATAACCAGACATAGGAAAGAGATGATTTTCACTAATATAAAATCAAAACAGAAAAATGAAAATACTCAGCAGGTCCAGCAGCATATGTGGAGAGAGAAACAGAGTCCACATTTCAGGTGTGGACTTTTCATGAGAACTGTCATAGGTCTTCAGCAAGGGGTGGTTGGGTCAAGTGACAGGGTGGAACGCAGGAGAAATTGAATGACAGAATGTCTTCCAGGGCCAAAGAGAATGGTGATGGGGCAAGAAAAGAAATAAGGAAACTAAAGATGTGGCAAAGCAGACTCTACAGTCTGAAAATAAGAGAAAACTGAAACATGCAAAAAGGAAACAAAATAGGAACAGAGTTTATAATTTGGAATTGTTGAACTCAATGTTGATTCTGGAAGTCTGTAAAGTACCTGGTCAAAAATGAAGTAATTATGAAAACTCACTGGTTGACACACTCCAGCGCCTGTTCGGGTACGCTGAGAGAAAATTTAGCATGGCCAACACATCTAACCAGCACATCTTTCGGACCATGGGAAGAAACCAGAGTACCCGGAGGAAACCCGCACAGACATGGGGAGAACGTGCAGATTCCGCACAGACAGTGACCCAAGCCAGGAATTGAACCCAGGTCCCTGGCGCTGTGAGGCAGCAGTGCTAACCATTGTGCTACCTGTATTTGCATGGAAAGCTGCTGTGAGAAGGGGATGGGGTGTTGGGGGTGTTTGAGGGGTGGGCTGGGAGGGAATGGTCCCTTTGGAATGCTGAAAGCTGACGGGTTCAGTTTTGGCTCCGTGTTAACTAACCTAAGCTGGATTGCAGGTAGGACTGGGGAGTGGAATCAGACCAAGTTCACACAGTGATTCATTCAGATAAATGTACATTATGAAAACTGCGCTTATTGCTTTCCAAATCTGTTCTAGTTGATGAACCAGGATTGAAGTCAGCCGCAGTTTGTTTCTAACAAATGAGCTCCTTCACTCAGAGTGAAACTTCACTCTGTGCAGTGACAGACATGCTGAGGATGAAAACATTTTCCAACTTTAATTCCTGAGGCTTCTCGTGAAACATCACAAGGTGAACTTCCCCAATATTACAGAGACAACCCGTGAGGCAGTGTCGCTCACTCTGCTCTCCAGACAACATCAACCCTTTCATTGTTGTTTGGAACATCTGGTTTCAGGCAGAGTAATGAGGGGTGGGAGGCCAGTTTAACAGTCCACTGAGTGAGAGACAATTTGTTTCACCAGATTTAGAAACGAATATGTTTGTGATGAGGTCAGTGCGCTGCAGTTATCAGGGCCACACTTAATATGAAATGTGCTTTGCCAGTGTCTTGGAATTCGGTCTGCACTGACCAGGCAGTTTCAGTTTTAATACCTGGGTTGAGCTGAGTGGAAGTACCTCTGTCAGGATAATGGCTATAAAAATCTGAATAGACCTGAATTCGATGTATAGAGAAGAAAGTAACCAGACAAAGATTCTTGTCCCCAATTCCTATTCAGTGAATCCCACTGTAAAGAGGGCATTTATCGACATTATGTATGTTAGTTTTTTAGTTCTTAATGCATTCTATCTAATCAATGAATGTGACCACATAGCTGGCAGACTATTGTACAAAACAGGTTCACTAATGCCCTTTAGAGAAGGAAATGTGCCGTCTTTGGCAGCACTGCTGCCTCACAGCATCAGGAACCCAGGTTTGATTTCCAGCCTGGGTCAATGTCTGTGTGGAGTTTGCACATTCTCCCTGTGTCTGCATGGGTTTCCTCCGGGTGCTCCAGTTTCCTCCCACAGTCCAAAATGTGCAGATAGGGGCTGGGTGGGCCCTATCCCCTTTGCCGATACAGGCTTGATGGACCAAATAGTCTCCTTCTGCACTGTAGGGATTCTATGATTATCCAGTTTTGGCCTCTGTGTGATTCCAGCCCCACACTAATGTGGTTGACTCTAAACTGCCCTCTGATGTGGTCCAGCATGGCACACACAGTCATTAGGGATGGGCAGTAAACACCAATCTTGCAATGATACCACATCCTAATAATCAATAATCACACTTTACTATGAAGACTTTGATAGCTGACTAGACTCTGGAGGGAACAGTCCCAGTTGCTACCTACTGCTCTTAGAAATTTTCTGCCTTAGGTTATGAATGAGAGTTGGGTCTATTCCCGGGTTCTGACCCCATTCGGAAATCTTCCCACAGGCAGCCAACTGAGAGGATGCTCCTGGGTCCACTATCCAATTAGGGATTGTAAAGACAGGTACTGTCCCTATCCAAGGGGGAACATGAAGTAACTTCAATCTCTAAAGAGGATGGACATCAATTTTAAAACTCTCTGCCACAGCTGTCACACCACCCACGTGGAGGGCAAATGCCTCGACACAATGACTGGTGTCTTCAGCTGTGCCCACTGATGGCAGTAGCTCTGATGAGAGTGATGAGTGTTGGAGCCCTCGCAGGTCCCTCAGTCCAATTTTTGGCGAGCTGCCACCAACCGCCAGCCAGGCCAAGCCCTCAGTGGGGAAGACCTGTCCACCACCAGAAGGAACGTTGAGGCATTGCCAGTCAAATCACAAGTGGCCAGTTGTTTATGCGAATTGGCTGCCTGCCTCCTGGGAGACCTTCCAGAGGGCCAGCTTCCATGTCAAAATTCCTGGACACACACACTCCATGGGACTGGCAGCTTCCACCACTTAATGCATGTTCAAACAGGACAGGGTGAAACTTGGCTCTGCTGACCTTACAGCAGATAGACTCCTGATATGTGTGGGAAAGGCTGATATATATTAGGCCAATTGTATCACTTATACGCATTATCCTGGCTGAGACTGGCTTCCTTACTGCTCGCTGAATGTGGAATAGAGAACTTTCTGGCTAGTATTGTTTGAAACTGACGCGCCAGGGAAACTGAATGTTCCTTTACCCATATTCTTACATTCATTTCCATCGCTGACAGACTGCCTGATTTGCTGGGTATCTCCAGCATTCTTTGTGGCATTTCCCCCTCTTCCTTACAGTCTATCTGTGACACAGTTTCCTAAAATCCTCAAATGAGCCACTCTTGAGAGAAAATGAGGAAGGAAATGCACGAACATGCTCTGTCTGATTTTTTACTTGTTGTCTTCTCTAACCTACTCGATAGATATTTGATCTCCCACACTGATCTGATGTCTCAACTCTGCTCACTTACCTCCCGCAAGGATCTGTTTCATATCAGAAATTTTAAGTCACAGATACAATTTAGGGGAGATGGTGGCGTAACAGTAATGTCACGGGACTAGTAATCAGAAGCCTAGGAAAATCTCTGGGGATATGTGTTCAACTCCCACCACAGCATCTTGGAATATAAGGCTAGTAACAGTAATAGTGACCTTAAAATCATTGTAGATTATCGTAGAAACCCATCCAGTTCACTCATGTCCTTTAGGGAAGGAAATCTGCCATCTTTACCCGGTCTGGCCTATGTGTGAATCCAGACCCACAGCAATGTCATTGACTCTTTACTGATTCTCTGAAATGGCCGAGCAAACCACTTGGTTCAAGAGCAATTAAGGATGGGCAATAAATGCTGGCCTAGCCAGAAACGCCCACATCTATGAAAGAATAAAAAAAATTCCAACAAGTGACAAAGGAAAGCAGTTGAGTGCTCAAGATGGTGAAATGTTGAGGGAAATGGTGCATAAATCATTCCAAAATCAAACAGTAAAAGGGAAATCCTCTCGTGACAAGTTCCAAGTATCTGACTGACTTCCTTTATAAATTGTTGACTTGTATAGAGTGCACCGTGAAGTATCCTTTGTACCTAAGCAATGGACATTTATTATTTGAAGGGGTTTTCAGGCTGTCCCCAGAACCAGACTCCAAAGTTAAAGTTTATTTATTAGTGTCACAAGTAAGGCTTACATTAACACTGCAGTGATGTTGCCCTGAAAATCCCCCAGTCACCACACTCCGGCACCTGTTTGGGTCAATGCACCTAACCAGCGTGTCTTTCAGACTGTGGGAGGAAACCAGAGCATCTGGAGGAAACCCACACAGACACGGGGAGAACGTGCAGACAGTGATCCAAGCTGGCAATTGAACCTGGGTCCCTGGCACTGTGAGGCAGCTGTGCTAACCACTGTGCCACCATGCTGTCCATAAAACACCCAGTGTTGCCAGACTGACCACTGGTGCAATAATAAACTGGCAATGCTGTTGTTCCTTCCTATTTCCTCCAGCCCTACAAACCCGCCCAACATCACCTGCACTCCTCTAATTCTGGCCTCTTGACAATCTTGAGTTCAAATCGCTTCATCTTTGGGGGCTGTGCCTTCAGCGGGCCTGAACCCTAAACTGTGCAATTCCCTCCCTAAACCACTCTCTCCTCTTCCTGAGTTGCTCTTTGAAACCTTCGTAGCCCTTTGATCAAGTCTGAATATTGCTTTATTGTGGTTCACATTTTTCTGATAAACACTCCTATGAGGCACTTTAGTGCAGCTGTACAATGTTACAGGCAAGTTGTTGTTGCAGACACGATTTCTACCACAATTCTTTTGTAGAACCACCTTTGTTTTCTTTTTCAAATAATGTCCTCAAGTTGTATTTTTAAAGGAATGTGTCATTCCCACCGCCCCGCCCCACTCCTCCCCCTCCACCCCCCAACCAGTTATACAATTCCATAGGTACCAGATGGCATAGAATCCCGGAATCCCGATTGTGCTGAAGGAGGCCATTGAGTCTACACCGATTCTTCAACAAAATATCTAAACCAGGCCCTACTACATACTTACCCCACTAATTCTCCCCTACACATCTTTACACAGTAAGGGGCAATTTAGCATAGCTAATCCGCCTAACTTACACGTGTTTGGACTGTGAGAGGAAACTGGAGCACCCGGAGGAAACCCATGCAGACGTGGGGAAAACGTGGAAACTCCACTCAGACAGTCACTTGAGGCCGGAACCGAACCTGGAGCTGTGAGACAGCATTACGAACCAATGTCCTTTGAAATCTGACTCAGTTGACCCAAGCAGTCATTATGACAAAATGCTTCAGCCGATAGGGTGAGGGGGGAGGGAGGAAGCCTCTCACTTAAACTCTTCTCATCCTCATCTGATGTTCAACACAAATCACAAAACATCGATCAGGAACTGGAACCTTGACCAATATGATCCATCCTCAACCCAGGGATCAATCCTGGTGTCTCCAACTAAAACTGGGCAACCTGAGCAGAGACTGGGATCAAAGCTGGCACTGTCTGAGTGCCACTTGGTGCATTCTCTTCTTTAACATGAGAGAGAGCGAGAACAAGAGAAAATTGTCAGGTAGCCTGTTAACAGGGACTATCAAGCAGTCTAATAATGGGAACTGTCTCATGAACTGTTAATAATGGGAGGAGACGAGAATGATCTGGAGCAACTGATTGTTACAAAAGTACTGAATCCAGATTGTTGCTAATTAAATTCAACCAAAAGCAGTCTAAAGGACTGAATGGTCTCTTCGTTCTCTCTCTGCCTCTATATATCTTTCTTTTAAACTTTTTCAAACTTCTCTCTTCAATTCTCCTCTTTGGCTTTCTCTCTTCCATGATTCTGCCTCTTGTACTCCCCCTCTCTCTTTGCCTGCACCCTCTTTCAATCTCAATCCCAAACCAGCCTCCTATCCAATGATTCTGTCTACACTTCCCATTGCCTCGGTAAAGCAGCCAATATAATCAAGGACCCCCAGACGTTCTCTCCTCCACCTTATTCCACCAGGAAAAAGATGCACAAGTCTGAGGTCACGTACCAATCGACTCAAGAACAGCTTCTTCCCTGCTGCCATCAGAGTTTTGAATGGACCTATCTTGCATTAAGTGGATCTTTCTCTGCACTCAAGCAATGATTATAACACTACATTCTGTATGCTCTCATTTCCTTCTCTATGTACGGTATGCTTTGTCTGTATAACATGCAAGAAACAATACTTTTCACTACGTGTTAATACATGTGACAACAATAAATCAAACCTTTATAATTCCTTTGAGTATCTGCTTTATTTAATAGTTGCTCTCTATTTTGTGCACACTGCCTCACTTGTTGGTAGTCTTTGACTTTCTCACCTCTGTCTGACAATCTATCTAACTTTTTGATATTCTGTCTTTGACTTTCCCTCATCTGCTGAAAGTGCAGTGCTCACCGGGACATGTTCTTTTATCTATCTCCGCAACACTCAGGAAGCTCAAGACTTTCAGCAGCTTAAGCAGATTTGGCAGTTTCAGTGCTTAGGGCCACAGCAGTGGTCCATTTGCAGCAATGTTTCGAATTGTTTCAGCAGCAAGAGAGAAAGCAGCAGAAAGGTCCCTAAAATGAAAGCCTGTCTCCACAATGAGCCCCATATTCCACTCCCCTCTGAAACTATAGAATTCTTTCGAAGCAACAGCTGGATTAGGTTAACTTCACTGAACCTGGGAGAATGGCCGAGAGGAGGGGGGGTGGTAAAGAAACCAAAAACACAGCAGACCTACCTCAGACCCATGGTCCAGCCCCCACTGGCTAATTCAGTCATCTGTCCTCACTCGCTTTCCCCCACTATGCCGCAGAGAGGGGGAAGAGTAGCTCTGGTTTGTGCTGAGGAAGTATTATAGCACTCGGCTCTCAACAGTAAGAGACTGACTGACAGTCTCACACAGAGGCTGATCCAATCTCAACAAAACACTCGGGTTGGGGAGGGGGAATGGTTTAGAGAGCGAGAGAGAGGAAAGAACTACTAATGGAATGTACCAATCCCGGCCAACTGAGAGGGCAGGGACTTAATCTCATTTTTGCCTGGGTAGTGAGAGTTTTCGTAAGTGGATTTGATAAGATTACTGAAAGAGGCACAATATTCAGGAGTTTGAACTTGTGAATGGGATTACAGGATTGTGCTAAAACCTCGAGTCTCTGCACACAGTGAATGAATACTCTGTCTTGTTGGTAGAAATCCCTTTCCTGCAGTCACTTTCTCACACATTATCCCTGTTTTTCTGCATGCTGGTGAAAAGGGCTGTAAGCTCAGACTGTGTGTTAAACCGACTTGTTTTTTTTGCCTGTTTATTGTCTGTGGAACACAACATTCACTTTTGTTAACCTACAATTAGTGTTTTTTTTAAGTACGATTAATATTAATTGGATTTTTGAATTGCTCCCTCGTTGTCCTCACGTTTCAAGAACACATTTTCCTCAATTTGATTGAAAGTTCACTTTATCTAACTTGGATCTTTCCTTGATTCCTGACAGCTACACAAAAGCTAGACCATTCTCAGGGGAGGGCTGCATTGGGCTTGACTGTGGGGTTGGGGGTGGTGGTGTTACAGACAGCCTATCATTGCCTGTGTGAACCATTAGAACATGAAATAGGAACAGGGCTAGGCCACTCAGCCCTTCAAGCCCACTGTGCTGTTCAATGGGATATGGGTGATCATCTACCCCAGCTCCACCTACCCATCAAACTAAGGGGGAGCAAATTTAGGACTGAATTGAGGAGGAACTTGTTCACACAAAGGATTGTGAATCTGTGGAATTCCCTGCCCAGTGAAGCAGTTGAGGCTACCTCACTGAACGTTTTTAAGGCAAGGATAGATATATTTTTGATCAGTAAAGGAATTAAGGGTTATGGTGAGCGGGGCAGGTAACTGGAGCTGAGTCCATGAAAAGATCAGCCATGATTGGAGCAGGCTCCTAGGGCCAGATGGCCGACTCCTGCTCCTTATTCGTATGTTCTTACATCCCTGGATTCCTTTTGCGTTCAAAAGTCTGTTGATCTCTGTCTTCACTACATTCAGTGACAGAGCTCCCTGGGATATCAAATTCCAAAGGTTCACAACCCTTTGAGTGAAGACATTTCTCCCCATCTTAGTCCCAAGTTGCCCCTTTGTTCTGAGGCTGTCACTCCTAGTTCTCGAACCTCCAATGAGGAAAACATTCTCTCAGCATCTAGCCTGCCAAACCTCTTAAAAATTATATTTACCTCTCATTCTTTTAAATTCTGGGAAATTTAGGCTTTGTCTATTCAACTTACTCATCCCTAGAGCAGACAGCACCTTCAGGAGAGGTAATTGGTAAAACAAATCTAAAGAAAACCACATCAACATTTGGATTCATTGCAATAAATTTGTCTTTGCTACAATATCAGCAATGACAGCAGAAATTTTTATTTCCACAGTTCCTCTACTCAGCAATTATTAAGGCACTCAGCTCTGGACAGCAAGAGTCTCACACAGACACTGATTCAATCTTAATAAAACCTCTCTTTAAATAATTGCCCAATTCCCTTTTAAAAACCACATTTGAATCTGTCTCTACCACGGTCTCAGGCAGTGCATTCCAGATCCAAACCACTCGCTTCCTAAAATAGTTCTTCCTCAAGACATCTTCAGTTGTCTTGTTTTTCAACCTAGTGGTCAATGGGACCAGTTTCTTCCTTATCTACTCTGGCCCTGGTGAATTTGAACACATTGATCGAACCTCCTGTCAGCCTTCTCCTCTCCAAGGAGACTTGCTTCTCCAATCCATCCATATCCCTCATCCCTGGAAGTAATCCTCATAAATCTTTTCTGAAATAACTCCTCTGAGGCCAGTGTTCCTTCACCAAATTTAGATTTATTTACATAGTAAGCAACACTCAGACAGGCACTTCCTCGTACAGAGTATAAACGCAGAGTGCCAGTAACCTTGACATTTCACACTATGTATGCACAGAGGCCTCCCTGATTAACAACCCATTACTGCCTTAATCTTTTATTTATTCATTCATGGGACATAGGCATCACTGGCTGGCCAGAATTTATTGCCCATTCCTAGTTGCTATTAGAGAGCAGTTGAGATTCAATCACATTGCTGCGGCTCTGGAGTCACATGTAGGCCAGAACAGGTAAGGATGGCAGATTTCCTTCCCTAAAGGGCATTCGTGAACCAGATGTTTTTTTCCGACAATTGACAATGGTTTCATGATCCTAAGTAGATTCTTAATTCATATTTTTTTCCTGAATTCAAATTCTGCCATCTGCCTTGGTCGGATTCAAATTCCAGAGCACTGGCTGAGTTTCTGGGTTAATGGGTTGTCTAGTGACCCCACCGGGCCATCGCATCTCCAATCTGGGAGCTCGTATTCTAAGAGGGCCATATCGCGGAACTCGTTAAAAGTCATTATATTTCCTGTTTTAAAATTTATTTATTAGTGTCACAAGTAGGCTTACATTGACACTGTAATGAAGTTACTGTGAAAATCCCTCAGTCACCACACTCCAGCACCTGTTTGGGTACACTGAGGGAGAATTTAGCATGGCCAGTGCACCTAACCAGCACATCTTTTCGACTGTGGGAGGAAACCAGAGCACCCAGAGGAAACCCACACAGACACGGGGAGAATGTGCAGACTCTGCAGACAGTGACACAAGCCAGGAATTGAACCCAGGTCCCTGGTGCTGCGAGGCAGCAGTGCTAACCACTGTGCCACCATGCTGCCCCTCTTTACATTTTCTGATCTGACCAGTTTTGAATTTGCTCAGAGCTCTTTGTCATTTTTTGCAACAGTTAAGATTGAGAAGTTCAGCGCAGGACGCAGTCTGGATGCAGGCAACCAACCACAAAGGATACGCTCCAAGAAGACTTTGGCAAACCTTTATTTTACACAAAAGAATTCCACATGGTCAGCAGTTTCACTTCAGTTAAGGAAAAATGAGTAATTCTGCTTTTTTAGAATGCTTTAAGGTTAATGCTGATTCAAGCACCAAACATGTGTGCCGTACATACAGACACATACGTGCACACACATATACATACACGCGCACACACACACACACACACATGCACACGCACACATGGCCCAGAGACAGTAAGCTACCTGCTCCCATTCCCAGTGCCTTGTTTTTCTTCCTACTGTTCTCTCAGTCCATTTGTGCTCTTCCCATCCCACCCCACCTTTCCATTTCTGAAGGTCTGAGTCCCTCACCCTTTCTGCAGTGTCTCCCAGTGAGGCAGTGGAAATCTGCAACGCCCCCCCCCCCCCACAAAAAGCTGTTGAAACTGGGGATTGATGGGATCTTTCGGAACCGAGATCGATAGATTTCATTTCAGCAAAGGTGACAAAACCAAGATGTCTGGATGGAGTTAAGGCCTTCATGGCTTAAGTAAATGGCAACTCAGGCTGGAGGGGTTAAATGGCCAACTCTCATCCTGATGTTGCATGCTTATTGAATATCAGCAGATAACCAGACTAGGGCAGAATTTTCCCAGCCAGGATACGGGGGCGGGGGGTGGGGGGGCGGGGTTTGGATTAGGTGGTAGACGGGCGCAGTGACTCTGACGGGAAGCAAGAAGTCAGAAATCCGCTGGTATAGAATCATGTTGCAATTTTCCTAATGGCGGGTTAATGGTGGGTCTCTCTTCCCGCTGGCAAGTGGCACAAACTCCATTTGTATTAATTTATAATCTCATAAATCGTTATTAAAACAGCTGCCCTTCTGACATCCCGTCAGGCCTTCCATCCTTGCATCACGCCATTGGGAATTTACATCAGCATCAAACCCGATTGCTAATGAGCGACACACACAAAGCAGTCCTCAATTCACCAGAGACTTTGGGGGAAGTGCAACAACTTTCTGCCATAGTGCCACACTGCTCCTGATGAGCCTTTCACCACTCTGCCGGGGCAGACTACTTCCTACCTCCATCTCCATGCCGAACTGGTCATCAAGGACAGCACCGTGCTGCTGGACCCATGCACTCTCCTGGAGAGTGCCTGGGGTTAGGGAGTACAGGATTCTCTCCTTTCCTCTCAGCCACACACCAGTGTCTACTTGGACAGCACCGAGCTGCTGGATCCTCCTGTGTCACTGAGTCAGATAAGTACTGCCTAAGTACAGGAGTCTCCTTACCTTTCGTGCCACACATCAGCATCTATCTGGACAACGTTGTGCTGTGGGACTCACGCAGCTACTGCAACAAAGCTATGAAGTTCGACCCAGGATGGAGTGTGATGAAGAAAAGGGGGGCAATGTGGATGAGGGCTGTGTGAGAGGTGTGTGAGTGGGGCGGAGGGAGTATGGGGGTGGGGGAGATAGGGCTCAAGCTGGCAGACCAAGGGGCAAGGAAGTGGATGGAGGGCAGAGGGAAGACCAAGGAGAGGGAAGCTGGATGCGGACAAAACTGCATGAAAAACGCACAAACCAGTGGGCCTAAGGACTACCACATCATTTATTGGAAGGGGTTACACAAAGGCTCCAGATGTGGTGGGTAGAGGTCCAAGTGGGGCCTGGGCACCTCACAGTGATGAACTCAAAGAGGTAATGGAGGAACAAGCTTCCTATTGAGGCAGCTATCCTTTTCCCCTCATGGCTGCTGACCACCTGCACAGTCTGGAGAGGGGGACATGAGTGTGCTGGTGTTTAAATATGTCACCGGGACCCTAGAACCCGTCAGCTGGGAGCAGGCAGACCAATCAACTTCCAGCTCAGGAGAGTGGGAGGGGAACTCACTTGTGCATAATTAATGAGGTTCCAAGTGCAAAATCCAATGAGGGATCCTGCCGTTCCGATCGGCTGGCCAGGTGGTGCTGGAGCTGCCCACCGCAGCACTGAGTCTCAGAGTGGGACAATTCCATGAGGAGGAGGCAGTGGCAATTTTTGGGAGTGAGGTCATGGCCCAGCCCAGCCTTGTGGTCACTCAATTGTCGTACTCATAACAGGGGTCCCCGGATAAGAAGCAAAAACAGAGAAATAAATGTTTGCAGCCCTCCCCACCCCGGGCCCTCTGAAAGCAGGAATGGAGGTGAGCATGTGGTCCACACAGTGTGATGGGTCAACTATAAGGCACACTGGACATTTTGGAGGAAACAAGTTCAGCCTAGGAAGGTCACCCACTCTGGGTGTTAGCAAGCAGAGCCTTGGTGAAGGATCTTCCACTCAGCCTCCCTTCTCAATGTGACAAGGGGGCAGATCAGCAGCCTGTTGCCAGGCACCGAGCAGTGGGCGAGGGTGCCAGCACTTTGGGAAAATCTACATGTTCTCCGTGTTCCTGGATTGTAGTACAGCTAATTTCTTCCCTACAGAGAGACTGTGCCCTCCACACGCACCACCCAGTGGTGGCAACCTGCCTACATTTTTAATACATTTTTTAAAATGCTTGTTATTGAAGCACCCTTTGAATTACTTTACTGCATCTGGGTGGTCCAACATAGACCATCGCTTACTTCACCATTCAATATGAATCATAGAATCCCTACAGTACAGAAGAGGCCATTCAGCCCATCAAGTCTGCACCGACCCTCCAAAAAGAGCACCCTATCTATGCCCAATTCCCTGCCCTAACCCCATCACCCTGCACATTGTTCATGGCCAATCCACTTAACCCGCACATCTTTGGAGTGTGGGAGGAAACCAGAGCACCTGAAGCACCAGGGAGAATGTGCAGACTCCACACAGACAGTGACCCAAGGCTGGAATCGAACCATGGCGCTGTGAGGCAGTAGTGCTAACCACTGTGCTGCCAGGCTGCCCAGAACTCAGCTGTCAATTGGAGAATTCCAGTCACTACCTAAGCTACCATCAGTGAACATTGTACAAATTGAAGTTGGGACCTTCCTATCATAGGAACAGGAGAAGGCCATTCAGCCTATTAAGTCTGCTCCACCATTCAATTAGATTATGGTTCATTAATACCACTTTCCCCACTACCTGTTTGATGTCATTTGTCTCCAGAGATCTATCCATTTCTGTCATGATTATGCTCAATGATTAAGCTTCCACAACCCTCTGGGCTGGAGAATTCCAAAGATTCACCATTCTCTGAGTGAAGAAATTCCTCTTCATCACACTCTTAAATGATCTACCCCTAATCCTGAGATAATGACCAGAATTTTACCATCCTGCCCACCACAGGAATAGGAGCGAGCGAGGGTCAGACCATAGAAAGATCCATTGACCTCAGGTGGGATTTTACAGTTTTGGGACGAGCAAGGCCACAAAATCCCGCCCAATATCCCCTGGTTTTAGACTCACCGTATTATCCACATCCACCCTGTCACGTCCTGTAAGAATTTTGTAAGTTTCAATTAGGTCACCCCTCATTCTTTTGAACTCTAGGGAATACAGACTCATTCTCCTCAATCTCTCCTCATTAGACAATCCCGCCAACCCAGGGATGGCAAGACTGTCGTACAAGGAGAGATTTGTCAATTGGGCCAGTCTCCACTGGAATTTAGAAGAATCAGAGGGGATCTCATTGAAGCATATAAAATTCTGACAGGGCTGGAAAGACTGAATGCAGGGATATTGTTTCCTCTGGCTAGAGGGTCTAGAACAAGGGGCCATAGCCCCAGGATATGGAGTTGGCCACTGGGCAGCATAGTGGCACAGTGGTTAGCTGGGGTGGCACAGTAGCACAGTGGTTAGCACTGCTGCCTCCCAGAGCCAGGGACTTGGGTTCAATTCCCAGCTTGATGTGTGGAGTTTGTACATTCTCCCCATGCCTGCGTGGGTTTCCTCCAGGTGCTCCGGTTTTCTCCCACAGTCCAAAGATGTGTGGGTTAGGTGGATTGGCTGTGCTAAATTGCCCCTTAGTGTCAGGGGGATGAGCTAGGGTACCTGCGCAAGGATATTTTGGCCTTGGAGGGAGTGCAGAGGAGGTTTACTAGGCTGATACCGGAGTTGAGGGGGTTGAGCTATGAGGAGAGGCTGAATAAACTAGACTTGTACTCGTTAGAGTTTAGAAGAATGAGGGGAGATCTCATTGAGACGTATAAGATGATGAATGGGATGGATAGGATAGAGGTGGAGAGACTCTTCCCGCTCAAAAAAGGCAGTAGGACTAGGGGGCACAGCCTCAAGATAAAGGGGGGGCGGTTTAGAACGGAGTTGAGGAGGAACTTCTTCACTCAAAGGGTGGTGAATCTCTGGAATTCTCTGCCCGTTGAAGTGGTGGAGGCTGCCTCGCTAAATATTTTTAAGAAGCGGGTTGATGGGTTTTTGATAAGAGAGGGGATTAAGGGTTATGGGGAGAGGGCGGGAAAGTGGAACTGAGCCACGACAGATCAGCCATGATCTTATTGAATGGCGGGGCAGGCTCAAAGGGCCAGATGGCCTACTCCTGCTCCTATTTCTTATGTTATGTTCTTAAATGCATGGTGTTATGGGGATAGGGCCTGGGTGGGATTGCAGTCAGTGGGCTGAATAGCCTCCTTCTGTATTGTGGTATTCTATGATCTCGAACTGAGATGAGGGGAATCTTTTTCACTCAGAACGTGCTGAACCTATGGAATCCTCTACAACAGAATGCTGTGGAGGCCAAGTCACTGAATATATTTAAGAAGGAAATAGATTTCTCGTCTCTGAAGGTGTCAAGGAGTATGGGGAGAACGCAGGAGTCTGGGCTTGAGATAGAGGATCAGTCATGTACGTACTGAATGATGGAACAGGCTCAAAGAGCTGAATGGCCTACTCTTGCTGCTATTTTCAATGTTTCAATCCCAGGGATCACCCTGTTAAACTCCTTTATGGCATGTATATAAATTGATCAAAACTGTGCACAAAAGTTCAGGTGAGAGCTCATGGAGGCTCTATACAACTATTTATCTGGATGACTGGTTTGTGATGTAGAGCACGCCAACAGCACAGGTTCAATTCACGTACCGGCTGAAGTTATTTAGCCTTACCCCTCACAGGAGGTGTGGTGATCCTCAGGTTAAATCACCCTTTCCAATTCAATTCATAAATGTGGAATTGAAAGTTAGTCTCAGTGATGATGGCCATGAAACTACCATTGCTTGTCATAAAAACCCACCGGTTCACTTCCTTTAGGGAAGGAAATCTGCCATCCTTCTCCGGTCTGGCCTAGACGTCTCTCCAGACCAATAGCAATGTGATTGATTGACTCTCAGCTGTTCTCTGAAATGGCTGAGCAAGCATCTCAGTTCAAGAGCAATTAGGGATGGGCAACAAATGCTGGCCTTGCCAATGACACCTACATTCCATGAAAGAATAAAGAAAAGAAGTCATGCCAGCCCAGTGCTCCTTTTGAACCCTGGCTGGAGATTCTGCTCCTTTCCCTTCGCTGAATGTAATTTAATACATGCATTGTAACAAAGAGCTGCACTTTGGAGACAGATTCCCATGTCATCAGGAAAAGCAAGATTTCATCAAACTGGAAGTGAGATAGATTCCAATTCCTGGACAGCCATTAATTCCTGATTGGCTCAAAAAGGTAAGGATATACTTACCGATCAATCAAAGGTTAGATTCAGTGCCTCTCTAGTGAGGAGAAACTAGGAGGGCCTCCACTAAACAAATCTAATCTCAATTACTGGATCTGATTAAAACCATCCTGGATTGTCCGTTCCACAAAGTGAAGGATATGTGAATGAAAATGACCAGTGAGGATAGCTGTGTTACTGAACTTATTCAAAAAGCAGCTGATTATAAGACTAGAAGATGTTGGAGCAGAATTAGGCCAGTTGGCCCATTGAGCCTGCTCTGTCATTCAATCATGGCTGATATGATTCTTATTCCCATTCTCCTGCCTTCTCCCCATAACCCTTGATCCCCTTATTGCTCAAGAACCTATCTATCTCTGTCTTAAAGACACTCAATTATCTGGCCTCCTTAGCCCTCTGTGGCAATGAGCTCCACAGATTTACCATCCACAGGGTGAAGAAATTCCTTCTCACCTCAGTTTTAATGGACCGTCCCTTCACTCTGAGGTTGTGTCCTAGAGTTCTAGTCTCTCCCACTAGTGGAAACATTCTCCCCACATCCACTCTATCTGGGCCTCTCAGTATTCTGTAAATTATAATTATCTGGTGAAAAGGAGATCGGGTGTTATAGCTACAGATTGAGGTGATGACATACTCCACAAAGCACACAGTTCCTTTCCCGATTGGGTGCAGTGTGTTATCCGTGGCTCAGTGGATAGCATTCTTTGATGATTAGTTTGTCAAACTAAGGACAGAAATCAAACATAGTTATTCCAGAATAACAGGCCTCAGCAGTTATCTCTAGGCCTCTCTCTTTATTAAGTCCTGATTCAGTTTAACTCTTTCTTATGATGATATGATGCACAACAAAAAGGGAACAAATCAACTGTTGGGTTTTATCAGAGAGATTTGAAATGGTTGAGGAGCAATGTTCTTGTTATTTCTGAGACTAATTGTGCAAAATGGAGTGTAGAAGAAGGAAAAGACATTAATTGGAAGATCATACCTGTCATCGATCAGCTCACTTTGATCGTTGACAGTTTCAGATGGTGTTGGATGAAGTTGTTCGGCCTCATCCTCAGCAGAGAGAGCTTTGACCTGACCATCTTCATATTCTGGCTCATTTAGTTTTCTTGGGATATCCGTGAGTTGTGGTTCCATTGGTTTGGACTCATCACTCTTATTTTGAAGTGCCGTTGAGTTTGTGCAGGCTGACGTTTCTGGCTTAGAATCAGAGAACAGCGGTTTTGAACAACCGGGACTCAGATCTCCCTGAGCCGGTTTAACTTCCTTGTCTGACTCAGTCGGTGCGGGCATTTCCGATGGCTCATTCTGGTCACTGTTTGGCACTGGTGGCAGAGGCCCCAGTCTGTCCCTCCTCATAGCCTGTCCATCTGACATACTGAGAGTTTTGACTGGTTTTTGTACTCTGTTAGAGTTGCGACGTGGCATTGTACCGAGGTAGGTATACATTTCGCTTGAATGGGCATAGCTGGGGCTGCGTGGTATTGTTTCCAAATCATCTGCTGTTTCCA
The DNA here is from genome assembly GCF_965287045.1 of Carcharhinus amblyrhynchos. Classification (NCBI taxonomy): domain Eukaryota; kingdom Metazoa; phylum Chordata; class Chondrichthyes; order Carcharhiniformes; family Carcharhinidae; genus Carcharhinus; species Carcharhinus amblyrhynchos. The sequence continues at coordinate 11,733,138 of NC_137348.1, forward strand.
GACTCACCTCCTGATGAATCTGAAGGCCCAGGGTCTTTCCTTTCAACTGTTTCTTCTTCTCATCAATTGAACTACTTGAAGAACGTCTCAATGATAGACTGCGTGGAATGCTGGTTAAACTGCCAAAACCCTTAAACTTAAAGAATTCTGAAACAAAGAAAATAAAAGACACTTAATTAAAAAAACAAAGAAAATATAGAGACAACCATTTAGCCTATCAATCCTGCTCCTTCCTCAGCCAGTGTATAGTTGATCAATATTTAACCAACACCTAAAAACATCATCTGACCATTTTGTTTTTGCTGTTTTTGGGAGTTTGTTGTTGGCTGCTGGGTTTCCTACATTACTGCAGTAAGTAGACTTTGAAAGTACTTCACTGCTAGATAAATATATAAGAAGGAAAAGAATGACAGGATAAGTTGAGATGAAGTCTTTTGGAGAAGGATTATGTGAAACATGAACACTGAACAGATCATTTGGGCCAACTGGCAAGTTTCCATGTTGGATATTCTACCTAATTCTATCTGATATAAATACTTCCTGATCCCTTCTCCCAAAGACAGGCAACTGAACCCCCTATAATATCCAAAAACCAAACAGAAAATGCTGGAAATACTCTGCAGGTCTGGCAGCATCTGTGGAGGGACAAATATTTCAGGCTCCTTGCATAAGGACATTAACATTTACTCTGAATGGAATCTTCCAGTCCCATCAAAGTCAACGGACATTTGAATGGCTCACCGCATCCACTGCCAGGGTCGCACCATGGTGAATCTGGAAAATCTCAGTCTGTGTTTCTCCCTCCACAGATTTTCCAGACCTGTTGAAGGTACATCCAACATTTTCTGTTCTGATTTCAGGTTTTCAGTGTTTTGTCTTTGGACTACTCTATAATGCTCATCCAATCCAGGCTTATATTATTAAATCTTGTCTACCACTAACATTCTCCAGGCCCCACTTCAGCAGCTAGAGGAACCATCACGACCCATAAAGAGTTTGATCAGCTGAGTCTCTACATGACTTTCCCAACCACATATTCATCAAAAGAAATATTTTTGTTCAAAGTCTATTCTGTGCTCACTTCTTAGCTTGAGGGATGTAGGATTGAGAGAGGGGATGTGCATTTCTTCCAGTCTCTGATCTCATTTGAAGCTGGTCTCTCTTTAACATTTCATCTTTTAGTTCAGGCTAAAGTAAGATTGAGGACAAAGAGCTTTGGGTATCAAGGCAATGGGATGAACATAGAAACATAGGAATTAGGAACGTAGGAATTAGGAGCAGAAATAGGCAAATTCAGCACTTCGAGCCTGCTCTGCCATTCCATCAGATCATGGCTGATCTCTCCCTGGTCTCAAATCCACCTCCCCACCTGTTCCCCATATCTCTTTTTTCATATCTATGTCCTTCTTGAAATCATTCAATGATTCAGACTCCACTACACAGTGAGGCAGCAAGTTCCACAAATATACCATCCTCTGCGAGAAGTAGTTCATCCTCATCTCAGTTTTTAATCTACCGCCTCTCGATCTATTCCTGTGATCTCTTGTTCTCGATTACTCCATAAGAGGAAGCATTTGGGGTGGGATTTTAAAGCCTCGCTCGAACAAGACCGGAAATTCCCGACTGAGGTCAACAGGCATTTCTGTTGTCCACCTCTCACCCGCTCTGATTCCATGATAGAATTTTGGCGGTGGTCTATAGAAAGATAGAAACTAGAAGCAGGGACATTCAACCCTTCGAGCCTGCTTTGCCATTCATCTTGATCATGGCTGATCATCAAATTCAATATCCTGATTCCCCCTTTTCTTTTAACCCCAAGAGCTATATCTAATTTCTTCTTGAAATCAGACAATATTTTGGCCTCAACTACATTCTGTGGTAGCAAATTTCCACACATTCATCGCCTTTTGGGTGAAGAAATTTCTCCTTACCTCAGTCCTAAAAGGCTTAACTTCAAACTCTGGCCCTAGTTCAGGACTCCCCCACCATTGGGAATATTCTTTCTGAATCTAGCCTGTTAGAATTTTCCAAGTTTCTATGAGATCCCCTCTCACTCTTATAAACTCCAGTGAATATAATCCTAACCACCTAATCTCTCCTCCTATGACAGACCTGCCATCTCAGGAATATGAAGCAGGAAGGTCGGTGTCCTCATCTGCAGGTCATGTCTGAGGGTGGGATTTTACTGGATGCCACTGACAAGTCATATCTCTCCTCTGCAAATGAGAACATCTTTCTCCAAAGCTCCCTGCAGTGCCTACTCCTCTGAATCACAAGCTACACCCCAATGTTTGAATGTTCACCCTCAATTCCTGCTTAATGCAGGTCCAGATATTCATTGGTGACTTATCTCCAGGATTTCTTATAGCAATGTGGTGAATGTCTTTAGCTCCTACTGTGTGAAACTTCAGTCTCTTCGGCAAAATGACAAAAAGATTTGCATTTATATAGCTTCTCAATGGTCTCAAAGTGCTTTACAGCAAGTCAAATACTTTTAAAGTGTATTTATTGTTATATTAGAGGAAAAAGTGGGGAAACTTGTGGGTTAAAAGGTAAACAATGGACTATATTCCTAAATGCTTAGTTAGGAATTTTCAGTTATGAGCTCTGATTTAGGAATGTAGGAATCAGGAGTAAATCATTCAGCCTTTTGAGAATGCTCTGCATTTGATAATCATGGCTGCTCTGGTTATGATCTCAACTCCATTCCCATATGCCCCCATAACCTTTGACTCCTTTGTCTAGCAAACGTCTATCTGAAGGATCATAAGATATCTCAGAACTTAGCAGCCGAACTGGCATGGGAAGCAAACGCACCACAAGGAACCCAGTACAGATTTGTAATATTGTAGCCTAATGTTAATGGCACTGAACAAGCAAGCAGTACTTCATCATGACAAGGTGTTCCCATGTTCATCCCATTGTCTTGATACCCAACGCTCTTTGTCCTCAATCTTAATATAACCTGAACCAAAAGATGAATGACCTTTTCTTAAATCGAGTTCAATAAAAATCCAGTAACACGTAGACAAGCATCAGAAAACTAACTCTGAAAGCTTCTGGATGTTGTAAAAATCCAACTTGCATAACTAATGTTCTTCAGAGCATGAGTTGCTAACTGGTCTGTCCTACCTAGCACTTCAGTCTGACACAGTGCTATTGACTCATGCATTCTCAGGACACTTCAGGATGGGTAATAAAAGCTGCCTTGCTAGTGCAGCCCACACCCCCAAAACATTTAAAAGATATATGTATAGTAAAAGAATATAGAACCTTGGAGGGAATTTGTCCATTAGTTCCGCAAGTGTTTGAACTCTGATATGCTCGTAGAGTTCCTACAGTGCAGAAGAGGCCATTTAACCCATCAAGTCTGCATGAATCTCTGACAGAGTATCTGACACAAGCCTTCTTCCCCCGCCCTATCCCTGTAACCTCACACATTTCCCATGGGGAACATCTTGGGACACTAAGGGACAATTTAGCATACCCAATCCATCTAACCTGCACACCTTAGGATTGTGGGAGGAAACCAGAGCTCCCAAAGTAAACATAAGGACATAAGAAATAGGAGCAAGACTAGGCCATCTAGCCCCTCGAGCTTATCCTGCCATTCAATAAGATCATGGCTGATCTGATAGTGGTTCAGTTCCACTTACCCGCCTGCTCCCCATAACCTTTAATTCCCTTATTGGCCAGAAATCTAACTACCTGTGACTAAAACACATTTAACGAGGTAGCCTCCACTGCTCAATGGGCAGAGAATTCCGAAGATTCACCACCCTCTGGGAGAAGAAGTTCCTCCTCAACCCTGTTCTAAATTGACTCCCCCTTATTTTGAGGCTGTGCCCTCTAGTTCTTGTTTCCTTTCTAAGTGGAAATAATCTCTCTGCTTCTACCCTCTCTAGCCCCTTCATTATCTTGTATGTCTCTATAAGATCTCCCCTAAGCCTTCTAGACTCCAACGAGTACAAACCCACACAGACACGGGTAAAACTCCACATAGTCAATGACTCAAGGCTGGAATTGAACCCACATCCCTAGTGCTGTGAGACAGCAGCGCCAACCACTGTGCCACCGTGCTACTGAGCTGTTCATGGAGGGGGGAACGGTTCAGTTCGGTATAATGAGTTGCTAAGGTTCAGCTCCCTCCCATGTCACCAGATCCATCCGTGAAGAGTTGCTATTGGAGGGGGGAAGGAAGCAGGAGAAGCCACAATCTAAACCTGTGTCAGCAGGCAAGCGTTCCACAGCAGCAGAACACTCAGTCCATAAAACTCAACACAGGAACAAAACTCGTAACAAGAAATCTCTTGCTAATCTTACTGCTAATAAAAACTTAAAAGTTCAATAAGGGCCTGTTAACAGACAAAAGGGGGAAATGTGGCTCACATTTAAGTTACAGATGAATGGCCTCTTTAATCTCTTTTCAGATGCTGAAACATCTGCTGCATTTTTTTTAATGTTTTATTGAAATATGTTTCTTTGACTCACTTAACCCTCCTTGTGGCTGGTCAGAGAATGGCAATTCCATTGCTTGCCTGGCTAGTCCTATCATGCCTGGAACAGTTCAAATTATCTCATAGAATCCCTACAGTGCAGAAGGAAGCCAATCATCCCATCGAGTCTGCCCCCACTTTCTGACAGGCTTCCTTACCCAGGCCCTATCCCTGTATCCCACATATTTCTCAGAAGACTAAAGAAATTTGGCATGTCATCTTCGACGCTCACCAACTTTTACAGATGCACCATAGAAAGCATTCTTTCTGGTTGTATCACAGGTTGGTATGGCTCCTGCTCTGCCCAAGACCACAAGGAACTCCAAAAGGTCATGAATGTAGCCCAATCCATCACGCAAACCAGCCTCCCATGCAGTGATGTATGTTTTGTCTGTATAGCGTGCAAGAAACAGTACTTTTCACTGTATGTTAATATATGTGACAATAATGAAGCAAATCAAATTTATCCCGCTAATCCTCCCAAGATACATCTAGGGACAATTTATCATGGCCAATCCACTTAACCTGCACGTCTTTGGAGTGTGGGAGGAAACCGGAGGAAACCCACACAAACACGGAGAGAATGTGCAAACTCCACACTGTCACCCAAGGCTGGAATTGAACCCGGGTCCCTGGTGCTATGAGGCAGCAGTGCTGACCACCGTGTCACCGTGACACCTGCATCTTGAGAATGTATAGGTGAGCTCATCATCTGGAGCAGACATATCAACTCATGCATCCTTCGAGGAGCAGTACCCAGTAAATGAAGTGGCGCTGCAGTAAAATAAATAAATTTGTAGTTTGGAAATAATTGTAAGAGAAATTGGATCCACAGGGGATCTTTTTGGCCATACCGAAAGTTATTTTCTTTTCAGTGGCTTTGAGCAGCTCAACTGCAAAATAGGCGAGGAACCACACCCAGCCAATGGCAGTATCTGAACTTTGCTAACTCAGCCCAAGTAGCGATGAGGGTGCTACAATTTCTCTTTAGCAGCTCAGCACTACGGAGGCAGAAAAACCCATGCAGCTTCTCGCTATTTATTGCTCTCTGCTCTCTTTACTGGAAGAACATGGGCGAGGTCTTATTTTAACACTGGTCATCATATCAGACTATCTGCTCAATATGCACCCTTCCGATTTACATCCCCATTGAAGTCAGGGATGGCATGGTGGTTAGCACTGCTGCCTCACAGTGCGAGGGACTGAGGTTCAATTCCCAGCTTGTGTCACTGTCTGTGCGGAGTCTGTACGTTCCCCCTGTGTCTGAGTTGGTTTCCCCGGGTGCTCCGGCTTCCTCACACAGTCCAAACACATGCAGATTAGGTGGATTGGCCATGCTAAATTGCCCCTTAGTGTTAGGGGGACTAGCTAGATAAATGCATGGGGATAGGGCCTGGGTGGGATTGTGGTTGGTGCAGACTCGATGGGCTGAATGACCTCTGTCTGCACTGTAGGATTCTATGAATTGAAAATTGGGATAGGTGTACAATCGCCAGATCATTTCATAACACCCCATTACATTATCGCTCAAAGTGATAATGGCTTAGAGTTTGCGATCAGTCATAGCAACTGAAACTGGGTGGCACAGTAGCACAATGGTTAGCACTGCTGCTTCAGAGCTCCAGGGACCTGGGTTTGATTCCCGGCTCAGGTCACTGTCTGTGTGGAGTTTGCACATTCTCCTCGTGTCTGCGTGGGTTTCCTCCAGGTGCTCCGGTTTCCTCCCACAGTCCAAAGGTGTGCGGGTTAGGTTGATTGGCCGTGCTAAAATTGCCCCTCAGTGTCCTGAGATGTTAGGATAGAGGGATTAGTGGGTAAATGTGTAGGGATATGGGGGTTGGGCCTGGGTGGGATTGTAGTCGGTGCAGACTCGATGGGCCGAAGGGCCTCTTTCTGCACTGTAGGGTTCTTTGATTGTATGAAACTAGAAGCAGGAGTAGACCATTCAGCCCTTCAAGCCAGCTCCGCCATTCATTTTGATCATTGCTGATCCCCTGATCTCCCCTTCTCCTCACATCTCTTGATCCCACTTTCCCTGATGAAAATTTCACCTCTATCACAGTGCAGTGATTTTGTAATCGATTGCAGTAGTGATCAAAGGACAGATCTTTCATTTCTCCACACTTCACCCTGCACTTTCAGCTTCCGCTGCTCCTAGCAGCCTCCCATTTTCACTTTAAAGCTGTCTAACATCATCATTCTCTTATTTCCCCCTCTCTAATCTTCCTTCAGTCACCTCCTTCAGCAGGTCCCCATACATTAGCATGTAGTCAATCCAAATGGAGCAAGCAGTTTTACTGACATGGCTTCAAATCCAATGATGGCAGCTGGTGGAATTCAAATTCAATTCATAAAATCTGGGATATAGTAATGGTGACTATGAAACTGTCATCTATTGGAAAAACCCATCTGGTTGCTTTAGGGAAGGAAATCTACCGTTCTTGCCCAGTCTTGCCAACGTGTTGATTCCAGATCCACAGCAATGTGTTGACTCTTAATCGCTCCTCTGAAATGGCCTCGCAAGCCATTCAGTTCAAGAGCAATTAGGGATAGGCAACAAATGTGGGCCCAGCCAGCGATGCCCACATCCTGTGAAGAAGAATAATGTAAATAGGACCATGTTGCATTTTCCTGAAGATATTCACAAGCGATCTTGCTGACTGCAGTGCACTTTACGAAGAATTCCTAGCGTGGGGCTGGCATCAGGCTGTCTGAGCAGCCAATCACATCAATGAAATTTAAAAGAGCCCTCCCCTACCACCACCACCACCACCCCACCTCCCTCCCTCCCCCCCCCCAAACAGGAAACTAAAAGCACGAAAATAAAATCATTTTCCAAAATTTTAAATATAGAGCAAATTAACACATGGGATAAAGGTGGAAGCTAAAATGAGAAAAACATTTTTTAAATTGCTATATAAAGGGTATTTAAAACATCTGCTAATTAATTATTTAAAAGTACTCCATGATTATAAATATATCTTTCTTGGACGCAATTTTGTTGTTCGTCAAATTTTATTAATTACGTCTCTCATAAAAATAAGGTGTAAATTTTGAAGGGGTTAAAGACGGTGATGTGGGGGGATGGGAAGAACATCGCACTGTCTGTCTCAAAGTTACATGTTCACCCTGAGTGACAGACAGCAACCTCATGATTTCCACACTAACATGCACGTACCTGGCCTGGCCTCCTGATGTTAGTATCAGTTTCAGAGACATAATGACAGCAACCACTGAGGGTTCACCCTCAACTGGCCCCCCTCCCCCTTTGCCCCAAGTTAAACCCAGGACAATCCTCACGTAAATGGGGGAAGATGATATAATGTCACTGGAGTAGCAATGCAGAGGCCCAGGTTAATTCTCTGGGGGAGACGGGTTCAAATACCACCACCGCATCTGGTGAAATTTAAACCCAATTAATAAAATCTGGAATTGAAAACTAGTCTCAGTAACGATGAAACCATCATCAATTATCCTAAAAACCAATCTGGTCCGCTAATGCCTTTTAGAAAATTTGCCATCCATACCTGGTTTGGCCTACGTGCGACTCCAGACCCACAGCAATGTGATTGACTCTTAACGGCTGTCCGAAATGACCAAGCAAGCCACTCAGTTCAATGGGCAATTAGAAATGGGCAACAAATGCCAGCCCAGCCAGTGATGCCCACATCATGTGAAAGAATAAACTTAAAAAAATGACGGAACTTGCTTTTTTAAAGAAAGTTGATTCCAAAATAAAAATTGAGGAGTGTTTTGAATGAACAAGTTCCTTCCTTGTTAATGAAACCCATTTCAGACAGAGCTGACCCTTTAACACTGGGGCCCCTTAAGTTGCTTGTTGAACAGTCTCTCCAGCTCTGCTTGTGGTTTTATCCCTTACGGGATCTGTAGCAATCCATCACCAGTGAGTCTGGACCCCTCAGAATAATAAATAAATTGAATTTTAAAATAATATCAATCACAAGCTGTCACCGTTTTGCCCAGTAACAGCAGATCTCAAGTCCAGAAACTATGACCTGGAACACTCTGTTGAGGGAGAGTGGAAGGTACGTCTTGTAATTTTGTACATTTCCCACCTAATTTTAATGTCCAAAGCGAAATGACCCTATTATTAATGGTCTTTCCATGTTCTATAGCCTCTTTAAATGGATGGAGATGCCAGCGTTGGATTGGGGTAAGCACAGTAAGAAGTCTCACAACACCAGGTTAAAGTATTAAAGTGTGACTCCAAATCCACAACAGGTGAGAGTGACTCAGCTGATGAAGGAGCAGCGCTCTGAAAACTCGTGATTCCAAATAAACCTGTTGGAATTTAACCTGGTGTTGTAATTCTTCTTACTCTTTAAATGGAGGTAGTTCTGCAGTGTGCTGAGGTGCCAGTACTATAGAGTGTTGATCTTCCAGAAGGAACTGTTTAGGTGTCAGCAATAAGATAAAACAAAATATACTCCAACTTATAAATCAAAGAAAAAGGTTTAATAAAAATACTTAATTACTCCAATACTTGAGGCCTCACACTGGGCCATTCCAAACTCCCTCAATTCTCAACAGATTCTTATTTATACTGAGTCAGCTGACCACCATATCATTTTGTTATTGGTTACATAGTTTGCAGGGTCAGCTGACCCATACAGCTTGTTACCATTGGCCACACTAAAGCAGATCCAATGTTATCATTGGTTACATTCTAACATAGAATTCACATTGCGGGGCAGATTTTCCAGTATCAGCTGCTAACCTGCTGTTTGCAAGCAGAGTTTAATAGCCGACAGCACACAGTAGGGTAAGAATTCTGCGGGCTTTCACTGGTTTCCAACATCTTCCCCCCAAGTGATCATTCTTTGCCTGAACAGCAAAACCAGCCTTAATTAAAAACAGAAAATGCTGGAAAAACTCAGCCACCTTGGCTGCATCTGTGGAGAGAGAAACAGTGATAACGGCCTGTATGCCCCAGCTGTTTCAGGCCAGTGGGATTCTCTGGCCCTGTTGACAGCACATCCCTGCCACGGGTTTTCCGGTGGTGTGGGGTGGGATCAGTGCGAAATTCCTTTGTGAGCAGCAGGACTGGAAAATTCTGCCATCAATGAACGGTATGTCACCTCCCATCGCTGAGAAACACGCAGTTGGGAGGCTGGAGAATCCCATCTATGTCCCGTGTCCATTGACCCTTCTGCTGAAGAAGAATAGTTGAATCATAGAAACCCTACAGTGCAGAAGGTGGCCATTCGGCCTATCGAGCCTGCACTAACAACAACCCCACCCAGTTCTTATTACTCAAACCCCACATATTTCCCTTGCTAATCCCTCTAACATACACATCCTTGGACATTAAGAGGAAATTTAGTGTGGCCAATCAACCCAATCTGTACATCTTTAGACTGTGGGAGGAAACCGGAGCACCTGGAGTAATCCCACACAGATACCGGGAGAACGTGCAAACTCCACACAGACAGTGACCCAAGCAGGGAATCAAATCCCAGATCCTGGAGCTATGAGGCAGCAGTGCCAACTGCTGTGCCACCTTGCCACCCCAAACATATGGACTTGAAACATCAACTCTGTTTCTTCACCCCAGAGGCTGCCAGACTGCTGAGTTTATCCAGCATTTTCCGTTTCTTTTTTATTTCAGGTTTCCAGCATCTGCATTATTTTGCTTTTATTCAAGCAAGGCCAGCCAGCTGTTTAAATGTGGAAGGCTGTTCTGTGCCCGGCCATCCTTCCCTGCAGAGGGTCACTGGCTCACCCTCAAGGGTAGGGAGCCCGAAGTTGACCTTTTGCCCCTCCTTAGCCCCGGAACCACAAAGGCAAACCACAGTGCCAAACCTCTGCAACCCCCCACCCCCCACCACACAACCTCCCCCCCCTCACCCGACCCAACCCCCAAATCACTTCTGAGATTTCCTTCACTCATTAAATTTCCAAAAAAGCAATAGTGAGGTTTTATTGGCAGCTGTGATATCCTCAGTGTATTTGAGATTCTGACATGCTACTCGGGGCTAGAGGGAGGTCAGGGGATGTATTAATTAGCCAGTGAGAACCGTCTATAGTTGAGGGGGAGAAGAGAAAGTTGAGAAGTTCCCAGGGTCTGAGAGTTCAGTCGTTTGGGAGCCTGGAGTATTCAAACGCTCTCAGCTATTTCTGGATCACATTCCGAACAAGCATGTGGTTGATTATGAGATGCCTGGTACAGTTTAGTGGTCTATGCAATGACTTAATGACATCTTAAAATAACAATCAGTCTCTGGGATCCTTGTTTAATAGAAATGATGTAGTTTGGGAACGATGTTGTGTTTGCTTCTAATCACGGGCTTCTCAGTGGCTTTGAGGTTAAAGTTGTAAGGCTGCATGGAAATCTACATTTTTTTGTGCAGGATTCAGTGACAAGGTTGGAGCTTTCCCAGCCTGTTCTCATTAACCCTGGCAGGGTCCCCTGTGAGCAGCAGTCAAACATCTGTAGACACAAGAGGATGAGAATACTTTTACCACCAGGGGAAGGAAGAATTGATGGCAAATTACTCCTGGATATTGTCGCATATTTTCTCATGATAGGTCAGAAAGATAAAAAACAGAAAGACCTACATTTCGATAGCACCTTTGATGCTCTTGTGATGTCTTATAGCTCTTTACAGCCAATTAAGTACTTTTGAAAGTGTAGTCACAAACTGTAGAAATGGTTTCAGCCCAGAAAGAGGCCATTCAGCCTGCAATGTCCCATGCTGGCTCTCTGAAAGAAACACTCAGCCAGTCCGACTCCATCACCTTTTCCCCGACAAATTTCTTTCCCTGAGTTACCCTGTGAGAAGTTATTGAGGAGACTAGGCCAGTATTCGTTAGAGTTTAGAAAAATGAGAGATGACCTCATTGAAGCATACACAATTCCTACAGGACTCGACTCAGTAGATGCAGCAAAAATGTTTCCCCTGGCTGGGGAGGGTCTTGAACCAGGGGTCACAGAATAAGAGGCTAGGTCATTTTAAACTGAGATGAGGAGGAATTTCTTCAGTCAGAGGGTGACAAATCTTTGGCATTCTCTGTCCCAAGAGCATTGGAGGCACAGTTACTGAATATGTTCAAGGCAGAGGTTGATAGATTCTGGTTTTCTGGATTACTAGCCCAGTGACAATAGCACTACACCACTGCCTCCCCACTTACCCTGCTAATGCCCCTGACACTAACAGTCAATTTGGCATGGTCAGTCCACCTAACCCTCACAACATGGTGGCACAGTGGTTAGTACCGCTGCCTCACAGTGCCAGGGATCTAGGTTCAACTCCAGTCTCAGGTGACAGTCTGTGTGGAGTTTGCACATTCTCCCCAAGTCTACATGGGTTTCCTTGGGGTGTCCCGGTTTCCTCCCACAGTCCAAAGATGTGCTGGTTAGAATCATACAGTGCAGAAGGAGGCCATTCAGCCTACTGAGTCTGCACTGACTACAATTCCACCCAGGCCCTATCCCCATAACCCATGCATTTACCCTAGCTCGTCCCCCTGACACTAACAGGCAATTTAGCATGGCCAATCCACCTAACCCACAGATCTTTGGACTGTGAGAGGAAACCAGACCATCCAGGGAAAAGCCACGCAGACACAGAGAGAATGTACAAACTCCACGCAGACAGTGACCCAAGCCAGGAATTGAACCCAGGTCCCTGGCGCTGTGAGGCAGCAGTGCTAACCACCTAATGTGTTGCTTTGCCACATTAGGTTGATTGGTCATGCTAAGTTGCCCCTTGGTGTCAGGGGGATTAGCAGGATAAATAAATGGGGTAATGGGGATAGGGCCTGGGTGGGATTGCTGTCAGTGAAGGCTCGATGGGCTGAATGGCTTCCTTTTGCATTGTAGGGATTCTATGATTCTATGATCTTTGGAGTTTGACTTACAACATTTTTTTGTAGAAATTGCAACCACACATTTTGGGATGAATATGTATATTGCACTTCTATTTATACTAAGTAAATTAGATGGGTGGTAGGTTGTTGCTGACTTTAGCATTCCACTATATTATGGTCTGATAACTGAAAATCATACCCTGCATTGAATAAATTGAATTATAAGTAAGTGTTGTGTTGACTGTGGTTCAGTTAGTAACACACTTGTCTCTAAGTCATAAAGTGTGGGTTCAACTCCTGCATCAAAATCTAGCTTGACACTCCAGTACAGTACAGAGGGAGTGCTTCTTTGTTGGAGGTGCCAACTTTTGAATGAAACATTAAACTGAGGTCATCTTTTGGTTGTGAATGGTGTAACAGAAATGCAAGATTTCCTCTTATTTTTATTCACCAGTTTGAATTACACAATATGGCTAGCAAAATAGAAAGGGCGTTTATGGCTAAACAGTGAATTTAACAAATTTCAATTTAAAATACTGAACTAAGAGGAGTTTACTGTTAATATATGAGACAAATTGGGTGAGTTCTTACAAGCTGTTCACGCCACACCCCCACTACATCAAGGTTGGAATATTTGGTGCCCAGCCAAATCTCCGTTTACTGCAGCAGGATGGGAAAATCCCGTTGGCGTGAACAACCATAACATTCCAGCAATTGTGTTCCTCAGCATTAGCACTCCTGCTACTGAAAGTTATATAAAACTCCTGTATATAATGGGTATTACATTATATATTACTGGACATATAAGAGTCCTGTAGGTTATTATAATAACAACATGCATGTGTTATTGGGTACAACATTCCATTATCTTGTGTGGCAGTAAAGGTAAAGTTGCCGTAATCCCAGATGACCCTAGGGTGCTCTCCCTTCAATGGGGAGAGCTGAGTGGTGGTGATTTAATCTGAGGATTACCACACATCAGGCAAGGGGCAAGGTTGGGAAGGTGGGGCCTTGGCCAGAGTCGTTCATGCCAGGGGAATTCTCTGGTCTCGCCAGCAGCGCACCCTTGCCCATAGGTTTCACAATAGGGTGGGGCGATCTCTGTGGGAAATCCCATTGACAGCGGCAAGACCAGAGAATCCTACAGTGAGCAAACAGTACGCCACATACCATTGCCCAGAGGCATGTGTCTGGGAGGCCCGAGAATCCTGTCCCTTGTTGTATCGTACAGTATATGTAATTGCACGTATACACATGACCATGTTAAAAATGAGTCCGTGACCTACAAAGGAAAGATTTGAAATGAATTTTGTATTGTAAATCTCAATATGAAGCATGGCCTACTGCAGCTGGAGAACGTTCTTTGCTGTCTAAATCACATCAGAATGTAAGCGAGGTGGAATTTGATTGCAAATATTGAGTGCAGAGCTCAGAGAGCTGAGAAAACCCAAGGGGCAAGCATCATCTAACTGATCTCTCTCTCTCCCTCTCTCTCTGTTTCTTCATGCTCTGGGCACCAGCTGTCCTCAGCAAGATAATCACCAGAAATACATTTCCTGGCTTGCAAAACAGCTGCAAATACATTCCAGCAACATACTTCACCACGTTTACAAACAGCGTGTTACCTCACACTGAACCATCGCCCATGAATTATGAAACCCAACCAATGGCATGTCAAAGGTTCAAAGGTTACTTTCTCCCCTGCTGCCAATGCACATCTATGTATATATATCAAAAAAATGACAAACATCATAGTTAACATTTTCTTCTCACTGGCTTCCCTTTGACTATTTTTGGTCAAATGTTTGGCATGCAGTTTATATTTCAGGGAAACTAGCTGGGTGCGGTTACTAAGTGACTGGGCGAAGTTTTGACTTCTGCTGTGCTCACTAATTCAGTTCTCTCACAACATCAAACCCTGGAACCCAATTCAAGTTCGACTCTAATGATGTTATCATGTCGGTGATGCCACACCCAGGGTATTGTGTGCAGTTTTGGACTCCTTATCTGAGGAAGGATGTTCTTCCTAAAGAGGGAGTTCAGAGGAGATTTACTGGGCTAATTCCTGGGATGGCGGGTCCAAATCAGGAATATATTGACTGGTGTTTAGAAAAGTGAGAGAGGATCTTGTAAAAACTTACAGAATTTGAACAGGGTTAGACAGGATAGATTCAGAAAAAATGTTCTCGATGGTGAGGGAGTCCAGAACTAGGGGTCATTGTTTAAGGATAAGGGATTAACCTTTTAGAACATAAAACATTACAGTGTAGAAAAGGCCGTCGATGTTGCGCCGACCTGTGAAACCAATCTAAAGCCCATCTAACCTACACTATTCCAATATCATCCATATGTTTACCCAATGATCATTTAAATGCCCTTAATGTCGGTGAATCCACTACTGTCGCAGACAGGGCATTCCATGCCCTTACTACTCTCTGAGTAAAGAACCTACCTCTGACATCTGTCCTATATCTATCACACTATTTAGGACTGAGGTGAGGAGAAATTTTTTTCAGAGTGGTGAATCTGTGGAATTCACAACCACAGAAAGTAGTTGGGCCAAAATGTTGTGTGATTTCAAGAACAAATTGGATACAGCTCTTGGGGCTAAAGGGATTAAAGGATATGCAGGGAAGGGATGATCTGGATATTAAATTTGATGGGCAGCCATGATTAAAATGAATGGCAGAGCAGGCTTGAAGGGCCGAATGGCCTACTCCTTTTATTTTCTATGTTTCTGTGTCTGCTATCACTGTCAGAGATGTGACTGTTGGAGGTGTCATCTTTGAGAGGAGACATTGAAGAAAGGCCACCCATCTGCCTCTCAGGTAAATGTAAGAGATCCCCAGGCTGCATTTCCAGGAAGAGCATGAGGATTCTCCCTGGTTTCCTAGCAAACACTTATCCCTCAAACAGCATCACTCAAGCCAGTGATCCAGTCGTTATCACATTGCTCTTGGTGGGATCTTGCTGTGTGCAACTTGTTGCTCCGTTTTCCTACAGCTACGCTTCAAACCAACACATGTAAAGTGCTTTGAAACATCGTGGGGGGGCGGTTCTCTATTCTCACACGTGGCCGCCCCACTGCAAGTGAGGCAGGAGAATTTGGCGTTCCAGTCAAAACTCCATTCACTTTCAGCAGCACCGGAGAATCCCAGCCAAGATCAAGGACAGAGATTTTTGGCTCATGTGGCCATGATATATTCACAAGTTCTTTTGCGTTTTTAAATCAGCATCTCACGTTTAAATTAAGATCTTTTTCTTTGACTAGGCTGGAGGAAGAAATAAGTGTGATCCCCAGTCTGTGTTCACTGAACTGGTTTCACCTGTAAGGACTGGCGTCAATGAGTATCACTGGGTAAGAGTGGTGGCACGGTGGCACAGTGGTTAGTGCAGCTGCCTCACAGTGTCAGAGACCCATGTTCAATTCCACCCTTGGGTGACTGTCTGTGTGGAGTTTGCATGTTCTCCCCATTTCTCCGTGGGTTTCCTCCCACGCTCCAAAAATACGCAGGTTAGGTGGATTGGCCATGTTAAGTTGCCCCTTAGTGTCCAAAGATATGCAGATTAGATCGATTTGCCATGATCAATGTGCAGGATTACGGGGATAGTGTCAGGGAATGGGCCCAGGTGGAGTGCTCTTTCAGAGAGTTGCTGCTGTCTTGATGGGTCAAATGGCCTCCTCTGCACTGTTGGGATTCTATGGAAAGATAGATCATTTCTCTCAGACCTGCTGCCACCCCAACTGTTAACCTACTGAGGCATTAAATCGTAGGTGATAGTGAATTGAAGTCAAATGAAAAACAAATCAAGGTGGAGTGAAAAAACAAGTTTCCGACTCACTCTGTGCTCTATCCAGCCCAACCCAACATTGTATCACACTGATATTTACCCACTGAACCACTGGGTGGAGCTGGTCTCCCACTGAGTCTTGATGACCAGGTTCATGCAGAAGCAACAACTGCGTCTTCTTTTGATACTTATTGTAAATTAAAGATAATAAAGATTGAGTTGAGAGACCGGTAGAAAGCCGGAATAACATATCACTGTGCAGAATGGACTTTAACCTGGTCTTGTGAGACTTCTAACCAGACAGGAATAAACAGATTTTAATCTGTGGGTGGCACAGTGGTTAGCACTGCTGCCTCACAGCGTCAGTGATCCAGGTTCAATTCCAGTCTCAGGTGGAGTTGCACATTCTCCCCCTGTCTGCATGGGTTTCTTCTGGTTTCCTTCCACCACCCAAAGATGTGTGGATTAGGCTGAGTGACCATGCTAAATGTCAGGGGACTTAGCGAGATAAATAGAACATAAATAATAAGAACATAAGAAATAGGAGCAGGAGTAGGCCAACTAGCCCTTCGAGCCTGCCCCGCCATTCAGTAAGATCATGGCTGATCTGTCGTGGCTCAGTTCCACATTCCCGCCCTCTCCCCATAACCCTTAATCCCCTCTCTTATCAAAAACCCATCAACCCGCGTCTTAAAAATATTTAGCGAGGCAGCCTCCACCACCTCAATGGGCAGAGAATTCCAGAGATTCACCACCCTTTGAGTGAAAAAGTTCCTCCTCAACTCCGTTCTAAACCACCCCCCCTTTATCTTGAGGCTGTGCCCCCTAGTCCTACTGTCCTTTCTGAGCAGGAAGAGTCTCTCCACCTCTATCCTATCCATCCCATTCATCATCTTATACGTCTCAATGAGATCTCCCTTCATTCTTCTAAACTCTAACGAGTACAAGCCTAGTTTATTCAGCCTCTCCTCATAACTCAACCCCCTCAACTCCGGCATCAGCCTAGTAAACCTCCTCTGCACTCCCTCCAAGGCCAAAATATCCTTGCGTAAGTACGGCGACCAAAACTGCACACAGTACTCCAGCTGCAGCCTCACCAATGCCCTATACAGCCGCAACAAGACCTCCCTACTTTTATATTCAATCCCCCTCGCTATGAAGGCCAGCATCCCATTCGCCTTCCTGACCACCTGCTGCACCTGCAAGCTGGGTTTTTGCGACTCATGCACAAGGACCCCGAGGTCCCTCTGCACCGTCACCTGCTGCAGTTTTTCGCCCCGTAAGTAATAGTCCTTCCTACCATTATTCCTACCAAAGTGGACCACCTCGCACTTGCCAACATTAAATTCCATTTGCCATTTCCTGGCCCATTCGCCCAGCCTATCTAGATCCTTCTGCAGACTCTCCACACCCTCCGCGCAATTTGCCGTTCCACCAATCTTGGTGTCATCAGCAAATTTCGACACCATACATTCGGTTCCCTCCTCCAGATCATCTATATAAATGGTAAATAGCTGAGGCCCCAGCACCGACCCCTGGGGCACTCCACTAGTCACCAACCGCCAATCCGAAAAGCACCCATTAACCCCCACTCTCTGCCTCCTATTTGACAACCAATCTTCTATCCAGGCTAACACCCTACCCCCAACTCCATGCCCCCTTACCTTCTGCAATAACCTCTTGTGAGGTACTAGGGTCTGGATGGAATTGTTTTCAGTACAGGCTCAATGGCTAAATGGCTCCTTCTGCACTATAGGGATTCAATGAATCTCAATCACGCATTGATCCTTTGCTATCAATCTCAATCTCGTCCTTTTTCTAATTTTTTATCTCTTGGCTATTTTCTGTCTGTTTCTATGCTTATCGCTTCCTCTCCTTTGTTTTGTTCACTTTCTGTCTATTTTTCTGTCTGTTTCTCTCTCTGATACGTTGGTCATTGCAGCTGCCTCATTTTATCTGCCTGTCTCTTTCTACCTTTTTCTTGGTTTACCTATCTCTGATTTTCTTCCTCAATCTCTATATATTTTGTTTATTTTTAATGTTTAATTGGGATCTGAATGTACATTTGCAATTGAGACAGCTAAAATACACATTACACCACATCTGTTCATGTATTTTACCAGATTTGAATTCAATCACAAATTTATTTGCATACAAGACTAGTTCTGCTGTATCAGAAACAGTGTGGCTGTTTTTAGGTTCCTTTTTTAGTATGTCTTTTTTTTTCTTTTCCTACAAAATGCCTACTATGCCTTAAAAATAAACAGTTGACCCTATTTGAGTTTATTTACTGGTGTCACAAGTAAGCTTACAGTTACACTGCAGTGAAATTACTGTGAAAATCCCCTAGTCACCATGCTCCGGCACATATTCAGATACACCAAGGGAGAATTTAGCATGGTCAATGCACCTAACCAGCACGTCTTTCAAACTGTGGGAGGAAACTGGAGCAACCGGAGGAAATCCACGCCAGCACAGGGAGAATGTGCAAACTCCACACAGACAATGGCCCATGCCAAGAATTGAATCCTGGTCCCTGGAGCTGTGAGGCAGCTGTGCTAACCACTGTGCCACCGGGCCACCCTGATTCTCTTGTGAATGTTGTTCTTACTGATTTTCCCATTGATTTCCTCCCTCCCAATATCCTTGACATCCTCCCTCAGTTGAGAGAAATGTATTTTTTAACAGCATTAATCCGGTGAAGGTACATGGATTCTGCGCCAGGCATTACACACGTTCCCAGGCCAAGAGTGCAAGCAAGAGGTAGGCATCTGGTGAAATGCGTGATTGCCCATCGCAACCTCCTCCCAGCATCTGCTTTCCACTTATTTTGTCAGAACATGGGCATCTGTTGTCCTGAGAAGGTGTTGGTCTTTCAGGTAAGATCATTGTTAGAAGAACCTAGGCCAGTTGATGAGGCAGAAACCAAGATGCAGAATGTTTATTTATTGAAAGAGTATATTGACACATTCAGTGTCACAGCTCTCCTCCCGCACAACTCAATGTCCCATCTATCCCTAATTTATATGTGTTCAAAGACAATTAACACCCAGCTATTTATCTTAACTGTAAGAGTGGGTGAAATTTTCCACTTCTGCTGAAATCCTTGAATAGACTCCCTATAATGCAGAAAAAGGCCATTCAGCCCATTGAGTCTGCACCAACTCTCTGAAATAGCCCTATCCCCGTAACCCTGCACATTTCCAGTGGCTAATCAACCTAACGTACGCATCTTAAGGGGCAATTAACATGGCCAATCTACCAAACCCTCACATCTTTGGACTGTGGGAGGAAACTGGAGCACCTGAAGGAGACTCACACAGACATGGGGAGAATGTGCAAAGTCCACACTGACAATCCCCTGAAGCTGGAATTGAACCCGGGTCCCTGGCCTGTGAGACAGTTGTGCTAACCACTGTGCAGCCAACAAAATCATTGGTTTATTTAATGGTTTGCTGCATTTTCCAGCCCCACCCCCTACCTGACAAGGCCCTAAAATCCAGCCCAAGGTGATTAACAAACCTTGACAAAGTATCTTGACAAGGTATTAACACCCATGGTTCTATTTCATAGTAGAGCAGGAAAGTTACTGTTGCTGTCCTGGCCAATATTTATCCTTCAATCAACATCACAAAGACAGATGATCTGGTCATGGCATTGCTGTCTGTAGGAGCTTGCTGTATACAAATTGACTGCCGCTTTTCCAACATCACAACAATGACTACACTGCAAACATACTTCATTGACTGTAAAGCACTTTTGGACATCCTGAGCTCATGTCAGAATTTAATTAAATGAGCCAATTTTGTTTAATGAAAGAAAAACATGTTGAAGTGCTACCTCCACCTTCTAACCACACCAGCCTCGACCTGACAGAGCACTACCGCATCCTGTACTGTGGGCTCAAATTGTACATTCATAACAGCTCTGATCGTCTACAGAAAATGGGATGTGGTGGCTTTAAAGCAATTTCTGTGCGTTTATCTGACGAGCAATTAGATTTGCACTGAAGATTTGGTGAGACGGGTTAGGGCAGAGAAGGGAGCTGGGGTGGTGGGGGCTGGAGGGGGAGTGGGCGATTAAATGTTGCAAAGGCCACGAATGCTCTGCACCAGATTTAAGCAATACGGGTTAGAACGCTATCTCCGAGAGGCCTCGCAGCAGCTGGATGCTGTGCATTGTTTCGATGTAAGCGTGCACAGACAGAGCACTGAGAGAGATGCTATCAATTCTGTTCCCGAGCAAGAGCTTGCATCTGAGCCTCCTGTCTTCGAACAACACCAGTCTGTTTCCAGTGCTCTCTCTTTTGTCAAGCTCAAAAATTAGCCTGTGTTTTGCATCTTATAAATCAGCCCTTTTTAAGGGGAGGCTATTTGTATCGCTGACAGGAAGCTGCTTCACCCATCAGCACTAAACAGATTCTATGCTCAAAGGGAATGTCTGTTTTTCAGACTTCCGTCACATGCAAATGCTTTTTGAACACATAAATGTAAATTTAGCACTGAAACTGTTAACTTCACCCTCTCGCCACCGAAGCTGCTGACTCTCTGTAAAGGGCAACTGATCAAAAGGGTGCTCAGGACATCATACACTACAGCCATGGAAGTACTTCTGAAGGATGGTCACTGTTGTAATTTTGGAATAGCGAGAGTCACTTTGCTCAGAGTAAGGTGCCACAAACAGCAACCTGATAATACATTATACAGTCATAGAATCCTTACAGTGCAGAAGGAAGTCATTCGGCCCATTGAGCCTGCATCAACTTTTCTGACAAAGTATTTTGCCCAGGCTCTCCCTCCCCTGCACTATCCCTGTAACCACATGTATTTACCCCACTAATCCCCCTGATCTACATTTCTTGGGATTCTAAAGGGCAATTTAGCATGACCAATCCACGTAACCTACACATCCCAGGATGCGTAGGTTAGAGGGATTAGTGATGTGATATATGGGATTACAGGATCGAGCCTAGGTGTTGTTGGTGCAGACTTGATGGGCCGAATGGCATCCTTCTGCACTGTAGGGTTTCTGTGAATATCCATCAGCGTATCCAAGTACCTGGCTCATTCAGATCTCATAAGCGAGGGAAGCGAAACTGATTCAAAATTATACTGGAATTATTTTTCTCTTTTGCCACCAGCACACACCCTCTGCCTTCGTCTTTCCCTGTTCTGAACTTAACCCTGCCCTACCCAAAACCCATGACGATGGATGTCGCAAGAGAATAGCTGCCAAGACATGGTGACAGAACTAACTTTCACACACAACATTGCCAGATGTTTGTGTGGTTTCCGGAGATTGCTGAAAGCTCGTAACAATATTGGTCATAGTAAACCTGCCCAATTCTGTTTTGTGCTTTTGGATTCCAGTATGGAGGAGGCAGCTGAGAGAAACAAGGCTTCAGTAGGGGCAAGGCAGGCAGGGTTTCCCAAACTGGGCTCTGCAAAACCTTGGGGTTCCATTGGATACATCCAGATGGCAGGCCTGGCTGAGATAAAATGTATAGAACTGCTTGTCCAATCAATGGCTAGTACCTTCCTGCATTAGCTGCTCATTGGCTCACTAGTGAGCCTATGAGCTATCAAACAGTGAGAAGCCAGCCTCTGATTGGTCAAGCTGGAAACAACAGGAATGTAAGTCCTCAAAGATCCAGGCTCGGGTAAAAGCGAGGAAGAGAGCGGACGACAGAGCTAGATAGGCAGCAGGAATCGGACAGTAGGGGCAGCGGCTGTGGGGCGGGAGGGGAAGCAAGTAAGGGATGCGATGGGCAGTAGCCATGGGGAGCAGGGAAAGCAGCCAAGGGTCAATTGGAAGTGGCCACACAGTGTAACCCAGAAACAATAATGTGTTAATGAACAAATTGTTTGTAGCTGTTGGTTGAGGGATAAACATTGGCACAGACACCAGGGTGTACACCCTTGTCCTTATCAAAATGGTGCTGACCAATTGGAACAGTAGATGAGGCCTTAGTTTAACATCTCATTCAAAATTTAGCACCTACAACAGTTTAGCCCTCCCTCAGTACTGCACTGACATGTCAGCTAAGGTTCTGTGGGTTTGGTCCCTCAGTCTTCAGATTGAAGAGCTTGGAGTGTTTCTCACTGAGGCAGCTTTCCTCCCCAGTGGCCACTCTGTGTGACCCTGGACATTACGGCTGGAATTCTTCAGCAGTTCACGCTGGCAGGATTTTCTGGTCCTGCCTGCAGTGCACCCCTGCCTGTGGGTTTCCCATGAGCGTGGAGTGAAGTCAATGGGCAGAAACATGCAACTGAGAGGCCGGAGAATCTTGCCCTACATGTTGGCGGAAGGTCTTTACAGCTAAGCACAATCCTCAGCTGAAGCTCACATTCCGGCACCTTCCACAGTAGTTGTTGGGTAATGATCAAGAACAGGAACCAGGGTTCAATTCTTCTTCCCTCTCTAGACCAGAGGCATCAAGACCTACTCAACAACAAACCAACCAACCATTACTCCTATCCCAACATTAAAAAATAACTAGCATTTATTCAGCATCTATTACACCAAATACCATGAATTCTGGCCCAGATATCCTAAGTAAAAAGTCTGACAACACCAGGTTTTAGTCCAACCGATTTATTTGATAGTAAACGCATAAGCTTTTGAGGTTTCCTCAAATAAATCGGTTGGACTAAAACCTGGTGTTGTCAGACTTTTTACTGTGTTTACCGCAGTCCAATGCCGGCACATCCACATCCAGATATCCTAAAGCACAGAACAGCCAATGCAGTGTTTTTGAAATGTACTCACTGTTGTAGGAAGTGTGGCAAGTTCACAAAAACAACAATGAAATTCTGCTTTGTGGTATTGATTGAGAGATAGGTATTGATTAGCACACTGCAGATAACACCCCCTTCCCCCCCGACCCTGTTCATCTTCATAATAGTGCCCTCAGACCTCTCGTGGTTTAGTATTTGTCCATGGGATGTGGGTGTCATTGACTCAGCCGGCATTTATTGTCCGTCCCTAATTGCCCTTGAGGAGATAGTGGTGAGCCGTCTTCTTGAACCACTGGAGTCCATGTGGTATAGGTACATCCACTGTACGGTTAGAGAGGAAATTCCAGGACTTTAACCTAGTGATGGTGAAGGGATGGTGATGTATTTCCAGGTCAGCATAGTGTGCGACTTGGAGGGGAACTTGCAGGTGGCGGTGTTTCCAGGTATCTGCTGCCCTTATCCTTCTGGGTAGCAAAGATTGCAGGTTTGGAACGTGTTGTCAAAGAAGCCGAGGCAAGTTGCTGCAGTGCATCTTGTAGATGGTCCATACTGCTGCCACTTGGCATCTGTGGTGGAGGGACTGAATGTTTATGTCATGGATGGGGTGCCAATCAAGCTATTTTGTCCTGGATGGTGTCGAGCTTCTTGAGTGTTGTTGGAACTGTATTCATTCAGGCAAAATAGAGAATATTCCATTACATTCTTGACTTGTGCCTTGTAGATGACAAACAGGCTTTGGAGAGTCAGGAGGTGAGTTACTAACAAATTCCCCAGCCTTTGACCTGCTCTTGTAGCCACAGTATTTATATGGTCCAGCTCAGTTTCTGGTCAATGGTAACCCTCAGATCTTACTAATGGAGAATTCATAGAAGTTAATGTCATAGAATGTCCAGAGGAGATGGTTAGATTCTCTCTTGTTGGATTTGCTTGCTGCCTGGCATTTAATGGCACAAAGGTAACATTCTATTTATCAGTGCAAGCCTGAATGTTATGCAGATCTTTCTGCATGTGGACACAGAGTGCTTCAATAAGAGAAGAATCGCAAATGGTGCTGGATATTATGTAATCTTATGATGGAGGAAAGATAATTGATGAAGCAGCTGAAAATTAGCCTAAGACATTACCTTGAGGAACTGTAGTGATGCTGTCAGACTGAGATGACTGATCTTCAACAATCACAACCATCTTCCTTTGTGGTAAGTATGACTCCAATCAATGGAGAGCTTTCCCTCAATTCCCATTGAGTCCTGTTGTGCTAAGGCTCCTTGATGTAAAACTCGGTCAAACATTGCCTTGATGTCAAGGGCAACTCTCTTGACTTTAGCTCTTTTGCCCGTGTTTAGACCAAGTCTATTATGAGGTCAGGAGGTGAACAACCCTGGTGGAACCCAAACTAAGCATGCATGAGCAAGATATTGTGTAAGTGCCACTTGATAGTGCTGTCAACAACCATTTCCATCACTTTGCTGTTGATTGAGAGATAACTGATGAGGGATAATTGGCTGAGTTGGATTAAGACCATAAGACATAGGAGCAGAATTAGGCCAGTTGGGCTATCAAATCTGCTCTGCCACTCAATCATGGCTGATATTATTTTCATCCTCATTCTCCTGCCTTTTTCCCATAACCCCTAATCCCCTTATTAATCAAGAGCCTATCTATCTCTGACCTGCTTTTGTGATTTGTGATTTTGTGATTTGTCCTGCTTTTTGTGTAAGGGACAATCTGGGCAATTTTCCACATTGTCGGATAGATGCTAGTGTTGTAGTTGTACTGGAACAGCTTGGCTAGAGATGTGGCTGGTTCTGGAGCACATGTCTTATTGCTAGAATATTATCAGGGCTCATTGCCTTTGCAGCATCCTGTGCATTCAGCCGTTTCTTGATATCACATGGAATGAATCGAATTGGCTGAAGACTGGCATTTGTGATGGGCCCAGTGGCCTAATTCTGCTCCTATGTCATATGGTTTTATGCTGGAGACCTCAAGAGGAGGCCGAGATGGATCATCTACTCTGACCTTCCACTGATTGAAGGTGATTGCAAATGCTTCAGTCTTCTCTTTTGCACTGATGTGCTTGGATCTCTCACCACTGAGGATGGGGATGTTTGTGGAACCTCTTCCTCCAGTGAGTTGTTTAATTGTCCATTCATGACTAGTTGTAGCAGGACTGCAGAACTTTGATCTGATCTGTTGGTTGTGGGATCAATTACCTCAGTCTATCCCTTTCTGCTTCTGATACGCAAATAGTCCTGTGTTGTAGCTTTTCCAGGTTGATACCTCATTTTTCGGTAAGCCTGATGTGTGAGGGAATGCGATCCATTGAACCAGGTTTGCTAGTAATGGTAGACTGGGGAAATAGCTGGTTACAGATTGTGGTTGAATATAATTCTGCTGCTGCTGATGGCCCACAATGCTTCATGGATGCCCAGTCTTGAGCAGCTAGATCTATTTAAAGCCTATCTCATTTAGCGCAGTGTTAGTGACACACAACATGGTGTTCAACAAGGAAAGCGACTAATTCATCAGTTCTATTGGGATGGGGATGGGAGGTAGGTTGTAATCAACAGGAGATTTCCTTGCCCAGATTTAACCTGATGCCACAGAAATCATGGGGCCCAGAGTCAATATTGAGGACTCCCAGGGCAGCTCCCTCCTGACTGTACTCCACCGTGCCGTCCGCCACCTCTGCTGGGTCTGTCCTTCCAGGATGATAGGACATTGCCAGGAATAATGATGGTGATGTCTGGGACATTGTAAGGAATGATCCTATGAGTATGACAGAATGTTGCTCTCCTAGTTTTGACATAAGTCCCCAGATGTCAGTAAGGAAGACTCTATAAGGTTGACAGGGCTGGGTTTGCCATTGTTGTTTCTAGTGCCTAGGTCAATGCCAGTTGATCTGTCCAGTATCATCCCTTTAGACTTTGTAACATTTTAAAATAACTGAGTCATTTGCGAGGCCATTTCAGGGGCAGTTGAGAATCAACCACATTGCTCTGGGGTCTGGAGTCATGTGTAGGCCAGACCAGGTAAGGACGGAAAATTTCCTTCTGTAAAGAACATCAGTGAACCAGATGGGTTTTACCTACATTCAAGAAGGCAGCTCACCATCACCTTCTCAAAGGCAACGAGGGATAAGCAATAAATGCTGGCCAGCCAGCGATACCCATGTCCCACAAATGAATAAAAAAAAAGTCAACAATGATTTGATGGGCACCATTACTGAGACAAGGGGCTGGATTTTACATCCTCACTCATCCTGAAACTGTGAAATCCTGCTCTGGTCAACGAGGTCAACGGATCTTCCCATTGGTCTCCCCCTCGCCCGCTCCAATTCCCGTGGCAGGTGGGGCAGTAAAAAATTGTTTTTAAATTCCAGATGTATTGATTAAACTTAAAGTCTACCAGTTACCTTGGTGAGATTTGAACCCATGTCCCCAGGGCATTAGCCAGGACCACTGGATTACTAGCCCAGTGATATTACCACAATACCATCACCTCAATTTGCCTCATGACCCCATCCCTCTTTGACATCCACCAAAGAAGGCAGATGAGGCCTCAGTTCAGTGTCTCACCCAGAAGGTGGCACATCTGACTGTGCAGCACTGACTTGGTTCCAAAGTTTATGTGGTCAAGTCCCATGTGGGACCCTGAGCCCATAAACATTAAATCAGAGCCAGGTCTATGACCCATTGAGGCACATTGGGAGATACACAGTGGGTGAAACTGAAGTCAAGATTTCTATGTGTGGTTCAGTACAATTCTTGGCTGTATTATTTAATCTCAATATATAACAGTTTCTCTTATAATATCACTTAACATTGAACAAAATGAATTCTCAATCTGTTACCTGAATTATTGTCCATTTATCCCCTTTTCCCCAAACCATCCTGAGAAATATCTGCAATTATTTTGCTCTGGTCCCAGCTCTACAACTGAGCTCAGTGCTGGAGTCCCCAGGGCAACCCTGTTACTGTCCTGTTGCTGAGGTGATGTTTCCATGCTCACTCAGCACTTTCCCTGATTTTGGGAGTGTGTGGTGCAGAATAAACCGTGTACACAAACCCAGGTCATCTCATTTTCTTGTGTCATATATCATTCTAAAAATCAAGAAAACGATGGACTTTCTGTGTTTTGATCAACACTGGAGAAGTGTTGAGCTGCACTGAGGAGTGGACATGTCCTGTGTACGATGGCCAGACGGTGGACATGTCCTGTGTACAATGGCCAGAGGGCTGGACATGTCCTGTGTACAATGGCCAGACGGTGGACATGTCCTGTGTACAATGGCCAGAGGGCTGGACATGTCCTGTGTACAATGGCCAGAGGGCTGGACATGTCCTGTGTACAATGGCCAGAGGACTGGACATGTCCTGTGTACAGTGGCCAGAGGTCTGGACATGTCCTGTGTACAGTGGCCAGAGGTCTGGACATGTCCCATGTACAATGGCCAGAGGTCTGGACATGTCCTGTGTACAATGGCCAGAGGGCTGATCATGTCCTGTGTACAATGGCCAGAGGGCTGGACATGTCCCGTGTACAATGGCCAGAGGGCTGATCATGTCCTGTGTACAATGGCCAGAGGGCTGGGCGTGTCCTGTGTACAATGGCCAGAGGGCTGGACATGTCCCGTGTACAATGGCCAGAGGGCTGATCATGTCCTGTGTACAATGGCCAGAGGGCTGGGCGTGTCCTGTGTACAATGGCCAGAGGGCTGGACATGTCCCGTGTACAATGGCCAGAGGGCTGATCATGTCCTGTGTACAATGGCCAGAGGGCTGATCATGTCCTGTGTACAATGGCCAGAAGGCTGATCATGTCCTGTGTACAATGGCCAGAGGGCTGGGCGTGTCCTGTGTACAATGGCCAGAGGGCTGGGCGTGTCCTGTGTACAATGGCCAGAGGGCTGGGCGTGTCCTGTGTACAATGACCGGAGGACTGATCATGTCCTGTGTACAATGGCCAGAGGGCTGGGCGTGTCCTGTGTACAACGGCCAGAGGGCTGGGCGTGTCCTGTGTACAATGGCCAGAGGGCTGGGCGTGTCCTGTGTACAATGGCCAGAGGGCTGGGCGTGTCCTGTGTACAATGGCCAGAGGGCTGGACATGTCCCGTGTACAATGGCCAGAGGGCTGATCATGTCCTGTGTACAATGGCCAGAGGGCTGGGCGTGTCCTGTGTACAATGGCCAGAGGGCTGGACATGTCCCGTGTACAATGGCCAGAGGGCTGATCATGTCCTGTGTACAATGGCCAGAGGGCTGATCATGTCCTGTGTACAATGGCCAGAAGGCTGATCATGTCCTGTGTACAATGGCCAGAGGGCTGGGCGTGTCCTGTGTACAATGGCCAGAGGGCTGGGCGTGTCCTGTGTACAATGGCCAGAGGGCTGGGCGTGTCCTGTGTACAATGACCGGAGGACTGATCATGTCCTGTGTACAATGGCCAGAGGGCTGGGCGTGTCCTGTGTACAACGGCCAGAGGGCTGGGCGTGTCCTGTGTACAATGGCCAGAGGGCTGGGCGTGTCCTGTGCACAGTGGCCAGAGGGCTGGGCGTGTCCTGTGCACAGTGGTCAGAGGGCTGGTCATGTCCTGTATACAATGGCCTTTTGCATTTCCATTTTCCCTGCTATATTTAGATATAAGTAGAAAGCCAACGCCTTCCACATAGCAAACAGCCACATTTTAGCTTCCTCTCCAGTACTTCCCTTCATCACATCATCTGCAGTGACTATTTGGGTGTGCAGAATGTTACCAACTTATAAAATATTTCTGATGCTTAATTTTATTTTTGCAAAGGGTGAGACTCCTTTTAAAGGCATGTAGAGGGAGTTGAGTAGTTGGCCTGTGCTCATGGCTTCTGCCAATGCTTCTCTGCAACTGGCTTTCACCCAGGTGAAGTTGCCAACTCTGTTTGGATTTATTGCTGGAGGTTTCAGCACCTCATTTCCAACTCAAACTCTCCATGCGACATGTCATCAGAGAACACCACCTTTCCAGCTCAACTAGAACACAAACACCATTTGATTGGCCAATCCCGGGGTGTCAGTCAAACTATTTGTTGTTTGCCCCGTCTACAAAATTGTTTATAACTCATAAACTGAGGTGTCCAAAGAGAATCTTTTTTTTAAATTCCCCAAGATGCCTACAACATTTTTCTTTAAGCCCTGGAAACTCCTGGAGAGTTGGTAACCCCACTCACAGATGCAAACCCGAAGCAGCATTCTGTATGTTTCATTCACTTCAGTTTGTTCATATACCCTCTGCTGACTTTGTCTCACTATGGTTCATACCTTCGCTACCTCCAGATTTAACTGTTCTGTCACACTCCAAACTGGCCTCCCACAATCTGTCCTCCGTAAAATTGAGATGATCCAAAAGTCAGCTGCCCCATGTCTAACTCAGTTAGTCATTCCCGAGCATACCTGTGCTCGCTGCCCCATACTGACCTCCAGATAGAGCAATCCTGTGATCTTAACATTCTCATCTTTGTTTTTTATTTTCTCCGTGCCCTTGTTCTTTCCAATCTCTGTAATCTACTCCAGCCTCACTACCCTCCCAGGTCATAGAATTCCCACAGCGCAGAAGGAGGCCATTCAGCACATCGAACCTGCACCAACAACAATCCCACCCAGGCCCTATCCCCATAACCCCAAGTATTTACCTCATGAATCCCCCTAATCTATACATCTTGGGACATTAAGGGACAATTTAGCGTGGCCAATCCACCTAACCCGCACTTCTTTGGTCGATGGGAGGAAACCACAGCACCTGGAGGAAATGCATGCAGACACAGGGAGAATGTGCAACTCCACACAGACAGACCCAAGGGTGGAATAAATCTGGGTCCCTGGTGCTATGAGGCAGCAGTACTAACCACTGCGCCAACATGACGTCCGCAGATCGTAAACAAAGTCCCGTGACTTAAACATATTCAACGAGGTAGCCTCCACCACTTCAATGGGCAGAGAATTCCAGAGACTCACAACCCTCTGAGAGAAGAAGTTCCTCCTCAACTCTGTTCTAAACTGACCCCCCCTTATTTTGAGGCTGTGCCCTCTAGTTCTGGTTTCCTTTCTAAGTGGAAAGAATCTCTCTACCTCTATCCTATCTAGCCCCTTCATTATCTTATGTGTCTTTATAAGATCACCCCTCAGTCTTCTAAATGCCAACGAGTACAGGCCCAATCTACTTAATGTCTCCTTATAAGCTAAGCCCCTCATCTCCGGTATCAACCTGGTGAACCTTCTCTGTACTCCCTCCAAGACCAATATATCCTTTCGCAAATAAGGGGACCAGAATTGCACACAGTACTCTAGTTGTGGTCTCAGCAGTACCTTGTACAATTGCAGCAAGACCTCCCTGCTTTTATATTCCATCCCCCTCGCGATAAAGGCCAACATTCCATTCGCCTTCTTGATCACCTGATGCACCTGCAGACTGAGTTTTTGTGATTCATGCTCAAGAACCCAGTCCCTCTGCACAGTAGCATGTTGTAATTTTTCACCATTTAAATAATATGCCATTTTACTATTATTTCTTCCAAAGTGGATAAACTCACAAGCTTTCGAGGTTTCCCTCTTCGTCAGGTGAATGGAGAGCTCTGGCCTCAGACAGCGCATACAACAGCACAGACAGTTTACAGATTACTGATTAGAATGTGAATCTTTACACCTAACCTGCTGTTCAAGTCTTAAAGTGGCCAACAATGTGAGTGGAAGGAGTACCGAGCACAGGTTAAAGAGATGTTTATTGTTTCCAGACAGTACAGTAAGTGAGGTTTTGCAAACCCAGGCAAGTCATGGGGGTTACAGATAGTGCGACATGAACCCAAGATCCCTGTTGAGACCGTCCTCATGTGTGCGGAACTTGGCTATCTTGGGTTCATGTCGCACCATCTGTAACCCCCATGACTTGCCTGGGTTTGCAAAACCTCACTTACTGTACTGTCCGGAAACAATAAACATCTCTTTAGCCTGTGCTCGGAGCTCCTTCCACTCACATTGTTGGCCACTTTAAGACTTGAATAGCAGGTTAGGTGTAAAGATTCACATTCTAATCAATAATCTATAAACTGTCTGTGCTGTTGTATGCACTGTCTGAGGCCAGAGCTCTCCATTCACCTGACGAAGAGGGAAACCTCGAAAGCTTGTGAGTTTACTATCAAATAAATCGGTTGGACTTAAACCTGATGTTGTCAGACTTCTTACTCTGTTCACCCCAGTCCAATGCCAGCATCTCCACGTCATCTCTCCATTGAACCAGGGTTGATCCCCTGGCTTGATGGTAATGGTTGAATGGGGGATGTGCCAAGCTATGACGTTACAGATTGTGCTGGAGTACCATTCCGCTGCTGTTGATGGCCCACAGCACCTCATGGATGCCCAGTCTTGAGTTGCTAGATTGGTTCGAAGTCTGTCCCATTTAGCACGGTGATAGTGCCACACAACACAATGGAGGTTATTCTCAATGTCTCCTCCAGGACTGTGCAGTGGTCACTCTTAGTGATACTGTCATGGACAGATGCATCTGCAGCTGGCAGATTGATAAAGATTTGATAAGATCATGGCTGATCTGATTGTGACCTCAACTCCACCTTCCTAGTACCACTTTATTCCTTTCGCTCAAGGATCTTTCTAACTCAGCCTTAAGAACATTCAATGACTCTGCCTCCAGTGCTCTCTGGGCATGAGAATTCCGCAGACTAGCAACCCTCTGTGAAAAACAAATTCCACTCATCTCTGTCTGAATGGGAAACTTCTTATTTTTAAACAATATCCCCTAGTTCTAGTCTCTCCCAAAGCGGGGAACACCCTCTCAGCTTTCTCCCTCTCAAGTTCCCTCGGGATCTCCTATAAAGAGTACCAAACTGCAATGGATACAGGCCCAGCCTTTCATCATAAGATCAACCCTTCATCCCAGAAATCAGTCAAGCGAACAGTTTCCAATGTCATTAATACTCTTCTTAATCACAGATCATATGATCTATGATCTTCTTAAGTAAGGAGACCAAAACTGTACACAGCACTCCATATGCAGTCTCACCAACACCCTGTACAGTTGTAGGAAAAGCAGGGCAGAACGGTGGCACTGCTGTCGCACAGCACTAGGGACCTGAGTTTAATTCCAGCCTTGGATAACTGTCTGTGTGGTGTTTGCACATTCTCCTCGTGTCTCATGGGTTTCCTCCAGGTGCTCTGGTTTTGTCCCACAATGCAAAGATGTGCAGGGTAGATGGATTGGCCATGCTAAATTGCCCCTTAGTGTCCCAAGATGTGTCGGTTAGAGGGATTAGTGGGCTATATACATGGGGTTATGGGGATAGGGCCCAAGTAAAATGCTCTATCAGAGAATTGGTGCTGACTTAATGGGCCAAATGGCCTCCTTTTGCACTGTAGGGATTCTATTGGTTTCTACAAATGATCCTTATTTTCCATTTGCCTTCCTACTCGCTGCACCTGGAGGCTAACTTTTTGTGATCCATGTTGATTCTACCCAACTGCACGAAGAGTTTTGAGGTAACCAGCTATAATCTCTTTAATAAGTTTCTAACATTTTTCCTATGGCTGGTGTTACACGAACTGGCCTGTAGTTTCCTGTTTTCTGTCTCCCAACTTTCTTGAATCACAGAGTTATATTTACCATTTTCCAATCTGATGGGACCATTCCAGAAGCTAAGGAATTTTAAAAAATCACAACCAATACATTTGCTGTCTCAGCAGCCACTTATTTTAAAACCTTAGGGTACAAGCCGTAAGATCCAGGGAACTTGTCCGTCTTTAGTTTGAGTAGTTTTCTCAGTTCCCCTTTCTCTAGTGATTGTAATTATTTTAAGTTCTTTCCGCCCTATCACCTCTTGACTTACTGCTCCTTACTGTGCCTTGACTTAACTTGGCCCCAGGCTATGGAATTCCTTCCCTACGCCTCTCCCCTCCTCTCCTACTTTAGGACATTCCTTAAAACCTACTGCTTTGACCAAACCTTTCATCATCAGAACTAATATTGCCACATGTGTCTTGGTGTTTTGTAATTCTCCTATGAAGCTCAAGGGGTATTTCGTTATATTAAAGGTGCTATACAAATGCAAGCTGTTATTACCTCAGCCAAAAATAGTGTGGAATTTTCAGGCTCCGCTCGCCTCAATGTCAGACAGTCCTGCCCCAAGGTTAATGGACCTTTGCATGATTCTTTCCCGCCCGTTCCAATTCCCGTGGTAGGCGGGATGGGAAAATTCCATCTATACTCTTTTATATTGCAAATTGGATACACACAATAATGAATCATCATCCACAAAGTGACAGTGCTCACGAGCACTGGCGACATTTAGATTTAAATTACTAAATCTGGAAGGTAAAGCTAGTCTGAGAAATGGTGACCATGGCAACTATCATTGATTGTTGTAAAAATCTAGTTCACTGATGTTCTTTAGGGAAGGAAATCTGCTGTTCTTACCCAGTCTGACCTATAAGCATATGAATAAGGAACAGGAGTAGGCCATTCAGCCCCTCAAACCTGGTCCACTATTTAATAAAATCATGGCTGATCTGATAGTAACCTCAAATCTACATCCCCCTCAACCCCCGATAACCTATTGCTCCCCTTGCCTACCAAGAATCTATCCATCACTGTCTTAATAATACTTAAGCACGCTGCTTCCAGCGCCTTTTCAGGAAAAGAGTTCCAGAGACTCACAACCCTCTGACAGAAAGAATTTCACCTCATCTCCATTTTAAATAGATGACCCCTTATTTTTAAACAGTGATCCCTAGTTCTAGGTTCTTCTGCAAGAGGAAACATCCTTTCCACAGCTACCCTGTCAAGCACCTTCAGGATATTATATATTTCAACCAAGTCACCTCTTACTCTTCTAAACTCCAGCAGATACAGCCCTAACCTGTCCAACTTTCTTCGTAAGAAAACGTTCCCATTCTAGGTATCAGTCTGGAAAACCTTCTGTTATTTCCATGTGACTTCAGATCCACAGCAATGTGGTTGATTCTTAACTGCCCTCTGAGATGGCCTAACAAGCCCTAAGGGCAATTAGGGATGGGTAACAAACGCTGGCCTTGAAGAAACAAGCTCCAGCACTAACCAATTGTGCAGTGGATCACTTTATAGAAGGTTTTGACATGTTCAAGAGTTTAATAATAAAAAGGAAACCTGGGGCAAATTAAGTAAAAAAACACCCACAGGCTTTGTGTGAGGACCCTGATGGCGAGAATGCCTTTAATGGAATGGAATGTGTAGGACCTGGTCCTGGGGAGGAAATTAAAATTCCATTGATAGAAATATCTGTCAATTTCCTCTCCAACCCTGCTTCAGTTGTGTGGGCTATGGAACTTTCCTTTCCTGATATGAATGAAAGACTGTGGACTTCTGACGGAATATGAATGGAAGCTATTTAAAGAGACACTAAAGAGCGCCCACCAAACACAAAACCCTTCTTTGGTATCACATATCCGACGCAATCCATCTTTCTCATATCACATACAGAAGGGAAAGAAAACAATTCTCAAAATGAATGCTTCTCATTTATTGAAAGATTGCTTGTTGCTGTGGAAGTGTCTTTGCAAACCTTCCCCTGATGTCTGTACGTTAGCACTGTACGTAAACAACAACTACAAATTGCACTTATATACTATATTTAACATTGTAAAATGATCCAAGGCACTTCACGAGAGCAACGTCAAAACAAAATGAAGCTACTCTTTGTTAATTAAAACAATCTTTCCGAACATATCACAGGTATGGCTCCTGCTCTGACCACAACTGCAAAAAACTACAAAGGGTTGTGAATATAGTTCAGTCCATCACACAAACCAGCATCTCATCCATTGATTCTGTCTACATTTCCCACTGTCTTGGAAAAGCAGCCAGCATCATCAAGGACCCCACGCACCCGATCGGGAGAAAGATACAAAGGGCTCTGTTCTACCATTTGACTCTAAGTGCTGGATGGGCTTGAAACTGGGATTGTTTCAGATCTGATTTTTAGACCCGTTCTCAGGTGTCCCCATGCACTCTGTCTGTAAAAATATTGGCGATTCTGAATTGCACTGCAGAAGCTTGTGGGTGGGGCTTAACACACCCCAAATGCTATAGCTCCAATCAGAGCCGACAACTGCGTATGCACAAAAAAAATGAGAGAATGCTGCTCCCCTGCCACATCCCTCCCAGGCTGGATAATGCCACCTAATTGCCCCGCCCTCACAATATTATTGACCCCCTTATCCCCCCACACCCCACCATCCAGACCGATCACAGCCCCCTCCCCCCTACCGATCTCAGGCAGAGTGGTAATGGATCCCTCTTTCCCCCACCGATCTCAGACAGAATGACAGCAGACCCCCCCTTACCCCCCATTGATCTCAGGCAGAGTGGCAGTGGACTCCCCTCCCCCCGCCACTGATCTCAGGCAGAGTGGCAATGGACCCCCCTTTCCCCCCACTGATCTCAGAGTGGCAGCAGACCCCTCTTCCGCCAGCCCCCCCCAACCAATCTCAGATAGAGTGGCAGTGGACCCCCCACTTCCGCCTCCACCGATCTCAGGCAGAGTGGCAGCGGACCTCCCCTCTTTCCCTCCACTGATCTCAGGCAGAGTGGCAGAGGACTCCCTTTCCCCTCCACCGATCTCAAGCAGAGAGCCGTCGGATGCTAGGCACCTACCTCCTCACTAACTGGAGCGCACGTATCAGACTTCTATGGAGCATGTCTGTTTCACGCCAATTCTGGATGGGTAAAAGTGGCGGTAAAGGGGGAAGTGCTGGTAAGGTTGGGCGTTCAGCCCATTAAGTCAATTTAAATGCGTGCAAATACATCTAAATGGCTGTCATGCCCCTTACTGGTGCAGTCCCGATCATGGCCATTTTCAGGCCTTGGTAAAGGGGAAACCAGCGCAGAGACAGGCATGGATCATGCTATTTGCCTCACACCCAACTTTACTAAGTTTTCATGCCTGAAAGTCGGTGCAATGTGATGGTAAAATCGGGCCCAAAGTCTAAGATCACGTACCAACCAACTCATGATCAGTCTCTTCCTTGCTGCCATCAAACTTTTGAATGGACCTACCATATATTAAGTTGATCTTTCTCTACGTCTTAGCTATGACTGTAACACTACATTTTGCATCCTCTCCTTTCCTTCTCCCCTATGTACTCTATGAATGGTATACTTTGCCTGTATAGCACACAAGAAATGAACTTTTTACTGTTTACCAATACATGTGACAATAATAAATAAACCAAATCATAATAAATCTTTGAAGAAAATAATCCACTGTCCTTAATTGGACGGGGAGCATGCAGACAACCAATTAGGAGACTGCTTCTGGAAAAAGAGCTCCAGTGTTCTAACTCCTGTGGCAGGTGCAGGCTCAGAACATCCATCTAATGTCAGGGTCCCAAATCCCATGGGAAAATCCTGCCCACAGTCCCCAGTCACCAGATTTGCTGACACTGCTTTGATTCACTCGTGAATGATGTAACTGAGCCATCCAGATGGGAATGGTTTATTATTGCCACATGCTCCAAGAGTTGGCCTTGGCTGGGATGTTCCTGTGGTGCCAACCTAGAAAACTCACCAACAATTTTATTCAGTGGATTACATTCACTGACGTTAGAAGAGTGAGAGGGGATCTCATAGAAACTTATAAAATTCTATCAGGGTTAGACAGGTAGATTCAGAAAGAATGTTCCCAATGGTGGGGGAGTCCAGAACTAGGGGTCATAGTTTGAGAATAAGAGTAAACCTTTAGAACTGAGGTGAGGAGAAATTTCTTCACCCAGAGGGTGATGAATGTGTGGAATTCACTAACACAGAAAGTAGTTGAGGCCAAAATGTTGTCTGATTTCAAGAAGAAATTAGAAATAGCTCTTGGGACTAAAGGGATCAAGGGATATGGGCGGAAGGGGGAATCAGAATATCAAATCTGATGATCAGCCATGATCAAAATGAATGGTGGAGCAGGCTCGAAGGGCCACATGACCTACTCCTGCTTTTAGTTTCTATGTTTCTACATAATCCTGGTCTGCTTAAAAACAAAACAGTGACTCAATAAGCAACCAGCTGCTCAAGAACGACTCTGAAGTTGTTCAATGGCCTGTGTGAATGATTGGAAGTTAAATTCCATTTTTCCATTATACTGGATTGCAAAATCTTTCCTATGTTTTTAGAAATCACTTTTCACAATGTGGCCTAGAATTGTCAGAAAAGCTAACTCGAAACTGCTTGACACATGAAAAGATATGAACACAGTAAGGGGTGATTTTGACCTTAGGCAATGGAGGAAAGTGGCCACTATCGATTAGGCAACTCATTAAACATTGTTCCCTATTTTTGTTTCCATGGAAACAGACACCAGGCGATGAATCTAACAAGCAGTCGAGCATCATTTTAAGTGGTTGTCTAAAGTCAAGGTGACCTGAAGATGCAGTGCAATGTGACCCTGTTGGAAGTTAAACTGCAGATGTACCTAGCCGGGCTGTTTTGCTGAGCTAGCATTGCCAATTTGAAGTCTCGCTCACCATGAGGTACGCTGCCCATGATTTTCCATCCATTAAAATGGCAACAAGTTATGCAATCTTATCAAATCCTGTTAGTGTGGAATGATGCTGGTTCTGGTCTATTGGCCTGCACCTTGTAAACAGTTCCCTTGCCTAAAGAGTCATATTATCTTCTTTGCGATACCAAAACTGAGTGGATAAATCTGTATTCCAGACCTCCCTTTCCACTATAGACAACTCTGCACCAATCTCACAGAGTGTGTTCCAGTGGTAGAGGTGGTTCGCCATTGGCCAGTGGCAAGATAGAAACCACAGAAACCTAGAATCCCCACAGAGCAGAAGGAGACCATTCAGCCCATCGAGTCTGCGCCAACAACAATCCTACCCAGGCCCTATCCCCACTTAGTTACTCTACTAATCCCTCTAACCTATCACATCCTGAGACACTAAGGGTTAATTTAGCACGTCCAGTCAACTTAACCCGCACATCTTTGGAGAGTGGGAGGAAACTAGAGCCCCAGAGGAAACCCACACAAACACGGGGAGAATGTGCAAACTCCACAGTGACCCAAACTGGGAATCGAACCCAGGTTGCTGGAGCTGTGAGGCAGCACTGTTAACCATTGCCGCCCTTCCTGCCCCGCCAATGTCAACTTTGCTTTGCATTGTTTGCCAGTCACACCACCAGGGAACCCACTATGGGGGTGAAGGGGGCAGGGGGGAATGGGTCGCCGTTAGTGAGACCCAGAAGACCCCAGTGATAGGAAGGGCCAGAAAATTCAGCCAAGGATTAGGGCCTGGGACAATGTGATGCAGGTGAAGTCACTCTGAGTATAATAGGTAAAAGTAATTAAAGTGGATCCCTTCACATTTCTTGTTACAATACTAGAATGTTCCTATTCAGAAGATAAGGTGTAACATCTATTGACTGCAGGGTTCCTTGCTCTTGACGGATATCTGACAATATTCCTTGTCGATATCTGACAATCTCTGCAGCTACCAGAAACAAAGTTCCAGCTTCAAACCAGTTGCCTCTATATACTTCATTATCTCTATAGTGAGACCAGCAAGAGATCTTCCCCAGGTACTATCCCTTCAGAGCTCTGCAGCAATTAAACTGTCAAATTCACAATTGAGTGGAGGATGTATCATGTGTATTCTTTTCCCCTTTGCAATTAGTTTTTCATTTACACTTTCAAAGTCATATTAGCCCACTAAAAAATATCACGTCCATCAAAGATAAAGGGTAGAGAACTGGCTGGCATCCACTCGGTGATGAGCGGATTACTGGATGAAGTTGGATGTCAGTCAGAATGCAAAACAAATGCAAAATGCAATTCTGCCACTTCTGATCTCCCCAGCTCACCCTCCCAAGCCCAATTTCACCTCCTC
Source organism: Carcharhinus amblyrhynchos (assembly GCF_965287045.1). Taxonomy (NCBI): domain Eukaryota; kingdom Metazoa; phylum Chordata; class Chondrichthyes; order Carcharhiniformes; family Carcharhinidae; genus Carcharhinus; species Carcharhinus amblyrhynchos. The sequence goes on from NC_137348.1 coordinate 11,771,886, forward strand.
TTTGATGATGCAGTGAGTCATATACCAGAATCTTACCAGCCTGCCTGTCCTGGTATCAGGGTGGGCAAGACTTGCAGAGCGGAATTCTCCATTGGCCTCGGACGGGATTTTACGAGGCTCACCTGAGGATAGTAATTACAGCACAGAAAGAGGCCTTTCTGCCCATCAAGTCCCCCATCTGTCGAACAATTCAATCAGTCTCAAACCCTGGCCCTGTCTCCATATCTCTGCAAGTTCAATTCCCTCCAGTGCCCATCCAATTTCCTTTTGAAATTATTCATTGTCTCTGCTTCTGTCTCTCTCACAGGCAGCAAGTTCCACCTACACTTTTTTTTTGTTACTCATTCATGGAATATGGGCACTGCTGGCAAGGCCAGCATTTCCTGCCCACCCTAAATGCTGCTGAGAAAGTGGTGGTGAAGCTGCCTTCTTGAATTTCTGCAGATGAAAGTAATTCTTTCCTTAGGTGGCTTTGATGGAAAATCTAGCCACGTTGCTGGGACTAAGAAGCACTTACTCAGCTTCCCTGGGAAGCTGGACAGAGTTTTAAAGCGGACAATATTTTTCCTGATCAGGAGCCAGTGCAGGGATCACCTGATTGGGCATGTGTGGAAGATATTTACAAAGGGTTCTGGGCAAACTTTAATGGAATTTTCAGAAATTTAAACCCCACGCTGTCCCTGGCCCGTGAACAGGAGTGCAGCCAGATGGCCCGTTTTGTCCTGGGCTGTCAGCTTTTAACCAGTCTGGCCACTGTCCCAGACCAGATGACTTCACATCTGGAATTTTGACCCTAGTAAAGCGACAGCAGGGACCAACGTTCATTTCTCTTCCCATCTGTAGCAATCTTGGTACAACAGGGATGCAAAATACAGCTTTGTTTTAATTACTTTTCCCCATTTCCCCCAGCCCTCTGTCCAACGACACAGAATTCCCAAATGATGCCATCACCCGAAGTTCCCATTAGCTGATGCATAAGGACTTAAGAAAACAGATTTTGGTCAAGGGATATGAGAAAGAATTTTTTTATGTAGCAAGCAGTTAAAGAAACATCGAAAATAGAAGCAGAGTAGGCCACTCGGTCCTTCAGACCTGCTCCACCATTCATTTTAATCAAAGCTGATCATCAAACTCAATATCCTGATTCCTCCCTTCACTCCATATCCCATGATCTCTTTAGCCCCAAGAGCTATTTCTAATTTCTTCTTGAAATCACACTGAGTGGAACTCACTGCCTCGGGGATTAATAGAAGCAGAGACGATGCAGTATATATTTGAAAAGGAAATTGAATAGGCACTTGAAGGAAATTAATGTGGAGGGCAATGGAGCAGAGAATAAGACTGGCAGCATGGTTCCACAGAGAACCAGCATCAACCTGATGGCCAAATGTCTTCCTTCCCCCATGGCACTGTCAGTCACAGATCTGCCAGTCTCTAATTGGCTAGCACCTCTTGGTAGGTGAGACTCCCACCCCCCCCCCCCCAGGGTCCTTGAACCCAGGAAATGCCCACTGCTGACCTATCAAGTGCTTGAATGGAAGAAGATGCAAAGGGCCTTTTCTTAAAAGAGGTGACGAGGGGCTGATGTTGACTTTTCATTTGTTGTTTTTGATGCTGAACGCCCGCAATATCTGCAAGATTCCACCCCCAAGGTTTATCAACATTAATCGAGTTTTCTCCTTTAATAGAATGGTTCCAAGAGCTCAGGAACCACCATAATTCACGTAATGAATTTTCTCTGTCCCCCCATATCGGTTGATCCCAGCTAAAAAGTGTTTTACAACTCTTTTCAAAAGAATGTTCCAGCAACACGCTTGTGAACTTTTGGTGGCATTTTTTGCCCCTCGCTGTCTTTTTGAGTGCGTTTACAGTTTAGGGATGTTCAGATCGAGATGTTCAGGGAAACTATTTCCTCTGGTGGTGGAATCCAAATCAAGGGGACAGAATATTGGAACAAGGCCACTCAGGAGCAAATTCAGGAAGCATGTTTTCCAAACAAAGTAGAGTGGCACAGTGATTAGCACTGCTGCCACACAGCCCCAGGGACCTGGGTTCAGTTCGAGCCTCAGATCACTGTCCTGTGTGGAGTTTGCACGTTCACCCCATGTCTGCGTGGGTTTCCTCCGGGTGCTGCAGTTTCCTCCCACAGTCCAAAGGTGTATGGATTAGGCTGATTGGCCATGCTCACTTGTCCCTTAGCGTCAGGGGGATTAGTCGGATAAATATGTGGGATAGGGCTTGGGTGGGATTGTGGTCAGTGCTGGATTGATGGGCCAAATGGCCTCCTTCTGCACTCAAGGGATTCTATGAAAGAAATCTAGAACTCTTGTTCCAGAAGGACGTGGATATTGGTTCAACTGACGCTTCAAGGCTGAGATTCAAAGATTTACATGAGGTAAAATTTTCACAGGATAGAGTATATTGAATTGAGGAGCCAATCAGTCCTAATCAAATTGTAAGGTGGAGCAGGATAGAGGGGCTGAATGGCCTACTTCTGTGGCTAACGCTGTTACATTCCAATAGTCAGAGAATCATAGAACGCTACAGCACAGAAGGAGGCCATTTGACCCATCAAGACTTCATCAACAACAACCCCACTCAGGCCCTATCCCTGTAATCCCACGTATTTACCCTGCTAATATCCCTGACACTAAGGGGCAATAGTAGAAATGTTTGTTTCCTCGATGTGCAATGGGTTAACACTGGAAAAGGCAACGATGAGTTTTGCAATGAGAATGAAGAGAATTGAATGGAACAATTTGCACCCAATCAACTTTATATCTGAATAATTGTCCAAATATACAATGAGCAGTTGACCAATCAATCAGCTGGCACAGAAAGACAATGCTACCCAAGATGCATTGGCTGCCAATAAAATTCAGAATGAATCAATGAAGTATCGACATTCTGCCCTTGATACCGCAGGCCATTTTTTGTATAGGGTCGTTATTATTTTTTCCTCGGCTTCTGGTCTCTTTCCAGGCTGGCCCAGGTGGCAGCAGGGAGGAATAGATCATCAGAGTGAATGCACGCTACATTCTGTAGTGAGCTGTGAAGAGCAATGGTCTTGAGAATGTATCACATGGGTTTCTGCTCAATATCTCATCATAGCACTGCTCTGAGGGAAAGTATTGCTGTACAGTTAACATGGCGCAGTATGGGATCCCCCTCACTCCAGCACCCTCCTGCCCCCTCGCGTACACCCTCCCCGGACACCCCATTATTTCTTTACAAAGGTTATAAAAGATAATGTTCACAGTATATCAACAATTTCACACCTCGGATTTCTGTGGAGGCCAATTACATCCAAGCATCCTTCAGATTCCCAGTTTCAATCTCTTGGGGTTCGATATTGGTTTTAAGCAGTCACCAGCGATGGTGAAGCTGATACAACAACACTGGGCGAGAATCAAACTCATTCAAAACCCATGCACTTACACAGAGTCAACATTTATCCTCTCACGCTCCGATTTTGACTCCAGGTTGAGTTTGGAGTGAGATGTGATGGAAACTCCCCAGCTGCTGTGGGAATTGGGCCAGACTGATTTTAAGCCGTGGCTCTTGTTAACATGTGGCCTGTCCAATGGGTATAAATCTCTCCCTCGGCATCTGGAGCAAGCAGTATACATTTACGATCCAGAGCTTAATAAACCTTCCAGTGCAGTCTAGATGATTCTGCGTTTGTCCTTTGGCATATTAGTGCACTGTCCACATTGGATACTCTCAATCTTTTGAGGTGGCACAGTGGTTAGCACTGCTGCCTCACAGCACCAGGGATCCGGTTTCGATTCCCGGTTTGGGTCACTGTCTGTGTGGAGTTTGCATTCTCTCCTTGTCTTCATGGGTTTCCTCCGGGTGCTACGGTTTCTTCCCACAATCCAAACATGTGTTTGTTAGGTGGATTGGCCATGCTAAATTGCCCCTTAGTGTCAGAGGAACTAGCTAGGGTAAGTGCATTGGGTTATGGGAATAGGGCCTGGGTGAGATTGTGGTTGGTACAGACTTGATGGGCCGAATGGCCTCCTTCTGCACTTTAGGGATTCTATGATTCTAATGCACTGAATAAGTATGTCAACTGTTCATCTGCTATTTAAATAAATTCATGGAACCATGAAAGTTAATGTTACATTGAATTACATTGAAATGACACCAGAAACAGGCCACTCAGCCCAACAATCTGTGCTGGGATTTATCCTCCGCGGTGGTTGTTACCCTGTCCCCATGTCCTTTTATTCACTTGACTGACTATGCAGCAATTCCTAATCTTAAATATTGAAAGTATTCCTGCTTCACTCACTGATTCTGGCTGTGCATTCCACAGCTTCTGTATAAAAAGGTCAGTCCTCCTCTCAGTCCTAAACCTCTCACACTTAATCATAGATCTATGGCCCCTTGGCCTAGATGCCTCAACCACCAGTAATAAAGTGTGTGTATCTCTGTCGCATGGCTTCACTATTTGAAGCACCTCTGTAAATCATTCCATAATCACCTCTGTCCAACCGAGATCAGCAAACTCTGTTTCAAGTAGGTGCCTGTCTCTCAACTGAGATCTGTGGGGACCTTTTGCTACATTAATGGTGACATATGAATATAGGTTGTTGTTGTTATTTTGACCTATTGGGAATCCTTAACTGGAACAAATGAGAAGCATGTAGTTTAACCCTTTCTTTGCCAGGTGCTTTCTGTTGACTGAATTGCAGTTAGGATTATTGTGGAGAATTTAACGGCCTTGGCTACGTAACAGTACCAGCCCGGGGAGGAGGATGTGGTTGACTCTAATTAAGAATACCAAACTGTGTCTAATCATTCTCTCAGTTTTCAATGTCGCTATATTCACTTCTCGCATTTCAACACTCCCTGATGATGAAGGCAGATTAATTAAACGCTGCCAGGCATTTACTGGAAAATATTAAGAAAGAGCCTCAGTTGATTACCCATGTGTTGTAAAACTTATTTCAATTCCTATATCCTCCCTTTTTCTCTCAGCTCATGTTAGGAGTACCAGCAAGTGTACAAACTATGCCCTCTGCCAATAATGGGGAAGCAGTGTTGTGCAGCGCTCAGGTTTGTTAAACCCATGAAATAGTACCCCAAATTTAAGGCGATATTTAGAATTTTACTTTCTTCCTTCATAGTGTTCAAGCTGATTTATCTGACTATAATTCTGAGGAGTTGGGATCTCGGTTTACACTGTAGGGGGGGGTTGCCAAATATTTCAGTGATGTCAGAGATTGTTTTTCAAGCAACACATTTTTTCAAAAACACACCACTCCTAGTATACTGGAACCTCCACAAATACACCCATATCCCACACTCACAACACCCTCCCATATGCACACACACACCACTACTAGAATACTGTAACCTCTGCAAAAACACCCATATCCCACACTCACAACACCCTCCCATACCCACACACACACACCACTACTAGAATACTGTAACCTCTGCAAAAACACCCATATCCCACACTTACAACACCCTCCCATATGCACACACACACCACTACTAGAATACTGTAACCTCTGCAAAAACACCCATATCCCACACTCACAACACCCTCCCATATGCACACACACACCACTACTAGAATACTGTAACCTCTGCAAATACACCCATATCCCACACTCACAACACCCTCCCATTCTCACACACACACACCACTCCTAGAATACTGTAACCTCTGCAAATACACCCATATCCCACACTCACAACACCCTCCCATACCCACACCACACCACTACTAGAATACTGTAACCTCTGCAAATAGACCCATATCCCACACTCACAACACCCTCCCATACCCGCACACACACCACTTCTAGAATACTGGAACCTCCACAAATACACCCATATCCCACACTCTCAACACCATCCCATACCCACACACACACCACTCCTAGAATACTGTAACCTCTGCAAATACATCCATATCCCACACTCACAATACCCTCCCATACCCACACACACACCACTTCTAGAATACTGTAACCTCTGCAAATAGACCCATATCCCACACTCACAACACCCTCCCATACCCACACACACACCACTTCTAGAATACTGTAACCTCTGCAAATACACCCATATCCCACACTCACAACACCCTCCCATACCCACGCACACACCAGTCCTAGAATACTGTAACCTCTGCAAATACACCCATATCCCACACTCACAACACCCTTCCATACCCACACACACACCACTCTTAGAATACTGTAACCTCCACAAATACACCCATATCCCACACTCTCAACACCCTCCTGTACCCACACACACAACACTCCTAGAATACTGTAACCTACCCTAATACACCCATATTCCAAACCCACAACACCCTCCCATACCCACCTAAACACCATTCCTAAAGTACTACAATTTCCCCAAATACACCCGTATCCCACACTCACAACACCCTCCCATATCCCCACACACACACACATCACCCCTAAAATAGTGCTATCCCCAAATACACCTATATCCCACATTCACAACAACCCCCCCCACTCTAACATATACACAAACACACACCATCCTCACTCTAATGCACACCCACACGCACCCACAGATGCCACTCTAACAAAAACATAAACACACACACAGACTCCAGTCTAACATGCACATAGACACACAGATGGACCCCACTCTAACACACACAAACCCCTCTCTAATACATACACATACACACATACTCAGACCCCATTCTAACACACACACAAATGCACACATGGACCCCACTTTAACACATATACACATGTGGACCCCACTTTAACACACACATATGGATCTCACTTTAACACGCGCACGCACACACACACACACACACACACACATACACAGAACACACTCTAACGTACACACATAAAGATTACTCTTGCAATGCTAGGCACAGGTCTCAAAAGATCAAAAATCAGCTTGAAGATTGAAAGAAGTAGCAATAGTCACACTCCATGTGCATATTTCCATTTTAAAACTTGCCCTTTAAACCATCTGACAGTGCAGTGTGTCAGCACGAAGATATTTATCTGTACAGGACAAATTTACTTCTCTCAGCCCATGGCGAAATCAATGGTTGACACTTACTTAGTTTTTTCAGACTCATGGTGGTTCCTGTTGTTAGAGGTTCTCTCTCATTTGGAAAGGCAGTGAAAGACGATAGATGCACTGTTAGGAAGAGAAAAATAAAGACTTTCTGTGTCAGCCAGAAGCCTCCATACTTTTACAACATCTCCATTGCATTAGCAGCAGCTCCCCTTCTGCCTATTACATAGAATCATCGCACAGTCACTTCCTGAGAGCTGTCAAACGCTCGGGCAGCCTTCGCAAGTGACAAGATCGTTTTTTACATCTAGGAGCATCTTAAATGTCATGTTTACTGACTCTTTTCTGAACCCTCGGTTTCATCTGTTACCTAGATTCTATCTTCTGTTTTTCTTTTACTAGCAAGATGCAGTAAGAGAGCTAATAGTTCCTCTCTGATAGTTAGCCAAGACATCTGTATTCATTTCATTTCTCTGAGGAATTTCCCTTTAACCCATTGGAGACAGTATTTTGTGTTTTATAAATGTTAGCGTTTGTTGCAGTAAAGGGTAAATATTCTATGTTTTACCTTCTATATCAGCGTCAGATACTCTCAAGGGAAGAGTTGCTCTCATCAGTGTGTGTTAATGATATTATAAATGTGGAGGGAATATTTCTTCCGCTGTTTACTTCTCACAACATTGTTAAAGAAACATCATTTTAAGTCACTTTTACAGTTTTCTTAGAAGTAGTGAATGTAAGAGGGGAATTTGCAATGTTTACAATGTTGATAACACACAAACAGCAGGAAATGTTGACTTTAAGCCAGGTAAAGTATGGACATGTTACAAAATAAAATCATTTCTGCTCCATCACTATTCCTCAGGCAGACAAGCCCTTTTGTATTTCCCAATCGTGGCCACTTGTGCCAATTTGGCATCAAGGTTATTCCATTGGAGTAGCAATTTGTGTTTGGTTACAGGCATCTTAACACAGTGAATTTGATATTTCATATAAGTTTTTCTCCTTATTTCATACTCCATCTCATACTCCAATCTCTGTGGTGCAATTGGTCAGCACGTTTGGCTGTTAACAGAAAGGTTGGTGATTTGAGACCACCCAGAGACAGAGCTTTTCACTTCAGGGCAGATGTGGCACAATGGTTAGCACTGCTGCTTCACAGCGCCAGGGACCTGGGTTCAATTCCTGGCTTGGGTCACTGTCTGTGTGGAGTTTGCATGTTCTCTCCATGTCTGTGTGGGCTTTCTCTGGGAGCTCCAGTTTCTTCCCACAGTTTAAAGATATGCGGGTGAGGTGCATTAGCCAAGCTAAATTCTCCCTCAGTATACTCAAACAGGTGCCGGAGTGTGGCAACTAGGGGCTTTTCACAGTAAGTTCATTGCAGTGTTAATGTAAGCTGACTTGTGACACTAATAAATAAATTTTATCTGGAAAATGTTAAACTCTTGCACTCCTGTAGCCACTGCTGTAATATAGGCAACGTCGCATCCAATTTGCACACAGCAGGATCTCACTGACAGCAAGGTGATAATGACCAAATCATTTGTGCTGTTCATTGATACCGGTTTGTCTGTTAACACCTAGACTGTGGTTAAATGTGAAAGAGAGAAGAAGGGCCAGAAAATGTTCGATCACGTGCACAAGGTGAGACAACTGTGGAAACACCTGATTCAGTTCTTACTGGAACTAGCTGGCATGACGTTGCTAACTTTGCTCGGATATATTGCTGGAGGTTTTCTCCATTTTCCCTCCCACCTCCACCCTCCCTGACCCTGGTGCTCGAGCCAATGGTTGCCTTGCACAATCAGCCTTGCAGGCATATCCCAATCCAATTGGGAGTGAAAAAGTAGTGAACAGCATGGTGTTTTGGGGTTGGGACAAAGCTTGGTGGGAGTTTTTTTTAATTTATTCATTTACAGGATGTGAGCATCGCTGGCTGGGCCAGCATTTATTGCCCATCCCTAACTGCCCTCCATTTCAGAGGGTCTCTAAGAGTCAACCACATTGTGGCTTTGGAGTCACATGTAGGCCACACTGGATAAGGATGGCAGACTTCCTTCCCTAAGGGACATTAGTGAACCAGATGGGTTTTGATGACAATGGTTTCATGGTCACCATCAGACTTTTAATTCTAGATTTTTATTGAATTCAAATTTCACCATCTGCCATGGTGGGATTTGAACCCAAGTCCCTAGGGAATTACCAAATCTCTGGATTACCAGTCCAGTGATAATACCACTGCACCATGCCTCCCCTCGCTGTGAGGAGGACGTTAAGAGGCTTCAAGGTGATTTAGGTAAGTTGAGTAAGTGGGCAAAAAGATCAACTTAATGCAAGGTAGATTCATTCAAAAGTCTGATGGCAGCAGGGAAGAAGCTGTTTTTTGAGTCGGTTGGTGTGTGGCCTCAGACTTTTATATCTTTTTCTGATGGAAGGAGATGGAAGAGAGAATGTCTGGGGTGTGTGGGGTCCTTGATTATGCTGGCTGCTTTTCCGTGGCAGCGGGAAGTGTAGAGAGTGTCAATGGGTGGGAGGCTGGTTTAAGTGATGGATGGGTATGGCTCCTGCTCTGTTCAAGGCCACAGTAAACCCTTTGTAGTTTACTTTGGTCTTGAACGGAGCAGGAGCCATACCAAGCTGTGAGGCAACTGGATAGAATGCTTTCTATGATGCATCTGTAGAAGTTGCGGAGAGTTGTAGCAGACATGCCAAATTTCCTTAGTCTCCTGAGAAAGTAGAGGCATTGGTGTGCTTTCATAATTATAGTGTCTGCATGGAGGAACCAGGACACGTTATATAAGAAGGAAATAGTTAGATTTCTAGACTCCAAAGGTTTCAAGAGATATAGGGAGAGTGCTGGAATATGGTATTGGATAGATGATCAGCTATGATCATATTGAATGGTGGAACAGGCTCAAAGGACCAAATGGCCACCCCTGCTCCTATTTTTCTATGTTCCAAAAAAGCTAGTGAAGATTCAATAGGCTGAATGGACTTCCATGTTGTACTATTCTATGATTCAGTCGAACAACCTTCTTTTTGCCACTTCCAGTATCTTTTTAATCAATAAACAATATTGTTGAATGAAAATAAAAGGACAATTTTTAAAGAAATGCCCTTTTGTTCTAACTTCTGAACTGCTTACAGCAACACCTTTGAGATTAATCTTTAATTTGTGGTGACTGCAGGTCAGTCTCAGAGAGTCGGCAACTCAAACACTGCTCTATGCATACGAGCCCTTATAAAAGAGACATCAAGGTAACTCACTATGTGGAGATGCCAATGTTGGGACTGGAGTGGACAAAATGAGAGGTCACACAACACACCAGGTTATAGTCCGACAGGTTTATTTGAAATCACAAGCTTTCGGAACACTGCTCCTCATCAGCTGCACCCCCTCCAAGGCAAGTATAAAGTTTCTTAGATAAGGAGACAAAATTGCATACAGTTCTCTAGGTTGTGGTCTCACCAAGGCCCTGTACAACTGCACTTCACCTGATGAGCAGTGCTCCGAAAGCTTGTGATTTCAAATAAACCTGTTGGACTATAACTTGATGTTGTGTGACCCCTCATCAAGATAACTCATTGGTGCAGTTCAGCGGGAGGGTCCCTTTATCTTATTGCAGTATCCTATTAGAGTTCAAGTTATAAGTACTTTGTTCTCAGCTGATGGATTTTTAGAAAACAGAAGGCAATTGAGAGAGAAACTTTCTAACTAAAAATTCCTCGAAAAATCCTCATTTTTTGCTACTGAGTAACCCTGAACTGGAAACCCCCCTGGTTCATAGCCCATGAAAATGGGCTCCTATATGAGACAGAGAGAGAATAGGGGTAAAATATGGCAAATGTAAACTACCAAATATCAACTAAAAATGCAGCTGGCACAGAATTGTTGATATTCCTTCACAGATAGCCAGGTACTTGTGAAGGAAATCCTGTCAACTCAGGTCCCTCTGCACTGGAAGTGGGTGGGGAAATTTTTAGAGTAATTATTCCTCACCATTTATCTACCATTACTGTAGACCATTCCTCCCTAGTCTGACAGAGATACTCCGTAACCATATGCTAATTAACATCAAGCCTGAAGATGGAGGCCAGGAATGTTGTAGTAAACCTCAGTTTAAAAGGCATCATTTTGTCAACCTACGTGATCTATTTTTTAATTCAGTCTGAAAAAGAGCAAGTAGATCGTGCAAGTATGATTGGGCTCCCTGCTGTGCAAGGTGAGATGTAGTTTATTGACTATATTAAGCCTTGAAACTGTGAGAAATATTACCATAAAACTCATATAGAAAGACCCTCCATTTTCCATTGAATTATATAAGCCCCACAGTCAGAAGGAGGCCATTTGGCCCATTAACATCATTCCCGCTCAGGCCCTATCCCGCTAACTTCCAGTATTTACTCTGCTAATCTCTGACACTAAGGTGCAATATAGCTCGGCCAATCCACCTAACCTGCAAGGTGGCACAGTGGTTAGCACTGCTCCCTCACAGTGCCAGGGACCCGGATCCAATTCTAACATCAGATCACTGTCTCCCCGTGTCTGTGTGGGTTTCCTTCACGTGTTCTGGTTTCCTCCCATAGTCCAAAGATATACAGGTTAGGTTGATTGGCCTTGCTAAATTGCCCCTTAGTGTCAGAGGGATTAGTAGGGTAAATACGTGGGGATAAGGCCTCGGTGGGATTGTGGTCGGTGTGGACTTGATGGGCCAAATGGCCTCCTTCTGCACTGAAGGGATTCTGTGATCTCTGGACTGTGTGAGGAAATCAGAGCACGCGGAGGAAACCCACGCAGATACAGAGGGAATGTGTAAACTCCACACAGCTAGTGACCCAAGGCTGGAATTGAAGCTGGATCGCTGGCATTGTAAGGCAGCACTGCTAACCACTGTGCCACGGAGCCACCCTTGGGTTGCCCACTTGCTGTTGTATGGAATAAGAATGAATAAGAAGGAGTTTGTCCATCGGGCATGTGGGAAGGCATCGGATCAGCTGGATTCTGAACTCAGATAAATGTGGGATGGACCTCTTAGCTGATAGCAGTGTCTTTAAACCTTCCTTTGCCTTGCTAATTACATTAAAATAGCAAGCTCACATTTAAACATCTAGTGCCACCACCAGGCCCTCTTCAAAACATTAAATTCTAGTAAATTATTTTGATTGAGTTTTTCAATTTTTCTTCGAGGGGGAGCAATAGCTGTTGGTGACATTCTTGGATGACGATGTCAGGTTGTAAACATTCACCTGTTAGGATCCAGGCTTTAACCTCAGACATTTATTTAAGTTCATTGGCCACAGGGTTCAGAAGCTTAACCCAGCCAGTCTCCTACAGAATGTTTGTTCCTTGAAGCCGATTTACGTTGAGTTGCAATGAACTTCCCAATGTTGCTAAAGGGGTTATACAAGAAAAAAGATCAGCATTGCATAGCGTTGCACAGAAAGGGTGTTTAAAAATTGGTGACTGCAAGCTTTTTGTGGTTGCTGATTCTTTATTAGCTGAACCCACAGTGAATAAAATCCAAATTACTCAACTGTGTACTGAAAGCAAATAGTGAGATAACAGATCCAACCACTCAACCCATTTCTATGTGTAATATATAGCCCCTCTATCAGAATCCCAGTGCATTGATCATAACCAGGCAGCTCTTGTCCCTGTCACTGTTGCTCTAATGAAGGGGTGACGATGTGGTGGAGGAATATTCTCTAGAAATTGTTACACTCCTTACTATCCCAAGTCCCATTCACCTGTGTATGTAGACCTTCCTAGTCAAACAACATCTTGGCCAGAATTCTCCGGCTGTTCACGCCAGTGGGATTCCCTAGTCCTGCCGGCAACCCACCCCCACTTGCAGGTTTCCCTGCCAATGTGGGGTGATATCAGTGGGAATTCCCAGAGAATCTTGCCACAAGCAAATACCACGCCGCCTCCTGCTGATGGGAAAAACGCGGCTGGGTGGCCAGAGAATCTCATCCTTTATCTTTGGCATTTTCATTGTTGTTTCAAATTTCTCCATGGCTTTGCCCCTCCCTAGCTCCAAAATCGCCTCCAGTCCCACAACCCTCAACATATCTCTGCACTCCTTTATTTCCGGCCACTCACACATTCCCAGTTTTAACATTTCCACTATTGATGGCTGCACCTTCACTCACCAAGGCCCCAAGTTCTGGAATTCCCTCTCTACACCTCTTCCTGTCTGCATCACATTTCTCCATTATGACACCTTAAAACTCACCTCTTTGACTGAGGTTTTGGTCATCTGATCTAATAACTTTTTACGTGGCTTGTGTCATGCTTTGTTTTTCAATGAAGCACCTTGGGATACTCGTCAATTTGGGGGATTGATCTGTATGACCACAACTTTGTATGTTAGTGCATGACACTAGGGCACTATCGTGTTCCATATAGATTCCATCGTGATTCAATAGCAGTTCTCACAGTAGAACATTGTGTTTGCTGCACAGTAAAGCACCAGCTACATGGAATAATCAGCTAAAGAAAAGACATGAGAAAACAGCCTGTCAATGAGAAGTGAGATCCTTATGATAGGTGGAAAAAAGTGGGGGAGAAGAAATTTGGAGGAGAAAAGTTATTCAAGCCCTGACTCTCACCACTCACATTAACTGCCCGGAAACAATGGATCCAGAAATTATTATTTTCAAATGCGATTCTCTTCAGAGTTCCAAAGGGCCCTGGCTGTTTTGCATCTTATTGCTGATGTCCAAATGCCTTTCTTGAGGCTGTTTGTAGTCCTGTTGCATTTCAAAATACATGTCTGATCTGCATTGCCATCCATGAGATTCTGTCATGAGGCAAGCTCACTGCAGGCTGCCATTTTAGATCTGTTTAACATACCTCTCATTGAGACAGACACTGACGAAAACTGCTGCCCTCCTATATTCAACACACTCTGAAAATCTAACCAATGAACAAAGAAAGCAGATGACAGACAGCTTGAAACTTTAAATGAATGTTTTGAAAGCTGAGAACATTACATATGAATGCTATGTTTTCAACACTATAGTTCATGGTGAAAACAAGACCATTGAACTATACGTGGCAGTAATGCAGCTTGCAGAATCAGGTGAATTAGGACAACCACAAGATGACCTGATTAAAGACCCAGAACAAAAAATAATTTGGATCAGTATTCTTATTTATCCAATTCACTAGGGTTCCACTTCAAAGTATATAAGATCAGTATTCTTATTTACTATTTTTTACTTTCCAGGGATAAATTGGTCTTCAGTGTAAGAGACACTTCAATAAAAACAAGATTACCGAAAGATGATAAACTGATGCTAAAGAAAGCGATAGATATATGTCAAAATGCAGACATTACGAAGTGTCAGATAGAGCATACGGATGGCAGAGCAGACCAGAAGGTACATTAGTTTTATTTATTAGTCATAAGTAGGCTGACATTAACACTGCAATAAGTTACTGTGAAAATCCCCTAGTCACCACAGTCTGGCGCCTGTTCGGATACACTGAGGGAGAATTTATCATGACCAATTTACCGAACCTGCGTATCTTTGGACTGTGGGAGGAAACCGGAGCTCCTGGAGGAAACCCACGCAGACGTGGGGAGAATGTGCAAACTCCACACAGACAGTGACCCAAGCTGGGAATCAAACCAGAGACAGTCTAGAAGTATTCTCAGACAAAGGGCAGGATGCAGGTACTGAGGAGCACAACATGCAAAGGAAAAGAATAATTTCCCAGCAAAAAAAGTGTTTTAACTGCAAGAAGCAAAATCATTCTGCACATAAGTGCACAAAATCAAAATATGACTCTACAAATAGCAACAGGAATCTGATGCTGAACTGCACATGAGACTACAGAATGGTTTCATCAGATTTACAGGTGATGAATGCTTTGTGACTTAGAATGAGAACTGCAGAGGGAGTGTGTCATGCAAACAGAAATATCAGAAAGACACTGGTATGTCATCCAACATCATGACTTCCATAGACCTGTGCAAAGTGGTTCAATGTGGCAATCAAAAATGAAACCCTCAAAACTGAGGTTGAGGCTCTATTGTGGCACAATACTCATCCAGAAGCAAAATTAGTTTGAAAGCTCAATGCAATGGTAAGAAAGATAATCTAGAGTTCCAAATCATAGATGGGATGCAACAGCCACTCATCTCAGCTGGAGAAAGTCTAAAGCTTGGGCTGGTAAATATGCCAACAGAGAAAGAGCAACAAGCAGCTACAGAGAGAGAGAGCAACAGAATGAGAATAGACAGCAGGAAACAAAAGACTCCAGAGGGACAGAAATTCTCCGGTCAAGAAATATCATCTAGATGAACCGTCAATGTCAATCTACACTTGTACCGTGGAGATATCTGCATGATTTAAGGATGTGTGCAATGCATGTGCAGGGACTGACTACTACAAACAGTAGTTGTTGCATAAGAACAGTGGTGTGTAATGGGTAACCTGGGTAACTCAGTCACACAGGATTGTGCATGCAAATGTGTTTTTTGACCACTGGAAAAAAGAAACTGGTCATATCTTTTGTCTGATGTGAAGATGCCGGTGTTGAATTGGGGTGAAGGAGCAGTGCTCTGAAAGTTTGTGATACAAAATGAACATGTTGGACTTTAACCTGGTGTTGTAAGACTTCTTACTATCTTTTGTTTAACAGGCAAAGGGGGATGTTTGGATTTTGCAACTGTATTAAATGTCTGATCTGGCTTGCCATAGTCATTTCTTTCTGCCATGAGACAAGCTCACTGTAGGCTGCCATCTTAGATCAGTTCAATAAAGCTCACTGAGACACACTGAAGAAGATGTCCATTGTTACACATGGAACAGGAGTCAGGGTTTCAGCTGCCGCTGATATATCAGATTTCCATCAAGTTTCCACTGGGGGCCTGAGCTTGATCCAAAGAATCCTCCAGCCTTAGCTCTGCCTGAAGTCCACCATTTGCCTTGTGAGATGGTGAGCGTTGTCTCCCTCCCCTGCCACTGGCCCTCCTGCCCATTCCACTCTTACAAGCCTGGAGAAACATGGAAATGCTCCCCCACTGAGGGCAACTTTGGAGTTTTATGGCCAAACCGCTAATTACTTCTGTCCAGTCAGCTTAATCGCATGAACTGTCTGAGGACCCAGCCTTTCCCCACATCATGTGAAAGCAGAAGGAAGCAGTGTTGATACATCCAGGATATTTGCATGACCTGACCCATCAGTAGTTGGGCTCTGATGAGGAGAGTGATGTTTAAACATCACCGGGAAGGGAGGTTGTATAATTGCTCAACATGTCTGCATTTCAGAGCCTCAAAGATTGCTTCCAGAATCAATCCCACACATTGTCCTGAAGAATTGGGTCCTGCTCCAGTGACCTTCCAAGAGCTTCTGTTGTCAACAATGACTCCCCTATACACCTGCTCCTCCAAACCTACAAGCTTTTGAGATTTCGGCACTCCAATTCTAGAAACATTGATGCCGGAGTAGGCCATTCGACTTTCAAGCCAGTTCTGCCATTCATCATGACCATGGCTGGTCATCAAATTCAAGATCCTGATCCAACCTTCCTTCCTTCCTTCCTCCCCCCAATGTACCTTCCAGCTTTTTTCATCCTTAATTTCAGTTTTCCATTACTGTTGACCTTACCTTCATCTGCCTGGGTGCTAAGATCTGGCACTCTCTCCCTATACCTCTCTGCCTCCTTCTCCAAACTTGTTGAGCTAGGTTTTGGTCACCTGTTTCCCTGGCTAAGTATGTCAAATTTAGTTTGATAATCACTCTTATAAAGCACTTTGGGACATTTTACTTTGGGAAAAGAGCTTACAACATTACACCAGTAACAACACTTCCAAAGTACTTCAGTGGCTATAAAGCTCTTTGGGACATCCTAAGGTCATGGAAGGCACTATATAAATGAAAGCTTTTTGTATAATGCAAGTTATTGTTGACAATAACCCACCCTGGGTTATGGATCTTAGATTACATGGCCATGGGGGTTGGGGGGTATACAGTGGCACACAGTGGTCAGCACTGCTGCCTCACAGCTCCAGGGACCCGAGTTCAATTCCGGCCTTGGGTGACTGTCTGTGTGGAGTTTGCACATTTTTTCCATATATGCGTGTTTTTTCTGAGGATGCTCCAGCTTCCTCTCTGTCCAAAGATTTTCAGGTTAGGTGGATTGACCATGCTAAATTGCCACTTATTGTCCCAAGATGGATTAGCCATGGCAGATTTGTGGGCTTACAAGGATAGGGCAGGGAAGAGGACCTGGGTAAGATACTCTATCAGATAGTTGGTGCATACTTGATGGGCCGAATGGCCTCCTCTAAGCTGTGGGGATGCTATGATTCTATGAATGTGGTACTATTGTGTCTGCCCTTGTCTCACTGGTTTTACTGGTACAATCTCTGTCAGTCAGCCTCAAATATATAAATGTCTATCAGGCTACCCAAGTAATATTGGATAAATACATTGTTGTTGTTTTGTATTAAGGAATCATGAGAAAGTGATTGTTTTACCATATCCTAAAAGCCATGGTTTGAATGAACAATAGCCCGTGTTGTAGTTCCGGAGGTGACGAATATCCACAAGATATTTGACTATATAGCGTATTGTCGATTCAGCAAGGGCCCTAAGCACACACAGTTTCTCCTGAGATAATAATCAAGAGTCTGACCCATGGCTAATTTCCACTCCGCCTACACCACCCAACCTCTATCTTTTCAATTACTGTCATCAGAAGCTGAGACTGACTCATGCATTACCAATTGGGAATGAAGTCATGACCTTCCTGAACTGATCACCTCAGTACCACCCTGAGTGGTGAGTACTAAACCCCTGCCCCATGAGGGTGGGAATCAGTTTCTCTTTTTAAAGAGCACTATCTCATGCTCTGCTCTTTGTGAGCAAATGTTGATGCCCCTTTAAAAGTTTTTGTATTTCATTACAGCATCCGACAAGCATGAGGAAGGACGGAGCCCTGAAGCTGGAATTAATTAAAAACATGTGTGAAACTGAGTAAATAAAGAGAAGCAGCTTCCAGTGGCAGATGGGGCAGTAACCAGAGGACAAAGATTTAAAGCGATTGGCATAGGAATCAGAGGCAACATGAGGAAAGATTTTTCACGCAGGGTGTTTGTGTGATCCGGATCTCACTTGCTTGAAGGGCAATGGAAGCAGAGTGAGTCTTGATATTCAAAGGCGAATTGGATAAATATTTGCAGGAACACAAATAACAAAGCTATGGAGAAGGGACAGAGCGAATTCATTTGATTACAGTCCCAAAGAACCAGCAGAGGCACAATGGGTCAAATGGCCTCCTTCCGTGCTGTATTATTTTGTGCTTCTGAGAAGTGACCAAGAAATGAAGGAGGAGGAAATAGCAGGGAACTTGTCCAATTTGAAATTCCTCCCCCCTTGTTCTCGTTCTGGAATGCTTTTCTGGAGCTTTTGCCCCATGTGGAAAATAAATCAATCCTTATTCGGGTGGCACAGAGTCTTGAATCCTCGCTAACTGCTCCCTGGCCAGTGACAGCCAGCAAATTCCTCACTAGATGCTGTCACTGACATGTTTTATGTGTTTCCTCTGTGCTTTGGTGTAGGTCAGATGGACTGCTATTCGCCGCCACCTTTGTGTGGGGCTGAACTCTAACAGCCTAGTTAAGCAAACAAGCAAAAGTGAACAGCCTGAAATAAATATATCACCTGGTTGACAACCTTAGAATGTTCTGGGCCAGCACAGTGATTAGCAGTGCTGCCTCAGTGCCAAAGACCTGGTTCAATTCCTGGCTAGGATCACTGTCTGTGTGGAGTCTGCACCTTCTCCCTGTGTCCGTGTGGGTTTCCTCCAGGTGCTCTGGTTTCCTCCCATAGTACAGAAAACGTACTGGTTGGGCGCATTGGCCATGCTAAATTCTCCCTTAGTGTATCCAAACAGGTGCTGGAATGTGGCAATTAGGGGATTTTCACAGTATCTTCATTGCAGTGTTAATGTAAGCCTACTTGTGACATTGATAAGTAAACTTTAAAGCCTTAAAACAAGAGCTAGGCACCAACCATTTGTTTTTGAGGAGTGTGACACAGTTTTAGGGTCCTCACCCTGCCATTAGGTTGCCTCAACAGGAGTTGGCAAAGGATGTGGCCTAGCAAATAATCGCCACCAAATATGTCGGTTAAAAAAAAAGAGAAGATTGGACTGGAGCCATTACTAATTTTCACCTCATGATTGACTCTCGGGCTCCCTAGGTTAGTGTAAGGTTGCAAAACCAGGTGGTGCATTTCCTTTATTTCAACGCCGAATGTGTACCAGTGTGTGTTTGGAGGAGACAATAGCCTAGTGGTATTATTGCTAGATTATTAATCCAGAAACTCAACTAATGTTCTGGGGACACAGGTTCAAATCCTGCCATGGCAGATAGTGACATTTGAATTCAATTTTTAAAAAAATCTGGAATTAAGAATCTACTGATGACAATGAAATCATTGTCAGACTATCCCATTTGGTTCACTAATGTCCTTTGGGGAAGGAAATCTGTTGTCCTTACCTGGCCTACATGTGACTCCAGGGCCACGGCAATATGGTTTATTCTCAACTGCCCTCCAAACAAGGAAGACTAGGGATGGGTAATAAATGCTGGCCAGTCAGCGATGCCCATGCCCCACAGGTGAATTAATAAAATTTTGCTCACACAAATGACACATGGTACTTAAAGTCCAATCTCCTGAATGATTCAGTTTCCAGATTATTCTCAACTCCTCCATCCAAAGCTCAGAGATGTTTACAGTGATAAATTAGAAAAAAAACTACTCCCTGAACTCTCATTTTGGAAGTGTGTGTGGGAACCTAATGTATTGTTAGTCATGTCTGGTGTTGTTCAGATTGCATTTCATTAGCTGCTGTCTGATGTCACTAGAGATGGAGAACACATTAAGAAAATCTGATTTACATCCCACCAGTGGCTTCAATTTACTGAGCTCGGAATGGGATTTAAATCTCATACCGCAGCAGATTTGGTACATCATATATAACCTAGACCATTACCAGGATCCTATTTTGTTGAGGAACATGTTCAGGATTGGATGATTGCTTACCTCGGTATTTCTCACATTTGGAGTAAATGTGGATGCTAGACATGGCTGAGGGATGTTGATTGCTTCTTAGATATCAGAACTCAATAACTTGTTAATAAAAGTGGCCTGCAAAAGGAACAGAATGAACAGGCTTCTATTAGCTTCTCACAAAAAGGAAAGTACTCAATATTATGATTAGCACATGAACTGCACAATTTTCTCATAGTAAATAGCACCAATATAGCTCAAGAATACGGTGCCATGAACTCGATCAATGGAATGATAATATGTCATGCATTGACTCTGATCCACTCAAGCTCCATATCATGAGTTTTGCTTCATCTGAATTCTGTCCAATGGAATGAATTAAGATAACCAACCCTCCTGAGAGTGTCCCATATCCCAGGAGAACTTCACCCTTTAAGTTTCTCACCACAGTGGTCCCCCAACTCTGTCCCCTGTTTAGTTCTGAAATCATAGAATCACAATCATAGGACCCTACAGTGCAGAAAAAGACCATTTGGTCCATCAAGCCTGCACTGACAACAATCCCACCCAGGCCCTATCCCCATAACCTCATGTATTTATCCTACCTAGTCCCTCTGACACTAAAGGGGCAATTTAGTTTGGCTAATCCACCTAACGCGTGCACCTTTGGAGTGTGGGAGGAAACAGGAGCACCTGGAGAAAACCTATGCAGGCACAAATGGTGTCAAGTTGTTTTGACTCTTGTTGGAGCTGCACTCATCCAGGGAATTGGACAGCATTCCATCACATTCCTGACTTGCACCTTGTAGATGGTGGACAGGCTTTGATGAGTCAGGAGGTGAACTACTCACTGCAGGGTTCCTAGCCTCTGACCTGCTTTGGTAGCCATCATATTATGTGGATGGTTCAGTTAATTTTTGCGGTGGAGATGCTGGCGTTGGACTGGGATGGACACAGTAAGAAGTCTCACAACACCAGGTTAAAGTCCAATAGGTTTATTTGGAATAATGAGCTTCCAGAGTGCTGCTCCTTAATCAGGTGCGTCGGTGGTTTGTCAGTGATAACTTCCAAGATAAAAACAAATTACTGCAGATGCTGGAATCTGAAACCAAAAGAGAAAATGCTGGAAAATCTCATTAGGTCTGGCAGCATTTTCTCCCTCTTTGCTTCCCCTTTTCTAAAGTTTACCTCCGTCCCATCCATTCCACACACACCACCCCCCCCCCCCCCCAACATCTTCATCTGTCAAAGCTTACCCACTCATTTTAGCTTCTCTGCCATTTGGCCATTCACACCCTTTATTCTCTCTATAGACTGCCATTAGCAGCCTTTTCCCCTGGTTTCTGTGGCTATGACTCATCTTTCATTCCTTTATCCTGCAGTATAAATATCTCCCACTTTGTCTTTTAGCTTTGATAAAGGGTCATCTAGCCTCAAAACATCAGCTGTTTTCTCTCCTTACAGATGTTGCCAGACCTGCTGAGATTTTCTGGTGTTTTCTGTTTTGGAAATTTCCAGGATATTGATGGTGCAAAATACTACAGAGATACTCAAAATGCAGCAATATGGTAAATACCTTAAGGTAAATTAAAAACGTAAATTGTGATGAAGTGGTACATCATCAGATGGTATGGGATCAGAATTCCATTGTGATCAAACTTCCAGGATATCTTCAGCTGGAGTTGAGAACTCCAACATAAATAGGAAGAGATTGAACAGTGGGAGTGTGGCGTTGTCATGGTGTTTCTCACTGGGAGGGGGCAGGAGAGTTACATGCTGCTTGCTTTCAGAATCCCATGTTAATAAAAGCAGCCAGTTCATTCCAACTCCAAGCTCCTGTTTTTAGGAATAGCCGATTTACTGAATGTTTTTTGAATTGAGGTTATGGAGCTCGGTGCCATCAGTGACACAAAGTTGAACAGACAGCTGCTGCAAATGGAAGTATAAATAAAAAGTTAAAATTGTTCACTGAATGTGGGAAATGTGAGGATTCACCATTTACACAATACTGAGGTCAGCTTTCTACCCACACAGTTTATACACTGAGTGATGGAATGTAAATCAAATGGGGCGGCATAGTAGTACAGTGGTTAGCATTGCTGCTTCACAGCTCCAGGGACCTGGATTCAATTCCTGGCTTGGGTCACTGTCCATGTGGAGTTTGCACATTCTCCTCGTGTCTACGTGAGTTTCCTCTGGGTGCTCCAGTTTCCTCCCACAGTCCAAAGGTGTGCAGGTTAGCACCCTTAGTGTCCTGAGATTCATAGGTTAGAGGGATTAGTAGGTAAACATGTAGGGATGTGGCCTAAGTGGGATTGTGGTTGGTGCAGACTTGATGGGCCGAATGGCTTCTTTCTGTGCTGTAGGTATTCTACTCTGTGAAAGATCCATGTTCGTTCTCGGCATAAGTCTACGAAATAACATTCACACATTAATCCTGCCCACTAAAGGACATGGGCACAGGCAATAGACTGATTACAATTTACTCCACATGGCCTCAGCAACCTTCAATATTGTCCCAGCTGCTCTGCGGCCCAAATACTGTTCCAATCAGTGCAAAACCAGGAATATTGAACCAACCGCCTGTCATACACAGCACAAACAGCACACACAACACAACAAACCGACCACGCTTGATTCAGAAGCCATGACCACTTCCATCTGTGGTCTATGCGTCAAATGGACTCCTTCTGCACTGTAGAGATTCTATGATCTAAAAGGACAAGGGCAGCAGATACCTGGGAACATGCAAGTTCCCTTCCAAGCCACTCACCATCCTGACTTGGAAATATGTCGCTGTTCCTTTGCAGTCGCTGGGTCAAAATCCTGGAATTCCCTCCTTAATAGCATTGTGCATCAACCACAGCACATGGACTGCAGCGTTTCAAGAAGGCAGCTCATCACCACCTTCTGAAGGCAACCAGGGACAGGCAATAAATGCTCACCAACAGTGATGCCCATGTCCCACAAATGAATAAAAGAAATTCACTACAGCTAATCCATCTAGCCAATTCATCCTTGGGAGGAAATCAGAACAATCGGAAGCAACCCATCCAGACACGAGAGGAGCATGCAGACTCCACACAGACAATCAGCCGAGGCCAGAATTGAACTGGGGTCCCTGGCACTATGAGGCAGCAGTGCTAACCACTGTGCCGCTGTGTGCTGCTTTACTGCATTAAGTGGACTAAGGGTCAAAATATTGAATGTGAAGCTTTCCAACACCTAATGATGGCCAGATTGGCTAAAAACCAGACTGTCTGGTACAAAACCTGATGTCTAGCCATCTTAGCTATTTAGGGGAGCTTTAAAGGGAGCCTTGAATGCACATGTCCAACTGTCCAAGAAGTTAAGTTTAAGTTTAAGTTATTAGTCACATGTAGGCTTACATTAACACTGCAATGAAGTTACAATGAAAATCCCCTAGTCGCCAAACTCCAACACCTGTTTGGGTAGACAGAATTTAGCATGGCCAATGCACCTAATCAGCACACCACCTGGACTGTGGGAGGAAACCAGAGCACCCAGAGGAAACCCCCACGCAGACACAGGAAGAAAGTGCAGACTCTGCACAGTCACCTAAGCTGGGAATCAAACAGTCACCCCTCTCCCTGTCTAAGGGTTCACTACAGGGGAACAAGATGACAGGCCTCTGGCAGACAGTTTGATCACAATCCATGTTCTCAGAATTAATTAGCAAGACCACAAATGGACACTTCAGATTAGCAATGGACTGGCATGACAACTCTCATGAGCTAACTGAAGGGCGTCAGGAGATCAGAGGGCAAATTGAACAGGCCTGTGAACACAATTCTGGTCCCTAAGGGGACATGTTCCATTGCTTTCTTTTCTCACCATAGTAACAACACCTCTGACTTAAATATACAAAAGAAGCCACCCAGAAAGCCAGTTGAGATGACAGTTCAGTTAAAATATTACAGAGCCCTGTCACAAAGCAGGAAAATATCAAATACGCATTCATTAAAAACAAAATCCTGCAGTAGAGCATGGGGAGAGGTTGTATATATTTATATAGCACCGTCCACATTCAGGATACCTCAAAAGCAGTATTAGACAATTAAATGTTTTTGAAGTGAGATCACTGTTGTAAGGAAAGGAAAGGTGGCAGCCAGTTTGTACAAAGTTGCCAATGACAGTTTGCCAATGACATAGTGAGCTAATCCTTTATTTTTGCAATAGCCCAGCACAATTAAAGCACTCAGTAGAAATGTTATTTGGGAATGCAATGGCCGCGATCTTACAACCATGTCATGTCCGACTTTCCGTGAGGCAAGGCGAAGTGGTAAGATTGTCGGGAGGTAAAAAAAATCAGGTTGTTGCCTGACCTTAATTGGCATGGTTTTGCCGGTAAAATCAGCATCCCCAGAAAATCACAAAGCTAACCTAGATATTAATAACTTTGCATGTCATTAGTGAGGCCAATCACTATTGTCCAGGCTTGTTCACCTGTACCACCTCGCCAGCCAAAGTTCCCCCAGACCAGAATCATATATGGTCCCCAGGCATGATGGCTTTACCGGGGGATCAGAGACTATTAAAGTCACCCCAGGTGGTCAGGGGCAGGGTCACCCAGCCAGGCACCCTGGCACTGCCCACCAGGCACAATTGTGCTAGGCAGTGCCAAGAGGGTGGAGCTACAGTGGGGAAGGACCCCGCGTGGAATGGAACCAAAGGGTGGAGCCATGACATGGCCGGGAGGACAAGTGGGGAACTCTGCCAGGGTGGGAGAGAAGGAGAACTCTGCTGGGAGGCTGCTCGACACAGGAGATCTCTGCTGGGGGGGAGACAATCTGAAATCAGGAAGGAAAGGAGGGAATTCTGCATGGGGGGAGGGATTTGCAGGCAAGGGATGGAGGGAGGGAGGGAGGAAACTAATCCATGGGGAGGTTCCCGATGTTCATGGTGTGTGGGGTGCAGCAGGAGATCTCCTGGTACATTGGGAGATTGGGGCACCTGCGCAATCGTGTCCTTAAGAGTTCAGCAGCCAGCTTCACTGGCAAGCTAAGGCTCTACGCCCCCCTGCCTGCTAGCAAAAATCACATCCTGGCACTTTTTTTTACACTAAGTGCCAAAAGATTGCATTTTCAAACTCAAAAAAATGAGTCCCCTGTTTTCTCACTCATTCATAAAATTCCACCCAATGACCTGAAGGTTTTGGATGATGGGGTTCCCCCCTTTTGTCAGAAGCAGCATCACATCTCTATGATATGTTCAGAACTCATTACTTAGCTTTTTAATAAGCAGCAATAAGATCCATGACCTTACTCAGGTCAATGAATCTGACAGCCCCCACTGATGTTTCACACTTGAGTGAATGTCAGTTGATTGGTTCCTGGGTGAGGGGCCTGCAATCTGAATGGCCGTTCTCCTGTCCCTGCAGCAATGAGCTGGAGTGGACAGAACAGAAACTTCAGGAAGATGCCTGAGCCTAAATCCCAGGACTGGGTGGCAAGGTAAGTTTACAGGATCCCAGGATGGGGAGATTAAGGAAGCCTGGGAGAGCAAAAAGTGGACTATTGGCATATCAGGGGAGAGACCAAGCAGGGAAAGAGAAGACCAGCCCAAAGTCAGAAGTGGGGTGTGGGACACCTTGTGATGGAGGTGCCCCACACCCCACCTCCTTCCCTTCTGAGGCCTGAGCCCATTCATTTTTAGGCTGCCCCCAGGTTAGGTAAATCCTCCTGCCAGCCTAAAAATTGAGACTGGCTGAGAAATAGCCCTGAAATGGTCACTTAATGGCCTCAACTGGGGCAAGGGTGAGTGGCCCATTTGAGTCCTTGCCTGCCCCAGTATCAGATCACAGTGAGGACATGGTGAGTGGGATCCCAGAGGAAATCCTGTTCCCTCAATTTCATGCTCCACCTCTCTCTCTCTCTCTCCCCTCCCCCCTGCCCTCAAAAACAGGTTTACATGGAATGACAAGCTTTTGGAGCACTGCTCCTTTACCTGACTCAGTGACATTGACTGGGGGGGTAAATATTGGTCAGAACATGTTTTAGAATTTTAAGTCATTAACTAGTTTTTATTTTTGGCAAATACTTTCATAAATTGCTTCCCTGAATCATTTCCTCTGGTAATATATCAGTTAGTCCCGATGGAAAGTCCTGTCCCATGCTATTTCAATGTAACAGAAAATTACATAAATGTAAGAACCAAGGGAAATGAAAGTGACAAGAGCTAACTGTAATCCTTGAAGCATAATTAGACTTTTGTGGGCAGAGGTTGTTATCAATTGAGAGATATCCTTTACAAAGACTTCCACCAATGCTGCTTGGAACCCAATGAGAGAGTGGTCACATTACTCTGAATTTCCCTTCAAATTTCAGAAAAACACTAGGCCTCTATTTTCTTTTAATCATTCATGGGATATGGATATCGGTATCTAGGCCGGCAATTATTGTCCATCCCTCAGGGCATTTGAGTGCCAACCACATTGCTGTAGATCTGGAGTCACATCTAGGTCAGAGCAGGTAAGGATGGCATATTTCCATCCCTAAAGGGACATCAGTGAACTAGATGATTTTTTTTTTAAACGACAATTGACAATGGTTTCATAGTCATCATTAGACTAATCACATTTTTAGAATTCAAATTTCACTGTCTATGGTGGCTTTCAAACCTATGTCTCTGGATTACGAATCCAGATACAATACCAATGCGCCACAGCCTCCCTGTTTTCACTGCCAATTCTGCACTCATTTTCTTCTCCCCTAGGTACTCTATGAACAGAGTGTCTAGTCTGTATAGCTCAAGAAATACTTTTCACTGTGACCCAATACATGTGACAATAATAAATCAATTCAAGAACACATAACCCCTACACACTCACACCATAGCTTCTTCCTTCTGGCTTCACAAGGAAAGATTTCACTGAATCACTGGGTGGAGAAGTGTGAAGTGGTTCATTTTGGCAGGTCAAATAGGATGGCAGAATATAATATTAATGGTAGGACTCTTGGCAGTGTGGAAAATCAGAAGGACCTTGAGGTCTGAGTTCGTAGGATGCTCAAAGCAGCTGCGCAGGTTGAAGCTGTGGTTAAGGCGGCATATGGTGTACTGGCCTTCATCAACCAAGGAATTGAGTTTAGGAGTCGAGAGATAATGTTGCAGCTGTATAGGATCCTGGTCAGACCCCACCTGGAGTACTGTGCTCAGTTCTGGCCACCTCATTACAGGAAGGATATGGAAGCCATAGAAAGGGTGCAGAGGAGATTTACAAGGATGTTGCCTGGATTGGGCAGTGTGCCTTTGAGGATAGGTTGAGGGAGCTCAGCCTTTTCTCCTTGGAGAGATGAAGGATGAGGGGTGACCTGATAGAGGTGTATAAGATGTTGAGAGGTATTGATCAAGTGGCTAGTCAGAGGTTTTTTCCCCAGGGCTGAAATTGTTGCCACAAGAGGACACAGGTTTAGGGTGCCAGGGAGTAGGTACAGAGGAGATGTCAAGGGTAAGTTTTTCACTCAGTGGTGGGTGCGTGGAATGGGCTGCCGGCAATGGTGGTGGAGGCAGATTTGATAGGGTCTTTTAGATAAGTACATGGAACTTACTAAGACAGAGGGTTATAGGTAAGCCTAGTAACCTCTAAAGGTAGGGACATGTTCGGCACAACTTTGTGGGCTGAAGGACCTGTATTGTGCTGTAGTTTTCCTATGTTTCTATGAATCAGAGAAACTGGAATACCTATGTTGTTTCTCTGACGTTCTCTGCTTTAAATTTCTCACTTGCCAATATCCTTTGAGTGATTTATGGAATTAGCTTCCACCACCTTTTCAGGTAGAACATTCCTGATCCTGATAACATTTATTTATTCATTGGATGTAGGTGTGGCTGGCTGGGCCAGTATTTGTTGGCTATTCTTAATTGCCTTGCAGTTTTTTTAATTTGAATTCAGATCACGCCACCTACTTGGTGGGATTCAAACCCAGATCTGTAGAGCATTATCCTGGGTGTTTTGATTACTTACCGAGTGACAATTCCACTATGCCACTACTTCCTCTCGTTCCAAGTTAAAAAAAAGGATTCTCCTCATCAGCCTTTTAGATTTTTTGCCAATGATTTTAAATTTATGACCTTTGGTTATTGACCCTCTAAAACCATAGCAAAGAGTTTATTTTTCTTACAAACATTATCAAAACTTCTCAGTATCTTGATAACCTCTCAAGCTTCTCTATTCCAAAACTTGTGTTTAGACAGTGCTTTTCAGGACGTCAGGAAATAAAATGTTTTCCAACCAATTAAGTACTTTAGAAGTCTCATCACTTGTAATAAAGGGAAAAACCTCACTTGTCTGAAAATTAACCGTGTTACCACTATACTAATTATATAAGTGGTAAATGGGTAGCAGGGTAGCACAGTGGTTAACACTGCTGCCTCACAGTGCCAGGGACCTGGGTTTAATTCTGGCCTCAGGTCACTGTGTGTGGAGTTTGCACATTCTCCCCATGTCTGTGTGGGTTTCCTCCCACACTCCAAAGATGTGCAGGATGGGTTGATTGGCCATAATAAAATTGACCCTTAGTGTCGGGGGGTTAGCAGGGTAAATATGTGGGGTTACAGGAATAGGGCCTGGGTGGGATTGTTGTCAGTGCAGGCTTGATGGGTCAAATGGCATCCTTTTTTACTGTAAGGATTCTATGATTATAGAGTTTCAAGACTGACAGGATGAAATCTGTGGACGCCCAATATGCCTCAAGTCCTACAATAATAGCAAAATGCTGCAGATGCTGGAAATCTGAAATAGAAACAGAAAATGGTGGAGAAACTCAGCAGTGTGGCTGCATCTATGATGAGAAATAAGAATTAATGAGGGAGAAAATGGTGTGGGAGCATGATATTCAGACCAATGTTCTAATAAATGGAGAGTAGAGGCAATCTGGGAACTGTCAGATTGT
Source organism: Carcharhinus amblyrhynchos (assembly GCF_965287045.1). NCBI lineage: Eukaryota > Metazoa > Chordata > Chondrichthyes > Carcharhiniformes > Carcharhinidae > Carcharhinus > Carcharhinus amblyrhynchos. The sequence goes on from NC_137348.1 coordinate 11,800,875, forward strand.
GGAGAATTGCCCCTTCATGTGGAACAAAATGGAAAGTCAGGGAAATTGACTCCACCCCCTCTTAAACAGTACAAAATCCACATTTCTCCCTCTCTACAGCTCTGAAGGATTATACAAACTCGAGTCATTAACTCTGCTTTTCTCTCCACTGACGCTACCAGACCTGCTGAGATTTTTTCCAGTGTTCTCTTTGTTTATTATATGCCTTGAGTACTATAAAGCAAATCTGGGATTTTATATTCGCAGGAATACCATTGCCTTGGAAACTGCAGAGGTGAGCAAAGAAATCAAATACATTTTTGAAATGTAAATTGCAAGGGAGAGAAGACTTTGAAGAGATCAAACTGAAACTTTCAAGATTGTGAAGGCTTCAATACCAGAGTTAAAATTTTGAAAAGTTAGGAGGAAGAGGAGGAACCAGATTTCTTTGTGGCTTCAGAAGGGGAACACACTTGTGGAATACGTTAGCAAATAACATCTAAAGTAAGCTGAACAACTGGGATTTTCTGCTCATTCAATCTGGTGGGATTTTCCCATCCCGCTTCAGTGATCCAAGATTTGACTTGGCACCAATTTCTCTAACTTCACTGCATAAGACCTGTACGATATAGGAGCAGAATTAGGCCATTCGGCCCATTGACTCTACTCAGCCAATCATGGCTGATAATCTTTCTCAACCCCATTCTCCTGCCTTTTCCTGTAACCTTGGATCTCCCTACCAATCAAGAACCTATTTATCTTTGTCTTAAATACACTCATGACCTGGCCTCCATAGCCTTCCGTGGCAATGAATGCCATAGATTCACCTCTCTGGCAGAAGAAATTCCTTCTCATCAGTTCTAAAGCGTTGGCCCTCTATCCTGAGGCTGCACCCTCGGATCCTAGTCTTACCTACGAATGGGAAACATCTTCCCTACGTCCACTCTATCCAGCAAGAAAGTGGGGTGAACAGCTGGTAAGATCACACCCAATGTGTTTCTCAAAGAAGGAGGAAGATTAGCAGATGTTGAGGTCTTTAATAAAGGGCTAGTGGGCCCTTAGTGCCCACTGCTCTTAACTATTATTTGTAACATACACCCCAGCGGTCTTGTTTTTCAACAGTGTGAATGTTCCTTTAAGGACAGATGTATTGTTTGTGGAACAGCAGTTTTTCATTAAACAGTGAAATGTATGAGCTCACTGAGTTCTTACAACTGTGTCGAACATCCAGCAACAAGCAGCACTTAAGCTAAATAGCAGTCCAGTATCCGCCAAATAATAAATCCAATATAAAGCTGCACACGAACAGAACTCTTAAAGCAGTGAGCCCTCGTCTGCATTCTCTTCCTCCAACCAGTATTTGTGTCTATGTTAAAACAAGACACGAATGAGTCTGTGACTAACCATAGGGACATCTGTCGTCGCAGGGTGTCCATTAGGCCATAGTGACCGGTGAAAACAGTCCAACATTTTCCTTTCTGCTCCGTGCATTGTTTCTGTTCCCGTACCCTCTCTTTTGCTGGGGGCGCTGACTACTGCCAGGGGTACAGCACTGTGGCACCAGACGCATCCTGGCACCTCACCCAAGTGGTCATTCTTTGGTGCCAATGCCGTTGAAAGTAAAATAGAGATAACCATATCAAGAGTGAGGAAAGAAAATTGGAACTGCTAAAAATGATTGGGATAAATTAAATTAGGGACACTTTTAGTTAGAAATAAGTAATTCAAATTGCTTTTTTCAGATACTTTGAAGCAAATTCTTTCTGCCGTTATTATCAACACAGATTGTGTCCAAATCTGTTCCTTACACAATTATGAATCACATCCCTGCCAGCTAGTGAGGGTTAAACTTGCTTAGAAAAGGACAAGCAAACCAAATGTTAAACCTATATTTTTGTGTTAAGGAAGAATGATTAAAATTGAGGGAGTTCTTTGCTTGTTTAAAAGTAAAAATTGAAGATCACCTGCTTTTGAAATGGCTGTTGGTCGCAAGTTGTGTCCCAGGTGTGGAGTGGATCTGTCCGATGCTGCTGCTGTAATCAGACCTCTCTCCCTGCTTGGAAACTCTCTGTGCTGTTTAATGGTCGGTTGCTGGAGTGTCTCAGACAGATCTGGACAGTGGGTGCTTTGTCTCACTTCTGGACAAGCCGAGCCTCAGTTGCTGCTCTGCAGGAACTCTGGACATCGCAAAAGACAAAGGTCAAGTGATGAGAAGAATGCCGAGGGGAGGCAGATAGAATGGTGCAGTCAGAGGGGGAACAAGCCTGGGCTGGAGCTGAACACTGCTCACACAGTAGAAACTTGTTGGGGATAAAGGAGGGACCAACATTTTTAAATCAACTGACCATTCAGCCAATCAGATATGAACCGTAATTGTGTACTGTACTGTAGTGTGTCTGTCAGGAAGGGAGGGGGAGGGAATTGGTGGATGCTCAATTCTCTGCTGAATTGACCTCTTTATTCCAAGAAAAGAACTTGCTAGGAGATTATAAAATCGGAGTAGTTAAAAGTTCAGGCCTGTGATGAGGGATCTGGCTTCAAGTGTTAATCTGTTTTTTCTCATGGAGTTGCTCATTTACCTGCTCTGCTTTGCCAGTGCTTCCTGCCTTTAAGCCAATGTTTTTATTTTGGAATGTGTTTTTCACTTTATCTCTTGGTCTGAGGATCCTAAGTTGTGGGTTTGTGCAGACAGGCCTGTCCCTCAAGGTACTGATGTAGAAACAATCGGAACTGACAATAAAGATTGACTCTTGTTTCCAGCTCTCAATCGCAAATAAAATGACAACTGCAAACTCTAGAAATTGGACAAAACCCAAAACAAAAATACAGGAAAGGAAGGCTGGTGAAGGGAATAATTCTCTGCCAAAAACTTAAATAAGCAAGCATTTTTGGAAGCCTGTTTCTTCTACATTTGTGATTTACTTGAAGATTAAAATCTAATGTCTGTTCTTTCTAGTGACCTGATAGGCCTGAGCTCCCATGGGTTACCATGACTACCTGCCATAAATACACAGGGCTGAAAGATTCCACAAACAAGGTCAGCCACACCAGAAATGGGGAAGCCACAATTTGGAATATATTACATTTCTAATACTTTCTCAATATGTTGTCCTGATGAATTCAGGATTGGACTGCTTGAGATTTTTCCTATATTTTCTTTACAGCTCCCATGTGCTCCTGAGAAAAACAGGAAATGCTGGAAAAATCTCAGCAGGTCTGTTGGCATCAGTGGGTGCTATTCTGATTGGCGGTTGGTGACTCTTGGAGTGCCGCAGGGATCGGAGCTGGGGTCTCAGCTATTCACCATTTATATAGATGATCTGGAGGAGGGGGCTGAGTGTAGGGTGATGAAATTTGCTGATGACACGAAGATGAGTGGAAAAGCAAATTGCGTGGAGGGTGTGGAAAGTCTGCAGAGAGATCTGGATAGGCTGAGCGAGAGGGCGAGAACCTGGCAGATGGAGTATAATGTTAGCAAGTGTGAGGTTATCCACTTTGGCAGAAATAATAGCAGGAGGGATTACTGTTTAAAGGGCGAAAAGCCGCAGCATGTTACAGTGCAGAGGGACCTGGGGGCCCTTTTGCATGAGTCACAAAAACCCAGTCTGCAGGTGAGCAAGAAGGCGAATGGAATGTTGGCCTATATAGCGAGGGGGATAGAATATAAAAGCAGGAGGTCTTGCTGCAACTGTACAGGGTACTGGTGAGGCCGCAGCTGGAGTACTGTGTGCAGTTTTGGTCGCCGCACTTGCGCAAGGATATTTTGGCCTTGGAGGGAGTGCAGAGGAGGTTCACTAGGCTGATTCCAGAGATGAGGGGGTTGGACTATGAAGAGAGACTAAATAGACTGGGTCTGTACTCGTTGGAGTTTAGAAGGATGAGGGGGGATCTTATAGAGACGTATAAGATAATGAAAGGGATGGATAGGGTAGAGGTAGAGAGATTCTTCCCGCTTAGAAAGGATAGTAGGACTAGAGGGCACAGCCTCAAGATAAGGAGGGGGGGGGCAGTTTAGATCGGAGTTGAGGAGGAACTTCTTCACTCAAAGGGTGATGAATCTCTGGAATTCTCTGCCAGTGGAAGCTACCTCGCTAAATATATTTAAGTCACGGGTAGATAGGTTTTTGACAGACAAGGGAATTAAGGGTTATGGGGAGAAAGCAGAAAGTGGAACTGATCCACTTCAGATCAGCCATGATCTTATTGAATGGCGGGGCAGGCTCAAAGGGCTAGATGGCCTACTCCTGCTCCTATTTCTTATGTTCTTATGTCTGACAGCATCTGTGGAGAGAGAATAGAGCCAACATTTCAAATCATGGTTACCCCTCATTAGAGCTGAAGACAAAGAAAATAGGATGAGATTTATACTGTAAGGGTTGGGGCGGGGGGAGGCGGGGTTGTATAATTGACCACAATGTCATAAAAGACAAAGGGAATGTAAATGGTGATAAAGGCCGAGAATGGTGCTAATAGTGTCCATTAAGAGCTCAGAATGTGTAAATGGCAGAACAAAAGGTGCAGACTGTAAAAGGACATGTGGCAGATGGCCCTAATTGGGTAGGGAAGGAGTGGGGGTGGAAGATAGAAAACGAGATTTGGAAGTGGACAAATGAACGCTGCTTCTGGCTACAGTATGATTGCATGGACACAGAATGCCTTTTAATACAGCATGCAAGCGACTACTTTCTGTGTTTGAGTTTGGACAATGGGTCATTTGGCCATGAGGACCACCACAACTCAGACTGCTGCTGTCCTTGTATAGACCTTGTGGCAGCAATCACCAGATAAAAATCAGGAGAAAGATTTTGATGATTTTCCTTATCTTAGCAAGGGTTGGCAACCCTCAGGATTGGCCTGGAGTTTCCAGGAATTGAAGATTAATCTCTAGCACTCTGCTGTGTGCAACCCTGCAGAGAAACCATCAAAAAGACTGGGTTTTTTTGTAATTTCCCTTGAACTTTTCTCCTTACCAGGTATAAGTTGCTTGGTATGGCTCTTGGTCTGCTCAAGACTGCATAAAAGTACAAAGTGTTGTGAATGAAACCCAGTCCATCATACAAACCAGCCTCCCATCCATTGACACTTCCTGCTGCCTTGGAAAAGCAGCCAGCGTAATCAAGGACCCCAGGCACCCTGGACATTCTCTTCCACCTTCTTCTGTTGGTGGAAAAATACAAAAGCCTGAGGATGCGTACCAACCGACTGAAGAACAGCTTCTTCTCTGCTGCTGTCAGACTTTTGAATGGACTACCTTGCATTAAGTTGATCGTTCTCTACACCCTAGCTCTGACTGTAACACTACATTCTGCACTCTCTCATTTCCTTCTCTATGTACAGTATGCTTTGTATAGCACACAAGAAACACACTTTTCACTGTAAACTAATACATGTGACAATAATAAATCAAATCCCTAGTAGCAATCCAAAATGGGAATGGTTGGTTGATTTCCTGCTTAGAGCCCCAGGGGCACCGAGATTATTTGTAACATCTCAACTGATCAGTCAATTCAGCACAAACTGATGACCAAACTTGGACCTGTTTTGCTTTTTACACCTCCATTCTTCACTCAGTAAAAACACCTGATCCATCAGGCAAATCAGTCTGTACTTGAGCTAGTAGTTAAGGAGTTGCGTTTGACAATTTAAATTGCTATACATCTTCCACTTATTCATTACTATTCTTTTTAATAAATGATTAGCTCCAGGTAATTGTCACCTGAATATTGCACATCTGTGATGGAAATGTCTAACTGCACAGTTCAATCCCCATGCTCTGCATGCTGAATAAAATATGGAAATTAGGATTTACCTGGGATTCCATATCGCTAATTAATCCATGCTTCTGTCCACTAATTGCCCTCAGTTGTTTATAGGTTGGAACTAAAAAGCTCCAGATTTTCTTTTCTTTTCCTATTGCAAACACAATGGTTTGAATGGCCTCCTCTGTGCTATGGTTCCATTCCCTAATCCAGAATTCCCCTTTTTCCCCTCTGGGTACCATTGATTTGAATTATTGTCACATGTATACGTGAAAAGTATTGTTTCTTGTGCACTATATAGACAAAACATACCATTCATAGAGTACAAAGGTGAGAAGGAAAGGAGAGAGCGTCATTGAGTCAGAGGTTTACAGCATGGGAGCAGACCCTTCGGCCCAAATTGTCCTTTTAAAAAAAGCTAATCCCAATTGCCCGCTTTTGGCCCATTCCCTCAATAGCCATCTTACTCATGCAACTGTCTAAATGCTTTTTAAAAGACAAAATTGTACCGCCTCTACTACTACCTCTGGCAGCTTGTTCTGGACGCTCACCACCTTTTTTGTATCTCACCTCTCTCGGCATAAGTGTAATCCCTTTAGTTTTAGACTCCCCTACCTTTGGGAAAAGATATTGACTGTCCAGTAATCTATGCCCCTCATTATTTTATAGACCTCTATAAGATCACCTGCTAAGATCATTCAGAGAAAAAAAAGTCAGTCTATCCAGCCTCTCTCTACTATGTTCTATATATGAGATCCAAAACACTCATTTCAGGTTAAGCAGTGTTTTACTTGCACCTCTTTCAATTTGGTCTATTGCATTCGCTGCTCCCAACGTGATCTCCTCTACATCGGAGAGATATAGACTGGGTGATCGCTTTGCTGAGCACCTCTGGTCTGTATGCAATCTGACCCTGACCTTCCAGTTGCTTGCCATTTTAACACAGGATCCTGTTCCCATGCCCACATGTCTGTCCTTGGCTTGCTGCAATGTTCCAGCAGAGCTCAACACAAACTCATCTCATCTTCTGGCTAGGCACTTTGCAGCTTTCTGGTCTCAACATCAAGTTCAACAACTTCAGATGATTAGCTCTACCCCACCTCAATCTCTTTGTTTTCATTTTATTTCATTTTTTATTGTTCTCTACCTTTTATTTCTTTATTGTCTGAGATCTTCCAGCATTTTCTCTTTTGGTTATAGAATATAGTGTTGCAGTCACAGCTAGGGTGTAGAAGAAGATCAACTTAATATCCTCTCTCCCTTATTGATTGTAAGGATAAGCATCTCCCTCTTGCATCCCTTCCCCAGCTGGTTTTTGCCTATCCCTGATGGAAGAAATGAATGTGACCAAGATATCCAACCATGGGCTTCTCTGTCATCTTTGATCCTACCCTCGCAACGTTCAAAAACCAGGGCAAGATTTGCACCAGCATTGGGATCGGAGGCAGGACAGGGTCCGAAACTTCTGGAACTGGCTGGAATGCCATTTTCCTGACTCCGTTTCTGTTGTCAACCACCACAGCAGATTTTGGTTCAGGGGCAGAAGGGCTGCCCTCCCCAGCGAGGTGGGCAGTCAGCTCTGGTCATTAATAACCTTCTTAAAAGGTTCAAATTTTTCAGCCACCTTCCAGTTTCCTGAGATTTGGGGGGAGTGATGTTTAGGCTGTCGTTCAGGAGATGGGGGCTACAGTGGGGGTATTGGTGCAGGGAGTGATTGTATGGGTGGGGAATGGAAGTGTAATTGGGAGGGGGCTGCAGATCAACTGCCTGGAGGAGGGCATCCAGCAACAGGTTGGGGTGCCAGGAAGTTGTCATCCCTGCTGTTACCTCATGAGGGTCAAAGGTCCAGGTCCACATTCCATATTTCAAGGGCACTTTGACTGCAGGCTCCCTTCCACTGCCCATCTACTGGTTCCCTATCCCTCACAAAACCTTCCTGTCTCCCTTGATCAACCTCAATGCAACCTGCACTGTCACCACCCTGGCTGGTATTTACAGATGATCTCCATTGAAGACAATGCAGCAACAATTCACCAATAATCATGAAATAAAATCTCAATACTTGCATGCAGTTATGGAAGTGAATATTTTAATTTATCATTGGTGAGCACTTTAATTTGAAGGGGGTGCTGAATTCCATTGAGCTGGCCTTTTAAGTAGTATTATAACAGGGGAGGCAATGGCCTAGTGGTATTATTGCTAGCTTATAAATCCAGAAACTCAGCTCACATTAAGGTGACCTGAGTTCAAATCCCAATCACAGCAGATACTGGAATTTAAATTCAATTAAAAAAACTGGAAGTAAGAATCTACTGGTGACCATGTCAGAAAAACCCATCTGGTTCACTAATGCCCTTTAGGGAAGGAAATCTTCCATCCTTACTTGGTCAGGCCTACGTATGACTCCAGAGCCATAGCAAACACTCAGCTGCCCTCTAAGGGCAACTAGGGATGGGCAATAAGTGCCATCCAGCCAGCAATGCCCATATTTGACAAATGCATAAAAACAAAGTGTTTCCTTATTTACCTAGTAAGGTTTCTGGGGTTCACTTGTTTGCAATAACCCACCCAGTCACAAATCACATCAAGTCCTCAAGACTTAATGATATGGCAAGAAAGAACACTTTAAATGATGAGATCAGAAAGTTTGTTAACCATTGAAAAGGCAACAAGTCAGAAAGATAAAAAGCAAAGTATCAATGAACAGCAATTAGCAGTACTTATCAGTAAGAGGAGAAAGCTTAACTTCTTTAGACCTCTCACCATCCTTCCAGGCAGGATGTGAAGTGGCAATACCTCTCAACACCTTGCCAGAGACATGTCTCTCTCTCTACCTCTCTTCGCCTCCGCCTCTGCCTCTGCCTCTGCCTCTGCCTCTGCCTCTGCCTCTGCCCCTGCCCCTGCCCCTGCCCCTGCCCCTGCCCCTGCCCCTGCCCCTGCCCAAAATGGCTTCTCAGGATCTTAAAATATTAAAAGCCCGCCTTAGCCAATTGTTAGAAAAATAGCCAATTGGTCCAGAACTTGTCAATAACGAAGTGGGTGCTCTGGTTTCCTCCCACAGTCCAAAGATGTGCAGCACAGGCTTGCAACCCCCATGGCTTCCAGGATTGAATGGATACAGAAGGCCACTTGTTAGGGTGATCCTCGTCCCTGATTGATTACTGGGATCATGTGATCCTATCAGCAGATCTCCCCTTAAAGGGGACAAACCCACCACATCCCTCCCCTGTAAGTTATTTTGTACGTTGATAACTCCCAAATCTGGCACTGAGCTGGTACCGGGGGGCAATCTGCACTTTGTACGTTGCAAGAAAATTGAACTAGGCTGACAGAGAGCTGGTTGCTGTTAATGACTTTGATTGACTGGATAGGGGGGCTCTCATGGAGAACATGAGAACAACTCATGATGACTCTTCCTGGTTTCATTTCCCCCATCTTCCTGTTGGAATGCTCCCTCAGCCTTACTCTCTCTGCATCTGTATCAGCCACTCCATTATAGATATTGTTGGAACAGAAAGAGTCTTACCTGTCATATTACTTTTGTCATAGAATCCCTACAGTGCAAAAGGAGGCCATTTGGCCGTTTGAGTCTGCACTGATTCTCCCACAGAGCCCTATCACTGTAACCCCACTTATTTATCCTGCTAATCCCCCTAACCTACACATCTTTGAACACTAAGGGGCAATTTAGCATGACCAATCCACCTAACCTGTACGTCTTTGGACTGTGGGAGGAAATCGGAACACCCAGAGGAAACCTACCTAGACATGGGGAGAAGTTGCAAATCCACACAAGCAGTGACCCAAGGCCAGAATTGAACCCAGGTCCCTGACACTATGAGGCAGCAGTGCTTATCACTGTGCCACCGTGCCAGCAGTACTAACTACTGAGTCGTCTGATTCACCAATATTTTGTCTCAGATATTTATGGGTTCATGGTACACAGGTGCTGTTAACTTAGCCAGCTTTTGTTACACATTTCTAATTCCTGTTCAAAAGGTGATAGTGAAATTTCTTGAAGTGCCCCATACCTACCCTGGCAAACCCTTTCATAGGCTGGAACTCTACCGCCTCGGAATCGACGCAGGTGAGGGTCCAACAATGGAAATCTCGGGCGGAAATTTCCAGTCTTGCCCAAGCATGGCCATAAAATCCCGCTTGTAATCTTAAATATCTCCAGCAGTTCACCTCTCAGTCCCAGCACTTGGGGTGAATGGGATCAAAGGTTATGGGGAGAAAGCAAGATTAGGCTATTGAGTTGGACGATCAGCCACGATCATGATGAATGGAGGAGCAGGCTCCAAGGGCCAAATGGCCTGCTCTTGCTCTTCTATGTTCCTATGATCTCAATGCACCCCAGTTTGTTCAATCTTTCCTGAAAATGTGAAACGTATTTTTCAGTCACGTACTGTGTTGCTGTAAGGGAAGGAACCTGCTGCAGAACCTGCTAAATTCAATCTCAGCCATGTCTCCTCTTCCCTGAGCTATCACACAGGACTCTGCAATCTTGGCATTTCTGCCAATCTGATACATACTGATAAGGTATCTGCATTCTTATTTTCTATCTAAATATTTATCCATGCACATTCCACAGCTAAATAATGTGAAGTTACTCTGAGAGCCCATTTAAAGGGCCCTTCATCCAGCCACAGCTGAATAACCACTCTGTCATTTTGAGCATTAAATAACTTACCTTTAATAATGAAATTGATGGGAAGTTCATTTTTTATAATCTTCATTGGGATGAGGCTGTTGCTGACAAGGCCAAAATTTATTGCCATCTGTAATTGCCTTTGAGAAGATGGTGAGCCACCTTCTTGAATCGCTGCAGTCCATGTGGTGTAGGGCAGCATGGTGACACAATGGTTAGCACTGCTGCCTCACAGCGCCAGGACCCCAGGTTCGATACGTGGCTTGGATCACTGTCTTTGCAGATTCTGCACATTCTCCCTGTGTCTGCGTGGGTTCCCTCTGGGTGCTCTGCTTTCCTCCCATAGTCCGAAAGATGTATTGGTTAGGTGCATTGGCCATGTGAAATTCTCCCTCAGTGTATCCAAACATGCGCCGGAGTGTGGCAGTTCAGGGATTTTCACAGTAACTTAATTGCAGTGTCAATGTAAGCTGACTTGTGAAACTAATAAATAAACTTTAAAACTTAGTACACCCATGGTATTGTTAGGAGAAAGTTCCAGGATTTTGACCCAGTGACAGTGAAAGAACAGTGATACATTTCCAAGTCAGGATGTTGTGTGACTTGAAGGGGAATTTGCAGATGCTGGTATTCCCATGTATCTGCTGCCCTTGTCCTTCTAGGTGGTAGAGGCTGTGAGTTTGGAAGGTGCTGTTGGAGGCAAATGTCAACATTCCTAAATTGTTGTCAGAGAGCAATTACATCTCCCCTTTCTCCCTCCTATTCTTATGGCACTAATTATTCTAAGGTATGTTTTCATCTGTGGCATCTCAACCACCAGAGACCAGACAGCTCAAAAGAAATCAGAGATTATACATGGTACCTATGTCTTTGGAATTGTACCCCAGCAGGTGGCCTAGTTGTGGACGTTGGTGAAAGGCGAAGCAATTGGGGAGGTTTGGGGGAATTTTATTGCAGAGTCACAGAAGGAGGCCATTCAGCCCATTGAGTTCATGTCAGCTTTGTAAAGAACAATCTAATCAATCCCAGTTGGGTCTACTAGCTCTGCAAGTTTATTTCCCTCAAGTGACAATTGATTTCCTTTCGAAATCATTGATTGTCTCCACTTCCAAAATCCTCATAGGCTGTGAGTTCCAGATCATCACCAGCTGTTGGATAATAATTTCTTGTTCACATCTCCCCACTGTCTCTCTCTTGCTCAAAACTTTAAATTTGTGACCTCTAGTTCTTGCATCATCAGCCAATTGGGAAGAGTTTTTTCTTGTCTTTCCCCCATCTAAAGACTTGTACACCTCAATCAAAAGTCTCCTTTGTTTCAAAGAGAAAAATCCCAGCTTCTCCCAATCTAACCTTCTGCCTAACGTTCCTCATTCCTGTAACCTTTCTGGTAAATCTTCTCTGCATTGTCAGTTCTTAAAATTGAGAAACTGCAACTTTAAGGATCTCCTCCATGCACAAGAATATGAAACTCTTGGAAGGATTTTGTAGCAGGTTAGAGGTTTTCGAGAGGAAAAGAACTGCTTGGCCGGAAACCAAATGGCCAAAGATGTAACTTGGCTGTCCCCAGCTCCCAGCATTGGACAATGTTTCTGGTACACACCAGAGCTCCCAGCTGGACTGGGAGATCACGGGTCATGAGTTCTTTTTTGCTTCTATTTATATTTTAAGGAAAACTAAAAGTATTTCGGATTTCCGGCAAACCAACTTCAACAGTCAATCTCCAACATCTAAGCTCCTATTCCAATTCCCAGAGGCTGTGGGTCCTATTTTATCATTTTGATTCAAAGTGCTGGGCGGACTTGAAACTGGGAGTGTTTCAGATTCGACTTTTAGACTCGTTCTCAGGCACCCCCATATGCGCTCTGCCTGCAAAAGTATCAGCAATTCTGAATCACTTTGCACAAACCTGTGGGCAGTCTTAACGCGCCTGAAATCTTGCAGCTTCGATTGGAGCCTTGAACTGTGCATGTGCAGATTAAAAGATAGAATGCTGCTGTCCTGCCATATCCCTCCCAGTAAAAAAGTCTGACAACGCCAGGTTTAAGTCCAACTTAAACTAGACCATCTGCTGGGGGACTTAAACCTGGTGTTGTCAGACTTTTTACTGTGTTTACCCCAGTCCAATGCTGGCATATCCACATCACATCCCTCCCGGGCTAGATAATGCCTCCCGGATGGCCCCCACAGACATTGCCCCACCCTCACAACATTACTGACCCCCTTATTGTCCCACCTCCCGCCAACCAGACCGACCGCAAACCCCTCCCCCCTTCCCCCCACTGATCTCAGACAGAATGGCAACAGATACCCCCTTCCCCCTCACCTATCTCAAGCAGAGAGCTGTCGGACCCAACCTCCCCCGCCCCCCGCACCTATCTCACCATGGCTCAGTGGTTAGCACTGCTGCCTTACTGCCAAGCACCCAGATTCAATTCCCACCTTGGATCACTGTCTGTGTGTGGAGTTTGCACATTCTATCTGTGTCTGCATGGGTTTCTTCCGGGTGCTCCGGTTTCCTTCCGCAGTTCAAAGATGTGCAGGTTGTGTGGATGGGCCATGTTAAACTGCCCAAGATGTGTCAGTTAGGTGGATTAACGATAGTAAATGTGCAGGGCTACAGGGATAGGCAAGGCCCAATGGGCCAAATGGCCCCCTTCTGCACTGAGTAATTCTATGATTCTATGAACTCCACCTAGCGACTAACCCTGAATCTTCAATTCTTATCTCATCAGAAACACCTGAAGCAACTTGCTCTGTTAGTTTTCGCTGACAACGTCCTTTATGAGCCTTCCTTCTCCTAAGAATCTGAATTTGACCCTCACAATTTGAATCCTTCAACTTAATTGAACTTTCTTAATTCTGGTTACCGTCTTGAAAATTTCAGGCTGCCTTTAATCCGACTCTTTTTCAAAATCCCATTTTCTTCATAACTCAAGTTCCGGGTAGTTAATTTACCTTTACTGTGTCACTGCCAAAGGACAAAAGCATTCTTCCTGTGACTATATGATGCTCTAACATAATCAAGAACAGAGGGGAAAAATTAATCAATGATACAGGAGGAAAGGATATTTGATTTGATTTATAATTTGTCACATAGAATCCTTACAGTGCAGAAGGAGGTCATTTTGGCCCATAGAGCCTGCACCAACCATAATCCCACCCCATAACCTCATCTATTTACCTTCCTAATCCCTCTCACATTAAGGGGCAATTTATCTTGGCCAATTCACCTAACCTGAACATCTTTGGACTGTGGAAGGAAATCGGAGCACCCATAGGAAACCCAGACAGACATGGGGAGAATGTGCAAACTCCACACAGGCAGTGACCATAGGTGGGAATTGAACCCAGGTCCCTGCTGCTTTGAGGCAATAGTGCTAACCACTGTGCTACCGTGCCACCCATGTATTGGGATACAATGAAAAGTATTGTTTCTTGCACACTATACAGACAAAACATACCATTAATACACAAGGGAGAAGGAAAGGAGAGGGTGCAGAATGTACTGTTGCGGTCATAGCTAGGATGTAGGGAAAAATCAACTTAATGTGAGGTAGATCCATTCGAAAGTCTGATGGCAGCAGGAAAGAAGCTGTTCTTGAGTCGGTACATGACCTCAGACTTTTGTATCTTTTTCCCGACGGAAGAAGGTGGAAGAGAGAATGTCCAGGGTGCAGGCTAATTATGCTGGCTACTTCACCAAGGCAGCGGGAAGTGTAGACAGAGCCAATGGATGGAAGGCTGCTTTGCGAGATGGATTGGGCTACGTTCACAACCCTAGAACAAACAATATTTATAAGTATCTACAACGATCAGCGATTGATGAACAGTCCATAGGAGAAGCCGAAGTGTGACTGCAAAGATTAAATTATGTAGTTAACATGTGGTCTCAAAATGTTTAATGGTGATCTACAAGGATGTGTTAACTTTAACCTTTATACTTGGTGGTAAAAAGCAACAGATCTGCATTTGAGGTTTGCCACTTTGTAAAGAATTGAAATATACAGATAAGCATCTACTGGCAGGGTGAGATACAAGAGTGTTTCTTGGAATCCAATTGCACAGAACTCAGCCAATCTCTTCCTGCTGGGGGAGGGGTAGTGGGCGGTGCTCTCGACTGAAAAAGTTTCTACGTCAATTACAAATGAGCAAACTGAAGAACCAGTCGATGCGACGGTACAATGAAAAGATGGATTTTACTTCCAGAGCACAACTCTGGAATCACAGATGTAAACAGAGATTACTGGGCCCCATACATAAATACGTACATATTTGTAAAATACATCCTATACTCCTCTGGGACGACCTCATATTCATGCCACCTCTCAGGCTGCCTCTTTCCACCTTCATAACATTATCCAAGTTCACCCCGGTCTCAGCTGATCAGCCACTGAAACCCTCATTCATGCTTCTGTTGCCTCTAGACTCACCTATTGCAATACAAACCTGAGTGTCTCCCACAGTCTACCCTCTGTCAACTTGAGGTAATCTGAAACTCTGTACCTAATTCATAGCAAGTCCCATTCAGCTACCACCACTGTGCTCACGGACTTACACTGGTACCTGGTCAAGCAACACATCTGGGGAGGCCATTCTCCCAGCCTGCTGTGCTGCTCTGGCAGTGCAATGGGCCAGGAGACATCAGCAGGCTTCCCACTGGGCATCATGGTCTTCACTCAGGGATAATTTTTAGAGTAAGCAGCCGATTTCCGGCGCGGAGTCGATTTCAATATACAAATTGGCATTTCAATATGAAGTCTCCAGATCCATTAACGTGTGGCCCCCCCCGCCTCACCTTCCACCCCCCCACCTCCTGCCAGGGGTGGGGCTCCAGCGGGGTTTATAACAGCTCCCCACTAACAGGGAACAGGCAGCCAATCTCGCTGGACTAAGGTCCCCCAGGAGGTCAAGGGAGAAAGTGCCTCAAATATTTGGATTTTCATTCTGTGAGAGCATGTGCTGACAGGACTCAGGCTTGCCAACTCTGGACAGAGTTTGGAGTCAGCCAGCTGGTTAAAAAGCTCCCCTCTGAGACCTGGGACTTAGTCCCAGTTATAATAAACACAACATAACCAAAAACAGCCCCCTAGTCCATATCTCTCCCCCCCAACTCCCCGTACCCTATCCATGTCAACTCATGCCATCTTATGCCCCTCTACCCATCCCCATGGCCCCTTATACCATCCATGACATTCAATGTCCTTCTACCCACTCCCCTATGGCCGTTTATTCCTTCAATCTCAACCCAATGCCCTTCTACCCACCCCTAATCAACTTAATACCCTCTATGCCACCATGAGCCTATTCTTTCCACTAGCCCTTTTCATCCCCATACCATCTTAGTGCCACCCTTTATCGTTACACTGTCCACACCAACTCATCCAGTATCCATCATGAGCTGACCTCAGCTGCCATGGTGAGATGTGCCTGCACGTGTATATATTTCTGTGTGTGTCTCTCTGTGTATGGTTGTGTGTGTATGTATGCTTCTGTGTGTGTGTGTGTGTGTGTGTGTGTGTGTGTGTGTGTGTGTGTGTGTGTGTGTGTGTGCGCCTGTGTGTCTCTGTGTGTATGTTTCTGTGCTTCTTTCTATCCTGTCTTGCAGAAGATGCTGTATCTTTTGTATTCTGTCCCTCTGGACTGCTTCTAACCTGGATCACTTCCTTGCATTGTGTTATCCTCTGGTAGTTTCCATAAGTCACCATTCCTCATACGTTACCCGGAACAGCAGGTGAATAGTGACCTGTCCGACTACAAAGAAATCATCAAAGCCTGACTTCACCAGCGTGCCCAAGGGGGCTTGTGATCAGATCAGTTAAACTAGCATGGATCAGGAATCGGACTTGGTACTAGAACAAATATTCACCAAACTGTATGGCAGCTACTTTAAGCTTTATTTTACTTCCCTCGTCCTGAAAGGGATAATATTTATTTATCCCCTCTCCAGATTCTCAAGCACTCGTCATCTCTCAATCTGTTTTGGCCGGTACTACCTGATAAACAGACCTGGTAGCAGTCGGGGACATGTGTCCAGTGTATGGTTGACATCCCAATTTAAGGTTATTGAAACCACTCCAGTGGAACAAATTAGACAACCTGTCGTAGCAATTTAAAAAAATGTATTTTTTAGCCAGGGTCAGGAAGCAAATGGACAGCATGAGCTGCCCATCTTCAGTCACCCTCCAGTAAGCCCACCCAGGTACCAATTGAGAGCAGGACGGGATCCACCACCACCACCACCCCCACCCACTGACCCACTGCTCCTCTGTCCCTCATGGTCTGCCAATAGCCATTGCCTTCCTAGGGCTAAGTTTACACATGTAAAGTGAACACTGAGGTTTTATTTTACAGGCTGCTCTCTGACTCTTACTCAAAGCCACCAGGAGGCCCAAGTTCTCAGAGAGTCATAGGCCTTTACAGCACAGAAAGAGGCTCTTAGGCCCATCATTTCTATGCTGGCCATCCATCCATCCATACCTCTGTGCATCCCACAATCCATCCCTCCCTCCCTCCATTTATCCCACCAACCATCCCTCCCTCGCTCCGTTATCCCATCCATTCATCCAATCCGTTCTTCCGTCTGTCCATCATCCATCCAAGCACCTATGTCTCCTAAAGCCAGTTTCCAGCACTTGGCCCATGGCCTTGTGTGCTTTGGCATTTCAAGAGTTCATCTAAATGCTTCCTAACTGTTGTGAGCGTTCCCCCCTCTACCGCCTTTTCAGGCAGTGAGTGCCAGATTCCCACCATCCTCTGGGGGAAAAGTTTTTCCTCAAATCTCCTGTAAACCTCCTGCCCCTGACTTCAAATCAATGTCCCCGGTCATTGATCCCTGTAATAAGGGGAACCTGGTGCAGGTTGGGAACCATATCTAGATTTGGGTGAAGGAGGGTGACTTGCTGGAGACAGGGCCCTTTGACAGATCCACTTCTACAGCACAGGGGTTTGCACGGGGCTGGACAAAGGAATACGAATTGGAAGTTGAAGAGAAAACTGGTGAAGGAACTCGACTGTTTGTGCCAAGGCACTGAGTGTAGATAGTGGGGCAGCGATTAGCTGGTAAACCCTGGTAAATGTCAGGTGCAGCTAACCTACAAAACAATTCAAAGTTGACATGCCTGCTGCATGTCCATGTCCACACATACACATACATACATACACATACATGCATACACACATGTAGACATACACATACACATGCATGCACACATACAGACATGCATACAGACACACGCACAGATACATGCACACACACACATATACAAGCACACACATGTATGCACACTCAGGCATACACACATACATACGTGCATACATGCACATACATGTACACACACATGCACGTAAACACACTCTAATGCACGTACATGCATACATTCAAGCACAAACAAAAGCACAAAAATGCACACAGTAATAGGATTGCATGTATACATGCATGCACACAAATGCATGCACATGTGTAGATTGACATTTACACGTATGAAGACACGTCCAGGTATACGCTTGAGCACAAAAATACAATCTTCTGAAATGACTGTGAAAGCTCCTTTGAGAGACTGATAGAATCCCTGAGAAAATGGTATAATTTTAACTCAGAATTCCCACCAAAGTCAGAGTGGAAAATCAGGAGAGGCTGATGGGAATTCTCCCTCCATGTCCTATTGATGTGAAAACAGAGTATTCAGTATTCCTGAGTCTGAATGGGGGAAGGTTGTTAACATGATTTTACCCACCACAGAACAGCAGTAGGTGCAATGTGCCTGGCTCTTGTCAGCAGCTTCAGATGATGCCGATGGGGTTGGAAATTGGACATGTCCACTGATAACAAACCTTGTTAACACTGACCTTTCACCCAAACTCAGGCTGAAAATCACAGGCTTTCTCACCACACAACGTCAGTCTGTTATCAGCTCTTCTGTGTGTGTGTGTGTGCACGTACATGTATTTGTATATGTGTGTGTTTGCATGTGTGTGTTTGTGTTTGCATGTGTATATTTGTATGTGTGTGTGTTTGTATGTGTGTCTGCATGTGTATGTGTTTGTGTGTGCAAGTGTGTCTGTGTTTAAGCATGTGAATTTGCATATGTGCGTGTGTACATTTTTGCATCATATGTGTGTGTGCACACGTTATGTGTGTGTGCACATATGCACATGTTTTTGCTTGTGTGTGTGTGTGTTTTTGCATGTGTGCATTTATGAATGTGTATTTTTGTGTGTGTTTGCATGCACATGTGTGTGTTTGAATGTGTATGTGCACATGTGCATATATGTGTGTGTACATATATGTTTTAGTTATGTGTGTGTGCACATGTGCTTGTGTGTGTGTTAGCGGTGTGTGTATGCGTGTGTGTGTGTGTTAGGGGTGTATGTGCAGATGTGTGTGTGTGCATGTGTATGTGCGTGTGTATGTGCGTGTGTGTGTGTGTTTGGGTGTGTGTGCGCATGTGTGTGCGTGTTTTAGAAACCCTTTGTTTCTCTCCTCTCTGTGGCATGTGTTTAAGATTGTGTGTAGACCCGGGGGAAGGAAGGGAGCCTGTTCTAGGGCCTGTCTGAAGACAGGATTAGAGCAGATATAATCTTTCTTCAGTCCTTCATTCTGAATCAGGAATGTATATTCTCCAACCAATAATATGGAGCAGTGCAATATTCTGTTAGCAATTGAGGGATTTATAGTGTGATGGTTGTGGACCTGGTTACATGGAGGGTTTGGGTTCAAATCCAACGAAACCCATAAATGTGTTCAGCTGGCAGCAGCAAGATGGCACCAAGATCCAATTGGATCAACACTGTCCCTTCTTAAAGTAACCCTTACCCTCTCTGGCCTACAATGTGATAGTCAGAAGTCTCACAACACCAGGTTAAAGTCCAACAGGTTTATTTGGTAGCAAACACTTTTGGAAGCAGCTTTCGGAACACTGTTCCTTCATCAGGTGAGTGGAGAGTTCTGATCACAAACAGGGCATAGAAAGGCACACACAGTTTACAGAGTACTGATTAGAATGCAAGTTTTTATAGCTAATCTACTATTCAAATCTTAAAGGTGCAGACAACGTGAGTGGAGATAGCATTAAGCATAGGTTAAAGAGGTATTGTCTCCAGACAGGACAGTAAGTGAGATGTTGCAAGTTCAGGCAAGTCATGGGGGTTACAGATAGTGTGACATGAACCCAAGATCCCAGTTGAGGCCATCCTCATGGGTGTGGAACTTGGCTATCAGTCACATTGTCTGCACCTTTAAGATTTGAATAGTAGATTAGCTGTAAAAACTCACATTCTAATCAGTACTCAGTAAACTGTGTGTGCCTTTCTATGCCCTGTTTGTGATCAGAACTCTCCACTCACCTGTTGAAGGAGCAGCGTTCTGAAAGCTAGTAGTCTTTACTACCAAATAAATCTGTAGGACTTTAACCTGATGTTGTGAGACTTCTTACTGTGTTTACCCCAGTCCAACACCGACATCTCCACAACATTACAATGTGATGTCAGTGCCAAGCTGATTCTTGATGCCAACTGGAGCAGCCCAATCTGCTGCCCCATTTCAAACATAAATTGCTCGATAGAAAGGCCGGTAACAGTTACAGTTGGATAATAAATGTGATCAGTGTTTGCGGTTTGTCGTCATGGTGTTTCGAATTGTTTGCACCCTCTGCACAGTGTTAGGGGAGGATTTGCCTGAGGAATGGGAGACACGGTGGGTGGGATTTTCCGGCTGCACTCACCTGAAGGCCAGACAATCCTGCCTGAGGTCAAAGGACTTTTGAATGGTCCGTGTTCAGCCCGCTACGGTTCCCGTGGCAAGAGGAGTAGGAAAATTCCACAAGGTATCTCTAAAGGTAATCAATTAACGGCTGGCACTGAATCTCCTAAGTCTGCCTTAGACTCAGTGGGCTGAATGGCCTCCTTCAGTGCCCTTATGACCATATGGCCAGGGTTTTTAGGGCGAGATGCACCACAGAAAATTCAGTGGCCCAGCCAAAGGTCCATTGGCTTCCAGTGGGACCAGATGATCCCAGTGAGGGGTGGGACTATAATATCCCAGCGACAGACAGGGCTGGAAAATCCCAGTGACAGGCAGATCAGGGTGGTGTGTATCTTGAAGGGGAATTTGGAGGTGACATTGCTCCCATGATGTCACTGCTCTTTTTGTTGTCTCTAACATTGGACATTTTGATCCTTTTATACTAAAACCCATTTACCCACAGCTCTTACTCATTATAATGGGCGGTGCAGTGGTTAGCACTGCTGCGTCACAGCTCCAGGGACCCAGGTTCGATTCCCGGCTTGGGTCACTGTCTATGTGGAGTTTGTATGTTCTCTTTGTGTCTGCGTGGGTTTCCTCTGGGTGCTCTAGTTTCCTTCTCCACTCCAAAGATGTGCGGATTAGGTAAATTGGCCATGCTGAATTGCCCCTTAGTGTCCCAAGATGGGTAGGCTAGAGGGATTAGTGGAGTAAATTTGTGAGGTTACGGGGATCGGGCCTGGATGGGATTGTTGGTCGTGCAGACTTGATGGGCTGAATGGCCTCCTTCTCCACTGTGGGGATTCTATGATTACACAACCAAAGGATGAGTTGATTCATGGTTCAGCCCAGTTTTATTAAAGAACCTTATTATCAAAACTTCATTTAGCAAAAAACTCTTAAGAGAACTTATGGACAAACAGTACTGTCTGTCTGAGACTCCAATATTCCAGTCAAAGTGAGTGGATTGGGAATTTCCTATCAACAACCGTGTTGTTGGACTTGGCCAGGCTGCCCTGCTGGGCACCACTCTCCATCTTCACTGAGCTCTTCTGACTCTGATGAACTTGCCTCTGAATTCAGGGTCTTCTTCACGAAGATTGGTCTCGCACATCCTCTTCCGTCATTGCTAGGCGGTCGAGTCTTCGCTGGGGGTTGCCTCCTTATCTCCTCGTTTCTTTATGCCCTTCTGGAAGATTCTCTGGCTTTCAACCAATGAGGATACTGGGCGGGGTCGCAGCACCCAATGGGTTTGCTGATTCCACATATGGAAGACTCCAGGAGCACCCTCGGTGCCCACCCTCAGGTGCACGGGGTCTACGTAGCTCTTTCCATACTTGATAACTGAGGTGCTGACTGCTCGATGCTGGCAAATATGCAAATCACTGTCCTTAGTTGGCCAGGGTCGAGCCCAGCTTCCGGGACAAATCTACGCTTGCCCGTGCTCACCTGTGTCTGTGTTTAAACTTGGCCTGTCTGAATCCCCATCAGGCCTGACTGTGGAGGCTGTTGGCTGCTGTTCTGTTCTGTATCCGGCCTAGCTGTACAGGCTGTAAGCCGCTTGGCCACATTGCTGGCACGGTACACCCTGCCCAGGATTCGCTGTCAAAGCCAGCCTGGCGAATTGCTGCAGTGCATCCTGTAGATAGTGAACGCAGTGCAGCCACAGTGTGCTGGGTGGTGACAGGGATGGGTCATCACAGGAAAGATAAAACAAAGAATAATTGTAAATTAAGCAGTGCTGACTTGCAGCATTGAGTTGGTCAGAGGTTTTTAATAACTAAAGTTCATGGAGAGTCAGAATGAGTGGATTAGGAATTTCTTATCAACTTCCTATCAGGCTGTTATGTTAATGTTACACCCCAAGTGTGTCAGCAATGACTGTATAATATTACAATACATTTCTAAAAAAAGGAATTACATTATATATGGTACAACAGGATTGTAATAATTCTAGTATGTACATAAGTGTCACAGTTTTCATCATGTGAGTGTCACACGCTCACCTGATGAAGGAGCAGCGCTCCGAAAGCTTGAGCTACCAAATAAACCTGATGGACTTTAAGCTGATGTTGTGAGACTACTTACAGTGCCTACCCAAATCCAATGCCGGCAACCCCAGACCACAATTTTAGATATATGTATAGTAGATGACAGTACTACACTGCCACCATGCAAGGTGGTATGGTGGCAGTGCCTCACAGCGCCAGGGACCTGTGTTTGTTTCCTGACTTGGGTCACTCTCTGTGCGGAGTCTGCACATTCTCCCCATGCCTGCATGGGTTTCCTCCGGGTGCTTAGATTTCCTCCCACAATCGTGCTGAAAGACGTGCTGGTTAGGTTCATTGACTGTGCTAAATTCTCCCTCAGTACCCGAACAGGTGCTAGAGTGTGCCAACCAGGGGATTTTCACAGTAACTTCATTGCAATATTAATGTAAGCCTATTTGTGAAACTAATAAATAAATTTGAAAGAAAAAAGTTCTGTTCCCTTATCACTTCTGTATTTGCTGACCTACATATACTCACAGCCAAGCAATGTCTGGATTTTAAGATTATCTTCATTTGTTTTCAAATCCCTTTGTGGCCTTGCCCTTTCCTATCTCTAATCTCCACGAACCCCACAACCCTCCGAGATCCCCGTGTTCCTCTAATTCTGGTCTCTCAAGTGCCCTGGACATTCAGACCCAAGCTCTGGAATTCTCTCCCTCTGTGTCTCTGTCTCATGTCGCACCTTACAGACAAGCTTTCAAACCTGCTGGGAATTCTTGACCAAGCTTTTAGTCGCCTGACCTGAAATCATCTTCTATCAAATCCATAGATTCCCTACAGTGCAGAAGGAGGCCATTCAGCCCATTGAGTCATTCTCTGAAAGAGCAGGCTCCTCCCTCCCATTTCCCTAACCCCACACATTTACTCTGCTAATTTCCCCTAAACTACACATCGTTGGGCACTAAGGGGCAATTTAGCACGGCCTATCCAAATGTAATGTGAGAAAACTTCTTTTCACCCAATGAGTGGTTGAGTGCATTGCCTGGAAGTGTGATGGAGGCAGATTCAATCAAGGCATTCAGGAGGGGGTTAGATGATTACTTGAATAGGAGTAATGTGTAGGGGTGCAGGGAAAAGGCAGGGGGATGGTACTAAAGTCAGAATGACCATTTGGAGGGCAGGTGCAGACACGATGGGCTGAATGGTCTTCTACACCGTAACAATTCTGTGATTCATTCAGATTGGCCAGCAGCTCCTGCAGACAAGCATCCACCCACTGAGGGGCAAAAGTCCCTCTGTCTGTTTGATCAGGCTGATACAGCATGGTTATTACTGCAGTGTGACACAAACAACTTTTGCAGTGGTGGGGCAGGCAACATGAGCCTCGCCACCCTCACCTCTGCCATGAACCTCACCCCTAAACAGCCAGGAGGTCTCTCTGCACAGTGTAGCCAGCACAGCAGTGTAGTTAGCACCGCTGCCTCACAGCGCGAGGGACCCAGGCCTAATTTCAGCCTCAGGTCACTGTCTGTATGGAGTTTGCACATTCTCCCCATGTCTGTATAGGTTTCTTCCCACAGTCCAAAGATTGGCAAGTTAGGTAGATTAGTTATGCTAAATTCTCTCTTAGCATTAAAAGATGTGTAGGTTAGATGAATTTGCCTCGGTAAACGTATGGGGTTAGGGCCTGGGTAAGATGCTCTGTCAGAGAGTCAGTGCAGACTCAGTGGGCTGAACTGTATCCCAAGGGAGGTGGGAATAACCTTTAGCTGCCCAATAGCCAGGAGGGCCATGGGCCACCTTACCCTTCTCTGCAAGGTGCCACAATAGTGGGAGGACCATGACCATTGTGCCCACCACCTTCTCAAGTCAATTTGTTAGCATTCCCTCCTCCAAGGCCCTCCCCAAAGGCTGGGAAAATCCCATTTCAGGTTAATATTACCCCTCCCCCAGCACTCAGTTTTGTCTCTGGAATTAAAACAGACCCTGTCCTACCCAACTAAACTACCAGGGAACAGAGCAGCATCAGTATTTTTTAATGATTACATCCGCAAGTTGGTGAGAAAATTAATTTCCTTTTTACACTGGATTGCAGGGTGTAGGTTTCACATTCAGGCCCTTTGCAGAGGATAGAGCAAACCAGAGAACCTCACTTCAGTCGTGAAAATAAGCACCCCACATCCCTGAACACAGAATCAGAGAATCATCAAATCCCTAAAGTGCAGAAGGAGGCCATTCAGCCCATCAAGTCTGCACCAACCACAATCCCACCCAGGCCCAATTCCCATAACCCCACATATTTACCCGGCTAATCCTCCTGACACTACAGTCATTTTAGCATGACCAGACACTGACCCAAGGCCAGAATTGAACCTGGGTCACTGAAGCTGTGAGGCAGCAGTGCTCCTTTGAGCCTCACAGTTGGTGTAGATTAAAGGAAACACGAGTTCTGCTTCTTCATAAAACATCTTTATTTCTTTGGTCCACTCTGCACACAATTTTCCACCAACCACTCCAATGCCACCGATGGCCCCTTTATATATCAGTGACTTTTAGTGAATAATTGACCTAATGGGAAAGTCTGTTAACCCATTCCTAACAGTGCTAACCACTGTGCTACTGTGCTGTGAGGTGTATAAGATTGTGGGGGATACGGACAAGGTGAGTAGGGAGCAATTCCTCCCCTTAGTTGAGGAGTCAGATGCAAGGGACATAGTTTTAGGATGAGGGGTAGGAGATTCAAAGGGGATTTAAGAAAACAAAACTCACTCAGAAGGTGTTGGGAATCTGGAACACACTGCCTGGGAAGATGGTGGAGGCCGGAAACCTTACCACCTTTAAAAAATACTTGGATGAGCACTTGAAATATCATAACTTTCAAGGATACAGGACAAGTGCAGGAAAATAGGGTTAGCACACCTTTAGTAGTAATTATTGCCAGTTCAGACTCGATGGGCTGAAGGGCCCTTTCTGTATTCTAACACCGCAAAGAAATTGCTTTTAACCATGAGGTTGGAGACGCTGTTTCCAGTCATAGGCTACCACCTTGTGGCCATCTGAAGTACTGCAGTCTTCGCAAAGTAGACATGATTCTGGACTGGGCTGTTGCTATGGATGGTTCAGGGGTTCAGTGGGCTCACAACCTGGTTGTGTATTTCTATTTTACAGATGGTCTTCAGTATTTTTCTCAATAGTTTATAGACTGAGTATATACCAAAGCAAGACACACAGTCAGACCACACCTGTTCGAGACTTTTTCCCCTATGACTCAGTGGTGTGTGGGAATGTGTCAGTGGTAGATATGTGTTTGGGGTGGACCCACTTCCCCCTATTTGTGTGACTGTATAATTCCAGTTTGCAGCTCTTCCCCAGTGAGGTATGTGTTGTCCATACTCTTGCTGAAGGATTTTGGGTGACTGTTGATTTACCAAGAAAAGAGGCGTCATTATGTCTTGCCCTAGAGAGAGTTCAATGAAGGTTCATTAGACAGGTTCCCGAGTTGAAGGAGAGATTGAGTACACTATGCTTGTATTCCCTGGACTTAAGAATGAGAAATGATTTGGGGCGGCAAGGTGGCACAGTTGTTCTCACTGCTGCCTCACAGCGCCAGAGGTGTGGGTTCAATTCCGGCCTTGAGTAACTGAGGAGTTTGCAAGTTTTCCCTGTGTCTGCTTGGGTTTTTTCTGGGTGCTCCAGTTTCCTCCCACAGTCCAAAGATGTACGAATTAGGTGCATTGATCATGATAAATTGCCCCTTAGTGTCATGGGCATTAACAAGGTAAATACATGTGGTTACGGGATAGGGTGGATTGTTGTTGGTGCAGGCTTGATGGACCAAATGGCCTCTTCTGTACTGTAGGGATTCTATGATCTAATGGCAACATATAAAATATATCAGGGAACTGGGCCAAGGAAATGTTTCCTCTGGAATACATTCTCAGCTTAAGCGATTGGCCATTTAGGACTGAGATGCAAAGAGATTTCTTCACTCAAAGGATTGTGAATATTTGGAATTTCTCTAGCCCTGTTGGTGCTCAGTCATTGAGTGCACTCAGGACAAAGACCGCTGGAGTTCTGGGTAGCATGGGAATGAAGGGATGGGGTGAGTGAGAGGTTGAGGTAAAAGGTTAATTGTGTTCTAGTTAAAAAGGGCAGAATAGATTCAAAGGGCCTAATGACTCCAGTTCCGTTTTCACATGTTTTAAAGTTTTAAAGTTTAAAGTTTATTTATTAGTGTCACAAAGTAGTTTCACATTAACACTGCAATGAAGTTACTGTGAAAATCCCCTTGTTCTTGTTATCGGAAGAGGCCCCTCATGTAGGCAAATTGAAGAACACAAAACTCCTGTATTAATAAAAATCTTGAAGGTTTACAACATTGATGGAGTCCATTTGGCCCATTGCCCCTGTGCTGGTGAGTCAAGGACTAACTGTAAAAGCTGACATCCTTTTGCTCATGATTCCTCTGCCTCATTTAAATCTTTTTCAAATTGCTGAGAGGTCTTTCTCTTAGTTCAGTCTTCTAATGTATAAAATCAACCTCACTGATCATCTTTGCATCCCTTACATTGGAATGTCTGCTTGTAATTAGAACTAATTGGGGTACTCAAGATCCTGTCGGTGCATTGCCCCACAGGGCCCGATTTTACCATCAAGTTGCACCTGTTTTTGGGCGTGAAAACTTGGTGAAGTCGGGCGTGAGGTGAGAAGCACGATCTGGAACTGCTTCCATGTCCGTTCCCCCTTTACCAAGGACTGAAAATGGCTGCCGTCGGGACTAGGTGCATGCATTTAAATTGACTTAATGGGCTGCGCGCCCAAACTGCACTTTGCCCTTTACCACCACGTTCACCCGTCCAGTTTCAGCACAAAACAGACATGGTCCACAAGTGTCTGATTTGGGCACTCCAGCTTCTGAGAAGGTAAGTTCTGAGTTTCCAGCGGCTCTTTGACTCATCATGGGGGGGAAGGTGGGTCAGATGGTTCCCGTGGGGGGGGGGGAGGGAGCTGGGTCAGATGGTTCTCTATTGGGTGGACGGGGGGGGGGCGGAAAGGGTGGAGGGGAAGGGGGTGGTCCACTGCCACTCTGCATGTGATCAAAGGGGAGGAAATGGGGCGTCTGCTGCCACTCTGTGTGTGACCCATGGTTGGGGGGTCGGGGGGGAGTGGGGCAGGAGGCTGCGATCAGTCTGGGTAGCAGGGGGATGGGGGAATAAGTGGATCAGTTATGTTGTGGGAGTGTGCAGTATCTGTGGGGGCCAGGGGGAGGCATTACTGACCCAGAAACGATGTGGCAGGGGAGCATTTTTCTATTTTTTCTACTGCACGTGTGCAGTTGGAGGCGCCGATTGCAGCGTTTTGGGCGCGTTAAGCCCCGCCCACAGGCTTGTGCAGCGCAATTCAAAATTGCTGATTTTTTTCAGGCAGAGTGTGTATGAGAACGGGTCTAAAATTCAAATCTGAAACACTCCCAATTTCAAGTCCGCCCAGCACTTTGAATCGAAATGGTAAAATATGACCCTGAGTGTCTCAGTGTTACTGTCTCATACTTGTAAGGAAGCCACTACATGTCAATAATACTAACCATTGGCTGCTTTGGGACATGCTGAGGATGTGAAAGGCACTATATAAGTGCAGGTTTATCTTCGAATCCCTACAGTGCAGAAGGAGGTTATTCGGCCCATCGAATCTGCACCGACTCTTCAACAGAGCATCTTATCTAGGCCCTATCCCTCTAACCCTGCATATTTACCATGGCTAATTCTCCCTGACCTAACATCTCGGGACACTAAGGGGAAATTGAGCATGGCCAATCCACCTAACCCACACATTTTTGGAGTGTGGGAGGAAACTGGAGAATCCAGAGGAAACCCACACAGACACAGGCAGAACGTGCAGACTCCACGCAGATGGTCACCCAAGGCCAGATTTGAACCCAGGTCCCTGGCGTTGTGAGGCAGCAGTGCTACGCACTGTGTCACTGTGCTGCCCCAGATTGTGCTATGTAAATATAAATTGGATTGACATCGTTGTTAACTCCTTAATGACTGGACATTTTAAGAGCCAGATTTAATATCTATTAATAATTTAATAGATATGTTCCAATTCAACTCTTACCTTAGTATTTACCTTTAGGCGCGATCTTACCAGCTGTTCACACCACGCTCCCAGTGCAGCAAAGTCGGAGAATTTGACAAATCTCCGTTCCCTCACTGCAGCGGGATGGGAAAATCCCGCCGGTATGAACAGCCTTCATATTTGAAATTTCTGTAACAAGTTGTTCCTGGTTTTAGTTTGTCCATTATCGGTGCCCCCTAGGAAGTGAGTGTGGGATGTGAACAGAATTGAGTCCGCTGCGATGCCCAGTTAAAGAAGCTGCTGACAGTTCACTTTAACACTCAAACATTAAGCGTGGCCACTCGGGTGAGGCACTGGCAGGAATGACGCCTCTCTGCTTTTAAACTGACAAGAAACATTTCAGCTTTCAGCTGAGAAGAGAAATTCCACCCCCCACCAGCGCTCCGGGATTGCAGATTATTGATCTGAATGACTCAGATCAGTTGGGAAGTGATACTGAAAGCATTTAGAAACAATCGATTAGACACTGCTCCTGTTTGATGCAAGGATGTTTTAAGAGGAACTAATGGTTTTGATGAGTTACGGGACTTTTTTTAAATGTGACACTTGACCTTAAAGTGTTTAGGCAAAGCTGGCTGCTAAAAACCAGCATCTACTGTGGATCAGTTGGCAGAACTCTCACCTCTGACTCATTGGGACAAGAGCTTGAGAGCAAAAGTCAAAGCTGACACTGCAGTGCTGCACTGTCACTGAGGTAACTAGAACTAGGAGTAGGCCACTCAGACCCTCCAGTAGGCCCTCCTGCCCCTTGAGACTGCTCTGCAATTCGTTAAGATCATGACAGCTCTGATCCTGGTCTCATTTTCACGTTCCTGTCTGACCCCAATAACTCCTGACTCCCCCGTGGATCAAAAATCTGTCTCATTCAACTTTGGATGTATTAAGTGACCCAGCTTCCACTGCTCTCTGGGGAGGCCATGGCCTAGTGCTCTTAGCGCTAGACTATTAATCCAGAAACGCAGCTAATGTTTTGGAGGACCCAGGTTTGAATCCCACCACACCAGATGGTGGAATTTGAATTCAATTTTAAAAATCTGGAATTAAGAATCTACTGATGACCATGAAACCATTGTCGATTGTTGGAAGAACCCATCTGGTTCATTAATGGCCTCCAGGGAAGGAAATCTGTCACCCTTACCTGGTCTGGCCTACATGTGACTCCGTAGCCATAGCAAATGCAGTTGACTCTCAACTGTCCTCCAAGGGCAATTAGGGATGGGCAATAAATGCTGGCCCAGCCAGTGATGCCCATGTCCCATGAATGAATGAACAAAATGTGAATCCCACATGTCCTGAGGGAGAAATAATCTTTTCATCCCAGTCTTAAGTGGCGATTAATTTTTAAGTTGTGTTCCCTTATTCTAAACTCCCCCGTAAAAGGAAAAATCCTGTCATAGTCCTCTCAAGATCCTCCGTCTTTCAATAAGACAACCTCTCATTCTTCTAAACTCCAATGGGTACCAGCCTAACTTGCTCAACTTTTTCTCATAAAGTAACCATTTCATCCCAGAAATCAGTCGCGTGAAGCTTCTCGAATGCAATTATGTCCTTTCTTATGTAAGGAGACAAAAATTGTACGCAGTAACCCCGATGCGCAGCGGGATTCTCCGGCCTTGCACATCTCAAGACCAAAAACTCCTGCCCAAGCACAACAGACCTTCCAATGGTCTACTGAGTTTTCAATCTCGCCTTCCACAATTCCCATGGCGGACGAGACAGGAAGATTTTGGCCGTGGTCTCACACAGGCCCTGTACTCCTGCAGTAACATGTCTTTTATAGTCCATCT
This sequence comes from Carcharhinus amblyrhynchos, assembly GCF_965287045.1. Taxonomy (NCBI): domain Eukaryota; kingdom Metazoa; phylum Chordata; class Chondrichthyes; order Carcharhiniformes; family Carcharhinidae; genus Carcharhinus; species Carcharhinus amblyrhynchos. The sequence continues at coordinate 11,830,919 of NC_137348.1, forward strand.
TCATTGCAATAAAAGCCAACAATCCATATACCTTCCTAATCACTTGTTGTGTCTGCGTATCATCCTCTTGTGATTCATGTACCAGAACACCCAGATCCCTCTGTACTCCAGAGTTCCATAGTCTCTCCCTATTTAAAAAGTAGAATCTTCGCATCTCTACAGCGCAGAAGGAGGCCATTTGGCCCATCAAGTCTGCATTGATAACAAGCTCACCCAAGCCCAATCCCCGTAACAGCATGTATTTATCCCGCTAATTTCCTTGACACTCAGGGACAATTGAGCATGGCCAACCAATCTAGCCCGCACATCTTTGGACTGTGACAGGAAACCAGAGCACGCAGAGGAAACCCACATAGACATGGGGAGAATGTGCAAACTCCACACAGGCTGTGACCAAGTCACCTGACCTGCACATCTTTGGACTGTGGGAGGAAACCCATGCAGACACGAGGAAAACATGCAGACTCCACAGAGATAGTCACCCAAGGCCAAAATTGAACCTAGATCCCTGGTGCTGTGAGGCAGCAGTGCTAACCACTGTGCCACTGTAAAAGGCTCCTTGGCAGTATTGCGAGCCAGAAGTAAAAAGAAGAGTTAGTTTATTAGTGTCACAAGTAAGGCTTACATTAACACTGCAATGAAGTTACTGTGAAAATCCTCCAGTCCCCACACTCTGACGCCTGTTCAAGTCAATGCACCTAACCAGCACGTCTTTCAGACTGTGGGAGGAAACCAGAGCACCCGGAGGAAACCCATACAGACACGGGGAGAATGTACAGACTCCACACAGACAGTGACCCAAGCTGGGAATTGAACCCAGGTCCCTGGTGAGGTGAGGCAGCAGTGCTAGCCACTGTGCCACCCCCTCTGGAATTATCTCCAGTGTTTCAGGAATATTTATCCCTCAATCAACATCAGCAAAATCAGAATATCTGGTCATTATAACATTGCTTGGTTGTGAGATCTTGCTGGGTGCAAATTGGTTGCCACATTTCCGACATCACAACGTTTCAGAAATAATCCAATGCTGGTAAATCAGTTTGAGGAACCCCATGGTGGCAAAAGGCGCTATATAAATGCAAGCTTTTTTTCTATTCTGCCCAGGGATTTTCTGGGATGTGGTTGCCAGTTGTCTGGTGCCAAGTGGCTTAGTTACAGCCACTTTCATTCAGATAGAGTGAATGTCCCCGGGTGCGAGCTGATTCAATTTGAACATTTCTCCCACCACTTTTACAGAATTGAGAAATAAACGAGAAAGTACAGTTTCTGAGGGGGTTTCGATAGCAGAAGCCAAGAGAAACTAGGAAGAGGGTCAATACCACGAGGTCATAGATTTAAAATTATTGACAAAAGAATGGGGATGTTGTGGAAACAGGAAATTGAGAAAGGAAATTAGATTCAAAGAGAACTAATTTGCGGTTGTGGGAGAAAGGTGGGACGATACTGGACAGGTCCATCAAAGAGATAGCACAGGGCTGAAGGGCTCCTCTTGTGCTGAAAGATTCATAAGAACATAAGAACTAGGAGCAGGAGGAGGCCATTTGACCTCTCAAACCTGCTCCACCACTGAGTAATGGCTGATCTTTTCATAGACCCAGCTCCACTTACCTGCCCATTCACCATAACACTACATTCTTTTACTGTTCAAAAATTTATCTATCTTTGCCTTAAAAACCTTCAATGAGGTAATCTCAACTGCTTCACTGGGAGAGAATTAGAAGAATGGATTGATGATGGATTGTGCTGAATGATACAGACTAAGGGGTCAGCAGAATAGTGAAGTTCCTACTGTACTAACATGGGGGTCGGTTAGCTCAGTTAGCCAGATGTGGTACCGAATGCTGCTAACAATCCTCATACCTGTTGTGGTACAGTCCTCATGGAGGGCTCTCTCCTCACCTTGTCCCATACTCGATGCAGATCTAACCTCTCTCTCTCTCTAACAGAGAGATATACCTATGGTTCCTTCATGGGATATGGCTAATTGTCTCACTGGACTAACAATCACAGAATCCCTACAGTGCAGAAGGAGGCCATTCAGCCCATCATGTCTGCACCAACTCTCTGACAGAGTATCTTACTCAGGCCCTCTCCCCTGCCCTATCCCCCTAACCATGGCCAATCCACCTAACCTATAAATCCTTGGACTGTGGTAGGAAACCTGAGCACCCATGCAGACATGGGGAGAACGTGCAAAGTCCACACAGTCACCCAAGGCCAGAATTGAACCAGGGTCTCTGGTGCTGTGAGGCAACAGTGCTAACCACTGTGATCCGAAGACATGGGTTCAATTCCCATCACAGCAGCTGGGGGAATTTAAATTCAATTAATAAATTTGGAATAAAATGCTACTTCATTGATAATAATCATGAAGCTTCCAGAGTTCACTAACCACTTCCAGCGTTCTGCAGGGGAGGAAATCTGCTGTCCTTATCTGGCCTGGCCACTCTCCAGACCCACAGCAATGTGGTTGACTCTTAATTGCCCTCTGAAATAGCTTAGCAAACCACTCAGTTGTATTAAACTGCTACTAATGAAAGTACTGTGGGGTATACCTACACCACATGGAGCCATTACAGCACCAAAAAAGGCCCTTCAGTCTATCATGTCCGTACTGGCCATCAAGCATCTATCTATTCTAATTTCATTTCTCAGCACCTTGTCCGTAGCCTTGTTGTATGCTATGGTGTTTTAGTGCTCATCTAAATGCTTCTTAAATGTTGTGAGGGTTCTGCCTCTAGCACCTTTTCAGGCAGTGAGTTCCAGATTCCCACCACTGTCTGGGTGAAAAGGTTTCCCCCCAAGCCCCCTCTAAATCTCCTTACCTTAAATCTATGCCCCCTGATTGTTGACCCCTCTACTAAGGGGAAAAGTTTCTTCCTGTCAATGTCCTTCATAATTTTGTACATCTCAGTCAGGTCTCCCCTCAGCCTTCTCTGTTCTCAGAGAAACAACCCCAGCCTAACCAGTCTCTCTTCATAAAATCATAGAATCCCCACAGTGCAGAAGGAGATCATTCGGCCCATCGAGTCTGTGCCAACCACAATCCCACCCAGGGCCTATCCTCATAATCCCATGCATTTACCCGAGCTATTCCCCCTGGCAATTTAGCATGGCCAATCCATCTAACCTGCACATCTTTGGACTGTGGGAGGAAACTGAAACACCAGGAGGAAACCCACACAGACGCAGGGAGAGTGTGCAAACTCCATACAGACAGTGACCCAAGGCTGGAATCGAACCCGGATCCCTGGCGCTGTGAGGCAGCAGTGCTAACCACTGTCACCGTGCCACCCCATTTCAGCATAATAGCTGAAACGCTCCAGCCCAGTCAACATCCGGGTGAACCTCCTCTGCACCTTCTCTCGTGCAGTCCTAACCACTGCAGTGATTTAAGAAGGTAGCTCAACATCACCTTCTCAAACAGAGATGGGAGATAATTGCTGACCTTACATTGACCCAAGATTGAATTTTTAAAAAACTTGGCCAGTTTTAGAGGCTGATTATGGCCAATAACTCTAATAGCTGCTTCCAGTTCGTTTCACGTACGTTGTAGAAGTCCTTTTGTTATTCTGCAGAAGCTGGGAAAGAGTCCTCTCCATCTGTGTCGGAGCATGAGAAAATGTGAAAGATCGCATTAATGAGGCTATGATGGAGTTCAAACTCCACACGAGAGTCAGGCTCCCCCCCTCCCCCCACAGTAGAGAATGTAACTCTCTGTATTTGTTCTCGCTTCTTGTGAACTTTAGTCTTCTGCCAATGATTGTAGCATGCCATGCTTTTTACTCACAGCGCATGAAAACGAACCCAAACAGATTGAAAAGAATGCTGTGGACATTACTGCTGGTGGCACAATTGCATGTTCAGCATCTGGCTCAATATTTCTCTTCACAGCAGGACTTAACCCACTTATTTTAAGTTTGATCTGTAAAGTTGTATTGGAGGCTGTGTAACTATCTGTTTTTAAAAACATAGAAACTAGAAGCAGCAGTAGGCCATTCGGCCCTTTGAGTGACGGTAGGGACCAATCTTCATTCTTCCCCCCCCGTCTGTAGCAAACTCAATTCAACAGGGATGGAAAATACAGCTTTGTTTTTTAATTACTTTCCCCCATTTCCCCCAGCTCTCTCATTATCTCTCCAATGATACAGAATTCCCAAATGATGCCATCACCGGAAGTTCCCATTAGCTGATGCGCAAGGACTTAAGAAAACGGATCTTAAGACTTTGGTCAAGGGAAATGAGAAGGATTTTTTTTAATGTAGCATGCAGTAATAGAAACATAGAAAATAGAAGCAGGAATAGACCATTGGACTCTTCAAGCCTGCTCCTTTCATTTTGATCATGGCTGATCATCAAATTCAATATCCAGATCCCTTTCCTTCCCCCCATATCCTTTGATCCCTTTAGTCCCAAGAGCTATATCTAATTTCTTCTTGAAGCCACTTTTTTGGCCTCAGCTAGTTTCTGTGGTGGAGAAATATTTTTGCTTGAAGGCGAGAATGACAGTAATTCCCAAAATTGCATCAAGTTGACCAAATAAAGGGATATTAGAGGTTTCTTTGCGGCATTAATGCACACCAGGCATCATAGCAATGTCCTCCAATGGAACCCAATATTGGGCTGGATTATAATGGGCGGCCCAAACAATTCTGCCTATTTTGCACCATCAACCCAGGAGGAATTTCATCCCCCAAGTGTCCAAAATTGAAGATTTACATCAGGAGACACAAACCCAGATGTCAATGTAGGAAATACACTTCCTGCCCTCAGAACTCACTTTTCCTGTCAATCGTTTTGAACCTCACCACTTCCACAAATGCAGCATTATGATTTTCTGCTATTCTTCTGCTACGGTTACCGTGTGAGATGAGGAGAATACTCTATCCTCTGCATAAATGTTTGACTTCCTATTTGTGGAATGAGATTTGTATCAAATAAAATAAAATCATCTCATTATGCAGGGCTCACATCCTGTTTGCTGTAAAACAACTTGGATTCCCAAGGAGGATTAAATTAAACTTGAATTGCATTTGTTTTCATTATTGTGCCTTGTGCTGTCACACATTCCAGATTAGACGCTGGGAATTCTGGATTATTTGCTAACCCTCGATCATTTTTTCATGGGATGTGGGCATCGCTGGCTTTTATTGCCCATCCCTAAGTGCCCTTGAACTAAGTAGATTGCTCAGCCATTTCAGAGGACAGTTGAGAGTCAGTCACATTGCTGTGGCTCTGGAGTCACATGTAGGCCAGGACAGGTAAGGACATAGAAATGTAGAAGATAGGACCAGGGGAGGCCAGTTGGCCCTTCGAGCCTGCTCCGCCATTCATTACGATCATGACTGATCTTCCAACTCAGTAGCCTATTCCTGCTTTCTCCCCATAACCTTTGATCCCGTTTGCACCAAGTGCTATAGCTAGCCACCTCGTGAATTCATTCGGCAGATTTCCTTCCCTAAAGGGCATTAGTCAACAACAGCTTCATAGACACCATCACTGAAAGTAGCTTTATATTATACCAGCTGGCACGGTGGGATTTGAACCCACAGCAATAGGCTGAACCTCTGAATGACTAGTCCAGCAACATTACCACTAGGCCACCATCTCCCAAGGCCAATTGTTTAAATAGCTTTGAACACACAATGACCATAACTTGTGATAGATAGATCGATAGACAGACAGATAGATAGATAGATAGATTAGAAAGACAGATGGGTAGATTTAAATAACAAATAGGATTGATTTTAGGGCAGCAGTTTATTTGCAGGATCGATGTGAGTTATGTTTAGAATGACAAGGATCTAATCAAGGGGCTCAGAACTTTACAAACTAAACAGACAGAAACTTGAGTGGCTTAAATTTGTAAAATAGACATTACATTCATGAGGGCGACACAATGGCACAGTGTTTAGCATTGCTGCCTCACAGCGCCAGGGACCTGAGTTCAATCCCAGCCTTGGGACTCCACACTGCACGGAGTCTGCACATTCTCCACATGTCTGTGTGGGTTTCTTCCAGATGTTCCAGTTTCATAGAACATAGAACATAGAACATTACAGCGCAGAACAGGCCCTTCGGCCCACGATGTTGCGCCGACCAGTTAAAAAACAATGACCCACTAACCTAAACCAATCCCTTTTCGTCCATAAACCTATCCACGGATCTCTTAAACGCCCCCAAACGAGGCGCATTTACAACCACAGCAGGCAGGGCATTCCAATCCCTCACCACCCTCTGGGTAAAGAACCTACCCCTGACATCCGTCCTATAACTACCCCCCCTTAATTTAAAGCCATGCCCCCTCGTGCTAGCTTTCTCCATCCGAGGAAAAAGGCTATCACTGTCCACCCTATCTAAACCTCTAATCATCTTATATGTTTCAATAAGATCCCCTCTTAGCCGCCTTCTTTCCAGCGAAAACAACCCCAAATCCCTCAGTCTCTCCTCATAGGACCTCCCCTCCATACCAGGCAACATCCTGGTAAACCTCCTCTGCACCCTCTCCAAAGCCTCCACATCCTTCCTGTAATGTGGGGACCAGAACTGCACACAGTACTCCAAGTGCGGCCGCACCAGAGTTGTGTACAGTTGCAACATGACGCTGCGACTCCTAAATTCAATCCCCCTACCAATAAACGCCAAGACACCGTATGCCTTCTTAACAACCCTATCTACTTGATTCCCAACTTTCAGGGATCTATGTACACATACACCTAGATCCCTCTGTTCATCCACACTATTCAAAGTCCTCCCGTTAGCCCTATACTCAACACATCTGTTATTCCTACCAAAGTGAATTACCTCACACTTCTCCGCATTAAACTCCATCCGCCACCTCTCGGCCCAGCTCTGCAACCTGTCCAAGTCTTCCTGCAAACTATGACGCCCTTCCTCACAATCTACCACACCTCCGACTTTGGTGTCATCAGCAAATTTACTAATCCACCCAACTATACCCTCATCCAGAGATGTGGACCCCCAGTCCACAGATGTGCAGATTAGGTTGATTGGCCATGCTAAATTGCCCCTTAGCGTCAGGGGGTAGCAGGTTAAATGCTTGGGGTTACGGGGATAGGGCTGGGTGAGATTGTTGTTGGTGCTGGCTCGATGGGCCCAGTGTCCACCTTCTACATTGTAGTGATTGTATGAGGTCTCAATTCTTAGTATAAATATCTGAAGTTTCAAAATGCAAAACTTGACATGCTTGACTAAGGCAAGATAAAGAAAATTGTAGAATTGTTTGTTTAACAAATTGAAACAATTTATACTATTCTCTGATGTTCCTTCACTGTCGCTGAGTCAAAATCCTGGAACTCCCTCCCTAACAGCAGTGTGGGTGTACCTACACTTTAGCAGTGCAAGAAGATAGCTTGCCATCATCTTCTCAAGAGCAAATAGGATGGGGAAATAAATGCTGGCCTGGCCACATCCCATAGAATTAATTTTTAAAAATGTGCAAGTAACATTTATTCAGAAAATAATTTTTCTGTAATTGATGTCATAGCCTGTTAACTGATGATAACTGGAATACTAATGTTCCTTATGGAGAGGGTGAGCAGTGAGAGTGAGAGCATATGTAGCATTATGGTCAGTGCATGAGTATTATCAGCAGAACAACTCAACCTGCTTCCATTGTGATGTTTTCTGTCTGTTAGCTGCTTTCAGTATCAGAATCCTCTTCTCGAAATAGTGTTTTATGATGCTATTATTCATATGATCCTTAACATCACCTTAGCTGCATTCATTCAAACACTTGATAGTTCCATGGAATCCCTACACTGCAGCAAGAGACCATTCAGCCCATCAAGTTTGCACCAGCTCTTCAACAGTGCATCTTACCCAGTTCCTAACCTCAGCTATTTACCCCGCTAATCCACCTAACCCACACATCTTTAGACACTAAGGGGCAATTTAGCATGGCCAATTCACCTAACCTGCGCATCTTTGGAGTGTGGGAGAAAACCAGAGCACCCGGAAGGAAAGCCACGCAGGCACGAGGAGAATGTGCAAACTCCACACAGGCAGTGACCTGAGCCGGGAATCGAACCTGGGAAGCTGGCGCTGTGAGGCAGCAGCATGCAGCCCGCTTTAACCTGACATTATCTGAAGATTTTCCTCTCGTTTTAAGTTAGAAGAAAATTGTTGGGAAAATTACAGTGCCAGATTCTGGGGTTCTGGTGAAGCAAGCATCCATGAATTATTGAGGCTATAGAATGTTTATCACTGCTTCTGAGTTAAAGCTACAGATAAAAACTAAAGGCTGTTGAATTTGCTATGCCTTTGATAAGGGATTATTTGCTGTCAACATACAGTCACTTTAAGTTATCCAGTAAGTATTTAATTGAGATTACAGACAGTATCTTGTCTCCCAGCAATACTTTTCATGTCTCTGATTTACCAGTCAAATAGAATAAGGTACATCAAAAGACAGGGCAAAGCCATTGACATATCTTTTGAAGCCAGAATGAGTCACCAGTTGGCTGAATAATTGACTGTGATTGATTGTACAGTGCATTGCTTATTCTGGAAGTATCCGCAAAACTCGATCCACTTTATCTAATGAGGATATTCATGGCAATAAAAAGCACATACACTGTTACATTGCTTGTCAGCAAGCCCTCAACAAATCATGATGGATCGGAACATATGATAATGGCTGGCATCTTAACAAAACCTTGCCAACACTAATGAGGTTCGAAAGTGGTCTTGTTTGTCCAATAAAGATGTGCAGTTAGGTGGATTGACCATGCTAAATTGCCCCTTGAGATCATAAGACATAGGAGCAGAATTAAGCCACTCGGCCCATTAATTCTGCACCGCCATTCAATCTGGGCTGCTATTTTTCTCATCCCCATTCTCCTGCTTTTTCCCCTTAACCCCTGATCCGCTTATTAATCAAGAACCTAGCTATCTCTGTCTTAAAGACACTCAATGAACTGGCCTTCACAGCTTTCTTTGGCCAAGAGTTTCACAGATTCACCACTGTGTCAAAATGTAAAAATGTCAAAATTCATACTTAGTGTCCAAAGATGTGTAGCTTAGAGGGTTAAGTGGGATTAATGTGTGGGGTTTCAGGCTTAGGGCAGGATGTGGGCCTGGGTAAGATGCTCTGGGCCAAATAGCCTCCTTCTGCACTGTTAGGATTCTGTGATTCATGTCAGACGCACTAGAAAGGCCACCATTTATTGCCTATTTGTGGTTACTCTGAGCGTGATACAGCTAAATGGCTTACCAGGCCACTTCAGACCATCACAAATGTGATGTGAGGAAAAGCTTTTTCACACAGCGAGTGGTTCGGGTCTGGAATGAGCTACCTGGTACTGTGGTGGAGGCAGGTTCAATCCAGGCATTCAAGAAGGCATTGAATGATTACTTTAATGAAAACAATGTCGGGTACAGCGAAAAGGCAGGGGAATAGCACTAAGTCATGTTGCTCTTTTGAAGAACTGGTGGAGACACGATGGGCTGAGTGGCCTCCTGTGTTGTAACAATTCTGTGATGTTGATGAGTGACTGGAGTCACATATAGACTGGATAAGGGCTCCAGGATTGTGACCCTAGTAACGGAGCTGCTACCCTATTCGAAGGTGGTGGGGTAAACCGCCATTCTGGAACATAATCGAAGATGACCCCTCAGTGCAATACCTTTATTTCTCCTTCCATTCTGCACGGGAAATGCTTCAAAGTGAACCTAGATATAAAGTAATACATACAATGTTTCAGTGTCTGAGTCCCTCACAACTGACTGGCCTGAATACCCAACAATAACCATGAAGTTACGGATGAAACTTTGGTGTTTGAATTTATCTAGGTAAAAGATCAGCAGCAGTAGGTTGGATCTCCGCTGCATTTATTCCTTGGGTTGTGGATTGTATCCAAAACTACAGGTCCAAAGTAAAACTTGCTTCTTCTCTCCATTCTGTCTGTGAAACGCCCCGTACATTGTGCCAACCTTTGCCCACTTCTGAGCTCCCATCTTCTGTGCTGACGGAACATCTAGTCAACCAGTAGAGGTAAGTGGACCCAGTGGGAAGCCCGAGGATTCTCCAATAGCATCTTGACCTTGGGCTAGATTGTGCTACCTGGCACAATGGCCTCAAATATTTTCTTCAGCCCCTTCATTCATACCCAAGGAAGACCATGTGGCCCATTCGGGGGTGGTGGTGGTCTGGGCTGTTTTTTCATATCAGCTATGGTGACAGAGGCTGTACCCACTTTCCTTAGAAGCAGCTTAAGAGGCAGCTCTTCAATCTTGTGACACTAATAAATAAATAAATAATCTGTCCACCAGAGAAAAGCTTTTCTCTGGTATACAGATTAGTTTAGCTTATTTATTAGTGGCACGAGTAGGCTTACATTAACACTGCAATGAAGCCACTGTGAAAATCCCCCAGTCGCCACACCCTGGTGCCTGTTCAGATACACTGAGGAAGAATTTAGCCCTTTCAGAGCCCCCTTGGCACTCCTCCTGTCATCTGCCCCCTTGGCACTGCCAGGAGGCAGTGCGATGGTGCCAGGGGGCAAAACGCAAGCTGCAAACTCTCATCCCCTGCGACCTCTAGAAACCTCCGTGCCACCAGTGATTGGTTTTCGCTATTGTAAACCAGTAGTGATTCACCCCGGCGTGATGGAAGGATATGGTGTGGGCAGAAGCTATGGCATAAAGCCCTTCTTTCATATTAAAATATCTGTACATTCGTGTAAATCAGGTTCACACATTTCTGGGCTGCTAGGTTGCACCTTGGGTCTTTAATGTATATTCCGAAGAACAACGGTCTTTGATCACAAGGTGAGAATTTTAAAATTGAGAGATTAAAATGCCTTAAAATATTTCCTTTTTTTCAAGTTTCTGCATGAACCCAGGTTACTGTTGGTGTTGGAGTTATGTCAGTGTCACTTTGTTAATTCAAAGTAAGAACTGTTTCAAAAAACCCAGAGAGATCTATTATTTAACTGCAAACCATTTGTTCTGTCCCATGCCCATATTTTTCTTTTGTTATATCTACTGTCGGCCCAACATACAAAACTAGATCATTGAATCACAGAATCCCTAAAGTGCAGAGGAAGGCCATTTGGCCCATCGAGTCTGCACCAACTCTCTGACAGAGCAACCCATTCAGATCCTAGTGCTGTATCCCCACTTACTTACCCCACTAATCCTCTTATTAAGTGGCACGGTGGTACAGTTGTTAGCATTGCTGCCTCACAGCACCAGGGACTCAGGTTCAATTTCTGGCCTGGGCACTGTCTGTGCGGAGTCTGCATGTTCTCCCCATGTTTGCGTGAGTTTCCTTTGGTTTCCTTCCACAGTCTGAGAGGCGTGTTGGTTAGGTGCATTGGTCATGCTAAATTCTCCCTCAGTGTACCCGAACAGGTGCTGGAATGTGGCAACTAGGCGATTTTTACAATATCTTCATTGCAGTGTTAATGTAAGCCTACCCGGCTTGGGTCACTGTCTGCGCAAAGTTTGCACATTCTCCCCATGTCTACATGGGTTTTCTCCAGATGCTCCAGTTTCCTCCCACAGTCTGAAAGATGTGCTAGTTAGGTGCATTGACCCGATGAGGTGCCAGAATGTGGTCAATAGGGGAATCTCACAGTAACTTCATTACACTGTTAATGTAAGCCTTACTTGTGACAAATAAATAAACTTCTAAAACTTTGTGACACTAATAAATAACTTCCACATCTTTGGATACTAAGAGGCAATTTAGCATGGCCAATCCACCTAACCTCCACATATAAACACCAGGATCATAGAACGTTACGGCACAGAAGGAGACCATTCGGCCCAGCATTACTGTGCATGCTCTTTTTCAAAAGTTACTGAAATAGTAGCACACCCCTCCCCCTTGTTATGTAAATTTTTACCCTACCAAGGTTTAAGGCAAATTTTAAATAATCCAAGATCAGTTATCTTTTTGCTCTGTATTATAAATGATCTGAAGTTTTAAAAGATGAAGAAAAATAAGTGTGAAAATGATAGTGCTTAAAAATGGTGGTATATGTGGATTTCACAATAAAGGGGAAGACAAAAAAGTGGGAAAATCTGAGTTTTCTTCGAGTCACGAATGAATGAATCCCTCTCTGCATTGTATCCCGATAGGCTGCAGTGCCGCTCCGGGCCGCCTGGAGCCGCTGTTGGCGGTGGCGGCGGAAGTGGGGCGCTTCCCGGCATGCAGCAGCCAGTCCTTCGCCCCCGGAAGCAGATGATGGCGAGGTGCCCGGATGGCGGGATGAGTGTCCGGCTGAGCGCCGACATGATCAAACATTACGAGGCGCTGGATTTCCAGTTCTGCGATGAGGTCGGGAAGTACGAGAAGCTGGCGAAGATTGGGCAGGGCACCTTCGGGTGAGGCTGGTGTGGGGAGCCGGGGCTTCGGGGACGGATGGGGCACTGGGAGGGAGGAGGGGGATGGATGGGAGTACTGGGAGGGAGGAGGGGGATGGATGGGGCACTGGGAGGGAGGGGAACGGATGGGGTACTGGGAGGGAGGGGAACGGATGGGGTACTGGGAGGGAGGAGGGGGACAGATGGGGCACTGGGAGGGAGGAGGGGGACGGATGGGAGTACTGGGAGGGAGGAGGGGGATGGATGGGGCATTGGGGGGATGGATGGGGCATTGGGAGAGAGGAGGGAGATGGATGGGGCACTGGGGGAGCAGGGGGATGTATGGAGCAGGGGGATGGATGGGGCACTGGCCTGGAGAAGGGGAGAAATGGGGCACTGAGGGAGTGAAGAAGCACTGGGATGAAGATTGGGGACTAGGGAAGGATATGGCCCTTTCCAGGCTTGTTATTGTTACTTGGACGGTGCAATCTAAGGAGGATCTGGGTTCTGAGGGAGTTTGGAGAGCTGGGACATCTGTACAGGGCCTGCTCCTGTCTGAAGCTTTTGCATTTCTCTGGCACACTCAGAACATCCCAAAATGCTTCATAGCTAATGGATTGCTTCCAGTGGCTCCTCTTGATACAGTTCTTGTACCTCAGTCCACTTGGTCCACTCCAATTCTCTGCATCTTTGACAAAGTATTTCCGTATTCATCTCCTTAATGTGACTCTGTCAACTTTTATTTGAAATTAACGCTCTGAAATGCATCAGGGTACTTGCCATGTGAAAGATGCCATATGAACGCAAGTTGTCTTTGATGGATGGAGTGTAACGTGGGAAAATGTGAACATGTCCACTTTGGTAAGAATATTAGAAAAGCAGGGTATTATTTAAACAGAGCGAGATTACAGAATTCTGCAGTGCAGAGGGATCTGGGCGACCTTGTTCACGATTGACGATAAGTTGATAAACAGATACAGCATATAGTTAGGAAGGTAAATGAAATGTTAGCCTTTATTTCAAGAGTTAGGGTGTAAAATTATCAAAGTTTTGTTGTACAAGGTATTGGTGACTCTACATCTAAAGGACTATGTAGAGTTTTGGCCCCTTATTTATGGAGGTTGGAACTTGCACTGGAGGCAGTTCAGGTGACATTCAGAAGATTGATTCCTGGGATGAATGCGTTGTTTTGTGAAAAGTTTGAGCGGTTTGGACCCTACTCACTAGAGTTTAGAAGAGGAGGTGATATTGAAATATGTAAGATTCTGAGGTTTGTCAGACAGATTCGAGGGACCTGATGTGTCATTTCAGAATGTGGGTCTCCTGTTTCAGATGGAGCTGAGAAGGAATTTCTTGTCTCAGTGGGTTGTGAATCATTGGAATTCTCTGCCCTGCATCATTAAGTAAATTCAAAGCTGAGATAGACAGGCTTTTGATTGAGAAGGGAGTCAAAGGTTGTGAAGGGGTGGGCTGGAAAGTGGCATTGAAACCACAATCGAATCAGCCTTGATCTTATTGAATGGCGGAACAGCTTCAATAGCCTCCTCTCTATTTAGTATTGTGGTCACTTGGATATTTCCACTCAGCTGGCTAAATAACACCAAAATGGTCTTGTGTGTGTGTCTCTGTATGGGTGGCGGCTGTAGATTGTAAACAGTGGTGGGTGGAAACCTAAACCAACCCCTAACTTCCTGAGTATGGCTGTATCCTGAGCCTTTGGTTGAGTCATCTTCCCCTTCTCACTGTGCTGGTGAGTGGCTATTTCTTCAGACTGTGGAGAAATTTTTTGCATTTGGTGTTCCCCAAGGGTTGGTATTAGGACACTGCTCTTTTTTGGTGTGAGCTGAAGCAGGGGTAAACAACACAATTGCAAAGATTGTGGGTGGCATAAAATTTGGAAATGTAGTAAACGATTAGAATCCCTACAGTGCAGGAGGAAGCCATTTGGTCCATCGAGTCTGCACTGACCACAATCCCATCCAGCCTCTAATCCTGTAGCTCCACATATTTACCCTGCTAGTCCCCCTAACATGAGGGCCAATCACCCTAGCCCGCACATCTTTGGACTGTGGGAAGAAACCTATGCAGATACGAGGCGGGGCGGGGGAGGGGGGGGGCAGCAGCAACAGATGAAATGAGCAGATGTGTGGCTGATGAAAGCGTGAAGTTACATTTAGGGATGCAGAAACTGTCTCTTGTGCCACGAGGGAAACTAATCGGAGGACATGCATTCAAGGAAATTGACAAAGGAACACAAAGAGAAAATTGATGCAGTGAGGTGTTGTGGAGTGAAATGAATTGCCTGAATCGCCGGGGAAAGCAGCTTCAATGGTGACTTTTAAAAAAGGAATTGATTAAAAACTTGAAGGGGGAGAAATTGCAGGGTTAGTGAGAAGGAGCAGGGTTGAGAGAATTGAATTGCTCTTAAAAGACCATGCATGAGCATGTAACCTCTTGTCATAAGTGAGGGGGGGAGGTTAAAATGAAATAGGAAGTGAGTAACTGTATATAAGATAATATTTTGTGTTTTGTCCCTTTATTGAATCTCCCATTGTTAAACTGCAGTTTTAACTGGGGCTTTCTCTCAGATGTTGGTGCACACAATTGTTTTCAATATGTTCAAGTTTCTTTTGGGAGAGTTGCCAACCGGCTCATGTAATTCGAGGTCAAGAGGGAGTGTTGAGATGATTCACCAGGATGCTGTCTGGGATGGAACATTTAAGTTATGAGGAGTTTGGGTAGGCTTGGGTCGTTTTTGTTTGAACAGATCTGATTGAGGTGTACAAGATTATAAGGGGCATGGACAAAGTGGATAGGGAGCAGTGCCCCCTTAGTTGAAGGGTCCATCACAAGGGATATAGGTTCAAGGTAAGGGACAGGAGGTTTGGGGGGGATGTGAGGAAACCCTTTTTTACCCAGAAAGCAGTGTGGTCTGGAATGTGCTTCCTGGGAGAATGGTAGAGGTGGTTTGCCTCACATTCTTTAAAAACTACCTGAATGAGCACTTAGCACATCATTATATTCACGCCATTAGGGCAAGTGCTAATAAATGGGATTAGATGGAGTTGTGTCGATGTAGACTCGATGGACTGAAGGGCCTGTTCTGCACTGTCTGATTTATGATTCTAAGAATGGAGGTTTTATGGATTACTGAAGTTTGTTGTGGGTTAATATATTTATGGATGATGTTCTTGGAAACAAATTGCTCTGATTGACTGACTTTGGTGTGTCTTTTTTTTGAATGATTGATTGCTAAATCCTTATCTAAATATTGAAGGGGTTGGTGTAAAAGATCCATACAAAAGGAATGGGGGGAGGTCAGATGAAGGGAGGTTTAGAAATCTAAAGATAAAATCAAAGGCGATAGAGCAGTGTAGTGATTTGGAAAGACAAACATGGGGCAGGAAAGGCCAGGGAGTTTAACAACAATGGTGCATCAGCAACTAAGGTCCACGTAAAGGGCAACATTAAAAATGTAAAATTAATAGCTCTTTATCTGAATGAACAAAGCATTCTGAACAAGGTCAGTGAATTAGCAGCACAAATAAAGAAACATGGGTTTGATAGAATTGCCATTACAGAGATTAACAAAGAACAGCACAGCACAGGAGACAGCCCCTTCAGCCCTACAAGCTCGCACCACCCATTTTAACACTCAGTGAGTGCCTTATTCAAGCCTTTCGTCCGTTGTAGACGTTTTTGTCTACCTCTAGTGGACTCCACAATTAGTTGCAAAGTGACCAAGATTGAGAAATAATTATTCTAGAGTTGTGAAAAGACAGACAGAATGGCAAAGGGAGAGTTGCCTTGATAAAGGATTTTTTGAGAACAGAAATGATCTTGGCCCAGAGGATCAGGAATAGGATCAGTATGGGTGATGATTAGGAACGACTAGGCTCAGGAAACATTGGGAGAGAATAGTTGGGAGATAATTGGAGTTTGTAACAAAGGCTGTGTAATAGTCATGAGGGACTTCACGGGACTTAGTCTTCGGATAGACTGTATGGATCAAATTGACAAGGGCGGTCTGGAGTTTGTTGAATGCTCTCATAGTAACTTCCTACAACAATGTGTTCTAGAACCAACTAGTGTGGAGCTATTTTTAGATCTAGTATTGTGTGAGGAGACATGGTTAGTTAGTGATTTCATTGAAAAAAGTGATCACAATACAATTAATTCTATATCAAGTTTTAGAACATAGAACATTACAGCGCAGAACAGGCCCTTCGGCCCACGATGTTGCACCAACCAGTTAAAAAACAATGACCCTCTAACCTAAACCAATCCCTTTCCATCCATAAACCTATCCACGGATCTCTTAAACGCCCCCAAACGAGGCGCATTTACAACTGCAGCAGGCAGGGCATTCCAATCCCTCACCACCCTCTGGGTAAAGAACCTACCCCTGACATCCGTCCTATAACTACCCCCCCTTAATTTAAAGCCATGCCCCCTCGTGCTAGCTTTCTCCATCCGAGGAAAAAGGCTATCACTGTCCACCCTATCTAAACCTCTAATCATCTTATATTTTTCAATAAGATCCCCTCTTAGCCGCCTTCTTTCTAATGAAAACAACCCCAAATCCCTCAGTCTCTCCTCAGTCTTTTAGAACAACAATCTTGAATCCAAAACAAAGATCTTAAACAAGGCTAATTACTTAGAAGGAGGGGGAGCTGGATAAGGTAGGTTGGGTAAATAGACTGAAAGGTATGGCAGTAAACAAGCAGTGGGAAACATTTCAAGACAAACTTTGTCCTGAATGGAGCCAGAGGAAATATGGATAATAAATCTCCTCCACTTGACCGGGTCCATCGCAATTTCCTAAATGTACTTTACCAGGTCTTCTTAGACCAGCCCTGTCGTGATTTGGTGGTGGTGACAATTTTACTGCCAGTCTGGCAAGACAAATATCCAGGAAGTGAAATACATGTCCTGCCACTCAGTGGTCACAAGGTCCTGCATGCAGCTCCAACTGGTTTTCTATAGCACTTCGTTGGTGATGCTGTCTCTTCATCTGTTGTGGGCAGCACTGGTGAAAGATGTCTATCGCATGTGACATCTTTGCTGTCTCACTGGCATAGATTGCAGCTGTACTATCGTGGACATGTGGAGTCACAGTTTCATGGCTGTGTTGATGGTGTTGAATGTCTAGTGTCTGTGGAGCTTCTGGAAGACCAATGCTACTTTGTCCATTTGGATGTGAGCGCAATCTCCATATCATCCTCCCTGGAATTGTTGCTTCCCACGTAAGGAAGTGCTTGATGATTTTGATGTTCCATTGCCAATGATGGGAGGAGTATCTCCTTGATGTCCTGCAGCCATCACTGTCTTGGTCATCTTGCAGCTGATGCAGAGCCACATTGGTGCAACTATTATCAAGACTGTTGGTCATGTCTGGGAGCCTGTGATTCTTTAACCAGCAAGGCGATGTCATCAGCGAAATGCAGGCCCATCAGCTGGTGCTGTTGCCACAGGATACCAAATTCTACACTTACCATCATGGCAAAATCAGTAACCAAGAGAAAAAGCAGTGGGGAGAATATATAACCTTGTCGTGCTCCTGTGGTGATGTTGAAGGAGTCCATGATGCCTCTGCAGTCCTGATGTAGCAGCGCGAGCTGGGGTATTAGGCTTTTAAGATGTTAATATAGCATTCCACAATGCCATAAGGCCTTGCGATGTACTCAGGTGACTGCGGATTGATGCTATCCAAAGCCTTGCATTCAGAGAAGTTGATAAGCGGTTTCCGATATTTTAGGCTTTGTTCTGTGATCTGCCAGCCCAGAAACCTGCTTATCCCTCATGAAGAGTACTGTCTACTTCTGCTTTCATTACATGCTGAAATCCATGTGACGTCAGTGTTATGCAAGTCCAGTTGCAGTCACTGAGGTTTTCTATTTTCTGGTAGTTTGACGTTTACTCCTTGCCTCCAGTTATCTGCAACCCAGGTCTTGTTGAACTGGTCTGTGAGCTTTGTGTGTAGGTGCTCTCATCATGTTTCAATAGCTCTGCTGGTATATCATCTATCCTAGTTGCCTTGTTGTTTTTCAGATACTTGATAGCTCTGTGCTGTCCTTGAATTCAAATGTGAGGCTGAGTTGATTGACGACCTCCCAAAAGTGTTCCAGCTCCCCTGCCACACGCACCTCTATCATTAACATCTTATCGTCCTTGCCTTTGTTTGCTGTGGTGGTGTTGCTTTTTGAACTAGTCAGTTCCTGTGCAGTACCTTGGAGCTGCCTCCATTTACTGCTTCTTGTGCCTTGCTGTTTCTTTACTCTATTCTCGCTCATCTCCTATAGTTCTTCCTCTATCCAGTCTTCTATACTTGTTGTCTATGTTCGGTGTTCTTTCCCTGGTTCCTCTTGCTCTTCTTCATCAGTCAACTTCTGCCTTGGGTCAGTGATCCAACATTCTTTGGTGATTAGTTCACCTGATGATGACGCTTTAATCTTTAAGCTTTGAAGATTTCCCACTGTTGCTCAGTGTTCCCTGACTTCATAAGTACTTTGGATCTGTTGGAGATGGTCAGCTGGAAGTGTGACGTGTCTGTGTTCTTGTCCTTCCGTTTCTGCATTGCAAACAGCCTTCATGACTTCATGATTGTTGCCTTCTTCAGCTTCAGGTGGATGTTGCCTAACACAAGGTTGTGACCCAATCCTAAATAGCACCCCGATACATGCAGACATCTTGTTGGGATGTCCTCCATCTACTGCTGATGCATATGTAATCAATCTTGTCAGGGTGCTTTCGGCATCAGTGAAATGTAATGGACAGGCCAAGGATGGATCAGCACTGGGGACCTGACGATCCTGTACTCTGGACAAGAAGAACACCAGTGGAATTGAGCTCATACTCAACAGATGCTCAGTACAAGTGTAAGCAAGGTGGAAGCCAGTAGCCATCACGTCTTCACCATCAGAGTCCACACAAGGCGCACACCAAAGTCACTATTGTGCAAGTTTCTGTACCAGCTGAGGCAGACACAGGAGGTGGGAGATGAAGCAACTGCAGGACAAACTGTTTAAGGCACCCAGCTATGATAACAAGCTACCGATTGGTGACCTCAATGTGGTAGTGAGGGACGGAACAGTATGACCGGGCCCCATGGTCAGCAAGTCTGCTCGTTGGAAATGACAGGCATCCGCTGGCCTTCTGCAAAAGTAAACATTTAAAGAAATGATTCAAAATTTTCAACAAAAAACACATTCCATTAAAAACCAGAAATGTTGTACAAGAGATCCATTTGCAGCGTTCTAGAGAAGTTAGCGATAGTAAACGATTAAAGGCAGCACTTAGGTAGTGTTTTAGATACGAGCAAAGGGCAACTAAAAAGTTAATAAGGGACAAAGAATGAGAATAAATAAACCAGGAACTTTGAAATAGATTGTAAGAGCTTTTACAGGAATATAAAAGCGATTTTTGATTGGGAATCAGGGGTGGTACGGTGGTTAGCACTGCTGCCTCAAAGCGCCAAGTTCGATTCCCAGCTTGGGTCGCTGTCTATGTGGAGTCTGCACAATTCTCCCTGTGTCTGTGTGGGTTTCCTTCGGATGCTCCAGTTTCCTCCCATCCTACAAAGATGTGTGGGTTAGGTGGATTGGTCATGCTAAATTGCCTTATAGTGTCGGGGATTAGCTAGGATAAATACGTGGGGTTACAGGGATAGGGCCTGGATTGTGGTCGGTGCAGACTCGATGGGCTGAATGGCTTCCTTCTGTACTGTAAGATTCTAGGAAGGCAAAAACATGTTGGTATTTATTGCAAAGGGACTAGAGTGAGAACAAGGAAATCTTCCTACAATTGTGTAGAGATCTGGTAATACACCACTTGGAGCACTGAGCATAGTTTTGGTCTCTGTACCCAAGGAAGGATATACTTGAAGGCAGTACCATAGAGGTTCACTAGATTAGTGTTTATGATGAGAAGCTAAGTTAATTGTGTCTATTCTCTCAAGTTTGGAATGCTGAGAAGCAATCTCATTGAAACATACAAGGTTTTGTTGGGGCTTGACAGGGAAGACACTGAGAGACTGCTTCCCTAGCTGGGTAATCTGGACATCGCCACAGGATAAGGAGGTGACCATTTAAGACTGAGATGAGATCACATTTCTTGATGGGTTGTTAATCTTTGAAAAGCTCTAAACCGGAAGACTGAGGACACTCCATCATTGGACATGTCCAAGGGTGATATGTATAGAGTTTTTATGTTTCATGGAGCTGAGGAATATGAGAGTGGACAGGGAAGTGCAATTAAAGTAAAAGTCAGTCATGATTGCACCTATTTGTTAAGTTATTATGATGTGATTGCTGTCCTTGTCTAACAAACCCTCCCTCGGCCAAAAATAAGAATATTCACCCAGTTCATCTCATTTGCTGTTTCTCATTTTTTGAGATGCATAGAATTGGCAGTATTTTGTTGTGAAATATTTAGGGTGTCCTCAGGAAGCACAAAGCCTTGGTGTGAATCTCTCTTTTACAGATAGACACTAACTAAACATGGTGAAACTTCAAGAAGTCCTTCTGAAGGCATTGTGTGACGGTGAGAGAATGGGCTGAATAATATCTTATTTCCTGCAATGCTTATAACACTTTGCAGTTTTACAATGAAGTTCTGCTTAGTCGAGTTCAGGACCTATAAGTATACAAAAATGTTGCCTCTTAAAATCGCTGCTTTACAAAATTGTAACTGCTCTGATCCATTTCTCTTCCTATGGAATTAGATTATTTGGCTGTAATTCTGGGAGATTCTGTTAGTCACTGGAACTTTTGGATTGATGGTGCTTTGGTTGTTTTTACAGGGAGGTTTTTAAAGCACGTCATCGACAGACGGGCAAAAAGGTGGCTTTGAAGAAGGTCCTGATGGAGAATGAAAAGGAAGGGGTATGTAGGGTTAAGTTAGCCTGGATATTAAAGTTAATATTGTCTCCTTTGAAAGCCTGGTGATGGGTTGAGTCACAGTAGTGTGACATTTGTGTATGTTGACTCTACTGGTTTCAACATAATAGGCTGTGGCTCATGTTTCTTCGCAACTAAGGGCACTGATCTCCCTTGCTACCTCACTGAGTCAGAGGCTAGGATTTCTACAGCGAGTCACTTCCTTTCTGATTCACTGTAAACCATCTTCAAGGCATAAAGTGTAATGGAATATTCTCCACTTGCCTGGATGAATGCAGCTTCAACAGCATTCAAGATGCTTGAGGATACAGCAGCCTAATTAATCAGCACTCCATCCACCACCTTAACCATTTGCTACCTCCATTACTGGTGCATCACATCATGGCTACAGTGCATTCCACCTACAAGATGCATTACTGCAACTAGCCATGGCTTTTTCTGTCATGGCTCCCAAACCTATAATCCCTATCCCTGGAAAGGCAAGGGTTGCAGATGCGTCGGGTTCCCGTCATCTGCACATTTCCTTCCATGTTGTACATGGTCTAACTTGAAAATATATCACAATTCCTTTATTGTTGCTGGGTCAAAATCTAGGAGTTTCCTTTCTAACAGTACAGTTAAGTAGCTACACCACACTGACTGCAATGGTTCAAGAATGCGGCTCACAAATACCTTCTTGGGGCAATTGAGGATGGGCAGTAAATGCTTCCTTTACCAGTGATGCTCATATCCCATTAACAAATGTTCAAAGCAGAAGAATATGAGATTGTCTTGCCAGTTACCTTCTAGCCAAGAGTAGAAATTCTAAGCCTTGACCCATTAGAGGGTTGTATCCAATTCTCTCGTCCATTTCCACTTCCAACCCTATTTTATGTGCCAGGCCTTGGGCTCCATGTGGGCCAGTACAGCACGAGGCAGGCCTTTATCAATTGCACTCTCTACATGCTGCTGCAGGGATTTTTATTTATTATAATTGGTCCTTCTGTTTATTTGTGAACAATATTCCTGTAATTTGCACTTTCTTATTGTAATGTAACAGCCCCTCCTATGTGTTGCTTTTGAATCATAGAATCCTTACAGCACAGAAAGAGGCCATTTGGCTCATCGAGTCTAGTGACCACGATCCCACCCAGACCCTATTCCTGTAACTCCACACATTTATCCTGTTAATTCCCCTGACGCTAGGGTCGATTTAGCATGGCCAATCCATCTAACCCACATATCTTTGGACCATGGGAAGAAACCGGAGCACTCAGAGAAAACCCATGCAGACATGAGGAGAACGTGTAAACTCTACACAGACAGTGACCTGAGGCCGGAATTGAACCCAGGTCCTTGGTGATGTGATGCAGCAGTGCTAACCACTTTGTTACCCTTTGGTCTGTAAATGTGAAATGGGAACCTTTTCCTCATCCATAAATCTTATTTCCAGTTCCTAGTTGTAAATTAATATTTTACTCAGTAGCTGTTAATGTGTGGAAGTATTTACACACAAGATTGTAATGCATATTCATTTTAATTTAATGTTTCTGGTAGTTTCCCATCACGGCCCTGAGGGAGATAAAAATCCTGCAACTGCTGAAGCATGAAAATGTAGTGAATCTCATTGAAATCTGCCGCACCAAAGGTAAGCTTGTTTCAAACTGCAATTCAGTGGCTTTTGGTGTATTTAGTGGTTCCTGTACTGCCAGACAATACCTTGGTCTTCCTGTTGCAATTAGCTGTAACGTGTATAGCAGTTGGTGTGCAAGTTTCATGGAATAAGTTCATATTTTATGAACATACTTCCAGTCATATGTCCAGATATACCCTGTCCATACTCCACGTCAAGTGCTTGTCTGGCCCGACTATGCATTTGGTGAGGGAAATATCATGACATTTCTCCATCATGTTTGCTTGAATGGAGTGACTTGTTCCCCAATTTGAGTGGCCATGCTTCAGTTACAGCAAGCATGGATATTAGCTCTTTCTTTATTATATGTATATGAGCCAAACACCTTACTAGCTTGGGAACAATGTTGCCCATTCCAGCCTGTGACCTGAGTTGAAGTTCCCACACAAATTTTGGTTTTTGCCCAAATTGGAATTGTATTGCCTGTTGTTTCCTTATAATCTCTCTTGTTGGCCGAACAAAAGGAAATTATGTTCTTGTACCTGGGATGGTGGTGTTAAACCTGACAGTGATATATATTGCTGTTTAATTCCTGCAGCCACACAGTATAACCGTTACAAGGGCAGCATCTATCTGGTATTTGACTTCTGTGAGCATGACCTTGCTGGACTGCTCAGCAACGCCAACGTGAAGTTCACACTGGCAGAAATTAAGAAGGTGATGCAGATGTTACTGAACGGGCTCTACTACATTCATCGGAACAAGGTGAGAAGCAGTGAAGTGGGTGACCTCATCTGGTTTGATTTACCTTTGCTGAGTTAGTGGCTTTTGGTATAGTTAAGCCCAAAGTCTTGGTCGTGGCTACGTGGTTAATCAAGCACTGTAAAGCTAAGTACGTTCTGCTTTTTTAATATCTTTCTACGTAAAAGGAATTGGAGCTCTGGTAAATGGGGATTATTTCAATAACAAGAGAGTCAAGGTTCTTGGGTATAGGCAGAATGTTCAGATCAGTCGTAGTCTTATTGAATGGTGGAATGGGTTTGAGGGGTTGAATGGCCTACTCGTAGTTTGTGTGTCACATCATTAAGGTGTTGGTTAAGTTTGAGTCTTTAACAGGCAAATTGTGTAACACTAGGCAGCATCATTGAACTGCGGAGGGTTGTGTTTTAAATGAGAATCTCAGGTCAAACTACACAGAAATTTCTGCTCAGGATCCTGTCTTTGGAGAAATAAATACTCATGCAAATTACTCTGATGCCATTTGCTTTATGCTGATATTTGCATTTTCCCTCCAGATCTTGCATCGAGATATGAAAGCAGCCAACGTCCTTATCACTCGGGATGGTGTGCTGAAACTGGCTGACTTTGGTCTAGCTCGAGCATTTAGCCTGGCCAAGAATAGCCAGCCGAACCGCTATACCAACAGGGTTGTGACACTGTGGTACCGGCCACCGGAGCTCCTGCTAGGTGGGTTACCTCAAACTCTACCAAACGTGACCAACTTGGCCAGAATACGCCATGGTGATAATAACACCATCTGCCCTCGGGGTTCATGGGTAAATATTTGCAGGGAATGGGGTGTGTGCAGAATATCATTGTGGACCCTGTGACCTTCCAGGTTCCCTTACCCTCTCAACTTATAGGTTTTGAAAGCTGAACTTTGGCGTTGCCTAATCATAATAACTGACCATAACTTGTCATCAAATCACTTCAATCTTGGAGGACATTAGCTTTGGGTTATGAATGTATTAAATAATTTGTCTCTCCCCAGCTCAAGTTACTATGTTGAAGAAGTGATAGAAGTTTAATAAACCTTTATTTAAAAGTAGATACATATCATGGTTTGTATTGTAATGTGTCAGTGTGTTACTTTTGCTACGTGGTCACAAGCTGTGACTTGTCTTCCTGTTCAGCACATGGTTAGGCACCGTTCCATGACAGGCTGTTTAGAATCAGTAAAAAGTCTGACAACACCAGGTTTTAGTCCAACCGATTTATTTGATAGTAAACTCACAAACTATCAAATAAATCGGTTGGACTAAAACCTGGTGTTGTCAGACTTTTTACTGTGTTTACCCCAGTCCAACGCCGGCACATCCACACCATGTTTAGAATCAGTCATAGACACCATGTATTTTAAAGAACATAAATGTTTGACAGAACGCTGAATATTTAGGACTTGTGTGGTCTCCATGACAGGTGAAAATACTAATTATGGAGCAGAATTTGATGGTGTGCAAACCTCTTGTAGCTAAGAGAGATTTGTATCAAGTGGGACCTTTTCATATTTTCCCTATAGTTTTTCCAGGTGGTGTTGACTCTGTTGGGGCATAGTGTTGGAGGATGGTTTTTCACTGCCTGAAAAAGGGTGATAGAACCAGAAACATTCATTACGTTTAATAAGTATTTAGCTATGTGCATGAAGTGCTGTAACCTACAAGACTATGGATCAAGAAGGATGGGTTGTATAACACTTTTCTTTGGCTGGTGTAATGATTGTTTTTGCAGCCAAGCCAAGGAATAACGTTAAACCATAATGGATTTTAGGTTAGTTATCCTGTAATTACTTGCTTGAATTACTCTACTTTTGTATGAATGTTTGATATAGAATCCTTACAGTGCAGGAGGAAACCATTTGACCCATTGAGCCTACACCAACAGCAATCCCACCCAGGCTCCATCCCCATAACCCCATGTATTTATCCTGCTAATCCCCCCAACATTAAGGGTCCATTTAGCATGGCCAATCCACCTAACCTGCACATCTTTGTAGGTTTGTAAATCTCTAGTTTGGTGCTGCAGAGTTAATGGAGGCCTGGAATATATCTTCCATCGTATCGTATGACCCATATAGACTTAACATTAATTCTGTTTCTCTCTCCGCAGATGCTGCCAGACCTGCTGAGTTTAACCAGTATTTTCAGGTTTTATTTCAGATTTCCAGTATCTGTGGTATTTTGCATTTAGATAATTACCCTGCTTTGTTCAACTCAAACTAAACAGATTGACTGTGGTCATGGCATTATCCTGAGGAATGAACCAGGAATGACTTCTCTAAGCTTTTGTTTGGTTGGGTACAGTAAGAAATCTCAACACCAGGTTAAAGTCAAACAGCTTTATTTGGTATTGCGAGCGTTCAGTGCGCTGCTCCTTCATCAGATGTATGGAAGAGGGGGGAGCAGTGCTCCAAAAGCTCGTGATTCCAAACTTCAACTTGGTGTTGTGAGACTCCTCACTGTGCCTACCCCAGTCCAACACCAGCATCTCCACATCTTTGTTTAGTTGAAAAAAGCTTAGAGTGTGGATGTTTTCCTCCTGTCTGCAAAAGACAGGGCCTGTCTAAACTTGAACAAAGCTGGGCAGTTAACTGTTTCATGCTGCATTCACCATGGCAATGCCTCAACCAATCAGCACTCTCTACTCATGCAGTGCGAATTGTTGTTCTCACGTTACTGTTGGTAATTTCTTGAACCATCATGATGTATGCCAGAAGTTGGCTTGTGTTCCCTAATCAAATGAAAGAATAATTGAGGCAGGGCAGCAGCTATCTAATAATCCTTACGGGAAGTGTCCATGGATTCATAGAATCCCTGCAGTTCAGAAGGATGCCATTCGGCCCATCAAGTCTGCACCGACAAAAGTCCCACCCAAGCCCTATCCCTGTAACCCCATGTATTTACCCTGCTAATCCCCCTGACACTAAGCGCCAATTTTAGCATGGCCAATACGTCTAATCCAGGGGAAGAAACCGGAGCACCTGGAGGAAACCCATGCAGACATGGGGAGAATGTGTAAATTCCAAACAGACAGTTACCCAAGACTGGAATTGAACACAGGCCCCTGGTGCTTTGAGGCAACAGTGCTACCCACTGTACCACTGCACACCTTTGTGTTGGATAGAATTGGGATGAGCTGTGACATCTGTGTGGGAGATTGGTCTGATGGCATTCAATGTGTGGGCTTGCATGTGAGGACAATGGCCCGGGTGGGATAAAAGGGCTACCTGTGTCCTGGGGATCTTATCTCAGCATCTTGACTGGAGAGTAATGCACTAGGAAGTAGAGCAGCCCTGCAAGTTGCCCTCTGCTTCATCATTAATCATATTATTCATCCATCTTTGCCCTCCAACACAGGTGAGCGAGATTATGGACCACCTATAGATTTGTGGGGAGCTGGGTGCATCATGGCGGAGATGTGGACTCGAAGTCCTATAATGCAGGGCAACACAGAACAACATCAGTTAACCCTGATCAGTCAGCTCTGTGGCTCCATCACAGCGGAGGTAAGACCAGCAGGTTCTGGGTTAACATGCAAATCGTAGTGCTTAACTGTTCTATGTAGATGGTAGTTAAATTCAGTAATAAGTTTTCAGATGTGATGCAACTGTAAATGTATTGAGTGACCACGTAGGCAGTGCTGTAAACCTTTGCTTCTATTGCCAAAACTTTCGTTTAGTGCATTTCTGGCAAGAAGGTGCCCCTCAGCTGCAGGGAAATTGCAAGGATGCAAATGTTTTTGGAGCTTTTTTTTAGTTCTTGCAGCTGCGACAGGAACCGGATTTGAGAGTTCCAAGTATGAAGTTATGAGGAAGACTGGTGGCAACGTGTCCCAGAAGAGCCAGCATGGATTTATAAAAAGAATTATAGAATCTATAATGCAGAAGGAGACCGTTTGGTCCATTGTATCTGTATTGACCACAATCCCACTCAGGCCCTACTCCCATAACCCCATGCATTTACCCTAGCTAGACCCCTGACACTAAGTGGCAATTTAGCATGGCCAGTTCACCTAACCGCACATCTTTGGGACCGTGGGAGGAAACTGGTGCACCTGGGGGAAACCCACGCAGACACTGGGAGAATGTGCAGACCCCACACAGACAGTGACCCAAGCCAGGAATCAAACCCGGGTGCCTGTCGCTGCAAGACAGCAGTGCTAGTCATTGGGCCATCATGCCACCCCCAAAAGGCAGATAGTCCTTCACCAATCTAAATGAATTTTTTGATGAAGGAACAGAGAAGGTTAATGAAGGTGATGTGGTAGATGTTTTGACCAGGTACTATGTCAAAGGCTAATTGAGAAAATTGAGGCTTATCGAATTGGAGGGTCAGCATCCAATTGGATAAAAGATTGGCTTTAAGGACAGAAAGTAACTTGTCATGATAGATGGTTATTTTTCAGTTTGGAGGAAGACAGGATAGTGGATAATGGAGTAGAATTTCAAAATTTGCTGATACCAAACTTGGAGGACTGGTAAACAGTGAAGATGATAGGAATTGTCCGCAACAGATGATTGGCTAACATAATGAGCAGACAAGTGGCAGATGGAATTTAAAACAGGGAAATGGGCAGTGATGCATTTTGGCAAAGGGGATAGGAAGAGACAATACAGATTTAATGGCACAATTCTAAAAGAGTGCAGGAACAGAGGGACCTAGAGTGCATGTTCTTCTTAGGCAATCCCTCAAGACTGAAGGTAACTTGTATTTGGGGGCTGTTAGTCCTGAGGTCACTCAATGCCTAAAGTCCAATGCTGATCCCAGGTAGGATTTGAGGAGATGGGTGGGTGGGTACTCTGATTTTGGTTCGCTCTTTGTTTGTGCTTGGCCTTGACTGGAGTCCTGTCAGAGATATTCGAAATGGTTGATGCTTTTGCAGATGCTTTGTCACCAGTTTGGACAATCTTGAGCAAGGGATTTGCATGAATTGGGGGATGTTGCATTTTTTCAGGGAGGCATTGAGGATTGCCCTGAAACACTTCCTCTGTCTCCCTAGTAGTTGGTGCTGTGAGCTTGCTTTCGGAGTCTTGCTTCAGATATGCAGACAATGTGGTGCACTGCATTGAGCAATTGCACTGCATTGCTTATTTAAAAATGGGCGGAGGAGAAAATACATTTGGACATAATTTAAGACTTAACTACTTTGTAAGTGCATTGAAAATCAGATCAGTTGCAGGGAAAATAACTTGTATGTTAAACTGAGTGGCTTCAACAGTCTCAGAAGCCATTGATACGATATTGACAAAAGCAAATTTAATGAAAATGAAACATTTCTTTGTTTCAGGTTTGGCCTAATGTTGAAAAGTATGAATTCTACCAAAAGCTGGAATTGCCCAAAGGTCAGAAGCGAAAAGTCAAAGACCGGCTGAAGGCTTATGTGAAAGACCCTTATGCACTGGACCTCATTGACAAGCTGCTTGTGCTTGACCCTGCCCAGAGGATTGACAGTGACGATGCGCTGAACCACGATTTCTTCTGGACTGACCCCATGCCTTCTGACCTCAAAAATATGCTCTCGACGCACAACCAGTCAATGTTTGAATACTTGGCTCCTCCCAGGAGGCGTGCTAGCCACATGCCTCAGCAGTCAACCACTCAGAACAAGAACCCTGCAGCCGCCAACCAGACAGAGTTTGATCGGGTATTCTGAATGTGATGAGGAGGTTAATGAATCGAAGAAACAGATTATTTTATTTATATGATGGTGCCATATTCAAGGTCTTATGATTGAAAAAATATTGAGCAGTCTATGCATTAATTGTGCCTATTACTGATCAGTTGTTGATACCTTGGCAGCAGTACGTCTTCAGGAATCAAAAGCTAAACAGGGTCCAGAAATGACATTGAGATTCTGTTGGGTTAACCTCGGGTTCATTTGATATTTGCCTCCCCCTGCCCCCCAACCGCATCAGTTTAGAATTGTTGTAGAGTTGCTTCAATATTATCTTCCTGTTCATACCTTAGGCAATATGGCTGGCTCAGTGCGTGGGCTGGCAGTGGAAGGTTAGGGCATAGGTTTGTTCCCTGATCTCCGAGGAATGAGTTGCCTGCCTATTGAGCTCTGATACACAGGGAATGAGGGAAAAATCCAACAGTGGACTGTGACTAGCTTGCCCCCTCATACTGGTCATGAGAAGCTCGGAACTTGGGAGAGGCAGATAGGGAAGATTTATGATTTATATTCATTTAATTTTACTGTGGATCGAACACTCGGATCTTTGAATGCCAGGACAGTTGCTTTTTAAAGATATATATCTGTACTGAATTATTTGGAAACTGCATTCAGAAATACTTATCAGGGTAAAGCACCACTGCATCGTCCATCAATGAGAGCACCTTGATGGGGTGGTGTTTCCCTAAAACCAAAAATAGCCTGAAATTTGCTACCCTTCAAGGAATCTATACTGTCAATGGGGTTGTGCTACACTTTTGTTGAAGGTATTTTTTTAAAAAATATTTTTAATTATAGTAAAGTGTGTTTTTCACAGGACAGCTGTTGCTTCAGATTTGTAGTTACTGCCATTTTGTGATGCATTCCATTTGTGATGATGGGTTTCTGATTTCCTGTTCAAATGTTGCCTTGTGCCTTGCTCCTGATAGTCCATCCACCAGTCTGCCTGTAGCTGGATGAAGGTGAATTGAGCAGGTTGAGTTTGTTCTTTCAAGTTGTCAATTTAATTTTGATCTCAGTGTTTTGACCTCCCCACTCCCCAACCTTCTCTTTCCCTTCAGAACCCCCCCCACCCCCCCAACCAAATCAAGTTGATGCAGTGGTGACCCTTGTCTGGGTCTTGTGATCAGAAGAATGTCCACTTTCCCCCTTGTGTGAGTGCACCAGTCAGAAGATGGTCATCTGGCCAAAAGTATTGCACTCTAGTCTAGACTAATAGGGAGACCTCATGAAGATGCAGAACTACTTTTGAATTGGTGTATTTGGAGTCTAGTGATGTTGGTCAACCTGTTTATATCAAACAGAAATCTTGTTTAAGAACTCCCCTTATTGCAATTTAATTAATGATCCAGACTTCTGTTAATGTCAGGAGATCAAATTGGTCACAGGCCATGTAAAATATTTCTTTGTTATCATTGGTACTGCAGGTATTTTGTCTCTGAGTATATTCACATTGCAATGCTGCAATATCAATTAAACGCAGCCCTGAGCAAGTTCAGGAAACACAGTTAGTGTGCAATTCTTCAGTATAAGCAATTTCAGCAGAAAAATTCTGTTACATTGTGCAGTGCAAGATTAGCAAAATGTTTAGCATTTTGTGATGAAGTATATCAGTGTTGAATATGAATTCTACTTGGTTCCAGATTTTTAAATAAATTGTTGTAAACAACCCTGCTTTTCTGCTCTTTCCTATTTGTATCATACAGGATTCTTGACATTGCCACACTGTTGTGCTCAAATAATTTGTTAAATTCATTTGTGGGACATGGGTGTTGCTGGCTGGCCAGCATTTATTGCCCATCACAAATTGCCCTAGAGGGCAGTTGAGTCAACCACATTGTTGTGGCTCTGAAGTCACAAGTAGGCCTGACCAGGCAAGGACGGCAAATTTCCTTGCCTAGAGGACATTAGTGAACCAGATGAGATTTTCCAACAATTGATAATGGTTTCATAGTCATCAGTAGTTTCTTAATTCCAGATATTTTTAATTGAATTCAAATTCCACCATCTGTTGTGGCAGGGTTCGAACCCTGGGTCCCAGAATATTAACTGAGTTTCTGGATTAATATCTAGTGACAACGCCATTAGACCATTGCCTCCTGGTGATTTTTTTTTAAAATCTTATTTATTTTCCTGTTCAGAACTGCCCCATCCTGTAAAAATCTCTAAGTCAAATTTTTATCCATTTCCATGGTTTACCATGAATCACCCACATCTTGCGTTTAATTAATAGTCCATAAATAAAGTGCTTTGGGACATTAGAGGCTTTTTATTCATGATGTGGAGACGCCGACATTGGACTGGGGTGGGTACAGTAAGAAGTATCACAACACCAGGTTAAAGTCCAACTGTTTTATTTGGTAGCAAGAGCTTTCGGAGCATTGCCCCTTCATCATTCAGCACTTCGAAATCTCGTGCTATCACATAAACCTGTTGGACTTTAAGCTGGTGTTGTGAGACTTCTTATTCTTTATATTCATTCATGAGATGTGGGCTTTGCTGGCATTTATTGCCTATCCCCAATTGCCTTTGAGAAGGTGGTGGCGTGCTGCTGCCTTCTATTATATAAATGCAAGTTGACTATTTCTTTTATGTTGGATATCTTTTGCAACTGATGGTTGCAACATGCAGGGATTTCCACTGACAATAGGGGGCTGTCACTTTAAAGTGAGGAAGGAAGGAAATTAGTCAGACAGAATTTCTTTCTGCTTCCCCAACGTTATGGAGCGTGTGCCTTCCATGTGCAACTACAATCTGATCCATTGGATGTCTCTAATTACATTCTAATTTTCTCCCTCTCACCCAAAACACTCAGGTCCTGCAGTAACTCTGAGGATGGAAAGAATTACCAATTCAGGATGATAACCTTTCCCCATTCTTCATGTGTAGGCCAGAAACAAGAAAAGGAGGGCCATTCGGCCCTTCAAGCCTGCTCCACTATTCTTTTTGGTCATAGCTGATTGTTATAGAATCCTACAGTGCAGAAGGAGGCCATTCGGCCCATCATGTCCACACCAACCACAATCATTGAATTCAATATCCTGATTCCCTCTTCTCTCCTCCTCCATCCCCAATATCCCTTTAGCCTTGAGTTGCACCTAATTTCTTCTTGAAATCAGACAGCATTTTGGCCTCAACTACTTTCTGTGGTAGTGAGTTCCACACATTCAGCAGCATCTGGGTGAAAACATTTCTCCTCACCTCAGTTCTAAAAGGTTTACTCCTG
The DNA here is from genome assembly GCF_965287045.1 of Carcharhinus amblyrhynchos. Taxonomy (NCBI): domain Eukaryota; kingdom Metazoa; phylum Chordata; class Chondrichthyes; order Carcharhiniformes; family Carcharhinidae; genus Carcharhinus; species Carcharhinus amblyrhynchos. The sequence goes on from NC_137348.1 coordinate 11,863,437, forward strand.
ATACTCAAACTATGAACCCTAGTTCTGGACTCCCCCACCTTTGGGAACATTCTTTTTGTATCTAACCCTGTTAGAATTTTATACATTTTTATGAGCTACCTCTCACTCTTCTATACTCCAGTGAATATAATCCTAACAGATTTAGTCTCTTCTCGTATGACAGACCTTTGATGTCAACAAGCTGTTTGATTGTGCAAGGTATCAGCATTAAATTCAATCCTCTCCTTTCCCTGTGTTCACATACGCATGTTTTCAAGCATCATTGCATCTGGAACCTTGGCTGATTTTTCTCCTATCTAGCCCAGGGATTGTATGATCCAATTTGTACTTTGCTACCCTGGTTGAAATTGGATTACTAAATATGGACCTGGTATCATCCTGAATTACATGTCTGAAAGTTGTGCATTTAATCACTAAAATTGGAAGAACTCCAGATAACACACATTCTATCTTCCAAGTCCATGACCCTCACTGTCTAGAAGGACAAGGGCAGCTGATACCTGAGAACACCACCTGGAAGTTCAAGTCACATACCAGGGAAAATTTAACATGGCCAATGCACCTAACCAGCATGTCATTTGGACTTGTGACACATCATCTACAGTGTAGGGACAGTCATTCCACACATTTACCTTCAGGAGAGGACAGGGCAATCACATTTGTTTCCTGCACACTGTTGAGTGCCAAATCTAACTATGTTCAATTGGAGAAGTAATGACATAGTAATTTTAAACTACTGCATTATTCTTTTGCAATTGTTCACTCTGAATATGGAATTAGATTTTTGTTAGGCAAAGATATGAAGGGAGATGGGAGGCAGGCAGAGGGAGATAATGGTGTAATGGTACAACTGTTACTAGACTCGTAATCCAAAGACCGAGGGTAAGGCTATGGGGATATGGGCAGCATGTTGGCACTGTGGTTAGCACTGCTACATCAGCATCAGGGACCTGGGTTCAATTCTAGCCTTGGGTTACTGTCTGTGTGAAGTTTGCACATTCTCCCTATGTCTATGTTTGTTTCCTCCAGGTACTCCAGTTTCTTGCCAAAGAAGTGACAGTTAGGTTGATTTGCCATGCTAATTGCCTATGTGCTAAAATGTGTAGTTCAGAGGGAATAAATAAGCAGGGCAACTACATAAAGTTACAGGATGGGTTGGGGGTGGGCCTGGGTAAGATGCTATCTTGAGACTCAGTGCAGACTCAATGGGCCAAATGGTCTCCTTGAGCACTGCAGGAATTATATGACTCAAATCCCACCACATTGGTAGAACTTGAATTCAATTAATTAAAAAAAGTTTATTTATCAGTCACAAGGCTTACATTAACACTACAATGAAGTTACTGTAAAATTTGCCTAATTGCCACACTCCGGTGCCTTTTCGGATAATCACTCGTCTTTCAGATTGTGGGTGGGAACTGGAGCACCCGGAGGAAACCCACGCAGACAAGAGGAGAATGTGCAAGCTCCACACAGACAGTGACCCAAGCCAGGTTTTTGAACCCAGATCCCTGGCGCTGTGAGGTAGCAGTGCTAACCACTGTATCACTATGCTGCCCACTGGAAACTGAAATATAAAGTAATAGTGGCATGAACACATCATGAATTGTTGTAAAAACCAATCTGTTTCACTAATGCCCTTGAATATGTCATCCTTAACCTACCTAGCCTACATGTGACTCCCTAGCCCCAACAATGTGGTTAACCCTGAAATGGCCTGGTAAGCCAGTCAGTTCAATGGCAGTTGGAGAAGAGCAATCTTGGTCTTGCCAACTATGCCTACATCCCAGGAAGGAATAAAAGAGAATCTGGATAATCCTTGGCTCTATTTTCTCTCCGCAGATGCTGTCAGAACTATTGAAAATTTCCAGCATTTTCTGTTTTTGCTTCTGATTCCAGCATCCATGGTATATTGCCTTCAAAATAAAGAGTTAGATGAAAAATGATCTCTCAAATGTGGGACTGGGCTACTGTATGAACTCAATAACGTCCTGTAATTCTTAGAGCCATTTAGAAGTCTCACAATACCAGGTTAAAGTCCAACAGATTTATTTGTAGCAAACACCACTAGCTTTTGGAACTGGCTGTTCTTTCATTAGGTGGGTTGGAGTTCTGATCACAGACAGGGTATATAAAGATCTTTTACAGCTAATCAAGTCTTAAAGGTACAGACAATGTGAGTGAGAGAGCATTAAGCACAGGTTAAAAGGATGTGTATTGTTTCAAGACAGAAAAGTTAGTGAGATTTTGCAAGTCCAGTCAAATTGTGGGGGTTACAGATAGTGTACATGAACTCAAGATCCTGCTTCAGGGATTGAGTTTGTGTCTTTACATGCCATGTTTGTGATCAGAACTCTCATCCAACTGAGGAACAGCCAGTTCCGAAAGCTAGTGGTGTTTGCTACAAATAAACCTGTTGGACTTTGAGCTGGTGTTGTGAGACTTCTTAGTATGTTTACTATACTTACTTCCCACAAGGGCATTAATGAAACAGATTGGTTTTTACAACAATTCATGGTGTGTTCATGCCACAATTACTTTATATTTCTGTTTCCAGTGAGCGGCACGGTGGTAAGCACTGCTACCTTTTTACTGTGTCTACCTTACTGCGCCAGGGACCTGGGTTTGATCTCTGACTGTGTGGGTTTCCTCCCACAGTCCGAAGAGGGGTGGTTGGTTGCATTTACCCCAGTCCAACGCCGGCATCTCCACATCATTTTAAGAGCCAGCCGGGCACGTGCTACATTTGCCAGTAGCAAAGATGGCGGCGCCCTTGCTGTGACTGTGCCAGGAGGGGAGAGGTCAGAGTTGACGGTGGCGGAGCCACGTGTGTGGCTGCAATGATGGCGGGACTGGCGCGCGCTCTGGCGGCGGCCGGGCGGTTCATCGGGCGGAGGCCGCGCAGAGCGGCTGAGGGGAAGGGGGCGGGACGCTCGTCACTCAGTGGCGGCGGTTGGAGGAGAAGCTACAACTCAACGCCGACTAAAGCGGCTCTGCGGCTCCCCAGGATGGAGTACCAGGTACCGGGGGGAGAGCGGAGCGGGGAGGGGGCCGGGCCCCAGGGGGCTCCGAGGGGCGGCCCGGGGGGCAGCGGGTCATCGGCCCCGGCGGACACCCAGTGTCCGGCACTTTCCCGCGCTTTTCCCCGCACCGGACACTCACTCAGTTGTTTGGCCACCCGGACACTCAGGGATTCGGACACTCAAAGGCTCGGACACTGAGTTATTCGGACACTTGTCCAGTCAGGGGCTCGGCCACTCAGTTGTTTGGCCAGTCAGACTCTCAGAGTTCAGCTTGCTCCCGCCCGGCTCTGCCTCGGGCAGTAACTGGGACATTTTGATGAAGGAGAAACTTCAGCTCAGCTTCTCTCCCGCAAGTGCTCAGTTTGAGATCCCCCTCCCAGCTATCAGCTTCCCTTCCTGGGATGATCCAGACAGCTGGTCCCTCCAAAAGGATTCCTGATCAGCTGCTCCTTCAGATTTAAAATTGCTGCAAAGTTCACACACTGGGCGAGATTGAATGTTTGTGATTTGAAGTTAGTTATTTTCTCCCTGTTTTATACACGGTTGTTTGGTAAATTTGATCACTTTTACTCATTTTGTCCTTGGACCAGATAGACCTTGCCCAGTGTTGCCAATCTTCGGTGAAATCCAGGAGTGAATAGGAAACAGAACCACAGCTTTGTTTCAGCACAAAAGGAGGCCATTCAGCCCATCATGTTTGCTCTAGCTCTGTGTAGGACCGGAGCGGCACAGTGGTTAGTATTGTTGCTTCACAGCGCCAGGGACCTGAGTTCGATTCCTGGCTTGGGCCACTGTATGGAATGTGCACGTTCTCCCCGTATCTGCATGGGTTTCCTCTGGGTGCTCCGATTTCCTCCCACATTCTGAAAGGTGGGCTGGTTAGATGCATTGGCCTGAACAGGCACCAGAGTGTGGCAACTAGGGGAATTTCATAGTAACTTCATTGCAGTGTTAATGTAAGCATTACTTATGATCCGCCACCATCTTTACTACTGGCAATAAACTTTTTCTTTACTTTTTCTTCACTTACCTGGTGCCACTTCCCTGTGGCTCTGACATTCTTACTTTTCAGATAGCAATCTAATTCCTTCTTGAATGCCTTGATTCAAACTGATTCTAGCACAGTCTCAGGCATGAGAAGCTTGGTTAGAATGGTTGATTTTGGCACGGCGAGTGAGATTGAACATGCTGGGGCTTTTCTCTAGAAAAGTGAAGACTGACACGTGACTTGACCCAATACATACAAGAGTATAAAGGCTGAGATCAGGAATATGTTTCCACGTGTGGTGGTGGAGACCAAAACCACAGTCACTAAATGAAAAACTTAGCAAACTTAGGGAAAACTTTAAGTTTTTTAAAGGTTATTTATTAGCAAATAGGCTTACGTTAACACTGCAGTGAAATTACTGTGAAAATCCCCTAGTCGTCACACTTCGGCGCCTGTTCGGGTACACTGAGGGAGAATTTAGCATAGCCATTGCACCTAACCAGCACGTCTTTTGAACAGTGGGAGGAAGCTGGAGCACCCGGAGAAAACCCATGCAGACACGAGGAGAACATGCAGACTCCACACTGACAGTGACCCAGGCCAGGAATTGAACCTGGGTGCTAACCATTGTACCACCGTGCTGCCTTACTATGACTAACTTCTACTGTGAGTGGAGAAAATATAAAACTATGATGAAGGAAATTGATTTGAATCACAAAGACTTTCCGAGGCAGATAGCGCAGATGCATTTGACAGGAAGCTTGATCAACACGTGAAGAAGAAATGAATGGAAGAAACTTGTTGGAAGGCTAATGTGGAAGGTTGGGCTGAATGGCCTGCTCCTGTGCTCTAAATTCTGTAATTAGTCTGCATTCACTGGACTCTATTGTGCCAAAGTAGTGAAGCATTTACGTTTCCAATTGAAGCAGATGCACAGCCTGAAGTAAACGATTGAATGAGTACGGCACAAGGATCACCTGCCTGATGGCATACACCCCAGAATACTGAAAGAAGCAAGGGATGAAATTGCTGGAGCCTTGAGAGAAATCTTTGTATCCTCACTGGCTACAGAGGAGGCCCCAGAGGACTGAAAAATAGCCAGTGTTGTTCCTTTTGTTTAAGATGGGTATAGCAAGAATAATCCATGTAATTACAGGCCTGATGTCAGTGGTTGGGAAATTATTGGAGCGGATTCTTTGAGACGGGATTTACTCGTGCTGGGAAATAACTGGATGAGGGGCAACATGGTTTTGTGAAGGGGAGGTCATACCTCACTAACTTGATTGTGTTTTTTGAGGGAAGTGACGAACATGATTGATATGGGTAGGGCAGTGGTTGTTGTCCATATGGACTTCAGTAAGGCCTTTGACAAGGTCCCTCGTGGCAGACTGGTGTAGAAGGGAAGTTGCTTGTGATCAGAAGTGAGCTGTCAAGGCGGATACAGAACTGACTCGATCATAAAAGACAGGGTAGCAATGGAAGGGTGCTTTTCTGAATGTATGACAAGTGGCGTTCCTCAGGGATCAATGCTGGGACTTTTGCTGTTTGTAATATGTATCAGTGATTTGGAGAAAAATGTAACTGGTTTGGTGAGTAAGTTTGCAGATGACACAAGGATTGGTGGATTTGTGGAAAGCAATGAGGACCATCAGAGGATACAGCAGAGCATAGATCGGTTGCAGACTTGGGCAGAGAGATGACAGATGGAGTTTTATCCAGACAAATGTGAGATAATCTATTTTGGAAGGTCTAATACAGATAGATATACAGTAAATGGCAGAACCCTTAAGAGTATTGATAGGCAGAGGGATCTGGGTGTACAGATACAGTGGTCACTGAAAATGGCAATGCAGGTGGAGAAGGTATCAAGAAGGCATGCGGCATGCTTGCCTTCATCGGCCAGGGCAATGAGTTTAAAAATTGGCAAGTCATGTTGCAGCTTTATAGAACCTTAGTTAGGCGGCACTTGGAATATAGTGTTCAATTCTGGTCGCCACACTACCAGAAGGATGTGGAGGCTTTGGAGAGGGTACAGAGAAGATTTACCAGGATGTTGCCTGGTATGCAGGGCATTAGCTATAAGGAGAGGTTGGAGAAACTTGGTTTGTTCTCACTGGAACGACAAAGGTTGAGAATAGAAGTCTACAAGATTGAGGGGCATGGACAGAGTGGATAGTCAAAAGCTTTTTTCCAGGCTCAATTATAGTGGGCATAGATTTAAGGTGCGAGGGGCAAGGTTTATATGAGGCAAGTTTTTTACATAGGGTAGGGGTACCTGGAACTCAGTGCTGGGGGAAGTAGTGGAAGCTGATACGCTAGTGACTTTTAAGGGGCATCTGGACAAATACACGAATAGGAGAGGAATAGAGGGATGTGGTCCCTGGAAAGGTAGGGGGTTTTAGTTCAGTAGGGCAGGATGGTCGATGCAGGCTTGGAGGGCCAAAGGGCTGTTCCTGTGCTGTAATTTTCTTTGTTCTCTGTTCTTTTTGTTCTCTTAGTTCTTTGCTAAGCTGCATAAATAAAAACTTGAGTTGTGTTTATCTGAATTTGGAAAGAGTTGTTTATGGTTACAGGCACCAAGTTACTGATTGACTTGGCTCCATAATTATTGACTGAACTGTGTCACTGCTTGTGTGTGAGCCTAGGTATCTGATGTGGATATTTTACAACAGAGAGCATCAGACTGCAATCATGAGTGGGATGCTTTCCTGATCTTTCACAATTCCAACCCCAACCTGCTTTGATTCCCCCTTTCCCTGGGTTAATGTAGTTCACTTAGCACAAACTGGAATCTGCCTGCTTGGTATGTGTCAGCATACTAACATGGACTGGGGCAGAACTGTCTTAGACAACGTTGGCTCAAATTTTGGAAGTATGGACCTTTCATAAAGCCTCAGTTGTAGATTTTGCTATTTAGAGTCAGAGATTGCCAGCATGGAAACAGGCCCTTTGGCCCAACTTGTCCATGCCGCCGCCCAGTTTTTACAATCAAGCTAATCCTAATTGCCCACATTTGGCCATATTCCTCTATAACCATCTTACCCATGTAACTGTTTAAATGCTTTTTAAAAGACAGAATTTTACGTGCCTCTACTACTACCTCTGGCAGTTCATTCCAGACACTCTCCACCCTCTTGTGAAAATATTGCCCCTCTGGACCTTCTTGTATCTCTTCCCTCTCCCCTCTCACCTTAAACCTATGCTGTCTAGTTTTAGACTCCTCTACCTTTGGGAAAAGATGCTTACTATTTACCTTATCTATACCCTCATTATTTTGTAGACCTCTATAACATCACCCCTCAGCTTTCTACGCCCCAGGGAAAAACGTCCCAGATTCTCCAGCCTCTCCTTATAACTCAAACCATCAAGTCCTGGTAGCATCCTAGTAAATGTTTTCTGCACTCTTTCTAGTTTATAAAATCCTTTCTGTAATAGAGTGACCAGAACTGTAGACAGTATTCCAAGTGTGGCCTTTCTAATGTCGTACAACTTCAAGGTGTTCCAACTTTTGTATTCATTGTTGTGATCAATGAAACCAAGCATGCCGAATGTCGCCTTCGCCATCCTGTCAACCTGTGACTCTACTTTCAAGGAGCTATGAACTTGTGCTCCTAGATCTCTTTGTTCTATAACTCTCCCCAGTGCCCCTGAAAGTGGGGAGCTTAAACTCCTTGTATAAAAATGATGCAAGTTATCAGATATGTTGCTCACCTCCAGATTCTGATGTCTGTCTGCATTCCATAGTTGAAGGATCAGACAGATGAACTCCCCCTCAGCCTGGTCACTGCCAGCAAGTGACTGGACTGCATTGCTGGCTGACTCTCTTTCCATACTCTTGTAATAACCTACTTAACAACATCACCCACAAGTTTTGGAACTATATTACTGTTCCTTCACCGTTACCAGAGCAAAATCCTGAAGCTCCCTTCCTAACAGCAATGTGGTGTCCCCACAGTTCAAGAAGGAAGCTCACGACCTGACGGGCAACAGAAATAGCCAATATATGCTGGCCCTGCCAACAATACCTATGCCCCAAGAGGAAATGTTAAAAAAAACTCCAGCTCCCCCAGTGATTGCTCATGATTGTTATCTTATCACTGCTTTGTATGTAATAATTTATAAACCATCATCACATGCTTCCCTCAATGTTTAACAGAGGTTCGTCGTTCAGGGTTGATGCATGGTCTGCACTGAAATATTTGATTTGACCTGGATTGGTAGTTATGTGTTGCAGTTAAGATAGGATCCTGGGCTAGGTGGGTGGTTCAGTCTCCGATTGCTATCCACTGATCTGTAAAGTGATGATCCACGTGGTTGAATGCATTGTCAGGGCTCAGTACTCTAGGCAGGGTGGGCATTTGAATTAGGCACCAGAGGGTGGTTGGGACCCATGAGTAGTATCCCAGCAAACTTCAACGCCCTTCACATAAAACAGGAATTGAACCCAGGGCTTGACTTGGTCATACATTTGAATTTCACGCCAGATTAAGTAATCTCAAAAAAAAGATTTTTAAAAAAATTGGTATATAGAAAGTAGTAATCAGGAAAGATTAATCTAGTCCCTCATTAAACCAGTGTTTGTGGTAGAACTACTGAAGGTAGTAGTGTCTGAAGGGTGTTGTGGATAAATACTTTAAACCTTGTGTACCTTAAAACAGGAATCTAATTGACAGGATTGGACTGTTGTAGATATCCAAGAGTGTGTTGCAGACTGAAAGCTAATCTTAGGATTCGAATTGCATTATCGTGAGAACTGATCTTTTCTATCGTATTACATTTTCACCCTCCCTGATGACTGAATATGTGCATGTGTGTTGTCACTGGACATATTTTGGGCAAAGTGCAACTTGAGCCACATTAAACTCAGTCACCTTTTACTTAAGGGTGGTGAATCTCTGGAATTCTCTGCCCGTTGAAGTGGTAGAGGCTGCCTCGCTAAATATTTTTAAGAAGCGGGTTGATGGGTTTTTGATAAGAGAGGGGATTAAGGGTTATGGGGAGAGGGCGGGAAAGTGGAACTGAGCCACAACAGATCAGCCATGATCTTATTGAATGGCGGGGCAGGCTCGAAGGGCTAGATGGCCTACTCCTGCTCCTATTTCTTATGTTCTTATGTTCTTAAAAGTAAAGTTTATTTATTAGTCACAAGGCTTGTATTAACACTGCAATGAAATAACTGTGAAATTCCCCTAGTTGCCACACTCTGGCGCCTGTTCAGGTCAATGCACCTAACTAGTCTTACAGACTGTCGGAGCAGACATGGGGAGAACGTACAGACTCCACACAGACAGTGACCCAAGCCAGGAATTGAACCCAGGTCCCTGGCACTGAGGCAGCAGTGCTAACCACTGTGCCACCATACCGTCCCCAGAACCTTTCAGTTCTGGACAAAGCCGAGGACCTAAATAGTTGACCCCTGTCCTACGTTTTATAGTTGATTGCCAACCTGCTACGTGTTTGCAACATTGTCTGATTTTTATTGCATTTTTAACTTGGCGAGGATCGTTGGTCACTTCAAGGATCACCCATGAAATGTGACTACAAGAATCTCCAGCGACAGACGGATAAGCAACTTTAATGTTAAGCCGCACTTGCAAATAGCAAAATCTGTAATTACGGCTGAGCCCTATCAAAGTTCCACACTTCAGAATTTGAGCTAATGTTATCTAGGACTTTAGTTTATGTGACTGTTGCTAATGGATATGATCTGGTGGCCATTACAGAGACATGGCTGCAAGGTGACAGGGACTGGGAGCTGAATGTCCAGGGGTATCAAGTGTTTAGGAAGGATAGGCAGGAGGGAAAAGGGGGGGGCGTAGCTCTGCTGATTAAGGATAGCATCAGGGTGGTAGCGAGGGATGATATTGGAGCCAAGGAGCAGAAGGTGGAATCGATGTGGGTAGAGATTAGGAACAGCAAAGGGAGGAAGACGCTGATGGGTGTCGTCTATAGGCCCCCAAATAATGATCTGGAGGTGGGGCGGGCTGTTAACGCACAAATAAGTGCGGCGTGCAGGAATGGGACGGCCGTGGTTATGGGGGATTTCAATCTGCATATTGATTGGTCGACCCATGTTGGATGCGGTGGGCTCGAGGAGGAGTTCTTGGAACGCTGCCGGGATAGTTTCCTCGAACAGTGTGTGTTGGAGCCGACGAGGGAGCGAGCTATCATGGATCTCGTGCTATGTAATGAGGCGGGTAGAATTAGGGAACTTGTGGTGAAGGATCCTCTTAGGGAGAGTGATCATTGTATGGTGGAGTTTCTGGTGCAGATGGAGGAGGAGAAAGTGGGTTCCCAGACACGCGTCCTTTGTTTGAACAGAGGGGAGTACGGTAGGATGAGAGAAAAATTGGCGAATGTGGACTGGGGGAGCACGTTGGAAGGTAGGTCTGCTGAGGAGCAGTGGAGGATCTTTAAGGAGATCTTTCTTGGTGCTCAGCGGAAATTTATTCCGATGGTCAAAAAGGACCGTAGGAGGAGAGGTAATAAGCCGTGGATAACGAAGGAGGTGAAGGAAAGTGTTAAATTAAAAGCGGAGGCGTTTAGAGTAGCTAAGAGTAGTGGGCGAGAAGAGGATTGGGAGAGGTTTAAATGTCAACAAAGATTGACAAAGAAGTTGATAAAGAAGGGTAGGAGAAACTATGAAGCTGGGCTAGCGCTTAATATAAAAAAGGATAGCAAGAGTTTTTATAAATATATAAAAAGGAAGAGGCTGGCTAAGGTGAACGTTGGTCCCTTAGAGGATGAGAAGGGGGACTTAGTGGTAGGGGATGGGGATATGGCTGAGGTCTTGAATAACTTTTTTGTTTCGGTCTTCACGGAGGAGGACGTGAATAATTTGCCGGATGTTAGAGATGGAAAGGTGGTAGGACTGGAGGGTCTCGCTGACATTACTGTTACTAGAGAGGTGGTGCTCGACAGACTGGAGGGGCTGATTGTGGACAAGTCCCCAGGACCGGATGGAATGCATCCGAGGGTCCTGAAAGAAATGGCGGAGGTGATAGTGGATGCCTTGGTGGTTATTTTCCAGACGTCGCTGGATTCCGGGGAAGTGCCGGAAGATTGGAAAACGGCTAATGTTACGCCGTTGTTTAAGAAGGGTGCCAGGCAAAAGGCGGGGAATTATAGGCCTGTTAGTTTAACGTCTGTTGTAGGTAAAATGTTAGAATCCGTCATCAAGGAGGAAATAGCGAGGCATCTTGAGGGGAACTGCTTGATAGAGCAGACGCAGCACGGTTTCCTTAAAGGGAAGTTGTGTCTGACAAATTTACTGGAGTTCTATGAGGATGTGTCTAGGGCGGTGGATAGAGGAGAGCCGGTGGATGTGGTCTTTCTGGATTTTCAGAAGGCGTTTGACAAGGTACCTCACAAGAGGTTATTACAGAAGGTCAGGGGGCATGGAGTTGGGGGTAGGGTGTTAGCGTGGATAGAGGACTGGTTGTCAAATAGGAGGCAGAGAGTGGGGGTCAGTGGGTGCTATTCGGATTGGCGGATGGTGACTAGTGGAGTGCCCCAGGGGTCGGTGCTGGGGCCTCAGCTATTTACCATTTATATTAGATGATCTGGTGGAGGGAACCGAGTGTATGGTGTCGAAATTTGCTGATGACACCAAAATTGGTGGAAAGGCAAATTGTGCGGAGGGTGGGGAGAGTCTGCAGAAGGATCTAGATAGGCTGGGCGAATGGGCCAGGAAATGGCAAATGGAATTTAATGTTGGCAAGTGCGAGGTGGTCCACTTTGGTAGGAATAATGGTAGGAAGGATTATTACTTACGTGGAGAAAAACTGCAGCAGGCGACGGTGCAGAGGGACCTCGGGGTCCTTGTGCATGAGTCGCAAAAACCCAGCTTGCAGGTGCAGCAGGTGGTCAGGAAGGCGAATGGGATGCTGGCCTTCATCGCGAGGGGGATTGAATATAAAAGTAGGGAGGTCTTGCTGCGGCTGTATAGGGCATTGGTGAGGCCGCAGCTGGAGTACTGTGTGCAGTTTTGGTCGCCGTACTTACGCAAGGATATTTTAGCCTTGGAGGGAGTGCAGAGGAGGTTTACTAGTCTGATGCCGGAGTTGAGGGGGATGAGCTATGAGGAGAGGCTGAATAGATTAGGCTTGTACTCGTTAGAGTTTAGAAGAATGAGGGGAGATCTCATTGAGACGTATAAGATGATGAATGGGATGGATAGGTTAGAGGTGGAGAGACTCTTCCCGCTCAGAAAGGATAATAGGAATAGGGGGCATAGCCTCAAGATAAAGGGGGGGCGGTTTAGAACAGAGTTGAGGAGGAACTTCACCACTCAAAGGGTGGTGAATCTCTGGAATTCTCTGCCCGTTGAAGTGGTGGAGGCTGCCTCGCTAAATATTTTTAAGACGCGGGCTGATGGGTTTTTGATGAGAGAGGGGATTAAGGGTTATGGGGAGAGGGTGGGAATGTGGAACTGAGCCACGACAGATCAGCCATGATCTTATTGAATGGCGGGGCAGGCTCGAAGGGCTAGTTGGCCTACTCCTGCTCCTATTTCTTATGTTCTTATCATTTCCTTTTGAATGAAGTAGTGCCAGGTGATCATCTTTGTTCAGTAGTGGGAGTTGGGAGTGGGATTGATGAGAGATTGGGGAATGTCAGCAGATGGAGACCTTGTAATGTGCCCCTCCATCTTGCCTTTCCAGAGGGTACTCCAGGGCCTGTCTTCCTATCTTGTCAGATCACCTTACGTAAGAATCCAGGCACAGAGAAAGTTGGGCTGAATGCCCTCCTGTGCTGTTTGATACCATAAAAAGGTGATGAATTTTAAAAGAATGTTTAGTTGATCTATTCCTTTGCATTTCGTTTCAGGATGCAGTACAGGCACTCAACACCCTCCAGACCAATGCAAGCACCTTGGAGCAGATCCGACGGGAGCAGCAGCTTGGTCGAACGCAAGGCACACTGGAAGCAATGAAATCCTTTGTGTACCGAGCCGGAATAGCGGTAAAGGAATAGCGTTCTTATTGGTTGTGTGGGGCAATTCAGGATGATACACCTCATCCACCCAAATGATTGATTCCTAGTGAAGATGCCCAGTCAACTGAGTGGGGTGGGGAGATTCATTAGGTGGATCCTTCTTGTGTGCTTGATGACAGTGACCTGAGAATAAGAAAATCGATGAACGAAGGGAGGGAGAACAAAGATGGTCTGTGCAATCTCGGGCTATGGGCATCCCAAGAAGGAAAAAATCAATCAAGGTTGCACAGGGCAGAAAAAATGGAGATGTGGACATTGGCTGCATGGGTAAGCTACCAAGGTGTTCACTTTCCAGACCATTTAGATTGGCCATTTAGATCCCATCTCAGTGGCTGTGAAGACCTAAGGTCAGCACCTTCACAGCAGGGGAAGTGGAGGAGAAGGAGAATGAAGGATGGTTAGTGTCCTAACCTAACAGATCTTCATGAGAAAGTTCCCATGATTGATATGAATTATGCTGTCTACTTAAAAGCTATATTGTTCCAATAACCTGATTGTTTCTTTTGTTGGTGGTAGATTGAAGACTTGGACCAGCTTGCCATCATCCATGTGACTGGGACAAAGGGCAAGGTCAGTCCTTGACATAAATCCATTTACTTTCTAAAGGACAGGCACTGCTATATATATATACACGTTATATAATATATATTTCAATGTGGTTTGTTTTCTTTTGCACTGAAATTCTGTTGGTTTTGCACTTGGTAGTTCTGTTTGTTGGACTCCAAGTTGAGAGTTGTTCCTTTGATTTCCCTCCCATTGTAAGCTTTCTTAATCCTGTGCTCCTGGGTTGAAGGGGAAGCAGTGCAAAATCTTGAGACCCCCTGATAGTAAGCGCAGACATCGCTCTTGGATCATGGCTGTCTGCTGAGTAGTGGGATTAGCAAAGATTTAGAAGTTTGCTGCAGAGTCAGTGTCTCAATCAATGACCTGTGATGTGAGGCCAAGTAAAGTGGGGGGAGAAAAAGGAATGACTGAAAATCCCTTTCCTTTTACTGCTGTAGTAGACCTCCATGTGACCAAGGATATGTTGGGACTCTGTGTCTGAGGATGAGTAAAAAGTCTGACAGCACCAGGTTTTAATCCAACCGATTTATTTGATAGTAAACGCACAAGCTTTCGGGGTTAGTCCCTTCGTCAGGTGAATGGAGAGTTCTGGCCTCAGCTCTGAGGCCAGAACTCTCCATTCACCTGACGAAGGGACTAACCCCGAAAGCTTGTGCGTTTACTATCAAATAAATCGGTTGGATTAAAACCTGGTGTTGTCAGACTTTTTACTGTGTTTACACCAGTCCAACGCCGGCATACCCACATTCTGAGGATGAGTGTCAGAAGATGGGATTATTTTATGAATTCTTTAGTATCTATTGGTTATAAACAATCTTATCCATTGATGGCTGGAGGCTATTATTCAAATGTCACATCTTTCATGACCTCAGGATGTCACAAAGCACTTCACAACCAACGTTGCTTTTTGAAGTGCAGTCACTGTTCTGCAAATGCAGCAGCCAATTTGTGCACAGCAAGCTCCCACAAACATTAAGGTGATCTATCTAAGGAAATTGGTATGATGCTTCCTTAATAAAGTGTCATTGTTTACATCTTCAATAAGGAGGATGATGATGACAAAAATCTGGGATAGGAATTTGTGTTTGAAGTTTAATGGCTTCTTTTGCAGACCAGCATTCTCCAGAATGTACATTCCAGAGTATTTTTTCTTATTTCTCTCATCCTGCTTTTAATTGTGACCCGAGTTTTCTTTTGTTAATTTTAGGGCTCAACGTGTGCGTTTTGTGAAAAGATATTGCGCAATTACGGACTAAAGACTGGTTTCTACAGGTAAGATAAAGAGCGATTCTGCACTTGTGTGTCACACACTGATCACCTCTGGGTGACAGGGAGGGTTCGTGTTCATCTTTTGGTGCTTTTAAATGAGATCATTTAATTGTTCAGTACCTCCGCCTCTGCCCCAGACCACACAGATGAACAGTTGAACTGAACCTTATGACAGTAAACCCACTGTAGGATATATCTCGCAATGCCATGTAATTTCTGCACGTTGTGTAAGAATAAACATATGATTGCTCAACATGACTGGTTTTATTGAATGGTAAGGGTTCAGCTAAACAGATAAAAGCGCATACAGTAAATTGATATAGTGCCTTTAATATGTAAAATAAAAGTATATTATTCCTCCTCAGAATATTGAAAATAATTAAAACATTTCTCCTGCTCTCCTACTCATTTTTATTCGTAGCGTTTAGAAGAATGAGAGGTCAGCCCTGCTGCCTCACAGCGTCAGGGACCTGAGTTCGATTCCCGGCTTAGGTCATTGTCTGTATGGAGTTTGCACTTTCTCTCCACGTCTGCGTGGGTTTCCTCTGGCTGCTCCAGTTTCCTCCTACAGTCCAAAGATGTGCAGGTTAGGTGAATTGGCCATGCTAAAATTCTCCCTCAGTGTATCCAAACAGGCACCAGAATGTGTGACTAGGAGTTTTTCACAGTAACTTCATTGCAGTGTGAAGGTAAGCCTACTTGTGACTAATAAATAAACTTTACTTTAGATGATCTCATTGAAACATCAATTTCTAAATGGACTTGACAGGTTTGATGCTTTGAAGATGTTCCCCCTGGCTGGGGAGTCAGGGATTATGGGCCTTAATCTCAGGAGAAGAGGCCAGCCAGCTAGGACTGAGATGAGAACGTTTTTTCACCTAAGAAGTTACAGACGATTGAAATTTTGTAACCCAGGGGATCTGGAAGTTCATGTCGCTGAACGTATTCAAACCAGAGTGACTGATTCGTGAATACTGAAAGGATCACAGCTGAAGTAGATGAGCTATAAGACCATAAGATGTAGGAGTGAAATTAGGCCATCAAGTTTGTTCAGCCATTTGATCATGGCTGATGTGTTTCTCAACCCTATTCTCCCACCTTTTCCCTGTAACCTTATCTTATTAATTTAACTCAAAAAGGCCAAATGGCTTTTTTATGCTAATACTCAATGGCAAACTGCCTCAATGCTTGGTCCTGATAACCTTGTCTTTCACTTAGTGCTATCACCCAGTTTCTGGTTGGCTGTAGACTCTCAACTGGCTGGTAGAGATTGACCCAGACCTAAATGATGGTTTAATTGAACATTTCCAGAATGGGATAGATTAAGTTTTATTGGAGAAGGGATCATAGAACAAAATGGGTAAGTGGAGTTGAGATATGAACCAGTCATGATCTAATTAAACAAAGGAGCGGGCTTAAGGGGCTGAATATTTTACCTCACTTCCCATGGTCTTAAACACCAGTCCAAATCTTCTGGTGATGTATCATAACAAAGACTGTAATATAATCAATTTTACATTGTGTGGTCAAATACCCTCATTCAGAATAAATATTTTTTCCATACAGGTACATCTGCCTCTTACAGTAAGGTGCAAAGACATCTCTTAACATGTAGCTGCCCTATATGGTCCAAGCTGACCAAGTTGAATGGACTGATACCTAAGCAGATAGATTTGGGTAATGGTGCTCAGGAATAATGTCTTTAAAAGGACCTTGCACATGTCAGATCATAACGTGTACTTTCCTTGGTTTGGGTGGAGACTTTGGGAGTATCAGTGACTGCTGGGCTCCTGTTACAAAGATGTTAAAGAACACTGACCCTCTAATTAGAAAAGCTAATCTGTCACAGGGATAGAGCACTTCAATTTCTGGGGTTTGGTTTGGACCCAATCTAGACTGTGATTCCTGTCAAACTGAAGAGATAGTGTTCTCCTCCATTTGCTAGTTGTAAAAGGCTTGAGTTTGTGCTGTCTCAGTCCAGTTCTGAAGGCGTCGCATCACCAAAACTTTTGTAACTTGGCAGCAAAAATCATACTTGATTGCCCAGGGTTCTTGGTGGTGGAAATGGCTGAAGGCATGTTGGATACGATGGGGGATCCTTAAGGCACACTGCTAGGTTGTCTGGAGAGCTTGATATTGTTGGATAGCAAAAGTGGAAAAATGTCCCCTTCAGCCACATTGCTCTATTTTCTTTGTCCACAGGATGTGGGTGTTGCTGTTGAGGGTGGCATGTATTGCCCATTCCTAATTGTTCTTGTGAACGTGATAGTGAGACGTTGTTTTAAACTGATGTAGTTCAGGTGGATTAGATGATACTCACAGCAACTTTAAGAAGGGAGTTCATAAATTTTGACCTGAACAGTGTAGGGACGGTGGTGGTTTCAAGTAGAGCTGATGTGTGGCTTGTAGGTGTGGTGAGTCTATGGAACTTCTTCGAAAGTTCCAGGAATCTATCTCGCGCCATATCTTTAAGATATGGCACTAGATAGATTCCTGATTACAAGGGGAAGCAGGATTGTGAGCTTGAGGTTACAGTTGAATCAGCTATGATCTTATTGAATGGCAGAACAAGGTTGAGGGATCGTGGCCCGCTCCTAATTCATATGTGGTGTTCCCACATGGTGGCTGCTTGTCCTTCTGCGTGGTAGAATATGTGGATTTGCAAGGTGCTACCAAAGGAGCCTTGGGGAGCTGCTGCAATACAACTGACACATGGTGTCAGGCACACAGTATTGGAAGGAGTGAATGTTTTAAGGCGGTGGATGG
The DNA here is from genome assembly GCF_965287045.1 of Carcharhinus amblyrhynchos. Lineage (NCBI taxonomy): Eukaryota > Metazoa > Chordata > Chondrichthyes > Carcharhiniformes > Carcharhinidae > Carcharhinus > Carcharhinus amblyrhynchos. The sequence goes on from NC_137348.1 coordinate 11,881,044, forward strand.
AATGTCAAAAAGTGGACTGCTTTGTGCTGGATAGTGTCCAGCTTCTTGAGTGCTGTTGGAACTGCACTCATCCAGGAAAGTGGAGAATATTCCAACACACTCCTGACTTGTGCCTTTCAGGTGATAGGATTGGGAAGCCATTAGGTGAGAATTACCTTATTGCAGAATCCTCAGTCCCTGACCTGCTCTGCAGTCGTAATGTTTATGTAGCTAGTCCAGTCAAGTTTCTGGTTGATGGTAAACTCCCCCACAGGATGTTGATGGTGAGGGCTTCAGATACAATTGAATGTTTTTGAGAGGGGATTTAATTTTATCTTGTTGGAGATGTTCATTGTCTGACACTGGATGGCATGAATGCTCTTTGTCACTTATCAGTCCAAGCCTAAATTTTGTCTAGACCTGGTGAACATACTTCAGTATCCTGAGGATTTGTGAATGGTGCCAAACATTTTGCAATTATCAGCAAATGTCCACATTTCTGAATTTATCGTGGAAGGAAGGTCATTGTTGAGGTAGCTGAAGACAATGACCTACAATTGGACATAGGACACACCTCTCAGGGACTCCAGTGATATCCTGGAACTGAAATGATTGGCTTCCAGCAACCACAACCATTTTCCTCCATAACTGTCTTCCTTTGTGCTAGGTATGACTCCAACCAGTGGAGACTTTTCCCCAATTCACAATTACATCAATTTTACTAGGGCTCTTGACGCCATATTCAGTTAGATGTTGTCTTGACATAAAGGGTAGTCAATCACATCACCTCTTGAATTTGGATCAAGCCTGTAATGAGATCTGAAGCTTAGTGGTCCATGTAGTAAGTTGTTGCTGAGTAAATGCTGCTTGAAAGCTTCCATCACTTTACTGATCATCAAGAATAGACTGGAGGTCATTGGCTGGGTTGAGTTTGTCCTGCCTTTTATGGACAGGACATAACTTGAGCAATTTCCCACTGTCATTTAGATGCCAGTGGTATAGCAGTGCTGGGACAACTTGGCTAAGGTTGTGGGTATTTCTGGAGCACAAATCCTCAGTATAGTCCAGATATTACTGGGATCTATAGTTGTTGCTGCTTTCAGTGCATTTAGCTGTTTCTTGATATTACATAGAGTGACTTAAATTGGCAGAAGATTGACATTTTTGGTGGAGATCTCAGGAGAGGGCCAAGATGGGTTGTCCATCCACTTGGCACTTTTGGCTGAAAATGGATGCAAATACTTTAGTTTTGATTTTTTTTTGCACTGATTGTGCTGGGCTCCCCTATCATTGAGGATAGGGTACATGTGGAGCCTCTTCTGGTTGTTTAATTGTCCACCATCATTCATATTTAGATTTGGCAGGTTTTCAGAGTTTTGATCTGATTCTTTGGTTGTGGGATCACCTTGCAGTATCTGTGGCATGCTGGTTCAGCTGTTTAGCATGAATCCTTTCCACCACACACACACACACACAAACACACACAAGTACCAATCTGCACTTGTTCTCATGTTTTTGCTTTCATTCAGTACTGACCTTTATTCCATTAACACATTCTGCTATTTTGCTTTCAGACAGCGCTGTCCTTTATCCTGCTATTAACACATTCTGCTATTTTGCTTTCAGACAATGCTGTCCTTTATTCTGCTAATTTTAGCACAAGTTCACAGATGCTGTTGAGGGTTTTGCAGGGTTGTTGTGTCCAATGGTTCATCTGATTTTATTTTTACTGGACTTTTATGTAGTGTTTGGTACAACTTGTTAGGGCTTCAGAGGGCAGTTAGGAGTCAGCCTTATTACTGTATGTCTGGAGACTAGGTAAGGACAGGAGATTTCCTTCTCTAAGAGACATTGGTGAACCAAATGGGTTTTTTACACCAATCTGATAGGTTTCGGTAATCATGATAATGAAACTAACTTGTAATTGTGGATTAATTTAATTTAATTTAAATTTTCCAGCTACTATTATAGGATTTGAACTCGTGCCCCTGGATTATCAGTCCAGTAACATTAACCCCTATGCTACCATTTTCCCACCCTATGTCATTTGTTCTCATCTTAAAAAGAAATACTGTGTTAGTATGATACAGAAACTTAATCATCTGATGAGCTGATTATGATGGCAGTTTTGAGGTGTCCCCTGAATTGTCTGTGTGCAGTCATGGGCTTGGAGCTCGTTTTCCCCAAACCTGTTGTCAGAGATTATTACTGAACAACTAGATGATTGTGTTATCCATGATTTCGGTCGGTTTTAAAATAAATGGATTCTCTCCACTTTGTCACAGATAATGGAATATTACAGTTGAAGCATGTGTGTCCTGGGTTTTCTGGTCTTAGCTGCATTCATAGAGCATCACAAGACTGTAATGAACTGCAATCACTGTTTTAAAAAAAGCATTCATTTATTCTTGCTCTCTGCATTTCATTCATTCATTCTTCTGTCCATTTTCTCTCCCTTTCCATGGTGCATGGATTGATTGCTCCTGCACTCTTTTCATCTCTTTATTTCCTCCTCCTTCTTCCTCAACTCACTCATCTGTCGCTGCTCTCTCTTTTCTATCTTCAGTGCCGCTGCCTTTCCTTTCAAACCTCTGTCCTGTTTGTTCTCTCTCTTTCCATGTACTTGCACGTGTGCTTTCTTTTCAGTTGTTTTCTCTCCCGTGTCAGCCTGTTTTCAGGTCATGTGTTCTAACCATCCTCTCCTTATAACTAGCTCCCCACACCTGGTGCAAGTAAGGGAGAGAATCAGAATTAATGGCAAAGCAATCAGCAGAGAGCTCTTTACAAAGTACTTCTGGCAGGTTTACAACCAATTGGTTGAAACCAAGGTAAGCTTCCTATCTGCCTTTTGGATATTGTGATGTTTCGCATGATTGTTTTGGCTGTCGTTGAAAACGGATAATTTTCGTTATTTTTGTGAATTGCTGAAGAATTTTTTTTCTACATTAGGGTGTTGTGACGATTGTACACACCAGTGAGAGACATTCTGGTTTTCTCTATCTTATTATTTTGATGATACATGGGATGTGAGCATCGCCGGCAAGGCAGCTTTTATTATCTGTTCCTAGTTGCCTTGAGAAGGAGCTCTTGAGTCACCTTCCTGAACTTCTGCCATAGGCCTGACGAAAATGCTCCTGCTGTGCACTTGGGTGCGGAATCTTCAGTATTTTGACCCAGTAATTTATTAACTTACATCATATGGTGTGAGAATTGGAGATGAGGATGCTCCTATGTACTTTGCAGGTACATAAGAGCATCCAGTCCAAAGATGTGCATGTTAGGTTGATTGGCCATGCTAAAATTGCCCCTTAGTGTCCTGAGATGAGTAGTTTAGAGGGATTAGTGGGTAAATATGTATGGATGAGGCGGTAGGGCCTGGGTGGGATTGTGGTCAGTGCAAATTCGATTGCCGAGATGGCCTTTTTCTGTAGTGTAGGGTTTCTATGATTCTAGATGGTGGGGCCAGGAGCTGCCATGGTGGTTTGCTGCAGTGTATCCTGCAGATAGTACACTTTGCAGGGGTGAGGAAGGGAATTGGCAGGAGGCAGTAGCATAGTGGTATTGTCACTGGACTAGTAATCTAGGAACCTGGATTCAAATTCCACAATGGCAGATGGTGAAGTTTGAATTAATTTTTTAAAAAAATCTAGAATTAAAGGGCAGCACAGTGGCAGAGTGGTTGGCACTGCTGTCTCATAGTGCCAGAGACCTGGGTTCAATTCCAGCCTTGGGTGACTGTGTGGAGTTTACTGGGTGCTCCAGTTTCTTCCATAGTCCAAAGATGTGCAGGTTAGGTGGATTGGCTTTGCTAAATGTATAGGCTGGGGAGGAAAGTCGATGCTCGTTGGATGGGCTGAATGGCCTCCTCCCGCATTGTAGCGATTCTATGTTATTAAATTAGGAATGATCGCAACAACATCTTGCATTCATGTAGGGCTTTAAAATATGTTAAACAAACCTAAGACCCTTCAAACACACACACATTTGATTTGATTTTTATTCCTGTAGTGAGATTCAGTCATGAAAGATACTTTTGATATTCTGATCCCGTGGTCCTCTTGATGTTCTGATCCTGTGCACTCCAGCCTGAGAATTTCCCTTTTGTGACGCTGGCTAAAGTTGAGGTTTGCACTCCTGCATATGTGAGCCCATTAAAATATAGCTTTTGGGAGGTTGCTTGCTCCTGGGCTGAATGCAAAACAGTTATGGAATCATCTCTAACCAACTCTTTGTTTTTCTTGTCTGTGTTGATGTGAAGGATGCTGACTCTGGAACCATGCCTGCATACTTCCGCTTTCTCACCATCCTTGCCTTCCACATCTTCTTGCACGAGAAGGTAACCTTTTAAGTTTTGTGCCATCATATTTAGTCTGGAAGACAAACATAGGGTGGAGTGATGCCGCTCCTGTCAATGACTGATCTGTTGCGCAGGCCTGTGGGATTGTTGGATGCTGTCTGTTGAAGGCCGTGGGATCAAGGGACTAATCAACTCTCAGGCAGGTGCAGGTTTGAGTTTAGGAGCCTGGCAGCAAGTTAGACTAGCTCTAGAATAAAAAAAAGTCAAAGTGGGGGGATGGTTGGTTATTATCACTAACTCAACAGGACTATTCACATTTTACTTAAGACTGTTGGTGCTATAATTGCCTGTAAATGAACATTAATCTTTGAGTTTTATCTGTTATGTTCCTTTCAGGTTGACTTAGCAATAATAGAAGTCGGAATAGGTGGAGCCTATGATTGTACCAACATCATCCGGTAATTGTGTGTGTGTGTGTGTGTGTGTGTGTGTGTGTGTGTGTGTGTGTGTGTGTGTCTGCCCATTACCCCTTCTGCCCAGTCCCCAACACCCAAATATCCACCCTGGTTACAGGCCGAAGTATTTGGTTTCAGTAAGTCTAAATGTGCCCGCTCTTTATTTAGATTGACTCACTAGACCCAAGGAAGTGGAATTGTGATCTCTCATTTATTTGAAATGTTTAGACGTCCTGTTGTCTGTGGGGTTTCATCTCTGGGGATCGATCATGTCAGTATCCTAGGAGACACCATGGAGAAAATCGCGTGGCAGAAAGGAGGAATCTTTAAGGTAAGTGGAAACTGTTTTTCAGCCTGACCGCAAGAGGTTTGCACCTGCCTAGCACACATTCCACCAGTCGTGCCTGTGAGAGAATCTGTTTCTGCTGCAGTCCAGCTTGTGCCAACAGAAGTTGGATCATTGAGTGTTGAAAACATCACTGACATTGAGCAATATAAACATTTTTACTTCTTGAAATGATGTGTTTTTTGGTTATGGAATGCTTCGCTTCTTGACTTTCTCTCTGTCTTCACTTCGAAAACAAAACCCATTAGACATGAAGCATTTTAGGATGTCCCTGAGATCTAAAACTTGTAACTGTTCATAGAATCCTGACAGTTCACAATGAGGCCATTCGGCTTATCGAGTCTGTGCCAACCACAATCCCACCCAGGCCCTATTCCTGTAACCCCACATATTTACCCTGATAATTTCTCTGACACCAGGATCAACCAACCTAACCTGCAGATCTTTGGACTGTGGGAGGAAACTGGAGCACCCAGTGGAAACCCACGCAGACACGGGCAGAATGTGGAAATCCCTCACAGACAGTGACCCAACGCCGGAATTGAACCTGGGCCCCTGGCACTGCTAACAACTATGCTGCTATTCTTTCCTTTCTTCCTTTCCTCCATCTGCTCTTCCTATTCCTCTTGTAACTCCAGTATCTGACAGTAGTTGTCAACTGTTGCTATTTCCTTGTTTTCCAGCCAGGAGTCCCAGCGTTCACAGTCCCACAGCCCAGTGGTCCCATGGCTGTCCTTGTGGAAAGAGCAAAGGAGATCGGGGTAAGTGTCCCTGAGATGAGGATGGCAGAGTGGGAAACAATTCCGTTCTCACTGGGACTTGGTGCATCTTTCAAATGAAAGCAGTGGGATTCCACTTGCAGTGATGAGGATGTGCATCCTTAAAACTGCACCAGGGATTTTACCCCATCACTGATTATAACCCATGCTGCCGTTTGGCTGAATCTTGCTTGATGTCTGGACATGCTTCATTGTCCTTTATATCTCAGTGTTTCAGTGGGTGCAGGCAGTGAGTCTGAGCAGGTTACTGTGGGGCAACACAGCCTAGTCAGATTGTGTGCCGTCCCAGCATTCTCGTGCAACCCTGTCTGGCAGCAGTCGAAGAGTGCAGGAGTAATCAGAATTCTTTTTTCCCCCGTCCCCCACTTCACTACTCCAGATTGCTGAAGTCGTTCCTGGTCTCTGTGCCTTGGTTACTACCTGCATTTAGCAATATGCCTCCAGAGGGAACTTTCTCAGATGCTGTGATACCCTCTGGTTTACTGACAACACCTTTCACTTCCATCCACAGGGATTTGTTTGTTGACGGCCCTGATTGTGAGAATGGGACTGGAGAAAATAGAAGTAATGTTCAGATACCTGTGTGTTTGTGCACTTTAATTCCTCCCTCTTCTAAAATTGCTGGATCAGACTAGTTTACATTGCTGCATAGACTGGCTCTACTGCCAGCATGGTGGCACAGTGGTTAGCACTGCTGCCTCACAGCATCGGTGACCTGGGTGCAATTCCAGCTTTGGGTGTCCGGAGTTCTCCACGTGTCTGTGTGGGTTTCCTCTGAGTACTCCAGTTTCCTCCCACAGCCCCAGGATGTGTAGGTTAGTTGGATTGGGCATGGTAAATTGCCCCTTAGTGTCCCAAGATATGCAGCTTAGGTGGATTGGCCATGCTAAGTGCACAGGATTGTAGGGATTTGGTGGGGGGGGTGGGGGGAGAGTTAGCACTGAATAAGATGCTCTTTCAGAGACTTCAGTCTCAGTAACCTTTTCAGAGTTGGTGCAGACTCAGTAGGCCGAATAGCCTCCTCCTGAACTGTTGGGATTTTTTGATACTCGCACAAACGAGGAAGTGAATGGCGATGGGCAACATGAAAGGCATTGTGACCAGGACTACACCCAGTGCTCCACCTGTCTTCACTGCTGGTCAGTCCTACAGGAATTGCCAGGAGAAATCTAGCAGAATGTATTTCCCGCTATCCCACCCCAGGACAGACACCCTGGCGCCAGCTGTGCCCCCTGCACTGCCCCGATGCTCCAACTAAATGATTCAAAACGACCTGTTATTAAAATTTCTAGTAACAGGGCTGGTAATGAGCTCTTCTTTGTGCATCTTTTCCCAGTGTTCCCTGCAGCTCTGTCCAGATTTGGAGGAATTCCAGACCGAGGAAGGGAAGCTGAGTTTGGGTTTGGCTGGAGATCATCAGAAATCCAATGCGTCACTGGCTTTACAGCTGTGCCGGACATGGTTGCAGCACCATCAGCACCCAGGTGAGAAGCCACCGTCCTGACTCTGTGCACTCTTTAGTAACCAATTGAAAAACCAATCTGGATTGAAGAGTTTTGGGATGGGGATTCCTGGGAATGTTTAAGGTTTGGAATGTACTGCCTGGGAGTTTTTTTTTCACTTATTCATGGGATGAGAGTGTCGCTGGTTGGGCCAGCATTTACTGCCCATCCCTGAGGGCATTTAAGTCATTGCTGTGAAACTGGAGTCACGTGTATGCCAGACCAGGGAAGGTGGAGGCACGTTCCATTGAAACATTTGGAAGGGAATTAGACTAACAGCACAAGAAGCAGGTGTAGGATTACAGGGAGAAGGCATGAGGGTGGCAACCAAGCCCTTTGTTAATTGGGAGAGCTGACACAAACAGGATGGGCTGAATGGCCTCTTCCTGCTCTGAAACAATTCTGCGATTCTAGGGGATCATTCTTTGGATTAAGTTCTCTCCTAATCTTGCTGTGATAAACATCCCAGCCACAACCATTAACTATAAGAATGTCCTTCTCATTGGTGTCCTCTCAAATTGCCATAAAGCTTGCGATAGCCTTGCTTGTTGTTTGATCCCAGTAGCACAGCTGAGGTCAGTAACACACTGTGGGTATAACTGTGTACAACTCTGAAAAGGTTAACAGAAGGAAGACTTGTCAGTATAACACTTCATGACCACTGGACATCTCAAAGTGCTTTAAAGCAATTGATGCACTTTTTGTTGAAGTGTAGTCACTGTTAACTTGAAGCCAGTATGTCTTACTGCAGCTGAGCAGGATCTTGGTAAGACCACACTTGGAGTATTGCATGCAGTTTTGGTTTCCTTACCTAAGAAAGGATAAACTTGCCATAGAGGGAGTTTGCCAGAATAATTTTTGGGATGACAGGATAGCTATGTGAAGGGAGATAGGGTCAGCTAGACCTGTATTCATTGGAATTTAGAAGAATGAGAAGGGGTCCAATGGAAATGTATAAAATTCTGACCCGCCTGAATTGACTGGATAGTATTTCTCCTGGCTAGGGATGTAGAATAAGGGAGGGTCAATGTGTCTGGATCTGGGGCAGGCTATTTAGGACTGAGATGAGAAGAGAGTAGTGAATTTGGAATTCTCTACCACAAAGTTGTGAAGGCCAAGGCACTGAACATATTTAAGAAGGAAAACTACCAGATGCTAAAAGTTTACATTTATTTATAAATGTCACAAGCAGGCTTACATTAACAATGCAATGAAGTTACTGTGAAAACCCCCTCATTGCCACACTTCAGTGGCTGTTTGGGTAAACTGAGTGAGAATTTAGCATGGCCAATGCACTTAACCAATACGTCTTTCGGACCATGGGAGGAAACCAGAGTACCCGGAGGAAAAACACACAGACACAGGACGAACGTGCAGACGGTGACCAAAGCCAGGAATCAAACCTGGGTCCCTGGCGCTGAGAAGCAGCAATGCTAACCACTGTGCCACCATGTCCCTTTAAAAGGATCAAAGGGAATGGGGAGAGTGGGAGTATGGGGTGGAGATAGAGGATCAGCCTTGATCATATTGAATGATAGAGCAGGCTCAAAGAGCCCTATGGCTCACTCCTGTTCCTATTTTTGATTTTAAGAAGACGAATTTGCATATAGCAAACTCCCAGAAAAGAGCAATGTGTTACTGATAACCTGACCTTTGTGGTGTTAATTAAGGGATAAATATTGGGCAGGGCACTGGGAATAATCCCCCTGCTCATCCTAGAAATAAAACCATGGGATCTTTTACACATATACATAGATACATATATTTTACACATATACATAGATTTTATACATAGATCGGCAGTTCCGATGCGCCACAGCGAAAAACCGCACCGATCTCCTCAGAAGGCAAACACAGGACACAGTGGACAGAGTACCCTTCGTCGTCCAGTACTTCCCCGGAGCGGAGAAGCTACGACATCTTCTCCGGAGTCTTCAACATATCATTGATGAAGACGAACATCTCGCCAGGGCTATCCCCACACCCCCACTTCTTGCTTTCAGACAACCACACAACCTCAAACAGACCATTGTTCGCAGCAAACTACCCAGCCTTCAGGAGAACAGTGACCACAATACCACACAACCCTGCCACAGCAACCTCTGCAAGACATGTCGGATCATCGACATGGATACCATCATCACACGTGAGAATACCATCCACCAGGTACATGGTAAATACTCTTGCAGGTCGGCCAACATTGTCTACCTGATACGTTGCAAGAAAGGATGTCCCGAAGCATGGTACATTGGGGAGACCATGCAGACGCTACGACAACGGATGAATGAACATCGCTCGACAGTCACCAGGCAAGACTGTTCCCTTCCTGTTGGCGAACACTTCAGTGGTCACGGGCATTCAGCCTCTGACCTTCGGGTAAGCATTCTCCAAGGCGGCCTTCACGACACACGACAGCGCAGAGTCGCTGAACAGAGACTGATAGCCAAGTTCCGCACACATGAGGACGGTCTCAACAGGGATCTTGGGTTCATGTCGCACTATCTGTAACCCCCGTGACTTGCCTGGGTTTGCAAAACCTCACTTACTGTACTGTCTGGAGACAATACACATCTCTTTAAACTGTGATCAGTGCTCCTTCCACTCACATTATCAGCCACTTCAGGTCTTGAACAGCAGGTTAGGTGTAAGGATTCGCATTCTAATCAGTAATCTCTAAACTGTCTGTGCTTTATATGCTCTGTCTGAGGCCAGAACTCTCCATTCACCTGACGAAGGGACTAACCCCGAAAGCTTGTGAGTATATTATCAAATAAATAGGTTGGACTAAAACCTGGTGTTGTCAGACTTTTTACTATCTTTTACACCCACCAGAGTAGGAAGGTCGGGGAGGTCTTGCTTCAACAGTATCTCATTTAAAAAATAGCGCCTCTGACATTGTAGCACCCCTTTAATGTTGCACTAGATTGTCAGCCTTGATTTTTGTGCTCATGCCCTGGAGAGGGACTTGAACCTGAAACCTTCTGACTCTGGGCTGGGAGTGTCAACTGAGACACACTGATAACCCTGTAGCATTCTTGAAGCAAGTTTGCACTTTACAGCTACAAGAATGATAATTTTGATGAACTTTGGGCTCTTCCAAGGTGAAAATTGTCAGAGCTGGAGGATGGAATATTTAAACTTGTTAGTTCAGGTACAGGGTGTGCGTAATCAAGTTACCACCAAGTTTACAATGGTCCTACTGTTCATGCTGACATTTCCTGTTAACCAAAGCAGCATTACAGCCTCCCTGAACCAGATTGGCAATTTAATCCTGAATTAGGACAGTTTTGTACCTTGTATGAACTGGATTAAACCATCCCCAAACTCAATTTCCACAGAACACTTATCACCAGCAGAAAGAGCACACTTTAATCGAGGCATTCGGGGATGGATGTTAACTCAGCAGATAAGTACTGTGCCAACCAGTCCCTGTCACAGGGGTTTATGATTAATCCTCTTGTTTACTTCTGTTTTTGTGTAACGTCTTTCTTTAAACAGTGGCAGAGGGAGTGCTTACTAAATTTGGCACTTGTCTGTTAGATGAAACCATCTCAAATCTTCCTCCCCCGGTGTGGGTTAATGATTATGCGTGGGCCAAGTTCTTCCCGTATCATGGCAACCCTTGCCATGGCTAAATTGGCAAACGCAATATTCCTTAGTGAAGATTAACTGAGCCATTCAGAGTTATGCACTCAATTCAAAGTCCGCATCACAGGCAAGGCCAGCACTTGTTGCTCTGAACTGAGGGGTTTGCTAGGCTGTTTCAGAGGGGCAGTTAAGAGTCAACCGTGTTGCTGTGGATCTGGAGTCACATGTAGGTCAGACCAAGAACGAACAGCAAATTTCTTCCCCTGAAGGACATTAGTGAATCAGATTGCCAATTGATGGTAGTTTCCTGATTGTCATTACTGAGACGTGCTTTCAATTTCATATTTTATTCTGAGGTAGGATTTGAACCCATGTGCCTGGAACATTAGCCTGGGCCTCTGGATTACCAGTCCGGTGATGTTGCCAGCATGTCACCATCACCCCGTTGAGTTAGTCCTTTGTGGCTGGAGAGGTGAAAGAATTGCAGAAGGTAACACTACAATTGGCATCAATCTCTCTGGGCTGGAGAGAGAGGCGATTGGAACTGATTCCCTCAGGGGCCCTGCTGCTGCCAACTCTGCTGGGAACTGCTGAGAACTGATACTGCGGCGAAAGGATGACACTCAACTTTGCTCCCCACGTCCACGTGCAGGTTATCTCCTGCATCCCGATGGTGGCTGAAGACTGTGCGGACAGAGTAGGGCTTAGTGGTGTCTGAGAGGAGTCTCCAGCTGTGGGGTGTGATGTAGCACGAATCCAGTGCCTAAGAGGGAGTTGGGTGGGGAGAAAGTGGGTCATGGAAATAAAAACTAATCTTGAAATGTTACTGGGATTGCAGCTGAGATTTGCTCAATGTGGGGGTGGAGCAGCTAGTTTTTAATGGAAATGTATGTGTAGCAACGCCAGTGTCAACTCTGCATCTAGGGAGTAGGTGTGATTTAAAAAATATATATTTGTCAGTGATGTATGGGTATAGTGTCATATGGCGCCTTTTAGTCCAGTGCCACCCTGTCTGACACCAATAAGGAAATACTTAAATTTTACCGTTAATGCTGTTTTAGACTTCAGTTTTATTGGCTGCACCATGCTTCCTTCCTATTGGTACAGAGATCCTGAACGCGTTCTTTCTGAGCTCCCCCTTATGTTTGTAAAAAGATTCCACAGCCACCCACCTCACCCCATAACATGTTTTTTCTGTATAAAGATTAGTTAATTGAACATATATGTTTATGTTTCTTACTCAATGTGAACCTAATTGCTCGGCACCAGGTCAGGGTTTAGATGGAGTGTGTTGTGATATGTTGCTGCTGTGAGGCTTCTTGTGCTTTCCTGAATGATGGCTTTCAGTTTCAGGCGATGATGTATGGTCATGGTTCTTGAGCACAGGGAATTAAAAATTAATTGGAGAAATGTAGATGGACTGCACAAGGTCCACGTTCAACATCTTTCTCTGGTTATTTTTGGTAGAATTCATTTCGTAGATGCCTGTACACTCTGTGGCCTGTGACCTCTCGGGTCAAGAGCCCTGCAGTATATTGCAGTACTTTATATTGATGAACTTGAATACACAGCCAACTCTGCAGTTACCTGGTTGGATAAAAATATTAATTGCGGTGAGCATACAGCTGGCCACTCTGTAGCAGCCACGTGCAGAGTGTAACGTGCAGAGTGATCATGTTTCAATGTAAGGTTCTGGGTAGGTTGAGATGTTCCTGTGTGTTTGAATCTGAGCCGCACCTGATTTGACTTTCAAACTAATGGGGTTGGGTGCAGGGCCCGTCAAGTTCCAATAAAATGCTGCCTTAACACCAAGAGCCTACTTTGTACTCCTGACCTCAGCTGTGCAATTGATGCTAATCAGTCTTCAATTAGACTCGTAATAGTCAGTTTCTGTGGCTATTGTGCAGTGTTGGAAAACTTGCTGCCCGATTCTATGTTTGTAGTGGATAATGATTTATTTTTTGTGGCTAGGTTTTCATGTGGTTGTGTTTGATGCCCCCTTTGTAACTGAGCGTGAGGAATTTGGAGTATCTGCCTTGTGCTGAAACCCTTTTTTTGTTTGTTTGGTGTCTTGCAGATTTTCGTTTGCTCCAAGATTCACTGGACTTTGCCGAGGTGCCTGAAAGGATGCGACCGTCTGTCAGCTCAAGATTCTCCCCAACTGCCTCCATGATAGACGGTAACACCCCACTGCCACCTATTACAACAAAAACTCAACGTTCCTATTTACCCCCTTACCCTGAGGACAATCAGATCAATTTCAGGCACCAATACTTTGACTGAACGTTTGCAACAAAACCAAATATCCTGACAGTCCGCGCCCTGTGCATTGGGGAGCATTAGTGCAAAATAGACATAGGCTTTTTACAGCATTGGTGAAATAGGTGGAGGAATTTGGTCATTCAGCCCTTTGGGCCTGTTACATCATTCAAAACTGATTTGTACCTTAAATGCATCCACCTGCCTTTGATCCTAAAATCTTTCCTAACAAATTAACCTATCAATCTCATTCTTGATGGTTTCATTTGATTCCCAGTATCCACAGCCTCTCGGATGAAAGTGCTCCAGAATTGAACAAAGAAATGTCTCGCCTCTCTATATTCAGATTATGAATCCTATTTCTGCCTCCACCCTGCCCTCTCTCACCCAACCAGGAAGTAAATTCCATTTGTTGCTCTTGCTATGCTTTGTGACCTTGTTAAGAGCTGTTTTTGACCTTCAGAGGTTGAGCATGTAGGGTGGAGCTCAGTATTTCATGACAGCTACTTGCGGGCCAGGTTATTAACGATGGGACAGGAGGGCTCCCTGCTCCTTGTCAAGAGGCTGTTCCACCCCAGGAACAAGAGTACGATATTGTCCCCACTTCCTTATCTGTGTGTAACATCTCCCATCATCAACATAGTGACTCTAAATCTTGAGTGTCACTTTAGAAGGTGGGTGAGAGTCAACCTCATAGCAACACAAGTGAGTCAGCACTTGTGAACTTCCTAAAGGAAATTAGTGGTCTAGTTTATGAAACCTATCAGTTTCTCCATGTGCACAATGTTTTTTCCCTCTCTAGTGGCAGCGATTATTTCATGGTGGGATAGTGACTTTTTGGATTAATATCTAGTATTTTATGTAACCTTGCTGGTTAAGCTTGAGTCAAACGGGGAAGCAACCTTAATAAGAACCTTTTTTCAAAAGTAATTCAGTCAAAAACGCAACATCTCAGAAGTTGTGCCAATAATAAAGAACTTAGAGACACATTTTAACAACATTTTAAAAGAAGTTAATTAAATGAATAAAGCAAAATGCTGTAGATGCTGGAAATCTGAAATGCAAACAGAAAATGCTGGAAAAAATCAGCAGGTCTGGCAGCCTGTAATGTTTTGAGTCAAATTTGACTTCAGGACCAAAGTAGAACCATATGGTGTCAAAATGTTAACTCTGCTCCTCTCTCCACAGATCATAGAATCCCTACAGTGCAGAAGGAGGCCATTTGGCCCATCAAGTCTGCAATGAATCTTCGACAGAGCATCTCACCCAGGCCCTAGCCCCATAATCCCCACATTCTGGGACACTAAGGGGCAATTTAGCATCGCCAATTAACCTAACCCACACATCTTTGGACTGTGGGAGGAAATCGGAGCACCCAGAGGAAATCTACACAGACATGGGGAGAATGCACAGACAGTAATCTTAGTTAGGCTGGAATTGAACTCGGCTCCCTGGCACCATGAGGCAGCAATGCTAACCACTGTGCCATCCATAATATTTTGCGTAGTAATTTAAAGGGCTGAGTTATACACGGTGAATTTTAGATTGCTGCGTATTTTAGAGTAGTCTTGTCCAAAGTACAGCATACAGGTTGGATATGGCCTGGGAAGCTCCTCTATGCAGCGCACTCCCACCCCACCAATCCCCATCAGAGGGGAGTTTCGATGGAAAATTCTGCATGGAGTTTCTCTGCCAATCATCCACTGTTTCTCACCCTCTTTTGCTTCTGATAGGCAGACTAGTGAGCTTCTCAGTAGCAAGTGAGGGAGAGAAACAGTCTCTGTTTAGAGACTGATAAGCTTGCTGGAAGCTAGGAACGTCTAATCTGGAGAGCCAGTCATGGCTGGCCCAGAGCAAAGTCAGGGCCTGGGAAAGAGCCAGTGCCAGGGTGTGAGTGAGCACGCGAGGGCATGAGATGCCACTGGACTTGCTGAGTTTTTCCCGTACTTCTTGTTTTAAGTAATTGATAACTTTCTCAGTGCAATGGTCATGGGAGTTTAAAAAAAAACACCAACAAAGTGAGTTCAATTGAATTGTGGTGAAGAGCTGCATGTGGACCCTAACAGAGCTGCATGGGGCTCCACAGTCAAAGTTTACGGTTGTGAGTTGGGCAGACCCCTTGTGGCTGCAGAAATATAAACGTGTGCAGCTTCTGCCATCTGGTGGATTTCACTTGCATGGCACTTCCATAACTCAAGATGGGAGGTAGTGTGTTTCATTGTTCTGGAGTCTGTTGTTGAATTGACCCCCATTGACAGTACATTAAGTTTCAGATTATGCTCTGCTTTTTCCTGATATGAGAATACCAGAAGTGAGTCTCTGTGGTCTGCTTTTATAAATCATTATTTTTCTTTTTGGAAGGCAGCAACTTTTTCCTTGCTTGGGGTTCCACCTGTATTGACAAAATTCAGATGAGTCTTCTATCTGTATCTGTCAAGAGAATCAGCATCTCAACAAAACTAATTGCAGTCCTGTTCGATGATACTGCATATTATGTGGGGATTTGGTTAAACCCTGAATTATCACCCTGGGTTCAGTTGTAACACTTCAGCTGCAAGCATCATGAGAATCTTGCCACTCTTTGCCTCCATGATTCTGAATTCCCACCCCACGCTAGAGTACCCAGGTGACTGAAGCCAATTGTAGCCCTCCCGTGGCCGCAATGTGCAGAAATCAACTAACAGAGACCAAGCATTAAACTTGAGATGATCTTATATGGCCTGGTATACTTTAGACCATGTATTTTCCAAATAAGCCACCAGTGCGAGAAGGAGAGAGCTACTAACACGCTGTGATTCCCCTTGTATTCATGCTTCTGTCTAGCAGTCAGGTTGAAGAAATGGGCAGTTGGAATCACTGTTTCACATGCACAGCCTGCACACTACAGTCTCTGGTGTGTTTGTTATGAAAGTGGTTATGTTAAACTAGTTTGTCTCTGGGTGTCCTGTAACTAGCTAGGACTTTCTGAGATAGAGTAAAGTGATTTGCTTGGCCCAGTCTCTCTGACATGGTTTGAGTTGGTGAGTATTTCTGATATGACCCATGGTTCTCCTGAAAACTGGCCATGGGTTTTAAAAAGGAGAATTAATTTCTTGCGTCTTCAATCCTTTCTTCTGTAGGTTTGCGCACGACAGAATGGCTGGGCCGATCGCAGATCCTGAAGCGAGGACCTCTGACATATTACATTGATGGTGCTCACACAATAGGTAGTATAAAGGTATGTTGACATTATCTAGGGCCTGGCGCATTAGCATTATGGGTGTTGCTAGGAGTCTGTAGCGCAGTGTTAAGGTCTGAAATCCCACCCAGAGTCTTGTACAAAGTCTCTTGGAACAACTGCAGCACACTACACTAAGATCTGACCCTGTACGCCCATTGGCCCACGTTTGGAGAATCTATTTTTAGAGGTTTATTGTAAGGGCAGAGGGAAAACCATGCTGCACTTGGGTCAGGCTTAACATTGAGGTTTCCTTCGAGAGGAAAAGCTCATCCAAAGCTGATCTTTGTGATGGAGGTGATATGGGACAATAAACCTAAGCCAAAATAGTTGGGAGAGCTTTAGACTGAACCTCGAAAGGTCCCTGGTTCAATCCCGGGTTTCGGTATGAGCCCACTTGCTGACTTTCTCTGCTGATTGGCACGGCATTAGGGGCAGCGCAGTGGTTAGCACTGCTGCCTCATAGCCCAGGGGACTCAAGTTCGATTCCTGGCTTGAGTCGCTGTCCATGTGGAGTTTGCATGTTCTCTCCATGTCTGTGTGGGTTTCCTCCAAGTGCTCCGGTTCCCCCCCATTCTGAAAGATGTACTGGTTAGGTCCATTGACCTGAACAGGTGCTAGAGTGTGGCGACTAGGGGAATTTCGCAGTAACTTCACTGTGGTATTAATGTAAGCCTTACCTGTGACAAATAAATTAACTCTAAAATAGGAACAGGGGTAGGCCGTTTGGCCCCCCCAAGCCTGCTCTGCCATTCGATAGGATCATGGTTGATCTGACATTGCTCATGCCATAGTCCTGCCTTACCCCATACCCTTGATTCCCTTACTGGTCAAAAATCTATCTCAGTCTTGAACATGCACAAGGATTATGCCCTTGCTGGTTTGTTCTTGGGATGTGAGCATTGACTCTGGTTTTGTTTTCAGGCCTGTGTCAAGTGGTTTCAGGAGTATTCATTAAAGGAAGCGGAAGCTGCCAGGTGAGTACAAAGAACAGTACAGCACAAGAAACAGGCCCTTCGGCTCTCCAAGCCTGTGCTGCTCATTGGTCCAACTAGACCATTCGTTTGTATCCCTCCATTCCCAGTCTGTTCATGTGACTATCCAGGTAAATCTTAAATGATTCCAGTGTGTCCGCCTCCGCCACCCTACTTGGCAGCACGTTCCAGGCCCCCACCACCCTCTGTGTAAAAAAAAAAGTCTCTCTGATATCTGAGTTAAACCTCGCCCCTCTCACCTTGAGCCCATGACCCCTCGTGATCGTCACCTCCGACCTGGGTAAAAGCTTCCCACTGGTCACCCTATCTATACCCTTCATAATTTTGTACACCTCTATTAGGCCTCCCCTCATTCTCCGTCTTTCCAGGGAGAACAACCCCAGTTTACCCAATCTCTCCTCATAGCTAAGACCCTCCATACCAGGCAACATCCTGGTAAACCTCCTCTGCACTCTCTCCAAAGCCTCCATGTCCTTCTGGCAGTGTGGCAACCAGAACTGGACGCAGTACTCCAAATGTGGCCTAACCAACGTTCTATACAGCTGCAACATCAGACAACAGTTTTTATACTCTATATCCCGTCCTATAAAGGCAAGTATGCCATATGTCTTCTTCATCACCGTCAAGGATTTGTGGACTTGCACACCTAGGTCCCTCTGCGTTTCTATACCCTTGATGGTTCTGCCATTTATTGTATAACTCCGCCTTACATTAGTTCTACCAAAATGCATCACTTCGCATTTATCTGGATTAAATTCCATCTGCCATTTTTCCGTGCAATTTTCCAGCCTATATATATCCTGCTGTATTGTCCGACAATGTTCATCGCTATCAGCAAGTCCAGCCATAGTACCTGTGACTATGCTTTGTTTTTATCATGCTGGCGTTGGACTGGGGTAAACACAGTAAAAAGTCTGACAACACCAGGTTTAAGTCCAACTGATTTATTTGACAGTAAACTCACATAAATTAGTTTGATAGTAAATTCACCTGACGAAGGGACAAACCCCGAAAGCTTGTGAGTTTACTATCAAATAAGTCGGTTGGACTTAAACCTGGTGTTGTCAGACTTTTTGCTATTGTTTTTATCAATCAGATTGTAATGGAATACTGAGCCTGGGCACGTTACATCAAAGCAGTTTCCCCCACCCAGTCCTGGTAGCTTAGTGACTGCAAGCACTGCCTGGTGTCTTGCTGAATCAGAAAGGTCCCAGGCTCTCCCTTGTCTGTGTTGAGTTAGTGAACCTCAGTTTGGGCAGCAGTTGGATGATAGTGATCTCTGTGCTGGATGAGGGGTGGAGTAGCGGGTGGTATTTGCAGGGTTAAGGGTTGGTGGGTGAACAAACGTTAATCATGACTTTTGTTCCTGATCAGCTTTAGGAGACTCCTGCTAGAGGCAGAAGTGTAGTGGTTGGGTGAAGGACTTGAGGAACAGGACTGGGGTAGGAGGGGGAGAATGCCATTATGATTCATGGGGCTAAAGGTGCATTCTGTCTGTCTTATTGCTTTTGCCAAATTCCATACTGTATAGAGTTCCTCAGGTTTACTGACAAGTCTGCCTTCAATGGTTCAGCCAGACACTCCACATTCATCACTGAGTCTGTGAGGAAGCTTTGTTCTAAAGCTAAGACACCCTTTACAAAGGAAAATACTGTGGATGCTGGAAATCTGAAATAAGAACATTCTGAAAATGTTCAGTGCATTTGTGACAAGAGAAACACAGTTAAGCTTTCAGGTTGATGACCTTTAAGACCGTAGACCTGGTGCGTTAACGCTGCTGAGTGTTTCCAGAATTCCGTTTATGGCAGCATGATGATAAGCGTTTTACAGTGCTCAGAATGTGATGACCGAGACATAGCACCAACTCCTGGGAACATTCTGACACCATTTGGATTGACCCTGTCAACCGCCCCCCATCTTGAGCCAAACATTTTCCCATTGTGATTATTTTGACAGCTGAACTCAGCGCTTGAACTATTGTTTTTTCTTTAAAAGTCACTGATCTCAACATCACTCTAGTCAAGAAAGGCAATCAAGAAAAATGTTAAGGCAGCAGTTAGTATCTGTGTACCAGCCTGGGGTCATTGACAAGCTGAGCCTTATGAAGAGGGTGGCTATAACAACTATTTGAGTAGCCTGTGTACTAGTATTTCATTCCTCACTGCAATATGGGAAGATGCAACACCACGTAAACGGTCTGAGCTTATCGAATGAGGTAATGGGGGATACAGCCCAGACCTTGTTGAGGGGTTGTGGAGAGGTAATGAGACAGACTGTTGAGTAAGGGAAGGGATGAGGATGCGGAGGCACAGCCCAGACCATGTCTGGAGTTGTAAGTAATGGGCCACATTCCCTCAAACTCTAGGAGGGAAGCTGCCAGTGTGAGGTTGATATCAGTGTCTGATTATTGAATTGCTCCTTTCTTCTTGCAGAGGGCCCGTGGTACAGGTACTGCTGTTCAACACAACGGGGGAACGAGATGCTGCTGCTCTCCTTAAATTGCTCATGGTAAGAATGGATTGCACAATGTATCCTCTGGGGGGTGGTGGTGGGGGTGGGGAGGAGGAGGAGGAGAAGAAGAAGAATTTGATTTAAGTTGTTCAGTGTGTTGGAGGGTTTTGTTGTTATAAATAGAAAGATATTTATTCGCACCAAACAGTTTTGAGTCCAGCTTCACTCCAAACCCATCTACATGTTAAGCAATAGGAGCAGGCCACATATCACCTCGAGCTTGCTCTACCATTCAATAAAACCATGTCTGATCTACATCAATCCTGCTTTCCTGCCCCCTGCACAACCCTCTGTTTCCCTCCATCGGCTTCCACTCTGAATATATTCAGTGGCTGAGCATCTACACCTCTATGGATAGAGAGTTCTTCTTCCCTCTTAAGTGAAAAAAAGCTCTCTGTAGTCTTAAATGACCAATTCTTTATTGTGAGACAGTGGAGTCCAGGACTCTCCAGCTTGAGAGCTCTCAGCATCTACCCAACAAACCCTCCAAGAATTCTTCAAGGTTTTACTCTCCAGAAAGGATAGACTGGCAGTCGATCTCCTCTCACTGAACAGAGAGCTCTGTCATCCCAGGAATCGATCTGGATGTCACAAAGGTAGAAACCTGTACTGTGCAGCAGATAGATTACTGAAACAGTGCACAGGGATAAAAATAACTTGTAATAAGGAAAGACAGACAGTTTTCTTTTCCTCTTGTGTTGCCATTAAAAATCTATGTGGTGAGGTTTCATACCGTTTTTTAAAGGAAAGACTTGTATTGAGAGAGTGCTTTTCATGACCACAGAGTGCATCAAAGTGCTTTACAGTCAGGTGGATTACTTTTTAAAAGTGTTGCTGTTATAATGTAGGAAACACGGTAGCTCATTTGCACACAGCAAACTCCCCCAAACTGCAGCATGATAATAATCAGATAATCTGTTCTTATTGTGTGTGATGTTGATTAATGGATAGATATCGGTAAGACATCGAGGATGGCCTCCCTCTTCAAAATCTGTTATGGGATTCTTCACATTAACACCTCTGACACCGCGGCACTCCCTCAATACTGAGCAAGGTTGTATTTAAGCCTTGGAATCATAGAATCCCTAGAGTGCAGAAGGAGGCCATGCGGCCCATTGAGCCTGCACTGTCCACAATCCCACCCAGGCCCTATTCTCATAACCCCACATATTTACCCTGACGGGTCAGTTTAGCATGGCCAATCAACCTGACCTACACATCTTTGCACTGTGGGAGAAAACTGGAGTGGGACTTGAAACTGGAATCTTGCGATTCAGAGGCGAGAGTGCTACCAGCTGAGCCATGGCTGGCCTTTAGTTTTGGTCGCTGTCCTTTCAACTAGGTGGACAGGGAACACAAGAGAATGATGCCGGGGAACTGGATGGCACACTGGCCTTCAGACCCAGCACAGACCAAGAAGATAAAACTGAATGAAATGTTCCATTAGAATGAGTTTAAGCTGCCCTAGTGAGCTGGAGCCCACAGCAGAAAACTGTCAGTGATTTGGTGCTCATTGCTAATGTCATTTAGATGAGAAATGTGAAAAGTACCTCACTGATAGTGAGTGCTTCTCTTAGTCTGAGGTTGACAGGTTTAATCTGATGTAACTAACCGGGAAGAACTCACATTGTTAATGTACCTGCACAAGTATATGTAACAGGGATAGGACAAGATCATCAACCAACTCTTGTCCTCATTCATCCAGTGCTGATGAAACCACAGACACTGTTCACCCACTCAACAGCCACACAATTCATTCCAGGGATTGTGAATATTTTGAATTCTCTACTCCAGGGGAATGTTTGTGATCAGTGCATTCAAAAATGAATGATGGATTTTGGATACTGTGGAGAATCACAAGATGTGGGAATAGTTTAGGCAAGTGAAATTGAGTTTGAAGTTCTATGAGTTTTACTGAATGGAAGAGGAGGCTTGCGGGGCGGGGGGGGGGGGGGGCATGTGACCTAATTAGTTCCCGTTTTCATGGAGAGATGCAACACAACTCAAGAATTTAAATTTTGTACTTGTTACCTCTTCCTAATGTAAGCAATATTGCGATATTCACCTGACACACTATCCAGGACCACCACAAATCTCTAGGGAGTGATTTTTGTGTTTCTTGCACAACAGCAGAAAAAGCCAATTTGTATTGAATTGGGCAGATCCATACAGTGAAATGTAAATTTAATTAGTTTCTGTCCAGTTATTGTAATTTTGCTGCCTAACAGGAAAGGCGATGAAACTTAGGAGCAGGGATAAGTCATTATAAGCCTTTCTCCTTTGTAATTGTTTTGCTGGTGTCTGTTGAGGGTTTTGAGCTTGTGCAGACTTTGGTATGCTTTTCAGTCTGCAAGGGGAAGACTTGTGTGCGAGACCTGTTTTATTCCTCCTGTTTTCGTACTTATTACTGTTATTGTTAAACTTCATTATTTATATAATGAAGTTCCTTCTTTTAAACAATGCATTTGACCACCTTGACCACCTTATTTTGGTCAAGTCACAAGTACATGCAACAAGGAGAGGACAAGATCATCAAAAGTCCCCGCTCAATGCATTCTGTACCCCAGAGGGATGTTATTGCTCAGTCGTTGAGTAAATTCAAAAATGAACAATGGATTTTGGATACTAATGGAGATTGCAGGCTATGGGAGTAGTTCTTGCAAGTGGAATTGAGTTAGAAGTCACCACATCTTCTTGACAACAAAGAGAAAACAGCAAGGAAAGAAAAGGTTTCTTAGTGTTCAGCATGACAACATGAGATTGCACACAATGAATGAGCAGCTAGTTTTCATTGTGAATTTGACAGCATTTCCAGTTAACAATACCATGGCTATGTTCAAGCTGGCTGGCGAGTTCAATGAGCGAAGCGAGGACCAGGCTGAATACATGAAGAAGGTTCAGCATTTCTTTTTAGCAAGTGGAATAGAAGATGAGATGAAGCAGCTCTCTATTCTCCTGTGTGTGTGCGCACACGTGTGTGTGTGTATATACACATAGGTTGATGAGGAATCTGGTCATGCCTCAGAAACCATAATAAAGTTTTTATTTATTAGTCACAAGTAGACTTACATTCACTGCAATGAAGTTACTGTGAAAATCCCCCAGTTGCTGCCTGTTTGGGTATGCTGTGGGAGAGTTTAGCATGGCCAGTCCACCTAACCTGGACTGTGGGAAGAATCCGGAGTACCCGGAGGAAACACAAACAGACACTGGGAGAACGTGCAAACTCCACACAGACAGTGACCCAAGCCGAGAATCGAACCTGGGTCCCTGGCGTTGAGGCAGCAGTGCCAACCACTGTGTCACCATGCCGATCCAGTGGAGATGTAATTTGCAGATTTAGTTGCTCTGGTCCAGACTCACCATAAGCAGAAGCTCTCGATGATTGTTCAAAGATTCAAATTTCATAACAACTTTCGGAAAGCAGCTAAATTGGTAACTAACCTTGTGGCAGAATTATGCCAGCTTTCAGAACACTTGGAGCAGTTTTATAAGATATGCTCAGAGGCTGGTCTGCATTACCAAGGACAGCATTCAGCACCAGTTGTTGGAGAAGCCACATTGACTTTTAATAAGACTCTAGAAATTCCGCAGGGCGTGGAAATGGCTGCCAGTAAAGCTAAATTATTCAGAGGCTCAGGCAATGAAAGACTCTCGAGAGAGAGAGAGGGAGGGGGGGGGCACTGATAGGCCCCAGAAGGAGGGCACCAAAAGACCATTTTATTGCAGTGAGAAGTCCCTTGAAAGTTTTAGCATAACCCACAAGCAAATGATAAATCTGCAATCAGTCAGAAAGTAAGACCAACTACAGCAGAAGTAAGAGTGAAGATAACAAAAACATTGGACGAAAAATGTGGAAGTAGTTAGGAAATCTGCTGGGTGCAGTGAGAAACAGTGGAACATTCACCAGCAAGTAGTGAATGAACTGGAGTTAGAATGTGTAAGTGTGAATAAACCCTTTTTAACATTTAGTGAAAAAGCACAAGCAGACTCAGCAACAGAGGTCATAGCACAGAATTCCTACAGTACAGGAGGAGGCCATTGGGCCCATCAAGTCTGCAATAACAACAATCCCACCTTATCCCCGTAACCCCACGTATTTACCCTAATCCCCTGAAACTAGGGTCATTTTAGCATGGTCAATCAACCTAACCTGCACATCTTTGGAACAAAGAACAAAAGCAGCCTGGGAAACAGGCCCTTTGGCCCAACGAGCCCGCACTGCCATTTTAACATTACCAGTCCCCCCTCCACCCATGACCCTTATCTATGCTTATGGCATTTCACATTGAGGGAAAACTAATTTAGGGACAATTTATTACCTCCAATCAGCCTAATAGCACATTTTTGGGGGTGGGAGGAAACCGGAGCACCCGGAGAAAACCCACGCAAGCACGGGGAGAATGCGCAAACTCCCACAGACACTAGCCCAAATCCATGTGTCTGCACAGCAAACAGTGATAGTCACTGAGTTGTCGTGTTGCCCAGCATCTGGTCCAGTTTAAGCGTACACTAACAACGTGAAGTACTAAGCTATTCTCGAACATCCAAGAGCAGCCCCTGTATGACCCATCGCGTGTATGCCCCTCGTTGGACAACAAGGTGGACGACTTAAAACCTGTGAATTAAAAGAGAAAAACATTAGTATCATTCCACATCCTTATACATTACCAGGGACGTCCCAAGGCCACTGAACCTTATTTAAAAAAAACTATATCCTTCCGTCTCCAACCCACTCATGTGCCTGTCTAAGTAACTCTTAAACAACTCCAGCGTGCCTGCCTCCACCACCTTGCTTGGCAGAGCATTCCATACCCCCACTACCCTCTGTGTGAAAACCTCCCTCTAACACCCGTGTTATACCTCTCCCCCCTCATCCTAAGCCCATGGCCCCTCATACTGTGCGTTTCTAACATAGGAGAAAGCTCACCACTGTTTACTCTATCTATACCCTTCATAATCTTATATACCTCTATTAGATCTCCCTTCAGTCGCCGTCTTTCAAGGGAAAACAGCCCCAATTTGCCCAATCTTTCCTCATAACCAAGCCCTTCAATACCAGGCAGCATCCTGGTAAACCATCTCTGCACTCTCTCCAGGGTCTCCACGTCTTTCTGGTAGTAAGGCGACCAGAACTGGACGCAGTAGTCCAAATGTGGCCTAACCAACGTTCTATACAACTGCAACATCAGACTCCAGCTCTTATACTCTATACCCCTTCCTATAAAGACTGATATAGCGTAAGCTTTCTTCACAGCCTTCTCCACTTGTACTGCCACCTTCAAAGACTTGTGCACTTGCACCCCCAGGTCCCGCTGCGTTTCTATACTCTTTATAGGTCTACCCTTTGTTGTATAACTCCCCCCTACATTATTTCGGCCAAAATGCATCACCTCACATTTATCAGGGTTGAACTCCATTTGCCATATATCTTCCCAATATACCAGCCTATCTGTATCCCGTTGTATTGCCAGACACTACTCCTCACTGCCCGCCAATCCAGCCATCTTAGTGTCATCTGCAAATTTGCTGATCACACCACTTACTCCCTCTTCCAAGTCATTTATATATACTACAAAAAGAAGAGGTCCCAGTACCGAGCCCTGCGGCGCACCACTAGTGACAGACCTCTAGCTAGAAAAGGACCCTTCCACTACTACTCTCTGTCTCCTCTTACCAAGCCAGTTATCAACCCATCTAGATACCTGGCCTTGTATTCTATGAGCCTTAATCTTTTCAACCAACCTACCATGAGGGACTTTGTCAAACGCCTTACTGAAATCCATATAGACAACATCAGTGGCTCGCCCTTCATCGACCGTTTTTGTCACCACCTCAAAAAATTCTACCAGATTCGTAAGGCAAGACTTCCCCTTTACAAAGCTATGCTGCATATCTCTAATTAGATCGCAACGCTCTAAGTGCTCATACATCCTATCCCTAAGAATCCTCTCCATCAACTTGCCTACCACTGACATCAAACTTAGCAGCCTATAGTTACCAGGGTTATCCCTCCTAGCCTTTTTAAACATCGGTACCACGTTCGCTATCCTCCAGTCCTCTGGGACCTTACCTGTGTCCAAAGAAGAGACAAAGATTTGCGTCAGAGGCCCAGCAATTTCATCTCTCGCCTCCCTAAGCAGCCTAGGACAAATGCCATCAGGCCCTGGAGATTTATCAGTTTTGATGCTACCTAAAAGCCTTCCCTCGTAATGGATAGTTCTTTCAATTGGTCTACAGCTCCCTCGAAGACTGTACCAGACATCAAGCCCCCTCTCCTTCGTGAATACCAACGCAAAGTATTCATTCAGGATCTCCCCCATTCCCTCGGGCTCTAAGCAGAATTCCCCTCCTCTGTCCCTGAGAGGACCGATTTTTCCTCTAGCCACCCTTTTGTTCCTGACATAGGAGTAAAACGCCTGTGGATTTTCCTTAATCCTACCTGCCACAGCCATTTCATGCCCCCTTTTTGCCCTCCTAACTCCCCTTTTGAGATCCTTCCTACTCTCTCTGTACTCCTCTAATGCTCTCTTCGTTCCCAGTTGCTTAGACCTAACATACGCCTTTCGTTTCTTCCTGACCAAGTCCTCAATGTGTCTAGTAATCCACGGTTCTCTAATCCTACCTTTCCCATCCTTCCTCTTAACCGGCTCATGTCTTTCCTGCAACCGTTTCAGTTTTCCCTTGAAAGACTCCCACATGCCTAATGTGGACTTGCCGTCCAACAGCCTATCCCAGTCTGTGTCCCTAAGCTCCTGCCTAATCCGGCTGTATCTAGCTTTCCACCAGTTTAGCACCCTCCCCTTAGGGCAGCACTCATTTTTTCCATTAGTATCCTAAAGTGTCACTGTTAGTCACATGTTCACCTATTGCAACCTCAACCACCTGACCCGGCTCATTACCCAGAAATAAATCCAGTATAGCCCCCTCTCCAGTAGGGCTCTCTACATACTGCTCCAAGGACCCTTCCAATACACATCTTACAAATTCCTCCCTGTCCGAACCCCCAGCTCTAGGCACCTTCCAATCCACCCCAGGGAGATTAAAATCTCCCACTACAACAACCCTGTTCTTCCTACACTTATCCAAAATGTCTCTACATATACCCTCTTCCACAGCCCGTGGGCTGTCAGACAGTCTGTAGTACACCCCTAGCATAGTAATCACTCCCTTCTTATTCCTCAGCTCCACCCACAGAGACTTAATTCCTAACCCCTCTATATTATCCTCCCTCTGCACTGCTGTGATGAGCTCCCTAACTAACAGCGCCACTCCCCCTCCTCTTTTCGACCCTCCTCTGTTGTGCCTAAAACACTTATACCCAGGTATATTGAGCTGCCAGTCCTGCCCTTCCTTTAAGCACGTCTCTGTCACTGCCACCACATCTAAATTCCTCGCAAACATTAAGGTCTTAAGTTCATCCGTCTTACCCGCCACACTCCTCGCATTAAAACAGATGCACTGAAGACCTACAGGCCCACGCGGATCCTCCTTTTCCTGGGAGATTTTCCTATCATCTAGACTTACCCTGTCACCCAACTCACTCCCAATCCCAGTGCCTACTGAGCTATCTGTCTCCTCCCCAGCCCCCCTCCATATTAATTTAAACCCTGCCGAAACACTAACCTCCCAGCTAAAATATTTGTGCCCTTCCCATTTAAATGTTCCCCATCCCACTTGTACAGGTGCCCTTCCCTCACAAAGACTTCCCAATGGTCTACAAAAGTAAAACCCTCTGTCCTGCACCAATCCTTCAGCCACACATTCAGCTGTAGGATCTCATTATCCTTAGCCCCGCTATTACTGGGCACTGGCAGCAGCCCAGAGAATGCCACCCTGGAGGCCCTGCACTTCAGCCTGGCCCCCAACTCCCTGAACTGCCTACGTATATCCCCCCGCTCTTCCTTCCTATATCCTTCTATGTGTACAATTACATCAGCCTGGGTCCCTTCGCCCTTCAAAATTCCCCCTACCCTCTCCGAAACACCCTGTATCCCTGCTCCAGGGAGGCAGACTACCGTCCTGGAGTCCCACTTTTGCCCACAAACCGCCTATCAATTCCTTTAACCCTCCCATCCCCCACCACTATTCACATCCAGCCCCCTTCCTTCCCTCTGAGGCATTCTGGTCTTCCTGTCTTGCCCTTTCTACCCCAGTTGTCGCCTTACCCCTGATGTTTTGGGAGACTACCTCTGGGGTGGTTTTAATACCATGGCTCCTCTTCTTTTTCCCCTTCCTGACAGTTAACCCACCCATTCCCCCGCCCCAAGGCTCTGGGATCTCCACATGACCGTGGTTCCTATCCATTATTGCCTCGTTCTCTGTGACTAAAAATAAATCTTCCAGACACAGCTCTAATTGCCTAACCTGGGCCCTCAAACGCTGCAACTCCAGACACCTGGTGCAGATGTGGACTTTCGGGAGACGCGTAGTCTCCAGGAACTCCCACATATTACACCTAATGTAGCTGACATATATCCCCAAGGACCCTGCCATTTACCTGACAACCCTTAGAGTTATGGACACAGAAATGGAAAACAGGAAAAAAATGGACCAGTAACTCACCGTGCCTAAGCCTGCTCTCGCCTAAGCCCTTACAGCACTCACTCTGCACCCACCTCACTCCGCTGCCCGCTCCCAACGCTGCGCTCTGTCTACTGCAGCCTTCTTTTTATACTCCCATGCTCCCTTCCCGACTGGCCCGTTGCCTAGCTCCCGCTACGGAAAGTGAAAACAAACAAAAACCCTGGAGTGTGGGAGGAAACCGGAGCAACTGGAGGAAACCCATGCAGCCACAGGGAGAATGTGCGGACTCCGCACAGACAGTGACCTAAGTTGAGAATCGAACCCAGGTTCCTGCCGCTGTGAGACAACAGTGTTAATCACTGCCACTGTGCCACCCCGTGGAACTCGAAAGCCAAGGAAATCCCATGCTATGGGTTTCGTGATTGGTGAGAGAACTGTTTCTTTCGGAGTGAAGTGCCTCCAGGATTTGATTCATGGTGCCTCATGTAGGGCATTCTGTGTCATCTAGTGCAAGAATAATCGTGCTGTTGAAGCAGAAGTTAGGGCAGGGCTAGTGTTTACCAGAGCTTTTATTGGGAATTCTCTAGCAATCCAATTGAATGATCGCACTACCAGCTGTGTGGAAAGCATGAATGAGCTGGAGAAATTGGCATTCTGCAGAGAGACAGGAACTGTCCAGTGTTTGAGGGCACTGTGGAGGATGCAGCAGTGGACAAATCCAAAGAGAGAACGCAACTGTTGAGCAAGTTAACAATTCAGAAGAATTGGCTAATTAAAAAAAAGGCAGGAAGAAATGGTGAATGTAGAAATAGAAGTGGTTTCAACTACATCAAAAGGAATGGGTCAGTTCTCTGAAAATATGCAAAGCATGGGAAGGGAGAGCTTGTTATCAAATGTTGGAAGGGAATGATGGATTCACCTTGGAAGCAACACAGAAATGGGTAAACTGAATGGATTGTTGAAGCAGAGCACTGGACTAAAGAATGATTGTGATTCTGTGTTGCCGAGGAAGTGACCCTGACAGACAAAAAAAACGGCAGTGGTTTAAAGAAGAACGTCAATGTAATCAGTGACTTGAGCGTTAAGCTGGTGCGAAATATCAGTTGGCTGGAAATTTCTTGCAAAAAGCTGGAAATCAAAGATGAAATGCTGGATTAAGAGTAGAACTAGCGCGTGCTGAGAAAGACCCTGAAGTTTCAGAAACTAGGAGTTATTGAACATAGAGGAATAATTATAAAGAATTAAAGCTTCAGAGAAGACATAAAAATGAGGTGACATGACTAACAACTAAAAAAAAAAGGTGGATAAGTTGACAAAATGAGGCCAAGAGAAAGGACAACTTGATGAGACAATGCAAAATAAAACTGAGTTGGAACAAATTCAGAAACAGGTTGCAGACTGTATTTGCTGCAGTGAACTCTGGGGCTGGCTAAAATTGTCAGTTTATCTGAAGGTACATCAGATGTAAATGAGTTATTAACACTTGGAGATGGAGCTGGAACAGGTTCAAGCCAAACTGCAACTGGTGAAGACAGAGTACAGGAGAAGGAAGCAGATGCTTGGAATAAAGGACAATTTAGGTCGAAGCAGAAAATTGGTTGATACGAAGATGAAAGGAAGAGATTGATAAATTAAGCCACTCAGCTGAAGATGTGCAGAGAGATCAAGACATCGAGGGTCTTTTTGTTTTGGGGGTACAGTGGCACAGTGATTAGCACTGCTGCCTCACAGCGCCAGGGACCCGGGTTCAATTCCCAGCTTGGGTCACTGACTGTGTGCAGCTTGCATGTTCTCCCCATGTCTGTGTGGGTTTCCTCTGGGTGCTTTGGTTTTCTCCCACAGTCTGAAAGATATGCTGGTTAGGTTGATTGGCCATGCTAAATTGCAGCTTACTGACTAGCTAGGGTAAATATGCGGAGTTATGGGGATAGGACCTGGGTGGGTTTGTGGTTGGTGGAGACTTGATAGACAGAATGGCCTCCTTCAGTACTGTAGGATTCTACAATTCAAAGCAGCAATTTGGGCAGAGCAGGGAATGGAGACTGCCAGAACAAGATTGCTGAAACGGTCACACTAATAGAAATGTTCACGAACCAATATTATAACCTGGTCAATGGAAAACATGTCAAATAGAAATGCTAGGAAGAAAAGAAACTTTATCATGACAAAAGTATCAGAAATAAAATACCATGACTATTTCCTTCAAGTGACAAGCCAAGATTGTGAAGGAGCTGTCAAGACATGAGACCGTGTTGTATTGTGATGATGGTACCAGCATGCATTGCAAAGTAAGATGCTTGATAAAGAAAAGGATCAGTAATGGATTGGAGAGTAATATCACACCCAGAGTAAAGCATGTAGTCGTCGGTCATCACACAGCCGAGGGTAGAACTCGGAAAGCACTGCTACACCAATATACAAATGTGTGCACAGTACTTATTTAAAGAGTGGGCTGAGTAAATTAAGATTGGAGATTGCATGAAAAAGTTAAAGGGTTAGCTATGTTGTGCATGTGGTGTCTCTTTCTCTTTAAGACTGTAAAGCAGAAGTGAGCCGCCTGACTTCAACCAATGTGACCCTAGCATGAGTGATCACCCAAAAGGGTGGAGTCCCCTCTCAGACAAAATGATCTATCAGCCATGTTGTTAACATTGTAAAAACTGGAGCTCAACAGCTGCCACTGCTGTGCCTAGTTTCCCTTTATCAATAATGCTAGAGTACCACAAAATAACAGATTGTTTCTGTGAAAGTTGAAGTTGTGAATGATGTGCAGAGTCTAAATTGTTTCCTGCATAACAATTAGCAGTCGGAAGCTCCTCATAATCTAGATTATATAGTGAGTGATAAACAGGACAGTATTAATGTTGAGTCCCTAGTTCCGTTGGGTTTGGAGAGTAAGTGGCCGACTTGATTGAAAGATATAAAATCCTGAGGAGTCCTGTCAGGGTTGATGTGGAGAGACTGTTTCCTCTTGTGGGAGAATCTAATACTAGGGGCCCCTGTTTTAAAAATAAGGGCTTGTGTATTTAGGACAGAAATAAGGAAAAATATTTTGAGTCATTGGAACTTTGCTTCCACTACCTTTTTGAGGAAGAGAGACTTTGAATATTTTTAAGGCAGAGCTATATAGATTCTTGACAAGCAAAAGGGTGAACATTTATCAGGAATAAGTGGAAATGTGAAATTGAGATTGCAATCAGTTCAGCCATACATGATCCTATTGAATGGCAGAGCAGGCTCAAGGGGTCGAATGACCATCTCCATTTCCGAATTCACATGTTTCATTAATCCTTTCTTTGATGTCTCCCATATTTCCTTTGAAAAGTATTTATTTTTTTTAAGTGGAGTGTGGACAGACGCTGAGCCCTAATGCCCTCTGCCACAGAATTGTGGGGTACGGAGTATTGCTGTTTGAGTAGGAAAGCTCAGCAGCAGTTTCTGTCTCCTGCATTGACACTCTATCCCCTTTCCCAAATAGTCTATGTCAGATGATGCTATCTGGATGCAGGTACATGGAACACAGAGGGAGGAAAAGGGTGAGTTTGCGTGAGATAATGTTGTGTCACAAAGGGTAGAAGCTTGAGGAAAAGCTAAGTGTTGAAAGGAGATGCTTTAAATAAGTGCTGAGTCAGTCAATAAAAGTGATGACACCTTTAATGTAACCCTTTCCTCTCCTGGTTGAATTCCTGATTTCACACAGTCCTGACGATTGGAGCCTTTCCTGCAGTTAATAAAATAACATGATGTGTGGTTTCTTCCAGCCTTGTCAGTTTGATTTTGCAGTTTTCTGCCCCAATCTCTTGGACGTAACACAGAACCGTAACGCTGGTAAGTTAATTCTGGTAAATCACTTCCTTTGAAGCATGGACTCTCTTTTAAAAGAAAAGTGTCATTTTATTGGCATGATGTGGAGATGCCGGTGTTGAACTGGGGTGTGCACAGTAAGAAGCCTCGCAACACCAGGTTAAAGTCCAACAGGTTTATTTGGAATCACGAGCTTTCGGAGCGGTGCTCCTTCATCAGGCGAGTGGGGAAGTAGGTTCACAAACAGGGCATAAGTAGACATAGTCACAATTGCAAGATAATGGTTGGAATGCAATTTTGTCTTTGCCTTTATATGCCCTGTTTGTGAATCCACCTCTCCACTCATCTGATGAAGGAGCAGCACTCTGAAAGCTCGTGACTCCAAATAAACCTGTTGGACTTTAACCTGGTCTTGTGAGGCTTCTTACTGTAACTTTACAGGGTTTCAGTTGACTGCTCAGTATGTCAGTGGTCTAATTAGAAACATATTGAACCTTAGAGCAGCGTTTCCCAAACCTCTCCGGCCACAGCTTTCCCAAGAGTACTGATGTCACCCCTGAGAAACATTTCTCCCCCCACCCCCAAACTCATCGAATCAGAGGCTGGCTTCCCAGTACCATGGCTGCCAGTAGACTGACTAGGGCACCTATCAGTAACCACTACTGTAAAATCTGAATTTGACTGGACAAGCTGGAAGACTTTGAACTTTTCTCAAATTTAAGATTGCTGGACTACTGCAGAACCCCAGGGTTCTGTGGAACCCAATTTGCGGAACACTGTCTTAGGACATTTGGAAGCCCCTGTGCCTGAGAGAATCAGCGAAAGATGGTAGACCAACGTGCAGACACATGGAAATATCTGACCTATCTTTTGAACAGAACATAGCTCACTTTGAGAAACAAATTGGCTGTGCTGACATCTGATTAATAAATACCCTTTGCCCCATGATGTCTGGTGCCATTTCATAGAGAGCTTCTTCAGTAACAAGAGGTGAAAGGTTATTGGGGTAAACGCAAGATT
Organism: Carcharhinus amblyrhynchos; assembly: GCF_965287045.1. Classification (NCBI taxonomy): domain Eukaryota; kingdom Metazoa; phylum Chordata; class Chondrichthyes; order Carcharhiniformes; family Carcharhinidae; genus Carcharhinus; species Carcharhinus amblyrhynchos. The sequence goes on from NC_137348.1 coordinate 11,914,322, forward strand.
ACAATTGGGTCAGCTGTGATATTGAATGGTGGAGTGGACTCAATGGGCTGAGTGGCCTACTTCTGCATCTAATTTGTACGTTCACATGAATGTGGGAAAGGTTTCTCGCCATCTTGCTTAAATAAGCAATCCCTTATTTTTAAATAGTGCCAATAATTCTAGATTCCGTGGAGTATAAGTACAGGCAGTTGGGCTGAATGATCTATTTGCGTGCTGTAAATATTATGAAAATAGAAAATGTACAATCTCACTGCACAGCGTGACTGGTGGGGGAAAAAAATCAAAACTGTCAGTGGCAGTGTAGTGTCGAGGCACTATTTTAGTAGTAGGACAATGCAGAGAAGTGGTTTCCAAATATTTTAGGTCTGGATTTTATTATTGACTCAAGTTTTGAATTGATTTGCAGCTGGAGCCACAAAAGTTTAAATTTTATGTTTAGCCTTGAGGTAAGCTTCAGTCGCCTTTTTAAAATCCTGGCATGAATTCCTAGTAACTGGTACAACCCATCAGTTTGGTCCAGTTGGTAGAATTCCCAACTCTTTAGTTTAGCGGCTTGTGGACTTGGAAGTTACTTGATTTGTGGTTATGGTATCAAGGTTGACAGCAGTTCATAATGAAATAGAATCAGATTATTGGAGGAGACGTTAAGCTGAAGTTGTGTCCTGTCAAATAACTGAAGTGCACACTACATTTCCCATGGTCCTGTTTAAAGAACAGGAACTTTGTTCCCAGTGTGTAACTCACCAGAATAAAATTAACTAGCCATCCATCACAATGCAATGCTCTGCATCTGACCAGTTTGTTACACGCGGTGTATGTGATGCCAGCATTGTGTCTTGATCTGCAAACTCTGATATCCTTTGTATAGAAAAATAGGACCAGGTTACTGATTTGGATGACCAGCCATGATCTTAATGATCATATGGGCGGCAAAGTGGCACAGTGATTAGCACTGCTGCTTCACAGCGCTAGGGTCCTGGGTTCAATTCCCATCTCAAGTCACTGTATGTGTGGGGTTTGCATGTTCTCCCAGTGTTTGTGTGGGTTTCCTCTGGGTGCTTCAGTTTCCTCCCACAGTCCAAAGATGTGCTGGTTAGGCGGATTGGCCGTGGTAAATTGCCCTTGGTGTCAGGTGGGATTAGCAGGGTAAATATATGGGGTTATGGGGATGGGGCCTGGTTGGGGTCATTATCAATGCAGGCTCGATGGGTCCCCTCCTCCATTGTAGGGATTCTGTGAATGTTGGAGCAGGCTCAAAGAGCTGAATGGGCTACTCCTGTTTTGTATGTTTTTATGAGCACAAAAGATTGGCAAGAGGAAAACTGTTGACTTAGGTTTGATACGCAAGACTTTGTTTTCACAGATCAGAAAAATTACACTGTGTCTCTGGAGAACATGTTGAGTCGTTGCCTTGACAACCATCATGCCTGGTGTAAACTTACAGAAGTGAAGCGTGACAATTTATGGAACCTACCAGGCAGCACCCTGGAGGACCCGACTGCATTGGTTAAGAAGGGTGATTTGGATGAGGAAATGCTACTGTTGCATAAATCGAAAGATGAGCAGATAGCCACTCGTGCTCTCGTCTTCCCTTGTATCAACAATGCCCTGCAATGGATAACACAAGGACGCGACCCTGACCTCCAGCTCACGGTGGCTAATCCTCTCAATTTACATCTGGCAGGAGCTGCAACACTGAAGGAAGCTGCCACCATACAGGTCCTGATCACAGGAAGCCTTCATCTTGTGGGCGGGTGCCTGAAACTTCTTGACCAGTCCTTGTCTCAGTAAAAACTGCATCCCTCCCTCCCCTGACCTTGCTGTAAGGATTAGGTGAGGTAGGGGATTGGTTTCTGGGTCTGCAAAGTTATTTGCTGTACCCAGCTATGTTCTAATGCCAAGTATCTTGACATAAAAGTTGTGTTGACTGAGTGGAATCTTGCCTTTCACTTTGTTAGGAGATAGTGGATAATCCCAGAACATGGATTTTTCAGGAACGTTTTGCGAGTAAAGTGTAGATTTGGCTTTTAAGCCTAATAGTGAGTATTGGTTAAATTTTTGCACATTAATTATTTTTTAAGAAGTCTTAATTTTTATGGGTCTTAAACAAACAAACTGGAAAGTAAGCTGGGTGCAGTTTGGTGAAATGGGACGTTTCCCTTTGTAATCATAAAAACCCTACAGTGCAGAAGGAGGCCTTCTGGCCCATTGAGCCTGCACCAACAGCAATCCCACCCAGGCCCAATCTGCATAATCCCACCTATTTACCCCACTAACCTCTCTAACCTATGCACCCTGGGATACTGGGGGACAATTTACCACGGCCAATGTACCTAACGCGCGCATCTTTGTGGAGTGCGGGAGGAAACCGGAGCACCCGGAGGAACCCATGCAGACATGGGGAGAATGTGCAAACTCACAGGCAGTGACTGAAGCCGGGAATTGAACTTGGGTCCCTAGAGCTGTGAGGCAGCAGTGCTAACCACTGTGGCGCCCTTTTAAAGAAAAGAAATCCACTTTGTAATCATAGAAACCCTTTGTCACTGTTATGGCTGAGAATAGAGCATACTTGAAACAGCTTGACCTCTGATCTTCCTACCTGCCTTTCGTTCTAAGGAGTGCAGCAGCAATTGGAAGTCAATATGTGAGGGAGTTACAGTGCTTCCCTGTGCACTTTGTGTCTGTGCTTTTCCACTTTTATTTCAAACATATCCAAAAGAAAACATTTTGTAAAAAAATCAAAATCAGTGAAAAGTCACCCAGCACAATGTGAAGAAATTAACAAACACTGCCTGTCAGTTAAGGTTCAGGGTGAGTGAGTAATAGCTCTTATTGACAGTCTTAACGGCATCTTCCATATAAAATGGAGTTTGGTCACTGCTGGATAAAGTCAATGGTGCACAAAGGGCAGCACAAAGGTTAGCACTGCTGCCTCACAGCGCCAGGGACCTGGGTTTGATTCAGGCCTCAGGTCATTGTCTGTGTGGAGTTTGTACGTTCTCCCCGTGTCCGTGTGCGTTTCTTCCGGGTGCTCCGCTTTCCTCCCACAGTCCAAAGATGTGCGGGTAAGGTTGATTGGCCATGCTAAATTACCCCTTGGTGTCCAAAGATGTGCGGGTAAGGTTGATTGGCCATGCTAAATTACCCCTTGGTGTCCAAAGATGTGTAGATTAGGATGATTAGCAGGATAAATACATAGAGTTATGGGGATGGGGCCTGGGTAGGATGCTGTGTTAGAGTCAGTGCAGACTTGATGGGCCGAATGGCCTCCTGCACTATGGATTTGATGAGAGCTGGATGGGCAGGAGACGACCCACAGTCTGGTGCCATTTGTAGCAGTTTCACCTGCAAGGACCTGTGGAGCTAGGATCAGAAAAACAGTCAACCTGCAGAGATGATGCTTGAAGCCAGGGCAAAGATATTTGCACAGTCTTCCCCATCACTACAAAGATGAGCAGGCTCTTGATTGTGGAAGTAAATCTGTCCTTACGGTTCTTATCGCACTAACCTGTAGGAAGGATACTATATTTTAAAATTTCTTCTAGTTCCAACCTATCCATAAACTAAGAGGCTAACTGAAGAGAATCCCAGCCTGATGTTTAGCTGATTAGTCCTGTGCTTAGCACCATATGAAACAGAAACATGGGTAAAGACCGCCTGGTCGATCAGCCTGTCCCACGGTTATATTGCCTTCCGTATCAAGAGAAAAACACATGAGATTCATTTCTCTTGGACATAAGTGGGGGGAAAAATCAAAAACTAAGATAACTAGGCAGAAATATTTCTTGCCATTGTGTAGTCAGCAGGGCACCAAGGCTCCTTCAACAGTACCTTCCAAACCTGCGATCTCAGATATCTGGAAACACCAGCATGTTCCCCTACAAACCACACATCAGTCTGACTTAAAAATGTATCACTGTTTGTTCAAAGTCACTGGTTCAAAATCCTGGAACTCCCTCCCTAACAGCACTGTGGGTGTACCTACGTCACAGGGATTGCAGCGCGTTCAGAAAAGTGGCTCACCACCACCTTCTCAAGGGCTATTGGGGATGGGCAGTAAATGCTGCACCAGCCAGTGATGCCAACATCCCACAAACAAATAAAATGGGTTCCCACAATGCTGCAGAATGTAGACATGTGAACCTGACGTGGAACACCAATGTCTGTAAGTGGTTCGAGAGCAAGATTGAAGGGGTGATTTGAAGACAAGTCACCAAGGATTGCTCTTGTGCACCATCTAGTGGTTAGCCATAAAGTAGCATCGCTGGGACCCTGAAGTGATTACCTTGGATCTTTCATTGTGATAATGTTGCAGAGCTTACATGATCTGTTTTTTTTAAAAGAATGTTTTTAAATGAAGAGCCAAAGTTTACATGTACTTAAACAAGACCATCGTTCCCTTTTGTGAAATTGCATGTTCCCAGCCCAAAACATCTTGAGACAGAGCAAGCTGTTCAAAGACTGTGTACTGGCAGTGCCAAGCATTATCTTTTGGTTATTGCATAGCTCATTAATGATTGCTTTGTTTTTTTATTCCATGTTTGTTTTGTATTTTAACAAGAACCTCTTATTCAGATTGTGTTTTCAGGAAGTTTTAGTTTTCACTTCGCTAAGGTGGATTGGTGATGCTAATTTGCCCCTTAGTACCCAAAGATGTCAAGGTTAGGTAGATCGGCCATGGTAAATGCACAGGGTTAAGGGGATACGGAAGGGAGGTGGGCCTGGGTAAAATGCTCTTTTGGAGAGTTGGTGTAAACCAATGAGCCAAATGGCCTATTTCTGCACTGTAGGGATTCTATTAGAGTAATTTTGTGCAAGTTCCCATCTCTGATTCCTTCCAGTGTGACTGTTGATAGTCACACTGGGGATTCAACAAGCGAAGGCCCATATCACAAAAACTGTGAAAAACAGGAGACATCTGGTGGAGGAACTGCCATTCATATTGTAGCCAGCTGTCATGTAGCCTTGAGTTGGGGCTCCAAGACATTCCAGTGATTTGAGAATAATAACATTAATGGAATGGTAAAGTCAGGAAAATTTCCATGCAGTTGATGACCTGATCTCCAGAATAAGTAGCTTTGTGGATACTTTAATCATATAAGTAGACTGTATAAAACGTCTGGCTGTAACCGGCTGCTGAAGAGAGATGTCACTTCTTTCTAAAGACAAGCAGCTTTAGTAAGTGATTTTAAGTAGTGATCGTTTCCTGTTTATTTGAACAATTTAAGGGCAGCTGTCAAACTCCTAATTCACTTCGTGGGAAATCAGCACCAATTTTATGCTGAATTAGATCTGGAACTGCTGTGAGTGATCTGACGGATTCACTCAGAATGGATGATGTTCAACCCTATGTCCTTTCTGTGAGTACAAAGTCTGATCAAACAATTCTAAGCCGCATTGCCATTACTTTTCCATATAACATGCACCAGTTACAAGGAAAACAAAGTGTCTCATAACTAGATTATACGTGTTCTTTTTTGTTTGAAGATAATCCATTAATTCAACTTCTCACATGTAACATCAAACATTTGGTAATTTGCACAAAGCTGATTCACATTAGATCTGTTGGATTAAATGCTGTAATTTTTAATTGCCAAGAAAAAAAATTAAGCCACAGTTAGTGGTTTTCCTGATCAGCTACACTGCTTCAAATTTCCACACCTGGCTATTTTTCTGCTTTGTTGCTTTTTATACTTCAAAACTGGGAACAACCTTTGAGTAAATATTTTTGGTGCCTTGAAGAGTTTTTTTTAAAGTGATATGAATTGAATGATGCCCGTGAAAAGCTCGCACAAGATCTCTATCACGGGGGCCCTCTCTGAATGATCATCATGCAAGAATGGAGAATGGTGGTGGGAGACAACGAGTAATCTTAAATGCTGTAAGCATTTCCTCTTTTTAAAAAGTATTACATGTCAGTTAAGACCAATAGTTTTCCTCTTTAAGAATCTAGCGGGCAGGATTGTTGCCTTCTGATTTCTTATACATTTCTTTCTTTTTGAAATTTGGAGCAGCAGCATTGAGAATTTCAGAAAATTCTGCCCAGTGGGTTTCTAACAGAAGATTTTTAATTTATTTTTGCATTTTTACTTTAAGTAATAACTTGATTTTCTACTGACAGTTGATCCAAATGAATCAACAAGATTAATGAATTATCAGATTGATAACTTAAAAAGATGCCTGTAAAATAACTAGTTTGAACAATTTCAAACAACTGAAAAAGTAACTCAATTTATTGCAAAGTTTTAACAATTTTGCTGTAAGTTATGTTGGTTTATTGTACTATTTGTAAAATGTGCATTAAAGTACTTTTTTTTCCATGTTGCCTCCATGCAAATCAGTGCATGTTGATTTGAATTCAGTGGATCTTTACCACAAGAATATTTGAAAAGGAATTGACAGCTGTGGTCCTGGGTTTCCTTCCCATCTGCAGCACTCACTGTTTTTGCTTTCACAAAATTACAAAAACACCCATTTTGTTCCTGTCTTGCTTACCTGCTGGTTTCCTCAATCTTTTTGGCAGTTGTAACAAGCTGCTCCCCACAAGCCCCATGATGTGTAACCATTCAACTAATGGTTCTCTAAGTAGTAACTTGCTGCATTTATGTCACTGTCGTACTCTAGAAAGGTGTGTCTACATAATGCAGACACAATTGCTCCTTTAATCACCTGATTCAGGTATGATTGCACAATTTGAGAACTTTGACATGCCCCTTCATCCAAGGAAAAACTTGACATAACTGATTTGTACCTATTCCAGTTTTGCTCTGAGGCATGCACTAAGCCTGCATTCTGTCTCGCTTCCCCTACCCCAAGTGCTACAGTCAGGGTGACAAGTGGATGGCACTGCTGCCTCTCAGTGCCAGGGACCCAGGTTCGATTCCTGGCCAGTGTGGTGTTTGCACGTTCTCTCTATGTGTGGATTTCCTCTGAGTGCTCTGGTTTCCTCCTACGTTCCGAAAGACTTGCAGGTTAGGTGCATTGGCCATGCTAAATTCTCCCCCAGTGTTCTGAACAGGTGCCAGAGTGTGGCGACTAGGGGATTTTCATAGTAACGTCTGCACTATGAACGTACGCCTACTTGTGACAAACAAATAAACTTTGGTTGAACATATTCCTACGTGGTGGCTCCTATCCAACCCCCAACACGCTCAGGATAACTCTAGACATGGAGCAGCAGTCTTTAACAATGTGTGAAAAGAATAAGGCAGTGTAGCAGAAAATGGAGCAGCATCAGCCGTGGCCGCTACCTCCGAGAAGAAGGGGGTTACGCTCTTGGATGCGTTTTCACCTGGCGTTTGCAGATCTGCGTCCTATCTGTTCTGGGATGACTTCCCATTCTTTGTGAAAAATTTATTTACTTTCAGCCCCATTGCAAACTCCATCCCCTGCCCGCTTTGAGAAACTGAAAGGTTGTTTGCAACCTTAGTGTTGCTTGACCCATTTAAAGGGTCCAACCACCAATCTGTGCCTTTGCTTGAGTTGGACCTTGTTTCAACTCATCAACTGCTGAAGTCCTCGTCTCTGCCATTGTCATCGTTGACTTGATTACACATCCTTGGCCTGCTTCCTATCTTGCACCCCGCATAAACTCATACACATTTGAAATGCCATTGTCCGTATGCTAACTCCTACTAAGTCCAATTCCAGCCTCTAGAATCATACGGTACAGAAGGGGCTATTTGCCTCATCAAATCAACACTGACTCTTTGGCAGAGAATCTTTCTCTCTGCCCTATTTCTATAACCCTATGCATTTACCATGGCTAATCCACCCTAACTGACACAGCTTTGGACACAAGGGGGCAATTTAGCGTAGCCAGTCTACCTAACCTGCATATCTTTGAACTGTGGGAGGAAACTGGAGCACACGGAGGAAACCCATGCAGACACAGGGAGAATATGCAAAGTCCAAACAGAGTTACCTAAGACTGGAATCAAACCCAGGTCCCAGATGCTGTGAGGTAACAGTGCTAATCATTGTGCCACTGTAACTCCCCACGTTTTGCTGACTTGCAGTGGTTGAACAACAATGTCTCCTGCTGCCTCGCCATTGTATAAAAACATAATGACTTTTACCATCTGTGGTTAACCACATGAAATAAGATGAATTCATAACCAATGGCAAAAAGTATAAACCAATGTGTACAAGCTTGATGTGGTATGTGTTTAATGATTATTCTGCAAGTCATTCACAGATCATTTGTATTCATTGAAGTGCTAGTGAGCTTATGCATTCTAACCTTTGTCAAACAAGCTACCTGAGAAAGTGAATCAGGTTTTACATGAGCAGTAATACACTTACTGATCTATTAACTGCCCAGCCCCTGCATGTTGGTTGGCTTAGTATTGATCCCATTATGAACTTTAATGTTTTGGTTGAGAACTGTGCAGTCAAATAACAACAAGGTATTGTACTGTTTAAGCCGCTCTATCCATTTTCTTTATAACATCCCCTTATTGACATCTGCTAAGCCCTGGGAACAGGTACTCTGCTCCCACTACTTGACCAGTTTTAATGTAAGACTGCCACAGTTTAGAATGGGTGGCTTAAGACCACTTACACTTACTCCCTTTCTGTTCCTCCCCCTTTCTTCCATTGGCAGCGTCCCTGACAACTTGATTGAACCTATTTGCTACCATATTTTCACTTGCAGTGTGACTGATTTTTCTCAAATCTCATTTGCTTCTTTTGTAAATCACTTAAAATCTTGCCTTCTTGTCCACAATCCTTTTACAAGCAAAAAATTAGTCTCCATCTACTCTGTTCAACTGCCTAATGATTTTGAACACCTATTAAATTTTTTCTTAGCCTTCTCTCCAGGAAGATCAAGCCTAACATCTCCAATCTACCCTTACAACTGAAGTTGCTCATCTTTGGAAACATTCATGTGAACCTCTTCTGCACTCTCTCCAGTGTGTGTGTTATTTATTAAACCTCTTCCTTGGTACTTACCTTAGTATGACAAAGCAAAGGGCAGGAGTCGACGAAAATTTACCAAAACAAAATGTTTCACTCCATTCAATAGTTACCAATACTCGTACTAATTGCAACACTTTGACTCATTTAACATTAACCCTCTGACTATAATTTTAACATAACTTTTAATTGAAAACAAATACTACCCGGTTTTGAGCAAACTAGCCATGTCTGCTTCCTGATACGGATCTATGCTCATGGTCTCTTCTGATGTTCTCCAAGGCACACCTTGCAAAGGTGGTTCTCAAGTTTTCATTAGAGACAAAGACGCGACCATCTGTTATCCTAAAACTTATCACATTCAAGTTCTCTAACACTTGAGATCACCAGAAATTGATCACAATGTTTGTTATAGCAAATGGAATTACTTATAAACAACTCCCAAATGTTGATACCAAACTGCACATAGGTCATGCAGCCTTACCCAATACTATAGCGGGAACCTTTGGCATTGGGGAGAGTCAAGCACAATCCAAACAACTATCCCTTATTTGGTCAGCACAGGATGCAGCAGGTCCCAACTCAGGACAGGTCATTACCTGTAGTCTTCTAACCTGTGTCTCTGTTTAATTATAGCTTGACCAAAATTCCCAAAATGTTTGATCCCCATTGCCCTCATAGTTAATATTGCCTTTGTTGTCATCCAGTTACAGGTGGTGCTCAGTACAATAGTTCAGCTAAGGTCAAACAAGTGAATGTATAAGTTCAGCATAAACTTCTTGCTCTTCATATAGGATGTCCAGAATACTATATACATTAACTGCTCTTTCCACCTATCCTCCTAACTTCAATGACCTATGCACACATAGCTGTGGGTCCCTCTGCTCCTGCATTCCTTTTAAGAATTTTATCCCAAATGCATCACCTTACATTTCATTTGCTGTTTTATTGTCATGTATTGGGACAGTGAAAAGTTTTTTTTTGCATGCTATACAGACAAAATATACCAATCATAGCATATATGAGAGAGTGCTAAATATAGAATCACAGTCATAGCTAGGCTGTACAGAGCGATCAGCTTAGCATATGGTCGGTAACTTCAATGATGGCAGTAGGGAAGAAACTGTTCTTGAATTGGTACGTGTTCTCTGACTCTTGTGTCTTTTTCCCAATGGAAGAAGGTGGAAGAGGGTATTTTCTTTGCATTGAACTTCATCTGCCCACCAACTTGTACAAGTCCTTTTGAAATTCTACACTGTCCTCACCTTACCCACCACTGAAGTTTAAACTGAACTGTGCTGGTCTTTTTAAAAAAAGGTTGTAAGAATAACAGGAATATAATGACTGCAATTCTCCAGTCTGCTGGCATTTCCCCCATGTTAGGGAAGACTGAAACATGACCAGCAACCTGCAATTACCACACTCAGTTCTTTCAGTATCCTTAGATGCATCTCATCTGTACCATGTCAACTTTAAGCAATGACATGGCTTGGACAGAATCCATCTACTTGGTAAAGACAGATGTGAAGTCTCAATTTGAGACTTCAGCTATGCTTCCTGCCTCCATATGTAAATTCCTTAATTAGCCCTATGCCTTTCACCATTCTTTTACTTTTTGTATGTCTATAGAAGATTTTGTTGGTTACCTGTCTTTTCTCATGATCCCTCTCTGCTGCTTTGCTTTTTCACTGCCTTCAAATTTTCTGTATTCCTCCTGGTTCGCAATTGTTATTTCTACTTGATCCTTGTCATAAGCACATTTTTTCTTCATAATTTCTATCTTCAATTTGTCTTCCCTCTGCCTTGAGGGAATATACTTTGACTGTACCTGAACCTTTTTTTTAAAAAGGTAGCCCATTGGCAGGAAAGAACTTACTGAACAATCTTTTATTCTAGAACTACTTTGTCCTTACTTGAAGTTGGTTCTCCCCCAATTATTCTTATTCTGAATTGCCAACTTTCTCAGTTAATTATTATTATTCTAGATTGCCAGCTGTCCTTTTCTATCATCCTAAACCGTACAATACTATGATTACTATTTCCCAAATGTTCACCTACTGACAATCTACTTGGTTCACCTCATTTCTAAGAATCAGGTCCAAAATTGCATCCGTGTTGGACCAGACGCACAATTTTCCTGAACACAATCTCCACCCTTTACACGACCATGGTACCAGTCTACATTTGGATAATTGAAATCCCTCTGTAGAAGTCTTCTATAATGTTTGCATCTTCTGTAATTCATTTCTCTATATTTTCCCCACTAGTTTGCAGTCTATAGACTACACCATGCAACATAATTGCGCTCTTTTTGTTCCTTAACTCTTGCCAAATTGATTCTGTCCCTGATCCCTCTGGGACATTCTCTTTATCCAGCACCATAAAGTTCTTTCTAACCAATACCACTACTTTGCTTCCTTTCCATTCTTTTCTGAATAGCTTATACCCAGGAATATTTAATGCCCAATCCTGCCCTTCCTTGAGCCAAGTCTCTGCTATCACCACCATCATATTTCCACATAGCAACATGCATCCTTAAATTCCAAATCTTATTGACTACATAAGAACATAAGAAATAGGAGCAGGAGTAGGCCATCTAGCCCTTCGAGCCTGCCCCGCCATTCAATAAGATCATGGCTGATCTGTCGCGGCTCAGTTCCACTTTCCCGCCCTCTCCCCATAAACCTTAATCCCCTCTCTTATCAAAAACCCATCAACCTGTGTCTTAAAAATATTTAGCGAGGCAGCCTCCACCACTTCAATGGGCAGAGAATTCCAGAGATTCACCACTCTTTGAGTGGTGAAGTTCCTCCTCAACTCCGTTCTAAACCGCCCCCCTTTTATCTTGAGGCTGTGCCCCCTAGTCCTACTGTCTTTTTTGAGCGGGAAGAGTCTCTCCACCTCTATCCTATCCATCCCATTCATCATCTTATACGTCTCAATGAGATCTCCCCTCATTCTTCTAAACTCTAATGAGTACAAGCCCAGTTTATTCAGCCTCTCCTCATAGCTCAACCCCCTCAACTCCGGTATCAGCCTAGTAAACCTCCTCTGCACTCCCTCCAAGGCCAAAATATCTTTGCGCAGGTGCGGCGCCCAAAACTGCACACAGTACTCCAGCTGCGGCCTCACCAATGCCCTATACAGCTGCAGCAAGACCTCCCTACTTTTATATTCAATCCCCCTCGCTATGAAGGCCAGCATCCCATTTGCCTTCCTGACCACCTGCTGCACCTGCAAGCTGGGTTTTTGCGACTCATGCACAAGGACCCCGAGGTCCCTCTGCACCGTCGCCTGCTGCAGTTTTTCGCCACGTAAGTAATAGTCCTTCCTACCATTCTTCCTACCAAAGTGGACCACGTCACACTTGCCAACATTAAATTCCATTTGCCATTTCCTGGCCCATTCGCCCAGCCTATCTAGATCCTTCTGCAGACTCTCCACACCCTCCGCACAATTTGCCGTTCCCCCAATCTTGGTGTCATCAGCAAATTTAGACACCCTACACTCGGTTCCGTCCTCCAGATCATCTATATAAATGGTAAAAAGCTGAGGCCCCAGCACCGACCCCTGGGGCACTCCACTAGTCACCATCCGCCAATCCAAATAGCACCCGTTGACCCCCACTCTCTGCCTATTATTTGACAACCAATCCTCTATCCACGCTAACACCCTACCCCCAACTCCATGTCCCTCGACCTTCTGCAATAACCTCTTGAGGTACTTTGTCAAACGCCTTCTGAAAATCCAGAAAGACCACATCCACCGGCTCTCCTCTATCCACCGCCCTAGACACATCCTCATAGAACTCCAGTAAATTTGTCAGACACGACTTCCCTTTAATGAAACCGTGCTGCGTCTGCTCTATCAAGCAATTCCCTTCAAGATGCCTCGCAATTTCCTCCTTAATGACAGATTCTAACATTTTACCTACCACAGACGTTAAACTGACCGGCCTATAATTCCCCACCTTTTGCCTGGCACCCTTCTTAAACAACGGCGTAACATTAGACTATACGCTGTGCATTCACATACATGCAAGATAAGCCTGATTTAGACTTCATTACTTTCTCCCTTACTCCAACTTCACCTATTAATTTACTATTCTCTATACTAGTGCTATGTCTCTCCCAGTATTTTGTGCACCTCTAATATTCTCGATTGCTTGATTCTATCAGAGCTAACTATCTTGATCATTTCTTCAGCATCTTGTCCTCAAAAAAAATACAATAGTATCTTTGAACATATCCATTGACAGTGCTGGACAAGATGATTCTATCATCCTTACCGGACTGGCATTCGAAATGGCAAAGGCGACACTGGACATATTTTGTAAATAAACATACTTGTGAATGCATGTTTCAGACCATGATCCAGACACCCTCTTCCACCCTTCCAAAAATAAGGATTCCCAGGAGTGTCTTATTTAAGATGTTTATTTGAATAAAATATTTTGTGACAATGTTGCTACAGTACTCCATAGCACAGGGATTGTGCACATAGGAGAAATCATAAACAAATGTTATTATTGCTGTCTTTAAGTGATTTTATAATATTCATGTTATTATTACATATTCACTGTGAAAAAAGTATTTTGAGGTACACCATCCTTTTGAAAAACAGATTTTGTTTTTCCAGCGTAAATAGACCAGGCATGTATTCCACCAGAAGGCTTCCTGCAGTCTTCTAGGTCAGTTATTAAGAGGCAGAAGCACATGCTCTTTATCTGCCTACCCTAAACAGGTTGTGCAAGTAGGCACAAAACTACAATAAATGGCAACATTTTTGTTACCAACTACTTATTCCACCTGCCATCTTCAATTTAAAATTGTATTAATAAAGTTTAAAGCAATGTTTTGTTATATTTAAATACCTACAGCCCCTAACATAGGACAGTACAGTTTTGTTTTAACTTAATTTCAACCATTAATTTCCCACTTTACAGGCATAAAACATGACAAACTTGCTCAAGTCTGAATGTTTTGTTGATTTTTGGGTGCATTTTAATGAAACCTTTAATTGATCTTTCCATTCAGTTCTATTTTTCAATGTTTCAGTAATGGTTTACATGATTTAATAGGTTTTTATGTTTACATGATTCTGAGGAATTCATGTTCCCAGAACAGTTAATAATAAACTTTATAATACTGACAGAATAATAATATACATATCTCTTATACAAGACTGATACAGGTCAATAATTGTCTCTTGTCTTCTTCGAAGACATTAAATCATTCGCAATTTTAGAAAATACATACAGAAATAGAATTAAAGCTTCTATAAAACAAAACAGTTTATATATAAACAGAACATTTACGATTTTTCAGCCAGTAGCACTATAGCTTGAACTAATATTCTGGCAACTGAAAACTTTGTAGGTCAACACATGCTACAGTTAACAAGTACATATTTCACATAGCCCTCAAATTTTTAATCATTCTGTTGATATCATGTTATTATGCAACCTAAATATAAATAAAATGCTTCAGGTGATGGAATGAGTTACTATTCCCTTACACACATTTGCATACACATCTGGGTCAAAAAGCCAAACAGCATTTTTGATTTTTTTTTAAAAAGTCAATAAAATTGACAGACTTATTGGAAAGAAGGCACATGAATTCTCAACTTTAGCAAAGATAAAATCTACTGCTATCACCTTTCAAAGCAAAATGTATAAAATGGAATGGCTTTTAAGTACATAAATGTCCATAAGGAGTTTTTGTATAACCATAAAGGATCATCTGAAGTTGTTTCAATGATCTCATTTTGACCTTTAAATTGTGGAAATATAATTTGCACTTCAGAAATATGGATAATAGTTACTAATAGTACAAATTTATTTAAAAGGACAAAGGAATTTTTTGAATGAAACAAGGATGATATAAGGAAAAAATGCAAAGGAAAAAAACATGTTGAAGACTTTGGGAAACTCAGACCTTCCCTTTTACTAGGATGTGCTCCGAATACACAACTGATGTCTTCCCGACAATGTGGAGCATCTAATGCTTTAACATTAAAGTGATTTGAAAGAGTAGGTGTGTTCACTTATGGGGGACATCAAAGACAAGAATCAAAAAAAGTAAGATTGTCACTGCAAATTCATTGCGAATTCAGAAGAACCTTCTTTACCCTAAGAGTAGTAACTACCAGAAGTAGTTGAGATGAATAATGTTGATGCATTTAAGGGGAAACTGGGTAAGCACACAAGGGAGAGAAATAGAAGTATATAAGGAGTGGCGGGGAGTTGGTGATGTTTGGAGCATAAAATGTCAGCAAACAATTTCTGCCACTTGGCCTGTTTAGTGTTGTAAATTCAAATTTGTTGCAAAATATGATTCACAATAGGTCACCTAAAGGAAAAGTAGATACTTGTACAACACATTTTCAATATTTCTATCAATTTTTATACAGCTCAAATGAGAGTTATGTCTTACAGGATCTTTAAATCAAACAACAGCTAAAGCTCAATTATAAAAGGTGAAATTTATGCTGTTCCGTTTTTGCAACAAATAAAGTTTTGAATACCAGACTCAATTTTTAAACAACTTTTTAAGTCACTCCTATTTTTAACAGTTCCAATTGTGTGAAAATTGATGAATTTACTCAATTTAATTATAAGGAACAAAGCTGTTTATGCAAAGACCATTCATGGTAGATGGCAGAGAAACAAGGTGACCACAGTCTGAAATGTTGAAAATCAACTCTGACACCCAAGTGATGGGCTGACAATTTCTTGTCTCTGATAAACTGTAAGACTCCCATGTGAAATGAGTTTGAGCAGTTTTATTTATGTACTAAATCAGCATGGTTCCTCTGTTGACACACTGTAGAAGAAAACATTTAAATATACTTGTCCTAAAACTGGAAATTTATAAAACACACCTACTGACAACACAGAAACATAGCCAGTTGGAAGGGAATGTTACAGTGGTGACATTTAATAGCTTCAGCAATCAACTGAAAAGAACATGACTAATGTTTCAAAGGGTGGCAGGTGCAGTTGGAATTTTCAGATGTAATTTTAAATACCACCACATCATTCTGGATGAATGTAAAATGGGAACTTATAAAATGAAATCTACCTTTTGGATATTACATCCTGATTTGAGTGCTTACAAAACATTTTTTCTTTTTGTTTGTTCTTTTTGCTTTTGTGTCGCCCTAATTAGTCTTTATGTCTTCACGAACATAATTATATGTAATTTGTAAATTGAATTGAATATTACTCACATTCAAACATCAGAATTTTTCTTTCCTTCCCCTTGCAATCTATGGGTTTTAACTCTCAAGGTTGATGAGATCTAATTGCCTCTTGAATTAATTTATCTTTTTAAGCCTTGGAAGTGTGTGTTTTATCTTTTAAATTTTAAAACCTGATAAAACTCTGACTTTGCTGGTTGTTTATTAATATAGTATGATGTGTTAATCAGCTGGATGCACTGAGCTCAATGTCAGTTCACAAAAAGTGCTTAGTGACATCAAATTAAAACATCTTAATTTTAGTGTTAAGGCAGCTCCTTGATTCTCTGGAAGTTAAACCGTAAGACAATTCAGTATGATCCGATATACTGCTTGCACAGTTTCTTCCAAATATGATCTTTACATATATATTTAATAATGATCGTGAAAGACAAAATACTTTTCTTTCAAAAATTATTTTAAAACAATTTAATTTTCTCATAAGGAACGGGTCCTGTGGAGTACTGTGTGCAGTTTTGGGCGCCGCACCTGCACAAAGATATTTTGGCCTTGGAGGGAGTGCAGAGGAGGTTTACTAGGCTGATACCGGAGTTGAGGGGGTTGAGCTATGAGGAGAGGCTGAATAAACTAGGTTTGTACTCGTTAGAGTTTAGAAGAATGAGGGGAGATCTCATTGAGACGTATAAGATGATGAATGGGATGGATAGGATAGAGGTGGAGAGACTCTTCCCGCTCAAAAAAGACAGTAGGACTAGGGGGCACAGCCTCAAGATAAAGGGGGGGGGGGGCGGTTTAGAACGGAGTTGAGGAGGAACTTCTTCACTCAAAGGGTGGTGAATCTCTGGAATTCTCTGCCCGTTGAAGTGGTGGAGGCTGCCTCGCTAAATATTTTTAAGACGCGGGTGGACGGGTTTTTGATAAGAGAGGGGATTAAGGGTTATGGGGAGAGGGCGGGAAAGTGGAACTGAGCCGCAACAGATCAGCCATGATCTTATTGAATGGCGGGGCAGGCTCGAAGGGCTAGATGGCCTACTCCTGCTCCTATTTCTTATGTTCTTATGTCCCTAAGGAACAGGTTGCTTTACAGTTTCCAAATGGTGAACTGCCATTCATCTTATTCAGTGTCTTGATCATTGTTGTTTTGGATACCATTATAGGAGATGGGCAGTTCATATGAATACAAGTGCACTGCTCCAGCACATTGTTCACAATGCACTGAGAGCAAAATGTGAGGGAGCTGGACAGGGTCAGATTGGAATTTCGGATGCTACTGATCAGGAAAGGGCTGTCAGTGGAAGGAAGTGTCAGAACTGCAGGAGAAAGCAAACAATCATTATTTTTAAACAGTGTTTCCCTCTGCATCAGTTCCAAATGGCATTGGCATTGGACTGTCTGTTTCAGGCACTTCTAACAATATTGCTTTCCACAAATTACATTGTGTTGTTAAACTCACTAGAGCATATTACATACTCTATTGTGGGATATGATGGTAGGTGCTATCAAGTGAGGTAAAATTGTTTTCACATAGCCCAAGAGGGGATCTTTTTGGAATTAACTGGATGAATCAGGGGATATATCTGTTCCAGATTTTTATTTATAGGCACATGTAGGCTCTAGCAGTTGGCAACCTTGGATTAGTCAGAGTCCTTCTACAGCAACGACATGCATTTGTTTGGCACTCTTAATGTAGGAAAATGTATCAAGACAGTTCACAGGAGCATAATCAGACAAAAACTGACATTCAAAGGAGAAGGCAGTAGAATAGTTAGCAAAAAAACCTAACCTAAGATGAAGGCTTTACGATGTGTCTTAAAAGTGAAAAGGGGAGAGAATTCTAGAGATAAGAACCTGAACAACAAAGGGTAGGACTATAATGGGGAAATCGTAAGTGGGCAATCCAGAAAAAAGTCAAAGGTGGCGGAATAAAACGTTTGAGACAGTTACAGACCAGGAAGGGACATTAGGGACAAGGAAAAGCAGGACCATGAACAAACCTGAAACAAAGCTGAGAATTTTAAATCAAGGTATTGATTTTGATACTGGGAACCAGTGTAAGTTACTGAATCCATAGGTGATTGGGTCTTGGTTTCTCCTACATTATTTGTTCAGTATGCTCTTCTTCCTCTTTAAAGAAGTAATTTCAGTGTAATTGCATTTTCTACTCTTCGACAAAGTACAATAACAAACTCACATATTTATATAGTAACTAAGAGGAAATGATGCCAAGACACTACAATATTGGGGCTAGTATAAAGTGTTCTCCCCCTTCAAATAGTAATGATACCAATAATAGTTTGGAAATTAGGCTGAAATTGAGCTCAACTGAAATATAATTGTCATCAGACACCAAGTGTCTGGAAGTGAGCTGTCTTTCATTGTTTGGAAGTGAATTTACACAAACGGCTGCTGGATTTGTACTTAAGTCCCAGCAAACGCAGCACTTTGAATTGTGATCACTTAAATAACAAATGTAAAGGCCATGTGGATGTAATGTTCAGTTGGGCTTTTGTTTTATGGCTCGTGTGAGCTCCTAAGGTAATGACTGATGATATTTAATGGCATTCCTGGTAGTTTTAGTTTAATAAAGTCAAAAACTGTATCCACCTTTTTGTTTCTGTAAACTAATTTACATTTTTTAGTTCCCCGCAACATACCTCATGTAGAGAACATTCCTTTGCAGGCTAACACTTTCCTCTTATTAGTCCATCATAATTTTCAATTAAAAAAATGTTGCTACCAGTGATATTGCAATTTAATATGTGCAGAGTACAAAATCTCCCATGAGTTAAATGCAGATGATATCTTGATAAAATTGTGATAACTATGGGGATGTTCTCCCTCCTCTAGTAGGGACTGTAGTCAAATGGGACATTGGCCAAAAATGTAGGCCAGACCTGCACTCCTGTTGATTGCAACTGCCTATAATGGCATAGGATTGTGAAATCGCCCTTAAATGCCACAAATGGTCAATTTCTTGCTTTGGCTAAAAATCATGCTTTAGTTGAAATTTAAAGGGACAAGATTGGAAATGGCTGCATCCAAAACGGAGAGAATATCATCACCCATCAATGACAAAACACATCCTTAAAGGGTACATTACCACCAATAATCACTCCTGTGAGTAAAACAGTAAAAAATCATCTCAACTCCTCATATCAAATATTTAAACAGTACTTAAATATTAAAAATACACAAATACCTGAATATTCATGGCTTTGTCTAGCCTTATGTTCAGACAATAGTAATAAATCAAGTCAGATTTTGACACTTGTGATTTAAGATATCAGCTGAACATTCTGAATGGATTACTGCATTGTAGTCGGTGCCTGACACCATTATTCTCTGGATGCCTGCTGGCAGTGCTGTTGGAGTTGCTGATGGTACACTGTAATCCCACCAATAGTATATTTTTAAAATTGGATAATAGCTACTACATTTTCCTTTCAACTGTTAAATCGGTCATTTTCAAAGATGTTTTACCGTTGAATTCATCAGAGGTTACTCAGGAGCATTTTGCAAAAATATAATAAAGTATCAAGTCAGTGTTATCGAAAGCACTGTAGATGATGGCTATGCAACACTGCTGGTAGAACATGGGGTACTTTGGGTACTACTAATGCTGTGGTTGGTGCTGCTGTTCTCAGATGCAGGTGGATTAGCAGTAACAGGTGGTTTCTTTTCAGAAGGACCTAGAAATAGACAACAAGCTGGTAAAGAAAATTCTACCAGCCTAAGTATGTCATAAACATGTATACACTTAACCTTATAGTATTTCCTTAGTATATCCTTATTCATCTCCAAACACATAGTCGCCAGTGCTAATTTAGCCGAACGTATGTACACATAGCCGAACATATGTACATATACATACATTGGATATGCAAGTGCTAACTCAACTTAATAAACGCCAGAGTAGAATTTGCAGCTCAGTTTAGGTTTAGTTATTTAGTTGCTAGTGTAAACCTCAGCCAAATTCATAGTGAACAGATTAGCCATAATTTGGTGGGGTCAGTTTATATGGACTTTTTTTTCCAGCTTGCCTGAGCAACACTTGTCTTGTGCAAGCAGTCAGTCTAATTGGAAGGGAAAAAGGGCTAGTATGCTCAACTCACACAAAGGGCTGTGGCTGGTTATAGCCAAGAACACAAGAGGAGCTAACTTATTTTTCTCCCGTTTTTAGAAAGGTTGAAAATGCCTTTAACAGCATTTACAATGATTATAGGAAGGAAATTAAATGGAAGGAAACTGGAGCTGTTTGGAAATGTGGGACAATATAACCCTTGACCTTTTTCATGGCTGGTAAAGTGGAATGCTGTTGACTGGTGAGACTTATTCTGTTCGACAAAACAGAACAACCTCCTTAAGGACAAGTGCACCATAACTGGTAAGTGGTGGTCACCATGTTCAGTAAGTGCACAGAAGAGGCGGGATCTGAATAAGTGCAGGTGCAGGATGATGTGCCTTAAAGAAGGCAACTGAACAGTGCAAGATTACATACCACAAAGTGTTGCCTTGTTGCACACTTGCTGATCACTTAAGTCAAGTTGTCACACAATCCTAAATGTCTTTAATTATGTTGCGAGCAGACTTCACCTTAATACACATTTAACATGTAACTTATAAATAATGTCACGTACCTTTCAAGACATCACATCTCAAATCATATTCCACACTCACTCTTCTCAGCAATCTAGAATGCATTTCATGAGGATCACAGCTTCTGTACTTGAGTGCTGCCACCTTTTATTTATCTCTATCCTAATCAATTTCTCTACTCCCTCTTCCTTTACTGTTTCATTGGTAACATCCTAATCGTCCATGAAGACAGAAGCAAAGTACTCATTTGTACCTCAGCCACACCATCAGACCCTACAAGACTTCCTTTTTGGTACTGAATCAACTCCACCCTTCTTCTGACTTATGTTTTTATTTGAGATGTTTATAAAAGAATTTAGTGCTCCCCTTTAGGTTACTTGCCAATCTTTTCTCATATACTCTCTTTGCCCCTCTAATTTGCTTTTGTGGTTCTCTCTGCACTTTGTGATATGCTTGATTCTCTTATGTATCATGAACCTGAGATTGATCATAATCATTCTTTGTTTTATTTTTATCTAAATTTCTAGCTTTGAGATGCATTGCCTTTTCTGCCTCATAAGGACATGTTTAGCCAGAATTTAACTACCTCTTTTTAAATATCTCCCAAGATTTGTTTTACCTGCCAGCAACCTGCTTTATGAAGGCAACACTGGGAGAGTATCCAGATTCCGGATTCTCCCCATATCGGAAGCAATCCTTGATGCGATATATTTCACACACTCAATGCTGGCTTAGAATATTAGTTCTACAAAATTACAATTTTATTCATCAGACTTTTTATGATTTTAACTTTTTGTAAACTGGCTATGATTTCCAGCCTCTGAAGCATTTTGCTTTTTAGTTGCACTGCCAGACCAGTTAATGGCCAGAGCACATGCCCACCTCTTAATTGAGGATGGCAGGCTGGTTCCCGAGACTGGGCAGACAATAAAAGGCCCTCTAGCAATGATACATCTGAGGTGGGAGTTGCCAACTTTTGTAGGAGACAAAGATGGTGCCTCCAAGTTGAGGTGAATCCTTTTTGACCATTTTTTTAAAAATATAGAGTCTAAACTGACAGGCCATTCTCATGGAGGGGGAACTCGGTACATTTCAGTTTGTGGCTATAGTTCTGTTCATCACATTATGGCAGCTATGAGGAGGGATGGTGGATTAAAAAGTCTCATTGAAGCCACCTCCTCTTATTGACCATGTTTTAGGGGCTTGGCTGCGGGCTGGAAAATTCCAGTTGGCACAGGAAAAGAGCCAACTTATCTTTATTGGTTACTGCCGCTTGTGGACAGGTAGCTGTTCTTTCTCTGACCTGGCCTATTTGAAAATGGCCCAGAGGAAGAACCATGCTGACAAACTAGCTCACCAGCTAGCAATGGAAAATTCCAGGTCTGTCTCCTTCAGGCTTCAAAAATCTGGCCCATGGTTCTGAAAAATAGTGAACACGGCAAACGGATATCGATAACTGCTGGTAACAGATGTGAAGTCAGTACTCACTAGTGTGTGAATAGATGTACCACAGAGCTGCAATCAGCAAAGCGCCAATGACAAATGCACCAAATGCAATTCCTAACACAGCTGACATTTCCAATCTCTGGATCACAGAAAAATCTAAAACACACAAATTAAGAGTCAAGTTAGACAATTTAAATTACACCAGGCTGAAATAAAATATTCTAGGTTGTTTTGCTTCATGTGGACCATGGGATTGATAATAAAGTGCTCGGATTGCCACATGGGTACCAAGTGCAACCCTGTACTTGAGGGGATAATGCAACTGATGATATCTATGTTGGTACTTCCTTTCCATACAAAAATAATGAAGGCATTTATTTCCGTTTGCAGACATAGTGATTGTCACTTCCTTAACATGTGTGCACTGCAGACTGTTTGATATGGCAGATGTTTTCCAGGATAGTTTGGAAGGAGGCAGCAACACAAATCTTCTTGCCAAAATAACCTTCATTTTTATGAGTGCAGCCTTTCCAGATTCAGATGTGTGTGCAGATTATTGTGTAACTGATAGTATAAATTCTGCGGCAGTCCCCCTCTTTGAATCTTCATATCAAGGTAAATGCGCTAGTGTCAGTGTAGTGATAAGTGTGATGAAAATATATTCAGGGTCAGGTCAGATCAAAGTCAGTAGTAAGCATTATTAATGAAAAGTCTTGGCAGAGTAACAGCAGAAGTTCAAAAATGGAAAACTATTCAGCCTTACCAACTAACATCTCAGAATAGAATATAGTTTTGACAAGCAAACAATTTCATCAAAAGTGAAAAACTTATTGAAGCTTTTACAGCTGTTCGAAAGCAACTCCTGATGCATCCATTTTTTTTTGGTGATGCAGGTGCTATGCACAGAGCCTCACCAATTAACATGGACTTGTAGATCCACGCTTTAACCTAAAGAATTTTAATACATTAAGTACAGATATGGTAATTAAACTGCAGCCATTCTGACTCCAATGTTCCTTTGTCTTTTGAAACTCAACTGTGGAATTTTAGGGGAATGTGTGAAGAACAGGAAATATGTTTTAGATGTTTGGCTTTTATATTTTGGACGTATACATATACAGATATATAAATAAATAGATGTAATTTTCATCAGGAACACAATGGCAAAACAGCTGGTATAAAATACTTCATAATAGCAAGATGCATGAAATACATTGGGCCAGCCAACACATACTGGAATAATTTATAACAACAAATATCATATTTTAATAATGTGCAAAAATGCAACAGTTGAATTAATTTTCTCAAACTTCCTTTTCTCCCCCTCCAGATTAATCTTTGTGTAATAAACCAATGTAATATCCACTATGTGAGAAACTTTTCAATTCTGGTAGAACAGCCTAGCAAAAGTACTAACCTTCTGGGCTGTAACTTGTAGAGTCTGGACGTTCTGTTCTATAACTTGTGGGATCTGGGGAAATGGGACAATCTAAAAGATAAAAATAACATAGTTTAATGACATATTTTAGCGAGCCTTTCCTCTAATTCTGCCTTGCAAGCCTAAATATAAAAAATTGTTAATGTAATTATTACATTTTTATTTTAATGTTTAAAAATCAATTACTCATTCCAAAGACCTCAACAGTACTGATGTTTTCAGTTTGATTTTACAGATCAAGTATTTTTTTAAAAAAGTGATCACAAAGTCTGACTACTCCTACCACCATTTGTCATTTGAATGGCAGCAGAGCCATCACACTACACACTGCTTCACTCACCCTGACTACAAACTGCTTCACTTGCCCTGATTTTTACAACAGCAGAGTACTGTTACTCAATCTGGCTCAGGAGCCACCTCATAACATGGTCGTAACATAGTCAATATTCACCTCCAGGAGGTCATGAGGATTTTTTCTGGGATGCTGGGACCAACACAGCTCAAGTGGCTTCATGTTCTGGCACCCTCTGAACCTCTCAACGTCCACAAGGAAACACCCTCCTCAAATGTCTTTTAGGGAAGGAAATCTGCCAACATTACCTGCTCTGGTCTACTTGTGACTCCAGCAATGTGGTGGACTCTTAAATGCCCTCAGGATGGGCAATAAATGCTGGCCCAGCCAGCGATATCCACATCCCATGAACAAATAAAATAAAACAAAGCTGAGAGATAGTGAAGCAGTTTCATTCACACATAACCTCAAAAAAACCAAACACAGATGTTAAATCCAATAGTCCTTATGCAAACGCAGATCATCACCCTGCAAACTGAACACAATGTCACCTCTTGATGGTGTACTTCCTGGCTCATCATCACCAATTGCAACCTGGTACCTGACCAAATGGTAAAGTTCCAGGTTTCAACTTTGCAACGAAAATCTGGACAACCCTCAACCATTTGAGGACAGACCACTTGTTGCACAATTAAAATATGTGGGACAGTTGAGATTGTGACCATACAAAATCAGGCCATCACCCACAAATGGAACTTTACCCTGAGATCTATTCCTGATGTTATTATAACTATTCACACTGTGTCAGCTGAAGCTGCTGAATGGATTGTTAATCACATCAGTGAACTTTAACTATGTTCCAAGCCATATGAATAAAACAAACTTCCTCAGACTTATATCTTATTGTACTGATTACAGTTATATTGGCTTTACTGATTGAGGTTCTGTGTCTGTTGGTTATTTTGAGCTTCAGCAATTAAAGGCAAGATGTTTGCATCCTGACAGAGAAGAGAACAGAGGCACAAGGGCACTAAATATTGTAGCACCGGCTAGCAGACTGATTTCCCATTGCTTCCTTGCTGCTGGTGATTATTCTCAGGCTAAGGAAAGGGGTAACAAAACTCACCCAAATTGCGAATGAAGCTAATTAATGTTAACAAGTTCACTATCAGCTCATTAAGGGTTATGGTTGGCCACATAGATTCCATTCTGGGTCAGGGACAGACCAGTTGTATGGAGACAACACAGTGTGGAATCAGTCATGATTGTGCCATAATATTAGGTGGGCTCATAGAAGGAAGCTTGGCTGAGAGGACCACGCAAGCAATGGATTATAAATACCATCAGGTGTGGAGAGGTTTATTGGAGATTAGTCTGTACTTACAAGGGCAGTGCAGGAGGCCATCTGACTCCTGCTATCACAGGGGCATTGCATTTGGAGGTTAACTTTCCAGACATTAGTGATAGCTTCACAGAGCACAAGGGATGCAGCAGCTGGTAATGGCAGTATGATTCTCAGATCTTAGGCAACGAGAATCAACATTCTCAGTAGCACAGGCAGAACTTCTGCAGGAGGGCACAAATTAGGGCTAAGAAGGCATAGGATCCACCACCAATTACCAAGCTACTTGGACATTGAGAACTAGTGTCATGTGAGAAAGTGACTCTACAGGCAGATGGTAATGGAAATTTGTGTCCACAAGAGAAGACCTCACAGTTCGCAGCACTGCTTACCATATCTTGCCAGTGGTGTTCAAAGTCACCACGGCCTTGAATTGCTTCGTCTCTGGCTACTTCCAAGGATCAGCTGTGGATCTTGGTAGTGTCTGACAGGTCTGGGAGATGTGCTATTGGTGAAAACTGGGCATTATATCCAATTTCAGACAATGGGGCTTCACAGGCGCACAAGGCACAGGATTTCACTTCCATTATTGGACTTCCAACCCAATTACTGGATTTTCCGAGGAGCAGGACATCATTGATTGCGCTAATTGGCCATCAAGACACTGACTGACTGACCAACCAATGAGATCCATCAACAGGGAGGGCTCCCACATGTTCAACGGATCTGCACTCGAGCTTTCCTGGCAGCAGTCTGAAAGTCCTGGATGTTGTCGCTTTTTATTCCATTCTCCCCAAACTCCATGATGGTTTACAAGGGGCAAGGTTATCCCTTCGAGAGACGGCTACTCACCCTTTTCACAGACTCTGAGACGGAGCCTCAAATGCATTACAACCAAAGCCATCTGCTCACAAGGAGCACACTCAAACAGGCAATTAGGCTTCTAAAGATTCAGATCTGGTGACTGAACCAGTTGGATTGCACGTTGTGGTAATCTGTGCACATTGGGTGCAGATTAGGGTGAAATACTAGACTGACAGTTTACTGGGGAAGGAGGAGGCAGAGCAAGAGATGGAATAGGAAAATGCAAAGCATAAAGGTGCTCTGGCTACACAGGGAGGTGGACAAGGCTGGAGCAGGACTCAAAAGCCTCGTCAGGATGCTGTCAATGTCAAGGATCATTTGATCCAGGCATGTTTCATCTGTGTCCTTCTAACCCAGGAGGGCAGCATGGGTCTGTAATTCATGTTTGCCTGCCTGTTTAACATTTCTAATGAAGGTGCAGCCTTGAATATATTATCCCTTAACCCCCATGGATGATACAGATCGGTCCAAAAATCTCACTGTTCCTTCTTCAAGGTCCCTTTCTCCCCTGCACCACTTCTTCCCTCTTTTGGAAGCTCTTGCATCTATTGTCAACTCTCATTTATGTAGCATTCAAAAAGTGCACACTTACAGTTGATGCAAACCTCAGTAAACCACTCAGTTCTGCCTGGCATAATGGCCTCCACACTCAGCTACTTCTACATGATGCTCCCTTTGTAGCTTCAGACAAAGTAGAAACAGTTTGTCAATAGTCTCTGTTTGTGCCCGAAAAGCACATGGCAGCCATTCTCATTGTAGAAGTGCTAGTTAAAAGGGGCATATCTAGATGCTGCTTCACTGGAGTCAATGCAGGGGCAGCATTAGTCACTGGACCCTCCCTCAGTCAGAGATCAGGGTGGCTGTTGATAATGTTGACGCACTCATCCCCCTTTGAGACTCAATCCTAACCTGATGCTCCTTATGGTAGGAAGGGACAAGTTGGGGCATAATTGGTATCCATGTCAAGCATCTCTGTGCCACTGACTTGGTCCCCTGCTTTAGAGCGCAGCATGCGTTCTGTGCATATCAGTGTGCTGCTCCTGCATCCACTCAGAGCTGTGCATATGGCTCTTTATGAAATTAAAAACAGAAAATGCTGGCGATATTCAGCAAATCAAGTATCATTAGTAGAGGGAAACGGAGTTAAAAGTTCAAGTTGATAGTAACTCTCCATCAACCGTCTCTATTAATTCATCAAAGAACTCAATCAAGTTAGTCAAACACAATTTGTCTTCAAACAACTCTGTGCTGTCTTTCATTTATTGATAGCTAACTTCCATCCTTCCTCAGGCCCAAAAATATACCGCACTGTTGTTTTTTAAATTACATTCTATTTCAGAAGACACTGATCCTGTTTTGACTTTAACCAGCCTGTAATTGAACAACCTACTTCACCTCTGATACATACTTTCAAGTAAATTGTAGAAAAGGATGCAAAATATTGCCTGAAATGATTTTTAAGGCCCATCTTGCATGGCCATATCCAATTCATTGCAAGTTTTCTTTGGTTTGTGGTGTATTAGGAGCTTAACAAAAAGAAACAGGAAATTCAGAACTGGGAAAGGCTCAGCTCATGCACAGCTGCAGAGAGGGAAGGAAAAGCTGTTCCAGGAAAGATAGAGAATATTGTAAAACAGGAAGGAAGATCAGATTCCAGGTCTGCCTGACACAATAACTTCATGATTATAAACATTTCAGCACCAGTCTTTGCACAAATCTTTTTTAAACATGTCATTGATAGTTTCTTTAGAAGTATTTGTCATCACTTTTATAGCTGTGCAAATGGTTGAAAGGCTCACTCAAGGTCAATTTGGTGTATGCCAATATAAATATATATATGCACACCTGTGAAAAATTGACAAATTGAAGTTATCAGCCTTTTATTTTAAACCCTATTTTCTACATTCGAATCCTCTCACAAACACTCATGCTTCTCTGGCCAACGATCATTAAAGTTACAAGGCTAAAAATGAATATTGCTACATAGTGCTCTCACCATTCACTAAATTATGAAAACTAGATAACTCGCTTAATGGATTTATCAAATTCGCACCCATGATTATTGAATATATCTTCCTCTATTATTATATTCCCAGTGGACCAATGATTGAAGTAGGAAAATTGATGAAAAAGCTTAGCAACAGAAAATTTCTTGATATTAGGAAAAAAACGAGAGTTTTGAATTAGAGGTTAATATATTGATATGAAAATGTAATTACATACACAAGGATTTTTCTATTCTTACTAAACACAATTTGTCAGATTTATTTTTAAACTCAAACTGCATTTTTAAATTAAGCTCAGTGGTAAATATCAAATTTAATTCATCTTGCATATAAACATAGAACACTACAGCACAAACAGACCCTTCGGCCCACAAGTTGTGCTGATCATATCCATACCTACCAGGCCTATCTATAACACTCAATCCCATTAAATCCCATGTACTCATCCAGAAGTCTCTTAAAAGACCCCAGCGAGTTCGCCTCTACCACCACCGATGGCAGCCGATTCCACTCACACCACCCTCAGTGAAAAACTTACCCCTGACATCTCCTCTGTACCTGCTCCCAGCACCTTAAACCTGTGTCCCCTTGTAGCAACCGTTTCAGCCATGGGAAACAGCCTCCGAGAATCCACCCTCTCAACATTTTATAAAGCTCTATCAGGTCGCCTCTCAATCTTCATCTCTCCAGGGAGAAGAGACCTAGCTCCCTCAACCTAACTTCATAAGGCATGCCTCCCAATCCAGGCAACATCCTTGTAAATCTCCTCTGCACCCTCAATAGCTTCCACGTCCTTCTTGTAGTGAGGCGACCAGAATTGCGCACAATACTCCAAGTGGGGTCTGACAATGGCCTTATAAAGTTGCAGCACTACTTCCCGACTTCTAAACTCAATCCCTCAATTAATGAAGGCTAGCACACCATAAGCCTTCTTGGCCACATCCTCCACCTGTGAGGCCGATTTAAGAGTCTTATGAACCCGGACCCCAAGGTCCTTCTGCTCCTCAACACTGCTAAGAGATATGCTTGATATTGTACTCCTTCATCCCATTGGACCTGCTAAAATGGACTACTACGCATTTATCCATGTTGAAGTCCATCTGCCACTTCTCCGCCCAGTCTTGCATCCTATCTATGTCTCGCTGCAACTTCTGACATCAACTATTTCAAAAAACTGAAAAAAAATTGTAACATTTGAAGTTACCCAATTGGTTAGTGAATGAGTGAACTAGCTAATAGAGGATGGAATCAATTAGACCACTAGACCGTGTTAAATAATTAATCTCAGTTAATGTTGGCTTCTGTTTACAATTCAATATTCTATAATATTGTAGAAAGCATTAGGGTGATCCTTAATGAGGAAAGGATCAAGACAACTGCAAATGTAATCCTTGCACTGTTGAATAACCTGGCAACATTCACTGTCTAGTTAACAAAGGATTTTTTTTGACATTGTACTCCTATCAATGAACTAAATGGAAATTTGGGTATATTAAATTTCTGACAGACATGGTGGCACAATGGTTAGCACTGTTGTCCCAGGTTCAATTCTGGGTGGAGTTTGCACATTCTCCCTGTATCTGCATGGGTTTTCTCTGGGTGCTCCAGTTTCCTCACACATTCCAAAGATGTGTGGGTTAGGTGGATTGGCCATAATAAAATTACTCCTTAGTGTTGTAAAATGTGTAGATTAGGGGGATTAGCCATGGGGTGGGGGCAGGGGACTAGGTAAAATACTTGAGGGAGTTCATGCAGACTCAATGGCCCAATGACCCTCTTCTGCAGTGTAAGGGTTCTATGATTCTACTGCCAGTCCAGGCTCCATAACAGAGGATTAGGTTGAAAAAAAATCACTTTAAAGAGGACTCTGGTTGGTGTAGGCATCAGAAGACTACTGGAAGGAAAGTTAAGAAACAAAAAATTGTACTTTTGCACATTTTTCATCCAAACCAAAACAACAAAATGGTCTGATGTTCTAGTGTTTCACCTAATGAAACACTAATCTTACTTTTTCTTGTTTTTGTGGCATCAGGATTAATGTCTATTTTTACTGGCTTCCATCCATATGTAAGTTACAAATAAATCCCCTGCATTCCCTGTCTGAGCATCATATAATAAAAATTTTTGATATGCCGCCAACAAGGTCACCTTCCATTCCCTCCCAAGGGCAAATCTGCCTTTACAGGATGTGACATTTCAAGTTCATCACTATGGTAACTGTAATTACCAGGGGGAAAAAAAACTGAAAAGAGCCTTGGAGATTCAAGTTGTCAAAGAATATGAAGTTGGTTGCCAAGTTTCATACTGAGTGTTTACAGCCTTAAAGAGACACAAGCCAGAACATACCATTCCAATCATTACTACAGATTTAAGTCTTTCCAATCCAACAGCTTCCACAACTATCTTGAAAGATCAATGCCAGAAAAGATCATTGTGTACAACACTGGTGTAATTTGCACCAGATTAAAAACAAAAATCAGTAAACACAAAATTACTTTCTCTGAACAAATTAGACTAGATCAAGTTTTGCTTTTAATCATGTAATTCTCTATGCTTAATAAAAAAGTTATGAAAATATTTCACTATTTATTTACCCCTCTGGAGTCTAATTCAACCTTGTTATGCCCATTTTACTTGCTTACAAAATGATAGCAATTTAGCAGTGCAAAGGTCTATGCCTGATTTGCACCCGCAACCATTAAACACAATCTTTTTTAGGTCACTGTAGCGACCACCTAGAAAAAAATTCATGTTTCATTTCTAACTGTGTGAGGTTACAGGACCCATTCATATCTGCCCAGAGCTCCAATGAATTTCAGTTGATCTATAAGCGGCTTAACCAGTGGTCCTACTCAACAATGTGTGATGATACAGTGTCTTTAAGAAATGTATTTTAGTCATGTTTCCATGCAAGATCTGTTTTAGCAGTTTTTTTGTATTATCAGTGCCATTCTGTCTATAATCAGCATTTTATATTGTTACTGCTGCAGCATAATTGCTTCTAATTGCTAGAATGATTGTTTTAATCTAGACTGATGCTGTTTTGTTGTTTTCAGCGGTTCCCTTGGAGTTTTGCAGAGTAGGACTTAATTAGGTTGGTTGACAGGTAAGGTCATATGACTGGGCTGAGCTAGGCTTACACAAATAATTAAAGGTTAGTTGATGTTTAGATCCTGCTTTGAGTTCAGAGAGTGCTTCTCTTTTTCCCTCTCTGAAGTTGGAGTCTGGAATCTATCAGGAGATAAGTCCCTTCCTTTGGGATTCCGCTGTACGAGAGTGAATCTTTCTCAGAGTTGCTATTTGGAAGCTGCTGAGAAAGAGGTATCCCTTTCTTTCCCTGACATCTAGAGACCGGGAGATTCCAAAGACTAGGTTTACTTCTCTGAAATTCTGCTGTTTGAGGATATATCCTTCTCTAGAAATTGCTGTCTGGATCTATGTCCAGAAGTGTTAAAAGGCTGGAAATCTAGCAATATGTCAGCATACTTGTTTCTTGTGCTAACTAATTCTGAATAAGGGTATATGTCTATGAAGACATTGTTTTATTTGGAACTACAGAGGTTGCTAGTTAAGAATTATACATGGTCATGTATTTTAATTGGTAAAAGGCATGCTAATTATTTCTGTTGTATTCTAAGTGTTAAGTAAAATTTGTTTTGAAAAAAGCCTCCTAGTGGATCAATTGCATCTTATCTGGAGCAAAACACCCCAATTGCCAAAACCAAAAGTAAAAGTTGGGGTCCAGATTAACTTCACTATAAACCTTGGAGTTTCTGATCTGGTCCCTAATAAATGATGCTCATTTTTAAAAAATGATTTTTTTTAAAAGAATGCTTTAAATGATGTGGAGCAGTTAGGAACAGGAAATCAACAACACTATTATTGATCACTGCTGATTTTGCTCAGGCCTTGCCCATCCCCCTCCTCAAGTGGTCATGTCCCACTACCAAGTACCTCTGATGCCATGCTGGTGAAGAGCTCTAGACCAGAAGATCACTAACAGATTTAACCCCCACTGTCCCTTAACAAATGCTGACCACTGGTATTATTCTTCGCGCGAGGGCCAGAAGGTGCATCAGCAGACTGCTCACTGCA
Source organism: Carcharhinus amblyrhynchos (assembly GCF_965287045.1). Classification (NCBI taxonomy): domain Eukaryota; kingdom Metazoa; phylum Chordata; class Chondrichthyes; order Carcharhiniformes; family Carcharhinidae; genus Carcharhinus; species Carcharhinus amblyrhynchos. Next base: position 11,946,523 of record NC_137348.1, read on the forward strand.
GAGATCACATGCACCCAATTTGTCCACTCGGGTTTGCATAGCCAAGTGCTATCTGACAGAGGTTACTAAATAACAATTGAGAGAAAGAATAGTGATTGACTTTGCCCTCAATGGTGAGATTTTCTTGGAAGTTGGTGAAGGCTGATAGCAGGCAGGAAAAGCAGCACTGAAACCACCAGTGGTAAGAGACCATGTAGTCTGGTCCTTAAAAAACTAAAGTATCACAGTGAAGCTGTATAAGGCATTGGTGAGGCCGAATTTAGAGTATTGTGTGCAGTTTTGGTCACCTAATTACAGGAAGGATATTAATAAGGTTGAAAGAGTGCAGAGAAGGTTTACAAGGATGTTGCCAGGACTTGAGAATCTGAGTTATAGAGAAAGGTTGAATAGGTTAGGATTTTATTCTCTGGCGTGTAGGAGAATGAGGGGAGATCTGACAGGGATGTATAAAATTATAATGGGTATAGATAGAGTGAATGCAAGCAAGCTTTTTCCACTGAAGCTAGGGGAGAAAAAATCTAGAGGACATGGGTTAAGGATGAAGGGGGAAAAGTTTAAAGGGAATATTGGGGAAGTTTTTTTAAACAAGGAGTGGTGGGAGCGTGGAATGAGTGGTAAATGTGGGAACATTTAAGAAAAACTTGACAGGTACATGGGTGAAAGGGGTGTGGAGAGATATGGTCCACGTGCAGGTCAGTGGGACTAGGCAAAAAAATGGATCGGCACAGCCAAGAAGGGCCAAAAGGCCTGTTTCTGTGCTGTAGTGTTCTATGGCTCTATCATGTCCCACAAATCAGCTCCAATTTGTCCATTCTGTGAACAACCTAGAAATTCAAGGATCGAATTGCCATTTTTAAAGACAACTCCATGCAAACCAGTTTAACATTGGAAAACCCCAGTAGCACCCTCCCAGGCAATGTCATGGGATGCCCATGCCTAGGCTATGTGAAGATGGGGGTTTGGGGTGGGGGCGAGTGGTGGTGGAGGTGGAAGACACACACAGAGCCACACACACACGAAAGTGCATCACGCTGATGTAAAACGTAACTTTGCATTTCTCGCAACATTTCTGCTCCTGTTGCCAAACTTGCCCAATGCAAACGAAAGTGGAAAATCCTCGTGTAATCTCAAGAATGCCAAGGCTAATTATGCTATTCTCCATCTTCCTGTAGTGTTTGAAACTGGCTAATTCAAAATAGTCTAAAACTCAAACCTGCTGTATTTTGGTATCCATGATTTAGTACCGCACTGCGTAGCATCTTTTTTTCACTAGGCTATTGGAGAAGTCTTGTGTAATTTCCCTTTAAAGTAGTCAAATGTTAAGGTTTTATTTATTGCATGCAGATCTAGTCACCTAATCAAAGGAAGGATATGTCTGCCCTTAGGAGAGTAATGAGCAATGAAAACGATTCCTGGCACCCGAAATTAAACTAAAGGTTAAGAAAACTTTTTTGTTTCCTTTGGAAAAAACAGATATTTTGAGGTAAAGTAACTGAAGATTACAATGTATTGATTGGAATTGATGATGCCAAGCAATTTTTTCATAAAGGTGAAGGATTCAAAAAGCAGACAAAACGTGATTTAAAAATTAGGGTATCTGGAGGTTAGATGGCAGGGTAATAAACATGAAGAATTGGTTACTAGCAAAAGTAAGTTGAAGGGACAATATAATTGAATTAAATAAAGTTGAGTTTATTCAAAACGCTGTTGCCCTATCCTACCTGGCAGCAAGTCCAGTACCCCAGTCAAGCTGTTCTCACTGACCTATGTTGGCCTTTGGTCAAGCAAATGTCTTGATTTTTAAAATTCTCATCCTTCTCTTCAATTCCCTCTCTTCCTATCTCTGTAATTTTCTCCAACCCAACATCCCTCCTCTAATCGCTCCACCATTTGTGGCTGCACCTTCAGTTGTCTGGAATTCTCTCCCTCCACGCTTCACCGCTCTGCCTCACTTATCCCTTTAAAGACACTTCTTAAAATCTACCTTTTTGACTAAACTTTGTTCCTTTGGTCTAACATCTACTTATGTGACTCAATGTCATACTTTGCTTTATAATAATCCTGTGAAATGCCTCAGAATGTTTCATTATATCAAAAGCATTATATAAATATTAGTTGTTGTTGAGACAAATTGATGCATTTCAAGTGCAAAATGGATTGGAGAGAAATGTAGTGCTGTTCGATGCATTAAAAGAGAATGGACTTGTTTGGCTTGATGATTTTTCCTATTCTGGAAAATTCCAATGTTCTAAACATTTATCACTCTGACGTCTTTATGTGCCATCTCCTACTGTGATTTAAACATTTGAAGAACGTTTCTAAAGAGTTGTGTTTATTAACTGAAAATGTATCTTCTCCAGGAAACTAACTCAACAGTTGTTACCACTGGAAACATGCAACTTGAAGGGACTTGGATGTGTTGTGAAAAATCAGCAATAGTATGTACAGAGTCGGAAAGTGACAAGAGAAGATCAGTCATAAGAGGGATGAATAGAATGAAAAAGACAAATGAAACCTAATTTAGAAGAAAAATAATATGTTATTAACACCAAAATACTTTAAACCAATTAGCTGTTTCTGGAATTAATACATTTCTTTTCTTTTGGAAAAGTTAACTGTAAAAGTGTACATTTTTGTGCTTAAAATGTAGCTGAAATTATGTATGCAAAATTATTTTTTCTTTTAAGCATAATCAATGTTGTTGACCATATATTAATTGAGTGTTTGAACATATTCAGGTGGTGGGCATTAACTGGGGGATTTACTTGTGCTCCTCCAACTTGATGGCTGTAAGTGTGGTCATTAGATCTGAAGGCACATGTTCATAATGTGTGTTTTAGTAAATAAAAGCTTATAAGTGTGTAATGATTAGGCTCCAGTTCACTGCCTGACAATCCAGAATAGAACAAGTGTGACTTGGAAGAAAAACTGGAAGACTTTTTTAAGCTTTGATATAGGGTTAACCCAACCAGTGAATGCATGCAAATTTGAACTCTTCAGTTTGCTCCAATTATGGGACAAGTTTCCTCCATGTGTTATTTGTAACAAAGATCATAAGTGCATTTATTATAAATGGGCTGCCTAAGATAAAACCACATAATGGCAGTGTGTCTTAACATGAGCCTTAGAAAAGGACCTTCATTGTCGGTGCTTCTAATTCCTATATTGTGTGCCCTTTGAGTGTTAGAAAATGTCCAGTTTTGTCTTGTAGACTGGTATGCAGTAAGTACAATACAATTTTCTAAACCTATATAAAAAGATTTTTTTGCCTCATCAGATCCAAATCAAATCCAAAAAATATAAGAATAATGGTTAGTCTGTCTTTTTATTCATTCACCCTCTCCTTCTTATTTGTTTGTCTTCAGTTCTTTACCTTTTGTTATAAAAATTCAAACAAATATTATGCTGTTCAATGTAAAAATTATGAAAAGCATAATAAGAAAAACATAAACAGTTTAGTGTTAAAAACTTTCATGTTTATGTGCTTCAAAATAAATCTGAACTTACCAGAATGAGGAGATCTACTGTTGTCAATTTTCAATTCTTTAGTTACTTTGACCCAAGGATAGCAATCCTAGGAATAACAACAGGTCAAATTATATTGTTTGAATGTAACTCATTTAATAATAGATATAAAAGCTTATAAGGCCTCGACGCTTATAAACCTTAGGAGTGCAAACAATCCTCGAGTTTCTTTCACAATCATTAGTAATATAGTTTTTTCATTAAAATTCCCTAATTGTACTATTATACAATTTTATCATCATTTTCATAATATTGACAAACAAGTACAGTTGAGGCTACAATCACATAAGCCACGATCTTACTGAAATGCTGAGAAGATTCAAGGGGTCGAGTGGACTGCTTCTGCTTCTAATTTGTGTGTTCTTTTGTATCTTAAGGTTCCTTTTAAGCACTTTTGTATGATATAGGAAAATCTGGACTGAACAGCATCAGCTGAATTCTTAAACAGTTGATTTCAATATTTAAAGTAAATCAATAATATTGTTATATTTTGCATCAATCACTTACCGACTGAACACACATTTTTGTCTCACATTCCATGATTGCATCCTCAACAACTGGACTCCATAAATTACGGAACATAAATTGGAAACGGGTGTGCAGTATTTCTGATTTGTTACACTTGGTTGTGTGTGGTTGCAGATTCTTAAGCGCCAATGTGATTTTAGGAAGGAGGACACTTTTAATTATTGAATTGTCAGTAAATCTTGGCACCAGAGAGCAGTTCAGTTTCAGTTCATCGATCACCTGTGGTCCCATCGAAGGTAATAAAATCTACAAAAATATGACATTTCAATCAACGTTGTGCAGCATAATATATATAACACAACATAAATAAACTTTCTTTATATAGGACATTGTACTGTAATATGTTTTCACAGGTTTAAAGGAAAAAATCAATTTCAATAGATATATTATTATTTTGTTAAACATATTAATAAAGTTGAGCATTTCAGTTTCTGCAAACACTAATATAGAAAGAGAATACATAGGAAGGGAAATGTGACAGTATACATTAGAAGACTGATGTTCCAAGGCACAGTAAATACGAGCGACTGATTTTATCAATTCTCACTTGATTTGTGGCAAATCATCCTACAGCTTTCTTTCCACAGTAATTCTACATAGATCTAGAGGGTGAAGCTGGTTTACAACAGCAGCCTGAAAGAGGATCATTGTGAACTGGCAGCCAAATATTCACTGTATTAGTTTTTGTTTTCCACTAATTTGGAAAATATTGCCAAATTTTAATTTCAAAGCAAGTAATATCACAAATGAGGCTAGAAAATGGGTCTACAAAAAGAGTTTGAACTATCATTCTGTGAACTTAAGTGGAAAGATTGGGTTTGGTAAAATAAAATCATCTGATTTGCCCAAATCCATTTCATGCTGCTGATGTAAATCAGTTAAATTCCCCTATTGTTCAGCCAGCTAAATCACAAGCAGATTGATACTGGAATCTGCAGTGGGCTCTTTAGCTGGAGGAGGATGGGACAGAGTTGAATATCTAGGAAAAAAATACACTTGAGGATTTAAAACAGGATGGATCCATAAAAAGCTGAATAGTTTTTTTTCCTTTCATGAGATGCGGGTGTCACTGGCTAGGACAGCATTTATTTCCATTCCTAATTGGCCTCAAGAAGATGGTGGTGAGCAGCCTTCTTGAACTGCTGTAGCATAGGTGCACCCACAGTGCTGTAAAGGAGGTATTTCCACCCAGTGACTGAATGATGATTTTTTTCCAAGTCAGAATGATGAATGGCTTGGAGGAGAATGTCCAAATGTTCTCGTGGGCCTGCTGCCCTTACAAATGGTAGTGGTTAAGGGTTTGGAGGGTTCTGTCCAAGGAGCCTTGGAGCTCTTGCAGTGCATCTCATGTATGGTATGCACTCCAGCCATTATGCAAGGTGGGGGAGGGAGTGAATATTTGTGGATGGAGACTTAAATGGCTGATTTGTCCTGGATAGTGTAAAACTTTTCGATAATTGATATTGATCATAGAAATCATCATAGAAACCCTACAGTACAGAAAGAGGCCATTCGGCCCATGGAGTCTGCAACAGCCACAATCCCACCCAGGCCCTACCCCACATATTTTACTCACTAATCCCTCTAACCTACACATCTCAGAACACTAAGGGGCAATTTTAGCATGGCCAATCAACCTAACCCTCACATCTTTAGATTCCACATGATATGCCATATGTGCCTTGTAGATGATGGATAGGTTATGGGAATCAAGAGTTAGTTGCCTCAGGATTCCGGGCCTCTGACCTGCCCTTGTAGCCATGGTATGACTAGTCCAGTACAGTTTTTGGTCAATGGTAATCTGCAGAATGTTGATAATGGGGGATTCAGCAACAATCATGCCATTGAACGTCAAAGGATGATTTTTAGATAATCTCTTGTTGGAGATGGTGATTGTCTGGCACATGTGGCACAAATATTACTTACCACTTGTCAGCCCTAGCCTAGATATCCTGCAGGTCTTGCTGCTTTGCACATAGACTGCGCCAGTGCCTGGACTGTCGCGACTGGTGCTGAATATTGTGCAATCATCCACAAATATGCCCACTTCTAACTTTATGATGGATGGAAGGTCATTGATGAAGCAGCTGAAGATGATTGGGCCAATGACACTACTCTGAGGAACTGCTACAATGATGTCCTGCAATGAAGAGTTTTCCCCAATTCCCATTGACCACAGTTTTGCTAGGGCTTCTTGATGCCATAGAGTGTCAAATACTGCCTTAATATCAAGGGCACTACTCTCATCACACCTCTGATGTCCAGCTCTCTTGTCCATGCTTGAACAAGGCTGTAATGAAGTCAAAAGTTAAATTACCCTGGTTTTTGCAGTATTCGGTGTCTTCAGCCATTTCTGGATATCATATCACATGGAGTGAACTGAATTGGCTGAAGATTGGATTCTGTGACACTGGCGACAGGAGGCCGAGATGGATCATCTACTCTGCACTTCTGGCTGAAGATTGTTGCAAATGCCTCAGCCTCATCTTTTGCATTGTCATGCTGGGTTCCTCCAGCATTGAGGATGGCAATACTTGTAGAGCCTCCTCCTCCAATGAATTGTTTAATTGTCCACCACCATTTACGACAGGCTTTGATCCACTGATGTAGAATCACTTAGCACTGCATGTCATTTGTTGCAGTTCAACAATGTTTAATTGTCTTCCAAGCAAGATCAAATTTAAGGCTGTGTCTGAACTTCAAATTTGAAGTTATGACATTTAATCAAACAAATAATAATAATTTCTCATGTATTATTTTCATTTCCTTAGTATATTCTTCATTCACTTATCACTGCAGTTAAATTTCAGATTTTATTACAAATCTCTAGTGCACAATATAAGTACAATTGAAAGCAAGTAATAAGGCTATAATGTACATTGGGAGGTTAACAAACTTTAATTTCACTGAGCATATATTAAATGAGATTATTTCTCTCAACTAGGAGTATACATGTGGGAATAGACATATTTACTTGCCACATTGTCTCAACAATCACATATACTATGACTAATGCACTGAGACCCAAATTTAATAAGTGTTTTTGACACTGGCTGATTTAGCCATTAAGAATCTAAATAGATATTTAGTAGCCAATTGTTTAGTACCAAGATAAGGTGATTTCAGTCAAAGGGTTGTGAGTTTTTGGAATTCGTTACCCTTCAAGGTTGTGGATGCTCTATCATTGAATACATTTAAGGCTGGGTTAGACAGATTTCTTGTCTTGCAGGAAATTAAGGGATAAGGGGAATGGGCAGGAAAATGGAATTGGAGCTCAATTACAGCCACGACTGTACTGAATGGTGGAGCTGGCTCAACGGGCCATATGGTCCCCTCCTGCTCCTATTAATTGTGTTAACTAGTTTAAGGTTAATTAGTTGAACTAAGGAGTAGATACATTTGAACAAGACAAATCAGGAGGATCCAATTTATATGTTGCATTGTGTATAAAATGATATAAAATCCAGAAAAAGGAAACAAGACCCAAAAGGTATTGGCTGTAACTATATAAAGTAAAAAGTTGCTCCATTATTATTTTACATGCAAAAGGCAGAAGGTGGATTTAAAATGCCAGGTGAGCGATACGGTAGTCATCAAGTATATTCTTCTAATATTCATGGACATAACCAGATTATTTTGCATATCTCAGATGAGACTACAGATATTAAATCTAGTTCTTGTCTGCTTGTGAAAGGAGACAAGACATCAGAAGAAGTGATCAAAAAATGTAAGGACATTTAAAATAGAGAGGAAGAGATAATTGATAAACTAATCAAGCTTACATTGCTAAAATTAATTGGATTCTCATATATTAAAAGATTTTAGGGAAAAAAGACATGGACAATATCACAGACGTGATTTTCCCCACCCAGCTACACTGGTCATGTAGCGTAGTGGGTGGGTAAATATAAACGGGAGTCAAAAAATTGAATTCCTGCCCAGTGACTGGCATGTTGTGCATCTCCTAGGCCATTTTATTTTAGTGTAATCAGACTCACTCTGGGGAAAGACGTGAGGCTGATTTAAATATTCACAATCTGAATTCCATGTATTTGGCAAGTTCCAGATGGTAGGAAAGATAATGGAATCCTTACTCAAAGATGTAATAAAAAAAACTAGGAGCTAAAAATATGAAGACTTGTCAGCATGGATTCCGAAAGGAAAGGTCGCTATAGTTAACTTTTAGTAAATTCTATAATCAGTAAATGTTACACAGACTGAGTTCTTGACAGATGGATCAAATATCTTAAATCACTTAACAGGAGTCAACTGTACATATTTTATAAAGATTTCTGTAGATGCAATGTAACAGAAAGACAAACATAATAGCCAGTGGTCAAACATAGAAACCTTACACAAAACAGATTTAAAAATTTAAGTAAAATATTACATACCTCTCCATAAACAGTTGTGTTGTTGTAAATCTTAGAGAATGTTTTTTTAAAGTCGCAAAGCTCAAGAATGCTAAGTTTCGCACCAGTATTAGGCTTAAAAAGATCACAAACATTTTGTGTACTTGGACAACGCACCTGATTAATGAAAAACAAAAGATTATAAAATCATAAATCACAATGAATATAAACTCATTTAGGAGAAGCTTAATTCCAATTCAGATTATCCATGAAATACTATCCTAACCATTTTAAAGGCAGTGCAGTAAATTAACTGAAAAGAATACAATTTTCATGATCTCCAGACATCTCATGGAGCTCTGCAGTGAATTAACTATTTTTTCCCAATGTGTAGTCTCTGTTGGAATGCAGAAAAGGGCTGGAATCAATGTGACATAATCCCACAACAACAATAAGATATATGACCTGATAATTAGTTTTAGATATGGTTTTAGTTGGTTGATGGATAAATATTACCCAGGATACCATAACTCATTTGATCATCTTTGTAAGTATGTCCACTTTTGAGAGCAGGCAGGACCTCAGTTTAAAGATTCATCCAAAAAGCGGCCCCTCAAATGCAGCACACCGATCATTCTACATTGAAGTACCAAGTTAGATTATGTAGGTAAGGCACTGGTGAATGGCTTGAGCCTACGCCTTGCTGACTTAGAGATCAGACTGCTATGATTAATTAGGGTGGCACAGTGAGTAACACTGCTGCCTCACAACGCCAGGGACCCAGATTCAATTCCAGCCTTGGGTCACTGCCTGTGTGGAGTTTGCACTTTCTCCCAGTGTCAACATGGGTTTGCTCCAAGTGCTCCGGTTTCCTTCCACAGTCCAAAGATGTGTGAGCCATGCAAAATTGACTCTGGTGTCGGGGGATAACAGGGTAAATGAGGGTTATGGGAATAAGCCCGGATAGGATTGTGGTCGGTACAGACTCAACGGGCCAAATGGCCTTCTTCTGTACTGTCGGGATTCTATGTTTCTAAGTCAATGCCAACATCTTAAATAGTAATTAAGATACTATTGTATCTTAAATAGTATTCAGAATGCCAAAAATCTAAGAACAGGATTTTGCCTGTAGACTTTTAATGTGGGAAAAGTGTAGAAAATAGTCACTGAATGTGATTTTTCCCTGGAGTAGCCAATTTGTGGCCAGAAGGCAGGCATACTATTTAATTAATGATAGTGGACAGGCTCCTGAAACTGGATGACCAAGTGGACAACCTCCAACTTTCGGCAGCAGAATATCATGGGGAGAGGCACGTCAAAAGGAAAGTGCATTCTCTTCAGTTTTTACAAAGTTAAAATAAAAAATGGCCTTTGCAGCTGGGCCATCATGGTGGTGTGGGGGGGATGGTGTGAATCTGTTCTACAGGGTAGCCTCCGTCTGCACTATATCTAGGCATACAGGGAAGGCCTCTCGGTCTACCTGGAGCACTGGCACCCTGGCCTTCTATCTTAGGGTAACTAAGCTTTCCCCAGCTAGTCAGCCTCCTTCTATCGAACTGAAACTACCCACCATCTGTGAGCATGTAACCGTGATGCCCCCAGGATGGAGCCTAGGAAACACTGTGTAGTACTTACTCTTGATCTGCCTAGGTATAGAGCAGCCACAGACCTCCCTGTAGGCCACCCTGTAGAACAGGTCCTACCTCATCAGCCAATGGTGGAGGTTAAAAATTCAGTCCAAGGAGATCAAAACCAGAAAAAAATTGGCAAGTTCCTTATTTACTAACTTTATCCCTTTCATCTCTCAACTCTCGCAGACAAGTTGTTTCTATTAACTTTTCTCATTCTTAATTAAATCATTTATACACATGCTACACACACACACCTCTGAAATTTAGCACACTTTCTGTTTCATAGTAACACAGAAGATAGGAGAAGGAGGCGGCCATTTGGCCCTTCAAGCCTGCTCTGCTATTTATCACAATCATGGCTGATATTCAACTCAATAACCTAATCCTGCTTTCTCTCCATAACCTTTGATCCAATTCATCCCAAGTGCTATATCCAGCAGGGTCTTGAATACATTCAATGTTTTGGCATCAACTACTTCCTCTGTTAATGAACTCCAGGATCTTTGGTTGAAGAAAGGTCTCTTCATCTCTGTCCTAAATGGTCTACCCCAAATCCTCAGACTGTGAAACCTGGTTCTGAACTCTCCCACCCTCGAGAACATTCTCCCCGCGTCTATTCTAGCTAGTCCTGTTAGAATTTTATAAGTCTCTACGAAATCTCCCCTCATTCATCTGAACTCCAGTGAAAACAATCCTAACCTAGACAATCTCACCTCAGACATCAGTCCCGCCATTCTCATTCATTCATCACAGTGAGTTGGAAGATACAATACTGCATTTCATGATGAATTCTGGAATTTCTATATTGTATTATAACTGTAAATAAGTAGCCTTTACGATCTGGCTGCAGAAAGTGAGGCTTGCTTCAAACTTATGGCAATTTTTCAGCTAGGAACAGAGCAATGACCAGTCTTCTGTCTTGGCCCTCTGTTGACATATTTGGCTGTGTAGATTAAATCAATAATTGAATTGTTAAAATTTATGCTCTTGTTGGCCTACTCACCCACTGAGAAGCAACCAGTGCAGGGAGCAACAATATTCTTTTATCATAGCAGAATCAATCTTACTTTATGATAGAGGAGCATTCTGGTATACAGGTTATGATCTAGTTAGTCAATATTTTACAGCTGATGGTATTACAAACAGAATATAACTTTTAAAAAAAAAGATCTTGGGATTGTGAGCGTCACCATCAAGGGCAACTAAATCAACAAGCCCATCTGCATTTGCTCTTGACAAAGTGTCAGTGAGCCACCTGCTTGAACTGCTGCAATCTATGTGGTGTAGGTAGATAGTGCTTTATTTTGTAGTGGTTTTGGGAACACCACCACTAGATGTTCCTCTCCAAGTCACTCGCAAACCTGACTTGGGAATATATCACTGTTCCTTCAGTATTGCTGGGTTAAAAATCCTGGAACTCCCTCCTTAGCAGCACTTGGTGTACCTAAATCACAGGGGCTAGGGTGGTTCAAGGCAGCAGCTGACCACCACTTTCTCAGGGGCGATTGGGGAAGAGCAATAAATGCTGGCCTAACTTGCAACATCCACATCCCATAAATTAATAAAAAAGAAACAGCTGAGTGGTTTGTTAGGCCATTTCAGAGATGTTAGGATGGATCTTATTTTTTCCAAATATTTTGCAGAATCTTCTGTTATTCTACAAAGAAAGCCACAGCTGTGCATTTATGTCATTTAAGTATCCAGGAAGAAAGTTAACAGAGATAGCTCAGAACAATGGAGTTAAAAAATGTAAGGGAAAGAAGTTATATTTAAGGAAAAACATTCAGCTGACTTGTTTGGGCTGTGTGGGGAAGATATCCTGGGAGCTCTGTGCTGGGAGGGATGGAAAATGGAAAAGAACCATACAGAAAACAGAAAGATCTTTGGTTTCAGAAAGCAGTCTCGTTTTGGAATTTTCTTGGAGACTTCCATGCAGAATGGGAGTGATTAGAGAAGTTGTGAGATATACTTTTACTACAGTGACAGCAGTTTTGACTTGGGTAGTTGTACTGTATTTTTACAGTTAAAAATAAATAAGGGAGTGTTGTCAAGAAGAAGTTTACTTGTGTGTTCTGACCAAGTGGGTACATTTGAGATGTTTTGTACAACTTTTACCGGTATAAGGTGAATCTTGCGTGCTTAAGTTTTCTTTTCTTCTTGTTACTAAATCTTAAGTTTTTAAAACCCCAAAAGTGTTGGGATTTGTAAAGGAATTCTATACTCTTGGGATTAGTAGTCATGTTTTCTTAATTTTTAAAATGTGAAAAAAGGTCGCAATCAGTAAGACAAGTTTCCCTCTGGGATTTGGCCAGCTCAGTAAATAATATCTGCTGTGGCTGTAACAGAGGACAGTCAATAGTCAACCACACTTCTGTGGATTTGGAGTTGCAGATAAACTTGGTTGGGTAAGGATGGCAGATTTCAATCCATGAAGGACATTAATAATGATCATGAAAGCTACCTGGTTCACTAATGAAATTGGCATTTTACTCTATTTTATCACCTTAATTTTATCTACTGTGGATTATGGTATATTATGCTTCTATAGTGTAATGGATCTTTTGATGCACTTAAAATTTAGGTATTCCTGTGCAACCAAACTATTTGCATCAACAACATACACTGAAAAGATTACTTACATCATGCATTATTTCAGTTCCATTGTACAACTTCACCTTTAGCTGTATAGAAAAGGAATGTTTTGTTAAAATTGATTCAAGTTGATTTGCACACTGATTGGCTTAAGTACATACAAGCATTAGGTCTGATGGAATTTGATATACATTCCATTTATGCACTTAATCTATCAAGCAGTTCCTTTTTCTTCCTCTAACCATGCATTTTCTTTTGAAGGCACCACCATACTATAGTATTGTTCAATACTTATTAACAACCTTCTGTTGGCTTGCTCGTATGATTATTGATTCATGATCTAGACAGATTATCAAACAGCCTGTTGTCAATGTGGCTGGGGGATCGACAATTTCAAAGCCATACCAGTTCCTGTCTTTAACAAATGTTGCTTCATAGAAATTTTGCAGCAATGTTTGCTGGATAGTAGGAATGAATGACCTTGCGGATTTTTGCTTTCTCACAGCCCAGAGATATTAATTGTGGTACTTCATCACAGTGCAGAGATCTGTTAACTCAAGTTTATTTATTAGTGTCATAAGTAGGCTTACATTAACACTACAATAAAATTACTGTAATATCAATGTTCTGTTTCCTTTAGCTTTTTCTCAGGTCTATATATCAAAGGTATATTTTTACAGGTAGCATTATAATATGGAATGATCTTGAACTCTATTTTTGTTTTGCGTTTTGCATTGTATCATGAGGCATCACAGAGTTCAAGATCTTTCCATATTATAATGCTACCTGTAAAAATACATCTTTCGTATTATATAGATCTGAGAAAAAGCTAAAGGAAACAGAACATTGATTTTACAGTAACTTCATTGCAGTGTTAATGTAAGCCTACTTGTGACACTAATAAATAAACTTGAGTTAACAGGTCTCTGCACAATCAATGATTTTTTTCGAAGTCCAGACAAGAACATGAAGCATGACCAATACAGTCACTGATGTACCAGAAAAAGAGGAGTTGTGGGAAGTGCCCTGAGTAGGACTGGAACAAAATATGTTCCACATAACCCATAAAGAGACAGGCATAACCAGGGTCCATGTTGGTCATCTATAGCCACACCTTTTATTGGGAGGAAGCGAGACATGTTAAACAATAAATTGCTCAATGAGAGAACAATTTCAGCCAGGTGGGGGAGGTTGGTCATAAAAGTAAACTAATTATTTCACTTTACAACATTTGGGATTATTTGAATCTAATGAACACAATTTTCCCCCAAGTCACTGATTTTGTTTTATGCGTTCATGGGGTGATGCCATCACTGGCATAGTCAGCCTTTATTGCCCATCCCTAATTACCCTCGAGAAATTGGTGGTGAGCTATTTTCTTGAATCACGGGAATTCTTGTGTGTAGTTATACACACAGTGCTGTTCAGGAGGAAGTGACCCAGTGACAGTTAAGAAACAGCAATATCTTTCCAAGTCAGCATGGCATGTCAATGGAGGGAGACTGGCAGACAATGCTGTATGTGAATACTGCTCTCGTTCTTCTCCTTGCTAGAGGCTGGGGGTTTGGAGCATGTTATCAAAGGAGTCTTGGCAAGTTGTTGCAGTACACTGAGTAGATGGCACACACTGTTGCCACCATGTGGCCCTAGTAGAGGAAGTGAATGTTTAAGGTGATGTTATTGGATCTAATTAAGCTGGCTGCTTTGCCCTGAATGCTGTTGAGTTGCACTGATCCAAGCAAGGAGGGAATATTCTACAACATTCTTGACTTGGTGAATGGCTTGGAAGGGAACTCTCAAGTTCCCATATGTCTGTTGCCCTTGACCAAAATCATCTAGAAGCATATGTGTTTGGAAGGTGCTATCTAAGGAGCCTAGGTGTGTTCTTGCAGTGCATCTTGTAGATGGTACACATTACCGCTTAGTGTGTATGGATATTTTTGGAATGAGGTACCAATCAAGCAGGCTGCTTTATTTTGGATGATGTTAATCTTCTTGAGTGTTGTTGAAGCTATACTAATCCTGGCAAGGAAAGAGTATTCCATCACACCCCTGACTTGTGCCTTGTGGATGGTCAATAGGCTGTGGAAGTCAAGAAGTGAGATACTTGCATCAGGATTCCTAGCCTCAGTCCTATTATTTCGCTGGTCCACTTCAGTTTTTAGGTCAGTGGTAACCCCCAGGATGTTGGTAGTGGGGAGTTCAGTGATGGTAACATCACTGAATGCCAAGGGCAATGGATAGATTTTCTGATTGGAGATGGTCATTGCCTGGCACCTGTGTGCCACAAATGTTATTTGCCACTTGTCAGCCCAAGCCTTTCTACTTTTGGACATGGATTGTTCCATTATCTGAGTTGAAGCCAACCAGCGAGATGTCACTGGACAGAAGACAGCCCAGCAAGAGGAGGATGAGGAGGACAACGAAGAGCAATATCGTCCAGGCTCTGGATGGCTGGTGGCAGCAAGGGTCATGCATGCGAAGGCTGAGAGGGAGACCCTGATCAATATGCGGTTTGGCCACTGGGCGCCTGTGTTGCCACACGTTGGTTCAATACCTTCCCCCCCACCCCCACCCGAAATATTACAATCTCCTGCAACATTGTAACACCAGAGTAGTGGGCTTGGATATGCTGTGTTAGTGAGTTTCTGTGACAAGCAGGAGGGTGATGATGATTCTGTATGCACCATTGTGGTGATGCCCTGGTGCAAACGAGTCAGACCTTGTGGTCCCTATGCACGCTGGCACTGGGCTACTTTATCCAGGTAGGCTACTCAAAGACCTCTAGGATATCCGAACTCCTCAAGACGAAGCTGTCATGCATGCTGCTAGGGGATCTGGTGCAGACATGCATAATGTTGACCTGATGGTCACACACCAACTGCACATTTATTTAACGGAAGCTCTTTCTATTCAGAAATCTTGTTGGATTCTTGGTTGGGGCCTTGAGGATGACATGAATGTAGTCTACAGCCTCCTGCACATTTGGCATCCCCAGAAATGGCTGCGAATCCTGAAGCTCAGGCTGGCTGCTGGGCCTGGTTCAGGTCAAATGTGATATATTGACCCGCGGGACAGAAGGCACTATAGCCAAATTTACAAATGACACAAAAATAGGCGGGACAGTAAGTTGCAATGAGGAAATAAGAATGCTACAAACGCATATAGATAGGTTAGGAGAGTGGGCCAAAATCTAGCAGGTGGATTTTAATAAGGATAGGTCTGAGGTCATGCATTTTGGTCAGAGAAATGGGAAGGCGAAAGAGACTTTGGGGTGCTCTCATGCAGAGGGATCTTGGTGTCCTCATTTATGAGTCACACAAAACTAGCATGCAGTTACAGCAGATAGTAAAGTGAGTGAAATGTTGGCATTTATAGCTAAAGAAACAGAGTAGTAAGGAAGTATTGTTGCAACCAAACAAGGCATTGGCGAGACCGCACCATGAGTATTGTGTACAATTTTGGTCCCCTTATTTGAGGAAAGGTGTAGTGGCAGTAGGGGCAGTTTAGAGGAGGTTCACTAGATTGATTCCTGAGATGAGGGGTTTGTTGTATGAAGGGAAATTGAACAGGTTACGTCTATACTCTCTGCAATTTAGAAGAATGAGGGGAGATAAAGTTGAGGTATACAAGATGATAAAAGATATGAATAAAGTAGACATGGAGAGGATGTTCCCTCTTGTGGGGCATTCCAGGACCAGAGGTCCTAGTCTTAGGATAAAGGATAGAAAGTTTAAAACCGAGTTGAAGAGGAACTACTTCTCCCAAAGGGTTGTGAGTCTGTGGAATATGCTATTCCAAAGTGCAGTGAATGCTGGGACAGTGAGTAAATTTGAGGAGTTAGACAGATTTTTAATTGGTAATGTGTTGAAGGGTTATGGGGAGAAGACAGGAAAATGGGAATGAGCAGCATATCAGCCATGATCAAATGGCAGAGCAGACCTGATGAGCCAAATGGTCTAATTCTGCTCCTATATCTTATGAATCACATTGCTGTGGGCCAGATGACATATGTAGCCAGACTGGGTGTCACATGTAGGCCAGATTGGGTAAGGACAGCAGATTTCCTCCTTAAAGGGCATTATATTTGTTGGCAAACCAGTGGTTTCTTGGTCATCAGTATTGAAAATAACCTTTTATCCCAGACTATTTAACTAACTGAACTTAAATTCCCCAGTTGCCAAGATGGGATTTCAATCAAGGACGCTAGTCCAGACCTCTAGTCAATATTACCATTCTGGTATCATTTGTCATCATCAGTTATGATGGTTAACTTGTTCAATTAATTTTTAGTTATATCCCAATAAAATCAATATACAAACATTAACTTTCCTTGGACTTTTTAAAAATTAACTCCTACCTTGTTCATGTAGTTACTTCCAATTTCTTTAGTGTTACATTCTGTGTAAGGAATATGTTTTAGGTAGAAGTGTGTTTCATTACTGCTTCCTTTGCAATTGTCATCCAGCAATGTGATTTGTTGAATGGAGTTCTGTGAAATGAAGAACAATTAGGAAAAAAACAAAGCTTAACACAACCCATGATCAATAAAATGAACAGAAACTCTGTGGTGGGAGTCAGAAACATTAAGGTGAATTTTATAGGTGCATATCCCCCCTGCACCCGCACCACCCCCAATCACTCGCACGCACGCACATACACACACACAGTGGAAAAATCCATCAGCAGCTCATTAACTTGAAAAAGGGTTACCCTGCAATGAAAACATACCGGAGGCGCCTTTCCAAAGTGAGAGCTGGACTTCAGCCCCTCAGACCAAAACCTCAAATGTGCTAGCCTATCCAATTCGCCGGCAAATGAGTAGCTCTAGCAGTGCTAGATATGGCCTGCTTCAGACCCGTGCTCAATATAGGCGTCAATCAATTATCTGCTCTCAAGCTACCCTGCTACAAACAGCAAGCTGCAGTCAGGCACATGCATCGGGCATCTGCAGCTTGCTGGCAAAATTTGAACTACTCCCAAAGCCAAAATCCCACTGATTCTGTACACATGTTGGGCGCAAACCTAAATCCCCTCCTTGTTGCAAGGTAGTGTATTTGATAGTTACCTTCCTAAATTTGCTAACAATGATTTCCATCTCTGATTCTCCACAGTGAACAGACTTAATATATTTGGCTGGAGACTCTGATTGTGGTGCAAAAGTGTGGACATCATTTGCTGTGTAAAAAAGATAATAAATTCATAGTCAATTGCACTGTTTCAAAAAAAAATTTCTCACATTCTCCACTCCCTTACTGCAACTGCTGAACATCATGCCATCCACTTTCAGCTGGAAGTGAATTGTTTAGACAATATACTGACAAAACTACATGAGTATAAAATGTATTCTTGTGGAATGCTGGTTTTCACATTCTGGTAAATAGAAGGGTGCCAAGTCAAACTAATGTGAAGCATTTCAAGCCAGTGCCAAACTATAGTCTCGCAGGATAAAACTGCTGTTCATAAGAACATAAGAAATAGGAGCAGGAGTAGGCCATCCAGCCCTTCGAGCCTGCCCCGCCATTCAATAAGATCATGGCTGATCTGTCGCGGCTCAGTTCCACTTTCCCGCCCTCTCCCCATAACCCTTAATCCCCTCTCTTATCAAAAACCCATCAACCCGCGTCTTAAAAATATTTAGCAAGGCAGCCTCCACCACTTCAACGGGCAGAGAATTCCAGAGATTCACCACCCTTTGAGTGAAAAAGTTCCTCCTCAACTCCGTTCTAAACCACCCCCCTTTTATCTTGAGGCTGTGCCCCCTAGTCCTACTGTCTTTTTTTGAGCGGGAAGAGTCTCTCCACCTCTATCCTATCCATCCCGTTCATCATCTTATACGTCTCAATGAGATCTCCCCTCATTCTTCTAAACTCTAACGAGTACAAGCCTAGTTTATTCAGCCTCTCCTCATAGCTCAACCCCCTCAACTCCGGTATCAGCATAGTAAACCTCCTCTGCACTCCCTCCAAGGCCAAAATATCTTTGCGCAGGTGCGACGCCAAAAACTGCACACACTACTCCAGCTGCGGCCTCACCAATGCCCTATACAGCTGCAGCAAGACCTCCCTACTTTTATATTCAATCCCCCTCGCTATGAAGGCCAACATCCCATTCGCCTTCCTGACCACCTGCTGCACCTGCAAGCTGGGTTTTTGCGACTCATGCACAAGGACCCCGAGGTCCCTCTGTACCGTCGCCTGCTGCAGTTTTTCGCCACGTAAGTAATAGTCCTTCCTACCAAAGTGGACCACCTCACACTTGCCAACATTAAAATCCATTTGCCATTTCCTGGCCCATTCGCCCAGCCTATCTAGATCCTTCTGCAGACTCTCCATACCCTCCGCACAATTTGCCGTTCCCCCAATCTTGGTGTCATCAGCAAATTTAGACACCCTACACTCGGTTCCCTCCTCCAGATCATCTATATAAATGGTAAAAAGCTGAGGCCCCAGCACCGACCCCTGGGGCACTCCACTAGTCACCATCCGCCAATCCAAATAGCACCCGTTGACCCCCACTCTCTGCCTCCTATTTGACAACCAATCCTCTATCCACGCTAACACCCTACCCCCAACTCCATGTCCCTCGACCTTCTGCAATAACCTCTTGTGAGGTACTTTGTCAAACGCCTTCTGAAAATCTAGAAAGACCACATCCACCGGCTCTCCTCTATCCACCGCCCTAGACACATCCTCATAGAACTCCAGTAAATTTGTCAGACACGACTTCCCTTTAATGAAACCGTGCTGCGTCTGCTCTATCAAGCAATTCCCTTCAAGATGCCTCGCAATTTCCTCCTTAATGACAGATTCTAACATTTTACCTACCACAGACGTTAAACTAACCGGCCTATAATTCCCTGCCTTTTGCCTGGCACCCTTCTTAAACAACAGCGTAACATTAGCCGTTTTCCAATCATCCGGCACTTCCCCGGAATCCAGCGATGTCTGGAAAATAACCACCAAGGCATCCACTATCACCTCCGCCATTTCTTTCAGAACCCTCGGATGCATTCCATCCGGTCCTGGGGACTTGTCCACAACCAGCCCCTCCAGTCTGTCGAGCTGGGACATTGCTGGGACAAATTAGGAGTACCATCCTACATCTGACCCATGTTAATCTCAAAATTCTCATTCTTTCCCCGTACTGATTTTTATCCTACACCTGACCCATGTTAATATCAAAATTCTCATTCCTTCCCCGTACTGATTTTTAAGAAAAAAATTGCTGCTTTTCGACCACAAATTTTGGATTTATGTTAAATGTAAAATTAATTTCTAATTTTTAGACAAAAATAAAATAGCAAGTTGGAAGATTAAGACCAAGAAGTGGGAGATTACACAGGATGACACAGAACGGAATTTTCCAGTTGTGCTCACCCCAAAACTGGAAATTCCCACCTGAGATCAATGGCCATTTACATGGTCCACAGAATTTTCTGTCCTGCCTACTATGATTCTCGTGGCAGGTGGGACACGAAAATTCCACCCACAGAACTAACAGCACATATTCAGGCCATTCAGCTCAATTTCTCTGTGCCAGTCTTTATGCTTCACGAGTTACCTTTTACCCTGACTACCTGGCACCCAAGTCGACAAGGTTGTTAAGAAGGCGTACACTGTGTTAGCTCTTATTGGTAGAGTGCAGACAGAGATATTGTGGGGGAATATTCCTTATCCCTAGCAAGTGAGGAAGTGGTGTGGGGAGGGAAGAGAAGAGAAAGGGAGGCTGCAATTTAGACAGACTCTGTCTGCAAAGTACTAAATGTGGGCGGCACAGTAGCTAGCACTGCTGCTTCACAGCTCCAGGGTCCTGGGTTTGATTCCTGGCTTGGGTCACTGTCTGTGTGTAGTTTGCACATTCCCCTCGTGTCTACATGGGTTTCCTCCGGGTACTCCGGTTTCCTTCCACAGTCCAAAGATGTGTGGGTTAGGTTGATTGGCCATGCTAAGAAATTGCCCCTTAGTATCCAGGGATGCGTAGGTTAGAGGGATTAGTGGGTATGATATGGGGGTAGGGCCTGGGTGGGATTGTGTTCAGTGCAGACTCGATGGGCCGAAGGGCCTCTTTCTGCACCGTAGGGTTGTATGATCTATGATCTAATTCAAGAGTCCCAATTTCCCATTGATCAAAGGTCCTACACTCATTACTCTCCTCGGTCAATGACCATTGTCCTCTTACCCTTAATGCAGAGACAAAAGTTAACACAAAGGCTGGGAATGTCCTGTCCCACCTGTGGCAGGCAGAATGGAAAATGCTGAGGGGCAGCCAAAAGCTAACTGACTTTGAGCAAGAAATCCTGACCAAAAACAGTGTCCCCTGCTTATTGACCATTCTGCCACTAAAAACAATTTCTCTTTATTTGCTCCATCAATGATGTTAAATATGTCTATTAAATCTCCACATAATCTTCTCCATTCCTTGATGAAGAATGCAAGCTCCTCAGGTGTTTTGCATAATTGAAGTTTCCCCTCCCCAGAATCTATGTAGCAAATTCACTTCAAGTTCCAATAACTTTCCTAAATTTACCATACTTAATTTTTGGAATTTGCCCATGCCATGCATCATTCCTGGCTCACCTAATTTACTTGACATCATCAAATACATGATTTATTTGTTACAGAAAAGCATCTTCAAAGGTTCTGTGCAACTACTGTTCCTCTTACCATGAAGATCACATTTAAGTTTGATCTCATCAACCAGTGGAATCTCTGTTAAAGATGTAGCAGCAAATCCATTTTTAATTGCCCACTCCACCAGTTGTTTTGAGGCTTTTGGGAGATCAGGGATAACTGATGAATTCAATCCTGGCCAAGTTGCATTGATTTCGTGAGACAGCTGAGAAATTATACAATACTGTTACTCAAATCAGATTATCATTTGTGTTTAAATGCCATTACCAATGGCACCCTTCTAACTTTTCATTTTGTCAAACAGTAAGTTGGTTCACTCTTTCAAAAACAACGCACTTCCTTAACAAAATTACTGATTTTGAAATCAATTTTAACTTTTTATTTCCAATGTTGTACGGGAATGAATATAAGAACAGAAAGATAGAGCCAGTTAATGTGCAGCTAGAAAGTGATGGAGATAATGAGACCAGTTCTGGGGCAGGAGGGACCTTAAAGTGGAAAGGGTTGCACTGCAAGGACTGGGAACAGTATGCTCTCCAGGGAGGTTAAATGGTGCTGTTGGGAGAGTTTAAGCTAATTTGGCAATGGGAGGAGAACCATGAAGACACATGATAAAAAAAGAGGAACATGGGTGGCAATTCTGCCACCCTAACACGCAAATCCTTTAGCACGTTGGGCCAGGAGAATTGTACATTCGCTGATTCATGGGATTTGCACATGCATTCCCAATGCGCGTGCATCTCCCAGCGACGGATATCTGGTGCGGTCGGGACCATGCTGGAAACCAGCGGGAACAGCAGATAAGTGATTTTAATCTCATTTGAATGTAACTTAAATGCCACTATCAGGCCCGGAACTGAATTCCCCATGCCCAATAACATCTCCCACCCTGCCAGCACTCCAATGGGGTTTAGAGTAGCTCCCCACTTTCAGAGGACGAGCGGAAGAACCTGCTGGAATGAAAGGGGGTGTCAATCAGGGCCCCCCCAGGGATCAGGTGGCACAGGGTGGTGCTCTTGGGCATGGGCACCATGGTAGTGCCACCCTGTGCTCCCCACCCAAGGGGCAAAGTGCCTATTCCCAGGCAGCACCTTGGCACTGCCCATCAGGTATCAGGCATTGCCAAGTGGCACGACTTAGGGGGCAATTGGTCAGGGCTGGAGGGAGGCCAGTGATTGGGGCAGGCTGCTAGGTTTGTTGGGGGGGGGGGGGGGGGGGGGCACGCGCGCGTGTGGTGTGTGTGTGTGCGCGCGCGCGGTTCTGGAGATCTGGATGGGTGGGGCGGTCGGGGTTGGCCCGGGAGTAGTCATGGGGGCCGCAATCGGGCTGTGAGGGGGGCTGGAGGGGCAGCACTGCTGGGGTCCTGGGCTGGCCAATGATTGAGCTGACCAGCAAACTGTAGACTGACAGTTCGGGGCCAGTACACATGCGCAGAGGCCTGAAACTGTCAGACTCTGGCGTGAATAGGCCCCACCCCCTGAACTTTTAACAATATTCACGATGGTGACCTTTGCACTGCAGTGTGGCAGAGAATCGAGTGTGAACAAGATTATATTATCACAGCAATAATGGAAGTTTGGTTGAAAGGCAGGGATAGAAATTTAACATTTCTAGTAATGGCATATTCAGGAATAACAGAAGAGAAAAAAGGAGTGGGGACTGGTTAGTGGCAATATTAGGCAAAGATACTGTTTCAGCCCTGAGGAGGGTACTGCATTTGAGAGTTCTAAGATAGAACCTATTTAGTTAGAATTATAAAGCAAACTAAGAGCTGGCTGCATATTAGATCACCAAATACAAGGAAAGAGGAGGGACAAAATTTTAAGTTATAGAAAGATGCAAAAACATTTGGGTAGCAATAAAACATTAAATTATCCTAATATAGACCAAAAAAGAGGTGGAAAGACAAGGAAGGAATTCCTTTAATATGTACATTGGTGAGAATTGTCTATAGCAATGTTGGGCATGGTGCATATCAGGAAATTAGAGATGCATGTAACATAGGTAATACAGCAATAATGGGCCACTTCAGTTTGCACAGACTGGGTTAATCAAATCAGCACTCATTCTTTGGAAGAGAAATTCAGGAATGTGACTTCTGGATTGTGTTTTTTGGATTTAGTATTGTGTAATGAAAACGGATTAACTAATAACTTTGCTGTAAAGGAGCACTTGGAAATGTTGGCTATAGTATGGCAGTACTTTGTATTAGACTTGAATGTGTTATAGTTCATTCTGAAACGAAGGCCTTAAATCTGAAAAGAGGAAATTATGAAGGTATGAGGGGCAAGTTGAATTGGGAAAATACATTAATAGATTTGATGGTAGACAGAAAATGACTAGTATTCAAAGAAATACTACATGGTCTACAACAGATATTCATTGCGCTAAGGCACAAACATGCAAAAGGAAAGGCAAATCAACCACAGCTAACAAAAAAAGTTCAAGATTGTAATAGCCAAAGAAGTGGCTAATTTGGATGCCAGAAAAAAAGTGGTAAACCAAAGGATTGGGAGCAATTTAGAACTCAGCAAAGACGGACTAAGAAATGATTAAGAAAGGAAAACAGAGTATTAATATAAACTAGGGAAGAACATGAAAGTTTCTTTAGCTATGTGAAAAGGAAATGATTAGCTCAGACAAATGTGGGTCCATTGCAGGTGGGAACAGGCGGGCTTAAAATGAAGAACAAAGAAATAGCAGGGAAACTAAATCGTTACTTTGCATCTGTCTTCACAAAAGATGATACAGAAATTCTCCCAGAAATACTAGGCAGTCAAGGGGCTTGTGAAACTGAGAAACTAAAGTAAATTCTTAATAAAGAGTTAGTTCTTAAAGTTAACTGGATTGAAGGTTGATGAATTCCCTGGACCAAAAGAGCTTTGTCCCAGCATGTTGGAGGAGGTGGCCAGAGTGGCTAGTGGATGTTTTGGTGTTATATTTCAAAATTCTGTAGATTATGAAAAGGTTCCCATACACCAGGAAGTAGAAAATGTAACCCCACTATTTAAAAAAGGAGGAAGAGGGAAATTAGAGAACTACAAGCATGTTCATTTGATGTCAGTGGTTGGGAAAACGTTAGAACCTACTACAAAGAATGTGATAATAACATAAGAACACAAGAAATAGGAGCAGGAGTAGGCTATCTAGCCCTTCGAGTCTGCCCTGCCATTCAATAAGATCATGGCTGATCTGAAGTGGATCAGTTCCACTTATCCACCTGCTCCCTATAACCCTTAATACCTTATTGATCAGAAATCTATCTACCCGTGACTTAAACATATTCAACGAGGTAGCCTCCACCACTTCAATGGGCAGAGAATTCCAGAGATTCGCCACCCTCTGAGAGAAGACGTTCCTCCTCAACTCTGTTCTAAACTGCCCCCCCTGCCTTATTTTGAGGCTGTGCCCTCTAGTTCTGGTTTCCTTACAAAGTGGAAAGAATCTCTCTACCTCTACCCTATCTAGCCCCTTCATTATCTTGTAAGTCTCTATAAGATCCTCCCTCAGCCTTCTAAACTCCAACGAGTACAGGCCCAATCTACTCCATCTCTCCTCATAAGCTAACCCCCTCATCTCCGGTATCAGCCTGGTGAACCTTCTCTGGACTCCCTCCAAGGCCAAATCTGACATTTAGAAAAAAAGTGGTAAATTTGGGCAGAGTCAATGTGGATTTATGAAAGGTCATGTGTGGCAAACATGTTGGAGTTTTCTGATGATATTACTTGTAGCACTGATAAATGGGAACCAATGGATGTGGTGTATTTGGATTTTCAGAAGCGTTGCATTAAGTCCGACACAGCTGGTTAGCAATTAAAACTACAGTGCGTAGGATGTGGGAAACATACTACCATGGATTGAGAATTGGTTAACAGACAGAAATCAAGGAGTAGGAATAAAGAGATAATTCTTAGAATGGCAGACTGTTGCTAGTGGAATAAGGATCAATGCTAGGTTCGCAGCTGTTTATAATCTATATAAAAATGATGTGGACATGAGGACCAATTGTAATATTTCCTATTTTGCTAATGACACCAAACTGAATGAGAACACTAGTTGTAAAGAGGAGGCGAAAAGGCTTCAAGAGGACTTGTAGACAGGCTAAGTAAATGGGCTGGAATATGACAGATGGAACATAATGCAAACATGTGTGAAGTTAATCATTTTGGCAGAAAAAACAGAAAGGCTGATTATTTATTAAATGGTGAGAGTTTGGGAAGAGCAAATGCCCCTGAAGGACCTGGGTATCCTTGTTCACAGTCACTAAAAGTATTTCTGAAATGAATGGCTATCTATTCAAGATTTGCTTATTAGATATGAATTTTAGGCACAATATATTAAATAATACTAAATATAATTGTTGTACTCTGAGGGACTACTATGCAGCATTTATTTGAAAAAGTGTTTTCTAGAATAAATGTTTCAAATAATTACTGTAACTTTGATATATGACTCTGAAATTGTTTTATTACCTTAAGATGTAAAAATGAAGGAACTTCTCCACCGATGTTCAAGTTTATAGGCTGATTGCTCTGTATAACCAGGAAGACACTATGGCAATTATTCCCTCGTGTAAATTCAACGTCCATGTTAACACTCTTCTTTTCTGAGCTCCTAATTTTGTGATCCCCAAAAAGATTGCTGTCAAGAGTAAAATATTGCATAAACATGTAGAACAAAGAAAAGTACAACGCAGGAATAGGCCCTTCAGCCCTCCAAGCAACGTGCCAATCATGATGCAGTCACTAAATTAAAGACACTTTCTGCCCTTACTTAGTCCGTATCCCTCTATTTCCTCCCTATCCATGTACCCCATCCAGATGCATCTTAAATGATGCTAATGTGCCTGCTTCCACTACCTCCTCTGGCAGCACGTTCCAGGCACCCACCACTGTGTGAAAAACTTGCCCCCTTAAACTCCCCCCCCCCCCCTTGTAATTGACACTTCCACCCTGGGAAAAAGCATCTGACTATTCATCCTGTCTATGCCTCTCATAATTTTGTAGATCTCTATCAGGTCTCCTGTGAGTTTCCATCTTTCCAGTGAAACAATCCTAGTTTATTCAACCTCTCCTCATAGCCAACATCCTCAAGACCAGGCAACATCCTGGGGAACCTTCTTTGCACTCCCTCCAAAGCTTCCACATCCTTCTGGTAGTGTGGTGACCAGAACTACATACAATACTCCAAATGTGGCCTAACCAAGGTTTTATATTGCTGCAACATGATTTCCCAACTCCTGTGCTCCATGCCCCGGCTGAAGAAGGCAAGCACGCCATATGCTTCCTCAATCAACTTGGCCACCTGTGTTGCCACTTTTAGGGAACTGTGGACCGGCATACCCAGATCCCTCTGTATGTTAATGTTCCAAAGAATTCTGCCATTTAGTTTATTTCACACCTAAATTTGATCCTCCAAAATGCATCACCTCTCATTTGTCTGGATTAATCTCCATCTGCCATTTCTGTGCCCAAGTCTCCAATCTATCTGTATTTGTTGTATCATCTGACAATCCCTGGCACTAACAGCAACTCCACCAATCTTCGCGTCATCTGCAAATTTACTAATCAGACCCCCTACATTTTCCTCCAGATCATTTACATATGCTACAAACAACACAGGTCCACTAGCGACAGATCTCCATTCTGAAAAACATCCTTCCACTGTTACTCTGTCTTCTATAACCAAGGCAGTTCTGAATCCATCTAGCCAGCCCATCGTGAATCCTATGTGATTTTAGTTTTTATACCAGTCTGCCATATGGCACCTTGTCAAACACCTTACCAAAATCCATATAAACTACGTCCACAGCCCTTCCCTCATTAATTATCTTTGTCATCTCTTCAAAAAAA
The DNA here is from genome assembly GCF_965287045.1 of Carcharhinus amblyrhynchos. Taxonomy (NCBI): domain Eukaryota; kingdom Metazoa; phylum Chordata; class Chondrichthyes; order Carcharhiniformes; family Carcharhinidae; genus Carcharhinus; species Carcharhinus amblyrhynchos. The sequence continues at coordinate 11,973,636 of NC_137348.1, forward strand.
AAATCAACATTTTAGTGTTTGACTATACAATAGAAAATTAATTAAAACTAACAAAATTAATCTAGATATGCGAAGTATAATAATAGTACAGCCACTCAAAGCTCAACCTTTCCTGGAAATCTAGATTTAAAAGCTTAAAAGGAGGGATGTAATAATTTTTTACAAATCTAAAAATGTGGACATAATTTTTCATTTGATATGAAAGGGAAGTTACAACGTGAGCTGGATATTAATCACAGAGGAAAAAACAAATTTTTTTTGTCGGATATTGTCATGCTAGTAACATGCTCTCCTTTAATAAATTCTAAAATGTAACTGTGAACTTAACAAGATCACATCAAAGCTGGTAAAGATGAATATGATTTATTGGGTGGAATGAGTTCCTTATTCTGGATTTTCTTCCTGAGATGAAGATGCACTCCTGCCAATTTTCATCCACTAAATGCGGCTCAATCATCGACATAAGGAACACTGTGAAGGAGAATGCAGCATTCTCTGTGAAGCGCAGAGAAACATCTAAGGAGCTGGAAAATGCGACTCAACACTGTTAAGACTGAAATAGTTCATGTTGGGGAAAGGATGAAAACTAAATTGAAAATTGTAAAATCCTGAATGGAGTAAGAAAACATAGGGTGCAGATCACATATATTAAAAAGCAGGACTGCCCATGGAAAAAGCCACAAATAGGATAAGATAGTTTAATACAGAGCAATAATGGTTAATCTGTAGTGAGCACCATCTAGATCACTGTTGGAGTATTGTGTAGTTGTGAGAAACCCAATATAGTAAGCCATAGAAAGGACATTTCATTGACTTAGTAGAATGAAAACAAGGAAAAGAGCATCCAGTTATGAGAGATCTGAAAACCTATAGGTGTATTCACTGGAGTAGAGAATGAAAAGGAAGATGCATCTTGGGAATATCTCTGAGGTTGCTCTGTTGACCACTGGTAACAAAGGATTTGAATTATTATTGTCACATGTATTTACATACAATGAAAAGTATTGTTTCTTGTGCACGATACAGATAAAACATACCGTTCATACAGAAGGAAATGAGAGAGTACAGAATGTAGTGCTACAGTCACAGCTGAGGAGAAAGATCAACTTAATGCAAGGTTAGTCCATTCAAAAGTCTGACAGCAGCAGGGAAGAGGCTGTTCTTGAGTTGGTTGGTATGCAACCTCAGACTTTTGTATTTTATTTTGGGTGGGCAGGTGGTAAATTACTGACTGAGAAGTAATTCCGAATGGAGACTTTCATAACCCCAACTCAGAATAATTAAGGTTTGAAATAAACATGCAAGGTGATCAGTGATAATTGACTTTGTATTCTTGTGTTTTCCAGCTGCTTCTCCCCCCTTAAACCCTCATTAAAAATTCACTTCTTGACAAAGCTTTTTGGCATACCTCCTATTATCTTTCTTCCTGGTTCAGTGTCTAATTTTGTCTGATAAAAGTACAAAGGATGTAATGTATAAGAGGAAGTAAGAAGAATTTACTTGAAAACAGCACTATTAGAATATGGAATGCTTTACCACAATTAGCTCTTGATCCTGAGCCAATCACATTGAGATAGAATCAGAAAAAAAAACAATTGAAGAAGGGAAAAAGGAACAGATTGAGTATATGTTGGTCCTTGTGGAGCCAATTCAAACACAACCAAATGGCCTACTTCAGCATCGTGACTGTGATTATTGACGATCTCATTCAATATTTATTATTATAAGCGTGGACTTTCTTAATCTAATACCTATACTGTTGCTGACATTTTTATAAATGATTATACAAGAACAAAGTTTTTAACAATTTTCTTTCATGGGGACATCAGTGTCACCAGTAAGGCCAGCATTTGCTGCCCATCTCTAATTGTCCTTGAGAAGATGGTGGCGAGCTGCATTTTTGGACCACTGCCATCCATGTAGAGTAAGTATATCCACAGTGTTGTTAGGAATGGAGTTCCAGGATTTTAATCCAGCAACAGTGAGGGACTGGCAAGAAAAAGTTTTGATTCTGGACTATATAACTATACAACCTGCATTTATAATGCACTTCTACTGTAGAAAACTGCTGTGGTCTTATCAGACAAAATTAACCAGAGAGAAAGATGATAGGAGGGATGACAAAAAGCTTCGTCAAGAAGTGAGTTTTTAATTCGGGTTTAAGGGAGGAGAAGCAGCTGGAAAAAACAAGAATACAAAAGTCAATTATCACTAATCACCTTGCATGTTTATTTCAAATCTTAATTATTCTGAGTTGGGGTTATTAAAGTCTCCATTCAGAATTACTTCTCAGTCATTAATTTATCACCTGCACACCCATATCTCATTTCCACAAAAAACATTTTTGGGAGTGCACAGTGTAAGCTATTGTTCAATGGTAGCACTATGGCCCAAGTCAGAATACCATGGATTCATGTCCTACTTCAGTCAATTCAATGTAAAATCTAGTTTGACACTCTAGCATAGGACTGATGGAATGCTGCACTGTTAGAGCTATCACCATATGTCAAGTATTAACATACAAATTAAGAGCAAGAGTAAGCCATTCAGCCACTCAATCCTGCTCCACTATTCAATGAGATCATGGCTGATCTGCTTTCTGCCTATCCCTCATATCCTTCGACTCTCATGTTAATCAAAGTCTATCTGCCTCTGCCTTAAAAAATATTCAATGACCCTGCCTCCACCACTCTCTGGCATGAGTTCCACAGACCCTCAGAGAAAAAAAATTCTTCTCATATCCCATTTAAATTGGAGCCCTCATTTTTAAACTCCATTCTTTAATTCTAGTCTCTTCTTAAAGGGGAGAAATCCTTTCAGTGTCTACCCTGTCAAGTTCCCTCAGGAACTTATAAGTTTCAATAAGATGACCCTTCATTCTAAATTCCAGTGGATACAGCCCAGCCTGTCCAACTTTTCCTCATAATACAACTTCCCCAGCCAGGTATCAGACAGATACATTTTCTCTGAACTGCTTTTACTACATTTATATCCTCTCTTAAATAAGGTGGCCAAAATTATACACAATACACAAGATATGTTCTCACCAACGGCCGTACAACCATATTGAAAATCCCTACTTTTATATTTTACTCCTCTTGCAAAAAAAACATTCTATTTGGCTTCGTAATCACTTGCTGTATTTGCATATAAGTATCTGGGCACCAAAATCCCTCTGTCCCTCAGTTCTCCAATTCCTTGCCATTTAAAAAATATGCTGCATTTCTAATATTTCTGTCAAAGTGGACAAGTTCATATTTTCCCACATTATATTTCATATCAGAAGCTAAACCAAAGTCTCATGTTCCCTCAAGTTAGCATAAAAGATCCTGTTGTATTATTTAAAGAAAAATTGTCCTCTGTCTCTCCAATATTTATCCCTCAATAACATCACTAAAATAGATTACATAGTAATTGTTGCTGTGAAGCTTTGTAAAACGCAAACTGGCTGTCATATTCCCACACAACAACAGTAATTTTTCTTCAAAGATAGTTAATCAGCTCAAAGGTACTTTGGGACAACCTGAGTTTATGACAGACAACATATTTTTTCAAGGAAAGAGAAGGCTGAGGAGTGTCCTAACAGGTCTTTAAATGTATGAAACTGCTTGATAGGGTAGAGGAGATGGGAGGATAACTTAGGCCATAAAGGACCTTTTTCTGAGGTGTTACATGGCCACACAACAGTTGAGAGTAGGGTCCAAGCCATACGCAAGCATACTTTCAAGTGCACTGCGTTATGATCTTGATAGAAACCAGATTCAAGCAAAACAGATCTTAAAATTTGCTCAGCGGTTCCTTGAACAAACTCAGCCACAAAGTCTTTCAAAACTCTCTCTTCCTTATAAACGATTTCAGTTCATCTCTCAAGAGTTAGCCTCATTCTCAGCTGACAGCAACACAACCAACCAGAGTTTAATGGGGACAGTGTTCACCAAAAATAGTCCACGTCTGTAGTATCTCCACATTTTTGTTTTCACAAAAAACTTATTTGGCATTTTTGGCCAGGCCAGCATTTATTTCCCAACTCTAACTCGGCTAGAAAGTATGGTGGTGAACTGTCTTCTTGAACTGCTGCGGTCTGTGTGATGTAGGTGCAGTCAAAGTGGTTAGGAAGAAAGTTCCAAGATTTTGACAACAATGAGGAAACAGTGATATAGTTCCAAGTCAGGCTGGTGTATGGCCTTGAGGGGGAATTTCCAGGTGGTGATGTTCCCATGTATCTGTATTAAGTTCACTCCAAAAAGATGCATTGGCCTTCAAGTTGGTGCAGCAGAGATTCATAAGAATGATAAATGGATTAGCTTTGTATTCCGATGAATATAGAAAATTGAGGGATTATCTAATTGAGAAGTTAAAAGATGATCAAAGGTATGATTTGATAATGAAGACAGAAATATTTCCTCTGGTTGGGGAGATCAGAAAAAGAGGCACAATCCTTATGGGAACAGGATGAATTCAGGCAGCACTTCTTCAAAAGCGCAATCAGGGGCTCTCTCCCCAAAAAGCTAGATCATGATTAGATGCTATACTTCAAAACCTTCTTGGCAAATGTCAAAGTCATTATGCAACCAAATAATGGCAGTACCTTGTGGATAAGTCAGAAATTTCTTAATTGTTGCTGCGGTATATACTACAAAAATTACAAACTCCCCAGCTGGCTAATGAACAATGATATTTATACCAGTTAAATGGCTTATTAGCTGTGGAAAAAATATAAAATAATAACAGATTTATTTGATATTAGAAGCGCTTTTTATTCTTGCAATCTACAGAGGTAAATATTTTTAAAACCCTTTGTTTCCACAATTTTGTTAGTTGGTCATAAATAAGGACAGAACAGGTGTTTCACATTTTTCATTCAAGAGAAAAATTCCTTAAATCAAATTTAATGTAAATTCTCCATTGATTACAATATTTTGTTAGGGCATCTGACCCTAGGTGGCTATTTTACAAAATACTTCACTGCATTCACCTCCATTCAAAACTATATTTGTTTCTGCACTTAAAAATACTCAAGAAGATTTGAGTTAATACATCCAACATGCTCTGTACCTGAAATTGGTGGGAATTAGGTTTATGATATGGATTTGATGAACAACGCGTTGATCAGGTGTCACACAACCCACCAAATCTTCTTGGAGAAGTTTATAATCCTTATAATTTTGAGCACTGATATTAGGCTGATATTCACATTTAGACAGGCCCGTTTCATCTGTTTAAAAAAAATAAGTAAACTTAGTTTTTTTAGACAAAGAGATTCAAGTGCTCACTGTACTTGTGGAGAGAAAAACTTTTAAAAATAAAACATTATTTGAAAGAGAATTATCCTAGAAAGAGCAGTTTTGGTTTTAAAGTAAGTTTTCAAATAAGGAAGAGTTCTAAGCTAAATAAAAAGGGTTTGAAATGCTAACTCAGATGAAGTTGTTAGATGTTTGATCAGAAAATGTGAATAGTGCTTTCCAGTTGAAAAAATAATGGTGGTTAACAATGCACATTGTTATTGACATGCAAATCAACCAGCAAATAACAAGTTGCCATATAATAAGAACTTAAGAATCAGGAGCAGAAGTAGGCCATCTGAACCCTTGAGCCTGTTCATTCAATAAAATGATGGCTGATCTTTTCATGGACTCAACTCCACTTACCTGCCCATTCATTATAACTCTTAATTCCTTTATTGCTCAAAAAATTTTTTACCCTTGCCTTGAAAACATTCAATGAGGTTGCCTCAACAACTTCGCTGGGTAGGGAATTCCACAGATTCACAATCCTTTGGGTGAAGAAGTTCCTCCTCAACTCAGTCCTAAATCGGCTCCCCCTTATTTTGATGCCATGCCTCCTAGTTCTAGTTTCACCTGCCAGTGGAAACAACTTCCCTGCTTCTGTCTTATCCATTCCCTTTATAACGTTACATGTTTCTATAAGATTTCCCCTCATTCTTCTGAATTCCAATGAGTATAGTCTACTTAGTCTCTCCTCATAAGCCAACCATCTCAACTCCAGAATCAACCTTGTGAATTTCCCCCTCACACCCCTTCCAGTGCCAGTGTATCCTCTCAAGTAAGAAGACCAAAACTGCACACAGTACTCCAGGTGTGGCGTCACCTGCATCTTATACAGCTGCAACACAACCTCCCTGTTTTTAAACTCCATCCCTCCAGCAATGAAGGACAAAATTCCATTTGCCTTCTTAATTACCTGCTGCATCTGCAAACCAACCCTTTATGATTCATGCACAAGAGCACCCAGGTGCTTCTGCACAGCAACATTCTACATTTTATTTTGCCATTTAATAATAGTCCATTTTGCTGTTATTCCTACCAAGATGGATGACCTCACATTCACCAACAGCCAGACCCTTGCCCACTCACTTACACTATCCCTTTGCAAGCTTTCAGTGTCCTCTGCACACCTTGCTCTGCCAGTCATCTTAGTGTCACCTACAAATTTTGACACTACACTTGGTCCCCAACTCCAAATCATTTATGTAAATTGTAAACAATTGTGGTCAGAGGACACTGAAAGCTTGCAAAGGGATACAGATCCCTGAGGCACACCACTAGTCACTGATCGCCAACCAGAATAACACCCATTTACCCCCATACTTTGCTTTCTGTTATTTAACCAATTCTCTATCTATGCTAATACATTACCCATAACACTGTGCACCTATATCTTATGCAACAGCCTTTGGTGCGGCACGTTGTCAAATGCCTTCTGGAAATCCAGATACACCATATCCATAGGTTCCTCACTGACTGCCACACACTTAATGGTCTCAAAGAATTCCACTAAATTAGTCAAACATGACGTGCCCTTCATGAACCCATGCTGTGTCTTCTCAATGGGACAATTTATATCCAGGTGTCTTGCTACTTCTTCTTTGATGATAGATTCAAGCATTTTTCTTACTACAGAAGTTAAGCCAACCAGCCTATAGTTAGCCGCTTTTTGTCTCCCTTCTTTATTAAACAGTAGCATCACATTTGCTGTTTTCCAATCTGTGGGGACCACCCCAGAGTCCAGTGAATTTTGGTAAATTACCACTAGTGCATTTGTTATTCCCCCACCGCACCCCCCCCCCCCGCCCCCATCTCTTTTAGTACCCTGGGCTGCATTCCATCAGGGCCAGGAGACTTGTCTACCTTTAGCCTCATTAGCTTGCCCAACACTACCTCTTTCATGACAATGATAGTTTCCAGGTCTTCATCTGCCATAGCCTTCGTGTCCTCAATTTTTGGCATTTTTTTGTGTCTTCCACTGTGAAGACTGACACAAAATACCTGATCAAGGCTTTGGCCATTTCCTGATATTACATCTCCCTTCTCATCCGCTAAAGGACCAATGTTTACTTTAGCCACTGTTTTTTATTTTATATATCTGTAGAAACTTCTGCTATCTATTTTGTTCTGAGCTAGTTTACTCTCATAATCCAAATTACTTTATAGCTTTTTTTGTGGCTTTCTGTTGACTTTTAAAGATTTCCCAATTCTCTAGTTTCCTACTAATCACTGCCACTTTGTATGCATTTTCTTTCAATTTGATACCCTCCTTTATTTCCTTAGATATTCATGACTGATTATCTCTTTTCCTATAGTTCTTCTTTATCACTGGTATATACTTTTGCTGACCACAATGAAAAATCATCTTGAAAGTCATCCACAGTTCCTCAATTGTCGCACTATAAAATTTTTGCTCCAAGTCTACTTTAACCAATTCTTCCCTCATCCCATTGTAGTCTCCTTTATTTAAGCACAAGACACTGATATTGGATTTTACATTCTCACAATCCATCTGTATTTTAAATTCAATCATACTGTGATCATTTCTTCTGAGAGGATCCCTAACTGTAAGATCATTAGTTATTCCTGTCTCATTACATAGGACCAGATCTAGGATAGCTTGCTCCTCCGTAGGTTCCATTACAAATGTTCAAGAAAACTATCGCGAATATATTCTATGAACTTCTCCTCAAGACTGTCTTGACTGACCTGGTTTGACCAATGTGTAGATTAAAATCCCCCATGATAATTGCTTTTTTACATGTATCAATTACTTCTTTGTTTATTGCTTGCCCCCCCCATGATGTTACTATTTGGTGGCCTATAGACTATACCTATCAGTGACTTTTTCTCCTTACTAATTCTTACTTCCATCCAAATGGCTTCAACCTCTTTTTTCCCCATAGAATCTATACCATCTCTCACTACCGCCCTGATGTCAACGTTAAATATCCATCTCCCTTACCTTCCTATCTGTCCTTCTGAACAGTCTGATACCCCTTGATATTCAACCCCCATTCATGACCATCTTGCAATCATGTCTCTGTAATGGCCACCAAATCATACTCATTCGTGATGATTTGTCCTGTCAACTCATTTACCTTGCTTCAAATGCTACAAGCATTCAGATAAAGTGCCCTTATGCTAGTTTTTGTACCTTCTTTTTGAATCCTAACACTCCATTATAACAACTCCTGAGTTCTCCTTCCTGTTACCTTTTTTCCTGATTTTCAATGTAGTTGAAACTTCCCCCGCACCCCCTGCCACATGCAAACTTGTTGCTTTGCTTTTCATTAACCACTATACTTCCCACGATTTTACTCTTCCCTTCCCCCAACTTGCTAGTTTAAAGTCCTTGTGACCTCCTTATTTATCCTTTTTGCTAGAATACTGGTCTCAGATCAGTTCAGCTGAAGACTGTCCCAAGGTACAGATCCCTCCTGCTCCAATACAGATGCTGATGCCCTACGAAATTGCAAATGTTGACCACACAACTTTTAGCCTAAAAAAAATTTTTGTTTTTACTTACCTCATAAAAGTTGAAACTGGCTTATCTGGAATCAAAGTCTAAAATTTATTCCATTGTGATGACTTTTTTTTGTTGACTTTGCACGTGCCCAAATTAGGCATGCATGTCAATCCTGCAAATGTTATCCATGTAAAAGTCAACCCATGATTTTTGGTTAAAACATTCCAAAATTTGACTTTTATACTTGTGTATATTTTTCACATGCAAGTCCCAGACAAGGGCATTATAATACCAGTTCCATATTTCCAGTATTTTCTGTTTATATGTATTTAAAATATGGATCCACAGGATTATAAAGAAAATGCCTCACTTTAGTATTCGGATCTTTTTAAACATTTGACTTTTATTTGTTACCAGAATGATAACTGTATAAAGCTGCAACTTTGATACTTCCAACGTTTTTATCCCAGGTATCAGAAGACAAATTACATATGCCTATTTAAATCAAATATCTACCTTCTCTCAGTTCTATCGTTATTCCTGCAGAATTTTCAAACTTAACAAAACTGTTGATCGAGTTGCAATTTTTCATCGCTGACTTCAATTCTGGATTTTTAAGTGTCCTTACTTCGTGTGGAAGCACAAGGGTTTTTGTAGAGCCCTGCAAAACAAAGAATTTTTATCAATTAGAGTAACCACTTTAAAATAACCTATTTTGAATCTTTCTTATTGGTAAGTTTCATATAATAATGCTACCTGCTAAACTGAATTATGAATAGACCTTTTATTTCACAAACACATTAAATATAATTTTATAGCAGGAACCTTGGTATGTCTTGACAGAATATATTGTCATAATATATTTGGGGTGATATTCATTAGCCATTATTTATAACAAAATAATTTTAACATAATTAATTGGCAATTTCTAACAAAATCAGCAACATTGCTGTTTTGATTCCACTATCATTATTAAAAGATTGTGTCTAGAGAGTATTTTCTCTGTGTGTTGTGAGACTTCTTACTGTACGTGCAGATTTAACATTACAACTATTTTTAAAGGATAATATTCCCATATTTAAATATATACTAACACATCTGTTAATTAATCTCAAATTCTGACACACATCTGAAAGGGGAAGAACGAGCGAGAAAGCAGGCCTGTGTGTGCATGCCAGGATGGGGGAGCAGAGAAAAGAGTAGCAGATGGAAAGAGAGGGGAGAAATAGGACTCAATGCATGCCTGAAAATAACTGATTTATGTGCAAAGTAGTACATGTGTATTTCCAGAACTGTGTATTTTGGATTTGCAGCATTTGATTTATAATTTTCACTACTTAATGTGATTAATTTACTGAATTAAATTAATTTTAGTTATATTTTAAGATTAGCTTTAAGATATATAACTTCACTTACATATTATCTAATGTAAACTATTTTATGTATGTTACATGTAACTGTAATATAGGCAATCCCCCATTAAAGCACATTTTAATAGTGCGTTTTCATTTTAGCATGGTTTGTAAATAATCAAAGTTACCTGAATGGTTCTGCCACCATTTTCATTTTAACCTAGTTAGTTGGAACACAGCAAGAACTGTATTGTAACTGTACGTGCTTAATTTTTTTTTAAACACATCACTGCTTTGCTTGCTGCCTCTCCTGATCAGCAACCACTTCCCTTCCCAGAAGGAAAAATAAAACAGTAATATGGGGAAATAAGAACACTAGTCTTTAAAGTGGAACACCAGTAAATCAGGGAAATAAAAATACTGGTCCAAAGTGCTTTCTCCTTCCTGAGTCTCTTATTTTCCTCAATCGCTCCTGCTTGTTGCTTTTCTCAAGCCCTAGGAGGAAACAGTGACGGTGTTGGGAGAGAGGTGGCGAGTGGAAGGGCCTGAACAGGAGGGAGTGAGAAAGATGCAGAGAAGGGCAGCATGGGTGGAAGTGAGAGAGTGAGGAGAGGGAAGCAACAAGTGCAAAGTAGCAAGCTGGAGGGAACCAGAAGGGCAGTGAGTGGAAGGAAGTGCGTGGGAAGGTGAGAAAGAAGCTGATTATTAATAGTTGCAAGTTAGTAAGAGCAGAAAATTGAGAGAGGACTTTTGAGACAATTAAGTTCAAGTTAGGTTTATAAATATAAAAATTACATGTCAAAGACATTCATTCATTTATGCTCTACCCAAAGCCATTTCCTCATCAGCTTTCTGTCAGTGATCGTTTTCAACTGCTTTCAATTCTCAAAGGCAGGGTAAAAAGACAGGTCCCAAATCTACCTCAGCCAGAACTAGAATCAAACCTGTGCTGTTGGTGTAATTCGAACCTCACACCAACCACCCAGCTGGCTGACTTAACCGTCTGCTGTCAGGACCATAACCAACCCTTATTACAAAGTTTCTTATGGAAAGATGATTTTGATTTGTTATTTTGTTTGTTTAGCAAGTCACTCTGTAGGAACATATTGGGAGTGCTCAACAAGGAATGGCTATGTACATTTCAAAAAAGTTGAAGAGAGACATGTGTATGTACAAACAGAAGGAAAAGGAACCATCAGCCTGTCAAATTTAAATAATATTAATCACCCTGTGGTTGTTAGGCAATAGTGCTATCTTGAAATCTATTAGTTTCTAAAACAGGATAAAAGGTCATAAATTACTCTTGTAAAACAACCATAATTATTCACTGTCCAAGTGAATGATTTAGAATTGTTACTTGGGAGTAATGATTTAGGACATAAAATAAGCAGTGAGCCGACCTTAAGGTGCCATCCCCCAGTGTTGATCGTTGTTATGTAGACGTATTAAGAGGGCTGCATTTAGTGACTAACAGACTATTTATTCTTAGATGCAATTAGAAAAAAATGTTTATTTTCATTACAACCCCCTCAAGTCTCCGCTGAACATTTTGGAGCCAAACGTCTTCCTAAACTTCCTCAAGTAGGACAGGAAGCAGGACCTTTTTGAACTTTTGTGCGTCAGCAGCTAAAATCTAAACTTTTGAAGGCCTTTTGATGGCCCAAGGCCATGACAACATAATTACTGTAAGGATATTAGGTGTTGGTTTCTAGATTTGCTGACTAAATGTCATTATTTTGCAATAGTATCATACACACTAAAATATATTGTAGTTTTACCACATAAACACAAGCAAAAATATCCTACTTGCTAGTCAGTGTAACAAAGAAAATGTTCAGATTAATTCCTTAACTTTTGTCTGCCTGTAATTTTCACAATTCCCAAATGTTTCAAATATGACATACTGAAAGTTTAACACAGTTAATTTTTTTGTCATTTTTTTAAAATTCGTTTTTATGGGATGTGGGCATCATTGACTGGGTTGGCATTTATTGCCCATCTCCAACTGCCCTCCATTTCAGACAGCATTAGAGAGTCAACCACATTGCTGTGGGTCTGGAGTCACATGTAGGCCACACAGGTAAGGATGGCAGATTTCCTTCCCTAAAGGACATCAGTGAACCAAATGGGTTTTTACAACAATCAACAATGGTTTCACGATCATTAATAGGCTCTTAATTCCAGATTTTTATTGAATTTAAATTTAACCATCTGCCATGGTAGGATTCAAACCCAGGTGCCCAGAGCATTACCCTGGGTCCCTGGATTGCTAGTTCAGTGACAATTCCATTGTGCTACTGCCTCCCAATAGTGTTTGTGGGATGCAGACATTGCTGGCAATGCCAACATATATCGTCCACCTTTAATTGCCCTTGAGAAAGTGATAGTGAACAGCCTTATTGAACCCCGCAGTCGACATGGTGTGGTGATACCAAAAGTACTGTTATGTAGGAAGTTCCAGGAATTTGACCCAACGTTGTTGAAGGGATTTGATATTTTTCAAAATTAGATGGTGTGCAACTTGGAGGGTAGCTTGCCACTGGTGGTGTTCCACTCAACTGCTTCCGATGCTCATCCAGGCAGTATAAGTTGTTGATTTGGAAGATGCAGTTGAAGGATCTTTGATAAGTTGCTGCTGTACACTTCGTAGATGGTACACCCTGCTGCCACAGTGCACTGGTATTGGACAGTGAACACTTAGTGGTAATGAAGTGTAAATCAAGTAGTCTGCTTTGCCCATGATGGTGTTGGGTTTTGAGTGTTACTGGAGCTGCATCATCTAGGCAAATAACGTATTCCATTAAATACAGGACTTGTGCCTTGTAGACGTTAGAAAGACTTTAGGAAATCAGGAGGTAAGTTAATTGCCACAAAATACAGAATTACAGTTATTATAGTATCCCACCCACAGAGTAATAGACAATAATTCCTCAAAGTATATAAAACTGGATGTACTAATTGTGCATGTTGGCGTTCTCTTAGATCTTCCCAGCAAAACGCCTATTTAAATGTGGCTGAAAATTTAAGATTTAGATCGCAAAAATTGAAATTGATTTCTGATGATCAGGAGCATCATTTCAATCCTTTCTAAATTTATGCGTTACAGATTGCTACATTGTCAACATCATCACATTTTGGTAATTAACTTTTGGAATTAGGATTAAATCACTTCATCAGGTGAGATATGGTAGGACTTTGTAACAAAAGCTTTGTATTATTAGCTGATAATGAATATTCTACATTCATTACTGCCATTAAATCTATGCATCATTCTTGGTCACTTTAAATCATCACATTACTCCCTTGAAGTTAGTTGAATCATTGGAAGCATTTGCAAATTGATTAACAATCTCATAAGGTTGAATCTTCAAAGGGTTGCAAAGATGGGTGAGCCCACAAATTCATGCTACTTTCTGGTGTTCCACTCCACAGCCATGGTACTGCCGATGAACAATGTTTGTGCAAGTTACAATAGGGAACAATAGTGATGGCTATCTGCCCGCCAGCAAAAGATAGCCAGTTATCAAGGGAACTGTCAGAAGAGTTAGGATACCAGCCGGTGTTACCTACTGGATGGGTAGGTTCCAGATTGGAACCCTGGCTCGGAAGACCACAAAGTTTCACTTTTTTTTAAAGAAAACACGGAGGAACAGGGTCACAGGACACCCAATTAGTTTTAAAAACAGGGAAAAACATTCATTAACCATGAAAAGTCTGATTATAATGCAATAGTGCATCATTCCCGTTTATCTTCAAAGATGTACACAGATTTCAAGGATAGTACCCCAGTCTGGAACCAAATTGCTGATGCCACTCAATTGACCTTCCATTGATCTTGTCTCAAATTCCCTCCAAATGATTATAACGCAAGTGTTTCAAACCTCCACGCTCAAAAATACACACTTTAAAATCTTCTGTCAAACAATGCCTTTCATCATCAGCTGTTTTAAGCAAGAATCTACCTCCAAGTATTCTAACTATCTTTTCAAACAAAACTTCTTCTCTACTGTTTTAACAAAGTTCCACCTCCAGGTTTTCCAACTCTCCTTTCAGGTTCCTCTGTCTTGAATGTTTTTACAGAATTACAGACAGTTATTACTGTATCCCACCCACAGAGTAATAGGCAATAATTCCTCAAAATATATAAAACTGGATGTACTATCTAGCCACCGATTGTTCCACAATTATTTCAAGTAACATTTCACAAGCAGTAGTAAGATATCACCAATCTTAGAACCACTCCAGATAGCTTTCTGGCTTCTCACTAGCCAACTACCTTATAGCTCTGTCTGTCTTCACTGAACAATAGCCTGTTCAATTTCCAGTTCCTCTTTGTTCTTTAACTTCATACTTCTTGGAGACTTCTTTTCTCTAATTCCCTTATTCCATGGTGTGGCTTTTCTTCTCATGGAGCTGAAAGAGAGGTTCCCTCTAGCTGCAAAAGTTGGCTCCCAATCTTAAAAAAAAATCTTTTCCCTTAAAGTGCACCTGATTGTTAAGCAACACCTCTTCTCTTCTCCAAGTTTTAATTCACTTTTCACACCATAAGCTTTCTCAGCACAACAGAAACACAGCTTTTACTAAAACCAAAATTCCCTTCCATGCCAAAGCTTTTATTTAATATGAATCTAATTAGAATGTTACCTTATCCTACATTAAAACACTAAGTTGAACCAACCTAAATATATACCTAATTTATTATATTTAATATTGGTAAATAATAATAATAAAGATTTAATAATAGAGCACTTAAAACTACCTCTGCTTTCCGGACAGAAGCCATAGCAATTCTTCAAACAGCAGGTGGACTACACAATGAGGTCCATCCACCACAGTTGCCACAGGACCACAGCTCCTAACTGGCAGTGAGTCAGCTAACGTTTCAGTGTTTGTGGATGCTCTTTGGCCATCCAGCCTTGGGAAAGCACATTCTGTCATTGATTGGAATTGGCTCCTGCAGACAGTCTCTTAATTAACTGCCCCATCTGAGTGCTGGTGCCAGCATGTGCAAATTCTTGAGCCACATTGTCTCCCTGTGGCAGAATCAGCAGGAACAACAATTCAAAAATCACAGACCCTAAACTGAACATTACTGTAATCAAATTTCATACTAGATGGTCAGGATGGTGCTTTGATCACCCACAACCTATGTGATTAAGGCTCACCACCAGATACAAGTGTGTCAAACCAAGGTTCAGAACCAGAACTTGGGTTTCCACTCTCCTGTGGAATATGGAGTGGATTTCAAAGCTCTGCCAAAGGCCACTGACTCATTTTTTAATTACTGTTGGTAATGAATGCAGATGAAAGGTAGATGCATTAATTTTGCATTCTCTTTGTTTTGATATTTGTCTGCTTCTGTAACTTTACCGAAAAATATTTGTGCCCACTCCAACCTCTCAGTACACTTCAATGTATCGATATGAATACCAATTTTACTCTTTAAAATTAATTCATGGGTTGTGGCCGAATTACCCTCAAGTGGCTTGCTGGGCCATTTCAGAGGGCATTTAAAAGTCAACCACATTGTTGTGGATCTGGCGACACCTGTACGCCAGACCAGTTAAGACCAGCAGTTTTTCTTCTCTAAAGGAGCTAAACTTCACTAAAGAACATACGTGAACCAAATGAGTTTTTATAACAATGGGTTCATGATTTCTATAGACTTTTAATTCCAGATTTTTATCGAATTCAAATTTCACCATCTGGTGAAGCTGGGTCCCCAGAAGATTACCCTGGATCTCTAGATTATTAGTCCAGTGATAAACCACTATACCATGGATTCACCTTCGGTTCTACTTGAACTATAACATTTATTCCCTCTATTGAACTGTTAATGAAGTTTGCTGTCTAATTCTAAATGCTCACTTATATTTAAAAAAATGACAAAGTAGCCTTCTGACATCTGACCACAGTTAATTTCCTCTTTTTAGGAGAATAGTTTATTATTAAAAAATATCCTCTGTGATGCTCAGAGTGATATTAAAGCTCATCACAAATGTATTTTTAACTACAAGCAACAAACACCCTTATTAAAATTGCAAATAAATGTTTTTATTGTACTCTTAAACTAATAATTTCATGTTTTCTACTTAAAAACCCAAAACACACTTTAATTAGTTTTGTTATACCACAGTACAAAGCAACATTTAGATTTGTGCTAACAGTTATTTTTTAAAAATCAAATCACAATTATTGTTCTTCATTCCATAGCAGACCATTTTACATTATAAATTTTGCAAAGATGCCGGTCACTGAGATCACAGACACTGCCACTCACCCACTGCCCTGACTCCTTCCTGTATAGTAGTCTACACCAAAAAAGGCGTCAGTTATAAACAATGAGATTCCATAGTCCAGGAATGTTGCCAGCAGCGGGATGAAACAGAAGGAACATGACATAAGACAAGGAAGCACTTTATAGGTTTGCTTGATGACAAAGTTTCCAGGAAAATAAATATGGGGTACAGTACTACAGTGGTTATTACTGGAGTAAACAGAGGCTTGGACTAATAATCCAGAGAATGGTCCAGACGTATGAATTTTATTTTTTTTCAAACGAAGCGGAAGTCATAAACTGGCTGTTCATCCGGCAGTAATGATACTTCAGTTGCAAGAAATAAAAGAACTAACTTCAAAAAGTAAATCAAATAAAAACATTTAATAAAGGAACACCATTACACCAACACTCAGGTCATGGCCTGGGTCACACAAGCCCCTCATAATTCCTATCTGATTTCTATTTATACCAGGCCAGCTGACCACTGCATCATTTTGCTATTGGTTACATTGTCTACTGGGTCAGCCGACCTTCACAGCTTGTTATCATTGGTTACATTCTAACACTGGCTATCAATATAAAATGTTGAATTGTTATAAAAACCAAACTGAATCATCAATGTCTGTTATGGAAGTAAACATGCCCATTTTACCTGATGTAGCTTGTGTGTGACTTCAGTTTTGCATCAATGTGATAGACTCTTAACTGTTATCTGAAGTGACCTAGCAAACTCAATAGTGTAACAATATGGGTAAAGAGAAGCAGAGTGGGAAAGGAAGGGTCAGAGAATTCAACATTAACTGTGCAGTAAATATGGTCAAAAAGATAATGTTAGTTTAAAAAACTAAATTAAAAGTTCTTCATCTGAATGCACAAGCCATCTGCAATAAGGTAGATATACTAGCGGCATAAATAGAGGCAAATCATCTTTACGGAGATGTGACACAAGGTGATCAAGATTGAGAACTAAATACTCCCAGGTACATGATATTTCAAAAAGACAAACAGAATGGCAGAGGAGGATGAATAGCCCTGGTCGTAAAGAATGACAGGAGAACATCAGTGAGAAACACTTTGGGCTCAGAAGATCATGAAGCAGAATCAGTATGAGTAGAAATGAGGAACAGCAGGAATCAGAAAAGGCTGTTGGGAGTAATTTGTAACTTCCATGGATTGCCACCTTGACATCGTAGAGAGGCATGTGCACTTGGATCTCCCAAGTGGTGCTGTTGAGAATGCCTTATTCTTGGTAGGACCACCCATAGTGGCAAGATAGGGAGGATGGTGGAAGTGTCAGACAGTACAAAAAGTCCTCAAATGTAGAACAGACAAAGGATGATTGTACATCTGACTGCAAAGGTGGAAAGCAGGTTGCAGGGGAAATGTGGTTCTGATCACAAAGGTTTGCCATGTCACCAAAGTCTGGCCAACCTGTCAAACTTGTGTGGACAATGATGCCACCCAAGGTCCCCATGCGCTGAAAGAGAATTGGTGATGGGGACATGATTGTGAACCTGAGAATCCCTAATCAGGAATCTCCACACAGGCAACAAATGAATGAAGTTGGCTAAATACCCATTTTGGGACAGCATCATCAATGACTGAACAGTCCTCTTCTGCTCATTCAAACTGACGAGGGGGCCAGAAAAGGTGCCATATAATAGGCTGTCCAACTTCCTTCTGGTTGGGAAACCATCTCCTGCAGGACAATGATCTTCATGATCAAAGAAAGAAAACTAAATTTTGCAACTTGGAATGTTTCTTGTTGTCTCAAGAGTGACTTGTTCAAATCAAAGATCTAAGTGATGTCTGTATCACTTAATCAAGGCACAAAACTGATGATAGATAGTAAATCATCGACCTGGTTGATTGGTGATGAACATGCACCTAGCAACCAAGATATTGCATGACAAGAGGAACATGATCAATGTCTTAGCCCCAAAGCAGCAGCAGCAGAAGTGACTACCACACAGTTTTTGAGGAGACAAAGTCCCATTTTCACATTGCGGATACTCTCCATTGTATGGTGACACTACCATCATGCTATATGGGATAGACTTCAAACAGATGTAGCAACACAAAATCCATGAGGTGCTGTGGGCCATCAGCAGCAGTAGAATTGTACTCAACCAAAATCTCCAACCCCGTGGCCCAGCATATCCCCCACTATCATTAGCACCAAGAAAGAGTATCAACCCTGGTTCAAACAGTGCAGGAGGGCATGTCAGGAGCAACACCAGGCATACCTAAAAAATGAGAGATCAACTTGGTAAAGCTACAACATAGGACTACTTGCATGCCAAATAGCATTAGCAATGAATAATAGAGTTCAGCAATTCCACAACCACCAAATCAGATATAAGCTCTGCAGTTCAGCCATATCCATCAAGAATGGTGGTAGACAATTAAGCAACACACTAGAAGAGGTGGCTCCATAAATATCCCCATCGTCAATGATGGAGAAGCCCATTACATCAATGCAAGGGATAAGGCCAAAGCATTCACAACAATCTTCAGCCAGAAGTGCCAAGTGAATTATCCATCTTGACATCCTCCATAAGTCCCCTGCATCACAGATGTCAGTCTTCAGCCAGCTCGATTCGCTCCATATGATGTCAGGAAATGGCTGAAGGTACTAGCTGCTGGAAAGACTATGAGCCCTGACAATATTCCAGCAACAGTGCTGAGGACTTAAGCTTCAAAACTTGCCACATCCCTAGCCAAGCTGTTCCAGTGCAACTACAACACCACCATCTATATAGCAATGTGGAAAATTGCCCAATAGTACCCAAGCAACAGGACAAATCCAAATCAGGCCAATTACTATTTCATAAGTCTACTCTCAATCATCAGTAAAGTGATAGAAGGGTCACCAATGGTGCTATCAAATGGCACTTGCTTAGTAATAACCGGCTGACTGATGCTCAAATTGGGTTCCACCAGGGTCATTCAGCTCCTGAGCTCATTATAACCTTGGTTCAAACACAGATAAAAGAGATGGATTCCAAAGGTGAGGTGAGAGTGACTGCCTTTGACTTTAAGGCAGCATTTGACTGAGTATGGTGCCAAGGAGCTCATGCAAGACTTGAGTCAGTGGGAATTGGGGAAAACCCCTCCACTGGTTGGAGTCATACCTCAACATAGGAAGATGGTTGTGTTGCTTGAAGGTCAATTATCTTAGTTCTAGGACATTAGTACAGGAGTTCTTCAGGGTAGGTTCTAGGTCTAACCATCTTCAGCTGCTTCATCAATGGCCTTTCTTCCATCAAAACAAAAGGACATGTGGGGATGCTGATGTCTGGACAATGTTCAGCACAATCCCCGAATCTGGAGATACTGAAACAGTTCATGTAATAATGCAGCAAGACATAGACAATATCCAGGCTTGGGCAGACAAATGGCAGGTAACATTCATACCACACAAGTGCCAGGCAATGACCATCTCCAACAACAAAGAATCCAATCATTGCCAATCAGTATTCATGGCATCACCACCACTGAATCCCCCACTATTAACATCTTAGGGGCTTACTATTAACTAGAAACTGAACTAGCCACATCAATACTGTGGCTACAACAGCAGATCCGAGTCGAGGAATCCTGCGGTGAGCAACTCACCTCCTGACTCCCCACAGTCTGTTCACCATCTACAAGGCACAGGTCAGGAGTATGATCGAGTACTTTCCACTTGCCTAGATTAATGCAGTTCCAACAGCAGTCAAGAAGCTCGACACCATCCAAGATAAAGCAGCCGTTTGAATACCCCTTCCACCATTGACTAACAGTGGCAGCGGTGTGTACCATCTGCTAGATGCACCGCAGGAGCTCACCTTCCAACCCAATACTGCTATGGGCTAAAAGGACAAGAACAGCAAGGCTGCTGAGGTTGGGCCAAACCTAATCCTTCTGACTCACAGGGAGAATAGTACCACTGAGAAGTCACTGGCTCTGCTCTGCTGGGTATCAAATCTGTACTAAAAGATCACATCCTAGTCACCAGCTGCCAGGGCTGTCTGGAATGGGTTGTAAACCTGTCATCTTCTAACTCATGGTGAGAATGCTACTGCCAAATTTTGCACATCCTCAGACGTAGGTAGGTCCTCAGTTACAAATGTTTGTTGTCTTTAACTGAAGTTAAATAGAGAATAACTTTGCTTTCTGCAATAAAATCTATGATCTCTAGGTGGATACTACCCACTGCCAACTCTGGACTATAGCACACAAACCAAAGGATTAATTACTGAAGACTTGGGCACAGTTGGCCCTATCAATTCCACCAACCCTTAACAGAATTGCAGTTTAAGCACCTGCATGAAGCTGATTTTATTCCCGTTTATAGACCATCTTTCCAAATATCAAAATTAAATTCAACTTTCACTTAGTAAATAGTCATCTCACCCTGAAATAATATTCTGAATTCAACTCATTACATAATTCAGAATTGTGAGGTAGAGTTTTCACATGGCTGTATAAATTGGCCAAACCAATGCAAAATATTGTAGAATTTCATGTGCAAGTTACATTCAGTGTTATTTTTCTCCTATGCTTTAAAATCATTGTGCTGGAAACTAACTTCACCCACAAAACTGGCCATGAAGCCAGATCAAATTAACCACCATGGCAACTTTACACCAATTATACCCATTTGCAGACCTTTGAGAAGGCTCTTAAAATTAAGCTTTATTTTTAAACACGCTTTTTAAAGATCTTTAAATATCAAAACAACTTAATTTTCTAAGAAATTTGACCATTGTACACCAATAAAACTAGGAAGTGATTCTGTATAGCTTTTTAAAAACTAATTTTCAGTTAAAATCAAGTACTCATAATTGGTGGATTAAACATCCTAACTAAAATGCTTAAATTTTCAGCTTTAATAATGAAACAGCAACAGGCTGGTATTGTGAGAAAAAAAAACAAAAAAAAATCCTCAAACGCAACCTAATCGCAACAGTTAGTGGACAATTTTAAACTTGTTATCTTTTTTTCAAAGCTCACCCTTTTTACACTTGTGACCAATCTGGAAAATTGCACAAATAGCATTCCTTTAATCTATCACTAAAAAAAAGTGCTTCAACACAAAGAACTAAAAAAAATGCAACTGAAAAATATCAAACACAAGATGAATGAGTCATTTGAATACATTTACAATTTATTAGAAATATCACATATACCAGAGGTGCAAAAGCACAAGAAAAAAAATCACAAATGAAGAAAGGGCATTTGGCCATTTGAGCTTGTCTCTTTAGAACAAAGGTGCATCAATTTATGTTAGTGTGTGAAAATTCAGCCCTGGGGAATTGCATAAATGAATGCTCCCCATTTTTAGATTTATTCTTCAGGTATGCATAACACCAACACCCTTCTGGGACCCTCCACATCTTCCCATCCTCTGACTGCATTCCATCTGCTAATCTCATTCCTTGCCATTTTCACCATACCCTCCACCTGCTCCTGTCTAATGCTGAAGGTGCTGTACTCAGCAAAGGACTCTGTTTCATCCCTGTATGCCCTTACCTCAAAACATCTGGGGCTTGGCTTGGCTCAGTGCTGAACTCTTCTCCTGCTGCATCTGCATGTGCACACGCATGCACTCTACCCTACACATTTTCCTCTCTTTTCACTCTGATGAAGAGTTAAATGAACTCTAAACATTAACCTTGTTTTCTCTCCCTATAGATGCTATCAGACCTGCTGATCTCAGTTTTTGATGCATATCAAGAGTTTGGACCAGTGTCCCCACAATTTCCATTTATAGTAACCATGTCCTTAATGTTCACCATAAAGTAGATCAAAGCACTGCTCCACACAAATCAAGCAGTTCAATCATGAACTATAAATTATTCTATGTTAAACCTACAAATTAAGGCACAAGGGTATTTCTTTTGCCTAAGTGTAGTTTATGCTTTCTAGGAAACAAGGGGTAATTTTACCCTCAGCCAGTAATTGATAAAGAAAATTAAGACATGTTTCTGAGTGAAGAAGTTCCTCCTCAACTCCGTTCTAAACCGCCCCCCCTTTGTCTTGAGGCTGTGCCCCTAGTCCTACTGTCCTTTCTGAGCGGGAAGAGCCTCTCCACCTCTATCCTATCCATCCCATTCATCATCTTATACGTCTCAATGAGATCTCCCCTCATTCTTCTAAACTCTAACGAGTACAAGCCTAGTTTATTCAGTCTCTCCTCATAGCTCAACCCCCTCAACTCCGGTATCAGCCTAGTAAACCTCCTCTGCACTTCCTCCAAGGCCAAAATATCCTTGCGTAAGTACGGCGACCAAAACTGCACACAGTACTCCAGCTGCGGCCTCACCAATGCCCTATACAGCCGCAGCAAGACCTCCCTACTTTTATATTCAATCCCCCTCGCTATGAAGGCCAGCATCCCATTAGCCTTCCTGACCACCTGCTGCACCTGAAGGCTGGGTTTGTGCAACTCATGCACAAGGGAGCGCAGAGGAGGTTTACTAGGCTGATACTGGAGCTGAGGGGGTTGAGCTATGAGGAGAGACTGAATAAACTAGGCTTGTACTCGTTAGAGTTTAGAAGAATGAGGGGAGATCTCATTGAGACGTATAAGATGATGAATGGGATGGATAGGATAGAGGTGGAGAGGCTCTTCCTGCTCAGAAAGGACAGTAGGACTAGGGGGCACAGCCTCAAGATAAAGGGGGGGCGGTTTAGAACAGAGTTGAGGAGGAACTTCTTCACTCAAAGGGTGGTGAATCTCTGGAATTCTCTGCCCGTTGAGGTGGTGGAGGCTGCCTCGCTAAATATTTTTAAGACGCGGGTTGATGGGTTTTTGATAAGCGAGGGGATTAAGGGTTATGGGGAGAGGGCGGGAATGTGGAACTGAGACACGACAGATCAGCCATGATCTTATTGAATGGCGGGGCAGGCTCGAAGGGCTGGATGGCCTACTCCTGCTCCTATTTCTTATGTTCTTATGAGTACTCATTTAAAATTGGCCAGAAAAGATTGACAGGAAAGATTCTCCATCGATAGCACCCAATTCGATCATCGCTCCCTGTAAAGGATACAGATGGTCACCGTGCAGAACACAGAAGCTGACTAAAAAGAGAAGGAAATACCAGATAAAACTGAAATAGCGCAAGTATTATTCAACACATCAGATCAAGGGATCAGTTTCAAGAAAATCTTTAATGTTCAAATTAACCTATTAAAGAATTAGTCTGTTTATGAGAAATTTAATATCTAACGAAATATCCAGTTGACAAGTGTTTTGTTTAAATACCATGCAATGTACGTATTTAAAATATGATCAACTGTAGCACAGTAATAAAATCTTCAGTCATAGATATAAATGACATGATAGTAACCAATAGTATATATAAATTACTATATACATAATACTTACATAGATTTTAACTGGCATCTTGATAGCACTCATATTCCAAAATGTTTGGTCGCTGCTGTTCAGGAAAAGAACCAGTGTCTTATTGGCACTAATTGGCTGTACATGCAAAAATACCTGAAAGGACCAAATAACAAATCGTTATGATCTACATAACATCCACAGTGCCTCTGCAATTGGTATAACTGATATATTTCCCTATTTAAATAAACAAACTTAACTGGCTCTTTGTTTTGACTCAATCCCCATCTAAACATTATGATCTGAAAAGATGGTGGAAATTAAATCTATAAATTATTTGAAAAGGGAGTTGCACTAGTACTTAAGGTTGAAGAACTTGCAAGGTTCCGAACATTAAGTAGATGTGAAACTCACATGACTGTTTTCTTCAAAGTTCCAGCACAGACATAACAAGTTGAATTTCAAAACAGGTCTATGATATTTAAGAGATTCTTATTTACTGTAGTTTCAATCATGAGTTCAGAGACTCTCAACTTCCACCCCACCTCCAATTTTTTAGCTAATACAAAGGTGTAAAACATTCACTTAAAACTTGAATTAAAATCTTCTACACCTTTTTGGAGTCAATCAAAGTAGTGCAGAAGGGGTGAAAGGAGGGAGATCCCTGATAGGTCCACTCCATCCCCAAACTAATCTGCTAAATATACCATTATGCACAGCGGATCCTAGACCTATGTAAAGAATACCACACTTAGCAGCAATCGTCTCTAACAACACGGCAACATCTGAGTACTGAATATAATACAAATCAAGGTAGGCTCAATTCCTGTCATGTGTGGAAAACGTTTCTAACCCATTGTAATATTCAAACTCTGACCTTTTTTTTCATTTGAGATTAAAGAACTATCAAGTAGTTCTAATCCAGTTCATTTTAAAAATGCTCAACTTTCCTAATTTCCAAAAATTAGGTTTTGTCAGGTTTAAAATAAAACATGAAGCATATCATGATCTCATCATTCAATGCTTGTCACAAAAAACAGATCTATATGAATCAGCAACACATGCAATCATCAAATTTGACAATGACTGGATTCACACGTTAATATATTTAATTAGCAATTTTTTATTACAAAAATGCTTGAAACGTTTTATATGCATTTTGCCAATTGCAACTATGGAACATATTTTTTCTATGTTTAATGTTCAAAAAAATACCATTACCAAGCTATTATTTTATAATTACCATTTTGTAAAATATTTTCTTTTCACTTCATACCTACAGGAAATAATATGCAATATATTATAGAGTAAAATATTTAAACAGATTTTACATGTAATTGTAATTTGGTGCATTTGATATATTTATAAATATATCAAATGCACCAAAACTAAAAATGTTATGCTATCCTGTAATAATTCTGATAATAGGATAGAATGGGAAGCAACAAAATATATAAAAAGAGATTTAACAAGGAAAACACTCAATAGACCATGATAACTGATAAACAAGCTGTGAAATTAAGAAATTTGTCACTTAATCATCCTAGCTTGGGCCATTTATTTATCTTCCATGATATGCCTGTATAAAATGTATAACTTTTGTTTTTCATGAACAGCCTAATGAGTAGAACATAGAAATTCCATTGAAAGATGACTGTTTTCAAACGATTATCTGTAAAAGTCAGCAACGTGTATGTATTAAAGTAGAACCAACTCCCTGTAAACAGTGATTAAACTATGATCAAAAACTACAAAGGGACTAGCATGAAGCTGAGCACCAGTGCTTTTGTTATAAGGCAACTGTTAAATTGAGTGAAATTTCCCGCAACATGCAAGTGGATAGGAATGTTCTTGCAAGCCCAGAAAAAAGGGAGGAAAAATGGAAAATATCTAAATAAAAGCACAGAAACCTTCTTAAGCTGATTGCAGAGAATTGTATCAATGAGAGCTGTGCACCCACCACAGAGCCATAGTGCTTTAGCTAGTAAAAGCAATCAATAAATAAGCCTAGGTTCAATTCCTGGTCTCTACTCAAAACAGCTGATTTTGGAAGGCTTTTCTATAGGAATGATGCAATTGGCCTCAAGACTCTCAACTACAGAACAGAAATTCAGCCAGAATGCTCTCTCCTAATACCAGTGCCTTGGTATATGTATGTCTGCATTTCCAAACAGATTCTTTTGAAGGATGATTTGAATACTTGTGGTGTGAAGCAAATATCTGTGATTTCCATGCTATGAGAAAACAAGAGCCAATCTTTTTACAACATAGATATAAATGCAAACTTATTCCTTCTATATCAAAGTCTGTTCAATGAACTACCTGACAGCACGTTTCTCCAAATATCTAGTATTAGACTGTCACAACCGGGTTTTTAAAACAATGGTCATATCGTTTTAACATTTAACAGTCACTTGTGTGTAAACAACATTAAAATAATATGGAAGTGAGAAAATCAATCATACATACAAGAACCTGGCATGCAATTCAAAATCTGGGAAAATCTGAAATCTGGCATGGTCTTGATCCTAAGGATGCTGGATTTGGGATGCCACACCTTTAAAGTAGATCACACATTTTAAGCCTTGAAAAATCCTTCCAAAAATAAATGGCCAACATATGCCATATGTAAAATGTGAATCACCAGTGTAGGATAGGTGGTCATCATTTGGAAATGTGAAAAATGTCTGTTTGTCAGTTACCATGTTGTCTACTCTATGTGATCATGTCTTAAAGTCTCCTGCATCATAATTGGTAATGATGCGGTGTAATGATGATAGCGCAGAGTCGCTGAGCAGAGACTGATAGCCAAGTTCCGCACAGATGAGGATGGTCTCAACCGGGATCTTGGGTTCACTTCGCACTATCTGTAACCCCCATGACTTGCCTGGGTTTGCAAAACCTCACTTACTGTACTGTCTGGAGACAATACATATCTCTTTAACCTATGCATAATGCTCTTTCCACTCACATTGTTGACATCTTAAATCTTGAATAGCAGGTTAGTTGTAAAGACTCACATTCTAATCAGTAATCTGTAAACTGTCTGTGCTGTTATATGCTCTGTCTGAGGCCAGAACTCTCCATTCACCTGATGAAGGGGCAAACCCCAAAAGCTTGTGAGTTTACTATCAAATAAATTGGTTGGACTTAAACCTGGTGTTGTCCGACTTCTTACTGTGTCATAATTGGTAACACAGCCCAAAACATTTGCTTCATTCCATGTACCAACTTATAAAGGGAATATAATCTAAACATGTATTTCTGAGCTGAAATTTAAGACCAACAGAATATGTCCTCAAATATTCTAAAAATTGATTATAGTGGGCATGTATGCCAAACATACGTCTATACATGCATTTTTGCATCCAAAAACAAGGGTAATCTTGTGCATCATGATTTATAGTAATTTTGACCTATGGTTTTCCTTGGTTTTCTGTTCCTCATCTTTACTTATTATTCCTCCACTGCTTCCAGTATGTCTTTAAAAAGAACATTAATTATAGTGTATAGAAATGTTTATATCCTTATCCATTTGTATCCTGTAAACTAATATATACCAGGTCATTAAACAGTAGGCTAACATATACCATGAGAAATTAGCATAGAATTAGAGTATTTGGCTCAGATTTTCCAGTCAGGAAATTTCCTGGCTCACTGCAGCCACTTCAGGAGAAGCTCCTCCAAACGGTGTGATCTTTATTCTGGACACTGCAAGATCATAACATCACTAATTCGTCAATCTTGCTTCCCAGCTGTGCAACAGTAAGTTAATCCTTTTGAGAGAATCTGGGCTCTCTGCCATACTTGGAAAATAACTTTTCAGTGCTACATTCAAAACAAAACAGGTGACCTGAAGCTCAGATAGAAATAAGTAAGTATTATTTGATAACTGTTACATAAACATGGCTGCAGGATGACATGGGCTGGGTCCTGAATATTGAATTGTGCATGATATTTAGAAATGACAGCAATCTAGGATAAGGTGGTGGGGTAGCTCTGTTAATTTGTGATGGCATTAATCCAATGACGCAAGTTCAGGAAACTAGGATGGAGAAGCCAAAAAGAAAGAAAAGTTCAAAGTGAGGTCCCATCATCCAAGGTTAACCAAAAAAATTTGAAGATAGTATCAAACTTAAAGAGAAAGCATATAATTGCACAAGGATGGCTGACAGATCAGAAGACTAAACAGAATATAAAAACAGCAAAGAATAATGTGATCTTGTTGCATAAAATTAAATCTCACCAGATCCAGGGTGAGGTATCTAAATGGATACAAAATTGGCTTAGAGGGTGGTTGTAGAGAGTTGTTTTTCAAACTGGAAACCTATGACCAGTGGTGTGCCTCAGGGATCAGTGCTGGGCCTGTTATTTGTCATTTATATTAATGATCTGGATGAGAATATAGGGGGCATGGTTAGTAAGTTTGCAGATGACATCACGATTGGTGGCACGGTGGACAGTGAGGAAGGTTCTCTCTAATTACATAATAAGAACATAAGAAATAGGAGCAGGAGTAGGCCATCCAGCCCTTCGAGCCTGCCCCGCCATTCAATAAGATCATGGCTGATCTGTCGTGTCTCAGTTCCACATTCCCGCCCTCTCCCCATAACCCTTAATCCCCTCGCTTATCAAAAACCCATCAACCCGCGTCTTAAAAATATTTAGCGAGGCAGCCTCCACCACCTCAACGGGCAGAGAATTCCAGAGATTCACCACCCTTTGAGTGAAGAAGTTCCTCCTCAACTCTGTTCTAAACCGCCCCCCCTTTATCTTGAGGCCGTGCCCCCTAGTCCTACTGTCCTTTCTGAGCAGGAAGAGCCTCTCCACCTCTATCCTATCCATCCCATTCATCATCTTATACGTCTCAATGAGATCTCCCCTCATTCGTCTAAACTCTAACGAGTACAAGCCTAGTTTATTCAGCCTCTCCTCATAGTTCAACCCCCTCAACTCCGGTATCAGCCCAGTAAACCTCCTCTGCACTCCCTCCAAGGCCAAAATATCCTTGCGTAAGTACGGCGACCAAAACTGCACACAGTACTCCAGCTGCGGCCTCACCAATGCCCTATACAGCTGCAGTGGGATCTTGATCAATTAGACTAGTGGGCTGACGAATGGCAGATGGAGTTTAATTTAGACAAATGTGAGGTGATGAATTTTGGTAGACTGAACCAAGGCAGGACTTACTCAGTTAATGGTAGAGAGTTGGGGAGAGTTACAGAACAAAGAGATTTAGGGGTACATGTTCATAGCTCCTTGAAAGTGGAGTCACAGGTGGACTGAGTGGTGAAGAAGGCATTCAGCATGCTCGGTTTCATCAGTCAGAACATTAAATACAAGAGTTGGGACACCTTGTTGAAGTTGTACAAGACATTGGTAAGACCACACTTGGAATACTGTGTGCAATTCTGGTCACCCTATGATAGAAAGGATATTATTAAACTAGAAAGAATGCAGAAAAGATTTACTAGGATGCTACTGGGACTTGATGGATTGAGTTATAAGGAGAGGCTGAATAAACTGGCACTTTTTTTCTCTGGAGCGTAGGAGGTTGAGGGGTGACCTCATAGAGGTCTATAAAACAATGAGGGGCACAGACAGCATAGTCAATATCTTTTCTCAAAAGCAGGGGAGTCTAAAACTAGAGGGCAAGGGTTAAGGTGAGAGGGGAAAGATATAAAAGTGTCCAGAGGGACAATTTTTTCACACAGAGTGGGATGAGTGTCAGGGACAAGCTGCCAGAGGTAGAGTAGAGGCAGGTGCAATTTTACCCTTTAAAAAGCACTTACATAGTTACATGAGTATGATAGTATAGAGGGATATGTGCCAAATGTGGCAAATGGGAGGCTTTTAAAAAATAATAAGGGTGGCATGGACAAGTTGGGCTGAAAGGCCTGTTTCCATGCTGTAAACCTCTATGACTCTAATAACTAAAAAATTAGTAAGGATGGATAAATTGGTGTACGGGGAAAGTTAATTAGAAATATAAAAACAAATAGTAAGAGTTTCTATAAGTATTGGGATAGAGATGAAAAGCAATAAAGGCAAAAAGTCACAATGGGAGTGATGTATGAGCCCCCTAATAGTACCATAGGTGGGATGCAGTATAAAGGAAGAATCAGTGGAAGCTTGCTTGAAAGGTATGGTGACAATCATGGGGAATTTTAATCTACACATAGACTGGTAAAAAAAAATCAGACGGACAGAAAGTGTAAATGGGGAGTTCATGAGATGTTTTTAGGACAGCTTTTTAGAACATCATGTCCTGGAACATACCAGAGAGCAGGCTATTATGGACTTGGTATTGTGCAATGAGATCGGATTAATTAATGACCTCATAGTGACAAACCCCTAGGCATCAGCAATCACAATGTGATCAATTTTTACTTTCAATCCGAGGGAGAAAAGATTGGGTCCAAAATTAGTATTTTAAATTTAAATAAGGACAATTATGAGGGCATGAAAGCAGAATTAGTAAAGTGAATTAAGTCAAGTTAAAATTTATTTATTAGGTGTCACAAGTAGGCTTACATTAACACTGCAATGAAGCTACTGTGAAAATCTCCTGGTCACCACACTCCATGCTTGTTCAGGGACACTGAGGGAGAATTTAGAATGGCCAATGCATCTAACCAGCACGTCTTTTGAACTGAAGGAGAACAAGCAGACTTCACACAGACAGTGACCCAAGCTGAGAATCAAATCCAGGTCCCTAATGCTATGAGGCAGCAGTGCTAACCACTGTGCATAGATTAGAGATGCAATGTCAAACATTTAAAGGGGTGTTTCAGAATACACAGAATAGGTACATTCCAAAAAGAAAAGTTCAAAGAGAGGTCCCACCATCCATAGTTAATTAAAAAAGTTAAATATAATATCAAACTTAAGAGAGAAAGCATAGAATTGCACAAGGATGGGTGGTAGGTCAGAAGACTAAACAGAAAATAAAAACAGCAAAGAATGACTAAAAGATTAATAAGGATGCAAAACTGGTGTACAGGGGAAAGTTAACTAGAAA
This sequence comes from Carcharhinus amblyrhynchos, assembly GCF_965287045.1. Taxonomy (NCBI): domain Eukaryota; kingdom Metazoa; phylum Chordata; class Chondrichthyes; order Carcharhiniformes; family Carcharhinidae; genus Carcharhinus; species Carcharhinus amblyrhynchos. The sequence goes on from NC_137348.1 coordinate 12,004,376, forward strand.
TATAAAAACAAATAGTAACAGTTTCTATAAATATTTCAGAAAGAATCAAAGTAAGTGTTGATCCTATAGAAAATGAGTCGGGGGAATTAATAATGGACAATAAGGAGATGGCAGATAAATTAATCAGACATTGGTCTTCACTATAGCGGATACAAGTAACATCCAAAAACAGCAGTAAGTAAGGAAATGGAAGAGAGAGAGAAACTCAAGTAAATTACAATCACCAAGGAAATGGTACTGACCAAATTATTGGAGCTGTGGGTTGACATATCCCCAGTGTGGATGGACTGAATCCTTGAGTCTCAAAAGAAGTAGCTATTGAGACAATTGATGCGTTAGTTTTAATTTTCCAAAAACCCCAGATTCGGCAAAGTTTCCATTAGAAATTTCTTAATTCAAAATGGGGGGTGGGGGGGTTGTGGGGAGGAGGAGAGAGGGAGAGGGGAGAGAGAGAAGAGAGAGAGAGAGAGAGTGTTAAAAAGCATCAAATAACATGCCTGTTAGCTTAACTTCTGTCATAGGGAAAATGTTAGAAGCTATTAAAGATATTGTAGCAGGACACAGATAAATTCAAGGTAATCAGGCAGAGTAAGCAGTGTGAGTGGGAAATCATATTTAACGAATTTACTTGAATTCTTTGAAGGTATCATGCGCTGTTGATAAAGAGGACGTACTGTACTTCAATTTTCAGAAAGCATTAATAAGATGCCACATCAAAGGTTATTGAGGAACGTAAAAGCTCATAGTGAAGGGAGTAACATATTGGCATGGCTTGATGATTGGTTAGTTAACAAAACACAGGCAGTACGAATAATGATTAATTTTCTGGTTGGCAAGATGTGACAAATGATGCACCATAGGATCAGTGCCTGGGGTCTCAACATCTTACAATTTATATAAAATGACTTGGATAAAGAAAACAAAGATATGGGGTGCGATTTACCGGTTCGCCTCGACGATCGATCAGCATGGTGAGCTGGGAAAATAGCATGCGAGGGGAAAAACTCAATTCGTGCCAGGCATGAATTGGTTTGTTATCCTCCTGGCCTGGTTTTGCCAGTGAGAACAGTTTGACTGAAGTTAAAAGCACAGCTGCTTCTGCCCTCAAAGATGCCATTTCGGTGAGAATCACTACTGCTCTGCAGTAGTGAGGACCAGGCCACACTGGGAGGAAATTAGCTGGGCACCAAAGGTGTGCCAGATGCCATGCCAAGGAAGATGTGGCTACAACTGGAGGCGGTTATGTACAATGAGAAGGGGGCTTATGCATGGGGGAGCTCTGCAAGGGGTGTCGTCAGCGCAGCTGGGGTAAGATGCAGAGGTGGGCCATGGAAAGAGCAGGGAGCATGTAGGGGGTCCACCACGGGCTTCATCTGGAGGGTCTTTCTGCTCCAATGCCAGCAACCCTTGTTAGCTGGGGAGGTGACAAATGTCAACGATGATGGGGGAGAGAAAGCAGGAGCAGATCTCCCAATTCAGTAGGGGACCAGGATGTCCTGCGCAAAGGCGCTCAAGCTTTCTGCAGCCTGCTTCCCTGGCGTACTAAGGCTCCGTGCACCCCCACTGGCGCAAAGCTCCTAGCTGTCAGAAAAACTTGGAAGATTATCTGGTTCAGCACAGCTGCTTCTGCCCTCAAGGATGCCATTCTGGCAAGAATGCTTGGAAGAGCAAAAGGGTAGCCAGGGAGAGGGTTGGCCAACTCAAGGACAAGGGAGGGAATCTATGTGTAGAGCTAGAGGAAATGGGCGAGGTATTAAATGAGTACTTTGCATCAGCATTTACTGAAGAGAAGGATTTGGTGGATGATGAGTCTGGAAAGAACATGTAGATAGTTTGGGTCATGTTGAGGTCAAAAAGGAGGCGGTATTGGGATTTTTGAGAATCATTAAGGAAATACAAGTCCCCTAAGCCTGATGGGATATACCCCAGAATAGAGAGGAAACGGAGGAAATTGCTGGGGCCTTGAGAGGAATCCTTGTATCCTCACAGGCTACAGGGAAGGTCCCAGAGGACTGGAGAATAGCCAACGTTGTTCCTTTGTTTAAGAAGGGTAGCAAGAATAATCCAGGTAATTACAAGCCTATGAGCTTTACATCAGTGGTAGGGAAATTATTGGAGAGGATTCTTTGAGACAGGATTTATTCCCATTTGGAGATAAGTGGACGTATTAGTGAGAGACAACATGGTTTTGGGAAGGGGAGGTCATGTCTCAAGAAGTTGATCGAGTTTTTCGAGGAAGTGACGAAAATGATTGATGAGGGCAGGGCAGTGGATGTTGTCTACATGGACATCAGTAAGGCCTTTGACAAGGTCCCTCATGGCAGACTGATGCAGGAGGTGAAGTTGCATGGGATCAGAGGTGAGCTAGCAAGGTGGATACAAAACTGGTTTGGTCAAAGACCGAGCATCAACACCAACAACAACCAAGCCTCCCCCGGCACCACAGTAGAAAACAGCACTACTGCAGGGAGGTCCATTGTTAACTTGTCCGACTACACACTTCAACCAGATGAAATCGAAGTTCTCAGCCGAGGGCTCAATTTCTGCCCCACCACCAAAATATACCCCATCAGTCTCACAGCAGACACAGAGGAATTCATCAGGCGAATGAGGCTGCAGGAGTTTTTCCACAAACCCCAAGAGGCCAACAGCGAACACAATGAGACAGCCAACGAACCAGAACAGCCGACAGAGAGATCCGCAGTGCAGCAACCTAAGAGGAAGGAATCCAATTGGACTCCTGCGGAAGGCAGCTGCCCTCGACTGGACACGTATGCCCAAACCATCAGGAGGTGCATTAACACCAGATTCATCAGCCGCACTGTTAAGACAGCCCCGAACATCACCCAAGCACAACGCAATGCCGTCCACGCTCTCAAGACCAACCACAACATTGTCATAAAACTAGCCGACAAAGGAGGGGCCATCATCATACTGAACAGAACGGATTACTGTAAGGAAGTGTAGATTGGGGGCGCAGATTGGTCGGTAGGGCTGCTGAGGAACAGTGGAGGGTCTTTAAGGAGATCTTTCTTGGTGCTCAGCAGAAGTTTATTCTGATGGTAAAGAAGGATCGTAGGAGAAGAGATAATCAGCCGTGGATAACGAAGGAGATAAAGGAGAGTATTAAATTAAAAGCTGATGCATTTAGAGTGGCTAAAAGTAGTGGGCGAGAAGAGGATTGGGAGAGGTTTAAATATCAACAAAGAATGACGAAGAAGTTGATAAAGAAAGGAAGGATAGACTATGAATCTAGGCTAGCGTTAAATATAAAAATGGGTAGTAAGAGTTTTTATAAATATATAAAAAGGAGGCTGGCTAGGGTGAATGTTGGACCCTTAGAGGATGAGAGGGGGGATTTAGTGGTGGGGGATGAGGAAATGGCTGAGGCCTTAAATAACTTTTTTGCTTCGGTCTTCACGGAGGAGGACGCAAATAGTTTGCCGGGTGTTAACGATGGAAAGATGGTGGGAGTGGAGGGCCTGAATGAGATCATTGTTACTAGACAGGCAGTGCTCGACAGACTAGAGGGACTGATGGTGGACAAGTCCCCAGGACCGGATGGAATGCATCCAAGGGTTCTGAAGGAAATGGCGGAGGTGATAGTGGATGCCTTGGTGATTATTTTCCAAACCTCGCTGGATTCCGGGGAAGTGCCAGAAGATTGGAAAACGGCTAACATTACGCCGCTGTTTAAAAAGGGTAGCAGGCAAAAGGCAGGGAATTATAGGCTGGTTAGTTTAAAGTTTGTTGTAGGAAAAATGCTTGAATCCGTAATCAAAGAGGAAATAGTGAGGCATCTTGAGAAGAATTGTTTAATAGAGCAGACGCAGCACAGATTCGTTAAGGGGAAGTCGTGTCTGATGAATTTATTGGAATTCTATGAGGATATGTCTAGTGCGGTGGATAGAGGGAAACCGGTGGATGTGGTGTTTCTCGATTTTCAGAAAGTGTTTGATAAGGTGCCATACAAAAGGTTGTTACAGAAGGTTAGGGGGCATGGAGTTGGGGGTAAGGTGTTAGCATGGATAGGGGATTGGCTGACAAATAGGAGGCAGAGAGTGGGTGTCAATGGGTGCTATTCGGATTGGCGGTTGGTGACTAGTGGAGTGCCCCAGGGATCGGTGCTGGGGCCTCAGCTATTTACCATTTATATAGATGATCTGGAGGACGGAGCTGAGTGTAAGGTGTCGAAATTTGCTGATGACACAAAGATAAGTGGAACAGCAAATTGTGCGGAGGGTGTGGAAAGTCTGCAGAGGGATCTGGATAGGCTGAGCGAGTGGGTGAGGACCTGGCAGATGGAATACAATGTTGGCAAGTGTGAGGTTATCCACTTTGGTAGGAATAATAGTAGAAAGGACTACTACTTACAGGGCGAAACGCTGCAGCATGCTACGGTGCAGAGGGACCTGGGGGTCCTTGTGCATGAGTCGCAAAAACCCAGTCTACAGGTGCAGCAGGTGGTCAGGAAGGCAAATGGGATGCTGGCCTTCATAGCGAGGGGGATTGAATATAAAAGTAGGGAGGTCTTGCTGCAACTATACAGGGCACTGGTGAGGCCGCAGCTGGAGTACTGTGTGCAGTTTTGGTCACCGCACTTGCGCAAGGATATTTTGGCCTTGGAGGGAGTTCAGAGGAGGTTCACTAGGCTGATACCGGAGATGAGGGGGTTGAGCTATGAGGAGAGGCTGAATAGACTGGGCTTGTACTCGTTAGAGTTTAGAAGGATGAGGGGAGATCTTATTGAGACGTATATGATGATGAAAGGGATGGATAGGGTAGAGGTGGAGAGGTTCTTCCCGCTCAGAAAGGACAGCAGGATTAGAGGGCACAGCCTCAAGATAAGGGGGGGTGCAGTTTAGAACAGAGTTGAGGAGGAACTTCTTCACTCAAAGGGTGGTGAATCTCTGGAATTCTCTGCCCGTTGAAGTGGTGGAGGCTACCTCGCTAAATATATTTAAGACGCGGGTAGATAGGTTTTTGGTAGGCAAGGGAATTAAGGGTTATGGGGAGAAAGCGGGAAAGTGGAACTGAGCCACTTCAGATCAGCCACGATCTTATTGAATGGCGGGGCAGGCTCAAAGGGCTAGATGGCCTACTCCTACTTTCTTATGTTCTTAAGTGTACCGACAACTAAACAATGAGGAGCACCACAGACAGTTACCAGCAGTTCCGACCAAAGAACACACTCGTCAACTCAAAACTCCGATCAAGACTTTGATCCAGACCTTCAGGGCACCCTCCGTGCTCTCATTCCACGTACTCCCCGCGTTGGAGATCTGTACTGCCTCCCAAAGAGACACAAGGCAAGCACACCCAGCTGTCCCATCGTATCAGGCAATGGGACCCTCTGTGAGAACCTCTCCAGCTATGTCGAGGGCATCCTGAAACCCATTGTACAAAGAACCCCCAGGTTTTATCGCGACACTACGGACTTCCTACAGAAACTCAGCACACATGGGGCAGTTGAACCAGGGACACTCCTCGTCACAATGGATGTCTCAGCGCTCCACACCAACATCCCCCACGATGATGGCATTGCTGCAACTGCCTCAGTACTCAATGCTGACAACTGCCAGTTTCCAGATGCAACTTTACAACTCATCTGCTTTATCCTGGACCACAATGTCTTCACCTTCAACAACCAGCTTTTCATCCAGACGCACAGAACAGCCATGGGGACCAAATTCGCACCTCAATATCACAACATCTTCATGCACAGGTTCGAACAAGACTTCTTCACCACACAGGATCTTCAACCGATGCTATACACTAGATATATCAATGGCATTTTCTTCCTTTGGACTCATGGTGAACAATCACAAACAACTATATGATGGTATCAGCAAGTTCCACCCCACCATCAGACTCACAATGGACTATTCTCCAGAATCGGTTGCATTCTTGGCATCTCCATCAAGGACAGTCACCTCAGCACCTCACTGTACCGCAAGCCCACAGACAACCTCACAATGCTCCACTTCTCTAGCTTCCACCCTAAACATGTTAAAGAAGCCACCCCCTATGGACAAGCCCTCCATATACACAGGATTTGCTCAGATGAGGAGGTTCGTGACAGACACCTCCAGACGCTGAAAGATGCCCTCGTAAGAGCAGGATATGGCGCTCGACTCATTGATCAACAGTTCCGTTGCGCCACAGCGAAAAACCGCACCGACCTCCTCAGAAGACAAACATGGGACACAGTGGACAGAGTACCCTTCGTCGTCCAGTACTTCCCTGGAGCGGAGAAGCTACAACATCTTCTCTGGAGTCTTCAACGTATCATTGAAGATGAACATCTTGCCAGGGCCATCCCCACAGCCCCACTTCTTGCCTTCAGACAACTGCACAACCTCAAACAGACCATTGTTCGCAGCAAACTACCCAGCCTTCAGGAGAAGAGTACCACAATACCACACAACCCTGCCACAGCAACCTCTGCAAGACATGCCGGATCATCGACATGGATGACATCATTACACGTGAGAATACCATCCACCAGGCACACGGTACATACTTTTGCAACTCGGCCAACGTTGTCTACCTAATACATTGCAAGAAAGGATGTCCCGAAGCATGGTACATTGGGGAGACTATGCAGATGCTACGCCAACGGATGAATGAACATTGCTCGACAATCACCAGGCAAGACTGTTCCCTTCCTGTTGGCGAACACTTCTGTGGTCACGGGCATTCGGCCTCTGACCTTCGGGTAAGCATTCTCCAAGGTGGTCTTCATGACACACGACAGCGCTGAGTCGCTGAGCGGAGACTGATAGCCAAGTTCTGCACACATAAGGAGAGTCTCAACAGGGATCTTGGGTTCATGTCGCACTATCTTTAACCCCCGTGACTTGCCTGAGTTTGCAAAACCTCACTTGACTTGAACCTGATGTTGTCAGACTTCTTATTCAGTCAAAGACAGAGGGTAGGAGTAGAAGGGTGCATTTCTGAATGGAGGGCTGTGACAAGTGGCATTCCTCAGGGATCAGTGGTGGAACCTTTGCTGTTTGTAATATATATATATATAAATGATTTGGAGGAAAATGTAACTGGTTTGATTAGTAAGTTTGTGGACGACACAAAGGTTGGTGGATAGCGACATGGACCATCAGAGAATACAGCAGGATATAGATCAGTTGGAGACTTGGGCGCAGAGATGACAGATGGAGTTTAATTGGGGCAAATGTGAGGTAATGCATTTTGGAAAGTCTAACACAAATAGGAAATATACAGTAAATGGCAGAACCCTTAAAGAGTAATGATAGGCAAAGGGACCTGGGTGTATAAGTACACAAGTCACTGAAAGTGACAATGCAGATGGAGAAGGTAGTCAAGAAGGCACACGGCATACTTGCCTTCATCGGCTGGGGTATTGAGTTTAAAAATTGGCAAGTCATTTTGCAGCTTTATAGAACCTTTGTTAGGCCGCACTTGGAATATAGCGTTCAATTCCGGTCGCCACATTACGAGAAGGATGTGGAGGCTTTGGAGAGGGTACAGAGAAGATTTACCAGGATGTTGCCTGATATGGAGGGCATTAGCTATGAGGACAGATCGGAGAAACTTGATTTGTTCTCACTGGAACGACGGAGGGGCGACCTGATAGAAGTTTACGAGACCGTGAGAGGCATGGATAGAACGGATAGTCGGAAACTTTTTCCCAGGGTGGAAGAGTCAATTACTTGGAGGCAAGAGGCAAGGTTTAAAGGAGATGTATGAGGAAGATTTCTTTTACATAGAGAGTAGTGAGTGCCTGGAACTCGCTGCCGGAGGAAGTAGTGGAGACGGTTATGTTAGTGACTTTTAAGGGGCATCTTGACAAATACATGACTAGGATGGGAATAAAGGGATATGGTCCCAGAAGGGTAGGGGGTTTTAGTTCAGTCAGGCAACATGGTTGGTGCAGGCTTGGAGGGCCAAAGGACCTGTTCCTGTGCTTTAATTTTCTTTCTTCTTTATTGCATGCCAAACTCACCCAAAAGAATAGTGTGGAACACCCCAGTTTTCACACTTTTACCAAACCGATTGTGCCTAAGTGCTGAATACCAAGAAAATGGGATTGTTTCAGACCTGATTTTGGGCAAGTTTGAAAATGACGCACTTTTTTGGGCAGAAGTGTGATTCTCACCAGTTTGGGGGCTCTGCTGCCAACACCACCACCAGTACCATCACTACCACCAGCAGCCCCCACCCAATCATTGACGGCAGTGTAATCACCCCATGGCATCATGGGTTGCCAGCATCAATGTACTGGAACTCTCATATGGGTCACCTGTCATGACCCCCTCTGCTGGTGTTTAGAAGAGCAAGAGGTGACTTGGCTGAAACACAAAATCCTTAGGAGTATTCACAGAGTGAATGTGGAAAGGATATTTCCTCTTATGGGAGAATCTAGAACGAGAGGTCATTGTTCAAAAATAAAGGGGTAATCCATTTGAGACAGGGGTGAGGAAATTTGTTTGTGCAATTAGAAAGCCAACTTGCGCTAGCACAAATTTCCCCAGCTCCCACCTCCTGCAAGTACACCCCACCCCGCCTTTTTTTTAAACATGTGCAGTAATCACCAATATTGGCAATAACTTTTGCAGTGGCTAGATGGAGCTCTCCGAGCTCTCTACTGAACTTTTTTCAGGGTCCAGCCTTCCATGGTGTGAGGCCTCAAAAGGTTTCATTTAAGCAAATTTGCTGCACAAAGGCCTTGGCCAGTCCAGAAACAGTTAAGAAATGCCCAACACTGGCACTGTAGGTTGAGCTAACTGGACAGACTATAGGATCTGAGATGAGCAAGTGTTTTTTAAATGGAGGTGTGTTGGTTTCGTTCCTGCTACCACAGGATCTTTGTTGTTATTCACTGGCGTGGTAGTCCTAGCCATTTAGGCTGGTGTGATGGTTGGAGAACAGCCATGGATTGGTAAGATCCTTGTGTAGCAGCAGGCTTGGGTTGATGTGGACCCCATCTAGGAGCTTTCTCCTTATAATCTCCGTTCTTATGAGGGGGCGGGATGGGTGGGGTGTTGCATAGGACTGGGAGTCAGGGGAGTAGAGTTGATTGGATGGTACTGAGATGATATGCAGTGCTTGTTGAGCTGGGTAATCTACAAGGTTAGGATGGGATGAGTTCTACTATACTGGTGCACTGTACTCTGCAATCAATTAAGGATGGTAAGAACTGAGGTGCTTAAAAATTTGAGCACCTGCACCATACTGTCTCATTACTCAAGTGCACCTTGAACCATTTATCTCAGAGTAATAGTTCAATGGCGTCAGTAACTCACAGACCATGTGCCAGACCATGTCTTTTGCTGCATTCAGATCAAGAGTGTTTGTAATGGCGTTATTTTCAAAGCCATTTTTAATTAAAATGGTTGGGTAAAGGACCTGGTCGCATACACTTCACCTGCACCAAAGCCAGCTTATTCAGCTTTCAAGATTTTTTCCACCTCTAGCTCTATTCTCTGTAAGATGAGACTCTAAGACCTTGCAGCACACTGGAAGCAAATATGTTGGTCAGTAGCTTGAAGGTAAGTTTGGGTCTTTGCCTGGTTTTGAGAGGCCAATGACTTTAGATATTTGCCAGGATTAGGTAGTCAATCTTCCTTTGCAGATAACCTTGAGGAATTGGTCCAACCAGCAGCTGGCCAAAGTGAGGCACTCAGAAAAAATGTTGTCATAGCCGGCAGCAGTGCCAGGCTCGATTTTCTGTAGCATGTTGTCCAATTCCACTGCAGTGAAGATTTCAGGGCATGATCTGAAACTACAATGCCTTCAAAAGACTCAGTGACTCAACATTTGGACAAATGTAACTCATCAGAAAGACTGTAATAGAAAAACAGCACGATTTGTAAAGCCTCTTGCTCTTAAAGCTTAAATAATATCCAACTAATCCAGCAAATTTTTTTGAGGAAATTCTTAATGTAGTAGATAAGGATGTGTATATAGATAAAACAGAAAATGCTGGAAATATTTAGGTTTGACATCATTTGTGGATAGAGAAATAAAAATAGTGGGAGTGATTTTCCAGCCACCCTTTCAGTGTGTTTTCCAGTGGCAGAGGCAGCTGTCGATTAGCCGCACATAGCAGGATCTTCTGGCCCCACGGATGTTTAGACCATTCTACTTGGCTTGCCCACCCTGTCACCAAGGAACCTGCCACAGGGGAGGGGACATCTCCTTCAGCAGAACTGGAAGATCCTGCCAGCAGAAAGACTCCTTTTTCAGGTTGATGACCTTTCATCAGAACTGAGCATACTTAAAGATAGCATTGTTAAACAAGGCTGGAAAAAGATGGAAAGGGGACGGAAAACAAAAGAAAAGTTTCTGATAGATGAAAGGCAGGTGAGAGGAAATACTGAAAGAGATGATAGTGCAACTCAAAAGGTTAAGGCACTGGAATAAGTTAAAGAAAATGTGCCTAGTGGAGGTTAAATGAAAAAAGTAAAATAATTTCCATTAGCTGTCATCTGAAAATAATGCTGCAGACATTACGATCTGAAATTGTTGAACTTAATGTTGAGTCCAGAAGACTTTGGAGATTGTCTATACGATAACGGTGACATTAAACTTCACTGGAGAATAGAGGCAGAAGTCAGAATGAGGCCACTCCCACACTGACCTTTCGGTCCTCAAGGTCAAACATTATGGTTGACAAATCCAAGACTGAACATTAGACAAAGAAAGTTTCATGATGGAACTGTGGAGAGCTTGAAATGAGCTACTGGAGATTTACAGCGGGGTTTCTAAAGTAATAGATCCACAATATAAATTTTACATAGTCATCTTTTTCATTTCTGTAGAACTTTAGGAATGGAGAACCTATGCCATTATCAATGTCGAATTGAAAAGTACATATAGGATAGCATGCAAATAAATGTTAAAAATCAAGATAAATATATGTGCAGTTGGATACACTAACTTACTCGTCCTTCAAGCTAGAAAACTATAACAGCGAGTAATTTGTTCATTACCTTTTCTCCCGTATGGCATTTAATGATCATTTTAAAAATAGAATGCTTCTTACTTTACACGTGATTTAATGACCTTTTCAAATGTTTCCTGTATGTAATTATTTTTATGATGCTGTTATTTGGAAATTTTATGCCAGCTCCTTGTTGCAACAATACCTAAAGTTATTCATTTTAGTTTTTGAAGTTGTTGTACAATTTTTATCTGAAGGCATTCTCTTTTGATCAAATCACTGTAAAACTAGGTCATTTAAATCAGCATACACAAAACAATTAAAATATTGGGTCGCAGTTTCTATTTTTGCTGTGTTTCTAGCAGATATAATTGTTTTCTGTTTGAACATTTTTTTCCCTTTGCTTTCATACCCTACGCTTATGTAAACTGGCTTCCCGTTATTCTTCAATTCCATTTTAAAGGAGACGGCTCCGTGCTATGTTGGGCACTCTGCCAGCTATGTGCTTACCAGACATAGGACATCAGCCCTGCCTTTGTATATTTATAATCTGTCTAGCATATCTGTTTATATAATGTAGTGTAATAGTATAGCTTTCATTCACTTCTCTCATTAGAACATTATGTATGATGACCAAAAGGACACAAAATTAAAAGACATTTCCATTTTTTTCAAAAAGTAGCCAAGCACAAAGTGTAGCAGGTGACTTCATTAACATTGAGCTTTTGTTTGCAGCCAGACTTAATGCAGACAGAGATTTGAGTGGGCTATAACAGTGTGGTGTCAATTCTCTGACCCATGGCTCCCCACTGAATGTGATCTAATTATTTTCTGTGCATGTAGCAATTTTATCTTATTTCCAAAGTAACTGCACAAAATCTGTTTTTTAAGTTAAGATTAAAAGTACATGTCTAACTTAGTTGACAGTTAAACCAAAACTATACAACATACCATACCTGAAATGCAATGCAAACTAGCAGATTCAAATTATATTGTTTACCGCATCATGCGCAAGCTGCATGGCTAATTTTTAAATGTTAAGGGATAACAGCCTTTTTTTCTTATTCTTTTAGGATCTTTGAAAATAAGTTTATGAAGCTCTTTAGAAAGGACTACTGGAAGCATCCCACCACTTTCAAAATGAAGCTTCACATCACATCTATTTTTATTACTGTTGGAAAAATCGCAAACTGAAGTGAGGCTCTGGTGAAAAATCTGAGGCCGAGTAATAATGGTACTTTTACATCAACATGCACTGAAAGTGGCAATATATCTGTATACTTAATTACTACAATTATTTAATTGGAGTTTGAAAGACTTCCAGTACTGATATTATTTATACTGTTCATTTGAAATGGTGTTTCATTTATTGTGGTTTAAGTTCTCAACATGTAATTTAAAGAAACAATCCACGGTTGTGATTTGGATAGCTTCTTGAGGCAAAGGGGCCCTGAACTGAAAGACTAATTCTGTGCCCAGTTAATCAAAACTTCAAGAACATATCAACATTTATTCTGGACATGTTCTAAGATCTTCATACTAAAAGAGTGGGTACTGTAATGTTTTACTTCATGAGTTCACCAAGAGAAAGGCAGCACTTTGGCATGGAGGCCTTCTTAGAAAAGTCAGTATGCTGCACGCCTTCAGTGAATGCCCATGTATACCGTTCCACAAAAATTGTTTCCAGTCAACACGAGTGCCAATCCTCAATTAAGGAGTCTGTTTTAGCATCTCCAAACAAGTTTAAGTTATGGCAATCATCAGTTAGGACCAAAATTGCTTAATAAAACTAGTCTTTCAAACAGGCACAAAATCCTTTTTCAATCTTTTTATTAAAATATTCCCCCATGAATAAATGTGTAAATTTAAATACCTGAAGTAAAGGGGAAGGTAGGATCAAATTGATGGCAAAAACAGTTTCATTAGCTGTTGAGCTGCCACTGCATACACAGCCTTGTAAAACATTAAGCGGTTTAAGGTGCGAGATTGTAACAGGATGATTTATTCCAACTTTTCCAACTTTACATTCATTGATTTTCACAGGACCTATCGAACACAAAACAGTAATACTCAGTTATTCCAAAATATAAATGGGAGGAAGAGTTATTTCAGAGTGGTATAATAATTTTTAAGCTAATAACATTGCAAAGTTCATATGAAATATGACCCATAGAATGAAATTATATACAATCTGCATTTGTTGGATCAAAATGATATCAATTTTGATAAAAAATAGAATGACTAGCACTTATGAATTGATTTTCTTTCCTGACCGTCAACAATTATGAAAAGATCCATCAGAATGCTATTTCCAGTTGAATATATATCGCAATAAGAATGTTCAAAATATAATTTGTTACAAAACAGTACACTATTATGTAAACTTAAAGCAAGAACAACATCAAAAAAATGAACATTAAGGCATGAACAGATAAAGGACATAATTTCCTGTCTGCATTTTTCTGTTATACAGCAAAACATAATCGTTGTTAGGGTGCACACATTCCACCAACTGCACGCAGCACAATCACAACTTGCAGTTCATTGTCTTGTTCCGACAGCTGAATCCAGTGTGCAAATAGCAAATGCAGTAAATTATTTTGTATCAAAGGTTGAAAGTGTGTTTCTTAAATATGCTTGCAACCTGTTCTGTTAGAATACTACATTGTCAACATCATGTAAAGGAGCTCAAATGCAATGTTTAGCTTAGAATCTTCATACAGTATTCAAGCAGAGCCAACAACAACAGCAACGGAATGGAATTTTCTTCAATTGAAATGCAGATTGTAGAATCAGACAATGTGGTCAGCACAGCCAAAGGTGGAATCCCCATTGTTCTACCCCTTTGAATTGGAATTTCATAGCAAACGTGTCCTAACATTGGTCTTAAGATGGTTACACGCCCAAAACTTCACATCCCATTTTTCCTCTTTATAGTTCCTGATGGACCCAATGTGACTTTCGTATTTTAATTGCATATTTTCAATATTTCCGGTTTCCCTTTGTACGGATCCAAAATATCCACTTACGTTTAAGTTGCCATAAAGGACAGTATGAGTCAGATTGCTTGAAAAGTTAGTGCTCATAGTTGAGTAGGATACTGAGAGATTGAATTAAATAACTAGGTATTAATGGGCAAGTAACATATATAGCCACATTTATTCAAATCTTATTTTGCAATAGTTAACTGTGGTTCAAACTTTCACATTTAAGCAACAGAAATTTCAATTTTGTTTTGCAAACGTTGTATGGACAACATGGTCATAGTGCATCAGAAATGCAGTCAAGCAAAAACAAAAACCTGAGGGCCAGGCTTCTTGTCCAGCATAATTAAAGTATTCTTGATGCACCAAGGACACTCAGGAAATTCCCACCCTTCTTTAGCTCAGAAGGCAACTGTCGTTTTGATAGAGAAAGGAACTTAGGGAAATCCAGATAAACTTTGAATTTCAGAAATTATTGGTGTAAAATTTTTATTTTTTCAGAATAGTGATGGTTTTTAAATCCAGCTACACTAACCAATATCTGTATATTGCATGCCTGTGTTAAATAAAGGTTCTGTATCCTGTGAATATGCATGCAGAATTCTGGGCAATGCTACAGTTTGTCTTGAAGGAAGTTGAGAAGTTTGAGACAGAAGAATATATTTTTAAAATGAGTTTAAGAATTGCAGCTATCAACATTCAAACCATTAAAGATACTTCATGATGTGTGGCCAACTTTACTTGCATGGCCAACATTAAAGCCGACCTGCTGTTCCTATAGGAGTGTGGAATACCACACCCCAGCAGCTACAGATGGTGGCCGAGCTGCTGGTCAGCCAAGCCATCCTGATCAGGAAGGAACAATTGCTGTTCTTCCGGCCTGGGTATTCTGCTGATGGTAGCAATTCCTTGTTGCAGATGATATGTACAAAGAACACTCTTCAGACTTGTATCCCGACAGGTCCTAAAGAATGAGCAGTTGGAAGCCCTTGAGCAGCTTCCATTGCTGCTGGCCACTTCCAGGCTAGTCACTTAGGGTGTTGATTTCAACTGCATCATCGGTGCAGCTGGACATTCCTGCAGGGGCAACAACAAACTGAATGCCACGTTCAGACCCTGATGGATACCTTAAAAGATGCCAAGCTGCATGACATCTTCAGCAGCCTTGCAGACAGAGCACAGCAAAAATGCCAGATGGGTCAGTCCATTCCAGGATAGTCTTCCCATTTGCACCCTGTGCATTCATAGCCAAGTCCACCGATATCATGTTGATGTTCCTCTGACCACTGCCTCCTATTGGTCAATTGTCACCTACCAGAAAACCAGATGGTAGACGAGGTAATGGAAGCTAAACGTGAAACTGTTGATCCCAGAGAACCTAGAGGAATGCAAATGGGATTACAAAAGTTGGAGAATCATGAAACTCCTCTGAGTCTCCATCACTCTGGTGGGAATCAATCAAAGCTAACAGCAAGAGATTTTTCATCCGTAAAAGTGCTCCAAACGCAAGAGAGGGACTCAAGTGGCTTGACTGTGTGCAAAAACCTGGGAGTAGCATATCGCCAAGTAAAGGCAGAAACTGGGCATGTGGGAGCAGTGCTCTGTCTCCATTACAGGCAAAAATCTGGTCATCAGATGTGAGATACTTGCGGTGTTGCTGTTATGTGGCACAGGTCTGGCCCATATCCTGATCCTGTGCCAAAGCAGACACCTGAGTCATCTTCAAGTTAACTTGGAGATCCAAGATGGATCGTGTCCGAAGGGACAAGTGCACAAATGCACGAATCTCCAGATAAGAGGGGGAAAAAAAAAGTACCTAACTCAGTCCTCATCCTGATGGCAATATTTGTGTGTGACTCAAGCTATGCATGTAGCCTTGGTATGCAAGCACCAAGTGTCACTACGTACTGAGACTCAATCTGTTCTCAATGTTGCAAAAGATGGGTCAGGCCACATTGTCACGGAATACCCCAAGTAGTTGCACCATGCCGTACTGCCTGTTCCTTGTGGAAAAATTTGTTCAGAAAAACACCTTTGACCACAAGTCCATCAAGCAGTGGTCTGCAGGTAATGTCCCCAAGACGCTGACAAAAAAGGAGATGGTGGATCCTGTTGGATGGTTCTGAGCAGACTGTTAAAAGTCACCAGAACTTTCAAATGAACACCAAGACTTAGCTTGGCTGGTGGTGAGAAGGGCACTCCGTCAGATCCTTTGTGCACATGAAGTTTCTGTGCCACTGCACACTGCCCTCAAAGTGGTGGTGGTAGCTGGTGGTGGTGGGCAAGAGATGGCCTCCTTGAGAATGTGCCTTTGCAAAGAAGGTCTGGAGGGAGAAGCAGTGGTATTTGTTGAGGCTCATTTATAAATATTTTAATTTTTTTTGCAATGTTTCTTTCTGAGATTTTATGAATAAAGTATATTTTTGCAAAAAAGGAAGTTGATGCCTCCCTCAAGCATAGCTAGTTGAAGATACCAGAAAGTCAGAAGAAAATTTGGGTGCAGTGACCATTGTGAGCAGAACAGGGGAAAGAGGATTTCACCTAGTTTCAGGTACTACTTTGCAGCAGGACAAAATAAATCTACCCTGGAGGTCCAAGTAAGAACATCATCTGGGAGAAGGCCAAGGAAAGCCTTGTTTTTGATGTTCTATGCACTTTTGGATCAGTATATGATGTCAAAATGTAATAGATTCATATGCAAATGGGTATGAAAATGAAGGTGAGGTGAAATATCTAATTCTTCTGCTACAAATTTAGTTATAATTTTGTAGAAGACTGAAACTTAAGCAACGTTTTTCTTGTTGTAAAGGATGAACTCACTAGCTGCAAAATGACAACAAGTTCTAGAACAAATCATTAACAAAGGATGAAGAGGCCTCAAGGCCCTCTGAATCTTCACAAAAGAGTAAATCCAGAAGAGAGAGGATAAGGAAGAATACTATTTTCTTTTAGGAGACTGTGGGAGAAAATATGGAGGATGTTCATACCAGAAAAATTTCCTGAAAATCAGACTGAAATACAAGAAAAAAAATCAATGATCTAACTTACTTAAAGAAAGAATATTGTTAAAATACCATATGATAGATGCTCCACTCTCGGCTTCATTAATTACAATTTAACATTACTATCTCAATGCCTTGCACTGAGCCACACTTTAAACATCCTTCTCCTCATGCTCACATACTTACTGCTATTGCAACCATCATTTATTCACAAGTCACAGACGTTGAGTAATTGTACCAGGTCAGCCACAATCTCCAAACTCCTTACAAAACTTTCACTAACATATTTTTTCTTGCTGCAAAAGGTCACAAACAACAGGCAACCCAAGGACAAACAACCCATCACACCTTTTCCCATATTCAAAACTGCATCCTAACTATAATGGGAAGGGCAAAGAGGGGACTGTACTGCTGGCAATACTGGAGGAGACATAACACTTCTTTGTCTTTCCTGACTTCTCCTTTACCCTACATACACTGCATGACAGATGTCTCTGACACCCACTTATTTTTCTCTTCTCTTCCTCAAACCACTATTAACCCACATTGTTTTTTCATTCAGCTGTTTAGAATGTCAACATCCCACTGGAGGGAAAGGACTGCAACACGCATAAATATGTAAACAATCTCTTGATCAAACTTTCACATACACTGGTTCAAATGTTGACATCAAATAAGCTGAAGTTCAGGTTGATTTTGGTTTGAGGAAGAATGTGAACATGTTGAGTCACCAGGCACAGGTTGTTGGAACTAGGGCAAAGAGAATGAACATTATATTTTAATGATTTGGAAGAGGGAATCAGTATGCAGATGATACAAAGTTGGTTGGGATGGTCAGCTGTGAGGAGGATGCAGAGCTGCTTCTGCATAATTTAACAGGCTAAGTGGGCAAATGCATGGCAGATACAAAATAATGTGGGTAAATGTGAGCATTAATAGGGAGGCAAATTATTTGAAATGGGAGTAAATTAAGCAAATCTTGGCGTTCTCATGCATCAGTTGCTGAAAATAAGCGCACAGGTACAGTACACAGTGAAGAAGGCAAATGGTATGTTGGCCTTCATAGCAAGAGGATTTGAGATAGGAATAGGCTTGTTTATTTGCAATTGTATAGGGCATTGGTGAGGCCATACCTGGAATATTGTGTGCAATTTTGGTGTCCTCATTTGAGAAAGGATGTCCTTGCTATAGAGGGAGTAAGGCAAAAGTTTATCAGGCTGATTCCTGGGATGGCAGGTCTGTCATTTGAGGAGAGACTAAGTCCGTTAGGTTTACATTCACAGGAGTTTAGAGAAACTTGTAAAATTATAACAGGTTTAAACAGGGTAGATTCAGAAAGAATGTTCCCAATGGGGGAAGTCCAGAACTAGGGGTTATAGTCTGAGAATAAGGGGCAAACTTTTTAGGACTGTGAGGAAAAATTTCTTCACCCAGAGCCTACTTTGTGATGAATCTGTGGAATTCACTACCACAGAAAGTAGTTGAGGCCAAAACATTGGATGATTTCAAGTAAAAATGAGATATTAATTCTTGGGGTTAAAGGGATTAAGGGATATGGGGGGGGGGGGGGGTGGTGGTAGGAAGGCAGGATCAGGATATTGATTTTGATGATCAGCCATGATCAAAATGAATGATGGAGCAGGCTCAAGGGGCTGAATAGCCTACTTCTTGTTTCTCTGACTCCACAGATGCTAAGTCAACAAAGGGCAAGGGGTCAGATGCTGGCATAAGAGTGCAAGCTACCGAAGGCGGCCCACGGACATACAATGGAAAATGTTTGGTGCACTGAACAACCTGTCAGAAATCTTGTGAAATGTCTCAGAGCAAGGAGAAGTCCAGTTCAACACTTTGCATAAAGCATGGAGGGGACTCTGTTCAAGACAGGCTGAGAGGTCAGCTCCATCAGTACTTTAGTAGAGCCCACTACGATGGAGTATTTTTTGACAACTCTGACAGCTACAATGACAACATATACTGCTGCCGTGGAAGTAACTGCAGCAGCTGACGTTTGATGGCATGATGCTCAGAGGGGTTTCCAGTTGGCTATGATTTCCACTTCCAATCTGGTTCATTTATCATAAATTCCAATCTACGGTGTTGATTTTAAGTTGGTCTGATCAGATCATTTAAATCTTCAAAAAGGGTTTGCCAAGAAGCCTTCAGAGGTTAAAAACATTTAAAGCGAACAACATTTTAAAAATAGAAGTACAATCTTCACAATGTAAGTAATTAGAGTGACAGTTACATAATGTTATTTCCTTTAACGTAACATTCCCAATGAATAGAGTTAACATCCATATTTAGGTTCTCATTCGTCTATGGTATTAAAGTAGAAAACTGGATCTCTTCATTTCTATACAAAGTAGCTGTCTTATAGTCATTACTACCTGTGGATATCAAGCTGGAGCAAAGGCTACTTTGTAGAATAAAGTGCAAGTTACACAGGATTCACTCAAATGGCTACTGGTACACTTCAGTCCTGCTGTGTGGTCATCAGATGGTGCTAACTCAAGCAGAATGCAATCAGTTATCCCTCATCAGTCGTTAATTTCCATAGTTACTGGTAAATAATCTCTTATTCCACAGGAGACTGATTTAAGCATCACAGAGAAAAATAAGTCCAAACAGAATCTGTATAAAATAAAATGAAGGTATTTAATTCCACAGTTCCTGCAGCTACGATTGCATGGAACACAATACAAGTCTAATAACTGTCATGGATTGGATGGGCCGGTTGGTCTTGTTCAATAGTGACTTTCCAATTCTGTGTGCTCAAACTGAACGCTGTCAAGTAGCACATCAAGAAGGTGATCGTACTCAGCTTGGGATTAACACTAGTTACTTTACAATTGCAACAGTGCAAAGCCACCCTTTCAAGTTTTATCCTAAACATTTAAAATGACCTAAAAATGATACAAAACAATATTTCCAATTTTTGTGTTATTAATGGATGGGCAGAAAGGTGCCTCTTTAGTAAAAATATTTCACTGACACTAATTTTCACAGATAATGTTCTGTGGGGAAAAAATGGAGGTCCTGCAGACAAAAGTGGAGAAATAAAGTGAGTGACACAGAAAGTAGTCAGAGATGAAATTGATTGTAAATAGTAATAATGAAAATGCACAGACGCCGGGCCAAATAACATCTGATGTTCTTAATATTTTTCTTGTCGATTTTGCACAAGTAACGCTAAGGCACAGTCATACCTTTCTGACTTCCTACCCTAATTTTAACTGCAATAACTATTGCAGCTTTGAAACTCCTCCGACTGTCCCCTTTTACTTCACCCAAGTCTCACCTTTTTCCATATTTTTGACTCTGAAGGTCTGAAATAAACTCAAATTTGTTCCATCCATGTTCAAGTTGAATCCTTGTGCAAGCCTTACTATGTTTCAACTTACTTTATGTATTATTGTGTATAAAACAGACATTTGTCTCCAAAGACGACGGCATTTAAGGACTCAACAATTAAATAAAATCTTTCAATCCAAGGACTAACCTCTACAGTCATCTTTTGTACATTGCTATTGTCCTCCACTTCCTCAAGTGTACAAACCATCAACTCAGAATATTTAGTAATGCCTATAACATAAACAAGCTCTTATCAAAAGCAAGCAGGAGGCCAAGTCCATCCCTTCCTGCCCTGCTCTAGTTTAGCCCTTTAAAGCATTGTACAGTTACTCCATCATGTGTTGAATACAAATATTAATTTTAGAAAGCTAAATTTTTAAATTCCTATTTAGAAACACAAGACCCCCCCCCCCGCCAAAATTGAGGATTCTATACTTATGTAAGATTCACCCTTTCTTGAGTCAGAGTCTTCACTTTCCTGCCTCAGCACTTTTCAGACTAAGATGCCTCGCACTTGTGCAGCACAAATCAGTCCAAACTTGAAATTTGTCCAGGTTTTCCAGCATACAGGCATGGATTGCTTCAGTATCCGAGGAGTCACAAATGATGAAAACTGTGCTATCATAAACATCACTACTTACGATTTTGTGATGAGGGAAGATCACTGCTGAAGCAGCTAAATAAGGGTGGGCCCAGGACACTAATCTGGAGGAACTCTTGCAGTTATGTCTTAGGGCTGAAATTATTGACCTCCAAAAAGTACAACCATCTTTCTTTGTATTAAGTATGACTCAACCAGCCGCCCCCCGGTTCACATGGCTTCTAGGGCTCCTTGATGCACACTTGATCCAATGTTACCCTGATATCAAGAGCAGTCACTCTCATCTTAGGTTTTTTGCTCAGCTCTTTAGTCCATATTTGGACCAAGGCTGCAATATGGTTGGGAGCTGAGTAATCCTGAGTGGAGTGTAAATTCAATATCAGTGAACAAATTATTGCTTGGCACAGTGGCACAATGATTAGCACTGCTGCCTCACAGTGCTAGAGGCCTGGGTTCAATTCTGGCTTTGGGTGACTGCGTGGAGTTTGTATGCTCTTCCTGTGTCTGCGTGAGTTTCCTCCAGGTGCTCCAATTTTCTCCCACACTCCAAAGATGTGTAAGTTAGATGGATTGGCCATGCTAAATTGTCTCTTAGTGTCAGGGAGATTAGCAGGGTAAATACATGGGGTGACAGGGATTATGGGGGATTGCTGTCAGTGCAGGCTTGATGGGCCAAATGGCCCCCTTCTGTACTGTAGCAATTCTTTGATTGCTCTGTAAGTGCAACTTGACAGCACTGATAGAGCAAAGATTGATCCCCCAGCTTGATGACAATTGTAGGGTGGGAGTAATGCTGGGCCATGAGGTCACAAATTGTGGTTGAATACAAATCTGCTGCTGCTGGCCATCAGCCAGTGCCTCAAGGATGCCCAGCTTTGAGTTGCTAGATATATTCTAAATCTAGTCATTTAGTTAGTGCCACACAATATAATGGAGCATATTCTCAATGTGAAGATGGAACTCGGTCCTCTCAAGGACTGTGTGGTGCTCACTCCTGCCAAAACTGTTATGAACAGACACATGTATGACAGGTACATCGGCAAGGTTTAGGTCAAGTAAGTTTTTTTTCCTCTTGTTGGCTCCCTCACCATACGATGCAGACCTACTCTTCAACTTAGTAATTTTTTAACTGGCCAGTTCAGTCATAATGGTGCTACCAAACCACTAATGGTGATGTATATTGAAATCCCCTACCCAGAGTACATCCACATTCTTGCCTTTCTCAATGCTTCCTCCAAGTAATATTCAACTTGAAGGAATTTGTGATTCATCAACTGGATGGGGGTAAGGATGGGGAGTAGTGTGGGAGAAAACAGTAGGTGGTAATTAGCAGGAGGTTAACATGCCCATGTTTTGACTTGATGCCATGAGACATCGTGGAGGACCCCCTCCTTACCTGGAGTTGTGCTACCTCCTCTGGTGAATCCTGACAGTGAGACAGGATAGAACATACCCAGGCATGGTGGTGGTGGTGTCTAGGATGTTGCCGGTAAGGTATGATTTGGTATAACTATGTCAGACTGTTGCTCAATTAGTCTGTGGGACAGGTCTCCCAATGCTGGCATAAGCCTCCAGACATCAACAAGGCTTGGTTTTCTGTTGTCATTCTGGTGCCTAGGTTGAGGCTGGGTGGTCCATCTGGTTTCTTTGTTTTAAGACTTCGTAATGATTTGATACAGACAGACTGCGAATAGCTAAAGCCCCAGCATTGATTCTTGCAACACTCAGAGTGCAGCGGGCAGGGAGAATCCTGGCCGTAGTATTTATTTAACGCTTCCACTGCTTCCTCTTTCACCATGATAATTTCTCACCTCTCTGCATCTAAATGACCAATGCTTAGCTTAGCTACTCTCTTTCTTATTATATACCTACAAAAGCTCTTATAATCTGTTATTATATTTCTAGCTTATTTACCCTCATATTCAAACTTTTTGTGGCCCTTTGTTTGTTTCGAAAACATTCCCAATCCTGAGACCTGACTTTTTTTTTGCAAGTGTGTTATTCCACAGCAGAAGGAAACTTGGTTTACACACCATCCATTTTTTGTATTCTGAAAATGAAAACATACTGAACATGTCCAGTAACACTTTTGGGATTTTAAAAAATTAAAAGATTTATTAACATGAAGAAAGGATTAGAGTTACAAAGTTAGAATTGTTGAAACTCTTGCAAAGCATTCCCTCCAAAACAGTCCCTTATTGGTCAGATTCCTCCAGGTAACACTCCCTTATGGATGTTTAACTATAAAAGTCCAAATGCTATCACAAAAGGCAAAGCTGCTTGTGCTTTAATAAGGTACATCACTCAATCTCCCTTCTGCACTGCTGTGGAAATCCAAGAATCCTTTAGACACAAGACTTTTGCAGCCAAAGACTTTTCCAGCTTGACTGGATGGCAGATTCAAAATTCCACATCTTCTCCCAACGCACAGCTATTTCAAGGAGGCATTTCTCATGTAGCTAACCTTTAATCCTCTCACACCTTTCCTACAATATCCTTTTCACTTTTCACCTGTGATTCCATTCTCAGCATTTCTAAATATAAAACCCTTTCATATTGGTCCCCACTTTCAAATAAAATTTAATAACCTTCCCTTGCACACTTGCAAACTGTGTAAAAGCCTTTTATTTCCCTTTGAAATTTAACAGGTAATTTAACAGGTAAAAACATAGCCCTATGCATTCCCTAATGCAAATTTCTAAATCCAACTTATTTACTTATATACGACTTGGTCAGGAAAGAAAGACACACACACACAACAAACTCGCCAATTTGATTGTCTCAGTATGTGTGAAGGTTAAAGTCCCCCGTAAGTTATATATGCTTTGTTACAGGCTTCAATAATGTCTTGTTTAATGCTCTGCCCAATGGTACACCTACTGTCAGGGACTAAAAACTATTCCCATCTGTGTTTTGACTATTGCTACTCCCAAATTTCATCCATACTGATTTTACTTCATGATCTTCAGAGGTCACATTCTTTCTCACTAATGTCCTGATATTATCTTTTACAACAGTACCCCTTTTTGCCATTCTGCCTGTGTTTCCAAAACATTTGCCCTGGAATATTTATTTCCCAATTCTGATCACAATGCAGCCATGTTTCATTAATAGCAAATGGATCTAAATAATTTGCTCTTTTTTGTGCCACTTATTGCAGATGTTTTATGCATTCAAATAAAGAATCGTTAATTTATTTTCTATTTCTTTTCTCTGCAATGGCCTTATTTGCCGTTGCACATTTTTTGTTGAAATCTCTGTCCCTTCTGATCATATTCGGTTTGTTTTTACCCACATCACTATACTTTTCCAATACCCCAAACTTTCTCCTTAGATTTTTAAGTGTCCCTTCACCCAAACCTTCCACACCACCATCTAACACCCTCTCTCTGTCCCCTCCAGTACCATTGGTTAGCATGCAGTATTCAAAGAGCTCAATCTCACAAGCTAATAGAGTAGCAACTAAAACAGTAAGTACTTTTCGGACAAACTGACTGTAGACTTACTCTGAGAATATTCAACAGTTTCTCAAACTGAAAATATTCTTTTGGGATTCATATTTAGCAGGATTTAGCAAAATGCTCACTTGCTGTTTTTAGGAAATTACCCCACTGCTGGTCTTACTGAAAATGAAATAAAAAACATTTCAGCTGAATAATAACCACATATACTAACTGCTGGTTATAAGTTAATAGAGAAGATGAAATCTGCTCAATCGGCACTTTTATCTGTATCCTCCATATGAACTTATTTTTTCTTCCAAATGGGCAAAAATATGGTCAGGGCCCTTGTGGCAGCACTCTGATTCTGAGCCAGAAACTCTTGGGTTTGAGAACCAAAAGAATTAAAATAATGTTCCTGACATGGGCCTGCTCCTATATGGTATCGGCTCTTGCTTGCAAGGTAGGTACCAAACACTGAATATAGAACTGTACTAAAGTCCATTTAGGATCCAAATGACATTATTGGATTGTGAATTTTAAATAAACATAAGAACATAAGAAATAGGAGCAGGAGTAGGCCATCTAGCCCTTCGAGCCTGCCCCGCCATTCAATAAGATCATGGCTGATCTGTCGTGGCTCAGTTCCACTTTCCTGCCCTCTCCCCATAACCCTTAATCCCCTCGCTTATCAAAAACCCATCAACCCGCGTCTTAAAAATATTTAGCGAGGCAGCCTCCACCACTTCAACGGGCAGAGAATTCCAGAGATTCACCACCCTTTGAGTGAAGAAGTTCCTCCTCAACTCCGTTCTAAACCGCCCCCCCTTTATCTTGAGGCTGTGCCCCCTAGTCCTACTGTCCTTTCTGAGCGGGAAGAGTCTCTCCACCTCTATCCTATCCATCCCATTCATCATCTTATATGTCTCAATGAGATCTCCCCTCATTCTTCTAAACTCTAACGAGTACAAGCCTAGTTTATTCAGCCTCTCCTCATAGCTCAACCCCGGCGTAATACGTAAAAGAGTCTTGCCTACCACTAGCTCACATCTCATAGACCTGCCAAAATCCAGGAGTGAAAATTATGACCATTAGAGTGTAAGGCTTGTAGAGTTTAGAAGAATGAGGGGAGATCGCATTGAGATGTATAAGATGATGAATGGGATGGATAGGATAGAGGTGGAGAGACTCTTCCCGCTCAAAAAAGACAGTAGGACTAGGGGGCACAGCCTCAAGATAAAAGGGGGGCGGTTTAGAACGGAGTTGAGGAGGAACTTCTTCACTCAAAGGGTGGTGAATCTCTGGAATTCTCTGCCCGTTGGAGTGGTGGAGGCTGCCTCGCTAAATATTTTTAAGACGCGGGTTGATGGGTTTTTGATAGGAGAGGGGATTAAGGGTTATGGGGAGAGGGCGGGAAAGTGGAACTGAGCAGCGACAGATCAGCCATGATCTTATTGAATGGCGGGGCAGGCTCGAGGGGCTGGATGGCCTACTCCTGCTCCTATTTCTTATGTTCTTTAATGTCAAGTAGAGGGTAATACACTGTCTTTATTTTTAACCCCTGCACACTCAATCTCATAAGGCCATATGTGTTAAAAATGGTTCATATATCTTTTATGTTGTTATTTTCTTTCCACATGTACATTTGTCACTACAGGTTTGACTTTAGCCCAGCAGATACAAACATGTGGAAGTCAGAATGGGCATCGGATCCTCACTCACTCCACATTCAGCCTGAGCAATTTTAACTCCTAGGTTTCATTTTAAAAAGGACTGACTGTTGCTCTTATAATCTTATTGCAAATTAGCTCCCTGAATGACTTCCACAATATTTGTCAGAATTCGCATGGTTTTCTTAAAGCAGGCAATTATTTCTAAAGCACAGTTGTAAAACTGTGAAAGGCTTAAGTATGCAGTACAAATGACTACCCTGTGTTTTTCAAATGCCTTCCTGGAAGTCCTCGTAATGGAAACGAGAACAAGAAAACGGCACCTGCACACCAGAATGAAGCAGATATGGACAGAGGTATCAGAAAGGATCAGTAGCTCACATTCATAAACAAACTGATTCAACGACCAAGAAAACACTATTACAGCTATCTTCCCAGCTTTTAACCCTCCCCCACAGCTTTCAACAATTCCCTTCTCTCCATCACAACATTCAGCAGAGAACCACACCTGCATAGTGCTTCATCTCTCTCCCCTCCCAAAACACATTCCTTTCTTTCCTTTTAATTCACACACACGTCAGTCTCTTCTCACAAGGCAATCACTTGCAAAAGCAGTAACTCCTTTCTCACTTCACATTGCACATATTTTTCTACATTGATCACCTCTTCATTCTCTATCTTGCTTCTTCTCCACTTCTCATCATGTGCACTACTTATACAGATCTCCAGTGACCTTTTCAACAGACAGCGAATGGCTCATCCTCTCTGCTGCTCAAGATCATGCAGAATACTAGGGCAAAGAGTGGTAGAGCTTCCAACATCAGATTTGGTCACAGCTCAACCAATATCACCAAACTGGATTAAATATTGCAAGGAACAAAAACAAACCGCTGGAAGTGCTCAGCAATCAGTAATTGTGAAGGGATCGGATAAGTTAATGTCTTGGACATAAACTGATCTTGCCTAATCTGCTGAAAGTTTCAATTTTATGTATTATTTCAGATTTCCAACACCTGTAGTTCTTGCTTAACTGTTATGAAACTTATTGTGCGTAAATAGCTGCCAAATTTGCAAAACTAGCACCTTAGAATATTTTTTCATTTGAAAGGTTTCATATAAATCCAAGCAATTGCTGGATTACAATTAAGAATTATTCACAGATGGCCCAAAGACCTAAAAAGTTAATTTTTTTTCCCTCAATTTTATTAGAAATTTTCTTTGCTATTGTAAGCTTATAGTATACAAAACAGAAATCATGACATTCTTGAAAAAAAATGAACAGTTCTGAATAAAGGACAAAGCTGGCACAAACATGATCAGTTAAAGGATCTTCTGCCAAGCTGTAAAGTTTTATGTGGTAAAGATAAATCTAGGTTTACTCTTCTGCCCAGAGCTTGGCACTGTGGAGGCATCCATACCACTGATGCAAGAGCCCAGAGGACAAGCCATGCTAAATTTAATAATGAATAATAAAAGAATGGCTATCAGTGATCACAATCTAATCAAACTCAATGTTAGGTTTGAAAGAAGAAACAACACTGTTACTGTGATAGTGAACTGGTCGAAATTATCAGATAAAACAAGAAATGAACAGTGGGATCAGGTCAAGAGTATTTAGCTCAATTCAGAACCAAATGAATCAGAAAGAAGCGACTAAGCATTCAAAATTTGAGCTGTTTAGAGTCAACATGCATTTGCAAAGGATAGGAATTATCTAACACACCTAACTGAATTTTTGAGGGAATATTTGCAGGAACATCTTTGGATGTGGCCACCCACAAAATATTCATGAAGTTTTCGCTTAAGTGACTGTTTGCAAATTAAAACTCATGGAATTGGGCACAAATCATTGATCCCATTGAGGAGTTGGTTAGCCAGTAGAGGATGGAGTAGGAATAACAAGTCTGTACTTAAATGACAAAGTATCCCACCATGATCTTTACTGAAGCCTCAACTATTCACTATATATTAACGGCTTAGGTAATAATAGTGAGCCATGCATTCAAGTTTGCTAATGCCACAAAGAATAGTAACTGGCATAAACACACAGAAAATACATAAAAATACAGAAACACTGCTAAGTTTAGGCAAAGCTGCAGCAGACTGATTTCAATGCAGATTTGGAATAGAAAGAAAGTGGAGAAAAGCTAGGAATAATGGCACTCAAAGAAACTTGAGGGTCCATATATGCTGATCACTAAAATATAATAGGTTAAAAAGGCTTGTGGAATGTCAGTCTTTATAATTAGAGGGTATAATAAGAAAGGGAAAAAAGTTGAAACAGCTACACAAAGCCTTGACTACGGTCTGGAACAAAAGGAGAGTCTCAAAAATCAGAGCCAGGCCATTCAAGAGTGAAGTTAGAAAACTTCAAAAGAGTTTGGCATTCTCTTCCATCAAGAGCCGTTGATGCTAGCTCAATTAATAATTTTAAATCTAAGACTGACAAATATTTCAACTATACCCACTTCACACCTGTTTGTGAAAGGGATCCTAAAATGAGCTTACATGTTCAAGGAACTCCATATCTGTTTCAGGTGACCATTCAGGTTATCTAAATAACGTGTTTAATGTAGTTGGCAGAGAGACCCATTGATAATGGAGATTGGTCCCATGCCATCCCACTGCTAAGTTTTATATGTGAAAACAGGTGCAATGCTTACTAATATCTACCCCCATTATTGTATTCTATTCTAATGCAGCTAAATAAAAGGCAAACTTGAGTAAACTGGAACTTATGAACAAAATCTAAGAATGCTTCCAAATCTGATTTTTAAAAAGTAACGACTAAGCATAGCATAATAGCAATGCTATCTCTTAAATTTACAGTAAAGTGATCTAGCACCAGTATTAAACCACTATCAGATAAGTAGGCAATGCTGACTGTGGCATTAAACAAGTCACAAGGGTGTGAACCACAACAAGATATGTAAATATAAAACTGAAAAAAAAAGCGAGACTGGCTGGCAACAAGCAGCAGCAAAATGTCTCCCAACTGGCTATACAGAAAGATTTTTATCTTCGTCTGTCTTTAGCATGTGTTAGTTGGCTGTGACATTACAATTGCTGAATAAGCTTAAGTTCCCTTAAGAAGCAATTGGAAGGCAAAATGGTTGCCAGATCTTATCTATAGTGAAGCCAAAACATTTTCGTTGTGGCTTGCACAAGGAATTCATTATTAATAAATTAAGTAAATGCTTAAATTTCACTTGACTAGAATGCTGACAAACAAGAGGACACAAACAATTTTTTCACACTTGTATATGCAAACATTAGCTTACAGGCTTATGGTAATATTCTTACAGTAACAAATTTGAAAAATTGCAATTTTTTACCCTCCATTAATTTGACATAGTATTTTGAAAAACATCACATGGAAGAGAACTTTTTTAACCTTTTGACCAAACACCAAAGAGTGACACAATATGTCAATGGAAGGCTGATGAGTTACCTTTTATTAACTTCTCATGTGCTCTTTTTGCTTCCACTTCCCCTCTGAACTTTCTATATTCAACCTGGTTGCACTTGCATCATCAACGTGGTATGAGTTACATGCACCCCTTTCATGTTTCACCTTACCCTTCTTTCATCCAGGAAGCTTTGGCTTTGCCCATCTTACCTTTTTTCCTCATAGGAATGAGCCTCCAATGTTCCTGAAATATCTCCTCTACAAAAGGCAGCCCCATTGTTCTAATCTTTGATTTCAATTACTGTTCTTACCACACTGAAATAGGCTCATCCCCAATTAACTATTATCCTGAAATAGAACATAGAACATTACAGCGCAGAACAGGCCCTTCAGCCCACGATGTTGCGCCGACCAATTAAAAAGCAATGACCCTCTAACCTAAACCAATCCCTTTCCATCCATAAACCTATCCACGGATCTCTTAAACGCCCCCAAACTAGGCGCATTTACAACTGCAGCAGGCAGGGCATTCCAATCCCTCACCACCCTCTGGGTAAAGAACCTACCTCTGACATCCGTCCTAAAACTACCACCCCTATGCTCTGTGCTTAGCTATAACTAACATAAACCTTATGATAATTGTGATCACTGACCCCTAAATGATCTTCCAGTGCCACATGATCTTTCTGACCCACTCCATTCCCCAGGACTAGATCCAACAATGTTTCCTTCCTCAGTGGGCTGGAAACACACTGCTCCAGAAAATTCTCTTGAGCACACTTAAAAGAATTCTTACTTCCTTTGCCCTTTACACTATTATCCCAGTCTATATGAAGATAACTGGTCTATAGTTTTGTACCTTTTGTAATATTTTTTCCCCAAAATTTGCTTCTCTCATACTAATTGGTGGACTATATAATACACACAGTAAGGAAATGACACCTCTGGTGTTCCTTAGCTGCAACCAAATAGATTATGTTCACCTGTCAGAACAGCTTGTTTCTCTTTTGAATATCAAACTTGCGGCTCAGTGGGCAGCACTCTTGCCTCTGAGTCATTAAGACCCATCCCAGAGCTTGAATACAAAAATGAAAGCGAACACTCCAGCCTAGTACAGTATTTAAGGAGCGCTGCACAATCAGAAGTGCCATATCCCAGGTTAAACATTAAATCAAGGGCCTATCTGCCTGCTCAAGTGGATGTAAAAGAGCCCACAATATTATTTTGAAGGAGTGCAGGAGTGCCCTGACCAATATTTATCCATCAATATCAGACAAAAAAAAAGATGGTCTTATTAGATTGCTGCTTGTGGAAGTTTGCTGTGTATATATATTGGCTGCTATGTTTCCTTCTTTGATCCAAATGACTACATTTGAAAAGTACTTAATTGGCTTAATTGATTTAAGACTTTAAGGTAGTCAGGAAAAATACAGTATAAATGCAAGTCTTTGCTCCTTTTCTCATTAAAACTTGCCACCCATTTTGTTTTCATTCCACATCTTTTCTGAACACTCATTATCCATAATTTTTTGGTACTCAGTCCTGACATTTTTGAACCAAATTTCAGTTATTGCCACATCATATTATCAACTGTCACCCCGAATCTGCAGAATGCTAACTTTACTTACCACGTTCCAATTTTCTCTCCCGAATGCCTCAACTCTTCACTGTGGTGCAGCTACAAAAGCAATGTACCCTCTCTCCATTGTACATATGTAGCTACTGATAATAATTGGTGGGGATGGAGAAGGTTCAAACAGAAGTGTTTCAAATTCTAGGTAGACTTTGAGGAGAATTACTAAAAGCAGCAGAAAATAGTTGCTATGAATACACAGTGGTTTAATTGTTTTTATGAGAGCCAAATTATTTTAATAGGCGGGGGTTAAAGAGGTGAGTAACTGTACAGAAAAACAACAGGCTCACATAAAGCATGGGATGTGTTCTTGTATTTACCCAGTGGGCTAATGACAATTATAGATATGAAGCTATTGTTCATTGTCTTGGGTTTCATCATCAGCAATGAAACAAAGATGTTTGTCTCTGACCTCCACAAAAGATGCAAGGCCTATACAGTGAAACTAATAAAGGGGAAAGTTCTGTGATTCCTGTCATTTGAGGGGACACTAAAAGTGATCCCTCTGGGAAAGTGTAGCATCACTGACAGCACCTTTTCTATTTATGTTTTTCTGCATATGTGCAGACTTCAGAAGTTGTCATCAGTTTCAAAGTAGTGACCACATGAATTTTAGTTTTAAACAATGTTACAACCCTGTAGAGTTGGATACTATTTGAGAGGAGAGTCAGACTTCCAGTGGGTGACTGAAGGATTGCACGACAAGATTTAAAGTTTTAAGACTTTTATTGCAAGACACAAACTATAAACAAAATTGACCAAACACTATTTGAGTGACCAACATATCACAAACTCCAGAAAAGATTCCCACTTAATATTTTAAACATGGTCTTCTCCACTATAGTACATTGTTGTGTCACTAGGTAAACACTTAATTCTCCAAGAACCAGCCCAAAATTATCCTCAGCTCCTTTTTTTTAAAATGGATAACTTATAGTCCCAAATTGATTTTCACAATGAAGTATGAATTGGAGGTCCCTTCCTTTTGCCAAAGCTAGTTGGATTTTCCAACTTTGTTTAAACCTTCACAAACCTCAAGACAAGTATAAGCTCCCGTCCACAGCTACTTCTCCGTTCTCTCTCACTCTCTTAGATTCTTGCAGACTGACCCAGTCTGTAAAGTTCAGTGAAACTTTAGGAAAAAATTGGAACCCAATCTTACAATGGCTACCTACGAACTCATCTCCTCTTAAAATTCATCTTAATAGTAAATGAGCCCGATATCCAGGTAGAAACATTAAGTAGTAATCGTCAAGGCACTTAAGTCCATCCAGCCCCTCACCTTAACTTTTAAAAACCAAGTCACCCAACATTGTCAGCCAAAGTTCAGAACAGATCACATGACCCTATTCTTTCCTCTCAAAAGTCTGGATATGTCTCCTTCCAGCTACCAGATCATTTTGATTTAAAATATTTCAGAATAGATATTTTATAGAAATTAATTTTATTTCAATTCTTTTCCTTCCTGGATGTTTTGAACTAGTATATAGTGCGTGGTAGAGGTAGGTTTAAATTAAAACATTCAAAAGGGAACTACTGTTGATCTGAAAAAGAAAAATGTGCAGGTTACAAGATCTAATCAGAAGAAAAGCCCTAAGTGAATTGCTCATTCTGAAAGCCAGGGCAGACACAATGGGCTGAATGGCCTTCTCCAACACTGTAACTCTGAGATTCTGAGGTCACAGAATCCTTATAGTGCAGAAGGTGGCCATCCAATCCATCAATTCTGCACCATTCACATTCTCACCCAGGCTCTATTCCCATAACCCCGCATACTTACCCTGCTAATCCCCTGACACTAGGGTCAATTTAGCTTGGCCAATCAATCTAACCCACACATCCTTGGACTGAGGAAGGAACTGGAGCACCTGGAGGAAACCCACACAGATATGGGGAGAATGTGCAAATTCGACACAGACAATGGCCCGAGGCCAGAATTAAATCTGTGTCCCTGGCACTGAGAGGCAACTGTGCCTTCCTGTCACCCCTCAGTGATATTTCATTCAAGTAAGAGGATTGTGGTTGAACATAAGAACATAAGAACATAAGAAATAGGAGCAGGAGTACGCCATCCAGCCCTTCGAGCCTGCCCCGCCATTCAATAAGATCATGGCTGATCTGTCGCTGCTCAGTTCCACTTTCCCGCCCTCTCCCCATAACTCTTAATCCCCTCTCCTATCAAAAACCCATCAACCTGCGTCTTAAAAATATTTAGCGAGGCAGCCTCCACCACTTCAACGGGCAGAGAATTCCAGAGATTCACCACCCTTTGAGTGAAGAAGTTCCTCCTCAACTCCGTTCTAAACCGCCCCCCTTTTATCTTGAGGCTGTGCCCCCTAGTCCTATTGTCTTTTTTGAGCGGGAAGAGTCTTTCCACCTCTATCCTATCCATCCCATTCATCATCTTATACGTCTCAATGAGATCTCCTCTCATTCTTCTAAACTCTAACGAGTACAAGCCCAGTTTATTCAGCCTCTCCTCATAGCTCAACCCCCTCAACTCCGGTATCAGTCTAGTAAACCTCCTCTGCACTCCCTCCAAGGCCAAAATATCTTTGCGCAGGTGCGGCGCCCAAAAATGCACACAGTACTCCAGTTGCGGCCTCACCAATGCCCTATACAGCTGCAGCAAGACCTCCCTACTTTTATATTCAATCCCCCTCGCTATGAAGGCCAGCATCCCATTCGCCTTCCTGACCACCTGCTGCACCTGCAAGCTGGGTTTTTGCGACTCATGCACAAGGACCCCGAGGTCCCTCTGCACCATAAGTAATAGTCCTTCCTACCATTCTTCCTACCAAAGTGGACCACCTCACACTTGCCAACATTAAATTCCATTTGCCATTTCCTGGCCCATTCACCCAGCCTATCTAGATCCTTCTGCAGACTCTCCACACCCTCCGCACAATTTGCCGTTCCCCCAATCTTGGTGTCATCAGCAAATTTCGACACTCTACACTCGGTTCCCTCCTCCAGATCATCTATATAAATGGTAAAAAGCTGAGGCCCCAGCACCGACCCCTGGGGCACTCCACTAGTCACCATCCGCCAATCCGAATAGCACCCGTTGACCCCCACTCTCTGCCTCCTATTTGACAACCAATCCTCTATCCACGCTAACACCCTACCCCCAACTCCATGTCCCTCGACCTTCTGCAATAGCCTCTTGTGAGGCACTTTGTCAAACGCCTTCTGAAAATCTAGAAAGATCACATCCACCGGCTCTCCTCTATCCACCGCCCTAGACACATCCTCATAGAACTCCAGTAAATTAGTCAGACACGACTTCCCTTTAATGAAACCGTGCTGCGTCTTCTCTATCAAGCAATTCCCTTCAAGATGCCTCGCAATTTCCTCCTTAATGACAGATTCTAACATTTTACCTACCACAGACGTTAAACTAACCGGCCTATAATTCCCCGCCTTTTGCCTGGCACCCTTCTTAAACAACGGCGTAACATTAGCCGTTTTCCAATCATCCGGCACTTCCCCGGAATCCAGCGACGTTTGGAAAATAACCACCAAGGCATCCACTATCACCTCCGCCATTTCTTTCAGAACCCTCGGATGCATTCCATCCGGTCCTGGGGACTTGTCCACAATCAGCCCCTCCAGTCTGTCGAGCACCGCCTTTCTAGTAACAGTAATGTCATTAAGACCCTCCAATCCTACCACCTTTCCATCGCTAACACCCGGCAAATTATTCACGTCCTCCTCCGTGAAGACAGAAACAAAAAAGTTATTCAATACCTTAGCCATATCCCCATCCCCTACCACTAGGTCCCCTTTCTCATCCTCTAAAGGACCAACATTCACCCTAGCCAGCCTCTTCCTTTTTATATATTTATAAAAACTCTTGCTATCCTTTTTTATATTAAGCACTAGCCCAGCTTCATAGTTTCTCCTACCCTTCCTTATCAACTTCTTTGTCAATCTTTGTTGACATTTAAACCTCTCCCAATCCTCTTCTCGCCCACTACTCTTAGCTACTCTAAATTCCTCCGCTTTTAGTTTAACACTTTCCTTCACCTCCTTCGTTATCCACGGCTTATTTCCTCTCCTCCTACTATCCTTTTTGACCATCGGAATAAATTTCCGTTGAGCACCAAGAAAGATCTCCTTAAAGATCCTCCACTGTTCCTCAACAGACCCTCCCTCCAACGTGCTCTCCCAGTCCACATTCGCCAATTCTTCTCTCATCCTACCGTATTCCCCTCTATTCAAACAAAGGACGCGTGTCCGGGAACCCACTTTCTCCTCCTCCATCTGCACCAGAAACTCCACCATACAATGATCACTCTCCCCAAGAGGATCCTTCACCACAAGGTCCTTAATTCTACCCGCTTCATTACATAGCACCAGATCCAAGATAGCTCGCTCCCTCGTCGGCTCCAACACACACTGTTCGAGGAAACTATCCCGGCAGCATTCCAAGAACTCTTCCTCGAGCCCCCCACGTCCAACATGGGTCGACCAATCAATATGCAGATTGAAATCCCCCATAACTACGGCCGTCCCATTCCTGCACGCCGCACTTATTTGCGTGTTAACAGCCCTCCCCATCTCCAGATCATTATTCGGGGGCCTATAGACGACACCCACCAGCGTCTTCCTTCCTTTGCTGTTCCTAATCTCCACCCACAACGATTCCACCCTCTGCTCCTTGGCTCCAATATCATCCCTTGCTACCACCGTGATGCTATCCTTAATCAGCAGAGCTACGCCCCCCCTTTTTCCCTCCTGCCTATCCTTCCTAAACACTTGATAGCCCTGTACATTCAGCTCCCAGTCCTTGTCACCCTGCAGCCACGTCTCTGTAATGGCCACCAGATCGTATCCATTTGTGTCGATCTGCGCCATCAGCTCATCCACTTTATTCCGAATGCTTCGTGCATTCAGATAAAGCGCTTTCACCCCAGCCTTCACCTGGACCCTATTTGCCGCAACGCCACCAACTATACTCACGTCCCCTACTCCCTCTATTATTGGGACATCCTCGGCCTCTTCCCTTACATGTACACTCTCCTTAACTTTAGACCTCGTAAGGTCACCTACCCTCGCACCCTCCCCCCCCTAATTAGTTTAAAGCCCTGTTTACAGTCCTCTTTACTCGATTCACCAGCACTCTGGTCCCAGCACGGTTCAGACCAACCCCATCCCGCCCGAACAGGTCCCACCTACCCCAATACTGGTGCCAATGCCCCATAAATTCAAACCCATTCCTCCCACACCAATCCCTGAGCCACCCATTCACTTCCTTAATCCTGTCAACCCTACGCCCATCTGCACACGGTTCAGGTAGTAGCCCAGAAATAACCACCTTGTCGGTTCTACTTTTTAATTCCATTCCCAGCTTTTCATACTCCCTCCCCAGATCCTCAGTCTGCATTTTGCTTACGTCGCCGGCACCTACATGAACCACAACAACCGGATTCTCACCCTCCCACTCCAGATTCCTCTGCAGCCCAGCTGCGACATCCTGGACCCGAGCACCAGGCAGACAACACACCCTCTGTGCACTTTGTCATTGTGACAAAGGACAGTGTCAATACCCTTCACCCCACTATCCCCAATAACTACTATGTTCCTTTTCCCTTTCTCTTTGCCTATGTCCTGCTGCAGCACTGTACCGTGTGCAGTTTGCTCACCAACCTCACCTGCCTTGTTCTCGTCCAGACTGGAAGCAAGAACCTCAAACCTGTTATGCAGATTAAGAGGCTGAGGCCTCCGCTCCTCACCCCCCTTCCTCCCCCCAGCAGCCCCCTCGTGTCCCTGACCCTTAGAGTTAGCCAGTCTAGGGGGGGGTGGATGTCACTTGCACCCCATTGACAATGGCACCCTCTCTCCCCTTGATGAGCCTCAGTGTCTGTAGCTCAGAGGCCAGCTCATTTACCCTGAGCTGGAGCTCCTCCAGCAACCTGCACTTACTGCAGACATGGTCACTGTTGTTGAGATCAATGATTTCAGATCCAGGACATCAAAGAAAGAGTCCCTTAGGGTAGTGTCCTTGGCCCAAAGATTTTCAGCTGATTAACTGGCATTCTCTCCAATATAAATATCAAAAGTGTATGCTAATAATTGCAGTGTTCAGTACTATTTGCAACTCCTCAGATAGTGAAGCAATCATGCCTTCATGCAGCAAGACCTACACAACCTTCAGGCTTGGGCTGAAGTGGCAAATAATATTCAAGCCACATCAGTGTTAGGCAATGACCATCTCCAAAGACATAACTTAACCATCTCTTCTTGACATTCAATGCAATACCATTGTTTCCCCTCTCACAATCAATATCCTGGATTGGACAAGCCATACAACACAGGTCAGGGCTTGGGAATTCAACTGAGTAACTCGCCTCCTGAATCCCCAAAACTTCAATAACATTTAAGCTCGACACCATCCAGGTTAAAGCAGCCCACTTGATTGCCAATCCTTCAACCTCCTTAAACACCACTCCTGCATAGTGACAGCACAGTGTACCATCTACAGTATGCAATGCAGCAAATGTCAAGGCTCCAGCACCAGTATCCTCCATACTCATAGCTGTTACCATCATAGCCAAGAGCAGACGACACATGGGGACACCACTAGCTGGAAATTCCTTTTCAAGTCATACATTACTCTGACTAGTAACTATATCATTATTCCTTCACTGTTGTTCTTCCTGAACAGTATTGAGGACGATCTTACTATGTGGATCATGGCATTTCAAGAAGACTGCTCACCACCATCTTCGCAGAGGCAATTAGTGGTGAGTAACAAACATTGGCCTTGCCAGCAATCACATCCCATGATCGAATTTTTTAAAAAGCAACCGTAACCCTATTGCATAATCTCAGTTGTGTCGTTCAATTACACCAGCCAAGTCTAATCTCATCCAGCACCTATACATCTGCACTTCCAGCTGGGGTTGGTCAGGACTGACATCAGGAGCTAGAAAGTCAGGCATGCCAAATTCACCTGTAGCCTGGCTGCGGTCAAGTAACAGAGTACAGACCCAATATTTTTCTGGGCCTATTTGGCTTAGTTCAGTTCCTGAAGTTACTGTTACAATTTGTTTAAGCTTACAAAAAAATTGTAATTTTGTATAATTATATTTTTCCAAATTGTCAACTGATTGATGGTTTCACAGGATGTGATGAAGATGTTCATTCCAATTTCAGTGGCTAGACACCACAGCCAGTGGATATCCATCAGCTTCAACTCCTGTAGCCTGACCAATTCCTTACTAATTGAACATACAATGTTCAAAGCTTTTCCAAATAATATTTTATCATTAATACTGGCCTGTTCCTTGTTAAATTCATCTGTAGTGTAAAATTACATAAAATCATAAATACACATTGGGAATAGACACAGTTACAATACTAGACCAATAACTCAGAGGTTTGTGCTCACTTATTTGCTAATAACTATAGCAAAAATATTTGGAATAATCTTCATAATAAATTATGAAATTAGAACTGAATTTTGTGGGCTGGCATTTGAAAACTGCCCAAGAAAGTTGGCAGATTGTTGCAAAAACCCAACTATTTCACTAATGTCATTTGCAGAAATATGCATCCACTACAACCAACGCCAACATATGTTGCCCATCTCCAAGTTGCCTTGAACTGTCTAGCAGGTGCAGCATGTAATAAAAAAAAAGTAAATGGAATATTGGCATCTATTGCAAAGGGACTGGAATATAAGAGTAGAGAAGTGCTGTTACAACTGAATAGGGTGTTGGGGAGACCACATCTGGAGTACTGTGTTTGGTTTTGGTCTCCTTGTTTGAGGAAAAGCGTGGTGGCACTGGAGGCAGCTCAGAGGAGGTTCACCAGCAATTCTGGGGATGAAACGGTTCATAGAACCACAGAAGGCTACAGTGCAGAAGTGGCCCTTCAGCCCATCGAATCTGCACCAACGCATGAAGTACCCCAACCTGCCACCTAATCCCACTAGCCAGCACTTGGCCCATAGCCTTGAATGTTATGGTGTGCCAAGTACTCATCCAGGTACTTTTACCCTTCCAGGCAGCACATTCCAAACTGTCACAGCCCTCTAAGTAAAAAGGTTTTTCCTCAAATCCCCCTAAATCTCCCACCCCTCACTTTTAACTAGTGTCCCCTCATAACTGACCCTTCAAGTAAGGGGAATAGCTGCTCCCTATCCACCCTGTCCATGCCCCTCATAATCTTTAACACTTCAATCAGGTCACCCCTCAGTCTTCCCTGCTCCAACGAAAATAACCCAAGCCTATCCAACTTCTCTTCATAAGTTAAATGTTCCATCCCAGGCAGCATCCTGGCAAATCTCTTCTGCACCCCCTCCAGTGCATTCACATCCTTCCTAATAACATGGCGACCAGAACTGCACACAGTACTCCAGCGGTGGCCGAATCAAAGTTCTATACAACTCCATGACCTTTCTGCTTTGTAATCTACACCCTGATTGATAAAAGCGAGTGTGCCATATGCCTTTTTCACCAACCTATTTACTTGCCTTCAGAGATCTATGGACAAATACGCCAAAGTCCCTTTGCTCTTCGGAACTTCCCAGTGTCAGACCTTCCATAGTATACTTCCTTGTCAAATTACTCCTTCCAAAGTGCATCAACTCACACTTTTCGGGGTTAAGTTCCATCTGCCACTTACCCATTTGACCATATCGTCTTCATCTTCTTGTAACCCAAGACACTCAACCTCACTGTTAACCACTTGGCTAATCTTTGTGTCATAGGCAAACTTATTGATCCTACCCACACATAGTCATCTATGTTATTTATATAAATAACAAACAATAGGAGGCCCAGCATGGATCCCTGTAGTACGCCACTGGTTACTGGCCTTCAGTCACAAAAGCAGCCATCTGTCACCACCCTCTGTCTCCTACCGCTAAGCCAATTAGATCTTGTCAGATCACCCTGTATCCCAAGTGCATTAGCCTTCTTGCCTGATTTCCCATATAGGACTTCTTCAAAGGCTTTGCTGAAATCCATGTAAACTATATCAACCACACTATCCTCATCCACACACTTGGTTACACGCTCAAAAAATTCAATTAAATTTGTTAGGCATGACCTCCCTCTGACAAACCCATGCTGACTATCCCTGATCAAACCTTGCCTCTCCAAATAAATTCTCTCCTTAGAATCTTCTCCAGTAGTTTCCAACCACAGACATGAGACTCATTGGTCAGTAGTTTCTTGGCTTGTTCCTACAACATTTCTTAAATAGTGGAATAACATTAGCTATTTTTCAGTCCTCTGGCACCTTGCCGGTGGCCAGAGAGGAATTAAAAATTTGGGTCAGAGCCTTGCCTCCCACAACATCCTGGGACACAATTCATCCAGATCTGGAGGTCTGTCCACTTTTAAGCCCGCCAATACCTTGTCACTCCCTATGATAATTTTCTCTAGAGCCTCACAGTCTCTCTTCGCGAGTTCCATAACTACCTCCTCATTCTCATGGGTGAAGACAGATGTGAAATATGTCCTCTGCCTCCACCCACAGGTTTCCCCCTTGGTCCCTACTCTTTCCCTGGTTACTCTCTTCCCATTGATATACTTACAGAATATCTTAGGATTTTCCCTACTTTCACCAGCCAGAGCTTTCTCATATCCACTCTTTGCTCTCCTAATTGATTTCTTAAGCTCCATTCTGCACTTTCTGTACTTCACTAATGCTTCTGCAGACTTACTCCCCTTATACTTGTTAACAGCCTCTCTTTTCCTTCTCATTGTATCCTGAGTGTCTCTGGTCATCCATGGTTCTCTGGGTTTGTTACACCTTCCTATTATCTTACAGGGAACATATTGGACCTGTACCCTCCCCATTTCATCTTTGGGCAGCCCCCCCACTGCTCTTCTGTAGATCTCTGCACAAGCAACTTGTTTCAGTCGACCTTGGCCAGATCCTGCCTAATTTTGTTAAAATCTACTCTCCCCAATCCAAAGTCTTTTTCTGCAACTTGTCAATTTCTTGTCCATAACAATTTGAATTGAACCATGTTGTGGTTGCTATCACCAAAATCCTCCCCCCCACCAACACATCAACCACCTGTCCAGCTTCATTCCCCAGAATTAGCGCCTTCCCTTGTTGGATCCTCTACATATTGACCTAATAAGTTTTCCCATATACATTTCAAAAACTCTACTCCATCTAAGCCCTTAACATGCTGGCTATTCCACTGACAGAATGATATTGGGAATATCATTCCCAATTAATATTGGGAAAGTTGAAATCAACTAATATTGATAATAGTCTTATTATTTTTACACTCCTCTTCGAATTGCACACATATTTGCTCTTCAATTTCCCGCTGACTATCTGCAGGTCTATAATAAACACCTAGCAACCTAGCTGTCCTTTTTTATATTCCTAAGCTCTACCCACAAAGCTTCATTTGATGCCCCCTCCAAGATATCATCTTTCCTTACTGCAGTAACTGCCTCCTTAACTCATAAAGCAATGCCTCCACTTTGTCACCTGATTCAGGACATTGAGCTGCCAATCTTGCCCCTCACTCAACCACGCCTCTGTTATGGCTATTTTTTCATAATTACATGTCAATCCTCACCCTTAACTCATCCATTTTACCATCAATACTCCTGGTATTAAATTAGAGGCCTTCCAGCCTTGTCTTACTCCCTTGAAACTTACTCCCACTGCATTCCTTCTGACCTGATTGCTTTTACATGTTATACTGTGTTTCTATTCTGCTAACAGTCTGGATCCCCTCCCCATGCCAAAATAGTTTAAACTCTTCCTAACAGCACTAGCAAACCCACCAGCAAGGATGTTAGGTTGACTATGAGGAAAGATTTAACAGTTCGGGCTTAGCTCACTGTAGTTTAGAAGGATGAAAGGGAATCCGATTGAGGTATACAAAAAAAGGATTGATGAAGTAAACATAGACCAAATGTTTCCTCTTATAGGACAATCTCAAACAAGAGGTCACAAGTATAAGCTGAGAGGCAGTAGATTTAAAACTGAGATGAGGAGGAACTTTTCTCACAGAGGGTGGTGAATTTGTGGGTCTCACTGCCCTATAGTGTGGTGAAATCTGAAATCGTTGAATGGTTTCAAGGAGGAAATAGATCTATTTCTAATTAAAAAGGGATAAAGGA
This sequence comes from Carcharhinus amblyrhynchos, assembly GCF_965287045.1. Taxonomy (NCBI): domain Eukaryota; kingdom Metazoa; phylum Chordata; class Chondrichthyes; order Carcharhiniformes; family Carcharhinidae; genus Carcharhinus; species Carcharhinus amblyrhynchos. The sequence goes on from NC_137348.1 coordinate 12,046,498, forward strand.
ATATGGGAAACATGTGGATTTGGGACCAGAGACTGATCAGCCTTTATCTGATTGAATGGTGGAGCATGCTCGAAGGGCTGAATTTGCCTACTTCTGCTCCTAGTTCCTATGTAGTTTGCTTGGCCATTTCAGAGAACAGTTAAGATCTTCTAGGTCCACATTACTGTGGACCTAGAAGATCAGACTGGATAAGGATGGCAGATTTCCTTCCCGAAAGGACATTAGTGAACCAAATGAATTTATACACATGGTCACCATGGACTAGCTTACAATTCCAGATTTTATTAACTGAATTTAAATTCTACCAGCTGCTATACTGTGACTTGAAACTGTGGCCCCAGAAGATTAGCCTGTGTCTTTGAATCTCCCTCAGATGTTACTAATGATCTAGCAAGCCCAAGAAAGCAGTTAATGAAGTGCAACCATACTTCAAAGACGACTGGGCATCGACAATAAACGTAGCATTGACAAAAAAAATGTTGAGCACCTGAAAAGTTACCAATTGACAGGAAGATTTACTGATTGTTGGAAGTCCTTTCATGGCGCATGTTAGATAAAACAATTTTCAATATGTATCATGTTTAAAACAGACAGGGCCTCAGTTTAATACCTAATCTAAAAGTCAAACTTCAATTAATGCAACATTCTTTCAGGTATTACACTGATGTACAGCCTCGATTATGTGCTCAAATTTCTGGCATGGGGCTTCAGCCCACAATCACCTGACTCAGTGAGAGCACTACCCAAGAAATGGCTGAATACTTATCTACAAAACAAGGAGAATTTTAAGTTCATTACTGACATTAAAGCTTTCCTCTGGTTCAAGATTCAGAAAATGGTGTTGCAATGCAAAGTTCTGCAGCAAAGGTCATAAAATGGCACAGAAAACTGCAACGTCCTTGAACTATATTACGTTTTGAATCTGGAAGAGTATTTTCAACTAATCACACTAAAAGAAAATAAAAAGCAGCCCAACAAAAAGAATGATCTATTTAATACATCAATACATTTAAAGTTTAACCATATTTTGATATCTAGCCCATCTGCAACAAATTAATTTTCCATCAATGAAAGGATAGCATTGTAGAGGGCACTGCAATATAAAAATTTTATACCATCTCTGGTTCCTTAACTGTAAAAGTAAAAAATCTATCTTCAAAATTTTTCTGAAATGTCATACATAACATCTGCTTTATATATTTATTTGCTGATTTAAGAAGAACTTTAAATACTGAAAGCTGAAATTTTGGGATGCAATCCCATCAAATCTAATGCCCATTTGCTCTACTGATGACCATGTGTTTGGTATATGTACAGTTAATGAAAATGTTTGCTCAGTGATAAATATTTAACACAAATTTACCCGCTTGTATCTGTGATCCAAAAATGATTATGACTACTGGTAGAATTGCCTGCATGGCTTTATTTTTCCCGATGAATGCTTCTTCTATTCTGTATCTAGGCGTTGATACACCAGAAGCTGTCCTTCGCCAGGTGGAAAAGAAATTTGTTGGAAATTGCACTTAAGAAAATGTCGAAATAGAAGACCTTTGTCCACAAATCCAGCCTTGAAGTTTACTGGAATCTATCAGAAAAACAGAAATGCAATTAACTTATCACTCTATGTTACTTATATGCAGGATGTTTGCATGAAAGTCAATTTATTCAGCTACTTAACTATTCATTCTATCAGTAAAATGTGGAATTCAACTAGCAGGGCCAAAAATAATTTCTTCCAAAGAAATTATACATTTGATTCCATAGAAAAGTTTTTTTTAACATGTAAGGATTATAAACAAATGATTAACATATTCCAGCAAAGTGTTTAAAGAAAAACGTGCAATATATCACATTTCTTCATTTCATACACAAACCCAAAGCAAGATCGCACCAACAACAAATTAATCTAGAAGATTAGCCAAAAGAGAACTCTCTTCTTTCAAAATGTGGTATAAGATCTTTTCCCATACCACTGGAACAGGGTTTAATCTAGGACAGCTCAGGCAATCAATCATCTTAGACTATGTAAACAATTGTGGCTGAACAAATGTGGTTTAAGAACCCAAATTTTCTGAATTGAAAGGCAAGAATTTCACCAACTGAGGCAAAATAATATTACTGCAGCAGAATCTTGTGGTACAAATAAAAGTATGGAATGGCTAATTCTCAGAAACTGTGTTCATGGTCAGAAACTTCAATAATCGTTTTTTGTATTGACTATCAAACACACATGCATATTTCGATGAGTTTGATTTATTATTGCAAATGTATTAACATACGGTGAAAAATATTATTTCTTGCATGCTATACAGACAAAACATACCATTCATAGAGAAGGAAATGAGAGAGTGCAGAACGTAGTGTTACAGTCATAGCTAAGGTGTAGAGAAAGATCAACTTAATGCAAGGTAAGTCCATTCAAAAGTCTGACAGCAGCAGGAAAGAAGCTGTTCTTGAATTGGTTGGTACGTGACCCTAGAATTTTTTTCTCGGCGGAAGAAAGTGGAAGAGAGAATGTCTGGGGTGCGTGGGATCCTTAATTATGCTGGCTGCTTTGCCGAGGCAACGGGAAGTACAGACAGAGTCAATGGCTAAGAGTTCTGCAACAAACTAGAACATCTACCCATCTTCCTTAACTCGAATACCTTAACTTCGTGCACCTACACGAAGTTAAACATTACTTCAAATTATTCAAAGCACATGTCTAACATTTGTTTGGTACAATTAAACACATTACTGCACATGCATTCAACCGATGACAATAAAAGCAGAACAGATTCTCCCGTCATATATAAAGTCGATTCCTTCCTGAATTATTTCGGTTCGTTTGTATAAGAATTCGGTTAGAAATCCGAAGGAGCGATATTGCAACTCATTGTAAATTATTATAAAAATGATTACTTTCACAGTTTGCCACGATTTGCTTGTTCCCTGTAGTCAGGAGGTTGTCGAACACTAACAAATTATCGTCACCTAAAATCTGACAACGTAAAATGCATCTGTACCTGTGTGATCCGTGCGCCAAGTACGCTAACCAAATAACACAACTGCCCCATTGTCAAATCCTATTTCAGTGCGATCTGATCTATAAAATTATTTATATTCCCCAACACTGTAAACGACAAATCCGCATCCCTGACTTCAAACTTTTTCTACAACGAATCGAATAGTTTTGATGGAAGAAGTTCGCTAAATATTTCCCCCAGATCTATTGTAGATACGAATGAACTCTTAATCGAAGTTCCACCCCCCACCACAAAAAAAAAGTACTGGATACTTGAGAGTTTCTGTAACTTCTGCCCTGGAACCATGAGCAAACGCGTTACCTGCAAGTACAATTCAGAACCCCCGTCTTGCGTGCGAAGAACTGGCCCTTTAATTCAACTCCTTCACCTCTGTATAAACTTCTGGTCAAACTTTTTTTTGAGCTGCCCCGAGGAGCGAATGTGGAATGCTCCCCGTCAATCTAGCTGACTGACAGCTGGGTCGACCAATCGGGCGTACATTTCAGCGGATCGGCACCGCCCCTAAGGGAGGCAGCCGCCAATAGGCGCCAAGATAAGGCGGCATCATTGGGAAAAGAATGACGCCACGGCTTGTCCGGTGACAGGAAAACGGAATTCGTGTTCGTGTCAAAAAAACTGTGCGGAAAAAACAAATAAAACCTACCAAAATCCTCCCTTCGACTTTGTCATACTACAGACGCATTTAATTACTTTTTTTAAACAAACAATGCCGCTAACATTGACAATTTTGGGATTGGTCTGTGATTAATTACAAATATCATCTGCGTTATTATTCCGTATTTAAAAGAAACTACGCTATCTAAAACCTCCGTACGAAATAAATGTGAAAAAATCCTTCAGTGTTAACCCAAATTCGATCGCTCCATTGCAAAACAAGTTGTACAAAGAAGGACTTTCCTTACCTCGGAGTCAGGAAGTTCCTCAGTTTCTTCTTTTGATATTCCCCATAAAATAACGGTCCGAAATGGCGGTTTTGACCCTCTGTGTGCTGTGCGTTTCTCCGGTAGGGATGGGGGTTTTCCTGTTCTGTGCCCTGTGAGTAAACTTGTTTTTCTGCTCCGCCGCTTGTCTCGGAGAAGACCAGAGAGGAAAAGAATGTCTCGAGCCGGCGCCGGGAAATCCGATTGGAGGCGCGGCGCGTGGGGACTGGGCGGCGCGGGGAGGCGACCGTTAACCGCGCGTGAGGTGAAAGGAAATGGATCGGGAACAATTGGGGAGGAGAGGGATGATAGGGGGGGGCGAGGGGTGATTGCCGGGGGGGGGTGGGGGAGGCGAGGGGTGATTGCCGGGGGGGGTGGGGGGAGGCGAGGGGTGATTGCCGGGGGGGGGGGGGGAGGCGGGGGGTGATTGCCGGGGGGGGGGAGGCCGGGGGTGATTGCCGGGGGGGGGGGGTGGGAGGCGGGGGTGATTGCCGGGGGGGGGGGGAGGTGGGAGGTGGAGGCGGGGGGGGGGGGAGGCGGAGGCGAAGGGTGATTGGCCGGGGGGGGGGGGGGGGAGGCGGAGGCGAGGGGTGATTGCCGGGGGGGGGGGGGAGGCGGAGGCGAGGGGGTGATTGCCGGGGGGGGGGAGGTGGGAGGTGGAGGGCGAGGGGTGATTGCCGGGGGGGGGGGGGGGGGAGGTGGGAGGTGGAGGCGAGGGGTGATTGCCGGGGGGGGTGGGGGGGGGGAGGTGGGGAGGCGGAGGCGAGGGGTGATTGCCGGGGGGGGGGGGGGGGAGGCGGAGGCGAGGGGTGATTGCCGGGGGGGGGGGGGGGCGAGGGGTGATTGCCGGGGGGGGGGGGGGGGCGAGGGGTGATTGCCGGGGGGGGGGGGGGGGGCGAGGGGTGATTGCTGGGGGGGGTGACGGGGGGCGAGGGGTGACTGGTGGGGGTGACTGGGGGTGGGGGAGGGGTGACTGGGGGGCGTGAGGGGTAACTGGGGGGGCGAGGGGGGGAGGGTGCGCGAGGGGTGACGGGAGGGGTAGGGGTGACTGGGGGATGGAGAGAAGGGTGCGTGAGGGGCGACTGGGGGGGGGGGGGGAAGGGAGGGCGCGGGAGGGGCAGCTGGGGGGTGGGGGGAGGGCGCGGGAGGGGCAGCTGGGGGTGGGGGGGAGGGCATGGGAGGGGTGGCCGGGGGTGGAGGGATATGACGTGGGAGGAGTGGCTGGTGGGGGCGTGGGGATATGACGTGGGTGGAGTGGCTGGTGGGGGCATGGGGATATGACGTGGGTGGAGTGGCTGGTGGGGGCGTGGGATATGACGTGGGTGGAGTGGCTGGTGGGGGCATGGGGATATGACGTGGGTGGAGTGGCTGGTGGGGGCGTGGGATATGACATGGGAGGAATGGCTGGTGGGGGCATGGGTTTGGTGGGAGAGGTGGCGGGGGGGGCACAGGTGGTGGGGGGGGCGGAAACAGGTGGTGCGAGGGGGTGGCCAGCAGGGGTGGTGACTGGGGAGAACGTTGAGGGGTGACGGGGATAATGTGGGAGGGAAATGGGGTATGGGGGGATTGGGGGCTTGGAGGAGAGGGCATGGGGAGGGGGAAGTCGTGGGGTAGGAAGTTAGGTGGGGGTGAAGTTTGGGAGTGGATAGGCATGGGTGGAATGGAGTAGAGATGAGATGAATGAACATAGGGAGTGGAGTGGAGTGGATCGGCCTGGAGGTTAGGGTGAGGGTGCAGGGAAAGGGAGGGCATGTCAAGAGAGGTGGGAGGAGAAGGTGGGGCAAGTAGAGAGAGGGAGCGCACATGGGGAGAAAGTGGGTATTCTGAGGATGGTTTGTAAAATAATGATGAGGTGGACATGAGCAAGAAGGTGAGCATGTGGGTGAGAGGGTAGGATTGTGGGGGAGAGGGTAGACATGGAGATGGAGAAAATTGGGCACGTGAAGGTGGGCATAGGGAGGAGAAAGGTAGGCATGGAGAGGAGAGAGTGGGCCTGGGAGGAGAGTGTGGGGTGGGCATGGAGAGGGTTAGCGTGGGGAAGGAGAGAGGATGGGCTCAGAGGAGAATGTATGAGAGGTGGGCACAGGAGGATAGGGCACAGAGAGTTGGGAGTAAGGATAAGGTGAGCATGGGGAGAAATGTGGGCATGTGGGTGGGGTTATGAGGTTGAGGTTTGGCATTGGGAAAGCATAGGCATTTGGAAGGGTGGACATATGGAGGAAGAAGGTAGGCTTGGGGAAGGGGGCCTGAGAGAGAGGGTGGGCAAGAGATGAGCAGGTGGGAATGAGAAGAGAGGTGGTTATGGGGAAGGTGGGCACTAGAGGAGAGGGTGGGCATGAGGAGGGTGGGGAGTAAGGCAGTGGAAAGGGCTGAGTATGGTCATATTGATGAAAAGGTGTGCTGTGGGGAGAGGGTGGGCATAGGGTGGAGAAGGTAGCAATGGGCACAGAGGGTGGACATGAGTGACAGGGTGTGGAGTGGAGTAGAGGGTGAGCACATGGGAACTGATGAGGAAGCAAGTGAGAACTGGGGAAAGGGTGATAGTCTGCTGAACCTGGCCTGTGAAGACAGTTTGCTAGGTAGAAATACCAAGATATGGAGACATGGTTCATTGCATCTCAAAAGTGCAGCCAATTACATTACACAAACTGTTGAGCACACCAATATTCAGTATCACTGAAGGTATGGTGTCCTAAAATTATGTATTTCTGAAGAAGCTATATTCAAGGCATATATGCCTCTAAAATAAACAATTAAATGAAAGCACATGCCATTGCCTATTCATATCAGAAATTATAGATTGCACAAGGTATACAGAGATTTGACAGGATACAACTCAGGCCCATTTCCCTCGCTGGTTGTCTGATTTATGCAACAACAGTGGCAGAAAATCCTGACTTGTGTATCTCCAGTGAACCTATGAAGATGAGCAAAATATAAAACAATCAAAGTAATTTAATGTTTCACATAGAACATACTTGTGCAAAATGCACACATTCCCAGTTAAATGCTTTTCATTACTTCGTGTCATTGTTCAGGATTCAGGCTGGGGGTGTACATTATTCAATGTAAACAATAAGTCTTGTATGATAAATTACAATATGTTAGAATATAGAGTCACGTAGTGTACAACATAAAAAATCTCAGTATTTCTACTACTGCAGAAATTTTCAAAATTGTTAACAAGTTTACATCAAAAACATCCAGAAGGCTGGACAGTGTTGAAAATGCAGACTCACAGACCTTTTTAAAAAAAACACAGGAAAGTATGAGATCGACTGATAGGAACATGCAGCCAAACAACCTTGGAAATCGGAAGCAGACAAGACTGAAGTCTATCACTGGAAAATCTGTTTGGAGTCACAGTGACATAAAGGGCAAGGTATTAGAAGTGCACAAAGGGCGGTAGTATACTTTAAGAAGAAAGGACTAAATGCTGTCAGTTTATTTTCTGCGTGAATTAATCTAAAAGCTACACCATTATTTTGCCGGACATAGCACCAGATATAAAATATTTCCTTTGTCTCTGTTTTTTTTCTTTTGCTTTGCAGACTGTCTCATCTAGATTTAGCTCTAGTCACAATATGCTCACAAACATATTCACGTTTAACCATGTTCCAAGACTGAATCTGGAGGGTATGGCTGGAGACATGCTTTTTCTCTAAAATTTACTGGTGACCCAAAAATATATTTTATATCTTTAATATGTTGTACTACCCACACTGTTACGTGGAGTATGTGGGATTAGCAGCATCCATACGCGAACCTGTCCTGCTTCAAACATTTTGGATTCTGCACAAGTCATAAGCTAAGTAGAAGGTTGTGGGAACAATTTTGGTATGGGTACTAGTGGAAGAAGAATAACAGCATAGAAAGTTGGAACGATATTTCTTTCACAAGCAGATGCAAGGAACCAACAATATCTTTATAAACATCAGGTTTATATCTGTATGAAAAGAGTTAGAAAACTGAGGTGCTTTAGTCCACAATCACTTTTTCCCTGCAATTTTCTACCTCCTTTCATGAGTGCTCTGCTTGACCTAGATTAGGTATTCATCTTTGGAGTGTGCTTGAACCCATCCCTCTAATTTAAAAGTGAGATTGCTACTGCGGAGCCAAAACTGATATCTTTTGAATTGAAACTGAATACAATTCCAAAAATATTTGGGGCAGAATTCCTCCATTCATAATTAATCCCCATGACAAGGATGTGGGTGGGAAGTTTCCACTACGGAAGTCGGCAGGAAACCACAACATATGGAATGCCATGCCTGGGTGTGGGGTAGAGGTGGATTCTTTAAAAAGTACTTGGATGAGCACTTGGTATGTCACAACATATCTTACTCCATGGGCTAAGTGCTGGCAAATGGGATTAGTTAGGCGTTCGGGTGTTTCTAAACTGTCGGTGCAGACTCCATGGGGCAAAGGGCCTCTTCTGCACTGTATGATTCAATTATCTCTGGTGTAGTTTTATGTCAATTTCCATGATGATGTGTGCCTCGCCATCATACCTGGATGCCATGTTGAAAAAGTGCTCAACAACACTGACGTACCATTAAAGAAAGCATGGACCTCCCGAAGAAAGAGGGTGGACCTCCAGGAACACTTTGAGGCTGGAAGATGAGTCTCCTTGAAAACAATGAAGCTGGAAGATGCACCTGATAAATGATTCCTCACTCACTGCTGTGGTGTTATAGGGTCCAGAGTTGCTGGCAGCCTCAGCCCTGAAGTCTGAAGACAGTCCCAAACCTTCTTCAGGTAAGTCCCAACTTTTGACTCGGACATGGACCAGACGTTGAGCACTGGGGGAAAATTCCAGTTGGACCTTCATTTGCATCCCATTATCAGCATGAAACCCATCTTTGGGCCTCCCGCCAAATTCTACCACTCCCCACCATTGATCCTGCCATTGGGGCAAAGGGCCTCTTCTGCACTGTATGATTCTATGATCTCTGGTGTAGTTATGCAGTGGTGTTCTGTTGGCATAGCTGGGTACCTAAAAGATTGTGTGGAAGCTTGAATGCACTTAGCAAGTCAAAGCAGAGGAATGCTGAAAGGAAAGATTGAAATCTTGGAAGTGAATTCATGGTGAAAGCTTTTGTGTCAAATTCCATGGTTTGATGATGTGTGTCTCGCTATCATATCTGGGAGAATTCCATCCTCGGTGTCAGCCCCACTCCATAAAAACACATAATGTAGACATATATTTCAAGTTAGTACTGTCAGGAAACAAAAGTAGTTTTAGGTAATCCTATATTTGTATTTCTGGATATTATGAACAAGGCACAGATTAAGTGAGTTTAATGTGTGTTTCTGTGTAAGAGAGGGTTAAACTTTAGTTATATTCATGTTGAACAAAGGTGCTAACAAGTGTAAAGAAAGACTAAGTTGTTGTTTTGCAACCAGGGGCCACTTTGATTAGAAATAATTTTTGAGTTTAGTTTTAAGCTGGAGCCAAAGCACATGGAGTCAAGTGCCAGGAGAGGTGGCAACTCTAACAGACACTGCTAGTAGAAGCAGAGAAGCAGAACAATGGAGTAAGACACAGAAAGCAAGCCCTTGAAGCCAAGCAGCAGATAGCGCTACAAATCAAGGAATGAAAAGAGAGGTCCCAGAAAGACTGAAGTTAAAAGGATAAAATGAACTGGAAATTGAATAAAGTACTGCGTACTGAAATTAAATAAGCAGGCAGAGTGAGGCTTCCCATTAAAGAGAGAGCTTAAAGGTGCAGACCTGGTGAAGTTGGTTAGTGAAGAGCCAGATAGCTGAAGTAATCCTACAATTAGTAACCTTAGTACAGCATGTGAAGTAGTGGTGTTCTATTGGCATAGCTGGGTACCTAAAAGATTGTGCGGGAGCTTGAATGAACTTAGCAAGTCAAAGGAGAGATTGAAATCCTGGAAGTGAATCCATGGTGGATGCACCTGAAAGAAAGCAATCTTTGAGAGAAAATACCAAGGTGTATCTTTTTGAGAGTGGAGTTTGAAAACACACATGTGGAAGCCAGAGTTCCAGTGAGACCAGATGGCTTGCAATATGTTGATCATGTGGGGGGATTTGATGAGAAATCCACATAGATTGTATGGTAGCACCTGCCACTTGGTTTCGGAGTTGGGTGTGTTTGACTGTGTTGTGTATTCATGCTTGTCCCTAGTTGGGACAAAGTCCCTTTAACAGTTTGATCATGCAACGTAGTGATAATATCATCAACAGTTGGGATGGCTTACAGTCAGAACTGTAAGAATATCACTTTCCCCAATAAAAGCTTTTGTTTGTTCCATACCTTTGTGTCTGCAGTTTTTCTTTTAAAATACCATAAAGAAAACTGGCAATGAGAGTGGGGTGAATTTTGACTGGAAAACTGCTGAAATCCAGAAAAGTAAGAAAAACCACTAATTAATGCAGCAGCTTTTCAAAAATAAATTATGGAAATAAAAATATTGCTACACCAAAGCTGATGACAGGGGTGCCAAATAACAGCCGCACCCATTGAAAAAATCGGAATTTAAACAAAGATTTTTTAAAAAAAGCATCAAAAAATATTGCTGCCATGTGATCTGTTCAGAACATCCTAGAACAGCGTTCCCTCTACTGTGAGTATCAAGTATTGCAACAATTTGAAAGGAAAACAAAAAGCAAGGTGGCATTAAAAATTGTGGCACATTTGTGCTTAAACAAACCTTCCCATAACAAAAATGACTGGAGCTTTTGGCTCTGATAATTCTGAACCATGGAACTCATAGGGTATGAATAAAATTTTAGCAGTCATTTTAGTTTCAACCTTCCGTAGCATGATGCGGGGAGGCAAACCTTTCAACACCTGTGGAGTCTGATGTAAACAGAAAGATCAGGCTCGAAAATGAATGATGAAATAGTGGAGATACTGCAAGGCCACTTCTCACCAAAATTCTTGGTCATTGCTGAGAGGTTCAGGTACCATAAACGTAATCAGCGAAAAGGTAAATCAATCACAAAATTTGTGGCGACTTTAACAAATTATCTGAATTCTGCGAATTTGGAGATACAATGAATGATACAATTGGAGACAGACTAGTGTATGAGTTAAGAAGTGAAGCCATCTAGAAAAGGTTGTGAACAGAAAGCAATTTAGACCCAAAGAAAGCTTTAGAAGTGGTGCTCTTTATGAAACTAGGAATTAAGGAAGCCCAACAATTAAGCTCGAGCATTGAAGTCCGTAAGGTATCAACTGAGACCCAAACTTAGACATAGATTTGAAATTAGCTCCGATGTGCAAAAACTGGGCACACAGCAGCAGATTGTTGGAGTAAAGATGCAAAATGCAGGCATTATGGTAAAAAGGGGAAGATCAAATGGGCATGTTGGAGAAAGAAACAAGTTTCAAACAAAAATGATCAAAAGCTGATCCAAATAAATCAAATAAATAACAGGAAAATGAACCATTATTTAAATGGTAAAAAATTGCAGCATGCTGCTGTGCAGAGGGACCTAGGTGTCCTTGTGCAAGAATCACAAGGAGTTGGTTTGCAAGTGCAGCAGGGAATTAAGAAGGCAAATGGAATTCTGTCCTTCGTTGCGAGAGGGATGGAGTTTAAAAACAGTGAGGTTATGTTGTAGATGTATAAGGTGCTGGTGAGGCCACACCTGAAGTACTGTGTACAGTTTTGGTCCCCTTGAGAAAGGATATACTGGCACTGAAGGGGGTGCAGAGGAGATTCGCTAGGTTGATTCTGCAGTTGAGAGGGTTGACTGATGAGGAGAGACTGAGTAGACTGGGGGCTATACTCATTGGAATTCAGAAGAATGAGGGGAGATCTTAGAGAAACATATAAGATTATGAAAGGAATGGATAAGATAGCAGGGAAGTTGTTTCCACTGGCAGGTGAAACTAGAACTAGGGAGCGTGGGCTCAAAATAAGGGGGAACAGATTGAGGACTGAGTTGAGGAGGAACTTCTTCCCCCAAAGGATTGTGAATCTGTGGAATTCCCTGCCCAGTAAAGCAGTTGAGGCTACCTCATTGAATATTTTTAAGGCAAGGACAGATAAATTTTTGAACAGTAAAGGAATTAAGGGCTATGGTGAGTGGGTGGGTAAGTGGAGCTGAGTCCATGAAAAGATCAGCCATGATCTTATTGAATGGTGGAGCAGGCTCGAGGGGCCAGATGGTCTACTCCTGCTCCCAGTTCTTACGTTTTTATGTTGTGGAAAACCAAATAGAGGGGAGTGTATCCACATTATACATAAAGGATGGGAGAAAGTACTATAGTCACAGTCAATGAACTTTCACTGCACGTACTGACAGTTGCTGGTGCAACCAGCCATTACTGGGTCACATCTTTGATGACGGACAACGAGTGAAAATGGAGGTGGACAGCGGAGCCAGCACACAAACAAGACCTAAAATGTGAGGGTGAATGCAGTGAGAATGCAACCCTGCGAGAATAGATGCAGGGTCTGATGGAGGCACGCCATAATCTGAAGAAGTTACAGTGGCTGTGCTGTGCCTCTCCAGATTGTGGTGAGCCTCCATCAGAGATGCAGGTAAAGGAGGCCTGGGTGTATAGCCTGGAGGGCAGCAGTTGGCATCTAAGAAGCAGATTGACAGCCTGGAGCAAGAGCTAAAGAGGTTGGAAACTGTTTGAGCAAAGCCAAAGAACTCAATAATGTCCACAGAATGCTAATTCCTCCTTACTCCAGGTAAGATCTAGCCTGGGACTTCCACATTCAACAGTGTAAATGAAAGTTCAAAATGGAATGAACTGCAAAGGAAATACATCCTGGGAGGTAGAGAAGAACAGGCTGACCTCTGAAGTGAAAGGTCTAAAAAAGTAGCCAAGTCAGCCTCCAACTCATACATCGATTGCGGTTGAGACAGCAACTTAACAATGTCCAAATTCAACCAACAACACCAGAGGTAGTGGTCAAAACACAAAAAAAAGGATGTCTCAGGTTTGCCGGCAACCACGCAGGAATCCGTGCCCTTTGGAATGTCTAACTTACTGGCTTCTATGTTTATGAATTGTTTATATTATAATTGTTAATGTTTTATCTGTTTCATTGCAGAAACCATGGATGTAATGGGGAAGGAAAGTGTTGTGTATTTATGTTTGTTCCTAGAAGATGCAAAAGGCTTCAGATAAATTTGAGTTTTTTATACCTTTCATTCTCTCAAGCCTCACCCATATGACCTCTGTTTGCTCTGCAGGGATTCAATGATTCTGAGAACAGAGGATGCTAGAAAAACTCAGCTGATCTAGGAGTATCTATAAGAAGAGAAAGCAGAGTTAACATTTTGAGTCCTTTTAGCTCTTTGTCACTACTGAAGAGAGAGAGAATGTGTTGGATATTGAACATTGGATATTGTTGGATAGCTGTGAGAGCTGGCAACAAATATATAAACTTTCAGAATAAAAGACAGATGGCTTGGTGTGAGAGAGGGTAAAGGGGCTTTGCATTGAGGCAATATATGTATGAGATATTTTAAAAAGGGGGTTTAAGATGAAGGAGAAATCTAAAGCTGCCAAATTCAACATTGAGTAGGCCTACTGCAGTGCTCCAGGAAGCCCGGCACAAGCTGGAGGAAAAGCATACCTTATGGTTGGGCACGATGCAGCCCTCAGAATTCATTGTTGAGTTTGGCAGACCTGAATTTTTCCAGCATCTTCTGTTCTTGTTTCAGATTCCAGCAACCGCAGTATTTTGCTTATAAGAACATAAGAACATAAGAAATAGGAGCAGGAGTAGGCCATCCAGCCCCTCGAGCCAGCCCCGCCATTCAATAAGATCATGGCTGATCTGTCGCTGCTCAGTTCCACTTTCCCGCCCTCTCCCCATAACCCTTAATCCCCTCTCTTATCAAAAACCCATCAACCCGCGTCTTAAAAATATTTAGCGAGGCAGCCTCCACCACTTCAACGGGCAGAGAATTCCAGAGATTCACCACCCTTTGAGTGAAGAAGTTCCTCCTCAACTCCGTTCTAAACCGCCCCCCTTTTATCTTGAGGCTGTGCCCCCTAGTCCTACTGTCTTTTTTGAGCGGGAAGAGTCTCTCCACCTCTATCCTATCCACCCCATTCATCATCTTATACGTCTCAATGAGATCTCCCCTCATTCTTCTAAACTCTAACGAGTACAAGCCCAGTTTATTCAGCCTCTCCTCATAGCTCAACCCCCTCAACTCCGGTATCAGCCTAGTAAACCTCCTCTGCACTCCCTCCAAGGCCAAAATATCTTTGCGCAGGTATTGGATGAAGTATGCTGGGAGGAGGTTTCTGTGAAGCATAAATACTAGCACAGACTGAATAGCCTGTTATTGTGCTGTAAATTATGTGTAATTGACATTATACAGCATGAACAGAACAAGTTTTTAATTTAAATAATGCAAAATATTGCAACTCTGATTATTATACGTTTTTAGACAATATAATTTTTAGGTATAAATGCATGCTGATTTAACATGGTGTAGTAATCTTTATTTCCCACAAATCCTTTGGTGGTGGCTCCTAGTTGTTTCAATCCATCATTGAACAGCCATTAAGTCAATAAGGAACAGCAAATGAGATCCTAACTCCACACACACCCAAGAAGCAGCAGGCTCATGCCAAATATTTCAAAGCAAAATATATCATAAGGAGCATGATAAACGGTAATCTGTCAAAAGTATAAGTAACTTTGCATGGTGTTATTCTAACGTTACAACCATAATAAGAATCACATGGGTCTGCATTGTAGATTTGAAATAGGGCAGAATTTACCACCTTTGGAAATTATCCTTTATTGGTGACAAATATAGATAAGCGAGGGGATTAAGGGTTATGGGGAGAGGGCGGGAATGTGGAACTGAGCCACGACAGATCAGCCATGATCTTATTGAATGGCGGGGCAGGCTCGAAGGGCTAGTTGGCCTACTCCTGCTCCTATTTCTTATGTTCTTATGTTCAAACACAAAGTTTTAAAGTCATGCGCTTTGGGATATGAATTAGATTACAGGACAAATTTCTTTCTATATTACAGTAGCCATTGCAAAAGGCTTCAGATAAATTTGAGTTTTTTTTTTGTATCTTCCATTCTCTCAAGCCTCACCCATATGACTTCCTTCTGCTCTGCAGGGATTCAATGATTCTGAGAACAGAGGATGCTAGAAAAACTCAGCTGATCTAGGAGTATCTATAAGAAGAGAAAGCATTAACATTTTGAATCCTTTTAACTCTTTGTCACAACTGAAGAGAGAGAGAATGTGTTGGATATTGAACATTGGATATTGTTGGATAGCTGTGAGAGCTGGCAACAAATATATAAACTTTCAGAATAAAAGACAGATGGCTTGGTGTGAGAGAGGGTAAAGGGGGTTTGCATTGAGGCAATATATGTATGAGATATTTTAAAAAGGAGGTTTAAGGTGAAGGAGAAATCTAAAGCTGCCAAATTCAACATTGAGTTGGCTCTTAAGCATTTTGGGACATCCTGAAATCATGATGAATGTTAAGTAAATGTAAATCTTTGTTTCTTTCATGTTTGTCATACTGTGGCATATTTGACCATGGTCATAACAAAAAACAGCTTTATCAAAATTATTTTCACTATTTGCAAAATTGCATCCAGACACCAGAAATATGGCACAATTGCTGGCAGCACCTTTGCTAGGCAATTGATGACTGGAAATACGTCAGATGACAAATTTTTACCAGTAAAGTTCAATTTGTTTCAACTGGATAAGTGTTTACAGCAATTTGGATCACTGTGGCTAGGAGGAGTTGATGGAAAGGTTCTCCAACTTACCTCCTACTTAAAATTGCCTAGAAACTACAAAAATGAATGGAAACCACTCAAAAACAGCATCCCTTTCCCTTAAGTATATCACAGACTCGATTCTATGTGAGAAAAGACAATTCAGGAGAGACAAGTAGACTTGCTTATGTCATGGAACACATTTCTTGTCTATTATAATAAGGTTGTTTGTTTGTTTCAAATCACAATTTCTCTCTGACTGTGTTGCATTGATGTTTTCTTGCAAGAAAATAGCATCCCATACCTCAATCGTTGCTGGTCTACATTGAGTTGATGAGAATTAAGGGTGTTACAGGAGATTAGCTGGATCAGACATCATTTTATTTCGTATTATCATAGAACTCCACTTAATGGTCAAGCTGATTAGAAGCGTGAAGTTTACAAATCAACTCGCATTTGTTTGGCATTGTTCATGTGCCAAAACAAAAGTAATTGAGAACACAAGCATAATACTGAACTCTGAGGCACGGTGGCACTGTGATTAGCACCCGGGTTCGATTCCTGGCTTGGGTCACTGACTGCGTGGAGTCTGTACGTTCTTCTGTGTCTGTGTGGGTTTTCTCCAGCTGCTCTGGTTTCCTCCCACAGTCTGAAAGTCGTGCTGGTTAGGTGCACTGGCATTGCAGTATATCTGAACAGGCGCTGGAGTGTGGCAACTAGGAGATTTTCACAGTAACTTCATTGCAGTGTTAATGTAAACCTACGTGTGACACTAATAAGTAAACTTCAAAATGACTGGAGAAACTCCTCTTAAAGGGGAAAATTGTGATAAGAAGTGATTTGAAGACAAGTATGAAGATCTTGAATTTGCTTTCCTGGAGTACAGGATGCCAGTGGAGATTGGTGGCAGAAGTGGATACAACAAATTCTGGGTTAACTAGATTTGAAAGTGATGGAAGCAGAGAGGCTGGTGAGTGCATCTGACAAAATGATCCTCAGTGATTAATGTATTAGGATTGCACTGGGAGTGGGGATGAGTGAGATTTTAGCAGCAATGTGATGGAGCTTAGAAAATGTGAACTCTGTGACAGGAGTGAAAAAGTTGAAACTTGATTTTCAACTGAGATCCTAAGGTTGCACATGATAGTTCCCTGAAAGCACAAAAAGCTTGCTGGACTTGGAGCCAGAGACACACAGGTACTGGCAAATGATATAAATTATGGCTTTGTTTTATTTTGACATTGGGCAGATGAAAATTTTGACTCATGCAGAACTGGATGGTTGAAGGCAGTGTTGGCGGCGGATAGAGAAAGCTGGGTGTGGAAGATGACATATGGTTATCAAAGATAT
Organism: Carcharhinus amblyrhynchos; assembly: GCF_965287045.1. Lineage (NCBI taxonomy): Eukaryota > Metazoa > Chordata > Chondrichthyes > Carcharhiniformes > Carcharhinidae > Carcharhinus > Carcharhinus amblyrhynchos. The sequence continues at coordinate 12,063,502 of NC_137348.1, forward strand.
AAAAGGGGAGCATTTAAATAATGAATGCCTATGATTTCTATTGCTATGATTATGGTACATCATTCTCATTAACTTTCTGCAGGCTTTAACATGGTGAAATGCTCTGCTGTCCTTCAGAGCCTCTTGCTATGTTTGCCCTCTCGGCTTCCACTACTTCCTATCTGATCATTCCCAGTGCATCCCCATGAATGTCTTCCCATCCTGCTTACACCATTAGGTCAGGAATTTTCCATGGTTCTGTCCTTGGCTCCTGTTATGCATGAGTTACGTGCCTCCCTTGGCGACATCCTCCACAGACAACTTCTCTTGTATGTCAGCAGCCAGAAAACTTACTTTCCTGTCAACACAGCAGCCTACTAATCAAGCAGATAGCAAAAGTTTAAGTTCCTTGGCCTATAATTTAAATCCATTTGCCATTTTTAGGTTGAGTATTATCAATTCTGAGTCAGCTTTTGTGAAATGCCTCATGAAATAAAAGCAGTAACATGGCAAACTTCTGTGAAATTATGTGACACAGATTTAGTTCCTCACTTATGAAATTCCCATTTTCAGACTTGTTGCATAGTGTGGTGTAAAACAAAAAGATCTGATAAATGGTAAAACAATTTTTTTTCTAAGCCGACTACACATTGAGTAGGACTGCTTTCAACAACAGATGAAAATAAACTAAGAGGTCAATTGGCAACATGGCCTTATACACTGTAACCTCGACTGTCTGAAAATCAATTGTTCCAAAATGCTAGTTATACAGAATTTGTTTGAGCAGGCTCCCCACCCCACCCCCCCCAACCCTTCCCCGACATCATTGGCATAATTTCAGTACAGTACTTAGGGAACGGAATCATAAAAGATAAGTGACTACATTTTATTCCTGCTTCATAATGTTTTATCTGTGTCTTATGGTTCAGATATGCGTATCTACAATGTTTTCCTGTTCACACGCTTGTAATAAGACATTCTAACATCATTCCAAAATTCAGAAATGATATTATTGCAAGCGAACCCCAGTGGATAGTTTACAATGTAAATGGTGTGTTATCTATGCCTACTGTCATTGTTTAAATGATTTAGAGCATAATATCTGCACTTATTGCAATAAAGGATATAACTTATTTATTTGGTTTCAACAGAATTAAGAAAAACTTGGCATTAAAAGGTAGTTAATTTGCATTTATACCTGGGAACATGGCATGAGTCACATTACTGTGGAGATGGGTGGAACTTAGTGAGATTCTTTGTTTTAAATTAATATCTGTGAATTTAGTTAATGAATAAACAGAGGACAAAATTAGTTGGGAAAGAAGTTGAAAAGATAGTCAGTAGAAAGACTGGTGGATATTTGAAAACAGTAAGAAGTCTCACAACACCAGGTTAAAGTCCAACAGGTTTATTTGGTAGCAAATGCCACTAGCTTTCGGAGCACTGCTCCTTCGTCAGGTGAGTGGGGAGTTCTGATTGCAAACAGGGCATAGAAAGGCACACACTCAGTATACAGAATACTGATTAGAATGCGAGTCTTTACAGCTAATCAAGTCTTAAAGGTACAGACATTGTGAGTGGAGATAATATTAAGCATAGGTTAAAGAGATGTGTATTGTCCCCAGACAGGACAGTAAGTGAGATGTTGCAAGCCCAGGCAAGTCTTGGGGGTTACAAGTAGAGTGACTTGAACCCAAGATCCTGGTTGAGGCCATCCTCCTGTGGGCGGAACTTGGCTGTCAGTCTCCGCTCAGTGACTCTGCGCTGTCGTATGTCATGAAGGCCATCTTGGAGAACGTTTACCTGAAGATCAGAGGCTGAATGCCCATGACCACTGAAGTATTCGCCAATAGGAAGAAAACAGTCTTGCCTGGTGATTGTCGAGCGGTGTTCATTCATCCATTGTCATAGCGTCTGTATGGTCTCCCCACTGTACCATGCCTCGGGACATCCTTTGCTGCAGCACATCAGGTAGACAATGTTGGCCGAGTTGCAAGAGTATGTACCGTGTAGCTGGTGGATGGTGTTCTCACATGAGATAATAGTATCCGTGTCGATGATCCAGCACATCTTGCAGAGCTTGCTATGGCAGGGTTGTGTGCTGTCATGGTCACTGTTCTCCTGAAGGCAGGGTAGTTTGCTGCGGACAGTAGTCTGTTTGAGGTTGTGCGGTTGTTTGAAGACAAGAATTGGGGGTGGGGGGATGGCCTTGGCGAGATGTTCGTCTTCATCAATGACATGTTGAAGACTCTGAAGAAGATGTTGTAGCTTCTCTGCTCCAGGGAAGTACTGGACAATGAAGGATACTCTGTCCAAAGTATCCTGTGTTTGTCTTCTGAGGAGGTTAGTGCGGTTTTTCGTTGTGGCATGTCAGAACTGTTGATCAATGAGCCAAGCGCCATATCCTGTTCTTATGAGGGCATCTTTCATCTTCTGGAGGTATCTGTTGCGATCCTCCTCATTTGAACAGATCCTGTGTACGGAGAGCTTGGCCATAGGGGATGTCTTCTTTAACGTGTTTAGGATGGAAGCTGGAGAACTGGAGCATCGTGAGGTTATCCGTGGGCTTGTGGTACAGTGAGGTGCTGAGGTGACCGTCCTTAATAGAGATTTGGGTGTCCAAGAATGCAACTGATTCCGGAGAGTAGTCCATGGTGAGTCTGATGGTGGGATGGAACTTGTTGATGTCACCATATAGTTATTTCAGTGATTGTTCACCATTAGTCAAAGGAAGAAAATGTCATCGATATATCTAGCATCGGCTGAAGGTCCCGTGCGGTTGAGAAGTCTTGTTCGAACCTGTGCATGAAGATGTTGGCATATTGAGGTGCGAATTTGGTCCCCATGGCTGTTCCGTGTGTCTGGATGAAGAACCGGTTGTTGAAGGTGAAGACATTGTGGTCCAGGATGAAGTGGATGAGTTGTAAAATTGCATCTGGAAACTGGCAGTTGTCGGCATTGAGCACTGAGGCAGTTGCAGCAATGCTATCATCGTGGGGGATGCTGGTATAGAGCGCCGAGACACCCATTGTGACGAGGAGTGCTCCTGGTTCAACTGCTCCATGTATGCTGAGTTTCTGTAGGAATTCCGTAGTGTCTATGTGCTGTTTGTGATCAGAACTCCCCACTCACCTGACGAAGAAGCAGCGCTCTGAAAGCTAGTGGTGTTTGCTACCAAATAAACCTGTTGGACTTTAACCTGGTGTTGTGAGACGTCTTACTCTGTTTACCCCAGTCCAACACCGGCATCTCTGCATCAGGATATTTGAAAATCAGCTAAGAGACGTTGTCAGCTTTGGTCTTATATAACCTGCAGCTACTAGGGAGCCAAGATAAAGCCAGACTGCACCTGAAGTGGAGTAAATACTCAATCTACTGTCCCTGATGAAGCCTGTGATTGGGAGGTGATGTTCAGAATAAGGCAAAGCTGGAAAGGGGAAAAATGACAGGAAGATTTGTTCAGCAGGAAACTAGCAGTTGGAGTTTTAGAAGTAATTAGATTGGTTTCAGTTTGAAAGTATTTCAGCAGGCTATTGGAACCTAAGGGTGTTTTCTGACTTTTTTTTAAACCACTGCAGAGCTCCATAGAGTCCTGTGCTTGAGTTGTGGAAGCCAAAATCATTAGGTTTTATAGGAAAGTTGCAAGGTCGCTTATCGAAAATGTAATGAAAGGATCCCCATGAAATCTTATACCTTGGAAAACAGCTAGAACACTTAAGAGAAATCAGAATTAAATACTGAGAACTGTGATAGACCATTTGAATTCATCACAGGAAAAATGAATGTACTTTCAAGATTTTGTAAGAAAAGGGAACCATTGAGAGGGGAAGTAAAAAGTAAAACTGGGTTTGTAACATTGCTAGAGAGTTAAGTTAATGTTGCTTGCTTTGCTTAATTTCTCTTTAATATATTCAATAAAGTTTGTTTCTGTGAAAAAATCTGAAATGTTCTAGTGTTGTTCTGTTAGATAATTGCTGGGTGTTTGGATTTCTCCTTTAAATGTTAATGGCCCCAACATCGTTGCAACAGACGAAATATAAAAAAAAACACAAATATGCACCTATTTAGTCAATGAATAGTATATCCTGGGATGGTGTGCTTCAGATTTACCTGTGGAAATATTGGCAGTCACAGAAATAAGAAAATGTTAAAATTTATTGCATCTAGTGTTGTGCAAAATTGGAAATATTTTTCACAAAGTGTTGCTCAATACTAGGTTTTCCATTGTACTATATATACAATATGACAAACTACAGAGAATTTTTTTTGCATCGTGTCATTTGGAACAAAGTTGGCTCACCACATGATTTGACTTGACTTCTTAGCCAAAAATAACTTTTTGTTCAGTTAATCTGTATCTGTTACAGTTGACAAAACAAACATCCCTCAGCAAAGGAAGAACAGAAATTTATGGGAAACAACAATTGAGTAAAATGTTTAAAATTGAAAGACTTGCTTGTTTCGCTTGGGTTTTTTTTGGTTTTAGTTCTTTCATTTTTACTACTTCCAAATTACCCCCCATCCCCGCAAAAAAACTTGTTCTCCTTAGCTCTTATTGAGGTGCTGTCTCAACTAAAGTATCAGAGGCGTAACAAGTAGAATTGCTGTATGTTATGGAACACATTATAAAGTTGCTTGTTTGTTTTAAATCATTCTTGTCATTCTTGTGTTCCATCTAAACAGCAATTGTTTATGAGCTATTCTGCTGTGGAAGGTTTAGTGCTAAGCTTGATCTGAGGAAATTAGAGAAGGGGAAGACTGTTTACAATACAGAATTACAACTTATATTTATAAAACATGCCAAGGCACTTCACAAAATCCATTATAAAACAAAATGTGACATTGAGCCACATGAGATATTAGGTCCGATGACCAAAAGCTCAGACAAAGAAAGAAAGAAGGAGCATCTTAAGGTAGAGAAATGAAATGGTGGGTGGAGAGGGGGACTGGTGGTGTTGAGATGGTGGCGCAGGCTCGTTGGGCCGAAGGGCCTGTTTCCTGGGCTGTTTTTGTTCTTTGTTCTTTGTTCTTTGTATGGAGGAAACTCAGAACCTGAGGCCTAGGCAACAGGAAGTAAAGCCACCAATGATGGACTGGGGATATTTGAGTCCAGAATTTGATTAAGTATGGTAGTATCGATATTGGTCCCTATCTTCCAGCCTGAATCCTGACCTACAGAGATTGTGCACCACACGTGCGCATTGGGACAATGCGGATGTCCCTATGTAAGGACGTGTGCACTGAAAGCGCGCCAAGTTCAAACTTCCAGTTGGGCTTTCCGGACTGAAGCACCGCACCAAAGTGTCTCAAGAAAGAGTGGTGGGACAACGCTAACTTCGTTCACTTGCCCCAGTGATAGGTGAATATTTATGTTCATTTATTAGCGTACTTTTTTTTCTGCCGTAGCTGCAGCAAGTAGAGGCAGCAGACATTCTTTTTAATTTTTTTGTGAATGAGCTTAAAAGATGTTTAAAATATATATAATGCACAGAAAGTGGAAGGTTTTTTTACAGTTTTATCATGACATACTGAATTCCATTAAAAAACACTTTCATACACCAGAAAGTAGGTTTGACTTGCCTGTAATAAGTTTCATTTGGATTTTGCTAAGTATTTTAAGCAGTGTTGTTTATCCCAAATTTAAGAGTCTCCATAATGCAATGTTGATCCTTAGAAGCCTCAAGATATAGGATGAAATGAGTTCTACATTTACAGTGGGAAATATACAACTTGGCTACTTCAAATGCTTTAGGAAAGTGTATTCCATAAGGTGACATCTGCAAGCCTCCTGTAAGCAGATGTGAACTATCTCTGTGACAGATATTGCTGAATCCAGTGCAGACTGAAATTCTGGAGTCATGTTTCACCACTGCTGGCGCATCAGACTTTTAGCTTGGCTCCTTAAAATCATTGATGTCCTTTTGAGGCGTTGATGTAAGTGCAGAGATCATGAGAGAAGAATCAAGCTACATGTAAAATGCACAATTAGTATGTCCATACCCTTCCCCTCCCCTACTTTCCCCTCTCATCCTTTCCTCTTCCCCATCCCTCCCTCTCTTACCTCCCTGTTTACAGAACAACAAGAGAACCTTGTGTTAAAGTTAAAAAAAATTATTAATCATTCTGTTAAAGAGAAAAAATATATGTTATTGCAAGAAATTTTTAAAAGATGAGACAATTAAACAAAATGTCATCCTGCAGCTGCTGAAGTTAAAAGTTTAATTAAATGTTAACATGGTCTGTATTTATAACATTATTTTGTTAATAAATGTTTTCCATTAAACTTTACAAAATTCTACAAATGATTTATTGAAATATTAAAACACAACATTTAAATATGAGATCATTATAAATGAATAATATAATCAAAGTAAACAAGATAGAAGAATACTATTGACAAACATCTAGTGGTTTAGGTTTTCCACGGTCCAAAATGTGAACTCTCCTTTGTTCAACCTCATGCAATAAGGTATCCAAATCGGAAGTTCCAACCTCTCTTCTTCCCAATTACATTTTCAGTTTGCACCAAACTAAAACATACAAACACTTTTAAGCATGCCACAAGTAAAGTTATATAATAATATAGTGCAGATTAAAAGTTTTGCAGATTTAAAACAAATAACAAAACCTGTGTGCATTTCTATTTATTAAATAATATTCATCTTCAAACATTAAAATAAAATTAAAAATTAATTTTAATTATCGCCAATAACGATAGGATTAACTGCTTAAAAAAATAAGAAAAAAGAATCAGCTTACCTTTATAATAGCAGACAATCCTTTTGCTTTCTGTCTTCAATACAAAACTGCTGTTTAAAAGCTTGACCACAATGGCTGTTCCCAATCTGGCCCCATGAAAAGGGGGCATAGTTGGCAGCCTCCTCTGCTGTGCTAGGACCTGCAGTGATTGTCTCGCTGAAGATCAAAGGCTGCTGCTCCTACCAGGAGTTAAGATTGCAACTTTTCGATGCAGGTAAATGCGCAATAAATTAGTCAATTTTTGGCAGCGCATGGCTTTATTGAACATTATAGGTCATTGTGCCACTTGTTAAGAAGTGGGAGACTCTCACATTTAACATCAGCAGGGTTCTTAACAAAATTGTGGGTTCTTTGGCATGATTTTGAAAAACGTAATTCCTTGGGTGTGGGGGAATTTGTGACTTTTTAAGGTAACTAGAGTGAGGAACGTGTGGAACCAAGTGAGGAGGTGTGTGATTTAAAATGAGGTAATTGCAACTCGACTCTTGCCGTGGCTAAAGATGGAAGATGCTGGTTTACAGAATGCAACAAAAAGGCATTTAACTGAATTGGCAGATAAATTGGAGCTGGCATTACCTGCCAGGATGAGGAAAGCTGAGATTATTGAAAGCATAGTGAAACATTTAAAATTGCATGGGTTGCTTGATAGACCAAGTTCTCTGAAATGTGAGGCAATTGAATTGGCTAAAGTACAGTCACAAAAAGAAATTGAAATGAAAAAAATTGAAATGCGGGGAAAAGAAAGAGAGAAAGAGTTTGCTTTTCAAAGGAAATTGAACATGGGGAAGTTTGCAATCGCAGAAAGGGGAAAGGAGAAAGAAAGAGCAGGTTAATTTATAATGCTGGAAGTTAAAAAAGGGGCATCAGAGCAGGGTGAGGGAGAAATCAGATGATGCGGATGATTATGAACTAATTTGTACGTCAAAGCTTTTCTTTCAACACACTTCTAAATCTAAGAAAGATAGAAAATGTGAAGGTACAAAAAAAGACAGTCAAGCAAGAAAGGGAATAGTTGAAAATTTTAGGGAGACTTCACCTCAAAGTAAAAAGGTGGTGCTGAGAGAATGAGAGATTTGAGGAACATTAGATCCTATCATTGTAATAAACAGGGTCACACCAAATCATTATGTTGGCTGTTAAAAGGAAAGATGGCTGGAGTTATAAGTCTTAAGGAAGGGAATAATAAACTGAGGCTGGAGAACAAGAGAAGCTGGCATAGTCTGTACACAGAGAAGAACAAACAATAGGAAGGAACGAAGGGGTGAAAATGTGTGTGCACAACTTGTACACACACAGTGAACAGCAGGTGGCTGATATATTTAAGGATTTTGTAAGCGAAGATAAAGATTTTTTCATGTTTGCCAAATGAAATGGAGAAAGACATTTGGATTTTAAGAGCTATGGGAGCAAATCAGTCCCTAATGTTATGGGGTTAAGGATATTTTGTTGTCCAGAAGCGATGTTGAAAGAACAGGTTCTGGTTAGCGGTCTTCACAGTCGGACAAATTAAATTTCAAGGAAATAATAATGTGGAATAGTAACATTTGAATGCTTAATCCAGTTGTTGAAAATATTTCTGCATCACTTTAACAAAGGCACTAATTTATTTATTTTACTTAATCTTGTACTTCCGCTGATAAAATTGAAAGAGATAAGCACTAGGCATTTATAGGAATGCCTAATTTGTATACATTTGGTGTCATTACTTGTCTTAATTTCAGAATCCTGGTAACCGATTGCAGGATACATTAAATTTATGTTGAGAGCACATGCTAGACTACTTTAAATCCCAGAAGGCATATTTGAACTATCCTCTCCAACTGTATTTTGCAATTTGATATAATGTGGGGAAAGATGTGGTATGATGTGAGGAAGACCAGTGAAGGATATCACAGATGCTTCTGTGTTGATTTTGACAAAACAAATATCTATTAAAAAGTAAAACACAAAACAAGGAAGTCAACTAAAAATATGCTTAACTACATTAATGGTAATAATATTACACAGTGGTCAGAACTTTCCGGCTGTTCGCCCAATTTTGAAGTCCCACTGATGGCACACCCCTACTGCTGGCCAATGGCGGGCCACCTCGCGCCACTGCAAAACTCTCAGTGGGTTACTCGGTAAATCTGGGCCAGTATCTTTAAAGTTACCCAATTCCCAATCACTTTTATAATCACCTTTGTTACATGAGCTCACCTTTTATAATCTAAGTGTGAAATTCACACCCATCTTTTTTTAATTTTTATTGTTGTTACTGGAAGCTATTGAAAGGGTGCAGAGGAGACTTACAAGGATGTTGCCTGGATTGGGTGGCATGCCTCATGAGGATAGGTTGAGGGAGCTCGGTCTTTTCTCCTTGGAGAGACGAAGGGTGAGAGGTGGCCTGATAGAGGTGTATAAGATATTGATAAGATAAGAGGTATTGATCAGGTGGATTCTCAGAGGCTTTTTCCCAGGGCTGAAATGGATGCTACGAGAAGACACAGGTTTAAGGTGATGGGGAGTAGATACGGAGGCGATGTCAGGGGTAAGTTTTTCACTCAGAGGGTGGTGGGTGAGTGGAATTGGCTGCCTTCGGTAGTGGTGGAGGCAAATTCGATAGGGTCTTTTAAAAGACTTCTGAATGAGTACATGGGACTTAAAAGGATTGAGGGTTATAGGTAGGCCTAGTAGGTAGCGATATGATCAGCGCAACTTGTGGGCCAAAGGGCCTGTTTGTGCTGTAGTTTCTCTATGTTCTATGTTCTAACTTCTGACACTTTATTCTCCATTGTTACCAACTTGCCTTAGACAAACATCTGTTTGCAGTGTTGCTAGGCTAATCAGCATAAACTCAGCCAACGTGTTTTTCTACAATATTCACTTTAAAATAGTTTGTTCTTCTTTATCCACCAGGACACGCTCCCAATATTGGATTCCTTATTTTTATTGTGATTTCCTAACACTTAAAAGCATTGTTTCTAATTTCTTAACAAAATACTTAAATGGAAGACTAAGAGGGCAATCTTCCTAGCTTGTCATTGACAAAGGCTGGTGTTTTACTTTGAGTTTGTACTCTGTACAAACAATATCTGGAATAAATCTGCTATTGTTATTTGGAATCTACGTGTGCATACCACGTTTTTGTCAAAACACACAATCACCAACATAGCTAACTAACACACAACTTATATTTATGTTGTCCCCTAGTAACATAGAAAAAAATACCAAAATGCATGGTGAGTCAGTAAGATTGCAAAAGAGGCAAAAAACTAGATTCACGCCTAGTTCCTCACCTCACACAATGATACCTGTGACAACTTTATATTGGATGTAATGTGACCAATGGGAATAAGATGTAAGGATCAGCTGACCCAGTAAACCATGGAACCAATTACAGAGTGATGTAATAGTCAGCTGACCAGCTGATTCACTATAAGTGAGGAACTATGTAGAATTGTGGAGAGCCTGGAGTGGCCCAGGGCAAGGCCCCGTGTTTGGAGTAATGCTATTTCTTTATTAAATCCTTTCTTTGATTTATAAATTGGAGTAAGTTTTGTTGTATTTGAATTAGCTGCATTCTTGAAGAGTTCCTTCTGAAGAAACAACCGGCATTGAATTGTCAGCATAATCAGACTCTCACCGAGGAAGGTTGCCCAGGAAGGATGTGAGGCTGATATAAATATTAATGTGCTGATTTACATATGTAATGAGCCTGGGACACAATTATCCAGGCTCAGCTGCCCTAACAGCCTCACTGGTGGAGGTCCTAATCAGTGAGGCTCACATGTGGTCCCCAGCAACAAGGAAGGTGGTGCATGGGGGGGCTGCAATTGGGGATCACAAGGGCAGCATTCAACTGGGGAGGGGCCGAACAGGGGCAGCGATTGACAGGAGGTGGATCAGAGGTGGTGAACGGCTGGGGCAGGGGATGGCAATGTGATCAGGGGATGTTCCATGATCCGGGATGGCAATTGGAGAGTTGGGGCAGGTGATGTCTGGGGGAGGTAGTGGAAGCAGATGTAGTAGTGACTTTTAAGGGACATCTTGACAAGTACATGAATGAGATGAGAGTAGAGGGATATGGTTCCTGGAAGGGTAGAGAGTTTTAGTGAAGTCGGGCAGCATGGTCAGTACAGGCTGAGAGGGCCGAAGGGCCTGTTCCTGTAATTTTCTTTGTTTTTTGTTCTTTGATGCCAAATTGGTGTTTTGAGAGTCTGAGGTTCAAGGAAAGAAGGGAAGATGTGAGAGATGATTAGGTCCTTCATGGCTTGTCTTGGCCTATTTTGATTTCATACACATTTCCATGGATTCTTTCATTTAAAGGCCATGGGTGCAATTTTCCTGGATGTTGTGCTGTTCGAGTAGTGTAGCGGGTTAAGAAATGTCAGCAGGAGGGGAAAAAACAGGATTCACGTCCTCAATTTTTAGGATGTAATCAGCCTTGCACTGGGGAACAGCGCAAGCTGATTACAGTCTGTAGAAGCTGCTCTGTATGTATTTAGTGAGCCTGGGAAGCAATCGTCTCTGAATGGGAGGTGGGGGCTGGTGGTGGGATAGGGGATGAAGACTGGGTCTGGCCATCAGGGATTGGGAGGGTTGATGGTTCGGGAATCAGAGGCCAATGATTGGAAGGTGGTCAGAGCCGGCAATCGGGAGGCCAGTGATGGGGGAAGGGGGTTATACTGGGAGATCTGTGTGTGCGCACTAGCCACCCCTGCAATCTGATGCTAGTCTCTCAGGTGGGATTAGGCCCTGCTCCACCCCCCCGCCCTCACCCTCACCCCACTGGTGTAAATGCCCTGATGGTCTCTGTGATGCACAGAGTGCTGGAAATTCATTGAAATAAACTCACCCAAGAAACAAATGGGAAAAGCTCCTGTATTTCTGCTTGTTGGGCAAATGTGAATTGGCATTTTGGCATCAACTATTTACAAGTCCCAGGGGAAAAATGTATAAAGGACAATGCAATTAAACAGGATAATTGCGCCCCATGTATCCACCAGGTAGAAGTGATATTGACATACCTTCCAGCTTATTTTTCATGTTGTCCACCCAGCAGAGGCTTGTGCAAATTGGTGGCCCATTTTGTGTCCAGCCCCCTTATTTGGAGAATCTGCAAAAAGACTGTCAACAATCTCTCTTTGCCTCTAACAATCAAAGTAATCTGCATAGCAGAAAGGATACTTAAGGGTCTTCTGGATACTTGCTTTGAACCAGAAAACACAAAGCCAGTAGTTCTGATTGCTGTTGCAAGCTTAAAAGATGTTTGACACAGCACTTTCTCACTACATTTAGATGCAAGTTTTTTGTAAGAGGTTTTTCTATGCCATGTGAATGTCATGGGCTGATTTGGGCAATGACTTGGACCCAAATGTGGATTGGTTCAGGAGCATTAATCGATATGAAGTCCTGGGAGAAAAATGTATGAGAGACAATGCAATTAAAAGCTTCTTTATTTGTAATTCTGTTACGGGTGATTTGAAAGCTGCGGAGGACATTACATATTCAGCAGGCCAACAAAAATGGCAAAGGCATTTGGGTTTCCATTAATTTGAATTTACAGATTTGGGAATATGTTGACCCAGAATGTTACAAAATCTTTGCGCAGGTACTGCTTAACAGATTCTTCATCGAGTGGAGTGTCGATCTCCAAAGAGTACCCATTTGTAATATTATAAGGTTGCCAGAGATCAGGAACTGCATAGCCTCCTTTATTAAGGTTTCTGTAACAAGCAAAAATATTTAGTTAATTGTAATGCAATCTTACAAATTTAAAAAGATTGCAGGTTGTTTTAAGAGCTGATCATTTAATTTGATGGCCATGTCATTAGGGTGTTTGCAGAGGCTACTGTTTTACTTTCAGTTTGTACTCTGTCTCGGCAAAATCTCCTGGAATAAATTTGTCGTTGTTAGTTGGAATCTATTTGTTAAAACCCACAACCACTAATGTAGTTCAGACATTACACGCAACTTGTACTTATGTCGCCCCCTAGTAACGTAGAAAAAAATACCAAAATGCTTCACAACAGTGATTAGACAGCAATTCATACCCATGCCAAAAAGATAGATATTAGAAGAGGTAACTAAAAGCTTGGTCACAGATGTGGATTTTGAGGAGGATCTTAAAGGAAGGTAGGGAGGCGAAGAGTTACAAAACTTTAAGATGAGTTTTCCAGAACCAAGGGCTAAGCCAAATTGAAAGCAAAGAACTGTTGGTGCGTGATGAGAACAAGGTTTGCATCAAAGTGCAGAAATGCAAAGGTCTCAGTGGAGTGTCGAGCTCCAGAAGATTAAAAATAGGGAGAGGTAATTGCACTTGGCATTTAAGCGCAAGTATGTGAATTTTACGTTTGACCCAGTTGGGGAACCAAATGCCCAAACAGGTCAATAAATACAAGTAGATTTGAAAGAGCAGGACTTGATCACTTGATGGGCTTGAGTAGCAGTGAGCGGAGCCTTCATTTCAAATCAAACCACATTAAATCATCTTTTAAGATTATTATTCTATTCACTTACCCAGTATGAGCAAAGTTAGTCCAATATCCAATCATGTACCCAGAGATTTTATGAGCAGTTCAAAATAGTATCCATGGTTTATTGAATGGTTTTCCAAAGACATAGTACAATTCTTCAGTGTGTAAAGCCCCTTTTGCAAAGTTTGCATAGGAGAAAACATAGCTATATGTAGCTACGTTCCTAAGAAAGAGCATAAAGGGCAACAGTAAAATAAATTTTAAAACCTGATGCACCACAGAACCAAAAACAATCCCTGCAGCAAAGAAGCCATCTAGACCACATTTTCTATACAGTATTTTGCTCGAATTATCCAAACTGATACCACTGCTCTATTCTCTCCCTATAATCCTGTATCTTCCTTTTGCTCAGGGAGTAAAATTCTCCACATTTTTAAGCCTAGAGATAAGTGTAAATGGATGTGAAACAAATCATCAAAATAAAAGATCAGGGCAACGTGGGTGAAAGTTTGTAACACATGCAATTAAACTATTGCCAATTTCCACACACCTATATACCCATCTATTGATCACTGATCTTGACTACACTTTAATATGAAAAGAGGATCCAGGGGGAGTTACCACCAGTTGGAAGAGAGAGAAGACCAGCAGGGCTATTAACAGGAAGAGAAGCAATAGGGCTATTTACAGTGAGGGAAGAGGAACGGGGCTATGCCACATTAAAATAACTCACAAAAAGGCATTTTCCATGCGTTTCCCTGATCCTTTATTTTGATGATTTGTTTTACGTCCATTTACACATATCTCTAGGCTTAAATATATGGAGAACTTTACTTCTTGAGCAAAAGGAAGATGCAGGATTATAGGGAGAGTGAGTGAGTGAGTGTGGGCAGGAGCAAGAGTGGATGTGTGTGCATAGGTTATCAAGCTTTAAAATTTTGTAATCACAGGTAGAGAAGATATTTTCCTATTGAGCAGCAGAAACTTGGTTTTAGTTGTGTTCAACAGTTGGTGAAGATCAAATAATGCTGGTTTTACTTTACAACTGAATTGCAAATTGTGCAGAGCAGGTGTGGCTGGATCTACAGAATATAAGATTGTGTGTCAGCTGCATACAGAGGGATAAAATAGATCTCTCTGTTGCCTGAACCAGATTATTTATGAAAATAGAAAAAACAGGACCTAAATAGAACCATGAAATCATAGAAACCCTACAGTGCAGAAGGAGACCATTCAGCCCACCGAGTCTGCACCAACCACAATCCCATTCAGGCCTACTCCCATATTTACCCACTAATCCCTCTAACCTACGCATCTCACAATGTTAAGGGACTTTTTTTTAGCACAGCCGATCAATCTAACCCATACGTCTTTGGACTGTGGGAGGAAACCCACACAGATACAAGGAGAATGTGCAAACTCTATACAGACAGTGACCCAAGCCAGGAATTGAACCCAGGTTCCTGAGCTGTGAAGCAGCAGTGCTAACCACAGTGCTACCATGCCACCCTTTTTAACTGAACAGGAGGGAGAGGTAGTATTGAAGAGGTGCAGAGGCTGCAGAAGGACTTGGGCAAGCTAGGAGAATGGTCAATGAAATGGCAGATAGAATAGTGAGGTTATGCACTTCGATAGGAAAAGTAAAGATGTAGACTATTTTCTAAATGGGGAAAGAATTCAGAAATCAGAAGTGCAAAGGGACTTGGGAGTCTTAGTTTAGGATTCTCTTAAGGTTAATTTGCAGGTTGATTTAGTAGTTAGGAAAGCAAGTGCAATGTTAGCATTTATTTCACGAGTAATAGAATTCAAAAGCAGGGATGTACTGTTGAGGCTTTATAAGACTCCGGTGAGACCACATTTAAAATATTGTGAACAGTTTTGGGCCCCATATTTAAGGAAGGATGTACTAGCCTTGGACAGGGTTCAGAGGAGGTTCACGAGAATGATCCCAGGGATGAAAAGCTTGATGTACAATGAGTGCCTGAGGATTCTGAGTCTGCACACAATGGAGTTTAGAAGAATGATTGAAACTTACAGAATAATGAACAGCCTGGATAGAGTGGACATGGGGAAGATGTATCCATTAGTAGGACAGACTAGGTCTTGAGGGCACAACATCAAGGTAAAGGGACAGCCCGTTAGAATCAAGATGAGGAGGAATTTCTTCAACCAGAGGGTGGTGAATCTACAGAATTCATTGTCAGAGAAGGCTGTGGAGGCCAGATCATTGCGTACATTTAAGACAGAGATAGATTGGTTCTTGACTGGTAAAGGGATCAAGGGATACAAGAAAAAAGCTGGAGAATGGGGTTGAGAAACTGATCGGACATGATTGAATGGCGGAGCAGACTTGACAGGCTGAATGGCCTAATTCTGTTCTTATGTCTTATGGACTTATAGAGACTCACTGTTCCTGACATTGCGTGGCCACGATTAGTTTAATGTGCAGCTGTTTTACCAGGCAAATCTGACAATTTTAATTCCTCATGAGCCTGGGCTTTTCGTTCCAAGTATGGTCCCCATTCACAATTCCTGCTTAATGCAGATTGAAACAGATCCGATACCTATCAGGCTCTTTCCTTCTTGTTCTGGCAACTAGCAGACTCACACTTGCCTTCTCACAGCCTTCCAGGCTGGTTCAGCTGCTTCTGTGAGAAGAATACACATAAACACCAAAAATCTCCCTGCATTGCCTATCTCCATTGTAATGTGGCATGTCTGGAATATTCCAAACAGAAATTTAAACTTATTTCCTGTTACCTTCAAAACAACCCTTTCATTCCAATAGCCACCTGAATAATTAATACCTCAAATGGACACAATGACCCACTTTCTAGACTTACTGTCTAGGGAACTTTCACAGTAATTTCATTGCAGTGTTAATGTAAGCCCACTGGTGACACTAATGAAATAAATAAAGAAAAACAGTATTTACAATTTGTGTTTAATTTCTTTGATCTGAGGAATCTACATGAATAATTGAAACCTCCCCAGTTTATACTCCAACTTCAACATATTTTCTGAGATGTCTTGAGACAAACTGGTTCCTCCAGATAAATCCAAAGTAGCCATTATAATTCTAGATGAGAATATCTTTTTTAAAATTTGTTTGTGGGACATGGCGTCACCAGTTGGCCAACATTTATTGACTATCTCTAGTTAGCCTTGGAGGACAACTGAGGTCAAACACATTGCTGTGGCTCTGGAGTCGCAAGTAGGCCAGACCAGGTAAGGGTGGCAGATTTCCTTCCCTAACGGAATTAGTGAACCAGATGGGTTTCTTCCAATAACCGACAATGGTTTCACGCTCACCAGTAGATTCTTAATTCCAGATTTTTTTTATTGAAGTCAAATTTCACCATCTGCCATGGTGGGATTTGAACCTAGGTCCAGAACGTTAGCTGAATTTCTGGATTAATAGTCTTGCGATAATACCACTAGGCCATCACTTTTTACCACCATTCCATCAACACACTAAAACTTTCCCTTTGAACTGTACCTAACCAGATCTCTTTGAATTGCACTTACTTCAGATTATTTACCAGTTTCTCCATCAGTTATTTCCATTTATCTCACATTCAAAAACTCAACTCCCAACTAAAAGTCATACTCCTAAAGATACGTATCATTTAATTACATATTCAGAACACCAGGATGGTCCCAGATGAAGAGCCATGGGAATTGCCATTGATCACAAATATAAGAGATATTGTCGGGATTATTGTGTAATGTTAAAATTCTTCACACAATGATGCGGTCAGTATTGTGCTGAAGAAACTTATAATCTGTCAGTGTACTCATACTTGATTTTCAGAAATATGAGTCTGGAAGCAGTTTATTGTGCAAGGATGGTAGGATTATATCATAAAATTTAGGGAAACTGTGGAAGAACCTTGGAGTGTAGGATTCCCTACTATGGGAGATTCCCTACTTTGCAGAGGACCCTTCCTAACTTTTATTAATATATGATCCAGCCATCATTCCTTTCCTTATCATGAAGGGATCAAGGGAAATGATACTGGGCCAATCCAGACTGGACATAGCACCTTATAATTTTATTATTTATTCCCATTTGTTGATTGTCTATTCCCTCTCACTGATTGGTTAGTATGGAAAGAATGCTACAGGGAAGCTTTCATTCTCAATTTCATTGCGATATTCGATATGAATGTGACACAATTGTACACAATTTGAACTAGTTACTATTTTGTCAGTATTTTCTTTGACGATTTCTAGTTGAAATATAGAAAAATTCCAAAATGTATGGTTGGGAGTGGGGAAAGCACGTAAATAAGTCTCTAAATTAAAATGAGTAAAAAAAAATTAGGAATAAATTCACATCAAATTCTCAGAAATGTTTGAGAAACACTACGGTAAATATCTTAACATGTTTAACCAGTATACTTACAGAAATCCCTTAACAAACATCAGTACCATTAGACTTTATCTTGAGAAGCATACGCTCAATGTGTTGGTTAAACATCAACAAGTAAAATGGCTCTTAAGATTTCATCTGCGGCGTCACATCTCGTTTATGTTATTTGACCAATGAATACACACCTAACAGTTATTAAAATTCGTAATTTTTCTACTCCACAGAGAACAGTGGCAAGAATATTAGTCTTGCTCCCTAAAAGATAGACGAAAGTAAAACTTTTTTGTTGTCATTGTTAAGGGCAAGATGACCACTTTTTGATGTATTTTCTCTCCAGTTCCTTTCTCGCAGCGTTTTTGTCAACAATCACGTTGTGCAAATGACCCAGCTCATTACATTACAGCCTTGACTTCACTTCAAAAGCATTTAGTTAATTGTAATGTGCTTTCAGATGTCCTAAAGTGATGCAGGGCACTTTTTTTTAAAATGCAAAAGCTCTTTCTTTCCTCCGGTAAAGCATAAAACTGAAAATGTTGGAAATCTGAAACAAAAACTGAACGTGCTGAAAATACTCCTCCGTTCAGTTGGCATCCGCATTTCACAATTACACACTTACATTTATCCACTAACTTGCCTTTTCACATTAAAGTTTTTACATGAAGGCCGCAGGCTGTCTTGGACTTAGGCTGGTGATGCCTTGTTAAACTGAAGATAAATTCTGCTGTTTGAATGTGTGCAGTGGTTTCTCCCATTTTGGCTAGTGAGTTTAGCATGCCAAATGTCATTTTTTTTTCTCCTTTATTCTTTCATGAGATGTAGGTATTGCTGCCAAGGCTAACATTTCTTGCCCATTCTTAATTGCCCATGAACTTTCCATTTCAAAGGGTAATTAAGAGTCAACCACATTGCTGTGGGTCTGAAGTTGCATGTAAACTAAACAAGGCTGGCAGATTTCCTTCAATACAATGATGACCATGATGAGTTTTTACAACAATTGATTACAGTTATCATGGTCACCATTCCTGAAGTTAGGTTCAGGTATAGGTTTATTATAGACTTAGTAATTTAATTCAAATTCTACCAGCAGCCATGGTGGGATTTGAACCCATGCTTCCGGGGCATTAGTCTTGGTCCAATGACATTACCACTTTGCCAACCTCTCCCCAGAGTCTCATTCTTCAAATTGAATAAAATCTATTTGGTTGCTTTTTAAAATATTTGATGATATAGCGAATTAATTTCAAGAACCATTCTCAGGACAACTGTATTATGTGTTGTAACCTGAAGTTCCAATGACAAAGAACAAAGGAAATTACAGCACAGGAACAGGCCCTTCGGCCCTCCAAGCCTGCACCAACCATGCTGCCCGACTGAACTAAAAACCCCTACCTTTCCAGGGATTGTATCCCTCTATTCTCATCCTATTTATGTATTTGTCAAGATACCCCTTGAAAGTCACTATTGTATCTGCTTCCACTATCTCCCCCGCCAGCGAGTTCCAGGCACCCATCACCCTCTGTGTAAAAAATCTGCCTTGTACATTTCCTTTAAACCTTGCCCCTTGCACCTTAAACCTGTGCCCCCTAGTAATTGACTCTTTCACCCTGGGAAAAAGCTTCTGACTATCCACTCTGTCCATTTCCCTGATAATCTTGTAGACTTCTATCACGTTCCCCTCAGCCTCCATTGTTCCAGTGAGAACAAACCAAGTTTCTCCAACCTTTTCTCAGAGCTAATATGCTCTCCATACCAGGCAACATCTGATAAATCTTTTCTGTACCCCCTCCAAAGCTTCCACATCCTTCTGGTAGTGTAGTGACCAGAATTGAACACTATATTCCAAGTGCGGCCTAACTAAGGTTCTATAAAGCTGCAACATCACTTGTCAATTTTTAAATTCAATGCCCCGGCCAATGAACACAAGCATGCTGTATGCCTTCTTAACTACCTCATTAACTACCTTCTCCACCTCATTGCCACTTTCAGTAACCTGTGTACCTGTACACCCATATCCCACTGCCTATCAATACTCTTCAGGGTTCTGTCATTTACCGTATATTTCCTCTCTGTATTAGACCTTCCAAAATGCATTACTTCGCATTTGTCTGGATTAAACTCCATCTGCCATCTCTCTTTCCAAGTCTCCAACCAATCTATATCTTGCTGTATCCTCTGATGGTCCTCATCACTGTTCGCAAATCCGCCAACCTTTGTGTCATCCACAAACTTACTAATGAAACCACATACATTTTCCTCCAAATCGTTTATATATATTACTAACAGCAAAGGTCCCAGCACTGATCCCTGAAGAATGCCACTTGACACAGCCTTCCATATAGAAACATACCCTTCCGCTGCTACCCTCTGTCTCCTACGATCGAGCCAGTTCTGTTTCCGCCTTGCCGGTGAACTTACCAGCTCACCTCTGATCCCAAGCGAATTCACCTGCACCAATCTGCCACGAGGAACCTTGTCAAAGAAGCTGTAATTTGATCCAATATAATGGAAACAGAGGAGGCACTATTGACTACCTTTGCAGTTGGGGCTGTGAATTACCCCTCTCTCATGCACACACATCCACACTTTCTGTCTTGTGCACTTCCAACTAGATGCTCCCACTTGCCTAGATGACTGTAACTGTAACAAGACTCAAGAAGCTCAATGTTATCCTGGACAAAGCAACCCAATTAATCATTGTTCATTGATCAGCCTACACATCCATCCCCTCCACTAGAAAAGCACTGGCAATTTTCTTGTCAATCTTTTCTGTGCAGCAGAAAAATGAAATTTTATAAAGAACTTTAACAAATGTTTAATTGTATATTGATTTTCATTGGTTAAGTAATAGTAACAAGATTTGACTAACAAAATCTTAAGCATCATTTTGTTTGTTGATGTTGATGCCAAGATGTTTAGCAAATGCTTCTCAAAATAAAATCTAACAACACAGATTTTGTTAAGAGGATGTTATAGAGTCATAGAGGTTAACAGCCCTTCGGCCCAACCATGCCACCCTTTTTTTTAAACCCCAAAACTAATCCCAATTGCCCCCATTTGGCCCAAATCCCTTTATATCCATCTTACCCTTATAACTGTCTGAATGCTTTTTAAAAATGTACCCACCTCTACCACTACCTCTGGCAGCTTGTTCCAGACATTCACCAACGTTGGTGTGAAAAAATTGCCCCTCTGGACCCTCTTGTGTGTCTCCCCTCTCATCTTAAACCTATGCTCTCTAGTTTTAGATTCCCCTACCTTTGGGACAAGATATTGACTATCTAGCTGATCTATGCCCCTCATTATTTTATAAACGTCTATAAGATCACCCCTCTGCCTTCTATGTTCCAGAGAAAAAAGACTCAGTCTGTCCAGCCTCTCCTTATAATTCAAACCATCAAGTCCTGATAGTATCCTAGCCAATCTCTTCTGCACTCTTTCTAATTTAATAATACCTTTCTATAATAGGGTGGCCAGAACTGTACACAGTATTCCAAATGTGGCCTTACCAATGCCTTGTGCAACTTCAACAAGATGTCCCAAATCCTGTAATGTTTTGACCAATGAAACCAAGCATGCTGATTGTCTTTTTCACCACTCTATCCACCTGTGACTCCACTTTCAATGAGCTATGAACCTGTACCCCTAGATCTCTTTTCTCTGTAACTCTCCCCAACAGCGTACCATTAACTGAGTAATTCCTGCCCTGTTCAATCTACCAAAATGCATCACCTCGCATTTGTCTAAATTAAACTCCATCTGCCATTCATCAGCCCACTGGCCTAATTGATCAAGATCTCGTTGCAATCCGTGATAACCTTCTTCACTGTCCACTATGCCACCAATCTTGGTGTCATTTGCAAACTTACTAACCAGGCCTCCTTGAGCAACCTTCCAGGTTACAAAGAGTTACAAGTAACATTCTGGGAAATACATCAGTTCAGAAGTTTCAATTTTTAACAGTTTTGAGATTATGCAGATGATTAGCATCTACACTTGCTTTTTTCAAAAAGTACCCATAGATGAATTATTTCTCATTAAAACAAGAACAATTCTTCAAAAGTACATTGTTGCCTGAGCATTGTGGATACCCTGACACTATGAAAGGAGCTATATAAATGTGAATTCTCCCTTTTTCTACAGTCTGAAGAGAGATGTTAGCATTTACATATTATTGGATAATTCAATAGATTTCTTCCTATGTTTAATTACAAGTAGAAGAACCAGTTCTTATGCATTTGAGCCCATGTTTGACGAGTGATGACACAGGTCATGGTTTGAGTAATGTAGTTGAATTTTTTGATGAGGTCACTAGCAATGTGTTTAGGGAAATGTCAATGGATATTGTTTGCGTGACAATAGCCCAGATTTTAGATTTTAACAAACTTGCATGTTTGACATTCCTCTGCTATTTTAACACGAGAATGGGCTAATCATTGTTATATGTCAGCTACCGATCCCAAATATTTTCAGCAGTATTTCATTGCTTATGTTTGTTCACCTGAGATGAACATAATGGAGTTTACCAGCGTCCTGCCTCCTTGTGAAATTACCAGGAACTACTTCTCGCAAAGGGTGGTGAATTTGTCGAACTCACTGCTCCATAGCACGAAGGAGTCTGAATTGTTGAGTGGTTTCAAGAGGGAGATAGACATATTTCTAATAAAAAAAGGACATGGGGATCAGGTGGAAAGGTGAATTTGAGACCAGGGAGAGATCATTCATGATCTAATTGAATGGCGGTGCAGGTTCAAAGGGCTGAATTTGCCTACTTCTGCCCCTCATTCCTATCATCCCAATACTATGTGGGGAAAAAAATCATGACTCTCAGTTAAATTTATAATGGCAATGAAACCATAACACAAGCTACTCATAATTTACACACGGTGTCATTAAAATAGCAAACAGAAGACAGCATGAGAATGACTTGGAAATTCACAATAATAAAGAATTGAGACCCGTTTTATTACAGCAAACTAGTTGGAATTTACTCTCCATCTGGTCCATGTTATAATTAAAAAGCGTTTGATGAGATTGATGACAAAATTTTAAATATTTTTAATTTCCTGGCATTAAAATCCTTCGTCTTAAAGTAAAGCAAAAAGAATATCAATCTAGATATTCAGGAAGCTAAATAATCATAACATCCAGTCATTCTTTATGAAAGACTGCTAGAGGGTGAATTAGTTATCCCATTTTGCAGTGTGAAAAAGTATTTTACTGTATTATCCTTATAAGCAAGATTTTAAAAAAAATTACATACAGGAAGAATATTTCATGATTGTAGCACAAAATTTGAAGTATTCTCATTAATAGTTTAGTGAAAAATAATAGGTTAGAAATCAGTGGAAGTGATATTAGCAGAAGACAACGTAATGAAATTCCTATATCTATTGTTGTTGTGTTATTATTGCAATTATTCTTTTTGTGTATACTATTCTACAAAAATGAGATGCAATTGCCCTTTCTGCTTAGATGTAGCAAGAGTCTCAGAACAGAGACCATCTTGGTGTTGCATCAGTCTCAGCTAAGCTGTCTTACAGGAATTAGTATCAGCCCCAAGTTATATAAAAGCATGAATAATGGCATGGCAGATCCAATTAAATATAGAAAGAAAACATTTTTAATTATACACACAATGCTGAAAGATTTTTATTCAAGATCATGTTCTTACATTAGGATGCAGCAGAATTTAAGTTAATCATGTAGAACGGGAGATATAAAAACAATCTTCAGTTACAGCAATGAGTTTCTGACAGAACTATATGGGTGATCATCATCATAGTGTTATAGGTTGCATGCACATAGCATTCTGCTCATTTACAATGGTAAATCTTAGTCCAGTATTAATCTATAAAATCCCAACAGCTGCAAAAAGGAAACACATCAGGTTAAAACTAATCACATCAATTATGTAATCATTAGCCAATTGACTCAAATCAATTCTCAGATACTAAGGCATGAAATAAACAGGTTTAAATAACACTCAATATTAACATCTAAAATAAACTCAAAATATAGCAAAATAATTATGAGTTTTTTAGTACTAACACCTCATTTATTTCCACTGAGATTCAAGTCCACATTTTTCAGACTCTTTGCACGTCACTGACTCTCTCGGGTCCAGATGTCACTAGTTTCTGCAACATTTTGCAACTGAGGTAATTCACTCTGCCATTATTGCTTCATTTAGCTGCAGGGTTGAGATCAGAAATTCCTTGACTGAAGTGCTTTTGACTGCTTAATGTTTCATCAATGTTCAAGACATGGCCAGAGAGGACTGTCATACGCAACATCCAAGTCCATTTTTAATTCTACATTATTACTAAGTGTTTGCATGATGATTTGAAAATGTTACATTCCTTCAAATAAGATAAATACGATTAAAAATGTCCAGTTACTGAATTAGGAAATAAAAATTCACTGCTGGGGAATCACTGGGTCAGCATCTCACTGTTCCACTCTTGCAGGATCTGTTCTGCTTTCTTTAATGTTGAGTCTTTCTACAGAATTTAACACAGGAGAATGGTTTAAACAGCTTTTATACATTGCAGTTCTTTAAATTTGCCCACTCCCACAATGTTCTTATCAATTTGATATCTGGGATCAAATGGCATCTGAATAGGGAGAGTAACAGATCTCTGCTGAACAACCAAAGTGAAAAAGCTGGTTTTTCAACCAAATTCTTGGGGGAATAGAAGGCTAACAACCTATGGGTGCCTTCAAATTCAACATAATGGATAGCATAGAAACTGGAGATATCAAACTAATATAGGGTAGGCGCTGGTCTTCTGAAGTTAAGCCTGAAAGAAAGTTTGCATAAGGGGAAAGGTATTCTGTAAGCAGATTTGGGACTGTTCCTGCCATTGGGTACGGGCAGAAAACCATCACACAATAGATAGGAAAAAAAAGTGATGCAAAAAAAAAATTAAAAGATACAAATTGGGAAGAAATGCAAATTGGGAATAAGATAAATTGCATTTAAACAGCAGTTTTCATGATTGGAAAAAGCCCCTCAGCACTTCATAGCCTATGAAGTAGTTTTAAAGTACAGTCAATTTGCTCACAGAAAGATTCCAACATCAGAAGTGGTAAATGATCGAATGATCTTTATTTGAATATTTGTTAAGGAATACACGTTAGCTAGGACACTGGAACACCACTGCTTTTGTCCAAGTGGTATCATAGGATGTTTAATATCCAACTGAGAGGGCAGCTTAATCTTTCGTTTAATGTCTCATCTGATGGATGACATGCCCAACACTCACTGCACTGAGGTATCAGTCTCAAGTCTCTTGGGTAAGGCTTGAACACATGACCATTTGACTCAAAGAGAAGTTTGCTTCCACCGAGCCAAGGCTGACCAATGGCTTGGATCTTTATAGTTCTGTGGTTGTTGAGATTATTCCTGACTAGATTACAGGAACTTGGAAAAGAAATAGGTCAATTACTTGGCACATGCCTGCATATTGTTCAGAGTTTGAATAATGTAGGGAGAGGGAGGATGAATATGTAACACAGAGAAAAACTTAAAATTGGAGTAGGGTTCTGACTGCATTTGAAGCCCAAAGATACCGGCTCCCTATTATTTACTGCAGCGTGCAAGATTCACATAACTACAGTATTTTAAGAGTTCTATAATCTCTATGCTGCAGTTGACTCTCAATATCCACAAGAACTTCACAATCTCTACTGCAGCTCACCTTAGCAAAACAAAAGCGGATAAAGTTTTCAAAGTGCTTTTTGTGTTCAGAAGAATAGAAAGCAGATACTGGAATTGCGGCCAAGCCCTGTGAATAAAAGTTATAGCAAAGAGTAAGAATTTTGTTTGGTCAATTAATGTAGGAAGGTTCCACTCACCACCTGCACTTACCTTGATCACCCAATTCTTTACTTTTTATAACCAACTTTTCCTGGTGCTGTTGTGGTTATAAAAGTTAACTTTGCATAACAGATGTTTATATTCCTGTGCCTTTCTCACCATTTTAGGGTTTCTAACCTCAGTTACATGACTGTGGAAAATCCAAGGGAAGACAACATACATAGGTAGGAGATACACAGAGGTTACATTACCTTCAGTTGCACAACATCTAGTTTTACAGTGAAAACTGGATCTTGATGAACATAGGAACAGAAGTTACCATTTGGCCCCTCAAGTCTGTTCCACCATTCAATGAGATCACCATTCATGAGCTAATCTATGAGCTAACTCCACATACCCACCTTTACCCCATACCCCTTAATACCTTTGGTTAACAAAAATCAATCTCAGCTTTAAAAGCTGATCAAGCATCAACTGCCATGTATGGAAAATAATTTCACTTCAACTACCTTGTTTTTGTAGCTGAAAGGACTGATTAACCTTTAGCTTATGCTCCCCCCCACCCCCATCTTAAGGCTTCCCATGATGTGGAGATGCTGGCATTGGACTGGGGTCAACACAGTAAGAAGTCTCACAACAGAGAAGGAACAGCATTCACCTGACGAAGGCACAGTGTTCCGAAAGCTTGTGGTGTTTACTATCAAATAAACCTGTTGGACTTTAATCTGGTATTGTGAGACTTCTCACTGTTAAAACTTCCCAGCCAGTGGAAATGGTTTTGTTCCATCTAGCTCATCAGTTTCCCTTAGCATCTTGAAATCTGACACGATCACCTCTTAAACTTCTAAATTCTAGGGAATACAACCCTAGATTATGTAATCTCTGCTCATAATTTAAACCCTGGGAGTTGTCATTCTGATAAACCATGCTGCACCCTCTCCAAGGTCAATGGTGTGATGCCCACAACTGCCCACTATAATCCAGGTATAGTATGTGCCAGTGTTTTATATAACTGTACCTTAATTTCCTCTTTTATTCAAACTCTCTAGGTATAAAGGCCCACATGCTATTAGCCTTTTCAATTATTTTCAGCACCTGTTCATGACATTTTAATAATCCGTGTATCTGACACTCAAGTCCCTTTGGATCTTCAAGTTCTAGCTTTCCGATGTGAACTACTCTAATAACCTGTAACACCAGTGTGCAACTTACCTGGTGATAAGGGCATGAGAGATAGGCAATCTTGATGAACCATGAGTGTTTGAAAATTTGCCAAAAGATTCTACACGTGCATTGACCGTAACAATATATAGATCTAATCATAAACAGAAGATTTATTTCTATTCATTCTGCTATTCTATTATTTCTGCTTCAGTCATTGAAAAAAGGCTGTCATAAAAAGCTTTTCATATTCAGGACCAGTGGACAATTACAAATTTTAGTTAGCTAGCCTCAATTTTATACTTAGCCCCACTATTTCAAAGCTACCCACCTTATTGGTTATGAGCCACTTCACAAATCTATAATCATACGGCTGTTCAGCGTCTGGCAGATCAACTTCTGATAGGAAAAGACATTAAAAAAAAGTAAATCAGCTACCTCATGAAAAATAATTAATTCAATTTTATGGTGGTAATATATAGAACATAACTCAAATATACATCAGCGGAGGCCAGACATTCCCCATTGGATAAGGTGAAGAGAGAAAGCAGGGGACTCTATTCTAAGTTGGCCTCATGTGCATCTTAACAGCCAGGTTCAACGGAGCAGCTCATCACACCCTTGGCTACATGCTGTGCATGAAATGGGGAGAATTATACCTTAAAGTAACATGAAATCTCATTCAAAAATAAAATTAAACATCAAAACCAAATGGATACCATGCATCTTTGCTCCTCATTTCCACCTAGAAGAGTGTATTTGATACATGGTGTCTGGAACAACAGCTATCCTGGTTCCACATTGCACTATGGCCACATATTAAGATTGCAAATCTCCATCAGTCTGTTTATTTCGTTTGTACTTTCCTTGTGACAACCAATCTAGTTACTCACTGACTGCTGAGATGTCCACGGTCAGGAAGTAACCACCCTCTGGTACAACTGGCTTTAACCCCACAGATGTGAGACAGGCAACAAGTTGGTCACGCTTCAGTTGCAGCTCCTGGCGTAAATTGATGAAATAACTTTCTGGGGCTCCCAGGCATCCATATTCTTTCACAAATCCCTCTGCTACAGCTTGCTGAGTACAAAAAAATAGATAATCTATTTCAATGATAATTCAGATTCAAAAGCCAATTTCATATTGTGTCATGCAGTTTGGTGCGGTAAATCTACAGAAAACCACCAATGAAGAATTTCTTCAGGGTGAAGAGAGAAAATGGATGGAGGTAACTATGGGCTCAAATGGGGTCCAAGTTGATACTGTTTTCAGTGGATGGTCTAAATTAATTCACAGTAGGTGACTAGTGTGACACCTCCACCAAGCGGATCCACACTATCTGAGCCAACTGCTGTTGACTGACCAGCTAGTATGGCTCACTGAAAACAGAAAGTTGGATCAGAAACAGCAGCCTAGCACTGTTCCCACGTGCCTACATAATTCAGCGAATTAATGTCGTAATGGATAAGGTGATTCTTAAGTAGGCAAACTACCAGTGATCAGTGCTGTGTGGGCTTAAACTCCAACATATGCCTATTCACAATTGGAGGTACCTAATCATTAGTTTAATTTTATCTTGTCAACCTGTACCCAACCATAATTTTCTTTTATGTAACTTGGAAAATATTTCCAAACACTTCACCCGTTGAAGGTGATGAAAAATAAATAGACACAATAAATAGTTATTGGGGCTATGGTATGATGGAAGAATTAGGAAAGGTTACCTTGGTTCAGAAATTGGATTTCTAAGATTTTTGAAAGGAAGAGGTGAAGACCTTTTGGATGGAGTTCCAGGGAGAGTCTGGAATAGCTGAAGACTGTCAGTACAGGTTGAACACAGGTGGCTCAGAAGGTTAGAGGTTGTGGGAAGAGACAAGACTGGAAGAGATTGTAGATATAGAATGGGTCGAGACTGCTGAGGGATTTGAAGTTGAAAATAAAGATTTTAAATCTAATCTGTCGGGAACGAGGAATTAGTGTAGATCAATGAATATGGGAGTAATGGTGTTTGTGTGACATGCAATAGCTGGGTATTTTACGTTTAGATAAGTGGGGCAAATCCGTTTCTGTTCCGTAGTCAGGTGGTATCTCCACACGTGGATCTTTCATTGGTCTAGTTTGGACATTTGTAAGTTTGCTATTAGATCTTCGTACTTTAAGACTCGTGGCTGACCTAAAGATCTCAACAAGAAATAAGTTTATGTTTTCTTTGAAGGAGGAATTGTTCTGAAGTAAGTAAGGTAGCCCAGGGAAATTTCAGAAACAAACAGCAAATATGGAAATGCCTCACTGTTGCTGTACTAATTAGGGAGCGAAAGTGAGCCCTCTGAATGAGAATGTGAAGTCTAATGAAATATAGGGTGAGCTCCACAGCATTACATTATCATTTTGATGGCCACATAACTGAATTCATTCACCACGATACAGACATAGTTGTGAAAAGTAATCCCTTTGGTACTTCCTACCTGTGCTCCAGTGGCACAATGATAGTTTGAGTTCTGATGAACAGTCTGCAAGTGCTTGATGATGTCCTTAGGTCCAATTGCCCAGCCAACCTACAATAAGTAGATAGAATGTCACAAAATTGGCAACCAGAAAATATCCAGAGTTTTTGCATTTTATACTTAAATAAAGTGCAAAATGAACAGGTTGATTTTTACGTGGGAGTTTTACTTACAATTAGCTGATCTAACTCTGAAAGTACAGTCAATATGAAAACATAAGCTGTAATATACTGAAAATGCCAGTTGTGTGGCTGTGTGCAACATCAAAACAGCCAATTTCTAACCATTGAAGTTTAATTTCCTCTTAATTCGCTGATGTTTCTAACGATTGTAGCTAAGTTGCAATGCAATAGATTTCTTGATTCCATATGTTGGGAATTAGGATCAACTTCATCATTCCATTACACAGCAGCTAATTCCAAATCCTGCTACAACTCCAGCTCAAGAGGTCACCTTTGGTAGAATTTAGCCATAGTAACCAAAAGCACCAGCAGAGAGTTATCAATTAGTCATAAATCCTAAACCAAGCAAGTTGCTTAGGATATGTGATAATTCTCTGGTTAAAAATGCTTTGGAATTCGTTCTAAAGAATACAATTTACTGTTGCTAGTTAGGGATCCAAGATTTTATCTGCTGTAAGCTGATGGCCCATTATTATGAACAGCACTCTAAAGGATTAGCACTAAAATTAGTCTTTGACTCAATCAAATTTTCTGACAGTTTTCTCCTACTTACCTTCCACCCTGTAGCACTGAAGGTTTTTCCTGCACTTCCAACGGTGACCGTCCGCTCCGACATCCCTGGCAGGCTAGCTAAGAATAGGAAAATATGAATAGCAGCTGGGGTAAGAGCAGATAGGGGAGATGGAAAGTGGAAGACAACACAATAAGAGTAACATTTGCTGGTCTCTGCACTAGTGTGGAGCCTCATTCAAAGGACATGCAGTAGTGGAGCTCGGGCTATAACTGTCTAGCCCTGAATTTCCTAACTGTGCTTTACATTACCAAAACTCCATGCTCAATGTTGAACCTCACAAGATATGTTTCTTTACTTGCTCCATTACCACTCCCTTCGGTCTTGCATCACCAAATCTTTTGTCATTTAATCTCCTGTCTTCCATTCTATGGGAAACTTTCCCTTTTGTTCTTTTTCCCTGTACTCCTTCCTTCCACTTGTTGAAATTCCAATACATTGCTTCCACCTGTTCCCAGTTCTGATGAAAGTCCTTGAACTGAAACATTAACTCTGTTTATTCAGTCAGGACAAAACAATAATAAGAAGAATACAATAAAATAAGCAATAAGCAAAATAGTATGGATGTTGGAATCTGAAACAAGAGCAGAGTTCACAGATTCTTCTTCAGAACTGAAGCAACACTGTTAACATAAAAAAAATCCTGAGGCATTCAAAGGAAGGTCGATGTGCAATATGTACACAGCCAGAAAATGGGTGAAAGGCGAGCAAGACTTGGTATGAAACAGGATATCAATCGCAGAAAAATCTCTTGACAGGTTGGAGTTTGTGAAGGGTAGAGGATGAGAGGTCAGCAAGGAAACCAACTCCATTGAGCCTGCAGATAGTGCAGTCATCTGTAAAGAATTCAGCAATGGATAGGTTGAGGCAGGGACAGAAGCAGAGGTGGAAGTAGGTGGGCAAAGTAATGGAAAAGATATAGACACTCAACTCAAAAGTCAGCCAAGATGCTGAGGTTGCCAGTTTAAACAAAGGTCAGGGATGACAATGGAATCAGTGGCAAGTGAGCGACACATGTGGTAGGAGCCAAAGGCTTCAGTTTTCCTAATGTTGAGTTGAAAATATTTATCCAGGAGTGTATGTCGGATAAGCATTCTGGCAGTACACAGACTTCTGAGCTCAGAGTGGTAGCAGAAAGGCAGAGCTGGACATCAGCCTAAACTAACCCTCCACAGAAGGGAAGTTGATAGGACAACCTAATTATGTTCTTTTGGTACAGTTATAGCAAGACCGTGGATAACAGTGTGATCTCCTAAACTCTCTGCTGCAATCCCCTAAATGCCCTGCCACATTCCCCTAAACACTCTAAATCCTGCCACAACCTACTAAACTCCCTGCTGCATTCCCTTAAACTCCCTGCTGTGATCTCCTAAAATGAAGCAAGCAAAATGGGTACAAGATAGATTATATTAAAACTGATTCTAAATTCAAGTTCTCCCATTCTAGACCTGTTCATGTTTGCACACTTTTAGCTAAGAAAGTACATATGAAACTGTCTTACCAATTCGTACATGCTCATTTGCATCATACACCAGCCACTCGTATACCTCGTCACTAATGCACAGCACATTGTGTTTCACACACAGGTCTGCGATTACCTGCAACTCCTCCCGTTTGAAAACCTAAGTTAGGGTAAAACAAAGAGCAATTGTTAAGCAGTATGTTTGAAATAAATGGAAATCAACCTAAATCTCCTTCCTTCTTTGTACTATGTCCTGCTAGATTAATTTTTCTTTCATCTTTCTTAAGGCTCCCCTGTTCATGGAAATGACTCTATTCCTGTCTGCTCATTACATAGGAATGTCAGTCACAAGCCAGAATATTTATGCTTCAAAAAATCATCTAATCCTCATTGAGAACATACCTGACTGAAGTGGAAATGATTTTTGGTCCTTCACAAGCAACAGATGTTGTATCAAACACAAGCTGCCTTCATTTTCATGGAGGAAAATAATTTTTTTTGGGTATTCCGTTTAGTGACAAAAATACATTAAAAAATTAGTTCACCATGTCATTGAAATAGTAAACATAATTTGCATTTGTAGAACACCTCATAATACTTCAAGAACATCCTCAAACACTTCACATAAAATGAAGTGCTTCTTGTTGTGGCTACTATTTACCCCACAACATTTACTCCACAAACAGCAAGGAAATGAATGAGCAGTTAATCTACTTTCTGGAGTATTCTGTGTAGCTTTGATCTTCGTACCTAAGGATATCTTAGAGGAGATGCAGTAAAGATTCACTAGATTGATTTTGGGATGAGAGGGTGTCCTCTGTTGAGGCGAAGATAAAGTAATTAGTCACAATCCACAAAAGGTCATGGGCATCCTTTTTTTTATTCATTCATGGAATTGCTGGCTTGGCCAACATTTATCACCCACCCCCTGACTGCCCTTGAGAAGATGGTAGTGACATGCCTTCTTGAGCTGCTGTAATCCATGGTACATCCCAGGATATGCTTCAGTGAAGGTGTTGACGATGACTTGGAGCTCGGCCTCTGAGGGTGCACATACATAAGCATCATCAGTACTGCAGTTCTGGTCTGCAGGCAGCAGAGGGTGAATAGATTCCCATTTGTTCTGTAGTTTAGTTCCACTCCAGCAGGGAGTGCATCAAGTGTGAGATGGAGCATTGCAGCAAGGAAGATTGAGAAGAAGCAGTTCGATGACACGGGCTTGCTTGACCCTAGTTGGAACATGAATTGGGTGTCTGGTGTATCCGTTGATCAGAATCAGGGCTTGCATATCATTGTGGAGCAGGTGGCAGGGTGGTGATAAACTTTCAGGGACAGTCAAAAGGAAGGAGGATGCTCATTAATTCCTCACGGTTTGACAGTGCCAAAGGTTTTGGGAGGTCAAAAAAGGCCATGTACAAGGACTGATGCTTTCCCCTGCATTTATCTTGTAACTGTTGCGCAGTGAAGATAATGTGCATTGTGCTCCCTAGTGGTAGAATCCACATTGTGAATCTGTGAGGAGCTCTTCAGGAGAAGGCGATTAAGGAAGACTCTTGCCTGCGACTGACAGCAAAAAATTTCCTCTATAGTTACTGAAGTCGGACTCGTCACCTTTCATGAAAATAGTCACAATTACAGCATCTCTCAGGTCTCAGAAGCAAGTTCTGCTTCTTCCAGCTCACATATTAGTTTTTTGGCAGGGATTCCAACTGCTCTTGCTCATGAGTGGGAGATAACGGAATTTTGCTGGAGAAAGTCTACCCTGCCCACATTATCAAATTTTGTATAGAAACTAGAAGCAGGAGTAAGCCATTTGGCCCTTCGAGTCTGCTCCACCATTCATTATGATCATGGCTGATCATCAAATTCAATCTGGGCAGCACGGTGGGACAGCGGTTAGCACTGCTGCCTCACAGCACCAGGGATCCGGATACAATTCCTGCATCGGTCACTGTCTGTGTGGAGTGTGCACATTCTCCCCATGTCTGCATGGGTTTCCTCCGGGTGCTCTGGTTTCCTCCCACACTCCAAAGATGTGTGGGTTAGGTTGATTGGTTATGCTATGTTGACCTCAGTCTCACGGGGATTAGTAGGGTAAATGTGTAGGATTACGGGGATAGGGCCTGGGTGGGATTGTGGTCGGTACAGACTTGATGGGCCAAACGTACTCCGTATTACAGGGTTTCTATGATATCCTGATCCCTCCTTCCTCCATATCCATTGATCCTAATTTCTTTCTGAAATCAGACAATGTTTTGACCTCAACTACTTTCTGTGGTAGTGAATGCAACACATTTACCATTCTCTGGGTGAAGAGATTTCTCCTCACTTCAGTCCCAAAAGGAATTATCCTCAAATTATGACCCTTAATTCTGGACTATTATCACCTGCAATCTTCAAAATTGCACTCCCTATGCCCAAGCCCAGGTCATTTATACACATGAAAAGCAATGGTTCTAAAACTGATCTTGGGGAACATTGCTGCATAGTTCTCTCCAGTTAGATAAGCATCTTTCCACTCTCTCTCGTGACTGATGTAGCTGAACAGCAACAATGATAACTAGGTAGTTAAATCAGGTGTGTTAGGAATTGCTGTGATGCCTCCTTTGTATTTATGAATCGGGTTGCCCTATGTTCCATTCTGAGTGACCACAATCAGGCATCCTGGAGAACTTTTACTTTTCTATTTGTACACCAAGTATCCACATCAGCAAAGGATTTGTGAAGATCCAATTCAAGATTGCCCTTCAGCTTCAAGGGAAAATTCAAGGCAGGCAACCTACCTTAAAACAAAATTAAAATATTGCCTGTAGGTGGTGCTGTAGTAGAGGTTTTGCTAATGTTTTGGCTAACTATAGAAACATCCAGCAGCTAAAATGGTGATTTTAGACCGAGTTTATGATTCCTGGATTTTCCTTTGAAGAGACAGACAACTTTGAGCAAATTTAGAGCATTAAACAGAATAAAAAGGGGAAGGAAAGCCTGCCACCTCAAAATATGCACCAGAACTTTCAAATCTACCATTCTCTTTTAACACCTTGAAGCCTATGACTACATATGAAATAGAAGCAGGTAGGCATGGCCAATGTGCCTATACATATGGACCAACTCAGTGCATGCAGACAAGAAGATCTTATTTAGAGTTGTCTGTAAAATGCTGTGTCACGAGAGTGTACGTTTCCTACAAGCAAGTGGGAAGAGATTTCGATAGTTTGTTTATGAAAACACGCAGCCCATTTATGCCAAAGGAATAACATTAATCTGTACCTGTCAATAGGCCATAACTTTCTGCCTTCCCAGAGCTGGATTTGGGGGTTACCCTAAAGATGTGCAAGGGAATCTCTGCTGGAAGTTCCCAAATAAGGATTTACCTGACAATGGTCCAGAAGGGTTAACTTCCCCTGGATAATTGTGCTGATGGGAACCATTCAACACAATTTAAATCGCCAACATCGGTTGGCACCATCCTCTGTGGATAAGTTGCCCCTCAGGTCCCTTTTTAATCTTTCCCCTCTCACCGTAAACCTACGCCTCTAGTTTTGGATTCCCCTACCCTAGGGAAAAGGTCTTGGCTATTCACCTTATCTATGCCCTTCATGATTTTATAAACCTCTAAAAGGTCACCCCTCATCCTCCTACGCTCTAGGGAAAAAAGTCCCAGCCAACCCAACCTCTCCTTATAATTCAAACCTTCCATACCTGGTAACATCCTTGTAAATCTTTTTTGCACCCTTTCCAGTTTAATAACATCCTTCCTATAGCAAGGTGACCAGAACTGTACACAGTACTTCAAATGTGGCCATACCAATGTCTTGTAACGTAACATCTCAACTCCTGTACTCACTGCTCTGACCGATGAAGGCAAGTGCGCCAAATGCCTTCTTCACCATCCTACCTTTGCTGTCACTTTCAAGGAACCACGTACATGCACCTCTGTTCAACAACACTCCTCAGGACCCTACCATTAACGTATAAGTCCTGCCCTCGATTTGTCTTATCAAAATGCATCATCTCACATTTATCTGAATTAAACTTCATCTGTCATTCCTTGGCCCACTGCCCCAGTTGATCAAGATCACATTGTAGTCTTAGGTAACCTTCTTTTCTGTCCACTACACCATTAATTTTGGTGTCATCTGCAAACTTACTAACCATGCCTCCTACATTCTCATCCAAATCGTTTATATAAGTGACAAACAACAGTGGACCCAGCACTGATCCCTGCAACACACCACTGGTCACAGACCTCCATTCTGAAAAATGATTTGGTCTTGAATTCTTACCAACCCTTAAATCACTAGCAGTTGCCAAGAACCTGCCTATAACTGCACAAATCCTCTTCGCTCTTACCTTGCCAAGAGGGTTGTTTGGAGTATTAATAACGATTGCTTTAGTACGTTTGCTGAATTTATTTGCAAGTTCATCAGGATCCAATACCCAGTCAGCACTGGTCATCAACCTTCCAGATACAGGTTTCTGAAATGACAATAGGTAACCTTTTAACTTTCTAATCTGTAAAGGGTATTTTTGCATTGTCCAGTCAACAGAAATCCTTTCCATCTTATTTGCACATTTAATTCCTGCACTTGCTTTTGGTGCTCCTCAGAAGAGAGTTTACACAAGTTAAGTAAAAGACAAATGAGTATTTGAAATAGCATTCTATTCATGGATCTAATTTACAATATCTCCTATAGCAAAAGTCCTAGAAAGTTTTTCAGACCCTAAATTCATAATTGGGAGGTGATTTAGAGACAATTTCAAGAATATTTAGGCATGTTTTTGGTGCAGACTCCGAATTAAACATAACCCTTGGCAAAGTCACCTTGAAAGATTGTAAGAAATGGCTCTCTGGTTAAACTGCTAACTGTTGCTTATCTTATAACAAAATTATTACTGTGTGTAAGAGTAAAAATCATACCATGGGAGTCTTTAGATGTCTTCCCCCTACTTGAATAACTGCAGGATCTCATCTCATATTAAAATCCATTTTTTTTTACCTTATCTCTAAGGTAGCAATTTGAGACCATTAACACTCAACCAGAAACTTGTGCCATGGTCCTCACTAGTGTACAAGGTCAGCTACAGCATATATTCCTGTCTTGTATCAGAAATAAAATTGCCACTGCGGATTTTAGAATCCCAGAGTGTTTTACATTTTCTTAATGCATCTTTTTTCAGAATTCTTCAGGGTCTTCTGAGTGCTCCTTCAGTGAGTGGAAAATATTAGACATTATTTATTTAACTTGGTATTCTTTTTACGCAAAACTATAAATGAAAACTTAAATGAACTAATACTTTTAATTTCATTGTTAGACTTTATCCTCAGAGGTCAGAGCACAAACTGAGTTCTAACTCCACTGCTGGACTCTATCCTCAGAAATCAGAGCATGAACTGAGTTTAACTCCATCGTTAGATTCTATCCTTAGATCTCAGAGCATGAACTGAGTCTTAACTCCATCATTAGGCTCTGACCTCCGAAATCAGAACATGAATCATACTATCATTCTATCCATTAAAGAAGGCAGCAGTTGTCATCAGTTTGATTTAGCTGCAGAGACTCACCGGATGCAGCAGGACATATACTGGATGACCACCTGCCATTCGCACCATTGGTTCGTAACAGTCAAAGTAAGGCTCAATAATAATCACCTGTTTTGGAGCAAAGGAAGTAGTTTCAATCAATGGCGGGAATCCTGGATCTTTCCCTCTTCCCAGATCAGATATGCTGCTGCCACCCAGCTGATGCTCAGATCAGACTTAGCATAGATTAGAAATCAAATCTGACACCTTCTGATCTATATGACTGAGTTATACTTCCAATTTGCTAACTGAGTCAAGCGGGATGGTGTTCATAAGATATTTATCTGGTCATTCAATTTTACCCAGCAGCCATGGAGTTGTGGGAATGCGTATTTTTTTCTGCATTGGTTGTTGACAATCATAAAATTGAGTCAAAATAAATTGTAAGAGTTAACAAGCTGAACAAAGTAGTCCATGGCATAAAACGAATAGGCAATCAATTGAAAGGTTGAGGGAGCTGGGACTTTTCTCTTTAGAGCAGAGGAGGATGAGAGGTGACTTAATAGAGGTTTATAAGATAATGAGGGGGATAGATAGAGTGGACATGCAGAGACTATTTCCTCAGGTGCATGTAGCTGTTCCTAGGGGGCATAACTTTAAGGTTCATGGTGGGAGATGTAGGACGGATGTCTGAGGTAGTTTTTTTATTCAGAAAGTGATTGGGTGTGGAATGCACTGCTTACTGTGATAGTGGAGTCGGACACTTTAGGAACTTTCAAGTGGTTATTGGATAGGCACATGGAGCACACCAGAATGATAGGGAGTGGGATAGCTTGATCTTGGGTTTGGACATAGCTCGGCACAACATCGAGGGCCGAAGGGCCTGTACTTTGCTGTACTGTTCTATGTTCTATAGCTAAGCTACCTTGGTTGAATTAAATGAATTTCTGTTTGTTTATTATTCAAGCACAAGTTAATTTTCATGCAGATAAACATGTTGATATATGACTAACTATAGAAGATGTTGAGAGTCAGAAGCAAGTTTGAGTTTTATTAAACACCACAAAATTCTACCATAAAGAAGGAATTCCTTTGAGAAAAATCTTCACGATCGTGAGATGACAAACCAAGTACATTGAACAGGGAGCTTTCAGTTGTGTGTCTGTATCATCTCCAATAATAATCTCTGATGCCTTTATCTATTATTTCTAATAAAGAGGCTGAGTTTGTGAAGCGCAGCCAGCTGAAGGAGACTTTATTTAATTGATAAAATGTAAAACGATCTTCTGATTCCTCACAGGATCAAGCCTTCTGTAAACCCCTCCAAGTCGAGCTAGCCATGATGTTAATTACACTCATTCTTTCTTGAGCTACCATGATCTAAGATGGCATTGGTGACCGTGGATTTCCATGCATTCTTGATAGGGTACAGCCAAGATTTGCTGTTGCCTTATGCAGATTCTGGCTGACCAAGAGATTTTCCCATTCTTACCACCTGCCCAGGCAAATTGGAAATATTTGCAAGTTGATAATCAACCTGTTTGGCCACATTATGAAAGCATCATCCACTCCACGACTTGATAACCAGGGTCCTTCAATCCAGAGCTTCTGGTTCAGAGGTGGGGATGCTATCACTACACCACTCAACCTCCTATTAATCACACTAACATGAAACATTTGATTTTTAAAAGAAAATGACAAAGATTACATAGTATGTAATTTTTCCAGGCGGTCAATAAATGTTTTTGAGCCAATTAAAGCAGCCTTCAATAAACCTATCTGCTTTCTTGTTTCAGTTCCCACACCTCATGGTGCAGAAGGCAGACTTTCATTTGTTTCCAGAATGATTTTTTTTCCTGGTACAGGTTGCTAGCTTGTCATCAGAGACTTATAGCTTGAAGGGTGCTGCTGGACATCAAGGCGTGACTAACCAGGAGTCTCTCCCACTCTTACTGCCTGCCATTGGCATGTTTGAAGGATTTTGCAAGTTGGTACTCAAATTGGTGGCTGTGTTATGAAGGCATTTTCCCTGGCCAATTATCCCTGGGTTGGCACTCAAACCAAAGCTCCTGGCTCAGAGACAGGGAAACTACTCACTGTGCCATAAGGCCTCATCAAACCAGTGGATAATAAGTTACATTGGGTTCAAGTACAACACAATAACTAGGAATGTTTAATTTAAAAGCTTAACATTTCAACTCGGAAATGATTGAACACAGTCATGAAAATCTCTACATAAAAATGAATACTATGAAGAGTATTGTTCTAGAGAGTGTAACTTTTCTGGGACACTGACAATTTTCACCTACTTCATCTTCATCATCAATTAATGCCTGGAAGAAACAGAACAAGGCCTCATATGCTCCGACTGTCACCAACACCTCAGTGAATGGATCAATGTCTCTTCCCAACAATTTCCCAAAAAGCTTTGCTAGGATTTTTACCAATGGAGGATGACCCTGAGAAGGAGCAAGAAAGAAAGGGAGAACAATGATGAAAACATGATGGAAATGCAACACATTTTACTGAACGCATAAATGAAGGATCTAACATCAGTTAAGCTAGTCTGCACTAGAAATAACCATTACTTCATTAAAATATTTTGTTGGCCAGCAAATCTTTAAAAGATGTGTTGAAAAGATTAAACCATCATTTCTGTAATGTAGCATTTTGAAACAGAACATATTTTAGATTTGTTTACTCACAAAAGCCAGCTTTGCCGTTGTCTTACAATTGTTGGTTGAAATCAATTTTGTTCAGGGTATGGGAAACACTTGCACAATGATATTTGTTTTGCTTGAAACTAGTTGCCTTGGATTTTTCTACTTTCTCAGTCACCACAGAGGAATTACCCACACTGTATACTATTGTGTGTAGGTCAGGCTGTAGGTCAGATGCTCTTCCTTGAAAGATATCAGTGAATCAGATGGGTTTTTACGACATGGTCATTTATTCCTGTTTGAGCTCACAAACGACCAATTTCACAACTGTCAGTTCAGTTGCATTTACAACATCCTGATTGCTAGCCCAGGACCATAACTATAACCTCCCTCATTAAATTTTAGAGACTGTAGTAATCTGGTCATTTTCTGCTCACTTCACTTTTAATAATGGCATTTGGGAGGTCTGTTACTGCATATCTTTGAGTGTGAATTCATAGACCAGCACTTCTGAAATATTGCCAGACCCAGAGTTAAGATGGGAGGGAGGAGAAGAGAGAAATCAGTAAAAATAAAATCCCAAAATGTAAAATGAAACAATTATAATTGCTTTACCATAGGCCTGTGAGACTGTTTTTGAGTGTGTCACTCTTGAATTTGAAATAGTGTCTTTAATGCAGAATAACATTCTAAGAGTCTTCAAACAGACACCAAATAATGGAGAAATTTGGAGCAATAACCAAAAGAAGTGGTTTTATTAAAGGCCTTAAAGGAGAATATGAAGATAGAGGGGCAGAGGACATCGAAGGAGGAAATTCAGGGATTGAAACATAGAGAACTGAAGGCATGGTTGATAATACAGCAAACAAAGAGGGAAAAATTAATGAAAGATCAGGGACAAAAGAATGGAGAGTTAGGGGCAGAGTTTTGGCAATTATAGAGCTGGAGGATTTTATAGAAGTACAGAGAGCTTAGACAATGGAACAATTTTAATAGGAGGAAAGAAATTTGAGATCTGAGGCATGGGGAGCAATTAGCAAGAACACGGGTAATGGCAACCATGATCGTGAGCACTATAGGATAGGATTTAATGAGTGCATATATGATAAACACACTGGAAATTTACATAATTTTTAAAATTAAAAAAATGATAAGCTTAATTTTGATGTACGTTTATTGACATCATCATCACCTTACTGGCTTAGGCCTAATCCTTGGTGTTGAGGTCAGGAAATCCTCCCTGAGATGTTTGCAATGAGAAACAGAAAGATTTCTTATCACTGAGGTGAAGTTATGCATAAATTATCTTTGATGAGGGAGTAGTTAACTTAAAAAGTGGATGGATAGGCAAAAAAAGGAATACAATTCTAATTGAAACAGTCAGGGAAATAACACAAATGGTGCTTTAAAGAGCATTTAAGCTGTCTTGCTTTGTGAAATGAAAGAAGACAGAGAGGCAGATACTCCAGGGAGAATATTCCACAACCAGGGGCTTAGGCAACAGAAGGCACCAATAATGAAACAATTAAAATTGAGGATGCGCAAGAAGTCAATAATAGAAAAGAAATATACCTCCACCCACTTGTCTAATGAATAAAGGCACCACAATGGATAATATTGCAAAAATACACAATCGATTTTAAGTATGCCTGGTAGGTCATTAGGATTGGCTCAGCACCTCTCAGTAAGAGGTGGAAAAATCACCCAGTCTTCCAGTTTTCTGCTAGCCTTCCAATAGAAGGTGTATGTGAAGTATATGCTAGAATAGAATAAGACTTTGCGGTTCAATAAGTTGCCACCACTTACTGTTTAGATTCACAAATGACAAATGGTCACTTGGATAGGATGTTAGAATGGACAGTGCTGACAGGGTCCTATATGATCCTCCAGCCTCACAACCCTCAGAAATATCTGCACCCTCAATTTTAATGTCTCAGTCTACTTCAGATTATCCTGGAGGGATAAAAAAAATTGAGCAATACGTGAAGCTAGGTGTTTCACACTACCACTATGCAGTAGCATAGAAGTGTTATTCACCACTAACAGGATGCTGATGTCTGGACAAAAAACACAAATCGGTAATCTGGTACTTGAATTTCAGTGCTGGTGTAATACTTGGTATGTAGGCTGTGAATCCCAAAGACTGGCAGATCATATCAGACAGCATGTCCCTTCCACTGCTCATAATGGATAAGGTGCAGACCATACTCAATCAGCCTACGCTTGCAAAACTCAACGCAATGCCTAACATTAGATGTGATTTTGCAATTGGACAACATTTGCTAAATAATTCTCAGTTTGCCAAGAAAATGCTTACAGTCAATTGAAGATTGTCAATTGGACTCGCAACATGGTACATGTGTGTGTACTAGAAGCTACATATATCAATACACAAGACCTGTTTGTTGCAGACAGAAAGAACAGGTACACGCATTGCACCTGTTTCAGCTAAACAAAATAAGTGACAGCCATTTGCTGA
The DNA here is from genome assembly GCF_965287045.1 of Carcharhinus amblyrhynchos. NCBI lineage: Eukaryota > Metazoa > Chordata > Chondrichthyes > Carcharhiniformes > Carcharhinidae > Carcharhinus > Carcharhinus amblyrhynchos. The sequence goes on from NC_137348.1 coordinate 12,105,432, forward strand.
TTCATTCCCCCAGGGCAATACCTTGACCAGAGTCAAGCTGCCTGGTTTAAATCTCAAACAATGTTTGGCAGTTATATCAGTCTTCATCATCATTTCCCCATGGCAATACCCCTACCAACCAGTCAACCTATCATCTTTCCCCTTCCACACAGTACAATTGATGTTTTCTCGTTATGAATCATAGAATCCTACAGTACAGAAGGAGGCCTTTTGGCCCATCGAGTCTGCACCTACCATAATTCCACCCAGGCCCTATTCCCATAACCCCATGTATTTACAAAAGGGCAATTTAGCACGGCCAATCCAGCTAACCTGCACATCTTTGGACTGTTATATTACTGTTCTTATGAAGTGTTCCGATGATAAAGAGCTTTAACATGTCTCTTTGTATGGCAACACTCAAGTTCCGTACTACCAAACAAATGTGCAGTGGAGTGTTAGCTGCAATTATACCAGCTGAGTGAACAAAATTTTGGGAATATCCCTTTATAATGTTACGGTATATGGCCCATCTCAAAATGCACAATAAAACCTCTCTTCATAGTTAGTTCAAGAACTGTAGTGCACTGAGGAATCTTATGTCGTATTATCAAAAATAAATACTCACAAAAGCCCTAGTGTACTGGTTCAGGTCACTGTTTATGGCCCTTATGAAAGCTTCTTTTACAAAATTTGGAGGTGAGAAGTCAGGAAATCCCTGCCCCAGGTTGACAACTGGATGATCAGCAGCAAGCTGCGTAATTTCTACCCTGAAAACATTGGAAAAAAACATACATTAAAAATCTTTTTAGTTGTTTCACACTTCTCTCCTTGGTACTACTTGGCACAACTATCCTGCTGCAAGGGGAACCAGTCTTTAGGTACCAGGCTACTGACTAATACCAGGTTAAAGAGTGATTGAGATAAACCCAATCTCAATGTCTTCACTCCTGTAAAATGGACAATAGAATCACCTCCATTTTTAAAATGTATTCTGCCATGGGACGTGTGTATTGTTTCGTATTGGAGATGTGATACATGGGGCAGACTTTGATTTAAAATGAACAGAGTTTTATTAATGATGTGTGATCTCTTCCATGGCTGCTTCTTTGTTTCTCACAATGGGTTTATTACACAAATTTTGGTGCGTACAATAATACAACACAGCTTCAGTGAACCAATATGAATAAATACAAATACATGACAATTCCTCTCCCCACCCACCTTAAATTGAACGTCCTGAGAGAAGTTCAATACGAACATCAATAAGTCAGTCACTAATAACAACTCAGTTTGTTGTTCTTGGAACGATTGATGGTGAACCTCTGGCGATGGGAATCTCTGGAGTCTTTGACTTTCTATAAAGTCATTAGTGGCTGGTTTAACCAGCATTGACGCAAGAACAAAAATTGAGGTGCTGTTTTCTTCAATGGTGTAGAGTTTGTAGAAAGGTTCAAGTCAGGACTTTTTAAGTCTGATCCTGACTTTTCATCAGGCTCCAGATTTGGCAGATCTATTCTTCCAGCCAATAACTGGTCTGTATAGCTCCTCCAGACAACATAATCTCTGGTCTGGACAGTATGAGCCAGTTCCAGCTTGTGCAAAGACAATGGTAATAATGCATATCTCCCAAACCAAAACTCCTTGACCCTGATAGAAAACTGTGTTTTGCCTTGTCTTCTGCTGAGCCATTTGTGCCACATAATTTCCTTAGTTTTTGGCAGTTTCCTGAGATGGAATACGGAACACAGCTGCCTTGAGTAAGGCAGGAGGTCTTGGTCATGGAATGTCTGGTGTTCCAGTAGACCAGTAGGAAGTTATTATGGTGCCAATAGTGACATTTAAAGGGTATCTAGATGAATACATGAACAGGATGGGAATGGATGGATATGGACTCTGAGTGCATATGGTTTTAATTTAGGCAGGCATCAAGATCAGCGCAGGCTTGGCGGACCGAAGGGCCTGTTCCTGTGCCGTACTGTTCTTTGATCAGTGAATCCTGCTTCTTGGTTGCTTTCAAGGTGAGTTTCAGGGTTTGGACGAAGCATTCTGCTAGTTCATTAGTAGTAGGGTGATACGGTGTGGAAATAAAGTGTTGAACGCAGTTTTCTTGTAGGCAGTTTTTCAAATTCTGGTGAGAAAAATTGAGGTCTGATGTCACTTACTAGTTGTTCAGGAAATCCAGAGCCACTAAATATTTCTTCTAGCTTCTCAATAGTCTTCTCAGGTGAGGTAGATGTCAACACAGTGACTTCTGGCCATTTGGTGTGAGCATCAATCATTGCTAATAACATACGTCCTTCAAAAGGTCCTACAAAATCAGATGCACACATTGTCAAGCCTCTTCAGGCCATTCCCATGGTTGTGGCAATGCTAAGGGTGACAGGTTTCTTACCTTCTCACAAGAACATGTTCTAGCTTTATCCTCAAGTTCCACATCAAGTCCAGACCACCATTTCTTTCATGCATATGATTCTGCATTGGCCCTCATGTAGCTTCTCGAACACCAGCTTCCTCAATGGTGGCGGAATAATCACTCTGAGCCCCACTGAAGACATCCTGACTGTACTGACAGCTCCAATCTCGAGTTTAGGATTTTACGTTGTTTTTCCTCATAAAACCATATCCATCACTTTAGAAAGCACAGGATCGGTCAGTGTTTTCTTACTTGCCTAGAAGTAAGAGGTGTGTTGCCCACATGTTCAAAGTAGACTATAGTCCCCTTCTGGCAAACTGCTAGGAAAAAGGTTTTCTGTGGTATATGGGTTTTGGTTTTAACTGAAGCACATTAGAGATATTGATTAAGGATTGTGGTGGTGATTATAGTGGTTGTTTTGTTTTTAATTGATATGTTTACTATATTCTTAAGTAAACTTTGTTTGAGAAAAGATCCCTAGCGAGTCGCTTGAATCATATCTGAAAGTGAAACATCTCATGCTTATCCTAGTCAAATGCAAGATGCAAAATTTATGACTCAGGCGGGCTTCAAAACACTTTGGAGTTTCTGGCTGAACCATAACAGCGGGCTGATGCCATTATCTGCCTTCCCTACAAAAATGTTCATTGTGCATCCTAACACCTGTAAGACGATGATATTTAGCATGATTTCTATCACAAGTACAAATGGTGTAACCTCTATTTTGGATTTCTAAGCAGCCAAAGGAGAGGTGTAACCAGGCCTGATTTCTTGCCCATGATTTTTTAAAAACTATAATCTATAACTTTAAGAAAGAACAAATTTGAAGCAATCCTGTAAAATGCTGAGTCATGAAACTGTAGGGGTTTTCACAACATCAGCTCTCCATGATCTCTTTGAATAGACAATGTGAAGTATCTTGCCACTGCCAAGGTAAAATGTACTGGACCAAGATATTCTATCCACTGATACCTGACAGCAGGCAAGGTTCCTCAATGTCTTTTTGTAATCAAATTAACCCCCATAATCAAAACAAATTTACCAAATATTCTTGTCTAATCCTTCAATTCTCCGAGAATGTATCTGCCGGGACATCTTTACCTGAATAATGAAGAGAGAACAGATTTTACTTACAATAGCCAGAATACAACAATCGAGCAATTAAAACGAACAATACCAAACCACAACAAAAGTTAATCACTGTTTATGACCATGATACTATTCAAACCACAAAAGCTTGGACACCTCTGACAGGGGAAGCAAACTTCCACAGACAAATTTGGGAATATAGTTAATACTGAGGAATTACGACAAAACACAAGATATCAATAAACTGTAGATGGTTGTGTAAATAGCGGATTAATTTCTGTAAAACTGGGGAGAGGTGATATGTGCATTTTGTAGGAATAGAAGGTCACCAATTCTGGAGAATTGTCTGATGAGATGAAGACATAAATGGATCTGGTGGTACACATTAACAATGTTACTAAAGTAGCAATTCAGGTTAACGTCAAAGCACTGCACTTCATTTCTAAAGGAACAAAATTCAAATGCAGAGAAGTTGCAAACAGGATTTTGAAGGATTCAAAAATGTGTTAAAAAGATTCATCGGGATAATATAACTGACATGTTATAACTATTAGGAAAGATAAAACAGATGAGGCCACCTTCTGTAGAAAAAGATCACTGGGAAATATCTTTGATGGGGCTGGAGTACAGATATTTCCACTTGGAGTGATGTCCAAACCTTGGGACCCAAAGTTTAAGATGGTCAATAATAAATCCAATAAGAAATCCAGGTGAAACATTTTTAACCAAAGGGTGATTAGATTTTGGAGTTAGCCACCACAGGAGTAGTTGATGCAAGTAGCATAGATGTATTTAAGGGAAAACTGGTTAAGTACATAAAGGACAAAGGAATAAAAGGATATGTGAATAGGCTGAAATGATACAAGGTGAGAGGGGGCTGCCATGAATCTTAAATACCAGCACAGACCTATTGGTCCAATTTTGGTGATTCATTTGCAATGCTCTTGCAGATGACAGCAGTTACAACAATCTACAAATCAACTGGAATAGATGGTTGCAAATTACAGAAAGCTGATACAAAACGGACATGCAAAAGGTATAACAAACCTTGGGCCAAACGTTCACAATGTCAGCACAAAGCCTTTAATTTGCTCATGACATTCCAAAGCACTTCAGAATTAACAAATTAGTTCTGAAGCATGGTCACTGCCACTTTTGTTATGTAGACAAATACAGCAGCCAGCTTGCTCCATAAACAGCAATGAAACAAGTTAACTGGTGATGTTGATTGAGAGATAAAGTTTGACCAGGGCATCAGGAAAACTGCCCATCTCTTTTTTGAATTATGCCACAGAATCTTATACTTCCACCTGAAAAGGTAGACAGTGCCTCTATTTAATGACTCACCCAGAGGTTGGCACCTTCCCATGGTAATATTATGAAGTGCCAGCCTAGAACATGTACACAAAATTAGGCAGAGGGGCTTGAACGTAAAACCTTCTTATCTGGACGTGAGAATACTACCATGAGCTGAACTAGCATCTAGAATAAGTAGAGTGAAAAAACAAAGATACAATGAAATAAAAAGTAGAGGAGGATGGCGACGTGTAACATATCATCAGTTGATGTTGAAAAACAGAGAACAATCATCTGGCAGTCTTTCGGGGTGTTTTGGGGTGTCAACAGGGAGAATGCACATTTCAATCTGTGATGCATCTTCAGATATTTTTTCTTACAAACAACAACTTGCATTCATAATGTGTTGTTAACCTACCACGTTAACTTTACACTAAGTATCTTGTACTCAATTATTCCAATATGTTTGATGAACACTAGCTTGCTACAGTCTCCTGATTGCAAATACAATACCTATGGCTCGAAATAATACCAACATCAACTGTCACTACTACTCTGTTAACCTTAACTTCTTAGAACTTCTAACTTGCTATCCAATAAAATGGAGTCTCTTGAATTCTCCTCAGATGAAATCATGATTGTGTCATCAATCTTCATCAGCTGTCCCTCTTCTAATGATCAAAATGACACTAATTACTTTGCAGCATGGTGGCACAGTGGCTAGCACTGCTTCCTCACAGTGCCAGGGACACAGGTTCAATTCTGGCCTTGGATGACATTCTGCATGGAATTTGACTGCGTGAGTTTCCGACGGGTGTTCCGGTTTCTTCCCACAATCCAAAAATGTGGTTAGGTAGATTGCTTCTTCGTGTCCCAAGATGTGTAGGTTAGATGGATTATCCATGGTAAATGTGTGGAGTTACAAGGATAGGATAGGGGAGCGGGCCTGGGTAAAATACTCTGTCAGAGAGTCGGCACAGACTTGATGAGCCTTCTTCTGGATTGTAGGGATTCTATGATTCTGTCATCTGAATGGTCTCAAACAACTCAATCAGCCTGTTCACGAGATTGAGAGTTCAAAGGTAAAATATCATAACATATCTTTTCTCTTTAGATGCTAAACAATCTCCTTTATATCTCCAATACTTTGCTGTATTTTATTTCCGGCTCGAATTTCAATTACTAATTTATCATTTTTAATACTTCATTCTATTAACTGATAGCCTTTAAGTTGAATAGTTTGTGTATAACACAAATAATTTCTGAATAGTCATATAAGTTTCAATACGGCACAGAGCGAGCAAGGTCTATTTGGAAGCTGAGCACACTATGAAAACCAACAATGCATTGTGCTTCTGACGGATGTCATCCTTTGGACTGAGGTTCTGTGTGCTTCATCAAGTGGAAAATTTGGTTTCACCTATTGGTAAGAAGGCTGTAACTTCCTCCTGATTTTCAGGTCAACAACCTTCTCCCAATCAACATCACCTAAAACAAATTGGTCATTGTTAGCTGTGAGAAACTGCATGTACAAAGCAGATGCCATGTTTCACTATGTTAGGGTAACCAATTTATATTTGAAACACTTAATACATCACAAAAGATATCTCCCATTGCTGCTACCCAAATCTTCATGCTAAATTATTGCAGAAAGAGAACTATTCACCTTTATTCTGTGCAAAATGTTGTTAATCAAACTGTTATTTCTTATGATTGTGTGTGTTGGTGCCCTCAGCATATCTGCTATCGCCTCTGTAATTAGGGCTATTTACAACTCACCCAGTCTTCTGATCATTATCTGTTGAAAATGAAAGCACAAACACTGAATAAACTTATAATTATAGATATCACAGAATCGCTACATTACTGAAGGAGGCCATTCAGCCCATCGTCAGCACCAACTCTGACAGAGTTTCTTACCAGGCCCTCTTCCCTGCCCTATCCCCATAATCTCACACATTTACCACGGCCAATCCACCGAACTTGCATATCTTTGGACTGTGGAAGGAAACCAGAGCACCCATGCAGACGTGGGGAGAATGTGCAAACTCCACACAGTCACCGAAGGAATTAAACCCAGGTCCGTGACACTGTGAGGCAGCGACGCTAACCACTCTGCCACCCTTGAATATTAAACATAAAACAATCCTCCTTGTAAATTGTTGTAATAAAAATACTAATACTGATTGCGGTAATTCAGGTATTTGTACAACATAATTGAATCTAGGAAAATACATGGCCTCAGGCATCAATGTCAAATGTAAGAATGTTAAAGGAAGATCACCTCAATATTTGAATTACCACACTTAGTTTTATTTAACCTGTTGTATCAAAGATGAGATTTCCATCTGTGAATTGGATTAGTTTCACTCGGGAATTTAGGATGTGTCCACAGAAGGCATGCAACATGGGAATACTTTGCATGTCATGAGCATACTGTTGAATCTCTTCCCACCACGTTATTTATCTTCCAGTTCTGTGTTTGGGCAGCAAATTTGAGCTGCTGGAATGCAGCTTTCTTGGCTTGCGACTTTGGATTTTTCTGCCAGGCAATGAAGGTTTTTCTAGGAGGTCAGATATTTCAGCATTGAACCAGACTGGTGACTGGTGGTATGTCTGGACCCAATGGTTTAGGCAGAGGAGTCTAGTATAGTTGACTTTATTTGATTCCACTGTTCTGAAATTAAGTTGGAAATCATAGTAACCCTACAGTGCAGAAAGAGGCCATTTGGCCCATCGGGTTTGCACCGACCACAATTCCATCAAGGCCCTACCCCCACATCCCTACATATTTTACCTGCTAATCCCTGTAATCTTTGATCTCAGGACGCCAAGGGGCAATTTTTAAGCATAGCCAATCAACCTAACCCGCACATCTTTGGACTATGGAAGGAAACTGGAGCATCTGGAGGAAACCCACGGAGACACAAGGAGAATGTGCAAACTCCACACAGCCAGTGACCCAAGCCAGGAATTGAATCAAGGTCCCTGGAGTTGTAAAGCAGCACTGCTAACCACTGTGCTACCGTGCCATCCACGGGTAGGTGAAGATTTTCCATATTGGTTGCGAACTGCACTTGGAGGTCTTCTCTTCGATTGGGTTGCTTTAGGGCCAAGACATTGATCTTCTTCCTCCACAGATTTTGGAGGAAAAACTGTTCATCCAAATATTCCACCTCCTCTACATGTTGAAGGAGAAACTCTGGAACATGTTGAGCACTTTCCAATATCTTGGCAGCTACAGCTCTTAAAAGGCCACCAAGAAAATCTGACACCAGATCAGTTGTGTCTGTTCAGCCTTCTATAAGCTACAGCAGAGGGTGTTTGACAACCAAGATCTCTGCAAGTCAATACAAGACCGAGTGTACAAGTAGTTATGATCACAACACTCAGTATGGTGACCATAACTGTCAGTGGCACAAGAATACTAGAGAAATTCCATCAGCGATACTTCATTGCAGCATTGAACAAATGCTACTATCCTTCTAGGAGCCAACTTCACAAGCATTCAGGCAACTCTCCTGGAAAATCAACCATGATAGACTGGGCTGTGTCTGGATGGCCAAAAAGCATCTCCTCAGCCGGTCCTATTTTAACTCTCAAATGGCTAACATTCCAGGGGAGAACAAAGAAAATGCTTCAAAGAAATTCTGAAGCCCTCCTTGAAGAACAGCAGTATTAACATTAACGATTGAGGGGAGATTGCTACCAATTGTTAAAAGTGGCAACAACCTGTTGATCACCACCTTTAAGTCACAATGCTAAGACGAAGCAGAAAGAGACAAGGAAAATTCTGCACTCCCGATCCCATTACCTCATGGGACCCATCCAGCCCCATGTGCTCAAAGATCTGTGGTCTCAAATCTACCTGTTAGGTCACATGGAGACCCATGGCAGAAAGTTGTCATCATCCTCAAAGTGAGAGACAGCTAATGATTGCCTGAAGCAAGACCCTGAATGACATGACCACTTGCAAGAAAGGTGATTTATTCTTACTCAATTAATGCCACTCAAACATGATTGGGTGCTTTATTTATAGGGTACAAAATCAAGGGAGTTAGGTTGAACTTGTAAAAAACACTGGATACTGCATCCAGGGCACCATTGTTTAGGAAGGGTGAGAAAGCACGAGAATGGTTCCAAGGATGAGGAACTGCAGTTACGTAGAAAATTTGGGGAAGTTGGGGCTGTTTCAGAAAGAAATAGGAGCAGGAGTAGGCCATCCAGCCCTTCGAGCCTGCCCTGCCATTCAACAAGATCATGGCTGATCTGTCGTGTCTCAGTTCCACATTCCCACCCTCTCCCCATAACCCTTAATCCCCTCGCTTATCAAAAACCCATCAACCCGCGTCTTAAAAATATTTAGCGAGGCAGCCTCCACCACCTCAACAGGCAGAGAATTCCAGAGATTCACCACCCTTTGAGTGAAGAAGTTCCTCCTCAACTCCGTTCTAAACCGCCCCCCCTTTATCTTGAGGCTGTGCCCCCTAGTCCTACTGTCCTTTCTGATTTAAATAATGGGGTTACATTTGCTACCTTCCAATTGGCAGGAACAATGACAAAATCTGTAGAATTTTGGAAGATCGACACCAAATTCATGATCTCTATAACCAAATCTTTCAACTTGCTGGGATGTAGATTATCAAGTCCAGGAGATTTATCATCGTTCAGTCCCATTAATTTATCCAGTACTTTTTCTTACTAATACTAATTTCTTTCAGCACCTCACTCTCGCTAGTCAATCAGTTCTTCATTATTTATTGGAGCGTTTTTTGTACTTGTTTAGCTTCTATGCTTTTTCCTTATCGTCCATTACAAATTATCCTGTTTCTACTTATAATGGGCCAACATTTATCTAGTTGTCTATTTGTTAGTCAAAGATGGACTCACAGGATTCTGTGCTACCTATCTGCTCTGCCTAGACTATCCGGAGGTCACTCATTCCCCCTCAGCCTGTATTTTCTTAATCTGCGGCGTGGCCAGCTCCCTAAATGTGGTAACGAGAGTAACTTCATTGCAGTTTTAACATAAGCCTGCTTCTGACACAAATAAATAAACTTTTTATATGCTATACACTTAGTTCTCAGGGAAATTTGAAAGTAGTATTCAAAATCATGAAGAGCCTGAACAGAGAGGGAACAACCGTTCTCAATGGTGGAAAGATCAAGAACAAGAGGGCACAGATTTAAAGTCATTAGCAAAAGAAGCAGTGGGAATAGGAGAGAAAACGTTCTGAAGCGTTGGGAAGTTAGGATTTGGACTGTGCAGCTTCAGTTTGCTGGAGGGACATACGAGGTGGCCTGGGCTCTGCTGGGGGGCAGGGATCTCTAAGCTAAATAGCTTCCTTCTGTGCTGTCATTTGTTGAATACCTCGATTTAACTCGTTTTGCAGTCCAAATCCTAACCTCTGAAAAAGTTCATTTCTTCTTCCTGTCCCCACTGCTTGTTTTGTTGATTACTTTATAACTGTGTGCCCTTTTGCTCTCGACCTTGCCAGCAGTGAGGAGGATTTTCACAGTAACTTCATCGCAGTGTTAATGTAAACCTACTTGTGACACTAATAAATAAACTTTAACTGGAAGGGGGGCTTTTTTACACCTGGAACAAAAACGTAAGGCAAAATCATTTTAAAAAAATACAATTAAAACGGTGGAGTCCTCAGCTCTACAAACATCTGGCCCGAAAGTCTCAATTCAAACCGTCTTTCAGGCTCCTGGAGTATTTAGTTTTTCGTGTCTTTCCTCCTCACTTACTGACAACCCATTCTTATTGCTGTCACCGCGGCTACCGCCTTCACCGACCTCGGTGGGAAGCCGCAGTGCTGGCGCCAGCTCGCGCAGGGCGGGCCTCCCTCCGGCGGAACTCAGAGGAACGGGGCGGAACCTTTCTGCGGCACCCTCGTGCGCCACCCCGGACCCCCAAAGCAGGTGGACACCTTCACCTGCCCGCTCAAGATGGCGCCGGCCCACCACATTCCCCTCAGGCTAAAGGTACCTGATGATCTGGGGGTTTTTTTTTTGCTTTTGCTCTGAGGAAATGAATGAGCGGCGCGGTTTGTTGGGGTTCTCTTCCCCGTTCGGAATTTTGGCGCAAGTTCTCCGGTCCGGCGAATTTCCAGTCGGCGGACATGGCGCCTTTTTTCCGGCCGGCGTGTGACGCCACTTCCGGCGGGGTGGGTTGGTGGGGAGGAGGGATGTTTGTGCCAGCGGGGTGGAAAATACCCCCCTGGATATCAACTAACCCCCTGGAGGAGCTGATCCTGGAAAGAAGCCCCGCGGAGGGAGGGTGGGGCCCGCTGCTGGTGCCCGGGAGGTGAGCTTGCAGTGCGCGGTCGTGTTTCAGTCAGTGAGCTGCCCGGGCTCAATGGTACCGGCATCCGACCTGGCTTTTACACAGTTTGGGAATGACAGGGATCTGCTGGGGATGGTGGGCAGCCTGGGGTCTGCTGGCGATGGCTGGCAGCCTGGGGTCTGCTGGCGATGGCTGGCAGCCTGGGGTCTGCTGGGGATGGCTGGCAGCCTGGGGTCTGCTGGGGATGGCGGGCAGCCTGGGGTCTGCTGGGGATGGCTGGCAGCCTGGGGTCTGCTGGGGATGGCTGGCAGCCTGGGGTCTGCTGGCGATGTCTGGCAGCCTGGGGTCTGCTGGGGATGGCTGGCAGCCTGGGGTCTGCTGGGGATGGCTGGCAGCCTGGGGTCTGCTGGGGATGACAAACGAGGATCTGCTGGAGATATCTGGCTCTCTGGGATCTGCTTGGGATAGTGGGCAGCCTTCGGTCTGCTGGGGATTGCTGGTAGTCTGTTGTCTAGTGGGAATGGCAGACTGGGATCTGCTAGGGATAGCTGGCAGTCTGGGGTCTGCTGGGGATGGTGGGCTGGCTGGGATCTGCTGAGGATGGCTGGTAGTCTGTGGTCTAGTGGGAATGGCTGCCAGTCTGCGGTCTAGTGGGAATGGCAGACTGGGATCTGCTGGGGATAGCTGGCAGCCTGGGGTCCGCTGGGAATGGCGGGCTGGCTCGGATCCGCTGGGGATGGCGGGCTGGCTGGGATCCGCTGGGGATGGCTGGCAGTCTGCGGTCTAGTGGGAATGGCAGCCTGGGGTCTGCTGGGGTTGTCGGGCAGCCTGGGGTCTGCTGGGGATGTCGGGCAGCCTGGGGTCTGCTGGGGATGTCGGGCAGCCTGGGGTCTGCTGGGGATGTCGGGCAGCCTGGGGTCTGCTGGGGATGTCGGGCAGCCTGGGGTCTGCTGGGGATGTCGGGCAGCCTGGGGTCTGCTGGGGATGTCGGGCAGCCTGGGGTCTGCTGGGGATGGCTGCCATTCGTGGCTTTGGTGGGAATGGCAGCCTGAGTTCTTCTGGGAAGGAGTGGCAGCATGAGATCTGTTGAGATTGGCAGCCTGGAATCTGCTGGGTTGGCTCAGCTTGGAATTTGTTGTGGGTGATTGGCACCCTGAAGGAATAACTGATAACTTAGGATCTGGTGGGGTGGCTTACAGCCTGAGATCTGATGGGGATAACTGGCAGCCTGGGCTCTGGTAAGGATAGCTGGCAGTCTCAGATAGTGGGAATGGCTGGCAGACTGGGATCTGCTGGGGATGGCTGGATTCTGGTGGGAAGTGCTGGCAGTCTGCGATCACCTTTCAAACCCATAACCATCTAGAAGGACAAGGATAGTAGATACATGGGAATACCACCATCTGCAAGTTCCCCTGTAAGCCATTGACTTGGAAATACATTGCTGCTCCTTCGCAGTCACTGGGTCAAAATCCTGGGATTCTCTCCCTAATGACATAGTGGATCAACCCACAGCACTGGACAGCAGTGGATCATGACATGGTGGATCAACCCACAGCACTGTTTCAAGAGGGCTCTAGAGCAACTAGCAACACCCATGTCCAATGAATGAGTAAAAAAACTTGAAATGGCTGGCCGCCAGGATTTCTGGTGGGAATAGATTGATAGCTAGGTCTGTGGGTCATAGTGGGTTGCCAGCTTCTATAACCATGTGCCTATTTAGCTAAAATTCATTGCCCTGATGTCCATGTCTTGACAGCTAAGGAATCAGCCTACATTGTCTGTTGCTCATGGCATTGGTAGTGTGGATTGGATTTGCATGTTGGTTGAAGTTGGCAGGCTCTGGGTTATTGATTCCAAGCAGGCATAGGTTAACAGTATTTAGAGGCTATAGTTTGGGTGTCAGTTGGTTGTGGGGTGGCATTGATCCTACCGTCATTAGGGCACCTGAAATGAGGCATCTGGTAATTAGAGGTGGGGACGTAGTGGTAATGTCACTGGACTAGTAATCCAGCACTGGGGACGCAGGTTCAAATCCTACCACAGCAGGTGGTGAAATTTTAATCCAATAAAAAGTCCAATGATAACCATGAAACCATTGTTGATTATCGTTGATTGTGCTTGCTGACTGCATTGACACAAAAGTGTTGAGTTTAAAATTCTCACCCTTGTTTTCAATTCCCTCCATGATCTTGCCCTTTCCTAAATCTGTAATTTCTTCCAACAACAGAATGTTGTGTGATATTTGCGCTCCTCTTATTCTGGCTGCTTGTCCATTCCCAAATTTAATTTCTCTACCATTGGTGGCTGGGTTTTGGCTGCCTAGGCACCTATCTCTGCAATTTTTCCCGACACCTCACCACCTCTATATCTGGTGTTTACCCCTTCACGGCACTTCTTAAAACTTTCCTCTTTGGTCAAACATTTGATCATCTGATACAATATTTCTTCATATGATTGGTGTCATACTTTGTTTTATAACGCTCCTGAGAAACAGCTTGGAACATTTCTTAAGTTAAGATTGCTGTATAAAATGACTTGTTTATGTTATTATGTACTCAGCGATGGTAGTTGATCAAATTCAGAAGTGTTCAGAATTTGGAAAATGTCAAATCTGACATCTGAAAGTCATTGTGCGAGCCTCTTAGCTGCATGTTTCCCAGCATTTGACGGTGGCATGCTGTTCGTTAGCGATGGGATTCTCTGGTCTGCCGCTGTCAATGGGATTTCCAATTGATGTCACCCCATGCCTCTGCAAAACCCACAGGTGGGGGTGCGCTACTGGCAGGACAGGAGAATCCTGCTTGTGTGAGGAGCCGGAGAATTATACTCTGTCGTGGTGATCACTAGTCATAGAGTCAAAGAGGTTTTCAGCATGGAAACAGGCCCTTCAACCCAACTTGACAATGCCGCTCCTTTTTTAACCCCTAAGTTAGTCCCATTTACCCACATTTGGCCTGTATTCTTCTATACCCGTCATACCTATGTAACTGTCTAAATGTTTTTAAGAGACAAAATTGTACCCGCCTCTACTATTATCTCTGGCAGCTTGTTCCAGATACTCATCAATCTCTGTGTGGAAAAAATTGCCCCTCTGGACTCTTTTGTATCTCTCACCTTAAACCTATGCCCTCTGATTTTAGGCTCCACTACCTTTGGGAAAAGATATTGACTATCTAGCTGATCTATACACCTCATTACTTTATAGACCTCTAAAGGATCACCCCTAAGTCTCCTATGCTCCAGAGGAAAAAGTCCTAGTCTATCCAACCTCTCCTTATAACTCAAACCATCAAGTTCTGGTAGCATCCTAATAAATCTTTTCTGCACTCTTTCTAGTTTAATAATATCCTTTCTATAATAGGGTGACCTGAACTGTATTCCAAATGTGGCCACACCAATGGCTTGTACAACTTCAACAAGATGTCCCTACTCCTGTATTCAGTGTTCTGACCAATGAAACCAAACATGCTGAATGCCTTCTTCCGCACTCTGTCCATCTGTGACTCCACTTTCAAGGAGCTATGAACCTGTACCCCTAGATCTCTTTGTTTTATAATTCTCCCCAGCGCCCTACCATTAACTGAATAAGCCCTGCCCTGGTTCGATCTACCAAAATGCATCATCTCACATTTACCTAAGTTAAACTCCATCGATCATTCATCAACCCACTGGCGCAATTGATCAAGATCCTGTTACAATCCTTGATAACCTTCTTCATTGTCCACTATGCTACCAACCAAACTTACTAGCCATGCCTACTAAATTCTCATGCAAATCATTAATATAAATGACAAATAACAGTGGACCCAGCACTAGTCTGTACTGAGTTACTTAGTTGCAGTGAGGTGACAGTGCTTGTGATACTTTTCAATCTGCTGATTTAGGGAATAGAACATGGCCAAATATATTCTGCTACTGCAGTCATGCAGTCCCTGTTGCAGGTACTTTTGTCTGTGGACATGTGGCGAGTGCAAGATCAAGCTCAACTGTTAATACTCTCCTGATCAATTAATCTTTGAGTTAATGCCATGTCTGTCACTCTGATGGGTCACTATTATCTGTTGTTATTCTCTGCTACACATTTTTATTTCTTAAACTGGAATGTAGATAGGCTGTGAACTTCACCCCAGGAAAGAGATCATTTAGCAAAGCTGGAATGTTCATCTCCATATTGGTATGAATCAACATCCAGAAGTTGTGCAGTAACTCAGCTGAGAATTGATGGAACTTTCATTCATGAGGTACAGCTGGGGAGCTAGTATCCATAGGCAGGTTGTCAAGGACTGTGGATGTTGATTGTAGTTAGCTGGCTCATATTCATTGTCAAATGTATGGGGTTGCACTGCAGGCAAATTCAATCATCTTGAAGCTAGATTTAATCTTAGAAGTCATCATGTTATAACTTGAATTGCTAGTCATTTTTTTGGTTGCTTGTTTTGCCTCAGTGAAAAAACCAATATGATATTCCTGGAGAAAATCAAGCGCTGTAAAATTTTCATGTTTTTGTATTTTTATTTAAAAGAAATAGAAGAAATTAATATCAAAACTAAAGTAGGTCAGCTCATTTTCATACGGTGTACCCTAACCTTGCTGTGTCTTCCACTTGCCATTAGTCTATTGAAGCTATTCAGCTGACTATACTATGTGACAGATTTTCTGCCTTAAAATGCTGATTTTTTTTTCTTGTTGTACTTGCTATTCTAGTGGAGCCACATACTCTTTTGCAGCAGATTTGAATTGTAATCTATTCTTCACAAATGGAATAGAAAATAAGGGGGAAAAGTTGCTCAGAAATGTTCCAATTTTAGTGAGTGTAAAAAAAGAAACCATTAGGGTGGGACCTTTCCTTTCTGCCATTATAAGTGGTAATTGCATTCAGAAAGTAAATGGTGTTCTTAAGATTTTAGTCTCCTTTATTTGCTACAGCAATACCCTCAGCCCAGACATGAGGACAATAAAAAAAAATGAATAAAAAAAGGAAATTATGCAGTTATGCACTGCTTCCACATTTCATTTTTCTGTGAAAATGTCATTGAGCAAAGCCAGTTCCATAGTGCATCTACTTAAATTGAAAGCACAAAGCTTTACACTTGGTTAATATACTTTTGTACTTGAGAACTTGCTTTGTATCATAGGAGTATATTTTGAAGAAGGGTGCAATACCGTCAGCTGCAGGTCTATTACTAGTTGCAGCAATTTGAAGTGATGAACAAAGTGTTTCCGTTTAATTTTTTTTCCTCTTTGGCGTATTGGAGTCAATTTGCTAAAAGCTATGCTGAATGACAATACATAAAAAAGTCAACACATTTTTATAGAAGCAAACTATTTTTAACTTTTAAAAATTCCATTTGGATGTGGCTGCAGACATGGAGGCCACAGTGCCTCTATTGTGCAAGAGATCAGAGAACAATAAGTTCAAGGTAAGGTTCACAGACACCCTTTAAAAGTGTTCCTGTTCTAAATTGGAAGTCAAAATCTAGCTGTGCTTTGGGATTAAGAAGCTGAAAAAGCTCTGGAGATTGGAGCCGACTGGCAGTCATACTGTCTGATATTAAAGGAAGTCCCATTGAAAATTACTCATCAACTTGCTATACTCTTCCTATTGTGTTGCAGTCCATTGCCAAGATTTATGTGTGCAATTGTTCTAAGATATGAGTTGTGGTGAATCTGACGACAAACCTGGGGCCAAGGTCTAATAGTATTTGAGGCGTAGCAACTGCCCATCCTGTTCTTTTACTTTGTTTACAATTTTTAAGTTATAATAAGTCAGCAGCATTTTTTTTAAGCTTTTGACTTGCTGTAAAGCTCTTCTAGTTTGTTCAAAGACAATTTTGATTTTAGTTTTAGAGGTGATATTTTTCATTTGAGGTTGTTTCAGCCTATACCATTGTCACAGTGCAGCAGTTGTGCTATTCATTTTTGGTACTGTGCAAACGTGTTGCTGCTGTATAACTGATGGAGACCTATGAAAATCCTCTTGTGAGACATGTCCTTTTTAACAATGGCACAGTGTAGGGTTCACCACGTGATGAGTGATGGGGGTAAATCTGTATCCTCCTGTTGCATGCAACAATCAGAACCACTAGCTAAAAGGAGCAATTTTCCTTTTCAACAATGTAATTTAACACAGCATGTGTTGATGGATGCTATCAGAGCAACGACAAAGTGTTATGATGCAGGTACATGGCTGTAAATCCCTATATGAAGAGCCCCCAGCCACATCCTTATAATGGAATACTTTGTCCCTGTTAAAGGAGCACATCTCAGAGGGTGGTGGGTGAGTGGAATTGCTGCTATTGGTGGTGGTAGAGGCAAATTCGATAGGGTCTTTTAAGAGACTTCTGGATGAGTACATGGGACTTAATAAGATTGAGGGTTATAGATAAGCCTAGTAGGTAGACATATATGATCAGCACAACTTGTGGGCCGAAGGGCCAGTTTGTGCTGTAGTTTTGCTATGATTTTATGATCTCTGAGAGAGAATTTACCCCAGAAGGCAATTTAAAAGTAACACCAGCTTTGAGCAACTTGTTAGCTTGGTTAACCACAATGCCAGTGTATTTGTTGGGGAAGAAGAGGAGCCAGGGAATACAGTTTAAAATAAGGACAGGAGAATTGAACAAAAAGAACTTAATTAAACCTGTGAAATCTGCTCTAACGATAACAAGGTAGATTGAAAGGCTGAAAAACTGTGGAGTAATGTTTAAATTGGCCCTATTCATTGACCTTTTTAAGAGAAATACTGCCTATTTAGGCTTGCAATACTTTTCCGCTTCTAATCTGTTTTTGTTTTGAGTTTGTAAATCTCTTTGTAATCCTGCCAATGTGAGTGCATAAAATAACTGCCACCAAATGTAAATAATTTTACAAACTTAGTAATTAAATCTGTGAACAGCGTAGAAGGTGCGTCAGATATAACATGCAGCAAATGTTTCCACACATACACAATATATTGTAGTATGCAAATTGGAAGAGGTACTTTTTGTTTTCCTCAAGGATCAATGGTGAAAGTGCAGGAGGATTGAGAATTGACGGTATGTGGCAATTGCAACCAATCAATGCAATGCATCCTTGACCCTTCCCAAAAACCTTTTACTTCAGGATGTCCATTTCCAAATTATAGGAATCACTGAAATTCTGTTTTCTTATTTTGTTTATTGATTAGTGTCACAAGTAGGCTTACGTTAACAGTGCAATGAAGTTACTGTGAAAATCTCCTAGTCGCCACACTCCGGCACCTGTTCGGGTACACAAAGGGAGAATTTAGCATGGCCTGTGTGCCTAACCAGCAAGTCTTTTGGACTGTGGGAGGAAACTGGAGCATCCGAAGGAAACCCAGGCAGACATGGGGAGATATAATTTTAGATTGTTGTGAAAAAATAGAGCAATACAATTGCTGACTACATAACTGTGATGAGTATAGGTCAAATATTTAATCTTTGTGCTTATGTTTATTTAGTTTGAAATTCTATATAGATATAGGATTCTTTAAAGTCTGATCATCAACTTCATTGTTTGTCAGTCTTGTTACGTATTTCGTTCCTATTTTTTATTCCGTGTTGAACTTGAAATATTTGAAGGTCGCGCTTCCATGATTGAGAACCTAGCCCCTGATCACAATGAGTGTGTAAACAGAATCATGTTGATCATAAACCTTACTGATATTTATGTACCAGCATAAGATTGTTGCAGCTACAATGTTGTGTCTTTGAATCCCTTCTACTTCTGACTATTCTTTCTGAGAGTGTCGATATAGTTAGTCAGCCAGATATCTAAAACATGCAACAAAATAAAACATGTACTTAAGAGTTTTCAAACTAAGCCACTGTCTCTTTCCTAATATCAAGTGCATTTCAATGACCCAATCTCTAAATTTAGGCACCAGGTGGTTCGTAAGAAAGGCAATTAAGTATGTGTAGGGCATACTGCTGGATTTTAGCAGCTAAAGACATGCACAGAGCACAGATGAGGTTGCGGCTGCTTATGCAGCCAGACCTACCCTCCCTGTCAGTCCATTAGCTTCTAAAATGTCCTGGAGTCAAGTGGGGAGAAACCAAGCCTCCAGGATTGATATACCCTTTGCGATTGCACTAACAAGCCAAGCTCACTGTCTCATCAGCGGTGCAGTCGAGCTGTGCAGATCTGTCTCCTTGAGGTTGAGCCATCTCAACCCCAAGGAGATTCCTCCTGTCTCAAGTTTGGCAGCACCACCCACCCCAACTTCAGATAGCATCTTGGCAATTGTAGGCTTTCCCTTTGGTAGTAATTTAATGCGATCTACCCCATCCTTTTTAAATGGCTACCACTAACATAAAAATAATGCTGATTGAAAAAAACTAGGCTAATGTTACACTAAGAGCAATGAGATATGGAACAGTGGGGGAAGCTGGCAAAAATTGCAGGGATTTGGTGTTTTTGTGGATGGATGGAAATGGATTTAATGTTTTTCCTCACGTACATGATTATTTGCTGTGTTTTGCCATGTTGCAGAACTATTCATGTATGCAGCGTAGCTTTTTAGTAATGAAATGCAGTTACATATTTAAATTGCTATTTTTTAAAATTCTTTTCCCATCTCTTCTGAAAGTATTGATTTGCACAACTAGAGGCATCAATTCTTTTGTGATATCTTGTCCACGTAGGATCATTACAACCAAGCCAGAATGTTTTCTCACCTGTTCCAATTCTAGTGTCAGTGTACGTCAGTAACTATTGAATTTGCTTCTTCCCTGTATCTTGGCATCTGTGGCCAATTTCAGCACTGTAGTTAAGAGCTAATTTGAAGTGGACCAGAGACAACCCTGGACATTTTCTGGTCTTATAACTCAGACAGAAACACTAAACTAAGCCATTGGATTGGGGTAGAATTGTGTGTTTCCACGAGATGTTTGCCTGTCCAGTTTGCGGGCCAGCATGGTGGCACATTCTCCATGTGTCTGCATGGGTTTCCTCTGGGTGCTCCGGTTTCCTCCCACAGTCCAAAGATGTGCAGGTTAGGTTGACTGGACGTGCAGATTGCCCATAGTGTCCCGGGGTGTGTAGGTTAGAGGAATTAGTGGAGTAAATCGTGGGGTCATAGGGATAGGGCCTGGGGTGGAATTGTTGTTGGTGCAGATGTGATGGGCCTTATGGCCTCTTTCTGCACTGTAGAGCTTCTATGATTCAATTTCTAAGTATTAAAATTATGCCAGTTGGAGTTTCACTTCTGCTTTTGAGTTAATGTCAACAGATTTGGTATTTATTCAATGATATACAGCAGAACCATAAGTTCATTGTAAGAATGCATGCCATAAGTTATTCTATGCACCAGTTAGTTGTTTGCAAGAGGTGGTTTGTCAAGTTTTGCAGATTTAAGTTGTATCTGGTACATAATTTTATGGAAATATGGTGACAGGCAGAACAAAAATAATCTGTAGATGTCCTTTTTAATTGTCTGACTTTCAGTGAACTTGATTGATTCCTCTACAATCGACAACATGGGGGTACTGAATGGTCCATTTTTCATTTTGTTCTTAAACTATTATGATTAATATTCATGACAGAAGTTTATGTAATCCTGCAGTTTATGGGAATAACCACTGTAATTTACCAGTAAGTTCACAGGATAACGTTCATCTTCACATTTTATGATTTAGGAGTTGGAGGATGGTTTGCATCATTGCAAGCAATAGTTTGCTGTACGATATATAAATTGCAAGATACTTTTAGTGTGATTTATGCATTGACTTTTATAATCTACAGGAGATTAAAGTATCAGCTCGACACTAAAAAAACTTTGTGTACTCCACAATGGAAATAGCCCAGGAAGAAATTGGTATGGAAATTTCCTGATATGTCAACATGTCTTGTAGGTGGAGGCTGTTGAACTGTGCCCTGACAAGACCTATTACCACAAATGTTGAGATGGCTGGGAGGCAGAGATGGCTCACTCTGAAGTAAAAGATAGGGGTGTAAGAACTAGGAGCAGGAGCAGCCTGCTCTGCCATTCAGTAAGATCAGCTCCACTTACTTGCCCGGTCACCATAACCCTTAATTCCTTTACTGTTCAAAAATTTATCTATCCTTGCCTTAAAAACATTCCATGAGGTAGCCTCAGCTGCTTCACTGGGCAGGGAATTCCACAGATTCACAGCCCATTATGTGAAGAAGTTCCTCCTCAACTCAGTCCTAAATCTGCTCCCCCTTATTTTGAGGCCATGTCCCCTAGCTCTAGTTTCATCTGCCAGTGGAAACAACACCCCCCGCCCCCACCCCCACCCCCACCCCCACTTCTATCTTATCTATTCCCTTCATAATCTTATATGTTTATATAAGATCTCCCCTCATTTTTCCAAATTCCAATGAGTATAGTCCCAGTCTACTCAGTCTCTCTTCAAGCAATCTTTTTATCTTGGGAGTCAACCTAGTGAATCTCCTCTACACCCCCTCCAGTGTCAGCATATCCTTTCTCAAGTAAGGGGACGAAAACTGTACACAGTACTCCAGGTGAGGCCTCGCTAACACCTTATATAGCTGCAACATAACCTCCCTGTTTTTAAGCTCCATTTCTCTAGCAATGAAGGACAAAATTCCATTTGCCTTCTTAATTACCTGCTGCACCTGCAAACTGCTGTCACTGTGTTGTTTCTGTGTTCTGTTTATACAGTATCACACCAACTCTACTGTGTACATAGAGATGAATTTCAAAAATAGCAAAACTACTTTAGAATGATTTACAGTTTGCACTATTTTTTAAAATCAAAGAGAATCTTAATGAAAATGAATAAAGGATAAAGTCCTGGTGTGGGGAGAGTTGCTTTTAGGTGGAGTAGGGATAAAGTACAGAGCTCTATGGAGATCCACAGATAAACCTTTACAATGTATTCCACTATCTACGTCATTAAGTCATTTAGCTTTCTAATTAATTCTGTTTCTAAAATTTCAGTGACAGCAACTGCTCTTATGGCGCTGAGAGAGTACAAGGTGCCCAGAGTTGTTGGGAATCGAGCACAGAGGGCTGTCTGCCTGCCACATAGAGCATCTGAGTACAGATAACAACCAGCAATACGGTAAGTGAAATAAAAGTCTGAAAACTATATAGGACAGAAAAGGATTAAAACTAGTGAAAGCAAAAAAGTTTAGATGCAATTGGCTGAAGTTGCAGCATTAGTATCCTGAAAAGAAGTGACTTCCACCTTCAGCTAGATTAATGAATCAAACTTC
This sequence comes from Carcharhinus amblyrhynchos, assembly GCF_965287045.1. Lineage (NCBI taxonomy): Eukaryota > Metazoa > Chordata > Chondrichthyes > Carcharhiniformes > Carcharhinidae > Carcharhinus > Carcharhinus amblyrhynchos. The sequence goes on from NC_137348.1 coordinate 12,127,705, forward strand.
AAATTGATCTCCATTTTCTAAGCAGTTTCGATGCACCAGACTATTTGACAGACTGCTTAATAAGGTAAATGAGTTTTATTTAGATGCAAGTAATCACACTGACAGTCAACTGTTGCAAGTAGAATCTGAAAAAGTCATAAATTTTTTTCTACTTTTTGTGTATTACTGAACTGTAAATAACCATGTAAGGATCAAAATTGGAATATAAAAGTAATTTTCATGTACTATTAAATTCTCCTATGAAAACTTTTTTCAACTAGATAAAGATCCCTTGTTAAGCACAAAATTCTTATGACACAGCTTTGCTTGCTTAACATGCAGGTTAATAGGAATAAGCGGGACTTTAATAAATGTTATTCTGCACAAGACCAGAACAATGGCAGTCACACAGTTAGATGAAACTCTAAACCATAAAAGCATGTTTGAATGGTTTATGAAATCAGCTGAGTTCTGTTCCTGTACTCTGTATTTTGTGTAAATACAGAGCATTGGAGCGGCAGGCACCAGTAGTCAGATCTGACTTATTACACATGGTTATAGACTGAGAGACCATGAGAAAAGATATTAAGTTCGGGAGCAAAAAGTTTAGATGCAATTGACTGAAGTTGCAGCTTTAGTTAGTATCCTGAAAAGAAGTGATTTCCACCTTCAGCTGGATTAATGAATCAGACTTCAAATTGGATCCCCATTTTCTAAGCAGTTTCGACACACCAGACTATTTGACAGACTGCTTAATAAGGTAAATGAGTTTTATTTAGATGCAAGTAATCACACTGACAGTCAACTGTTGCAAGTAGAATCTGAAAAAGTCATAGTGAGTTTTTTTTCTACTTTTTGTGTCTGCAACTTTAAACCTGAGCTGAGATAATGTCACCAAGTCGTTTTGTTTATGTAGTCCGTTCTACTATAAATGAAGGACAATGTGTATAGACAGTACTGTTGGATTTGAATGACGTGGTAATGCAGCAGCATGTGGGCTAGTAACATATTGATTTCCCATTTTTCCTTAACACGTAGAATAAGTGTAAGACACCTGCAGTGAAAAGAAGAAAAATTGGTAAGCTAGTGGTCTAATTCTCCCGGAGCTTTTGAGGATTAGGCAAAGAGGGAGCCATCATCCAAACCTGAGAAGATTACTCTTCACGTAAAAGAAACAAATGCTGGAATCAGAACTGATGAAAGGTCATCAGCATGAGACATTAACTCTATTTCCCTCTTCATTAAAGCTGCTTGACTTTGTTTTTTATCAGATTTCCAGCATCTGCAGTAGTTTTCTTTGGTACAGATTCACTCTAGCTTTAGTGGGGCAAGTAACACAGGAGCACTGAACAAGGTTGAAAATGATGTGAGGTGGCAGAACATTGAACAGCTGCAGAAAAAAGTGTTGTAATCCGTATTGAGCACTTTCAAACTTGTGTATTGAGCCTATGTTCAAATTAGGACTTTCAACTTACGTTTTCTATCCATCAGATCATTTGCATGCCTGCTGTCTTAATGAGGTCAATTAGAAATGTAAACACGTTCATTTTATTAATTGGTGTTTCAGTCTCAATTTCAGCTATCAACATCAACACAATAAATTTCCAATTTGGGTACAATTTTATCTTGCTATATTTGGTAAGGAGCAAAAGGGCATAAAGCTGAAGGCAGAGTGAGATCTGGTGGATGTATTATTCCACACTTGAACTGGCCAGATGGACTACAGTGGCCTTTGCAGTTTGATGCGTTTCAATGATATTGATTGCAATGTTGTTGGATTACAAGAATAGCAAAGTCAAATGTTAACACCATGGAGATGTGTGTGAAGATATAGATACTATAAAATACTTTATATGGTGTAAGTCATCATTACTATTACGAGGCATTGTTTATATGAGAACTGCATGTTTTGCATGTGAGTTTGGCTGATTATCACTATACTTTTATGTTTCATTTTAAATGGATACTAAGCTTGGTCATCATGAATATCAGACTCTCGATGTTTAGGTTCCTTTGATACTTTATCATTTCATACTAGGGTAGAGTAAAGGCTGCAATGTGTTAAATCCATTTGATTATTGTTTAAAAAGCAGCCACATCAGAAGTTGGTAAAAAAAATCTTTTAACTTTAAACCAGAGCAATTACTCCTAGAATTTAGCCTCTCCAGCACTACAACCCACACCCACTCCTCCACACCACCAAATATTCTTTTCCTTTGACTCTGCGGACTCTTTTGAAGCCTTGCTTCCTCAGAACAGTCACTGAGGGCTGTGCCTTTAGCCCGCTGGGCCCTTCCTCCTTCAGGTCCCATGCTCTAAAAGGTGAGCATGGACTTAGAATCATAGATCGATTCTATGATTCATAGAATCCCCACAGTACAAAAGGAGGCCATTCGGCCCATTGAGTGTGCACCAACTGCAGTCCCACTCAGGCCCTTTTCCTGAAACCCTACATATTTACCCTGCTAATCCCCTGACAGTAGGTCAATTTAGCATGGCCATCAACCTAACCCACACACCTTAGGACTGTGGGAGGAAACGGAACACCTGGAGGAAACCCACGCAGACACGGGGAAAATGTACAAACTCCACAGAGACAGTGACCTGAGGTCAGAATTGAACCCAGGTCCCTGGCGCTGTGAGGCAGCAGTGTTAATCACTGTGCCACCATGCCATTCTGTTGGATTGGTGCATGATTGTTCTTGGTAAAGTGATACAGTGGTTTGTCATTACCTTTTGAAGTATGGCTGACTGGGAAACTCTCTCACTCATCATCTGCCATCAGGGATATGGAAAGGATTTACAGGATGAAATCAACCTGTTTGGTCAGGGTGTGCTCACACCTGTGACCATCAAGTCCTGAAGTAAGATTTGAACCTGGAGCTTCTGGCCCAGTGATAGGGAGACTACTATTGCACTACAAGACCTCCATCCAGAACCTGTGCTCTGGAGTTCCCTGCCTAAACCTCTACTACTCTACCCTCATTGAAGACCTTCTTTAAAAATCACAGCTTTGATCAAGTCTTTTCTAAAATCACCTTCATTTCTTTATTATGATTCTGCAAAGTATCTTTGAAACTTTTTTCTACATTAAAGGTGCTGTATAAATGTGAGTTATTGATGTGATTTAGCAGCTAATCATATTAACCAAACAAAGAAACCTAGAATACAATGTAGGAATTCTGAAGGAGGAAACATTGCTGTGTTCTCCTTGAGACAAGTTTTTTGCTGACAATGCTATAAATGCTCAATCTTTTATTAGATTGAAAAATTCAACTTAGCACAGCAAGAATTGCCGGCAAGGATACAGGGTCAGTCAAGGTCATGCCTTTGATTAAGTTCAAATTTGTTGTGAAAGCATCCAATTCCTATGGATACTTACTGCAGTAAATTTATGTAAAGTGATGTCAGTTGGCTTAGTCAGATCCATGTTAAGGGACAGAAGATAGATGAGATCACTTTAGGGTAGTCAGTGTTACTTCATCCACCTTTGAGAAACTAATGACCTCCTAAAAGAGTGACCTTGTTGGCTTAGGATGCACTTCAGGATCAATGCCTTCTGTTAGCCTTGGCACAATCTGTAATGTAAGATTGGTATGCAGTTTCTACTAGTTTCACTCAGCTTGTGTTTCTCAGAGTTCTCTAGACAATTGTGTATGAAGTTTTTTTTTAACAAGGCAATGCTTATTCTTTTCTGGAGTAGTATTTAGAGTTTTGGTCATCCTATTTCAGGAAGAACTGAAAAGCATTGGAAAAGGTGCAACAATGAGCCATCTGTTTCATTCTTGCTAATAAGATAAGACATTTTGGACCAATTCTGGCAGAATTGAATGCCTACTTAAAGGGCACTATAACATGTACCCGATAGTGGGTTTTTTGTGGTTGTGTTAAATGTTTGGTTCTGGAGTTTAAGCTGACTACAGAAATAGTGTTTGGTCAATAGTGCTTTTGGTCTGCTTGTTCTGGGAAATATCTTAAAACATGTAATCTTGTTTTGTTACCCATTCAGCAGTTAACTGGAAGTTCAAATTTCTTTTATAAAAATTATTGTTCTCTGCTGGCGTCATAACACAAGAACATCTGATGAGAAAATTATAAAGCCACTTAACCAAGCAGTCAGACATATCTAAAAACCCAGTTAAATTTTGGATCGAATACTCGTTAAGCTGTCCACTCGGACAGAAATTACTCATTTGCCTTTCAACTTGTATTACCACAATACATTTAATACGTATTTTGATACTCCACCTCTTGTCTGGGTGCACAGATTAAAGTGACCACAAGCTGGCATAATACAGTGTGGAAATATTTAGAATACACAGTGTTACAAGATTTGAAGCAAGACAAACTCTTGATCCACCGTGATCAGCATCGCCTGGCACATTCAGTCTTCCCATTTGCGCACCCATCCTCCTCCTTGCACGAGAAGTTTGCTGCTTTGTTATTTCAATATTCTATCTGTAGTTATATTTCTGTGACCTTTCAGGTTTTTGAGGTTGTGAATCACTCAAGACAGCTGATGCGAGGCATGTAGCTTCCTACTGGCTTGTTAGATCCATGACGCTGACAAGATTGTGTAATGCTAAACTTAGCTATTTATTTTACAATTACATTTAAAAATTGTACATGATCTAACAAGAAAATCCACAACACAAGAATGCAATTTAGCCTATCAATTCCACTCCATTCAGACTTTCGTTCCATGCCATCTTTTGATCCCCTACTTTAGGGACACAAAATCTCTTCCTCTACTTGCCCTAAAAAAGAAATTGGACAAGAGTATTAAGAATAAGAATTGTATGAAGAATATAATCTTGAGTAGTTTCTAGAAAATGATCCTTCAAATCCTTTCCACCGACAAGGCACAAGTCAGGAGTGTGATGGAATACCTCCCCCTTGCCTGGATGGGCACAGCTCCAACAACACTCAAGAAGCTTGATACCATCCAGGACAAAGCATCTGCTTGATTGGCACCACATCTACAAACATTCAATCCCTCCACAACTGATGCTCAGTATCAAGAGTGTGTACTATCTACAAGATGCACTGCAGCATTTCACCAAAGATCCTTAGATAGCACCTTCCAAACCCATGACCACTTCCATCTGGAAGGACAAGGGCAGCAGATACATGGGAGCACCACCACTACAAGTTCCCCTCCAAGCCGCTCACCATCCTGACTTGGAAATATATTGCTGGTTCTTCGCACTTCCTGGGTCAAAATACTAGAATTCCCTTCCTAACGGCATTGTGGGTCAATCCACAGCACATGGACTGCAGCTATTCAAGAAGGCAGCTCACCATCACCTTCTCAAGGGCATCTAGGGATGAGCAATAAATGCTCACCAACCAGTGAAGCCCATGTCCCATGAATGAATTTAAAACAAAATCATCAAAAGCCAGTTTAACTCTTCCATATCTTTTTAATTTAAATTGCCAGATCCCCACAGCTGCAATCCTGAGCTTCATGAAAATTCTAAACTAGACAAGAGTAGGAAAATATTTGCAGTCAAATTAGTATCTTTGTTGCAATAGTGTTGCTTTAAATTTGGAATTTCTAATTTGCCAAAGACTTTAGCAAAATCAAAACTTCTTATTCTGGACAAAGCTACTCAAAGCTGAGCCTGTATGAATATAAATGCAAATTTTACAGAGTCTGGTCTTGTCTGGTTACTGTCATAGAATGTGAAAGTCTAATTGTGAACGGTGTTTTCTTTTGAGTTGAAATGGCAGTTTTTCATCTAATGGGCTCCAAATTATTTGAGCAATAAACACTCTTAATTCCTTGCAATTAGCCAATTATAATTTCAGCATTTATCATCGAAGAAACCATCCTCCTAATAAACAAGGTCCTTGTTTAGGATTCACATTTTGTAGCAAAATTATAACTGCTGCTGAGGGCAGCATGGTGGCAGTGGTTAGCACTGTTGCTTCACAGTGCCAGAGACCTAGCTTCCATTATGGCCTTGAGTGACAGTCTTTGTGGAGTTTCCATGTTCGCCCCCTCATCTGTGTGGGTTTCCTTCGGGTGCTTCAGTTTCCTCCCACTGCCCATAGATAGACAAATTAGTTGGATTGGTGATGCTGAATTAATTCATTTGTTAATGGGCACTCAAAAGAGCACAAAGAGATGGTGAACTGTAGCTAAAGAGCAGATCACAGGCTAGGAGTAACTCACCTCAAAGTCTATCCACAATCTACAAGGCTCAAAGCAGGTGTCAGATGGAAAAATCTCCACTTACCCAGATGAGTGTAGCTCCAAAAGCAGTCACTAAGCTGACATCGTCCAGAGCAAAACAGCTCACTCAATTGACACACCATCCTTAAACATTAACTCTGCCACTGACACACACTGGTATCAGTGTGTACCAGCTACAAGATGCACTGTAGGAACCTACCAAGTCTCCATAAACAGCGCCTTCCAAACCCATGACCACTACCATTTCGAAGGACAGGGGCAACAGACACAGGGGAACACTACCACCTGGAAGCTCCCCTCCAATCCACTCCTCATCTTGACTTGGAAATATATCATTGTTCTTTCACTGTCATCAGGTCAAAATCCTGGTATTCCCTCCCTAACAGCTCCGAACTTAACAGTTAAAGAAGGCAGCGCACCACCACCTTCTCAAGGGCAGTCAAGGATTGGCAGTAACTGATGGCCTACCGAGTGCTGCCACATCCCAGGAATGAATAAAAAAAAGATATTGTGTATTTCGCCGATATAAAACAACACATTGTACCTGCCCAGTAGAACACATCCACCCTATTCTATTGTACCTTGAGTTCAGTTTGACCACATTAATTCATCTTTGCAGTCTCAGTGAATATAGCAGTACCAGTCTTTTCAATAGAAGCTGAGTGATTTAGCCAATGCTCAAATTCATTTCAGCAGTCACTCGTAATACTGTAATTTCAGTTGGCAATCCACGTATTAACTCGGGCATGCATGAGACATGATGACACAGCAGCTTTCTGCTGCAAAACTTAAACAAAGACATTTGGCAATAAAGAGAAAAGCAGAATTGTCGAAATCCATCAAAGTAGCAAAGAAGAAATATCTTTAGAGCGCCCAAAGCTTTGAACTAGTACCATTATAGCATGGAAAGTTCCAGGAGGCAATTAGTCACATTATTTTTGGGCACATTGGTAGCTGTTGTTCAAGAAGCTATTGAGCAGTGACCTTACAATTCAGCAAGGATTTCCAGATTGTTACTAAAATACAATCTAAAATAATTTATGCGTTTGTTTTCATGGTAAAAGTTTTCACTAGCCAAAAGGGTTTCTTTAAAATTCAGTTTTATCATTGAACTCTTGTGCGCTAGTCTTTATTTAATTTGTTAGAATCTAAGCAATAAAGGTTTCACACTAAAATGCAAATTATCCGATTATCTTGAAAGTGAACAGCATAGTAATGTGGGCATTTAGTGCAGCACGGCATGATGGCACAATGGTTAGCATTGCTGCCTCTCAGCATCAGGGACCCACGTTCAATTCCCGGCTTGGGTTACTTTCTGTGTGGAATTTGCATGTTCTCCCCATGACTGCGTGGGTTTCCTCCAGGTGCTCCGGTTTCCTCCCACAGTCCAAAGTGCCAATAGGGCAAATGGCCACCTTCTGTACTGTAAGGATTCTATGATTCTAGTGCTTTAAAGTCTGAATTCTCAAATAATTTGAAATGAATTAACTTTTGATGATAGAGTGTAAATGGGCAAGTAATTATTTTGGGGAGATTTAAATAAACGAAGAATACTGGATTTTTACCTATAATGGAACAGGAATCACAACACTTGGATACATTATCAAAGGTGGAGTAGGATCCAAATGTATTACAAACAATTCATTCTAAAGTGTCCGATTAAGCAGCTATTTGGACTGCGTCCAACAGTCATTTCATTATAAATGAACATACTATTCTGACCCTGTACCACTAAATGGTAAGCTCATGTTTAGACTGTTGCATGAAATGTTAGATGCTCTACCTAAAACCACCAAAAAACATAAAAACAGGGAATGCTGTAAACTTGAAATTATTAAGAAACTAGGTTTTTTGAAAAACAGTTTATGAGGTAACCAAATCCAAATCTTCAAAATTATGGCAAGGTGTAACCACTGTGAGTGCCAAACAATCATTTAGACATACTTAGGTTGAAAAACTGAAGAACACTGCTACAGTATTAAAAGTTATTTGATGTTTTATTCTTTATAGAACTAGATGATAAAATTTTCTACCAACATAATTTCTGTGTAATGTAGAAAATGCAAAACTATAAATTGCAGGACTACAATTAAGTCATCTGGATTAATTTGAATATTGGAGTTTAAGTGATGGTCAACAGCAGAATTTCCTCAATTTAGTTTCAGGTAAATACGTAGGTTTACGGGGATAGGTTTGGGGAAAGAGTTTGTTGTCAGTGCAGACTCAATGGGCCAAATGACCCCCTTCTGTACTGGAGCAATTCTATTCTGTCAAAACTTAATCATATTTTGCTTTGATGTTTTAAGGGGATGATAAAGCTCTCCAGTCCTCGCAGTGCCCGTTGGATATGGAAGTCCACATTTTTTAATAATGCATCCTGGTTCTGGCAGTGCCCACTAGATATGGAACTCCACCTTTTTAATAATGTGCTAGCTAAGACCACAACCAGTGCTTTGCAGGCAATTCGAGCTAGCACACAAAACCCTGGTGCAGGGGAGATTCACCAAACAAATCTTCTAGAAACATATAAGACTATGAAGGGAATAGATATGATAGAAGCAGAGAAGTTGTTTCCACTGGCGTGTGAAACTAGAACTAGGGATCCTGGCCTCAAAATAAGAGAGAACAAATTTATGACTAAGTTGAGGAGGAACTTATTCACACAAAGATTGTGAATCTGTGGAATTCCCTGACCAGTCAAGCAGTTGAGGCTACCTCATTGAATGTTTTTAAGGCAAGGATAGATAAATATATGAACATTAAAGGAAATAAGGACTATGGTGAGTGGGCAGATAAGTGGAGCTGAGTCCACGAAAAGATCAGCCATGATCTTATTGAATGGCGGAGCAGGCCTGAGGGGGTCAGATGGCCTACTCCTGCTCCTAGTTCTTATGTTCTTAGTGCCAGAGAAGCAGCACTGGTATATCAAGTTGAAGTTTGGGCTGTCCTCGGAGCTAAGGCAGTTAAGGGGAAATTTGACAGGGGATCCAAGATTGTGACATAGAGCATAGAACACTACAGCACAAACAGGCCCTTCGGCCCACGAGTTGCGCCGATCACATCAACACCTACCAATCCATAGACCTATCTATAACCCCCAATCCCACCAAATCCCACATACTCATCCAGAAGTCTTTTAAAAGACCCCAGTGAGTTCGCCTCCACCACCACTGACGGCAGCCGATTCCATTCACTCACCACCCTCTGAGTGAAAAACTTACCCCTAACATCACTTCTGTACTTGCCTCCCCGCACCTTAAATCTGTGTCCTCTCGTAGCAACCATTTCAACCCGGGGAAATAGCCTCTGAGAATCCACCCTATCTATTCCTCTCAACATTTTATAAACCTCTATCAGGCCGCCTCTCAACCTTCGTCTCTCCAGGGAGAAGAGTCCCAGCTCCCTCAACCTATCTTCATAAGGCATGCCTCCCAATCCAGGCAACATCCTTGTAAATCTCCTCTGCACCCTTTCAATAGCTTCCACGTCCAAACCTGGGAAAAATATTTCCACTGGTAAGAAGGCCAGTTACCAACAGGTGCCGATTGAAGATAACTGATAAAAAGAAGCAGAGATGATTGATGTAGTATGCACTGCCTGAAAGGATGATGGAGCCCCTCAGTAATAACAGGACTTTGTTGGGGTGGGAATGTTTGAAGGGTCATAGGAAAAGGACATGGGACTAGCTTGATAGCTCTTTCAAAAGGACTGGCACAGGCGAGTTGGGCTGACTGGCCTCTTGTGAATATGATGCTTTCCTCAGGGCAGCATTTGCCTTTCCTGACAACCTTTCCCACCCCAAATGATGTGGGGAGAAGGACGAGGCTGAGACCCATCTCAATTAGTCCCTGAGCCTGCTCCAATGAGGTTGATTTAATCCAGCTTGCAGGCCAACTCTGCTGATTAGCAAGCTGTCTGACAGCACTTAAAACTGCATGCTCGTAACTGTGCGTTCAGTGCCTGCTACATATCTTCCCGAGACCAGTTGCTTTCTCTCTGAGAGCTTGAATTATTTCTCACACCTCCTCCTCTTGTTTTCCTGCAGTCAGTTTATCCTGTAACACTTCACAATTCAGTGGGATCAGTTCCCCCTCCTCCCCCAACAAAAGCTGTACGCTTAGAGTGTTTAATAGGAGGTACGGAACCAAGTAACTGGAACAGGCTCGGGCTGAATGGCCCTCTCCGATCCTGTATTAGGCATTGGTTGAGGGGATATGGCATGTTATCTAGGGCCATATTATTTTCTTTCTCGTAGAGCCCCCTACAGTGCAGAAGGATGCTGTTCGACCCATCGAGTCTGCGCAGACGACAATCCCACTCAGGTCCTATCCCCGTAACCCCGTGTGTTTACCCTGGGGTAGCGCAGTGGCACAGTGCTTGGTGCTGCTGCCTCACAGCACCAGGGACCCAGGTTTGACTCCCAGCCTGGGTCACTGACTGCATGTTTTCTCCATGTCTGTGTGGGTTTCCTCCACATGCTCTGGTTTCCTCCCACAGCCCGAAGGACATGCTGGTTGGATGCATTGGCCATGCTAAAGTCTCCCTGGTGTACCTTAACACTGTAGTGTGGTAACTATGGCTTTTTCACAGTAATGTCATTGCAGTGTTAATGTAAGCCTACTTATGACATTAATAAATAAATAAAATAAAGTTTTGTGGAGGCTTAATTGGTGGTGTTTTTTTTCTCAGTGACATTTTACTCCTTTCAGATTTGCAGTCAACATTGAAGCAAGGGTACTCACTACATTCCACTTAACAGTCTGAGTGCCTAGGTCATTTCAGACCATAGTTTAGAGTCAACCACACTGCTGTGGATTGGAGTCATATGTGTAGGCCAGATAAGGATAGCAGATTTCCTTCCTTATAAGACATGAGTGAACAATTTATGACAATCAAGATGGTTCCATGATCACCATCATTGAGATTTATCAATTGATTGAATTTCAATTCCATCTGTTGCTGTCATGGGATTCATAAGTTAGAAACAGAGAAAATAGGTGCAGGAGTAGACCATTCAGCCCTTCAATCCTGTACTACCGTTCAATATGATCATGGTTGATCATACATTTTCAGTATCCTGGTGCTGCTTTCTCTCCATACTTCTTGGTCCCTTTAGCCACAAGGGCCACATCCAGCTCCCTCTTGGATATATCTAATGAACTGGCCCTAAAAGCTCTCGGTGGTAGAAATTCCACAGGTTCACAACTCTGAGTGAAGAAGGTCTTCCTCTTCTCAGTCCTGAATGACTTACCCCTTCTTTTTAGACAGTGACTCCTAATTCTGTATTTTCCCAATATTGGGAACATTCTTCACGCATCTAGCCTGTCCAGTTCCATCAGGATTTCATATGTTTCTATGAGATCCCCTCTCATTCTTCTAAATTCCAGTGAGTCAATCCAGTCTCTCTTCATATTATCAGTCCTGCCATTCTAGGAATCAATAGTATTAGTATGGGCTTCTGGATTATCAATCCACTGATGTTAACACTATGTCACAATTTCCCTAGTTGGTTATCTATAGGATTGAGTCAAGAGTTGAGACTTTACCGACTCAAGAGCAACATCCCTGCTGTCATCAGAATTTGAATGGTCCTACCATATATTAAGCTGATCTTTCTCTTCACCCTACCTGTAACTGCAACACTATTTTCTGTCCCCGATCCTTTCCTTCTCTCCTATATACCCTTTGACGTTATGTTTTGTCTGTATAACATGCAAGAAACAATAATTTTCATTGTATCCCTATACATGTGACAGTAATAAATCAAATCAAACTTTATGACCCCCACAAAACAGTACTATGACTGACCTTCTATCTCAACTTTGCGTTCCCCACAGATCTGCACATTTCCTTTGAGATCAAAAATTTATCCATTCCAGCTGTGGGCTATCCACAAGTCTCAGGTGTGTAGAATTTCGCAGAGTCACAATACCCTCATCTCGGTCATTAAATAATTGACCCCTTATTTTGGGACCATGGCCTCACATTTTAGATTTTCTACCTATAAGTGTAGAATCTAATTTCCGCAAGAAAATTTGTGTTGGACGTTTATTTAAAATTAAATTAATTCTGGCATTTCCCACCATTGTCAGGCATGCCTGTTATAGAATCGAATCATAAACTGGTTGCAGTGCAGGTTGAGGCCATTCAGCCTATCTTTTGTCAATGCAGTTTGGACCTGGAGGCATTTGAGCAGGTGGCCAGTTGAAACTAATTTAGGGGCCATGAAGAGATGAAGGATGCCCGATCAGAAGGTACCCTTTACACCAGGACAGTCTGTCAGCTGGGGCTGCCTTCTGCTCTACATTTTAAAAAGTGTTCAGAAGACACCTCAAAATGGAGACACCCTATCTCATCTTACATAGATCAGCAGCTCCCACCTCTGATGGTCAGGCTGCTGATGTGCCAATGCTGGATGGCCTCCTAAGGGCCCTCCAATCTCAGGAGCCTGCCTGTCATCCTTAATCAGGCAGCAAGAAACACCCAGCCACTAATTGACCCAGCTCTGAAAATCTCTTTGGAGTCCGCTATTGATGCAGCGCGGAGTTGGAACTTGACTCCTGAAGGAAAATCCAGCTGTGTGTACCTGAGGATACTTCTATCTGATTAGTTGAAGTTCCTCGCTGTCACTTCATCTGTTCACAGATTCCCTGTGGAATGCCATTTCTTCAAGCTGAGACAGAATATTGGTCAGCAAGCTACTGAAAGCATCATCCTTCGATTAGAACCCAGAAGCTTACATCATGGGTGGCGGCCTATCATATCTGCTCTCCCCCTTTACAGAGTAATCTAAAACTAATCCAAATCTTCCATTCTGATCTCAGAGTCTTGTATCTTATACTGTTCCAAATATTTATTGGACAGAGTTTTACAGCCCTTCATGCTGACAGGACATTCCAGTCCTGTCAAAGGAGCCAATGGACTTCTGAACAACTTGTCGCATTTTCTGCCCTACCCCTCCCTGAAATGAGGACTGTAAAATTCGCTCGTTATCTCTGCCTCAGCCAATCCCTGAGGCAAAGTAGTCCATGTTTCAACAACCCTCTGGACAGGGAAATTTCTCAGAATGTCAGCTTTAATTTTGAATTGATGTATCCTTCTCGCTGACAACCTAATTGGGAGAAATAGGCATTCTATCAGAACACTTCATAATTTCAAACTCTGTATTTAAGTTACTCTTAGCCTGCTCTGCTTCATTAATAATAGTCGCAGTATCTTAGGTTTTCCTTCTTAGCTATAGTTACCATTCATTGGAAAATCTGTACCCTAATGTTCTTTCTATAATGACACACCCAAAACTGCACACACACATCTCATTACTCTATCAAATAAATTCATCGTTGCTTCTTTACCTTTGATTCTAACACACATAATTAAAAAAATTCAATGAGCCTTTATCGTTGCTTTAACTATCTATACTCTCACTTTCAGGAAAATATCTATTTGAACCTTAATGTCAACCTTAAGGTTCCTTCACACTCTTTGGTGTCTTCCTGTTCCTGTGCTTTTCTCTCTCAAAATATATAATCTCAATTTATCCATGTTGAACTGTTTCTGCCACTTGTCTGCCCATTCCATTCGCCATCTTATCTTTCTGTGACCCTGCTACTTGCTGGAGAAACACTCTTGGCCATGGAAAGGAGCAGAATTTGTACTGTTTAAGGAACAGTCATCCTCTGTTATAGGAAAAGTTTCACAGTAGCTTTAACATTGTGACCAGTGTGTCAGTGTAACCTGGCTCTGACGTGTGATTTGGGCTGTCCCTAATGTAATAGTTAAATTTGGGGCTCAGGACTACACTGGGATGTAACTGAATCAGGAATGCAGGAAGACAGCACATTTCTTCCCAACGCACTCAAACACATCTGTTCATCCAGTTAGTCATTTTCAGACTTTAGTTTACAGAATGGGTCAGGGTTAACATTACAGCAGTGGCTGTTTCTGGGATGACACCACCTCAAAATCTTTTGCGGGCCTCTGGAATATTTAAAAATGCCCCCAGTTATTAGGTGAAGTGGTTTGAATGCTATAAAGGTAACTCAGCAAATTAAAACCACAATTGATTATATACTTATTGAGCAATGTTTTTGCAGTGACTATAATAAATGAATCCCTGAATAATAAATTGTGTTTACTTTTACTAGAATAGTTTTCCCTGTAACAAACAATTGTCAACTTTGAAGTTTTTCCTTCATAGAGCTGTGCTAGTTGCTGTGTACAATTCTGGGTAGGCAGAAATGACTGTAACATAGTTGTTGCATCTGTTTCATCAGTTTAAATGTTTTAAATTATGCTGTTTATAAATATTTGACCTTAAAATGACTTCTGTGCCCTGCCCTTTTAGAGTCAAGGGAGTTAAAGAATAGATTGACACGGTACAGAGAATCGCACAGAACAGTAAGACGCAGATCTGAGTTCCCAGTCTGGATTAGTAGCTCTGTGTGGGAGGCAATGCGTGCAGGTCATCTGATGCTAGAGAGGAAGTGAAAATTGTAGAGTCAACCATGGATCACAGTTATATTCTTCAACAGTGGCAAAGTTGCAGAGATGTGGGAGTCACTTACGTGCCAGCAACTGGAGTCGAATGGTTCAGAGAGACCAGAAGTAGAGAAAAAGGTTGTCGGGGAGGAGAGGAAGTGTAAAGAATGGCCCTAAAATGTATTTCTTTTTAACATGGTTAATTATTCGATCGAAATGTGAACTATTGTACTCTTAAGAGAAGGGCCATTTTCTTCAAGTCTAATAAGGAACTATCTGTGTCTGGTCAGTAATTTTATTATATATGTGTGCTGTACATTGAGGTAAGACATCAGATTTGGGCTCGCAGGTTGAAGCAGGAACATAGGTTGCCTGTAATTTCTAATCTGCTCCTGAGTGTAGTACACTGGCTTTTGCAGTCACATACTGTTGTTGATATAAAATATTCTATAGCTGCACTTACACTTTTTTTGTTTCTAAAAATATTACCTTTTGGCAAATCATTTTCTTCCTAAAATTCTTTTTATGGTTCTGTAAGCTTAGTAGATTGTACATTTTTAATGTGGCACAGTGGTTAGCACTGCTGCCTCACAGTAATTCTGGCCTTGGGTCACTGCCTGTATGGAATTTGCACATTCTCCCCGTGTCTGTGTGAGTTTCCTCCAGATGTTCTGGTTTCTTCCCACACTCCAAAGATGTGCAGTTTTGGTTGATTGGCTATGCTAAATTGACCCTTAGCGTCAGGGACTAACTAACAGAGTAGATACATGGCATAGCGGGGATAGGGCTTGGGTGGGACTGTTCTCAGTGCAGGTTCAATGGGCCAAATGGCCGCCTTCTGCACTGTAGGGATTCTATGATCATTACATCTTCCTAGCTTATTGAAATTATGCCTTGAAATTATATCAGCACTTTTTTTTCTGCTGCAGTTGAGTATGATGGGTACTGCTGAGTTTTGGGGTTGGGGTGGTTAATGTGTCTATTTCCATTCAGTGAGCCAAGGGCTATGCAACACACAATAGCATGTTGTTGCTTGGGCACTGAATCTTGACTGGTCACACTGAATGTTCTGTGTGGGAAAATCTGGCTCCATTTATTGAAGTGAAGTCTTGGCAGCTAAGGCTAGATTGAATTAGCAGAAGAATTGTTATTAGAGCTTTGATCCTCACTAATAGAGAAACTTATCCATCTAAGCAACTGTTGCCGTGTCTTTGTATTGACAAATTTAAAGGTGTGTTACATAATAGTGTCATTAATGCTGATGTCTCATATTAGGCTCTACTCATTTGTACATTTAACCATTAGTTTGGTTTTGATTTTAATGTTTATTTTGGGTAAATCTTCACAGCATTGCTTATTATTGTCTTGCTGTTTGTTGCATTTAGTTGTAGAGTATTAGGATTTCTTGATTAATGGTGTGAATTGGAAATTGTTGAAGAAACTCTTAATACTTTTTTCCAACCACATCAGCTTTCATTTGCTGTGCGTTTGTTTGTGGGACAGGTTTGTTGTATGGTGCTGGATGCTGATAATGGGAAGTTACTGTGTAGAGAAGAATTAAATTTTCAAGAGTGCAATTTCTCAGTTCTTTACTTCATAAACATATGTATATGTAATAGTTTATTGTGTTCTTAGAATTACATTGCTGAATGTTATATGAGAATGATCTCCAACTTTATATTCTTGAGTGTATGAGAGGACTTGTGAAATCTGGTACTGCAATACTATTAATCTCTATAGCCAGGTGGCAATTTCATGTACAGTAAAATAATGGTGGCTCAATGCTTTTATCACATATTTACTCTACTCTAGGTTCAAGATACAAATCTGAAAAGGGGAGGTGGCGTTAACTTTTCTCCCATCTATTGTCAGAATAAAACCTCTGCATCATCTAAATTGGGACAGTTTTTCCTGCGAGCCAAGCTACAAAAGTGCACAGTTGTGTAATTGAGACCTTGAGCTGTACTTCAATCATGGGAAAATGGTGATCTTAGGATTGTCTTTCACTTTGAAAAAGAATCTGAAGGCCTTTTCAGTTGTAAAAAGTTCTGGTAAGTTAAACTGAATGTGTTTACTGAAATCTGTTGTTGCAAATAGCTTACACTTGAACTTATTCCAGCCTCCAGGAGACCAGTGCTATATGAGAGAGAGAGTGAGAGAGACCTTTGTTATCATTCTCACCAGCTGTGTGATTCATTCCTTGATTCTCTCAGGAGAATGGGTGTGTTTGAATATACTTGGAGCCTACTAGATAGACACTGAAATGACAGAGCAATTTGCCAGACTTCTGTTACTGAAAAGGAAACATCTTTCCTATTATTTTGTTTAAACCATTTAAAACTAAATTGTTGTGAAGTACACCCTATTCTTCAACTTGATTTCTACCCTCTATTTTTCCATTTCCCACACCAGCTGTAGCCTTTGTAACTAACATTGCTAATTAACTGTGTTGTGCTGTGGCTTTCTGCCAAAGAGGAAGTGGTTTGAGACTGACTAAATCCATTTCACATGGGACCCTTACAGACAGGAAATTTTCATCCCATCAGTCAGGACTGAATTTGTGTACAAGTCCCAGAGGTGAAAGGACCTCTTCTGATTCACTGGGTTGGCCAGTGGGAAAAGCAGTGGCGTAGTGGTATTGTCACTGGACTGGTAATCCACAGACCCAGACTCTAGGGACCTGGTTCAAATCCCATCATGTCAGATGATGAAACTTAAATTCAATTCAAAATCTGGAATTGAAAGCCATTGTCAATTGTTGTTAAAACCCATCTTGTTCACTAATGTCCTTTAGGGAAGGAAATCTGTTGATCTTACCTGGCCTGGCCTAATATGACTCCAGATCCACAGCAGTATGGTTGACTCTTAAATGCTCTCAGGGATGGACAATAAATGCTGGCCTAGTCAGCGACGCCCACATCCCATGAATAAAGATAAAAGAAGTCCCCCAGGTATATCCTGTGAAATTCAGCCATTAGGTTGCGCACCTGTGTAAGTTTCACCTAAATATTCAGATGAAGTTAAAGTAAGATCTTCAAAGCAATATACACTTGCTACACGTTATAATTCTTCCCACCATAGAACACTGTTTGGAGTAGTAGCTTTAAGAACAACTATGGTGCAGCCACTTCAGATAGCTTTGTTGTGTTGTTGTTGTTCATCCATCGTCATCGATGAGGACCTCGACATCATTAGTCATTTTGAAGCTGGTTGCAGTGTGTCCGAAGATGACTGATCAGGCCAATTCGAACATGGAATGTCCTGGCACATATTATCATGATGTAGAGACGCTGGCGTTGGACTTAAACCTGGTGTTGGCAGGCTTCTTACTGGCACATATTGGACAGACTTGTGTAGACACTGTAGTTGTTGCACTGGTGGCTCTGGATTTGCGCAGCTTGTGCCTAAGTTGTGCTTCAGCAATACACCTTGCTTTGTGAGCTTGACAGCCTTTGTGGATGAGGCAGCACCAGGTAGGGTGGTTTTGTGCCAGCGTTTCCCAGGTAGTTGTGTCAATGTCAAGCAACTTCAGGGAGGCCTTGAGTGTGTCTTTGAAACGTTTCTTCTGCCATCCATGCGAGCGTCTTCCAACAGAGAGTTCCCCAAAAAGGAGCTGCTTGGGTATGCGCTTGTCTGACATACGGATAATATGACCTGCCCACCGGATCTGCACACTCATCAGCAGTGTGTGGACTGATGGTAGACTTGCTCTACAGAGAACTTAAGTGTCTGGTACTTTGTCTTGCCATCGGATGCGTAATATTCTGCGAAGACAAGTCATGTGGAAATGATTGAGCTGTCTTGCATGCCTTTGATACACAGTCCACGTTTCACAGGCATACAGGAGGGTAGTGAGTACCGTGGCGCTGTAGACCTTCAGTTTTGTTGCTGGGCTGACTCCTCGACGTTCCCATACAGTGGAGTGCAGTCTACCGAAAGCAGAACTTGCCTTTGCTATTCTGCAGTTAATGTCTGTATCAATAGTCACTGCTTGGGAGAGCGTGCTGCCAAGGTAAGTGAACTGGTCCACTGCCTGTAGTTTCTGCCCTTTGATTGTGATTATGGGTTCTGTGTATGGTGCATGAGGAGCAAGCTGGTGCATGACTTCGGTCTTTTTAATGTTGATGGTGAGTCCAAAGTTGTCACAAGCCATGGAAAATTCGTCCATACTGACTTGCATCTCTGGCTGTGAACCAGCATACAGGGCGCAGTCATTGGCAAGGAGGAAATCTCTCAGAACAGTCTCTTTCACTTTGGTAATAGCTTGACGTCTCCTCCACGTTAAAGAGCTTTCCATCCACTCTGTACTTGAGGCTGATTCCAGCAACACTGTCCTGGAAGGCATCATTCAGCATGGCAGTAAACGTCATGCTGAACAGTGCGGGTGCGAGCACACAGCCCTGTTTGACGCCATTAGTGACTGCAAATGCCTCAGAGGATTCTCCGCCATCCAGTACTCTGGCCATCATGGAACTGGTGTATCATCTGAATGAATTTGGGAGGGTAACCAAACTTTGACATGATCCCCCATAGGCCTTGTTGGCTTACAGTGTCGAAGGCTTTCGCGAGTCAACAAAGATTGTGTAGAGCTCGCGATTCTGCTCCTGACACTTCTCCTGAAGTTGGCGCACAGCAAAAATCATGTCAGTAGTCCCATGATCTTTGCGAAAGCCACACTGTGACTCTAGAAGCAGGCCCAGCTCCCAATGAGTGACCAGACTAAATCGTCTGTTGTGGTGTAATAAACCCACGTCTCCCCATAGTCTGAAAAAAATGAAGCAAAAAAAAGTAAACGATGAAACGAGGGAGGAATTTAAATTCGATTAATAAATCTGGAATATAAAGCTAGTCTCAGTATAGTTAGAAAATTAGATAATTAGAAAATCAATTAGATATAGTTAGATAATTAGAAAATCAAAGTTAAAGGAGAAAATAGAAGTGCAGGTTAATGATGAGCTAACGGAACTGAGGGCTCAAGAGAAGTTAGTAAAGCTTCTAGACCAGTTAATAGAACAGAGAGTATAGAAGACGGCAGGAATCTAACCTCAGGCGGTGACAAGTATGAGAAGGCAGGTGGTCAATGCAGAACTGAGGGTGTTGTACCTAAATGCGCATAGTATACGGAACAGGTAAATGAGCTTCTTGTACATATTGAAATTGGCATCACAGAGACTGTAAGGGGATCAGGGCTGGGATTTAAATATCCAAGGATATGTGTCCTATCAAAAGGACAGGCAGATGGGCAAAGGGGCCGGGGTTTCATTGTTGGTAAGGAATGAAGTTAAATTGATAGTAAGAAGTAATATAGGATCAGAAGGTATAGAATCTCTGTGAGAGTTGAGAAATCACAAAGGTAAAAAGATGCTGATGGGAGTTATGTACAGGCCCTCTAGTAGTAGTCAGGATATGGGGCAGAAAATAAATCAGGAGATAGAAAAGGCATATAAAAAAGGCAATAGTACAATAATTATGGGGGACTTCAGAATGCAAGTGGACTGGGAAAATCTGGTAGGTAGTGGATCCCAAGAAAACAAATTTGTAGAATGTCTGAGAGATGGTTTTTCAGAGCAGCTTGTGACAGAGCCTACTAGGGAACAAAGAATTCTAGATTTGATGATGCGTAATGAGGCAGACTTGATAGGGAACTTAGGTGAAGGAACCCTTAGGGAGCAGTTACCACAATATGATAGAATTTACCCTGCAGTTTGAGAGGGAGAAGCTGGAATCAGATGTAACGGTATTACAATTAAATAAAGGTATCTACAAAGACATTAGAGAAGAGCTGGCCGGAGTTGATTGGAAAGGGAGTCTAGCAGGGAAGACAGTGGAACAGCAGTGGCAGGAACTTTTGAGGGCTATTTGGGAGGCATAGCAGAAATTCATCCCAAGCAAGAGGAAACATACTAAGAGGAGGACGAGGCATCCGTGGCTAACGAGGGAAATCAAGGACAGCATAAAAGCAAAAGAAGAAGCATACAAAGAGGCAAGGATTAGTGGGAAGCCAGAGGGTTGAGGAGCCTTTGAAAGGGAGCAGAGGACAACTAAAAAAGCAATAAGGGGGGAGAAGATGAAATATGAGTGTAAGCCAGCTAGTAATATAAAAGAAGATAGGAAAAGTTTTTTTCAATACATAAAAGGTGAGAGAAAGGCAAAAATAGACATTGGACCATTGGAAAATTAGGCTGGAGAAGTAATAATAGGAAACAAAGAAATGGCAGAGGAACTGAATAGTTACTTTGCATCAGACTTCACGGTGGAAGACACCAGTGGAATGCAAAAGCTCCAGGAAAATCAGGAGGCACAACTGAATATAGTGACCATCACTAAGGACAAGATTCTGGAGAAACTGAAAGGTCTGAAGGTGGGTAAATCACCAGGACTGGATGGACTACAATCTAAAAGAGATAGCTATGGAAATTGTGGAGGTATTGGTGGTGATCTTTCAGGAATCATTAGAGGCTGGGGGAGGCCCAGAGGACTGGAAAGTAGCTAATGTAACACCGCTGTTTAAGAAGAGGTAGCACGGTAGCACAGTGGTTAGCACTGCTGCTTCACAGCTCCAGGGACCTGGGCTTGATTCCCGGCTTGGGTCACTGTCTGTGTGGAGGTTGCACATTCTCCTCAGGTGTGCGTGGGTTTCCTCCAGGTGCTCCGGTTTCCTCCAATAGTCCAAAGATGTGCGGGTTAGGTTGATTGGCCACGCTTAAATTGCCCCTTGGTGTCTTGAGATGCATAGGTTAGAGGGATTAGCAGGTAAATATTTAGGGATATGGAGGTACAACCTGAGTGGGATTGTGGTCGGTGCAGATTCGATTGGCCAAATGGTCTCTTTCTGCATTGTAGGGTTTCTATGATTTCTATGAGACAGCAGACAGAAATTATAGTCCGGTTAGCCTGACTTCAGTCATTGGCAAGATATTAGAGTCCATTATTAAAGATGAGATCGTGGAGTACTTGGAAGTGCATAATTAAACAGGACTGAGTCGGCAGGGCTTCGTCAAGAGGAGATCATGTCTGTTAGAGTTATTTGAGGAGGTAACAAGGAATTTAGACAAAAGAGAAGCAGTGGACGTGATTTATTTAGATTTCTGGAAGGCGTCTGACAAGGTGCCACATAAGAGACTGTTAAGTAAGGGTGTTAAGGGTAAATCCTGGTATGGATGGAGGATTGGCTGACTGGCAAGAGGCAGAGAGTGGGGATAAGAGGTCTTTTTTAGGATGGCAGCCAGTGACTAGTGGTATGCCTTGGGAGTTGATGCTGGGACGACAACTTTTTACAATATATGTTAACGATTTGGATAAAGGAACTGAAGGCACTATTGCTAAGTTTGCAGATGATACAAAGATATATAGAGGGACAGTAGTGTTGAGGAAGCAGGTGGGCTGCAGAAGGACTTGAACAGGTTAGGAGAGTGGACAAAGAATTGGCAGATGGAATACAATGTGGAAAAGTGTGAGGTTATGCACTTTGAAAGGAGGAATAGAGACAGATTATTTTCTAAATGGGGGAAATGCTTAGGAAATCAAAAGCACAAAGGGACTTGGGAATCCTTGTTCAAGATTCTCTTAAGGTTAACGTGCAGGTTCAGTCAGCAGTTAGGGAGGCAAATGCAATGTTAGCATTCATGTCGAGAGGGCTAGAATCCAAGAGCAGGGCTGTACTTCTGAGACCTTTTTAAGATTCTGGTCAGATCCCATTTGGAGTATTGTGAGCAGTTTTGGGCCCTGTATCTAAGGAAGGATGTGCTGGCCTTGGAAAGAGTCCAGAGGAGGTTCACAAGAATGATCCCTGGAATGAAGAGCTTGTCATATGAGGAACAGTTGAGGACTCTAGGTTTGTACTTTTTGGAGTTTAGAAAGATGAGGGGGGATCTTATTGAAATTTTACAGGATACTGTGAGGCCTGGATAGAGTGGACGTGGAGAGGATATTTCCACTAGTCGGAAAAACTAGAACCAGCGGGCACGACCTCAGACTAAAGGGACGATCCTTTAGAACAGAGATGAGGAGGAATTTCTTCAGCCAGAGAATGGTGAAGCTGTGGAACTCTTTACCGCAGAAGGCTGTGGAGGCCAAGTCATTGAGTGTATTTAAGACAGAGGTAGATGGTTCTTGATTAATAAGGGTGTCAGGCATTATGGGGAAAAGGCAGGAGAATGGGATGAGAAAAATATCAACCATGATTGAATGGTGGAGCAGACTTGATGGGCCGAGTGGCCCATTCTGCTCTTATGTTTTATAGTCTTATAGTAATAGTGACCATGACAACTATCATTGATTATTGTAAAAACCCATCTGGTTCACTAATGCCCTTTGGAGAAGAAAATCTGCCATTTGTATGCGGTCTGGCCTTCAAGTGACAGCTGATCAACAGCAATGTGGTTGACTTAATTGCTGTTTGAAATGACCTGTTGATAGCAAATGCTGGCCTTGCTAGTGACACCCACATCACATAAAATAATTTTAAAAAACTTTGGATTGTGGCAACGTACTACCAATCTGCCAAAACATCCCAAAGTGCTTCACGTACAACAAGTTACTTTTAAGTGGAGCAACGTTTGTGGAACAGCCAATTTATTATACCAGATATTCTCATGTACAAGTCAAGACCATTTTTTTAGGCCAAAAGACATGGGATCAACTTTTACATGGGTAATGTTTTCAAGGGGTTAACATATGTGCTTGACACGGAAAAGAGAAATCCATAAAAATCATCACAATGGAATAAAGTAAAATAAACAACACCAGTGGATTTGTATTAATTATTAACATGTATTTATTTTATAAATGTATGAACTATAGAGATTTCATCAATGCAAAGAAATGAAATAATTAGAACGATTCACATTGATATCCTTCGGAATCGCTCTGATCTCCATTTCAATCACCTAACTAATCACTTAATTGTGTAACTTCATTGTATGAATATTCCTAGTTTCCTTCATCTTCATCATCCATTTCTTGCAACTGATTTCATCGATCCAGCCTTTCTCATGAGCATGGATGACAACAATTCTGAAATTTCTCTTTATGGAGAGTTATTTTGCTTGAATATCACCAACTTCCATACAAGATGGTTCATTTCCGCTTCCTCATGCCAGTCTTCAACCAATTAAGATATTAAGAAATGGCTGAAGCCATTGCGTATTGCAAAGGCTATGGCCCTGACAACATTCCAACAATAAGGACCTGTGCACCAGAACTTGCCATGCCCTTTAGCCGAGCTGTTCCAATATATCTACAATACTGGCATCTACCCAGCAATTGCCCATATATGTCCTGCCCACAAAAAAAGGACAAATCTAACCTGGCCAACTGCCACATCACTGAGCTCTTGATTGGCAAAATGATGGAAGTGTTATTGGCAGTGCAACCAAGTGGCACTTACTCAGCAATAACCTGTTCTGTGACACACAGTTTGGGCTCTGCCAGGGCCTCGTTACAGCTTTGGCTCAAACGTGGACAAAAGAGCTGAACTCCAGCGATGAGATGAGAGTGACTGCCCTTGACGTCAAGGCTGCATTTTACCAACTGTGGCATCAAGGAGCCCTAATGAAACCAAAATCAGTGGAGGAACACCTAACATAAAGAAAGATGGAAAATCTCAGCAGGTCTGACAGAATCTGTAAGGAAAGTAAAGTTCGAGTCCAGGCGACCATTTGTCAAAAGGCATCAGGCCTAGTGCCCTTTAGAGAAGAAAATCTGCCATTTGTACATGGTCTGGCCTTCAACCGATTCCAGATCAACAGCAAGGTGGTTGACTAAAAGGCCTATGCCTTTTAGTTTTGACAAAATGTCATCTGGACTCAAAACATCAGTAGTTTTCTCTCCTTACAGATGCTGCCAGACCTGCTGAGATTTTCCAGCATTTTCTCTTTTGGTTTCAGGTTTCAGATTCCAGCATCCACAGTAATTTGCTTTTATAAAGAAAAATGGTTATAGTCACTGGAGATCAATCATCTCAGTCCCAGGACATTACTACTTGAGTTCCTCAGGGTAGTGTTCTATGCCCAGCTATCTTCACCTGTTTCATCACTGACCTTCCCTCCATCATAGAGTCAGAAGAGGGGATGTCTGTGGATGATTGCACAACGTTCAGCATCATTTACAACTCCTGAGATACTGAAGCACTCTTATGGCCATATACACCAAGACCTGGATAATATTCAGACTTGGTCTGATAAGTGGCAAGTAACATTTGCACCTCACAAGTGCCAAGCAATGACCGTTTCAACAAGGGAGAATCTAACCATCTCCCATTGACATTCAATGGCATTACCATCACCAGAAACCCCACTATCAATATCCTGTGGGTACCGAAAGCTTGTCTGCCATCTAAAATCAAAATCAGGAATGCAATGGAATACTCTCCACTTGCCTATAAAAGTTCAGTTCCAACAACACTCAAGAAGCTTGACTCCATCCAGAACAAAGCAGCTTGCTTGCCTGATTGACACCCCATCCACAAATATTCAGTCTCTCCTTCATTGACACACAGTAGCAGCTGTGTGTATCATCTACATGATGCACTGTAGCAACTCACCAAGGCGTCTTCAACAGCACCTTCCAAACCCTAGAAGGACAAGGGCAACAGATGCATGGTTTGCCACCACCTGCAAATTACCCTCCAAATAATGCACCATCTAGATTTGGAACTGTATCCGCATTCCTTCACGGCTACTGGGTCGAAATCCTGGAACTCCTTTCATAACAGCACTGTAGGTGTTCCTATGACACCTGTACTGCAGCGGTTCCAGAATGCAGCTCACCACCACCTTCTCAAAGACAATTAGGAATGGACAATAAATGTTGGCCAAGCCAGAAAAGCCCACATCCCATGAATAAATAATTTTTAAAAAAACAAAATGTGGCCCACATCTTTACAAGGACACTTTTTTATTTATTTTGATAACAGGCTTCTTTGATGGCATCTTAAAGTTCATTGGTGTTTCATCCACATTTTCAATGCAGGCCATTCAATGCACGCACTCCTCTCTTTCGGATGTAAAAGCTTTGGGATTTGATAGTTTTATCAGGTTCAAGTGGCAGACAATGTGAAATTTTTGTTTTCTGATGAAATACCAAATCATATCTTTTCATGAACCTACCCAGCGGTGATGTTGAATTCTGGAGTGCCATCTTTCTTTGCTTCTCTGAGGGAGTAGAGTAGGATGGCTCTGCAAGTGATAATGTGATCATTAACCACGTCTGCCACTCTTTTCTCTTTTGAACAGTATATTTGTTATTCTTTCTCCCATGCATAGATCATGTGGTACCCATTAGTCTTGTTTATCTGGCCTGGAGATTGCCACTAGGATTGGTGGAGGGGAGATCTAAAGGCTACCGCATATGACTTTTAAATTAATGAACTGTAATCATTACTGATAAGTAATTAATAATTATGACACCATTTGATCCCTGAAAATCTATGGTCAACATGAGGTATCTGGAAAAATTATGTTTTTTAGACCAAAGGTCATGAGTTGATGTTTGAGTCCATAAACATGATTATATATGACCTAAGATTCCAAAAACCACAGATGGTTAATCAATTTAGATTCATTGGTTTGGAATGGAATGTTGCTGAAAAAGCAGGAGGATTCTGTTGTTCTCGACAAAGTATGCCATGACATTTTTAATAACCTCTTGAACTTAAGGAATTTGACTTAATACCTCATCCAAAGCATAGCATCTCTGACAATGCAGCACCCTCTCAGTACTTCGCTGGAGTAACAGCCTAGGATATATACTCGAAACCCAATGTGGGATATCATTACCTTTGTATAGGTGCCAGCTTGTATCAACCAGACCACACTGACCTCCCTTGCTTGAGAAAAGGATGGAAGTCACATACCAAGAGTGGTTCTTGGCTGACTTTGTCCATTTTCCATTGGTTTGTTACTGAAGCCTGGGTTACTTGCTGCCCTCTGTAAGAGAATGCTGAATGATGTGAGGATGGTTGAAGAGAGGCACAGAAAATTAATGTTAAAAGGGAAAATTGACATTGGAGTATGCCATGCATCAAGCCATTTAAGGTGTTAAATGTGTTGCTGGAAACAAATTTGGCTTTGAAATCAATGTGCATTCGCATTCAGTGAAGTACTAAAGACCATGAAGAGCAGAGTACAAGTATTTAATTTATGATATCCAAGCATTTAAAGATTTGTATTACCTGTCCACTATTTTGTATTGTTAAGGGACCAATAAGTGTTTCATTTTTATTTTTAAAAGTATACAATATTTGTTTTCAGTTTCTCAATTTGGGCAAACATTGGGCAGAAAAGTGTTTTTGCTCCCTAACTAAACAATTGGCTGTGCTTTGACTAGTCGGTCTTGGAGGTTGTCCCAATCTCCATTGCTGGATGATTCTAAACTGAATCATTGCAATCACTCTCCATAACTGGGGACTATTATCAAGTAAAGGGGTTTAGGCAGAGCACTACAGAATGGTGGGAGCAAAATGGTTGCAAGTTTTGCCACTAATTAGTATGATGGACAGAGAGAGCAATGCATGGTAGACCAGAGTTGGAACCGCAGTTGGTGCAATGAGAAACATTGGACCATAACTTCTGGCTCCTGTGCGTTGCATTGGGGGGATAACCCAAAGGTGCGTGTGGAAATCCCCCTTTGGAAATCCTTAGGGTCTACTTGGCAATTGTCCAGAAGGGCTAACTTCCCCTGAACAATTGTATTGGGCTGGGAACCATCTGATTTGAATCTCCAAGTTTGGATGGATCTGCCAGTTTTACATTGCAAATTACTCTGAAAGTTAGAAGGAAAAAAGGATTTCAAACTTCAGAGTACTGTATTAAAGACCCTGACCAAGGCCTCCAGAGAACACCCCCCCACCCCTGGCATTCTCCACCCCTCTACCAATAGCAATTCCTGAACCCGGCTATTCCCTTACCTAAGCTAACCATTGCACTCCTCTGACCCAGCCCCCTTCAATCCAAACAACACCCCCACCCACCCCACATCCCATTTACTACTTAGAAACTTAACTTCTCAATTCTTAATTTCAATGGGACCTTTAAACTTACCTGCTTTGTGCTAGTTAGCACTGTAAAAAAGGCGGGGGTGTTCCTCTTCGCTTCGCTCCTTTTGCAGCTGGAGCCGGAAGCATGATTCATTTCTTCAGTCTCGCCCAGCCTGCGTCAGGAAGGCTGGGTGAGACGGGCATTCTCCTTTTCAAATGCAGGTAAGTCACTACAGAACAGTAATCATTGCTGATTGCCACTCCAAGGAAGTTACGGGCCGTTATATATACACGCTTACATGCTATATGGTACAACCATACTTACTAGATAATAGTAGTAAACCAGCCCACCAATATCTCTTTCTCTGTGGCTTCACCACTGATGCCTGCCTAGGTAAAGACCTGAGATTCACCTGAGGAACGAGCAGTGTTCCGAAAGCTCATGATTCCAAATAAACCTTTGGACTTTAACCTGGTGTTATGAGACTTCTTCCTAGGTAGAGGCCATGTAATCTTAATGCCTTTGTTATTGCTACTTGACAACTAGTATGTTTATCCATTATCTGGTTTGAGCAAGAGTGTAAAAACATTCATATAAGTAGCAAACATATATCTTATCAAAAACAATTATAAAACTAAATTCCTGATTCGTTACTGAGATGAAATTTTAACTTGTGAGCAAATGTATACCTTCGTTTGGTTGAACTAACAATTTCAATAAAATGGTCAGTGCTTTAGGAGGCCGTTCCAGATCAAAAACTCATTTATTTATATCTCTGCTCAGCAGTGTGTTGTAGCGCATTGTGGCTTAAAACATCATCATATTCTTCAGACTAAAGATTAGTAACCTTTACTTTTGCAATATACTTAGTAACCTTTTATGCAAAGACAAAGCATAGTTTACTAGACCAGCAAATTCCATTAAATTGCTTAAGTAAGCTGCATGTTCCCTCTTTGTGCTCTGATTAATCTTTTACATTCTACAAATTTATTTGCCTGGGTATTGTTGTGGAATAGGCAGCAAAAGTGTAAATTGGATTTCTAATGGCATATTGAGTTCATAATTATTGCTGAGTAGCCTCACTGGTCCTGAAAAATTAATATATTTATGGAATGTCAAATTTCTCCATTATAAATTCCACATTTTTAAGATTTTTTAAAGCTTATGATACCTTGGCTTCATCCTTAATCTCATGCATATTTCCCAATCATCCACTTTGTTCTCATAAAATGTAATTAAAAGTAGAGAATAATTAGTGCATTTTACTTTTGGTTTGCTATTTGTGAGAACACTTTCCCTACTTGATAATATCACTGTTATTGAATGCCTGCAGATCGCCTTGATTTGCCACCAGATTGCAGCTGACATTGAAAAAGGGGACTTTCTGTAACAGAGGACAGTAGATCTTTCTAGACAGCTTTCTTCAATGTGAATGGCAAGCGCCCTTGTTATATTGCTAACCCACAAAATCCAACTTATCTGAGTATGCACGAAGGCTTCTCAAACATTTTTATGTAGAAGGCCCTCTGATCTGGTTATTACTAAGTAAAATGATGTGTTTATTAAGATAAATACTTGATTGCACTGCAAGCTAATAGTATCTCTGGGTCTGAGTGCTATTAAATATAAATAGTTGCATTCAACCAATCTTTTCACACAGCAGATACCACTGAATTTTGTGCTGCTTGCAGGACATATTGTTGGCATTTACTGAAAATGCTGGACTTTACAAAACAGTTGTGCTTTAAAATATGTCCTTTAGCTTGAGGTAAAATCGGGACGTCTAGTGGCACCTCAGCTTGGAGACATGCCTATGTGGTCTGGGTTGCCATGGGGGTGAAACTCAAACAGAAACCTTTTGAAAACCACTGGTAGTTTTCACACCTGACATTAGTAACTCAGAAAGAGGACAGCTGCTTTTTGAGACAAAGGGAGAGACATAACAACTACAACTATGTGGAAAAGAAAAGCAGCCACTGTTTTGAAGGGCAGAGAAGGACTGTTTTGTGTTTTAAACAGAAGTTGGGTGCTTGTGACAGTTATTGCTTTATTTGAAAGGAAGGGAACAGAACCAACAAGGCTTTTGGAGTTTTGAGGCACAAGGAGCCACAGACGTGGCCCCTACTGGTGAAAATCAAAGACTAGCCTGCATGGAACAACTTGTGAAGTAGAGTGGAAGATTTGACCTCGCAAGGCAAGGAGAATTTTGTCTTCCAGAAAGCTAGGAGTAGCTTTGGACTTGTTTATGTAATGCTACACTTCAGTGTAATGCTGCCAGAAGTATGGTGTACAGCAAAAGAGATTGTAAGACATATCTCAATCATGTTAGTTAATGCAGAAGTATCTTTTTGTTTGGTGTATTCATTGCTGTTAATGTTTGATCTACATTATTTTTGTTTGTTCCAGCAAAATTCTTTTTAAAAAAATGAAGTCCTGTTCTTTGGTTATTTCGGTTGGTCATTTGGGAAATTCATCTCTATGATGATTGTAACAGTATTGGATATGATGCCTTTGTGTTTTTTTGGTTATCTACCTGCTCAACAATGCAGTGAGCAGATGAACATCATAGGCAGCTAAAAAGCTGTGAAACATCAGAATAGTTTCAGGTGATCCAGCCAACAGCTTTGTCCCAAGTTGCCATGATCCAACCTTAAGTGAAGGCAGGGAAAAACTTTCTACCTTCACTGAAGGTTGGTATTGCTAATTAAGGTAAAATATTGTGCAATTTATAGTTAAGTAGAAGGTTAATCTTTAAAAAGGGGATAAACATCTGTTCTAATTCATATTGAGCAAAATTTTAACAGATCTATCAACAGTATTGTTTTAAGGGGATATAGAGGCCAGTAAATTTGTATTCCTTCCTCGTGGTGTTTGCATGACTCATTTTTATTCATAGATGCTAATAAGACACTCCTCGTGTTCCCAGTCCTTGAAGCTCTTACTTGGAATTCATCCCAGTTCTTTGGGAAATAATAAACTCATTCTAGAGAGGAGAAGAAAAAAAGCACTTAAACCAGTGCTTCCATTATTTTCCAATGTGATCCCATTTTAACACTTGACAATTAACTTGATACCAACAAAAACAAAACAGCAATAATGCCACATAATAACATTCAGTAGTGTACAGTTAAGTTTGAATATATAATAATCAACATCTAATGCATATAAATATGAAAACCTGTATTTTAATTTACATTGCACAAATGTTATTATTTAATGTATTTAAGTATGTTTCATTCAAGCTCTCCATATTTTCCAGTGACAGAAGACTTGATAAAGGCTCTCTCTTCCTGATTCCTGGCCCAAGATGGCCACACATGTGCCCTGCTGCGCTTAAATACTCTGCTGAATTTGGCCCCTATAAAAATGGCAGCCATTAACCAGGATCAATCACTGGAGTAAGCTCCACAACTGCTGCCTGCTTGGCACAGACATAGGGCCAGTAGCTTCATTTTTATGGTTTGAGGCCACACTGGGTGTTTTTGCAGCCTCCTTACAGTTTTGAAGGATGGAGAATCCATGATCCCATCCACAGTTTCTACACCCCCTCCTTCCCCACGGCCCACAATTTGGGAAGCGCTGATTTAAAGGCGTTGCAAACAGTTTTGTGGGGGTTAAGAGATTAATTGTACTCAAATATAAAGGTTAAGCATATGGAGGCACCATCAGCTTGTACAACATCTTTGACACACCCGTGCAGTTTGCCACATATGAGGCACATTGATGCTGTTGTCCATTGTGCTCATAATCCTGAGTGGGTCATCTGATGGAAGACTCCACAGGGAGAGAAGGGTAAGTGGAATGGTTGTTTGGGAACCTCTGACTTGGACAATAGGGGACAAGACAAGGTATTGTCTGAGGCACAAAGAGACGGACTGGCCAGGAAGGAGAGTCACGAGTACAACTTTGATTTGATTTTGATTTGATTTTTAATGTGATTTATTATTGCCACATGTATTAACATACAGTGAAAGGTATTGTTTCTTGCGTGCTATACAGACAAAACATACCTTTCATAGAGAAGAAAACGAGAGCATGCAGAATGTAGTGTTACAGTTAAAGCGAGGGTGTAGAGAAAGATCAACTTAATGCAAAGTAAATCCATTCAAAAGTCTGACAGCAGCAAGGAAGAAGCTGTTCTTGAGTCAGTTGGTACATGACCTCAGACTTCTGTAACTTTTCCCCAACGGAAGAAGGTGGCAGAGAGTATGTCCATGGTGCATGGGACCCCTTAATTATGCTGGCTACTTTGCTGAGGTAGAGGAAAACGTAGACAGAGTCAATGGATGGGGGGCTGGTTTGCATGATGGATTGGGTTACATTCACGACCTTCTGTAGTTCCTTGCGGTCTTGGGGAAATTAGGAGACATACCAAGCTGTGATACAACCAGAAAGAATGCTTTCTATGGTGCATCTGTAAAAATTGGTGAGAGTCATAGCTGACATGCCAAATTTCCTTAGTCTTCTGAGAAAGTAGAGCGTAGGTGGGCTTTCTTAACTATAGTGTCGGCATGGGGGGACCAGGACAGGTTGTTGATGATCTGAGCACCGAAAAACTTGAAGCTCTCGACCCTTTCCACTTTGTCCCCATTGATGTAGACAAGACCATGTTCTCCTTTATGCTTCCTGAAGTCGATGACTTTGTTTTGTTGGCAATGAAGGAGAGATGATTTTTGCTGCATCAGTTCACCAGATTCTCTGTCTCATTCCTGTACTCTGTCTCGTCATTGTTTGAGTTCCGACCCATTACGGTGGTGTCGTCAGCAAACTTGAAAATCGAATTGGAGGGGAATTTGTCCGCACAGTTATAGGTGTATAAGGCGTATAGTAGGGGTTGAGAACACGGCCTTGTGGGGCACCGATATTGAAGATGATTGTGGAGGAGGTTTTGTTGCCTATGCTTACTGATTGCGGTCTGTGAGTTGGGAAGTTCAGGATCCAGTCGCAGAGGGAGGTGCCGAGGCCCAGCCACGGAGTTTGAAGATGCATTTCGTGGGAATAATAGTGTTGAAGGCTGAGTTGTAGTCAATGAATTGGAGTCTGACATAGGTGTGCTTGTTATCTAGGTGTTCCAGGGTTGAGTGCAGGGCCAGGGGAATGGCGTCTGCTGTGGAGCTGTTGCGGCGGTAGGCAAACTGGATCCAGGTAGTCCGGGAGGCTGGAATTGATTTGCGCCATAATTAACTTTTCGAAGCACTTCATAATGATGAATATCAGAGCCACCGGCCGACAGTCATTAAGGTGCACTGTTTGGCTTTTCTTAGGTATTGGGATGGTGGTTGTCTTCGTGATGCAGATAGGGACCTCACATTGTTGTAAAGAGAGGTTGAAGATGTCCGTGAATACCTCCGCCACCTGATCCGCGCAGGATCTGAGTGCACGTCTGGGTACCCCATCTGGGCCAGTTGCTTTCCATGGGTTGACCTTCAACAGCTGCAATGGTATTCCCAGATACAGGTTCATCCAGGGCTTTCAGGGTGGAGGGCGTGCTCTTGCTGACTTGTTGCTCAAAACGGACATAGAATGCACTGAGCTCATCAGGGAGGGGTGCATTGGAGCTGGCGATTTTACATGCCTTCATCTTGTAGCCTGTTTTATCTTGCCGACCTTGCCGTAGTTGGCGGGTGTTGGTGGGCTAGCCCGGGACTCTGGATTGGTCCAGTACTGTCTTTTGGCATCTTTGATGGACTGCCTTAGATTATATCTGGCTTCCTTGTATAGGTCAGTGTCGACTGACTTGAATGCCTCAGACCTGGACTTCAGCAAGCAGTGGATATCCCTGTTCATCCGTGGTTTACAGTTGGGGAAGGTACGGATTTGCTTCTTTGGCACGCAGTCTCCTACATACTTACTAATGAAGTCAGTTACTGTAGTAACTTTGCATAACCAGAGGAAATGCATCGGAAGTCTAAATTTTCTTTCGGTTTTAAGGACACTGAGCAAACTTAAGTTTAAGGTACCAAAAGGCATATTCCATGCAGATTCACACAGGATGACCTTAGCGCAGCACAGAATTTTTGAATTTCCGGTGGTTCCTAGAAGTGGAAAATCAGTGCTGCTTCTCGTGCACAGTACAGAACTTCTTAAATGTTGTTTTGGATTTTGTACTGCTCGCAGGACTTATTGTTGGTATCGTACATAATGTTACTCTGCAGCATGCTGTATGACTAACATAGCTGTGACTTCTGGAATTTGATAACTGTGAAGGAATGGAATATTTTTTGAAACATAAAGTTAAGGATGATTGATCCTGTGTAGGGACAAGTAGAGGCAGACAAAATGAAAAAGGAAAAATAATCTTCCATGCTTGGATGCGAGATTCATGCTTTCTGGCCTGTCAGCAATTGACAATCATATTGTGATGTTTGTGTTGAATTTGTTGCTCAAGGTAGCATAAAATCAAGTAAACTAAACAGTTTGGAGGTCAGGCATGCTACCCTTGGAAAATAAACCACAAGATCATTTCAAATGAAAGCTCTTTTAACTGAGGAGGGATGAAGATAATTGAAGAAGTTTGATGGCTGTCTTGTGGTAAAGTTTTGATAAGAATCTGCAAACTCTTGAGAGGAGTGCAGCATGGCCTTTGATTAACTTTGACTTACTTTACCAGGGTGTTGTCTGGTTTGGAGGGTATTAGCTGTGAGGAGAGATTGAACAAACTTGGTTTGTTTCCACTTGAACGTCAGAGACCTGATAGAAGTTTGCAAAATTATAAGGGGCATGGATAGAATGGATAGTCGGTGTTTCTCTCCCAGAGGAGAAATGTCAGTTACTAGAGGGCATACGTTTCGGGTAGAAGGGAAAAGTTTAAAGGATTTATTTGATTTATTATTCTCACGTGTTGGGATCCAGTGAAAATTATTGTTTCTTGCGCGTTATACAGACGAAACATACCATTCATGAGTACGTAGGGGAAAAGGAAAGGATACGGTACAGAATATAGTGTTCCAGTTACAGACTTAAAGATCAGCTTATTGTTTGATATGTCCATTCAAAAATCTGATGTGAGAGGCAAGTTTTTTACACAGGGGATGGTGAGTGCCTGAAATGCGCTGCCATAGAAGGTGGTAGAAACATACACAATAGCAGTGTTTAAGAGGCACCTTAACAGATGCATGAATAGGCAGGAAGTAGAGGTCTACAGACTGCATAGAGACAGAGGTCTTTAGTTTAGAAAGGCAGCATGTGTTGGCATGGGTTTGGTGGGCTGAAGGGCCTCTTCCTGTGCTGTAGTGTTCTTTGTTCTAAATCTGAATTTGATTTCAATGTCAATTCCATAACCAGTGCTTCTACTGGGTAGCTGAAATATTTCAAATGCTCAATGAACTCAATGCTTCTTTGAAAGGTAGGAACCATAATATTGGGAGCATGGACAGAAAAGTACAAAGTTTTACCAAAAACATTCAGCAGGAAATAGCTTGATTCTGTAAAACGATGTAACTGCCTTCCCAACGCTTTTTTTTGTTATTATGGGAACTGAAAAGTGTCTGTCCTGGAAGTTTAAAATGCAATTCTAGGGTATTTGTCTCAGCTTTGCATGAAATACAGTGAATGAGAGAGGCAGATGAATTGTCATATTTTGCCTGGTTTTGAATTTCATTCTTGTAGCAAAAGCTAAGAATCCTGTGAATGTAAAAGAGAATTTTATCAATGTTGATGACTCTGTTTTGAGTACCAATTTTAATAGTCATGACTCATCAGTTACATTGTCAATTGAAAGAGTTCCCCTGAGTTGTCCCAAAGATCCACTGAAATACCTGCTCACTTTGCCTCAACACATCTCGGTGAAACAAAGTTTTTTCTTCGCTTATTTATATCGAAAAGCAAATATAGAAGCAGCTTGAGTGTCGAGATTGATTTGTGTTTTTAAACCCCTTCCAAAATAAATAATGCCGGGTTCCACAAATTGTGCACTGGAATAGGCTCATCCAACTCACTGTGATAAGGGTGAATCATGGTGTTCTTTTATGTTCAAGTTTATTCAGTTGTATACTACCAGTACTGTACTATTTATGTTACTTTCTGTCTTAAGCAATATGCTATACTAGTTGAAAAAGTATAATCCCGTTTGTTCTGTGTAAAAATACAGAGATGAAATAGACTATTGGCAGTAGCGCAAATCAGTAGCATTGATTTCATTGGAAATTCTTGATGCAAAACAGGCTGCCACTGATAGTCCACTGTGGTATGGTATGGTGCAAAAGTCCATCTTTCGTTCGTGTGATTCGTGGACCAGGTGATACTAGTCAACCATCTATTTATTGACCTGCACACTGAATTCTAGTACCTGAGGTATACTGCAGAGTAAACAGGAGTTTGGACCGTCTATTGGTTTGGGCAATCAGTATTTTGTTACTTCAGGTCTTAGATCTTAAAATCAATGATGCTTTAATTTACCATAAAACTAAACTGGCTCTATGGAGCATTGACTTCCTCAAAACTTTTTAAAACTCTGTGGCACACGTATGCTGAAATGCTGTAAGAAAACTGGTGAGGATACGAGTTTTAACGTTGTTCCAGTTATAGCTCAGAACCCTGCCTTTCTTTTAAAATAATCTTTAAAATACTACCTGTGTGTGTGGTGAAGCCAGATGCAATCAGGGTTTTTGTAAGATTGTTAAGGTCAGTCATGGGTTATTGATATTCTAGGTATTTTAAATTGTTTCGGGGCTTTGTGTATTTCAGTATCTACTTATTGTTACATAACAAGCTTGCAGACTAATACTTGAAGTATGACAGACAGGAAATATACTCTGGATATAACATTTTTATCTTTGTAGATCCTGCATTGAGTTGCACATGGTGAATATTGTAACAAGCAAACTGTGGGAAGTGTTACAGGACGTAAGTGTGCCACTATATTACTAGGAGTCTCATCTGGTGTTGCGCACTGTGTAGTCTGCAGTTTGAAGTTGGGTTAAAGGATAGGGATAATTGAACCCAAATGTGCAGATCTTAATCAACAGTTTAAGTTATATCTTTTTTTAAAATTTCCATTCTAACTCTTATGTTTACATTTTAATGGAGATCTAAAGAAGGCATTAAAGCTGGTGGAACATCCAAGCTCCTGCTAACACCCCACAAAGCCCTTTTCGAGTTGTTTTCTCTTTGCGCTCTTAAGTGGCTTCTGCCACCTTCAGTCTTTTGATTTCCTGACTCTGGAGGTTTAGAAATGCCTGCTGCTTCTTTGGAAGATTCAGCCTTAACAAGGAACGCCCCTCATTGTTTGGCCACAAATGCAGAAGGCTTTTCACCCCTTCGGAAACTTCATGGCGAGGGCATCAATAGAGTTAAGTGGTGGAAGTAAGCTGCATGAGAGCAAACCACATCAGATGACAAAGACTGCTTACCAAAGCTGGGACATGCAGCATAATAAGCACCACCAACTGAGAAACAAGGCCCAAGCAGGCAACTTTGGATGGATTTTGATATTAATGTGGCTTTGAATTCCTGTTCGAGTGTTGTTTTTTTTTAAAGGAATTGACAATTTCTTTTTACATTCGTGTGTATCTCTTTTTCTTAATGAGTGTAAATGGATCCGCCGGGTAGTGTTGCTAACAGCTACTAAGTATGTTATTTAAATAGTTGTGAGTAATTATTTAATTTAGAAATGCTTTTATCAAAAAGAAAGTGATGGTGTTGCAGTTGATATTTAATCATCATGTTGCTTGATACAAAACCATTTGCACTCACTCCTTGTAGCTTGTGGTTCTCATTCAATCTCTGCTTCAAAAATTTGGAAACCCTGACTTACAGGAGCATGCGAGTTACGTACAACGACCACTTAAAAGCATTTATAATACATTGTGTGCTACCTGGTATAATTCTTCTGTCCTTGTAAAACAACATATCCTTCAACAAGTCTCAGAGATGCACATATATACATCAACATTCAAAAGTCTACTTATATGATGCTCTTAGTTCATCATCTTAATTTGCTCCCACCCGTGCCATGTCCTGTGACTAACCTATAGTCATTGTAAAATTAAAAATAGATTTTCCACACAGACCTAACCCAAGTTTAGAATAAAATGTATAATTATGTGGCAGAGTTTGTGCAGTGCAACAATTTAAGGTGACCACTGTTATTCTTTATGAGACCTTAGTGCGAACACTCTGCCATGCAAGTGCCTTATGCTGTTACTTATTTCTGTTAATTTCCAGGTGCGTGATGATTCCGGTAACAGAGCTACGATATTTTGCTGACACCCAGCCTGCCTACCGCATCTTGAAGCCATGGTGGGACGTGTTTACGGACTACATTTCCATCGTAATGCTTATGATAGCAGTGTTTGGTGGCACGCTGCAGGTCACACAAGACAAAATGATTTGTTTGCCCTGCAAGTGGATTACGAATGATAAGTGTGATGAAAAAGGGGCGCCAACCACTGAATACCCAAATGCATCTCTCCCACCATCTTCTGTCTTTCCCCTGTTTTCCAGTGAACCCACAGGTATCCAGTATGACTTGGACCGGCACCAGTATAATTATGTAGATGCAGTATGCTATGAGAATGAACTTCACTGGTTTGCAAAATATTTTCCATACCTTGTACTCCTGCATACGCTGGTGTTCTTAGTATGTAGCAATTTCTGGTTCAAATATCCTCGGACCAGCTCAAAGCTGGAACACTTTGTATCCATCCTTCTGAAATGTTTTGATTCACCATGGACGACGCGGGCGCTATCTGAAACCGTGGTGGAGGAAAGTGACCCAAAGCAGTCGTTTGTTAAAATGAATGGCTCAATGGCAAAGAAATCCTCCTCAGTGAGCGAGGATGTAGAGGCCAGTGTACCCATGCTGCAAAGGACAAAATCTCGCATTGAGCAGGGAATAGTCGATCGCTCAGAGACAGGCGTATTGGATAAGAAGGAGGGAGAGCAAGCTAAAGCCCTGTTTGAAAAGGTGAAGAAATTCCGAACCCATGTAGAGGAAGGGGATATAGTTTACCAGCTCTACATGAGACAGACTATTATCAAAGTAATCAAATTTGCCCTTATTATTAGCTACTCACTTTATTATGTTGATGATATAAAGTTTGATGTATCCTGTGTTGTGAATATTCAGAAGCTCACAGGGTATCGTGTGTTTCAGTGCGCTCATCCATTAGCTACACTGTTCAAGATCCTTGCATCCTTTTACATTAGTTTGGTGATTGTTTATGGACTCATTTGTATGTACACACTCTGGTGGATGCTGCGCCTTTCTTTGAAAAAGTATTCATTTGAGTCCATTCGAGAGGAGAGCAGCTACAGTGATATTCCTGACGTCAAGAATGATTTTGCTTTCATGTTGCATCTGATTGATCAGTACGATCCGTTGTACTCGAAACGTTTTGCCGTCTTTCTGTCCGAGGTCAGTGAGAACAAACTACGGCAGCTCAACCTGAATAATGAGTGGACTCTAGAGAAACTCCGGCAGAGGATCATGAAAAACTCTCAGGACAAACTGGAACTCCACCTTTTCATGCTGAGTGGAATCCCAGACACCATCTTTGACCTGACAGAGCTGGAAGTGCTCAAACTGGAGATGATCTTGGACGTCACCATTCCTCCGATCATTGCCCAACTTGCCAACCTCAAAGAACTCTGGTTGTACCATACTCCGGCCAAGATTGAGGCACCGGCTCTTGCCTTCTTACGAGAGCACCTGAAGTCACTACATATCAAGTTTACAGATATCAAAGAGATCCCTCTATGGATCTACAGCCTGAAGAATCTTGAAGAGCTTCATCTAACTGGGAACCTGAGTGCAGAGAACAATCGCTACATTGTGATTGATGGATTGCGAGAACTCAAATGCCTCAAAGTCTTGAGGTTGAAGAGCAACCTAACAAAATTGCCACAGGTTGTCACGGATGTTGGGGTCCATCTACAGAAATTGTCCATCAACAATGAGGGCACCAAACTTATGGTCCTCAATAGCTTAAAGAAGATGGTTAATCTGACAGAATTGGAGTTGATCCGTTGTGATCTAGAACGAATCCCACACTCCATTTTCAGTCTCCATAACTTGCAGGAGATTGATCTCAAAGACAACAACTTGAAGACAATCGAGGAAATTATCAGCTTCCAGCACTTGCGGCGCCTAGTCTGCCTTAAACTGTGGTATAACCACATTGCCTATATCCCTATTCAGATTGGCACTTTGACCAACATGGAAAGGCTCTATCTGAACCGGAACAAAATTGAAAAGATTCCTGCTCAGCTTTTCTATTGCCGCAAGTTGCGGTACTTAGATTTGAGTCATAACAACCTAACCTCCATACCACAGGACATTGGATTCCTTCAGAATCTGCAGTATTTTGCTGTCACTGCGAACAGGGTGAGTGTGCACATTCAATTCTTAATAAATCTATGTGGACTATTCATCTACTTTACACCTATTTTGTCTCTTTCCAAGTAAATATTGGGAAATCTGAAGGCACGTCTTTGACCACATTCCTAGTTTCATTTCCTCCACCCTTCTACCTGACAACAGTGAGACTAATTCAATCTTTTTGCAACCCTGGTGTCACATTTGATCTAAAATGAACTTTCAACTTTTTTCCAATTCACCACCAAGTTTGCGTAATTCTGCTTCTATAATATTGCCCGACTTCACCCCATCTCAAATTATCTACTGATGAAACCATAATTCATGCCTTCGTTAGCTCTGGACTTGATTATTCAAACAGGCTCCTGGCTGGTCTCCCACGTTCTACCCTCTGCACCATCGAAAACACTGCTGCCTGCATCTTGATTCTCACCAGGTTCCATTCATCTATGCTCACCGTGTGCTTGCTGATCCACATTACCTACCTCCTAGTCAAGCAACACCCCAGTTTTTAAAATTGTCCAGTTTTTTTTCAAATTCCTCCATGGCACTCCTCCCTATCTCTGGAATCTCATCCAGCCCTACAACTCTCAAATACCCACACTCTTCTAAATCTGAGCATCTCTTGAGCATCTTGGTTTTAACTGCTTCATATTTGGTAGCTGTCTTTAGCTAACTGGGCCCCTTACATTGCAAATCTTTTCCTAATCTCTTCGCCTCTCTTGTTTTCTTTCTTCCTTTAAGACAGTACTTAAAACCTACTCATTTGACCAAGCCTTTGGTCAACTTCCCTAACCATCCTAATGTGGCTGGTTGTATAGTATTACTTTTTAATAACCTGTGAAGAGTCTTGTTTATTATGTTAAAGATGCCATATAATAGTAAGTTGTTCTGTCCATTGTCAATGCTGCATTTTGATCAAACATCTCCATAGACTTCATTAATATTACTGTATACTTGGCCCATGTATGAATCCTTTAGGATGAGATTAACGAACTGTCAGGGTAACTTAACTGGTATATGTGCTAGAATTTTACTGCCTTGCCTGCCCAAGGTTCATAAGATCCCACCTGGGGCCAACGGAGAATGCCATTCTGTGAGACTACCCACCCCGATTCAGGGGCAGACATGCCAGTAAAATTCTGGTAATGATCTTTGAAGCCTTGACTCTAATTTTGACATCTGACTTTTTGGTTATTTTGTTTTAACTTTCCAATTTCTGTGGTTTATTTTGTATAATAAGAACTCCACAACACCAGGTTAAAGTCCAACAGGTTTATTTGGTAGCACAAGCTTTCAGAGCGCTGCTCTTCATAGGTATGTGGGAGTTCTGTTCACAAACAGGGCATGTTATGTATGCTCTGTAAGGAACAGGGGATATTACATATTATGCTCTGTTTGTGAACAGAACTCCCACTTACCTGATGAAGGAGCAGCGTTCTGAAAGCTAGTGGCTTGTGCTACCAAATAAACCTGTTGGACTTTAACCTGATGTGAGACTTTTTACTGTGTTTACCCCAGTCCAACGCCAGCATCTCCACATCTTGTTTATTTTTTACCCATTTATCTTTAAATTTACAAGACTGAATGCGCACAAAATGTTGAAGTTTTGTAGGTGTCTCCTCAAAGGTATCCATTGCATATTTTCACTACAGTTCTTCAATCCTTGAAACAATGGCTGCTAGATCTTTGCTTGATTACTGTACATCAATAATTACATTGATTGAGATTAGCCTCAAATTTAACAAAGATATTGGCCTTTTAATTTTAACTTAACTTTATTGTCACAAGTAGGCTTACATTAACACTGCAATGAAGTTATTGTGAAAATCCCTTAGTCACCACACTCCGGCGCCTGTCCGGATGCACTGAGGGAAAATTTAGCACGGCCAGTGCATCTAACCAGCACACCTTTTGGACTGTGGGAGGAAACTGGAGCACTCGGCGGAAACCATGCAAACTTGGGGAGAATGTGCAGACTCCACACATACAAAGA
This sequence comes from Carcharhinus amblyrhynchos, assembly GCF_965287045.1. Lineage (NCBI taxonomy): Eukaryota > Metazoa > Chordata > Chondrichthyes > Carcharhiniformes > Carcharhinidae > Carcharhinus > Carcharhinus amblyrhynchos. Next base: position 12,169,650 of record NC_137348.1, read on the forward strand.
CCCAAGCCGGGAATTGATGTTGGGTCCCTGGCGCTGGGAGGCAGCAGTGCTAACACTGTGCCACCTGTGATACGCGACTGTGCACGTAGAATCGTAGAATCATACAGTGCAGAAGAGGCCTTTTGGCCCATCAAGTCTGCACCGATACTTGAGAAACATGTGACCTCTCACCTAATCTCATTTACCAACACTTGGCCCATAGCTTTGAGTGTTATGTAAAGTCGATTTTGTTTTTCATTTATTTTTATTTGCTTTTACTTTCCGAATCAATTTAGTTAACATTTCAATACATCGTTTCAAACCTTCTCATAGAATGAATGTTAGGAAGCAGCAAAAAGCTGATCCTGCTGCAGCCTCTTGCTACCAGAAAGATTGAAGCAGACTAAAGATAAAGTTTATTTATTAGTTACAAGTAAGGCTTACATTAATACTGCAATGAAGTTACTGTGAAAATCCCTTAGTCGCCACACTGTGCCTGTTCAGGTCAATGCACCTAACTTGCACATCTTTCAGACAATACCTGAAGTAGAAATAACTACCTCCAAAATTTTTTTCTCAGGTTTGCATTTTCATAAATGAAAACTCAGTGAAAATCACACTATTGACTAGCTGTGTTGGAGAATGTGTTTAAGACAGAGATGAGAATTTTCTCCTCTCAGAGGGTAGTGAATTTGTGAAATTCTTGACCGCAGACGGCTGTAGAGACTGGGGCATGAAGTATATTCAAGGCTGAGTTAGACAGATTTTTAATCAGTAAGGAAATCAAAGATTATGGGGACAAGGTGGGAAAGTGATTTTGAGGATTATCAGATCAATCGTGACCTCATTGAATGGTAAAGCAGACTCCATGGGCCGAATGGCCTACTTCTGCTCCTACTTCTGAGGTGTTGTCCAAATGGAACTAATATCACTTTCCTCTGATTTTATTCATATTTTGTGTATCCATACAGTTCAGGCATCAAACATAGATTAAAAATGGGAAATGCCCAGACTGAGGGGCTGAAGTGTATATATTTTAACGCAAGGAGTGTAGTGAATAAGGTAGATGAGCTTAGGGCGTGGATTGCTGCTTGGGATTGTGATGTGGTGGCCATTACGGAGACTTGGATGTCTCAGGGACAGGACTGGGTACTTCAGGTGCCAGGTTTCAGATGCTTCAGGAAGGACAGGGAGGATGGCAGAAGAGGTGGTGGAGTGGCACTGTTGATCAGGGACAGTGTCATGGCTGCAGAGAAAGAGGATGCCGTGGAGGGACTATCTACAGAGTCTCTGTGGGTGGAAGTTACGAACAGCAAAGGGTCGAAAACTTTGCTGGGTGTATTCTATAGGCCACCCAATAGTGACAGGGAAGTTGAAGTGCAGATAGGGAAACAGATTCTGGAGAGATGTATTAATAACAGAGTTGTCGTGATGGGAGACTTCAATTTCCCAAACATCGACTGGAATATCCCTAGGGTAAGGGGTTTGGGTGGGGAGGAGTTTGTTAGGTGTGTTCAGGAAGGTTTCCTGACACAGTATGTGGTTAAGCCTACGAGGGGTGAGGCTGTACTTGACCTGGTACTGGCGAATGAACCAGGGCAGGTGATGGATCTCTCGGTAGGAGAGCATCTTGGGAATGGTGACCATAATTCTATCTCCTTCACAATTGCATTGGAACGAGATAGGATCAGGCAGGCTAGGAAGGTGTTTGTCTGGAGTAAGGGGAGATACGAAGAAGTCAGGAAGTTACTTGGACAAATAAACTGGAAGGAGGCGTTCTTAGGGAAAAGTACCGAAGGAAGGTGGCGGATATTCAAGGAATGTTTGTCTGGAGCTCTGCATGACAACGTTCCGATGAGACAAGGGGGTTTTGGTAGGTCGCGGGAACCGTGGCGCATGAAGGCTGTGTTGAACCTAGTCAGGAGGAAAGGGAAGGTGTACAAAAGGTTCAGGGAACTAGGAGAGGTTAAGGATCTTGAGGAGTATAAGGACTGTAGAAAGAAGCTTAAAAGGGAAATTAGGAGAGCCAGAAGGGGTCATGAGAAGACCTTGGCGGGTAAGATTAAGGAGAATCCCAAGGCCTTCTATAAATATGTGAAAGGTAAAAGGATGAGAAGAGAAGGGACAGGACCTATAAAAGGTGAAGGGGGAAAGGTCTGTGTGGAACCAGAAGAAATGGCAGAGGTGCTTAATGAGTACTTTGCCTCAGTATTCACGGTGGAAGCTGATCTGGGAGATTTTGCTACGGATTTGCAGCAGATGGAAAAGATTGAGTTTGTGGATATTAAGGTGGAGGATGTGTTAGAACTTTTGAATTCTATCAAGATAGATAAGTCGCCGAGACCAGATGGGATGTACCCCAGGATACTGTGGGAGGCGAGGGAAGTGATTGCAGAGCCCCTGGCGATGATCTTTGCGTCGTCAATGGAGACGGGAGAGGTTCCGGAAGATTGGAGGATTGCGGATGTAGTCCCTATTTTCAAGAAAGAGAACAGAGATAGCCCGGGAAATTACCGACCGGTGAGTCTGACCTCAGTGGTTGGTAAGCTGATGGAGAGGCTTCTGAGGGACAAGATTTACGAGCATCTGGAGAGGTTTGACATGATCAGGAATAGTCAGCATGGATTTGTCAAGGGCAGGTCGTGCCTTACAAGCCTAGTTGAGTTCTTCGATAATGTGACTGAACACATTGACAAAGGAAGTGCCGTGGACGTGGTGTACATGGACTTCAGCAAGGCGTTTGATAAGGTCCCCCATGCAAGACTTCTTGAGAAGGTGAGAGGGCATGGGATCCAAGGGCCTTTGGCCTTGTGGATCCAGAACTGGCTTGCCTGCAGAAGGCAGTGGTTGTGGATGGGTCTTTTTCTGAATGGAGGTCAGTCACCAGTGGAGTGCCCCAGGGATCTGTTCTAGGACCCTTGCTGTTTGTCATTTTCATAAATGACCTGGATGAGGAAGTGGAGGGATGGGTAAGTAAGTTCGCTGATGACAGGAAGGTCGGTGGTGTTGTGGATGGTCTGGAAGGACGGTCTGAAAAGTTGCAGCAGGACATAAATAGGATGCAGGACTGGGCGGAGAAGTGGCAGATGGACTTCAACGCGGATAAATGCGTAGTCGTCCATTTTGGCAGAACCAACGGGATTAACGAGTACACTATCAAGGGCAGGAGTCTTAGTAGTGTTGAAGAGCAGAAGGATCTTGGGGTCCAGGTCCACAGGACTCTTAAATCAGCCTCGCAGGTGGAAGAGGTGGTCAAGAAGGCGTATGGTGTACTGGCCTTCATTAATCGAGGGATTGAGTTTAGGAGTCGGGAGGTAATGCTGCAACTTTATAAGACCCTTGTCAGGCCTCATTTGGAGTACTGTGCGCAGTTCTGGTCGCCTCACTATAGGAAAGACATAGAAGCTATTGAAAGGGTACAGAGGAGATTTACAAGGATGTTGCCTGGACTGGGAGGCATGCCTTATGAAGTTAGGTTGAGGGAGCTGGGTCTCTTTTCCCTGGAGAGACGAAGGTTGAGAGGCGACCTGATAGAAGTTTATAAAATGTTGAGAGGAATAGATAGGGTGGATTCTCAGAGGCTATTTCCCCGGGTTGAAATGGTCGCTACGAGAGGACACAGATTTAAGGTGCGGGGAGGAAAGTACAGAAGTGATGTTAGGGGTAAGTTTTTCACTCAGAGGGTGGTGAGTGAATGGAATCGGCTGCCGTCAGTGGTGGTGGAGGCGAACTCGCTGGGGTCTTTTAAAAGACTTCTGGATGAGTATATGGGGTTTTATGGGATTGGGGGTTATAGATAGGTGTATAGATTGGTAGGTGTTGATGTGATCGGCGCAACTCGTGGGCCGAAGGGCCTGTTTGTGCTGTAGTGTTCTATGTTCTAAAAATAACAAGTGATTTGCTGGAGGACTCTTCATGAAGAAGTACATTTTTTAGTCTCTTTGAAATTTAATTGCATGTCTTCTGTTCTATCACCATTGTGAAAAAATTACTTACCACAAATTTATAATATGAGATAAAACTTAGAGAGTTGACAGACATATATATAATATTCCTCGAATAAGCAAGCTTTTATATTTAAAACATGCTTAATAAATGACTATCTAAATAGTTAGCACTGTTGCCTCATAGAGCCAAGGATCCGGGTTCGATTCCCAGTTTGGGTCACTGTCTATGTGGAGTTTGCACGTTCTCCCCATGTCTGCATGGGTTTCCACTGGGTGCTGTGGTTTCCTTCCACAATCCACTATGTGCAGGTCAGGTGAATTGGCCATGCTAAATTCTCCCTCAGTATACCCAAACAGGCGTCTGTGTGTGTGAGTGTGGCGACGAGGGGATTTTCACAGTAACTTCATTGCATTATGAATGTAAGCCTACTTGTGACAAATAAGCAACTGTAGCAGTTAAAATATCTAACGTTTTTGTTTCCTTTCTTCAATCTACCCTGCCCCCGACTCTCCCATCTTGCAGATTGAAACCCTGCCACCTGAACTTTTCCAGTGTCGTAAGCTCCGGACTCTAAACTTAGGGAATAACTGCCTGCTATCACTGCCGTCACGGGTTGGTGAGCTGACAAGTTTAACACAACTGGAGCTTCGTGGAAACAGACTAGAGTGTCTCCCCGTGGAGCTGGGAGAATGTCGGCTACTGAAACGAAGTGGCCTCGTGGTGGAGGACGATCTCTTCAATACACTCCCATCGGAGGTCAAGGAGCAACTGTGGCGAGCAGACAAGGAACAAGCCTGAATTTTATTTATATTGTAAGGGAAAATAAAAAATCTATCTTGCCAAGTTTTCAGCAGATCTTGAAATCTGCTGTCCTGGAATGGTTGATCAGATCTCCTGTTCTGTTGTTTATAGAATGGAAATGCACCTGGTTTTCTGTTCCTGGAACTGGTGCTCTCCAAGCGGAACGGAGCGATGAACAGAATGGAATGCCTGCCAGTAACTAAAAGAATCACTTAAAGGAATAGCTGGTTTAAATATCTTAACACAGTTAGTATTTCTGCTTCAATGAATCACACAAAAAGCTAATACCATGACATGTCAACAGACTGATATTGCCAATGCCTTGTTATTTATTAATTAAGCTGGTACTGTATTAGGGACCGGCACTGTATCTGCTCCAAAGGGGCTGTACAATCTTTGCATGAAACAACCGATATTTTTTAGAAAAATAAATCCCTTTTTGATCATCTTAGGCCAAAAAATAATGCTAGTTTCTCATCAAGCTGATCTTCTTTTATTTAGCATGATGATTGAACTGAACTCCAAGATTTGACATCCTTTTTGTCATTCCCTTCCAAATAGAGCAAGACACTACATAATACTCAGTTTGGTCCATTGAGGAGAGGATGGGGAATGTCCATAGCAACCTGATTTGCAGATGTAGGCAGTATTCTGAGAGGAGTGAGTATTGAGCTTTGCGGACTGTTTGGACAGTTTTTTTTAATAAAACCGTTAAAAACTAAAGGATAGTTGTTTTTTAAAAGTTCAATTTAATTACGTCGTTTGGGACGCTTTCTTCCTTTTGCAAATATAAAGCTGTAAGGAAAGAAAACCCAACTGTTCTTCAAAAGTATTTTGAATTACAGTGTTGAAGATGAAGTACCCACGTGAGAAATGTTTCTCCACACATATTTAAGGGGAGAGGCAAAACCATTTCAAGCTTTCACCATAAATCATTTAACTTGGTGGATAGATGCAGCATGTGTCACAGGTTCAGTACCTAATTTGCGCTGAGTTAGCTACCTAGGAAAGGGAGGAGAACAATCAGCATTTTGGGGCGGAGGCCCTTGTTGGAAATGCACCTGTGTGATCCCTGGTTAAGCATGGAATTAGGTTCAGTTGGGATGTCTCTGCTATGATTGTCTTGTAAGAAGTCTCACAACACCGGGTTAAAGTTCAACAGGTTTATTTGGTAGCAAAACGCCACTAGCCCTGAAAGCTAGTGGTGTTTTGCTACCAAATAAACCTGTTGGACTTTAACCTGGTCTTGTGAGACTTCTTACTGTGTTTACCCCAGTCTAACGCCGGCATCTCCACATCATGATTGTTTTGGTTCAGAGAGGAAGAACAGGTATTTAAAGATAATATGCAAAGCATTATACCCTAGCACTTGGAGGGTGGAAAATAAAATGGAAAAAAAAATCACTTAAAGGTTAATTTTTAAATATTTTTCTGTATAAAATATTCCTCCCATCCATAGTGTACTGTACAATTTATGTTCTGCACACTCTACAGTGGTTAACCTTTGTAACAGTACTGTCAATGAATCTGCATGCTGCACTGCGGCTGTTGCTGCTGGAAATTGCCCATGCTATTTGATTTTCTAGTTTCTCACCAGTTCCACCGTTTAATCCCTAGATCATGTTATGTTTTGTTTTCTTTGCCACTTCTCTTCTAACCTGCTTCTGTGTTTTGAGTGTTCTGGTCTTGCTGCCATATTTTTGTTTAGATCAAAACACTGAAGCCACCAGGTGAATTGCTGGTTTTCCTGCTGCGTATCTGTCGCCTGTCACATCTTTGCTTCTCTCTACACTCTGTTCTCATCCCTCCTGAAACAGAACCATGAAATGACATGTAGAACAAATAGGCAATTTGAAAAAGATCAACAAAAGATGAAAGTGAGAGTGAGAAGAGGGCAGAAGGAGTATTGAGAAGCAAGAAGCAACATCAAAGACAAATTGGAGGGAAGAAAATAATTTTCCTTCTGGAATTTCACAAAAGGCAGTCAGTGCATGAGAATACGATAGCAGTTTGGGTGAGACCCATGGTAAACTCCTTTAAATGCTGATTAGTCATTTGTGCTCTTCCAGTATTTTTTGTTTCTGTTGTAAACATTCACACGTTTTCCTTCTGTCCAATTCATTTGACTATATCAGTACTATGCTGGCTGGTACATTGGTAATACATGGAATTTTAAGTGTGCTATATACCATAATGGGGAGGAGGAATGGCATTTGGAGAGATGGGTGACTTTGCATTAGGTAAGTAGGTTCAAACTTGACTCAGATTGATGGGACCAAAGGGTCTCTGCTAACTCTATGGACAGTCTCTTGTGGACATGGGCCATCTGCATAAAATTATAATTAATTGGGTACTAATTGGCAATGCCACACACACAAGCATGAATTGGAAAAATTGCCACACTTTTGAAGTTATGGTGTTCCACCAGGGCTGGGGCAGAGGGAGCTTTGGTGTGTATCACGTTCTACCTGACCTGCAAGAGCTTGATACTGACACCAACATCCCCCAACCATGGGAAACAAAAGGATATTCTTCAAGGTTGCCTCAGTTCTAATGTTTGCCTCAGAAAATGTGTGTGCTACGCTTCTATTTTTGTTAATGCTCAAATTACTGAACGCGTTGGAGTGGTCTCCATTTACTCACTTGAGAATGAAATAGCTATTGCAATGTGCTTTTAATGGAACTGGCTTGCTTCAAACCTAAGTTGGATGCTGTTTATGAATTCATTATTTTTCAATTGTCATTGATGTTATGACTTCTGTTCTGTGTCCTCAGGGGTGAATAAGCCTCAAACTAGTAGCAACACTTTTCTCAGGTTTGTTATTTTGATGGCTTGACTTATTAAATGTGTAAGAGACTGTAATTATGCTGGTTTGCTTACACATTTGTTCAAAGCAGTAGAAAGTATTATCTAATGCTGTGAAATAGGCTTCATTCACAGTTTCCATGTTGAAAACCTATGTTTTATTTCTCATTCAATGTAACCAGAAATGTTAATTTTGTGTCTTAATAGCCCTATTTTAAAGCTGCAGTGTTTTTTTCAATGGTCAGCATCTCTGTTGGGATGCTGTGAGATGTCTCAATAATAAATCCATCCCTTCTGAATTTACCTCTTGTCAGTATGGTAAAATCTGGCATTTTTACCTACAGAAGTTGAATTGCTAGGAATAAATTGCAAGATTATTCATATTCTGCGGTATTGTAATTATTCTGTGTGTTTTATTTGGACCATAGTTACTGCTTTGAAAATGAAAATAATTGCATGTGCTTCAGTATTGGCTTTGCTTCATCTATCTTTCTGTTTGCTTTCTTTCTCTCTCTCATGACAAGAGACTTAAGGGTGGGATTTTCCAGCCACGCATACCTCACAAATTCTGAAAATTTCCACCCAAAGTCGCCAGACCTTTAAATGGTCCACCAAATTTTCTGACCCACTCGATACGATTCCTGCAACAGGCAGGATAGGAAAATTTCACCAGTAAGTTCCTGAAATGACAATCTAATTTTCCATCCTGATTGGGTGCCTAAAGTTGTTCAGCATTCAAAAACCACAGTCACCTTTGCTGCTGGAATAAACCAAATGGCTATTGTACAGATGTACAGAGACTGAGATAAACATCTTACTGTGAAATTCCTCCACACTGAAGCATTTGTCACAAAAATAAACAGGCAGTCACCTTTATGCACAATGCCTCAGATCATGTTAAAGCCAAAATGACTTTTGACACCCTTTTGGCTCCCAGACCAAAATCTTAAGAAATTGCACATTGAATTTATACTTTTTGAAATAAATGAGTGAGTCTTCTGTGTTCATAAATATAACATGAAGAATAACTAACTGAAAGTTGAATTTCTGTGTCCCTCGCCCAAGTTTGCCTCACTTGTCCATTACCATTGAAAAAGAATGACTAAGCATCAATAATGTACAAAATATGCAATTTCAGAGCAAATATAAATATTACAAATATGTAAATCTGTAAATCATATAATTGTATAAAATTATACATAAATCATTAGATGTAAATGTGATTTTTGCTGTAATCTTAAACTCCCTATAGTATGTCAACTCACCATTTGTCTTTGTGACGCATATTACTGCGCATTATTGCTGCTCCAACTTTTAATGTCTTACTTCCAGATATTATTACTTGTCTGCACATAAACTCACTTATCAGGTGATGTGGTTAAGTTGATTCCCCTGCTTCTCCCTTCCCACTCCACTTTACAACCAAAAATATCTGGGGAATAATATCATTGAACTACATTTAACTGATAGACGAAGATTTGAAAAACACATTAATTAAGTTAACAGAGTTTTACGTCCATTAAGAAAGAGCTTGCATTTATATAGTGCCTTACCGTCTCCTTAAGATGGCTGAAGAAGCTTTATAATCACTGGAATTAAAGTGAGGCAAATGCAGAAGCCAGTTTATGAACAAACGAGGATATATGTTCAATTAAGGTATTCAAAAGGGCACTGAATGATGAATTGAAAAGTAACAATGTGCAGGGAGACAGTGAAAAGGTAGGAAAATTGCACTAATTCATAATGCTCGTGTGGAGAGTCAATGCAGACATGATGGGCCAAATGGCCGCCCTTCTACACCGTGACTGTGTTACAAACAGTAAGTGAATATATGTCCCGGTAATAGGAGGAAGCTTCCACAAGTCCAAAGATATAGGTTGTCCATTATATAGTGTCTTATTTTGCTTTTTGTTGACATTATGTAATTATAGATTTGTAAAATTAAATATAAATCATTAGATGTAAATGTAATTTTCTTTGAAATCGCTCTCAAAATCACTTGATTCTCTCCTCCAGTGAATATAGACTCACCATTTACCTCAGTTTTGGATGCATATTATTGCATATTGTCATTGCTCTATCTTTTGATGTTTTATTTGCTGGGAGAGACAGAAGCAAGCGACATTCGCTTGTTTTTTTGGATCGCGCCACAAGATCTCTTTGTCAACCTGAACATTGTCTGCTAGATGATGCACCCAAGTCCATTGGACTTGATTCCACTATCTCTGACCCAGATACCAGAATGTGAGTAAATGAGCCAGCATGTTACCTTTTCCTCTTTACTGGTGATTAAGCTTTTCCCTCTCTTCCCTGGCATTATGTGCTGTAACGGATTCAACAGTCGGTGGCAAAATCATTTCAGTGAACAACCAGCTGATCTACAGATAATTTTGATTGACCACTGGATTCAGTCAGGGTGTGAATGATTCTGGGGCCACTTTGGATGTAGGGATTCCTTACTGCACAGCCTTTAAATGGATGAGCAAATTGGGCGGGGGAGAGGGGTAAGTTTTACAATGGGAAAGACTATTGAAAAAAAGCATAAAAACGAACTGGATCTGTCATTATGTACTACTAGCCAGTGAGCAAATAATGCTTCAATTCAATATTACAGACATGTAGAGCTTTTCTTTATAATTTATTGCTAATCTTGTTATATTAATTGCTGTTCAGGGCTACTTTGTTGTCTGATGACTTATGTCAGCTGAGTTGTAAGGTAAGTGATGTTATGGAAGCATAGAATTTCATATTTAGTTTGGTAACTTGATTGAGTTAAAAATAAAGTAGAACATGCCGGCACAACTCCACAGGTTTGGCAGCATCTGTGGAAAGAGAAACAGTTAGTTTAGAATCCATTTGACTTCTTCAGAGCAGGTTGAGTCAAATGTTGATTTTCACTGTGTGCTGCATAAACTGAGATTATGCTGAGGTTACAAACTAAATAGTGAAAGGTACAATTTTTCTTTGCTTGAAGTAGGAATATAGAACCAAAAACGGTAATTCCACAGAGGTTACTTGCTGAAGATGGCCAGTTTACTCTTAGAATACTGAAATTTTTCAGTAAAAAATGAAAAATTAATTTTTCAGTAAAAAACATTTCAGTACTGAAATGAATTCTCTGCCCGTTGAAGTGGTGGAGGCTGCCTCGCTAAATATTTTTAAGAAGCGGGTTGATGGGTTCTTGATAAGAGAGGGGATTAAGGGTTATGGGGAGAGGGCGGGAAAGTGGAACTGAGCCACAACAGATCAGCCATGATCTTATTGAATGGCGGGGCAGGCTCGAAGGGCTAGATGGCCTACTCCTGCTCCTATTTCTTATGTTCTTATGTTCTTATGTTACCACTGCAAGACTTAGTTTTCCTTCTTCTCCCATAAACAATCCTATTGTTTTTTGACTTCTGCATCTTTTCAAGTACTGATTTTTTTAAAAAAATGAATTAAATTGTATTCATAGCAAAGCTAATAAGAACACCAAGGAGTAATTAAAATAGAAATTGAGGGCTTTTAAGTGAAAATTAAAAACTCTAAATTTGATTTTGTTAGCTGAATATCCGGTTTTAATTTCCTGATCTTGTGATCTCAGCCTTTTGCTAGGGAGGGGGGTACTGCTTATAGTCATTATCAAGTCATTCCAGTTGGAAAAGAGGTATGAGTGGAACTTAAGTGATAATAGGATTCGATTTGGCTGTATGCTCCTCTCCTACATAGTTGTAGAGTAAGAGAGGGGGAGGTTCAAGACAGAGATAAGGAGGGAGCAGCTACTTCTCACAGAGGGTTGTGAATCTATGGAACTCACTGTTTCAGTGGGCAGTGGGTGCAGAATCAATCAATGGATTCAAGAAAGAGATAGATAATTATTTGATCAAAAGCCAGATAAAGGGCTACGCGGAAAGAGCAGGGAAGTGAGGTTGAGATGAGATGGAGATCAGCCATGATCATATAGAATGGTGGAGCGGGCTTGAAGGGTTGAATTGCCTATTCTCGCTCCTAATTCCTCTGTTCCTATGTACAAGCAAACAGCTCTCTTGAACTTACTGTCCAGGCTTACCTGACAAAAAGCCACTAAGCTGAGATGTTGGAAGGCTACCATCAGCTAGGGAGTTCTACCTCTTCAAGGGGGAAGGCTGGTGATAAGTGTGATTAGAAATGAACCATATAGCACCCCATTTAGTGGGGAGCAGATAACCAAATGTTTTGCAGTAATATAGTATGTGCACATGTATAGATTGGATTTTAAGCTGTTTTATTTTTCTTACCAATTTTATTCCATCTTTACTTCTTGCTAGCATTAGGTTCTACAATCTGCTTTCCACTCTCTGGTACATTGCCCACGTTGTCATTTTAAAAAAAATCCATTTTGGAAGTGTAGAAATACCACATTTATTGTCCATTCCTAGTTGTATTAAGAAAGTACTGGTGCGTCACAGCCTTGAATGTTACAACCCTTGTGCTGAGAATGCTCACACAATTTTGTTGGGTAGAAAATTCAAGGAATTTGGCCCAGCGATGATAAAACAATACATTGCAAATCTACATCATGCCTGCCCTGGCAAGGAACTTGGAAGTGATGGTGTTCCCATGATGGGGGTGTTTGAAGGCCCAAGCCAAAATCTGAGAGTTTCCTATATTTATGTGAGAGCAATGAAGTTGAGCATCTGTGGGCATTTCGACCAGGAGTCTTCATTAATATTTCCTCTCCCTAGCCCAGGGAGCAGCCAAGCCACCAGTCTGGCTGAGATCAACTAACTCAGCATGAACAGGGCAATCAAAACTGGACATTCAGTTAGAGGAAACCAACCCGGACTTTTAAATTTCATCAGTATTACAGACATCTTGAACCTTTCTCCAGCTGGCACCCACAAATATGCACTTTCAATAAGAATTAAAAACTGGAAATCCATCTGATTTTTGCCTCCGTAAGTCAGGTTCTGAGGCACCGACTCTGCCGTCTTAATGGAGATTAGCCAGTTTAGTACCAATCTGGAATTAATGCAGCAACTTTTCTGATCCGTATATCTCAGCTACTCACAGGGTAACACACTGAACCATCAGGGACCTAATTTATTAGTCTCAATGTATAGATTTATTTTAATTGTGAATCTGGAAGATTGATCTTAAAAGCAAATCCTGACAGGCTAAGAATGTAAAATTCAAATTCATAGAATTGTACAGTGCAGAAGAAGGCCATTTGGCCCATTGAGTCTGCACCAACCACAGACTGACCCAGGCCCTATCCCCGTAACCCTATGCACTTATCCTAGCTAGTCCCCCTGACACTAAGTAGCAATTTAGCATGGCCAATCCACCTAACCCACACACCTTCGGAGTGTGGGAGGAAACCTGAGCACCCAGAGGAAACCCATGCAGGGTAGAATGTGCAAACTCCACACAGAGAGTACCCTGATGCTGTGAGGCAGCAATGCTAACCACAGTGCCACTCCATGGTATGTTCATAAATTATGAATATACTGTTTTACAGCAATGAAAATCCACGAAGCAGATTCAGTCATTAAATAACAACCAGAACTAAATGCAGGTCCCTGCAAATAGCATTTTAAATAAGTAGGAAAATGGGGACCATTTTAAATCCAGAAATCATGTAATAACTTGTCACATTTCTCAAAATGATTTAAAGAATTTTGAGTTGAATAATTCTGATTTTTGATCAGGTTTTACTTCATTTTATCAGTCAGTGAAAGTAAATCCTTCTTCCCTTCAATACAAAGTACCTTGATACTTTACTGCTTTGGAGGAGCACTATAGAAATGCAAGTATCTGAGATCCAAGGACAGCCAAATTGAGGGAAAAATGGAGATGGGGGAAAATTTAAAAAAACAAAAGGTCAATGATAAATAAAAGGAAAATACCTCTTAATTGTGGGTAAGTTGAATATTTGTCTACCCTCTATATGTACATGTTACTTAATTTAAGTCTTTTGTATCTGATTAAGTAGATATTCAAATGTCCAAGTTTACAATCATCTCACCTGTTTTTGAGATAAGGGAAAACTGGAATATCTAAGACACCTTGTAATAATATTGCTGCTTATTTTTACAAAACTAAAAATGTTAGCATTTTGTAGCTTTTGTGTTCATGTGCAATGATCTGTAGTCCTGTGATGACAGATCTTCACCTGGAATGATGATATACATCTATTTCCAGATGTCAGTAGATAGGTTATTTATTTCTGCATTTCTCTTTTAATTAAGATCTTTCTTTCTGCCTTTTTATTAGGTGCTGAAACTAGCGTCTTTCGTTTTGATTTAATTTGCAACGGGTAACATTCCATGTAATGTATCTAACCTGGTTCATTATAAAATTTCCACTTTTGCTACTGATTACACTGCATGACCTTAACATTACGGAATGACTTGGCCATAGTTGTGAATATTAAAGATAAAACTATTGTTACTGTCATTTCAAAAATACCTATATAAAATTACAGTAATTATTGGCATTGGTCTTTTTGTAGTGTATACACATTATTATAACTATATAAATCTTTTTTAGTTTAATTCACAATTATATACGTAATTAATTTCATATTGACAGATTACTATTGGCAACACTTGCCTCCACTACCTCAGTGCTTCACCACTGAAATCTTTATTTACGCATTTATCACCCCCCCCCGCCAGTCTTGATTTCCTACAATGCTTTTGTGTCAAAGTCTTTTGAGTCCAATTTACATAATCTCCAAACTCATCCAGTTTCATTGTCTGGATTCTGTTCCAAACTAAGTTCCGCCCACCTATTACGACTGCCTATGTTGACCTTTGCTGACACATCATTCCCCCAACACATTGATTTCAAAACCATCAACTTCATCTACAAATTGTTTAATAAGCGCACTACACTATTTCTAAAACCTTCTCCCAGCTTCCCAGTTTCCACTTTTCACTTTAACATAAGGCAGTGTCCCACATCACATAGTGATAGCTTTAAGTCTTATACAGCACCATTAAAAAATTACTTTGTGTAAGCTTTAATGTCTGAATTTTCCAGAAACCTAAGGCACAACCTGGCATTTGGTCTCTCTCCTCAACTTAGCACTTACGTGCATTTTAAATTATATAGTTTTTCAAGTTAGGAACATAGGAGTTCCTAAATTCCTATTCTGTAATTTTCTTTGTTTTTTGGGGGTTTTAGTTCAGACAGGCAAATTGGTTGGTGCAGGTTTGGGGGGTCGAAGGACCTGTAGTTTTCTTTGATCTTTGTTCTCTTTGAGTAGAAGAAGGCCACTCGGCCCTTTGAGTTTGCTCCACCATTCGATAAGATCGAGGTTAATTTATTTGAGATTTCAACTCCACTTCCACATCTATCCCCCATAACTCTTGAATCCCTTCTTTATCAAAAATCTATCTAACTCTGCCTTGAATAAGTTCAATGACCCAACCTCCACATACTAATGACCCTTTGAGAGAGAAAGAAAATCCTCATTTCCATTTTAAAAGGGAGAGCTCTTCATCTTAAACTATGATCCCTAACTCCAACTTCCCCCAGGAGAGGAAACATCCTTCTGGTAGTGATCCTATCAAGTCTGCTCAGGATTTCATATGTTCCAACCAGGTGTAACTTCTCATTGTTCTAAACTTCAAAGAGTATAGGCCCAACCTATTCAACCATTCTTCATAAAATAACCTTTAATTCCAGGAATAAGTTAAGTCAACTTGCTTTGAACTGCTTTTAACACAATTACAGTCTTTTTTAAGTAAGGAGACCAAAACTGTACACTAGTCCAGCTGTCATCTCACTGAGGCTCTGGACAGCTGCATTAAAGCTCCTCTACCTTTACATTCCATTCCCCTTCCATTATTCAATTTGCCTTCCTAATCACTTGCTGCACATGCATACCAATTTTTTGTTAATAATGTACCAGGACACTCAAAGTCCTCTGTACCATGGGTTTCTGCAATCTCTTTCCATTTAAATAGTATACTGCTTTTCTATTCTTCCTGCCAAAGGAGACAAACTCATTATATTCCATCTACCAAATTTTTGTTCACTCACTTAACTGCTCTATATCTTTGCAGACTGCTACTTCCCCTTTATAACTTACTTTCCTACCTAACTTGGTGTAATCTGCAAATTTAGCTGACGTACATTCCTTCATACAAATCAGATATTAATTGGAAATAGTTGAGGCCCCAACGCTACCCACTAGTTACAGCCTGACAACCCAAAAAAGACCCACTTATCCCTACTCTCTGCTTTCTGTTAGCTAACCAATCCTTTACGCAGCTGTGTGACACACTACACCATGTGGTCTTGTGTAGTTACCTTTGACTTGACGCCTTGTCAAATGCCTTTCAGAAATCCAAGTGTAACATATCTACAGGTTTCCCTTTATTTTCTTTGTTTGTTAGTTCTTCACAAAACCAATAAATTAGTTAAAGACCATTTCCCTTCACAATAAACATGTTGGGCAGGATTCTCTGTTCTCGTCCATGGCTGCCCTGCTGCAAGTGAGAAGGAAGAACTTGGCATTCCAGCCAAACTCCACTCACTTTCAGCAACACAGGAGAAAATCAGCCATGAACAAGGACAGAGATTTTCGGCAGTTAACTCTTAACCTTATTTAGCTATGGATGATGCATCCTGCAAGCCTCTCAAAGAGTCTTTATTTTTCACTGGGACAAATTTTTGCTGAGAGTTATTACATACATCCTTGAAAGATTGCCACTGCATCTCTACTGTCCTATTCAGTTTATATTAGCCAGCATTTACATTCAGATTTAAACTGCTAGGCTTAGACCACACTTCTCTCCAAAATTAACATGAAATTCTATCATGTTATGATTGCAGTCACCTAAAGATTCCTTTATCATGATGTTTTTGATTAATTTCCAGGCCCAGAATAGCCTGCTCCATGGTTGGCTCTATAATGTGCTCCTCTAAGAAATTGTCCTCCAAACACGCTATCAATTTGTTTTCTTGTCTTCCTTTGCCAATGTGATTCACTCAATCTACATAGAGTTTAAAGTCAGCCATGATTATTGTGGTACCTTTCTTACATTTATTTTACTCTATCCTGTAGTGTATCTACTGTTAAGGGGTCAATAAACTACTCCGTCAAGTGATAAGAACATAAGATCTCTTGCCTTTCCTGTTATCTCTATCCAGCTGATTCTACATCTTGCTTTTTTGAGCTAAGGAACCTGTCACTAATGGACTCATGAAATCTTTAATCAACATATCCGTCCCACTACCTTTTCCTAGTTGCCTGTATTTTCAAAATGTCAAATACCATTTAATATTCAGATCCCAGCTTTGGCCACCTTGCAAACATGTCTCTACAATGGCAATCAGCTCATAAGTATTTATTTCTATCATAATTGTGTTCAAAATTGCCTCGTGTTCAGATACAGATGCATTAAACTCTATCTTTTTACCATTTTTGCAATCCACGACCTTATGAAAGATTTTCAGAGGGTACATAGTGTACTTTTGTTGACAAATTGACAACAAGAAGGTATAGACTTTAAATTATAACAGGAAAAAATGGTCAATTAGATTATTTTCATACTGAGGACTATTAATATCATTGGCCATAGAGAAAGGAAAATCAAATCAGAATAAATAGCAACACCTGAAAAATTAGTGTTGTCACAATTGAGAAATTTCATTGAAGATTAGTTTGATAAATCCCCACATCAGTGACGATAATATAATTGTTAAAGAAGCGAGTGTCTTTTGTGATTAGATGTAGTTACGAAGGATGTTCTTCAAAGTGGAACTGAGCTAACTCAATACGATTCCAAGTTTGGCCCATTACTGCATACTGTAGACAATACTTGCATTTATACAGAAACATTGCTGCCTCAAGTTTTGACCTCATTAGGGAGATGGACAAAGGAGAAAAAAGAATTCACCTTCCACTTCCATGTGTATCCAGGTGACATAATGTTGCCCAAACCAGATTTTGCAAAGATTCATCATTTCCTTTTGTTATCTGAAATAACGTTAAACTACCTGACTGTATCTCTAATTTGAAGTGTTTTAACTGCTCAAATCATGTTTTTATATTAAAATGATACTATTATACGTGAAGAAACTAGTGTATGTTTTCATTTTCACTTCTGCAATTTGTGTGCTGCTCTTTATATTTATGTCATTTTAGGAATCTCAAAGTCACAATTTCAAATCCTTGATGGCCTGAAGAATTGTTGCAAACTTGACGGTTGTTAGTTATTAAATCATTTTTAACATTTATGCACATTCTGTGATCCATTCTGACACTAAATTTTCCATTCACCTCTTACCTTTTTTTATTTGATTTAATCCCACATTATTCTCCTTGGGCCTCAGAGCAGGAAGCTTCAGATCACATCAATGTCCATGAGCTGGCTGGCGCATGAAGAGACCTTATAGACCATTGTGAAAAAGGACCATTCCCTGAGTCATTATCCTTCTTTGCCACAAGCAGCCCAGACAGCCCCTGAAAACTGGAAATGTCAATTGTAAATACCAATTCAGGCTTGTGTTATAGGTTACAACTTTAATAGTTGAGAGACCATCTAAAAAAAAATTATGAATGCAATAATGTTTAGTAAGACTGCATGTTTCCTTTTTTGCATTTGAAGTATGAAAATGAGAATTTTTGACAGTTTGTATCTCATGACTATATTACTGATTTATCAGTAGCATTTTACAATGTAAAACTCCCTTTAGTCTGTCCCTTGTCCTCAGTATCTCACCCCATTCTTCAGCACTGTGACATTTTATCCCATTTCCCACACCCACCATCCTTAAGTCAGTCTGAGTGACATTGCTAATTTAGTATTGAATTAAGGTTCATTTAATGATGAAGGCTCCTATTTATTAGGAACTGGACTGGGATTGCCCAAAACACAGTAAGAAGTCTTACAATACCAGGTTAAAGTCCAACAGGTTTATTTGGTAGGAAAAGCCACTAGCTTTCGGAGCACTCTCCTTTGTCAGGTAAGTGGGAGTTCTGTTCACAAACAGGGCATAATATGTAATATTCCCTGTTCCCTGTAGAGCATACATCCCCTGGTAACTGACCCCTTCACCTAGAGCCTAGCGATCAAAGGCATCCAAAGTCATTGATGAGAAGTTTAATGCCAGTTCTGGACACCAAACACAACTCAAGTAGGTGACAGATGGAGTAGCCCCATATTAATATCCAGTCTGAAAACAAGGCTGTTTCATCCAGTGATTTGTATAATTTTTCCACTAGTATGCACGCTTAGTACCTTAGCAGAACATGGAAGTCAAGGATAAGAAAAGTCCATTGAAGTTTACCCTTTCATGGTTCAGCTCTCTTATGGGAACTTCTTTCTGAACATCCTATTTTACAAAGGTTATGTAGAACCTTGAAGTTACCACAATCAGAGCTGCTGGGTTTGTGAGTTTGTATTTAAATTTATTCAATGCATGTGGTCCTCGCTGGCAAGGCTGGCATTTCTTGCCCAACACTAATTGGTGAGCTGCCATCATAAATTGCAAGCAGTCTCTCAACACCAGGTTAAAGTCCAACAGGTTTATTTGGTAGCACAAAAACTGAACTGCTGCAGCCCTTACGGTGTATGTAAGCACTTAGTGGTTTTAGGGAGGGAATTCCAGGTTTTTCCTGCAGTGATAATGAAGCAATAATGCTATATTTCCAAGTCATTGTGGTGAGTGGCAAGGAAGGGAACCTCCAGGTGTTGTTGCTATGTATCTGATGCCCTGGTCCTTCTAGATAGTAGTAGTCATGGGTTTAGAAGTTGTTGTTTAAGGAGCCTTGGTGAGTTCCTGCAGTGAATGTTGCAGATAGTGCACACTGCTGCTACTGTGTATCGGTGATGGAGAGAATGAATGTTTGTGGATGGGATGCCAAACAAATGGACTGCTTTATTCTGGATAGTATCAAACTTCTTGTGTTTTTGGAACAGCACCCATCTAGTTAAGTGGAGAGTATTCCATCACAATCCTGATTTGTGTCTCTAGTAGATGATCGTCAGGCTTTGGGGAACCAAGAAGCAAGATATCCACTACAGTATTCCTAGCCTCTGACCTGCTCTTGTAGCCATTGTGTTTGTACGGCTAGTCCAGTTTGGTTTCTGGTTAATGATAATCAGGCTACTGATAGTGAGAGATTCAGTGATGGTAATGCCGTTGAATGTCAAAGGGGGATGGTTAGATTCTCTCTTGTTGGAAATGGTCATTATGTGGCACAAATGTTACTTGTCAGTTGTCAACCCAAACCTCCATAATGCCTAGGCCTTACTGCATTTGGACATGGATTACTTCAGTATCTGAGGAGTCACGAATGGTGCTGAACATTGTGTAGTCAACTGCAAACATCTTCTGACTTTATGATGGAAGGAAGTTCATTGATGGAACAGCTAAAGATGGTTGAGCCTCGGACATTACTCTGAGGATCTCCTGCAGTGTTGACCTGAAACAGACATGACTGACCTCCGACAACCATAACCATCTTCCTTTGTGCTAGGCATGACTCTAACAAACAGTTTCCCCGATTCCCATTGGCTCCAGTTTCGCCAGGGTTCCTTGATGAGACACTCAATCAAATGCAGCTTGATATCGAAGACAGTCACTTTCACCACGCTTCTGGAATTCTGCTCTTTTGTCCATGTTTGAATCAAGACCATAATGAGAGCAGGAGCTGTATAGTGCTGGTACAGAAGATTAAAGCTCATGGGATATGTGGTCAGGTATCTAGATGGGTAGAGAACTGGCTTGCAAAGAGGAGTCAGAGAGTAGTTGTGGAGGGGTCTTTTTCTAGCTGGAGGTCTGTCACTAGTGGTGTGCCGCAGGGCTCGGTACTGGGACCTCTTCTCTTTGTAGTGTATATAAATGATTTGGAAGAGGGAGTAGGTGGTGTGATCAGCAAATTTGCTGATGACACCAAGATGGCTGGATTGGTGGGCAGTGAGGAGCAGTGTCTGGCAATACAGCAGGATATTGATAGGCTGGTTGATTGGGCAGATAGGTGGCAAATGGAGTTTAATCCGGATAAATGTGAGGTGATGCATTTTGGCCGGAATAATGTAGGGGGAAGTTATATGATAAAGGGTAAGCCTGTACCGGAGTTGAGGGGGTTGAGCTATGAGGAGAGGCTGAATAAACTAGGCTTGTACTCGTTAGAGTTTAGAAGAATGAGGGGAGATCTCATTGAGACGTATAAGATGATGAATGGGATGGATAGGATAGAGGTGGAGAGACTCTTCCCGCTCAAAAAAGACAGTAGGACTAGGGGGCACAGCTTCAAGATAAAGGGGGGGCAGTTTAGAACGGAGTTGAGGAGGAACTTCTTCACTCAAAGGGTGGTGAATCTCTGGAATTCTCTGCCCGTTGAAGTGGTGGAGGCTGCCTCGCTAAATATTTTTAAGACACGGGTTGATGGGTTTTTGATAAGAGAGGGGATTAAGGGTTATGGGGAGAGGGCGGGAATGTGGAACTGAGCCACGACAGATCAGCCAAGATCTTATTGAATGGCGGGGCAGGCTCGAAGGGCTGGATGGCCTACGCCTGCTCCTATTTCTTATGTTCTTATGTAAGGAGTATAGAGTCGCAGCGAGACCTGGGGGTGCAAGTGCACAAGTCTTTGAAAGTGGCAGTGCAAGTGGAGAGTGGTGAAGAAAGCCTATGGTATGTTAGCCTTTATAGGAAGGGGTATAGAATATAAGAGCTGGAGTCTAATGTTGCAGTTGTACAGAACGTTGGTTAGGCCGCATTTGGAGTACTGCGTACAGCTCTGGTTGCCTTACTACCAGAAGGACGTGGAGACTCTGGAGAGAGTGCAGAGGAGGTTTACCAGGATGTTGCCTGGTATGGAAGGACTGGGGTATGAGGAAAGATTGGAGAAATTGGGGCTCTTTTCCCTTGAAAGACGCCGACTGAGGGGGGATCTAACAGAGGTATATAAGATTATGAAGGGTATAGATAGAGTAAACAGAGGTAAGCTATTTCCTATAATAGAGTCACGTAGGACAAGGGGCCATGGACTTAAGGTGAGGGGGGAGCGGTACAACACAGATATTAGAGGGAGGTTTTTCACACAGAGGGTAGTGGGGGTATGGAATGCTCTGCCAAGTAAGGTGGTGGAGGCAAACACACTAGAGTCCTTTAAGAGCAACTTAGACAGGCACATGACTGAGTTGGAGATGGGTGGATATAGGAGAACCTTTAAATAAGGGTCATTAGCATTGGGGTGTCCCTAGAAATGTAAATGGGTATAGTATGATAATAATGTTTTTCTCTTTTCATTCACAGGTTTTAAGTCGGTCCACCTTGTGTCCAACGAGGGGCATACACGCGATGGGTCGTACTGGGGCTGCTCTTGGTTGTTCGAGATTGGCCTAGTGCTTCATGTCGTTAGTGTGTGCCTAAACTGGACAAGATACTGGGCAAGACGACAGCTCAGTGACTATTGCTGATTGCTGTGCAGACACATGGATTTGGGCCGGTGTCTGTGGGAGTTTGCGCATTCTCCCTGTGCTTGAGTGGGTTTTCTCCAGGTGCTCCAGTTTCCTCCCACACCCCAAAGATGTGCTGTTAGGCTGATTGGCAGGAATAAATTGTCCCTAAATCAGTTTTCCCTCAATCTGGATGGCCATAAAACATTAAATAGGGGTCATGGGTAGAGAGGTGGTGTTGAGATGGCAGCGTGGGCTCGTTGGGCCGAAGGGCCTGTTTCCCAGTCTGATTTTGTTCTTTGTTCTTTGAAATCCAAACTGAGCAGGTTATTGCTAAGCAAGTGCTGTTTGCTGTCACCTACAAAGAGTACCCTAAGATCAGGAGGGCATAGTTCCGGAATTTGCTATAATTAAAAATCTGTGAGTACTGTTGTCATCAGAAAAGGGTCTGAGTTTATTTAAGCCAAGATACTTTTGGAAATGTTTGAAACATTGTTAACTGTGTAAAGGCTTTGTTTGTGTTTTTTTTTATTCTAGTAAATGCTTAACTAAATTGGTCTGAGAATTACTAATGTTGACCAGATAAATCCTCTTAATCCACAGATTGCAAAATCATTGTGACACCTGATTCAAGTTTCCTTTGGGCACTTTCTGTCTGCAATCCCTAATAGGGGATAAGCAGGAAGTGGAGTTGAAGCCAAGTTCAATTTAGTCATGATTTTATTGAAGATAGAGCAAATTCGAGGAACCAAATGGCCTACTTAGAATCATAGAATCCCCATGGTGCAAAAGGAGGACATTCAGCCCATTAAGCCTGCGCTGACAACAATCCCACCCAGGCCCTATTCCTGTACCCCACATATTTACTCTGCTAGTTCCCCTGACACTAAGGGACAATTTAGCATGGCTTATTAACCTAACCTGCACATCTTTGGATTGTGGGAAGAAACCGGAGCACCTGGAGGAAACCCACACAGACACGGGGAGGACATGTAAACTCCACACAGACAGTGACCCGAGCCAGAAATGAACCCAGGTCCCTGGTGCTGTGAGGCAGCAGCGCTACTTCTCTTCCGAATTCTTAAGTTAACATCATAAAAGACATTCCAAACACAATGTATCACAGAACTTATTGAGAGTTCTTTAATCATGGCCAGAGTTCTTTAGAAAGCTGCAGACATCCTATTCTTCAACATCCTTCACAAAGGACATTTCTACAGGCATTTGAATAGCAAGAGGAGACACTGAGATACCAACACAAAAAAGTGGAAGCCGGAAGTATCATACACCAGTTAAAAAGAAGTCTCACACAAATTCACATCCAACTTTTATTTTTATTGAATGTGTCAAGGTTGGCTAGGTTTGGTTGCTGGACAAAAGGAAAATCTGATTTGGATACTGTCAGTGTCACAGAGCTTACCAACATTCGCTGTTAAAAGGCTGCAGACACCCATAGAACTGGACTTCTGCAACAGATAGCCTTCAGGCGAGTACAGCAAAAGTTTAAAACAAAAGAAATACAATGATTATACTGATAAGTATTTATGTTTGAGAGTTTAGGCTTTATCCACTGATCAATTCATGAAACCATGCTCCGATAAGAAGTTTTACCAGTGGCTGAGGCTATTCACCTTAAATGTTTCGCTTTATAATGGATGTGAAATGTTTATTTTTACTAATCCAAAATTTACAAAGGATCTTAAATTAATAGATTCGGTATAAGATGAATCATGTTCAGTGGATTCACACAATGGACAGTTCCATCAGATGGGAAACGGAAAAACTGAAGTGTACCTAATTGTAAAATTTAATAGGCAAGCTCTGCTGTTAAAACATGTAAGCTCTAATGGGAAATCAGGATAGTTAGGTATGAGATTTAAACAAATCCAGCTAAGAGCTTCAGTATCATAGCCCAAACATAAGAGTTCTGGATGCTTCAAAGTTCTGTAATTTAATCAAGTGATTCAGATTGTGTCATAAAGCAAAGTCCATGCAGGTGAAAGGACATTGAAACCAGGGATTGAGTTAAAGAAATCAATCCTCTTTCTTCCCACTGAAATGTTTAATAATATTTGCTACAGTCTCATGGCAACAGGATTCGGTATTGAGTTTATTCCTTCATTCAATTCAATTATGGCAGATCTACATCTTAACTCCATCTTGGCTTTGATACCCTACCAAAAAAAATCAATTGTAACATTGAAGTATTTGATTCAACTAGTTTCAACAACCTTTTTGGGGGAGACAGTCTCAATAAACTAATAAACACTGTTTCATAAATTGATCAGTGGATAAAGACCATGTATGTAGAATCAATTAATCTCAGCAGAGCTGATAATTTGGTGCCATAGTTGGTATCGATCATCTCTGAACTCAGAAGGAGAGCATTCAGACAGCATCCGATCATTTTCAGGTGCTCAAGAAACTCCAAGCGTACCGTCTCAAACTTTCCTTAAATGGTAAACAGTTTAGATTCACAGATGAGAAGTAACTTGAGGGTGAAATACGTAATGGAAATATGGTTGTCTGAGTCAAGGAGTTGGCTGCATTGTGCTAATGTCATTGGACAAGTGATTCAGTGGTCTCGACAAATATTCTATGGACATGGTTTTAAATCTCATGACACCAGCTGGTGGAATTTAAATTTATTAATCAGGAAGGTAAAGCTAGTCTCAGTAATGGGGACCATGACAACTATCATTCGTTGTTGTAAAAATCCATCTTGTTCATTTATGTCCTTTTAGGGAAGGAAATCTGGTCATGTCCAATGTGGTTTTCTCTTAATTATCCTCAAACTACTCCATTCAACAGCAATTAGGGATGGGCAAAAATGCTAGCCTTGCCAGTGATGCCCACATCCTGTCAAAGAATAAAGGGAAAAATACCATGTTCACAAGAGGAAACAGTGTTAATACTTCAAACTGAAGTGCTGAAATGTATGATTGTCATTCAAATTAATGATCACATGATTCACAGGCATGCAAAGGAAGTAAGTTTGCAATTTCTGCTAAAATCCTACTAAGGCATGAACAACATTAATAAGTTGGCAGAAATAAGTCACCAGAAATATTTTTTTCAGGAAATGTAGGATGATTTTTAAAAATTCATTTACGTGATCTGGGCAGCGCTGGCTATGCCAGCATCGAGTGTCCATCTCTAAATCCCTTGTGGAGATGGTAGTGAATTGCTTTCTTGAACCACTGCAGCACCTGTGGGTACACCCACAGGGAGGGAATTCCAGTATTTTGACCCAGCAACAATGAAGGAACAACAATCTCTTTCCAAGTCAGGGTGGTGAGTGACTTAGAGGGGAACTTCCAGGTAATGTTGCTCTCTTGCAGCTGCTGCCTTTGTCCTTCTAGATTGTAGTAGTCATAGGTTTGGAAGATGCTGCCCAAGAAGCCTAACGCATCTTGTAGTGGTAAACATTACTGCTACTGTGCATTGGTGATGGTGGGAATGAATGTTTGTGGAAGGAGTGCTATTTAAATGTTCATTCCATCCATTTGTCCTGGATGGTATCAAACGTGAGAGTTTGTTGGAGCTATACTCATTCAAGAATGTGGAGAGTATTTCATCACGCCCTGACTTGCGCTTTGTAGATGGTGGACAGCCTTTGGAGAGTCAGGACGTGACTGCAGGATTCCTAGTTTCTGACCTGCTTTTGTAGATACAGTATTAATATGGCTCGCCTCGTTCCGTTTCTGGTTAATGGTAACTGCCAGGCTGTTGATACTGGGGGGATTCAGTGATGGTAATATCATTGAATGTCAAAGGCAATAGTCAGATTCTCTCATATTGGAGATGACCATTGGCTGGCACTTATTTGGCGCAAGTATTACTTGCTACTTATTAGCCCAAGCCTGGATATTGTCCAGGTCTTGCTACATTTGAGCATGGACTGCTTCAGTATCTGAAGAGTTGCGAAAGGTACAGAACGTTGTGCAGTCATCCACAAAAATCCCCACTTCTGACCTTATGATGGAAGCAGCTGAAGAAGGTTAGGTCTAGGTCACTACCCTGAGGTGAAAGAATTCACAAGGAACAGACTTGAAGAATCAATACATAGAAGTATTTTTTTTTCTAGCCAAACATTATATATTTAAGGATCTATATCAAGGGGAGTCCATCAGCTTGCTGTTTTGACTTATAATGTATACTATTAATAATTTTTCTAAAGCACGCTAGTAGTTCAGAAAAAATTTAGTCAAATTTGTGAATGAGAGAACTATTTTTCCCCACTCAATATTCCTCGTCCTTCCCACTCCTGATTTTTCATCAGTAAAGGAATCAAGGGTTATGGGATAAGATGGGAAAGTGACGTTGAGATTACCATATCAGATCAGTCATGATCTCATTGAATGTTGCAACAGACTCAATGGGCTGAATGGCCTCCTTCTGCTCCTATCTTTAATGGTGTCCTCTCTTGAAGATGTTGATTCAAGTTAAGTAACTGTTTTATGATCATCCAAATGGACATTCTTCAAATCTCAACTGAAACAGGGAGCCATCATGGCCAAGATTGCTCATATCTGTCCAGATGCATTTCATGCTCAGATCATTAGACTAGCAATTCTGACACATGTTCCTGCCTGCTGTTCAGCCAATCATAAGAATGACTGTAAACATTTGGATGCAGGTTTGTTTCTTTTAAGTGTGAAAGGAATGATTTGTCTCAAATGCACTAAGGTGGATTTCTGTATCTCATCCAATCTTGGCTACCACAGCACTGGTAGCATTTGGATTTAATATATTTTATCTGTAAAGATTAGTCTTTAAGGATCATTGATCCCCATCACAAACTCTGTGCAGTAATCACTGATACTGCCTCTCTCCTTCAATGTAGACTGAAGCAGAGCATTCATAACTTCAGTGGTCTGTGTGATCCTTAGCTGAGCTTCTGGCCCCATATTCTCTCCATGACCAGGACCCCCTCCTTCCACCTCTTCAATATTTCCTATCTATTGCTGAAAGCCTTGTCCAAGCCTTTATTATCTCCAATTCAAAGAGATGCCAGTGTTGGACTGGGGTGGACACATTAAGAAGTCTCACAACACCAGGTTAAAGCCCAACAGATTTATTTGGTATCATGAACTTTCAGAGCACTGGTCTTTCATTACCCGATGAAGGAACAGCGCTCCGAAAGCTCATAATCCATGAGGGTGTGGACTGGGCCTCGGTTTAATGTCTGTTCCAAAACATGACACATTCAACATTTGATTTATTATTGCCACATATATTAGTATACAGTGAAAAGTATTATTTCCTACGTGCTATACAGACAAAGCATACCCTCACAGAGAAGGAAAGGCGAGGATGGAGAATGTAGTCTTAACTAGGACGTGGAGAAAGATCAAGTTAGTGAAATGTAGGTCCATTCAAAAGTCTGATGGCAGCTGGGAAGAAGCTGTTCTTGAGTCGGTTGGCACGTGACCTCAGACTTCTGTATCAGTGTCAAAGTACTCTTTCAGCTGCGTACTGGGGTGTCAGCTGTGATTTTGTTCGTGCTCAAGACTTGCACCCAGAATCTTGTGACTCAGTGTGTTACCCACCCCTAACAACCCTTGAACTTGCTGGGTCCTTGCAGAGGGCAATCTAGGAGTCAACCACATTGCTGTGGGTCTGGGGTCTTGAACCAGGCTAGATAAGGGCATTAATCAACCAGCTTTTTTTAATGATGGTGATAACTGAGACAAGTTTTATATTCCAGATTTATTAACAGTGGCACAATGGTTAGCACTGCTGCTTCACAGCGCCAGGGACCCAGGTTCAATTCCAGCTTCAGGTCACTGTCTGTGTGGAGTTTGCATGTTCTCCCCATGTCTGTGTGGGTTTCCTCTGGGTGCTCCCATACTCCAAAGATATGCTAAATTGATCCTAGTGTCAGGGGAATTAGCAGAGGAAATATGTGGGATTACGGGAATAAGGCCTGGGTGGATTGTGATTGTGATCAGTGCAGTCTCGATGGGCTGAATGGCCTGCTTCTGCACTGTAAGGATTCTATGACTCGGGGATTTTCACAGTAACTTCATTGCAGTGTTAATGTAAAGCCTGCTTGTGACAATAAATAAACTTTTAAAAGATGTGCCGGATAGGTTGATTGGTCATGCTAAATTGGCCCTAGTGTTAGGGGGTTATGGGAATAGGACGTGGGTAGGATTGATGGTAGGTGCAGACCCAATGGGCCGAATAGCCTCCTTCTGCACTGTAGGGATTCAATGAAAACGAACTGAATTTAAATTCTACCAGTTGCAATTTGAACTCATGTCTCCAGGGCATTAGCTCTGGATTTGTAGTGCAGAGGTACAACCAGCTGTCTCTCTTCCCCCACATCTTTGAGAGTCTTCCAATCTGAATTTGAGCATGAACCTTGGGAATAATGGTCCTCCTCTTCTTCTGTGTTTAGGAATGTTTTCCTTTGAAGAAGTTTCCTCTGTGAGCAAAGCCCCTCCATCTTTCCGGATCTTCAAGCCCTGGTGGGACACCTTCATGGACTATTTGGCAATCACGATGCTGATGATCGCAGTGTTTGGGGGCACCACCCAGATCTACAAAGACAAGACGGTGTGTCTGCCCATCATGGATAATTTCAGCAAGGACCTGTACTCCAGAATCGAGGCCAACTCGAGCAATATGACCCACCAGACGTTCACTTACCAGGACATGGCCAGGCTGTCGCACTCCGATGCAGTGTACGCTGTCACCGAGGGCAAGACCAACCTGGACGTCCAGCAGTACCGCTTCGTCAACCGTGCCTGCTACTTCCACGCCGTACCCTGGTTCCCCAAGTACATCTCCTACTTCATCCTGCTGCACACGGTGGCGCTGATGATCTGCAGCAACTTCTGGTTCCACTACCCCAAGACCAGCTCCAAGATGGAGCACCTCATCTTCATCCTGGAGAAGTGCTTCGAGTCGCCGTGGACCTCGGATGTGCTGTCGTTGGCGGTCACCGAGCAGCAGACCAGCAGCAGCACCAACGTGCGACTGCAGGAGAAGCGCAAGACTACGCCCGCCCCCTTCAAGCCTGTGTCGCCGGGCATCCGAGACTCCAGCAAGGGGGCAAACAACACCAACCCGGTCATCCAGCGGCAGAACGAGCTGCTGGACAAGAAGGACTGGGAGAGGGCCAAGGCGCTCTTCGAGAAGGTGAAGAAGTTCAAGCTGCATGTGGAGCAGGAGGACACCATCTACAGACTGTACGTGGGCCAGTTGCTGCTGAAGACTCTGCAGTGTTTCATTGTGCTGGGTTACTTCACCGTCTTTGTCCAGGTGGTGACCTTTGATATCCTCTGCCGGCCGGGCAGGGAGTCGGTGATTGGTTATGGGGTGTTTATTTGTACCTTCAGCATCGCCTTGTTGCTGAGGCGGTTGCTGCTGCTCTACCTCTGCCTGGTGGGCATCTATGTCATTCTCTGCATCCGCACCCTCATCTGGGTCCTCCGCACCCCCCTCAAGCAGTACTCCTTCGAGAAGCGGGAGAACCAGCTCAGCGACATCCCCAACGTCAAGAACGACTTTGCCTTCCTGCTGCACCTGATGGACCAGTACGACCCCCTCTACTGCAAGCACTTCTCCACCTTCCTGTCCGAGACCAGCGAGAGGAAACTCAAGCTGCTCAGCCTCAACAGCGACTGGACCCCGGAGAAGGTCCGCCAGCAACTCATCCAAGGCAGCAAGGACGAACTGGAGCTCCAACTCTTCATGCTGACTGGCATCCCCGAGTCTGTCTATGATGTGACTGAGATCCAGTCCATCAAGATGGAGCTGTGCAGGGGCATTAATATCAGCACCAAGGTCACCCAGCTTGTCCACCTGGAAGAACTGTCCATTGTCAACAGTGTTGTCACCATCAAACCGGCCGCTTTGTTCTTCCTGAGCAACCAGTTACACTCCCTCTCAGTCACCTTTTCCAACGAGGAAGAAGTCCCCTACTGGATCGGCAAGCTGACCAAACTGAGGGCCCTCTATCTAATCGGGAATGTCAACACCGACGACAAGAGGATGGAGCTGGAATTCCTCAAGGAGCTCCGCTACCTGCGGATCCTGCAGATCAACAGCAACCTGCTGAAGATCCCATTCAATGTGCTGTACGTGGCTCCTCACCTGGTGGAGCTCTCCATCCTCAACAACAAGCACAAGCTGGAGATGCTACACAATCTGGGCAGCATGCTCAACCTGGCCCGCCTGGACCTGCAGAACTGCGACCTGGAGACCATCCCACTAGGCATCTTCGGTCTCTCCAACCTGCAGGAACTCAACCTCCAGGGCAACGAGCTGTCCACCATTGACGACATCGAGAACCTGCAGCGTCTGCGCAAGTTGTCCTCCCTGAATCTCAGCTTCAACAAAATCAAGACCATCCCTGACTCCCTCAGTTTCATCAGCAACCTGGAGTACTTCAATGCGTCAAACAATCAGGTCGAGGTGCTGCCAAACAGCATGTTCACTGTGCAGAGGCTGCAACATCTGGACATGAGTTTCAACCACCTGGTGGCCATCCCCCCATCCATTAAATACCTCAAAAACCTTAAATATCTGGACTTGAGCTCCAACAAGTTGGAGACCTTGCCAGATGAGCTGTTCCAGTGTAAGAAGCTCAAAACTCTGAAGCTGAACAATAATCTACTCACGTCCCTCAGTAGCAAGATCCAGCAATGCTCCCAACTTGCAAGGCTGGAGCTCAGAGCTAACCCGCTGGATGAGCTGCCAGTGGAGATCACGCAGTGCAGCAAGTTGAAACAGAGTGGCCTGATCTTGGACGAATATTTGTTTGAGTCACTTCCCATGCAAATCAAAATAAGCATGAGTGCCAATCCTGAACCTCCAGCTGAGATCAGGTTAATAATGCCCAATAATATGTCACACCCTGACATGGAACACAATGTTTAGAATCAGGAACGTGATCAAACCAAAGATTCTTTAATGCCCCCCACCCAAAAAAAATAATATTTTGAACCAAATCAACAGCTAGGAATTCTGGAAATGTCTCAGAATGCAGACTGGACTAAGATTAAAGATTTTATTATGTGTGAGCAGAACATGCCCATCAGTGTGGCTGTGGCTGTTAAGTCTCAACTAATACAAAAAGTCAACGTTTTTTATTTTCTGTATATTAAACAGCACATGTGAAAGTATTATAACATATATTTACAAATCGGAATTCATTAATTTGCCATCGGTGAAAGTCTGAAATAAAATTATTTCTGGATCATTTTTGGTTATACAAGATTGTCACACTTGAACCAATTCAACAATCCTAATAAAATGAAAAATAAAACAAGTGCTTTCACTGGTTTTGGGCTATAATTTACATTTAACCGCATATTTTAGATTATTTAAATTAGCATTAAGCTGTTCAGATGCCAAGCACTATCCTCGTCCACTCCTCAATTACTTTGACAACTCTGCTTCTCTCCATGAGACCTTTCCATGCAAGCACAAGAGAGGTAACATCCATTCTTTCTCCTTTCCTCTGCACACCATAGAATCCCTACAGTGGAGAAGGAGGCCGTTCAGCCCATCAAATCTACACCATCCATAATCCCAACCAGGCCCTTTGACCATAACCCCACATATTTACCCTGCTAATCCCCTGACACTAGGATCAATTTAGCCAATCAACCTAATCCGCACATCTTTGGACTGTGGGAGGAAACTGGAGCACCTGGAGGAAATCCACAAAGACACAGGGAGAATGTGCAAACTCCACACAGTCAGTGACCCGAGGCTGGAATTGAACCCGGGTCCTTGGTGCTGTGAGGCAACAGTGTTAATCTCTGTGCCACCGCACCACCATCAAAAGCTCCAGACATACTTTCCAGGCAAAGCAGTAATTTACTTGACTTCTCTCCTATTTTGGGTGGCTTGGTGGCACAGTGGTTGGCACTGCTGCCTCACAGCGCCAGGGACCTAGGTTTGATTCCTGGCCTGGGTCACTGTTTGTGTGGAGTTTGCACGTTCTCTCTGTATCTGCATGGGTTTCCTCTGGGCGCTCCAGTTTACATCCACAGTCCAAAGATGTGCATGTTAGGTGGATTGACCATGCTAAATTGCCCCTTGGTGTCAGAGTGACCAGCTGTGGGGATGAGGCATGGATGAGATTGTGGTCAGTGAAGACTCAATGGGCCAAATAACTCCTTCTGCACCTCGGGATTCTATGATTCTATTTAAAATAATGTATTTGCTGTTTACAATATGGTCTCCTCTACATTGGAGAAGCCAAATGCAGATGGGGTGACTGCTTTGTGGAACATCTCTGTTGATGCATAAACATGACTCCAAGATTCTAGCTGCAACTCATTTTAATTCCCTGCTGTGCTGCTGCTCTGTCTTTGATTTGCTACAATATTCCACTGAAGATCAATGCAAGCTCAAAGAGCAGCACCTCCTCTTTTAACTGAGTACTTTACAACCTTCTAGAACTCACTGTTGGGTTCAACCATTTTAGATCATAACTCAACTTTCAGTTAACTTTTTGTTTCATTTTTCTTTGCTGAAATGGGTGAAAAGGGCACCTGGGTTAAATGAGTTTTAATGCAAACTGGGCAAGTGCCTAATTTTCCAGACAACAGAAACGGCAGAGAATGTTCTGTTAAGTATGGAGGCTGGTGAGCACATGAGAACCTTATCGTGGGTCTAGAAAGGGTGGTGAGAAATGCGTGAAATAGAATTTGATTTGATTTGATATATTATTGTCACATGTATAAATATACAGTGTGAAGTATTATTTCTTGCGCTATACAGACAAAACATACCGTTCATAGAGAAGGAAAGGAGAAAGTGCAGAATGTAGTGTTATAGAATGGACTTGTTGAGGGCATCGGCAACCCCGATGGGGGGAATTCCCAGTTTTTTCACCGTTCCTTTTTTACTTTCTTTGTGTTTGGACAGCAGCTGTTCAAGATCCTACCATTCACACCTCCTCGAGACACAGTGGGCTGAATTTTAATTTGGTTAAAGTCTGGAAAACCACAGGCCACAGCGTGTTGGAAACCATTACCTGACAAACAATTGCTGTCCAATTAAGGATGGCGGGGGTGAGCCAGTAGGCAGCCTGCTATAGTCAGTAAGGAATGTGGCGTTGCCCTCAAACCTAAATGTTAGAACTTTGATTCATCTCAATTATGGTTTATGGGGTTTACCTGTTTACAAAACTTCTCAGTTGTAAACCACACCAGGTTCTAGAGACGTAACCATACGGCAAGAGTGAACACTTTAAAAGGTGAATTCAGAAAGTTTATTAAATATTAAAAAGGTAACAAGTCAGAAAGCTAAAAACCAACATGTCAATGAACAGTAATTAACAGTAAGAGGGCATTAATATTGTTAACATTAACAATTGAACAGACCTCTTTCTCACCATCCTTCTCAGACCAGGACATGAAATAACGGCTTTGAAAATCTGGACAACGTGTAACACCAAAACCTGTCTATGAATATCTGCCTCTCTCCACCCCTGTTTTATATCTTAAAGGTGTTAAAAGCCCACCTTAATCAATTATTGGAAAATAATCAGTTGGCCTACAACTTGTCAATAATGAGAGTTTGCCAATTGATCTTTAGCTAATTATGCATGTTTTTAGTTTAAGACAATGTTTCCTCTCAAGCTATATCTTTTGAGTTAGCCTGAGCATTGATCAATAATTGGTTAACGTAGCTGTCTGTCGTTTAAAGTTGAGGCATCTTGAATTGGGGCCTATTAATTCCTTCCATCAAGTTTAATAAGTTATATTATCTTTTTTTCCTTGTCCATCTGTGGAGAGTGCATTTTATAATTCCCACAGCATTTTAAGAATTTGTCTTAATAATCAAGTGTTAACCATGTGTTTATAGTTATGTTGCAGCTGTCCTAACATATTCATTAATAAATTACTTCTTTTTGAATTTTCTCACAACTAAGGCAGTATATTTAATTAATCTGGCCCGTTTCCACAAATGCGGGTTTATTTTTTTAAATAAAAGCAAATTACTGCGGATGCTGGAATCTGAAACCAAAAGAGAAAATACTGGAAAATCTGAGCAGGTCCGGCAGCATCTGTAAGGAGAGAAAAGAGCTGACGTTTTGAGTCCAGGTGACCCTTTGTCAAAACCAAAAGGCATAAAAAGTGGGAGATATTTATACTGCAGGGGACTCAAAACATCTGTGGACAGCTATTAGCAGTCTTTTCCCCTGGTTTCTATGGCTGTGACTCATTCCCTTCCCCTGCAGTATAAATATCTCCCACTTTCTATGCCGGTTAGCTTTGACAAAGGGTCATCTGGACTCAAAACGTCTCCTCACAGATGCCGCCAGACCTGCTCAGATTTTCCAACATTTGTCTCTTATATTTTCTTTAAATGTCTTTTGTTAATTTAGCACAAAATGCTTAATAACGTATTAATTTAGACTGCAAACTGATAGTCACACCAAAACTATTGATTTCAGAACTACCAACATCAGATCAACCACAGCTGCAAGACCAGCATTGTGGATTGGAATGGGAATTCACAGGATGGGTTGTGGCTGTTTGCCATGGGCACCAGGGGAGTGGGGAGATTCTGGAGTTCTGAATCTTTGGTTTCTCAGCAAGAAGCTACCTCCTTTCATTGGCTGTGTTTTGGGACCTGCAAGCCAACTGGACAATTCCATTCAGCATGGGACAGGGGCCTTGCTAGGCCTATTAACTATCTCCAACCAAAAGAGAAAATGCTGGAAAATCTCAGCAGGTCTGGCAGCATCTGTAAGGAGAGAAAACAGCGGATGTTTCGAGTCCAGATGGCTCTTGTCAAAGGTAAAAGGCATAGAGACTATCTTTTATATTTAGAAATATTAACTATCTCAATTGACTACCTGCCACTTGCTGGTGGGTTCCTGGTCCAACCCAGCCTTCTTGAAAGTGGCTTGGGGGCAGGATGGTGTCTGCAAATTGGTGCGCCACTTTAAAGTTCTGGGCCAATCTGCCTCTAATCCAGCTCCCATTGGCCTTTTGAAAATTCTGCCATCCTTTACATGTCCATTAGCACTCACTTTGTCCTTGCACCATAAAATCTTTTGTCTTTTAATCTCTCTTGCCCTCCGTCCTATCTGAGATGTTCTCTTTTTTGTCTTACTCCCAACTTTCACCTGCACAAAACCTATTAATTTTCCAACTTTTCCCAATTCTGATGAACGATCATAAAATGCCAACTCCGTTTTTCTCTCCACAAACAGTGCCAAATCGGCTGAGTATTTCCAGCATTCTTTGTTTATAACTCAGATTTCCCAGAATCTGTTTTTGTATTGTATATGAGGCACTCCCTAATTTCAACAGTGCTATGGTTCACACGTTGGATATCAGTATCTGTTTCTCAGTAGTACATCAAATGAGACATGTATCCATTGCATCATTTAGAAACCCCTTTATGTCTGAAATTATTTAACACATCTGCTTTTTCAGTTGTACAAAAGTCATATTTCAAAATAAGCAATTACAAGCTTATTCTGTTAAAACAATAGCAGAGCTCCTAGGACCATAGAATCCAACAGTGCAGGAAGAGGCCATTTGGCCCATTGAGTCTGCACTAACCACAATCCCACCCTATTCCCATAGCCCCATGCATTTATCCTAGCTAGTCCCCCTGACACTAAGGAGCAATTTAGCATGGCCAATCCACCTAACCCACACATCTTTAGATTGTGGGAAGAAACTGGAGCACCCGGAGGCAGACACGAGGAAAATGTGAAAATTCCACACAGACAGTGATCCAAGACGGGAATTGAACCCAGGTCCCTGGCGCTGAGGCAGCAGTGCTAACCACTGTGCCACCATGCCACTCCTATGACATTGTTTCTAAGTTGTCTGAGTGCACACTCTGTTACCATGTGCGTCTGGCATATCTCTTTTAGACCACAGATTATCATTAATCAAATGCTTTCCACAGATAAGTGGTCTAAATAAGAAAGTCCAAAGGTCATATCTGCTTGCATGAGAGCAATTTTAACCACTTGTAAAATTTGGATCAAGAAAAATCCATCACAAAACATCTCTCCCACTCTCCCCCCTCCTTTCTCTTTTATGGTTTCTGGTACATTGGACACAATATTACATGTTGAATTGGGATATTTGCAACTGTGAAGGGCATGTGCAAAGCTCAAGACATTTATATATTCGAGGAATAGATGACAGTCCAGCTCTGGCATAGGCCATGCCTATCAGGTTTTGTGACTGAGTTTGACTGAATGTGGAGGAATTGGAATGTCGAAGACAATCAGAAGTTCAAAATTCAGCATCATCAATAGAAACATTCTAAATCTAACCATTTGTTAAGAACTCCATCAATATTTCTTAGGTGGTCAGTCAAGTTATAAAACAGTTTGAACATGTGCTATTCAGTCTGCAATTCTAAATGATCTTACATTATCTTTGAATTGTAAAATACAAATTCTGGTGTTTACTCGTAAAGCTATCTATTTACATTTAGTCCAGTCCAAACTCCTGTCTCGAGTAAGTAGAAATAATTGTTGCCAAACTAATTAACCTCTCTTTATTAATCAGCCTCTGCCTTTGAAGAATATTTTAATTCTGTATTCATGATTTAGTATTTTTATATGTAGCTGGTAAATAAGTTGTACAGCTTGTGTGTGAGCAGTCACTGTGGGTTGGTTACCTTTACACATTTTTGCCTGTTTCTATTCATGTTATCACAGCTGTCTCTGTCTTGTTCTCACCGCAACATCCTCTTGATACTTTCTGGCAAGAATTATGGGGCAGGATTTTCTGCTGGGATTCGGATCCCGTCATCAGAACCATTCCACATCCTGACCCCGCTCCTTTTGATTTGATTTGGTTTATTATTGTTACATGAATTGGGATACAGTGAAAAGTATTGTCTCTTGTGGGCTACACAGACAAAACATACAATTCATAGAGTACATGGAGAGAAGGAAAGGAAAGGGTACAGGGTATAGTGTTACAGTCATAACTAGGGTGTAGAGAAAAATCAGCTTAATATAAGGTAGGTCCATTCAAAGGTTTGATGACATCAGGGAAGAAACTGTTCTTGAGTTAGTTGGTATATCTTTTTCCCAATGGAAGAAGCTAGGAGAGAGTGTGTCCACGGTCCTTGATTATGCTGATTGCTTTTCTGAGGCAGCAGGAAGTGTAGACACAGCCAATGCATGAGACACTGGTTCACATGATGGACTGGGCTTTATTCACAACCCTTTGTAGTTTCTTGTGGTCTTGGACAGAGCAGAAACCATACCAAGCTGTGATACAACCAGAGAGAATGCTTTCCATGGCGCATCTGTAAAGATTGGTGAGAGTTGTAGTGGACATGCCAAATTTCCTTAGCCTCCTAAAGAATCAGGAATTGGCTAGCTGACTGGATCAGGAATTGGCTAGCTGATAGAAGACAGATGGTGGTGGTTGATGGGAAATATTCAACCTGGAGTTCAGTTACTAGTGGTGTACGTCAGAGGATCAGTCGGTTCGGCTGGGCTTTGGTTTGGTGACAGGCTGAGCGGCTGGGGCGATGCCTTTGAGACTAGACATCAAACGGAAACTGACCGCTCGGTCTTACTGAGTGAAAAGTGTTATGTAGGGGGGAGTTATATGATAAAGGGTAAGCCCATAAGGAGTATAGAATCGCAGCGAGACCTGGGGGTGCAAGTGCACAAGTCTTTGAGGGTGGCAGTACAAGTGGAGAAGGTTGTGAAGAAAGTCTATGGTATGTTAGTCTTTATAGGAAGGGGTATAGAATATAAGAGCTGGAAAGTCGGTCCGCCTTGTTGTCCAATGAGGGGCATACACGCGATGGGTCGTACTGGGGCTGCTCTTGATTGTTCGAGATTGGCCTAGTGCTTCATGTCGTTAGTGTGTGCTTAAACTGGACCAGATGCTGGGCAAGACGACAGCTCAGTGACTATCAGTGTTTGCTGTGCAGACACATGGATTTGAGCCGGTGTCTGTGGGACTTTACGCATTCTCCCCGTGCTTGTGTGGGTTTTCTCCGGGTGCTCTGGTTTCCTCCCACACCCCAAAGATGTGCCATTAGGCTGATTGGCAGTAATAAATTGTCCCTAAATTAGTTTCCCTCAATGTGGATGGCCGTAAAACAATAGATAAGGGTCATGGGCGGAGGGGGGGGACTGGTAGTGTTAAAATGGCGGCGCGGGCTCGTTGGGCCAAAGGGCCTGTTTCCCGGGCTGTTTTTGTTCTTTGTTCTTTGTACCGCAGGGATCTGTTTTGGGGCCACTGCTGTTTGTCATTTTTATAAGTGACCTAGATGAGGGTGTAGAAGGATAGGTTAGTAAATTTGTGGATGACACTAAAGTCGGAGGAGTTGTAGACAGTGAGGACAGATGTTACAGTTTGCAGAGGGACGTGGATAAGCTGCAAAGCTGGGCTGAGAGGTGGCAAATGGAGTTTAATGTGGAGAAGTGTGAGGTGATTCACTTTGGAAGGAGTAACAGGATTACAGAGTATTGGGCTAATGGAAGGACTCTTGGTAGTGTCAATGAGCAGAGAGATCTCAGTGTACATGTGCATAGATCCCTGAAAGTGGGCACCCAGGTTGATAAGGTTGTTAAGAAGGCATACGGTGTGTTAGCTTTTATTGGTAGAGGGATTGAATTTCGGAGCCGTGAGATCATGTTGCAGCTGTACAAAACTCTGGTGCGGCTGCACTTAGAGTACTGTGTACAGTTCTGGTCGCCGCACTATAAGAAGGATGTGGAAGCATTGGAAAGGGTGCAGAGGAGGTTTACCGGGATGTTACTTGGTATGGTGGGAAGGTCTTTTGAGGAAAGGCTGAGGGACTCGAGGTTGTTTTCGTTAGGAAGAAAAAGGTTAAGAGATGACCTAATTGAGGCATACAAGATGATCAGATGATTAGATAGGGTGGACAGTGAGAGTCTTTTTGCTCAGATGGTGATGGCTAACACGAGACGACATAGCTTTAAAATGAGGGTTGATAAACATAGGATGGATGTCAGAGGCAGGTTCTTTACTCAGAGGGTAGTAAGGGCGTGGAATGTCCTGCCTGCAGCAGTTGTGGACTCGCCAACTTTAAGGGCATTCAAATGGTCATTGGATAGGCATGTGGATAATATTGGAATAGTTTAGGTTAGAGGGTCATTAGATTGGTTCCACTGGTCAGTGCAACATCGAGGGCCGAAAGGCCTGTACTGTGCTGTAATGTTCTATGTTATATGTACCTGAGAAAGTAGAGGTGTTGGTAGGCTTTCTTAACTAAACCTTCAGCATGGGGAGACCAGGATAGGTTGTTGGCAATCTGGACACTTAGAAACGTGAAGCTCTCGACCATTTTAATGTCATCATTGTTGATGTAGGCAGGCACGTGTCCTGAAGTCAATGACTATCTCCTTCATTTTACTGACATTGAGGGAGAGGTTATTGTTGTCGCACCAAGGGGAGAAGCAGTCATGAGTTGTGATTTGCCTGGGGGAATGGTCCTAATTGGCTGGAAAATATTTTGAGGTCAATTAGTTGCAGCAGTGGTGGGATGCTGGAAGTGTGGACCTGATTGAAAGAGAGACATCAGGCATTATTGTGGCAACCATCCTGCACTGCAATGGAAGACAGGAGCAGGAGAGGCAGAGGCCAGGAACGTATGACAGGGTAGCTGGCTTTCAAGTAATGCTGGAGGCTATGTGGTGAGGGCAAGTGGTCTACTTGCCAGAGAGTGGCAGACAAGGTTCACCAACCAAGCCCAACAGGTCTGGCTGGAAGTGGCAAAGCGAGTGAGCAGCTACAGTAATTTGATTTGATTTGATTTATTATGGTCACGTATTAAAATACAGTGAAAAGTGTTGTTTCTTGCGCGCTCTGCAGACAAAACATACCATACATAGAGAAGGAAACAAGGGAGTGCAGAATGCAGTGTTACAGTCATAGCTAGGGTGTAGAGAAAGATCAACTTAATATGAGGTAGGTCCATTCAAAAGTCTGACGGCAGCAGGGAAGAAGCTGTTCTTGAGTCGGTTGGTACGTGACCTCAGACTTATGTATCTTTTTCCTGAAAGAAGAAGGTGGAAGAGAGAATGTCCAGAGTGCTTGGTGTCCTTAATTATGCTGGCTGCTTTGCCAGCGGGAAGTGTAGACAGAGTCAATGGATGGGAAGCTGGTTTGCGTGATAGATTGGGCAACATTCACAATCTTTTGTAGTTCCTCGTGGTCTTGGGCAAAGCAGGAGCCATATCAAGCTGTGATACAATCAGAAAGAATGCTTTCTATGGTGCATCTGTAAAAGTTGGTGAGAGTCATAGCTGACCTGCCAAATTTTCTTAGTCTTCTGAGAAAGTAGAGGCGTTGGTGGGGCTTTCTTAACTATAGTGTCGCATGGGAGGGACCAGGACAGTTTGTTGGTGATCTGGACACCTAAAAACTTGAAGCTCTTGACCCTTTCTACTTCAGCCCCATTGATTTAGAAGGGGCATGTTCTCCTTTACACTTCCTGAAATCGATGACAATTTTCTTCGTTTTGTTGACATTGAGGGAGAGATTATTGTTGCCACACCAATTTACCAGATTCACTATCTCATTCCAGTACTCTGTCTTGTCATTGTTTGAGATCCAACCCATTACAGGTGGCACATTTATGATGACATAATTATGATGACTAAATCTTAAAGCTAACCATTAGAACCACAGAATCCCTACAGTGCAGAAGGAGCTCTTTCGGCCCATCAAGTCTGCACCGAGCATAATCCCACCCATGTCCTATTCCCATAACCCCCACATTTACTCTGTGAATACCCCTGACACTAGTGTCAATTTGGCATGGCCAATCAACTTAACCCGAACATCATTGGACTATGGGAGGAAACCAGAGCACCCTGAGTAAACCCACGCAAACACAGGGAAAATGTGCAAACTCCACACAGACAATGACCCAAGGCCAGAATTGAACCCAAGTCTCTGGTGCTGTGAGGCAGCAGTGCTAACCACTGAAGATAAATGAGTAGAATACTGATTTATTTCAGTTCCTCCCTCTCATGAAACTGTGTTCCCCAACATTTCTGGTATATCCTTTGTGTCCTGCTTTGTAAAGACAGAATCAAAGTATGCATTTAGTTGGTCAGCCATTTTTTTGTTCCCCATTATAAATTGCCCTGTTTCTGACTGTAAGGGACCTACACTTGTCTTCACCAATCTTTTCCTCATCACATATCTACAGGAGCTCTTGCAGTCAGTTTCCATGTTCCCTGCAAGCCACGTTTGGAACAGTTATGCTGGAGATGCAGCTTGTTCTAGAGCACAAGTATTCAATGCTACTGCTGTCAACTTGCTGTCCCCTAAAGCCTATGCTGTATCCGGCATCTTCAGCCATTTGTTGGTGTGTGGAGTGAACGAAATTGGCTGAGGTTTGGCAGCAGTGATGTTGGGGATCTCTGCAGGAGGCTGAGATTGATCATCCACTCAGTATTTTTTTGCTGAAGATGATTGCAAATGCTTCAGCTTGATCTTTTGCAATGATGTGCTAGCCTCCTCCATCATTCAGAATGGGAAGGTTTGTGTCTCCTCCTCCTCCAGTTTGTTGTTTAATTGTTCACCACCATTCACGTCTAGACGTGATAAGACTGCAGAACTTTAATCTAACCTGTTGGTTGTGGGTCACTCTGTCTATAAAATGCTGCTTTCACTAATAAGCGTGTTGTAATCCTATGTTGTAGTTTTGCTGATCTAATTTTTAGTTATGCATGATACTACTCCGCACAGATGCTCCTACACTCCTCATTGAACCAGGGTTCGGCCCCTGGCTTGATAGTGATGGTGAAGTGGAAGACATGCCAAGTCATGAGATAAGGGATTCTGTTTCAGGAAGCAGCACGTTCTAGATGCCAAGATTTGAATTGCTACGTCTTTCCCGAATCTATTCCATACAATGCACTGGAGAGTGTCTTTAGTGTGAGGATGGATTTTACTCCCAGATGCCTGCATCATAGTCATTTCCATCACTAGCAGATGCATGTGTTACAGGTAGATTGGTGAGAATCATAGGTTCATAGACTCCCTACAGTGCAGAAAGAGAACATTTAGCCCATCAAGCCTGCACCAGCAACAATCCCACCCAAGCTCTATCCCCATACCCCCCAAGTATCTACTCTGCTAATCCCCCAACACAGTCTTTGGACTGTGGGAGGAAACCGAAGCACCCAGAGAAAAACCACAGAAACACGGGGAGAATGTGCAAACTCCACACAGTCACCTGGGGCCGGAATTGAACTTGGTTCCCTGGCGCTGTGAGGCAGCAGTGCTAACCAGTGTGTCACTGTGCTGCCTGCAGTCAAGTAGATTTTCTTTCTTGTTGGTTCACCCAGAGGTCCTGCAGAGGTCCAATCTGGGAAATACATAATTCAAGACTCAGCTAGTTATGGTGTTACCCAGTCACTCTTGGTGATTGACACTGAAATTCCTCCGAGAATATATTCTGTGTTCTTGCTTTTTCCATGAATGACATGGAGGCACAGTGGTTAGCACTGCTGCCTCACAGCACCAGGGACCTGGGTTCAATTTCAGCCTTGGGTCACTGTCTGTGTGCAGCTTGCACACTCTCCGCGTGTCTGCATGGGTTTCCTCTGGGTGCTCTGGTTTCTTACTGCAGTCCAAAGATGTGCGGGTTAGGTGGATTGGCCATGCTAAGATTCCCCTTGATGTCCCAAGATGTATAGATTAGATGGATTAGCCATGATAAAGGTGTAGGGTTTTGGGAATAGGGCAGGGGAGAGGGCCTGGGTAAAATAGTCTGTAGGAGAGTTGGCGCAGACTCAATGGGCTGTAGGAATTCTAACACGGAAGAGTATTGGTTCATCAGCTGAATGAGGGCAATGGGTGGCCATCAGCCGGATATTTCCCTGTCCTTGTTTGAACTGATGTCCTGAGAACTCAGAAAGTTTGGAGTCGTTGTTGATGTGTCCTCCTGACAGTATATCACTGTGGTGCCTCTGGTGGGTATAATGTTGGACGAGTCTGGCACATTGACTGTAAGATGTGATTCAATGAGTATCAGGATATTGGTTGAATTGGATTTCTTCTGCTTTTTGTGGACAGGGCATAGTTGTACAATTCACATTATCAGACAAATGCCAACTCTTTTGGACAGCTGTCCAAATTTTGGTACAAGTTCACAGATAGTACTGAGGCAGATATTCAAAGATCAACTGGACTGTGTGTGAATTTGTCTTTAAGTCCCCTACACTGGAAAGTCTGTCCTGCTTTACTCTTATTAAACCTTTCTGCAGCAAACCTTCAGTGGCTTGCTAGGCAACTTCAGGGGCAGTCAACCACACAGCTGTGGATCACACATAGATTAGACTTAATTTTGATTTGATTAAAATTGATTAGATTTATTATTGTCACATGTATTGCGATACAATGAAAAGTATTGTTTCTTGCACGCTATACAGACAAAGCATACCATTCATAGAAAAGGAAAGAGAGAGTGCAGAATGTAATGTTATAGTCATAGGTAGAGTGTAGAGAAAGATTAACTTAATATGAAGTATGTCCATTCAAAAGTCTGATGCCAGCAGGGAAGAAGCTGTTCTTGAGTCAGTTGGTATGTGACCTCAGAGTTTTGTATCTTTTTCCCAATGGAAGAAGGTGGAAGAGAGAATGTCCGGGGTGCATGGGTTATAATTATGATCATGTTGGTTGCTTTTCCGAGGCAGTGGGAAATGTAAACAGAAACAATGGGTGGGAGGCTGGTTTGTGTGAAAGACTGGACTTCATTCACAACCCTTTGTAGCTTTTTTGCGGTCTTGGACAGAGCAGGAGCCATACCAAGCTCTGAAACAATCAGAAAGGATGCTTTCTATGATGCATCTGTGAAAGTTGGTGAGAGTTGTAGCGCACGTGCCAAATTTCCTTAGCCTCCTGAGAAAGTAGAGGCGTTGGTGGGCTTTCTTAACTATGGGAGATTTACTTCCCTGTGGAAGATTAGTGATGATGTGGAGATGCCAGCGTTGGACTGGGGGGAAGCACAGATGTGATTAGTGATCCAGAGCAGTTTTTATGAAATTCTAATAATTTCATGGTCATCATTATTCCTGAGTCTAATTTTGT
Source organism: Carcharhinus amblyrhynchos (assembly GCF_965287045.1). NCBI lineage: Eukaryota > Metazoa > Chordata > Chondrichthyes > Carcharhiniformes > Carcharhinidae > Carcharhinus > Carcharhinus amblyrhynchos. Next base: position 12,213,617 of record NC_137348.1, read on the forward strand.
TAGTTTCACATTTATTAATTCATTTAACTTAGAATCCTGAGCTGTCAGGTTGGTGGGATTTGAATTTATACCTCTGGTTTACTAGCCCAGTCACATCTTCACAATGCAACCCTTCCTCTAAGTGTCTATAAAATGTAGGTTTCAAATGTCACTTTAAATCTTTGCATTTATTTCAGGTATGTTTTCGATCACTGATGTTTCAGTTTTGGAGGACAATAAGCAACCTGCCTTCAAGGTCTTCAAGCCTTGGTGGGACATTTTCATGGATTATCTGAGCATTATCATGTTGTTGTTGGCTATCTTTGGCTGCAGCATACAGCTTTACTTGGATGAGACTTTCTGTTTGCCACATCCCAATGAAGATGAGAAGGCATCCGATGAGATAGGTTCAGCCTTGCGGAAAACTTCAAGAATGTTGGATGGAAATGCCAATCCGGAAGAATATGCAGATCCAAATGCACAGCCTTCTGTCCGCCAAGGGAGGGTTACAAAGTTATATATTTGGCAGTACTGGTATATCAATCAAATGTGTTATAGTCAAATTCCATGGTTTACCAGGTTTTTCTCTTATCTAATTCTATTCCACACAGTGGTACTGATCATCTGCAGTAATTTCTGTTTCACATATCCGAAAACAAGCTCCAAATTGCAACAATTCCTTGACATCCTTCAAAAGTGTTTTCAGTCACCTTGGACATCCAAAGCACTATCAACAGCAGTGTGTGTAGATCCCAGTGAACGGGAAGAAACCTTGGCATCGGAGAAGGCTTCTGACAATGAGGGCGACAAGGTCAGCATTAAAGGAGATACATCACAGGTGAAACTTGCCTCTCGCATTCACTCAAACGTGACAGTGTCTGGCTCAACTATGGACAAAAAGGATGCAGAACAGGCCAAAGCTTTGTTTGAGAAAGTAAGGAGATTCAGACTCCATGTTGAAGAGAGAGATACTATCTACAAATTATATATTGGCCAAACATTGTTCAAAACAATACACTGCTTAATTATTATTGGTTACTTTCCAGCCTATATCTCTGTTGTTAACTTTAATAATTTATGTGAACCTAATGCACTAAAATTGGTTTTTTACAATACTTTTGAGTGTACTTATAGCACTGCTCGCATTGTTGGAAAAATGGCCCTGCTATATTTGGGTTTAGTGATTATCTATACAATACTCTGCATCCACACAATATGTTGGGTCGTCAGGAAACCTCTCAAAATATATTCCTTTGAGAAACGAGGTGAGAGCCAGTTCACTGATATCCCTGAGGTGACAAATGACTTTGCCTTCTTGTTGCATTTGATTGATCAGTATGACACCCTGTATTGCAAACGTCTTACCGTCTTCCTCTCAGAGGTAAGTGAGAACAAATTAAAATTATTAAGTTTAAATAATGATTGGACTGTGGAGAAGGTGAAGCAACATTTGAAAAAGACTAAGAAGGATCAGTATGAGTTGTATCTCTTCATGCTATTAGGGATTCCTGAATCTGTCTATGAAGTTAGTGACCTGCAGGTCTTAAGGCTGGAGCTTTGTAGTAATGTTAAAATATCCAACAAAATAACCCAACTGGAGCACTTGGAAGAAATCTGGCTCTCGCATTGTGTAACTGAAGTTAGCCCATCAGCTCTGATGTGGTTGAGGAATCAGCTGAAGAAAGTGGGAGTTAAATTTGTGAGTCGTGATGAAATCCCGGATTGGATCTACAAACTGATCCAGCTCAAGGAGCTATATCTCACTGGAAAGCTGGCCTTTGAGAAAAAAGGTTTGGAACTGGAACCCATGAAGGGTCTCCGCTCTCTGAGGGTCCTTTACCTCAAAACAAGTCTCTCTAAGATACCCTCGACTCTCCTCGACATTGCATTCCACCTACTCAAGCTTTGCATTCACAATGATAAGACCAAGCTCTCGGGCCTGAGTATCTTAAAGAAAATGGTAAATCTGACTCAAATTGAACTTCACAACTGTGAATTGGATAAAATCCCGCCAGCCACTTACGCCTTATCCAAACTTCAAGTCTTGGACCTTAAAGGCAACAATCTTACTAAGATTGAAGATATTATCAACTTGCAATTCCTGCAGAAGTTAAACTGTTTGAAGTTCTGGTTTAACATGATCAAGACCATCCCTTCAACTATCAATTTAATCAAGAAGCTTGAGTATCTTTACTTGTCAAACAACCTGATTGAGGTATTACCAAAAGTCCTTTTCACTATTGATAAGCTGCATTACTTGGATATACACCACAACAACATTTCTGTAATTCCCACAGACATCGGGAATTTGAAAAATTTGTACTATTTGGATTTAAGTTACAATAAAATAGAAACGCTGCCAGAACAGCTTTTCAAATGTAACAAACTCATGACGCTCAAGCTAAACAACAACCTGATCTCGTCCATCAGCGGAAAGGTCTCCAAGCTCAGCCAATTATCCCTGCTGGAACTCCAAGGAAACAACCTGGAGAAACTCCCTGTGGAAATAGGGCAATGCCCTATGCTGAAGCTTAGTGGACTTCTCATAGAACTGTATGTTATTGAGTCACTTCCTTTAGAAGTAAGGGAAAGGATGGGTGGCAATTAGATCGAAAAGCGTCAGATGTCAACAGCTTAGTTCCAAAGATGTCGATGTCTGGTGAAAATGACTCTAGGTGTAAGGAAGAAAGCACCCGATTGGAACTAAATGAATCAAATTACCTAGATAGATTTTGAATAAAGCTTCTCATATGACATCACATTCTTACATTTTAATGGCTATACTTTGTTAGTTAAGCCTTCATTTCACTGAGATTTATGCTGGCTCAAATGTAGCACCAACATTACCTGCCATTTGTTCATAGAATCCCTACAGTCGAGAAGGAAATCATTTGGCCCATCGTGTCTGCACTGATCACAATCCCACCCAGACCCTATTCCCATAGTCCCTCATATTTACCCTGCTAACCATTCTGACACTAGAGTTAATTTAGCAAGACCAATCAATCTGACCCACATGTCTTTGGACTGTGGGAGGAAACTGGAGCACCCGGAGGAAACCCACACAGACACGGGGAGAATGAGCAAACTCCACACAGACAGTGACCCAAGGCCAGAATTGAACCCAGGTCCCTGATGCTGTGAGGCAGCAGTGCTAACCACTGTGCAATCGTGTCATCGCCCCCTTCTCACTCCTCCCCAGAGTTCTTGTAAACCCAAGTCAAGCTTTCATCCAGCTGCTACGGTTTTTTGGTATTGGTTATTTCATAATTAGCAGAGTTGTAAGTGTAACTGAAAAATTGCCAGGAAGCAGCCACTGCTGACCTTGAGGTAGAAGGAAGATCGTTAGTGAAGCCAACAGCCCCAACTTTGTCCCCGTGCACGCTTTCCAAATTGTCAAGACATAACCAATCAGGTTATAGAAAGCCTGGTTGACATTCTCTTGTCTGGCTCAGAGCTGCAACTCTCTGCCAACTGGAGGTCAGCATAAAGCAACAACCAAGCATCATATGTTGTTGATTTGCTCTCATTTCCTGCTTACAATCTGCCACCAAGACTAACAATTTAAAGCCTGGCCCTTAATTAATATTTATGCGATGGAAGAAATGTTGGAAACATTTATGTTTTTGGATTTCATTGATCCACACACAGACTAACCGCACATATGTTCACACAGAAAGTGGCTAACATTATTTAGAAGGAACACTAATCGTCACAAATAAGGTGAAAACAATGGATGACAGGATACATTCTTATTGCAAGTAGACTGAGAATGACTTCATTTTTGGAGCTGCTCCTCTACAATCCAATATTAAAACATAGTGGAAGTTGTTGCCAAAACTGCATTGTGGCAACTGTAGAAGACAACTGCATACATGACAGTCACATTTATATGAGTTAAAAAGATTTTCCATTTGACTCATAGAATCCCTACAGTACAGCAGATAGAATCCCAACAGTAAAGAAGGAGGCCATTTGCCCATCGAGTCTGTACCAACAGGCCCTATTCCTGTCACTCCGACATATTTACCCTGCTAATCCCCCTGACATTGGCTATGCTAAATTGACCCTAATCAACCTAACCCACACATCTTTGGACTGTGGGAGCAAACTGGAGCACCTGGATGAAACCCACGCAGGCACGGGGAGAAAGTACAACCTCCACACAGACCCGAGGCTGGAATTGAACCCCGGTCCCTGATGCTGTGAGGCTGCAGTGCTAACTACTGATTTCCAGGAATGTTCAGAATTTTGTTTACATTTCTATCTTTACATGGCTAACTTGTTGCTTTACCTTTAAGTTTTGAATATCAATCGCGGGTCTACAAGAATGATATGGGGATCTGGTGGGCTGGGAGGGGGGTTGATAATTAGGGACTAAGTTACTTCAATAATAAGAGAGGACATAACGAGAGGGAAGCAGGCAGCGAAAACATTTTGGACAGAATAGAACAGGATTTAAAATTATAGTGGGAGCTGTGTCTAAGCCTCTTGTAGTAACTACGATGTGGCAGTATGCACAAATGCAGAGATGAGATAAGCATGTATCAGAATTTAGTAATTTTAATGGGAGATTTTAACTAATTGGACTAAACAGAAAGGTGGCAAATTTCTTGACTGTTTCAAGATTGTTTTCTGCAACATAAGCTGGAGTTCTCCCATCCCGCCTTCCATGGGAATTGTAGCAAGCGGCGGCCTTATAAAGGTCCATTGACCTTGGGCAGAATTCTCCGGTTTTGAGGCAAGCGTGGATGGAGAATCCCGTATATATCCTAAAGAAGCAGGCCTTAGTGCATTTAGTAATGAATAGTGAGCCACATTGAGTAAACAACCTTAGCAGTGTGTGAATGTTTATCTAATAGTAATCATAATTTGATCAAGTTCGATGTTGCATTTGAAAGGGAGAAATGTGAAGCAGCTTCTAAAGTTCCAGATTATGTAAACTTGACTTTGATGCAATGAGACTTTGTGCACAGAACACTGGGCCCATCTGTTAATGGTTCAGTTGGCAGAAGATCAGAGGAAGGTGTTCAAAAAAACACAATTTAACGCAATACAGAACAATTTTATACCCCTCAGGGACAAGAGTGCTACTTTTCCCCACGAAGAAGCAGTCGCACTTGACAAGAGGTGAGAGGCAACGTAAAAAAAACACACAAAATATACCAGGATGCAAAAAAAAGCACAGATCCCAGCCACGGGGGGAGATACAAATTACAACAAAACAGAGAATAAGTGCTGCAAAAAGGAATGCGAAAAGGAACTCATCAAAATCAAAACATTCTTTTTAGTGATTTCAATAGGGAAACAGGCATGGTCAGGAACAATATGGGCTGTTAAGTGATATGGGAAAAAAAATTAAGTCCAAAGATGTGCAGGTTAGATGGATTGGCCATGCTAAATTGTCCGTTAGCATCCAAAATTGTGTAGGTTAGGTGGATTAGTGTGGGAAATGTGCAGGGCTACGGAGATAGGCAGGAGGGGTGGTGGATCTGGGTAAGATGTTGTTTTGGAGAGTTGATCGATCGGCCGAACGGTCTCCTTCTGCACTGTAGTATTCTATGGTTCTAAATAATGGACAGATTGAATAATTACTTTGCAACAGTGTTTAAAGCACAGCACAACAATTCTATGCCAAACATGCCAAGGGAATTTACATTGAATCAGGGACAGGAATTCACCGAAATGAACATGAATAAATAAGAATAGTAACAAAGGTGGCAAACTCATAGGACCAGCTAGTTTCCATTCCTGGATTTTGGAGGATATAGCTGAGAACACTGCAGGTACCCTCACTGGGATTTTGCAAATTTCTCTTGATTTAGGAATTTTTCCTTTAGATTGGGATATTATGGCCAGAATTTTACCGCTTTGCCTGTCCCGGAATCGGGGTGGGCAAAGCTCACGGAATGGCATTCTCCATTGGCCTCGGGCTAGTTAAGTAGCAGTATCACTGTTACTTAAGAAAGACAAGGGAGGGAATCTGAGGAATTATAGACTAGTTAGCCTCACATCTGTAGCCCAGAAATCACTAAAATGGAGTGTCTGAATGCCTTGAAAATATTCCACTGATTAGGCAAAGCCAGTCTAGATTTATAAGGGATATATCAAACGTGACAAAAGCTGTTTGAATTTTTTGAAGAGATTAGATTATATGAACGTCAATGCACTTTATTTACATGGACTTTTAAAAGGCATTTGTTAAAGTCCCTTATAAGATATTGTTCTGCTGAAAGGTCATCACCTGAACATTTAACTCTGTTTTCCTCTCCCCAGTGGTGCTGCCAGACCTGCTGAGTATTTCCAGAATTTTCAGTTTTTATTGTCTCTTATCAGAGGCTGTTGGCTAAAGTTGGAGTTCATGGAATAGATGACAAAGTATTGACGTGATTAGGGAATTGGCAGGAGACAGAGAATGGACAGGATGTGATGTCCCACACGGATTTGTGGCTTGGACTATTCGCAGTATTTATGAATAATTTAGGTAATGGGTAAAGTGCCAGATATCCAAATTTGCCAATGACATAAAGATAGATATCATTGTAAATAGTGTCAAGGGAAGCATAAAATTTCAGAGATATTCAAAGGTTACGTGTGAGTAAATCGGTGACAAATGGACTCCAATGAAGGCAAGCGTGAGGTCATCTATTTCAGAATTAGAAAGAATAGAACAGTGTGCTTTCTAATGTTGAAATGCTGGAAGCTGTGGCAGCTCAAAGAGACTTCGGGAATTGTATACATAAATCATTAAAATATCACAAACAGATACAGAAAATAAACAATAAGGTTACTGGAACACTGGGCTTTATATCTAGAGGACTACAATACAAGAAATGGGAAGTTAGGTTCCAGACATGCTTGCCGGAATTCTACTGCCTTGGCTGCCACGGATTTGGAGCGGAGGAGGGGTGAACAACGGAAATGTCTGTTAACCTCAGTGGGAATTTTCAGTCTCGCTTGAGCCATCGAATCCCACCCGTTGAACCTCAATGAGATTACACCAGGGATACTGGGTTTAGTCTGGAAGCTGCACATTAACAGGAATATATTTTGCTTTGAAGGGAGTGTAGTGTCGATTTACCAGAATGACACCTGGCACCAAGAGTTAATTTATGAAGAGAGAAAATGGGATTAGAATAGATAGATGCTTGATTGCTGGCGCAAATGTGATGGGCCGAATGGCCTCTTTTTTGTACTGTAAAACCCAATGGCCAGAATTTTCTGGCCATTCTTGTCGGCAGGATCTTCTACTCCCATTGACAGTGAACCCCCACCACAGGATTCCTGGCAGCAGGGGGTGCATCGAATGGGAAACCCAACTGATAGCTGCAGGATCCTGCTGCTGACCAATGATGGGTTTTCTCCAACACCATGAAACATGCTTCAGGGGCTGCGGAAAATCCCACCCTATGACTCAGTGAGATTGCACAACTATTGTTGCATTCCTTGGAATTTAGACAGTCAATGGATATTAAGGTGAGCTGATAGGAAAGACAGGGAAAACTATTTTAGGCGGCAAGGGGGCACAGTAGTTAGCACTGCTGCCTCACAGTACCAGGGACCTGGGTTTAATTGTGGGCTGGGGTGACAGTATGAAGTTTGCATGTTCCCCCCCCCGTGTCTATGTGGGTTTTCTCCAGGTGCTCTGGTTTCCCCCCAGACTCCAAAGATGAGGAGATTAGGTGGATTGGCCATGTTAAACTGCCCCTTAGTGTCCAAAGATGGGGAGGTTAGGTGGATTGATCATGGTAAATGTGGGGCTATGGGGTAAGGGAGAGGGGAGGACCTTGGTGGGATGTTCTTTCACAGAGTCAGTGCAGAAAGAAGCCATTCGGCCCATCGAGTCTGCACTGTAGCAATTCCATTATTCTATTTCCTTTGCTTAGGGGGTTGAGGTTACCCTAGAAGATAAAGCCAGATCTTCAGGAATGAAGTTAGGAGACACTTCTACAATTTCCACCCCTCCTGCCTTATTGCATAGAAATTTGGGACCCTCTTTTGCAAGCTGCATTTAATTGCCAGGTCGATTCTGAACTTTAAATTTGATGTTGACAGATATTTGTAAACCAAAGGGGCAAAAAAGTAGGTTCACGGGGGTTAAATTGCCTCCTCCCGTGTTCCTGAGAAGGTCATGTTTTAATTGAAGTTTGGGAATGCCCCTGTGCTTTTTCCTTGGACAGTTCCTTGGACGGTTGACGATGGGAGAGCCGTTGATGTCATCTATATGGATTTCAGTAAGGCGTTTGACAAAGTCCCTCACGGTAGGCTGGTAGAAAAGGTTAAGGCGCATGGGATACGAGGCCAGGTAGCTAGGTGGATTGAGAACTGGCTGGGAAATAGGAGACAGAGGGTAGTTGTGGAGGGGACCTTGTCGGGCTGGAGGCCAGTGACCAGTGGTGTGCCGCAGGGCTCAGTACTGGGACCTCTCCTCTTTGTAGTCTACATAAATGACTTGGAAGAGGGCGTAGGTGGTGTGATCAGCAAGTTTGCTGATGACACCAAGATGGCAGGGTTGGCGGGTACGGAACTGGATTGTCAGGTGATACAACAGGATATAGATAGGTTGGTGCAGTGGGCAGATAGGTGGCAGATGGCATTTAATCCTGACAAATGCGAGGTGATGCATTTTGGACGGAATAATGCAGAGAGGAGCTATGTGATAAAAGGTAGGCCGATTAGGAGTATAGACATACAGAGGGACCTGGGAGTGCAGGTTCACAAATCCATGAAGGTTGCATCACGTGGAGAAGGTTGTTAGGAAGGCTTATGGGATGTTAGCCTTTATAGGAAGGGGTATAGAGTATAAAAGCTGCCGTCTAATGCTTCAGTTGTACAGAACGTTGGTTAGACCGCATTTGGAGTACTGCGTCCAGTTCTGGTCACCTTACTACCGGAAGGACGTGGAGTCTCTGGAAAGGGTGCAGAGGAGGTTTACCAGGATGTTGCCTGGCATGGGGGGACTGGGTTACGAGGAGACATTGAAGAAACTGGGACTATTCTCCTTGGAAAGACGGAGATTGAGAGGGGACATGATAGAGGTATATAAGATACTGAAGGGAATAGATAGAGTTAATAGTGAGAGACTGCTCCCTAGACTGGGTACGAACACGAGAGGTCATCATTTAAGGGTGAGGGGGGAGAGGTATAATTTGGAGGTGAGAAGAAGGTTCTTTACGCAAAGAGTTGTGGGGGTCTGGAACGCGCTACCGAGTAGGGTGGTGGAGGCAGGAACGTTGGACTCGTTTAAGATGCAGTTAGATAGGCACATGAGTGAAACGAGAATGGAGGGATATGGTAGGGGCTATTAAATAGGGTTAAACCTCGGGAGACACCAGAAAGGCAGGCTGTAAGATTAATATTTTTGTCTTTATTCCACAGGTGGAGGTCCACCTCGTGTCAAACGAGGGGCATGCACACGGCGGGTCGTGCGTGGGCTGCTCTTGGAAGTTCCAGGAGTGGCCTAGTACTTCATGTCGGTGTGTGTGCTTGATCCTGGACCGGTAGACGGGCGCCGCAACAGCTCAGTGACTGGCACTGCTGGCTGTGCAGATACATGGATTTGGGCCTGTGTCTGTGGGAGTTTGCGCATTCTCCCTGTGGTTGTGTGGGTTTCCTCCGGGCGCTCCGGTTTCCTCCCACACCCCAAAGATGTGCTCTTAGGCTAATCGGTTTTTACCAAATTGACACTATTTCTTCCCTGAATCTGACTGAGTAGGGTTCCATTCGTAGACACGCAGGGTAGAATAGGTGTAAGGTGATGCGGCGGCACGGGCTCATTGGGTCGAAGGGCCTGTTTCCCGTGCTGGGTTGTTCTTTGTTCTTTGTTCCCAGTCTGATGTGCCCTGGTCTCAGTGCCTACTTCCACAGCAGGGGGAAACTGTTCAGTGCGTTACTGAAAGGCAATGTATTCTCAGAATCCCAGAATCAATTAGATGGGAGAAATCTAAGAACCAAACGATTATCTTCTAAGAACCTGGGACCAGAAAAAGAAACAGATTAACTTTTCAAAGGCTACTTATCCAGTATTTGTAAATATTAACCTCAATCAGGGACCTATCAGCTCGGAACTTTCCAGTTGATTGTAACTTGTTTACAGGTCACATGGCGAATTTAACTCCAGCTCAAATATTTATTCGGGGAACCACTGAAATATTTATTTTCACAAGGACACACATGCCCTTTTGACCCACACCGGTCAACGCAGGGAGTGCTTGGCGTGTGTCCAGCTACATGTGACAGGCAAAGCAGCTTTAATACTTTCCTTCCTCAGTCTCGTTGTTCTGCAGAAGGAGAACGAATATATCTTCAAATAACATGCTCCCTGGCGAATTCAGCACAGCGGTGAGTAGTGACTTCCGTACAGTCAAAAGTTCATGTAGTCCTGGGGAAGTTTGCATCACCTTCACTTTGTTACACTTGTTGCCGGCAAATGTGTTTAGAATCTGTGTACATTTCATGTAAATTTCGCATTACAATGCAGAGGAGGAAACCCACTACTCAATCCTCTTTCCCTCTTCACTGATGCTGTCAGACCAGCGTTTTGCATTTAAAAATTACACCATTACCTAATTTATACCACATTTTATCATACTGTATCCACCAGGTTAGAAACCACATTACAGGTAAAGTGGCCATAGGTTCCAGATGACCATAGACTACTTACCCCTTTGAGGGGGGGAGGGAATGCAGATTGGGGGTGATTTAAACTGAGGATCCCCACACCTCAGGCCAGAGGCAAGGTTGAGAACGCAAGGCCTTCATGAAGATTATAAAGTACATTAGCTCAAACGGGATTGAGATTATACCAGATTTAACCCACATTGTTACACTGAATTCACATTCCACCATATTTAAGCCCATGCCATTCTTTTTATTCATTCGTGGGACATGGGTGTCGCTGGCTAGCCAGCATTTATTGCCCACCCCTAGTTGCCTTTGGGGAGTAGTTGAGAGTCAACCACATTGCTGTGGCCAAGAACAGGTAAAGAGAGTGGATTTCCTTTCCTAAAGGACATTAGTGAACCAGGGTTCTTCTGACAATTGACAATGATTTCACAGTCATCAGTAGATTCTTAATTCCATATTTTTTAAGTGAATTCAAATTCCACCATCTGCTATGGCAGGATCTGAACCCCGGTGCTCAGAATATTAGCTGAGTTTCTGGCTTAATAGCCTCGTGATAACACCACTGGGCCATCGCTAGCATCATGTGGAAGCCTCAGTTGTAAACTGTGATGGGTGGAGGGATAGCATCCATTGTCACCACAGAAATGGCATCATTCTTGGAGCAGGTTCACAGGCTGTTTTCTCAGCTGCAGTCCGATGCTTCAATCACTGTGAGACTTGGCGCAGGACATGGAAGTATATTCTTCAAGTGTATTTTGCCTCTATATAGATCGGTAGATAGGTTTCTGATAGACAGGGGAATTAAGGGTTATGGGGAGAAAGCAGGAAAGTGGAACTGATCCACTTCAGATCAGCCATGATCTTATTGAATGGCGGGACAGGCTCGAAGGGCTAGATGGCCTACTCCTGCTCCTATTTCTTATGTTCTTATGTTATATTCCTTGCATTTAGTGCTAGTGGGTCTCAGAGCGCTGCTCATTACAGTGGCATCACAGCTGTCCGTGTGTGCCATCTGACGGGGATTATTGAATAGCAAACAAAAGCAGAAATTCCAGCCAATTCCAACCCAAACCCAGGGAAATACTGGTTGTTCACTTACCATTTGATCTGATTTATTATTGTCATGTATTAGTATACAGTGAAAAGTATTGTTTTTTGTGCGCTCTACAAAGCATACCATTCATAGAGAAGAAGGAAAGGAGACTGTGCAGAATGCAGTATTACAGACATAGCTAGGGTTTAGAGAAAGATCAGCTTAATGCGAGGTCCATTCAAAAGTCTGACAGCAGCAGAGGAGAAGCTGATCTTGAGTCAGTTGGTACATGTCCTCAGGTTTTTGTATCTTTTTTTCGCGGGAGAAGGTGGAAGAAAGAATGTCCGGGATGCGTGGAGTCCTTGATTCTGCTGGCTGCTTTTCCCACAGACAGAAATGTGATAATGATCAGACAATCTGTTTTAATGATGTTGATTGAGGGATAAGTATTGGTGAGGACACATGGGAAAACTCCCCTGATGTTCTTTGAAATAGTGGCAAATGGGATCCACTGGAGAGGACTGACAGGATCTCAATTTAGTGTCTTATCAAAAAGACAGCACTCCCAATGGTGCAGCACTGGAGCATCAGCCTCGATTTCTGTGTTCAAATTTTTGGAGTGGGACTTGAACCCACGACTTTCTCGCTCTGAGGTGGATTGCTACCCGCTCAGCTGTCACATCAACTAACCCTCACTCTTTATCATGTAACTTCATTTTATATGTTTTGGCTATACTCCTTTGTGTCTGATTAAAGAAAGAAGGGATAAACTTGCTCTTATAAAACACCCTTCTCACCATCAGGATGTTCCAAACCCTTTCACAACCAATCCCCTAACTTCAAAATATTGTCACTGTTGCATACATAAGAACATAAAATTAATTTGTTAGTCACAAGTAAGTCTTGCATTAACATTGCAATGAAGTTACTGTGAAATTCCCCTAGTCGTCACAGTTGAGTGCCTGTTCGGGTCAATGCACCTTAACCAGCATGTCCTTCAGGAGGAAGCTGCAGCATCTGGAGAAGGGAGAATGTGCAAACACCACACAGATAGTGACCCAAGCTGGGAATCAAACCCGTGTCTCTGGCACTGAGACAGGAGAGCTAATCTCTGTGCTACCATGCTGCCCTAGGAACTAAGAATTAGGAGCAGGAGTAAGCCATCTGACCTCTTGAGCCTGCTCTGCCATTCAATAAGGTCATGGCTGATCTTTTCGTGGACTCAGCTCCACTTACCCTCTTGCTTACCGTAACCCTTAATTCCTTTACTGTTCAAAAATTTATCTATCCTTGCCTTAAAAACATTCAATGAGGTAGCTTCAACTGCTTCACTGGGCAGGAAATTCCACAGATTCACAACCCTTTGGGTGAAGAAGTTTCTCCTTAACTCAGTTCTAAATGTGATTTCCCCCTTATTTTGAGGCCATGCCCCGTAGGTCTTGTTTCACCTGCCAGTGGAAACAACTTCACTGTTTCTATCTTATCTGTTCCTTTCATAATCTTATATGTTTCTATAAGATCTCCCCATACATAAATCCAACAGTCAGTTTGACACTGCAAAGTTCCACTAGCAGTGAGTGAGATACAAGTAGCCAGATAATCATGTTTTTGACTGTTTATTTATCTAAAAATCCTGAGATCTTCCCTACTCTTTGTTGAATTAATGTCATCGGCCTCTTTTAAATCTGCCCAAACACACGAGCACAATCTCATTTGAAAGATCACACCTCGGAAGTGCTGCACTCACTCAGTACTGCAATTAAGCTGTAAGTAAGATTGTGTGCTGAACTCTTGCACTGAGCTTTGAATGCATGACCATCTAACTCAGGACTGAGAGGGTTATTACTGAGCTGACCATGAGTACAGAATTTAATGAGCAGGTTCTGATCTCATTTGCCTGTTTAAAACTTTACTTCTCCTCATCTCCAGTTCAGGAAAGATGGCTTTGTTGCAATTGAAGGGTTTTTCACAGAAGATGAGTGTGATTCTCTGAGAGCACGGATTTCAGATATTATTGATGAGATGGAGGTTCCCCAAGAACTTTGCACTGAATTCTCAACGCATGAAACGGAGCAGCTTAACAAACAGGTTGGTGTTTAGGTGTGTGTGTGAAAGAACTTGGTGTTGATGTGTGTTTGTCAGTGATCGCAGTGCATGTGCCTATAGTGTTTTGTGTGCATAATAGGGTGTCTACTTAAGGATGTGATATTTTAATTAATTAAAGTATTTAAATGTTAGCCCAATCCATCATGCAAACCAGCCTCCCATCTATTGACTCTGTCAACACTTATTGCTGCCTCGACAAAGCAACCAGCATAATTAAGGACCCCACGCATCCCGGACATTCTCTCTCTTCCACCTTCTTCCATTGGGACAAGGATACAAAAGTCTGAGGTCACGTACCAAATGACACAAGAACGGCGTCTTCCCTGCTGCTATCAAACTTTTGAATGGACCTACCTTGCATTAAGTTGATCTTTCTCTACACCATAGCTACGACTGTAACATACATTCTGCAATCTCTCCTTTCCTTCTCTGTGAACAGTATGCTTTGTCTGTATAGCGTGCAAGAAACAATACTTTTCACTGTATTCTAATACATTTGACAATAATAAATCAAATCAAATACCAAAGGAATGATAACTTGTTTCAGATTGACCCATAAACCTGAAATTAATGCCTTGCATTCTTTAGTTAGGAGGCATCAGAAAGTGAATTAATCATTTGATCCGATTTATTATTGTTACATGTATTGGGATACAGTGAAAAGTATTGTTTCTTGCATGCTACACAGGTAAGGCATACCATTCATAGAGAAGGAAAGGAGAGAGTGCAGAATGCAGTGTTACAGTCATAGCTAGTTCACTACATAATTCCCAACCGCTGACCTGCTGTTTGTAGCCACATTATTTATATGGCTAGTCCAGTTAAGGTTCTGGTCAATGGTGATTCCCAACATGTTGATGATGGGGATTCAGTAAAGGAAGGGCTGTTGAAAGTCAAGGGGAGATTATTAGATTCCTTCTTGTTAGAGATTGGTCATTGCCTGGCACTGTGTGGTACGAAAACAAATGCGTTTAATTTTATTGAAAAGCCCAATGGTTTTGTTGTTTATAAGAACACAAATAACTAAAGGATGAGAACATTCTGCGCAGACGAGTGAAGCTAGTGGCCCTGGTATTCAATAGAATCCCAACACTGTTAGGAGAAGGAGGCCATTTGGCCCATCGAGCCTGTACCAACAACTATCCCACCCAGGCCCTATCCCCGTAACCCCACATAGTCTCCTCTGACACTAAGGGCAATTTAGCATGGCCAATCCACCTAACCCGTGCATCTTTGAACTGTGGGAGAGAACCGGAGCATCTGGAGGAAACCCATGCAGAGACAGGTAGAATGTGCAAACTCCACACAGACAGTGACCGGAGACCGGAATTGAACTCGGGACCCTGGCACTGTGAGGCAGCGGTGCTAACCACTGTGCCACCCCCCTGTTATTATAACACTCCTGTTGAAGCATCCAACTGGATATTGAAAACTGCAAATGTTTATAGCACAACTATTCCAAAGACTTTTTTCAGTCTTTAAGTAAGGAACTTTCTCCTAGTATCTGGTTTCAATTTACTTTTCATGAGTACATATTGTCAAACTCTCCTGACTTTTCATGGCTATTGGAGATTGAGATGAATCCATTTTTTTCTTTTCTTAATGCATTCCTGACTGGCCTCAAGATGCAGGTGAGCAAGTGTGTTGGTGGTTACATAATGGATCTCTGCTTCATAACAAATTCTGGGTTGTAGAGCATCTGCTGTTAGTTGTTGCAATTCTTGTTTTTTAGGGAAGCAAAGATTACTTCCTGACAAGTGGGGACAAAATTCGATTCTTTTTTGAGAAAGGAGTATTTGATGACAAAGGTAAAAACAAATGTGACCTGTGTTCAGGTTAATTCATAAAAGAAACACTTGCATTTATATGACACCTTTACTATCACATTGAAGAACTTCACATCATGAATTGTTTTTTTAAGTACAGTTACTTTTATTATAAGAGCATAAGAACTAGGAGGAGGCCATCTGACCCCCTCGAACCTGCACCACCATTCAATAAGATCTTGGCTGATCTTTTCGTGGACTCAGCTCCACTTACCCGCCGCTCACCCTTAATTCCTTTACTGTTCAAAAATTTATTTATCCTTGCCTTAAAAACATTCAATGAGGTAGCCTCAACTGCTTCACTGGGCAGGGAATTCCACAGATTCACAACCCTTTGGGTGAAGAAGTTCCTCCTCAACTCAAACCAAAAATTGAGGCTTTTACACACTTCAAATCCCTGATAAGCAACAGTCCATTCTGATTGCTGTGATGCACTGTCAGCTTGTGAAAATATAATTGTTCTGGTTGTTAATTCTCTGCTTGTCCTTTCTTTTGAGTCTATTCCTATCTAAAATAATAATCTAACTATTTTCAGAGGCCCTTCCTGCTATTTCAGGAATGCTTCAGTGATCTTAGTTAATGTTACGACTGGACAGGAAGATTCCAGAATAGAACCTTGGCGCACAAGATTGTAACTTTTACTACTTTTTAATAAAAGCACGAAGGAACAGAATCAGAGGACCTGTAATTAGTTTTAACAACAGGGTAAAAAATTAAACATAAAAACATTGGATTATAATACAATACTCCTTTACTCCCCGCTCCCCCCACACACACACATCTTAAGATGAACACAATTGCAAAGTATATTGTAAGTTACAATGTTCTCATTAATACAATGCACCTTTAAACACACAGATTGGCTGTCATCAAATACACACACTCCGCTCTGAACCCAGGTTAATATCTGGGTATTTCTTCTTACCAGATGATTGTCACATGAGAGTTTCCAAACTCCACTCCCAGAAGATGCTTTAAAATCTTCTTTCATAATAATGCTTTCCTTTAATGATTTACATTCCAAGATCAGATCCATATTGTCTAAATTACACTTTTAAGAAAAGCTTCTCCTCCACTTCCAACAGTAAATCCAGTCCAGGATTTACATTGACCCCTTTAGGATTTATTTGTCTTGACTGCTGTACAAACTGTTCACAATTACTTTAACTCTCAATTTCCAGACTCTAATAAAATGGTATCAAATGTTTCATTTCCCTCTGAAATCTGCTATTCTACCTTAAATTTGGTACTACAATTGTCTCTTTAAGTCAGTAAAAAGTCTTACAACACGAAGTTAACTTTAACTCAGATCACTTTTTTCCTTGCATTTTTCTGTTAAATATCTTGGTCTCTGCTCTTTTAACTCGAGGGATCTTAAACATTCTTTTTGTTCCAGTTCTCTGGTTATATGAATTGTAATTTGTCCTTTAGGAAGCCTGCATCTTTAAAACTCCGTTGTCCTGTCCAGCTTCTCCTGGCAGAATTGAGAGTGGTTCATTCCTTGTTTATCTGATTTGATTTATTGTTGTCACATGTATTGGGATACAGTGAAAAGTATTATTTCTTGTGTGCTACACAGTCAAAACATACCGTTCATAGAGTACATAGGGGAGAAGAAAAGGATAGGATGCAGGACAGTGTGTTGCAATTACAGGTAGGGTGAAAAGAGTTGGAGTTCAGTTTTAAGAGCGTAAAACGTTAGTAAAAGATGGAATTGGGATGTATGCTAAACTTAAAAAAGCTTTTCTTTCCTACAAGGGCTCCAGTTGCAAAGTAACAACTGCTACTACTATTTATTCTTCACATGGTAACCCTCTCCAAGCACAGTAGAATCACAGTTGGAAATGAAAACAACCCCTGAACATACAAACACCTTTGTCCAGCATGAATCTAACTATCGGTTTTACTCTTCCAGGGACAGAAATATTAAACACGCTCAAAATTATACCTTAATTCTAATGTCTACCAATACAAATATAAATCCCTTAAAACAACCTTCTGAGACGTTGCAAAATGTCCAGCATGTTTGGGGAGATAATAAAAGAGTTAGGAAAACAATGTTTGTGATTCTATTGTGCATACATAAAAACATAAGAAATAGGAGCAGGAGTAGGCCATCTAACCCTTCGAGCCTGCCCCACCATTCAATAAGATCATGGCTGATCTGAAGTGGATCAGTTCCACTTTCCCGCTTTCTCCCCATAACCCTTAATCCCCTTGTCTGTCAAAAACCTATCTACCTGTGACTTAAATCTATTTAGTGAGGTAGCCTTCACCACTTCAACGGGCAGAGAATTCCAGAGATTCACCACCCTTTGAGTGAAGAAGTTCCTCCTCAACTCTGATCTAAACTGCACCCCCCCAACCCTTATTTTGAGGCTGTGCCCTCTAGTCCTGCTATCCTTTCTAAGCGGGAAGAATCTCTCTACCTCTATCCTATCCATCCCCTTCATTATCTTCTACATCTCTATAAGATCCCCCCTCATCCTTCTAAACTCCAACGAGTACAGACCCAGTCTATTTAGTCTCTCTTCATAGTCCATAGTAGAGAGGGTTACAGCGTGAAGAATAGAAGTAGCAGTCATTGTTAGCAACTGAAGTCCTTGTAAGATAGAAAAGCTTTTAAGTTTTAATTTTAGCTGGTTATGTTTCATTTGGAGACAGGACACCAGGGAACGAACCTCTTTCAACTCTGCCACCTAATTGGATGGATCTACTAAAAAAGCCATCGCAAGCATGATGGATTGAATGATCTCATTCTGTGGTGCATCATTCTATGATTTTCCCATAGCTGTGATTGCATTTCACTAAGATATTAAAGACACCATATAAATGCAAGTTCATGCCTTCTGACAATATAGAAAGTGTATCAATGTTTTGGAATGAAACTGCCCGTTCTTTAGATGTAATTTGTCCAATGTTTAGTTCTACGGGTGAGAATTGATGGATTTCTTCCACTATGCCATTCTGTAATAATTGTCTAGAAAGTGAGAGATTTAGATGAGAGATGCCTCTTGCCCTCTCCCCATGGTCTCCAATTGGATAACACTCTGATACACCACGGCTTAAGATCAGGAACTCAGCAAGAAATAATAGCTGTCAACTGTTGTGCAGTGTGTTGAACCTCCACCATGCCAACAAACATCTGTTCTTTATATTACAATTATTTTTTTCCTTTCCTGCTCCAAAACTGCTGACTCCTGTTGGGATACCATTCCAAGGACACTGGCTGTCCTTTAGTACATTGCTCATTTTTCATGTCTGGACTTTGACAGTGAATGATGTTATGGTATTTAGTGGCAAGGATTTACAGTGGATATCAATCACTTCTTCATTTAATATAGAATCCCTACAGTGTAGAAGGAGGCCAGTCGGCCCATCGAAGCTGCACTGACTGCAATCCCACCCAGGCCATATTCCTACATGTTTACCCTGCTACTCCCCCTGATGCTAGGATCAATTTAACATGGCCAATCAACCCAACCCATGCACCTTTAGAGTGTGGGAGGAAACCAGAGCACCTGGAGGAAACCCATGCAGACACAGGGAGAAAGTGCAGACTCCACACAGACAGTGTGACCTGAGACCAGAATTGAACCTAGGTCCCTGGCGCTGCGCGCGCGCCCCCCCAGTACATCTGTGTATATTCACTGTTAAAAGGGAATCACTGCACAGCGTTCACCAGTGGAGACTTTGTATTTTTTTGTTTTCTCCCTCCCTAACCCAGGGGCAAGAAGGTTATTTGTGTCAGGCTAACGACACCAATAAGGTTCAGACCAGGGACCTTGTAAATGGCTGAAACACTCACCAGGAAGTGTATCTGCCAAATGAGCAACTGAAGTCTAAAATCCTTAGGTGAATTAGAAAGATGGCTTACTAAGCTCGGGTAGATCAAGAATCCATTCATTCTCATTTTCTTCTTTGTTCAGGTGATTTTCTCATACCAAAGGAGAAATCCATAAATAAAATTGGACACGGTAAGGTTACTGTTTCACACTACTTCGAAACAAAGAGAATTGTTCCATATTTTCTTATACTGTCTGAAGAAGAATCAACACATTCTGCTGAGGGGGCCATCAGCATTCACTCTAAGCTTTAGTGAAATTATTACATTCCAAATGTCAGCAAATTGCTCATAAAGCAGACGGAAGCATTGAGTGAATTGAAAAGCCTTTGTATCTCCTCAAAGGCTGGTTTTTAACCTGCTCACTGGGCTTTCTGTTTCTCAGGAAAGGAGCTGTTGAAGTTTTTCCGCTCCTTAACCCAGACAAAGTGAGACTAATTGAAATAATCCCATTGCAGCAAAACTGAAATCAAATGTCTCTGCACAGAGCAATTAAGTCTGTTAGAAAACCCTACTGATGTTCTGTGCGAGAATGTCCCAAACTGTAACACTAGTTTCATGTGGTTTTTCTTTTGGGTATTAGCAAGAAACATTCACGGAAACAGTGAGAACTCAGACCTCTCTTGCATAGAATCATAGAATCCCTACAGTGCAGGTGGAGGCCATTCAGCTCATTGTCTGCACTGACCACAATCTCACACAGGGCCTATTCCCTTTACCCTGCTGATCCCCTTACACTAGGGTCGATTTTACATGGCTAATCAACCTAACCTGCACATCTTTGGACTGTGGGAGGAAACTGGAGCACCCGGAGGAAACCCACAAAGACACAGGGAGAACATGCAGACTCCTTACAAACGGTGACCCAAGCCAAGAATCGAACCCGGGTCCCTGGCGCTATGAGGTAGCAGTGCTAACCACTGTGCCACCCATTTTTATCATTATTGAGTGAATTATTATTATTATGCTTTTGTTTAAAAAGTAAGTTTCTACAAGCAGCTTATGTCAGCTGAGTCCCTGTATTGTAATAAAAAGAAATCTGATTGATGGGACAGTAAGATTATCCTTCTAGTGGGTCCCGCTGGTCATTAATCCTAGTGTTTCATTTTCTGCAGGGTATCTCTCTTGCTCAGAGACTCAGTCTTAATATAATTCTTCTCCACAGCTCTTCACGCTTTCGAACCTACATTCAAAAATCTCACACATTCACTCAAAGTGCAGGTGGGTATATCTTGAGTGTACGATAAGTGTGACGGAGTGTCTCTGTAATTACCAGCATATGGGAATCAGTACAGCAGTCATGCCTGGTGAAGGTGATCATGTTACATGAGACTGAAATAATTTGTTTGGACAGCCAGTGCAGACATGACGGGCCAAATGGCCTCCTGCGCTGTAACAATTCTGTGATTTCAAATTGGCTGGGAACCTGGCGGAAAGCAATAAAACTTTTGCTGAATTCAATTTTAGCAACACCTTTTCATCCCCAACCCTACAAACAGTTTCTTTTCGGTACATTCTCCAAATGATCTCCAGTTAATTATTGCAAAAAGCCAGTTCACTGAGACAGTGGGACGGCGGCGCGGGCTCGTTGGGCCGAAGGGCCTGTTTCCCGTGCTGTGTTGTTCTTTGTTCTTTGTTCATTGCTTAAGTGCCATTCTTAGGATACCTATTTCATCCCCCTTCTCATTCCTCTCTGAGGTGACCATTTGTGGCCTCAATACTCTATTTGACCCTGAGCTCAGATTCCAACCCCATATTCCCTCCATCACCAAGATGGACCATTTCTATCTCTGTCACCTGTCTGTGTCCTGTCCTTGTATGAACATACAAATTAGGAATAGGCCATTCGGCTCCTCAAGCTTGCTCTGCCATTCAGTAAGATCATGGCTGATCTGATGGTGGCCTCAATTCCACATTCCGCTTACTCCTGATAACCTTTGACTCCCTTTGTTAGTCAAGAATCTATTTACCTCTGCCTTAAACTTACTTAATGATCCTGCTCTCCAGTTAAAAGAGTTCCAAAGATTCATGATCCTCTAAGAGAAAAGAATTGTTCTCATCTCGTCTTAATTGGAAGGGCCCTCATTTTTAATCTGTGTCCCCTGGTTCTGGTCTCTCTCACAATGGGAAACATCTTTTCAGCACCTGCCTTATCAAATCCTCTCAGGATCCTATATATTTCGATAAGATCACCTCTCAGACTGCTAAACTCTAATGGATACAAGCCCAGCCTGCGCAGTCTTTTCTCAAAAGATAACCCCCCCCCCCCCCCCCCCCCCGCCCCCTTACCCCAGGTTTGCCTGTGGCTGCAATCTGGACTGAGGCTTTTGTTAACTTCGATGAGAATGCACTGATAGCCAACCTCTACCTTCCACCTCTGTAGGCTTGCTGCCTATGTCCTCTCTTGCAGTCAGCCCTGTGCCCACTGATCTACACTGGTTCCTGGTCCAGCACTGTCTCCAGTTTAAAATTCCCACTCTTGTGTTCAAATCCCCCTTGATGCAAAGACCAATTCACAGAATGAAGTACAAGTGTGCATTTTTGTGTAATGGTGGGGGGGGGGATTACCAGAAATATTTTTATATGGATCATAAAAAGGCCTTCCTGATCTCTGTAACCTCCTCCAGACCCTCAACTCTCGATATTTTTGATATTTTCTGCATTTTCAAATATTGCTTCTGAAGTTGGTAAAGCTGTCATTTGGACTTACGTTTGTGATTTTGATTGTCTAAGTGCGCATCCTTGGCTTAAGCTGTGCCTCCAGGACAGGCATCCACAAAGTTGATACGTACAATGAAGACTATTTGCTCCATTCTACATGACCTACTTAACAATATTTCTGGTAACTCCCGTTATAATCCAGGTCAGAAACTCCAAAGTGTTTTATGAAATCCACCTGGATCACAAGTTTTGCAATTTGAATTTGGCTAGGGTAAGCGTGAAATGTTTCAAGTACAATTCAAATTACCTGCTAGGGAGCTTTTATCAAACAAAATTTATTTAAGAATACAGTTAACATATAGCAATAACTTTTACCAATTACAAACAAGGAAAAAAAATCATGATATTGTATAAAGCTTAAAAACTAAATGCAATGTTCCAACCAAACAAACTTCCCTATAAACATACACCTGCCACAGGTTTAACACAGAAAACAAGGATGCTCACGTGATGCTGGAACTTAATCCTTTGGTTGGAGAATTGAAACTCAATCTTCCCAAACTTGTAACTTCCAGCAGACCTCGAGGTAGAGATAATGCCACTCTGGCCTCCAGCTTTTAACCAATGAACCACCGCAAGAGACAGAATTCTTGCTCCAGGAAGGCAAGAGAGTGAGAGAAAACCTGCCTGCGTCCTGCCTGAAGTAAAACACCTTCTAACTAAAACAGCAGCCAGCGGGCCAAAACTGGAAGTGAAATCTGACCTTTCAATCATTCTTTCTCCAGCAATTCAGGGTCATAAAAATGAGGCTCAGAATAAAAATAAACAAAACCCCATTTAAACCATTTAAGCAGCAATAAAAGGGTCTTCTCATCAGACAGTTCAGAGCTTGCTTATATATTATTAAAAATACATTTCTTAAAGATACACTAGTGTCACACCCCCCTAACAGAAAAATGATTCTCCAGTTTTTGCCCCCACTCAGACTTCATTCTGTGAACTAATCATTGCATCAAAGCTTCCTGACTTTAGTTAGTCTGAACCTGTACCCTTTGTCTTATTGCCAATTTCACTTAATTATCTACATTTGTTTTTTCTATGCCTTTTAATATTGACTATGTCCAAGCAAGATACCTTCGTCATGTCACCTTTTAAAGGCTGAAAAAGTTGCTTTATCTGGCCTTTAATCAGTCCTCAGATGCTGATGATCAGCCTCACAGATGGCACAGTGGTTAGTACTGCTGCCTCACAGCAATTCCTGGCTTGGGCCACTGTCTGTGTGGAGTTTGCACATTCTCCCTGTGTCTGTGTGGGTTTCCTCCGGGTGCTCTGGTTTTTTCCCAAAAGCCGAAAGATGTGCAGGTTAGGTGCATTGGCCGTGTTTTAAGTTCTCCCTCAGTGTAACCAAATAGGTGCCGGAGTGTGGCGACTAGCGGATTTTCATAGTAACTTCATGGCAGTGTTAATCTAAGCCTACTTGTGACTAATAAATAAACTTCAAAACTTTAAAATCGTCCATGCGTCTTGACTGTTGGTTTTATATCCGTATGAGAGAAGGAAAAATAAACAACCAAAAACCCCCTGCACTGCCTCTGACCTATGTGGGTGCAGCTTTAAGAGATTTGAGTGTAGGCAATTTGACCAACCTCATTGCTCAACGCAGATCTGACAGATCTATAGAAAGACTAGAAAGTACATATCCACTGTTAAATGAATCTCTCTCTGTGTAACAGGAGGTCGCCCAGAAGTTAGAACTAAAGAAACCTGTCATTGTGCAGAGCATGTATATTTTCAAGGTATGTTGGAAATTGTTTACCTGCTTTCAGTCTCAGTGAGTCAATAGGGTGGGAAGCTGAAATTTAGGACATATAGAAATCATAATACAACAAGCAGTCAACATGGTTTCATGAAAGGGAAGTTGTCTTTGACAGACTTATTACAGTTGTTTGAAGCTGTAACAAGCAGAGTGGATAAAGACAATGAAATATAGCAAATAGGAACAGGAGTAGACCATTCAGCTCTTCGTGCCTGCTCCGCCATTCAATTTGATCACGCTGATCCTGTATCTCAACACTATATTGCAGCACTCTCCCCGTCACCCTTGATGCCTTTAGAGTCTAAGAATCTATCTATTTCCATCTTAAATATATTCACTGATTTGGCCTCCACAGCTTTCTGTGGAAGAGAACTCCACAGTTTCACCACACTCCAAGTGAAGTCTCCCCTCATCTCAGTCCTAAATGGCCTAACTTGTATCCCGAGACTGTGACCCTTTGTTCTGTACCCCAGCCAGAGGAAACAACTGCATCCAACCCTGTCTGAATTTTAAGTTTCAAGAAGTGTCATTGAAGGGCGAATCATACAATCAGTACAGTGCCAAAGAGGCCATTCAGTCCATCGAGTCTGCACCAGCTCTCTGACAGAATAGCTTATCCAGGCCCTCTTGCCTGCCCTATTGCCATAATGCCACACATTAACAACAGCTAATCCATCTAAAGTATATATCTTGAGACACTAAGGGCCAATTTAACATGGCCAATCTGCCTAACTACATATCTTTGGACTGTGAAGGTCATAATGAACCACATGACAACCCAGTAGTTCGTAATCATAGAATCCCTACAGTGCAGAAGGAGGCCAATTGACCCATCAAGTCTGCACTGATCACAATCCCAACCAGTCCCTATTCTCATAACTCCATGATTTACTCTAGCTAGTCCCCCTAACACTAAGGGGCAATTTAACATGGCCAATCAACCTAACCCATACATCTTTGGACATCAGAAATGAATTTTATTCCAGATAGATTAATTAATTGAATTTTAAATTTTCCCAGTTGTCTTTGTGGGATTTGAATTCATAACCCCGGAGCATTAGTTAGCCACTTTATTACGACAGTGCTGGATTACTGATCCAGTAATATTGCCACTATGAGTCTGCAGAAGGATCTAGATAGGCTGGGCGAATGGGCCAGGAAATGGCAAATGGAATTTAATGTTGGCAAGTGTGAGGTGGTCCACTTTGGTAGGAAGAATGGTAGGAAGGACTATTACTTATGTGGCGAAAAACTGCAGCAGGCGACGGTGCAGAGGGACCTCGGGGTCCTTGTGCATGAGTCGCAAAAACCCAGCTTGCAGGTGCAGCAGGTGGTCAGGAAGGCGAATGGGATGCTGGCCTTCATAGCGAGGGGGATTGAATATAAAAGTAGGGAGGTCTTGCTGCAGCTGTATAGGGCATTGGTGAGGCCGCAGCTGGAGTACTGTGTGCAGTTTTGAGCGCCGCACCTGCGCAAGGATATTTTGGCCCTGGAGGGAGTGCAGAGGAGGTTTACTAGGCTGATACCGGAGTTGAGGGGATTGAGCTATGAGGAGAGGCTGAATAAACTAGGCTTGTACTCGTTAGAGTTTAGAAGAATGAGGGGAGATCTCATTGAGACGTATAAGATGATGAATGGGATGGATAGGATAGAGGTGGAGAGACTCTTCCCGCTCAAAAAAGACAGTAGGACTAGGGGGCACAGCCTCAAGATAAAGGGGAGGCGGTTTAGAACGGAGTTGAGGAGGAACTTCTTCACTCAAAGGGTGGTGAATCTCTGGAATTCTCTGCCCGTTGAAGTGGTGGAGGCTGCCTCGCTAAATATTTTTAAGAAGCGGGTTGATGGGTTCTTGATAAGAGAGGGGATTAAGGGTTATGGGGAGAGGGCGGGAAAGTGGAACTGAGCCACAACAGATCAGCCATGATCTTATTGAATGGCGGGGCAGGCTCGAAGGGCTAGATGGCCTACTCCTGCTCCTAGTTCTTATGTTCTTAATAACTGAAATGGACCTATTAGTAAAATACTGAAGGCAAAAACATGAAAAGCTCTAAGAGATAGCTGGGGGTGGGGGGGGAGAACTATATATCTGTGAATGAAAATGAGAAGGTGGCACATGGTCTTCCTCCTCTGTCTATCTTATGTCAATAAACTTGTTGGGTCTATCCATTTGTCTGAACAGAGAAGGGGACAGCACTGATACGAGTTTTAAAATGGTTTTCTTTTATTGAACAGAACTTAAAACATTAACATGACAAAAGCAAAAAGAAAAAGCAAACTTGGAGACTGTCTTCTACTGCCAGCTCCTTAATGAATGGATCGCCAAACAAAGTGAAAAACACACATTAAAATCCAAACTATGTTTCAACCATTACCCAGTAGGACTAGGGGGCACAGCCTCAAGATAAAGGGGGCGCGGTTTAGAACGGAGTTGAGGAGGAACTTCTTCACTCAAAGGGTGGTGAATCTCTGGAAATCTCCGCCCGTTGAAGTGGTGGAGGCTACCTCGCTAAATATTTTTAAGACGTGGGTTGATGGGTTTTTGATAAGAGAGGGGATTAAGGGTTATGGGGAGAGGGCGGGAATGTGGAACTGAGCCACGACAGATCAGCCATGATCTTATTGAATGGCGGGGCAGGCTCGAAGGGCTAGATGGCCTACTCCTGCTCCTATTTCTTATGTTCTTATGTTCTTATTACAGCTGTGGTTATGTTGCAGATTGCCTGCATTGTGTACCCTTCAGGAATGCAGGCAGTTTTTCGCTAACCTTTAGCCTTCTGATTCTTCATGTAGTCAAGTTATCAAAGATAGTCTAGGGAATCTAAAACTAAAGGGTGCAAATTTAAGATGAGAGGGGAGAGATACAGCAATGTCCAGAGGGGTAACTTTTTCACACAGAGGGTGGTGAGTGTCTGGAGCAAGCTGCCAGAGGTAGTAGTAGAGGCGGGTACAATTTTATCTTTTAAAAAGCATTTAGATAGTTACATGGGTATGATGGGATATGGGCCAAATGCCAGCAATTGGGATTAGCTTAGGGGTTTTAAAAAAAGTGGCATGGACAAGTTGGGCTGAAGGGCCTGTTTCCATGCTATAAATCTCTACGACTCCATGACTTTGGCTCTGCCCCATACCTGATGGACAGTGCCAAGGTGCCCACTAGGCATGGGCACTTTGCTCTCTGGGCAATGCCAGGGACACAGGCTGGCACTGCCAGAGTGCCCATGCCCAGACAGCACCCCTTCTGGGGGGCTCCAATTGTTCCCACCTTGACTCCAGAGGGGTTGGGCTGCTAGTTCCTCAAAAGTGGGGAGTTAGTCTGAACCCCGCCAGACTGAAATCGCACTGACAGGGTGGGAGATGCCATGGGGTCTGGAGAATTCAGTCCCGGGCCTGATAATCATAGTTAAATAAGATTAAAAATAGATTTAAATCACTTACCAGCAAACTGTTCCTGTTGGTTTCCAATGTGGTCCTGACTGCACCAGATATCTAGCGCTGGGAAATGCGGGTGCATTGGGAATGCATGCACGAATCCTGCGAATTGTCCAACACCCTATCCTCCTGGCAGGATGGGAGAATCATCCCCAGGGAGAATCGTCAAAGCTACAGAGCAAAAGTGATGGGAGTACCTTATCTGTTTAATGTTTTGTTGGTGTTAATTAGTAGCAGCTCAGACCACTGACCCTCTCTAATATTTAACACTTGATACAACAATAGATTTTGTTTTATAACATCCTTTGTCACAAGACCTGTTATGCTAAAATTATTAACCACGTTACTGAACTTTGTCAGTTCAATCCCATGTTAACTATCATGTACTAATGGGGTTGAATGATTTATCTCAGGATAGTTTGAGGATTTTAAAGTTTTCATGAGCAATCTGCTAGCTGGTACAAAATGCTAACAACATGTCACTGTGTTTGTTCTTCCCCAGCAACCAGGAATTGGTGGTGAAGGTACGGTCAAATTTCCCTCCTATTCAACGGGTTATTAATTGACAAAAGGGTAAAAGGGTATGGGGCGAAAGGCAAGAAAGTGGAGTTAAACCCATAATCATGTCAACCATGACCTGTTTGAATGGCAGAGCAGGCTCATCAAACCAAATGAAGCCAAATATTTAATCATAGAACCCTACAATGCAGAAGGAGGCCATTCGGCCCATCAAGTCTGCACCAACCACAATCCCACCCAGACCCTATACCCATGACCCTAACTAGTCCCCCTGACACTAAGGGGCAGTTTTAGCATGGTCAATCCCCCCAACCCGCACATCTTTGGGCTGTAGAAGGAAACCAGAGCACCCAGAGAAATCCACGCAGACACGAGGAGAATGTCTGTGTGGAGTTTGCACAATGACCCAATCTAGCAATTGAACCTGGGTCCCTGGTGCTGTGTGGCAGCAGTGCTAACCCACTGTGCCACCCCTTTCAGATGTATTGTTTCCTTGTGCTATGTATATGTTTTGGGTTCAGTGCAGTTTTTAAATTAAAAGGTATATAATATTATCATGTCTTCATGAGATATAATGAAAGACATGTATGTATTGATTTGCCAGTGTGTTATGGTTTGGAGTTGTAGATTACTAGCAGCCTGAGAAAAGGCAATTTGCTTGGAATTTGCCTACGTGGCTCTCCCGATGTAGTTGACTAAGTTTATGTAGTGATCTCCTAGGCAATACGAACCAGGTTGGATTGAATTCTACCCCTGACTTGTGCTTATAGAATCGCAGAACAGTAGCAGCACAAAATTTGATCTGATTTGATTTATTATTGTCACATGTATTGTTATACAGTGAAAAGTATTATTTCTTGTGCGCTGTACAGACAAAACATACCACTCATGGAGAAGGAAAGAGTGCAGAATGTAGTGTTACAGTCATAGCTAGGGTGTAGAGAAAGATCAACTTAGTGCAAGATAGGTCCATTCAAAAGTCTGATGACAGCAGGGAAGGAGCTGTTCTTGAGTTGGTTACGTGACTTCAGACTTTTGTATCAAGAAGGTGGAAGAGAGAACGTGCGGGACACGTGGGGTCTTTGATTGTGCTGGCTGCTTTTCCGAGACAGTGGAAAGTATAGACAGAGTCAGTGAATGGGAGGCTGGTTTGTGTGATGGACTGAGTTTCGTTCACGATGCTTTGTAGTTTCTTGTGGTCTTGGACAGAGCAGGTGGCTGCAATACAACCAGAGAGAATGCTTTCTGTGGTGCCTCTGTAAAGGTTGGTGAGAGTTGTAGCAGACATGCCAAATTTCCTTAGTCTTTTTGAGAAAGCAGAGGCACTGGTAGGCTTTCTTAACTGTAGCGTCGGTGTGGAGGGACCAGGTGATCTGGACACCTAGAAACTCAAAGCTTTTGACCATTTCCACTACTTTTATGTCCTCCACTATGCTTCCTGAATTTGATGACTATCTCCTTCATTTTACTGACATTGAGGGAGAGATTATTGTTGTCACACCAGTTCACCAGCTTCTCTATTCCTTTCCTGTGTTCCATCTCATCACTGTTCGAGATTCAACCCACTACTGTGGTGTCATCAGCAAACTTGAAAATTGAGTTGGAGGGGAATTTGGCCACACAGTTGTAGGTATGTAAGGAGTATAGTAAGAGGTTGAGGACACAGCCTTGTGGGGCACCGGTGTTGAGGATGATCGTGGAGGAGGTGTTGTTGTCTATCCTTACTGATTGTGGTCTGTGGATTAGGAAGTTGAGGATCCAGACACAGAACGAAGAGCTAAGCCCTAGGCCACAGAGTTTGGAGATGATTTTTTGTGGGAATAATGGTGTTGAAGACTGAGCTGTAGTCAATAAACAGGAGCCTGATGTAGGTGTATTTGTTATCTGGGTGTTCCAGGGTTGAATGTAGGACCAGGGAGATGGTGTCTGCTGTGAACCTACTGCAACCATAGGCGAGCTGTAATGGATCTAGGCAATCTGGGAGGCTGGAATTGATTTGTCCCATCGCTAACCCGTTGAAGCACTTCATTAAAGTGAGGTGGGCAGCACGATGGCACAGTGGTTAGCACTGCTGCCTCACACCACCAGGGACCTGGGTTCAATTCCTGGCTTGGATCACTGTCTGTGTGGAGTTTGCGTGTTCTCCCCATGTCTGCGTGGATTTCCTCCGGATGCTCCGGTTTCCTCCCATGGTCTGAGAGATGTGCTGGTTAGGTGCATTGACCCAAACAGGCGCTGGAGTGTGGTGACTAGGGAATTTCACAGTAACTTCATTGCAGTGTTAATGTAAGCCTACTTGGGATGGGTTCTTGATAAGAGAGGGGATTAAGGGTTATGGGGAGAGGGCGGGAAAGTGGAACTGAGCCACAACAGATCAGCCATGATCTTATTGAATGGCGGGGCAGGCTCGAAGGGCTAGATGGCCTACTCCTGCTCCTATTTCTTATGTTCTTATGTTCTTATAAATAAACTTTAAATGAATGATGGAAGTCAGAGCCATCAGATGATAATAATTAAGGCAAGCTGCCTGGCTTTTCTATGGTAGAGGGATGATGGTTGTCTTCTTGAAGCAGATAGGGACCTCAGATTGGTGTAAAGAGAGGTTAAAGATGCTTGTGAATACCCCCGCTAGCTGATCCATGCAGGACCTAAGTTCTCATCCAGGTACCCCATCCGGGCCAGTCGCTTTCTGTGAGTTGATTTCCGAGAAGGCTGATCTGATGTCTGAGATGGTGACCTTATACTGGTTTGGCCAGGCTTCTAGGGCAGAAGGCGTGCTTTGCCTGATCTCTTGCTCAAAATGGGCAAAATGGCCATTCTGCCCCTCATTTTGTTGTCCTTCCACTTGCTCTTGTCACTGGATAATGGTAAAAGGAATCAAATCTCCAATGTTGTTCCTCATCAGAACTGGGACTGATTCTTTTGTAATGATTTTGTCTTCCCTCAGCAATAATCTCATCGTTTGCTCAGTTACTTTTGCTCCTCTGTTGCTTTTATTGTAAACAATGGGAGGGATATGAGACTGCATTGATGATGTAGTGAATGATGGGTTTGTCAGCACTTAGAGAAAATGGTAGGGGTGTGTGCTTTTCCCATCTCCTCCAGGTCGATTGACCAAGCCTCAACTTCTTGCTTCTTGTAGGTTGAAATTGATGATCCGCTTTTGGTCCGGTCACAATTTCATCCCTGACTAATCTCCAAATTATTCTTGTTTTTGCTGTTTCCAGTGACTCCTCATCAGGATGCCACCTTCCTATATACAGAACCTCTTGGACGCATTGTCGGTTTTTGGATTGCACTGGAGGATGCTACGGAGGAGAATGGCTGCCTTTGGTTTATCCCTGGCTCCCACACAGGTAGGAATCATAACTACCTTGAATTTGAGATCTTTCACATATGTAATGATGCACTGATGTTACCAGTGATCCTTGACCTTCCATTAGTAATGAAATCTCAAATCTCAGCTGCGGTAAAATGATATTTTTTTTCCAGTTGTTCCTGGGATTTAGTGTCTCTGGCAAGGCTAGCATTTGCTCCTAACCCCTAATTGCCCTTGAATAAGGTGGTGAGCAGCCTTCTTGAACTGTAAGCTGTTCATGTGGTGTAGGTACAGTGAGGGAGGGAGTTCCAGGATTTTGACCCAGCAACAGTGAAAGAATGGCGATATAGTTCCAAGTCAGGATGGTGGGAGACTTGCAGAGGAACTTGTGTTACTATGTGTCTGCTGCCCTTGACTTTCTGGTGTGTTGGAGGTTGTGGGTTTAGAAGACACTGTCCAAGAAGCTTTGCTGAGTTGCTGCAGTGCATCTTAAGCAGGTGGTACACACTGCTGCATTGGTGGTGGAAGGGGATGAAATTTTATGGTGTGGGATGCTGATCTCGTGTGCTACTTTGCACTGGATGGAAGTCATTGCAAAGGCGGAGTTGCAAGATGGGAAGATAGAGGCAGTTCAAGCCATTCTCTTGTTTTTCTAATTAATAAAAAAATTTTATTAGTTAATGTGGGACATGGACATTGCTGGCTGGCCAGATCCCTACCTGCCCTTGAAACTGAGTGACTTACTAGGCCATTTCAGAGGGCAGGTGAGAGTCAACCACTTTGCTGTGGTTCTGGAGTCACACATAGGCCAGACCAAGTAAGGACAGCAGATTTCCTTCCCTAAAGGACATTAGTAAATCAGATGTTTTTTTTTCCGACAATCGACAATGGTTTCATGGTCATCAGTAGATTCTTAATTCCAGGTTTTAAAAAAAAATTGAATTCAAATTCCACCAGCTGCTGCAGTGGGATTCGAACCCAGGTCCCCAGAACATTAGCTGATTTTCAGAATTAATAGTTTAGCAATAAGATCTTTAGGCTTCTCTACAGACCAGACAGTAGGTCTCCCACTTGCTTCCTCATCTATGGGGAGTATGGTGCATGGGTAGAAAATTAGTGAAAAAACTTCACAACTAGAAAATTCAAATAAAACATGATACAAACATGTGCATTATTAGTGATTGAAAATCTAAGACACTGCATAAAGTCTGTTTATGCCCATTATACAACACTTTGTTTTTCTGTGCAGTTGGTATTACACGGAGGATGGTACGAGCTCCAAAAGGAGAATATCCTCTGACTCAATTTATCGGAAAGGAGCGTGATTATCCAGATGATGAATTCATCCCTGTTCCAGTTAAAAAAGGTAGATGGCCATTTGTATTACACTGGGATGATAACGGATATTGATAGTGATGCTTTGTATTGTATTGAATGCAATATAATAATCTCCCACTAGAGTGCAAGGAGGGAGGGCATTCGGCCCATCCAGTTTGTACTGACCATCCGAAAGAGCATCTTACCCAAGAAGCCCCATCCCCATAATCTGATGCATTCAGCATGGCCAATCCAGCTAATCTGCACATCTTTGGACTGTGGGAGGAAACCAGAGCATCCAGAGGAAACCCACACAGACACAGGGAGAATGTCCAAACTCACACAGTCAGTGACCCGAGACCGGAATTGAACCCAGATCCCTGGCGCTATGAGGCAGCAGTGCTCACCATGCTGCCCCATGTTTATCCGTATATATTCACTGTTAAAAGACAATCACTGCACACAAAGTGGAGATTTTGCTGTTTTTTTTGTTCTCTCCCTCCTTAACCCAGGAGCATGAAGGCTATGTGTGCCCAGGCTGCACAAAGACAGTCACCCGAGGGCGGAATCAACCCCGGGTCCCTGGCGCTGTGAGGCAGCAGTGCTAACCACTGTGCCACCATACCACCCTAGTAACTCCATATATTGTGGTCAAAAGTTGCTGACATAAACTGTAGTGATAGAATATCAGGGGGACATGATGAGTAATGATGTTGGTGCCTCTGATGATGTCAAAAATACTTGTGGTCATCTTCAAAACCATGAGATTATATTACTACATTGAACTCAGCTCCTGTTACTCATATGATTATTCAGCCTATGGCTACGGCCAACTGGTTTTTGGTTTTTACAGAAAAACAAAAAGAATCGTAGAACATGACCTTCAAAATACTGTTTAAAGTGATTGTGCTATCAAAATAGGTTGGATTTTATCCGAGCCTTAATGTAATGCTCCATCTTATATAGCAGGAAATGATCTAGTGTCCTGAGTCCCTGTACTGTGACTGTGAGGGAGAGGAAATCAGAGGGAAGGTGGCAAGACTAAGCCAACTAGGAAGGAAGCAATATGTGAAGTGGCACCTGAACTCAGAACACTACCCAAGAGTTTGGTCTAAAAGTATTTTTGGCGCATTCCTCAAAACAGGCAGGCCAAGGGAGTGTTTTGTCAACTAGCGAATGGTAACTTGCTAAAATTTGGCTGCATTTGTTGGTATGCTATGTGTAGAATCACAAAATCATTGAGTCCTTACAGTGCAGAAGGAGGCCATTTGGCCCATTGAACCTGCACCAACAACAATCCCATCCTGGCCCTGTCCCTGAAACCCCACATATTTACCCTGCTAGTCTCCCTGACAATAAGGATCAATTTTAGCATGGCCAATCCACCTAACCTGCACATCTTTGGACTGTGGGAGGAAACTGAAGCATCTGGAGGAAACCCACACAGATACTGAGAGAATGTGCAGACTCCAAACAGACAGTGAACTGAGGCTGGAATTGAACATGGGTCCCTGGCGCTGTGAGGCAGCAATGTTAGTCACTGTGCCACCCAGTAATTGTAGTTGTGATGTTTTACTCTGCTACATCATTGCAAGCAACAGAGGAGGCAGCAGCCTAATCTATCGAGGTTTAGAAGTATTTTTGTAACAGTGGAAGGGAAATTCTCTAAAAGGGCAAAAAAAAAGTGCTGCCCTATTGACTGCTGTCTTTTCCTTGGAGATGTTAAGAAATGTAAGTTCAGAAAGACCAAAACATTTGTGCAGGTATTGAGTTATGTTGGCCAGAGCAAACAAAAAGGCCCAAACATTAACTGATGCTGCATCTTGATTCATGGGACTGTAGATAGAAATCAGTCTAGTACGTTTACAGTTTAACATGATGAATAAAGTGATGGAATTAATTCCTACCTTTTGGAAAATGCATTAGAAAGGGTGCAGAGAAGAGTCACCAGGATTTGGCCTGGGATGGGGTGTTTCAACTATGATGAGAGGTTGGATAAATGGAGTTATTTTCTTTAGAGCAGAGAAGGCTGTAGGGAGGCCTGATTGAGGTCTACAAGGACGTAGAAAGGGCAGATAGAAAGAAACTTTTCCCATTAGGAGAGGGGTTGATAATCAGGGTACATAGATTTAAGGTCAGGGGCAGCAGATATA
The DNA here is from genome assembly GCF_965287045.1 of Carcharhinus amblyrhynchos. NCBI lineage: Eukaryota > Metazoa > Chordata > Chondrichthyes > Carcharhiniformes > Carcharhinidae > Carcharhinus > Carcharhinus amblyrhynchos. Next base: position 12,248,245 of record NC_137348.1, read on the forward strand.
GAGGGGATTTGAAGAAAACTTTTTCACACAGAGGGTGGTGGGAATCTGGAACTCACTGAAAGGGTGGTAGAGGCAGGAACCTTCAAAACACTTAAGAAGCATTTGGATGAGCACTTGAAATGCCGTGGTATACAAGGCTATGGACTAAGTACTGAAAAATGGGATTAGGATGGGCGCTTGGTGGCTGGTGCAGACATGATGGGTTGAATGGCCTCTTTCTGTGCTGTAAAGCTCTCTGACTCCGTATCAGGGCGCAGGGGTGTGATGTAATTGCATTTCTGCACTTGTGTGGACCAGTATGCACGTGTGGTTGGGTTTTGGTGGCCATTTTGTGTTGGCAGGAGTCACAATCCACAGTGTGAGAGCATGGCTGCGGCTTCGAATTTGCCCCCGTTACACCTGAGGGCTGGTTTACAAATAGCATTTGAGACTTTTAAGTTGCAGAATGCTTGCTGATCTGTCTGGATGTCGGAAGGTACAGAAAAACCTGAAAGAATGAAAGCTTCTGGACTTCTGGTCTGTGATGCTCAGCCAGGCTGCAGCAAGAATAGATTTGGAACATGTGATGTCCAATACTGGCAGTGCCAAGGGGACAAAAACACTTTTGGGTCTTGGTGTTACTGACGGCAGTGGCACTATCCTTATTTAATTTTACAATGCTGCGGTATAAAGACAGCAATGAATAAATATAAATTGTTCTGAACCTGAAGGTTAATTTGAATGAAAATGTTGTCTCAGTGTAACTCAGACTTGTTGCTGGATGATTTGCTTTATGCAGGTGGGCTGATCCTCATCCACGGGGAGGTTGTGCACAGAAGTGCTGCAAACACGTCAGATAAATCAAGACATGTCTACACTTTCCACCTGCTGGAATCCCAGGATAGTCACTGGAGTGAGGAGAACTGGTGAGGATTTCAGTTTGTCCCTCAATGCCTCTCTCCGTGAGAGACTTGCATTTGCAACATTTTGGTGTTGGGTTGATGTTGTTGCTTTCAATGTAACCCTCCGCTGTTTCCTCCTCAACAGTTCTCCTTTTGACTAACAGTGGGGGGTGTTGTTAAACTGTCAATCCTGCTGTAGTTAACCTCTGCATCAGTCTGTGGGCAGCTGATGAAGAATTTGAATGGTTTGGATAATTTTGATCCAGTAATGCTGCTGTGTGGTGCGCCATCTACTGCCCTAGCTTAGATTGCAAAACTCTTCTGGAAATGTTTAAAGTGCCTCCACTTACCCAGCACATCATTTTAAAGTTTATTTTTAATGTCACAAGTAGGTTTTCATTAACACTGCAATGAGGCTATTGTGAAAATCCATTTTGATGATCGTAACTTATAGTTGGGAAACTGGACTGTTCCATTCAATGAGTGAGTGAGACAGTGAGTGGGTGGGTGAGGTGGTGGGTGGGTGGGAAGAGAGGTTGACGAGCTGAATTTCCACCATCAGTATTCAAAGGTTAAGGTCACACAAATGTGTCCTTTTGGGAGTGGGAATTGGATGGTGATATTTTCACTCAGGGTGAATTAAGGGACGATCCTTCCACAGTTCCCAGATGACTGACCCTGTATCATCCAGTATAGTGTTTGCTATTCTGTATCTACACCAGTTCTGATAACTGCCGCTTTCTTTCGTTGCCAGACATTGTTTGGCGCTTTTCTTTTCATTGACAGAGAGATTACAGATAAAAATTCTAATCTAATCTAATAGAAAGGGCTTGCATAAACAGGTTGTGCCACAAAATACTTCAGCTGCACCTTGTTTCTTTTTTTTGAACAAAGTCCTCCTGAGCTCAGCCTGTTTCCTTCCAGGCTGTGCTCTATATTATTGTTGCAGGATACTTGTTACTCACAGTGCTCCCTGTACCATTCAAAACCTTTGGAGGCAGAGCAGAAGGCGAGCTTCTTTTCAACATTGTTTCTCCAACATCTTTGTTTAAATTGTGGTTCCTTCGCTGTTTACCATTGTTATTCGGCACCCCTCTGTCATCAGCTTGGTGTAGCAACGTCCTTTTCTAAATACTTTCTAGATATCTGCAGCGTGGACTGATGACTTTTCTCTTGTTTCATTGGATCTCTTCCATTCTTGTTTGAGTGTTTGTAGTGTGGATCAACCACCTTGTTGCCAGTTTTCTTGACAGTATTATTGAAGGATAAGCTTGCAGACCACAAACAGAGCTTTATTGGAAAGGTGTTTATGTGACAGGCTCTCAGGATACACTGCCTGTTTGTCTGCACAAATGGCAGGATGTCATCTGATCGGTCCCTTAAAATGCCCTTGTTCCAACCGGGAACAATGTGAATACATAACAGTGATTATCTCAGTGTCATTTTGGAAATCCCTAATTATCACCCAAATTCAACCAGGAAAGTCAATGTAAATTAAAATGAATTAAAAGCCAATATAGAGAATGTAGGAAATGTACAAAGCTAAGGGGAAATCACTACAGAACTTTACTAAGTCCAGTGTTTTTAATTGGATTTATTCTGGAACAGGAACAACTTCTGATGCCCATGGTATTCGAGTATATCAACAAACTACATTTCACTGTGATATCTGGCTATTCATCTGTGGCAACACTTTCAGATTTAAGTAAAATAACTGCCACAAGAAGTGGTGGAGGCAAAAGCAATGGGTATGTTTGGAATTGAGTTAGATGCTAAAGAAGGGATTGTGGGATCCCAGAGGCTGAACATTGCGGGACAAAAGGTCTTCTCTCATTCAAACTTTTCTCTTAATGCAGTAGAATAAGGAGTGGCAACACAAACTAAATTGTACAATTTTAAAGGAGGCAAAGCTGGCAAAACATCTACATGAATCTTTTAAGGACAAGTTGAGAAGGCTTTTCAAAATGAAAGCAGATCTTTGGTTTCATCAGTGCAGTTACGTTAAGCCCCTCGAGGTGGGATTTTAGGCCTTATTCGGACAAGACCAGAATTTCCTGTCCGAAGTCAATGGAGATTTCTGTTGTCCGACTCTCACCTGCGCCGATTCTGTGGTAGAGTTTCAGCCTCTACCTCTGTATAGTATATATAAAAATAGTGGTTAAGTCTCAGCTGCGTTCATTTCTGGGCTCCACACATTTACTTTTCCAGAATTAAGGTGCAGAAGAACCAGAGGCAACATGCGGAAACTTTTTTTTAAACATGAGTTGTGATCTAGAACCTGAAAAGGAGGTGGAAACAGACTGAATTGGAACTTTGAAAAGAGAATTCAATAAATATTTGAAAGTGAAAAGTCTTTATACTGTAATGGGGAGTGAGACTAATTGTATAACAGTAATCAATGAGCTATCATAGGCATGATAAGCTGAACAGGCTCCTCTCTAGAATCATAGAATGCTACAGTAGAGGAGGAGGCCATTTGGGCCATCAAACCCATCAGGTCCTATCCCCGTAATCCCATGTAGTTACTCTGCTAATGCCCCGACACTAGGACATTAGCATGGCCAATCCACCTAACCTGCACATCTTTGGAGTGTGGGAGGAAACCGGAGACACGGGGGAAATGTGCAACTTTCTGTGCTGCATAATTTTAATGACTTATGGAGACAGTATATGGCTGAATAAAGTTTGGATCATTGTTTAGACAAATCTGCTGAATATTTTTTTCAATTCCAGGTTGCAGCCAACTCCAGAACTACCATTCCCACTTCTGTACACTTAAAGTTCATCTTTTCACCCAGTGTCAATGGAATACAGGAATAACCAAGGTCTAATGTTGGATGTGCTGTTAGCTGGAAAGTATATTTTAAATTGGATTCATTTTGGGAGAGGAACAACTTCATGGGTGAAATTTTACAGCTTTGCTTGTCCCAAAAGTGTAAAATCCTGCCTGAGATCAACGGACCTTCCCATGCTCAGGCGATCACCTGTTCCAATTCCCGTGGCAGGCGGGGTGGTACAATTCCAGCCCACATTCCTATGGTGTTGGGAGTGTATTTACAAAGTAAATTTCACCTTGATGAACTGGCTGTTCTTCTGTGGCAATGCTCACAGATGCAAGTACAATAAATTGTAACCCTCTGAACTTCTGCTCATGGCCCAATCTGTCATTCTGACAGTGATTTGGATTGGCCTCACATTTTACCTTTTCCAGAATTAAGGTGTGGTTTATATATCCTGTGCCTTGCTTTATTCCTCCTATTTTAAGAATTTAAATTCATAAAACAAATCTGCTCTGATGGAAATGTGTAATACAGAACTTTTAATAAGTTAATTAAGTTAATTATTTTAGTGTACTGTAATAAACCGGAAAAAAATTGAAGTAGATTGTATGAGTCGCCTGCATGCGTGAAAATCTTGGCTCAGATACCCAATCAATCAGGCCTTGGGAAACTCTGATAAGAGTCGTGTTGGTTCCCTTGGTGTGGCAATTGTAAAGAATTCCTATTAGAAGATGAAGAAAACCATTAAACCCATCTGAATGATCGATAAGTTCTGATTTATTGTGTGACATTTCACACTTTCAGCAAATACAGTGCAAACTTTCTACACTTCACGATAATACAGATCAATGTAAGCATAACATAGAAGGTAATCAATACATGATTGAAGTGCACCTAAAAGAGAGTTGGACATTTGAACTGGGGCGTGTTTGTAGGTGGCGTGGAGGAAGAAAGAGGTTTGTACATTTATTACACTACTATTTTACCATAAGTACATCTAAGACACTGAATGTGCTAAATCTATTGAGTAAGCTAACTCTGGAATGGATGAGAGTTCAAGGGTTTTGATTAATTGCTTTACTTATGTGGCCTGAAAGTGTAAATTGGAATTGAATGTAAGTCCTAAAATTGTGAATTCCTTACACTGGACTATTCAGGTGTGTGTTCGTGGGGATTGTGAGTAAATGGTTGCCTTTGAATTTTCCTGTTTCATCTCTGCCTCCTTTTGTCTTCTCCCTTTCCTATTCCAATGGTTCCTGAGGGATGGTTCCAGATATCTTGTTTTCTCAATGGAAAACAATGGTGAGGATCAGATGGTGAGATGTGGGCGCTGCTGGGTGTGCGAGTTCAGACAAATAAATGTGAGCTGAAGCGGGGGACACGCAGAGTCATAATTGAAGATAGTAAGGGGAATGGAGGGACGGAACAGGGAAGAGGTGTACATGGCAGTATAGGAAGAAGGAAAGGTGAGACTGGATTAGGCCAGAGGGGATAAGATGTTATAGAAGCTACTACTCATGGATCACTAAAACTAGTAACTGGGGACATCAGCCATGTGGAAATGAATCCATTATCAGTGCAATATCATTTAAAAAAACTTTGCAAACTACATTAAGTTATTTTTTACACATCAACTCAGGGGTAACGCATGCACTGAGTCATTTCAGCAAGTGATATTTAACTACAGATTTACTGTACGTGGTTTTTAAAAATGTTTTGTGGCCCTTTAGAATCTTCCATTTCCTAATGCTATTCTATTATTAACACTTCACATGCATTTTCACAAAAGTTTACAATCAAGAATCTCATTTCAGTAAATTTCTTCAAAGCATCATTTTACAGTGCGGAACATTACTTAAATAAAAGAACATTCATCCAACTTGTGGGAAACATTGAACTCGTGTTGTTAAAGTGTTCCAACATTGCATGGAAGGAACGGCACTTAAATTTCAGTCCTTTAGTCTGGCAAACTGATATGGGACAACTTCCTTCTTGTTGCATTCTACGACTTGTGCTTATCTTTTGACTGGAATCGTAGAATTCCTACAGTGCAGAAGGAGGCCCTTCGGCCCATCAAGTCTGCACCAACTGCAATCCAACCAGCTCCTATCCCCAAAACCCCATGCATTTACCCTAGCTGATACTAAAGGGCTATTTAGCATGGCCAATCCACCTAACCTGCACATCTTTGGCCTGTGGGAGGAGACAGGAGCACCTGGAGGAAACCCACACTGACATGGGGAGAATGTGCAAACTCCACACAGATAGTGACCCAAGCCAGGAATTGAACCTGGGTCTCTGGCTCTATAAGGCAGCAGTGCCAACCACTGTGCCACCATGCTGCCTGAATGAAATACAATTCTCGAACTCTAACTTTCGGGAGAAACTTTGACAGAAACATATCTGGTCTCCTTTGCAGGCCATCGCTCTTGCTGCTTCTCATGTCTGACACCCATCCAGTTTCTGACCCAGTGGTCATTCTTTGCAAATCAGGACAGTAAATGTTATCAGCCTGTTTTACCACAAACATGTCACAGCCAAGTTCGAACCTCACTGATGTCTATATTCCCCATGTTTCTCAGCTGGCATCACTAGAAAGATAACAACTAAGATCTAGATATCTAGTTTATTCCACTACTTGATCCTAGAGGCAAAATCAGGCTTTTCTAATATAACTTACTTAATATACACTAAATTGAAAATGAGGTGATTAGGAACTGTTTCAGTTGATATGGGTCAGCACAGCCCTAATCACAGAGCTCATGTTCTACCTAAGGGGCGATATTTCACCCCCAATAAAAGTGTTTCTTTAAAAAGTCCACTAGTCAATTATCATGAGGTAGTGATTTCTTTTCCTTCCATTAAGTTTTCTCTGGTGGGTGTGGATCTGATAATTACCAGATCAGAAAACATGAAACAATCCACTGTCTAACCTGGGTGAAATGTGGAATGTGACACCTCACCCACTCAGCAAGAGAAAAATTAAAAAGATAAATTAGTGCAAAAAGCAATGTAGTTGTGATTTCATTCTTTAATAAAATATGTAAGTTTTTGTTTGTTCTGTATGTATATTGTGTATATATCCAAGAGATTGTTTTCTGGAGATCTCTTTCTTCACTCTTTCTGCTCCTGGCATCAAGAATTTGCATTTTATCAGTGCCATTAACATAGGAAATGTATCCAAAGTGCTTCATGTAATCATAATCAGACAAAAGTACCAAGCCAAAAACCTTGGGGTGGCATGGTGGTACAGTGGTTAGCACTGCTGCCTCTTAAGAGTCCCAGGTTCAAATCCCTGCTTAGGTCACTGTCTGTGTGGAGACCGCACGGGTTTCCTCCGGGTGCTCCGGTTTCCTAACCAGTCCAAAGGACATGCTGGTTAGGTGCATTGACTATGCTAAATTCTCCCTCAGTGTCCCCAAACAGGAGCCGCACTGTGGGATTTTCACAGTAACTTTATTGTAGTGTTAATGTGAGCCTACTTGTGGCACTAATAAATATACTTTAATAAATTTCTTTAAAAAACAGCTTTTAGGATGGGGCTTGACAGGGTAAATTGAGGCTGCTTCCTCTCTTGGGCTATCGAGAACATGGGGGCACAATCTCAGATTATGGCTCCGCTCATTTAGGACTGAGATGAGGAGAAATCTTCTCATTTAAAGGGTAAAGGTTGTGAATGTAACATCATCTAAATATATTTAAGGCTGAGATAGACAGAATTTTGGTCACTCAAGAAGCTGGAGGGTATTGGAAGTGTGCAGGAAAAGGATGATGAAGCATATGGTCAGCTTTGATTTTATTTAATGGTAGAACAGGTGCAAGAAGCCACTTGGTACTCCTACTCCTGATTTAGGACAAGTCACCAGTCACTGCTGAATGACTGGCAACTGATTTCCATAGAATCATATACTGCAGAAGAGGCACTTTGGCCCATCTAGTCAGCACCAACAAGCAAGAAATACCTGGTTTCCCACTTCATCCCATTTACCAGCACTTGGCCCATAGCCTTGAATGTTATGACATGCCAAGTGCTCATCAAAGTGCTTTTTAAAGGGTGTGAGGAAATTTGCCTCTACCACACTCCCCAGCAGCTCATTCCAAACCATCACCACCCTCTGGGTAAAACAGTTTTTCCTCACATCCCCTCAATCTCTTGCCCCTTATCTTGAACCTACAAACCCTTGTGACTGACCCTTCAACTAAGAAGAACAGCTCCTCCTTACCCACTCCGTCTATGCCAGTCAATCTTGTACACTCAATTAGGTCACCCCTCAGCCTTCTCTGCTCCAACGATAACAAACCAAGTCTATCCAACCTCTCTTCACAAATGTTCCAACCCAGGCTGCATCTTGGTGAACCTCCTCTGCACTCTCTCTAGTACAATCACATCCTTCTGATAATGTGCTGACCAGAACTGCACTTGGCACTCCAGCTGTGGCCTCACCAAAGTTCTATACAACTCCAACAAGATGTCCCTGCTTTTGAAATCTATGCTGCGATTCATAAAGGCAAGTGTCCCACATGCCTTTTTCACCACTCTACTAACATGCCCTTCCGCCTTCAGAGATCTGTGGACAAACATGCCAAGGTTCCTTTGTTCCACAGCACTTCCTAGTGTCCTATCATTCATTGAGTACTTCCTTGTCAAATTCCTTCCAAAGTGTATTACCTCAAACATTTCAGGGTTAAATTCCATCTGCCTCTTATCTGCCCATTTCATCTATATCTTCTTGTGGCCCATGACACTCAGCCTCACTGTTAATCACGCAGCCAATCTTTATATCATCCACAAACTTACTAATCCTACTCTCCACATAGTCATCTATGTTGTTTATATAAATGACGAATAATAAGGGACCCAGCACAGATCCCAGTGGTATGCCACCACCTTCCTGTCACCAAAGCAGCCTTCTGTGAATACCTTCTATCTCCTACAACTTATCACGATTATTTTCTGAAACAGTTTCTGTAAGGAACCGGACTGAGCAACCCACCAATTCTTTTACCTGCCTAATCTTCCCTTCACTTGCTCAGGGGATGTTCGTTTTGTTTGCGTGGTATTTCTTTCCCCAGGGACTGGTTACAATTTGCTTCTGCTTACCCATAAGAATATACAACCTAGGACTAGGGGCAGGCCATCAGGCCCCTCAAGCTTGCTCAGCCATTCAAGAAAATCGTGGCTGATCTTCTTGTAGATTCAGCTCCACTTACCCACCCGCTTACCATAACCCTTAATTCCTTTACTGTTCAAAAATGTTTCTATCCTTGCCTTCAAAACATTCAATGAGGTAGCCTCTACAGCTTCACTGGGCAGGGAATTCCACAGATACATAACCCTTTGTGTGAAGAAACTCCTCCTCAACTTGGTCCTCCTCAACTGGGCTTGTACTCGTTAGAGTTTAGAAGGATGAGGGGAGATCTCATTGAGATGTATAAGATGATGAAAGGGATGGATAGGGTAGAGGTGGAGAGGTTCTTCCCGCTCAGAAAGGACAGCAGGACTAGAGGGCACAGCCTCAAGATAAAGGTGGGGGGGGGGGGGGGGGGGGGTGCAGTTTAGAACGGAGTTGAGGAACTTCTTCACTCAAAGGGTGGTGAATCTCTGGAATTCTCTGCCTGTTGAAGTGGTTGAGGCTACCTCGCTAAATATATTTAAGACATGGGTAGATAGGTTTTTGGTAGGCAAGGGGATTAAGGGTTTTGGGGAGAAAGCGGGAAAGTGGAACTGAGCCACTTCAGATCAGCCATGACCTTGTTGAATGGCGGGGCAGGCTCGAAGGGCTGGATGGCCTACTCCTGCTCCTATTTCTTATGTTCTTACATTCTAACTCTGCTCCCTCTTATTTTGAGGCTACGCCCCCTAGTTCTAATTTCACCCACCAGTGGAAATAACTTCCCTGCTTCTATCTTATCTATTCCCTTTCTATAAGATATCCCCTCATTTTTCTGAATTCCAATGAATATAGCTCAGTCTACTTAGTCGCTCTTCATAAGCCAACCCTCTCAACTCCAGAATCAAGCTAGTGAATCTCCTCTGCACCTTGTCCAGTGCCAGTATATCCCTTCTCAAGTAACGAGGGCAAAACTGTACACAGTAACTCCAGGTGTGGCCTCACCAACACCTTATATAGTTGCAACATAACCTCCCTGTTTTTAAACTCCATTTCTCTAGCAATGAAGGACAAAATTCCATTTGCCTTCTTAATTACTTGCTGCACCTGCAAACCAACTACACAGTCCAACTGAACACATATTACTACATACATTTTGGAAACGTGATTCTGCATGGTTGCCGGTTACTCTAGTACCATTCCTGGTTGACTTGGCGTCATTAGGAACTAATGTTCACTGTATTTTTCAATATGTGCAGCCTATAGGATTCAGCAATGATTTTACATTCAGTAACATCTTCAGTCCCATCAGTGCATGATTAGGTTTGCAAATACTTTAATGTGTAAAAAATTTATTTAGTAGTCATAAGTAGGCTTACATTCACACTGCAATGAAGTTACTGTGAAATTCTCCTAGTTGCCATACTCTGGCACCTGTTCGGGTACACCGAGGAAGAATTTAGCACAGCCAATACACCTCATCAGCGCGTCTTTTTGGACTGTGGAAGGAAACCGGAGCACCTGGAGGAAACTCACACAGATTCAGGGAGAACGTGCAAACTCCACACAGTGTCCCAAACAGGGAATCAAACTCGGGTCCCTGGCACTGTGAGGTAGCAGTGCCAACCACCGTGTGGCCTCTACAACTGATTACCAGCAATGGAAATCCATGACACTCTACTATCACTAGATCTGGTTGACAGTACAATTGAAATCATAAAATCATAGAATCCCTACAGTGCAGAAAGAGGCCATTTGGCCCATCAAGCCTGCACCAACAGCAATCCCACCCAGGCCCTATCCCACATATTTACCTTGCTAATCTCCCTGACAGTAAGGGGCAATTTAGCATGGCCAATCCACCTAACCTTCACATCTTTGCGAAAGTGGGAGGAAAGCAGAGCACCTGCAGAAAACCCACATAGACATGGCGAGAACGTGCAAACTCCACACAGTTACCTAAGGCTGGAATTGAACCAGTTCCCTGGCCCTATGAGTGCTAACCACCGTGCCACCCCACCACCTTAAAATATTTACTCTTTTCAAAAAGAAAATCTTGACTTCAACCCTTCTCCATTTGATAATGCAGGGCAGGGTTAGTGAAAGACCATTTTATATTGAGCTCAATCCTATCCTTACCTAATATCCACATGACAAATGTCCAACAACAGAAGTCACTTGATCCAGAATCAGGAAAACAATTAAAATTAAAAATAAAACACAATAGATGGAACTCTGAAACAAAAATAGAAAATGCCGAAGAAACTCAGCAGGTCAGGCAATATTTATAAAGCAAGATAAAGGTTAACCTTCAGCTATAACCATTTATCAAAACACTTAAAATTAATGCTTAAAATTTAATCTTTTCCTTAACCTTGCCTGGCCTTCTGAGTGTTTCCAGAAATTTTGTCTCAGATTTCCAACAGCTGCAGTGTTTTATTTATTGCTAAATACGGTGTCTGATTGAGTGAAAACAAAATAGCTGTCACAGTAAACCAAATGTCAGAAATGTAAAAGCAAATTACTGCGGATGCTGGAATCTGAAACAAAACAGAAAGTGCTGGGAAATCTCAGCAGGTCTGACTGCATCTGTGGAGTTGGCTCTATTCTCTCTCCACAGATGTTGTCAGGTCTGCTGAGATTTTCCAGCATTTTCTGTTTTTGCATCAGCAATATAAAGATTCACGTGATTGCATCACTGGTGGGAGTACATTACTTTTGTTCCATTGTTAACCAAGCTGAAAAGTATCACTCAACAAGTTTTCCGTCTTCGGACTGGTGACTTGTGTCGATGTACGAGCATAAGACGCCAGCAGTGGCCATTTACATTCTGATGTTTCAGGTATGGTTCTTCATTCATCTGTTCTAATTTACTCCTGAGACATTAATATCTTCCTTTCTTTATAGATTCTGAGGAGTGGAATCCCTTGGCTGATTCATTTTAACTGACCTGCCTTGGCCAGGGGGAGACCAGTTAATTCAGTGCACAGCAGGGAATAAACTAGGGGACCTTCCATGTGCATGGTTTAATTTCACATCGCGGCATGAATTTAATTCTGGGGAAGCCTTAACACATTCTTCTGCATTAAAATCTTAAATTAATAATTTAATCAGTTAGGTATTAACTTGCTCGGAGTCACTTCTGAATATTACGATTTCCTCCTTCATTGGTATTTTAGCTAAAGGAATAGTGCCCTAGTACCTGAAAAAACAGAACATTCACTGTGATGTCACAGTATATCCAATTATCCCACTTAAACCATCAGCATAAGGAAAAGATACAAAGGCAATAAAAGATTGTCTATTTGATTGGTGTAAGCTTCTAGCATGGAGACTATGGCAATAGACCCCATAATCCAGGTGTAGCTGCCATTCAGATTCACTGTTTTATCAAAGATCAGAATTAAAGCCACAGCAATGATTTGGGCAAAGACAGAGGTTGCTGTCCCTTCAAAGGTCTTCTTCGTTCCGGGCCACCTAACCTCTCCCATCGTGCTTCCAACAACAGAGGCCATGGCGTCACCAATCCCCACAGCCAGGACTCCTGCATACGGAGCTAGTGCTACTTCCCCTGGAAAGGAGCTCTGTGGGGCAAACACTCCAGGGAACAACCACACAGGCAAAGTCAGTCCGAGCAGCAGGTAAATGTGCGTTAGGATTAAAGGTCCACTGTCACGGTCATCAAGAAACAGGGCCAACATTGGTCTCAACATCAATCCGAGTGGTTTAATCTTAAAATGCCTTATGTATTCCAACACCACAAATGCAGCAAAGCAAACCACAGCAGCAATGTAGAGTAACGGACGGTCGTAGATGAGACCTGGGATGTAGGTTGCCACTATAATGATATGAAAGCTTTTTCGCATGGCTGTGGAAGCTTTATACTCTTTAGATTCAGATGATTGCTTATAGTTCTGGTGAAAGACAATGAGCGAGGCAAGAAATGCCAGTGTCATCCAGTAGCTCAGTAGGTAGATTCTGGTTCTGGTGGATGTGAGGAAGTTGAGAAGCCAAACAACAAGATGGTTCCTGGTCAATCGGTGGAACCAGGGCACCATGATTCCCAATCCAAAAATGACTGCCGTCACGTGGAAAATCAGCGAAGAGACCCAAGTCTTGGAGTCCATAAAACAGTACAAAATAGTGAAAACTAATCCCAGGAGCGCTGTCCCCACCACAATCACCAAGAGGAACGATGCAAGTGGATCATATCTGCCATCTCCAAAAGTCAAAGAACGTTTGATGAGCTGGTTTGTGATGATGCTTAAACCTGATAAGAACAACATAACTTCTCCTGGCGTGAAGCTCCGTGGCATAATATAAAGGACAATAAGGGAAAGATAGACAAAAATCAATAGTACCTCCAGGATTTCAATGACCTCAGCAACTGAAAGAGAGTGCTTAAGGGCGTATATTATGGCACAGGATGCAAAGCCGTACACAATACTGGTATTGGTGGGCAGTGGCTTTGTGAGGCCCAAACCCAGCAATGAGATGAACAGAGCGATGGCCATTCCAGCAGCTGAACACACAACGCAGAACCGCTCGAACTGTACATTGCCGACCGTTTCCCACCGCTCCTTCAGCACGATTCCTAGCAGGGGCAAAACCACGCTGGCCGGCAGCAAGCCACTACTAAAGGCTGTCCTGTATTGGAAAACAGCATTCCCTGACTTCAGTAGCCGGTCCCACTTGTGCTGAACGTAGTAAGCCTGAACCGCCAAGGCGAGCGTGCACCAGGAGAAGGTATTCCAGATCACAGCGTGGACAGACAGCACGATGATGAAGACGATGAAAGACTCCACCAAGACAGGATTTTGCAACATTGAGGCAGACTTTTCTTCTGATGTACGCGGTGCCGAAAATGTTTTAATCATCCTAGAATCCGGCAAAGTGCGATTCCATTCCATTTGCCAACAATTATTCCTTTAAAAATCTCCCCTTTGTCTGATTGAATTTCCTTCGAATCTTTGCAACTGGGCAGATCTAACTGAGTGTCAGACCTGGAACACAAATTGTAACGTAGACTGCGTTAGTTATGATTAGAATGTTGTAGAGGGGCTTTTTCATCCATCTGCGCATCAGTCAAAGGAATGTCAGTAAGTCAGATACGGGTGGGGGCGGGGGAGGAGAACGTAACAATTCATTAGACCCAACGTTTGCTTATATTTGTCTTTAATTCACCTCACATTGTACTGGGGAGATCAGCAGATAAGCCTACTGCAGTCCGAAATTGAGCTTACAGTCCAGTCTTTATCAATTTGCCTGTGAATTCCATGCTCAGATGGCAATCCTAACCACCTCCCCTCCCCAGCCCCACCCAACTAACACAAATAAAGGTGATATTTTCAAATGTTTTTGTGCTCTCCCTGAGCGGTGCTTTTGAAGGAAGCTTATGATAGTGGAATAGATGGAACCCAGTTATACAAAGTAGTCTCCAGAAACAAAGAAAATAGGTGCAAGTAGAGGTCATTCAGCCCTTCAAGCCTGTACCACCATTCAATATGATAATGGCCGATTATGCACTTTCAGTATCCCACTCCCGCCTTCTCTCCATATCCTGTGATCCCTTTAGCCACAAGGGCCACATCCAGCTCTCTCTTGAACAGCCCCCAACAGCTTTCTATGGTAGAGAATTCCACAAGTGCACAACTCAGAGTGAAGACGTTTGTCCTCACCTCAGTCCTGAATGGCTTACCCCTTATTCTTAGAGTGTGACCTCTAGTTCTGCACTTCCCCAACATTGGGAACATTCTTCCCATATCTAGCCTGTTCAGTCCTATCTGCATTTTATGTGCTTCTACGAGATCCCCTCTCATTCTTCCAAAAGGCTCTTGATAAAGAACATTATATCCTTATCATTGTATGACCTCAATACTCAACTGGCAATTAGTAACAGAATTTTTTTTCAACACTTTAGTGATAAACAGGCAGAAAAAAAGGTCACGTTCAGTTTGGATATGCCATCAGTTTAAAATATATGGGATGGAGGCAGCCACTAGAGTGGTGCGATGGCACACTGGTTAGCATAGCTGCCTTACAGCGCCAGGGACCTGGATTTGATTTCCAGCTTATGTCACTGTGTGTGTGGAGTATGCACATTCTCCCCATTTCTGCGTGGGTTCAAACTGCTGGTTAGGTGCACTGGCCATGCTAAATTTTCCCTTAGTGTACCCGAATAGGCACCGGAGTGTGGCAACTAGGGGATTTTCACAGCAACTTCATTGCAGTGTTATTGTATACCTACTTGTGACACTACTGAATAAACTAAAATTAAGCTAGTCAATCCATTTCCAGTTTCAGTTTATTCCATTCCAGGAATAAATTAACTGGAAAAATTCTACTGAAAACAACTGTTTGGTGCAGAATCACTAACATTATTGTGTTATCAGTACCACCATTTTGCTGAATTAAAAAACAACCACTTTCAAAGTAGCTGGGCTGAGCAGGCTTCAGTTGGTATTCTAAGTATCATCTATCTGTGGAGTTAACTGGGGAAACATGTATTCATTGAGTAAGTAAGCGATCAGTGTTATCTTCCATTCCACAGACATAACATATAACTCCTGCCATCAAAAACACAAGTACAAAAGTTGATAGTGCACTGTGTTTTATGTTTTCTATTGTGAACAGGGGTAGGCAATTCAGCCCCTTGAGTCTCTTCCATCACTCAATTAGACTATGACAGATCTGCATCTTAATTCCAGCTGCCTGTCCTAGTTCTGTAATCCCCATGCCATTGCTCAACAAACGTTCATCAATCTTGAATATGAAATTTTCAATTATCCCAGCTTCAACAGCTTTTAGGAGAAGAGAGTCTAGACTTACACTAACCCTTGTGTGAAGCCCTCTAAATCATCAAGCTCTATTTTTAAAGTTATATCCGCTTGTTCGGGTGTTTCTGTACTGGAATTTAAATGTACCTTATTAAGTCCTTTGATTATCTTACACACATCAATTAGATCATCCATTAATCAATATCCAAGGGAATACAGCCCACATTATGCAATGTGTCCTCATAATTTAACACTTTTAGCCCCAGTATCCCTCTGGTGAATCTGTGCTGCACCACCCCTGAGGCTAATGTATCCTCTTAGAGGTGCAGTGCTCAGAATTGAATACAATTCATTGGGTCCTGTTCACAGCTCTGTCAGCTGTAACACAGCTTCTATCTCTGTGTATTCCAGTCCTCCTCAAATAAGAGCCTATATTCCATTAGCCTTTTTAAACAGCTTCAATACTGGATGTCGGATGTCTCTCTTCACTGACCAAAAATTGCCAAATAAAATTAAAATTGTTTAACTGCCTGCCTATTGTGATTTTGGACATTTTAGTCAATGCATTCCCGGGCTTTTTTCTATACTTTTTTCAGATAGAAACACAGAAACTAGAAGCAGGAGTAGGCCATTCAGCCCTTCAATCTAAGTCAATTAAAGTGCTAATTGTGTCCGTCACCCTTCTGCCATCATCCAAAGATACCTGTAACATATAATTACTATTTCTGTTTCAATTATCTGCTGGTAAGGTATCTATGACAATTTTTAAAAGCATACATTTTAAAGTCTAAATCACATGAACGAACAGTAGGATATTTAATTAGCATCCTGGGAGCTGTGTATTTTTTATTAGGAAGAAATTCTGACAGATTGTAAACTCCTTAAAATGGGTCAGTTGATTTTCTTTGGGCATGTGGATAAAGTAAACCTTTTCACAAAATACAGTTCCTTTTACTGGAAATAAGACCTACAGGGATGACTACTTAGGTGGTGGTGCAGTGGTTAGCACTGCTACCTCAAAGCACCAGGAACCTGGGGTTCGATTCCTAGCTTGTCACTGTCTGTGCAGTCTGCATGGGTTTCCTCTGGGTGCTCCAGTTTCGTCCCACAGACCGAAAAAAAACGTGCTGGTTAGGTACATTGGCCATGCTTAATTTCCCTTGACGTGCCTGAGCAGGTGCCGGAGTGTGGCGACGAGGGGATTTTTCACAGTGACGTCACTGCAATGTCAATGTAAGCCCACTTGTGACACTAATAATTAAACTCAAGGCTAAGGTTTAGTTCTGAATGAAGTTTATAATTAAGGCTTATTAAAGCCAGTTTTTATTTACAATTTGAAAGCCCAGGTTATAAAATGAATAAAGAGAAAGTCAGTAAATCAGCTGGTAAATCTTGAGCTCCAATATACCCAGGCATATTTGGAGAAAATTAGTAAAGAACAATTTTTAATTTGAACATCACTAGAACTCAAGTAATGACCTTCAAAATGAGAAATCACAAATTACTTACACAGTTTACAGACAATTTCTTTAAATGATCAGACGAGTTCTTGAAGACTAATACTTGCATTTATACAGTGCTTTTCACCTACACAGGGTGTCCCAAAGTACTCTACAGCCAAGTAATTACTTTTGAAGTGTAGTTATTGTTGTAACTTGGGAACCTTGGCACCCAATTTACACACTGCAAGGTCCCACAATTTTTAATGAAATGATGACTAGATAATCTGACAACTGAGGGATAAATATTGGCCAGGACATCAAGGGGAACTTCCCTGCTCTTATGAAAAGGGAATCTGGAATTTTTTACATCCACATGAGAGCAGATGGGGTCTCAATTTGCATCCCTTCTGAAACATGGCACATCCGAAGGTGCGGTACTCCCTCAGGACTGTACTGGTCAGCCTCGATACCATGGCCAAAACTCTGCAGTGGGAACTGAACCAACAAACTTCTAACTGAGAGGTGAGACTTCTACAACTGAGTACAGGCTGACCCCGGTACAAAAGAAATTGAAGAACTGATGTTTATTGTTGTATCTTCAAGCCACTTAATTGCTACCATGATAGTATAAGCTGGGGGAGGTAGTGATAGTGTTACTGGACTAGTAACCCAGAGATCCAGAGCTATGCTCTGGGGACCAGAGTTTAATCTGACCATGGCAGATGATGAAATTTGCATTTTATAAAAATCTGGAATGAAAAATGATGACCATGAAACCATTGTTAATTGTTGTAAAAATCCATCTGGTTCACTAATCTGCTGTCTTCACCTGGTCTGGCTTGCATCTGATTCCAGATTCACTCAGTTTCTCTGAAATGGCCCTGTAGTTCAAGGACAATAAATACTGGCCTAGCCAGAGATGCCCACATGAACAAATTTTTTTTTAAAAAATGCTAGAACAAGAGAATGTTGCATTTATGTTTTTAATAAACATGAAATATGTCTTTAACATAAGAACTAGAATAGGGGTAGGCCATCTGGCCCTTCAAGCCTGCAGCGCTATTCAATAAGATCATGGCTGATCTTTTCATGGGCTCAGCTCCACTTAACCGCCCGCTCATCATAATGCTTAATTCCTTTAATGTCCAAAAAAGAATCTATCCTTGCCCTAAAAACACTCAATTAGGTAGTCTTAACTGCTTCACTGGGTAGGGAATTCCAGATTCACAACCCTCTGTTTGAAGAGATTTCTCTTCAGCTCAGTCCTAAATCTGCTCCCCCTTATTTTGAGGCTATGCCCCCTAGTTCTAGTTTCACCTGCCAGTGGAAACGACTTCCCTGCTTCTTATCTACTCCCTTCATAATCTTATGTTTCTATAAGATCTCCTCTTAATCTTCTGAATTCCAATGACTGTAGCCCCAGTCTATTCACTCTCTCCTTGTAAGCCAACCCTCTCACCTCTGGAATCAACCTAGTGAATCTCCTCTGTACCTCCTGTATAACCAGTCTTTGATTGAAACCAATGTCTTCAGGGGACTATTAATGTGATAAATATGCTGGACTTGCTCCATATGTAAATGAGGAATGAATGATTGACAATTACTGCCATGTTAAGAACGCAATTCTAAAGATAATTCAGGTCCTGTTATTTCAATTTTATTTGTTGTTTTCCTTCTAAATATTGGGTCTGGGGATGTACATACACTGGTGGTATAGACAACATACATTGTATGTAAACCTCACTATTGTGATAAGTGTGCATCTCTTGTCCTGAGTTTCGATAAGGAATATTTTGTATTTTTTTCCACAAATTTGGCAGCATCGTTTTTCAAATGTATTTATTGCTGGAAATTTAAAATCTGATTTTAACAATTCCTATTTATCAAAAATATTCAACTGGCCTATAATCAGTTTAAGACATCAATCTATGTTTTACTTTTAAGAGATGTCTCAACCCAAATTACATTTAAAACCAAAATGAAAGAATTTTATTCCAGATGAGTGAGACATGGGAGATTTGCCTTTGTATTGAGCTAGAAATAGCTGACAGCAACCCACTGGCCAAATAGCAGGAGTCAGGGAACAGATTACACATGCCCTGTACAAAATGCTCAACAGCCAAAATAAAGAAATTGATTAAATAAATGTAAAATACAGTACTCCAATTTCAACTCATCAAGTCTTCACGAACAACAATCCCACCTAGGCCCATATATTTACCCCACTATTCCACTAACCTACGCATCCTGGGAACTGAGGAGCAATTTAGCACAGCCAACGCACCTAACTCACACACCTTTGGACTCTGGGAGGAAATTCGAGCACCCGGAGGAAACCACACAGACAGGGAAGAATGTGCAAATTTCACACAGTCAGTGACCCAAGCCGAGAATCAAACTCAGATCCCTGGAGCTGTGAGGCAGCAATGCTAAGCACAATGCCGCCCACTGACATAATAGATGTGTCAGCCAAAAATAGCAAACAACTAGTCGGAAATATAAAGCAGAATATTTATAGCCAACCTTTCCGTACAGTAAGAGTTTGACTAATAGTGTTATTTCAATTCGTTACAGTAAACACCCGAATCTTCCAGTTACAATTCAAAAAGAGGGTGTTCCAGAAAAAAAATTCCGATCAGCTACTTAATAAATGACAATTTTAGCAGTGACGAGTAGTAGAAAAAAATTGTCACTGCCTGTGTGGCCTTCAGTTGTCGCATTCGGCTAATAGTAGGGGATTGATTGAAACATTTGAAATAAAAACATTCGATTATCAGGCGAGAAGACGAAAATAACAATAGAGGGGAACAATCCCACTTTATTTTTCCACCGGCAAAACAAAACAGTGGGGGGGGGGGGGTGGTGGTGGGGAAAAGCATCGTCCCTCATAACAATACCTCAGCACACAGACACACACCTGTCACCTTCCGGGGGGCGGCCATGATGAAAGGTCAATCACGTGACAAGAACGGCCCACAGCGCCTGCAGTTGAAGGTCACGTGAGGAGGACCTTCCCAAAGCGGGGAGGAGCCGGACGAAAGTGCGCCCCGTCAGCACAGAAGGCGAGCCGACGGGGAGTGACGTGAGGAGAGGGCGGGGCCAACAGGGAATCACGTGCAGGAGAAGAACGGCGTCCCGTCGGCACAGGGGGCGGGGCTGACGGCGGATCACGAGCAGGGGGAAATGACCGAAGCGTCGATCACGTGAGGAGGGTCGGCAATGGCGTCGGCGGCGGTCGGGCCGTATGTGAGGTAAAGAAAAATAGATGAAAACTTTTTTTTCCTCCCTCCTCACCCCAGAAATAGAATCCCGAAACGATAGCTCCGATTTGGATCAAAGGCAGGCGCCTCTGCTGAATAAAATCTACTTTATCTGGGATGAAGGGCGAGCTGGAGGCCGGTGTGAGCAGTGGCGGTGGGGGGTGGTTTACAGTTGGTAACTGGGTAAGAGCGCGCTCGACACGAGTTTACATTCAAACTCTCCATCAGGCTGACACATAATGGAGCGAAATGGGCATTTGATCCTTTCAGAATATTCGTTTTAATGTTTCGCCCTCATCATTTTGCAAACAAGTAATTGCGAATTGTCGTTATTTTAAAAAGGGATATAAATTTACCGGAATCCTGACAGGAAACTGTTCTTTCTCTCAAACTCTTCCCCGTCACTCTGATCTGAAAGGACCATCTGGTACCCAGGATCTTCACCTAGCACCTGTACTAGCAGACCTTGGTACTAGATCTGTACCAAAGCAGACCTTGTCACCGAGGTTCCTATGAATAGTCCTAGCAATGCGGACGGCGCACGAGCTTAGCCAGAAGTCAGATATATGAAAAAATCCCCACAAATGAGTTTTAGTCAGCCTTCCTATCATAGAGTCCATACATTGCAGAAGGGGGCTTTTCAACCCATCAAGCCGGTACTGACAACAATCTCACCCACAGACCCTATCCCTGTAGTTCCACATATTTATTCCGCTAATCTTTTTGACGCTAAGGGACAGTTTAGCATGCCCATACACCTAACCCGCACACCTTTAGAGTGTGGGAGGAAACCCACGCAAATGCACAGAGAATGTGCAGATCCCGCACAGACAGTGACCCAAGGCCAGAATTGAACCCAGGTCCCTGGCACTGTGATGCAACAATGCTAACCACTGTGCTACCCACGGGCCATGTGTTATGAACATAAGCCACAGGCCATATGTTATGAATATAAGTTCCATATGAAATAGGAACAGAAGTAGGCCATTGGGTCCCTTGTGCTTCCCTGCCATTCAATAAGGTCTGTTTTGAGATCCCTATTTTCAGAATCATATAGTGCAGAAGAGGCCATTCGTCCCATCAAGTCTGCACTGACATGCAGGAAACACCTGACCTCTGACCTAGTCTAGATAACCTTTGATTTTTCCCTCACCCAACAAGGATCCATGCACTTCTGCCTTAAAAAAAATCAGTGATCCTGCTTCCACTGCCTCTCAGGCAGTGTTCCAAAGTTGCACAACCCTCTGCGAGGAAAAAACATTCTCCTCATCTATAACAGTGCCCCCCTAGTTCTGGATTCACTGACCAGAAGAAACATCCTTTCAATATCCACTGTTCAGGATTCTCTATTTAAATTATTTAAATTCTCTATTTAAATTAAGTATTTGAAATGCGATCTCAACAATGCCTTGTATAACTGAAGCATACACCCTTATGTTGCTTATTGTTTCGCAGTGCAATTTTCAGCATAGTACTATGAATGAAAATGATTGGTTAGAGGTTTACAGCATGGAAATTGGCCCTTTGGCCCAACTTGTCCATGCCGCCACTTTGTTGTTAACCACGAAGCTAGTCCCAATTGCCCGTGTTTGGCCCATATCTCTCTATACCCATCTTACCCATGTAACTGCCTAAATACTTTTTAAAAATTATATCTGCCTCTACTACGACGCCTGGCAGCTTCTTCCAGACACTTGCCACCCTCTGAAAAAAATGCCACTTTGGACCTTTTTGTATCTCTCCCCTCTCACCTTAAACCTATGTCCTCTGGTTTTAGACTCTCATACTTTTGGGAAAAGATATTGACAATCTAGCTGATCTGCGCCCCTCGTTATTTTATAGGCCTCTATAAGATCACCCTTCAGTCTCCTACGCTCCAGAGAAAAAAGCCCCAGTCTATCCAGCCCCTCCTTATAACTCAATCCATCAAATCCTGGTAGCATCCTAGTAAACTTTTTCTGCACTTTTTCTAGTTTAATAATGTCCTTTCTATAGTAGGGTGACCAGAACTGTACATAGTGTTCCAAGTGTGGCCTTACCAATGTCTTGTACAACTTCAACAAGACGTCCCAACTCCTGTACTCAATGTTCTGACCGATGAAACCAAGCATGCTGAATGCCGCCTTCACTACTCTGTTCACCTGTAACTCCATTTTCAAGGAACTATGAACATGTACCCTGAGATTTTTGTTTTATAACTCTTCCCAATGCCCTACCGCTAACTAAGTCCTCCCTGATTTGATCTACCAAAATGCCTGACCTCGCATTTATCCAAATTAAACTCCATCTGGCCCAATTGATCAAGATCCCGCTGCAATCCTCAATAACCTTCTTCACTGTTTACTTTGCCCACCAATCTTGGTGTCACCTGGAAACTTGCTAACCATGCCTTGTAAATTCTCATCCAAATCATTAACATAAATAACAGTGGACCCAGCATTGATCCCTGAGGCACACCGCTGGTCATAGGCCTCAGTTTGAGAAACAATCCTTTAAAATCACCCTGAGTTCTGTCATCCAGCCAATTGTATCATTTGGCTATCTCACCCTGGATGCTGTGAGATTTAACCTTATGCAATAACCCACCATGTAGTGCCTTGTCAAAGGCCTTGCTAAAGTCCATGTAGACAACGTCAACTGCACTGTCTTCACTGACTTTCTTGAATGCCCCTTCAGAAAACTCAATCAAATTTGACAGACATGATTTTCCACTCTCAAAGCCATGCTGACTGTCCCTAATCAGTCCTTGCCTTTCTACATGCCTGTAGATCCTGTCTCTCAGAATACCTTCTAACAACTTATCCACTATAGATGTGAGACTCACCGGCCTGTAGTCTCCAGGGTTTTCCCTGCGGCCCTGTTTAAACAAAGGCACAACGTTTTGCCACCCTCCAATCTTCAAGCATCTAACCGGTGGCTGACAATGATTCAAATATCTCTGCTTGGGGACCTGCAGTTTCCTCTCTAGCCTCCCACAATGGGATACACTTCATTAGGTCCCATGGATTTATCTACATTGATGCACTTTAAGGCTTCCAGCACCACTGTTATATGTACATTCCTCAAGACATCACTATTTATTTCCCCAAATTCCCTAACATCCATGCTTTTCTCAATAGTAAATACTGATGAGAAATATTCATTTAGGATCTCACCATATCTTGTAGATCTGCTCATAGATGCCCTTACTGATCCTTAAGAGGCTCTACCCTCTCCCTAGTTACTCTTTTGGTCTTTATGTATTTGTAGAATCTCTTTTGATTCTCCTTTAGTTTATCTGCCAAAGCAATCTCATGTCCCCTTTTTGCCCTCCTGATTTTTCTGTTTACTCCTACACCCTCTATACTCTTCAAGGGATCAACTTGATCCCAGCTGCCTCTGAATGTTATGTGTCTCCTCGTTCTTGATCAGGGCCTTATTATCCCAAGTCACCTAGGCTTTCCTACTTCTACCAGCCTTGTCCTTCACTCGAAATGGAGTGTGCTTACCCTGAACCCTGGTTAATACGTTTTTGAAAGCCTCGCACTTACCAAATGTCCTTTTACCTGCCAACAGACTCTCCCAGTTAACTTTTGAAAGTTCCTGTCTAAAATTGGCCTTGCTCCAATTTAGAATTTTTACTTTTGGGCCAGACCTATCATTCTCCATACCTATCTTAAAACTAATGGAATTATGGTCACTAGTCCCAAAGTGATCCCTCACTAACAGTTCTGCCACCTGCCTTCCTTATTTCCCAAGAGAAGGTCAAGTTTTGCCCTCTCTCTAGTCAGGCCATCTACATACTGAATGAGAAATTCCTCATGAATGCACTCAACAAATTTCTCTCCATCTAAGCCTCTAATACCATGGCTGTCCGTGTCAATGTTGAGAAAGTTAAAATCCCCTGCTATTACCACCCTATTTTGCTTGACGCTATCTGTAAACTCCTTATATATTTGCTCCTCAATTTCCCTGGTTGCAATGCTCAGACTTTAGTGTAGGAATAAACATTACATTTTAGTGAGAGGCATTGTTTCATTTTTATTGGCTGTTATTCAAGCTGAAATGTACTTTTATTCTCAGCATTTCTCCATCCATAGAAAAAGCTACAGAGCTTTTATGATGCAACAACTTGATAAATTCCATACTTTGAGTCCCATGTGATTACAATTTACCAGATCAGTGACTATGGAGTAAACTTGTTGTCTAGTTATAGAATCTACAATTTCTTTCAAATACTTGATTGAATGTTGCCTATGTATTTTACAACCAGAATGTGAAGAGAAAATAAGTTCATATTTTTAATAAAAATTCGCCCTCCAGTTTACTCCTCCTTTTAGCTATTGAAAATAGTGCATCTTTTGCAGTTTTTATTTGGTTTCTTATGGCTTTCTTTCCTTTTCTGTCATGTGATTCAATAGCACTCTCTGCCATCTTAAAAAATTGCACAAAAGGACAAATTCATTCATAGGATAATTCTGACTTGTGAAATTAAGTAGTGTATTCTTTGGTGCTTTTTCCAAAACTATTCTCATCTCTTCATCACTCTTTCTCTTCCTTTTAAGACTTTCCTTAAAATTTCTCTTTGAAGCTTTTTATAACCTGTCGTAATATCTCCTCTTTTTGCCTGTGTTTGTTGTACTCTATTATCTGCCTCTGAAGGTCCCTGGGACACATTCCTCTATTAAAGATAGCAATTACAGTACAGGAAGTCATTTGGAACCTCAAGTCCATTCTGGATACCATATGAATGAAAGTTATTGTTTTTGGGTAGCATGTTGTGACGTGCAATTTGTGCTATCTGCTTGATACATGGTATGTTTGAATGTACCAGCATCTTGCCACACTTGTTAATGTATACTACACATTACAGATGTTTCCTACACATCTGTAAGTTCCCAATCTTTTAAATGCAGGACATGTTACTTCCTGCCAGTTAAGGTGCACTGCTGCATCATCTGATGGAATAGGTGCTGCGAAGGGCAAAATAATTGGGTAAACTTGCCTCAAACCAACACCATGTAGAGGTAAATTTTACAGTTAGTAATCAAACAAAGAGTTTTAAGGCTTTTTTTGCATTATGACTTTGGCTTCAAAATCTGTTACTTTCTTGCTGCTGCTTATTTCCAATACCTCTCCCAAGCATTGATTTTGGAGAAGTTCACAAATATTTAAAAACTAATTTTAACCATCCAGATATTTTCTAGTAACTAAAATATATTTTGTTTCTCACCCACAATTCAAAATTACTGGAACCAATTGCTTTTAAATAGCTGCGTCCTCTTAAATTTACCCAGTAGTCCTTAATAGCAGCTGGGTCATGTGGAAAATCATACTTTATCCTTCAACACACACTGTCTGGGTTAGAGTGAACTATCAGTGAGAAGATTTTAATCCGAAGGGATTCTTTCCTAGCAGTTCATTAACAAAACAACACCCACGTGCAGCCCGACTTTCACAACGTGTAGTCATCAAAAATTATCAATTGCAGAGGTAGAATTACAGGGAAGGGTTAATTTTAGTTATATTTATTCTCTGGAGGAGTTAACAAATATTTACATTTGACTGACATATAAAATGTAAACAGAATAAATGTAACAAGGATAAATTATTGAAATTAATTGATGCTGAAGACAAAATTAGGAAGTGATGCTTAATAGGATGGGTATGGTGCTGAAGTTAAAGTTTTTTTTTGGGAGAACATTCCACATTTAATCTGCGTCGCACTTGAGATGAGGGAGGGGAAAGAATATGGTTTTCAAGGGCCAATATCCTTCATTTGGAGTGCAAAGTTCATTTGACAAAGAGAAATGATTTGGTGCTCTGCTTTGCGGTGTTGGCCTTGTGGACAATGTCGACCAAGTCAGTTTTGGAACTCTTCAGGGTGTGACCTAGGAACTTTTGGTAGTTGATGCCTTAGGTTAATGCCTCATCAAAAAGATGGCACTTCTGACAATGCAGCTTTCCGTCAGTACAGTGCTGAAGTATTACATACTTAAGACCATTAGAGCTTGAAATCATAATGTTCTGACACAGACTGAGCCAAGCTGATCGTAGAACCATTTGTTGGTATTTTACTGTGGTAAGATTTTTTTATTAGTTAATTGTGTTTATTAAAAACGTGAAAACCTTTTTGCAAGCTTTTATTTGGGTTCCATTTTGCAGAAGCAACTTAAAATTATTTTGAAATGAAAATTCAATATGTACATAATGTGTAGCAGCACAAAATACTGGGAATAATGTAATAGTGTCATTTTCCAGTGTAATATTGCAGCCTTGTTCATACTGTGGGGATAGCAAGTTCTTCTCTCTAATAGCATTGAGGGTCTTATATAAAGTTAATTTGAAAGGCAATATCAACTCCAGTTGGGCAGTAAGTTTGCAGGGTAATAATGTTCATATTTCATCATTATGTTGCTGGTAAGGCTGAGACTACTGATTTGCGTGAGTGTTTGGGCAAGATCAAAGCATGGTATCGAGTTTTGTTAAGGTGATGTGGATGTCTTCTCTTAAAATATAGCATTTATATTCTGGATTTTGTGTAATGATTTGTTCACAGGAGCAGTCGGGAACTATGGACAATTTTACTGGGGAGATCAGCGCTGAGAGAAACTGTAAGTTCAACTCAGTCAAAATGTTACCCAATTTGAAGTTGTTTGCTTAGCTTCTGTTGGCTTTGTTGAAGGATTGGTATTTCTCCAGAGTTATCAATGGGAGTAAACTAAGATTTAATAATGCGAATGATTCTTTGAGATGCTGCACCTATGAGTTAAAATAATTTTCAAAAGATACTAAATCATTCTGTTTTGCTGCCAGATTTGTAGCCATAATTCTGTGTGCAATTTGCAGACCTTTGGGCTATTTGAGAGCAAAATATTCTTCAGGTTCAGAAATATCAGAAGGCACTTGAGTAAATTGTTGTTAAGTGTTATCAATAGAACAACAAAAAGCTTGGGAGTAGATTGTTGTATTTTGGGAAAGAAAATAATAGAAAATAGAAATGATACAACATTATTGAAGCAAATCCTACTAAAATTACAATTGAGTGTGGGTATGGTTGGAAGGAAGGATAATTATATGTGTAAATTGCAAAGAGGGTCAGTTACAGACTGATTTCAAATGCTTATTTTCTTTCAGGATCAGATTGGAGCAGAGTTGGATCGGCATTGTGAGCGGTTACTGGCTGGTTTATCTTACTACAAGCCCCCTAGGTAACGCTGGTACCTTTTGTTTATTTTTATATCACCAATTGTTGAGGTACTGTGGTACCTTAAATAAATAAATGCTTTAAACTTGTGAAGTTTATATTAATAGCTGGATAATATGGCTTACTTTTTTGTTATAAAGCTTACTGGATTTATTTTCCACATAGTTTGAAGTACTGTACATCTTTTGTGGATAGGTATGGATCGTGCATAAGTGGGTGATTAATTTGTAATAGTATGTGAAAATTAACAATCAAAGAGGATGCACAAGCAGATAGGTTTTGTCAATTTGTTTATAAGACTCCAATAGTTGGTTTGTTGGTTGGAAATAAATCATGCAGGATAGCCATTTTTTGGGCATAAACTCATAAACTGGGCATAAAAAATGTGTGTAGTGTTAGTAGGCATAAAGAACCCCAGTGGCTGTATTTGTACACTTGGAATGCTTTTGATTTTATTTCTGAAATTATTAAGTAGCCTCTAACAATAACAGATCAGGACAAGATAACTTGTCACGGTAGCTAACAGCATTAAAACATGTCATTTGCAGGTACTGAGTAAGGTAATTTATGGAAGTAAAACTGAGGTGGGAACTGGTTGTTTGTCTTGCAGTGCGTGCTCTGGAGAGAAGCTTAAGGCTGATAAGGAGGTGGTGGCGCCGCTGAAGGAACTTGGGCTACGGATCAGCAAATTCTTGGTGTGTATGATTATTACTGTTTTATGTGCCAATGAGTGAGTTAGCATTAACTGCGTGTTGGGACTGTGTACCTGACCGAGAAGGAATGAAAATTTCTATCAGGTGTGATGGTCCAAAATAAAACAAGTTCAGGGATGTTTGAACCCATTTTTGGACCTCAAATCTAACAATAAAAGTGAAGATCATTTGACATTGTTTGTTTCTTTATTTGAAGGATGAATTTAGATGGCTCCAATATGTTTTTTCATTGCTAAACTTTTAATGATTTTTATTTTATATATATATGGTTCAATATGTTTAGATTGGTTTCTCTGTACCACTTTTATTTTGAACCAGTAGTCTTGAAGCTAAATTCTATTGTTTTTGATTTATAAATTTGGAAAATGCACAACTTGTTTATTACAGTGGCTTTCAGTTGTTGTGATAATTGCTTTATTGTTCTTGGACAGAATTTGGATGAACAGCAAAGTGTTCAGATATTGCAGTCATATCTACAAGAGGATTACAGAGGCACACAAGGCTCAATAAAGGTACAACTCTTGATGGATGCTTTAATAGACCAAGAATGGATTGAAAAATCCCTGCAAATTTTCTTTGCTCATTCCAATGTTCATTTTAATGTGTGGCCCCACAGGGCACAACCCTGCAGACTTGAAATTGCTGTGCAGCTTTGCATGTACAGAGCTTAAGGGGAAGGTTGACATGGGTACTTTGGTACAAAAAGACTTAATGAGCAATAAAGGAGCTTATTAATAAGGAAGACTTCCTTACCTAGATGTAATTTTTACACGGTATGAACACTGTTTGATTTCTTTTCATAATGAATAACCTAATGAATTGGATGTGATTATATATCTATGTTGTCTACTATTAGTTTGGTTCAGACTTGAAGCAACCCCAGTGATATATCCTTGACATTGTTAATTGTATTAATATGTAGAAGTTATACCAACAGTTGAGGTGAGAATTAGGATCTGGTTGAGTTTTGAGTTTCCAATTTATATCCTGTGCTGACTTCACTGTTATAAAATGTTTCTGGGGGAAAAAAAAATTTTGACAGATAGGATTTATTACCATATAGTTGGTTTATCTGTTTCTTTTATTTTTTCAGACAGTACTGCAAGATGAAAGACAGAGTCAGGCTCTGCAGCTGAAGGTATGTTGGTCATATAAATCATAAAAATACAGCATTTGTGTGCAGCCAGTAGTAGGGCTGTGATAATGATGAATGCCAAATTGATCTGTGCCCTCTCACAAACCCCACCGAGTGGCCAATCTGCTGTGGGGAAGATGGAATGGAAAGTTGTGACTTCACACAATGGGGAAGTAAAAGAGCGGGGAGGGGTGGTTACTATTTGATTAATGGCTCATGTTTCTTGATAGATACATTAGGTGCTTCATTGCAAGAGATGAAGGCAGAACTCAATATCCTCATTTGAAAGATTAAAAAAAACAGCTTTTCAAGAAATATGCTCCTGATTTAAGTTATTCTTCAGAATTTTCTTTCCCTAGCATGTGAACTTGTTTAAAAATGAATTTAGCAGCTTGTTTGTTTTCTTTTAATAAGAACATAAGAAATAGGAGCAGGAGTAGGCCTTCGAGCCTGCCCTGCCATTCAACAAGATCATGGCTGATCTGAAGCGGATCAGTTCCAGTTTCCCGCTTTCTCCCCATAACCCTTAATTCCCTTGTCTGTCAGAAACCTATTTACCCTTGACTTAAATATATTTAGTGAGGTAGCCTCCACCACTTCAATGGGCAAAGAATTCCAGAGACTCTCCACCCTTTGAGTGAAGAAGTTCCTCCTCATCTCCGATCTAAACTGCTCCCCCTTATTTTGAGGCTGTGCCCTCTAGTTCTGATATCCTTTCTAAGCAGGAAGAATCTCTCTACCTCTACCCAATCTAGCCCCTTCATTATCTTATATGTCTCTATAAGATCCCCCCTCAGCCTTCTAAACTCTGAGTACAGACCCAGTCTATTCAATCTCTCCTCATAGGCTAGCCCCCTCATCTCCGGTATCAGCCTAGTGAACCTTCTCTGCACTCCCTCCAAGGCCAGTATATCCTTTCGCAAATGCGGTGACCAAAACTGCACACAGTACTCCAGTTGCAGCCTCACTAGTGCCCTGTACAGTTGCAGCAAGACCTCCTTGCTTTTATATTTTATTCCCCTTGCTATGAAGGCCAACATTCCATTCACCTTCTTGATCACCTGCTGCACCTGCAGACTGGGTTTTTGCGACTCATGCACAAGGACCCCCAGGTCCCTCTGCACTGTAACATGCTGCAGCTTTTCGCTCTTTAAATAATAATCCCTTCTACTATTATTTCTACCAAAGTGGATAACCTCACGTTTGCTAACATTATACTCCATCTGCCAGGTCCTCTCCCACTCACTCAGCCTATCCAGGTCCCTCTGCAGACTTTCTGTGCCTTCCACGCAATTTGCTTTTCCACTCACCTTCGTGTCATCAGCAAATTTTGTTACCCTACACTCAGTCCCCTCCTCCAGATCATCTATGTAAATGGCAAACAGTTGCGGCCCCAGCCCCGATCCCTGCGGCATTCCACTAGTCACCAACTGCCAACCAGAATAGCACCCATTGATTCCAACTCTCTGCTTCCTATTAGACAACCAATCCTCAATCCACGCTAACACCTTACCCCTAATTCCGTGCACCCTAACCTTTTGCAGCAACCTTTTGTGAGGCACCTTATCAAATGCCTTTTGGAAATCTAAAAACACCACATCCACCGGTTCCCCTCTGTCTACCACACTAGTCACATCCTCATAGAAATCCAATAAGTTTGTTAAACACAACTTCCCCCTTCATGAATCCGTGCTGCATCAAACCGTTCTTTTCTAGGTGCCTTGCTATTTCTTCTTTGATGACGGATTCTAGCATTTTTCCAACTATGGACGTTAAACTAACCGGCCTATAATTCCCTGCCTTTTGTCTGCTACCTTTTTTAAACAGCGGCATAACATTAGCCATTTTCCAATCTTCCGCCACTTCCCCAGAGTCCAGCGAATTTTTATAAATAATTACTAAGGCATCCGCTATCACCTCTGCCATTTCTTTCAGAACTCTGGGATGCATTTCACCCGGTCCTGGGGACTTGTCTACCTTGCCCCATTAGTCTATCAAGCACTACCTCTCTAGTGACAGTAATTGCACTAAAGACCTCATCTCCTACCATCCTTCTATCTTTAATGTTCGGCAAGCTATTTGTGTCCTCCTCCGTGAAGACCGACACAAAAGAACTTTTACTATCATTCTTTATATTTAGAGCTAGTTTAGCTTCATACTCTATCTTTCCTTTCTTTATCGCTTTTTCTTTTTAACTATTCAATTCCCAAGTACACGACTCTCAATTTGGGAGGTTTCTCCAGCAGAATTGTTTTCTGATCTCAGTCCAAATCAGTATGATGTGGAATGACATCAATCCACTTTGTCTTTCCTAATTTTAAGTACTGAAATGGGATCAGTTATACTCAATGGCATATAGAAATCAGGAAACAAGTACACAAGCAGTGTATAGTCACTGTGGTCTGATGTGCAGTTATCTAAAGTAAAGTTAACTGCAGTTTTAAATTACAGTATTTCTTTCAGTTCAGAGATTGGGATATACTGTTTTTCAGTGACTTATTTTTCCTTTCAATTTGATGGTCATATTTTCTGATAAACACCCCAAAGGGTTGTGGTTTTCATGGTTGACATGGCTTTAATCTGCCTGTCACAGGCGTGATGACTTCTGTTTACTTTTGGGGTCAGAATTACAAAAGACAAGCCACCAGACTTAAGAAAAGTCACATATCTTGACTGTAGTGGTGGTGGTGTGGCAGGGGAGAATTTCATTGATAGTTACACAATCCGTAGCTTGTTCA
Organism: Carcharhinus amblyrhynchos; assembly: GCF_965287045.1. NCBI lineage: Eukaryota > Metazoa > Chordata > Chondrichthyes > Carcharhiniformes > Carcharhinidae > Carcharhinus > Carcharhinus amblyrhynchos. Next base: position 12,280,267 of record NC_137348.1, read on the forward strand.
GCCTATCAGGTAAGGCAAAAATGGCAAAATTTACCTCTTGTGCACTTAACAGCCTTATCTATTGATTGTGCAATCCATAGCTTGGATTGTTCTGTCTATCGATGAATTTGAATCAGTGTGATGTGAAATTCAAAAATAAAAAAAAATCAACTGCACTGAAAATAACCTAGTGATTTATTTCTGCCTGAAACTGGCTAATAATTTTTGCAACTTGGTTTTCCATTTTGTATGTTTTTTTTCTTGAAATTTAGATTTCTTGTCTCCCTGTGCTCAGATTGCAGAATACTATTATGAAGAAAGATTGTACACGCTACGGTGTGTTCTGTACCTACTCACGTATTTCCAAGATGAACGACACCCTTACAGGGTAAGCTAAATTAATGCAGTGATGAATTATTTGTGTGAAATTTAAACAATTTTGTGTAGAGTTGTTGGGAAATGCTATAGCACCTACTACCATTGTTAAAAATTACGTTCTATATTGTTGACTTTTAACAAGTGATTCATTAGCATATATTTTTATTGATTTTCATTGAAATTGAAGCGCAAAATATTTGTAATTGAACAGCACGAAGTTATTGTTGACCACATTGTATGTTCATTATGGTAGTTGATGATTTATTTATATTGATTCATCCCATAGATTGAGTATTCAAAATGTGTAGACAAGCTGGAGAAGGAACTGGTTGTGAATTATCGGAAGCAGTTTGAAGAATTGTTCAAAACTGAAGCTCCAACTTGGGAAACGCATGGGAATCTAATGGTATTTATATTCCCTAATTTTGTATGTTTTATTTGGCTCAATTATTATATACTTGTACTGGGTCTCCCAGGCGAAGCTCCAACCTATAATCAAATTGCTCCTGTGTGTAGTTACCATTGTCGATTTTTGCGGACTGTAAAGCAGTGTGTTCAATTCAGTGGCCCTCTTTCCCTAATCCCTGTGACGCTGAGCCTCCTTCCTCAAGCTGCTATCTTTATCCACGTCCAGGGAAGAAATTTTTCTAGCTTGCTCCCCCTCCTTCCCACCAGTTACTGAGAAGGATATAGAAAAACAGATCTGTAGAGAAATAATAGATGCCAACATTATAGAGTAATTATAATGGGGGACTTTAATTATCTGAATATAGATTAGAACAGTGGTGGTGTAAAGGGCAGATGGGCAAAGGTTCCTAGATTGTGTTCAGGAAAATTTTCTTCAGCCTTTGTCTGCAGTCCAACAAGAAAGGATGCACTTTTGACCCTGGTGCTTGGAAGTAATGTGGGCCAAGTAGATCAAGCATCAGTAGGGGAACACTTAGGAGACGGTGAGCATTGTATCGTAAAGTTTAGAATGGTGTTAGAAAAGGCAATCCAGAGCAAGAGTAGTTAGCTGGGGGGAGAGCTGGCAATAATGGAGATGGGCCAGTTAGGCTCAAATGAAAGGTTTGTAGGGAAAAAGTAGCTGAACAACAGGTTATCTTCAAAACAGAAATGGTATATAAATAGTAAAAGGTTGGTGTCGGTTAGGGCCCTGAAAGGGAATTTGCACATGGGAACCAGGGCATGGCTGAGGTATTAAAGAAATACTTTGCACTTGCCTTTACCAAGGAGATATACCCAAGTAATGGTGATAGGCAAGGAAGGGAGTGCAGAGGAGGTTTACTAGGCTGATGCTGGAGTTGAGGGAGTTGAGCTATGAGGAGAGGCTGAATAAACTAGGCTTGTACTCGTTAGAGTTTAGAAGGATGAGGGGAGATCTCATTGAGATGTATAAGATGATGAATGGGATGGATAGGATAGAGGTGGAGAGACTCTTCCCGCTCAGAAAGGACAGTAGGACTAGGGGGCACGGCCTCAAGATAAAGGGCGGGGGGGTGGTTTAGAACGGAGTTGAGGAAGAACTTCTTCACTCAAAGGGTGGTGAATCTCTGGAATTCTCTGCCCGTTGAAGTGGTGGAGGCTACCTTGCTAAATATTTTTAAGACGCGGGTTGATGGGTTTTTGATAAGAGAGGGGATTAAGGATTATGGGGAGAGGGTGGGAATGTGGAACTGAGCCACGACAGATCAGCCATGATCTTATTGAATGGCGGGGCAGGCTCGAAGGGCCAGATGGCCTACTCCTGCTCCTATTTCTTATGTTCTTATGTAACTCTCTTCCTAGCAGAGTTCAAAATTGATCCGGAGGAAGTGATGAGACTCTGTTGGTGCTTTAAGTTGACAAGGAACCGGGACCACATCTGAAGTATCCCAGGATATTGAAGGAAGGGAGAATGGAAATTGCTGGCCATGTCTTCCAGTCATCTCCAGACTCAGGGAAGGTCAGAGGACTGGAGATATGGAAATATTATGCCCTTGTTCAAAAAAGGATGCAAGGATAGCCCCAGCAATTACAGACCAATCAGTTAACTTCACTGGTGGCGAAGCTTCAAGAAACAATTATTTGGGATAGAATCAGTAGTTAGATGGAAAACTGTATTGCATTAGGGAGAGCCAGCATGGATTTCTAAAGGGAAAATTGTGTTTAACTAACCAGGTGTCAGCTCTCCTACAGCTAATTATTCTTATTCTGAATGCTGCTGGAGACACAATGGGTCACATGGCAATTCTGTAAAGTCAACATGAATTCCTTCCGGAACCAGTCCAAATTGATTTTTATCTCGCAAAGGTTTACTTCCATTGTTTTCTTTTTCTAGAGTGATAACATTTAATCCCGAGGACTGTGTTTCATTGTGAATGTTTTCCTGCAGATTCTTCCTCTAGCTCAACTGAGCATACCTTGTAGCCTAGTTTATAATTCTTATAAAGTTAGTCTTTTCTATCTGTGTTTGCGCTCCTGCCTGCATTTCTGCGTGGTAAACCATAGATAATTGCTACCTCTAACTACTCTTGTCAATGACACTTAGATTCCCCTAAGGTATAACCCTTGGAAGCTGACTCTAAAGTGACTACCAGGGCACCCTTCCTCTTTCAAAGCCTGTCTCCTTGGCCATGTGAATCACATGGACCTAGTTAGTATTCAGGACTCCAGGATTTGAAGTCCTGAAAAACTATTCTTTAGACTCCCAACTACATTTGATTTTAAAATTCAATAGCATAACTGTTTATAAACTTGACATTCTTTAATACCTTACTGGGACTTTGGAGACTAACAGTCTATCCACTGTCAACATAGATGCTTCTGCCCTTGTCTACAGATGCAAAAACCTTGCACCTTCTTTCCAGTAAAACAACCATTAATTTTAATAACTAAACTGCCCAGGTTTGCTTTCAGACTTCATTCCTCCATTTTATTCTATATTAAACACTGTCTCAAAGTATAACAATCTTGTGAAACCTTGTTTTTGAAACAAATATTCAACTGCCTATTCTAAAAATCCTGTTCCCTGACCAAGATGCATTCAGATAGCACAGATCATGTTATATTACTTCCTTTCAATGTTTTCCATAGACCGAGCGTCAAGTGTCTCGATGGTTTGTACAGTGTCTAAAGGAACAGGCCCTAATTTTGGAGATCATCTTCTTATATTATGCCTATTTTGAGATGGGACCAGAAGACCTCCTGGCTTTTGCACAAATATTTAAAGAGCAAGGATTTGGAACAAGGCAAACAAACAGGCATCTTGTAGATGAAAGCATGGATGGGCTAGTTGACCGTATTGGGTAAGTATATGCTGCAGATGAAAAAATTGATGTGCAAGTGGTTAAATAATTTTTGAAATGGATTGATTTTTAAGAATTTTCAGTTGACGTATTTTGTGATTTTCAATGTAGCTATGTGGTTAGATTTTCAAATATCCAGGAACAAGTTGCTGATAAATGTGCAAATGTCATCATTTATCAAATGCTACATTCTGGACTTCTCTCTAATGTTTGGACACATTTGAGACTTTAGGTTATGCACCACTTGTGCTGCAATTTATTTTGAACAGCTGTAGGAGGTTCTTATTTTCAACTCTTACCCCCCCACCCCTGCTTTTCTCAGAGACACATTCAAATGTAACTTGCATCCACTGCTGCAATACAAAATGGTGTTGTGCTGTGTACGTAAAGGACCTTTGATCATACATGTTGCCCTAATTTCTAATTTAATCATGTTGATTTCTGCAATATTGCATCTTTTGTTATTTTGTGAACAGAAGAGTTGTACATCAAAACTTGTAATCTGCGTTAATCTTGTGAACTTTACTTTTAATAAATCATTGCAGATTATGTAGTCTAAATATCAGTGATTAGAGCGGTGATTATTCCAAAATCTGATGACTAAGAGGGCCAGATATGGCTTCAGTTTTAATTTTTATTTACTTAGTATTTAAAAAAAATAACCAGGCTATTCTGTTTCACACGGGGTATTGTTGCATTTGCACGTATAATGCACATAAGGTCATACTTTTGTTTATAGGGTCCAAGGACTTTGTACCAAATACATGAAATCTCTGGTGATGGCCTGATAATTGTAATGCCCAGCATGTGGTGATTTAAGGTGGGTTGGTGGTAAATGTGCTACATCTCCAGGGTTAAGGAAGGGCATCATACCTCTGCTGGAAGTTACTGAGAACAGAACTGGACTCTGATTTAATGCAGTTTGTGTAGAATAATAATTTGATAACATACTATCCATGTCACAAGAATAGCAAGGTGATTAGTGTCCATGTTCCTGTATTAAGTTTTTGATTCTTTCAGAATGGGGAGGGAAATTAAGGGAAAAAAGCTCATAAATCTATAACGAGCTATGGATAATGCTCTAGCCAATCCTAATTCACTTTTTTGAATATTTATCATAGAATCCCTAGTGCAGAAGGAGGCCATTTAGCCAACCGAGTCTGCACCGACAACAATCCCACCCAGGCCCTATCCCTGTAACCCCATGCGTTTAGTTTCCCTGATACTAAGGGGCAATTTAGTGTGACCGATCCCCCTAACCTGCACATCTTTGGACTGTGGGAGGAAACCCACATGGACACAGGATATGCAAACACCGCACAGACAGTCACCCAAGCTGGGAATTGAACCTGGGTCCCTGGTGCTGTGAGGCAGCAGTGCTCACCACTGTGCTACCATGCTGCCCAGTTTATGACTTTATTGTATCTCCAGTTTTAACTGGGGAGTTTAACGTTTTAGTAATTTATATCTGATCATTCCTATCATGTAGATCCTCTGTCTATTTCCCTATGGCATTCAGATGTATGTGCTCTGACCTTTTTCTGTAGGTATTTCAGTACATTGACCCTAGTGGAAGGAATGGACATTGATTTCCTATGCAAGTGTGCTCTGGAGGAGCGAGTGGAGCAACATCAGTTTGCCAATGCCCGTGAAGTTTGTCAGGTAATCTTTTCTTAATAACTGAAATGCAGTTGGATGCAGTGTAATGGGAGAGGAGTAGAGTACGGCAGCATCATTATCTGTTATTGTCAGCATGGTTAAAGTAATACAATGGCTAATGTGGTTTTGCTTGCTATAACTGCTTGAAGACTCCAGGTTAACATTATGAAACTGAAAAATCTGAGCTTATGACTTTCACTTAGACAATTGAGCATTTGCTGCAAGTACTTTGTTGATTTTATATATCAGTCATTTTTCCGTCTCCTTGTGTGTGATACCTTAATACCTTAATAGGATATTTTGGGTATTTTAAAAATCAAAATTAAAGGAATATTTTACTGTAATCCCGTAACTATTAATTGGTTTTCCCACCCCAGCTCTCTTAATTCTAATGCAGTTTGGTCAGTTTAACAGTTACTGAATTGTTTAGATTTGAAAACAGAAGGTTTACTTATTAACTTTTTGGTTGAGAACACTATGGAAATAGTGCTTGAACCTAATACCAAAGATACATGAATCCATTGCCTATTCCTTTACTAAAGATGCACAAACCTGTTGCCTATCTATGATTATGTGCTTTTTTTCTGTTTGTGGATGTTACATGAAGGAGAAGTAGTTGATTTGAAAGATGTAAAGAACATTCCACATTGAGTGTCCTAGATGTTGCAATGATTGAAAACTGATCATCAGTGGACTGATTTTCATTGACCTGATTCTTGTAGATACTGTAAATTGTATCTGATATAAGCCAACAAATTCAGCATTTTGCTGTTATTTTGACTTCTGTGACACTCATGCCAGATTTACAGAATGACCCTTTAACCCCATTCTCTATAATTGGTGTGATGCAAATATTCCAAAAAAAAATCTTTTCCTTACAGGAGATGGACAAGTTGCTGCTAACATTAGGGGATATACCCCACCATGCACCAGTGCTGCTGTCTTGGGCTCTACTGCGTCATACGTTGAATGTGGATGAATCATCTCATGTAATTAGGCGCTTGGGAAGCACTGCTATTCAGCAGAATGTATTCCAGTACATGACACGGATGCTTAAGGCACTTGGCAGTGGGGGAAACAATGTGAGTTTTGTGGGAAGTTGGTATTATATAGTTGTTTATCATGAGCACTGTTTAAAATTGAAGCAATGTTTGCCTTAAAGAAATACGTTTGATAATAGTTTCATTTACTTCCTGTCTTGTATCATTCAGCGAAGGGAGAATCAATTTTGCATCATTTCCATCTCAACCATGTAGATGTAGGGCATACCCAATAGAAATAATATTGCAATACCATCTGTGGATAGAGATGATGAATTAGAAAGACAAAGTGAAAATGTGAGGCACGAGAGCAGGAAAGGAAACTAGGAAATGGTATTACAAAAACCAATGTATGTATGAGACACGTACTACGCAGGATCATCAGTCCCAGTTAAAAATGCATCAGATCATTTATGCGGATACAAAGAACTGCGAAGATTCACGTGTGATTGATTTTTTTTCTCTAATCAATGAATGAATGAACTCCACTACAATGGACTTGTGCCATATACTGCAAAGGCTATGGCCCCTGACAATATTCCATCAATAATGCTGAAAACTTATGCTCCAGAACTCCCTAGCCAAGCTATTCCAGTACAGCTGGCACTACGTAGAGTGTGGAAAATTGCCCAGGTATGTCCTGTAAAAAAAAAAGGACAAATCCAACGTGACCAGTTACCGCCCTCTGTCTACTCTTGATCATCAGTAAAATGATGGAAGGGGTCATCTATGGTGCTATTCAGAGCAGTTAGCAATAACCTACTCGCAGACATTCAGTTTGGGTTCTGGCAGGGTAACTCTGTTCCTGAACTCAGTACAACCATGGTTCAAACATGAATAGTAACACCAGGTTAAAGTCCAACAGGTTATTTGGCAGCACCAGCTTTCGGAGTCTCAGGCTCCTTCATCAGGTGAGAGGTGAGAGCATTCAAACATGAATGCCAGAGTATTGGGGGAATGGAGGGGAAGCAGAAGAAGGAGATGAAGAAGCCCTCCAAAGGCTGGCGTCAATCCTGACACACAGTGACAGTTGCGATGTGCAAGGTTAATCATCTCAGTTGCAGGACACGACGGCAGGAGTGTCTCTTGGTAGCGTCCAAGGTCCACCCATCTTCAGCTGCTTCATCAATGACCACTCTTTAATCATTAGGCGAGAAGTGAGGATATTTGCAGGTGACCGCACAATGTTTAGTACCATTCACAACTCCTCAGATACTGAAGCAACCCATGTCGAAATGCAGCAAGACCTGGACTATATGCATGCTTGGGCTGATAAGTGGCAAGTAACATTGGTGCCATGCAAGTGCCAGGCAATGACCATCTCCAATAAAAGAGGATCAAAGCATTGTCCCATGACATTCAGAGGCATTACCATTGTGGAATCTCCCATTCTCAACATCCTGGGGGGTTGCCATTGACCAGAAACTGGGTTAACCATATAAATACTGTGGCTACTAGAGCAGGTCAAAGGCTAGAACTCCTCTGGCAAGTAACTCAGCTCCTGATTCACCAAAGCCTGTCCACTATCTACAAGGCAGGATTCAGGAATGTAATTCAATACCCTTCACTTGCCTGGATCAGTGCAGCTCCAGCAACACTCAAGCAGCTTGACATTATTCAGGACAAAGCAGCCTGCTTGATCGCTACCCCTTCCACAAGCATCCAATTCCCCCACAACTGACGGACAGTGACAACTGTGTTTACCATCTACAATGTTCACTGCAGGAACTCACAAGATCCCTTAGACAGCACCTTCCAAACCTACAACCATTATCATCTAGAGGAACAAGGAACACCACCACCTGGTTTACCTCCAAGTTACTAACCATCCTGCTTTGGAAATGTATTAACAGTAAAAAGTCTGACAACACCAGGTTTCAGTCCAACCGATTTATTTGATAGTAAATTCAAATAAATCGGTTGAACTGACACCTGGTGTTGTCAGACTTTTTACTGTGTTTACCCCAGTCCAACGCATATCCACATCTTGGAAATGTATTGCCATTCCTTAGTGTCGCTGGGTCAAAATCCTGGAACTGTGTCATTAGCAGCACTGTGTGCACCTCAAGGACTGCAGTGGTTCAACAAGGCAGTTCACCACCACCTGAAGAGCAATTAGGAATGGCAGCAAATGCTCGCCAAGCTAGTAATGCCTACATCCTGTAAAATGAATTTAAAATAATATTCGTAGTGTCATAATTGAATTAGGAAAAGTTTTGGAACAGTTATTTGGGCAAATACTTAAACTGGAACTGACATTTAATCCTACTAAGGATCCTTCTAATGTGGTCCATTTGTGACATAAGTTACCATGGAAAGCCATTGATGCAAATACAGTAGTAACTATCGAAAGGTGATTGGAGACCTAAATGAACCACCTGAGTGGTTAGTGGAAATGGGTTCAGTCGAGGTACTCAAAGGGAAACTGGATTGCTATCTTGAAAAAAGAAATCTGGAAGGATATAGGGATAAGGGAGGGGAGTGAGACCTGGTGGAAAGTTCTTTCAGCCTTGAGCAAATGGCCTCCTAAACTATATAGCATCTTTAATGTAGCCAAATATTCCAAGCTATTTCACAAGCGTAATCAGAAAAATTTTGACACTGAATTTTCAAAGGAAATATTAGACATGTGCTTAGTCACAGGAAGTGGCTTTTCAGGAATGCATCGAGTGAGGAGAGAGATGGAGAGGTTTGGAGAAGAAACTCTGGAGCTTGGAGCCTAGACAGCTGATGACATGGCCCCCAGTAGTGAGGTGATGGAAATGAAGGACATGCAAAGAACCAGAGGGATATAGTATGAATGTGTTTCAGAACATTCTGAACAAGAGGCAAGGGTGATATTATTCGGAGATTTGTTGAGGTAATGGTAAATTTTAAGAACAGAATGAAGCTGCTATTATTTTGCTTTGTATCTGCTAGATTGCAAGATATTTTATGTCTACCTCACGTAACTTTAAAAATGCAGTTGTAGAATGTGTTTTGTGTGTTTCAGTGTACAGCCAGTACTGCTCGAATGTGCATCTATGGATTGCTCTCATTTGTCTTGACATCTTTTGAAGAAGAAACTTTGGGCGATCAACAGGTACAAAATGTGACATTTTTATTGATGATTCGAATATACCTATGAAAACTCTGAGTTTCAAAAAAAAATCTTGCTAACAAAATAGTATCAGAAATACAAGATGAATTATCATAAAACAGCAATATCCAGATTTAAATTTTGGACTGAATTGTGCCTAGCCCAATTCCCTCCTGCAGTCCAACACTCTTTAACCTGAAGACTAAAGTTCCTCTTCACTCCCTGTGTACAATGTCAGTGGCTGGGAATTCTGCGACAAGTAACTTCCCTCCTGACTCTTCACAACCTGTCCACAATTTATAAGGCATAGGTCAGAAGTAGAATGGAATAATGTCTGCTTGCCTGGATGAGAGCAGATGCACACCATCCAAGACAAAACGGCCAACTTGAACCTTAGCAATCCACCACCACAAATATTCCTACCTTCCACTACAGACACAATACTGGGAGCAGTGTACATTGCAACCACTTGCCATGTCTCCTTTGCCAGCGCCTTTTTAATCCATGACCTCTACAACCTAGAGCAAGAAAGATTGCCAATGCACAGGAACATTATCATTTGTTAGTTCCCCTCCAAATCTCTCATCTCAACTTGGAACTATATTGCTATCCCTTCATCCTTAGAACAAAGAACAAAAAAAATTACAGCACAGGAACAGGTCCTTCGGCCCTCCAAGCCTGCACCGACCATGCTGACATAACTAAAACCCCCTACCCTTCTGGAGACCATATCCCTCTATTCCCAGCCTATTCATGTACTTGTCAGTATGCCACTTAAAAGTTACTACCATGTCCGCTTCCCCTACCTCTGCCGGCAGCGAGTTCCAGGCACCTGCCACTCTGTGTAAAAAAAAATCTGCCTCGTACGTCTCCTTTAAATCTTGCCCCTCGCACCTTAAACCTATGACCCCTAACAATTGACCCTAGGGAAAAGCTTCTGAATATCCACTCTGTCCATGCCTCTCATAATCTTGTAGACTTCTATCAGGCCTCCCCTCAACCTCCATTGCCCCAATGAGAACAAACCAAGTTTCTCCTGCTCCTCATAGCTAATGCCCTCCATACTAGGCAACATCCTGGTAAATCTTTTCTACATCCTCCCTAAAACCTCCACATCCTTCTGCAATGTGGCAACCAGAATTGAACACTATATTCTAAGTGCAGCCTAACTAAGGTTCGATAAAGCTGCAACGTGACTTGCCAATTTTTAAACTCAGTACCCCGGCCGATGAAGGCAAGCATGCCGTATGCCTTCTTGACTACCTTCTCCACCTGCGTTGCCATCTTCAATGACCTGTAGTCCCAGATCCCAGACTACTGGGACAAAATCCTGGAACTTTCTCTCTATAACAGCCCTGTTGATGTACCTGTACATGGACTACAGTGGTACAAGAAGGCAGCTCACAATCATTTTCTGAAAGTTAGGAACAGGCAATAAATGTTTGCCTTGTCTGCCTTGCCCCTGTACCATGAATGTGTAAATAAAAGGGGATCGGCAACTGTCCAGTCATCCTGTTGGATTTCATAGTACATCTTTTATTGACAGTCTGATGTATAATTTATACTGCTGATCATTAAAGGAGAAGTATCTTCCTATAGATCAATTTGTGAAAATAATACATAATTGTATTTACGTGACTGATTTATAAAGTTTCTATTGAACAGTTGTTTTGGTGTAAATCATTTATTTTACTACATTTGTAAACATAGGGGAAAATATCTTGTGATTAACCTATTAAGTAAACTTGTGACCATTGATGCAAATTGAAGTGATGATATGTATCAAGTACCACTTCTTAAAAAAATTGGAAACTCTCTGCAATTTTTCTTCTTCGCTGGTTTTCTTTGGTGTTGGATTTATCAGGGTCAAATCGTAACCTGTGACCAGGTCTTAACCAGTGTCTTACTGAAGTGATATTCTGTTAAGCTGCTCAGGCATATTCTTTGGAAGATTGCTCCTTCCCCTTGAATCCCACCCCACCTACTCAGCTGTGGCCACAATTAGGTGCTCAGTCTTGCAAAAGTACATTCCCAGCAAGTGCTATGCCATTCTGCTGTGAGGCTGCCAATGTGCAATTCAAGATTGAACAGGGGGCTTATACTATATAATATTTCTTTTAAAGAAACTTGCAAGTAGTTTTGTCACTGGTATTGGTGAAGAAACTTGCTGTCAAGTTTCAAAGTTTTGCTGAGGTTTGTTTTTGGCGTTCCTTTAGATAATCTTTTAAACTTTTTAATTTGAGTGTTCTCTGTCTGGAATTGTTCCCAATTAATGTTAAAACTGCTTCAAACATTACTTGAAGAAACAATGTTGCAGCTGTGATAGACGATAACTTGATTTTAGACTTGTGCTTCCCTGTTTGGGCTTGATCACATAGTGGCACAAATTTCCATTTGGCTTGTACTCATTCATGTTCATGGTAACTGTGCTTTGATTCAATGGCAGTATATTTTGGGAATGACCTATTATTTATGCTGCATGTATGTTTGGAAGTAGACTGCTTCAATCTGGTTTTCTTTTCCAGCATTTAATTGATGTTGCCTGTGAGGTGTTTGCAGCCCCTAATCTGGCTGAACTTTTTTGGGATACTGTGAGTATATTAGATTGTATTTATCTAACGATTGCAAAGATGGTACTTACTAATCTTCTGCAGCAGGATCAAAAGTTAATTTAGTTTGTGCAGTTTTGGGCGCCGCACCTGTGCAAGAATATTTTGGCCCTGGAGGGAGTGCAGAGGAGGTTTACTAGGCTGATACCGGAGTTGAGGGGATTGAGCTATGAGGAGAGGCTGAATAAACTAGGCTTGTACTCGTTAGAGTTTAGAAGAATGAGGGGAGATCTCATTGAGACGTATAAGATGATGAATGGGATGGATAGGATAGAGGTGGAGAGACTCTTCCCGCTCAAAAAAGACAGTAGGACTAGGGGGCACAGCCTCAAGATAAAGGGGAGGCGGTTTAGAACGGAGTTGAGGAGGAACTTCTTCACTCAAAGGGTGGTGAATCTCTGGAATTCTCTGCCCGTTGAAGTGGTGGAGGCTGCCTCGCTAAATATTTTTAAGAAGCGGGTTGATGGGTTCTTGATAAGAGAGGGGATTAAGGGTTATGGGGAGAGGGCGGGAAAGTGGAACTGAGCCACGACAGATCAGCCATGATCTTATTGAATGGCGGGGCAGGCTCGAAGGGCTAGATGGCCTACTCCTGCTCCTATTTCTTATGTTCTTATGTTCTTATAAGTGTTACAAATAGGCTTACATTAACATGGCAATGAATTTACTGTGAAAATCCCCTTGTTGCTATACTCTGCCTGTTCGGGTACACTGAGTGAGAATTTAGCATGGCCAGTGCACCTAATCAGCACTGTGGGAAGAAATGAAGCACTCAGAGGAATCCCACGCAGACACGGGGAGAATGTGCAGACTCCGCGCAGACAGTGACCCAAGCCAGGAATCGAATGTGGGTTCCTGGCGCAGTGAGGCAGCACTGCTAACTAATGTGTCGCCATGCTGCCCCTGAAATTGAATCAAGCTGGAACGTTTTTATCCACTAGAAGTACTGCTATAGGTAGACAGCCATGATTTGTTGATTGGCAAGCAGGCCTGAGAGGCTAAATGGCCTATTTTTCCCCTATTTTCTTATCATGGCTATCTTATGAGTGGCATCCAGATAAAAAAGTTATTTTTTCTGCTGTTCACATACTGGATGATGAAAATAATTTGTAACTTCTGAGAACCCCATTATTGGATTGGAAGGTTATCCCAAAGATGTGCTGGTGATTCCTTGTTGGAACTTCATGGTATGGTTTACTCGGCAATAGCTCAGAAGTGCAAACTTCCTCTGGGCAATTGTCCTGTGCTGAGAACCATCTGAAAATGTGATTTTAAAATGTGAACTTTGGATGGTTCAACTGGGTTACAACAATAGTCATCCAGAAAAGATTAGAATGAAAACTTTGTTTAACATCTGGGTAACTATTTGGGACTTTATGTAAAACGCTCACCTCCCACCCCTGGCTCTGCCATTCATTGTGGCAGATATTTTTCTCATCCCCATTCTTCTGCCTTCTCTGATCACCCCTGACCCCCTTGTTAATCAAGAATCTATCTATCTCTGTCTTAAAGAAACTTAATGACCTGGCCTCCACAGTGTTCTGCGGCAAAGAGTTCCACAGATTCATCACTCTGGCTGAAAAAAAGTCCTCCTCATCTCTGTTTTAAAGGATTATCCCATTAGTCTGAGGTTGTGCCCTCTTGTTCTAGTTTTTCCTACTAGTGGAAACATTCTCTCTACGTCCACTCTGTCCAGGCCTCACAGTATCCTGTAACTTTCAATAAGATCACCTCTCATCCATCTAAACCCCCAACAAGTACAGACCCAGAGTCCTCAACTGTTCCTAATACAACAAGTTCTTCTTTCCAGGGATCATTCTTGTGAACCTCCTCTGGATCCTTTCCAAGGCCAGGTGATACCACAGAGTCACTACAGTGCAGAGGAGCCATTTGGTCTATTGGGACTGCACCGACCACAATCCCTCCCAGGCCCTAACCCTGTAACCCTACATATTTACCCTGATAATCCCCCTGACGCTAAGGGGCAATTCAGCATAGCCAATCAACCCCCACATTTTTGGCGTGTGAGAGGAAACTGAAACACCCAGTGGAAATCCACACAGACATGGGGAGAATGTACAAACTCCACACAGGCAGTGACCTGAGGCTGGAATCAAACCTGCATGCTGTGAGGCAGCCGTGCTAACCACTGTGCCACCAGGCTTTTTAAAAAAAATTCTGTCTGGCAAGTCCTGCAAGACTTGGGGGAGTTGATTCCAATGATTTGGCAAGCCAGATGAAAACGCCTTGGTCCACATTTGGCCTGCAGGCCAGGCCTTGGGTAAGACTGCTTTAAGTGTTTCAGGTTCATAGGCATACAACGATTTATAGAACCAACTTTACTTGCTACGTACATCAACAAGTAGTAGGAGAAGCCCAGGATTTTGTTAGTTTTTACTAGAGTTGTCTTTTTTGGCAAAGTAAACCTTGCAATGGTTTTTATCTGTATAATGTTTAATATATATTCTGTTTGTCTTTGGTACCTGCTTGTCTTTTTTTAATTAAGGAGCCCACAGCAGGTATTGCTATTTTGTTGGACAACAATTGTGGAATGTTTCCGCAGTCTATGGCACCACTGCTGCAGCTACTATCTGCACTTATATCAGATAAGTGCACTGCTAAAAAGGTATTAAGTTTTTCTCACCTATTTTTAAGAAGGGAGATTCCAAGAAGCAAATTAACCTAAAATTCCTATTTTGATATGATCCTTTTAAATATGGTAGTATAGTATGTACTATATTCGGGAGTGTGGTAGCATAATATTTGGGAATTAGTGTTATTGGGTGTAATATTAATGAAATAGTTCTAAATGAACCAATATTGGTTAAATATAATTTTGATTGTAAAATATTGGTTTTCTGTTTTGGCTGGTGTAGATAAGTTTGTGTTCAGTTATCGACATTTACGTTTTTTTGAAGGTTTACAGCTTTTTGGACAAAATGACGTGTTTTACTGAGCCACATAAGCACAAACCTCATGATGTACTTTCACATGAGGATGGGACGCGGTGGAGGAGGCAAATGCCAAAGTTGCTTTATCCTCTTGGTAAGAAGTTGTTCCAGATATTCTTGCACAGACTATGGGAATGTAGTACAAATTGTGCACTTCTATTTATTAAAATATAAGATTCTTTCAAAATAGAGGCGATAAATTTTGGGGTACCAACGATGTGGATGATGGCGCAGGATCATGGAAGTTGGGTCAAAGACTTTATTGATTGGCGGAGCTGGTTTGAATGGCCCACTTCTATTGCAGATGTTTTAATGTTACTTCCTCCACATTTGTCATTGGATAATTATTATAGTTCCATTACTATAAGCAGATTAACTGTACTTAAATTTCAGACTACACCATGCTGAAGTTTACTTGATTTTCTTTTATATTGTTAACCCTTTTAGTAACCACAATAGAAAAGATGTAAAGCATTTTTAATTTTTACCCTCTTTAAAGAATATTCCTACAGTGACGTACATAATTATGTTGAGTTAGGATTAGAAGTAAAACTTGTAAAATTCATTTATGGAATCAGCTGGATAGCCTTAAACAGCAACTTCAGGGAGGAAGAGGAAGCGGCAGTCTTAGTGGGAAAGAGAGGTCAGTCTTGCACTTGTCACCAGCTTGAATGGAAGGAGTTTGCTTAACCTGGGAAAGATTTGTGTCCTAGGGGAAAATAGAAATAACAGTAAACTTGCAGTGAAACCTGAACTTTCCGAATGCCAAAGGATTGCTTTTTCTTCCTACCCCTAATTTTTCTCATTGCTCCTGGCAGGAGCTACTGTTTAGGCAAGTATCTTGCTTGACCTGGTTAATACTATTTGACTATTTGACTATTTACCATTTATAGTCTAGGTGCAATAATGTACATAGGCTATAAGGTGCGAAATATAAGCTACAAGGAAAAAGAGTTGGTGAAACATCGTTATCTTTGAGCTGACATTAAGTACTAAAGTAGACTTAAAATTGATGTATGTTGGAATATGTTGTCAAAATGGATGCAATCTTTATAAAGAATTATGTAAAAAAAAAGCAACTATATTAAATGTTACCTAATTTTACCTAATCCTAGGATCTGGTCAGGCTAATATACGCATGCCGCAGGGTACATATGGACTCGTAATGCCTGCAGGCCAGGGTTATCTGGTACGTTGGGATTTCTCGTATAGCTCCTGGACAGTTTTCACTTGTGAAATTGAGATGCTGTTGCACGTGGTTTCAACAGCAGGTGAGTTTGGTAGCAGTTGGTTTGTGTGAGGACTGTAACAAGTTTGGCTGTTATATCCTGTAACTTTGGATGTTGTTATACAATGATGAACCCTCAGTAAAGTAACACAGTTTACTTCAGAAAGTTCAAAATACCGAAACATTTTAAATTTCCTCAAGTTAAAATATAGTGGCCTGGACTTGTGTCACAAAAATCTTGTGATTTCTATGGCATGGATTTTCCCTTTTACATTATTTTGAATATGGTGCCAAATCAAGAGGATCTCCAGGTGTCCGATCACAGTGATTTCATCAAACAACAAAGCAGCCAATCACATTGAAGTATTCTTACTGACTGCAAACCAGGAAGTAACTGCATGGATTAAGTTCACTTCTAATTAATGTTTTAGTTCGCAAGATAAATGATTGGGATGTGCATGGAATTAACACAAGATGAAATCTCATGAACTTTAAAGTGATTTTGTTTTATCATGATGGAGAAGTTTGGCATTCCACAAATATAAAATTAATTTTTTTAGGACCAGTGAGGCTGTTTAATTTTTAAACTTAGTACTACATTAAAAATCCAGCTACATCTTGTTCAACAATGTTAAATTCTTCAAGTACTTTTATAGGCTGAGTATTGGTGTGAAAGTTCTTGTTAGTTCAACGATTTCCACTTGGTTGCAGACTGGGAGTCTTCAACCATGCACCCTGTAGAAAATTGTAGAGTCATTGACAGCAACTTCTAGATTTCTGTGTTTAATTTAGTGACTTCAGAAGTTGCTGACAGGTTCGGGGAAGTGATGTTGACATCTTTGCCATTGGGCCAAAAATATTCTCAGTTTCTGCCTGTTTATTCCAGGTGTACCGATTGCTCTTCATTCAATTTTTCTTATGAATTCCTTTTCTAAAGCATTAAATGTTCACCTTGTGGTATTTGCATTGCTTAAAATATTGCTTCAGACTTTTTAGTGCAAAACATTCAGTTGTTATGAATAATTGAGCAAATTTGAAAAGCATTTTTGCCTGAAACAACTATGCAACAGCTTTGCTGCTGGATAATGTAACTTGGCCTAATTGCTCAAATCTGAACAACTGGATTGGCAAAGATATTGCAAGTCACCTGATAATTTTTAAAATTATTTATTCGTGTCACAAGTAGGCTTACAGTAGCATTGCAGTGAAGATACTGTGAAAATCCCCTGGTCACCACAGGCAACTCCAGTGCCTGTTCGAGTATACTGAGGGAGAATTTAGCATGGCCAGTGCAGCTAACCTGCACATCTTTTGGACTTTGGGAAGAAACTAAGCACATGGAGGAAGCCCACGCAGACGCAGAGAATTTGTAAACTTTGCACAGCAGTGACCCAAGCTGGGAATCGGATCAGGGTCCCTGGCAGCAGTACTAACCATTGTGTTGCCCCTTTGCCTGTGAAATCAAACTTAAATGCTATCCACAGCACAAAGAAACCAGCTCCGCTAACATTTCAGAAACAAATCGTTTCAGTCCCAAAGATGTGCGAGTTAGGTTGATTGGCCATGCTAAAAATTGCCCCTTAGAGCCCTGCGATGCGTAGGTTAGAGGGATTAGTGGGTAAATGTGTAGGGATATGGGGGGTAGGGCCTGGATAGGATTGTGGTTGGTGCAGACTAGGTGGGCAGAACGGCACCCTTCAGCACTGAAGGATTTTGATGACTCTGAAATCATTAATTTTACCTATATCATTTGTCATCAGGTACATTGTTCCATTAATAAAAATGTTACAGTAGTCATTATATAATAAAACCTTGCATATGTACTCAGACAGACTATAAGTATAACTTTGTCCTATTGTACCAGATGTTCTTCTTCACTGCCGGAAGGTCAAACCAATCATTGATCTTGTGCATAAAATAATCAGCACTGATTGGTCCATTACGGATTATCTGCTGCCAATCACTTCACGTTTATACATGTTAATTCAAAGGTAATATTTTTATTAATCTTTTTGAAATTAAGAGTGCAAAGAACACATCTTAGTTGGTATTTGTCTGTAAATCTGATATAGTAGTCATAGTGTTGTCACGCCATGATCTAAATTTGGGAAATCAGACCAAAAATGACTCAAATTGCTTCGGTATTGGTGACTACAATTTTGGTGTGTTGTGCATTTCAACTAATAGCACTTTTGCCAATGGATCAAGATCTCCATTTGCAAAAGATGCTTGTGTCTTCAGATTGTAATAGTGAGTGTGTTTTTTTTTGTGGTGCTAATTATTTTTGTGTTTGCTGCAGACTTAGTTCAGTGCTAAACCCTCCAACGGATGTGATTGCTTCCTGTGTAAATACCCTAACTGTTCTGGCCACACGGATGCCAGCCAAGGTAAAGTGCGATGGGAATAATCAGTGTTGGAACAATGACTTTATGATAGAGTACTTTCTTAAGGAAGCCACGGAATTTTTATTTTCTCCCATCTTTTTAGGTCTCCCTGCGCTATTCAACTTCTACTGGCTGAGTGTGAGAGCAGGCTAACTGTTCCCAATCCTATGCAGTTCCACTCTTAAGCTAGCTGCTAAGAAGGGCATGGATTCAGCGGAGGTTGACTCGCTCTTTTTCTTTTATCCTCTTCTGTCTTTTCTGTGGGAAAGCTCTAAGCTTCTATTTGGCAACCTCCTTCTGATACCACAGGTGAGATTAGCAACTCGCCATGTGAGGAACTGTGGATGTGAACTCATCTCCTGTGTTAAAGTTTTGGTTCTTTTGCACTGTTTTCTCATTCCACGGCTGGATTATTCTTGAAGCAGATTAGATCATTCTGATCTGAAATTTGCGCCTTTTTACTTTCTGGCCACTGCATTGCAAAATCCCAACTGCAATTTGGCCACTGGATTAAGAATGCCCTCTTTAACGTGCATTTTAAACAAATATTAGCATGCAGATAGATTAAAATAATTAATTGTAGATAAGGCTATAAAATATACTGAATTGGACTAATGTTTGAATGCAAGATGACTATGATTTATTACCTATAGTTAACCTGAGCACTCAGCAATGCTTTTCCAACAATGGGAATGAAAGAGTCAAGTGTTGAAAACTGGAACAGTGGAAGTAACAGTCAGACCAGCCTTCTCATGGCACCAGTTTGTGGTGTTGCACTGTATCCTTTAGATGGGTAATTTCACCTGAAATATGAGCTACACATTGATCAAAGTAGTTTTGTCTGAGTAGCCTTCAGAATCCAGCAAGAACTAAATAATTTGCAGATATCCCTTGATTTTACCTGCTTAATTTTTGATGGGAGAAAGCTGATAAATTTTAAAGAAATGACCAAAAATAAAATAACAAATTGCAGCCCAAGTTGAGTCCATGGATGGTACCAATTAGCTGGATTTAATGCAGCTATAACAAAACAATACTCGAGTCTGGTATTGTACAGAGGAAGAGAGTAATTTTTAAAGAGACTTCCTTAAATCATCAACTGTAGGTATTATGCTATGAATTATTACTTAGCACAGATTTTAAGTAAATTGTTTTTAAGCTTTATTACAGTTTTAAAACACTTTACATTTTATTGGGTGTATTATTTGATTAAATGTAGAATTCTTCATTACATTTATTGTTACCTAACAGAAATGTACACATCAACTGTTTTTCTCTACTTAGGTATGGGCAGATCTACAGCACACAGGCTTCTTGCCATACTCTGTAACACAAGTCACTGGGATTGCTCAGTCCCTCAGGTATTTGATAAATTATGTTGCAAATTCTTTTACAGTAACATGTAGGATACGAAAAGAAATGACATTGCTATGGACTATTTACTGATTAAAGTGTGTTACATTTTCTAACTTTTTACTTTATTGCTCCTCTCTTCTATTACTTTCTTTGTCTTGTTACAATTGCCAAAGAGACTTTTAATTTTTAAAGAAATTCAAGCTTCCAGTTCATACATGACATAATTTCATGTTGTGACTTTTACTGTAATAAACAAACTAAAAGCACTTTTGACTAAACACTACTTTTGTGGCATCTCTCCTTTACAGATCTGAACTTTCCCTTTTTATTTAAAGTTTATTTATTAGTCACAAGTAGGCTTATGTTCACACTGCAATGAAGTAACTGTGAAAATCCTCGGCGTTTGCTCAGGTACGCTGAGGGAGAATTTAGCATGGCCAATTCACCTAACCTGCACATCTTTGGATTTTGGAAGGAAATTGTAGCACTTGGAGGACACCCTCACAGGCACAGGGAGAATGTGCAAACACCACCTCATAGATATACTTCATATTGTCCTTTATGTGGACGTTCAATTTTCCTAGAGCCAGTCCAAAGTGATTCTTGGCTCCCAAGTGTTCACTTCCATTCTTTTCCCAGTCTGGTGGCTTTTCTCCAGACGTCGCTGGATTCCGGGGCAGTGCCGGAAGATTGGAAAACGGCTAATGTTACGCCGTTGTTTAAGAAGGGTGCCAGGCAAAAGGCAGGGAATTATAGGCCAGTTAGTTTAACGTCTGTTGTAGGTAAAATGTTAGAATCCGTCATCAAGGAGGAAATAGCGAGGCATCTTGAGGAGAATTGCTTGATAGAGCAGACGCAGCACGGTTTCGTTAAAGGGAAGTCGTGTCTGACAAATTTACTGGAGTTCTATGAGGATGTGTCTAGGGCGGTGGATAGAGGAGAGCTGGTGGATGTGGTCTTTCTGGATTTTCAGAAGGCGTTTGACAAGGTACCTCACAGGAGGTTATTGCAGAAGGTCAGGGGACATGGAGTTGGGGGTAGGGTGTTAGCGTGGATAGAGGATTGGTTGTCAAATAGGAGGCAGAGAGTGGGGGTCAACGGGTGCTATTCGGATTGGTGGATGGTGACTAGTGGAGTGCCCCAGGGGTCGGTGCTGGGGCCTCAGCTATTTACCATTTATATAGATGATCTGGAGGAGGGAACCGAGTGTAGGGTGTCGAAATTTGCTGATGACACCAAGATTGGTGGAACGGCAAATTGTGCGGAGGGTGTGGAGAGTCTGCAGAAGGATCTAGATAGGCTGGGCGAATGGGCCAGGAAATGGCAAATGGAATTTAATGTTGGCAAGTGTGAGGTGGTCCACTTTGGTAGGAATAATGGTAGGAAGGATTATTACTTATGTGGCGAAAAACTGCAGCAGGCGACGGTGCAGAGGGACCTCGGGGTCCTTGTGCATGAGTCGCAAAAACCCAGCTTGCAGGTGCAGCAGGTGGTCAGGAAGGCGAATGGGATGCTGGCCTTCATCGCGAGGGGGATTGAATATGGAAGTAGGGAGGTTTTGCTGCAGCTGTATAGGGCATTGGTGAGGCCGCAACTGGAGTACTGTGTGCAGTTTTGGGCGCTGTACTTATGCAAGGATATTTTGGCCTTGGAGGGAGTGCAGAGGAGGTTTACTAGGCTGATGCCGGAGTTGAGGGGGTTGAGCTATGAGGAGAGGCTGAATAAATTAGGCTTGTACTCGTTAGAGTTTAGAAGAATGAGGGGAGATCTCATTGAGACGTATAAGATGATGAATGGGATGGATAGGATAGAGGTGGAGAGACTCTTCCTGCTCAGAAAGGATAGTAGGACTATGGGGCACAGCCTCTAGATAAAGGGGGGGGCGGTTTAGAACGGAGTTGAGGAGGAACTTCTTCACTCAAAGGGTGGTGAATCTCTGGAATTCTCTGCCCGTTGAAGTGGTGGAGGCTACCTCGCTAAATATTTTTAAGACGTGGGTTGATGGGTTTTTGATAAGAGAGGGGATTAAGGATTATGGGGAGAGGGTGGGAATGTGGAACTGAGCCACGACAGATCAGCCATGATCTTATTGAATGGCGGGGCAGGCTCGAAGGGCTAGATGGCGTACTCCTGCTCCTATTTCTTATGTTCTTATGTTCTTAATGCCAGAACTGTTTTTCATGGTGAGGATCTTTTCTGGAGATTCTCCTGCTAGCTAAAGCTAGGCAAATCTTCCTGCCTTGTTCTAAACCTTCACAAATTTGTTCATTTCAATCCGAGTGCAAGCTCGCACCCCCATTCTTTCATAGTGAACCATAGAGACATTTGACCACTAATTTCTTTCTTTCAGATCTTGGCTGACTGGCTTATGTAATTAGGGCTATCTTTTAGGAAAGCTGATCCTACTAATGACTTCCAGTCCCTTCACAAAAGCTTACCTACTTGATTACATGAATCATGAGGGCTTTGTATCCCGGTGGAATGCAAGTTGCCTATTCTTTATAGCCCAAATCTCTTTTGGAGTCAAATGGAGTTTAAAGCATAACTGTTTACAATCTGACATTTTCAACAATAACTTACTGGGACTTTTGAGACTGCCAGTCTAGCCACTCAGAACAGAGTAACTGCAAAGGCCACCCTTTAATCTTTGGCAGTCATTACCCTGAACAGCATACAACCACTTTTGGTTTACTTTAAGAATAGAGTCTCAAAACATAACCACCTTACAAATCCTTACAATTGTACCAATCTCTTGTGGCGAGTAATGTTTTCTTTGTGTGAAGACCTTGCTCTCAAAATGCCTAATTTGAAATTGGAAGATTGCTGCTGATGAGAAGGTGGAGTGGGGGGGGCATTTAGTTTCAGTATGTATTAAATATTTCAAAACCCTCCATGCATTGATCATTTGCTCCATCACTTACTTCTAAAACTAAGTTTGATAAATCTTTTTAAGCTAAAGGTATTGGGGGATATGGAGATTATGCACAGATCAGGCTTGAGAACCTAAATGCTCCTGTGTTGTCAAGTCTGGTTCATTTTGTACATGCACTCATTTTTGGTCATTTTGTATGCAAACTTATAGTAATGAGGTTGTTCAAATTTGTTGCAAGGATTTGCAATGAAAGAAATGTTAAGAGGATTCCAGCAATAACTATTGTTGAATGTTTGGAGAATAAAAAGTTCGTTGTAGGATAAACATAGTGATGCATTTATGTTAGATTTTGAAAGCACTGCAAATTAATAGTATGTATCTGAATGGAGAAACTTCACAAACAAGGGTTATATGGAAACCCATTCATTGAGCTTCTATACTATTCACTTGTGTAACATATTGCTTCCTGATGTCTGAAAGATGTAGGATTATGTTGCAGAGCTTATCTCTGTTTTATTTTTGTTGAAGATTTACTGTAGCATGAGTCACCACTGCTATGTGCTGGCTTTGAAGACTTGGGCCAAACTTGCATGGTCTTTGTTTCTGTAGCCTTGATTCCAAATTTCTTCTTTCCAACATCCACCATCCTAATGGGCTTTTAAAATGTTTTCCTCTTCCTCATTCAACTTGCCTTGGGGAGAAGTGATAAATTTCATGCTCATTAGGGGTATGTGCACGGAATTGATTCTTTCCAGTAAGTTGCCTACTAACACTGAAGGGGAATATTTCTGAAAAATATTGTTCCTGTGAAGTTGAAACCAAAAGAAAAATGCTGGAAAATCTCAGCAAGCCCGGCAGCAAAGGACTTTGACAAAGGGTCATCTGGACTCGAAATGTCAGCTCTTTTCTCTCCTTAGAGATGCTGCCAGACCTGCTGCGATTTCCCAGAATTTTCTCTTGTGGTTTTAGATTCCAGCATCCGCAGTAATTTGCTTTTTCCCTATTGAGTGGAATTTGATTGTAATATTGATGGGAAAAATGGACGTCTGACAATTAACCTTTTTCTCCTTGAAGGGCTGAAGGAATGCAGGCTGGTAGTTATGGTAACCTGTTGCTGAGTATTGAAAGACCGCAGGGCGAGTACAGTGTCACAATGGCCTTCCTCCGACTGGTTACAACACTTGTCAAGGTAAAGCTTCACCTTAAACGTGTTTAAATTGCTTAATTTTTCTCCATGGAAATTGAATAATCTCAAAGTCCAGCCTGTTTTGGAAATATAAAAATGACTAAAGTTAATGGTGTGTTGGAACATCTTGAACCTTGGTATTAGTGCAGCTGAATATAAAAGGTGTTCCTTTTATATTCAGCATAATTTGATGGATTATTTTGCAGCAGCTACCTTCCAGATCTGTCTACCTATGAGCCCAAATCCAATCATTCAGCCCAAATTTTGAAATCCTTAAGAGCTTGTAGTAAATTGAGAGCTTAAAGAAAACAGCAGTAACTAAATTGGCAATTGGTGCAAAATAAACCACCGCAATTGGTCCAAATAGCCAGACAAGTAGATATAATATTGTACAAACTTTTGTATTAATCCCCCTTGCTGTGTTTAACTTTCTGGTTTTTAAAATTCACTTAGTGAGTGAGAAAACGTATGTGACAGCACAAAAAATGTACTGGGCCATAACTACCGAACGCCAGGGCAGTGTAACTGAGGGGTACCCCAAAGATGCATAGGGAGGAACCCTGACTCTGTCCTCACATTCCCAGGTCTGACTTGCATTGCAATTGTCCAAGAAGTGCCAACTGGGCAGTTACCCTGCACTGGGGAACCATCCAAAAATGTGATTTTAATACTCAGATGGTTCTGACTATCTTACATCAGTTGTTACCTAGAAAAAGTTTAAAACTGTTTCTAGCTTCTGGCTAGCTATTGCACAGACCCACCCCATCCCCTACCCCCACCGGACTCCCCTTCCCCCAGGAACTTACTATCTTGTAGTTCTCACCCAGCCTGTGTCAGAAAATGAATTAAAGATTTGAAGATTAAAAAATAAAGTAGGATGGCAATCTAACTTTGCCACTCTGCAGAGGTTAGCATGTGCACATAGCCAAACATGAAGCATATGCTTGTTATGCTTTCTATTGAGCAGTTAAAGTATTGGAAGCCCTGTGATCAAGGAATAATTTTAATGAGATTTGAACACTGGATAGGTTATTCGCACCTTGGTGAAAGCTTTTTATAGCTTCGGTAAATGCTGATCATGTTTTGGATACTTAGCGGATAGGTTGATTTGTGATTTTCTGTCTGGGTATTTGGGTCAGAAATGCAGTAATTTTATTAAGCGTTAATGGGCACGTTGCAGGTTAGTGATGACTGGACTGTTAATTGCCCATACTTTTAAGTTTTAAAACTGAAATGTTGCCTGCTGCCTGTACAGAAGTGAGTAAAGGTTTGACTAAAAAGTGAATCCATAGAATCCCTACAGTGCAGAAGGAGTCATTTGGCCCATTGAGTCTGCATCAATAACAATCCCACTCAGACTGTATCCCTGTAATTCCACATATTTACCCCACGAATCCCTGTAACCTACGCATCCTGGGAACACTGAGGGGCAATTTAGCATAGCCAATCAACCTATCCCGCACATCTTTGGATGGTGGGAGGAAACTGGAGCACCCAGAGAAAACCCATGCAGACACAGGGAGAACGTGCAAACTCCACACAGACAGTGACCCAAACTGGAAATCGAACCTGGCTTCCTGGAGCTGTGAGGCAGCAGTGTTAGCCACTGCACTGCCTAAGTGCCTAAAGTTTTTCTCGTCTTAAAAGTGCTGAATTGCATGAATCAGGCTTGATTTTTGGTTCAATAGTAAGGAATAGTATGGAATAGTAAGGGGAGGAAGACGGTGGGTATGGGCTTTAGGCCCCCAAATAATAACTTTGAGGTGGGGCGGGCAATAAACAAGCAAATAATTGATGCGTGCAGAAACGGAACGGCGGTAATTATGGGAGATTTTAATCTGCACATTGATTGGATGACCCAACTTGGACGCAGTGGGCTTGAGGAAGATTCTTGGAATGCTGTCGAGATAGTTTCCTTGAACAGTATGTAACGGAACCTACGAGGGAGCGAGCTATCTTAGATCTGGTGCTGTGTAATGAGGCAGGTAAAATTAAAGATCTTCTTGTGAGGGATCCTCTTGGGACAAGTGATCATACTATGATTGAATTTCTGATGCAGATGGAGGATGAGAAAGTAGGATCCTGAACCGGTGTCCTCTGTTTGAACAGAGGGGAGTATGATAGGGTGAGAGCGGAATTGGTAAATGTAGATTGGGGGCGCAGATAGGTTGGTAGGACGGCTGAGGAACAGTGGAGGATTTTTAAGGAGATCTTTTTCGGTACTCAGCAGAAATATATTCCGATGGTAAAGAAGGACTGTAGGAGAAGGGATAACCAGCCGTGGTTATCTAAGGAAATAAAGGAGAGTATTAAAAGCTGATGTGTTCAGAGTGGCTAAAAATAGTGGGCGATTAGAAGATTGGGAAAGATTTAAAAATCTACAAAGAATGACTAAGAAGGTGATAAAGAAAGATAGTGTGTGAAGCCAAATTGGCTCTAAATATAAAAAATGACAGTAAAAGTTTTTACACATATATGAAGAGGAGGAGGCTGGCTAGAGTGAATGTTGACCCTTGGAGGATGAGAGGGGGGATTTAGCGGTGGGCGATGAGGAAATGGCTGAGGCTTTAAATAATTTTTTTGCCTCAGTCTTCACGGAGGAGGACATGAATAGTTTTGGGAATTAAGGGTTATGGGGAGAAAGCGGGAAAGGTGGAACTGATCCACGTCAGATCAGCCATGATCTTATAGAATGGCGGGGCAGGTTCGAAAGGCTAGATGGCCTACTCCTGCTCCTGTTTCTTATGTTCAATAGCTGGACCTTTGACATAGTTCATGCTGTTCTGCAAAGGTTGCTATGGTCCAACATAACCATGTATGTACTTGCACATGATGTGGATGTGCCGGCGTTGGACTGGGGTAAACACAGTAAAAAGTCTGACAACACCAGGTTTTAGTCCAACCGATTTATTTGATAGTAAACTCCAATGGAGAACTCTCCATTCACCTGACGAAGAGGCAGTCCCCTTGAAAGCTTGTGAGTTTACTATCAAGTAAATCGGTTGGACTAAAACCTGGTGTTGTCAGACTTTTTACTGTACTTGCACAGACATTTCATGAAACAGCTGCAAATTTAGTATCAAAGCACATTTAAAAAATATCAGTGAGAAACTCATGTTGTTTTCTATTTGTATCTGCTGAAATATTATTTTGCATAATCCTTTTTACAATAAGCTGAATTAGGTTTTTTTTTGCCTGAGCCGTATGGTGTTTTTCACTAATTTTCAGTGCATGCTGCAACAATATAAGGATGCAGTGTTAGCTCAGCAGCGCACTGTTTCATATATCTGATGCATAATGTTAAATTAAGGTTTGAAGAGAAGAGCAAGTTAAATGGCGTTTGAATGTTTTAAAATGACAAGGGTTTTTTCAAAGTACAGCAAATTTAATTACACTGCTTGAACTACCTATGTAAACAATCCATTCTCCATAACTAAATTGTGGATGGCACATACTTAATACCTAGATAAAACAATGGTGACCCTAGTATATAGGATAGGTGTATGTGACTAAAATTCTGGAATTGACATCATAGAGTTGGCCTCTTCTTATTCTTGTCTTATTTACCTAATGTCCTTTTTTCTCTGTCAGTGCCGCAGATATAATTAGATCTAGATAATCCAATTTAATATATGCTTCCCATATATGTCACAATTGTGTTTCTGTGCATTCCAACAGGGGCAGCTGGGAAGTACTCAGAGTCGAGGACTGCTGCCTTGTGTGGTTTTTGTTTTGAAAGAGTTGCTGCCAACTTATCATAAATGGCGCTACAACACCTATGGCGTAAGAGAGGAAATTGGTAAGAATTCTTGTACAATTCATTAGGTAAACCTGTACTCCAGTTAGGACACAGGACTTTATAGTCTCTTATTGTATTTCTCAAACTCTCAAAGCATTTTGTATATGAAGAATTAGATTTTACAGTTATTACTGTAGTGCAAGTGGATATAACCACCATTTTGATACTCGGCAAGCTACCATTTTGATTCTCAACAAGCTCCAATTAACAGTACTGATTGTTGATCTATTTTTGGCTGGTGGTGGGGGATGAGGCAGGAATGTTGGATAGGGCACTGGGAGAACTCCCTGCAGATAATGATGTGAAAGCATCAATTTTCATCTGAGCCAGTCTGGCAAAACTTTGGATTGACCTCTTTGCTGATAGGTGATGACTCTGATAATACATACTACTTCAGTAATTTATTGCATTGGCAAGTTTGGGAGAAGGGAGAATGCTGCTTTTTGAGCCAAGGTTAGATTACCTATTTAAACTACTGGCATATTTAAAGTATGTACAGATGCATAAGTGCCAAGGGTGCTTGTTTGACATATTTAAGCTGCTATATATGACATATTATTTGATCAGATAAGTGGGTTGCTTTAGTCGTGTTCTGGTAATAGATCCAAGATTGTAAAGCCTTGGAAATGGAAGTAACTTGGTAGTTTAAATCTTTACATTAAATTGCTCACAGCAACAATTGTTCTTTAATGGTATGGTTTCAAATAGTAGTATATATTAAGTTCTGTTCATTCCCATTTTCAAAACCTAAATTCATCGTGTCTGTTTTGATACAAACTTCCAATAGTACGTTGATCATTGCATTAATCATTGCACAGTAACTGTGTAGTGTGACTTACTTGTGTTTACACATTTCCTGACTTCTGTATGGAAGAGTGCATCAGTGAACCTACACTAGTAAAGCTTACAAATTTTTATTTCTTCAACCACGATACAGTTCTTCCTCCTACTGGCCCCATTGGCACCAAATTAATAATTTTTTAAATCTATTGAGCATGCCAGGAAACCAGTAATTGTACATTGCAATAGAGTTCATACATTGCTTGGAGATCTTTTCAGTGTGCGGAGTAGAAAAACAAATGTTGTTCCAAATAATTTTTTGTTCAATACTATCCTCAACAATGTTTCAATAGGGAATAATGGTCTGAGCCCAAACTTGTCACATGCTTAAAAATTTGTTTATTAGTCACAAGGCTTACATTAACACTGTGTGAAATTCCCCTAGTTGCTACATTACAACACCTGTTTGGGTCAATGCACTTAACTGGCACATCTTTCAGACTGGGGAGAAACCAGAGCACCCGGAAGAAACACACACAGGCATGTGGAGAACATGCAACTCCACACAAGACAATGACCAAACCGGGGATCGAACTCACTTGCCTGGCACTGAGAGGCAGCAGTGCCATCATGCTGCTTGCTTCTTGATTTCAAGTGCTGATTGGAGTCCAGATATGTTCCAACATAAATAGTGGGAAAAACCATCCAAATAATAGTTCTATTAGACCTGGAGGTACATCAGTTCGAATAGTGCATTTACTGAATAGATACTGAGATTGTTTTGCTTCCTAATGACTAAAATTTTCTTTAATATGTGATTATTGTTTTAGTGACATTTTTAAGATCTCAGTATGCATTCCCTAGGCTTTTTTAGCGTGCATGCACTTTTCTCAAAGAGAGATCTTTAGCAAGAACATTCCAATAGTGTTTATTTCCTTTGTCACAAGAACAACTTGTGATTGAATGTCAGTGCCTTTCACGTAATAAATCCCAAGTTGCTTTAAGGGATCTGTACCCAAAAGAAAGTTGATATTCAACCACATAAGAAGATATTTGGATAGGTGAGGAGCTTTTTAAAGGAGGGTGGAGAAGTGATATGTCCCTTCACAACACTTGAACTGCATTTTTATCAGATTGTTGGCTCTGTAAATTAGCTCTCTGATCCACCAGTTACAACTTGTAGCATCCAGTGGATGGCAATAAACCATTTCAAGGAACAAAATATCCTTATCGCTGGTCTATGCACTAGAAGACTGGATAGTTCCCATACTTGTCTGATCCCTTCACAAGCTGGAAAATCAGTGCATTGCCAAACCATTCATTTAAACTTAAAACTATAAATGGACACAATGCAAGTGATATGAAAAGCCTAGAATAATATACCAAAGCACAACTCATTCTGATTTTACAGAACAAAATTTTTACTTTGAGCCCTCTGTAAAAAAGGATCCATTGAAATTTTTATGTAAGTTGCAGGCCTTACTCCCTGGTGCCATTCAATCCTATTAATTGAGAAAGGAATAAAGTTGTACTTAGTAATAGACACTGGCAGTCAAATATGTGATGTACAACTCCATATTGCTTTCTATTAAAAGGGAAAAACGTTGATTTGTTCACAAAAGGTAAAAGTCCGAGGAAATTCCACATCTTTTCTCAATCAACTATTAATGTATGTTAATTCTGCAGCCAGAGATAGTGAGACATAGTCCCCACCCCCTGCACAAAACCTCCAAATAGCATGACAGCTTCCTCAGTGAAATATGCAGCTGCAAACCATTGTGAGTCTTTAATTTGTTTGTAACCGGAGGGAGATGATTTTGGTGAAATGAGCGTGTCTGATGACTTTGGTAATCTTTGGCTCAACTATTGCACCCACTCTTACACCAAATATTCCTTTCAAAAAGCAGTTAATGAAAATTCAATTTAAATTTTCCATATTTGGACTAATTTTAAAAAACTGTAAGTAAGGGTTTAACACATGCATTTTATGGCACAGTGCAGGACAAAACTTTCCGCCTGTCACAAGGAGCAACAGTTAACTAAAGGTTGCAATTGAAGGGAAGTGGGCCAAACAGATGGATCCTAGGTTGGATTTAGAATGCTGGTTATTGGAATTAATGTCGGCTAATCATGTTCATATTATGTAATCGTGCTCCAAAATTATTCTGGAACCAGATTAAATATTAGAGATCGGGGGAAACAAATACAACAATATTCATCTTTGGTCCCTCCTAATTTAAAAACAAATGATTTATTTAAAATGAGCAAAATGTGTGCAGTTTCCTGTTAACAATTGTGTATGATGCATTTGTAATGCATTTGCAATTTCATGCTCTTCTTCCAATCTCACAGGTTGTCTGATTTTTGAACTTATTTATACCATCCTGCACCTGAATTCAGCAGAGGAATCACAATGCAGGTATGGTGCGAGGTTGCGTGCTAAATTTATTTCTAGGAACGTCTGATTACAGAGGAGGGCATTGCTTTGCATGAGGCTTAACATTTTTCTTTCCTCTATTTAGTAACACTCTCAGTCTTCAGACTTTGTGCACCCATTGTTTGGCAAACACAGAAGCTGGACAGGCCATCATAAATATAATGGCTGTCGGGGTGGACACAATTGATGCGGTAATGGCAGCGCAGCCCAGCAGGTATGTTATACAACAGAATTTGGTTCGTTTGACAAGTTGTATAGTTCATATGCACTCCAGTCAACGTCCTTGCACCATCAACAGTACAAAGCTTTTTTCAGTCTCCTTTTTTGAGGGATTTGGGTGTTGCTGGCTAAGCCAGCATTTTTATTAAAGCCTGTCTTTAATTGTCCTTAAGGAGATGATGATGAGCTGCCTTTCTTGAGCTGCTGCTGTCCAACTAGTGTAGCCACACCCACACTTCTTTTGGGGAGGATTCTACAGATCGATGTCACTTGAAAGCTTTATAAATGCCGCACAATACAAAATACCTGCATTCATGAAACTGTAAAAGACCAAATGGTAGGTCATGTGTAAAGGGTGCCATTTAATTGGCTCATAAAAGAGCAGTCACACTTGGTAAGCTTCAAATAATCTGCTGTAAGTAGGCAGTTATTTCAATTTTAGAGGGTTTTTGTGTGCATGGCACATCAAATGATGAATAGGTAATTTTGTACCCTTTGCCAGTCATTATTTGCCTGGCATTCATATTGGGTATAGTGCAAAACTGTTTCTCCGTTCCTTGGTGGTAATGACATCTTAAAGAAAAAAGTTGTTAATATTTTGTTCGGTTCTGTTTTTCTAGTTTCACTGAACAAGATTGCACGATTATAGAGCTGAATGGATAGATATTTTTGTGCTGTACACTCATTTTCACTAGCAAGTGTCTTGACACTGCACATACTAGTTTCATGTTGGTAGCCTTAGTTTTGACCAAGGAAAGAAAATCTTGGGATTACTCCCGTTGCTGTGCACTTAATTAACCAATTAGGTAGAAACAAGTAAAATAGATTAAAACGTTACTTAAAAAGTGTAAAAAGGGAAGACTTCAGGTTTGCTAGCATGTTGGAGGGTGTTTTAGGGTGAGGAATCTGGATGGGCTTTATCTTGAACTGTAGATTTGGAGGATTTAAATTGGACAAGAAGGAGGTAAAGAATTAAACTAAAATGAAAGGAAATGAATGTCTGAGAAAAATGTATTTATTGTTGAAGTTGCATTTAAAGAAAGCATTCATATTGTGCCTTCGACGTGCTTTCAGTCCAGTGAAATTCTTAGCGCCGTCACTATTCTAATGTAGGAAACACAGCTCCCACAACGACAAATTGATAAGAATAGGTAAAAGCGTATTACTGCAAGTGCCGGAATCCGAAACCAAAAGAGAAAATGCTGGAAAATCTCAGCAGGGTCGTCTGGACTCCAAACATCAGCTCTTTTCTCTTCTTACAGATGTTGTCAGATCTGCTGAGATTTCCAGCATTTTCTCTTTTGATCATAATAGATAATCTGCTTTGTATGGTGTTGATTGAGGGTTCAGTATTGGCCTAGCCACTGAAGATAAGTCTCTACTCTCTTGGATTTTCTGGAGAGAGGGCAGATGGGGTATCCTTTAATGTCTCATGAATGATGCCATCTCCAACAGTACACAATTTCTCAGGACTGCACTGGATTAGCAGCTTTGATTTTTGTGCTCAATTTAACAACATCTTTAAGATGGAAACATCTCAAGGTATCTCAAGTAAGCATAATCAGCCAAAAATTTACATTAAACCAAAGACAAGAACAATTAGAGGGATGATTAAAAACATGATCAAAGAAGTAATATTAAGGAGGATCTTAAATGAGGGGGGAGAAGTGGAGAGGTTTAGAGTGGAATTAGTTTCAACAATACCCTTCTGAAACCTCTCTGACTCCCCAACTGCTTTTCCTCCTTTAAGATCTTATTTAAATCTTTGACCAACATTTTAGTCTCATGTCCCAGTACTCAGTATTTCCTCCTTTGGCCCATTGTTTGTTTTAGTCTAAATATATCATGGAACTCATTAGAACTTTTTACCTGCATTAAATGCAGCGTGCAAATGCAAGCTGTTGTAGGTGCTTAATAATTAATGCTAGTGTGTTAACAGTTTTGTAGGCTGGAGAAACATTTTAAAATGATTTTGATCCCATGTTGAAGGTATAACATTAAATACTATGGGAAAAATTATAATTTAAGATTTGAAACAGACACTGCTAGCATTACAATGTTGCATAGCCATATTGCTTTGTCTTTGGTTCTAAACACTGATGCATTGTACTAAAGTCAACCATAGATAAATAAATTGGAGTGAAAGAATAAAATAATTGCAAGTGTTGACAAATTGTACCTTTTAAAGAATATTGCAAGTAAGAATCTTGAGCTTCTTCCTAAGGTCGAGCACTAATACATCTGCTGGTTTGCCAGTTTACAAATATAAATTTTATCTAACTTCCTGCTTTTCTTTCCCTTCCATTCTCAAATGACCACCAAAACTGCAAATGCCGCAGTGGATCTGAAGGATCAGGTCAGACCCTCATTCAGACGATCAAACTAGCATTTTCTATAACTAACAATGTCATCAAACTGAAACCATCATCAGAAATGGTATCGCCATTGGAACAGGCCCTAACACAACATGGTATGTAATAATCGTGAGAAGTAATAAATAATGAGAAATAACATTTAGGAATAATGGAATTGTTACTACTGTTGATCTTTTGCAGTCATTTTTAACCTGTTCTCAGGGGCACATTAGATATTAGTTGCTGAAGGAATAATGTGAGGGGAGCATTTAGTGATACATCTTGGGTTGACAGAAGGACCAAAATTAACCAATTACAAATAAAGTGGAGGCTGAAATTAGTTTCTTGCTGTGGCAAATACTAATTGTATATCTGTTGTATTTAATTGTATGCAGATTGAGGGCATTAATTGGGCTTTCACGAGTTCACAATAGGAGAAACTGATGTGGTTGAGTTTGATGTGTGCTTATGTTTTGCTTTGTAAATAAGTCTAAGACTGAGTAAAGATTGACTTCGGTGTCATCCTTCACCTGGCTTTCTAGAATATGTATTCCTTCTGTCGATAAGCTGAATGTGCAAACTACTTTTGAATCTCATGGGTTTTTTGAGTGTTTTGTTCAGACAAATATTAAAAATTTATCAGGAGCATGAATTAACCAGTTTACAAAAATTCCCTAATTTCTAAATGCTTAATTGGCACTGGAATAAGCATCAAATGGGAATGTTGTGTCTAATGAGTTTCTACGGTTGATTTTGATTTCCGCTGACCTTATACCACCTCTATGAAATTATGCCTTCTATTTTGGTGCTATATAAAAAAAACACATTTCAGTTGTATTGTTAATTGTGATTTCTGTGCTTGCAAGTGTGGCATTGATAGCTGTGTATTGTTCCTTGGCATCTTTCCAGCTGGCTAAGGAACACTTCTTGAAAGTCGATACAAACAATTTTAAATAATAACATCCTTTAAATTAACTGTGTGGCTTGACAGATTAGAAATCAAAGATTAAGTGATAGTTTGGAAAAAGGGGCAGTAAAACTACAAGTTAAAAACACATGGACAAGACTCTTCTGTCTTTTTTGAGCAGAGTGGCAGACTGCAAAGGTATGAGTGGAAGAAAGGATTATTCACAACGTGGACATGAGCAGAACTGGTCTTTCTATTGACCAATCGTAGCTAGCATACTCTTTATTCCCACTCAATCGTCACTGACTGTTGTAATCCTTTGCAATCCCTCTAAGTCTGGTGGTACCAATATGACAATTGTGACTTTGTTCTTAAAGCAAGATAATTTTATTTTATGTTCACGTTAACTATTTCAGGTACCCATGGTAATAATTTGATAGCAGTTTTGGCGAAGTATATATACCACAGGCATGATCCTGAACTACCACGTCTTGCTATCCAGCTCTTGAAAAGACTGGCAATGGTAGGTTATGTTTTGAAGTTAATGCATCCCAAATTGGAACTTTGGCCTATTAAGGTTGCTGATCTCAATAGAAATACTTGTTTTGCTATCTGATTTCCTGGGGTTGGCAGGGGAAAATCAACCAAAAGTTCTCATTCTTGATTGCTGCCAAACATTGCTGAAAGTGTGCCAATAAGCATAATAGTTAAGGACAGAATTAGTAAACACTAGACCTTGTGGCACCTCGAACCCGCTCAGCCCTTCATTGTGATTTTGGCTGATCGTTTGCCTCAACTCCACATTCATGCCTGCTTCCCATATCCCTTGATTCCCTGAGAGACTAAGAATTTGTTTAGGCCTTGAATACGTTCAACGATGGAGCATTCATGACCTTATGGTGTTGATAATTCCAAAGATTTCAAAGAAGACATTTCTCCTAACTTAAGTCCTAACCTATCGATCCCTTATCTTGATACTGTGCCCCTGTGTTCTAGATTCCTCAGTTCAGAGAAACAACCTGTGTCTGTCCTCTGCAGCCTGTACAGAATTCTGTTAATTTCAATGAGATCACCTGTCATTCTTCTAAACTCCAGAGTATTTAAAACCAATTTACTCAACCTCTTCTCATAGGACACCCTCTCATCCCAGGAACCTAATTGGTGCCCTTTACTGCACTGCTTCTTGCGCACGTATAAACTTCCTCTGATATGGAGACCAAAATTGCAGACTGTATTCCAGTTGTGGTAGCACCAAAGCTGTGTATGGTTGTAGCAAGGCTTCTTTATTCCTCTATTCCAATCTCCTTGCAATAAAGGTGACATGCTTCTCAATTGCTTGCTGTACCTGTGTGCTAGCTTTGTACACGCAAGTCTCTTTGAATATGAGCATTTGGAAAAAATATTTTGCTTTTATGTTCTTCTGAACTTGAAATTGAATAACCTCACTTCTACTCTAACTGTAACTTGCCCACTCAAATAGCTTGTTTCTATTGTCTTTGCAGCCACTTTGTGTTCTCACATCTTAGCATTTCCATCCAGCTTTGCATCATCAATAAACTTGGGATACCTTACTCTGGATCTCTCAGCATGAGTCATTAATATAGATTGAAAATGACTGATGCCAGGCACCGATCCTTGCAGCACTATATAGCTTGCTAACTTAAAAAGTGAATTTATACCTAAAACCATGCTTCCTGTCCATGAAGCAATCCTCCATTCATGAAAACATGGATTCACCTTGAATATCAACCTTTTGCGTTGCACCTTACCCAAAAGTCTTTTGAAAATTCGTGTACATGACATCCACTGAAGACCACCCCCCCACCAATCTGTCCCAAGCTCATCAAACACTAAATCCTTTCAAAAAATTATATTGAGTTAATATAACAAATTCATTGTTATCACTTCTTTAATAATAGAAACCAACATTTTCCCAATAACTGATGTCAGACTAACTGGCCTGCAGTTTCCCTCCTTATCTCTTTCTCTTTTTTCTTGAAGAGCAGCGTTATGTTTGCTGACTTGAAATCCACTAGCCATTTTAGAAAATGAGTAATTTTGGATAATCCTAACCAGTGTATCCATTCTCTTCAGAGTAACCATGGATGTAGGCCATCAGAATCTGGGAAGCCATGTTATTTTGGGGCATTATAGTACTCTGAGATTAGTAGTTTTTCCATCTTATTTTGATGAATTCCAGTGCCATAATTCAGATTCAACAATTTGCAGAAACAGATTTGCTGAACTGCCTGCTTTACACTAGTGGCATGCCTTTAATGGTGCTTTTAAGTTATATATTTGTGTACACTGCACTGGGGCCTGATTTGTGGCCAGGCTCCAGTTCTGAGTCACGGTGCCAGTTAAGGCTGAATGCAGGATCTGGGTCACGATTTTGTGGGCTGAAGGTTCAGTGGGTGGGGTATAGACAGTTGTTTCAAATTGTGCAAGATACATTATTGAGATTTGTCACACTTTGAATGGCTTGATAATCCTTCAAAATCACCCTTGAGCAATTCATTCTGTTTTTAACTTGTTTGTAACTATAGTCAGACAGTGAGAGGAGTGAATGGGGAGATAGATGATACAGGAAGAGGAGGAATGTGTAATATAGTGTGGAAACTCTGTTTAATATTCCTCTACCTGTCTCCACCATCAGTGTGTTAGAGTAGATGTTGCTTTGAGGCACACCCCTGGGTTGCTGATTTGGACATTCTTTACCATACATAGTGAGTTTAGATTTTGAGGCTCAAATTTCCCCCTTCCACTCTAAGTGAATTATGAATAAAGTTAAAAGGTTATTACTTTGATTTGTGGTGTAAACCTGTTGAAGGTACTGTAGTAGAGATCCAAAATGTGCAACAAGGGCAGCACGGTGGCAGTGCTGCCTCACAATGCCAGGGACCCGGCTTCAATTCTGGCCTCGGGTCACTGCCTGTATGCACATTCTCCCCTTGTCTGCATGGGTTTCCTCTGGGTGCTCCAGTTTCCTCCCACACTCCAAAGATGTGTGGGTTAGGTTGATTGGCCATGCTAAATTGACCCTCGTGTCAGGAGATTAGCAGGGTAAATGTGTGGGGTTACAGGAATAGTGCCTGGGTGGGATTGTGGTCGGTGGGCTGAATGGCTGCTTCCTGCACTGTAGGAATTCTATTCTGTTCTAATATTCAGTCAACTAAGTGCTATTTTGTTACGTTTATCTTTCTTACAAACTTCATTTTTGTTCTTGCTGTGCCTATGTGTATCACTTAGCATGGTGTGATTATAAAGTATCTGTAGAATATTAAGCACTTCCTTCACAAAGACTATGCTTATAAAATATTAAAAATTATGGATGCCCTCTTAAAAACAAACAATGAAATACATTGAGGTCTATCACCAAAGAAAGTAGGGTTCTTTCAATAAAAGCCCAATGAAATAAGTAAGGTTTTTG
Organism: Carcharhinus amblyrhynchos; assembly: GCF_965287045.1. Classification (NCBI taxonomy): domain Eukaryota; kingdom Metazoa; phylum Chordata; class Chondrichthyes; order Carcharhiniformes; family Carcharhinidae; genus Carcharhinus; species Carcharhinus amblyrhynchos. The sequence continues at coordinate 12,318,201 of NC_137348.1, forward strand.
AAAGGGTCTGAACTGAACATCCCACATTCCCAACTGAAGGAGAGCGGATGGTGAGAAGACATTACTTGGGGGTTGGGGAGGTTAACAAAAATAGCGTCGAGAAGGGCTATGATGCATACATTGAAACATTTCTGTTATACTTTCCAGGTCGCTCCAATGTCGGTGTATGCCTGCCTTGGAAGTGATGCTGCAGCAATACGTGATGCATTTCTCAATAGACTGCAGAGCAAGACAGAGGTGCTTGTTTTCTTGTTTCACAAGATGATGCTGCTCATTTCCTATGATACTGACTCTGATAAAAGCAACCATACAATATATTTGACTCTGATTAGAATTCCGAAGGGAAGTTTAAAAGTGAGAACTGTGCATGCAAATGGCCCCCTCCAGCTATTATTAAAATGCTAACAACTTTTTTTCTGTGATTCAGGACATGCGGATTAAGGTGGTGATCCTGGAGTTTTTAACCGTTGCTGTTGAAACGCAGCCCGGCTTGATTGAGCTCTTCCTGAACCTGGAAGTGAAAGATGATGCAGTTGGGTCAAAGGTGACAAATAAAAATTAACCTGTCGCTGGAGGGCTCGCCTCACAGTGCAAGTAAAAGCTGAATATCACATTGGCTTAATTTAATTACAAACAAATGGTTCTGTGACATGTATTCACAGGAGTTTATTCTGGGGGAATGGAGCTGTCTGCAAGTGGTATTAGAATTTATTGACTCCAAGCAACAAGGAAAGTACTGGTGTCCCCCTCGAATCCATCGTGCTGCCATTGCTTTTTTGCATGCACTGTGGCAGGATCGCAGGGACAGTGCCATGACAGTTTTGCGAGCCAAGTATGTTCATTTTCCTTGTGATAATTATGAAGTGTTTTTGCTTCTTTGTGATTCTCAATCTATATTTTTGTCTACACAGCAGCATTGGTTTCAAAAAATAAGGGCAGAAATACAGCTCGTTACAAAATTAGTTACATTGCTCAGACAGCTGTTAGATTGTGATGCAGTTTGATTTACACTGTTAACCTCACTAGGAAAGAAAGATGGTCTAGTTTCTTCTAAAAATGAGTCTATAATACCCAATGATTGCTGGTGGGTGCTGTTTTTCAATTCATCACGGAATGTGGGATTTGCTGCCAAGGCCAGCATTTATTGCCCATCCTCAGTTGCCCATAAAACTGCCTTCTGGAACTTCTGCAATCTGTGTGGTGAAGCTGCTCCCACTGTTCTGTTAAGTTGAGTCCAGCATTTTGTCCCAATGACATTGAGGGAACAGTGATAAGTTTCCCAACGTTGGTGGTGTTTCCATGTGCCTGCTACCCTTGACCTTCCAGGTAATAGAGGTTGCAAGTCTGGAAGGTACAATTGAAGTGTTGGTGAGTTGCTGAGGTACACTTTGTAGATGGCACACACTGTGCTTCCAAGTTGCACCAAGGAGAGATTGAATGTTAGTTGGATGGGGCACCAATCAAGCAAGTTTCTTTGTTGTGAATGATATTGAGCTGCTTTAGTGTTGTTGGAGCTGCACCCATCAAGGCAAGTGGAGTGTATCCTATTTTGATTTATGCCTTTAAATGGAGTGATCAACACTTGGATGGGGGGGGAAATTAAGTGACACTTTGGCATTGGGGGACCATACAAACGGATAGGGGTTGCTGCCAATTGGACAGCTGGGAGAAGTGCAAACATGCACATGTATTCTGCACGTGCACAAAATTTAAAGGTCTGAAATACGGGGGGGGGGGGGGGGGGGGGGGGAATACATCCCAACAACATACAATCCAGGACACAGGACAGTCATCTTAATTATAGGATGACCTCATAGAATTCAGAGTAGTTGGTCAGCCTGGCTGAGAAGAAAGTGGGCAGACTTTGGTTAATTAGGCGATCAGTTGTTCAAACAGAATACCTAATTTCTGACCTACTCTTGTGACCACGGTTTATATAGCTGGTCCAGTTAGGTTTAACTAATAGTGACTCCCAGAATGTTAGTAAAAGCAAAACTCATCAAAGGACTGCAAGCATTCTGATCTCAAGGGGAGACAGTTGAGCTGGTGGTGTAACATAGGAAGTCACGTTAAGATTTGTGGAAAGCACAAGAGATGTTTGGCAAAGTGAAAGCTTCATCTGCACTTCCTCTGTGTAGTGAGGACAGTGCACCATACTAAATTGGTAGAAGTTCACACAAATTTCTGTCTTGTGGAAGGAATGTTTGAAATTCTTTGCAAGAATGTAGGTTGAGGTGGATTGAACATGCTGTGGTTACATGGAAAATTGCTAGGGGGTGGTAGAAAAATGAACAAGAGTAGTATAAAAATAACCAATTTCTTGGAAAGTGCAAAGGGACGTGAATAAATATTTGAAGGGAGAAAAAGATTTGCATTTATTTCGAGCCTTTCATGATATCAGGACAGTCTAGAACATAAAACATTACAGTGCAGTACAGGCCCTTTAGCCCTCTGTTGTGCCGACCAGTGGAACCAATCTAGTGACCCTCTAACCTAAACTATTCCAATATTATCCATATGCCTGTCCAATGACCATTTGAATGACCTTAAAGTTGATGTGTCCACAACTTCTGCAGGCAGGGCATTCCACGCCCTTACTACCCTCTGAGTAAACATAAGAACATAAGAAATAGGAGCAGGAGTAGGCCATCTAGCCCTTCAAGCCTGCCCCGCCATTCAGTAAGATCATGGCTGATCTGCCGTGGCTTAGTTCCACTTTCCCGCCCTCTCCCCATAACCCTTAATCCCCTTGTCTATCAAAAACCTATCAACCTGCGTCTTAAATATATTTAGTGAGGCAGCCTCCACCACTTCAACGGGCAGAGAATTCCAGAGATTCACCACACTTTGAGTGAAGAAGTTCCTCCTCAACTCCGTTCTAAACCGCCCCCCCTTTATCTTGAGGCTGTGCCCTCTAGTCCTACTGTCCTTTCTGAGCGGGAAGAGCCTCTCCACCTCTATCCTATCCATCCCATTCATCATCTTATATCTCTGAGATCTCCCCTCATTCTTCTAAACTCTAACGAGTACAAGCCTAGTTTATTCAGCCTCTCTTCATAGTTCAACCCCCTCAACTCCGGTATCAGCCTAGTTAACCTCCTCTGCACTCCCTCCAAAATATCCTTGCGTAAGTGCGGCGACCAAAACTGCACACAGTACTCCAGCTGCGGCCTCACCAGTGTGTGCAGTTTAAAGAACCTACCTCTGACATCCGTCCTATAATTATCACCCCTCAACTTAAAGCTATGTCCCCTCGTGTTAGCCATCACCATCCAAGGAAAAAGGCTGTCATTGTCCACTCTATCTAATCCTCTGATCATCTTGTATGCCTCAATTAGGTCACCTAATTAACCTTCTTCTCTGTAACAAAAACAACCTTGTCCCTCAGCCTTTCCTCATAAGACCTTCCCACCATATCAGGCAACATCCTGGTAAACCTCCTCTGCACCCTTTCCAATGCTTTCACATCTTTCTTACAATGCGGCGACCAGAACTGTACGCAATACTCCAAGTGCGGCCGCACCAGAGTTTTGTACAGTTGCAACATGATCTCACGGCTGCAAAATTCAATCCCTCTACCAGTAAAAGCTAAGATGCTTTGTACCCAATGAAGTATTGTAGGAATTTGATTCTAATGATTGAAATGCAGGAAAATAATCTAGTTGTGGAGATCAGTATGGGCAAGATGAGGAAAACAGCAAAGGCTGAAAATAGAGGCTTCAGAAATATTGAATATTGTCAAAGATGGAATCACTTGTTAAGTTAGTTGAGTAAAAATGACATTTCGGAGGCTTTAATGGAAAAAGTGCTTCCATTGGAAGTGTGGCAAGAGAAGTAAAAAAATTTGAGCCTTTAAGGGAAATTGGAAGAAGCGCGATCCGGGTTGTTTTGGATGTTCCTCTAGGCTTGGAGAAGATGTCTATGGAAGGTTTGTTTCCAGAGAGGTTAAGAGAGATCATCAAAAAAGGTTGGGAATTAAGAGATGGATTGCCTACAGGTGAAGGAATGTTAAAAATTGGAAACATAGTTGAACAAATTCTCACGGTCAGCAGAAGCAGGAAACAGTACCAACACCATTATCAGCGAAGTAGAGGAAGAAGTTAGGGAGGGGACCTGAATACAATTGGAACAAAGATTGTTCCTCATAATCTACAATTCATGGAAGTGCGTAACTGTGGTGAAGATAAGAATAATAGTCATTTAGAATAATTCCTGTTTTATTTGTCTCAGCTGAAATTAAAGACATGCAATCAGTAGGCACTGGAAAGAAAAAATAAACAAACTGGAAGGAAGTTTAGTTTAGATGGCTGCTTAGTCCATATGCAACATCTCTTCACCTAAATTATAAATAATTTGATTAATTTACAAGTTACAGTGAGATCATATATATGTTGTGAGAGGGAACCAGATATATCATATTGCGAAATCTTGCGGAAGATAGAAAAGAAAGTCGTTAAATTCAGAGGGGTGCTAAGCTGCTGTAACTGAATTGGACGTTCCCTTCATTGTTGGTGAATCAAGTGGGTATTGGTAGATTAGCACAGATCCGTTTATTTTAATCTGTTTAAAAAAATTATTGGTTACTCGATTCTTGGAGAGTTGAGGATAGAGGCAATTTAAAGAAACCGAAAGACTCAATTGTTCTTTTAACCAAGTCAAACATCTGTGTAGAATGCCTTTAAATACTGCAACTCAACCCACACTGGTGAATGGGTTTAATTAGATGTTTTATTATCAAAACATTATTGCAAAAAAAAAATTTCTTTGAGACAAGAAGTTTTTTGGTGCAATGAATTTTATTTTTCAGGGAGCGGTTTTGGGAAAATTTGACATCTGTGCTTTTTGGAGAACTGCCAGCACCCTCAAACATTACAGAGGTATGACTTTTATAAACTTACTTGTAACAACTCAACTTTCAGTAGATTATCCATCCTTTTCACCATAGAGCACCTCTTGATTCTATTCAGGTCATCTTCATTTCAAATGGGAAGCTTTGACTGCAAATTTCTCGGCCATTAACATTGCTGAAAGGTTCTAGTTGTAGATTCTAATTGTGTTTAGCAACCCCTTTCAGAAAGACACTGTCATGTCAGAAGTAGTCCTTGTGAAACCTGGGCACGCTTTTATGATGAAGCAAGTTATGCTAAAGTCTTCTGGCCTATCTATTAGGCTCTTGCTGCCTCCTACTAAAACTATGACTGGTCATTCTGTCCATTATACAAAATTCTATGTGGCAGTGAACATTTTAAAGTGAATTAATGTTCGTAAGCAATGTACAGCTTAGTGTGTTCTGTATTATTGGTTGTGGCCATAATTAAAGTTAGTTCTTCTATATAGAAGAGCATCCTGGAAACCTGTGCCTTTACCCTGAAGATCATCTGTCTGGAAATTTACTACGTTGTCAGGTACAACTTTTATTGATTTAGAAGCAGCAACCGTAAAGTGGTATTATTTATTAAATTGCAAACTTTCCTTATGGGTGGATCCAACCCTTGATACTGAAACACCCATGACCAGCACATTCCATTGGCTTAGCATTTCTGTCTGATCGTAAGATATTGGAATTAGACGATTCGGCCCATGGAGTCCACTCCACCATTCAATCATGGCTGATAGGTTTCTCAAACCCATTCTCCTGCCTTTTCCCTGTAACCTTTGATCACCTTACCAATCAAGACTCTATCTATCTCTGGCTTAAATACACTCAATGACCTGGCCTCCACAGTCTTCTGTGGCAAAGAATTCCATAGATTCACCACCCTCTGGCTGAAGAAATTCGTCCTCATCTTGGTTCTAAAAGGTCATCCCTTTACTCTGAGATCATGTTCTTGGATCCTAGACTCTCCCACCAGTGGAAACATTTTCCCCATGTCCTTTCAGTATTCTTTAAGTTTCAATGAGATTCCCCTTTCATCCATATAAAATCCATTGAGTATAGATCTAGAACTTTCAAACGCTCCATATGTCAAGCTTTTCACTTCCGGGATCATTCTCATGAGCTTACTCTGGGCCCTCTCCAAAGCCAGGATCACAGCACCCAAAATTGCTCACAGTACTCCGATGTGGTCTGACCAGAGTCTTATAACGGTCTCAGCAGTACATCCCTGCTTTTGTATTCTGATCCCTTCTGTCTTTCTAAATAGCGTTTTGCCCCTTTCTGTGTTAGGGGCACAAAACCTGTTTGATAATCAAGGCGCAAGTCAGGATTATGATGAAATACTTTCCACTTGCCTATCTCTGTAATCTCCTCCAACTCTACTCTCCTCCTTGCCTTTTGAGAATTCTTCATTTTAATCACCTGTCCTATTGGCAACTGTGCTTTCAACCGCCAAGGTCCTAAGTTCTGCAATTTGCTCCTTAAACCTCTCCACCTCACTCTCGTTTTAAGTTTTCGGTTATTGCCCTAATATCTCCTGTGCAACTCATTGTCCAGAGTTGTTTGATGATGTTCCTGCAAAGCATTTTTGGATATTTGTAGTTATGTAGCACTTTTAACTACTAAGTTATCATTGCCCTTAAGCTGCAACAGCAGCCTCACTATGGCGTGCACTAGTTCATTTTACTTTGTTCAAGTTAATTGTGGGAGTGTCTAGAAAGTAAAACACTTAGCTGATAAAATTCCTCTGTGGTTACGTTGGAACAATTATGGGGACTTATAACCATAAAGTTGGAGACCTGCTTTACTTGCAACAGTTGGTGTAAAGTGAATTTTAGTGAAAGATAAATGTTTTTGCTTATCTGTACAATGCATATTACTAAAATGTGCCAGTAAACGTATTCATTTTAATATATTTGATGTCCTGGTGTAGATATGGTAATTGCAGTTTTAAAATTTTTTATCCAGTCAAATGCTTCAAAGTTATTCTCTGGTTTACAGCTGAGCAAACTCTGCATGCTCTATAACTCGGTATTTACAGAAATTTTAACGATGTTCTTATTCCAATTATAGTCGTGGCCTCTTCAAGATGTTGTGTTTTATGTGTTAAAGGAAAGACATTATTTCGGATGAATGTTTTTGTTTTTTTTTTAATGGACTGGCTGAATGAGGAACAGGGTTTTCTTATCTGTGCAACTACAAAATTATTTTTGATTTATTTTATGCGTTAAGTAAATTAAATCTGTGGTTTTCAAAAAAAAACTATCCGTGAGAATTAACAGTTATGTCAGGTGTTTGCACTGGGTTCATGAAACCAACGTAGACTTACCTTTTGACCATTTTTCTTTTGGTGAATTCTGCTGCATTGTATTACAATGGTGCAAAGGTTTTGGTCCAGCTCTCAATGAGCCAAACATGAATTAAAGAATGATAACTATGTCTAGGTAGTGTTTGATTCATACTGTTTCGTCTGTCAGGGGTTCTCTGGATCAATCCTTAAAGCACACACTGAAGATGTTCTTTGATAAGAAGCGGTATGAATATTGGTCTGAATACATCAAATCTCTTGTCACCCATGTGATGGAGACAGAAACCGAGGGAGCCGCCACATTTCTAGAGTTCCATATGGTAATCTCTGCGTGGAGAATGGTTCTCGTTCTGGCTACCAGCTACGTAAGGATAAAATATCATTGGTTTTCTGAATACTAACATCTTATCAGAAGCTTTAAGTTTAACTTTCAAAGATACTTTGGTTCTGATCCAACTTTAGTAACTATTATGGTGGTAGATGCTAATGATATGACACATCTGCGCCATCTAGTTTTTTAATGATTTATTGTTACATGTATTAGCATACAGCAAAAAGTATTGTTTCTTGCGTGCTATACAGACAAAGCATACCATTCATAGAGAACGAAACAAGAAAGTGCAGAATGTAGTGTTACGGTAGGGTGTAGAAAAATGTCAGCTTGATGCAAGGTAGGTCCATTCAAAAATCTGATTGCAGCAGGAAAGAAACTATTCTAATGTCGGTTGGTACGTCTTCTCAGACTTTTGTAACTTTTTCTTCATGGAAGAAGGTCAAAGAGAGAATGCCCGGGTTGCGTGGGGTCCTTAATTATACTGGCTGCTTTGCTGAGGCAGCTGGAAGTGTAGACAAAATCAGTGGATGGGAGGCTGGTTTCCGTGATGGATTGGGCTACATTTATGACCTTTTGTAGTTTCTTGGGTAGAGCAGGACCCATGTCAAGCTGTGATACAGTCAGAAAGAATGCATTCTATTGTGCATCTGTAAAAGTTGGTGAGAGTCGTAGCTGACGTGCCAAGTTTCCTTAGTTTTCAGTCCAACCGAATATAGCTGTTTAGAATCTGACCCACTTCCCCCAGTTTCCCTGCTTTGTCTGAAATCTTGCCACACAATTTTAGGTATCACCTTGTTTTGTGGAAACATTGGTGATAACCATGTTTTAGCCTGTCCAGTGATGTTGCTGTAGTGTCTGATGCAGCATTCATACAAAACTTACCAAAGTTAAACACACAAAAACTGTCAATCCTGTTTATGGTGGTGAGTGACAATAAATGCTTAAAGCTCCTGCCTACCGTCTTGTATCTCAGTGTGCTTGTGGTGGAGCTGAAACACCTTAGGTCCTCATTTTATATAGGGAAGAAAAACCTTTCATTTTATTATAACACTTTATCACTCAAAGCATTTAGAAAGCGCTCTGCCCTATCCTTTGTAGGTCTAATGTGTATGACCTCTCATTTGCTTTAATTGAAACCCTTTTGTCACACTTCTTCCCATTCACTTAATCTATTAATATCTTTTTTAGTTTTAAGCTTCCATTTACATTGCTTACAGTGCCATCTTTGTGTCATCAGCAACTTTGGATTTGTGGCTTTCTATCCTATTACCTTAAGCCATTAATAAAGGTGAAAATAATAAAGATGAAGATAATAAAAATTGTTGAGGTTCCAACACAGATCCTTAAGGGACGCCATTAGTCACAAGCTGCCCCACAATCCCTACTCTGTCATCTTCTACACAGTCAGTTTCCTAACCACGTCAGTTATTTACCTTCAATTTCATCAGTATCAACTTTTTAGCTAACAGACTGACTTCATCAAATGCTTTCTGGAAGTCCACGTGAAGTAACATCCATAAATATTATGCTGCTTTAGTCCCCTCCAAAAAGATTCAATCACGTTCATCAGGCTACACCTATCATTTGTAAACCCATGTTGACTCTCTGATTAGCTGAGTTTTATTTATTTATTTTGACTTTTTTATTGGTGTCACAAGTCGGCTTACATTAACATTGTAATGAAGTTATGGTGAAAGTACCCTAGTTGCTACACTCCAGCGCCTGTTAGGGTATACTGCAGGAGAATTTAGCATGGCCAGTATACCTAACCAGCATATATTTCAGACTGTGGGAGAAAACCGGAGCACCCGGAGGAAACCCACGTAGACACAGGGAGAACGTGCAAGCTCTGTGCAGGCAATGACCCAAGCTGGGAATCGAACCCGAGTCTCCGGTGCTGTGAGGCAGCAATGCTAACCAATATGCCACATGGTGTTCAGTGCCTCTATCTATAATTATAGGTTTGAGTAATTTTACAACAGCAGGTGTATAGTCCATAATTTCCCTTTGTCATCTTTCTTCATAGTAGAGTGGTATTTATAATTTTTCTCTTGTGTTATCTGTTCAAGCCCTAGAGTGGGACTTTGAGCCATAGCCCAATAATACTAAAGCAGAGAAATGTCAGGGTGTGATCAGAATGGGAAAGGCAGCATTTATTGCTCCTGAGGACATTAATGCAACCATGTAGTGTGAAACTGGGGTACATATAGGGTCAGACTAGATGTCTTCTCAGTTGGATATTTATTACAATTGCACAACATTTTCTGGTACCAGCCCATAAATGAACCAAATTTATTGAATAATTATGGAATTTGAACCTGAAATTCTTTGGTTGTAACCTATTAGCATTTTGATTTTTTTGATTTGATTTATTTTCATCACTTGTATTGGTATATGGTTTAAAGTTTAAAGTTTCTTGTGCACTATATAGACAAAGCATACATAGGGGAGAAGGAAAGGAAGGGTGCAGAATGTAGTGTTACAGTCATAGCTAGAGGGTAGAGAAAGATCAACTGAATATAAGGTAGGTCCTTTCAAAACTCTGGCAGCAGGGAAGAAGCTGTTCTTGAATCAGTTGATACATAATCTCAGACTTTTGCATCTCCTTCCTGATGGAGGAAGGTGAAAGAGAGTATGTCCGGTGTGCGTGAGGTCCTCAAGTATGCTGGCTGCTTTTTCGAGGCAGTGGGAAGTATAGATGGAGTCAATGAATGGGAGGCTGGTTTGCGTGAAGGACTGGTCTACGTTTGCAATCCTTTATAGTTTCTTGCTGACTTGGTCAGAGCAGGAGCCATGCTAAGCTGTGATACATCCGGAAAGGATACTTTCTGTGGTGCATCTGTAAAAATTGGTGAGAGCTGTGGCAGATTTCCTTAGCCTTCTGAGAAAGTAGAGGCATTGTCCCCATGTGCTCCAGCATGCAAAATGCTTATATGCCCTGGTAACCATGATTACACTTCTCATTTTCAATGAAAAGTCTGATCAATCCTTGTTTGAACTTGATTTATGGGTCGTGATAATAAGGGGAAAATCTGGCAAGGCCTTCGCATGGTGACTTTAGCATCAGAAGCGAGAAAAGGAGAAATTGGGATTTAGTATGGGAGGGAGTGAGAAGAGAGTGGCAGTTGGGAGGGAAGGAGACTGTGGGTGGTATGGTGGCGGGGAATGGAGAGCACTGGATTCATTGCAGCAGGGATCAGAGTGAAGGTATGACGTGGGGGTCCTGGGAAAGTAATCTACTTGGCCCATGAGCAGTGAAATAAAATACTTATCTTGAGCCAGCTGCTTCTACCTTGTTTATGCTGTTGCGGAATGGTGCATCAACTCTGCACCGACCACAATCCCACCCAGCCCCTATCCCCAAAGTCCCATGTACTTAACTATTCCCCCTGACGCTAAGTGGCAATTTAACATGGCCAATCAACCTAACCTGCACGTCTTTGGACTGTGGGAGGAAACCAGAGCACCCAGAGGAAACCCACGCAGTTACGGGGAGAATGTGCAAACTCCACACAGATTGACCCAAGCCGAGAATTGAACCCAGGTCCCTGGCGTTGTGAGGCAGCAGTACTAATCACTGTGCCACAGTTCTGTATGATCACATCAAGCCATGGATGATACAATCATAACTCTGAATGATTATGTAAACATGACAGCAGGTGTCAATGTAGAAATTGGGTGTCATGTTCCCCATTTTAAATATTTTTAACCCCTGACCGACTCGGGTCCAATCTGAGGAGGTGTTGCTAATATTGTGTAAAAGAGCAGGTTTGGTGAATCACTGCTTTATGAAATTCATGCAGCCAAGTAATTGAGCTTTATTCTTAGCTATTTTATTCCCCAGGTGGAGGTGATGCATCTAGGTGATTGTTCACTACGGCTGCAGCTGCTACAAGATGTTCTAGAGGGAACCAAAGTTTTGGTAAGTATCTTTGTTTGTAATTGCAATGATATTCACAGTCTTAGCTATGTTAGAATTTGAGCAGGTGTCCAGCATATAGAAACCCCTTTTACATATTTCCTGATGAACGGTTTTGTTACATATATTTAAAAGGGTTGCAGGTTGCTTTAAGAGCTGATCACATGATTTGATGGTGATGTCATTAGTGTGTTGGCAGAGGCTGCTGTTGTACTTTCGTACTTCGTGCAATGCAGAGAATGTCTCTTTCAATAAACCTGTTGGTTTCGAATCCATGTGTCCAAACAGCTCATTTTTTTTGAGCTCCACACCCCTACATAGTTAGGACATTGCAGAAAGAAAATTGGTGACGAGATGGGATTTTATTTCATTGAGAACATCAAGAAAAGATCCTAAAGGAGTAAGAAAATATTGTGGGTCATCACACTTTGAATATTAGATGGTTTGAGAGAAGCAGCAGCAGGATTAAAGTGTCAGTACCAGGAAGATCAAGTAAGAGAAAGCTGCCTGTGTGGTTTTAAAAAAAAGGTTTTTTTCCAATCCGAGAAGGGCGATATTTCAGGCAGTATTTGGCATATTTGAAAAGAGTGGATGCTTTGCTGTACATTTGGGGAAAAAACATCTAGTCAATGATCTGCGGAATAAAAAAAATACAGTACTGGGAAGACCAAAGAAAAGAAAAACATTCTGAGCAGTCTTGAGACACTAGTGCCTGCAAGAGAAATGGTGAATGTTAGGATCCATGGTGCCTTTCGATGAAGAAAATGATTCATGGAGTTGCTATGCAGATTATTTTCTGTATTTTATACAAGTGGAAAATGTTGCTCATACTAGCTTTTCTCAGTACTATAGGATGTAAGACCTTCAAATTGATTCGCAACTTAGTTCATCCAGCAAAGCCAGGAACCAAAATTTATGATGGCTTGAGAAAGATCCTTGAGAAGCATTGCTCACCAAAGTCACTGACCATCGTGGAATGGTTCAGGTTCTATCAAAGGACTCAATTGGAAGGTGGAAGCATTGATCAGTTTGTGCAGCCTTAAAAAGGCTGGCACAACGTTGAGTTTGGTGAGATTTTAGAAGATTCTTTTCGAGATTGTCTCATTTGTGGTCTCCTAAATTAGGCTATCCAAAGAAGATTGCTTACTGAACAGGCTTTGTCTTTAACCTTAAAAACAGTAAAAATTGCATTTGTTGATGGAACTGACTGCTAAGGAGCTTCACAATTTGGTACAGGAATGAAGATTCACAAGTTGGGAACTGCCCATAAGAAGTCAAAACAGCAACAAGCATGTCACAGATGTGCCAAAATGAGCCACTCAGCAAATGAATGCTGAAGTAAGGAGAGTTAATGCAAGAATTGTGGCAAAATAGGTCACATTGCAAAATGCTAGACCAACTTCCTCTGAGAAGAATATTTAGAAGAAGCATCGTTGTATCTTCAAGAAGAAGAAGAATTTAAAATGTGGAAGAAAGGAATTGCGACTGAAGAGAGAATATCAAAAAGCATGATAATGAGCTCCATCTGAATGTCCTATCCATAGAGTGAATCACATGAATTCCGGATTATTCCAAAGCTAAGTGGACAACCTATTAGGATGGAAGTTAATACTGGTGCTCCTGTAACTTTAATTCCTGAGACTATATACCAGCAAAGGTTGAAGCATTTTCCTTTAAAATCAACTGATGTGACTTTAAGGAGACATGATGTGGATATGCCGGCGTCAGACTAGGGTAAACGCAGTAAAAAGTCTGACAACACCAGGTTTTTAGTCCAACCGATTTATTTGATAGTAAACTCACTAGCTTTTAAAACCTGGTGTTGTCAGACTTTTTACTTTAAGGAGATGCATGGAAGGTATTGTGCTCTTAAAAGGTTACATGATGATCAACATAGAGTGGAGTAGATGAACAGTGGAGTTGCCTCTCCATGTGGCCTGTGCTAATTTTCCAGCTCTATTTGGGAGATCGTGGTCAGAGTAGATTAACCTTAACTGGAGTGCTGTCCGCAGATTGGTCGATGTCAAAACAGACCAACATCTTCTGGGTTAGGGTGTAAGCAGATGCTGCCATTTTACTTTCAGTTTTGTACTTGATGCAGTGCAGAGAACATCTCTTTCAATAAACCTGTTGTTACTTTGAACCCACGTATGCAAACCATGTGTTTTCTTTCTGTGCAAAAACCCATACTGTTAACATGGTTAGAACATTACAAGTTTGAGATTGGAATTTGATTTATTATTGTCACATATTAGTGAAAAGTATTGTTTCTTTTGTCTGATACAAACAAAGCATGCCGTTCATAGAGAAGGAAAGAAGAGAGTGGCGAATGTAAGAAATTGCATTAAAAGCATTGTTAGAGAGTTTAAAAGAGTTAGAATGAAGTTTTAGAAGCACAGAAAGAGAGTAAAAGAGAATTAGAAAGTATGCTAGGCACAGCTTGCAAGAAGTCCCTTACTCCCACGCCATCTTGGAAGGACTTCCAGTCCACGCTGAGCTTTCAACTTCAAATTGTCTTTCTTTTTGATAGCTGTTGGTGCCTTCATCTGCTTCCTGTCTGCGAATGGGGTCTATGCTGGCAACACTACTTCTAATCCTGTTGAAACAGTGGAAAAGGTAGGAAGTGAGGAAATTCAACTGAAGATCAGAGAGTATTGAGTATTGATCACTGACCCATTTGAGTAATAAATATATTTTGCATCTTTAACATGTATTGTGTGACATATGTAAAATTTTATTTTTGTTTTTATTTTGCTGCCTATTTCCTAGAAAATGTTAAAATTGAGGTAAAAATACAATACAAGATGCATATTGAATACTCAGTAGGTGGCAAAAATACTCTTGCTTCCCAGTTGTAGATCCAAGAGTGTATCTGAATCAGCATTGTTCTGGTTTTGTAGCTGCAATTTTAAAAAAAAAGTGGGAAAAAAAGCATTTATTAGTCACAAGTATGGCTTATATTAACACTACAATGATGTTCGTAGGAAATTCCCCCAGTTTCCACAGTCCGATGCCTGTTCAGGTCAATGCACCTAACCAGGATGTCTTTCAGAATGTGGGAGGAAACCCATGCTGACGCAGGGAGAATGTGCAAACTCCACACAGACAGGAACCTGGGTCACTGGCACTGTGAAGCAGCAGTGCTAACCAAAGCAGCATTTTTTTTATTCATTCGTGGGACATGGGAATCGCTGGCTGGCCAGCATTTATTGCTCATTCCTAGTTGACAGAGGGCAGTTGAGAGTCAACCACGTTGCTGTGGCTCTGAAGTCACTTGTAGACCAGACCAGGTAAGGATGGCAGATTTCCTTCCCTTGAAGATATTTGTGAACCAAATGGGTTTTTCTGACATTCAGCAATGGTTTCACGGTCATTAGTGGATTCTTTATTCCAGAATTTTTTTTATTGAATTCAAATTCCACTCTCTGTCATGGCGGGATTCAAACCCGGGTCCCCAGAACATTAGCTTCTGGAGTTCTGGATTAATAGTCTAATGAAATACCACAAGGCCATCGCCTCCCTGGTGTTACAAACGTATGTCCTACAATGAAGTGATGGCACAACATTTTCTTCCCCTTTCAGCATAATTGTTCAAGTGTCTAAAATTTTGGACTCCCTGGACCAAATTCTAGAGAGCCTGTCTCAAAGTAACCAGTACTTCATGGAGAAGACAAAGGCAAAAATATTTTCAGCTATCATAACTACTCTTCAGATCAAACAACTACAAGGTGAGACTGCCATTTCTTTTTAAAATGATTTTCTTCTCGAGATTGTAACTCGTGTTGCTTAAAATGGTGTTTTCAGTGTTGGTGCCAAGGGAAGTGAGAATGTGCCCAGTGGCGAAAGATCAGAACTCTTTTTTTAAAAAAAAGCGGAACGAGCCTCACCTAGAAAAGGCCATTAAAGCTGAGATAGTGTGAGCATGCGTAGGAAGAGCTTTATGGATGAAGACAACAGAGACACTTGAGGAGCTGGCGGAGAAGAAAGCACAATGGCCTTATTGACTTTTATTTCCTTAGGTACCTGGAACTCAATAAAGAGAATCCATAATTTCTTTTCTGACAAGTTAATGGCCTTAATTGAAGTTATTTTATCAAGCTTTCTTGTTAGGTATATATAAAACTCAGTGTGTTTCAATAGAAGGCAACTTAAAAGATGCCACTTAAGTACTGGGGTGAGGGAGAGATGATGGGTTCCGTGCAATTCATTTGATAATTGATGAATGGCTTTGGCTGTTCACCCTATCAGCAGGTATGCTGTATCCTATAGGGAGGCTTGGAGCAAATACAGAAATGTTGTAATTTACAGGTGCAACAGTACTTCTTGAAAAATAGAGAAGTATGAGCTTCTTCAGAATGGAAAATGGGCACCGTTTATGTAATGTGCTATTTGGTCAATTGCTTCAATTTATTTTGAGCAGTAGCCTTACTTTACCTTTATTCTGGCGAATATCAATGCTTATACTTATAATCCTGTTGCCTCTACTGGAACACACTCCACACCCTAGAAACTGATGATACCCAAGTCAGACCATTCGCCCACGTACTGAACTTCTGCCCCGAGACACCCATTCCTGGTAGTATCTCAACCATTCACACTGCTGTTAAATAGATTGTTAACTTCGGCATCGAATTATGACAGCTTCTCCAGCAACACAATTTTTTTTTAAATTGTAATTGATTTATTGAATTGGAATGCTTACATTTGATTTATTATTGTCACATGTATTAGCATACAGTGAAAAGTTTTGTTTCTTGCGTGCTGTACAGATAAAGCATGCCATTCATAGAGAAGGGAAGGAGAGATTGCAGAATGTGGTGTCATAGCTAGGGTGTAGAGAAAGATCAGCTTAGTGTGAGGTAGGTCCATTCAAAAGTCTGACAGCAGCAGGGAAGAAGCTATTCTTGAGTGGGTTGGTACGTGACCTCAGACTTTTGTATTTTCTTCCTGATGGAAGAGAGAATGTCCGGGTTGCGTGTGGTCCTTAATTATGTTGGCTGCTTTTCCGAGACAGCAGGAAATGTGGACAGAGTCAATGGACGGGAGGCTGGTTTGCGTGATGGATTGGGCTACATTCATGATGTTTTGTAGTTTCTTGCAATCTTGAGCAGCGCAGGAGTCATACCAAGTGCGATGCAACAGAAGGAATTCTTTGTTGGTGAGAGTCGTAGCTGACATGCCAAATTTCCAAATAAAAGAATTCATGAATTAAATAATGAAAGCAAAATATTGGAAGTGCTGGAATTCTGAAACAAAACCAGAAAATGCTAAGAATGCCCTATTATACCTGGCAGCATCTGTGGAGAAAAAAACAGAATTAATGTTCCAGGCCTGTGACCTTGCATCTGAACTTTTCATGAAAGCTTACCAATCCAGAAACATGATCTCTGTTTTTCTCTCCACAGTGCAGACCTGCTGAACATTTCCAACATTTTCTGTTTTAATTATAGATTTTCAGCAACTACAGTAATTTGCTTGTGTAGCAATCAAGAAACTGTCTTAAGGAAACCTAATTATTTATTGGGGGGGGGGGGTGCACCGTAGACAATATTGCAGGAGCAATAAGAGAAACTGTTTCAGTTGAGTCTGTGGCAATGGTTAGATAAGAATAGAACCGGATAAGTATAATCTCTTCCCCCTGGACAGAGGATGCTGTCACCAATTGTGTCAAATGTTGCAGAGGAGGAGGGATAGTTTGTTTGTCACTGTCACATAAGATGCCGTTTGTGACTTAGCCATTTTGTTGCTGTGGGGTGACAGTCAGAAACCTGATTGGAGGGATTCTGACTCAGTCTTTGAGGAAGCATGGGCACACAATTTGGACAGTCTATTTGAAGACTTTGCAGCGGAAAGGAAGGTTAGAAATGGGCAGTAGATTGCAAGAATGGTGGGTTCCATTTGCCACATTGAAGTGAGAGGTGATGAGTCATAGAGGTTTACAGCATAGACACAGGTTCTTTGGCCCAACTTGTCCATGTCACCCTTTTTTTTAAAGCCCCTAATTAATCCCAATTGCCTGCATTTGGCCCCTATATCCCTCTATACCCATTGTACCCATGTAACTATCTAAATACATTTTAAAAGACAAAATTGTACCCGCCTCTACTACTACCTCTGGCAGCTTGTTCCAGACACTCACCACCCTATGTATGAAAAGATTGTCCCTCTGGACACTTTTGTATTTCTCCCCTCTCACCTTAAACCTATGCCCTCTAGTTTTAGACTCTCCTACCTTTGGGAAAAGATATCTAGCTGAACTGTGTCCCTCATTATTTTATAGACCTTTATAAGATCATCCCTCAGCCTTCTATACTCCAGAGGAAAAATTCCCAGTCTATTCAGCCTGTCCTTATAACTCAATCCATCAAGTCCCAATAGCATCCTAGTAAATCTTTCCTGCACTCTTTCTAGTTTAATAATATCCTCTCTGTAATAGGGTGACCAGAATTGCACACAGTATTCCAAGTGTGGCCTTGCCAATGTCTTGTACAACTTCAAGAAGACATTCCAACTCCTTTATTCAATGTTCTGACCGATGAAACCAAGCATGCTGAATGCCTTCTTCACCACTTGTCCACCTGTGACTCCACTTTCAAGGAGCTAAGAATATGTACCCCTAGATCTCTTTGTTCTGTAACTCTCCCCTATGCCCTTCCATTAGCTGAGTAAGTCCTGTCCTGGTTCAATCTATCAAAATGCATCACCTTGCATTTATCTAAATTAAACTCGTCAGCCCACTGGCCCAATTGATCAAGATCCTGTTGCAATTGGAGATAACTTTCTTCATTGTCCACTATGCCACCAATCTTGGTGTGATCTACAAACGTATTAATCATGCCTCTTATATTCTGATCCAAATCATTAATATAAATGACAAATAACAGTGGACCCAGCACTGATCCCTGAGGCACACCGCTGGTCACAGGCCTACAGTATGAAAAACAATTGTCTACAACCACCTTCTGGCTTCTGTCAAGAAAGGAGTTGGGGGGGGTGTGGTAGGGACAGAACCTCAGGAGAGAGAGCCACTATCAATAATAGCTGACATGGGACCCAGGAGGTGAAGTTTGGTGTTCAGTAGACTGGTGGTAAAGTTGTTGTAAGACCAGGAGTGAGTCTTATGGGCAAAAAGAGCTTGGAGAGGGCATGAGGGAAAATGGGATAAAATCTAGGTCTAGGGCAGTAGGAAGCCTTGGTGGAAGTTCAACCTGGTGGATCGGGGAAGGGAGGGAAATGGGAGAGCTGTCTGATTGGGAGGCCTCAATCTTAGTGACAGAGAAATCTATCGGTTCCTTGTGCTTGATGAAGGTGAGGCAGAAGAGACAAGACAGACCTGAGAAGGTGTCTTGCAATAAGAAAAAGGAATGAGTGTGGTGGGGGGTGATTTACCGTAACATTCCAGCATGATCCTGGAAAAATTAGCCATTTTCACAAATGAAACCATGACCTGATGGTGCTTTAAGTGCTCCAACCAGATCAGACATTGGATGGCTAGTTGTCCACTAAATATGTTCAAGCCTGTGACTCTTGGATTAAAGGGAATGGAGATAAGGGCCAGGGTGAGTGTGTGAGAGAGAAATGATTTTAATTTGATGTGGGCATTGAAAGTGGAGGCGAGGGTGTGTTGAACAGATTGGTAGTTGAAGAAATGTGAAATTTACATCAAGTATGGCAGACATGTCATGTGGGTGTGCTGGGAACAAATTTTATGTTGCATGCAATTGTGTATAAAATTATGTTATACAATTTAAATTGTCTGAACTTCTGACACTTCTGATTTATGACACTTTATAAATTTAATTACCTCACTACCTTGTAATTAACTTGCCACTATCAGTGCAGAGTTCATAATTTTTTAATCCACCTTTTAGTTTCTGACATCTCCCAGTATTCCCAAATGCTCCTGACTGTGTGTGAGACCATACATAATGAGGCGATTGTTCTGTTTGACCAAACACGTCATGCACTGACAACTGGAGATGCTGCTTTATGTGATGACAAGGATAGTATGGAGACTGATTGCGCACCACGGTTACAGCACAAGGACCAGAAAGATGGGGTAAGGGGAGAAAACAGTTGTCTATATATATATATATATATATCTAGGTGATTGAACTATAACCCAGAAACCATAAATGCATCCTCTTTTCTCCAGGTATGTGTGCTGGCTCTGCATCTGGCCAAAGAACTTTACGAAATGGATGAGTGTGGCGACCACTTATTTTTGGTCACTCGGAAAGTTCCGTTCCTTCCTGCCATGCTTAGCACCCTGGAGCTAAGTCTTCGAGTCAAACAAAATCTACATTTTGCAGAAGCATCTCTGCACTTGCTTTTGGTGCTGTCCAGAACTCAGCAGGTAAGTAGTATCCCTTAATGTTTTTGTGGATATCTGTTAGGGTTCATTCAAACAGAAAATGCTGGAAATGTTTGGCAGGTCAGGAGACATCTGGAGGGAGAGAAACAGCATTTCATTTTGGTGGTGTTGTCTCTACTTTTGGAGAATTGTGGATCAGGCCCACAGAAATGACAGAAGACCCTGAAGCACAGGGTATAATAGCAAAACACACACAAGCATTCGCCAGTCACAAGCATGACTGCGGCCGAATGACAGGGGAGGTAATCATAGAAGGTCCTGACCCTAAACCCCAAAGACAGTACGGCTTCCCTAAACAAGCCAAAGGGGAAGTGGCCAAGGTGATTAGCAGTTTATTAAAACAAGGAGTCCTATCTGGGTCACCGTGGTTAAGTAGTGTTATTGTTAATAAACTTGTTGAACCTTTAGTTGTGTTTGTCCTTTGTCCATCTTGCAAATAAGGGCACCGGGGTAAAACATTGGAATAAGTAAACTGGTTGAAAGCATCACAGATTTTAAAATTACAACAGTGGCCTTTTGTCAGAACAGATTTTGAAGGCCATTAGCTTGAAACGTTAACTGTTTTGCTGCCTAACTTGCTAAAAGTTTTTCAATATTTTCTGTTTTATTTCAGATTTCTGCATTTGTAGTATTTTGCTTTTATATCTATCAGACTAGGTTTTCCTTTCTAGAAGTGTAATGGAAATTAAACACACAACAGATCTGCACATTTAGGGCCCTTTGCCAGACATCCCGAAGCACCTCACGCCAAATAAAATGTTTTTGAAAGTAGTAGCCCCTATTGCAATACACTGAATTAAAGGTGGGCAACCAAATGATCCCAGGCTCCCCTCTCTCTTGCTTGGGAATAATTGGGCCATTCTTATTTCTGTGTAGTCCAACAGAAGTGGAGGGAAGAAAAAGGAAGGGCAATTACACCAAACGTCATTAATTCAAGAGAAACAAACACACCCAAAAACTTATTTGCATTCAACTTAGATTTTGCCATATGTGTGGTCCACTATCAAATCCTATTGATCTTATTTATACTTGCACCCAAGCAATATGAAGAAAGTATAAACTGAGCAGCAACAAAATTGAGTATATGGCAGATATAATTTTAGTATTCTTTAAATGTGTAAGACAAATCATGTACTGAGGCTTCTGGCTTGAATGTGTAGATGATCTTTCACATATGAATTTGAAATTGTCATTCCATGCATCTAAGCCACTGGTTAGTTACTAAACTGTGAAACTACTATATTGTACCACATTCTACATTATTTGCTGAATCCTTGAACAATTGTAATCTGCATGTCACTTTGCCAAATATTAATTAAATTCTTACTAGGATCAACAATGCTGATATTGTTAGGATATCATTATATGCTAACTCCTCTTGTCAGTATCGGCAGTGGCTTTGATTTCAGTAAGTTTACTTTTTCTCTGTTTTTAATATAAAATTAGGATGAAACATCAAACAGTATAAAGGAAACTTGCAGCATTTTGTAAGACTATGCAATTAAAAAGAATACCTCACCTCTATAGGAATTCTTTGTGCCTGTGCCAGTGCCAGGAGATTCCATTTAATAGATAGCAAACATAAGATGTATGTTTATTTTCTAAATACTTGAATCGAAGGAAAATATTACAGATTTAAAAGGCAGTGAACTCTGAATTCATTTCTGTTTTTTTCAAATCTCCTCATAGTAGGTCTGTATAAACTATGTCTGTTATAAGTGCTGTAGGATAGCAATAACTTAGGTTTATATGGTACCTTGAAAAGAATAAAACATCTCAAAGCGGTATATAGGAGCATTAAAAACAAAATATCACATTGAACTACATAATTGGATATTAGGCTACATTGATCAACGACCAATGTAGGTTTTAAGGAGCCCCTTAAAGGAACAAATTCAGGCAGAGTGGTGTAGCAAGAGTATTTCGGAGCTTGGGGCCTCAATAATAAAGATGGGGCTATCCGAGGTGGAGCTGTTAAAATTGGTGATGTTCCAGGGGCCAGAATTAAGAGCATGGATATCTTGATGGGTTGTAGAGAAAGCAAGGACTGAGGTCATAGAGGGATTTGCAAACAAAAATTTTAAAATCATTTCATTGCTGGGCTGGGAGTCAACTTAGGCTGGCAAGCGCAGAGGTGTTAAGAGAACAGGACTCTGCACATGGTCAGCTGAGTCTTGGATAAGAACATAAGAAATAGGAGCGGGAGCAGATCTTTCTGTCCATCGAGTGCCTTCCATTATTCCAACAGATCATGGTCTGATCAGCTACCTCTTAAATCAATTTTTCACACTATCCCCATGTCCCTTGCTGTCATAAGTATTCTGCCTTGAACTGCTTAATGACTGAGCTTCCATATCCGTCCAGCTGAAGAATCCCTCCTCATCTCAGCCTTAAATAGCTTGTCCCTTATTCCGAGACTGTGACCCTGGTCCTAGATCCTCAGACAGGGAGAGTTCATTTCTACTCTGCTATGCCCTATAAGAATTTTGGAAATTTCAATGAATTCACCCCTCATTCTTTGAAACTCTAGAAAACACAGGTTCAGTTTCTTCAGCCTCTCCTCATAAGACAATTCCATTGTCCTAGGGATTAGTCTGGTGAACCTCTGTTTTACTCTGTCTAGGCAAGTACCTCCTTCCTTAGATAAGACCAAAACTGCAGGCACTACTCCAGATGGGGCCTCATCAAGACTCTATACAATTACAGCAAGATATCAAATCCCCTTACAATGAAGGCCAACATACCGTTTGCCTTCCTTACTGTTTGCTGCACTTGCATGATAGCTTTTAGTGACTTGTGAACAAGGGCACTTAGGTCCCTTTGGATATCAACACTTCCAACCTCTCTCCATTTAAGCAATGATCTGCCTTTGTTCTTTTCTAGTGAAGTGGATAACTTCAAACTTATTCACATATTCTATCTGAATTTGCCCATTCAAACTCCCTTGAAGCCATGATCCAAACAGAGGATGACCTCAGATTTTCTTGTGTATTTTGACAAAATTATTTTGTTAATTGCTCATTTATCTCTCACTTTGTATTTTCAGGGGGCAGCTATAGTAGCAGGAGCTGGTGTACTACCAAGCATTTGTCTGCCACTACTAAGTGTTTACCAGCTGAGCACCAATGGAACTACCCAGGTAACCAGGACTGAAATGTATTTCACAGAATAATGTGAGCTGTTTCATGGAAGTCAAAGTATGTTTTAATGTAGGGTTAATAATTTACATAATATCTCATTAAGATAGGCTTTCAATTAAATCCTAGCTTTTTAAATTATATCCAATTTTGAGGGTCTGGAATCATCGAATGGTTAGATTATAGAAAAAGGCCATTCAGCTCATTGTGTCTTTGCTAGCTTACTGAAAAAATAGTTCATATAGTGCCACTAGCCAGTTTTCTTCACATAGCCCTGCTTCCTTCACAGATAACTAAGTTATCTCTTGAATACTTCGATTGAACTTAACTGCGCCACACATTCAGGCAGTGCATTCCAGATCCTAACCACTCACTGCATGAAAGGATTTTTCTTCATGATGCCATTGCTTCTTTAGCCAGTGACTTTACACTTGTGCCCTCTTGTTCTTGATCCTTCCACCAATGGGGATAGTTTCTTGCTATCAAATCTGTCCAGTCCCCCCATTTTTGAATGCCTCTGTCTAAACTTGCTGTTCAAGAAGAACAGTCCCAACTTCTACAATCTACATAACTGATGTGGTGCCCAGAACTGTTGTACTCTAGTTAAAGTTGAACCAATGTTTATACAGTGTGAACATAAGTTCTTGCTTTTGTACTCTTGTGCCTCTATAGAAATAAAATCCAGGATGACTGTTTTCTTATCTACATGATCCACTGCAGCAACTCACTAAGGCTTATTGAACAGCATGTTCCAACTCAATGATCTCTACCACATAGAAGGGCAAGGGCAGCAGGTGCATGGGAACACCTCGTCCTACATGTTCCCCTTCAAGCCACATCATTGTAACTTCGAACAATATTGCCATTTCATCATTGACAAAACCTTGGAACCCCCTCACAGCACTCTTGATGTACCTACACCGTATGGACAACGGCAGTTCACCACCACTCGAGGACAGTTAAGGGTGGGCAGTAAATGTTGGCCTAGCCAGCAATGCCCATACCCTATGAATGAATTTAAGAAACTCTTCACCTGTCCTGCCACCTTTAATGATTTATGCACATATACATTTGGGTTCCTCTGCTGCCGCACTCCCTTAGAATTCTTTTCTTTTTTATATTGCGTCTCTGCATTCTCCCTATCAAAATAAATCACTTCACATAGAGTCACCTTGGTAGACCAGGTAAGATGTTAACTTGAAGTTGCTGGAGTGTCAGCAAAGTGGTGTTATGAGTAAGTATACACAAAAAAAGAGCAAATATTTCATATATGATAATGATTCTTGTTATGCTGGAAATTTGGGGAGAATGTTTGTGGAGAGCAACAATTGGGATTAAATTATGGAGATTAGATTAATGTCCTTTGCGATTGGAGCAATTTAGGCTGAAATTTTCTCATTTTTATAACTTCCACAAAGCAATGTTTCTATCCATAATATTCTTGGTAAACCCCAAAATTATACTCTTATTGATTCTATTCCTGCTATCTTTTAATGTAACGTGCTGTAATCGTATAGAAATTAATTCCAATTCATTTCCAGATAGTGTTCTATTTAACAGTTTTAATGTTAATTTAGTAATCCTGTTTGGCCTATTCAGTTATGCTGGCTAGCATTTGCTGCCCATCCCTAGTTGCACTTAAGAAGTTGGTGGTGAGCTGCCACCTTGAATCGCTACAGTTCAGGTGCTCTGGGTTGACCCACAATTTAAGTGCAATATCTTCCTTTCCCATAAGTGATATGATTGATGTCTTTGTGATGTTAAATTGAAGCAATCTTTTAATTCTAATTAGCTGTTCAACTATATTCCGAACCTGTACTTTTCAGCCAGATATTTAGGTGCTGAAACATGCACAGCCACAAGCTTTTAAATTCTTAATACATTGTGCAACTCAATGTTACATATAGATGTTATCTTGAATACAGTATCATATGTGACGTGTTTATTGATGTACCACAGGCCCACTTAATGTCTATGGCGCTATAGTTGAACTAAGCAAGATAGCTTCTTAACGTTTCCTGATAACATTTTAAAAAAACGTGTCTTTTAATTATTTGAAATGACCTGAAAATGTACAGAAAACTCAAATCTAAACCAGTGATTACAGTTAACGTCTCTACTGCTTTTATCATCTTTTCTATAATTCAGACCTTGGGATCCTCACGCAAGTCTCTGGACGCCCCCTCGTGGCCAGGTGTTTATAGGCTCACCATGTCACTAATGGAAAGACTTCTAAAATCCCTGCGCTACAACTTCCTTTCAGAAGCCTTAGACTTTGTTGGGGTCCATCAGGAGCGGATACTGCAGGTGGGGGCATTAAAAAAAATGCTTTTTAAACTAAACAATGCTAAATTTGAAGAATTTATTTGAAGCTTAAAATTCTTTGCCTAACATCTTTCTGTCATCGGTAGTTTTACATTTGTTGTTAACAGTACTGTTTAGCATAATTTTGAAGTGGGACACATTTTATGGGGGCAACAACCTTTTCGTTGGAGACCCAAAACTGCTTCAGCTGAATGTCTGAAACACGCAGATTATGAAACGTTTGGTGATTCTGTCTCTTTTCATTCAGGTAGTTTTGTTGACGCCACAGCATAAATGCCAATTAAGAATCTGTGCTCTGGTATTTTAACTATTGATATCACCATCCTTAACTGCTAGTTAGTCAATTAAGAAAGGATATACTTGCCTTAGAGGGTTTGCAACAAGCATTCATTAGATTGATTCCTGGGATGGGAAAAATTTTCCTGTGAAGAGATCTCGAATATCAGCAGCCTGTATCCTCTGAAGTTTAAAAGAATGAGATCTCATTTGAATATATATTCTTTGAGACCTTGACAGGGTAGACGCTGAGAGGCTGCTTCTCATGGTAGTAAAGTTTATTAATCAAGGGATTGAGCTTAGGAGTTGGGAGATAATGCTGCAACTTTATAAGACCCTCGTCAGACCCCACTTGGGAGTACTGTGTGCAGTTCTGGTCGCCTCACTACAAGAAGGTAGGAAGCTGTTGAAAGGGCGCAGAGGACATTTACAAGGATGTTGCCTGGATTGGGTGGCATGCCTTATGAGGATAGGTGGAGGGAGCTAGGTCTTTTCTCCCTGGAGAGACGAAGGATGAGAGGTGACCTGTTAGAGGTTTATAAGATGTTGAGAGGTATAGATCGGGTGGATTCTCGGAGGCTATTTACCAGGGCTGAAATGGTTGCTACGAGAGGACACAGGTTTAAGGTGCTGGGGAGTAGGTACAGAGGAGATGTCAGGGGTAAGTTTTTCACTTAGGGTGGTGAGTGAGTGGAATCGGCTGCCATCGGTGGTGGTGGAGGCGGCGAACTCGTTGGGGTCTTTTAAGAGACTTCTGGATGAGTACATGGGATTTAATGGGATTGAGTGTTATAGGTAGGCCTGGTAGGTAGGGATATGATCGGCACAACTTGTGGGCCGAAGGGCCTGTTTGTGCTGTAGTGTTCTATGTTCTTTGTTCTAAAGTTTAGTAGGGTCATAGTTGCAAGGTTAAAAGGTGACCGTATGGTTGCGAAGAAATTCCTTTGCTCAGATATTGTGGGTGCTGAATATTTCAGTATTTTTGAGACTGTGATTGATATGTTTTTAGCAGTAAGTGAAATCCAGGGGATGGAGTGGGAAAGTGAAGTTGGAATTAAACTTCAGCTATGATCTTATTGGCTGTATTGTTTTAACTCCTTTCTCCATGTTCGTATTATCCACTTGCCAATGTTCAGATGAGGTGTATGATGAATGTCTTCCAGGCCACTAGATGGTGCACTTTGCAGAAGAATATCATGGTCCCAGTGGAACAGCTATGTTGCCTCACCGCTGGCTGCTTTCTGACTATTAATCTTGAACTGGTGTGAAATATATATCTTTGAAAGATCCAGTCTTGAAAGAAACAGTCTTGCCTGAAGCAAACACTGAATTGTAGTTTTTGATGGTTTTAGCTCATTTTTAAATGATGAAGGGATGGATTTGTTAAACACCACATTGATTTTGTTAGCTGTATCAAAACACCTGTCATTATTTTCAATCATTCTTACATAGTGCTTGGATGCAGTTCGGAAGGTGCAGAGCCTGGCTTGCTTGGATGAAGTTGATCACACAGTTGGGTTCATTCTTCAACTCTCCAACTTCATTGGAGAGTGGCGTTTTCACCTGCCGCAGCTCCTTCGAGATGTGCAGGTAGGCTTTTGTTCAGACAAGGTGGAATCTTGAACATGTGATCACTACTTCCAATAATTGAAAACGGAAATTCTCTCTTTGTACTGCTTCAGTTGTACTGATTCATCAAAAGTAACCAGGGACAAGTATCTGAGCTTTTTTATCCTAATCCCTAGCCTAGGATCATTTTGATTTGTGGGGTAAGTGTTCCTTATCTTTGTAGTTAACCACATCTTCTGTGTATTTCAGGTGAACCTGTGTTACCTATGCCAGACATGCACTTTTCTGCTTCACAACCCCAAAGTGCTTCAGCACTACCTGCAGGTCAGTAGACAGTGTCCTTTAGTTGCATTTTGACTATGATTATATGAAATAACAAATAAGCTTTTCAAAAGGCATGTGGTTAATTGTATTTAAGAGAGGTGGAATTTAAAAAAAAATTAAATCCTTCTGCCTGTCATATGACATTTGATAATTTGTGCCCTTTGAGTAATGGGTTTGTCTAGACATATAACATGTAGGAGCAGAAGTAGGCCATTTGGCCCATTGAATAGCAAAGCAGACTCAATGAGATCATGACTAATCTGATATCGTCAACTCCACTTTCTTGCCTTATCCCCATGACCCTTGATTCCAGTACTGGTTAAAAATCTGCCTATCTTAGCCTTGAACAAACTTAATGACCCAGCCTCTACAGCCTTCTGAATTCCATAGATTCATTATCCACTGAGAAGAAATTCCTCATTTCTGTCTTAAATGGGCAACGCCTTTATCTGAGAATATGCTTTCTGGTGCTAGACTTTCCCACAAGGGGAAACAGCTTCTCAACATCTGCCCTGTCAAAACCCTCCTGCCCCAAGAGTCCTGTATGTCTAAATAAGGTAATCTTTCTTCTAAACGCCAATGAGTACAGGAACTTGAATTTTGAACAATGAGTTTTGTGAATGAAATGACATAACCATTCCGCTGGCAAACTGCTCATTAACCTTTTCCCAATGGTTTAGAAACAGCTGACCAAAATAGAAAAAGCAGTCCTTTGATTTGTCCCTGTAGCTCGGAGGAAGGAAGTTGAAAAGGAGGAATAAATGTTACATCTGCAGCAGATGTTTTTAAATCAAGTCACCCATAAGTAAGTTGCCATGATAAAGGGCTGACAATGGTTGTATAAAAATGAGTTGGAGTAGTTTCAATTTGGGCAATTGTTAAGTAAATAAGGTCATGCAAGGCCACTCATTGAGATGAGGGGGTTGGACTATGAAGAGAGACGAACTAGACTGGGTCTGTACTCATTGGAGTTTAGAAGGCTGAGGGAGGATCTTATAGAGACGTATAAGATAATGAAGGGGCTGGATAGGATAGAGGTAGAGAGATTCTTCCCGCTTACAAACGATAGCAGGACTAGAGGGCACAGCCTCAAGATAAGCGGGGGGGCAGTTGAGATCAGAGTTGAGGAGGAACTTCTTCAGTCAAAGGGTGGTGAATCTCTGGAATTCTCTGCCCATTGAAGTGGTGGAGGCTACTTCGCTAAATATATTTAAGTCACGGGTAGATAGGTTTTTGACAGACAAGGGAATTAAGGGTTATGGGGAGAAAGCGGGAAAAGTGGAACTGATCCACTTCAGATCAGCCATGATCTTATTGAATGGTGGGGCAGGCTCGAAGGGCTAGATGGCCTACTCCTGCTCCTATTTCTTATGTTCTTATGAGAATTTCTCCTGGGTTTTACAGGTGAATATTTAACTAATATTTGTTCATTAAAACTGGCTTGCTTAACATGATGAAGACCTGCATTTCAGTGGCCCACTAGGCAGGTGAAAGATAACTGCTTTATTTCTAGTCAATAGCATTTTGAAAGTGTGAAAATGCATAAAGTTTTGTTTGAAGTAATTTTCTGAATTGACTCTCTCTTTCCTGTTTACTATTTGGAATGCGTCCACATTTTAGCTGCCTCCTTGCCAGATTGTTTTACCGGTCTTTGTCCTTGTTTTATAAAAAGACAAAGTTTAAATTTTACCTTGCAACAGTGATTTGGAGATTGAATTAAATCTGGTGACAAAAAATCGACTCTCGATATCTATATTTCTTATACATAACTGCGACAGATCTGATAGGAGAAAATGTACAGTAAGTTCATCAAGTATGGTTGCCTCCTGTAGGTGAAGAATGGTGACACTATTCCTCCTGCAATTCTTCCAAGACAATCAAAACCAACTAAACAACAAAACACAGAAAAGGAGGAGATGGAGCAGCGTGCATTGCTGAAAGTCCAGTCTAGTCTGCTCCGGATTCTGAGTAAGACATTGGCAGCTATTCGACACTTTACCCCTGACCTCTCCCAGATACTGCTGGACCAGGTAAAGACTTATTACCTGTTTATTCTTAATATCAAACCAACACAGCAAGACTGCTTTTAAATATGCAAGTGTATTGTTTAGATGCACATGGTTAATGAGGTTCCCATTGTAAACAGCAAAACTGAAAGCTGGGTCTTCGACCAGGTTAGCAACTGAAATTTTTGCTTCAGAGGCTTGGAGATGCTAATGCAAAAATACTTTTCCCAAATGACGGCTGCACTTCTTGATGTCCACCCTGCAATTTTCTGCCTTTGACAAAGAAAATTACAGCACAGAAACAGCCCTTTGGCCCTCCAAGCCTGCACCGACCATGCTGACCTACTGAAGTAAAACCCCCTGCCCTTCTGGGGACCATATCCCTCTCTTCCCATCCTATTCATGTATTTTGTCAAGATGCCCCTTGAAAGTCACTATCGTATCCGCCTCTACTACCTCTCTCTCTCTCTTTCCCCCCCCCACTCCTCCCCCTGCAGCGAGTTCCAGGCATCCACCACCCTCTGTGTAAAAAAAAAACCTGCCTTGTACGTCTCCTTTAAACTTTGCCCCTTGCCCCTTCATAATGCCCCCCCCCCCCCATCCCCGAGAAAAAGCTTCTGACATGCTCTCTGTCCATGCCTGTCATAATCTTGTAGACTTCTATTAGGTTGCTCCACAACCTCTGTTGTTCCAGTGAAATACCTCTATCTTTTTGAAACTAAAGTAAGAATGCATGCATCACAAAGCTGAAGAAGTGACCTTGTTCCTTTTGACATGGTGATTACTATGCCAGTTTCTGTGTTCTGTGTTAAAATCACGTATTGTGCTCAGTCCAAACTAAGGAAAGCTTCAGTGTTGCACTGTATTTAAATCAATGCGATTTCACTAACCTCATGGCTATGCTGAATCAGGAGCCATTCTTATGGCAATTTAACACAGTTGTTTGCCGAGACTCGGACCCCATGTGATTTTTGTTGCTTGTTTGACACCATTAGAGCAGTGTAGGAAGACGGAAATCCAAATAAGCTTTCCTTACATTTCCCTAAAACCTGGTCAGGAAATGCAAGTTCATTGTTAGTGGCAGGCTGTGTGTGTATGTCCATTGTGTATTATGATTTGAATTCACTCAATCTCACTGGCTCACCTACCAGATGGAGCACCCCTGGGTGAGCACTTTATAGGCTAACAAAAATCATATTGCTGGAATCTCACCTACTGTGTGACAGGACCCGGTTGCCTTAAAAGCGTATAGAAGGAAGTCAACAGGCATCCCACTTCTCCTTTCCGCTGTTCTCCATGTGTTTATTTTATTTCCACAGTCCCTGGACCTGGCTGAATACGATATGCTCTTTGTCCTGAGCTTTACTACTCCAGCATTTGATTCTGACGTTGCTCCATCATTTGGAACTCTACTAGCAACTGTGAATGTTGTCTTGAACATGCAGGGAGAGGTAAGAGCTGAGGAGGCATAATAATATGACAGTACAATGATGCGTGTATGAATCGCTGACCATTTAGATCACAGGCATTCACCTTTCTGAGGTTACTAAATTTACTTGCTCTTTTTTCATTTTGCCACATTATCAGAATAGATTTCCAGCTGTTTTCTTGAAGTAATAAATCTGTGTTGCTGTCACCATATTTAATTTTCTGCATTATCAAATCAGTGACATTTGCTGGTGTGCAAATTCAAATATTGGCAACTCCTGTGCGTCATCCTGATTATCATTTTTCTTGTGTGAATGTTGACTGTGACCATTCAAAGTTTTAAATTTTTAAAAGTTTGTTATTGTGGCAAGTTGCCTTACATTAACACTGCAATGAAGTTACTGTGAAAATATCGTAATCGTCACACTCCGGTGCCTGTTCGGATACGTTGAGGGAGAATTTAGCATGGCCAGTGCACCTAACCAGATGTCCTTCAGATTGTAAAAACCAGAGTACCCAGAGGAAATCCACGCAGACACAGGGAGAATGTGCAGATTCGGCACAGACAGTGATTCCCAACCCAGGAATTGAACCTGGGTCCCTGGCGCTGTGACACAGCAGTTCTAGCCATTGTGCTGCCCTTTGTAGACTGTATTGGCTGATGGGCCTACTAGATACCCATATACATGGATATTTACTGGAGATTCTGAGCCAGATTGTAATGCTAACATTGCTGTCCTGTTGAGATCTGTTAACTCAGCACAGCTTGGGGAACAAATGCACATCTTTCTTAGTCTGAATGATTCAGTGCTACACCAGATGGTGTACTTACTGACTGAACTGTCAGGAAATTCCAGGAGTGAGCTTTGTTGTTGAGCTGCTTTACATTTTTTAGCCTTTTGATGTAAACAGAATGCACTGTTAGTTCATTCGTGGTCATTAGTTTTGTTTGAGTCTTCCTGGCTTGTGGGGTAAAATGCCCATTCCATATGTATGCTTTCAGATGTGTTGTCATCTACACAAATTGCCAGACATACTTTTGAAAGGAGGCAAAATATTTTGTACTAGGGATTATAAAACATTTACCAATCTCGAAAATACCCACCCAAATGAAATATGGTCCAATTGATGTCAGAATCTTTCTTAGAAAAATTGCCTGTAATTAAAGTTTATTTATTAGTGTCACAAGCAGGTTTACATTAACACTGTAATGATGTTACTGCAAAAATCTCCTTGTTGCCACACACTGTTCAGGAACACATGCTGTTCGGGTACACTGAGGGAGAATTTAGCATGGCCAATGCATCTAACCAGCATGTCTTTCAGACTGTGGGAGGAAACCGGAGCACCTGAGGAAACCCATGCAGACACTGAGAAAACGTGCAGACTCCACACAGACAGCGGGAATCAAACTTGAGTCCCTGGCTGTGTGAGGCAGCAGTGTTAGCCACTGTGTTGATCTTAAGATCTGTTTATATAACAATTCGACATTAATGATGGCTCCACGTTACCAGAAAAACCTTCTATCTTATGTGCTACACTGTTGTGTCCTTTTAAGTTAGTGTTTTATACAGTAAGCAAAGACGTGGAATGTGTGCTAGTTTCAATTTTTAAAAGATGGACCTTGATATTATAATTGCACGTGTGACATTGGACTGCACCTATGAATGATAATACTGATCACAAACCATCCTTCAGCACGCAGTGAAATCTTTATTACCTGGCAGTCTACCATTTGGAACGCTCTATTAATTGGAATGTTGGGGTTGGGTCTGATTTTTTTGTCAACTCAGTGGTAGTTGTGATCAGTGGCCTGTCCTTGCCTCCCACTCTGCAGCACCATGTTCTCTTGGTACTGCTCACTAAGTTCACTGACTGCTGCGTATCTCGCAAGACCTCACCCACATGATCAGCCTGGAGCTTTCTGATTGGATGAAAACACAGCTGTTTTTTATATCTTAGTTAGCTGGCGTATTTGATTAATTGGCACCTCCTGTTCCCAAATCATGGTGACAAATGGAGATTTTCCTGTACTTTATTAAAAAAATTTTCTACATCCCTGTAGGATATTTGAATAACAACTGGTATATCCCAGATGTGCAATTCCTCTTATCCTTTTGTATCAAAACATGGCACGGTGGCGTGGTAGTTAGCACTGCTGCCTCTCAGCATCAGGGACCTGCGTTCAATTCCCAGCTTGGGTCACAATTTATGTGGAGTTTGTATGTTCTCCCTGTGTCTGCATGGGCTTCCTCCTACAGTCCAAAAGAATTGTTGGTCACATGCATTGGCCATGCTAAATTCTCCCTCAATGCTCCGAACAGGCATTGGAGTGTGGCGACTTGGGGATTTTCACAGTAACTTCATTGCAGTGCTAATGCAAGCCTACTTGTGACTAATAGATAAACTTTAAAACAAGAGTAATCTCAAAAACATAATTAGTTTCAGACAAAGCTCAACCTTTCCTCATTGTAATTTAAAAAAAACTTTCTAACATATTCTCATTATACTGAAATCACCTACGCAGCAATTATTTTTTTGATTTGTACACAAAAGACCTAATAGATCTACTGCATCTTTTGCTGTAGATTCTTTGAGGTCAAAACATTAAGGATTTCACTTGTACTGAAAGCCCCAAAAATAGGGAAGGGTGTAAGACTAGCAGTTGTTGTTTCTAACGGTTATCAAGTGGCTTCTGCAGGCAGCTTTCTCAGGCTGGCAAGTGAGTTCAGGATCTGCTGAGTTGTTTCAGGCCCATTGTTGAATAGTCTGTTCAGAGTGGCTTGTGAAGAAGGACGAACTGAGTGAGATACTAGAATGCAGCCGCCATAACGAGAGCTGGGGGAAGGAAGGGAAAGCAAAGGAAAAACCTAAATATGTAGGTTTACAATATAAATAGAGAATATTCACACACTGACATCACCATTGTTTCTAGAATAGCATATAGCATGCGTGCTATATTTCTGTCTTTACTTAGTTTTTTTTCTTCTTTCTAGATTGATAAGAAGAAGGAACCTATGTCGTTGAATGTGGGACCATTAACTTCATCTGAAGAGGCAAAATCATTAAAGTAAGTTTAAAGAAGATAAGTTCTTTTAGATTTTAGCTTCAAAAAACCAAATCTCTCAAAACATTTTGTTGGCAGTGGCTCAGCCGTATTGAGTGATATTTCTTTGGGTCATAGACTATCAGAAAAACTGTTAATTAAAGAGCAAACTAAATCAAACATTGTGTTGATTTTGCCACTGAAACATGCAGTGTATACATCAGACTCCATTTATAGGCCTAGCCTAGCCCAGCTGTCTTGATGCAAGTTCTGTTTGTGTTGGAATGCTTGCTGCAGATTTTGTGTACTGAAGTAGTTTCTGACTGGATGATTATTTTCTACTAAAACCTTGGTTATGAGTTACTAAAATGGTGTTTATATAGTTGACGATCAAGAAGTAGAAATTGTTTGGAACATAGAAGCAGGAGAAGGCCATTTGGTCCTTTTTTGCCTGTTCCAGCTTTCAGTAAGATTATGGCTGATCGAATTGTGGTTTTAGCTTCACTCTCCTGTTTGGTCCCATAATCCTTGACTCCCTTGCCTAACAAAAATCTGTCTAATTCTGTCTTGAGTAAACTCAAAGATCCAGTCTTCCTGCTTTCTGGGGAAAAATTGTGCACACTAATGACCCTCTGGGAGAAAATGTTTCTCCCCACCTCAATTTTAAACAGGAGACCTCTTCGCTTAAGCTGTGTTCCCTGGTTTATATCTCCCCGACAGGTGGAAACATCTTCTGGGTATCTACCCTATCACATCCCATCAGGATCTTGTATGTTTCAGTAAGATCACCTCTCATTCTTCTGACCTCCAATTGGTATAGGCCTAACCTGTTCAATATTTCTTCAATAGGCAACCCTTCATCCCAGGAATGGGTCCAGTAAACCTTCTCAGAATTGTCTCTAAAGCAATTATATATTTTTTTAAATAAGGAAGCCAAAATTGCACACCAATGCCTGTACAGTGGTGATAAAACCACCTTTTATATTCCGTTCCTCCTGCAATAAGTGCCAACATTCCTTTTGGGGCACAGCCTCAAGATAAAAGGGGGGCGGTTTAGAACGGAGTTGAGGAGGAACTTCTTCACTCAAAGGGTGGTGAATCTCTGGAATTCTCTGCCCGTTGAAGTGGTGGAGGCTGCCTCGCTGAATATTTTTAAGACGCGGGTTGATGGGTTTTTGATAGGAGAGGGGATTAAGGGTTATGGGGAGAGGGCGGGAAAGTAGAACTGAGCAGCGACAGATCAGCCATGATCTTATTGAATGGTGGGGCAGGCTCGAAGGGCTGGATGGCCTACTCCTCCTATTTCTTATGTTCTTATGTTCTTATGTCTTCGTAATCACTTGCTGTACCTGCATATTAACTTTGATTAATTGACCAGGACACCTAGATCCCTCTGCACCACCAAGTTCTGCAGTCTTTCTCCGTTTAAGTAGTGTACTGCTTTTCTGTTTTTCCTGCCAAAGTAACCAAGTCCACATTTACCCATGTTATACTCTGCTAAATTTTTTGCACACTCACTTAACCTGTCTATATCTGAGAAATATGAGTGACCAGGGTGAGGTTAGGGCCAGTCAAGGATAGTAGTAGGAACTTGTGCATGGAGTCAGAAGAGACAGGTGAGGCATTGAATGAATACTTTTCTTCAGCTCTCACTAAGAAGAGGGGCCATGTTTTTGAGGATGTGTGTGTGATACCGGCTGATACGATGGAGGAGGTACATGTTCTGAGGGAAGATGTATTAGCAATTTTGAAAAACCTGAGGGTTGTTAAGTCCCCTGGGCCTGATGGGATACATCCTAGGATAGTTTGGGAGGCAAGGGATGAGATTGCAGAGCCTTTAGCTTTGATCTCTGGATCCTCCGTGTCCATGGGGATTGTGCCAGAGGACTGGAGAGTGGTGAATGTTGTGCCTCTCCAAGAAAGGAAATAGGAATGACCCTGGTAATTATAGGCCAGTTAGTCTTTCTTTGGTGGTCGGTAAGTTAATGGAAAGGGTCCTGAGAGATAGGATTTATGACCATTTGGAAAGATA
This sequence comes from Carcharhinus amblyrhynchos, assembly GCF_965287045.1. Classification (NCBI taxonomy): domain Eukaryota; kingdom Metazoa; phylum Chordata; class Chondrichthyes; order Carcharhiniformes; family Carcharhinidae; genus Carcharhinus; species Carcharhinus amblyrhynchos. The sequence goes on from NC_137348.1 coordinate 12,354,155, forward strand.
CAATTTAATCAGGGATAGTCAGCATGGTTTCGTGAGGGGTAAGTCCTGCCTCACAAATTTGGTTGAATTCTTTGAGGAGGTAACTAAGTGTGTAGATGAAGGTAGAACAGTTGAAGTTGTATACGTGGATTGTAGTAAGGCGTTTGATAAGGTTCCCCATGGTAGGCTCATGAAGAAAGTAAGGAGATAGAAGGAAATTTGGCCGATTGAATAAGTAACTAGCTGTCTTATAGAAGACAGAGGATGGTGGTGGAGGGACAGTTTTCAGACTGGAGGCCAGTTACTAGCAGTGTACCACAGGGATCAGTGCTGGGTCCTCTGCTATTTGTGATTTTTATCAATGACTTGGAAGAGGGGGCTGAAGGGTGCGTTAGTAAATTTGCTGATGGCACCAAGATTGGTGGAGTAGTGGATGAGGTGGAGGTCTCTGAAGGTTGCCACTCAAGTGGATAGAGCCGTGAAGAAAGCTTATAGTGTGTTAGCATTTATTAACAGGGAGTTTGAGTTTAAGAACCATGGGGTTATGCTGCAACTATACCGGACCTTGGTGAGACCACATTTGGAATAGTATGTGCAGTTCTGGTCACCTCACTGTAAGAAGGATGTGGAAGCATTGGAGAGAGTGCAAAGGAGATTTACCAGGATGCTGCCTGGCTTGGAGGGTCGGTCTTATGAGGGAAGGTTGAGGTAGCTGGGGCTTTTCCCTTTTAGAGCGGAGGAGGATGAGAGGTGACTTAATAGAGGTTTATCAGATGATGAGGGGGATTGATAGAGTGGTCGTGCCGAGACTATTTCCTCGGGTGGATGTAGCTGTTACTAAGAGGCATAACTTTAAGGTTCATGATGGGAGATATAGGAGGGATGTCCGAGGTAGATTCTTTACTCAGAGTGTGGTTGGGGTGTGAAATGCACTGCCTGCTGTGACAGTGGAGTCGGACACTTTAGGAACCTTCAAGCAGTTATGGATAGGCACATTGAGCACACCAGAATTATAGGGAGTGGAATAACTTGATCTTGGGTTCGGACGTAACTCGGCACAACATCGAGGGCCTGTACTGTTCTATGTTTCTATATCACTTTGCTGACACTCTTCTTCCTCGTGACAAATTACTTGCTTATCTTGGTATCACTGGCAAATTTAACCACCATATATCCAGTCCCTTCCTCCAAGTCTTTGATACAGATTGTAAATAGCTGAGGCCCCAGTACTGATTCCTGTGGTACACCACTAGATACAGCTTAACCAATTTGAAGAAAGCTCATTTATCTATAATCTCTGCTCCCTGTTAGCTAACCAAACCTTTTATCCATGTAAATATGTGACCCCTACACCATGTGCTCTTATTTTGTGAAGTAATTACTTTGTCAGAAAACTTTTAACAGTTAAACATCATTTCCTTTTCACAAAGCCATGTTAGCTGTGCCTGATCAAATCATGATTACTTAAGTATTTATGTAACATCCTTAATAATGGATTTTAGCATTCTCTGTATGACAGACATTAGGCTACTAACTGACCTATGGTTTCCAGTTTTCTGCCTCATTTCTTGAATAAACATTAGCTATCTTCAATTCCACTGGAACCTTTCCAGAATGTAAGGAATTTTGGAAGATTATAACCAATGCTAACTGTGCTGCTACTTCTAAGAATGATGCAAGCCATCTGCTTCTGGGGACCTGTCAGCCTTTATGTTTAATAGTTTTCTTACCACTCTGGTAATGGTGATTGCACTCTTTCTATCATCTCTTAACTTACCAAAGGTCTTCGAAAGTTTCCTTAGTCTTCTATCGTGAAGCCTGACACACACTACCTGTTTACGCCTCCACCGTTTTCTTTCTATTATCAGTGTCCCAGGCACACGGTCTAGAGGACCAACACAAACTTAATTTGTGTTTCCTATTCAAATACTTGTGTGCTTTCTGCTTGTTTGTTTTTCTTTTTAGTAACTTTTTGTTAGTTCTTAAACTCTGTCCCATTCCCTGACCTACCATGCATATTTGCGGATTTGTCATATTTCTTTCAACTCAAAACTATCCTTAACTTACGTATTTAACTACGGATGTTGCATCCTTCTCAATCAGCCTTTCTTTCTCACTGGGATAAATCTTTTCTGAGTATTATTTAAAAACTCTCAAAAATCTGCCACTGTTACCTTTTAACCTAATTTTTCAGTTCACCTTAGCCAACTGTACTTCGTATTCTCCTAATTATCTTTATTTAGGTTTAAAATTCAAACTGAATGAAGTTTGATAAACGAACTTTACATTTTTGAACCCTCAGTTCAGCGGTATAAATCTTTCTCCTCCCTTGTGATGCAGAATTGCCTTGCACAGATTTCACTTGTGGCATCAAATAGAACATAAGAACATAAGAAATAGGAGCAGGAGTAGGCCATCTAGCCCTTCGAGCCTGCCCTGCCACTCAATAAGATCATGGCTGATCTGAAGTGGATCAGTTCCACTTTCCTGCTCTCTCCCCATAACCCTTAATTGCCTTGTCTATCAAAAAACTATCTACCCGTGACTTAAATATATTTAGCGAGGTAGCCTCCACCACTTCAACAGGCAGAGAATTCCAGAGATTCACTGCTCATTGAGTGAAGAAGCTCCTCCTCAACTCCGATCTAAACTGACCCCCCCTTATCTTGAGGCTGTGCCCTGTAGTTCTGCTATCCTTTCTAAGTGGAAAGAATCTCTCTACCTCTACCGTATCCATCCCCTTCATTATCTTATACCTTTCTATAAGATCCCCCTCATCCTTCTAAACTCCGAGTACAGACCCCAGTCTATTTCATCTCTCTTCATAGTCCAACCCCCTCATCTCCGGTATCAGCCTAGTGAACCTCCTCTGCACTCCGTCCAAGGCCAATATGTCCTTCCTCAAGTGCGGTGACCAAATCTGCACACAGTACTCCAGCTGCGGCCTCGCCAGTGCCCTGTACAGTTGCAGCAAGACCTCCCTACTTTTATATTCTATCTCCCTCGCTATAAAGGCCAACATTCCATTCGCCTTCTTGATCACCTGCTGCGTCTCAGACTGGGTTTTTGCGACTCGTGCACAAGGACCCCCAGGTCCCTCTGCACCGTAGCATGCTGCAGCTTTTTGCCTTTTAAATAATAATCCCTCCTACTATTATTTCTGCCAAAGTGGATAACCTCACACTTGCCAACATTATACTCCAAGTGCCAGGTCCTCGCCCACTCGCTCAGCCTATCCAGATCCCTCTGCAGACTTTCCACATCCCCCAAGCAATTTGCTTTTCCACTCATCTTCGTGTCATCAGCAAATTTTGTCACCCTACACTCAGCCCCCTCCTCCAGATCATCTATATAAATGGTAAATAGCTGTGGCCCCAGCACCGATCCCTGCGGCACTCCACTAGTCACCAACCGCCAATCAGAATAGCACCCATTGATACCAGTGATACACAATACACTTCATTCCCAAGTTCTTGCCGTTGACCATATAGATGAAAATCTGTTCCCTCAGGCTCTGTAGACACGTTTTTTTTTCTTTTGATTTCACCAACGTTTGTTATTATAACTCAGTGATTTGCCCACTCTCTCAAGTAGAGGCAGATGGTATTATTTGTAAAATGTTAGCTTGGATCTTTTAGAACAAGTTTTATATTTGTCCCTTAGCTGTCAAAGTTGCAGTTGCTGCTGGAAATGGCACAACAGTCTTGCTGTCGCACTCAAAGCTGGCTACATAGTGTGGATTAGAGTCACATGTAGGCCTGACTGAGTAGCGGTGCTGGTTTCCTTTCCCTGAAGAATATTAGTGAGTTAGTTCAATTTTTTTACAGCAATCCATTTATTCTGGTGCAAAATATGATTTATTCAATTTACTGAATTTAATTTCACATCTTGCACTTTAGGACTTGTGGTTGCTTCACTTATGGTTGCTAATATTCAACAATTAATCTAGATAATTAAGAACTGAGATTCCTTAGACATCTCCTTTATATTTTAAAACAAATTCAAGCTTATTTTTTTTTTGGTTTAACATGCCGCAAGGGATACTAATCTGTACACTGTTCCAATTTGATGTGTCATGAACTATAGTAAACAATTGTTATGTTAGACAATCCACTGATTCTGTTTGGCGTAAGATTCAGTGGTTAAGGCCCATTCCCAAGTGTTTACATGTCATTTTACAGTATCCTGCCTTCCAGTATGGGGTCTGCCTTTTGTTCTGAGGGAGTATGCTGGTTCGTTTTTATAAACATGCCATTGTAAGAACAAGAGAGGGGGGGAAATATCAGCACGTTCCACGCCCAAGGGAAACAAATACCTAAAATACTTAGAGAAGTAAAATGTCTGTTGTGGCTGGGAATTGGGGATGATAAATGTTCTGGTATGTGAGGCCAACAGCACAATCTGTAACCAACGAAGTTGAATTAATTGTATTCCAAGTCACAACTGGAGAGACTTTTTTTATTCTATCTCCTTCCTAATTAAACATACTATGAGTAAAATATAATCATTAGATGGATTTGCTTCCATCTTACGAGTCTGGAGGTTTGTTTAAAAAAAATTCTTTGCCGTTCCCAGACCACACGTGTGGTATAGCTTAAAATAGTTGTGCAAGAGCCAAGGTTTTATGATCGAGAAGGGTAATTTAAGCCATACCAGCTGTTCTTTGCTTTTCTACAAGGTTTATATTTGCTCAAAACTTAAATATCAGTAATTTACTAAAAACTTGTACTTGCAAAGTTTTTAATATTTATTAAAAATCAGATCACCATCCAAACTGTGTCAAAAACCCATGTGATTTATGGTAGTGTGGCTCAGTGATTGAAGTTGCCCGAGTGAAAAGATTGTGGGTTGAAGCCCCACTCCAGAGATTTAAGCCTATAATCTAGGCTGGTGTTGCACTGTGAAAATCTTCTGCAATAGTGACTTTTGAATGAGTCATTATACTGCAGCTTGTGTGTCTTCAGTTAAAAGATTTATGGCACCATAACTGAACAAGAGCAGAGAAATTCTCCCAGTGCTGGCCATCACTTACACATCACTTACTATCGGTCTTCAACCAACGTCCTTCAAAATAGATTAGCTGGTCCATGTGTGTAAATTATCTGCCATTTTATTGGTGAAGTACTTAATTAGGCTTATATTAATACGTGTTTTATTCTTTTCTATATCTCAATACTTTTAGGAGTCAGTTTAAATTTCTCAAGAAACAAACTCACATAGTCTACTTCTGATCACATCTTTTAATATTTTTGCCAGTTTTCTAACTTGTCATGAACAATATTCCAGTGGCTGAATTTTATGAAATTAAAGCTAAGCTAATTAAATTGTAAGTTCCATTACTCCCTTCCCTAATAAAGTCAACGATATCCTCTTGTGTTATAGGTCCCTCCTGATGTTCACAATGGAAAACTGTTTCTATGTGCTGATTTCACAAGCGGTCCGGTATCTGAAGGATCCTTCTGTTCACTCACGGGACAAGCAGAGAATGAAACAGGAGCTGAGTTCAGAGCTGGTAACTTTTCAGTTTTGCGCTGCACTTCAATTGTTCAGTAAGAAGTCTCAACATCAGGCTGAAGTCCAACAGGTTTATTTGGTATCACCAACTTTTAGAGCGCTACAGCGCTCTGAAAGCTTGTGATCCCAAATAAACCTGTTGGACTTTAACCTGGTGTTGCGAGACTTCTTACTGTGCCCACCCCAGTCCAATGTCAGTAATGAGCAATGCTGACCAACGTAGTGTGTGAATGTGTATAGTGTAGAAGTTAATTGTGTATGTGTGTAGATGTAGTATAAAAGTTAATTAAAGATTGCTTCTTGCATTGTTCAGACATATCTGTTTTTGTAAAATTTCCCTTTTCTTCCATTTTCTTTGTTTTTATTCTGAGCCTTTGTGTTTGCCTCCAGTCTTGGTCCTTGTTCACATACACTGTTGCTTTTCAATATTTTTTCTCCCCTAACTTGCCTTTGGAGTCCTTCTAAAGTCCTAAGTTATTTTTAACCTTTATTAAGCAGTTAGTTTGCTTTAAAAAGTACTTTGCCTGGATCCTAAATTGCATAATGTAGTTTGGAGTTTTACTTGCCTTATGTCAACCTATTGTTTGCAAATTCCTTGGTGTTTAGTTGGCTGCTCACTTTATTCTTATCACTATTTGCCGGAAATCTGGTATTGAAGCCATCCTGACCAATGCATAAGAGAGATTATTGGCTGTTTGTACTATAGAACGTACTAAAACACTTGGCATGTCATTAACCTAAACCCGGATACTTGAACACTTAATGCTACTGTTTTGTATTAATCAGTCCTATTCAACATGGAAACTGATATACAGTAAGAGGAAATGATTCAGTATGTGTACTGGAAGGCCCAGCTGGCTTGGTTAACTGGTGATCAGATAAATATCTTCCCACCGTAATGTAAACTCTGGAGTATTGTTCATTCTTGTGTATGCACTCATGAAATATATGATTGTGATTTACAGAGTATTTTATCATAATGAAAATGTGGGTGGTGGGGCTTATAAGCTCCAGTTCCAAGTGAACCTAGAGTAGGGAGACAATCTGAGACATTTTCCCAATAATAAAGCACAGCTACAAACGAATCATTAAAGCATTTGTTTATTCTGTAAAGGTTAATATTTTAATTAGAAATAAATGAGCAACCCTACAGTAGAAAGTATACTTAAGACTTAAGGTTAATTAAACATTTCCTCTAATGTTTCATATTTACTGTGACTTCTCTTTTATTATTCCAGAGTACCGTTCTGTCTAGCATCTCCCGCTATTCTCGTCGTGGCACACCATGTTCCCCTGCTGCGGCCTTACTGCTGTCTCCTCAGAGCAAATCTACCTGCTCTGTGTCTAAATCGAGTCCTGAGAACCAGGAGCCCCTAATCCAGTTGGTCCAAGCCTTTGTCCGACAGATCCAGAGATAAAAGAATATCAACCATAACGTTAAAATTTAATGCTTTTCCAGTTCTGGACTGTATATAACTTCATTTGAAACAATTTACGGTGTCAGTTTTTTACTGACCAAAGGTAATGTGAATACAATGTCAAAATGAGATAGTGAATATATCAGGTTGGCAACTTTACTTGAAGCTGTTCTTAAAATCCCTTTTTTTTTCTGGGTTACAGTCTTGAAGTTTGCCACTCCTTTGTCTCAAAGCTAAAGGATTGAATTACGTTACAGAAAATAATCATGGCAGACTATTAGAATAAATGGCAGCTGTTCCTAAACAATTGAAGAATTGTACAGTGGCATCCATTACTAGTTCCATGACAATAGAGAGCCAACTCTGTTGAAACTGTTTTTTAAAATTTTTTCTTTGTATTGTAGAACTGTGAAATGTTAATGAATGGGGGGGTCAAGAAAAGGCATTCTGAAGAACGATCATGCTCTGTGTCACAATACATTTTTATATGCCTCTTTAAATCTAGTTTTATTAATATAAAACATGTTCCTCATTCTGAACGTTTGCCAGTGAGAGTAGCGTGGACACAGTGCTGTCTGGTTGGATTTGTGCGTTGCAAGCATCCTTATTAAGACTTTTCTGCTCGAAACAGCATTTTAGATTGGTTAGGAATGCCAGGACAGTTTGTAACTCTTTTACAGTTATTCATTACTTTATATGCCACACATTTCATCCTTGGGCATTTCCTGCAGAACTTACCAAAGAATCTTGGATGTTTATTTGCAGCTGCTTTGTCCTGTGTGCAAGTATTGTTCATTAGTAGGCATTTAGACCGACTAGAGGAGTTACTTGAACAAAGAAATAGTACCAAAAACAAGTACTGGTGAACTACTGAAGCACGTTTAAAGCAATTTTAGTTACTTAAGTAGTAAGATCAGCAGTTCAAATAAGTAAAATACTGTTGTTCTAGAAGAAATTGAGAGGCTGATAGGTGAGTTTAAAAAAATCTTTTCATGAAGAAACACTGAATTTGGTTTTAACAAGATGCATGGGTGCCCTTATTTTCATTTGAGATTTTGCAGTCATTGGAGGCAGCCCTGCATGACTCTTCTGTCATAAGCTGGAGTCTGCGATCAGAGGCATCGTTGGGCTGTATTTCCTCTTTTGGCTGTAAAGAACTTTCAAGTGTGGACCCACTACTTTTATATTTCGGTGAAGAAAACATACTTCTGCTTCCTAGAAGTATCTAGCCTACTACACCAGCAATAGCTGAGAACTTTTTAAAAACTTAACTGACCTCCCAATGTGCACTATATTTTAACAACATTACAGCTCCATGTTCTGCCTGGATTCAAATTTCACCAAATGTTCTGACATCCCATTGTCTTTGATGCAAAGTGTGGTAGGGAATTTGCTCAAGTAATGAGGCATTGTGATTGAAAGCAATTTTTCAAAAATTCAGTATGATTAAGACTGCTAATTAATTGTTAACTATAAAAATAAAGCAATCAGCGAATATAAATACCAAAATGCTGGTTAAAAGTAGTGTTACCCTGGTAATAAAGATACTCCAGCACTGAGTTTAACTGGAAACAAGGAACACATTCCACAAAAAGTGAACATTCAGGAATCTTGTCATAAAAAGGAGTTTGTCTATACAGTCATTACTGCTCCTATGACTTTTGTAATAGATGCAAACAGCTTGATTGAAAGACTCACCATTCCATCACTTTGTTAAACTGCCATTCATTATTTGTAACTTATTGTTGGGAATATTGTTTAATTCTACCATTGTACATGTTCATCTGCGTTTTTTGTGAGTTTGTTTTTAAAGCTTTTAAAAAGCTGAGGAACAAATTGAAAATGTTGTGACGACGGTTCCTGATCTGAACATACTGCCAAGGCTGGGTGCAGACCACTAATCTGTCAAATGCATTCACTTCAGTAAGTTCAACCACTGTATTTTAATTTCATTGTCAGTGCTCTTCCAGGTCAGCTGTTGGTATTTTGATTGCCATTCAGCTTTTAGTTATTGAACTTTATTTCTTTTACTGAGGGAAGTAAATTTACTGCTGAATTTTACTTGATGCATCAAAACTAGTTCACATTTTTACTTGTGTCTTTCTTTGCGATCTGTTCAGTTTGCTACACCACCTGTGAATTTGTACATTCAGGTGCGTTCCACTTGGCATCAGACTGTGTAACATTTGAAAAAAAAAGCCTTTGTTAATTGCCACACATGTGGGGTGTTCAGCAGGATTGCTGCATGATAGAAAAATCCATCCCCCCATGGCATTTCCAGAGCTCATAACTGTTCTATTCACTGCAGTGCCAAAGCTTGAAAAAGTAACTTGCAGGCAAAAATCTGTAGGTTTTGCAGACAACCTTGAATTTGAGGAAAAAAAATTAAATTATTTTGACATCTTTCTTCACTGCCTTTCTCAGCTTAGAAATTGTGTAAGAGCTGCTTTTGTACATTCACGAGATGGCTTTTTTCTCTCACAAACCTGATGTCCCAGTCTGGGCTTGGAGGAGAAAATCCAGTGTTTCATTTTAATAGGGATACTGATTTAAACAAATGGCTGTTTTGCATGACAATTAAAGGATAGAAGCAAACTTGTTTTGTTATCCAAAACTTGTATTGTAAAGCATGTTTCAATATTAAAGGTTTTTTACAATGGGTAAAACTTTTGGGATTTTTATGGGGGGAGCCAAAACAAATTTATTTATGAACATTCCTGATAAGCACACATACATGTTTTAGTTTGACTATATAGGGAAGATGATTACTATTTGGAAATAACAATATTGTATATACAAGATGTGAAAATTAGGCAAAAGTAGTTGAGGCTAAAGTTTCAGCAACTATCCAGATTTAATTTGATCTTTCCAGTCTGAGAAAATATTGTGCTAAATTTGATTGACTTCTCAAATGGAGGCACATGTAACTATTTATTTTACAATGATTTTCCTTTTTTCGATGCAGAGGCTGTTCTAGTTCAGAATGATGGTGAAAAAATACTGCTGTGTAATTTAAAATAGAAGTCATGCTTGACGTCAAAGTGGAAAGTTGGTCAGTTCTAGGGTAGAACTGATCATTTCAATTTTAAATAATACAATTCATTACTGTTGGACAACAGACTATCAGCTCTTTGGCTAACTGCACAGAATGTATCGAATTTGTAAATAGTGTTTTTAAACTTAAATTTTCTTGTGTGTCTAACTTTAGAATAATAACACCGTACCTGTGCATGCAATTTCACCTGTAAATAACAAAAGTGCCTAGGTTTCACTGCTACCATATCTAACTGAACTGCATAAAATGACTCAGCATGTTTACTGTACAAGTTTGCTGTTCTCTTCCTGTCAGGAGCTAGTTTTTCACTTTATACTATTGTTTGAATTCTTAATATTCCTGAATAAAATGTGGATATACATTTTCATTATGGAGTATTCTTGTATAGTTGCAATGCTGGTATTAGTGGGCAATTTTCCACACTATCCATGGCAATGACCACCCTTGACTGCTGTTGATGATCAGTATTCCTTCAAGCAGCCTGCTTGCTGGCATACCATCTGCCAAGGTCAAATACACACCACTGGTTGAAGTCATAAACGATTGTGATAATCAGTGTTTTACTATCGTGGCTGCAAGCGTTGAATCTTCAGCATTACATCAGCAAATACCATCCCCACTTGAGGGAAAAGTCCATGCCCATCAGCATAGGCAATAAATACTGGCTAGACAGTGACAGCCACATAATTTTAAAAGGTAAGACCTAAACGATCTCTGTCTTGAGGCTGAGGTGTGAATATTAAAGGCCAGGCAATGACTATCTCCATGACATTTAATGGTATTACCATCAACCTTCCATTACATTACATTAACCAGAAATGGAGCAGTCATATGCTGTGGCTATAGGTGTAGCTCAATAAGATTGTTTTTCTCTTTATTGTCATGGATGTGGGCATGCCATTTGAAGTCACTTGAGCTGCTTGAAAGGCATTTAAGAGTCAACTTCATTGGTCTGAAGTCATAGACCAGACCAACTAAGGATGGCAGATTTCCTTCCCACAAGGCGAATTACTGCAACAAGTGGTGATATAAACATGAAACTAACAATTCGAGTTAATTCAATTCTGCCAGCTGCCATGAACCCAGTGTATTAGCATGGGTCACTGGAACAACTCTCTTCCCTTAAGTGCAGATATCTAACTTCCAGCAGCATGGTTGTAATCTACAGGGCTCTATTTGGAGTGAGCTAGCTGCACAAGCAGCCCACTTGTTTGACACCATCCACCACAGATACAGGGGCATCTAAAAGCTACATTCCAGCCACTCAACTAGACTCAATTTGTAAAGAGATAATCTCTTTAACCTGTGCTTAATGCTTGCTCCACTCACACTGTCTGTACCTTAAAGACTTGCATTCCAATCATTATTTTGTAAATTGAGTTTGTCTTTATTCCTGTTTGTGAATAGAACGCCTACTCACCTGACGAAGGGGCAGCACTCCAAAAGCTAGTGGATTTTGCTACCAAATAAATTTGTTGGACTTTAACCTGGTGTTGTGAGACTTGTTTACCCCAGTCCAATGCCAGCATCTCCACATCATGATTACCAATCATAGCCCAGTTGGGCCGAATGGCTGGCTATGAGCCATCGACAGCGTTCTACCTTATCTTTTTTGGAAAAAAAAGAATGATCTCCAGCAATCCCTATTACAATCTATTGGTTGACCAGTAGTTTTGGTCTTCCCACACTTTCTCAAGTGACTCCTTCAGACTTATCTGTTTGCTAAAAGCAAGCCTCACCTTTGCTTTTTATGCAGATCCTCACGATCAAGAAGGACTCACTTCAATTCTAAATAAATCCGATGTATGACTTTGAGGCACAGCAGGTGGTGCTGGAGGGGTCCAGCAAATGAGGTACTTGGAGGTTTGTGTGCTCTCTGTCGCTCAGTCTTCCATGCCTTCCTGATTAAACTTTCATTTTAGTTGGTTACAAACCAGGGACTTCCTCAAGTTCTAAGAGATGCTTTGAGCATATCCTTAAGAGGGGGTTTCTGCTGTCTGCCTGGAAGTCTCCTGCCCCAAACATGCTCCAAGGAGAGCAAGTGCTTTGCGAGTCTGATGTCAGGCATAGGAATGATATCTCCCACTCAGCAGAGCTGGTTTTGAGTGATTAACAACATGACGCTGGTGTGCTGGCTTACAAGAGGATGCTATTGGTGGAATATTTGTCTTGCGCCCCCCCCCCCCCGCCCCCACACAGATTTGGAGAGTCTTGCAAAGCAATCACTGGTGGTACTTCCCCAGTGCTTTGACATGCCTGCTGTAGATTGTCCAAATCTTTGACACAAATAGGATATCACTGCAAACTCTGGTTTGAGATCCTGGTCCTCAAATACCTTCTTCAGTCTATCCAGTGCTCCCTTTGGTACCTGCCTGATTTCTTTTGATACTTCTAGATTGAATTTTGTAGCATACATTTAGTCATGTATAAAGCTCAAACTATATGCATGTTTTGAAGAAACAATTGCTTATGGAAGTTCTATTCATAGTAACTCAAGGTAAGAATAAGTTTCACCACTGAATAGAATCTAAATGCTTAATTGAATTATTAATGGGAAGGGAATGGTGTTTTTGCTCCTTAAAATATCCACAATTCAACTTTAAAGAACTAGTTATTACTGAATATTTTTGCTCAAAATTCTCATCAGTTTCTTTGTATTTTAAGTGTATAATGGAACTTTAGCAATCCAGGAAGTGGTTTTGGACATGTGGAGATTGGCAGTGAAGTAGTTGAGGTATAATACAGTGATTCATAATTACAGACTTAGTTAGGAAGCTCCTGAAAAAGTACAGTTTATGCAAATCACTTCCAATGCAATTTAGATTTCTTGCAAATTTGGCCATTGGGAATTGTGAATCGGAACACAAACTATTCTAATCTATAACTCAGGAACATTAATGCATCTGAAGGAGTCACAGAGGCTACAATAAAAGTGGTTGAAATATTGTACAATTTTTAAACAGCTTGGGAGAAAATCTATGCATAGACCGGAGGAAGAAGAAATTACAATGGGCTGTATCAATTGGAGTTACGTTTGGTGACAAGTTATTAGAAAATCTGATCCAAATGCTTATGCATCCTGACCCAAGTGAAATTTAGCAGTAATGGTATCCAGTTCTGCTTCGCCCCCCGTATACAACTCTGCACTTTGCTGAAATGAAGAGGCACCAGGTTCCCACTGAATTTGATTGTCTCTTTAATCTGCAGTCTGCTGCATGCATTGTAAACATGAATGTTAGCCTTTATTTATAAAAAAATGTTACATATCTGAAATGGTTGCAGGAACATGACAGTTTAGAATATACAAGTAATACTCAAGCAAAGATGAGGCCGGCATCGGCAGTATTAGGCTGTGACTCTGGGAGAATTTCTTTAAAAAGTTAGGGCACTTTGACAACTTCTAAGTTCTTTGAGCAATTAGTACAACACATTTCAACAATAAGGTAACATGATTCAGTTTAAACACATCTGCTCAAGACTCTAGAAAATTTATCATTTTGATTACTTGTATTTGCATCACAATTAACCAATCTAGTTTAATTTAACTGGGTTCCACATCTAGATTAAGCAGCCACCAGTCTGTGGTCAGAACCAATTAAAAAAATTAAGAGTTTGAGACATACCATTTACTTAGTCCCCAAGTCAGCTCGTTATTAACAGGTGCCATGGCATAAACTTTCCAATTACACACAATCTTGAGCATAATGATGCAGCATATTTAAAGTGACCTACTCCTGTGTGTTAAACTGTAGCTGGTGTTAAGTTCCACACCACAAAATCATAAAGTAAGGTGCTTTGGTAAGGTCTCAGTGGGTGGCCCTGTATGTGGAAATGCCCTGTGCTCCCTTTTATTCAAAACTAAAAGAAAAATTAAATCAGAAAAAATGGCTCTTCAGAGGTTACTTTTTTAATATATCTATATATATAAAATGTTGTATATATACAAAAAATGTTGTATTGATTGTGAAGTTACTATTTTGGCAACAAAAAGAAAACAATGGACATAAAAGCATTATTCAAAAGTTACGTGGACATTTTTCTAGGCTGTCGAGAATCCATCAGTGAGTTAGCACAAATTCAAATGGTTATGACTTCAGATTTAACATTAATTTGCTTTCTCAAGTGCATTGTGCTTATTTTTTTTGCAAATATTTTCAAAGTTGTAAATCCAATCCTATTTAATCTGATCCAATTTACTGGAGTATCACATTTAAAGCAAAAGTATTCCACACAGCTGTATCATGCACCCTTACTTTCTTCAACGATCTGCACTGTTTTCCATTTTTTAATCTTGCCAGCAGAGAAACACAAAAATGACAACTACTATCTCCAAAAGGCCAAATGAACACAACTTGTGGGATTGGCAGGGGCGTGGCAAGGGTGGGATGGTCTTTTTTAGTTCATCACTTCAGTACAATGCACTTCAGCTGTGAAATTTCTCACTTTATAGTGAAGTTACTAATAAGTAACCCTAGACCAAAACTCAAATACAGTGCTGAACAACCAACTGATACTGCTGATTTTCTAAAACAAGATAGTACTAAATTTAGTTGTTTGAAATGTGTGGTAACCAAGATTAGTCTAAACAAGTGCATTGCTATTAAGAATGCAAGTCTGCCAAAAATACATTCCATTCGACTGGAGTTTATAATATCTATTTGTTTCCATGCAACTGAACACAATTCTACTGTCAAAGAATTCTCACAAACTTTAACATCCACCTTGCATTTTAATGGTTTGTTAAAGGCTCTTGTAAATTTCAGGTAATGTTTAAGAGTCAATTGAAAATACTGTTGAAATAGAACTGTTAGTTCTGCACTGGGTCACTGCAATGAACAAGTCACTGCAATGAACAAATATCTTTTGATAAGCACAATTCACTCAAGGTAGGCCAATCTAGATCACATACTTCCCTGTTATTAAATGTTACTCAAAGATGGAGGCCCAGTAAGGCTGAACGCAAAAATATACATTTTTAATCAAAAAAATCCAAAAATTTCCAAATTTATATGCAATGAGAATTGAACAATTCAAGGTGTCCGTGGTTCCTTTAATTCAGCAAACTACAATATCATTTCTGAATAATTTTCCATAGGAAATACTTTTACCTGACTGGACAGAAGAAAAATTTGAATGTTTAATAAAAGCACTTTGTTGCTTAGTTAAAAGTGGGGAAGCATAATTGAAACCTCAACCTCAGCTATCATTTGAACTGCATTCCACAGGAGAGCTTCGTTACTTCCAAGGCTACAAAATTAAGCACCTGGGACATCATATCATAAAGGAGAAACTGGGAGACTTTTCCCTCAAATACTAATCTGCTCTGAAAGGGCTTTTGTGACTATCACGGTAAAACAATGGGCTCAATACAACTGCATTCTGTCCCATATAGATGGGGTTTCAGAGAAAGACAAAATGGCTCCACAAATCTGAATTCAAGTATGTTTCTAACAAAGTCAGATTTAAACTGATGTACCACTTTACAAAATTAAACACCAGGGCATGGGAGTATCCAATCGAAGGTGATTAGACCGGGAGATGGCACATATTTCAATTTCAACTCAAAAGACTTCTCTCTTAAGTCAAACAGAGACACAAATATACCACATCACATTGTTATTTATGTCAAAGTTATTTTACTTGTTATCAAGCAGTAACTACTATAAAGTCATTTACTGCAATGTGAAGTTTTCACACTATTGTCAATTCTCACTGTTGCGACAGTCAAACACCAAAGGCTTTAGATAAAAATAGTGCATGGGCACCGCTGGGAAATCAAAACTGGGAATCTGAGGGCACAACTGGTACACTACACTGTGATTTTAATAATTCATCGACGTTATTAATGTGAAATATTAACAGTATATGGGGGAGTACTTTCTTGTTCTATATTTGCCACGCAGGGAATTCAGATTGAAGTTAAAAGAATCTTTTAGGGCAAAGGTTAAGGCCATTTCTGAGGACTTCAATACATTTCTGATAAACAGATACTTGGTTGACAGGAAAGTATGGTGGTGATTTAACCAATATCAATCTTAAAATGATAACATTTCAATAGCAGGGATGGAAAATCAATATCATTCAACCAGCTTTTCCAAATAGTGACTAGATCATCACACAGAATTAAATCAGTTTTGTCTTCCATTGCCGGGGATAAATGTTGGCAGCTTAGTTGGTGAAAGTCACTGGATGCAACTTGATGACAAAGTCTTGGTAGCAAGTATCATGAATGGACTACAGTTGTTGGCAGCTGATCCATTCTAGCGTTTATGCTATGAAATGTAAATCCTGGTGAGCAAGACTGATTTTATGAAGGCTTCTAGGAATGCAGGTAAAAGTGAATATTGTAAGAAACTAAGGAACAGTTTGATTCTTTCACAGGACGTGAGCATCCATAGCAAGGCCAGCATTTGTAGTCCATCCATAATTGCCCTCAAGTTGAATCAAGGAGGCAATTCAAATACCTAGGGTTCATAAGTATGGAAGATGGCTGATGTCAAAAACTGGTGAAGTTAAAATGGAAAAAGAAACTTGCATTTAGTAGAAAGATATTGATTATACAATTGAAATAAGAATTGAGGAAAATATTAGTGACAATAAAGAAAGTATCAAGATCAAGAGAGAGTAAGTGAAGAATAAAATGGGAGATCATGTGGAGGAGAAGCACAAGATAGAGTGGTTTGGAGAAAGAAGAATTGAGTTGGAACTTGTCTAAGACAGACCATTAAGTATGATAATCTCACCAAATAGGTGATGGTTAAAAACATAATACAAGAAAGAGACAGCACCTGCTGCAAAGCTCTCTAATTCCTACTCCATACTGGCATCAGAAGTACAATTTTAAATGACCAAGTATTTGGGGATTCATTGATAAATCTAATTGCTACAGTTGTTATTTGGTAGATGGATATCAAAGGAATTTTACGCAATCTGTTAACACATCATCTGCATGAGAATTTCAATAGAAAGCCCAATGAAATATGAAACTTCCAATTCCTTCTGGTATAGGATCAGAATTTCTTTCAAGCTTAAGGAAGCACTGAAGACCAAGCTGAGTACCAGAAATTGATTCAATGCTTTATGCTATCCACTTAACATGCAGGCCAGGAAACACAAAGTCAATAAGTTATCTCACTGTGTATTTCAAATTTTAGGTTAACTATATCAGCCAACCTGACTTTAAACGCCGATATATTAATTGTATCACAGGTATACTCTGCTAAGTATAAAACATGCAAGCTAATTGGAAATCTTCTCCAAAATTTAACTTTGATACCCAGATGATGCCAATTATCATTGGTTTTCTAATATTATGGGATACAAACCACCAATAATCTGGAAATTGTGAAATACTTTTCCTAGAAATGGTACTTTGCTGGAGCTAATGATTTACTAAATACAGTATTCAACATCCAAATACAAAACCGTCCAAATGTCTTATTTTGATAGCCTGTAACAAAACTTAAAAACTATATAAAATTATCGCTGCCACCTCAAGTTAAACTCAATTGTAACCTCCGATGGATGCCAAAAAAGGCCGCTCCGGACAACTTAGGGTGTATGTATTTTGCTGTTCACAAAGATTATGAGTTTCTTTGACTTATACAGCCCTTTCCTATTAACAGGACGATGCACCTCTTTTATGACAATCCGTTGTGATCACACTCCGTGGGTGTTAGTTTTTAATCTATTTACCACTTAACCAACCTCTCTCTGAACTTCCATGATTGATATTTTAAAATCAAATATAATCAAAGAAATTAGGTTGCCATTGTTTGATAAAGAAACCAATCTCTGCATCCAAAATTACTCCAAATCAAGGACAAACCTGCTTACTCAGTTCATTTTAGCCAATTGCAAGTTAGCAAACAGAGTGAAAAGAAAGTCCTTTGGGCCAGCACCTGAAGTAAATCTCGCATACAGGTGATTTCCTTTTTTACTTACTGCAACAGCAAAAGGGACACAAGTCGTCATCACATCACTCTATGGACACATCTCAACGCAAAAATGTTTTCTTTCCCAACATGCTTTCTGAATTCTGAATAGGTTAATAGGCACGTGCTCGTACAACCAAACTACTACTGCAGGTGTCACCCATCTGGTAGTGAGGACAGGCCCTGCATGCATCTAAATTAATATTAATTTAATACAACAAATGTAGGCCAGGACAGAAGAATCTGAAGCTCACAGACTGGATTTAACCACTTCACTGTTCAGTATTCAATTAAAAAAAATTCTTCCCGTACCAATTTCAATTTTTTTTAATAACTCAATTTGACTGAATCTTAGGAAATTGACTACATTATGTGACAACTAAATTTGAAATTTCTGGGATGCACTGGGTGAGATCATAGTTGGAATAAGATGTGTGCCATTTAACAACCATTTTATACAGATTCTGGTGTTTATACAAGCATTTAATCCACTCATCAAATATACCTATGGCTTGTTCAATCTTGCAAACTGAACCATCTGCTGAAGAACAGGAACTGCAGTGAAAATGGCACTGAAAGATGATTTTGATAGAGGTCACCTCCTTTTGAGGAAATCAAAAATATTAGCATGTTTGACAATATATTTCAGGGTATCCATGCATTTTTAATCAACTATATTGTATTTCCTTCCTATTCGAAGTCTGTGCTAGTGAAAGTGTTAAAACTAATAATGCCGACTGCTTAAACCTACATGATAATTTAGTCAGCGTGGCGACACTGAAAACAAACAACATGAACTTTTGCCTGTGAAAGTGCATTATTTTCCTTACCTGAACTAATGTACTAGATCATTATTGAGGGTCACTTTCCAATCCCCTCAACGCAGGAAGAAAACATTTCCGGTTGAACAAATAATTATCTCAATAATGAAACATGATTTCAGATTCCCTTTCTAGATGTGCAGACTTAGGCAACATTAATAGCCTGAATGTGTGCCTAACAACCTAAAGCAGCAAGGGTGACACTCTACCCAGCAGCATCTATTTTTTCACAAGTTAATATGAAGACCTGGTAAATAGAGGTGAATCCACTGACTAGTTTAAGAGTTGATCAGTCAAACTCAGTAGACAACCCTACTGCTTTGAAGAGTTCATTTGTGGAGTTAATGTGTAGGCTATGTACAGAAACCTCCAGTCAACTTCAGAACTTTCTCCCATTACTGAAAATGATCAACTGCAGCTTAATTCTCAACAGTAAACAAAAAAAGACAGTCCTTTAAAAAAAAAACTCTGCTTAACGTTTTAAAACCCCATAATGCAGAGTCCATGCACAAAATGTACAACCACATGTGGTAACACCTTATGAAAGTCTGCTAATTGATAACTTTGAACAATGGTGAGGAGCAATTCCAGCCCTTTCAGTACCAGCCTGGCTAAAATATGTCCGGTCTCTATGTACAACGAATTTGCCTTTCCCAACAAATCCTCAATTGCTGGCAGTCATACTCATGCAAAAAAAAAATCCATTACAGCACATCAAACTAGTATTCTGGTATTTACAATGAGCCAGTCTTTCTCCTACAGTACAGAATTATATTTTAAGGTTTCCTGTGCAATTGCTAGTACCACTATTTGTTACTCTATAAACAGAAGTCCACAATTAGTGAGTGAATTGTCGTACCCTTGTACCTAACAACGTCAAATAGTCTCCAAAGCAGAGTCTATCCGCAGATCACTTGGGGTCTGCCAGTTAAAGTGAGCTGTATGAATGGGTCCAACATAGGACTCGTAAAAACAGCTTGGCACGGATGGTAGGAAAGGAAATTGAATGCAGGCAATGGCATAAAACTTGTAACGTTTCCCTAGAGTGGTGCCACCTGTTTTACGATCTTGTTTAGAAACAAATCTCCAAAAAGGTGAAGCACACTGGTATGAACTGGCTTCTGCAGCTCAATTTAAGTAAAGTAAGTCACTTGATGGGGGTCATTAGCTGCCATCTAAGGTTTAGCCTTCCTGTTGAATCCTAGGTTTTCTCTTCACGCTCTGTTTTCCGTCGTTGAATGTTGCGTGGCTTGATTTTTAATGATAGTTCCCACAGCGCTTCCTCTGCTAGGTGGTCGCTGAAGTCATTGAAGAATGTAACAATGTCATCAATGCGCTTTAGTTCATAATGACTGAAACAAGAAGAAAACAAAGTTATTGTCTCTATTAGAATTTAATTGTATTACACATGGTGGTGATGGGGGGTGGGTGCAGGGGTTACAAGAAATAAAGAAATGGAAAGACTTTGACATTCAAAACTCATGGCTTTTTGAAGAACCCAGCAAAGGAATGTTATATGAGGGCTCATGCATGAAATACTGTGCACTTCAAGAATTTTATTTTCGCTATGTGGTCAGAGAGATTATGAAATATAACTCGTCATGTTTTCCTTCAAGAGGAGAAAGGAAATCACTCCAGTCCGTTACGGAGCTCCGGATAAAATTCAACCCATCCATCACTTGGAGAAGGCAGTGCTGTTGGCTTCTTGGGAATCAACGTATATAAATACACATCAGTTAAAAAAAAACTAAAAAGGGTCAATTCTAAAACTGCATCAAGGTGCCTTGGCAACAGTCGATCTATAACAGTGGTTACGTAGCTATTAGTCTGAATCCATGATCACGAGTTGGCTTTGTATCTATCCAGAGCGAAGTAAATTTGTATTTTTGTTGAAAGTCTCATGAACACTTACGCTTGCTGGAAACGTCGCATGCTATCCAATATATTAAACTGTTGCCACCGTTTAGAAAAGTTGATTTTCCCATCAATAAGATCTGGATTACCTAGGTGCACAAAGGTCAAGTCCTGCAGAATGAGGCCCCTGTAGAAACAAAATAGTCAAGATCAAAAGTTTTCTGCAAGCTATCTGCTCAAGTGTGAAGCTAAGAAACAGAAACATGAATGTATTCCTGGCAGGAGCTTAGAATATTTCTGCAGATGACTGATACAATTTGGTGTTTGCATTTTGCAATCCATAACAATAAATGATGAATTGTTCAGTTAACTCGTTATCAAGTTAACTAATCCCAAATTAGTGGTTGCTACTATTTTGTATTCACGTTAACAACGGTTGAACTAGAGTTATAATTGAGTTATAATTTTATCTTGGTGATGAACGAGATCAAACAGTTGCTGGCAAGCATATGATTAAAAGTTAGCACTGACAATCAAAAAGTGAACAGAGTTAATCATTCTTTGGTGCACAGTTGTAGATTCGAACAAAGAAACATAAATCTTCAGTGATGATGCACATGGATTTGAGATCAATTGTCTTCAAGTGAAGCAGGGTTACAGGGCAGAGAAGAATGGCTGACAAGGACATACAGACTTTATTCAGTTCTCTGGGCTTTATAACAGAAATTTTGGAACCAGGACAATGTCCTTGTTTATAATGGAAATTTCATACATAAACTTGAAACACTAATTACACTCTTCCATTGGTAGTGGCACTGTTTCCATTAAGATGGCGCTGGAGCGAGGCAACTTCTTGCGAGTTGTGCCCAGCATACCTTCTAATTCTATCTTCTACTCTCGTTCTATCTTCTAAAACTTCATTTCAACTATTTTAACTCTCTAATGATGCTTTAATTAAATCTCTTACAGATTTGATGATTTTTAGGGCCCTGGAGTCACCTGACCTGAAGCTGACCCGGACCAGCTGACCATGTGGGACCAGCAGCTAGTGCTCAGTCCCAGAGCCAGGGATTTCCCTACAGTGACTCTCAGAGGCCAGGAAAGCACTTTAGAAACCAGGACCTTCATTCTGCAGACTCCTAGAGATCAGGAAAAAGGTGCCAAAGGTCACTCTACTCGTCTCCAATGATCAGGCTTGCATTCCTGCGACTGGAGCCTTCTCCCTCCTGACCTGGAGCTTCGACTTCCTGCAGGCCCCAAGCACTTCTCTCACCCCTCCCTTCTACAATCGCCCCACACTCCTAAAAATCAGCTTCCACAGCCTAACAATCACTAACGTTGCTCTTTTAAATTTACTCACAGGTCTAAAGATCCTCCAACCTCAGAAGGAAGACCCTGAACTGGCAGTGACCCTGATAACCCCAACACTTGGACCCGGCCACGCAGACCACGGTCTGGACATCCATTGACCTCCGAAGCAAACTTCAGCCTGGACAGCAATGTGGAATGTCTGACCGTGCAGATCCATCTACCGACACAGGAACTGCAAACAAGGCAACAATCCTCCATCCACACACTGACCAGAGACAAGAAATTCAGTGACCACACCAATACCTTTAACACCGCAAACTAATCTCACTGTTATTAGGCCCAAAAAAAAAGCAGTCACTCCAGAAAGCGTTGAAAATGTGCAAGTCTGCAGGTGAGAATGAAACAATGCAATCCCAACCCCCACCCTCCCCAGCTTACTCCTGGCAAATGTCCAATCTCTGGAAAACAAGCTAGACAAACTTAAAGCCAGATTCACTTTTCAAAAAGAACTTAAGGATTGCTCTGCTTCATGGAGATGTGACTCGCTCCTGCTTCACCAGACTGTGCCCTACAACCAGAAGGCTTCTCAATCCACTGATTGGACTACAGCATCCTCAGGCAAGGCTAGGGGAGGTGGGGTCTCCCTTCTAAACAACACCTCATGGGTGCCTAGACATAGCAAGACTGGCGAGTTTCTCTTCCCCAGACCTAGACTACCTGACACTAAAATGCATCCCTATTACCTATTGGAGTTCACCTCTGTTATACTGACCGCAGTTTACATTCCACCCAAAGCAGGTGTGAAGACCACGCTGGATGAAGTATACACCATTGCAAAGATACCAAGGTCTTGTTAATCTCAAGACTGTCATATTCTCTCAGTTGCCATGGGATGAGATGAAGCTGGCTTTTAGGGAACAGAGTTTGGAGCAGGGACCCAAAAAATTTCCCTTATTTGTTTGGAAGAAGTTTCTCCTCATCCTGTACTGAATGTTGGATAAGCAATTTGGTAATTTTACAACAGTGGAGTTTTAGAAAATACAAGATTTTTAATATGAAAATTCCACGCTGATATGTTATACTACTGACAGGTCTGTTGTACCATCACATTTACAGAGCAGGTAGTACTCTTGCTTCAGTCAGAAGGTCAACGGACAAGTCACATTTCAGAGACTTGAGCACATAAACTGTCATTTAAGTGCAGTACTGAAGGAGTGCTGCATGATTGAAGGTACCATCTTTTGGGTGAGAGATTAAACCAAGGCCCTTTCTACCCTTTCAGGGAAACTTAGAAGATCCCAAGACATTATTCAGAGAGAAGGGGGAAGGAAGTAGACATTAGGTGGCTTTTTGGTGAGATCAGGTCAGCATGGCGGGGTGAACAGATATAGCAGGAAACATCGAGCAATGGCCTGATAGCAGCACTCACAAATGCCACTGTGGAGATATCCACCATCTGCTATGGGTATGTAAATATAAAAACTGAGTTAAATATAATAAAAGTATGTTAAAAGATGGCAATTAGTACAAGAGAGTGAAGTAAGAAAGAGTGTAAAGTAAGCATGATTTCTTCCAGGTACAGGCAGTGTACACAGTTACATATAAACACATCCAGGAATGAGTGAGTCATGGGCCCCCTAATTGCTCAGCATGAACAATGTTTGGTCACATACATGTTCATTAGTGACAAGGTTTCAGAATCGAGAGAAGAATCATGAGACTTTCCAGCACCTGTAGCGCAATTGAAATGCTATGCTCCCTATCGCTAATTAATTTTCCCCTAAGTAGTATATTTTCCAGCAATGAGCAACAAGCATGGATGTTCAGCAGGTGCGTACCACAGTCAATGCTTGAACTAGCAAATCCACACTCGCCGTGGACAACAGTTTATTCATTTATGTTTTCAGACCCCATTCCATCCTTCAGACACAACCCATTTCATTACTCACAGGTAAGGTATACAAGGTGGTTCCACCTCTGCCAAAGCAGCTCGATATGCACGAAATGAAGAGGAGCTATCAATGAGTGTACAGTACTCAGCCAGACCCTGTAAATCAAATGGTAAAAGTGAGTTCATCAAACAATGCTGCAGACCAAGGTAGGGTGGCACGGTGGCATAACGGTTAGCACCACTGCCTCACAGCGCCAGGGTTTAATTTCCGGCTTCGGTCACTGTGCAGAGTCTGCACATACTCCCTATGTCTGCCTGGGTTTTCTCAGGCTGCTCCAGTTTCCTCCCATAGTGTGAGAGACATGTTGGTTAGATGCATTAGCCATGCTAAATTCTCCCTTAGTGTACCTGAACAGGCGCCAGAGTGTGGTGACTAGGGAATTTTCACAGTAATTTTATTGCTGTGTTAATGTAAGCCTACTTGTGACACTAATAAATAAATTTAAACTTTAAGCTTTAAACTTAGACATGTCAAAGCCTGTTGAAGTGCTAAAAATTTTCAGAGCCCTTGGCCATCCTCTAATTTTGGATAGGAAGATGGGACTTCTTGTGGGGCAGACTCAATTATGAATTATGTCAAGGCAAAAGATAGAAGAAAATAGAAAACAGCAACCTTCACAATGTCCTCCTGTTAAAGCAATCTTTCTAATTTGGAACCAACGCTGTTGAGAAGGCAACCAAACCGTTGTCGCCAGATTCTTCGATCAAGCAATAAAAACCCACCAGAAAATGGAGTCCACTATGGACAGATAACTAAATTCTCATTTTTCTTCAGCAGGTGTAGTATCCCAGAGCTAATCTGAAATCCCACAATTGTCTATCCCTCCTTCCACAATGTACTAACTCCCAGGAGAATAGTTATCAGTTATTTAGGCAATTGAAAAACCAATGGTTGCATGGCAGCTATGATCAGCGCTATCTCCTGAGGCAAGGTGACACAAGGAAACCTCAGTTAGATTAATGAGCAGTGGGCTCACCTTAGGAGTGCTGTCATTATCCCCCAATCATAGTTGGTTAACCGTCACTAAACTGTGCTTTTACCATAAGGTTTGGCACAACTGTTAAGACTCTGCAATCCAATCATGGTTGGCACAGGCCCTTTAACACACAAGCATATGGTCTCGAGCAACTTTTAGGCAACACTGTCTAGCTGTTGCTGTGCCAAGCCTCAGTTTTGTCAGCAACGTGGCAGGCATCAGCTTTCAGCAAAGTGGAAGAATCCATACAGAACAGCTTGCTTTGTGTCAAGTACTATGATGTTTCAGATTCCAAGTCCTTGTTGCGCACCAGACTAACTTGTCACTAGTTGCTTAATCTAAGTCTCTACCCAAAGTATCTCGTAAAGAGACGTGTTCATCATGAGACTTACTCCCTCTCCACAGTACCAAACCACAGGTCAATGTCTTTCATCAAACTTACCTTGTCCAATTTATCTACTTTGCTCTGAATGTCTTCAGTCATTTTCTTAATTTTCAACTTCCTACCAATCTTTCAAAGTTTCTTCGTTGTAACTATTTTATTGTTGTTTTTCATTTACTTTATTTGCTGCCACCATTTCTCTCCAAGTTCATTTTCATGCACAATTTCAAAGCATGTTAACTAAGCTGACTGCTGTGGACAGTGGGAGGCTATTTAGACTCAGTTTTGAGGTAACTTTGACTCCACATAAAAGTGTCATTAAAGACCTAGCAAGTGGGTGGAGATTTGCGAATTCAGAAGATGATCCATGGGTGTAGACTTTTCATGTCTTTACACCTGGCAATAACCCAGAAAATAACAAATTTTAAAAACTTTTTATGCATTTTAAGAAATGGAATTAATTTTGCTGTTGCAAGAGAGAAAATTTGTGATCTGGTAAAACAAATTCTTGGACATCATTTTTTTTGAGAGGACTTCACAATTTTCTAGTTACACTTAAAGATTGAGGTCACTACCATTGTCACTATAATTACTCACTTCCCTCCTCAGGTTCAGAATGACTCGCTGTACAGATCTGATGCATTTTTATTTCTGATTGCCAGCTTGAATGTTTTTTTAACTTCAAAAG
This sequence comes from Carcharhinus amblyrhynchos, assembly GCF_965287045.1. NCBI lineage: Eukaryota > Metazoa > Chordata > Chondrichthyes > Carcharhiniformes > Carcharhinidae > Carcharhinus > Carcharhinus amblyrhynchos. The sequence continues at coordinate 12,380,039 of NC_137348.1, forward strand.
AGCTGCTTAATTTAGTGATGGTGACAAGTGAACATGGCTGAGACTGAGGCACGGGAACTAAGCTCAGCTGAAAAACATTACTATATAATTTGCACGTATTTTAAGCCGCATACAACTATGGCAACAGATGCAGATGTAACCCTGCAGCTTTATTTATAGCAGACTCTGTCGGTGCACCAGACGTAAACTCAATCTGCACACTGCATTTACTGAAAATGCTCTAGTTGATATTAGAGCTCTGGTTAGGATTACTTTTTACTGTTGATTAATTTAACAATGGCTCAGTTCATCATTTAGGGAACTCTGTGTTTCTTAAAGTGAAGGATGACAGCATGAAACCTTCTTTCACCCCATTGCAATCAGTGACAATATTAGCCATTCTCAACTGCTGTTTACAATGGACACTAGTCAAGTCCCTGATCAATTGCATCAATGCATCCTTCATTTCACCTGACATTTCCATCAGCTAGCCAAAGGGATGCAGCATATAGTAAATTATCCATTCATTTCCAAAGCGTTTCTTTTTTTAAAATAAAAATCTAGTTTCTTAATTGAAATATACATGAAGCTATGCATTCATGAAGTGCCATACAAATATGATACTCTGCCAGCCACATAATGTTCGGATGACAACATATACCTAAATATAGTTTACTGTTGCCCTAAAGGCATTTTGCTCAAATTTCTGGACAAGCCTGTCATTGCAAGGATTGAAGCTGGACATTTTGCTGTATACTCATTTGCTAAATTGCATTAAAGTACAAAAAGGGCCTGCAGGGGACAGGAAGGGCCTTACCTCTGAAGTCTGCTTCTGCCATTCCAACCTACGGATGGGTGCAGAGTCTAATGCGGATAATATAGCCAGGTATGAATTAAAATTATTCAGTTTGCGTAAGTGCTGAAAGGAAAAAGAATGAATTTCACCACTTGCTGCAAGGATTTGAAAGCTGCACGGCTAAATGAATATTTCTGTGAAGAACAGACTTCATTCCGTGCCCCACCCACCCCCCGAATATTTTCCTTCCTCTCCATGCAAGAGAAACCCAGTCTGATTTGTGTCATGTTCTCCATCTAGGTGGAAACTTGCATTCATATCAATTATTTACATTTCACAATGAAATAAGTCAGAGTCAACATACATAAAAAAGACAGAAAGTTCCTTCTGCGCACATTTAATTCACACGCATATAATTGCACTATGTTTCGGATTAGCTCTTCAACAGCCACACAGCCCAAGTGGCAAGAGTGGCACAGTGGTCAGCACTGCTGCCCCACATAGCCAAGGTCCCGGGTTCAATTCTCAGCTTGGGTCACTATCTGTGTGGAGTCTGCACATTCTCCCCGTCTTCAGGTGCTCTGGTGTCCTCCCGCAATCTGAAATCATGATTAGGTGCACTGGCTATGCTAAATTCTCCCTCAGTGTACCCGAACAGGCACCAGAGTGTGGCGACTAGGGGATTTTCACAGTAACTTCATTGAAGTGTTAATGTAAGCCTACTAGTGACGAATAAATTAAACTTTAAAGCATGCTGATATATGCAGTCATGTGTGTAAATAGAGTCCTGCAACTCAGTATTAATGATCTTAACAGCAGTAGATTGTTAGAATGAATACGGTTTAGCAGTTGTACCAGTTTACAGACCTTCATGATCTTGATGAACTTTAGGAGCAACCGTTCCCGATCTTGTGCTTTCTCCTGTTGAATAATTATTGACCGCACCCTGAGAGACACCAAGAGAATTTAACAAATTAAAATACATCATAATTCAGGATAGAGCAACAATCAACTTGTAACTGCTTTAATCGGCTTTAAGGTTGCATTCAGAGGTAGGGGTGAGTTATGCTGTAGAGAAGGCGGACCTGGCGATACCTCAAATAGCCAATCTCAACTGCTAGCATACAAAGATTGACCCTTAAATGATGTGGTGGTAGTGGTGGAGGAGGGGTCCAGATGATACGGGGGTGAAGAAAAAAACTCTTCCAAATACCATCAGGGGACTCTTGAAGGGAAATGCCCACCCAACTACACCAGGTGAAGACAGACAAGGGTCAGCTGTGATGTCTTCTAGCCAGACCACCTTGTGATACTCGATGATGAATAGTCATTTGGCTGAGCAGTTGGCATCCATGAAATTGCAGTCCAACAAAGTTAAGTCTTTTCAGAATAAAACTAGGGGAGGAGAGGAAAAATAGCTTTGGTAAGCGAGCAAGTGCTGTAGAGTGAGCAGCACATGGCTTCGTTGTCACAGTTCTCCATTAGAATAAATTCTCGATGCTAAACATCCTGCTTTAGGATGCTAATGATTTGAATGCCAGATGTTTCCTTCCATATCTCTGGAATCCCTCCATCTCTCTTCACACACAAATTTCTTCGTCTGAAGATCCGTCTCACCACCATGAACCCATATTTCAAGTTGAGATGCCCTTACAGATGACATCCGTGTGCTTCATGACATTTTTCTAGTGCGAAATGTGAACATTGCAATATTCAGTTCATAGTCAACTGCAGAGTGATTTGAAAATAATGGGGATGGCAAGGAGTGCCAGGTTCGATGACGGGTTGAACTTTCAGGAACAAAGTCACAAAGCTCATAAAAGATGACTACGATCATTTTTTTGGATTTTTGTTGAAATTGAAAGCATAAATTTTCATGCCAATTATTACAATCATTTTAATTCCACCATTATGTGAACTGCCAATTGAATCTGGCAATCTTCTAAATCCCCTTCAAAAATATTAAAATCAACTACTTCTGACAATAAATAATACTGTTTTCACAAGTTAAGCATGGAAGTCATGTGAATATTTATCTCCAAAGTATTCTGGAAGTTGCCAACTGTTACTGTATATTAAGGGTCACCTCCAATGCTGCTTTAATTTGACAATGGCACTTAACTGCAGCATATCTGCCTGTTGAAAGTTCAAACACCAAGCAGAAATGGTTAATGACAACACCGAGCAAGGTAACTTCCTGCACTGCACTCTTTTTGAACTGGCTTTAAGGCTACAGGGCTCAGTAGATTATTACACTACAAAACACTTCAACAAAGTCACCGCTCAATTGTCTTCAAGAAAATCACTGGTTCAGACTGTTCCGATATTTAGAGAAATAATGCCTCATCCTCACCAATAGGACATGTTATTGAAGTGCTCTGTAAACTCTGTTAGGTTTGGACTCTTCTCTTCATTCTGTTCTTTGGCCCAGAGTAAAACCTCAGGGATCTGTCATTAAAATGATAGAAAAAGGAGATGAAGGAAGCCAAGCAATTTGCGAAATTTGCAACATACTTATTAGATCAGTAGCATGAAGTACCCTTGGTTCCAAAAATATGGCACAAAAGATCTACTAATGGAATCTTTCATAATTTCCTTTCTGGGTGCCTCCCACTCAAAGTGTTTTGACAGACGATTAAAGCTTTATTTATTAGTGTCACAAGTTGTATTACATTAACACTGCAATGAAGTTACTGTGAAAATCCCCTACTCGCCACACTGTGGCACCCGTTCGGGTACACTGAAGGAGAATTTAGCATAGCCAATCTACCTAATGTACACATCTTTGGACTGCGAGGGGAAATCGGAGCACCCGGAGGAAACCCACACAGACACAGGGAGAAGTTGTAGACTCCACACAGACAGTTACCTAAGTCGGGAATCGAACCTGAGTCCTTGATGCTTCGAGGCAGCAGTGCTAACCACTGCGCCACCATGCTGCCCAATACCCCCTCTTGGCAAACTATCAGTATCAATTACATTCACAAGTCAATTGTTTGGAGCTATTTGTAGAAGCAGAGACTGCTGCTTGTTGTTCACTTGTCTGTCTGCAGGTATCTATTAAGACTCGTTTCTGTTGATCAGATCTGATTCTTCTACTCAATTGAATCCTCGATTAGGAATTATCTCAAACAGGCTTGCTGTATCGTTAGCACTTCAGATAGAAGGAACAGTTCTCTGCTTTACTTGACAGCTGATCGCATGTCAACACAACCCACGAAATGTACTGATGATCTGCTAAGACTGTCAGAGAAATATTTCCTTTCTGATACTGACCTCTATTTTGTAGAACAGCTCAGCATCCAACAGGGTCAACTGCTCAGCAATCTCGTGACTATGAAAGTCATGAAGGGTTCCAGGCCTGCATGAGGAACAAAAAGGCATTAACCCAGGGTTACAGGAAGTCAAAGGGACAAAATAGATTCTGGTTTCATTCACCAGGTTTCCCCCATTTCCTCCCGCAACAAAAATACTTATGCCACCAGTTTCCATTTGGTTATTTCATTTTTGCTAATCAGCACTTTCAATAATTTATAAATATGCACCTCATTTGTGAGTTTTTACAGACATATGCCTCCACAAATTAACACATTTTACACTCCTTGCTTAACGTGTACAAATAGGGCAGCACGCTGGCACAGTGGTCAGCACAGTTGCCTCACTGCACCAGAGACCTGGGTTCAATTCCCGGCTTGGGTCACTGTCTGGGTAGAGTTTGCAAGTTCTTCCTGTGTCTACAAGGGTTTCCTCCAGGTGCTCCGGTTTCCTCCCACAGTTGTGCGGGTTAGGTGCACTGGCCATGCTAAATTTTCCCTCAGTGTACCCAAACAGACACCACAGTGTGGCGACTAGGGGATTTTCACAGTAACTTCATCAGTGTTAATGTAAGCCTACTTGTGACACTAATAAATAAAAAAAATAATTAATTTTGTTCTCAGTATTGACAATTTTACAACTTGTTTCAGTATAACGCAGAATTTTTTTAAAAGTCTGCCCGCAACTCTTACCTAGCTGCTACCCCTCGTGCAGCCAACGGCTTCATCAGACTAGCATATTTCACAGTTTTCTTCTGATTTACTTTATCCAAAATATTTTTTCGCAGAACTCGGGCCAGGCTCAGCTCACCGCTACACACTAAACGGAACACAAGTTCCATCAGCAACTTCAGGATGTCATCTGATAGTTCCACCAAACTGGAAAAGGAAGCATCAACAAGGAACTGATCCAATGGCAGTCAAGTATAGCAAAAACACCACTGCAGTTCAGTAGAGCAAAATTCATGCGATTGGCAATGTAGTTCAGGTCATTTTGAATACTTGCCAAGCTTCAACACAGCTAGAAAGCAGACTTCTGAAAAAATGTACAGGAAAGTTAAATGGAAATGTATTATTAAATATTTAAAAAAGCAGTGCAGGGATACTTTCACATTATAAACTTGATATTCCAATAACTAAAGCGCAATGTAAATCACAAGTTGCCATGCAATCGTGTGCTCACCTATCACAGCTGTGAATTGGAGATGCTCATTGTCATTTAATGTCATGAACACACACATTGTTGAGGTTTATGCTCCAATTACTCACCATTTCCTGAGCTAGTTTTGCATCTTTCCTCCAAGATAAATGGTAATAATTTCCCACATTGAAACAGTGACTACACTTCAATGGCACTGCATTAGCTGTAAAATGCTTTGGGATGGCCATGTTGAGGTCATGAAAGGTGCCATATAAATGCATATCTTTCCTACGTAAATAAAAATTTTCACTATGATAAACTCAAAAGGGCAACGGGGTATAGGGTGTGAATTACAGACCTCATTCGAGCTCCTCTGCAGTTACTTTCTCCTCCTAATCTCATTTCTCTAATTCTCCCTGTGCTTTTGCTGACAGAAATCTTTCAAATCAGAATAACTACTTGCTACCAACCTGTGCCAGCTATTAACCTGTGACCAGGGCAAAGCGAACTAAACAAAGGAAAAAAGAATTAAATTGGGGAGGAAATGTTACATATTTTAGGGAGACACGGTGGCATAGTGGTTAGAACTGCTGCCTCACAAAGCCAGAGGCCCGGTTTCAATTCCCGGCTTGGATCACTGTCTTTGTGGAGTTTGCATGTTCTCCTTGTATCTGCGTGGGTTTCCACTGGGTGCTCCGATTTCCTCCCACAGTCCAAAGATGTGTGGGTTAGGTTGATTGGCTGTGCTAAGTTAGCAAGGTAAATACGAGGGGTTGTGTGAGTAAGACCTGGGTGGGATTGTAGTTGGTACAGACGCGATGGGCTGAATAGTCTCTTTCTGCACTGTAGGATTCTATGATTTCTGTTAGTATTACAGTTTTTATGTCATCCATGCTTGCACCTTGACATCGCCAGATAGAATGGGGTTTACTGAACCATATGTCTAACTAAACTATCAAAAAACATATTTTTCTTCAATCTATTCCTTCTACAGCCCATGCATGACAACTTCTATCGTGTTATTTACCCCACATCATCTTCTGAATGCATAATCTCCTCCATCCACAAATGTATTCATGTAAAATTGCTCCCTGGTGTAGGCTCTACACATTTTCCAAATTCTGCAGATTAGGTTTTTGGTGAATGTAATCTATGAAGTATACATGCATCAAAACTATAAATGACATTCAGTATATGGAGGTTAAAGCTATTTACCGAGAGACAGGATCATGTTCTATGCCACTCAATATAGCGTAAGGTATTACATTAGGAACCACCACAAATGTTTAACTACTCTTACATAATTCATTCAAACACCCATAAATTGGCACTCAATGCATTTAATTCATGAATGCAAATTTCAGTGGAGCTGGTGACATGAAAAATTTGGAATGTGCAAGAGGGTGTGAAGAATTCTTATCCTACTGTTTTATGATGAAACACATTGCAGGTCCAAAGCAAACACCATTTCCCCTCTTTGAAGTATTTTGATCATGTATGTAAAGGTCCATCAGGCACATAGGGACCTCTCACTAAGAGCAACTATCTACTCCGAGGTTGTGTAACTCGACAACTTGAATGGGGGTACCCTGAAATGATGATCTGCGCATTTGTTTATTTCAAGATGGCACAATGATGGCCAACATGCTACATCAGATCCGTTCCTGACACCAACAACACTAAGCAAGGCTGGGATTGGCTCCAGCTCTTTTTGCCATTTATTGTGCCATGCTCCAAGTGCACACAAAGAATTTAGCGCACAAGTACACATTCAATTCAGGACAGACTTCAACCTTCAAAGGTTCAGTGTTTGTACAAAAGGTAACTGAGCAACTATTTTGTAACTCTTGTTCGTGGACAATTGCGCTCTCTTTGCGCATATTCCAGCAGACATTCAGCTGCTTATTGATCGCTCAGCCCTAGCCACTTGGTCTGACAGCAAGACTGTATGCGATAGAAATCTTGCACCAAACACAAACTCTGGCATCAGAATAACTCCCTCATACCAAAGATTAACAGTCTTAATTGCAGTAATAAATTGATTTTATTGAAAAGTTTAATTTCTATTTTAAAAAAATGAAACCCAAAAATAGGTCAGGGGCTTACAAGATCTTCTTCCAAAGAAACAAGGCAGGAACTTCCGGTCATACTCGTCCCGGAAAATCACGCCAGAGGTCAGCGGACCTTTGCATGGCCCGTGTTCCACCTGCTACAATTCCCAAGGTGGACAGGAGAGTAAAATTCCCCCAGAATGTTGAGAAATTTCAGAATCTCCAAATATGATGAGAATAATGGAATAAGTATAGTTCCTCAATTAATTAGCCTGACAAAAACACTTACTGTGAATAGGCAGTGGGACCATAAAATTAAGTGGCATAGAGGAGAGAAGAGAGAACAAGGGGCAATGGTAGGTAGCTCATTAAAACCAACCCCTTTGTCCCAAGAAGTAGAGGAAATAGACAGGTTTACCACTTGGAATTCATCAACAAACATCAACAATGAAGTGTCTCAAGTATAAAACTTCCCATGGTATTTCACAGGTGCATTAAAATGCAAAAATAGGCAAGCATAAAATGGGATATTAGGACAGGTGGCTTAAAGCTTGGTCAAAGAGGTGGGTTTTAAGGAGCTTCATAATGGAGGAAAGCATAACTTTCAACGTTGGAGCAATTAAAAATGGTGATGCTCAAGAGAACAAGAAGTCTCGCAACACCAGGTTAAAGTCCAACAGGTTTATTTGGTAGCAAAAGCTTTCGGAGCGCCGCTCCTTCATCAGGTAAGTGAGAGCTCTGTTCACAAACAGGGGATAAAAAGACACAAACTCAATTTACAAAATAATGGTTGGAATGCGGGTCTTTACAGGTAATCAAGTCTTAAAGGTACAGATAATGTGAGTGGAGAGAGGGTTAAGCACAGGTTTAAGAGATGTGCATTGTCTCCAGCCAGGACAGTTAGTGAGATTTTGCAAGCCCAGACAAGTCAAGGGGGTACAGTTGGTGTGACATGAACCCAAGATCCCAGTTGAGGCCTTCATGACACACAATGCAGAGTCACTGAGCAGAGACTGATAGTCAATTTCCACACATGAGGACGGCCTCAAATGGGATCTTGGGTTCATGTCACACTATCTGTGATCCCTATGACTTGCCTGGGCTTGCAAAATCTCACTAATTTTCCCTGCTGGAGACAATACACATCACTTCAACCTGTGCTTAACCCTCTCTCCACTCACACTGTCTGTACCTTTAAGACTTGATTACCTGTAAAGACTCACATTCCCACCATTATTTTGTAAATTGAGTTTGTTCTTTATATGCCCTGTTTGGGAACAGAACTCCTGACGAAAAAGCAGCGCTCCAAAAGCTAGTGGCTTTTGCTACCAAATAAATCTGTTGGACCTGGTGTTGTGAGACTTCTTACTCTGTTTACTCCAGTCCAATGCTGGCATCTCCACACTATGATGCACAGGAATCCAGAATTAGATCAGCATAGATATCAGAGTGTGGGGCTGGAGGAGACTAGAGAGATATGGAAAGGCAAGGCTGTGGAGGGATTTGAAACAGAGTGAAAATTTTAAAAACAAGGCACTGCTTGACTGGAAATCAACATAGGTCAGTTAGCAAAGGGGTGATAAGTGAACAGGACTTAATGCAAGTAAGGATATGAGCAGCATAGCTTTGGATGCCCTCACAGAGGCGCCAACCTAGAACGCATTGGAATAGTCCAGCCTAAAGGTAACAAAGGAATAATTTTCAGTAACAGATGGACAGAGGAGGGGGGGGGGTAAAGACGGGCAGAGACGGGGGGGGGGGGGCGAAGACGGGCAGAGACGGGGGGGGCGAAGACGGGCAGAGACGGGGGGGCGAAGACGGGCAGAGACGGGGGGGGCGAAGACGGGCAGAGACGGGGGGGGCGAAGACGGGCAGAGACGGGGGGGGGCGAAGACGGGCAGAGACGGGGGGGGCGAAGACGGGCAGAGACGGGGGGGGCGAAGACGGGCAGAGACGGGGGGGCGAAGACGGGCAGAGACGGGGGGGCGAAGACGGGCAGAGACGGGGGGGGCGAAGACGGGCAGAGACGGGGGGGGCGAAGACGGGCAGAGACGGGGGGGGGCGAAGACGGGCAGAGACGGGGGGGCGAAGACGGGCAGAGACGGGGGCGAAGACGGGCAGAGACGGGGGGGCGAAGACGGGCAGAGACGGGGGGGGCAAAGACGGGCAGAGACGGGGGGGTGAAGACGGGCAGAGACGGGGGGGGCGAAGACGGGCAGAGACGGGGGGGGCGAAGACGGGCAGAGACGGGGGGGTGAAGACAGGCAGAGACGGGGGGGCGAAGACGGGCAGAGACGGGGGGGCAAAGACGGGCAGAGACGGGGGGCAAAGACGGGCAGAGACGGGGGGGCAAAGACGGGCAGAGACGGGGGGCAAAGACGGGCAGAGACGGGGGGGCAAAGACGAGCATTGTGATAGAGGTGGAAATTGGCAGTGTTAGTGATGATGTGCATGTCATCGGAAGCTCATCTCATCGTTAAACCTGACATGAGGTTTGTCAAAACTATGGTTCAACTTCCAACAGTTGCCAAGGAGCGGGATGGAGTCGATAACTGAGAATGAAGTTTGTAGCAGGGACTGGGGACAATTACTTTGGTAGTCCCAATACTTAATTGGAGGAGTTTTCTGCTCATCCAGTACTGAATATTGGATCACCCGCAGTGCAAGTTGAGACTATTTATTTTTTGAGGGTGGGTGGGTAAGTGCAATATTTAGAAGGGGTGCATATTTTCTACTGGGAATGTTATGAAGTTTTCATATTAAAGAAATTTAATGTGATAGAGATTATTGCTACTGATACATTTTATTATTTTTACTACTTTAGGCTTATGACAACAAATCCAAGTACTTTTCATCCTCATTTTAAAATACAACTTCTCTTGCACCATTATTAAAACATGAGAAACGTAACACCTGGGAGCCAATAGATTTTTAAAAATCAGTGAGTAAAAATCACCTGGAATATTAATATATAGTGATTGTCAACATTACTCACCAGAGCTCATCCACCACACGCACCAATACGAAGAATGTATTCTTGCTCACCCGTTTTTTGAAAGTTTCTGGGCAGTGGCAAAATTTCTCATAAGTGGTTATTAGTTAAGGAAAATAAACAATGTCAATTGTTGTATACTGAAAAAAAAGGCCCACAGATTTCTTTACATCGCTTGTCATTCCACTTTACAAAGGGCATGAAGACCCACAGGGAAGAGGTGATTTTGAGTCTGCTGCTTCAGCTACAACCTTATGTGGTCTTGCAAGTGAGCTCATGAACTCTCAATGAGAGCTAGGCTAAATGAACCACTGAGATTCAAAGTCTACCATCTGATCCACAAGATAGTAATGTATTTTGTTTTCTTTTCAACGTAAAGCTCACCTCTCCTTCACTTTTCAAAAACACCAAATATCTGTAAATCTAAAAACTTTTCAATATATGCAAAATGGACAAAATTGGTCACCTGGCAGCCCAAACAGCGAGGTGCTTTAACTCACTAAATCTGTGGATAGGAATTTATGCCGCAGAATTAACCAGACTTCAGGTCATAAGTCATACTTAAAGAAAAAGGATTGTGAATAGGCAAAACCTGGATCATACTGATGCTGCTAGTCAGTGTTCTGATTGCCTCTATTGTCTAAGGATAAACCAACCCAATGGCAGAAAAGGCCTTCCCGATGCAAGGAGCACAAACTATAGAAGAGCTGTTGAAAAAGTGTGGGGGAAGGTTGGAGAACAGAAATTAAGAATAATTAGAGGTACAGCGCCACGTATCAGCTCCTCCATCCCATTGTTGCTTCTTGTGCACATTATCGATGTGTCTCATTGACCTGTCCTTGTGTACCAAGCTACAGCCAGCAATCTGGCATAATCACTAAAAGATATCGATAATGCAGTTTCTTGATGATCTCCTCAGGAGGAATGAATGTCCGGTAAGTGGTCAGGAATGCCTCACAGTAAAGGACCAGATCTGGAAGGCAAGACACGCAAGTGGAAGTAAGATCCAGAATGTTGATGAATTCCAGATATATTGTCCAATGCTCCTCAAGGTTAGAACTAATCTAAAAATTACACTTTTCCCAAAGCGTGGTGTTGATAACTATGTAGGATCTGTTTTGACTTGCTTTGCCACTGCTCCAAAGATCAAACCCAGGCTATCTACCAACAGCTCAGTTATATTGTGGACCCAAGAAATGTTACATCTCGAAGTATGCAACAACTTGGGTAAATCTAACACAAATACACAATCAGGATCAAAGACTGTGAAAAACAAATGCTTGTGATCTTAAACAGCCTAACTTTGGCTTACAAAGAAATTAATACAGCATTAACTAAAATCAAAAATTAAAAACCAGACAATTTGTATTCAATGCTCAAAATGTACAAACATTACAACTCTTCAATAAGACAACCAAAAATTAATTAACTCTGATTTCTACAAAAGGAAGACAGATCTAAAAACCTGCAAAGAACTTCACTCTTCCGGAAGTCATTGCAGTAATATTGTGCATATAGCTAAAGTCCTTACCTTTACGATCTGTTTCAGTTGCATGCACAATTAGAATATCTACAGAGCCTCCTCGCACCTCTGGGCCATCCTCTCCCTAGAATAAAGTTCAAATGAAAACCTCAATTTAATAAAATCCATCAATAAATATCGAAGACAGTACAAATGATATTTAACCACAGTTCAAATGATTAAAGTCTGCTCTTTTCTCAGTCCAATATATTTGCAGTAACTGGAAGCTGATAATCAACGTATGGACAGAGCTCTGGATTCACAGTTTGATGATGATTTCAGATTAACCTGCCCGCTCCACTTCAATGTTCAAAATGCAATTGGTTAAGGTAAAGGATTTTATTTTTGAGTTTGACAGTATACACATACATCCAAATGTACATCCAAAAATTATGCATTGGACAAGCAAAGCAGTTAGATTCACTCTCTTGCCTCTGACCAATAGAAGCAATGGAAGACCGTTGAAATTTTCCATTGATGTACACCGAGGAGCATAGAATCACTGCAATAAAAGCATTCCCAAAACACTCAAAGTACATTCCTAATCGATTGAATATGGGAACATCTATGGTCAACAGAATGTGCTCAAAAGATCTCAACAGCTTGTGAAATACAGATGGCATCATTATTTATTCCACCTTTAAGTAGATATTTCAGAAGAGGAGGCTGGGACAAAATTCCCTCTCATTGCCCCAATAAGTGTTGACTGTTTTTCTGAACTCAGTATGAAACATTGCGAATGCCTTTCTTTGCTCTAATATCTTTAAGTACTCCCTTGCACCTTCTACAACTCCTCTAGGACATCCACTGTTTTGAGTCCTCTGAATCTGCCATAGGCCTCCTTTTCTTTCCTTACCCAATGATGTAAATCTCTTGCCATCCAGGGTCCTCTGGAATTGTTAGTCCTACCCTTTATATGGGAACATGTTGGCATTGTACTCATTATTTCCTTTTTGAATGACTCTTGTGCCCTGAGGTGGATTTTCTTATAAGTAACCATTCCCAGTCCACTTTGGCCAGATCCTGTCTTTAAAATCAGCCTTCCTTGAATTCAGAAACCTTATTTGTGGTCCAGCTTCATCCTTCTCCACAGCTACCTTTTAAATCTTACTAAGTTATAGTCACTATTGCCAAAATGCTCTCCTCCTGACACCTCTTAAAAAATCCTGACAATAAATTAACGTGCTAATGCTCTTCTCTGTGGCCAGCTCATAGAATGACTGTTAAAGGCTTCTGAACATTTGTCCCAATTCAGGGAAATGCTCTAATGGATTATAAAATGTGTATAATATGAAGAAAGCCAAATGAAAATGCAAAAAAAAGGAAGTCATTGAACAGAACAAAGTTCACGAGTTTTAACCCTAAATTTAATTCAGCAAATTTTAGCTGCTGATTTGCAGATCATTTCTCTTTTAAAAATAAGATGAGAGAGAAGATGCTCAAGGAGAATGTTTCAGAGGGTAGGGCTGCTAAATCTTCACGAATTAAAGTTGAATCTCCTGGACTATGTTGTTAACAATCTGGAGAAAAATCATAATGGCATCAAAAAAATCGCCAGCACTTTGTTAGCAATGGAAAAATTGGTTTAAGATAAATGGGTAGAAGTAGTTGCACATGGAATACAAGATGAAGTACAACAAGTTGCCAAGCCATCTTTGATGGCACCATCCAAATTCATGACTCAAAAGGACAAAGGTTGCAAATCATAGGGACACCATCACCTGAAAGTTCCCCTCCAAGTTGCACACCAGCCCAAGTTGGAATTATATTGTCTTTCTTTTGCTGCTGTGGGGTCAAAAAAAAAAACTGGAATTTCTTCCAAACAGCATTGGGAGTGTACTTAAACCACAGGCAACAACTTGACTATTCACCACCACCGTCTCAAGGCAATTGTGTATCAGAAACAAATGCTGGTCTTGCCAGCAATGCTTACATACCACAAATTAATGAAAAAAAGTTATTTGACCATTGGAGGTGACAGAACGTATAGTGAAACCAGAGTTGACAGCTCCATGAGAAGGGTATGTGGATGCAATATGCTCTTTAGTTGCGATATCATTGAGATATCATGGAGATCTCATTGAGACGTATAAGATGATGAATGGGATGGATAGGATAGAGGTGGAGAGACTCTTCCCGCTGAAAAAAGACAGTAGGACTAGGGGGCACAGCCTCAAGATAATGGGGGGGCGTTTTAGAACGGAGTTGAGGAGGAACTTCTTCACTCAAAGGGTGGTGAATCTCTGGAATTCTCTACCCATTGAAGTGGTGGAGGCTGCCTCGCTAAATATTTTCAAGAAGCGGGTTGATGGGTTTTTGATAAGAGAGGGGATTAAGGGTTATGGGGAGAGGGCCGGAAAGTGGAACTGAGCCACGACAGATCAGCCATGATCTTATTGAATGGCGGGGCAGGCTCGAAGGGCCAGATGGCCTACTCCTGCTCCTATTTCTTACGTTCTTATGATATGCACTAAGTATCCAAAGTTTAAAATATCGAATTGTGACAGTGGATGTAATGTTTGGAAAATGGTTATGCAATTAAAACTGAATATACCAATGTGTACACACAATTATGGGAAGTTCCCTGAATTTTCTCTCAAGCTAATTCTTGATTTCCAGAGCCAACACACAAGTATGTTTCCATCACATCAATATCATATTCTGCCATTGTCCATACAAGCCATTATCTTCCTTGTGATAATGACATAAAATACACTATATAAGGATATTGGCCAAAATGTCACAGCAAGTACACATTTGAGTAAAATGGAAGTCCTATAAAAGTGCAACTTGTTTACAGGGAGCCTTTGTACTGTGGATTGCTCCCCATTACGTAAAGAGCCTGTCACTCTAGAAATGCAGGCCCAAGAAGAACCAATTCGAAAATTTGCCTTTTTGTTACGATTACCAGCATTAAGGGGTACAAAAGCAGCTCATGCTTCAAATTTGGAGTCTACATTTTGCAATAAAGCCTATAGAAACTGCAAAGTGTAAAAAGGTAATACTTCTCTCTTAAAACTGGAAGAAATGTATCTTGCGCACTTTACCAATAACATTCTAAAATTGACTGAAGAAAGAACAGGTACTTACACTCCTCTGCTCTTATACAAGACACATCTCTATGGTTATTACATGCAGCTACTAGGCACTAATTCTTCAGGGGTTTTTTTGGTTACTCTTCAAGGACATGTGGCAATTGGATGGAGTTTGATATCCTCCTGACATTCTACACCTAAAATTGCAATCATCAAAACATTCTCTAGATCTTATATTTTGTTTACTACAATCATGACCACTTGCAGCAGGTTTCTTTGGGGCTGCTCTCTTGAATCTACTAGTTTCCTGCTCTAGTGTCAGCCTACAATTTATCAGAACTGCTAAACTGAGCATATTCCACAGCAATTTGCAATACATTCATGAAGATCGAAAACCCAGAGACAGGTGTAGGATGTTGTTTACAAAATTGAATATGAATCATGTTTACTTCTGACTCCTTTAACTGCTGTGCAAGAGGTAGCATACAAGCAGAATTTTTTTTAAATGACAATAATCTGGAAGGCTTGTGGCAAACAACTGGCAGTATACAGATTTATGAAATAATACAAAACATCTGTAACATGGTAATTAGTCTAGAACAATCACAATATTTAGAAAAAACTAGGAAAAGGGACGTCAAATCACTAAAACATAAATGCATATAAAATTTGTGCAATAATGTATTGACAATAAAAGGGGTTTAAAATTATTAATTCCTTGGCTGGTCTGAACCTAGCACAAAAAAACACATTCACCAAGAGGTCAGTGCGGTCAATGCCCACAGAACGAGAGAACTTGACAGAATAAACAACGAACAGACAGAAACATGAGACTAACGACAGAAGTGGTAAACAGAAGATTTATATGAAATTAATAGGTAGTAAATGGATGAGGAGAACAGAGCAGCAGAAGCAGCCAAAAATTAAAATTAATATGATTAACCAACAACTGCCCTATATTTTTCAGAGATCCTTTAATTTAAACAATATCTTCCCAGCCCTCAAAGCCTGTGCCCTGCAAAGAACTTTCCTGGGTCCAAGTTCTCAGTCATATGAAATTAAAGTTTTGGATGGGAGATCAAAATACATTCAAAATGACTAATGCAAAGTTAATCTTTACTGGTCATACGTAGTACTCAAGAAAATTTTAAAAATCAACATGTTCTTGCTTTCCTTGGCATTACCATGTCTGCAAGAAATAATGCTAGAATCAGACTCAAGTACCCAAGGATGGATGAGTATTTATAAATATAGTGCATGTGAAAATAACTAGCATGCAACAACAGGAGGCTGAAGATTTGTAATAGAATGTGGGTTAAAAGGTGGGAAACAGCGAAGATAAGGCTAAACAGATAAATTCGATGTGAAAAACTGAATTTTTTTTTACATTTCATTCCCTCTCATGAATAGTATAATTACAGACATCAAAAATACACAGCCCTTCCCTCATGCCTAGAAACTCTGAAGTGTCCTAAGATGGCCCACTGCAAATTTTATTGCTCAATTTGTAAGCTGATGGCTAGAATTTTACATCAAAAGTTAAACGGCCAAGGTAGCATCCTCAGCCACACTAATGATAATCAAATTCTGCGCACAATATTTCAACAGAAATTCAGAAACTAAAAATTCAAACTTGACATCTAATTCAAGGTGATCAATAACACTGCAATCTCTTTTTATTTCACTGTAGGAACATTGCAACACATTGCCAATTTCTTTACATCTGCACATTATGCCAAATCTGCTCACACATTGAATTATTTCCCAACACCAACACACCACAACTGACCCCACCCCTCCAGAATCACACCTCCTCCTACAGTCAGTAAAGCAATTCATGGTCTACTGGGTCCTGCTCATATCTGCATCTGTTCTGAATATTAAGATAATGCTCTGAAGCTGAGGCAACAATTGGCTACAATCAGTACAATTTTTGAGATACTGTTCTATTACCTTTACTGTAAATCCCACAAAAATAAATCCACACTAAAATGCCTTTTATCTTCTCTTTCTTTGAGGCAGAAAGGGGATTGAATGTAAGAGGCTTCCTGTGGTTAGTGAAAAACTTTACTTGTTTGCTGCGTATATACAAGCTTACAGCAGATGTCATGCTTTATTCCAAGTGTACCACTCCACTTTTGAAAATAGCTGAGAATTGGTTGAAGGCCACAAATGAATGAAGAATGAACAAATTTATTGCATGTTTAAAGCACCATCCAATATAACCAAGGCTAGCCTTTCAATCATTAGTTTCCATTTTAAAAAACAAAAAATAACAAATGAATCCTGCAACTCATTAAATCAATTTTGTTTATTTGTTTCGAAGTGAACTAGAGACTGATGTTAAACATCAACATTTAGCCAAATAAAACAAATGCTTTAGATGACATATTGAGTCCTTGATGAAAAGAGTGGCATCAAACACATTTCCTCATAGAATCACTTGTGTAAATATTGTGATAAAGCAATGAACATCTTTTATCACAACCTATTTTAGTAAGGCGTTTGATAAGGTTCACCATGGTAGGCTTCTGCAGAAGATGCAGATGTATGGGATTGGGGGTGATCTAGGTAATTGGATCAGGAATTGGCTAGCAGATAGGAGACAGAGGGTGGTGGTTGATGGTAAATATTCGTCATGGAGTTCGGTTACGAGTGGTGTGCCTCAGGGATCTGTTTTGGGGCCACTGCTGTTTGTAATTTTTATTAATGATCTGGATGAGGGTATAGTTGGGTGGATTAGTAAGTTTGCTGATGACACCAAAGTTGGAGGTGTGGTAGATTGTGAGGAAGGGTGTCATAGTTTGCAGGGTGACTTAGAAAGGTTGCAGAGCTGGGCCGCGAGGTGGCGGATGGAGTTTAATGTGGAGAAGTGTGAGGTAATTCATTTTGGTAGGAATAACAGATGTGTTGAGTATAGGGCTAACGGGAGGACTTTGAATAGTGTGGACGAGCAGAGGGATCTAGGTGTATGTGTACATAGATCCCTGAAAGTTGGGAATCAAGTAGATAAGGTTGTTAAGAAGGCATACGGTGTCTTGGCGTTTATTGGTAGGGGGATTGAATTTAGGAGTCGCAGCGTCATGATGCAACTGTACACAACTCTGGTGCGGCCGCACTTGGAGTATTGTGTGCAGTTCTGGTCCCCACATTACAGGAAGGATATAGAGGCTTTGGAGAGGGTGCAGAGGAGGTTTACCAGGATGTTGCCTGGTATGGAGGGGAGATCCTATGAGGAGAGACTGAGAGATTTGGGGTTGTTTTCGCTGGAAAGAAGGCGGCTAAGAGGGGACCTTACTGAAACATATAAGATGATTAGAGGTTTAGACAGGGTAGATAGTGATAGCCTTTTTCCTAGGATGGAGAAAGCTAGCAAGAGGGGGCACGACTTTAAATTAAGGGGGGGTAGTTATAGGACTGATGTCAGGGGTAGGTTCTTTACCCAGAGGGTGGTGAGGGACTGGAATGCCCTGCCAGCTGCAGCTGTAAATGCGCCTAGTTTGGGGGCGTTTAAGAGGTCTGTGGATAGGTTTATGGACGAAATGGGATTGGTTTAGATTAGTGGGTTAGTGTTTTTTTTTAAAAAGCTGGTCGGCGCAACATCGTGGGCCGAAGGGCCTGTTCTGCGCTGTAATGTTCTATGTTCTATTGTTTGTATCAGTTAAAGTGACAACCTTTTCAACACATTCATAAGCAACCAGTACTATATTATGTCCAAGATGTGGTAAATATCAAACATGTGGGAATATCAAGTAGTTTGTGTGCTAACTGTGACCATAAAGAATAGAGGCATGAACTCCTCATATTGTTTTGCTCGCACTTCACATAAAATCTATCTAAACAAACTTTCCGTGGCACTGTGAAAATATCAGTATCTACACCGCACGTGGTATACAAATAATTTATGCAACTCTGCAACGGTTTGTCCATTAAGTGCAATATTTGGAACTCTGATTAAATGTATATGACTGATGGCTTATTTAGGCTTCAACTCTCTACACAGGCATTTTCTTATCCAATTCAGAGCAGTGACTCTCATACTGAAAGCAGATACAGACGGGCATTACTTTAGTCTATTCTTGGACAATTTGTCGTAGACCACTCAAAAAGCCTGAGAAATGAAAGAGAAATTTCTGGAAATGCATAGACTACTCAGTATCCTTGAAGAGAAAGGGCAGGTTATGATGTTCCCAGTGATTGTAATTCACCTATTCTACTGACAGCTGTTTAATGAAACCTAAGCCTATCCTAACAACGCTAGTATTAAATTGCCACAGCAAACAGTTGATGCCTGGTTTGCAAGATTGCTGAGTTGAATAAGTTTCATTGGTGACTAGGTTATTTAAGAGGATTCTACTGTATTTCCATTTATTTTTATTATATTTAATCTGATATAAACACACTTCTTTGTTATTTGTTTATGGGACGCCAGAGTCACAGGCTAGGCCCGCATTTATTGCCCATCCCCAATTGCCCTCAAGACGGTGGTAGTGAGCAGCCTTCTTGAAGTACTGTAGGAATGCCCACAGAATTCTTTTGAAGGGTGTTTCAGGATTTTGACCCAGCAACAGTGAAGGAAAGATAAAGTTCAAAATCAGAGTGCTGTGTGACTTACAACAGAACTTGCAGTGGTGGTGCTCCCATTCCTCTGTTGCCCTTGATCATGGGTTTGGAAGGTGCTGTTGAAGAAGCCTTGGTGCACTGCTGCATGTATCTTGTAGTGGTATATACTGCTACCACAGTGTGTTGGAGGAGTAAATGTTTAGTGCAGCAGGTGGGATGTTGATCAGCAAGTTGCTTTGTTCTGGATAGCATTGAGCTTCTTCAGTGTTGTTGCAGCTGTAATCATCCAGGCAAGTGGAAAGTATTCCATCATACTCCTGCCTTGTGACTTGTAGATGATGGACAGGTTTTGGGGAATCAGGTAGCAAGTTACTCTCTGCAGAATTCACAGCCTCTAACCTGTTCTTTAACCACAGTATTTTATATGGCTGGTCCTGTTCAGTTTCTAGTCAATGGTAACTCCAGTGATGGCAATACCATTGAATATCATCAGGAGATGGTTAGATTCTCTCTTGATGATGGTCAGTGTACTGGGAAATGCACACACCCATGACACACAAAATCAATTATCCAAGCAGAGAATGCAAATATCTCACTTCAATTTGTTCCAATGACATGGAATCTTTGTATCAAAGATTACTTTGCCAAATTGGTCATGGCTTATTGCTTCATTAGTTCCGTGCCCACAGTTCCAGGGAAAGAGAGACAAGATGCTCGTGGAGGAATCCACGGTGGATGTTAGAGAAAAGAGAACCACCATTACACCCAATTCTCTGTTTGAAATCCTAGCTACTTGAGAGCACCAAGTTGTAGACCCATTTGCAGCTAACTCTGTAGAAAATTCAGTGGCTTTGCAACAAAACCAAACTTGACAACAGTAGTGCTTGGCCTATAACACAAGACAGAAATGTCCAATGTTTTTA
The DNA here is from genome assembly GCF_965287045.1 of Carcharhinus amblyrhynchos. NCBI lineage: Eukaryota > Metazoa > Chordata > Chondrichthyes > Carcharhiniformes > Carcharhinidae > Carcharhinus > Carcharhinus amblyrhynchos. Next base: position 12,400,355 of record NC_137348.1, read on the forward strand.
CTAGTTAAGGGGTCTGTGTGTCCCTTTCTGGGATTTTTCATAAAGCTATGCCTAAACTACGTGCTTTTCATAATCTTAAATCTGAGATCACTAAGACATTTGCTAGCTAAGGACATCAAAGAACCAAGATGAGTAAATAGTTAGCCATGGTTTGAATGGCCTAAGTCCTACTATTTCATAATGGCTCAATGTCAAATTTTATCTAATGATGTTCATATGAAGCATATGGTGTGGAAGTTTTGCTAGCCCAAGACAGGAGGTGAGAGCCCTGTCTTATCAGCTTGGATTGGGAATGTCTCAACTTGTTGAGACTCTGAATTGGACTTGATTTGATTGAATTGGAATAAAACCAAAACAAAAGGCACGTTAAGTAGTTATTTTGATGCAGCAAAATGACTGATCTTGAAATTCTTAATACATATCAGCTTCCAAAATCTTAACAGTTCATATGAAAAATTTTGGTGCAGTGCCCTTTGAACAACTCAAATGTTATGCTCTAAAGAATCAAAGCAGCTGAAAGACTTCAAGAATGTTTCACACACTATGCCATATAGTGCCACAGTAGACTTCAGGCAACTGGGAAATGACAGTTGTGAAAATTGTGGGATTTATTGTTTTTAGTTAAATACAGGAATACTAACATTTAACCTAGCAACAAGATGATGAGGTTTCTACCTCACAGGAATTGAGGGATCAGTCCCTTTGCTGATGAATATTGCTCAGCTGGCAGTTTAACATAAAATGGAATGGAAAAAAAACAACAAATTAGTCCACAACCCATGCATCAGTCTAAACACATTCTATGCTAAAGGATACATTACCTCCTGTTTGAGTGTTAACTTAGCCACAATCTCTTCATGGTCTATGAGTGACAATTCATCTATTGTATCATTTAAATCCAAATCTGGTGAATTTGGCGTCTCCCCGGGCCTGGAAAAGAGAGATTCCATACAGAAAGGATCAATGGATACATTAGACAGAGTTCATGCAACATCAAAGTAAGTGAAAAAACAGAATACACAAATATAAATATAACACACAAAGTGAGAAAACTCTTGAGGAGAATTGAGCTTTGAATGCAGTTGATTTTCTTGGTATATGCCTGGCTCAAGTAACAGCAGCAAGCTTTGGCTTAAATGGGTGAAAACCAATCAGCTGAATGCTGCACAGGGGTAAACGTACTACTCTAGGTTTCTAAGTTTAAAATTGCCACAAAGGAAAAGTGGGACTACAGTATGGTTTCATTCCAATTTTCCATCACTATTTCTTGAATGCCATCCCATTTACCAACCTTCAAATTTCCTGCCCAGTTTAATTCTAATGCATTCACTCCCCTCAGACCATCAACTCTTTTTTGGGATCCGTGTCCATTATACTTCTCTTGGATGCCTTCCTTCCTTCCTACCTGTGCAGCCACTGCAAGTGGTATAGGCGTTGCCTCCTGTTCATGTGATCATCTACTGCATATTCAAAACATTCACTGCAGTCTCCTTCTTCGTGTTACCTCTCAACAGTAACATCCACAAATCATCTCCATTTGATGGTGCTCAGTTATACCTCAGTACTTCTGACTATCTGTCTGACATCTAGATGTGGTTTGCACCAGAATCACAATGGAACATTAGGGAGATTGGCCTCAGTTGGATACCACCAAAACTTATTTCTTCGTTGTTCAGACCCTGACTGTGCCTTCAGGTTGCACCAGACATTATGTAATAAATAATGTTTCATCTGGAGCTAAAATACAAAAGGACATGAACAAGACAGCTTACTTAACTTTTGCCTTTTATCCCTGCCTTATTCCGACTGAAATCTTAATCTGTGCTGTTGCCACCTCCTCCGTTTTTACATCAATCATCAGGTGCCTAAATCCCACTCTCCAGAACCCCCTTTATAAATCACTCCATCCCATTTTTCTCTTCTAAGCACCAGTTTCTCAATCTCCAGGAATTCTAACTGGAGCAAAATTACCTTCGGTATCTCCTTGTTCAGTATTGTCTGTCTTAATTAACACTCCAAATCCATGCCTACTTAAATGATCTGTACATTCCTCCCATATATTAATTTTAAATCTTCATCTATAAGTCCATGATCTTGCCCACCTCTTAGACGGTTCAATTCCACTTGGGTCACTGTCAGTGCGGAGTCTGCACATTCTCCCCGCATTAGCGTGGGTTTGCTCCAGGTGCTGTGGTTTCCTCCCACAGTCCAAAAGACGTGCTGGTTAGGTGCACCAGCCATGCTAAATTCTCTCTCAGTGTACCCATACAGGTGCCAGAGTGTGGTGGCTAGAGGACTTTCACAGTAACTTCACTGCAATGTTAATGTAAGTCTACTTGTGACAATAATAAATAAACTTTAAAACCATCTGGCCCATTGTTTCCTCTAACCATGACCTCCTGAGCCTGTGTAGGACTTTCAGGTATCTAAATCCCATCTCCAGAGCTCCTTTTGTAAATCATTCCAACCTAATTCTTTCTTCCTACCTTTAAACATCTTCGCAAAATCTACTGATTTAACCAGTTTTTCTCTTAAGTCCCAATTTTATATAAACAGTCACAAATAATCCAGTCAACATCAACTGCCAATCCTAAAAACAAATGTGAGGCTAATAGTCTGAAATATTATAATCACTGTAGGAAATATATAAAGATCTTGCAGCTTTTGGATTATGAAGCAGGTTCCAAATTGAATGGAAGCACATTTCATTCATATAAAAAGTAAGCAAAAATCTTTACATATACCAATTTCAATGTTATGAAAAAATGATTTGTATATGTACTAGTGTTGAATGACAGCATATAGTCAAATTTGAGTAACTATAACCTAGAATAAATTTGGCTCAAAGTTTTACTTTGACTAGGAAAAAGGGGTGTAAGATTAGGTGTACAATCCCACCTGTCATCTTTGCCTTGATTTTCTTTTTCATTCGTTGATTTCGGAGAGTTATGATGGATCTCTTGTTCATTCAGAGACCCAACAAGCTCCTGGAGGGAAATAAACTACGTTAAGCAAGATTATAAAATTGCACACCAGGAATTTAACTTGACTAACAAACAAGCGCATGTTTGATTGAATTGAATACAAAGAGTCCCATTTTAGCCATTATCAAGCATTATCTACCAACCATGATAATATTGTCCAAACAACTTATTAAAAGATGCCCAGTACCATTGTACTACAGTAATCTAAACCAAACTTTAAAGATGGAATCACTTACAGTGTCAGCACACTTCGGTATTTCCTGAATGGCCAGAAAGAAAGAATAAAAATGATCGATGACTATCTAACACCGAGTCTTTCCTTCCCAGGAAGTATGAATCTTAGTATTTAATATCAGTTGACTTACTGTATGGTATCCAAAAAATGATGTTCTGCGGGTATCCAATAATGCATATGCAAACTAGAGAAATTTACAGAACCACAGAACTCTGATCTGAGTGTACACAAAATAATAAACTGAGATTTTGTTATAGTAACCGTCAAGATTCTCTTGCAACAAATAGGATTACCACTAAATAATCAACATGTTTTAAATCTGTATGAATTTGCTAAACTGACTATTCCATGGCTCTACAATTTAAAATAATCTGAAATATGCAGAAAATCACTTTTGGAAAATATTACAGTCAGCACTGATAAATATTTTGAGTGATAAAAGATTTTAGTACCCAAAATAGTTTTAAAAGGTTAGTGTAGGAGTTGTTTCTCTTCCCCCCCTCCCTCCCAATTGCTGGGCATTAAAAAATAACTATAAATAGGCAACTCATTAACAAAGAGGATAACACACTCACTTTAAGTCAGCATACTTTGTGTCTAGTGTTGCCAGAACTGTGGCCAATTCTCCAAACTGAGATTGGTGCTGTATTCTCAAACCATAAAGTGAGTATTTTATCCATTATTTCAGCAGTGTGGTCAGTTAGGACAAATTATATTCTCATAAAGCAGAATTTAAGTGGATTAGTTTACCATAAGAGCTTTCATAGTTAGAATAGACCTAAATCAATCCATATTACCCCAGATTAAATGGGTTATTGCTTAGCCTCCAATCTGTACAAGTATTAATGGATATCATTATGGTTATTGTGCACAACAGGGAAGAAACAATGATATACGTAAGAGCAATTGGTGGTTATACTTACATGTACATAAGAAAAATCTTTATAACTATTTATGTGATGTAACTCATCAGTAATTAGTTATGCACTTACTATTCTTGAAAGCCCCATATTTCAATATGTTTTCATGCAGAAAGGCTGGAGTAGAAAGCCAGTCAATCAAATTCCATTACCGTAGCCATGACAGAAAGCAGTCCAATGGCAGTAGCCATTCTCCATGCAAGCAGTTATTATATGTAGCAATATGCGGCATGTTAAAGGCGCATGTTTTATAAGAAGTTATGCCGCCAAGACAAACAACCACAGACTTCTCAACTATATGTTTGATCAACGGTTGGAACATCAAGAAGCCACTCCAAGTTGTGTTTACACAGCAGAATCAGTTGCAGAAATTAATCTTTCCTAGTTCTCTGCATTGAAACATTATTCATTCCCTGCTGTAAACTTTAAGTCAAACAACATGATTAATGACTTTCCTGTAGAGACACTTTGGGTGCCAACATTGAATTGTCTATTTGTTCTTCCAACTCATTGGATATGCACTGCAGATGAAGGAATAGACAGAGTACTGCCACTCTTCATTTTTGTACACCTCAAATTCAAAATTGGACGCAACACAGCACAGTGGTTAGCACTACTGCCACATAGCACTAGAGACCTGGTTCAATTACAGACTTGGATGACTGTGTGTGGAGTGTACACACTCTCCCCGTCTGCGTAGGTCTTCTCCCACAGTTCAAAGATGTACAGGTTAGGTGGATTGGCCATGTTGAATTTCCCCTTAGTGGCCCAAGATGTATAGGCTTCGGGGGATTAGCAGGGTAAATATATGTGGTTATGGGATACAGCCTGTGTAAGATGCTTGGCTGAAAGAATCGAGACAGATTCAATGGGTTGAATGGCCTGCTTCTGCACTGTAGGGATCCTATGAACAACGTCTGTATAGATGTGGAGTCAGTGCTATGTAATCATTGCCACTGTATGCCCAATGAATTGTTTGTTGGACCTGGAAGTGTAAAGTTAGGTGAAACTACAAGGCCCTAGCTGTGATGGAGGATAAGGTGTTCCAAGTCTAGTTGTACAGTGCATGTGTTGCAGCAATGCTTTAGATTTTGCGAATGATTGCAAGATAAAGCAGTGCATCATAGGTACAAGTAACCTTAAAGAAAGGGAATTGCGCTAGATTGTTCACATAAGTTTACCTGTCAACTAGAAATTGGTCCATGTTTTGCTTCAATGCCAGCCATTTATGGTGGAAATAAGCAATTATATCTTAAATTAAACTAAATTGGCAAAAAAGCAATTCTTTATGACCAAGGTGAGATCTCAAACCTTCCAAGTACATTGAACTTACCAGACAACTTTGTAATGTGATACCCTATCTAAACAGGGCAAAAACAAAGAAGGATACTGGGTGGATAGTCGTGGTGTTAATTTATTAATAATGAGTTGCATAGCACAATGATATGAGTCGCACAAAGATATGAGTTGCACAAAATAAAGACCATTCCCAGCATGCTTTCCTCTATAGCCAAGCAGCAATTACTCAACATGCTTGTGAAGCTACTTACTGCTTCTGGGTGAGAGAGGTCTCCATTGGTTTGGTTGGACGAATACAGATTGACGTATTCACCCTCACCAGCATCCTCACTATTGCTTTCGCTCTACAGGAGACAAGACCATAAGGTCTCAAGATACTCACTCCTGTTTCTGTGCACAATACTTTCCAAGCTTAAGACCATAATCAAAACATGGACAAACCCCATTCCACACACTTGGAAATTCAATCCAAACTTTCAGGTTTACTCACTCACTACTCATTCTTAAGAATACTTGAAGTGCTGTTTTTCATCCTTCACACATTTATCACAGGCCCAGTGAGGTCTAGCTTATTTCATTTGGACAGCCGAACAGCAGGCAAGGGCCTCCGCACCTATCAATAATAGTCTTTGCAGAACCCGCAAGTTTGCAGGAGAAATACCCTAGTAATATAATTTTCCTTCACCAGAGCTTGTAGTTAGCTTATATTTAAGAATAATGAGCTTTTCTACAAGACTGCCAAGATTGGATTCATTCTTACGTGCTGTTATTTAGCATTCAGATGAATGGCCTCCACCCACAATGTTGACCTACTCTCTCCCCCTCACTGCACACACTCACACAAGATTCTGATGAACCTGCCAATTATTTATATTTCATCAGATCTCCAACATTTGCAGTTTATTTTCCACGTTAATAACCAAACAAACAAAGCCTCAAACAGCAAAGTTAGAAGTTTCAACACAAAACATATTCAATATCAAATATTGGCACAACATACTTTTTTTCAAAAAAACGGTCCAATTGAGATGTGGTATATTTCCCACCAAATCCACATCCAAAAAGGAGTTGTGAATTTGAACAAGTCTGGGGAGTGGAAGAAATGCTTTTTGATAATACATCAATTAATTAATTTTCAGTTATTTATAGTTTATATCCTTACAACACACCACAAACTTCACAATGCAATGTTTTGAACGTCTTTGTTTTCTTTCTACAAAGTAAAATAAAACACACTTACTTCTGTTCAATGAGTAACTTATCACATGCAGCAACATGTAAAGAACCCATAAGATATAATTTGCTATTGATAGTGAACTCAGGTGAATAAAATGTTAGTGTATGCAGAGGTCAGCCTGAGGTTCATTAGCTGATGTGGCTAAGATAAATATCAATGGCCAAAAAAGCTGTCCTTCAACATTGATTTTGCTTTGCACACAAGTGCAAATCTGAATCAGTCTGTGAGCAGAGGTACTTATGTATGAAGCAGAACTTTTGCACCATGATTATTCACCAGTCATTAGATTAGCCACCGTCAATTTGCTACCATTTTGCTGTTTCTCTTTCTGGCCTCAATCCTGTAAAAATGTTAACTTTGCTTAACAGCAGACTGCTATACATAAGATTACATTTTTATTCCAAAAATATTTTGGGTAAAGTATATGCACTTTTGAAAATCAACCCAAGATATTACCAAAATAGAAATACGGTTGTATAAGATCCACCTTTAAAAAATATTAATGAATACTGTGTTTATAAGGGGTTCATGTAAATTATTTATATGTAACATGGATCAGCTCTGAATGCCGTTAGGGCTGCACATTTGAAGAAATGCAAACCTGCTTAAAGAATTCTTCTACAGTAGACAGGGTTTCAGACAGAAAATTAGTGAAATTGTTTCCACAGAATTACTGATCAGCAATGACTGGATAGGTGAACAGCCAGCCATGTGCAATTAACAGATGTGAAACAAAGTCAAACACAATTACATTCCTAGAAAGAGCGCAACCCAGGCAAAACTGAATAATTAGGATTTTCACTTGTCAAGTTTAACTGATCCATCAAATCTACAAGGGATCTGCTCTAATGAACATTAGAAAAATACCCAAAATATTCACTAAAACGTCTTGCTATTAATGTAGTCTGATAGCGCCTGGAAATTTGTGACCATGATTCAACATGTTTTAATTCCTTTCCTGCATGAATCCTGTGTGCTACTTGGCACAGACTTTGACAAAATAATTAATTTGGTGAAACCAAATATAAAAGAAACCTCAAACTCAAAAAGAGACAATCAAAATCAAGAACATGCTTGGAAGCAGGAAAAACTAAGCTTGGCTGGAACTTCAAATTATCTGGTTTGCATGCTGAACGATTAGGCAAACCGTTAGCTAATTTGACATTAGACTCGAGTGTTTTTCTGGTTAAGGCAACATTTGATTGAGCAGGTCATCTTTTTGGTATCAAAAAATGAGAAATAATAATATTTTTCTTTTTGTAATATCTATGTCATTTTTCTTATGTACTGGAAAACAGGCCGAAGGAGGTACGATTGTTGTGACTGGATTAAGAGACTCTGACTGTAAGGTTCTACAACATCATCAAGATATTATGATTATAGAATATAGGGCAGAAGGTAGCCATTTGGCCCATTGAGTCTGCACCGACCACTATCCCGCTCAGGGCTGATCCCCATAACCCCATGCATTTCACTAGCTAGCCCCCCGACACTAACGGGCAATTTAGCATGGTCAAACCACCTGACCCGTGCATTTTTTGGACTATGGGAGGAAACTGAAGCATCCCGAGGAAACCCATGCAGACACAGGGAGAACGTGCAAACTCCACACAGACAGTGACCCAAGCCAGATGTTTGAATCCGGGTCCCTGGCCTTGTGAGGCAGCAGTGCTAACCACTGTGCCGCTCTACAACTTAAACAAGTTGTAAAATTTAAGCTAGTGAAACAAAGATAGGACAGGTTTACTTTTTAAGATATAGGAGTTAAGAAAGAAATTTAATCAGTTCTGGGATGTTTTGTTCTTGAATTATATACTTGTACACTAGTTTTCTAGAATATTAACTGAACTATTCTTGAAAATGTCTTTTTTTCTTCTTGAAAACACTCATCATAGCTACATACACGTTATAGTTTAACCTGACAACAGATGCATTAAAAAATAGCAAACTAGCTGAATGAAATCCACCCTGCTTACTGAGGGTCACTGCCCATCAGTGTTATTTAAAAACACTAAACTAATGCTTCCAAGTTATTTAATCAAACAAATCCTTATGTTTGTCTGTCTAATCATAATGATTCAAACACTGTGATCCGCAGGAGTATTTTTGATCTAGCTGGACTTGCTGTCCAGTGTGCACCTCTATTAGTGAGAAATTTTACTCAGCAGCCTCTGATGGTAAAAATTTAAATGCAAGAAAAGAATCCGCAAGATCGTCCATTCTTGCCTAGTACTGGAAATATAACAGGATACTGCCAAAGTATTTTCTAAATGGATTTTAAACATATAAAGTCAGCTGAATAGCAGTTACATCAATAATAAGAAACGGGCAGCACAGTGACACAGTCGTTAGTACTGCTGCCTCAAAGTGCCAAGGACCCAAGTTCAATGCCCGGCTTGGATCACTGTCTGTGTAGAGTTTGCATGTTTTCCTCATGTCTACGTGGATTTCCTCCGGGTGCTCTGGTTTCCTCCCACAGTCCAAAAGAAGTGCCAGATAGGTGCATTGGCCATGCTAAATTCTCCCTCAGTGTATTTGAACAGGCACTGGAGAATGGCGACTAGGGGACTTTCACAGTAACTACTTGTGACACTAATAAATAAACTTAAACTACTTATTGGCTTTATTAGTAACACAACAAAGAACAAAGAAAATTACAGCACAGGAACAGGCCTTTGGCCCTCCAAGCCTGCACAAACCATGCTGCCTGACTTAATTAAAATCCCCTACCCTTCCAGGGACTGTATCCCTCTATTCCCATCTCATTCATGTACTTGTAAGATGCCCCGTAAAAATCACTACCGTATCCGCTTCCACTACTTCCCCGAGCAACAAATTCCAGGCACCCACTACTCTCTTCGTGAAAAATCTGCCTTGTACATCTCTTTTAAACCTTGAACCTTGTACCGTAAACCTATGTCCCCTAGTAATTGACTCTTCCACCCTGGGAAAAAGCTTCTGACTATCCACACCTCTCAATTTTGTAGACTTCTATCAGGTCTCCCCTCAACCTCCTTCGCTCTAGTGAGAACAAACCAAGTTTCTCCAACCTCCCTTCACAGTTAACGCCCTCCATACCAGGCAACATCCTGGTAAATCTTTTCTGTACCCTCTCCAACACCTCCACTTCTTCTGGTAGTGTGGCGACCAGAATTGAACATTATATTCCAAATGCGGCCAAACTAAGAACATAAGAAATAGGAACAGGAGTAGGCCATCTAGCCCCTCGAGCCTGTCTCGCCATTCAATAAGATCATGGCCGATCTGTCTTGGCTCAGTTCCACATTCCCACCCTCTCCCCATAACCCTTAATCCCCTTGCCTATCAAAAACCTATCAACCTGCGCCTTAAAAATATTGAGCGAGGCAGCCTCCACCACTTCAACGGGCTGAGAATTCCAGAGATTCACCACCCTTTGAGTGAAGAAGTTCCTCCTCAACTCCGTTCTAAACCACCCCCCCTTTATCTTGAGGCTGTGCCCTCTAGTCCTACTATCCTTTCTGAGCGGGAAGAGCCTCTCCACCTCTATCCTATCCATCCCATTCAACATCTTATACGTCTCAATGAGATCTCCCCTCATTCTTATAAACTCTAACGAGTACAAGCCTAGTTTATTCAGCCTCTCCTCATAGTTCAACCCCCTCAACTCCGGAATCAGCCTAGTAAACCTCCTCTGCACTCCCTCCAAGGCCAAAATATCCTTGCGTAAGTGCGGCGACCAAAACTGCACACAGTACTCCAGCTGCGGCCTCACCAGTGCCCTATACAGCTGCAGCAAGACCTCCCTACTTTTATATTCAATCCCCCTCGCTATGAAGGCCAGCATCCCATTCGCCTTCCTGACCACCTGCTGCACCTGCAGGCTGGGTTTTTGCCACTCATGCACAAGGACCCCGAGGTCCCTCTGCATCGTCGCATGCTGCAGTTTTTCGCCATATAAGTAATAGTCCTTCCTACCATTATTCCTACCAAAGTGGACAACCTCACATTTGCCAACATTAAATTCCATTTGCCAGTTCCTGGCCCATTCACCCAGCCTATCTAGATCCTTCTGCAGACTCTCCACACCCTCCGTACAATTTGCCGTTCCACCAATCTTGGTGTCATCAGCAAATTTCGACACCATACACTCGGTTCCCTCCTCCAGATCATCTATATAAATGGTGAATAGCTGAGGCCCCAGCACCGACCCCTGGGGCACTCCCCAATCACCAACCGCCAATCTGAATAGCACCCATTGACCCCCACTCTCTGCCTCCTATTTGACAGCCAATCCCCTATCCATGCTTACACCCTACCCCCAACTCCATGCCCCCTGACCTTCTGTAATAACCTCTTGTGAAGCACCTTGTCAAACGCCTTCTGAAAATCAAGAAACACCACATCCACCGGCTCTCCTCTATCCACCGCCCTAGACACATCCTCATAGAGCTCCAATAAATTTGTCAAACACGGCTTCCCCTTAACGAAACTGTGCTGCGTCTGCTCCACCAAACAATTCTCCTCAAGATGTCTCGCTATTTTCTCTTTGATCACGGATTCTAACATTTTTCCTACAACAGACGTTAAACTAACCGGCCTATAATTCCCCGCCTTTTGCCTACCACCCTTCTTAAACAACGGCGTAACATTAGCCGTTTTCCAATCTTCCGGCACTTCCCCGGAATCCAGGGACGTTTGGAAAATAATCACCAAGGCATCCACTATCACCTCCGCCATTTCTTTCAGAACCCTTGGATGCATTCCATCTGGTCCTGGGGACCTGTCCACAATCAGTCCCTCCAGTCTGTCGAGCACTGCCTCTCTAGTAACAATAATGTCATTCAGGCCCTCCACTCCTACCATCTTTCCATCGCTAACACCCGGCAAATTATTCACGTCCTCCTCCGTGAAGACCGAAACAAAAAAGTTATTCAAGGCCTCAGCCATTTCCCCATCCCCTACCACTAAGTCCCCCCTCTCATCCTCTAAGGGTCCAACGTTCACCCTAGCCAGCCTCTTCCTTTTTATGTATTTATAAAAACTCTTGCTATCCTTTTTTATATTAAGCGCTAGCCCAGCGTCATAGTTTATCCTACCCTTCTTTATCAACTTCTTTGACATTCTTTGGTGACAAAGGTTCTATAAAGCTGCTAGTTTTTAAACTCAACATCCCGGCCGATGAAGGCAAGCATGCCGTATGCCTCCTTGACTACCTTCTCCACCTGTATTGCCACTTTCAGTGACCTATGTACCTGTACATACAGATCCCTTTGCCTATCAATGCTCTTAAGGGGTTCTGCCATTTGCTGTATATTTCCTATCTATATCAGACCTTCCAAAATGCAGTTTATCAGAAATAAGCAGCACTAAGCTGTTTTACTAAATGATTGCCACAAATAGCTAGTTTAATCCTCTTAATTTAAAACTGCTTAATTCAGATTTTCTGATAATTAGTATTTTAAAATCACTAAATTCCTTTGCTGTGCTATTCAATAATTCGAATTAAACAACTTGCTTATGCAAACAACTCGACTGTAGTCCAAAAGAGTTCATGACTGTTAAACATTTTGCATTTATCTTGCTTTATAGCTTGGCTCAAAACAAGACTTTAATTATAATGAACTGAAAATTTCACAAACGAATCTGAAAAGGCAGGATTCCAAGCACCATTGACAGGCCAAGTTCAGATCAGCATGACCTTTCAGTTTCTCATTGGGAAATTATAAAACAAGCAGACAGGAGAGAAGTGTACTGGATGATACAGTACCCCTGCCTCTAGAGACCATGATTCAAAGTCATCCCAAACTGATAGGCATGTCATGCAATCACAGAAATTACAGCACAGGCGGCCATTCTGTCCATCAAATCCATGCTGATGCCACCTCTTCAACTTGAGCTATCCATTTAAATCCCATTTCCCTGCATTTTTTCAAACATTTACTTAATTCCCTTTTGAATTGATTTAATATTTTCCTCAATAGCAACTGCAGTATTCAATGCTTCAGTAGTCCATGTGCAAAAATTCCGATGACCCTTTGCTGTTCTACCCATATTCTCAAGCCTATGTCCAGGTTGCAGATCTGCTAAAGTAAAAACAAATATTTTATTGTATATCCTCAAAAATATCCTCCAGAACATGCCAAACCTGTCACTGTTCAACTGAGAATGGCCACAATGAGAATCTCCCATAACTTTCAACTTCTCATTTGGAAATGGAAAATTATAAAAAAGCAGAGAGGAGAGAAGTGTAGCAGATGATATTGTATCCCTTCCTCTAAAAGCCACGATTCAAAGTTTTTACTGCTTTTACTCTAACAGATCTGCAATCCAGACATAGGCTTGAGAATATGGGTAGAACAACAAAGAGGTGGTCAGAATTTTTGCACATGGGTTATTGAAGCATTGAATGCTTTACTGCAATAGCTATTGAGAAAAATATTAAATTAATTCAAAAGGGAAGTGAAAGTTTGACAATACACTAAACTGTAACTGTAGTCTAACCAAAAGCTGCACAAATTTAAAAATATTTATTTCCTTTAATATATTTTATATATATATACATATATTCATACATTTCAATTTTCACTATGTTAATACATGAGACAATAATAAATCAGATCAAATCAATCTCTCAATTTGAATGCAGCTGCCATATCTCAACACACCTTACCACATCCTCCTTCTATCTCCTGCAATCCTTATGTTCATTTTCAGGATGTAACATTAATTTAGTACTTTGACACAGCTGATCAGCTTGTAAGGTCCATTTAGAGTTGACTGTGTTGTAATGAGGAACTTTAACAAAAGTCTGGTTCAGCCTTGATTAACATACTGTGTATCGTATTTTAAGAGTGTACAAATGTTTCATGAGAATAGATTGAGGGGTGAAGGAGTTCAGTTGCATGGGCAGATTGATGAAGCCACCCTGCTGGAGAAGAGAAGATTTGATAGAGGTGTTCAAAATCATGAGAGGTCCAATCAGAGATTATGGCAAGAAACCGCAATTTGGAAAAGATTTGATGGCAACACAAGAAAAGCATTTTTACACAAACAATGGTTGGGATCTGAAATGCTGTGTGTGTGTCTGATGAGACAGATACAATCGGGGCTATCAAAAGGAACGTGGGTATGCATCTGCAGGCAAAGTAATTGCAGTACTACAGGGCAAGGACAAGCAAATGGGACGAACTGTATTGTTCTTGCACAGCCAGCGTGGACACTAAGGGCAGAATGATCTCCTACAGTACTGAAACCATTCGATTATGCGATGTGTGGGACTGGATCCATCAAGACAGTAAGTAAGACAGATTTCCTTCCCTGAAGCAGTTAAGTTTCTTATCCCAAATGTGGTATTATCAACAAGTTTTAACATTATTTTTCCTCTATTCATGTTTGAATAACCTTCATAAATGGAATTCCGGATGCCTCAGCAGTAAATGCTCATACAAACTTCAACCATATCCTTCCAACTTTGGGATTGTATAGCCAGGACAATTTAATTCACAATCTTACAACAGATCGTATTTTTGTTCAGGTTGCAACATCACCCTTCATTCCATTTGCAGCCTCTGGTTTCTAGTCTTTATTTCCAATGGCAGGTCCAATGGGATGAAGGAGTATAATATCAAGGGTAAGACTTTTAGCAGTGTAGAGGATCAGAAGGACCTTGGGGTCCGGGTCCATAGGACTCTTAAATCGGCCTCGCAGGTGGAGGATGTCGTCAAGAAGGCGTATGGTGTACTAGCCTTCATTAATCGAGGGATTGAGTTTAGGAGTCGGGAAATAATGCTGCAGCTTTATAAGACCTGGTCAGACCCCACTCTGTGCGTAGTTCTGGTCGCCTCATTACCAGAAAGATGTGGAAGCTATTGAAAGGGTGCAGAGGAGATTTACAAGGATGTTGCCTGGATTGGGTAGCATGCCTTATGAGGATAGGTTGAGGGAGTTAGGTCTTTTCTCCCTGGAGAGACGAAGGATGAGAGGTGACCTGATAGAGGTTTATAAGATGTTGAGGGGTATAGATCTGGTGGATTCTCAAAGGCTATTTCCTAGGGCTGAAATGGTCGCTAAGAGAGGACACAGGTTTAAGGTGCTGGGGAGCAGGTACAGAGGAGATATCAGGGGTAAGTTTTTCACTCAGAGGGTGGTGGGTGAGTGGAATCGGCTGCCGTCGGTAGTGGTGGAGGTGAACTCGTTGGGGTCTTTTAAGAGACTTCTGGATGAGTACATGGAATTTAATGGGATTGAGGGTTATAGGTAGGCCTAGTAGGTAGGGATATGATCAGCGCAACTTGTGGGCCAAAGGGCCTGTGTGTGCCGTGGTTGTTCTATGTTCTAGTGTTTTGTACATACTGAATGAACATTTTAACCTGACTTATTCACATTCCTCAATATCCTCTATTTCTTTCTTCCACGTTCCTCTCAGTTTACATGTCTATTCATATCCCCTTATGCATAAATTTAAGCTATTTTTGTGTCTTCATCGTTCCCAATTTATCACCCAAATGTCAGAAGGCAAATCCCTCGAAGTTTGGGATTCTGTGCAGTTCCCAGTGACTGGGTCGATATCACAACTGGACAACTTTAAAATTTTACAACTCAAGAACAGCTTGTGTATTTAGTGGAGATAGAATGATTGGGGGTTAAAGCTGATAACACAAGCAAATAAAATGTACCCTTCCTGGTTTATATTTAAGAACATAAGAAATAGGAGCAGGAGTAGGCCATCTAGTCCCTCGAGCCTGCCCCGCCATTCAATAAGATCATGGCTGGTCTGTCGTGGCTCAGTTCCACATTCCCGCCCTCTCCCCATAACCCTTAATCCCCTCTCTTATCAAAAACCCATCAACCCGCGTCTTAAAAATATTTAGCGAGGCGCCTCCACCACCTCAACGGGCAGAGAATTCCAGAGATTCACCACCCTTTGAGTGAAGAAGTTCCTCCTCAACTCCGTTCTAAACCACCCCCCCTTTATCCTGAGGCTGTGCCCTCTAGTCCTACTACCCTTTCTGAGCGGGAAGAGCCTCTCCACCTCTATCCTATCCATCCCATTCAACATCTTATACGTCTCAATGAGATCTCCCCTCATTCTTATAAACTCTAACGAGTACAAGCCTAGTTTATTCAGCCTCTCCTCATAGTTCAACCCCCTCAACTCCGGAATCAGCCTAGTAAACCTCCTCTGCACTCCCTCCAAGGCCAAAATATCCTTGCGTAAGTGCGGCGACCAAAACTGCACACAGTACTCCAGCTGCGGCCTCACCAGTGCCCTATACAGCTGCAGCAAGACCTCCCTACTTTTATATTCAATCCCCCTCGCTATGAAGGCCAGCATCCCATTCGCCTTCCTGACCACCTGCTGCACCTGCAGGCTGGGTTTTTGCCACTCATGCACAAGGACCCCGAGGTCCCTCTGCACCGTCGCATACTGCAGTTTTTTGCCATGTAAGTAATAGTCCTTCCTACCATTATTTCTACCAAAGTGGACAACCTCACATTTGCCAACATTAAATTCCATTTGCCAGTTCCTGGCCCATTCGCCCAGCCTATCTAGATCCTTCTGCAGACTCTCCACACCCTCCGTACAATTTGCCGTTCCACCAATCTTGGTGTCATCAGCAAATTTCGACACCATACACTCGGTTCCCTCCTCCAGATCATCTATATAAATGGTGAATAGCTGAGGCCCCAGCACCGTCCCCTGGGGCACTCCACTAGTCACCAACCGCCAATCTGAATAGCACCCACTGATCCCCACTCTCTGTCTCCTATTTGACAGCCAATCCCCTATCCACGCTAACACCCTACCCCCAACTCCATGCCCCCTGACCTTCTGTAATAACCTCTTGTGAGGCACCTTGTCAAACGCCTTCTGAAAATCAAGAAACACCACATCCACCGGCTCTCCTCTATCCACTGCCCTAGACACATCCTCATAGAACTCCAATAAATTTGTCAGACATGACTTCTCCTTAACGAAACCGTGCTGCGTCTGCTCCACCAAACAATTCTCAAGATGCCTCGCTATTTTCTCCTTGATCACGGATTCTAACATTTTACCTACAACAGACATTAAACTAACCGGCCTATAATTCCCCGCCTTTTGCCTGCCACCCTTCTTAAACAACGGCGTAACATTAGCCATTTTCTAATCTTCCGGCACTTCCCCGGAATCCAGCGACATTTGGAAAATAATCACCAAGGCATCCACTATCACCTCCGCCATTTCTTTCAGAACCCTTGGATGCATTCCATCCGGTCCTGGGGACTTGTCCACAATCAGTCCCTCCAGTCTGTCGAGCACTGCCTCTCTAGTAACAATAATGTCATTCAGGCCCTCCACTCCTACCATCTTTCCATCGCTAACACCCGGCAAATTATTCACGTCCTCCTCCATGAAGACCGAAACAAGGAAGTTATTCAGGGCCTCAGCCATTTCCCCATCCCCTACCACTAAGTCCCCCCTCTCATCCTCTAAGGGTCCAACGTTCACCCTAGCCAGCCTCTTCCTTTTTATGTATTTATAAAAACTCTTGCTACTCTTTTTTATATTAAGCGCTAGCCCAGCGTCATAGTTTATCCTACCCTTCTTTATCAATTTCACCCTATGTGATTCAATTTTACCCTATGTGAATTATCAATTATCAATTTTACTCTATGTGATTCCTCTGGTGATTTCACAGTAAGAAATGTGAAAAACTCTTAAAAGAATCCAAATGTTCGACACTTCCAACATTGCATTTTTTCTTACTAGTAAACTGTTTGCCTTAAAATGCAAAGAAATTCTTGCAAATGTCCTTAGAACCATAGAATCCCTGCAGTACAGGAGGCGGCAATTCGGCTCATTGAATCTGCATCGGCCACAATCCCATCCAGGCTCTATTCCCTTAACCCCACATACTTATCCTGCTAATCCACAGACACTATGGTCAAGTTAGCATGGACAATCAACCTAACTCGCACATCTTTGGACTGAGGGAGGAAACTGGAGCACTGGAGGAAACCCGCACAAGCACGGGGAGAATGTGCAAACTCCACACAGACAGTAACCCAAGGCCGGAATTGAACCCTGGCGCTATGACTTGGCAGCGTTAACCACTGTGCCACCGTGCCGCCCAAATCCTTGTTTTAAAAAAACTTTTCTGAAGCAGAGGATTTTCATTTGAACAGATAATCTACAAATGGACATTGTATCTTCAAAGCAAGTTGAAATGATAGCAAGTGGGGGAATAAATGTAAAGGCATCAATCAAATTCCTTAACCCTATCAGAGATTTAGGGGAGTTTTAGTAAGGATGCAGGATTTATGTAAAGCACTAAAGCATTCAAACGAAGTTCTCACCGAAGAAGTTTGGAGAGAGGTGGGAAAAGCAGATTCAGGAGGGAGGCAGACAGGAACAGGCTTTGCATTGTCATGAGAGTCCAGCAGTTCCGTAGCTTTCACTATACCAGCCGAGCCCGGTAAAGTTAGATCGGAGCTCCTCGATTGGTGTACAGCTGGAAAGTGGGAGGTGATAGTGCAGAGAGAAGGAGATGCAGAGGTGTGATGGTGAGGAACAAAGTCCTGCGAATAGGACCTAAAAACCGACTTGAACTGAGAAGAGAAAAAGGAAAGGTTCACAAGTCAAATATAAAAATCAGACAATCCTACATCATACTAACTTAAAAGCAATTTGTTTAAAAAAAGAATTTGTCCTTTCCCCACCGTATATCAAATCTTTTCAACTACTTTTATTTCTCCTCGACAGCTAATTCCTGATATATATCGAGTGCTGTTTTCCCCATCCAACAGTGACAAGTTTAGATTGTTTAAAGCAATGCATAAGCAAACAGCAGAGTGAAGAGCTGCACGGAAAGCCTACTGGTTCAGTTTCACTGGCATGAAAACCATTACGTGCTGCAAGACAACCATCAGTTCAAGACAAAATATATTATTCAAATAAGAGTGCTTGGTGTCTTCAGACAGAATTCTAAAACGTTGATCAGTCTAAGTTTTTGACAGCAACAATGGAGGTGCCTTTCAAACTCAAATTACAGATCTACAGAAAATCTACATTCAAATTTGATGCTCACACATTGCTGCAAAATTGTCAAAGATTTACAGTTGGATTTACGCAATGAAAGTTGTAAGTCATAAACCTATTCACATTACTGTTGAGCCAGCTACAACGTCTAGCTACTGATTGACAGCAATAATTCTGATCAGTCTCAAGATGGTAATACAGGCTGTTATGGAAGCAGAAGGCAATGCTTCATGGATCAAACAGCTCAACCAAATAACCCAGCTCCAATCACATTTTTACACTATTTTTGTAGTTTGAAATTTTATGTTGTAAGTATGATAACTCTTCCCCAGCCAGACTAATTTTTCGTTTTTAAGCACAAGAAACTTTTGTCAATGAAATAAAATGGTCATTGCAAATAGTTGCCAACTTCTGTGTGTAGAAAGCAACAAACTGCACTTAGAGAAGGTGACATTTCAAAATCAATCATGAACTAAGATCATAGCAAACTTTTGCACTGACAAATTAGTGGATCTGCATGAATCTTATTAATCTGTTTCGACACTGGTGGGTTAGGGATCAAATAAGTTCAGAGGATAGACTCATCCAAGATCACAACTGGGTGGGGATGGGGGAGCAGGGTGCACCACCTTCTTGTTGCTTATTGATGATGAATTTCAGAAAACAATGAACTATGCTACATTTCCAATTAGTCCCATGAACTGTTTGGATTGTTTAATACTTGTGTTTATTCACTTGCGCCATATATCTTTCCACTGGATGAAGACAAGAGTTTGGGAGCTTTCCTGATGGTTTAATGTGTTTATTTACTGGCATTAAGTCTTAGTCAGTGAAGGAAAAAAAAACAAAGTCACAATCACCAACGAAGAGGTATTGAATGTCTTTTTCACTCTGGAGTCAAAACTTACATTATATCAAAACAAAAATGCTCTTAAGCATGAGCAAATAATTTGCTCAAGGTAAAAACATTGCACAACTATTAAAAAACATCACTGTAAATACAGCTTCTGGTGGCATTGAACTGGAACTGCTCCAAAGATGTCGTCATAATGCAGCTTTAGAAGTCATGGGCACAAAAATCCACAAACGCCAGGACTCATTTGATGAAAATGATATAAGAAGAGTAGTTGGTTAAAAACACTACCTGTACTTATCAAGATGATCAAGCAAATGACAATAGGGTGTGGGGATGCATGCAGAGGTGTGTGCATGTGGGGGTGCGTGCGTGTGCATACGTCACATCTGTTGGAGCGAAGTTACAGGTAAATTGCAATCTTACATCATTGATCAGAATCACATTTTTATAATACTCATAATCAGTCTTAGAGTCATAGAAGTTTACAGTATGGAAACAGGCCCTTCGGCCCAACTTGTCCATGCCACCCTTTTTTTTATATCCCGAAGCTAATCCCAATTGCCTGCATTTGGCCCATATTCCTCTATATCCATCTTACTCATGTAACTGTCTGAATGCTTTTTAAAAGACAAAACCCGCCTCTACTTCTATGTCAGGCAGCTTGTTTCAGACACTCACCACCCTGTATGTGGAAAAATTGCCTCTCTGGACACTTTTGTATCTCTTCCCTCTCACTTTAATTCTATGCCCTCTAGTTTTAGACTCCCCAACCTTTGGGAAAAGATATTGACTGTCTAGCTAATCTATACACCTCAATAGGCCCACAGTTGAACGGCACAACTGGAAACCACTCTTTTCAGACAAAAATCAGATCCTAAAAAGGTGATCTGATCATTTCCAAAGCTTTTTAAAGAAAGTAACAATCAATAATGAAGCCACTGACTAGCTGTCTGAATGTGAGGTCAATGTTATCTTGCTAAGGAACTTACTATTGAACAGATTAAATTGGACTCAAATGGGAAGGCATCTGGCTCTGATACTATTCCAGTTTGGATTATACCTCAACAAACTCTGTGCCACCAGTAAAATAATTCACTGCAGAAAAATTAAGATTTTTTGGCAGTTTTCTTTGATGTTGAAAGATAATGGAAAAAACATTTATTCAGCGCATACTTAAACCAGACAGACCACGACTGCCCCATGTCTGACTCTATGGAGTTTATTAATGTTGTTGGTTGTTAACAGAAAATGTGCTCGGACTGGATTCAGCAGCACTAGGTTAGGAAAAAGAAATTGAGCAGAGTCAGGCTCAGTCATGATGCCTTCAATGCCAAAGAGCCTACCAACATTCAAGACCCCTTAAGTAACAGGAACTCTAGAGAGATACCAGAAGTAGTTAGTAACAAGTGTCTACATACTTCAGTAACAACAGAAAATTGGCAAATTGAGCAGGGGGGCAATAGAAAACAGCAAGACCATGAACCATTCTACATCCACCTCCATAATACACACACTGCACTTGGACAGATAACCAGGCATCAACAATTTGTTCTCAATCTCTCTACATTTATGTATTTAAAATAATGTAACTGATTTGTAGGACAGCCAGGAAACAAATGCTGAAATCTGCAAGGTGAAACGGAAAAGTCTAACTGCATGGCACAACTCTGTTGTATGTTTATCGTTTAGCTGGCAATGAATGTGCTTCATCATTTTTTCCACAAGACATGAATAACAGTACAACGATGAGAGTCTGGAGATTGAATTGTTTTGTCTATCATTTAAGATAGTATTTACACAGATTTTTGTTATAGTGGGAGCCCCAATTTATCAAAAATACTTCAGACTTCTGGCATAGCTGTCCTAATTGTGCATTTATCTACTATTTCATAATGTGTAAAGCAACTTATATCAGTTAACTATTACAACTTGCAAATTTAACTTTCTTTGCATGCAAAGCACTGTTAAATTTATATATAATAGCACTTTTTGAACCTGAGAAAGTAAATATTATCCAAGGATTAACCATGTGGCATCATAATGAAGTCAAAGTTTTATAATGCCATAATAAATCTGAAGTTGAAGCTTCATTTATTTATTCACAATCTTCATAACAAAGGAGTTAAGAGACTGACGTTGTGATTTGGCAATGAAACACTTCTAGACTAAGCCAGATAAGTATGTTTGGGAAAAAAAATCTCATGTATTTATCTCCAATTAGTTTACTTATCTTGGTTCTCAAGATAGACATACTACTCAAGTTAAAAGACTGCACGGTGACAAAGCGACATCATTAACCATTTCCTATCCTGCACCAATTGCGGTTCACACATCAACACTATGCTCGCTGACCTACGTGGCTCAGCAGTCCTTCAATTTAAGGATTCTGGTTTGCAAGTTCCTCGCTAACACCATTCCTCCCCAAGCTTTGCAACCCCCTTCAACCCAAGATCTTGGAGCTTCTCAATTCTGGATCCTTGCACATTTACCAATTTTCATTATTCCACTACTGGCAGCAATTCCTTCAACTGCCTAGACCCCAAGTTCTGGAATTTTCTCTCTAAATATCTCCATCTCTTATTACTCCTTATTCCTCTTCTTTAAGATGTTTTTTTAAAACTGACCTCCTCCTACCCTGGCATCTCATGTCTTAAGTGTCAAATTTTGTTCAACATCATTGCCCTGATGAATCACCTTGGGAGATTTCACACCACCAAAGGTATAAATATGAATTCAAATTGCTGCTGTTGAACTTGTTACCATTCTTGCCATTGATCAATTAAAGATGTGTAAATGAGTATGGAAGAGGTCGGGGCGGTGAACAGCAGGTTTAGAAGGGCAAATTACTGTTAGAAATAATTTAAAAGTAGAAATCTTTCATACCAATATTTAAGCCACACTGAATTAAGGGTCAATGTAATTGACTTAGGAACAATGGTGAATACTTGCCAAGCAAAAATCCAAAAATGAGAACTTGTATTATGTACAACTCTTTTCCAAACACATTGCCATATTCTGAAAACGGTCTGGATCCAGTATTCAGCAGATATTACTGGAAGTTAAAAGGCACCAATCCAGTTTGGCTGGAAAAATAACCCTGCATGTTGATACAATGTCAGGTCATATCAGTTTGAACACCACTAATTCTTCAAACATCTGAAGCTTTTTGCTCTCCCGCAGTGCAAGCACATACAAAATTGGGTGTTACTCCCCAATCAAATGGGGGAAATCGTCAATATGGATCATTGGAGCTGAAAATCACCAACAACTTCATGCTGCAGTGATGATACACTGGTCATTTTAAGGAAAACGTCCCATAATTTTAGAAGTTAGAGCTGGAGTAGCTCAGTGGATAGTTCTTCTGCCTCTGAGCTAGAAGGCCCTGGATTCAAGTCCCATTAAGAAGTCTCACAACATCAGGTTAAAGTCCAACAGGTTTATTCAGTAGCACAAGCCACTAGCTTTCGGAACGCTGCTCCTTCATCAGGTAAGTGGGAGTTCTGCCCTGTTTGTGAACAGAACTCCCACTTACCTGATGAAGGAGCAGTGCTCCAAAAGCTAGTGGCTTGTGCTACCAAACAAACCTACTGGACTTTAATCTGGTGTTGTGAGACTACTTACTGTGTTTACCCCAGTCCAACGCCAGCATCTCCACTTCAAGTCCCATGCCAGAACTTGCTGGCTACGAAAGAATGCAGCCATAGATGCAGGTAAGCCAATGTGTTTTAGTGCCAGTTACCAGGGACAAAATAAATGGGAAATGTTAGCGGCAGAAAGGCTTTGTGGCTATAAAACCACATGCCAGATCCAAAAATGATGATTGATATAAAGGTAATCATCCACTATTGCAGAGACCTCATGTACATGGGAAGAAAAGTTTATTAATCTGGAGAACGTTAGATTGTCAAAACCTAGTGGCTTCAATATACCCCAGTCTTATTTTGAGTTTTTTGTTGATGATTTGTACATCATTTTAAAAAATCTTTAAAAAATTGGCTTATTAAAGCAAACATTGAATTTTAGTCAGATTAGAAGATGAAAATCAATGTCATTTCTTGCACTACAACTTTATTCCAAATGTTATGTAACAAGAAATATGTCTGATTTGGATGCAACAAAGGATTTTCAGTACTCTGAAAAGTACCAATCACCAGGAGCACTAACCTCATGACACACATGTAAATACCCTCACTGGTTTAACATTTAGAGTGCAAACAAAGACAGCTAGTTTCAAGGTTCAGTTTTTAGCTTGTGACTTTCCTCCACTGCCCTAAATTTGGCTGCAAAAGTATTTTCAGAGCACACTGCAAAATTCCAACAGGAGTAGATCATTCTGCAGAACCTGCCAAAACAATCCCTCAGGGAGTAAGATAGCTACATAAATGCAATAAACTTTTTTACTTTTTTGTGTGCATTATAGTTTCTAAAATTGGATCAAGTGCATGTTTTTTTTAGGTTGGACTGTGATTTATTTTCTATTCTTGTATGCTTCCCCCTTTTTATCTAGGTTTTTGAAGAAACTGTAATCAACCAGTCACACCTCACTCAGCTTAGAGTTGTCACTAGGCTCTACTCTCTGCAATTCTCTCCTGATATAATTTATCTTGCTCCAACTCAATCAAAAGGTCTCCTTATGATCACTTATAATTTAGATACCTGACGGCTGCATTTCCTTAATCATGCAGTCATTCTCTTAACTTATTAGGATAAGTGGGGGAGGGAAGGGAACTTTTTCAAGCATTTATAGGGTGCAGACATCTGCCACTTAAAATAAAACTGACAATAAATCTTTTTACTAATAGTGAAAACGATAAATTGCAACTTTAGAGTAAATTATTCTCACAACATCGTTGTTCTGAAAAATCTCCATACCTGCTCTAATTTAAAAAGTTCAGAAGTAGAGCATGATCTAGACATGTTACTAAAGGCAAATTATTTATCTAAATCCTAGGGATTTAGAACTAAAGGGGCTCACTCAACAGAAATGAACAAAAAAGGGCAGAAAATCTTGGCCTTAAACTAGTTACTTAAAATAATCAATCAGGTAATGACTGCAAAACAAAGGCTGTACCTTCTATCTGTTCTTGGCAAGTGTGAAATGGTGAGACAAATTAATTTGCAGTTTCTCATGCACTGTTTCATCCCATTGAAATAGGATATATTTTACCATTCAGTCAGCACCTTATTACTAATTAAGATAATCTTAATACTAAAAAAAACACAGCAATTCAGAATCAGAATAAATCCTAACGGTCAGTAAACTAGACAGCAAAAACCACCTGCATCTATTTGAAGGTAACTAGTTTTCACCGTTACATAGTGGATTAATATTGCAGAGTAAGTAGGAGATAGAACTTTCCCTGCAGTTCCTCACATGCAAATTTCTAACTTGAAATGGTGGAACTCATTGGAGAAAAAAAAACAATCTGCATGATCTTAAGATCTCAGTTCATAAATTGCATTGAATGAAAGCTGACAGCAATTCTAATTATTACTTATGTTTCAAGGTACTGCATAGCAGAAAAGGGAAACTACTATTTTTTGGAGGGGAGGGCAGAAAAGGGGGAGAGAAAGTGACAAGGGAAGCAAGAAGATGACTTCAAGACATAATATTCTGAAAAGGCCTTTAAAAAACACAACACCAAACATAAAAAATTAAAATTTAAATCTCTCATGTAAACTAGCTCCTCAGTTGGTCATTCTATCTGGTAATGCCAGACTTATAACCACAATTCCACTTTTAAAAATGAAAATTTAAAATTGATAAGCAAACAATTCCACAGAAGTAGGAAGTAGTAAGGTTCAGGAATTTCTAGGCTTGCCACTTTTTCTTTTTAAGTCCGTTAATTTGTAGCTTGGCAAAATATTAGCGTCTAAAATACAAGTTGCACAATTGCTAATACATAAATAGATCAGTAGTCCTTTAGTTATGAGAATATGAGAAGGCAAGTAAAATATCTTCAAAGAAAAAAATGATTGTTTAAAAAACCTACCAGTTCATTACTATTTTCGATCAAATCAAGAAACTAGAAACTAATTTACTGTGATCTGTGCCCAACCCCACTACAGTTTATGATATCATGCTGATCCTGATCCAAAAATCAAAGTGACCAGCCTCCAGCTGCCTGCCTGACATGCCTGGAACAGCACTGGAATGTTTTGAATGCAGACACTTGCTGGGGCAAAAGCAGAGCATGAATCACACAAATAAAGCATGTTGTTAATTATCTCTCCCACTCCATATATGTTATCCATTCCCATCAGCCATGACAGCATGAACTGTGCTAGCAGGAATCCTTCTAGTGCTGGGTGCCTAAGTTTCAATTACACAGGTATTTGGCATTTTTAACATTCGGCTTTTCCCTTAGGCTAAAACCTTTGCTGTGGGATGTTTTACTTTAGTTGCTCACTTCACTGATTTTGTTGAAGATGATCGAAATATTCCAGTGACTGATAAATATTTCCTTACAGTACAGCTCTGTGCGCAAGTTCTGCTGGTGGTATAATATGGAATTAAAAAGAACCAACTTCCTAAATTCTAAGGTTCTATGGTTTTTCAGCTGTTGAGTCTAATGTGAATATTATTTTGTACATTCACAGAATAGTTCAATTTTTTAAAGTTGCAAGAATAGTTTAGCATTTTTGACCCAACTCTTTGCAATGGCAATCTTATAATGGCCTTGGTTATAATTAGTGCAGTTGGATTTTGTTCAACATAGTCACAAATATAATTTAATTTCAATCTGTATTTAATCAACTTCAACTCCAAAAGGTTCAGGTTTTCAGCACTTTTGGACTAACAAAAAACATTTACTATGTAAATATTTAGTGTTGATTTGTTAATCATGTGCTATTAGCTGACCGCACACAATATAGAATCTTCACTACTAGAGGAAAATAATAGGGTGACTCAGGAACAGACGATACCCAGGCAGTAAATACTTCACAACTGGAGGAAACTGATTGAAAAGTAGTTTCTTAGAATTTAAATGGTTCAGTAGGGAGAAATCTGAAAGCACGAAGTTGATAATTCCGGAATCCTAGAATAGGCACATGGAAGTGGCTTCTATTTACAGTAGGTGTTCAGGAAATCAGAAAATACTAGTCATATTTTGGATCTGGCCCACAAACATTGCACTTCTGAAAAGGCTGTGATTAACTTCTCAAAACATTAACCTTTCACTGCCATGTCTGCCCTTGATAATGGCTCATATGAACTGCCAATAATGCAACATATGTACATTGCAAGGTTAAGAAACATAAGAGAGCAACAAATTTTAAAAAAAATGAGGCTTTGGTTGAACAATAATAAACAAAAACAAGGTAAGGTCCCACAGGACTGGGGTAATTTATTGACTTGGACAGAGTATTGGCTGACTAACAAAAAGCCGAGTGGAGTTAAGTAGATCTTATTCTGGTCAGCAAGCTGTATCCTGTGATGCGCTGTCTACCAGGAGATTCAATCCTTGGGTCCCAAATATTTACAAATCTATATTCATAACTTGGAGTCAGGAATAGAATGTACTATAGCTAAATTTGTAGATGACACTAAAATAAGTTTGAAAGCAAGTTGCAACGAGGAAGGAATTTACAAATGGATATGGATAGGTTAAGTCAGTGGACCAAAATGCAGCTGATGGAATTTAACGCAAGTGCAAGATTATTCATTTTAGTTGGAGGAACAAAAAGGGAACTTAAGGTCTAAATGGAGAGAAACCTCAAAATGCTTTGACGCAGAGGTATCTGGGTGCCCTCGTGTGAATCATAGGATGTTAGTATGCAAGTAATCAGAAAGGCAAATGGAATTTTGGCATCCATTACTCATGGAATAGAGCATAAAAGTAGGGAAATGTTGTTGCAATTGTACAGGGTATTGGGGAGACTGCATCTGGATTACTATGTACAGCTTTGGTTCCCTTAGGTGGTTCAAAGAAGGTTCACTAGGTTGATTCCAGGGATGAAAGACTTGCCTTATGAAGAGATTGAGCAGTTTAGGCCTATACTCGCTGAAGTTTAGAAGAATGAGAAGAGATTGAGGTATATAAGATGCTAAAGGGGATTGACAGGGTACTTATGGAGCAGATATTTCCCCTTGTTGGGCATTCTAGAATAAAAGGCCATGCTTTTAGGTGATGAGGCGGCAAATTTAAAACAGAAATGAGAAAGAATTACTTCACTGAAAGGGTCGTGAATCTGTGGAATTCTCTACCCCAGAGAGCAGTGAACGCCGGAATGCTAAACAAATTTGAGATAGATGGATAGGTTCTTAATTAGTGGTGGGATGAAGGGTTATGGGGAGTGGGCAGGAAGGTGGAGGTAAGACAGAGATTAGATCAGCCATGATAGTATTGAATGGCTGAGCAAGCTTGAGGGCAGAATTGCCTACTCCTACTCCTAGTTCTTATGTTATTAAATAACTTCACAAAAAATTGTATGGTTCAGAATCTCTACCAATAAAAAGGACAATGAGAATTTGCATATTCATGCTTTGATCAGATATGTGTTTATCAAAGTATGACCTTCATGACAAAGGGAGGTAAACTACAGAAAATAAAAAATAATTATCATTTATTCAGCAAAGATGAGCAACACATTTAAATTATGCATTCATCATTGTTACATAATCCTAGATAACTGATAAGGAAACTTCCAGCATTTCTGAAGAAGCCCAGCTTCTTTTCCTTAAAGCCCTGCAGACTACATTATGATTTTACGTATCAAAAACTCTCAATGCAACCTCATTTCATAGGATACCAGCAATTTTTTTCTAAAGTTATTAAATTAGGAGTCTGTCTGTCATTTTATATGTGAACCTTCAGTCACTTCGGTAACTTGAAGTATCAGTTGCTCAAACAATGACTCTTACAGGAGTTCCTCAAAGTAATGTCCTAGGCCCAGCTGTCTTCAGCTGCTTAATCAATGACCTTCGCTCTATCATAAGGCTAGAAGTGGGAATGTTTGTTGATGATGCACAATGTTCAACACTATTTGCAACTTGTTAGATATTGAAGCAACTATGTCCATATACAGCAAGATCTGGACAACATTCAGGTTTGCAATGATAAGTGGCAAATACTATTCATACCGTACAAGTGCGAAGCAATGAACATCCTCAACAAGAGAGAGTCTAACCATCTCCCCATGACATTTATTAGTATTGCCATCACTGAATCTCCCACTATCAATATCCCCAACAAGCCACACCATGCTGACTCAGAATTATATCACTGCTCCTTCACTTTTGCTGGATCAAAATTCTGAAACACCCTTTCTAACTGTACTACGGGTGTACCGACAGCTCATGGACTACAATGGTTCAAGGAGGTAGCTCACCACCCCCTTTCCAAGGGTGTTTAGGAATGGAAAATAAATGCTGGCCTAGCTACCAATATCCGCATCCATGAAAGGATAAAAAGGAGGAAATGTTCTGTTCAGAACTTTGCAGTTTTAAAAAGGTATTTAATCCAAATAAAGAACTAGAGTTATCGGCATGATCATCCATTGTAATCTTTGGTTAACGATCTGATACAAACACGTTCTATAATTTTAATTTTCTAGCTAACTCAGGGAAGTGCAAACAAAAATTCATGATCACAAGTCAGATCGTTCAAAAAACAGCCAAAATGGAATTCACATACTGATAATAACGTGGTCCTTTTCCTCTTCAAAAACCTAACTTTCACCGTCCAATTTGGCTTTTTGATTAGCTAACAACAGAACGCTCGCACGGAAGATGATAAGAGACAAGCTTTAGTCAGCACACTCACCGAAGATGAGGATAAGGAGTTGTGACGACTCAGGAAGGAATTGGAGACGGACATGCTGATACTGGTAGCAGCATTGGCGTCCTCAGGCAGGACAAGCACCTTCGACTGCTGAAGGTAGAAAGAGGAAGAAGAGAAGGAAGACGAGTAGGAAGGTGAAGCAGCAGCATAGGATGCCTGCTTGGAACATCAGTGGAGGGACAGACATACACACACACACAGAAAGAGATAGAGACAGAAATGTCAATAGTAAAGGGAACAAACTATAACTTGGAGGATATTCAATGTTATAAAAAGTCAATTGTTAAAGCTGAAATATTAAGTAATATACAGATTTAAAAGGTATTTGATTTTTTAATGTTTGCAGTGTCCAGATGTTTGCCTACAATACCTTACGTGGAATTTATCTGAGCAAAGTTTTACTGAAAAGTCACCTTTGACATTTCATTTCAAGGACATACGCAATTGAAATAGTTTGTACATACTATTTAATCTACACAGTGCAATTTACCATGTTGAACATTTTATTCTTGGAGCATAGTTATTTAAACAAATAATGCTAATCAGAAAAGGCAAATTACTCACTTTTAGCGCTGGAATCTTCAAATTATTCTTCACACACCTTGGGTAATCTAACTGGGTCACTAGGTGAAGATTCATTTAATCCAGTATCATGCAATCTTTCCTTCCTTGTTTAACACTGACAAATGGTCCATCTTTATTTTTTTTCCAAACCAAGTTAAGAAGTGCAAAGTTTTGTGAAGGAACCCAAAGTCAAGGTTTACATTTTGTAACAAAAGTACGGCCATTGTTCTAATTTCTTTCAGTCGCCCCCACTGCCACTAGCCATTCACAAATTCAAAGAAATGCCCTTAATTTCTGTTTATACTGTTCATAAGGAGGCATCCAATTTCTTTGGAGAAGTGCTTCCTCTCAGCACCACCTCCAGACCAGATTCATAGATTAGGAATTAATTGTTTAGTCATCAGAACACAATGCAATGATGGTGAGTCCACATTTGGAGAGACTGCGACAGGTTTCAAGCCAAATTATGAAATTAATCAACCAAATGGCAATATTAATTCTGAATATTTTTCATTGCCCAGGCACTTGGAATACAAGATATCTTGCTTTCAAAATAAGTTGTGTAAACTGCAAAATAATATCTGCTTACTAACAATTTTCTGCAATCCTTCAGTAGTCAATGGATTTATTATGCCCAAGTGTCTCTGGATGGAACTGCTAATTTCAATTTTTTCACTTCAGTGTGATAACCTGCTACGATAATCAGTTACAACTGTGTAGTGCACAGTAAAATCTATTACATCATCCTCGATGCAATGTAAATGGTGTTACCTGCGGATGAGTGCAGGTGATTGTGGGCGCTTTCCTTGGTATTAAATTGTGTCTAAAACGAAACAGTTGATGGCAAATTTCTAATTAGCCAACTTTACTTTGTTTCCTCAGTAACCCGATTATAAATCTCAAAGTTTTATGGCACAGAAAACAGCCATTTAACCCTTACCAGTGCTAACTCTTTGTAAGATTTATCCAATTAGTCTCTGTCTCCATAGTCCTGTAAATGATTCTTTTTTATATCCAAGTACCTTTTGAAAGTTACTATTGAATCTGCTTTCATTACCTTATAAGAACATTTCTCATCTCTTCTAATTCTTTTGTCCATTAAATTTTGTCCTCTGCTTACTGACTCACTTATGAGTAGTAACAGATTATGCTTACTTACTCTATCAAAACAATTCAGAATTTTGAGCACTGCCACTAACTCTCTTTTCTGCCATAAGTAGAACACTCCCAGCTTCTCTAATCTCTTCACATAACTGAACTCCTTCATCCCTGCTCACGACTGACTTTATGGGAGCTAGAGGAGTAGACCTGAGAACGGGGCTAGAATTGTTCCCATGCAACTAGAAATAACTGAACCAATATCCTAATGATCTCAATGATCCCGGCAAAACACGAAGCTAGAAACTGACCAGTTCTCTATGCTGGTAAACTTTCTTTTTGTACCTTTTGGTACTTTATTCCTGATCAAAAAAAACAATCAAGTCCAATCAGAGATCCCCACGAGAGACAACCAGATCAAAGCTGACAAGAACAGGATATACATCCACCATCTTGGGGTCAATGAAAGCAAGATCCAAGCTGACAGGAAGAAGCATTACACCCCTTCCCAGGCTTGATCTGAGCTTCATATTAGCCAAAAGGCAAATTGCATCAAGTGAAGCTTCGGTTTAATCTCATTTGCTACCAATTGTGCTTATACTTGATCTTAGCAAAAGGCCGAGAAACGATCTCTGCTGGTAAACTGCCTAAACGCAAATAATACTAAGCTTCAGCGATCCCTAGGCTGTTGGCACTTGTTCTGCCTTCCTAAGTGAATGCATCACACGTATGTCTAGATTTCTCAGTAACTTGATTTAGATGTAGAGGCTTTCAATGCAGATCAAACATCCGCTTGACAAAAAAAATGAAATAATATCAAATGTTATCATCAAAAATCTTTCCAAATAGGTTACATACAATTAAAAAAAAATCAGAAAATGATGTATTTAAAAAGCAAATCTGTGTTTGACCAGAATGGTACCTCTGCACTCCAAATTCACTGGACAGTCTCTAGTCTTAGCAGATCTATCCATCATTTGATGGACCTAATATTGCATAAACGTGCTTGGGTCAAGAGAACATGTTCACTTCCCATATACTACATAAATAACTGCACTGTTTTAAAAACACAGTCTGTTTACTCCAGGAAAGTCAATGCATTCAGAAGTTCCAAGTCAACATACGTACTGTACCATTTTCCCAAAGAATCTTTAGAAATCTGGCAGTAAATCAGCACAAAAATGCACTGTTTGGTTCAAACACAAACTACAGTACTATAATTGAATACAGGATCATAACTTTTTCTTTGTTAAATCTTTTCAAATTATTCAAATTCCGAAGTTACAGCCCGTGGCTAACCCTTGCTACATCTCCCCTTGACATTCAAGAGTATTACCAGAGCTGAAACTCACAATTTATCAAAAACTTAATTGGGCTGCCAATGTAAATACTGTGGGTACAAGAGCTGGTTAGAGGCTAGGAACTCTGCCACAAGTAACTCACCATCTGACTCCCCAAAGTCTCCCCACCATCCACAAAGCACAAGTTAGAAATGTGATTGGATACTTTCCACTTGCTTGCTGAGCGCAGCTCCAACAACACAAGAAGCTCAACACCATTCAAGCCAAAAGCAGCCTGCTTGCTCTGCACCCCATCCCCGACCAATACACAACAGCAGCAGTTCCACCATCTACAAGTTCCACTGCAGCAAATTGCCAAGGCTTCTTCACTGGCACCTTCCAAACCTCAAAACTTACCATCCAGAAAAACACGGGCAACAGACACATGGGAACACAACCAACCTGCACATCTCCTCCAAACCACACAGCATCCTGATTTAGAACTATGAGTGTTCCTTCACTGTTGTTGGGTCAAAATCTTGGAACTCCTCATCTAAAGGTGTATCTATAATAACATGGACTGCAGCAATTCAAGGCAGTAGCTCACCACCACCTTCTTGCGCAATTAGGGATGAGCAACAAATGCTGGTCTCGTCATTATGCTCATATTCCATGAAAGAATTTTTAACAAGTACAAAAATCAGCATCTAAATGGAAAGTAATTAAAAAGATAAAAACATATTATAAAATATGAGATGTCAATAATTTTGCCAAAATTATAATCACTGGCCATTTCCACTAACTATAGCAGCAATGTATCAATTCTTACCTTTAAAATGACAAAATACTGTGTTTTGCCAATTAAGTCAAAAATCTAATCACAAATCAATACTTGTCTTTGAAGGTGCAAAGGAAATGCAACATTATGCAGACCTACCATTCCAAAAAACATGTTTCCTGTCAATTTGCATACAGTATCCCATTCAAACTATAATGTCAGATTTAAACACTCCCTTATGGCACATAATCAGGTAGTGAGGAATTTAGTATGTTCCCATTCATAATCTAAATTCATAAAGCTTTTAATTGTGTCATTAACCAAAGGACATCTATCAATACCACTCAATGACCAACTAACAAATACTTTTACACAAGGCATTAACTCAAACCACAAGTTTTTTTCCCAATTCTCAAGTATTCCAGTTATAAAACACCTGATCTTGCCAACCAAAGACATCAGCTCAACTCTGAAAGCTTGACCATTTCAAGTCTCTCATAATAGGACAAGATTACAAAATCAGTATTACTGGTGTAATCCTGCATGTGCGTTGCTGTCAGCACTAAAAAGTCCACATTGGGATTAATCTCAGGTGACTTGAATCCAGTGTTTTGTCATGACATACATACTCAAAATGGTTCCTAATACATGTAGGTTTAAGTAACTGCACAAAATATAGAGTAATGAACACTATTTATATTCATTGCGATGGAAACTGAGACACTGAGCGTCTAGCAAAGAGTGCAAAAAGGTAAAAACTAGGGAAGGAACATGTAATGAAGTGGATTGCTAAAAGTATTTTATACTTATGTAGAAAATGAGAAAAATAAGTGGAAAAAATAAACATAGCATTCAACATTTTATCCAACAAAATATTTTCAGAACACTTGGATAGTTAAATCTTTACCAGTTATTTCCTCAAAAGGAAAGAGGTCACAAATTTCCCCATTGCATACAATTTAAATTTTAAAAATTTCAAGAACTTAGATATGATTGACTGGATGGGAATTTATCATGAAAAATGTCATTGACAACATTATATCTCTTCACAAATAAACAATCTATAATTTATAACTAATACAAAAGGAATACATTTATTTGGGTGTAAGCTTATGCCAGTTTAAAATAGGTCAAACATCTCTTCACATCTTCTTTCCTGAACTCTTAACTGTTTTTCTATATCAGTCACAGATTACAACACGGTGAGCCATGCAGCAAAACCAAATTCAATAATACCAAGGATAAACTTCCCAAGATCAATAGCATAGCAGCAAAATAGACAGGTTAACTTATGAAAATAAACTATGAAAAATGAATAGATCAAGAATGATTAGTCATTGACAGTTTTGACAACTCACTAGCTTAAGCAAAACTGCACTAAAGACTTCATTCAATGCCAAAGCACAAACCCATGAAAATTTACCTGGTACATGAAGTTAATACGGGGCGAGAGACAGTCAAAATATTAACCTAACTCACCAACCAACTATAAACCTAGAAATTTCAGGTTCAACATCTTACTGACCAAAGTCACATTTAAAAAAAAAATAGATTCTGATTTGTTTTCTTCCCTGTAAATAATTTTGCTCTGGCCTACTACATTTCTTCCAACCCAGAAAAAAATATATAAATAGCCAGAATAATAAGCATTACATATCAAACACAACCTTGAGCTATAATTAAAAGCAAGCAATGCTACACATTACACAGGCAGGCATACAAGGGCCTAGGACACGATAAGAGCCAAAGGCTGCACTGATCATTGTATTTTGAACTGTATATGGTATCATCATTTTTTGAAAGTTGCACATTTCAATGAGCGAATAGTTCAAACTTTAATGGTGAATTCCATTTTCTGCTTTAATGTGAGTGTATATGGGATCCATCCTAGTACCTTTTGAAATCACAACCTATTTTGAGACATTAAGTCATACCGCGCAAGAATTAACTGTGTAAAACAAATTCCATTAGTAATTAAAATATATAGTTAGGCACATATTTAGATGTTTTCCATCCAATAACCCCAGTAAATTATCAAAACTTTGAGACACTATGATGATGTTAACATTTGAGCCAAGCTTCTCAAATTGGGAAAACATCTCTTAGTTGCAGTTCACTGAAGGGATTCCTTTCTGCACGAGGCTCTGGTTAGACCCTTTTGGAGTACTGTGAGCAGTTTTGGGCCCTGCATCTAAGAAAGGATGTGTTGGCCTAGAAAGGGTCCATAGGAGGTTCACAAGAATGATCCCTGGAATGAAAAGCTTGTCGTATGAGGAAAGGTTGAGGACTCTGGATCTGCATTCATTGGCGTTTAGAAGTGAGGGGGGACCTTATTGAAACTTACAGGGTACTGTGAGGCCCAGATAGCATGGACGTGGAGAGGTTGTTTCCACGAGTCAGAAAAACTAGAGCCCGAGGGCACAACCTCAGGCTAAAGGGACAACCCTTTAAAATAGAGGTGAGGAGAAATTTCTTCAGCCAGAGTGGTGAATCTGTGGAACTCTGCTGCAGAAGGCTGAGGAGGCCAGGTCATTGAGTATCTTTAAGACAGAGATAGGTAAGTTTTTGATTAATGGGGCGGGGGGGAGGTGGGGGCAGAGGTTATGGGGAAAAGGCAGGAGAATGAGGATGAGAAAAATGTTAGCCGTGATTGAATGGCGGAGCAGACTCGATGGGCTGAGTGACCTAATTCTGCTACTATGTCTTATGGTCTTTCCATTAATTTCTATGTACTTGCTCCCTGAATCTCAGATTTACAACTCTTGTAACTGAACCCAAATACATCTAGACATTTATGCAATCCTAGCAAAAACAATAAAGTCAAACTCACCAACTGCCTTTGCTTGGGTGGGAGAACTGGAGGAGGCAGAATCTCAAGAGACGAATCAGTGCTGCTGAAGGAGTCATTGAATCCATAGGCTTCCTGAAACCGTTTGTGTCTCTGCTCATAAATATGCTCATTCTGTGGCGTCTGGTAAAAAACGTGAGGCTGCGGCTCAGAATAATCCTCCACAAACTGCATGTACGCATGAACTAAAAATTTGAGGGAGGAAAAGGAGAAAATAAAATCAACAAGCTGTATCAGGATGGATTTGTCTAAGTCATCAGTGATAATGGGAACTTTGCAGCACAGCAATTAGACAATGTAAACGTCAAGATCATTAAGATTAATTTCTTAGGTTCCTGAGTAAGACCTCTAATACAGAAAACATCCTACAGCACACGATAGCAGAGGAAATGGGAAGGTAGAAAGACAGGAGAAAGGAAGGGAGAGGTAGTTGGGGAAGTAGTTGCTGTTATTGCAGCAAAAGAACTGGGGACTAATTTGTCCAAGCACTTCGTCTGAATAAACATGACCCTTCCCCTGGATTTCATTTTGCTTTTAGAACCAAGAATGGGACAAAATAACTGCTAATTTTTGGGAGGGAGTTTATAAAGTTAACTAAAACAAATTCCTTGTGATATACCACAAGCCTGCCAGCATCCAAAGGAAACTATAGTTGATCACTAAACTTTGCCACTTCTATCCAAAAGCCAGTGAAATTCTTGTGATTTTATTCTAAAGTAGGATTCTTACTCGAGTCAGAATTTTATGGCTTCAAATGCATTGTTGGGTCTAGGCACATTATCTAGGCTGATGTTGCTGTGATGCATTTGTGAGCATGCACTGCATTGCTGGAAGCACCACCTTTTACATCTCAGATGAGGCATTAAACTAAAAGTCTGTCTACTTGCAAAAGCTTCTGAAGAACAAGAAGTGTGTGTTTCTGGTGATCTGACTGACATTTAGACCTCAACTAAAGCAACCAAAACTATCATTTATTTCACAAGGAACTCTTACGTGCACACTAATGTTGCACTCACACAGTGACTCTGCATTTCAGAAACAACTCATTGCTCTTGATCACTTTAATTTCCTGCAAATGACCATTCTGACAACTGTAACAATGACCTTGGCTGTAACTTTTAGAAAAATGTGAATGATAAAATGTGCACCATACCCGCAAGAACATTAAAATCAAATACAGGAACAAAGGAATTGTTAGTCAAGGAAGCAATGTGGTCCATTTAGTTAGCTTCCAATTGTGCTAATATCGAAGTTGTTTACTACAACTATAGCAGACTTGTTAACTAATCATAGCAATTCACCCCCAATTCATCAACAACAGAATCAGACATAATACAGGGTAAACAGCAGTGTAGAAAGATTTGGAAATAGATCCAAAGTCATCAAAGACTGATGTATGAGGAGAGATCATCTAGGTTAACATCGTTTTCACTGGAGTTCAGATGAATGAGGGGGGGGGATCTCATCAAGACTTATAAAATTCTAACAGGACTACTCTCAGTAGATGTAAGGAGGATGTTCCCGATGGTGGGGAAGTCCAGAACGAGGGGTCACAGTCTGAGGATTTGGGGTACATAATTTAGGATGGAGGTAAGGAGACATTTCTTCACCCAAAGAGTGGTGAGCCTATGGAATTCATTATTGCAGGAAGTAGTTGACGCCAAAACATTGAATGTATTCAAGTGGCGGTAGATATAGCACTTGGGGCGAATGGAATCAAAGGTATGGGGCGAAAACAGGGCTAGGCTATTGAGTTGTATGATCAGCATGATCTTGATGAATGCTGGAGCAGGCTTGAAGGGCTAAATAGCCTCCTCCTGCTCTTATCTTCTATGTTTCTATGTTAATTCATCTCAAGCATCCTACACTCACCATGTCATACCTTGAATACTGCATCCCAAAATATTATTTTGAGAAGGAAATTTAGTTAATTTACATTTGAACCTGTACTATTTGCTTCCTCCATGTCACTAAGGGCCTGTTCCAAAGCTTTATTATTTAGTCACTGAAAAGAATTTTTTGCAAATTAATTTTGAATTTACCCCCATAACACAGGGCACTTAGTCTTGTTCTATTCTGAATAAGGCAAAAATTTATTATCTAATCCCTGTACAATCCTAAAAACAGGAATTTCATCACCCCATCAAGCATCACCATTATAGATGAGCACATGTTCAATTTACGTAATTACTCATCATAATACCATCCCTTCAATCACTGATTGTTCTCCTGCATCCTTTCAATAACTGCACCATCCTTTCTGTACAAAGGCAACCAGTACTGTGGTTACTACAATGATTTGTGTGACAGAATTCCCTATTAATTCAGTTCAATAATGACCTTTAAATAATTCCCGTTCAATTCATTTTACAGCTTCAATTAACTGTCATTCAACAGAGTTGAATCCAGGAGTGCTGACAGAAACATGTTTTAGTGAGGAGCTGAAGGAAATCAGCATTACTGGATAAATGGTTTTGGGGAAATTGATGGGATTGAAGGTGGATAAATCTCCATCCCAGAGTACTTAAGGAAGTGGCCCTGGAAATAGTAGATCCATTGGTGGTTATTTTCCAAAATTCTTTGGACTCTAGAATAGTTCCTACAGATTGGAGGATAGCTAATGTAAGCCTCGCTCTTCAAAAAGGGAGGTAGAGAGAAAGCAGGGAACTACAGACTACGGTCAGTACTGGGAAAGTTGCTGGAGTCTATTATCAAGGATTCCATAACTCAGCATTTGGAAAGCAGTGGTACAATCAGACAAAGTTAGCATGGATTTATATTCTATCACAGAACGTAGCGGAGGCCGAAACATTGTCTGATTTCAAGAAGAAATTAGATATAGAAGATATAGATATAGATTAGATATAGAAATTAGATATATAAGAAGAAATTAGAGCAGGGGCAGGAATGGTTGCTGCAGGTCCCGGGGTTCAAATGTTTTAGTCGGAGTAGAGAAGGAGGTAGGAGGGGGGGAGGGGTAGCTTTATTGGTCAGGGATTGTATCACAGTGTCAGAGAGGAAGTTTGATGACTTGTCTGTTGAGGTAGTATGGGCGGAGATTAGAAATAGGAGAGGAGAGGTCACCCTGTTGGGAGTCTTTTATAGACCTCCTAAAAGTTCTAGAGAGGTTGAGGAAAGGATTGCGGAGACTATCCTGGTTAGGAGTGAAAGTAATAGGGTAATTGTTATGGGGGATTTTAACTTTACTAATATTGATTGGAATTGTTATAGCTCTAGCTCGTTAGAGGGGTCAGTTTTTGTACAAAGCGTGCAGGAAGGTTTTTTGACTCAGTATGTAGATAGGCCAACTAGAGGTGAGGCTATATTGGATTTGGTGCTGGGAAATGAGCCAGACCAGGTGCTAGACTTGGAAGTTGGTGTGCATTTTGGTGATAGTGACCACAATTCGGTTACGTTCACCTTAGTGATGGAAAGGGATAGGAATGAACCTCGGGCTAGTGGTTTTAGCTGGGGGAAGGGTAATTATGAGGCTATTAGGAGAGAATTAGGAAGCATAGGTTGGACTAGGAGATTACAGGGACTGGGAACGTCTGAAATGTGGAGTTTTTTCAAGGAGCAGCTACTGCGAGTCCGTGATAGGTATGTCCCTGTCAGGCAAGGAGGAATTGGTAGGGCTAGGGAACCGTGGTGCACGAAAAAAGTTTTTTCGTTGGTTAAGAGGAAAAAGGAGGCTTATGTTCGGATGAGACATGAGGGCTCGGGTAGTGCACTAGAAAACTTTAGATTGGCTAGGAGGGAGTTGAAGAGTGAGCTAAGAAGGGCTAAAAGAGGACATGAGAAGACTTTGGCTGATAGGGTTAAGGAGAATCCTAAGGCGTTCTATAGGTATGTTAAGAACAGAAGGTTGGTTAGGGCAAGATTAGGGCCAGTTATAGACAGCAGAGGGAAGTTATGTGTGGAACCGGAGGAGATTGGAGAGGCATTGAACCAATATTTCTCTTCGGTGTTCACGCAAGGGGACATGGATATAGCTGAGGAGGACACTGGATTGCAGGGGAGTAGAATTGACAGTGTTGCAGTTGATAAGGAGGATGTGTTAGATATTCTGGAGGGTCTGAAAATAGATAAGTCCCCTGGTCCAGATGGGATTTACCCCAGGATTCTCTGGGAGGCAAGAGAAGTGATTGCAGAGCCTCTGGCTCTGATCTTCAGGTTGTCGTTGGCCTCTGGTATAGTACCGGAAGATTGGAGGTTAGCGAATGTTGTCCCATTGTTTAAGAAGGGGAACAGAGACTTCCCCAGGAATTATAGACCGGTGAGTCTCACTTCTGTTGTGGGCAAGGTTTTAGAAAAAATTATTCGGGATAGGATTTATAGTTATTTGGAGAGTAAAGAATTGATTGGAGATAGTCAGCATGGTTTTGTGGAGGGTAGGTCGTGCCTTACTAACCTTATTGAGTTTTTTGAGAAAGTGACCAAAGAGGTGGATGGGGGTAAGGCAGTGGACGTGGTGTATATGGATTTTAGTAAGGCGTTTGATAAGGTTCACCATGGTAGGCTTCTGCAGAAAATGCAGATGTATGGGATTGGGGGTGATCTAGGGAATTGGATCAGGAATTAGCTAGTGGATAGGAGACAGAGGGTGGTGGTTGATGGTAAATATTCATCATGGAGTTTGGTTTCGAGTGGTGTGCCTCAGGGATCTGTTTTGGGGCCACTGCTGTTTGTAATTTTTATTAATGATCTGGATGAGGGTATAGTTGGGTGGATTAGTAAGTTTGCTGATGACACCAAAGTCGGAGGTGTGGTAGATAGTGATGAAGGGTGTCATAGTTTGCAGGAAGACTTAGACAGGTTGCAGAGCTGGGCCGAGAGGTGGCGGATGGAGTTTAATGCGGAGAAGTGTGAGGTAATTCACTTTGGTAGGAATAACAGATGTGTCGAGTATAGGGCTAACGGGAGGACTTTGATTAGTGTGGATGAGCAGAGGGATCTAGGTGTATGTGTACATAGATCCCTGAAAGTTGGGAGTCAAGTAGATAAGGTTGTTAAGAAGGCATACGGTGTCTTGGCGTTTATTGGTAGGGGGATTGAATTTAGGAGTCGCAGCGTCATGTTGCAACTGTACACAACTCTGGTGCGGCCGCACTTGGAGTACTGTGTGCAGTTCTGGTCCCCACATTATAGGAAGGATGTGGAGGCTTTGGAGAGGGTGCAGAGGAGGTTTACCAGGATGTTGCCTGGTATGGAGGGGAGGTCCTATGAGGAGAGGCTGAGGGATTTGGGGTTGTTTTCGCTGGAAAGAAGGCGGCTAAGAGGGGATCTTATTGAAACATATAAGATGATTAGAGGTTTAGATAGGGTGGATAGTAATAGCCTTTTTCCTCTGATGGAGAAATCTAGCACGAGGGGGCATGGCTTTAAATTAAGGGGGGGTAGTTATAGGACGGATGTCAGGGGTAGGTTCTTTACCCAGAGGGTGGTGAGGGATTGGAATGCCCTGCCTGCTGCAGTTGTAAATGCGCCTAGTTTGGGGGCGTTTAAGAGATCCGTGGATAGGTTTATGGACGAGAAGGGATTGGTTTAGGTTAGTGGGTCATTGTTTTGTAACTGGTCGGCGCAACATCGTGGGCCGAAGGGCCTGTTCTGCGCTGTAATGTTCTATGTTCTATAGCTTTTGGGGCTAAAGGAATCAAAGGATATGGGAGGAAGGTGGGAAGTCAATACATTGGATTCGTTGATTCACCATGATCACAATGAATGGCGGAGCAAGCTGAAAGGGCCAAATGGCCTACTCCTGCTCAACGATTCTATGCTTCTACATAACATGCTGTTTTCTTTCCATTTAAATAATAAATCTTCTCAGGATCCTTTGCCCCAACGTGAAGTACTTCATATTTCTCTACATTGAATTAAATCTGCCACGTGTCTGCCGAATTCCAAAGTGCATTTCAAATCCTCCTGTTGCTTACCCTGTTCAGTGCTGGAGTCTACCAACTTCAAAAGCTTTGTATCATCCACACATTTAGTCAGTGCATTTGTAACTCCTTACTCCAGATCATTTATGAAGATATTAAGGTGAGATCCCAAAACAGACCCCTATAGAATCCACATGTAACTTTTTCACTGGCTAATGACAATCACTGTACAACTACAACTATCTTCTGGGCTCTGCTTGTAAAATAATTCTGTAACCACTGTAAAATATGGCTACTGATTCCCACTTCATTGTCAGTACAAGCCTTCCTGGAGGAAAGGTATCAAAAGCCTCACTGAAAAAATCGCCTCGCCTGTGTCTTATATGGTAATCCCTTATTTTTAAGCAATGACCTTGAGTTTTAAATTCACCCACAAGATGAAACATTCCTTCCACATCCCCCGTCAAAAATCCTCAGGATAATAAAGATTTCAATCAAATCACCACTTACTCTTCTAAA
This sequence comes from Carcharhinus amblyrhynchos, assembly GCF_965287045.1. Lineage (NCBI taxonomy): Eukaryota > Metazoa > Chordata > Chondrichthyes > Carcharhiniformes > Carcharhinidae > Carcharhinus > Carcharhinus amblyrhynchos. Next base: position 12,442,641 of record NC_137348.1, read on the forward strand.
CTCTAGTGGACACAAACCTAACCTCACCAGCCTTTTCTCGTAAGACAACCCACTCATTCCTGATGTTACTTAGTAAACCTTCTCTGAACTGTTTCTAATGCACTTAAGAATAACATTCTTTAAGTTTTCTTAATTACTTACTGTACCTGCAATCTAATGCACTAGCACACCAGATACCTTGGCATAAGAGCTTTGCAATCTCTCTCAATTTAAATAAATGGTGTTTTATTCTTCCTGCCAAAATGGAAAACTTTACACTTTATCACATTATACTCCATTTGCCAGATCTTTGCCCATTCACAGTCTAATGGTATCTCTTTCCTTGTGTTCTCTTCATTACTTATTTTCCTATCTATCCTATCAGCAGTCAGTCCCTTCATTGAGTCCCCAGCACCGATCAGGCAACGCATGGGAAAATAGCAGCAAGTTGACATTTCAGATTGAAGACCATACCTCAAGCCTGAGGATGCTGCCTGATCTGAGTATTTATATTTCTTAGTGTTTTAATATTCCTATTGCAACATTTTGCTTTTTGCATTATAGGAGTTAAATTGCAGAGGGGGTAACTCATGAATTCTCCATGACTGAGGACATCATAAAGAAATTATATACAAGAAGCTACCATGCATCAGTCCAATATTTAATGCAGTCAATCATAATAATTAACTATTTTTAATATTTATTCATTTCTAATGACGTCGGCTTTTCAGTGGGGGCCATTCGCAGCCTGCTTCGAATCAATGTGGGCCTTAGCAAATCTATTGTTTTATGCTTGTTGAGTGCATATTTGCTTGGCTATTAAATATCAACTGGACTGATACCAAATAAAATCCTTTCCCCCGTTCTTGCCCTCCAAAGTCAGGCCTGGGAACATCACAAGGAGCTTCAAAACTGAAGTACAAGTGTTCTATTAAAACAGAACTGGGCCAGTTCAAAATCTATTTTTCCTTCTTCTTGTCAGGTTATGCCCTAAGAAGCTCCACATAGTGGAATGATTTAACTCAACAACTTGCAACATGCCCCCATCAACAGAATTAGAGACAGAGAGTCTACCAGTTCATGGGGATTGTTTTAGCTCAATTGGCTGGACAGCTAGTTAATGACGAAGAATGATGCCAATCTGTACTGTACAAGCGGAGGTTATTCATGAAGGCCCTGCCTTCTCAACCTTGCCCCTCGCCTGAGGTGTGGTGATCCTCAGGTTAAATTACCACCACCCACAAAGGAGACAGTGGCCAATGGTCATCTGGGACTATGGCAACTTTCCTTTTTACTAGTTCATAAAAGAACCAATGTCAAATTTATATGCTATGTTGTACCTACAGCGCACACTTTGAAGTACATTGTGGTGACACAATTCAGGAATAAATTTCTCACAGCTAAGTCTTTCTTCCTCTTTAGCTACTCTACAGAAAGAGGCACTGTTCCAGGACAAGTATTCATTCAACAGGAATGTATACATGATTTTGCAATTAACCACATTTAGATCATCTCAGTTCTATACAGATGCTGTCTACATCACATCCTATTCAGTTCCTGTGTAAAATGGGTGCAATATATCATTGTAAATAAAGACAAAGCTTCAAGCTGTTGTATATAACATTAAGTGAAGAAAATCAAATTCTCCATGTTATCTAGAACAGATGTTCATTGACAAAGTGTCTTTTGGTGAGGACTGGAAAACTGAGAGCAGCTGTTTCCGAATTCCAAGCCTACATTCACATTCCATCTGCAATACTGCTGTCTATTATGCCACAATTGGAGATATGGGAACTGAAGAAAAACTATCAGGATATTTGTACACGTATATATAACATCAATGATTACTCTTTTAATTTCAACAATTACAGAATTGGGGAAAACTGCAGATGGGCAGTTCACACCAAAAAAATCTGTATCGGCAATTCTTCGACAACCAATGAAGATGCTTGACCGGACTTAAAACTTGCTTTGCATCTGTCAGCTGGTGAACACTGGCCGTTAGTCCAAAGTGATGAGTGTTAACAAGAATACCTTAAATGCAGGGGCCTGGACCATCTGTGAGGGGGGAAGAAAGGTGGAATTTGCAGGAACGCTACCACAAATCACTGTGTACTACAGAGATATCGGGGACAAGAGATTACTATTGTTTAAAAACTGGAAATAAGTACATTGAACTTTTACAATTGCATCAGATAAGTGGCTTTTCTATAGCTAACCTCATCAGCTAATTTCTTCTCAGGTATGACTTTAACTTCAATGAGTAGAAAGAGTGCAGAAAAGATTTACCAGGATGCTAGTGGAATTTGATGGTTTGACTTGTAAGGGGAGGCTGGATAGACTGCGACTTTTTTTCTCTGAAGTGTAGGAGACTGAGGGGTGATCTTATAGAAGTCTATAAAGTAACAAGGGGCATAGATTAGCCAGATAATCAATATCTTTTCCCAAAGGTAGGGGAGTCTAAAACTAGACAGCATAGGTTTATGGTGAGAGGGGAGAGATACAACAGTGTCCAGAGGGTGGTGAGTGTCTGGAACAAGCTGCTGGAGGTAGTAGTAGGTATAATTTTGTCTTTTAAAAAGCATTTAAACAGTTACATTGGTAAGATGGGTACAGAGGGATATGTGCCAAATGCGGGCAAATTTCTGAGTTTAAAAAAGGGTGGCATGGACAAGCTGGGCCAAAGGGCCTGTTTCCATGCTGTAAAACTCTATGACTCTGACTCCATGACTATTCCAATGGCAGATCCTCTCTTTTTATTTTGCTTCAAAGTTTCTTTTTCATTCCCTACTTTCCAAAACTAACTGCCTTTTAGTTCCTCCAGATTTTGCTTTCACGTGGTGTTTTCCTGCTTCTAACAGAGGTGACAGCTGTTCCCTCTCGAGCTTCCCATCTGCCTGGATCCAATTAAACACAACAACCACAAGGTCTTTCCTAAAAGTTTCCTCCGGTCACTAACTAACAAGTTCTTCCCTCAAACTCTCATTTACTTTTCCCATCATAAACTCTCTCTCAGCACAATAGAAACAGTTTGAGCTAAAACAAAAATCCCATACGTGCATACATCTTTGTTTAACATGTACCTGAAGTACTAGAATTTCTTATGCAAAAATACTAAATTAAACCCACTTAAATCTATGCCACATTGCTAATATTTAACAATGCAAATACAGATCACTTAAAATTACCTCGGTTTCCTGACAAGGTGTCAAAATTAAAAACGTGAGTGAAGTCACTAACAGGAACAGCCTTCAACGCAAACAGGTAACATTCAGACATTTGCATGTCTGGGCAATAAATGCTGGCCGAGCAAGCAACACTCATATCCCATAAATAAATTTTAAAAATCTTCAGCAAGTAACTGTTAAACTACATATTCTTAATTTTTCGAAGATGAAACTGGTTTTCATTTTTAAAAAGATTTATAATATGAACAGTTGATACTGCCTTCCAACAACAGTTCCGTGGTCTTTACCTGTTATTGGGACCAAATCACATACAGTGCACAATTAAAACTTTTTTAAAAAACTTTGTTAACTTGTGTTCTGCTTAGTGAAGGCACCCCTATTCATAACTTCAAACATGGGCTGCTATCTTGTTCAAGCTTCTGGAATAGTCATATTTTAAACTGGACATTCACAAGGTGGCTAAGCTGGCTACAAGAGTCAGGTGCTCTTTGTCTATTCAACACAGACTATCTCAAGCTTCCTTAAAGTTCTAATTTAATCATCCTGGGTGGAGACTTCTCCTTGGATTAGACAGACCAAGACAGGTGTATCTGTGGGATTTACATTTGCTATCATCATGTACTCAAAACTTACTCTAACTTGCCACCTCCAGTATCAATACTTCACAAGAGTTGAAGAGATTAGTAATCTCCAAAATAAGTGAGAAAGACTACCACCTTATCTCATATTTTATGTATATAAATGCCTTTTAGCTTTAAGCCATTCTGGGTGGACACTGATAATGTGATTGAAACAGCTTATTATGCCAAAACACATGACGAAGCAGTTGTAGAAGACCACAGTATGCCAATAGGAACCGCAGAAAAACCAACATCTGCTTTCAAGTACCAGGAAACTGAAAAGTATTTAAAAAACCTCTCAAGATTCTGTAAATCCACAAAAACAGAGAATGCAGGAAGAACTCCCAAGGCCATCTGTCGAAAAGTTTAACCCGCCGATGTGAAAACCACAAAAGCCTAGCTTTACAACCTGCTGAATATTAATCTCCTCCAGGGAAACCAGTGACAACCTGGATATTGACTTCAGCTATTTGAACTAATCTGAAGTACAACCCAAGAGTGGAAAAGGACTTTTCTTTGCGAAGCCCACAATGACTGATCTCCTGTAGCAAGCCAAACTGGACTATTACTATTCATTTAGTTTAACAGTTGTAGATGTGCACTATCTTCTTTAATTGCATTTTTCCAGAGCGTGGAGTGAGCAAGACAGTGGGTATGTGAGAGAGAGAGAGAGAGGGAGAAATTGCAAGAATAAATAATCCTTATTTTTAAAACCACCATAGTCTGCTACTGGTTCTTTATACAAGGGGGCAATGAGATACATGCTATCTTTTCAAGAACACACGGATTGTGGACGGTAAAGGGAGGGAATTGGGATTTTAATTGATTTCTCCTCCCATGTCTACAACACTTGAAAGATAAATAGGACACATTAAGACAGGAACTACAAAGTCAACAACAGAAAATACAACATCATGTTATTTTCTAAAATAAATCCAATACCACATGTAATCCTTTAATGATACAAGTTTAACAATCTCAAGTATATCCCCTAGCTAAATTTCAGGGAGCCAAAAAGTTCTGGCCTTGTTGGGGAATGAACTCTGTGGTAATTGTGATTTTATTGTGCTTCACTAGGTAAAATATCAGGGAGATGGGTTATTGCCCACATACAGGCTTCATACCCTTTGTGTCATCAAATGAGATTTTCAGGTAGCTCTAATATTATTGTCTTAAGCTTTGGTCAGAGATGCCAGTTATTCACTGATACAAATCTGTGTTTCATGCTTTAAAAAAATTTAAGTCATATTTCATCCTTTCAGATGCTCTTGAAAACCTATCCCTTGGACTTAGTAGTTTTGTGCACTTTCACTCCTGAGAAATTTTTACAGTAAAGACTGTGTACACACGTACAGTGATGGCAATGTTACCGTACCAGAGATTCAGCAGCTCAGGCTAATACTCTGGGGGCATGGGTTAAGATCCCATCATGACAGCTGGTGGAATTTAAATTCAATCAATAAATCTGAAATTGAAAGCTTGTCTCAGTAATGAGGACCATGAAGCTATTGATTGGATCATAAAAACCCATGTAGTTGATACGTCCTTTAGAGAAAGAATCTGCAATCTCTGGTTTGGCTTGTGACAGACTCATTGCAATGTGGCTGAGTTTTAACTGCCCTCTGAAATAGTCTAGCAAACCATTCAATTAGGGATGAATAACAAATGCTGATCTTGCACATCCCATGAAGGAATATTTTTAAAAATGGCATTTAGCTTCAACTTTAACTTTATAATCTCCATGTATACCTGAAGTCCAGAAACAATGGTGCAATGCAACATCTGATTTCAAAATAGGCACCTCTATTCTTTTCTCTAATCAGAGTAAATGATACTTACCTAAAATCACCTTCAGAGAATCTTCTCTTCCCCCCCTAATAGTGAACTTGTTTCCTCAGATACTCATTTACACAATTTAATGATGTTCTTTGAAATCATCATGTAAAAACAAAGACCAGTTACTATGTGCAGATGCATCAGGTAAAAGCAAAGCAAAAGACCTCAATCTCAATTAAGCTCATCCATAGAATAAGATCAGATAAGCCACCCTGAAATGATTTGCTGAGTTCATGGTAACATAGAACACAGAAGGAAAATAATGTTCAGTAGCAAATTGCAAGACTGCATCATGGCTCAACTCTGCACCATCATGGAATTACTCATATTTTTCACCTCCAAATGAACTTCATTCTTGAACACCTATTTCTTTACTAACTGAAAGGTCCAGTGCCTGAAGGTAAATCCTCAAATCTTCGAATTGGAAGTGCCAAATTCACTGTTTCCATCAGAAGTACACATATATACTAGAAGCTTATTAACTAGATTACACCATAGTAAAAGTAGGTTCATGGAAATAATTTATCAATATTCTCCATCTTCTTAGTCAGTCCCTTGGGATCGAGGACTTGCTTTCACTCTGGTTCAGAGACGACTGATCAATCCAATGCACAAACTGCAGATTCTACCACTTGCCTGGCCGGTGTTGCTTGAAGAGTTGCGTCGAAGTGTTGTTTGGATGTTTGTGTGCTCCCTTCAACACCCCAAGTATCTTAATGAATTTGGTGCCTTCCCAAATGAGCCTTATCCATTTTAGTTGCTCATAAAGTAGGGTTTCCCATAAGTCAGTGGGTACCTTTGACCTCATCAGGAATGCTTTGAGCACATTCCTCCTACTGTCTTGAGAGTCTCCAGCTGTGACCAAGTTCAAAGTAGAGCAGTTAGTTCAGAAGTCTGGAGTTCGGTATGTGAACGACATGTCCCACTCAACATGGCTGGATTGAAAAATTCACATCTTGATGCTGGGCATGTTGGCTTGGAAGAGGATCCTGCTACTAGGCTGCCTTTCACGCCACCAGATTTCAAGGATCTTAAAAGGCACTGCTGAGGGTATTTTTCCAGTTGTACATAAGAACATAAGAAATAGGAGCAGGAGTAGGCCATCTAGCCCTTCGAGCCTGCCCCGCCATTCAATAAGATCATGGCTGATCTGTCGTGGCTCAGTTCCACATTCCCGCCCTCTCCCCATAACCCTTAATCCCCTCTCTTATCAAAAACCCATCAACCCGCGTCTTAAAAATATTTAGCAAGGTAGCCTCCACCACTTCAACGGGCAGAGAATTCCAGAGATTCACCACCCTTTGAGTGAAGAAGTTCCTCCTCAACTCCGTTCTAAACTGCTCCCCCCCCCTTATCTTGAGGCTGTGCCCTCTAGTCCTACTATCCTTTCTGAGCAGGAAGAGTCTCTCCACCTCTATCCTATCCATCCCATTCATCATCTTATACGTCTCAATGAGATCCCCCTTCATTCTTCTAAATTCTAACAAGTACAAGCCTAGTTTATTCAGCCTCTCCTCATAGCTCAACCCCCTCAACTCCGGTATCAGCCTAGTAAACCTCCTCTGCACTCCCTCCAAGGCCAAAACATCCTTGCGTAAGTACAGCGCCCAAAACTGCACACAGTACTCCAGCTGCGGCCTCACCAATGCCCTATACAGCCGCAGCAAGACCTCCCTACTTTTATATTCAATCCCCCTCGCTATGAAGGCCAGCATCCCATTCGCCTTCCTGACCACCTGCTGCACCTGCAAGCTGGGTTTTTGCGACTCATGCACAAGGACCCCGAGGTCCCTCTGCACCGTCGCCTGCTGCAGTTTTTCTCCACGTAAGTAATAATCCTTCCTACCATTATTCCTACCAAAGTGGACCACCTCGCACTTGCCAACATTAAATTCCATTTGCCAGTTCCTGGCCCATTCGCCCAGCCTATCTAGATCCTTCTGTAGACTCTCCACACCCTCTGCGCAATTTGCTGTTCCACCAATCTTGGTGTCATCAGCAAATTTCGACACCATACACTTGGTTCCCTCCTCCAGATCATCTATATAAATGGTAAATAGCTGAGGCCCCAGCACCGACCCCTGGGGCACTCCACTAGTCACCATCCGCCAATCCGAATAGCACCCATTGACCCCCACTCTCTGCCTCCTATTTGACAACCAATCCTCTATCCACGCTAACACCCTACCCCCAACTCCATGTCCCCTGACCTTCTGCAATAACCTCTTGTGAGGTACCTTGTCAAACGCCTTCTGAAAATCCAGAAAGACCACATCCACTGGCTCTCCTCTATCCACTGCCCTAGACACATCCTCATAGAACTCCAGTAAATTTGTCAGACACGACTTCCCTTTAACGAAACCGTGCTGCGTCTGCTCTATCAAGCAATTCCCCTCAAGATGCCTCGCTATTTCCTCCTTGATGACGGATTCTAACATTTTACCTACAACAGATGTTAAACTAACCGGCCTATAATTCCCTGCCTTTTGCCTGGCACCCTTCTTAAACAATGGCGTAACATTCAAGATGCCTCCTTTAGTTTATCCAAGTTTCCAAAGCATATCAGCGTACAAGGATTATTGCTGCTGGTAAACCATGACCCTAGCTTTGAGATCCTGGTCCTCAGATACACTTGCTTAGTCGGCTGAAGACTTATGTGATACACTGGAGTCTTATGTCTGCCTTTGTTGAGAGGAGGCTCTAAAGGTACAGAAAATGTATTTATTCTTTCAAGTGATTTATGACTCGCTGGTAGGCCTGCATTTTTAGTCTATCCCTGACTGCCCTTCAACTGAATGACTTCTGAGGCTATTTCAGAGGTTAGTTAAGACTCAGACGGCTGTGGGCCTGGAGTCGTGTGTAGACCAGGCCAGGTAAGATTGGCAGGTCTCTTTCTCTAAAGGACATTATCGAACCAGATGGGTTTTTATGACAACCAATGATTAGGTTCATGTTTATCATTACTGATGCTAGCTTTCAATTCCATAATTATTAAGTGAATTCAAATTCTACCAACTGCCATGCTGGCTTTTGAACATATCTTCTCAAAGCATTAGTCTGGGCCTATGGATTACTAGTCTAATGACATTAACATGATACCACCATCTCCATATTCTCCAAGAACTCGCCATTGACCTTAATTGATGAGGAAATATTTTGCTGTATCAGCTGACTGGAAAAGGACCTTAGTTTTCCAGGTGTTCAATGAAAAGCTTCTTTTCCCATATGCTCTGGAGTTCAGTTTCTCAGTGAGTGCCCATCCAAATATCATCTGCATGCTGAACCTCTTATGACCCACATGGCTACGTGGCAACTAAAAAGATACAATCAAGGGATTAAAATTGCACCCTGTAAAGTTAATTTTAACCCAAACGCTTTCTTCCTTTCCCACAAATTTTCTGGGTATATTGGATCAGACAAACATACTTGTCACTTGTTAAGAAACTGAAAACTAGACGTTGTATTTGTTCAATTGGAGATAATATAAAATTTACAATACAGTTGTAACCATATACAAGACATGAAACAGAGAAAACGAGAATTATGTTGCATATATGTATAAGCTCAAAGGGGAAAATCTTGTTCATCACTAGTTTTACACATTATTAAATGAAGAGGATAAATTAGCATTAGGAATAATCAGTCTCCAAAGGAACGTTTATGGTCATTGTCCTACTGCCCTTTGTTCAAATGGCATAATGAAAATGTGCCAATGGCACTGTATCACAATTGGGACGTGCCTCTCTCCGAGAAACATCCAAAATGAACTATTAAATGAGGTCAACTTTGGCCATCCTTACGATGATAGTATAAAGAACTTGACTGTATTCCCAGTTGAGGTTGAAGTTACTTTTACATTGCATCCAATGACAACCAACCCCAACACAAGGATGCCATGTAGCTGGCTACAGCTTAAAAGTAAACTTGCCAAGAATCACCAAGGGTGGCAGCCAAGACAACCAGCTGCACAAAACTCATGCCAACGACATCAGCGTCAGATGTGCTGAACATTGTGACAAGAAAATGAAGTACCAGCTTTTGGAAGTATGTATTAAATAAAGTGCCTACAAAAAAGCTATTTTTAAAAGCAGTAATTTAGGCAGCATAGAAGACAATAGGAGGTTATTCAAAATCCAGTGGAACCTGGATCTTAGGAATAGAGCAGGATATTACAGCAATTTGGAGCTCCAACATGCCTTGCTTTTCAGCGATTGGACACTGGTCTTTCATACACTAAGCCATGAGAGACTGGACTGCAGAAATGAAACCAATTTCATTCTAAGTCATTTCTTCTCTCCTATGATGGCGATTTCACCATATTTATTTATTAATGCCACAAATAGGCTTACATTAACACAGCAATGAAATTACTGTGAAAATCCCCCAGTCACCACACTCCGACACTTATTCAGGCACACAGAGGGAGAATTTGGCATGGCCAAGGCACTTAACTGGCACATTTTCAGACTGTGGGAGGAAACCCACACAGATACAGGGAGCATGTGCAGACTTTGCACAGACAGTAACCCTGGGAACTGGAACCCAGGTCTCTGGTGCTGTAAGGCAGCAGTGCTAATCACTGTGCCACCATGCCACCCTCATTGACTGGCCTGGGGAATAGGTCACTGCAGCCCTTCTGACTGGTGGATGCCATGCAGCACAGGATGACTCAAGTGATGAAAAGTGAAAAAAAAATCAAACTAAACAGAAACAAGAAAGATTTGAAATGAAATGTCTTTAGCAAACAGAGTCAAGGAGAATCCGAAACCTTTTAATGCAGATATTAGGGACAAGTGGGTAACAGGAGGTCCACTCAAGGACAATAGAGGGAAGTTGTGTGTGGAGCCACAGGAAGTGGGTGAGATCCTTAATTAGTACTTTGTATCATTATTCATCAAGGAGAATGGCATGACAGATATTGAGGTCAGGAGTAGGTGTGTGAACGTTCTAGAGAATGTCAATATATCGAAGGAGGAAATGTTGAGTACCCTAAATTGCATCAATGTAAACAAGTAGAGAAGAGGCATCTAGATGGGCACATGAATAGGGAGGGAATAGAGGGATATGGACCGAGTTAGGGCAAGAGGGTTTTTTTTTAAAGTTTGGGCAGCATGATCACATAAGCTTGCAGGGCCAAAAGGCCTAGTCCTGCGCTGTACTTTTCTTTGTTCTCCTTGTATAACAGATTGCCATAAATTTATTTTAGCAAAACTTTATACAGTATATTCAAATTTGACTTGAAAGGCATTAAATTGCAAACATCTAATCAGGTCCTCAGGATATCTGAAGTGCTCCACAGCCAATGATTAATTTTGAAAGCAGTAGCCAAAAACAGCTGTCAATTTTCATTCAGTAATTTCCCACAAACTAGAAATGAGATGAATGACCAAATCAATTTTGGTGGTGCTGGTGAGGGTTGAGCAGGGCACCAGGAAGAGAATTCCTTATTTTACTTCCCCGAACTGGTGTTATGGGAACTACAAGAGCAGATCAGGTCACAAATTAAAATCAAAACCAAGTGACAGGTTTGTCAACAATGCAGAAATTTCTCAGCATTTCACTGAACCACCAATGTAGATAAAGGTGCTCAAGTCCTTGATCTTTAGAGTTAAGAATAATTCCAGACAACACCTTGAAATGTTTTACGAATTATGGAACTGCTTGGTCAAGTGTTATGCTTTGCAGCAATATGCAATTTTAGAAGCGGTACCGGAGCATTAAGCAGCAAAAACTACATTCCTGTTGCTCTGGCAAAATGCTCAGAGATTACTCATTGTGTAATGGAGTAAGGTTTCAATTTAGCACCAATTTCATCCTTGATTATAGATCTGCCTTGGCACTTTACATGGTTTGAAATGTTAGGTTCCATCAATATAATTTAAAATCAAACTGCTGTAAATTGTGATTAATATTTTCAATTATTCTAGTCTTTTGAAAACTTCTAGTCTGCTAGGTAAGTGCCTATTGTCTATGGTTGGTTGAGTTTGTAATAAGGATTAATACATTATTACAGCAATATATAATAATATTGACTCATGATACAAGAAACAGTTAAAGCATAATTTTAAATTAAACATTTTAAATTCTTCTCACTAAAGCACTTTTGCTTCTTTAAGAAGTATAAAAATTAGAGTTAATTCTCATTTTTACTTGATTTAGCCCACCTTCCCTTTATTTTTTTTCCATTAAGATAAACTTCAATACCTTTTACATTTCATCTTCCTAATTCCCATCAGTTATTCAGTATGGGGAAATCATTCCAAAAACAGAACTGATTGCTAAATCAAAAATCATTGACATGCCCTGATTAATAAAAGGGACATCAAAACAGGAAGAAGTGTCATTTGACAAATAAACCTGGTGACAACCCCAATCCTTGACGGAGCAAACTTGTCTATGGCATTGTAGACATATGAATATTTATTTCAACAATGTATATTTAGATCTTCCAAGACTATTAATACTGTCTGAAAGGAGTTGAAGTGTGACCCTGTAAGGGAACTGAATTGCAGCAAAAGTATCAATTAAACCAACATGCCTCAGCAATTGTGCAATTACAACTTTGTTAATTTATCTCTGTTATTTCAATCACATTAAGCTACTTGTATATCCACCCACTCATGAGCTTTTCAATGCTCACTCTTTATAATGAGCTTTAGGAAAATTTTAAGAACTGACAAAATTAATCACATTACTTTGCAGTCATCAAGTCCAAAGGATCTGTCGTTAGCTAGAAAGGTTAACGACAATATCAAACTTTTAAAAAAGTATTAACTGTGCAAAGACAGTTGGCAGCTCAGAAGATTGGACAGCATACAAGGAATAGCAAGGGATAACTAAAAGATTAACAAGGAGGGAAAAATTAGAGTGAGAGAGAAAATTGGCCTTAAATATAAAAATAGTAAGAGGTTTCATAAATACCTTCATAAATACTTCAAGAAAGTGAGCACTGGTCCTATAGAAAGTGAGTCTGGATAATTGATAATGGAAAGCAAGGAGATGGCAGATGAATTGTACAGGTATTTTACATCAGTCTTCACTATAGAGATACAAGTAACAACTCCAGGTGTAGCTATAAACCAAGAAGGGGGAAACTCAGGAAAATACAGTCAACGGAGAAGTGGTACTGAGCAAACTGTTGAAGTTGCAGCTAATAAGAATCGGGTCCTGATGAACTTCATCCTAGAGCCCTAAAAGTAACACAGAGTAAGATAGTTGATGTATTGGTTTTAATTTTCCAAAACTCCCTAGATCTGAGGGACATCCAATTGGATTAGAAGATAGCAAAGATATTCAAAAAGGGAATACAACACACACAATGGATTTGTTTGTGGAATGCTAAACGTGCGATAAGACAGGGGTAACTACATGCTTCCATGGAAATGCTCCAGGTCTGCCGTTACTTAAAAGCTTAAACAGACAATGTAAGTAATCTTATTACTGCATTGTCTCCCCAAGATATTCAAGAAATATTTAGCAGGGAAACTCAAGGGAAAAGAAAAGTTTATTCATCTTGGCTACAAGCAAATTATTTCTTCTAGGGTTCAACTTAGAGCAGAGCATATTTAGTTACTATAACTGTTGGTTAAATGCACCTGACATACTGTGGCATTAGCTCTGATCCAAGATGCACTTGTCAGTCCTCTAAATGGGTGCCTTAGAACATGACACACAACACCATCCATCTAAATTGTGATGAGAACTACAATGAAAGGAAGAAACCTGTCGGTTAGAAAGTTTAGCATGTGGTTGCTCAAAGATTTTTCACAAAATATGTTAATTCATAGTATTAATAATGATTTACAAACTTGAGGTGAGATATAAGGGAAGTGCTGTTTCAGTCATAAATCCATAATACTTCAACTCTCATATGAACAAGCATACAGGCATATGAATGAGCGAGTAAGCCATTCAGCCCTTCAGGCCTGCTCTGTCATTCGATAAGATCAAAGTTGATCTTACTGTGGCCTTGACTCAACCTCAACTCTCTGATATCCTTGTTAATCAGGAATTTATCCAATTCTGCCTTAAAAATATTCAATGACCCTGCCACTTCACTACTCTCTGGGGGAGAGAATTCCACAAACTAACAACCCTCAGGGAAAAAAAAAATCCTCATCAGTTTTGAATGGCAGGTCCCTTATTTTTAATCCCTTAATGGCCTTGATAAGGGGAAACATTCTCTCAACATCCACCCTGTCAAGTACCCTCAGGATCTTATTTGCTTCAATCTCCTCTCCTTCTGCTGAACTCCAATGGGTATAGGCCAAACCTGTCCAACCTTTCCTCAGCAAATAAACCCTTCAAACAGTTGAGTAAATGCTCTTTGAACTGCTCAAAGTGTAATTATATTTCTTAAGGAGACCAAAACTGTGCAGAATACTCTAGATGTGGTCTCACCAACACCCTGCACAATTGAAGCAAACTTTCCCAACTTTTATACTCTATTCCCCTTGCAATGATCACCAACATTCCTTTTCCCTTACTAATTCTGTATGCTGTACCTGCATACTAACATTTTGTGATTCATGTACCAGGACATCTGCACTGCAGAGTTTTGCAATCTCTCTCTACTTAAATAATATGCTGCATTTCTATTCTTGCTGCCAAACTGGACATGTTCAAATTTTCTGTCTGCCAATTTGATTTGCCCACTCACTCAACCTATCTATATCCCTTAACCCTCTTCCGAGTCCTGCTAATTTGTAGAAGTGCAGTTTACGAAACAAGGCATAATACTCTGTTCTTTGTTAGCCAACTCTACTTATATAAACATTTGATATATTTATAAAGTTTCTGCAGAGCCAAAGAGGCCTGGAACAATCTCAACTGACCAATCTCACCATTTTTGTGCCAGACAAAAAATGCTCACTGAGTCATTATTTAGTCTCTAGAGATAAAATGCATCGTTGCAAGTGATTTTATTCCTTCATGGGATGTGGGTGGCTTGCCCATCTCTAACTGTCCTTGAAACCACTGCAGCCCAAGTGGTGTAGGTACAACCAGTGCTGTTAGGAAGGAAAATTGGAAGAACTTTGAAATTAAAAAGTGATCAGAATGGAAATAATTTAAGTTTTAACTTGAATGAATTGGGACAGAAGAGCAAAGCAGTAGCCAAGCCTTTGAACACTCATCAACTTGCTTCCTACTTCATGCACAAGTTATAAAAATACTTTGATGAGGAAGACCATCACTGACCACTTGATTTACTAAATAATCTCACGTTAGAAGTTAAAACTCAGGCAGAAAGAAACATATATCTGTTCCATGAATCAGTAGCTTCCTCTTCTTGTGGAAGTCAAACTGCTAGTCAAACTGTTTTTGTTGAACATACAGACAAAGGCAGGGAATTATAGGCCGGTTAGTTTAACATCTGTTGTAGGTAAAATGCTCAAATCCGTAATCAAGGAGAAAATAGCGAGGCATCTTGAGGAGAATTGTTTGATAGAGCAGACGCAGCACGGTTTCGTTAAGGGGAAGTCGTGTCTGACGAATTTATTGGAGTTCTATGAGGATGTGTCTAGGGCAGTGAATAGAGGAGAGCCAGTAGATGTGGTGTTTCTTGATTTTCAGAAGGCGTTTGATAAGGTGCCACACAAAAGGTTGTTACAGAAGGTTAGGGGGCATGGAGTTGGGGGTAGGGTGTTAGAGTGGATAGGGGATTGGCTGTCAAATAGGAGACAGAGAGTGGGGGTCAATGGGTGCTATTTGGATTGGCGGTTGGTGACTAGTGGAGTGCCCCAGGGATCGGTGCCTCAGCTATTTACCATTTATATAGATGATCTGGAGGAGGGAGCTGAGTGTAGGGTGTCAAAATTTGCTGATGACACCAAGATTGGTGGAACGGTAAATTGTGCGGAGGGTGTGGAAAGTCTGCAGAGGGATCTAGATAGGCTGGGCGAATGGGCCAGGAACTGGAATTTAATGTTGGCAAGTGTGAAGTTGTCCACTTTGGTAGGAATAATGGTAGGAAGGACTATTACTTACATGGCGAAAAACTGCAGCATGCGACGGTGCAGAGGGACCTCGGGGTCCTTGTGCATGAGGCGCAAAAACCCAGCCTGCAGGTGGTCAGGAAGGCGAATGGGATGCTGGCCTTCATAGCGAGGGGGATTGAATATAAAAGTAGGGAGGTCTTGCTGCAACTGTACAGGGCACTGGTGAGGCCGCAGCTGGAGCACTGCGTGCAGTTTTGGTCGCCGCACTTACGCAAGGATATTTTGGTCTTGGAGGGAGTGCAGAGGAGGTTTACTAGGCTGATACCGGAGTTGAGGGGGTTGAACTATGGGGAGAGGCTGAATAAACTAGGCTTGTACTCGTTAGAGTTTAGAAGAATGAGGGGAGATCTCATTGAGACGTATAAGATGGTGAATGGGATGGATAGGATAGAGGTGGAGAGGCTCTTCCCGCTCAAAGGACAGTAGGACTAGAGGGCACAGCCTCAAGATAAGGGGGGGGGGGGGGGGGGGCGCAGTTTAGAATGGAGTTGAGGAGGAACTTCTTCACTCAAAGGGTGGTGAATCTCTGGAATTCTCTGCCCGTTGAAGTGGTGGAGGCTGCCTCGCTAAATATATTTAAGACGTGGGTAGATAGGTTTTTGATAGGCAAGGGGATTAAGGGTTATGGGGAGAAGGCGGGAAAGTGGGACTGAGCCACGACAGATCAGCCATGATCTTACTGAATGGCGGGGCAGGCTCGAAGGCCTACTCCTGCTCCTATTTCTTATGTTCTTATGACTCCTCTTACAAGATAAAACAATGGACAAATTGTGCAGACAGCAGACCTTTGAGATCCAGGTAACAATCTGTGACTAATATGCATCATGTTTTAGAGCTACACCTTAGAATACACTCCCAAGATATCTAACATATACAATCTTCAGAATTTGATTTAAATTTTACAAGTGTTCCTGTTGAATGCTATTAATTACACCAAGATTTTCACTGCCACAGCCAACTGGAGCGAATGCAGTAACGTACTTGTTAGACTTTAGTCATGTGACAGTAGTCTCTGAATACAGGATGTTGCTGCTCTACCATGGCAGGCTAACATAATACCAGTTGACAGAAAGCATTTTACTGTATTATGCTATTACTGAGATATCAAATATTTACATTCAATGGCATTACCAAAGTTTCTGAAAAGTATTTTGCTAGATTAAACAATACATATTCTATGGACTTGAGCAGTGAAAAAAAACCTCCTGGAGTACAATGATAGTTTCATCGTTCCAAATTTGGCTCATATTTACAATTAGGTATTTTAGTTCTATAACACTCAGTTATATGTCCATTAATGGGGGTGGCAGTAATGGCAACAATTCAGATGATAATTAAAGGAATATTATAGGATGTACATCACATATTAAAGCATATTGTCGCTAAAGACCAAATGACGCGGTAACTCTTGGAAAGCATAAAAGCCTGAAGTATAGAATAATGTTAACTATACATCACATATTCAATATAGAATAAAATGTTATGTTTAACAAAACAATTACATCACAAAAATGGTTGCAAAAGTAAATACTCACTTTGCCTTTTCTTTTTTTCTGGAAGTGGTGGTGGTTTCTCAGGTACTCCAGCCAATTCAGAAACATCAATGTCTGGGAATCCAGCTGGAATTGATGGAATTCCTTGCTGCCTGGGTGACACCACAGCAAATGGAGGAAGCTGAACTGGCACAGAATTCGGCATTTCCTCCTCAGAGATATTATCGTACTGCGATGGAAGCCTTTCATATGAGGCTCTGCATCCTGAATCTGAAGAAGCTGCACTGCGACGCTTCTTCTCTGGTAATGCTGGCGGCATCTGCAGAGGTGGAACACCAGTTTGTGGAACACCAGTTTGTGGCACCTGCCTCCAGTCAGGCAGTAGTTGTGAATTACAAAGCGGCGATGGAAATGTCTGCCCAGGAAGAGGTGAACCGGATTCTACTGCTGACTCTGGAAGTGGACTTAGCATGCCAGAAATGTGCTGAGGAATCTGATCAACAGTTGAAAGGTCCTGATGCAGGAAATCATAATCGGGGTCATAGCTTTCTGGATTATCTGGCAAGCAAAAAAAATCTATAGGAGTGAAATGCAGTCAGACACACAACTACCTTTTAACTTAGAAAAAAGTATTACTCTGGAGTAAATGACTGACTTGACAGCAAGATTAATTAAAAATAGAAAGCCTTTTGACTGTTCAAACAATCAAAACTCTAATTTTCTACATGGTTTGCTCTTTCCGGTGCAAAGGTTTCTCTTGTTAAACCACATTTGTCTTACTTAGAGATAGATTTGTTCATTCTTGGAAAGAATTACAGACATAGCTCATCATACTTGAACAGTGTCTACTTGTTGACCAAATATGGATCAATACTGGCCAAAGCAAGCCTTGGTCAACAGACCATTTTCAAAGAAGTGCTTGAACACATCAATTGTTATCCAAGAGTGAATGTGTCACCATTTCAATCATTTATTGTGCCACTTTACTTATTTTACAAAATTCTAGTTAATACACCATAGGAGTGACACCTGGTGCCGGAGTGTGGCGACTAGGGGATTTTCACAGCAACTTCATTGCCATGTTAATGTAAGCCTACTTGTTGGGCTGCACAGTGGTTAGCACTGCTTTCTCACAGCACCAGGGACCCGGCTTCAAATCCAGCCTCGGGTCACTGTCTGCATGCGTTTCCCCCGGGTACTCTGGTTTCCTCCCATGGCTCAAAATTGTGCGGATTAGGTGGATTGGCTATGCTAAATTGTCCTTTAGTGTCATGGGGATTAGCAGGGTAACGATATGGGGTTACATGAATAGGGTCAGGGTAGGATTGTTGTCAGTGCAGACTCGATGGGCTGAATGGCCTCCTTCTGCACTGTAGCGATTCTATGAATGCACTTTCCATCGAATTAACACCACGACAAACACTGGTCCAATGGTCTAATTCAGTGCTTATGTTTCCCACAAATCTCTACACTCCACCTAACCCTAAAACATAGACTTCTATTCCTTTCTCACTCGTGTGCTTAGCTAGCTTTGGATAAGTGCATCTATACTGTTTGCCTCACCTACTTCTTGAAATAGTAAGTTCCATATTCTAATCATTCCTTGTTTAAAGGGGCTTCTCCTAAATTCTTTATTGGATTTATTGATGATGCACAAACTTATTGACTCTGGGTTTGGATTCCACCCTCCACACGTGGAAATATTTAGCATCTGCCTTTTCAAATTTCGATAATTTTAATGACCTCTATTAAGCCTTCCCTTTTCTGGAGAAACGAGCCATAGCCTATCCAACATTTTTGGTAGAAGAACCTTTTAGTTCTGGTATTATCCTTGTAAATTCTTTTTGCATCTTAGGGTCCTGTGCAGACTTCTGGTCTTCAAGTATGGTCTAATCAAGTTTCTTTAGAAGTTTAACATAGGTTTTCCACTTTTCAATTTGATTCCTTTCAAAATGAACATCAGTGCTGTATTTGCATTTTTAGAAGGCTGGCTAACCTGCGTTGCTATTTGTAAAAACTGGAAATCTGCATCCCTGGATCCCTTTACTCCCATAGCCAATTTATATTCTTTTTTTGCTTGTCCAATGTGTTACTTCCACCAAAATGCACTTCACACTTGTCTATAATTAATGTTAATTTGGCATTTATACACCCATTCTGCAAGTTTACTAATGTATTTTGTCTCAGAGTTCACTTTACACTAAATTTGGTGTCATCTGCACATGGGAAATGTACATCTGTTTCAGATTACAAATAGTCAACGTAAATGGTGTAGAATAGTGGTCTAAAAAAACAATCCCCGTGGAACACCACTGTCCACCTTCTATCAGTCTGAAAAAGTTCCTTTAACCATTATACCCAAGTTTTCACGCTTGTAATCAGGTTCTTGTCCATTTTGCTACTTATCAACATTGTCAGGGCTGGGGAGTCAGCTGACATCTGCCTCTATCACAATCTTAGAAGAATCACAGACTGAAACAGCACAGGAAGGAACGTGATGGTGGGTAGCTGGGTGGAGGTGGGATGTGTGAGACTAAGTAGGACGGGCTTCACTGTTGCTCACTGATCCATGCCAAAACTTAACAGGAGGCCAATACCAGTGTGCAACAGTCAATTATCTCCGACATCAAGGGCAGTGTCCGAGACAATTTCAAAGCAACCCAGGCAGCAAAATCTGTGCAACTGAAGTTTAAAATTCCCAGGCAATTACTATTCATGTGTACAGGTCAGGACTCCTGAAGAGTTTCAATGCACAACAGCAACAAATGTCTGATCATTCATTACAGTTGGTAGTGGCCATTGTTTCACATTGGCAAAAGAGCCAAAGACAATCTACCTTAAACTTGTTTTTTTTGTAACCGATCAGTTGCTACCAGAAACAGTTTCTGCTGATTTATTCTCAACAAAATCAACTCTGAATGCATGTTACATAGGTCACTGCAAGTATCAAGTATTTAAAGTTTTAAAGTTTATTTATTAGTGTCACAAGTAAGTTCACATTAACACTGCAATGAAAATTCCCCAGTCGCCACGCTCTGGTGCTGTTCAGGTACACAGAGAATTTAGCATGGCCAATGCACCTAACCAGCACATCTTCTGGACTGTGGGAGGAAACCTGAACGCCTGGATGTAACTCCCGCAGGCGTGGGAAGAAAGTGCAGGTTCCACATAGACAGTGACTCAAGTTGGGAACGGAACCCGGGTCCGTGCCGCTGTCAGACAACAGTGCTAACCACTGTGCCACCGTGTCACTCCCAGTATTTCTCCAAGGAGTGTGAATGGCAAGATACGTGAAAAATGATAGCCATCATGAACTCCTTTCAATTTACCTGCAAACTGTCAGTTTAAAAGCAACTATGCCAGAAACCCTTAAACATATCAGGTGACTGGGGATTAGTGCATGGCTAGGGATTCACAAGGGTGGGAATCATTCCTTTCAAATGGTAGAAAATATACTGGAAAAGGTAAAAGGGCAAGCATGAATGATATTACAACAAAATATCAATTTAGTGCAGCGATTTTTCAAATAATGTCTTACCGAGTGTTTCACAACTTGTGTTCTGTGAACATTGCCCACTGTCATTTTCTAATGAGGATAGCTGTTCATCTGATTTGCTTAGCTTTCCCATGCTGTTGCAGGGAGATACCCTTGGCGATTCACCACCAAAGGAGTGGCTGCCACCAGACAGCCGCCTTTGCAGACAACACTCCAAACCTTCAAAGTCCTAAATGTAAGACAGCAATTAATTTTCAAACATCTTGACCTTTTGAGTGTTTTACAATTTTTTGTTATATAAAGAAACTGTGATGCAAGAGAGATAATTTGCTTCCATGGGCACATGGAAAAATTTACACAAGATAAATGAACACACCTGTAATGCAATGAAAGAATTTAGATTTTATTCCATACCAAAAGAAAAGCTTAAGACGTGAACAGCGAACAGACTAACATTTTTTTGCATCTGATATCGTTTAATTAAAAATATATTACAGAATACAACATACCAACTGTGCCGGGTAATACTAGTGCCTTTATATCAGAACTAGACATACGGTTTTACAGCAACACTGCTATTGTCTGGTAATTACAGCTATTCACCTAATTTGTTTTTCCAAACTTATTACTGGGAGATATTGGTTTCCCATTATCAAAATAGAACCATTGAAATTTGCAGCACAGGATTCTGCCATTTGGGAAGAAAACAGGATTATGGTGTTGAAAACAAGGATCAACCATGAGCACACTGAACAGAGCAGGCTCAAAGGGCTGAGTGGCCTACTCCTGATCCTAGTTTCTATTCAGCCAAGCCTGTCTGCACTGATCCCTTTAAAAACTATAATGGTATTTTGACACAATCACTTTCTGTGGTGTGCCATGCTCTGTGATGCTCTATTAAAAGGTGTTAACACTGCAGCCTCTCAGCACCAGAGACCTGGGTTCAGTTCTAGCCTTGGGTCCCTGCCTGTGTGGAGTTTGCGCATTCTCCTGTGTCTGCATGGGTTTCCAACACATGCTCCGGTCTTCTCCCACAGTCCAAAGATGTGCAGGTTAGGTTGATTGACTATGCAAATTGTCCCTTAGTGTCAGGGGGATTAACAGGGTAAATACATGGCGTTACAGGGACAGTACCTGGATGGAATTGCATCAATGGGTCAAATAGCCTTCTTCTGCATTGTACGGCTTCCAAATTCTAAAATTCTAAATTCAAAGGTTTTCCTCCACTGTGACAATTTGAATCAATGGCCCCTCATCACCTGACTCCCCACTCAAGGGAAACATTGAGCCCCCTATTCACTATCAATTTTTAAATTTTTTTTCTCAGCTTTTTCCATTTCAGTGAAAAAGAATTCTATATCTCACATCTCTCCAACTAAACACAGTTTTCCCATTTCCGTTATTACTCTTTGTGGATTTAATACCCTTTAACATTTCACAGCACTGAAACGGTGAGCTGATAAAAAATATCAAATATGTTCTATATTGGCACCTTCAGAATTGGTGAAATAATTAACTACTGAAATTAGGTAGTTCGAACACTCACTGGAAAGCTGGCTTTGGCAAATACACTTGCATCTTTTATTGCTATACATGGCATCACCAGAGATATGAGGAGAAAGATCATCTTTAATTTGTCAATCATCCTTATAAATTTTATTTTAGAGTCAGGAGAAGTAATTTCTACTTATGTTTCTACTCATCTTGCAAAGATTGGGACTCTAATGGACATGATACAGCTTCAACAGGAGAATCAGATAGCATAACATATTTATGGCTCTGTCCATAACCAACATAAATTAGTACACTGCCAGCTGCTGAATGTTAATGTTTATTCAGTAATAGTGTGCACAATTTAGTCAATCTATTTATCCTGTCTGATTTATTCTTCAAGCACACAAACCAAAAAAGACTTCTCCATACCTGTTTGGTATTAGGTAAACTGGAACCACTGGCAGCTCGACTCATGGGAGGCACCACTGCCACTCTGGTTGGGGAAGGTGCAGACTGCCTCTTTTTAGGCGGTAGGGGTGGTAAAATTGGAGAAATATTACTGCTGTAGGGCAAAGAATAGTGATTAAAGATGCAATTTTCTGTATTGCAAACAAATTCATGTAGATTTAACAATACAGTAAAAACAAATTGTCAACTGGAAATAAAAACATCCTAGTCTGACACCAATAACATCTTAAATCACAACAGATTAATTGCAGAGGATTAGCTTTATTTTAAAAGAAGTTTGAAGAGCGTCTGTTAGCCTTCTTTAAATACTGCAAATCGATCTACAAACATAAAATACCATAGGACTGAACAGATTATCTAAAAAAAGGTACTGAGAAAGAAGCCTTCAAATCTGTGCAG
Source organism: Carcharhinus amblyrhynchos (assembly GCF_965287045.1). Classification (NCBI taxonomy): domain Eukaryota; kingdom Metazoa; phylum Chordata; class Chondrichthyes; order Carcharhiniformes; family Carcharhinidae; genus Carcharhinus; species Carcharhinus amblyrhynchos. Next base: position 12,465,612 of record NC_137348.1, read on the forward strand.
GTGGTGTACTGACTACTTCCAAAAACAGGCATACACAATGTCCAGCAACTGGCTCACTTCCCACCTGCAGTATGAGCTGCAGCCTGAAACATGCAATAATATGCACATATATAATACTAAAGGCATAATCATGCTATTTGCTTGTTGCACCTGTATGCTAATCTGTGTTCCCCGAACAAGTGCACCCAACTCTGATCAACATATGGAAGTTTCATGTCTTTCTGACTAAGTGAATAACCTCAAACTTCCAAATGTTATTTAAGTGCATTGTTATAGCTTCCTGAATAAAGATTCCAGCATTTTCCCTTCACAAATGATGTCAGGCTAACTAACTGTCCTGTAGTTTCTTGTTTTCTCTCGTCCTCCTTTTTTGAATAGCAGAATTGCATTTGTTAACTTGAAAACCCCAAGGACTGTTATAAAATCTAGGAAGTGTTGGAAAATCATGATCAGAGTATCCAACATCGCTGCCTCATTTAGGATGTAGGCTGTCAGGCCTTGGGAATTTTACAGTTTTTAAGTCGCTTAAATTTCTCTAAGACTTTTCCTCTGCTGATAATTACTTTAAGTTTCTCACTTATTAGCCTCTTGGACACTCATTATTTCTTTCAACATGAAGGCAGACACAAAAGACACATTTGACATGTTTGCCATTTCTTCAATTTCCATGATAATTTCTTCTGTCTGTCTCTAAGAGACCAATACAGCTACCCTCCTTTTTATATACATGTGAAAACTCTTACAATTCTGCATTTATATTCCTGGCTGATTTATTCTCATTCTATATTTTTCCCTTTTAATCAAAGTTTTGGTCCCCCTTTACTGGTATCTAAAACTCTCCCTTATCCTCTGAACACTAATCTTCACAACATTATAAACTTCCTTTAACCACCCCTATTGTCACCCCGCACTTCCATAGTAAGTCACAGATGGGTCTTTCTTGCTGGGCTTTTGTTTGTTGCTCCAACAGTCTCATCATTGTAAAACAACATACTGTGGGTAATGTCACAAGGGATACATCATTACAATATCAAGGTAAGCTAGAGGAACAGGCATTTATGATGAAAGGCATTTAGCTATTATTCATTAATTTAATTGACTGCTTCCTTAGACACCCTTCATCTTAAAGAATGAGCTTCTCATTGAGGAAATTATCATATAAAACATTAGGAGGGATTGTCCCTTTAATCCATTACCTGTGTTCTATGATGCGAATACCAGGCAGTGGTGGTTTTGGTGGAGCACATTCTCCATCCACAGAGTCTGGAAGTATCTCCAGTGATCTTGTCATTGGAGTAGTTTTAGTCAGAATTTCCTTCTCCCTGTCAGTCAGTGGAAGCTCTGTTGTACTGCAAGATTCAAACTCAGATTAAAGTAATTAGATAAAAGCCACCCACTATGATGGGTGCTGTAGTCTAGGAGTTGACATAGCTCTGGATTGTGGATTTGGATCCTTTTGCATTTGAACCCAAAATTAATTAGTCTGGTAATCTACAAGCAAGCACCAAAAACACGACTGTAAAAACCACTGATGCCCATCAGATCTGGAAATTAACTACGCGTACAAAGTCTGACCTACATGTGATGATTCAGGGAAATTAATGATTACCATCTAAACCATCTGCCAAAGGAGACAGAAAAATCCACAAAAATATTTTTGTAGAATTCAAGGAAATACACACCTTGTAAAGATCAAAAATACCTTCAATATTATATTTGTGACAAGCAAGATTAGCATCCTCCATTACATATGACATAGTTCTAAAGCAGAGGAATGTTGCAGAGTATTTTTGAAAAACATCTTTGAAACAGACTTTCTAATTAAAACTATAGATCAAGTAAAGATTTGACCTATTATTTATCTACCTACCTTGAATTGTTTATGGAGGGAAATAATTCTTACCTGTCAGTTTTAGATGCTGGCTGGCTGGGTTTCACAGGAGTGGTTGGGGACGGCTGTTCTTGTTTCTCTATTGTCAGTTTCACAAGCTCCTACATAAAAGCAAGCAGAGCATAGTTTCGTAGAACCCCACAGTGCAAAAGAGGCCCTTTAGCCCATCGAGTCTGCACTATACATAAGAAACACCTGAAATCCCACCTAATTCCATCTGCCAGTATTTGGCCCATAGCCCTGAAAGCTGTAACGTGGCAAGTGTGCATCAGGATACTTTTTAATGGATGTAAGGCAACTCGTCTCTACAGCCCTCCCAGGCAGCACATTCCAGACTGCCATCGCCCTCTGGGTAAAAAGGTTTTTTCTCTCACCCGCTAAAACCTTCTGCCCTGCCCCTTGAACCTATGTCTCCTTGTGGCTGATCCTTCAACTAAGGGAAACAGATGTTCCTTATCCACTATGTCCACGTCTCTCATAATCTTGTACACCTCGATCAGATCACCCCCTCAGTCTTCTCTGTTCCAATGAAAATAACCTAAGTACACAACCACTCAAATGTTCCATCCTAGGCAGCATCTTGGTGAATCTCCTCTGCACCCCCTCCAGTGCAATCACATCCTTCCCATAATGCGGCGACCAGAACTACACAGTACTCTAGCTGTGGCCTCACCAAAGTTCTATACAACTCTAACATGACTTCCCTGTTTTTGTAATCTACGCTTCGATAGATAAAGGCAAGTGTCCCACATGCCTTTTTCACCACCCAGCTAACATGTCCTTCTGCCTTCAGAGATCTGTGGACAAACATGCCAAGGTCCCTTTGTTCCACAGAATTTACGAGTGTTCTTTCATTTACTGAGTATTTTCTTATAAAATTACTCCTTCCAAAATGCATCACCTCACACTTCTCAGGGTTAAATTCCACCTGCCTTTTATCTGCCCAACCGTCTATATATTCTTGTAGCCCAAGACACTCCGCCTCACTGTTAATCACACTCTAATCTGTTGTCATCCACAAATTTTCTAATCCTAACCCCCACATAGTCATCAATGTAATTTATACAAATGATGAATAATAGGGGGCCCAACATAGATCCCTGTGGTACACCACTGGACACTGGCTTCTGGTCACTAAAGCAGCCTGCTGTCATCACTCTCTGTCTCCTTCAACTGAGCCAATTTTGAATCCACTTTATCAAATTACCTTGTATCCCATGTGAATTTATCTTCTGTATAAGTCTCCTATGTGGGACCTTGTCAAAGGCTTTGCTGAAATCCATATTAATCAAATCAACTGCACTATCCTTTTCTACACACCTGGTCACGACCTCAAAAAAATTCAATCAAATTTGTCAGGCATGACCTCCCTTGGACCATCTCTGATCAAGCTTTGCCTTGTCAAGTGGAGATCGACGCTGTCCTTCAGGAGTACAATTGATTATTTCATAAGCTAACTATTAGAGCATTATGGATTTTCAAAATACATAAAAATCAAGATACTCAGGAGGAATCTAATCAATAGGTAGCAGGCTAATGTGCTAAACTTTGGCTCATTTGGTTGCTAAATTCAGGTGGAAATTTGCACAGGAACCTCAAAGCAAAGAAGCAAGATTTACACATGTCAGCAGCCGAATAGTTTTCTACTATATAAGCAATGCCAAAATCACAACACTGGAAGGAGTGGGGACCCAAATGTAACGCTACACCAAACACAAACATGATCAATGGTTTTCTTCCTTTGTGATTTGCCAAGTTAGTCTACATCATAATTCCAAACTATACTCTAAAATTTTGATAACATTTTCGGTGCACACCTGTTGCTGTATTTTTAGTGCCTCCTCTATCACGAGAATCAAGGGTTACAAGAAATGGAAGGAAAATGGATGTGAGGAATGCTGGATCAGCCACGATCCTATAGAATGGCAGAGCTGACTCATGCGGCCAAATAACCTACTCCTGTTCCTATTATGGTCTCATTATTTAGCCATGTGTGTGGGACAGCATGACAGCATGGAAACAAAGTGCTTCCTCTGCTTCAAACATAATATCAGTACACTTCATCAGCATTTCATTTTGCAAATTGCAATTTTCAAGCTTTATCACATTTGTTAGATTTTCAAATTCAGCGACGAAAAGTGGAATTTACCCAACAGCACAGTACGATATCCAACCCACTTTCTCTCTTTTAGTTCCAATGAAGAGTCAAATGGATTCTAAACATTAACTCCATTTTCGCTTCCTACAAATGTTGTCAGACCTGCTGAGTTTTCCTAGCATTCTCTGTTTCAGGTTCCAGCATCTGCAGTATTTTGCTGTTTTAGCATCTACATAATCAGGAATGCCAATTAACATATCTCATACTAAGACACTTTCCAGTGGGTTGAAATTCATGCTGACATTCACTTGTCCATTGTTGTCTTAAAAATTTAGTCGGTTCACTTTGTGGATCAGAGTCCATTCACATTTTCAAAAAAAAGGGCACATTCAACATGTTGGAATTCAACAACATAATTTTAAAATAATTTGCCTGTAACAATTTAAGTACACAATGAATTGAAAAGTCAGCAAAATCTACTCAGTAACCTATGACTGGAAAGCAAATATTATCAAGGGGAAACATGCAATCCCTTGGCATATTGTAAATTTGGGTTAAGTAGAAAATCTTACTATTTCCTTTCTACTAAAGATGTGCTGTTTGATATTTATATAAGTAACAAATTTTTTATTTCAAATTACATCAAATAAACTTGCCAATGGAAGATATGAAAGTGGAAGGGCTTTGTCCACAATTTATACAGAGGACAACCAATCTCGGTCCTGCTGTTGTGGATGCTGCTGATCTGGAATCAAGTGTTTCTTCACTGAGAAATACAGAGTCAAGAATGAAGCAAATTTGAAGAGGAAGTCTGGGAATTATCTGGCCAAGATGTTTTGTGGCATGCAGATTCAAATGGTAAAGGACAAGAAAAACAACAACTTGTTCTTCCACCTAGCATCCCATTCCCACAGCTCAACGAAAGGCAATTTTGGAAAGTAGACCACAGGTTCAGATTGTCCAGATTTTTGTACGTACCTTTACTCCATCAAGCACTGCCTTGATCATCGCCATGACCCTTTCCTTGTCATCTAGATTCACACCTTCCAAGATTACTTGATCAGACCAACGAATCAGATTGGCCAAGCTCTGATATACCTGATTTAAACAGGACGTGATGGCCGAGCTGCGAAAGAAAGAAAATGCAAGTATTGCGGCATCTGTTTTACAATCTAACCTCAGGTGATTAAAAAGGAGTCAGGTGGCAGATTTAAAAAGCAAAAGGAACTGCAAGTGCTGAAATCAAGACAAACCCAGAAAACGCTGGAGATGTGCATTGGGCCAGTCAGTGTCTATGGAGAGAACAGACAAATTAACCTTTCAGTCGTACAGCCCTTTACCAGAAGGGGTTCAAATAAAGGATTGTATACCAGAAGAAAGAACTCATCTTCTCGCCACTGGTTTTGGCGGGCCCAATGCGCATTTCCAATTAGCAGGTCACCAGTCACTGGTCCCTTCACCAACAGCCACCTGCTGAGAAATTTAAACCAAACACCCACAAGAATTATAAAGCAGCAGATTTGCATTTGTTACCCTGAAAAATTTGGAGCAAACAGCTCTACATAGGATATATTGCAATTAATTCCGGCCTTACATCTTGGTTGATTAATGCTTTCTCCAATGTTCAGACGGCAGTGTAACCTAGGTCCTATGCTGCACAAAACACAGCACACAACTCTGTCCTGTACTAGCTACATTGGTTCTAACTGCCTTGTCTAATCAATGCCTAGACTTTGTAACTGGTTTTAAAATTCCTCTAAGTCCTTGCCTCACCCTACTTGGCAAATCCTCTTTTCATACATATCCAGCTATTCGCCATCGTTTACAAATGCAAGAAATGAAAACAGCACTAAGGTATACAACCCCTTGAGTTTACTTGCTGTTAAATAGGCCATGGCTGATCATCTGCTTCCCTGCTCTATTCCCATATCCTTCAATCCCCTTATTATCCAAATATCGAACAATCTCAGTCTTAAATATACTGAGCATTCAGTCTTCTGGGGGCAGAGAATTCCAGAATCAAGTGAGGAAATTCTTCATCTTAGTCCTAGAACACTTTTTATTCTTCTATCAATTTTACATCTGGTCCCATGCTCTCCTCACTTCGAAAGACTAATTATTTTGCATTTTTTCTCAATCTTACTTTCACCTTGTTATCTCTTGGCCTTCAAAAGTTTGCCGAAGTCTTCAGCCTTCCACCTTTGAAATTCCTGTGCCTACCCAATCCTTACCCATGTAAAATTTTAACTTTTTTACTTGATGTATGCAAGGCAAAAATAAAGTATGGAACACTTGCATGTGGCAAAATAAAACAAAGATATTTTCTGTGCAGCTTTATTTCCTATTTTTCATCACTTATGATGCACTGCATGTCGATTACTGGCAAAATACAGCTGAACATTTTTGCTTCAAATTAGCTAACAATTATGTATTCATACAAAGCAACAGTCTCATACACTGCCAGTCTTACAAGAACAGGCATTAATTAGAAATTCCTGAATTGGATAGCTTTCCACCAAAAAAGGTCAAACTTATGAGCCTACCACAAATACACCACTTGGTTCCTGCTGATTAGTGTCCTGTAATTAGTACAACAGAGCATTTATTAATTGTTATTTAGTTTGTTTAAATTAAGACTGATGGTGGTACAGAATGGTACATATACAGACAGTGGACACAGTGATAAAAGTGCAACCACATGTAACATAGATTACATGACAAATAAGTCCCTATACCAGCCCAATAATACCCTGCTAAAATCCAACAATGTGCATTTTCATTTCCCACATCGATTGCTGCTTTGACAAATCCAAACGCTCAATTTGAAGAATTTCAAGGAACATTAAAGCTGTTCAAAAGAAAACGTCAGTCAGGGCTGCATTCAAAATCTGATTCCAACACTGAAAGGACAGCATCCAAAAGCTCCACATTCCTGCACTCTCTGCATATTTTAAATATAATCACATCACAAATAGATCTCAGAACTTTCAAATATGTGAGTTCACAGTTCACAGCAGGAATGCACTTTTATCATATATGCAACTACTTATATGAATTCATTTTTCAGCAAGCATCACAAGGGTAAAAGATAATTTCTGATCAACTTTGTTCTATTTTCTTTGGCAGATGTACTTGACCATTGAAGGCTATGTTTTCCTATTCTCCAAAAAGACTTTTCTGTTTTTGGAGAAAAAAAAAGTTCACCTCGCCAGTAAACTAAAAATTGAATAACCAGTGCCTTATTAGCAGCATTATTTAACCTTTGATACTTACCTGTTTATGCTTGAAATTTTATATAGAAGCTAATATGAACTCACCTCAATATAAAAATTGAAACGCTGCTAGTTTTGAAGCTGTTTAAACAAGTACAAACAATATCAATGTTATCCAATATAAAACACAGAAAACAATGCGACATACTGGGTGCCTTAATATTCAAAGTAGGAATAACATTCCAAAATACTTGAGGCACCACAAACACAGCCACTAACTTACATTTATTTAGCACCTTTAATGAAGTGAAATGACTTGAGATGCTTCACGGGGGCTTTATTCAAACAAAAACTGACCCCAAGTCAAATTTGCAGAGCTGACCATAAAGCTAGCCAAAAAGGGTCAAGAGAAGGTGGCAATTTAAACCCATGCAGCTATGCGTAGCAAGTACATGCTGAATAAGAAGACGCCACAGCTGGAACAGAGCAAGTTACCGTTGACACAAAAGGAGAAACTATTTGACATATAACAGCTGCATTGTGATAGTTAATTTCTTCATCCAGAGTGTGGTGGGCCTGTGGAATTCACTATCACAGAAAGCAGTTGAGGCAAAAACATTATCTGTTTTCAATAAGAAGTTTAGAATATTTGATTTGATCACCAACAACCTGTCTTCATCTCCCCACACTAACATTATAGTTAAGAAAACCCACCAATACCTCTACTTTCTCAGAAGGCTAAGGAAATGTGGCATGTCAGCTATGACTTTCACCAACTTTACAGAGGCACCATAAAAAGCATTCTTTCTGGTTGTATCACAGCTTGGTATGGCTCCTGCTTTACCCAAGACTGCAAGGAACTACAAAAGATCATGAATGTCGCCCAATCCATCATGCAAACTTGTCTCCCATCCATTGACTGTTTACACTTCTCACTGCCTCGGCATAGCAGCCAACATAATTAAGGGCCCCACACACTCCGGACATTCTCTCTTCCACCTTCTTCTGTCAGAAAAATGATACAAAACTCTGAGATCACACACCAACTGACTCAAGAACAGCTTCTTCCCTGTTGCCAAACTTCTGAATGGACCTACCTTGTATTAAATTGATCTTTCTCTACACCCTAGCTATGACTGTAATGCTACATTCTGCACACTCTCGTTTTCTTCTCAATGAACGGTATGCTTTGTCTGTATAACGCACAAGAAACAATACTTTTCACTGTATGCTAATACACGTGACAATAATAAATCAAATCAAAAAACAAAAATGCACTGCACAAGCTACAATAGCTACGTTAAAAGGAAATGTTCAGCTAACACAAATATGAGTCTATTTCAGACAGAATCAGGAGAATTTGTAATGGAAACAGAGAAATAGCACAGAAGCTAAATGATTGCTTGTACCTGTCTTCACTGAGGAAGATATGAAATATCTCCCAGAATTAGAGATCCAAGGCACTTGGGAGAATGAGTAATTAAATGGAATCTGTGTTAATAAGGCGGCTCTACTGGAGAAATTAACGGGACCGAGGGTTGATAAGTCCCTGGGACTTGAAGATCTGCACCCCAGTGTTGAAAGATGTAGATGCACTGGTTACACTCTAAAATCTAATGGAATGGTTCCTGCAGATTGTAAGGTAGCAAGTGTCTCTGTACTATTTAAAAAGGTGGAGAGAAAATAGGGAACTACAGACCTGTAAATCTTTACACGAGTAGTAGGAAAAAATGTTAGAATCAATTATTAGTGGACATTTGGATGATGATCCGATTCAGCAAAACGTTGAGTTATGAGCAGGAAATCATGTTTGACAAACCTGTTGGGAGTTTTATTCAGGATGTCACTGATTGAACTGATAGTCAATGAATGTAGTAAATTTGGACTTTCAGAAGACTTTTGATGAAGTTCCCCACAGGAGGTTGGTTAGTAAAATAAAAGCACGTGGAAAAAGAGGTAATATACTGGTATGGATTAATGATTGGTCAAAAAGGGAAAAAATTGGTCATTCTTGCATTGACAGGCTGTGACTGAGGCACTGGAGAGATCAGTACTTGGACTCTACGATTTGGTTATGGAGACCAAAACATTTCCAAGTTTGTTAATGACACCAAACTCGGTGGGAATGTGTGTTGAAGAAGATGCAAACAGCTTCGAGAGGATTTGGACAGACATAATAAATGGGCAAGAACATGCCAGATGAAATATAATGTAGAAAAATGGGAGGTTATCTACTTTGTTAAGGGTGTCATGATGGCTACTGCTGTCTCACAGCGCCAGGAACCTGGGCTCAATTCTGGCCTTGGGTGACAAGTCTATGTGAAGTTTGCACGTTCTTCCAGTGTCTTGTGTGGGTTTCCTCCAGGTACTCCAGTTTCCCCTCATAGAGCAAAGATGTGCAGGTCAAGACCGTGCTAAATGTTGCAGGGTTATGGGGGGATGGCAGAGTGGAGGGGCCTGGGTGGGATATACTTTCAGAGAGTTGGCACAGACCGGGTGAGTCAAATGTCCTCTTTCTGCATTGTAGGGAATTTATGGTAGGAGGAACAAATGTGTAAGGTACTTCTTAAATGGAAAGAGATTAGAAAGGGTAGATGTACAAAAAGATATGGCCATTCTCGTCAATACATCACTGTAGGCTAACATGCAAGTGTAGCAGGCAATTAAGAAGGCTAATGATATGTTGGTTTCTATCGCAAGAAGGATTAAGTACTGGAGGAGTAAAGTCTTGCTTCAACTGATTAGAACCTTGGTTAGGCTGCAGTTTTGGTTCCCTTATCTTCGGAAGGATATTATTGCTATAGAGGGAGTGCAACAAAAGTTCACCTCACACGCTCCTGGGATGGCGGGACTGTCCTATGAAAAGAAATTGGGGAAACTGGGCCTGTATTCTCTAGAGGTGATTTTATTGAATTGTACAAAATAATTAAAGGGATAGGCAGGGTAGAAGCAGATGTTTCCCATGATTGAGGAGTTTAGCACCAGGGGACACAATTTCAAAATAAGGGGGAAATCACTTTGGATTGAGATGAAGAGAAATATTTTTACTCAAAATGTAACATAAGAACTAGGAGGAACAGCAGACAATATAGCTCCTTGAACCTGCTCCACCATTTAGTACGACCATGGCTGATCTCATCTTAGCCTCAACTCCACTTTACAGCCCCATTCATCATCGTCCTTCAAACCCTTACTAATTAAAAATCTGTTTACCTCTTCCTTAAATTAACTGAATGTTGGCATCCACCATGCTCTGGGCTAGTGAATTCCACAAACCTACTACCCATTGGAAGAATTAATTTCTCCTCATCTCGGTTCTAAATCTGCCACCCCTTATCCTAAAACTATGACCACTTGTTCTAGATTGCCCAAGAGCAATCATCCTTTCCACGTAATCAGTATTAAATTACTAATACAACAGCAAGTAAGGTTGATTTATTCTATTCTTATCAACTCAAACAACTAACTGTACCCCATGAATTAGATTGTGAAATGAAAGGTACAGATTCTGCTTAAGAATCTGAAAAGTTCGGTCATTGACAGCAAAATGCTTCGACTTTTAAAGTTATGACAAAAAGATGGTAAATAATAATTTCAGTTTCCCACAGTGGAATTGAATTATAGAAATGTTGATCACAGGAACAAAAGTATGCCATTTAGTGCTCACTGTTATATCATGTTATTATATTATGTTTGATCTCTATCTCAATTAATTCACATGCCTTTGATCCACATTCATTAATATACTTCCTCAAAAGAAAGTTCAATACCACCTCAAAACAGCTTGCCACCTTTATTAAAATCACAACCAGGTCATTTGCTGGTAATGAGTCTTCTTGCAAAGGTGCAGACAAGTTTAATTTGTTAGAAAACAACTAGATGTAGCTGGCAATTCTTGTGTAACTGGGGATATGGGAGTTGAGTTTTGGTGCACACCCAAGCTGGAGGGAAAATCAATGTTAGATAAAAAGCAAACTCTACTTTTTATTGATATCTTACATTCGTTTCCACTGGATAAGGACAGTAATTACATTGAAAATGTGCTTGTGGAATGTACAGCGATACATCACTCCTTAAAAAAAAGAGGATTCTGTCTCTTCTTAAAGGTGAAAGTGAATATAGCCCTGATGCAAGGGACTCATTTAGACCACAAAGAACATCTGAAATTAAAACGGGATCAAGTTGGACTTCATTTTCAATTAGTCGCTTAGGTGTCATAATTTTGATTAATAAAAACCTGCTATTTAGACTTGAGAACTCTGTAAAGGATAAAGTAGGAAGGTGTGTGATCGTTAAAGGAATACTGCACATGGAAAAAGTATTTCAATAATGAATGTTTATGATCTTCCAAATTATTTTCCTGATTTTATTACTAATGGCTTTAAGGATTTTGCTGAATTTGCATTGATAATTTATTTTATTGGAGGGGACTTCAACTGCCACCCAAATCTTTTGATTGACAAGCTTCTTATAACAGGGAATCCACCTATTCAACAAACTTACTAATATCGGTACGGTTATGAACTGGGATATTTGGAGAATGCTGCACCCCAACGACCAGGAATTCACCTTCTCCTGAGCTTCTACCAATGTGTTACCAAAATTGATCATTCTTTCATGCCAAAAACAATATTATATTGTGATTTCCTGCTCCATAGGTAGTATTGTGATCTCTGATCATGCTCTGGTCTTCCTAGAATTTTTACTTGGGGATAGATTTACAATCTAAATTATGGAAATTTAATGCATCATTGCTTAAAAATCAAAATTTTATTTCTTGCTTTAAACCCAAATTTGACTTGCCACTGCCCCACCAATCAACTCTCTTTCTGAAGTCAACCCCTCAATCCTGTGGGAGATTTAAAGGTTTCTGAAAGAGGTGAACAGAAAGTGTAAGTTGCTGGAGTGACAGCGTCAGCTAAAAATTAAACTGGCTGAGAGACAGCATGGTAATAATCCGAGCCATTTAGTGTTGAAAGAAATTAATGCAGTGTCAGATTCCTTGTTGATTCAATGTGCTGAAAGGGATATAAAATTTGCAAAACAAAAACTATATGAATTTGGAAATAAACCAAGTAGATATTTAGCTCTCCTTACAAAGGCTATTTTTATTCTGTATTGGATTCAAAGAGCAACAGGATATTTAAGGCTAAGAATACTAATAAGGCAGTTAAATGTTTTGATATCATTTATATAAAACAGATCAGTCTGAAGACGGAGTAATGCACATTAAGCAATTTTTCTTTTCCTTTGAACTCCCAACAATTTCTGAAGGCCAACGGTTGACCCTTAAGTGTCCCCGTTTCTAAAGTTTAAAGCTTTTTTAAAAAAGTTTATTTATTAGTGTCTCAAGTAAGGCTGACATTAACACTGCAATGAAGTTACTGCAAAATTCCCCTCGTTGCCACACTCTGGTGTCTGCTCGAGTCAATGGACCTAACCAGCACATCTTTCAGACTGTGGGAAGAAACTGGAACATCCCGGAGGAAACCCATGCAGACACGAGGAGAACGTGCAAACTCCACACAGACAGTGACCTGAGTCGGGAATCGAACTCAAGTCCCTGGCGCTGTGAGGCAGCAGTGTTAACCACCGTGCCAGAAAGCATTGTCTGCATTGAAAGATATTCAATCTGGCAAAGCTTTTAAACCTCCTGGATTTGGAAGTGAATTTTAATAAGAATTCAAAGATATGCTAGTTTGTTTGAAGTAGGACAGCTACCTCAGTCTCTTGGAAAAGCAAATATTTCTTTAATTTTGAAGGCAGACAGAAATCCAGAAGATTGTGCTCCCTATAGACCAGTTTTGCTTTCAATTTAGACGTGAAATTCCCAACTGAAATACAGGCGTTGCATCTGGAAAAAGTTCTTCCTTTAATTATCCAGGGTGATATGGCACAGTGATTAGCACAGATGCCTCAGATCCAGGAAGCTGAGTCCAATTCCTGCCTTGGTGTTTGCATAAATTCTCCATGTCTGCGTGGGTTTCCTCTGGGTGCTCCAGTTTCCACACTACAAAGATGTGCAGGTTAGGTGGATTGGCCATGCTAAATTGCCCAAGTGTCCAAAGAGGTGTAGATCAGGTGGATTAGAAGTGGTGAATGTGCAGGATTACCGGGATAGGGCAGAGAAGTGGACCTGGGTAAGACGCGCTCACGGAGACTTGATGGGCTAAACGGCCTCCCTCTGCACTGCAGGGATGCAATGATGATCAGATTGTTACATGTATTTTATGAACCAATGTCAGAAGATTATTAAATATCATTCAAGTTTCTCAAAAACAGGCGATAGGCAGCTGTGTTCTTCATTGGACACACAGAAACCATTGATCAGGTGGAGTGAAACTATTTATTTTACATAGTGGATAAATTTGGACTGGGGGATTTTATTAAATGGACATAGGTACTTTATAAAAGCAGTTCTCTCTAACGGTTATGAATCTAATAATTTTAGTCTTCAGCAAGGCACCAGGCAGGATTGTCCTCTATTCTCATTGTTTACAATTGTTGCAGAATTTTTCTGGTTTGGCTATTGGTGAAAATCAGTGCAAGATTACATTATACACTGATAATGTGTTACTATTTTTGTCTGGGCCTGAAATTTCTGCTCCTGCTATTATTGATATTGATTGGTTTGGCTCTCTCGGATTATAAAATAAATTTTGCCAAGTCTGAGGCTGTGTCGTTATGAGGGTGCCAAGTTCAAAAGGGGACCTTGGGGTGTCAAATATAAAATTATATTCCCTAGCCTGTCATCTGAGATTTATACAGGATAAGAAGGGACCCCAGTTCCAATAATTATCACTACTCAAGAGCTTGGAAAATGGCTGTAGTTGAGAGGAAAGATCTATGTTAACTTTTACTCTTACACCTATGCAGGGAAATCCTGATTTAGGTCTCATGGACAATGGTTTTGACATGTTGAGTTTTAAGGGATTTTGTTTAGAGGGGCTTCCTTATTATCTTTTGAGTAATAATGTGGTAGCCCTAGACATTTTTTTTTAAGATACTTATGGAAAGATACTTTATTCTTAATAAAACAACTTCGAACGCTAATGCCAGTGTCTGTCCTGTAGAAAATACATTTCTGTTCGCGGAATCAAAGCGATTAAAATTTATATGTCTAGATGCAATGTGAATATGCAGAAGGCATTGTGAATTTGGGAAAGGGATCTAGCGGTATGTACTGATGAAGAGACTGGGAGGGTTCTGGGAGAATGCAAATTTAATTTCTGTTTGTAATAGAGTGAAGATGATTCAACTAAAACTTCTACGTTATTTGCATACCACACCAACTTTAAGACAAAAGATGGATCCTGCTATATCTCCACTAAACATGCAAATCTGTAGTGGGGGACTATGCTCACTGTTTCTGGTCTTGTGGCAAAATAAAAAACTATTGATCTGGTATACTTAGCTGGAAAATATAGTTGATTTGATCTTGGAGACGGAACTTATGTTTTCGATTCTGGGGCTTCCAGATAAATGTACGATTGATGTCAATGAGAAACGGCTGTATAATACTCTAACATTTGCAGCGCAGAAAAATATTTTATGTTCTGTATAGAACTGGCACAAAATTATTATGGAGTATACTCCAATAGAATTTCTAACTTGTATATTTCAATCTAAGTTGGACTCATCCCAAAAGGTATGGGGCTCTATTTTAAATATACGGGTTGCATAGTGCCAGATTTACCTCTATAAGGCTTTCTGAGCATGCAGTACTGTTCCTAATATAATGCTCCTTTTCCCTCTCTTTGTATTTTGTTCTTTTTCTCAGCATCTTTTTATTCATTTCTTGATATTGAAACGCTGGGTTAAACAAACAAACTGCTTTTTTTAAAAATACGGGGAAAGGATTGTGCTTGTACTGCACCAGCTTTAACAGTGCATTTTGTTTAAATAAAACTGCTATGTAATGAGGCGGGTAGTGCTATGTAATGAGGCGGGTAGAATTAGGGACCTTGAGGTGAAGGATCCTCTTGGAGAGAGTGATCATTGTATGGTGGAGTTTCTGTTGCAGATGGAGGAGGAGAAAGTGGGTTCCCGGACACGTGTCCTTTGTTTGAATAGAGGGGAGTATGGTAGGATGAGAGAAGAATTGGCGAATGTGGACTGGGGGAGCGCGTTGGAAGGTAGGTCTGCTGAGGAGCAGTGGAGGATCTTTAAGGAGATCTTTCTTGGTGCTCAGCAGAAATTTATTCCGATGGTTAAAAAGGACAGTAGGAAGAGAGGTAATAAGCCGTGGATAACGAAGGAGGTGAAGGAAAGTGTTAAATTAAAAGCGGAGGAATTTAGAGTAGCTAAGAGCAGTGGGCGAGAAGAGGATTGGGAAAGGTTTAAATGTCAACAAAGATTGACAAAAAAGTTGATAAAGGAGGGTAGAAGAAGCTATGAAGCTGGGCTAGCACTTAATATAAAAAAGGATAGCAAGAGTTTTTATAAATATATAAAAAGGAAGAGGCTGGCTAGGGTGAACGTTGGTCCCTTAGCGGATGAGAAAGGGGACCTAGTGGTAGGGGATGGGGATATGGCTAAGGTCTTGAATAACTTTTTTGTTTCTGTCTTCACGGAGGAGGACGTGAATAATTTGCCGGGTGTTAGCGATGGAAAGGTGGTAGGACTGGAGGGTCTTAATGACATTACTGTTACTAGAGAGGTGGTGCGCGACAGACTGGAGGGGCTGATTGTGGACAAGTCCCCAGGACCGGATGGAATGCATCCGAGGGTTCTGAAAGAAATGGCGGAGGTGATAGTGGATGCCTTGGTGGTTATTTTCCAGACGTCGCTGGATTCCGGGGAAGTGCCGGAGGATTGGAAAACGGCTAATGTTACGCCGTTGTTTAAGAAGGGTGCCAGGCAAAAGGCGGGGAATTACAGGCCGGTTAGTTTAACGTCTGTGGTAGGTAAAATGTTAGAATCCGTCATTAAGGAGGAAATTGCGAGGCATCTTGAAGGGAATTGCTTGATAGGGCAGACGCAACACGGTTTCATTAAAGGGAAGTCGTGTCTGACAAATTTACTGGAGTTCTATGAGGATGTGTCTAGGGCGGTGGATAGAGGAGAGCCGGTGGATGTGGTCTTTCTGGATTTTCAGAAGGCGTTTGATAAGGTACCTCACAAGAGGTTACTGCAGAAGGTCAGAGGACATGGAGTTGGGGGTAGGGTGTTAGCGTGGATAGAGGATTGGTTGTCAAATAGGAGGCAGAGAGTGGGGGTCAATGGGTGCTATTCGGATTGGCGGTTGGTGACTAGTGGGGTGCCCCAGGGGTCGGTGCTGGGGCCTCAGCTATTTACCATTTATATAGATGATCTGGAGGAGGGAACCGAGTGTAGGGTGTCGAAATTTGCTGATGACACCAAGATTGGGGGAAAGGCAAATTGTGCGGAGGGTGTGGAGAGTCTGCAGAAGGATCTAGATAGGCTGGGCGAATGGGCCAGGAAATGGCAAATGGAATTTAATGTTGGCAAGTGTGAGGTGGTCCACTTTGGTAGGAAGAATGGTAGGAAGGACTATTACTTACGTGGCGAAAAACTGCAGCAGGCAACGGTGCAGAGGGACCTCGGGGTCCTTGTGCATGAGTCGCAAAAACCCAGCCTGCAGGTGCAGCAGGTGGTCAGGAAGGCGAATGGGATGCTGGCCTTCATAGCGAGGGGGATTGAATATAAAAGTAGGGAGGTCTTGCTGCAGCTGTATAGGGCATTGGTGAGGCCGCAGCTGGAGTACTGTGTGCAGTTTTGGGCGCCGCACCTGCGCAAGGATATTTTGGCCTTGGAGGGAGTGCAGAGGAGGTTTACTAGGCTGATACCGGAGTTGAGGGGGTTGAGCTATGAGGAGAGGCTGAATAAACTAGGCTTGTACTCGTTAGAGTTTAGAAGAATGAGGGGAGATCTCATTGAGACGTATAAGATGATGAATGGGATGGATAGGATAGAGGTGGAAAGACTCTTCCCGCTCAAAAAAGACAGTAGGACTAGGGGGCACAGCCTCAAGATAAAGGGGGGGCAGTTCAGAACGGAGTTGAGGAGGAACTTCTTCACTCAAAGGGTGGTGAATCTCTGGAATTCTCTGCCCGTTGAAGTGGTGGAGGCTGCCTCGCTAAATATTTTTAAGAAGCGGGTTGATGGGTTTTTGATAAGAGAGGGGATTAAGGGTTATGGGGAGAGGGCGGGAAAGTGGAACTGAGCCACGACAGATCAGCCACGACAGATCAGCCATGATCTTATTGAATGGCGGGGCAGGCTCGAAGGGCCAGATGGCCTACTCCTGCTCCTATTTCTTATGTTCTTATGTTCTTAAAACACTCAAAAATATTTCCAAAAGGAAGTAACACCTAAAGGAATTTTATAGATTGCAACACATTGAAGCTAGTATCCTCAGGAATCCATTATACTCAAGATCATTGTAGTCAGCTGATTAGAGACTTCCATTCCAACAATCTATTATAGATATGAGATGTTTCTAGAAATTAAAGTATTCCGTGTTATTTTTGTGGCATAAAACTGTGTTCTAAATCGATTGCACTAAAGGCTATATTTTGGAAGTCAACATTCTGCGTTCGAGTAAGCTTTGGCTCAACTTGCTGAATATTATTACAGTTCCACTCCTGATGGAAACTATTGACAACCTTGATACAAAATGAAAAGATTCTTGGATATCACAAGTTATACAAGATTATATAAAAAACAAAATTTCTTTGCTGCTCTCTAGGTAATTTGAAAGAGTCACACTGGTTTTATTGAACTTAGGAAGCAATATCCCTGTTGATTATTTTCTACACCTCATAATGCCCTGATATTTAAATGAAAAGGTGCTCCAAACCATCTGGATTTTATTTACCCAAGCTGTTATAAATGCCTATTAATTTTTTGTTTGTTACATCCAATGTAGCAAGAAATATAAGGTTGTCATCAAGTCCATTCTTAACAGAACACGATGCGTTCTCATATTAAATATACAATTTGTTGATTGTACAGAAAATCACAATTGATTAGTTTTGCAGCAGACAGGCTACCCTGAGTTATGTATCAAGTCTATTATGCTAAATGCTAATCATATTTCTAAATATCTTGGAAATTACCAAAATTAATCTCTGCCCATTCATCAAAAAACTTAGCAACGTTGCAAAGAGTTCCCTATGCAAATTTATCTTATGCATAGCCTTGACTAAAGCACCACTTTTCATATCAGTGGTTCCATAAGGGGATTTCAGGAGCTCTACAAAGTCATCCCTACATTCCTCTATCTCTAGTGCCTATCATTTTTATTATTGTGTCAGTTACAACTCAGCTGGTAGCATTCTCACTCCAAATCAGATGGCTGTGCGTTAAAGTCCCACCCCAGCAACTTGAACACAAAAATATAGGCTGGCATTCCAGTGTAGCACCGCTGGAGGTGTTGTCTTTCAGATTAAAATGTTAAACCAAGGCCTTGCCTGTTTTCTATGGTGAGGACATAAATGATGCCATGGCAGTACTTTGAAGAGCATGGGAGTTATCCCCAGTGCCCTAGTTAATACTTATCCCTCAATCAACAACACACACATCAACTCATTACTGCATTGCTATTTATGGGAGTTTACCATGTGCATATTGCTACCATGCTTTCTAGATCGCAACAGTGACTGAACTTCAAAAAAAGCACATCACTAAACATAATGATGTGCTGAGACTGTGAAAGGTACTACATAAATGCAAATAATCATTTTATTTCAGCTGATGTGCACAAACAGGCAGTGAAAGCTTGTTTCTCTCTTGGGTGGCAAACACAGACTTTGATACAGGATTATAGAATCTTAGGGATAGATTACTTACAAAAGGGGGCTTTCATAGAGTCATAGAAACCCCACAGTGCAGAAAGAGGCCATTAGGGCCATCAATTCTGTACCAACCACAATCCCACCCAATCCCTACCCCCCCATCCCAACATATTTACCCGTTAATCCGTCTAACCTACGCATCTCAGAACACTAAAGGACAATTTTAGCATGGCCAATCAACCTAACCCGCACATCTTTGGAACGTGGGAGGAAACCAGAGCACCAAGAGGAAACCCACACAGACATGAGGAGAATGTGCAAACTTCACACAGATAGTGACCCAAGCCAGGAATTGAACTCAGGTCCCTGGAGCTGTGAAGCAGCAGTGCTAACCACTGTGCTACCGTGCCGTTCAAAAACTACTAGATTAAATGAAAAATTAACTACTTGTAGGAGTTAGCTTCTATTAAAACAATTGCTGAAAAAGGGACAAGAGCGGTTTAAGTGAAATAAAACTATTACTCCTACAGTGCAGGAGGCCATTCAGTCCATTGAGTCTGCACTGGCCACAATCCCACCCATGCCCTATCCCATAACCCCATGCATTTAATCTATCTAATCCCCCTGACACTAAGGGGCAATTTAGCATGGCCAATCCACCTAACCCACACATCTTTGGGTTGTGGGAGGAAACCAGAGCACTGAGAGGAAACCCATGCAGATAAAGGGAGAACGTGCAAATTCCACAGACAGGGACCCAAGCTGGGAATCTAACCCAGGTCCCTGGCGCTGTGAGGTAGCAGTGCTAACTACTGTGCCACTGTGCCAAAAATCAGCGCTATAAACACCAAACACATAACAATTTTCAGAAGTTACTTTGAAATCTGCAAATAATCTTTGCTGAGATTTTTCTTTCAAAAAGTGACATCAGATTTTATTAAAATGGATATCAATTCATTATTACAATTTTACACTTCATGCTTCAAAAGACAACACAAGGAACTCATTGGATCAATGCGATGGAGGGATGTCACTATATTCAAGAACATAAATGCAAATTAGACATCCTGATCTCAATGGTCCCTTTACAAAGTAATATCAAGGAGAGTTGCACTGCATCTCCCCACAGAAAGGAACAAGGAATAACTGAAGATCAGCTACAATTTCCTCAAGGCTCAACTCCCTTTTGAGCAGACTGTAATTAATGCACAGGCAGGAGGTTGAAAATAGGCCAGCAAATGTCACTTTGTGCCATTCCATTTCAAAGATGACCATAGAGGGAGATAAAAGTTAAATACCTTCAGAAAATTTAGGCTACATATACCCTTAATAACCAGTTTGTTTCCTGTGGCGGTGCCCATGGGGTGTCAGGACCAATTATAGAATTCAGATAAAGCAGTTACAGCTCAGGTGATGACTGGACCAGGGGATGCAAACAGAATTTACTACCAATGTTAAAATGTACATCCTCCTCTTGTAGTCCTCTATAACTTTAATTTAACATAACCTTTAAACAGAAAAACCTACAGGAATTTGGGAAGCTGAGAAAGAGTGGGATGGTGCACACTAGTTTCTCTACAGTACAGGTAAAGAAACTTCACAATATTGAGATTTTAAAGTGGGAAGATGCAATTATAAATGACAAATTCACATATGCAAGTTCCATTGTCAATGAGATCACAGCACTTTGTATTGGAAAGGTTGATAGGAAGTGCCCAGGAAAATTATTTTTAATACATTAGAAATGAATCTCCTACAGTAGTTTATGCAAAGATAAAGCAGAATGTTCAGCTGAAGAGGATTTGAAAGCCAGTGTTGAGGGTTTTGGCTCCAATAGGCTGAAACTGGGGCACGGGTGAAAGTAATCAATTTTTTGAAACTTATTTCTGGGTCAAACAGGACACTAAGATATGCAGGCCAAGCAGATGCAATCGATCTCCATTTCACAGTTAAACATTCAATCTTCATTTTTATACGTTCATTCGTGCATCTAAACATACAGTTGGCAGAGGCTATGTAAAACTCCCCCTGTAAATGCACTCTTTTGTTACTGATGATGCTGCATCTATACAAGGTGAATGGGAGGTGTAGTTATAGCACAAGTTTGGGTAATTAGTTTTCAAAACAAATGTGCTTATAGAATTTACAATGGAAAAAAGAAAGTTGGCCACATATTTGTGCAGACTGAGACTTGTGAGATATGGGAAGCAACGCTAACAGTGCACACAAGATTTTCCCATAGAGTTGCTTAGATAGGTCTGTAACATGTGTTCCCAGTCTTTTCCACTATATTGACTGAAACATTGCTTGTCCTTAAAATGTGACTATTACAGGCAAAAATGGAATGAAACATCATCCACTTGAACCTTTGTTTAAGAAAAAATGTTAAGCTTAAGTATTGTTTTTTCTAAAACAGAAGCAATGACCCACAAAATCTTATTTCAGCAAGACACAAACCACTGAGCAACCATCATATATCTGATAGCTATAGTAGTAGAAACACTTGGAATTGTGGTGAACAAATATGAGACTTGGGTTTTGGTAATCAGGTGGGAGGATGACATGCAGCACTTAAGGAACACACATCCTTAGTTAACAAAATCACAAGGTTTTAAGCACTCCTTTTGTGCTTAAGTTCAGCACAGTCTGAATGAGCAGTTGGGTTGAGAGGCAATCAGTAGCAAGGCCACAGATTTTGGTGGGGGCTATATATACTGGCTCCAATCTTCTCATGTTCATTTGGAGTAAATCCAACTTCTTCCAAAACCTGATATCAGACAGGCAGTTTAAAAGCACAAGATAATTGTGAAATCAAATGAAGTGATGCAAAGGCAGGGCTGAATGTTCTCAAAATACATGTATAAACCAACACAATGCCTTTCTGACAGTGGATGCCTTTCCCAAAAGGAACTGGATGCAATCATGGTAATAGGATAAATCAGCATCATAAGTATACCAGCAAGAATTTCGAAAAGGAAGTTAGGGCCTCGAAGCTGGAAAGATTCTTAATTTTAAGGTGCTGATCAAAATAGTTGTTCAATAATACTTCGCATTTGTCTATAACAAGCCCAAGAATATCAAAGAATGCAGATCCTGAAGTGGTCAAGAACAAGCTGAACACCATTCCAGGTACAAGATTAAATGCAAATTGTTTACAACGGAACAATAAATCGTGTTCATATAGTACTGCCCATGGCATTTCACAGGGAAATTATAAAAATGAAAACGAGCCTCAGCAGGAGATGTTAAAACAGATGACCAAAAGCTCGCTTAAAGACACAGGTTTTAAGGAGTGTCTAAAAGGAGCAAAGTGAGATAAAAGCACAGAGGTTTTGTGAGGGAAGTCCAGAGCTAAGGACACACGTAATTAAAGGTACAGCCACCAAAGTTGAAGTGATTAAAATGGAGAATGCTCAAGAGACCAGAATTGGGCTGTGGGCTCGACAGTCAGAGAGATGCAAGGAAAATAACAGAGGAATTTTAAAATCGAGGTATTGCCTAATTGGGAGCCAATGTAAGTCAGTGAACTACACTGTCAGGCAATGTAATGGAGGTGGAAATAGACAGATATTGTAATAGCATAGGAAGAGTGGTTGGAAGCTGACTTTGGATTTAAATATGGTTGCACACAATTGCCAGAAGCAGAATGGAGCTGGTGGCTAGAAAGCAGAGTTTAGATCCCAAAGAGAGAACACTGGCTTCAGTTGTCCCAATATTTAATTGGAGGGAATTCTGTTAATCTAGTTTAGGCTTTCTGACATTCAGTCTGACTCTTTACAGAGATAGTGGAGTGGTAAAGAGAAATGATAGAGAGAGAGCTGGGTGTCGTTAGCATACATATCAAAAACAATTTTTTCAGATTGTGTCACAATGATAGCATACAGATGAGAAATAGAAGGGGACTAATCATAGATCCTTTGATAACAGAGGTAATTGTGCAGGAGCAGGAAGAGACACCATTGCTGGTGATTCTCTGGTTACTGTTAGATAATTAGGAATGGAACAAATTGAGTGGGTGTCCAGCCAGCAAGAGAAACTTCTTTACAAAGAGTTGTATAGCTGTAGAATTCATTTCAGGGTTAGTGGCTGAGACAGAAACGATGTTAGTATTCAAGATTAAAATTGGAAGAAGAAATGAGGCAAAGAGGATTAAAAAAATATGGGGACAAGGTAGCTAAACATATTTAGAACTAAGCTCGAGTGGCGAGTGAACACTAATTGATTGGGCCAAGTGTCTGGTTTATACGTTATAGTTTAAGGTTGCTATTAAGGGGGATTTCAGTGTTCACAAAAGGATGGTCTGAATTGGTTGAAAGGGCTTATATTTGTGAAGGTCGCAATCACAGATGCAAAAATTTCTGAAGTAAAAGGAAGCTGCTGAAGATAGAATGTAGGGCTATACAAGAGTGACTGCAAAGGGCGAAAGGAAAATTGCTGGGAACGCATTAAAGTTTTTTTTCAAAGTTTAAAGTGTATTTATTAGTGTCACAAGTCGACTTACATCAACACTGCAACGAAGTTAACCATGAAAATCTCCTAATCGCCACACTCCGGCGCCTGTTTGGGTACATGGAGACAGAATTTAGCATGGCTAATATACCCAACCAGCACATCTTTTGGACTGTGGGAGGAAACTGGAGCACTCAGAGGAAACTCACACACACACGGGAAGAACGTGCAGACTCCACACACACAGTGACCCAAGCCAAGTCCCTGACACAGAGGCAGCAGTGCTAACCACTGTACCACCGTGCCGCCCCAACAGCTGCAATGGGACAGGTAGGGTTGGACCAGATAAAATATTGACCATTAATGTACAAACAAAACTGCACGATTGGCATGGTTTGTCTTAATCAAAAACTCTGCGTAAAATAATCTAATTCCACTTGATCAGTTGTGTATTTATCTTTTCAAATGTAATGAAAGAAAAATATCACATCGGCCAAGCTTGTGCATCAGCAGTGATTAACTTATGAGCACCCAGAGAAATCTTGCGAGTCAGAATTGTGCCCACTCACCTCTGTTGAATGCGTGGATCCACTTGTACTAATGGCAAGATGGCCTCCAGGACTTTACTGGCTGATCCTGGCAACATCTCGAGCACCTTTTTGTCAATCACCATTTTATCCACAATGGTTTTAAAATACCGCAGCGCACTCACCACTTCCTTTTCCTGCTCCTCCAGCCGATTTAAAGTCTGTTTCAAACAAATTTCAAGGAAGTCAAGTGTGCGTAATTCAGAAACAGCTATCATTTTTGAAAGCATCATACACAAAAATAAAAAGAATTGATTCCAGTGTACTTACGTCTAATTTTTTTTCCCCAGCCCCCATGTACCATAGGACCATCTGTAATGTGTTTTTACAGTGTGTTGACCCTTGTTCTGCTACTAACACATTCTGCTATCTTGCCTTTATGCCACTATTAGCATTTTTAGTCTTTATCACTACCATTAATATTCCCTTTGGTCTTGTGTCCATTACATCTTGATCAAATTTCTCAAGCTCCCACCTATCCCTGACCTCTTGTTTTGTTTCACCTGTTCCAGCCCCACTTCAATAGCATAAAATCCATCACATTTCTCCCTCACTTTAGCTCTGAAGAAGTTATACGGACTCAAAAACATTAACTCTGTTTCTCTCTCCAGAGATGCTGCCAAACCTGCTGTTTTTCTAGCATTTTCTGTTTTTATTTCAAATTTCCAGCATCCACAGTATTTTGCTTCTAGGAACAACCAGAAGTCTGGTTACCTCCAGCAGGATACGAACACAGGTGCAAATGTTTTGCCAACATTTTAGGACTTTCTCTAAATTTGTATGCTCCTTCAAGGTTTTTTATTTCCGCATTTCAGAGAATAGATTATTCTAGCGTTAAATGGATTACATTATTGATGGTGACTCATTATTTTGCTTTTAAGGAGAGTCAAAATGTAATATGGAAGATAAAAGCAATTGGCGCAAGTGAAATGCTCAATCTAGCTTTAGAATTTAGATAGTTTTCTGGAGTTCCATAGCCTGCTCTTGGGACTAGATAAAGACTAGCACTAGAAAGTTGAATTACCCACATTCATTAAAAGCCAGAATAACAATTTCTAAAATTTAGAAGATCAACTGTGAGATAATCTCACATTAACAACTTTAAAATAATGAAATGTAACACTGGAATATAGAACTGATTTTTGATTTTAGAAATCTACAAACTTAAATCTGAAGCTATGAAAATAGAATGTAGTGAATTATGTCCAATGTTAAAGCAATCTTAAAACAAGTTATAATAATTGACAAGAAAACAGATCAATTTACTAAGGCATGCTAAAGTAAGATCTTGGCAGTTGGTTAAAAGCTAAGATTTAGTTGTCGATTGATGACTGGAACACAAATCAAAGGAGGCATATTGTTTGGCATAAGGTAGCATTTGAAATCTCTGGACTGGACAGGATGATTGCACTTATGTTTTCTGTACAAGCAGACATTTAACATGCTATTTTGATTGCATCTAATAATTCATGCACAAATTAACTTGGCTCCATGTATTTGTTAATTTACTACTTGGTCTGGCCACAATTTGCCTTAGTTAAAAGTTCATGCTAAATTCACCTCATGGTGCCTGTAGAATTGTCTTAATATTATGCAATACATAGAAACATAGAAAACAGAAGCAGTAGTAGGCTATTCAGTCCTTTGAGTCTATTCCACTATTCATTATGATCATGGCTGATCATCAAATTCAATACCTTGATCACTCTCTCACTAATGCATGCACACACGTACATTTTTGGCCTCAACTATTTCCTGTTGCAGTAAATTCCACAGATTAATCACTCTCTGGGTGAAGAAATTTTTCCTTGCCTCAGTTCTAAAAGGTTAACCCTTTATCCTCAAACTATGATCCTTGGTTCTGGACTCCCCACAATGTCAGGAACATTCTTTCTGAATTCACCCTGTCCAATCCTGTTAGAATGTTATAACTTTTTATGAGATCCCCTCTCACTCTTCTAAACTCCAATATAATCCTAACCGACTTGATCTCTCCTCATATGATGTTCCTGCCAGCCCAGCAATCAACCTGGTAAACCTTAGCTGCATTCCAGCTATAGCAAGAGCATCCTTCCTTCACCAAAACTGCACACAATATTCCAGGTGTGGCCTCGCCAACACCTGTACAATTGAAGTAAAGCATCCTTATTCCAATACTCAAATCCTCTCACTCTGAAGGCCAATATACCATCTGCCTTCCTTACTGCCTGCTGTACTTGTGCACATACGTTCAGCGTCTGATGTATGTAGACACCAAGATCTTGAGTATCCAACTTTCTCAATTTACACTCATTCAAATAATAATCTCCCTTCCTATTTTTGCTACCGAAATGGATAACCTCACAATTGTCCACATTGTACTGCACCTGCCAGTCACTCAGCCTGTTCAAATCACGCTGAAACATCTCTGCATTCTCCTCACAGCTCACCCTCCCACCCAACTTTGTATCATCTGCAAATTTGGAGATGATACATCGAGTTCCCTCGTCAAAATCATTAACATATAATGTGAACAGTTGGGGTCCTAGCATAGATTCTTGCAGTACCCAACTAGTCACTGCTTGCCAAGCAGAAAACGGCCTACTTATTCCAACTCTTTGCTTCCTGTCTGGTAACCAACCTTTTTTTTAAATCCATCTCAACACAACATCCGCAATCCCATGTGCTTTAAATTGACATTTGGTCAGCAGGGCGCATCGGACCTGTGAGGGACAGCCACTGTTCAGACAGCACGCTGAGTCTGAAAATAATTCAAAAGTGACATTGCAAGAAAATGGTAAGCTGATTGGTTGGTGAGAAATTGATATTAGGGACTATGTTTAAATAGCTGAAGCTAAACAAAATGTATTATTTATTGGGAAAATTATTGTCTATTATTTATCATTTGTTCTTGTCTAAGGCGCAAATTTACATACAAGACATGCCAGGTGAGGACAGCTGAATGGAACGTGTGCTTGTCACATTAGGGGAGTCTTGGACATTACCAGTGTCCTAGATAACCACGTGTAAGACGAACTCCCAGCTACAAAAACTGCAGCAAACTGCTCCAAAGGCTGGAGACACTGTGGTGTATCTCTGAGGTTGAGTGTTTTGGGATAGCACATTTAGAGAGGTGGTCACACCACTGCTTAAGGAACTAGAGGAAAGAAGGGATTGGGTGACGACTAGGCAGTTTAGGAAGAACAGGCAGGTAATGCAGAAGTCCCCTGTGGTCCTGCTCACCAATCACGTGGAAGCTGATGAGGGCGCTGGTATCTCAGAGCAGTGCACTCAGAACCAAGCTTCTGGCATCATAAGTGGCTTGACTGTACAGGAGGGGGAGGAAGAAGAAAGAAAAGGCAATAGAGGATTCATCAGTCAGGGGAGCAGACAGGCATTTCTGCAGCCAAAGATGTGACTCCAGATGGTACGTTACCTCCATGGTATCAGGGTCAGGCATGTCCCCGAATGGCTGCTGGACATCCTGAAAGGGGAGGGTGATGAGTTAGAGGTCATGGTACATGTTGGTATCAACGATATAGATAAACTGAAGAATGAAGTATTACATCAAAAATTCAGGGAGCTAGGCAGTAGATTAAAAAGCAGGACTTCTAAGGTTGCAATCATTGAATTACTCCCAATGCAATATGCTAATGAGTATAGAAACAAAAAAAAGGGCAGATGAATGCACAGCTCAAGAGTTGGTATAGAAGGGAGGGTTTTAGATTCCTGGAACACTGGGACTGTTTCTGGGGAAGATGGGACAGTCTGCACTTGAACCACACTGGGGGCTAATATCCTTGCAGGTAGGTACCTGGGAAGAATTTAAATTTGTCTGACGGGGAGGGGGACACAGAAATTAGTAAAATATAAACACATCATGCTATACTAAAGGGAGCAAGTCAGACTGAGTTCAGCTATATTGTGTGTCAAGAGAGTAACGCAAGACAGGATGGTTTTTTCTTTAATACTAGGGGTGTAATAGGGAACACTGATGATTTAAGAACATGGAAGTGTGATCCTGAAGCCATCACAGAGACATGGTTAAGGGAAGGGCAGGACTGGCAACTCAACATTTCAGGGTATAGGATCTTTAGCCAAGAAAGATGAAGTGTAAAAAGGGAGGTGATGTTGCACAGTTAATTAAGGAGTCAATTACTGCAATAAGGAGAGACAATATCTTGGAAGGGTCTACAAATGAGGTTGTGGGTAGAGCTTAGGAATATAAAGGGGGCAATCACATTTCTGGGAGTGCATTATAGGCCTCCAAAGAGCCAGCAGGAAATAAAGGAGCAGTTTTGTAGACAATTCACTCAGGTATAATCGGGTAATTATACTAGGGGATTTCAACTTCCCAATGTAATTTGGGATATTCAATGTAAAGGGTTTGGAACATAAGAACATAAGAAATAGGAGCAGGAGTAGGCCATCTAGCCCTTCGAGCCTGCCCCGCCATTCAATAAGATCATGGCTGATCTGTCGTGGCTCAGTTCCTCGTTCCCGCCCTCTCCCCATAACCCTTAATCCCCTTGCCTATCAAAAACCTATCAACCCGCGTCTTAAATATATTTAGCGGGGCAGCCTCCACCACTTCAACGGGCAGAGAATTCCAGAGATTCACCACCCTTTGAGTGAAGAAGTTCCTTCTCAACTCCGTTCTAAACTGCTCCCCCCCCGCCTTATCTTGAGGCTGTGCCCTCTAGTCCTACTGTCCTTTCTGAGCAGGAAGAGCCTTTCCACCTCTATCCTATCCATCCCATTCATCATCTTATATGTCTCAATGAGATCTCCCCTCATTCTTCTAAACTCTAACGAGTACAAGCCTAGTTTATTCAGTCTCTCCTCATAGTTCAACCCCCTCAACTCCGGTATCAGCCTAGTAAACCTCCTCTGCACTCCCTCCAAAGCCAAAATATCCTTGCCTAAGTGCGGCGCCCAAAACTGCACACAGTACTCCAGCTGCGGCCTCACCAGTGCCCTATACAGCTGCAGCAAGACCTCCACACTTTTATATTCAATCCCCCTCGCTATGAAGGCCAGCATCCCATTCACCTTCCTGACCACCTGCTGCACCTGCAGACTAGGTTTCTGCGACTCATGCACAAGGACCCCGAGGTCCCTCTGCACCATAGCATGCTGCAGTTTTTCGCCATGTAAGTAATAGTCCTTCCTACCATTATTCCTACCAAAGTGGACAACCTCACATTTGCCAACATTAAATTCCATTTGCCAGTTCCTGGCCCATTCGCCCAGCCCATCTAGATCCTTCTGTCGACTCTCCACACCCTCCGCACAATTTGCCGTTCCACCAATCTTGGTGTCATCAGCAAATTTCGACACCATACACTCGGTTCCCTCCTCCAGATCATCTATATAAATGGTAAATAGCTGAGGCCCCAGCACCGACCCCTGGGGCACTCCACTAGTCACCAACCGCCAATCCAAATAGCACCCATTGACCCCCACTCTCTGCCTCCTATTTGACAGCCTATCCCCTATCCATGCTAACACCCTATCCCCAACTCCATGCCCCCTGACCTTCTGTAATAACCTCTTGTGAGGCACCTTATCAAACGCCTTCTGAAAATCAAGAAACACCACATCCACCGGCTCTCCTCTATCCTAGACACATCCTCATAGAACTCCAATAAATTCGTCAGACATGACTTCCCCTTAACGAAACCGTGCTGCGTCTGCTCTATCAAACAATTCTCCTCAAGATGCCTCGCTATTTCCTCCTTGATCACGGATTCTAACATTTTACCTACAACAGACGTTAAACTAACCGGCCTATAATTCCCTGCCTTTTGCCTGCCACCCTTCTTAAACAACGGCATAACATTAGCCGTTTTCCAATCTTCCGGCACTTCCCCGGAATCCAGCGACGTTTGGAAAATAATCACCAAGGCATCCACTATCACCTCCGCCATTTCTTTCAGAGCCCTTGGATGCATTCCATCCGATCCTGGGGACTTGTCCAGGAGGGGGGGTGGATTTCTTGAAATGTATTTTGGGGAGTTTTTTGGATCAATATGTAGAAGGCCCAACAAGGAAGGGAGTAGAGTGGATCTGGATCACAACACTTGATAAGTGTTCAATATGGTAGGGGAAGCATCTTAGTGATAGCAACCAAATCAAGTTTGGTTGCAAAATCAAGTTTGTTACAGACAAGGAGAAAGATGGCTTTTAAAAGACAGTTTTGGACTGAGGAAAGCAGATTTCATTAAAATAAGGCAGAATCTGGCCAAAGTTGACAGGGAACAGTTCCTTACAGGAAAATCTACATTGGAGCCATTCAAAACGAAAATGGGGAGACAACAGGTCCATATAGGGGGAAACGTAGGAGCAATAGTTCAGCAACCCTAGACATCCAGGGCTGGATAAGGAAGAGGAGAAATAGCTTTCAGCAAGTCCAAAGAGAGCAATCCAGGTGTGGCCCTCGAGGAATATAGGAAATGCAAGAGAGAACATAATAAAGCAATTAGATGAGCAAAAAAAAGGGCACAAAAAGGACTTGCAAACAAGATTAGGGTAAATCTGAAGATATTTATAATTATATTAAGGGGAAGAGGTTAAGCAGGGAAAGAGCAGACTCATTAGAAATCAAAGGGGAAACATGTATGTGAAGCTGCAGACCATTACAAAGGTGTTAAATGGATACTTCAGTCTTTACTCATGAAAAGCAGAACCTAGGTATTGAATTCAGGAAAAGCAACTGTGAAGACCTAGGATGGAGCATTTCAGCTATAAGGAGAGACAGAGAAGAGAAAGCTGAAGAGGGGACACGATTGGGGTGTATAAGGTTATGAGGGGTATGGCCAAGGTGAATAAGAAACAGCTGGAAAATGGGATTAGTGTGACTTTAGTGGTAGTTACTGCTGGTGCAGATTCAATGGGCTGGGGGGCCTTTCCCATGCTGCACGATTCTACAGTAATTTGCTATGTCAGACCTTGTCGAAAGCCTTCTGAAAGTGTAGATAAACCACATCTACCGGTTCCTCCTGGTCAACTCTTAGTTACATTCTCAAAGAATTCCAGTAGATTTGTCAAGCAGGATTTCCGTTTTATAACTTCATGCTGTCTGATTTTACCACTCCTTCCAAATGCTGTGCTGTGAAATCCATGCTAATGGATTCTAGTAACTTCCCTAGTACCAATGTCAGGCTCACTGGTCCATAGTTCCTTGTTTTCTTTCTACCTCCCTTTTTGAATAGTGGGTTTAAAGTAGTTACCCTCCAAACTGTAGGAACTATTCCAGAGTCCAAAGATGTTTGGAAATTGACCACCAATGGACCTACTACTTCTAGGGTCCTTCAATCACATTAATTTCCCCAAACTATTTCTCTATTAATACTGATTTCCTTCAGCAACTCACCGAAACTTGTGTTTCTCAGAACTTCCAGTACATATCTTCCTTTGTGAAGACAGAAGCAATGAATAAAGTACAAATTTAGTTCCTCAGCCATTTCTGTGTTCGCTACTATGAATTCTTGTTTCTGACTATAAGGGCCTCCATTCATTTTTGTCAATCCTTTTCTCTTTATATACTTATAGAAATGTCTTCAATTAGTTTTTATATTTCCCGCTAGCTTACTTTCATACTGCATTTTCCCCTTCTTAATCAATCCCTTCGTGCCCCTTTGTTGAATTTTAAACTGCTCCCAATCCTCAATTCTATTGCTTTTTCTTGCCAATTTGTATGCTTCTTCTTTGAAGCAAATATTATCTTTGAATCAAATATTATCTCCAATTTCCCTCGTAAGCCATGGTTTGGCCACAGTTCCCTTTCCACTCTTGCACCAAATGGGAATAAACAACTTCTGGAGTTGCCTGCCCATTACCTGTCCACTATCCTTCTTTTCAGTACTTTGAGGTTGCTTTGTGACCCTGAATGGTTATGTGGAAGACTAGTTGGCAGGTCATGTGTTTTGGACAGTTATTTTTCCTTCCTAGTGAATTTTCTGTTTGGCTGCTGGCTTCAGTTTAGTTTAGAAGGGAGTGGACAACAAACTGAAAGCTATCTTTCTCGCTTTACCTGGTGTTATGGGAACCTGTTCTGATTTCAGACTGTTCTGGGTGTACCCAGAGGGCTGCTAGAAGTTACAAGGCTGAGAAGTCTGCACTGTAATAACTATGATTCTCCAACAGCCTTATTTCTATCTATCAGAATACCAAGTATCTGTATCCCCACGTCTCCTGTATGCTTGGTGAGAAAATTGTCTACTGCAAGTTCAGAGGAGGAACTGTTTAGTCTGCTTTCATTTTCCCTTGAAGAGCAAAGAGCAGCCCATGAATAATCATGGAGAAAAATGACAGCTTTCATGTAGAGGAAAATGAATAATCAGGCAGTGAGCAATAATTGACTAAAGATCAATTGACTACATTATTAATCAAATTTATCAATGTACTCAAAAATGCTGATTGTAAAGTAGTGTGCATTGTTACAGAAAATTAAGAAGTTTCAATACCACAGACTAAATTTTCAGTTCACAATACCATTTGAAATTGCCAGTAGTCAGCTTTGGGCTAAGTACACAAGGCAAAACAATCTACACGTTTTGAGGAAAATCAGTATGGAATGCAATAAATATTGCACACAGATTTTCATAACATGAAGAAATACCTGTTATGAAGAGTTATGGGGCGGTATGGTGGCACAGTGGTTAGCACTGCTGCCTCACAGCGCTTGGGACCCGGCTTTGATGACTGTGTGGAGTTTGCACATTCTTCCCATGTCTATGTAGGTTTCCTCTGGCCACTCTAGTTTCCTCTTACAGTACAAAGGTGTGCAGGTTAGGTGGATTGGCTATGCTAAATTGTCCTTTTGTGTCAGGGGGACTAGTTAAGGTAAAAGCATGTCGTTATGGGGATATGCTCTGGGTGAGGTTGTGGTTGGTGCAGACTCAAATGGGCCAAATGGCCTCCTTCTGCACTGTAAAATCCTATAATAAAATTGTGATGAAGTCAGGGTTTCAATTCTCCAACCAAAGGACTGAGGTTCAGTATCATGTGATTATTTGTCTTTTCTGTGTTAAATGTACAGAAAGGGTCTTGTCCATAGGAAGGTTTGTTTGATTGAAACATTTTAGATATATTTGTTAAGGGTTATACATTATCATAGTTTTGTTTTTGTTTGTAATTGATAAAAGTTATTGCTAGTTTTCTTTCTATACGTGTTAACTGTATTCTTAAATAAACTTTATTTGATAACAGCCCCCTAATGGCTTCATAAAACACTTTGGACTTCTGACCTGAATTATAACACCAGCGCATCACAGCCAACTCATGCCACATACAATTATAGTTACCTTTATTGAGATTCTGGACCCTAGTCTCAGAATCAACTATCTCACTATCCACCTTGATAAAGAATTCTGTCATATTGTGGTCACATCCCCAAGGGTTCTGTCACAACTAGATTGCCAACAGATCCTTTCATTGTATAATATTCAGGTAAAGGCATGTTCCCTTGTTGGTTCAGCATATTGGCCCAGAAAACCATCCTGCATTAAGTCCAGAAATTCCTCCTCTTTTGTACTGCAACTAATTTGACTCACCCAATCTATATGCAGACTAAAATCACCCATAAACCCATAATCATTGATGTTCTTTTATCACATATAACTGATTTCCTGTCTAATGCTATTCCCAACATTACCCTTACAGTTTGGTGATCTGTATACCACCTCCATGAATGTTTTTTGCCCGTGTGTTATGTAACTTGATCCACACAGATTCCACATATACATGCTAATATCCTTCCTCAATTTGTATCAATATTTTCAATAATAATGCAACGCCACCTTTTCCTTTGCCTGTCCTTCCTAAACACTGGATAGCCCTCAATGTTTCGTTCCCATCCTTAATCATCTTGAAGCCATGTCTCCTTAATCCTAACAATATTATATTCTTTTACATCTAGTTGTGCAACTAATTCATCTGTTTTATTTTGAGTGCTCCGAGCATTCCGGTACAAAGCCTTAAGGCTAGTCCTTTTACTGTTCCTTGTCCTTATTATTATTTCTTATTGTGTCTTTATCTGATTCCGGTCCTTAATTTCCCTGCCGTCTCTTTCTCTTTTTCTTGATTTCCCCACTCTGAGTCCTTGCATAATTCCCATTACTCTCCCATATTAGTTTAAAGCCTCCCCAACCATTTTAGCAAGTTAACCCACCCAACCCTCCATCCACCAACCCAAACGCCACTCCCCCCAAAGGACATCAGCACCAGTCCTGTCCATGTGTAATCCATCCAATTTGTACAGTCCCACCTTCCCCAGAACAGGTCCCAGTGCCTCAGGAATCAAAACTCTCCCCTTCACACCATCATTTCAGCCATGTATTCATCCTATATATGCTGCTGTTTTTACTCAGACTAGCATGTGACACTGGCAGTAATCCTGAGATAACTATCTTTGACGTCCTACTTTTCAACTGGCTTCTTAGCTCCTTCTATTCTGTTTTTAGCACCTCGTCCCTTTTTTAAACTTATGTTGTTACGTTACGTGACAGGGTTTACAAACTAACATTTAAACAATAAACCAGTCATCAGATTTAATACAGCAGAGGGACTGGAACCTGCATGATAAACTAGTAAAAGGAGTGGGGCTACACTGGCACACAGATGCTTGAATGCAGGGGTTCAAAACTGGGTTTCTAAAATCACCGGGTGTCCATGACGCTGGTGGCTGCCACATGACTGACAAGTGACTTAAAGATAAAACAAACAGGCCTGTTGGAGCACTGGATGCTGAAAGACTGAGAATTCCAGGCAGAGCAGGCCTCTGAGCATGAGGGATGAGCGAGAGAGACATACATGCATGCGCACGTATATTCATGAGAGGGGGAGATGTTCATATGTAATAAAGGAGAGATGCGTGCGCTTGCATGAGAGTGTGACATACATGCGTTTGTGTGCATGAAGAGGAGGGAGAAATGTGCATGTGTGAGAGAGAGGGAGAGATGTGTGTGCTTGAGAGAGAAAGAGAAAAAGGTGCACAAATGAAACAGAGATACATGACAGGGGGACATGTATGAGAGAGAGAGAGAAAAAGAGTGACTTTCTAGCATATTTCCTCCTATTGAAAATGACAAAAGACTTAATTTTTTAATGAGATAACTTTTCAGACTACCTACTCCTAAAATGGATGCTACTTCCAGCAGTTAAATGTTTAGGGGCTACGGCAGGGTGTCTTGGCAACGGTTTAATGTGAGTGGGCCAAGTAGCTGATCAATGTGTTTGTGACTGTGCCCCTCTTTCTTTCTCCTAATGTATGCATCGATATGGCTATAAAATACTTGTTTATATTTGATTTCTGTATTCGTTCTTATTTCGCAGCAAAAAGGGTGTCAATATTAGGAGAATGCTTGGGAGGTCACTAGAGATTCCATGGCTTAAAAAGTTTGGGGAAACCCTGTTTCAATGGATTTATTTTGTACACTACCTAGAATTAAGTGTAATCATTAAAGACAGAACTGAAACTTCTAATGGCACTCACTAATGAAGATTAAGAGTAGCTAGTCAAGAGTGTCTTTCTAAAGAAGGACCATATATAAATGTCAGAAGACAAGTGCTGTAGATAGTACCATGGAGGGACGCAGAACAATGAGTCATCAAACATTAAAAACAGGACAAGTACATGAACACAGTGACTACCTTAGATGTTGTGCAACTATTTTTAGCAATCTAGCAGAAAGAAGTATTTAGCATTGCAAAGAGATTTTTGGAGCACTGCCAACATCACGTCGATAAGGCTGTAACAGATCAGTGGTGCAATAAAGGCTGAACCAAGTTAAAACTACAGTGTCTGTCCAAACCATTGCTGAAACTAGTGATGTGCCAACTGCAGGCAGAAATCCTGTAAAGCTTAGACCATAAGACATTGAAGCAGAAGTAGGCCATTCAGTTCATTGACAGCTCTGCCATTTAATGACATCATGACTGATCTGATAATCCTCAACTCTACTTACCCACTTCACCCCCTGGATTCCCTTACATAAAAATCTGTGCATCTTGACCTGAACATACTTGACCACCCAGCTTCTACAGCCCTCTGCAGTAAATGGTTCCACAGATTCACTTCCCAACAGGAGAAAAAAATTCCATTTCATCTCTATTTTAAATGGGCGACCCTTTACTCTGTGCCCTCTGGTTCTAAACTCTCCCAAAGCAGAATCATCTACCCTGGCACACCACCAATCACATGTTGCCAACCAGAAAAGGGCTTATGTATGCCAACTCCTGTTTCCTGTTAGCTAGCCAGTCTTCAGTCCATGTCAATGTGTTACCTCCGACACCTTGAGCTTTAGTTTCTGCAATCATCTTTGAATGTGGTACTTCATTAAATGCTTTCCAGAAATCTAAGTGCAGTGCTTTCACCGGTTCCCCTTTATCCACAAAATGTGAATCCTTCAAAGAGCTTAAATAAATTGGTGAAGCATGATTTCTCTTTCACAAAACCATGTTAACTCTGCCTGATTACTTTGAATTTTTTTTAAGTTCCCTGCTAGAACATCTTTAGTAAAGGTTTCTAGCATTTGCTCTATGACAGATGTTAGGCTAACTGGCCTTTAGTTTCCTGCTTTCTGTCTCTCTCCCTTTTTGAATAAAGGAGTTACATTCTTTTTTCCAATCTAACAGAACCTTCCTGAATCTAGGAACTGCAATAACTATCTCACTAGCTACTTCTTTATTGACCTGAGTGAAGTCCATTGGGACCCAGGATTTGACTACTTTCAGCCCCTGCAATTTGCTCAATACCAGTTCCTCCCGCCCTTCCATTTCCTGATTTGCAACTATTTCTGGATGTGTGTGTCCTCTACAGTGAAGACTGATGTAAAATATCTTTTTCATTCATCTGCCACACCTCCACTTTCCATTATCAACTCCTCAGGTGCATTATAGGACCAGTACTCACTTTAACTCTTTCCTTCTTTAAATATAGAAACTCTTACTATCTGCCTTCTATATTACTAATAAGCTGTGTCTCATACTGTAATTTTTCCCTCTTTATTCCCTCCTTACTAAGCTTCTGATTATTCTTCATTGTCCTTTACATTCTTTCCAATCTTCTGACCTGCCATTTATCTTTGCTCAATTATATGCTTTTCTTCAAGTTTTATACTGTCTTTAACTTTTTTAGTCTGCCACTGAATCTCTATTGGTCTATCCCTTAAGCACATTTGCCATTTCATTTAAGTATCTCTGCTTTCATGCTCTCATAGTTGCCCTTATTTAAGATTAGTAGTCTTGGAATGCACACTTTTCCCCCTTAAGCTGAATGTAAAATTGAGTCATATTATGGTCACTACTGCCTAGGGTGCCTTCACTTACCATTTTCCTAACTTTCTGTCCTTCCTAAATGTCACATATCCTCAATATTCAAGTCCCAATCTGTGTCATCCTGTAACCATATCTCTGTAATGTTTATTAAATCATACTTATTAATTTCTACTGACATTCAGTTCACCTGTTTTGTTTTAAATGTAAAATTTATTTAAATTCAGAGCCTTTAGTATTGTCCTTTTTATATTTTTGTAGCGTCTTACCTAAGCTGCTGATTTACTCTTAAATTTATACTTTGTCCCTTTCTGTCACTGTCTGTTTATCATTTCCTATGTTGGTATCTTGCTCTCCTGCCTTGTCTCTACTTTGTGGTTTACTGCATCATCCCAATTTTGACCCCTTGGTCTCACTGTTCAGTTTAAAACCCACCCTCTTTCCTGAGAAGGGAAGTCCATTAGAATATCAGCCCAAGCAGGTTCAGGTGCAAACCAATGGGACAGATCCCCACTTCCCCCCAGTCCAAATGCCACGAACTCTCAAACCAGTCTTTGAGTCATACATCATTTCTCTTTTTTGACCTGTACCAGAAATTACCTTTGAGGTTCTGCTTAATTTGTTGCCTAGCTCTGCATACTGACTACAAAGAACTTCCTCTTTCATCTGCAGTTTCTTTTCTTTAACACATTACTACAAACACTGCACGTAGCCAAATTGCAACAAGAAGTGCCGTTCATCAAATATTACTTCAGAGTGAAAAATTTGCCGTTGTGTCAGTGTGTACAATAATTGATGGAAATCTCAAGATCTGGTCATTATTGAACATTTAAATAGGGAATTATCAGGGCTGGTATCGAGAATGACTGCCGATAGAAAATAATTAGTGGCTTACTAACACACTCACTGACGCATAAGCAAAGTGGATCTTTTCTAGTTGAACTCCATGACAGGTCATGTTCAAGCAACAATTAATTTTTTTGTGATAATTGTTTGGAAGGTGACCTCATATTGAAAAATATGTATTTTCTGCTCAGTTCCACCTTTGAGCTTTGGAAAACATTTTTGATCATGTTTCTGTGCTGTTTTCAAAACAGACTGATTAATATAATGACATCAGATCCTCATTCCCTATCCTTAGACCAATTAGCTGACTTCATTTTGCGCTCAACACTTTGTCTTGTCTGGAATTCACTTCATGTCAGTTCTGCTGTGATAATCAAGTCCTCTTGCAGAATGAAATGTGATCCTATCAAAGACATTGAATGAAGCAGTCAAGTGCATCAGTAACAGGAAATGCCTTGCTGCTGAGTAAATAAAATGGTAGCAATGGCAAAATTTGAATTAAAAAAATGGATAACCAGTAACCAGACCATTAAACATGGGACCACAGAAGAAGACTCGTACGAAAAAATTATTTATGCGAAACATACAATTTAATGATTCTGAATTGTGACAAGAGGAAGTAAAGAGAAATGAAAATATTTTCTTGCCTTTTTATGTCTTGTAGCTACAAGAAAGTCAAAAGTTATAAAGTAAATAAAGTTTTTGACATATTTTCTTTTTACAATGGATAGCATTACGGAACTAACCTTGTTTGGAGGTTTTTCTGTGCTAGTTTTAATAGTTATTTCCACTGGTTTTCCCTTTTTTGATGGGGTTCGTTTTATTTTCGGCGAATGAAATTTGTCCATTAACTTCATGGTGAATGAGGTCAGGTGGGAGCGTTGGGAATCTGAAAAAGTGAAGGAGTACACAGTAACCAAATAAGTACCATTTAAACAACAGGTAAAACAGTTGCTGTTAGTTTAGAACCCGAGTATCACCGAGAAAAGACACACTGAAGTTTTTTGCATTCATCAGGACATTCACAAGAATACCAAATCTAAAAGAAACGAATTATTCTTCATAAGTTGACACTGAATGTAGAGGTGTTGTCATGGAGAGTGCACAGGTTATATGTGAACTAGGAGCATGAGTAGCTCACTAAGCTCGAACCTGCTCTCCATTTAATAAGATAATGCCTGATCTGATCATAACCTCCACATTCCCACTGACCTCTCCCTAATCTTCCACTCTTTTGTTTATCAAGAGTTTATCAATCTCTACCTTAAGAATATTCAAAGATTCTGCCTCCACCTCCTTTTGTGGAAGAGTGTTCCAAAGATTCAGTTGCGGGTGGTACAAAGACGACCACATTTGAGATAACAACATAATTCGTCTCTCAAGCAAGTAAAGAATAGCTATCAAAATCAGAAAAAACTTACCTAGTTTGAATTTTTAAAAAGCTTGGCAGTTAACTGTTAAATGTTGCAATCTCCTTAGCCTCTACCTGACTCAATTTGCCAACCAATTAGCGCACTCTTCTCATGAAGTATAAATTGTTGTTCCCTTTACAGTTGGTATTCTTGTGAATGTCCTGATCAGTAAAACATGAAAAACTTCAATGTCTTTTTTCAGCAATTGTAAAAAAGAACTATTTTATCTTCAAGGTGGCTTAAGCTCAAGCTTAATACATGGACTAAACAAGTGAAGAAAATAAGCCAGCTAACAACTGTCCTATAACATAACTAACAATGAAATTACATTTGTATTTGCTGGTTCTATCATTGGGTTGGATTATTACAATAGGAAGAAGCTGAGAATTAATTTGGCCAAGCAAAATTGAGTCGTTCCAAAAAAAGCCAAACTTTTATTGATAAACCATTTTAAGTGAATGGGCTGGAATCAGCAATGTGCTGGGGCTCCCGGTGATCACAGCTAGTACTGTGTAGCGCACCTTGAAAAGTTAAGATCCGAATTGATTTCCAATTGTACACCTTTCTTACCACCACCATTTTCTCCACTTAAGGAAAAGTGCAAAAATTAGAGAACACTTTTAGCTCACCTGGGTCGCATATGTCTTTGTCAGGGCTCTAATTTATAATCTGGATTGATATTCTAGTGCAGTATAGCAGATGTGTGAAATGTGGAGGTGCAATCTTATACATGGGACTTTAAGAAAAGAATTCATGGCATTATCTGAGAAGAACAATTTCTCTTGGTGCAAGAACCAGCATTTCTCCCTCAACAATATCGGGTAAAAGAAAACATTTACTGGTTTTTTTTCCCCCATGGCAAATTTGTGCCATTATTACCTACAAAGTATTTACTATTC
Organism: Carcharhinus amblyrhynchos; assembly: GCF_965287045.1. Lineage (NCBI taxonomy): Eukaryota > Metazoa > Chordata > Chondrichthyes > Carcharhiniformes > Carcharhinidae > Carcharhinus > Carcharhinus amblyrhynchos. The sequence goes on from NC_137348.1 coordinate 12,506,022, forward strand.
ATCAAATAGAATTCATGGGCTGAAGCAGTGAGACATACCAGAATGTAAAATGTATTGTAAAAATTTAAACATTTTGTATCTGCATGTGACACAAAGATGAGAAATTAAAGTGTGAAGACCAAAATCTTTAGTAAGAGAATAGAACGATTCTGTTTTGGACATCATGATATTGCCTGTCAATGCCAACATAATTAATGTCACTGCACAATTAGTTGGATGGAGGCAAGATATTAGAAATACAAGATGGATGTTACTTCTCCCTTTCAATTATTCAAACTTGACTACATGATTATATAGAACATACAAGAGTGAACAGGACATTTGGGCCAACTAATCAATGCCTGTGATTATGCTCCACATGAACCTCCTTGCACTTTACTTAATTGAAACCAATCAACATAACCCAGTCTTTTCTCATGTTTATCCAGCTACTCCTCAAATGCATCTAATCTGGCTACCACAAGGAGGAGTTGAGGTGACAAGTGTCACGTTTACACCCCTCTTTGAATAAAGATGTTTCTCTTGAATTCATTATGTAATTTATTAGTAGCTATCTCACATTTATGGTCCCTAGTTTTGATCTAGCTACAAGTAAAAATGTCTACCCTATCATATCTGTGAACAGAATATTGACCTTCTGTTGCAAAGATATTTTATTAACAAAGTATTGTTATGTAATGGCATGAAACAAGCTAAGTGTTAAAGCTAGTCTAAATTGTGTGGATTCTATTTTATGTTGTAAAATTGCTTGGTGTACACACCAGTCACCTTGAAGTCAGTTATAATGCAGAGATCTGCAAAAAAGTTATGAATAATTTTTTTAAAATTCTGTATGTGTAATGTCACTGGAGCTTCTCAAAGCTTGACGAGTATATTCAAAAAGAGCTCAGATATTAATCTATATTCAGTTTTAAGCAAGAAGCCATCATTAAAAATTCCAGCAATGTTACAAGTTCTATGTCATCAGCAAAGTTTTACTTTACTGTTTGAAGAAGTTTGTTCAGGGATAGCATATTGCACTGCTATGTGAGCAAAGCAGTTTTTGATACCTTGTCAAGGGAGATTTACAGGGCCTTTCATGCACTCAAAATGAGGGATACCAGTTCATTTTCTGTATCCAGTTTTAGTTTCAATCACTCTCAAGCCAACTACAGCACAGCTGCAATTTTCATCTCATACCCAGATAATTGAGAGCAAAAAAATACAATTATCCAGTCTAATTCCAGCCATAAGTCCTTGCACAAGGACACAATTGCACCAAACCAGGTAACAAAATGGAAGCATCAAGAATTTAAATAAACACCAACAGGGCAATGACGAAATGCCCTCAGAATTTTGAAGCTTTGATCAACATCAAGAACAAAGACTAACTGCAATGAGAGCACAGCACTTCAGCTACGAGGTGCTATTCTAATTACACAGTTTTTCCTCGAGGCCTATCCTTGTCTGGTTGATGCTACACAACTATAACACGGGAAAATGAAACAAAAAATATTCCACATCTACTAATCTGCTCTGAAAATTCTGCTCACATTTTGACAGCCATGACAAACTTCACAAAATTCTAAAACAAACAGCATTCTAAAGGACACAACTCAATATTCTTTAAAAAAAATTTCACCCTACCTCCCAGAGTTAACAAATGTTTAAAACTATTCTAGGATCAGGACTTAGATCCACATTTACGCCAAAAACTAATCACTTAATCCTTGGACTGTACCCTATCGCTAGACCAAATTGTGTTGAAATCCAACCATCAGCTTTTGAGATATACTGTTTACTAACAGACAAAAACATTAGTTCCATCTACCTCCAGCGGTGGAGGCAACCATGTTCCTTTCTACAGCTGCTGTCAGATTGGGTATTTGACTCCAAGAATAAAATTGGCTATTTTTAGTTGCAAATCTTTTAAGTTTGCTACTTCAAATGAGCTGTCAAACATAAAACCAAAAGCAACGTATGTTAAATTTTCATTCTGAAGGTCAAATGAACTGCTTCCCTCTCAGATCTTCTGATTTCAGCTTTTATTTTTTTCTTATACGTAGGTAGATCAGACCATAGCATCCAAGCATCAGCACTCAAGTACAAAAATCAAGTTGACACACCATGTAGCACTGAGGGAGTGCTACACTGTTCCTTTCAAATAAGATATTAAATTGAGGCCCGAACAGCTCTGATGTAGATGCAAAGGGTCACTTTGCACTACTTCAAAAAAAAGTGGAGTTATTCCCAATCATCTGGCCATTAATTGTCTCTCAATCAACATTGCAAAGATAGATTAACTGGACATTAGCACATTGGTGTTTTTAGGACCTTGCTGTGTTCAAAACCAGCTGCCATGTTTTCTATGTCACAACACTGACTTATGCTTCAATCGTACTTCATTGGCTGCAAAGCAGGTTGTGATGTTCTGTCATGAAAAGTGCTATATAAATGCAAGTCTGCCTTTTTAAATAATGGGTCCAACAACAGTACTATGCAAAGTTTCTTCACATTTAGCTTGGGCCTGTACTTGGCCAGTGAGCCCCCACATAGATAAATGTGAGGTAGTACATTTTAGTAGGAAGAGAGCACACACACTCCATGGAAATCAAGTGATAAAACGTACTACATAAATTTAGATATATCTAATGTCTACATGTGATATATAAGAAATTGAGAAAACCAAAAACTTCAGTAAGAAAATGGAAAGATTCGGTCTAAATGGTCAGAAGAGTAGAGGAATCTGGCAGTACTGATACACAAATCATAAAAGTAGAGATGCAGTTTAATACACGATAAAAACAAAGTGTTAGGATTCATTTCTGGAGAGAAAAGAAAAAAAACAGAAGTTACATATTAAATTTGCATACTAAACATTACCAGGTTGAGTGCATTTAGAATACTCTGAGCAATGTTGGTCTTTGTATATCACGAAAGAATATAGAGCCAGAAGAGGGGGTGAGGGGAGGGGAGGAGAGATTGGGAAACATCAGGAGGGTAGGGGTTAGAGGGATTAGCAGACGGATCAGGATGGTAGTCAGGGGATATGGGGTATTTGCAGGCAGGGAGTCAGTATTGCAGTTACCCTGGCATCAGAAGTAGTTATAATTCTAACTTCTCCTGTATAACTATTCTGCTATGACAGTTGAAACCATCCAAAGTTTCAAATTTAAATCAGAGTATAAGATGGGATGGTTCCCAGAGCAGGGTAACGTCCCACTGGAATTTTGAATTTCTTGTGCGTCCCCAGTACATCTGCTGGGGGTTGCTTAGCACATCTGCTGGGATACCTCCCAGGAGATCAGAACTAAGGACCATAAACACAAGGTACTAGCAATTCAAATAAGGAACTGAGGTGAATCTTCTTTACCCAGAGAGTGGATAAAATGTAGCATTTGCTATCAAAAGTAACCAAGTTAACAAACATTGATACATTTAAGGGGATGTTAAATGAACCTGAAGGGGAAAGGAAAAGAAGAATATCTTAATACAGTTAAACAAAGGGTGGGGGAGGTTGGAACTGACCAGACCAAATCACCAATTTCTGTGCTGTAGATGTTTTCTAATAAAATGTAATTTTAGAACAGCCTACTAAAAGACATAATATAATCTTTGTATTGAATTATTAACACAAATTATCACCAGAGACAATTATAATTCAGACTTTCACCAGTGTCTGCTTCAAGTGGCACAACTGAAGGGTGAAGCATGCAAAACGCAAATCCTGTTGCTGAGTCACAGTTCCACATCAGCTATAAAAGGCACTCAAGCAGTTCTTCTGCACATTACAGAAACCACAAAAATGAACATGCCTAGTCATCCATCTGTAGTGAAATCCTAACAGATCAGCTCACATTTAGCTAGAACTCCAAGCAGCAGTTTCATCATCCTTCGCATATTGCACGAGTAGTCACATTTAGACTGCACCATACTCTCTACCAAAACTGCCAGTTAACAGGGACACAGCTAGTTCACTTGCTAAGATCGTCCAAATGAAGAGAGACATACAATAATATATAGTCCTCCTTATTCATCTTTCTGCATGACAGTTAATGAGAACTATTCACCTGGTTAGTCATGTCACATTCAGAAGTATTACGTGACACACAGCGAATCAACATTTGCAACAATTTTTTGTGCATGTGGCTTGGTTAACACAAACAACTTAGCGTGCATGCCACAAAAACCAGCTACAGGACCTTTATCAAAAAAATCATTCGGTGCAAAATCATCTGCTGGAAAGTAAACTCCAGTTGTCCCTATCACAGCTGACAAGAACTCATTGAGGTCCTTGTACATAATAAAACCTGCCTCAAGGAAGCTATGTATTCTGTATTTGGCTCTGTTTTTATAAAGGCTGCCCAAATTATCACAGCAAACTAAAACACAATTATAAGGGACTTTTTGCATCACATCTATTACCTAGAACTGTACAAGATCAGGTACTGAGCATGCACAATGTTTTATGCTCAGAAAGTTGGCTACAAAAATTGTTGACACAAAGCAAGTGTAGGATAAATCAGTACTGATAACCAAGTCTTGACCAAAGAAAGGAAGAGCATCTTAAAGGAGGAGAGGAGCAGTTGGGGTTAGGAAGTGATTTCCAGAGTTTAGGGCCTAGAATAATGGTGGTCAACCCGGGGCTTCAGTGTAGCCCAAAGAAATTTTTATTATTGCTCCTGCACAGGGTTGCCACATTCTGCTGATTTCTTTCCACGCAGTTTTTTTTTCATACCAGTATGACTGAAGTGATAAACATGTAAAGCAAGTACAAGTGAGGTGCATACTGACTGCTGATAATATTGACTGCATGAACTGTGCTGTGTCCAAAGTGTAAATATTTAATTTGTTTTTACCATTTGAAATGAGTGATAGCTCTATTAATATACAAATGATGAAGCATTTTCTATAACTTTGAAATATTCAGCATGTATTAAATGCATTTAATCTTATTCATGGGATCAAGGTTAGTGAACAAGTCGGATTTCAATCTTGCGGTCCACTGAGGAGGGTTGCCCATCACTGGCCGATACAGCTGAAAGCATGTCTGCAAACAATGGAGCACATAAAATTAGAGATGCAAAGAGATTCAAGGCTTGTGGATTAACAGATGTAAATAACCTCAAAGCCTTTCCCCAGATTTATTTTTTCATGCACACCCCCAAAACAAGCACAATTTGGCTCCCCGCTACAGAGAAAGGCGATATGAGAAATGCCTGACAGGAAGATAATGTCACAGAAATTGGATAATTCTGAGAAAGGTGTGTTCTATCAAAGGGTAAAGGGATTCTGTGGACAAAAAGGAAGATAGCAGACTATGATTGTAGGAGAGAAGGCAGGAAGCTTAGATTGTGTTTTTTCCTATCTGGGTCACAGAAGTTCAATTCCAAATTGGTCGGCCACAGTTTATGATGATCCTATAAACTGGATGCAAGTTACATGCAGAGATAAATAACGTGAGTTTCAAGATTAGAACTTGATGAAAATAAGGAACAAGATTCAGTTTTAAATATACAGATCAGCAAACCACAACTTCACAAAAGGTCACCCGTTCTGAGTAATTTAGAGAACATGGAAATTCCAATTCTAAACTTAGTGTATGAAACTGATGCTTTCTTCTGTGTTCCTGAATATGCCTTTCTTCACTTGCACTTTGGAATGGAGGCAACCCAATCTCAAGTCTCTCCCATCAAATCAACTGCCCAATGCAACAGGATGACCCCCAGGTCTGCCTTTACCTCCAAAATTTTCTTTCTCATGAAAAAGATAAAATAATATTTGATCTTTTAGCATGGCTCTGTTCCATTGACAATTAGGAGTCAGGATTTCCTATGGCCAAACCCAATCTCAACTCAGCAGTGCAGATAATGATTCAGCAACAGATTGAATATCGCCTCTCTTTCCAAAGAGTTACTTTATGATTATTTCAATTGTGATCATACTTAGCTTTATTTCAGTAAAATCACTGCAAAATCATCTGTTTTAGAGATAAAATGAAGGGTGTGAAAATTTTGAAAGGATTGCAGCATTCAACTCTCAAAGGGTTAAAGGGCTTCAAAATGACAACTGCAGTATCCTCCTCCTTTAGATGAGCTGCAACAATTATTTTCCAACAAGTTTTTACCTGCCCTTGCACTCGAGGGAGTTACGTTTTCTCCATGAGCAGATTTTTAATTGCCTCTAGTAGATCATTATTGCTTATCTGGTGGAACAATGTGAAATAGTTTTCGCAGGAACTTCTGAATGTTCTACTTGGTGGGGATTTCAAAAATCAACAGACACTATATCACATCATTAGTGTTTTCCTTTCTCTTAGGTCCTCCATTACTTCCAATAAGGCATAATCACTATCAAGATAGTGATCATTTCACTAGGGATTAAATTACTGCAGTAATTACTGCACGTATAGCTTAAAGATCATATTGCATATTAGATCTGAGAACAAAGGTAACAATTTGCAACAATAATTAGATTTTTAATGAGATCTGAGAGCAATTATTTGTAAGTGGACGTTGCCCACGATATTTAAGTTGCATTGTCGATGACTGCAAACTTACAGAACCAGCATTATTTCTTTATGTAACAAAAATCATTTGCTGTCAGAATAGTAAAAACATTAAAATTGTAAAATCTCTCAATTAATTTACAGGCCACACATCTTTCTGTTCATTAAACAAGTAATTCTAAAGAGCACAGAGCTGGAAAATGGGAGATCAGAGGCAGAATTGCAGAAAGTTGAAGTAAAAGTTTATTTATTAGTCACATCTAAGGGTTACATTAACACTACAATGAAGTTACTGTGAAATTCCCCTAGTTACCACAGTCCAGGTCAATGCAACTTATCAACACATCTTTCAGAATGTGGGACGAAACTGGAGCACCCCGAGGAAAATCACGCAGACACAGGGAGAATGTGCAAACTCCACACTGGCAGTGACCCAAGCCGGGAATTGAATCTGTGTCCCTGGTGCTGTGAAGCAGCAGTGCTAACCACTATGCTAGCATTGATTCAGGATCATCATTAGGCAATTTTCTGCTGTTGACTGTACCCAAAAATATCTAGCATCTGTGGACAGAGAAACAGAGTTAGCATTTCAAGTCTAAGGTGCCTTCATCAACTGAGCTCTGATGGAGTTATATTAGACACAACAGTTTTTTTCCTCCACAGATGCTACAAGACTTGGAGTTTTTCCAGCATTTTTCATTTTCATTTCAGATTTACAGCATTCCACAGTATTTTGCTTTTCCAACCCAAAAGTATCTAACCTTTCCACTAAGTGTCCAATGTCTGCTTTGAGTGTCAATGTAGTGGAATCAGTAGAATGAGTTAAAGTATTGGACTAACCAGTAGAGTATGAAATTGAATTCCATTCTTAGACGCGCAGATAAAATGTGCTAATTTGTTACTAGCTCTCTACATTAAATTGAATGCTGATAAATGATTCAAATTTAGAATTATCCCAGGCAATCAGACCACTGAGTCACTGTTAGAATGATATCACTCAATCAATTTTGCTATTTATTTTTAAAAGGAAACAGTAGTAGTTTTTAATCTAATGTAATAGCTCTTTGAAGCTCCCGACATCAATTTAAATTTTCAAAGTTCAGTTGATAAATATTCATGTTAATAAAGATTTTCTTGAAAATTCAAACTTCCGTTAAAGCTTTCAAACTCATTAATAAAAATGCAACACTTTTCAAGTCTTAGAAATTTGACACTCGACTGCAGAATAATTTATTTTCAAATTTACAACAAGTTACCTCTAAAATATCATGACTCATTCCTGCATCTATGTGAGAAAAATGGTTTTCTTAATTTATCATGAGAACACAAGCAGCTTTCAGAAGTAGCCAAGGTGCCCAATATAAATCCTTTTGAGCTTCGAACAACTGAATCTACGAGTACATTATTTCCAAACCCCAGATCTCGACTTCCAAAAGTAATTTATGACAAGAATTAATGTACAGGATCTCTCTCTCGAAACACTGACGGTAATTTCCTTGCAATTTATATACATCAAGTAACTGGATCTGAAGCACAGTATATGGTAAAGAACAGAGAATAATTTAACACTAAAAGGTCTGTATTATGCCAATGCAACATTTCTACCAAAAAGTGTGCACACAACTCAGGTAACTCAGCACCAGATTCTTGAGCAGAAACAACCATTTATAGAGCCACTACGGTCTCATCAATTTAACACACATCCTCAAGATATGAAGTGACTAATTTCTGTAAAAGCACAATAAAAATAGGGTGCGTTTCAGTGAAGTGGGACTTCATCCATTTTCAATTTTTCTTTCAAAACTGAACAGGACGTACATAAAACGTGAATTGCATTAATTTGCTTTCCCCAAAGCCAAGTTCAGACGTATTACTAAATATAACAATAACATTGTGCTCCTTGGCTGCTGCAGCAAATAATTCCAGGCATTGAGAGTTGGAACCACCGTGCACATTAATTATTTGGAAAGTATTTTTGGCAATTTCTGCCATTGGGTCATGTCAAACTTTGAGTTAATGAATTAAAGTCAACTGCAGGGGCCTTAAAATATTTTACTAAAATTACAACAGATCTCAAAACTTGGAATCAAAACACAGAAGCAGGCCAGTCACCTTTCATGTCTGCACAGCTTCTTCAAAGAACTTCTGACAACCTTTCAGGCATTACATTGTAGATCATAACACACACACACTTCAGACCACGGCCACTGGTAGGGGGTTGTATGTCACATGGGGAGGTTACTGGACACACCCCAGTGGAAAACCCTCACCTATGTTGAACTTCTTCAATTTGCTTCTCCAAATGCAATATCTTTGCATTTTAAAGCTGTAAATTCTCTGGAACAAACAACAAGTGGTGAAATAGAATGGAGAAACCAAAAGCAGAACTGAAGTGGAAGAACACAAACAAGGTAAGATAAAAATTCAAATATAACTTTGTCTATTTAATAAAATTACATTTTGAGGTGGGAAGCACACAAAAGGTCAAATACCCACTTGTACATTTAGTGGTTTGTGTTTGCAGCAGTGGCCCCATCCACTGGCTAGAAAACTTGTAGCAACCTACTGCGGTGATTTTGGGAGTCCCAACAGAATTAAATGCCTATCAGGTAGTCTGCTGACATCCAAAGCTCCCAGGCCTTTAAAGCTAAAGATCCTGCCTTCAAGAGCTGCCAAACAGATGACTGCTCATGCTTCAGTCTCAGCAGCAGTGGTCACTGCTGGAATTGAAGCAGGCCCCAGACTAAAAGCAATGTTGGAGATCTTGAAAGAGACCCTACCCAAGCCCACAAGGAGGGCACTAGAACATATTGGTTAGCATCCCCATTGGCATATGGCCCTCTAGCAGTGGCTACCTGATATGGTCCTTAAGTGGTACTCAAATGGCCAAATAAAAGCACTCAATGGTCTAGACAAGGGAAGTCTGACCTCTATTTTCCACGACTTCTTCATTATTGGGATGGTGGGGAGAATGGGGAGGAGTAAGGAAAGTCATCAGGTTCTCCATCTTGTGCTTTTCTACCCGATTATATGGACCTTAGTCCTGCCTCACAGCCTCCTTGCATGTGGGGGATAAGGGATTTAATTCTATTCAGAGGATTGTTCTTACTAACAGGAGACACAAAATGCCAAGATACCAAAAAAAAGTTCCATTTAATAAAGCAGTTCTATCAAAACACTGCTCAACTACCAATATTATTCACTCCTTTTTTCTAACTACCTGAAGAAAAAGGAAGCAATTCAATACAACCAGTTGATTAGTCTACAACCATACTACCTTGACTTTGCTCTAATTTGTATTTGGATCTAATCTGTGAAGCTCATCAGTGCCCTTAGGGACTGTGCCACACATCCAACATCATAAAGTAATCCACAACAATAAACTAAAGCCAACGAGCTTTCATCTGCTTCTGATTGCAGATGTACTTCTAAACCAAATCTTATTCTCTGTCAAGCAAGATGACACAAAGCCCATATTAGTGAGTGGCCCAAAATTATTTGCAGCAATTCAAGGTGGGGGAAATTCAGAACATGCAGGTACAATCTCTAAATTAGAGCCAAGCTGTTTAAGAGTGAAATCAAAAAGCAGATCTTCCCCACGTAAAAAATGTTGCTCTGGATGCTGGGGCAATTGAAAACGCCATGACTTTTGTTTGGCAAGGACAAAGAATAACATGAATTTGACACAGCAGAGCTTCCAAAAGGTTTACAATGGTGTACATGATATGGCGATGCCAGCGTTGGACTGGAGTAGGACTCACCTGATGAAGGGTCAGCGCTCCAAAAGCTTGTGCTACCAAATAAACCTGTTGTATTTACAGTACAATGGTGTAAGACTACAAAAATCAACATTAGACCAGGTGACCAAAAGATGGCTAGGGGTGTGTTTTAATGAGCATCATGAAGGAGAGGTAGAAAGGCTTAAAGGTTGAGAAAAGGCATTCCACAATTTAAAGTCTAAATGGCTGAAATTATGGAAAGGCAGGAAGGGCAGTTGGACAACCCGGAAGATCATCAAAGGTTAGAGATCAGAGAGGAAAGACCATGGAAGAATTTGAACACAAGGATGAGAATTTTCTCATATTCAAACATTTGTTGAACTCAAAAGAAGCAGAAAAGGGCACAGCAGGCTAAGTAAACAACCCAGGGTTCAAGGGAGTAAGAATTTTACTGGGGTAGCGAGAAGATGGAGGTGCAGATGTGACTAATTCAGCTCCTGATCTGCTCATTGTAGTGAATGGAGAAGCAAAGACTAGAGACAGTTGGCAATGTGACTGGTAACAGATACTATGAATTGATCAAAAACTGCCTTGTCTGTGTTTGAGATTGTTGGGCAGTACCAGTGAAAAGTTGAGGGGATGGTTGCGAATATGGTATGGAGCTTATATGGAGGACAAGGGGCAGCGACCTCTGAAGAGAGCAAGATGAGTTTTGAGATGGGGTTTGAAATCACAGAATGAGAAGTCACTCTCTGCATAGACTGAAATAGAAAAGTATTTAAGATACCCAAGTGAGAAACTTAGGAGTGGGTCATGAGAGAACAAACATTAAGAGATGCTAAAAGTGTGAAATTAGATAATACGCATCAGGCAAAAATTGCTGGAGTAATGAAATCAAACTAGGGTTAAGATCTGGTGATCTGGGTCACATTATCACTGTGTCAGTTTGGATGGGTAGTCAAAGGTATCAAGTGGGGAGACTTCCTATGGTGTCATCATATGCAAGCCAAATTTCAGTTAAGAATATATCGATGAACTTGTCTACAATAAGATCATGGATGATAAGGGCCTTGTTCACAGCTAAACTGACGTTTAGAAGCAGCTGTGGAGAACGGGAGTAATATTTTGATCTGCTGGCTTAGTCCAACAGTCAGCAATGAGAGTGATGAATTTGACAAAATTCTGAGATTAAAAGATTTTTGAACTCAAGTAATAAAGAGATATGAAAATCAGGTGGGAAGTGAGAGTATGATCAAAATATCAGGCATTAGCTTTTTGCATGGTAGAGCAGCTTAAAGGCTCTATAGCCTCAATATAACAAAATGTTCCATGGAGTCAACATGAGAATGATGAGTGGATGGGAAGGAGATTTACAAAATTAACCCTCCACTGGGTGGAAAGCTTTGCAAGGAAGTAATATTATGGATCAAGGCAAGCTTGCAGTACAGAACAGCCATGATTTAAATGAATAATAGAACAAGTTTGAGGAGCTAAAGAGCATACACTGCTGTTACTATACTACTAAAGACTGCCAAATAGGTAATTAGTCCGTTACTGTTAGGGTAACGGACTTCTCTCAAGCCATCTACTTAGCAGAACATCTTGGAATAACATGTATTGGTGAAGGAAAAAGCGATTATAGCTTCACTGCATTGCAAACATAACTAAATTACATTATAAGATTGCTGACCAATTTCAAGGAATACAGGGCCATTGTTAGTCATGGGAATTTCATCAGATATACATATAAACAAATTCAGTCAACTGTGACGGCAGTGGTATCGCAAATGATAAAACATCTCCTTTTACAACCAAACAAGATATGCAGCCCTGAAGGCCTAAACATATGAGCCAGAATCCAAGTGGAACAGTGGCTAGGGAAGGTACAGCAACACAAGATAAATGGTCAGATACATAGAAATCTAATACACCTCGAAAATGATTCTTGTTAATGTGGAGATTTACTGCCATTCATCCCCTCAAGCTTACTCTGCCATTCATTTTAAATCTCTTTTAAACACTGAAGTTGACTGCTTTGCTGTGGTGATTTTGAAAATGCATATTATAAAAATAAATCTAACCAAGATTAACCCTAAAACTGAGATTATAGCATCTAAGGCCCAAAAAGGAGAGCCATTTTGAATTTTTCAATGAGTTGTATTTACTGTATGGTCACAATGCAGTTCACCACTTTAGATGGCTACCATAGTGAAACAACATAGTTTCACTTAAGCTAGTGAACCCAAGATTGGTATCTCCACTGCAAAGAGGAAGTTAGATCACGATCTTACAATTGATGCACACATATCCTGCTGAACTTTACAATGGCTGTAACTGCTTTTATAATAGAGCTTTCTTGCTGTCCTCAATTTACTCAATCTCAACCCCTCATTCTCAAGCATCCCAGTCTTGAGTTTGGAAGCAGATTAATTTCTTTTATAAACCCTGGTATCTCTTGAACTGCCTATAATGCCTAGGCTCAGAGAAAAACAAGTTTTTCAATTTTTCTTAAGTGACCCAACTAGGATTCTTGTAAAACCAAAAAGAAAATTCACAGTAATGAACAGAAAATGTCACGCTCTAATTTAATTAGTTCAGAAATACTGTTTGCGCCCTTCAGAGTTTAAAAACTACAAAAGTGTCATGAGAAAAATAAATCATATTGTTAGATATCTCTGATCAGAGAAGCACAGTATCTGAGAACTAATAATAAAAATAGCAAAAATTTTACTTTGGACAGCTAAAAGGGGAAAGTATAAGGATGGCGAAAGGAAATACTTAGGCCACAGCTTCTGTTGCAACCTCGCATGACTCATAAGCTTTTTAAGCAATGAGGGAAGTAGTAACACCAACCTTCGTTGTGGTTTAGTCTCTGATCCAAAAATGTGCATATTAAACCTCAACGTCAAATGCACAAAACCAGAAGTTAACAGATACATAAAGTTTAGTGAAATACTAGCCATTAAGTTTAATAAATGGTAAAATAATTTGTATTTCTACTGTAAAGGCTACTTTAGATGCCAGAAGTTTGACAACTTGCAGGATGAACTGCAACAATGAGCTAAATACGAGTAAATGAATGACTATCATTCTGCGCATTAATTATTCATAGTTCTGGCATCATTTGGCTTATTATAGCTCTTAAACATTTATTATAATATTGTATAATAAATACTCCACATCCAAATACCAGGGGGAACTTTGCAAAGGACATTATCTAATAACATTCTTCACCATTAACACCCCAGCCTGATCAAAGTAACTGACAAGAGCATTTCCACTGTTAGTTTGGGTAGTATGTGGCTGGTCTAATTGTGACCTCTTGTACATTCCCAATTACAACTGTTTCACAATTGGTAGCCATGCCTTCAACTGTTTGGTTCAAGTTTTGGCATGTTTTCCCTATATGACTTTGTTCCTCTGCCCCATTTTCCTCCTTTAAGATACTTAAAACGTTCCTCTTTGATTGATTTTTGGGCCATCTGACCTAATATCTGATGTGTCTTGGTGTCATACTTTGTTTCATAATGCTCCTGTGACGCACCGTGCAATGCTTGATTACGTTAAAAGACACTATATAAATATATTTTGTTGTTGCAACTTAAGTTTTTACATTGATTTGGAATGCAGAAGCAACCGTACCCATATAAAAACACTCAGCCACATTTCCCCTTTTTTTACACTCAGGGACATTTTCAGACACTTCTGACAAGCTCATTCCTGACCTGCTGCAGAATTCACTTCCCTTATACTTGTGAGTGTGGGGACAGGGGCACTGCACGCCTATCAATAACACCACCAACGCAGACATATTTTCTGGCCTTTCCCTCAGTTAATTACTGCAAAGTATCCGCTTTACTGACTCAACCGGAAATTGGTAAAAGTTTTCCCAATGTGAGGAAATAGATGTAAAAACCTGACTCTTACTATTCCAATTTTCTATCTGCAATTCAAACTCAACCACAAGTCATCTCAGTTACCAAATTGTAAGGGCATTAATACATAAGAACATAAGAACATAAGAAATAGGAGCAGGAGTAGGCCATCTAGCCCTTCAAGCCTGCCCCGCCATTCAATAAGATCATGGCTGATCTGTCGTGGCTCAGTTCCACTTTCCCGCCCTCTCCCCATAACCCTTAATCCCCTCTCTTATCAAAAACCCATCAACCCGCTTCTTAAAAATATTTAGCGAGGCAGCCTCCACCACTTCAACGGGCAGAGAATTCCAGAGATTCACCACCCTTTGAGTGAAGAAGTTCCTCCTCAACTCCGTTCTGAACCGCCCCCCCTCTATCTTGAGGCTGTGCCCCCTAGTCCTACTGTCTTTTTTGAGCGGGAAGAGTCTTTCCACCTCTATCCTATCCATCCCATTCATCATCTTATACGTCTCAATGAGATCTCCCCTCATTCTTCTAAACTCTAACGAGTACAAGCCTAGTTTATTCAGCCTCTCCTCATAGCTCAACCCCCTCAACTCCGGTATCAGCCTAGTAAACCTCCTCTGCACTCCCTCCAAGGCCAAAATATCCTTGCGCAGGTGCGGCGCCCAAAACTGCACACAGTACTCCAGCTGCGGCCTCACCAATGCCCTATACAGCTGCAGCAAGACCTCCCTACTTTTATATTCAATCCCCCTCGCTATGAAGGCCAGCATCCCATTCGCCTTCCTGACCACCTGCTGCACCTGCAGGCTGGGTTTTTGCGACTCATGCACAAGGACCCCGAGGTCCCTCTGCACCGTCCCCGAGATAGGTTTACAGAGGATTAGCACGAAGTTACAGTATTTATACTATTTACTGGCTCAAGAATAATTAGTTGATGTCATATCGGCAATCATTTTGAAATTATCCATAGTAGTAGTGTATTTTTTGATACAATAGAGTGACAGAGGTATCACACCCAATTGTAATAACAGTTTGAAGTTTAAAAGAATGCTTTAAGGAAAACTCAGTTTGAGCAAGTTCCGTCATGCCAGTACTTTAACAAGAGTTCTGGTGGTGATTATCCATCTGAGAATTTTCATAATCACTGTTCTATTTTGATTAAATTTACTTCATTTTCTTCACAAAAGTACAGATACAAGTTTGGGGCATGTTTTACTTTGTTATTTTCCCAAAACTTAAACTTGAAATAATGAAAGAGTAAACAAGAATACATTTGGAAATTTCACACATTTCAGTAAATTGGAATATGTGCACCGATAAGTTTCATGCCTTTCTAGCAGAAATGAGTTAATTTCAAGCACTCTACAAGCTGTACCAATAAATTGGATTAGTCACCCGCAATAAGTGCAAACAGTGATCCTTAACAGTTCAAACCAAATCATTGGTGCTTCTTCACGCTTCAACCAATGAGCATTACCAGTAAGATCAAACTTCTTTGCTGCTTTCAAACAACCCTGGAAATCAGGAATTGTTGAGTGTATCAGATCAGTCTCTGAAAATTGATGCAAACACAAGCCCTACTGCACTTAGATTATATTAATCTGACAAAATAGACAATTATTTTAGAATTGCCAAGTAACTTGAATATGCAGAACATTCTCGTATTTCATTAGCTTCAATGAATCTGCAATACCTTACCACTGTCACAAAGGGTGTCATTACAGCACTTCACCTCTTGCCAGAAATGTGACAAACTGAAAAGATTTATTCACTGGATAGTCAATATTCCAAATAGCCATACCAGAAAAAGATCTAAGCAATCCAAAATTAACAATTTTAATAGTTTTGAAAAAGCTGTAAGTATTTTACCATGAGGGAGGAACTTAGCATATGCTATGCTAGGACAAGCTAATAACTTCTCTACTTGATTACCTTAAACAAAATACTGGCTCCTTGAATGTTTGACAATCAAATCTAAACAGACGTCCAGATACAACTGCAATTTTCACATTGATTGGACCCACGCATTGTGTCAGAGGATGCAGCATTTCTTTTCCCATTGTCAACAGTTCATTTAATCTCAAAATGCTTCAGAAAGATTTGCTTCTCAACTGATCACTGTTATTACATAAGAGCAATGTCACCCCAATAATGGGACAAGGGCCCATCCGAAAGAAGTGGAACAACTGATGTAATAGTGGGAGATAAAGTTAAAGTTTATTTATTAGTCACAAGTAAAGTTTACATTAACACTGCAATGAAATTAACGTGAAACTCCCCTGATGTATTAAGAGAATAGTCCAAAGTCTTGGTTCACGTCAGCACCAACAACAGAATTCAATTTCTGCAAAACAGGCTTCTTTGAGATGGCAAATAGATTATTGCACTAATGCACTGAATTGTATTAGTACAACGATTTCCCACCTTAACAAAACTGAAACCATTTACTGGTGTCAGTGTGTCAACCTTTCAGTATTGTCCTGAAGTCGCTGGGAATTAAAAGTTAATCACCTGGATACTGCTGCAAATAATTTGGGAGAATATAGCATGATTATTTTCTTCTTTGTTTTCATAAAATTCTTAGTGCCTGCCTACAAGCGGCTACTGGGCCCATCAAGTCCACATCAATTCTCCAACAGGGAATGCTACCCACGTGCTATCCCTGTAGCCCCACATATTCACCCCGCTGATGTCCCTAACTTACACATCTTGGGATACTAATGGGCAATATAGCATGGTAAATCCACCTAACCTGCACATCTTTGTACTGTGGGAAGAAATCAGGACATGCAGAGGAAATCCATGCAGATACAGGCAGAATAATTCCGCACGATAGTCACCTAAGGCCAGAATTGAACCTGAGTCCCTAGGACTGAGACAGCAGTGCTAACCACTGTGCCGCCCCACATGCTGAACATGTGTTTAATTTGGTTGTCTCTATCTCTTGCAGACTCTGTTTGCATTTGGGTTCAGGGATATTTTAGAAACCTTGCAACTCAATACTGCAATGGTCTTCTTTGGACTCTTTCCCTCTCAAGGCTCATTTCCATGGCCTTGTATCCAAATAGAAATGTTAATTAGCTATCATTTACTCTCTCCCCACCAGCTCCATTCCATGGAGTATTTACACCTTCTACCCAGTAAGATGATCTGGGCCCCTCCTTTAACTTTCTACCAAACCAACCAGGCTTAATGTTGGACAAGATTCCAAACAGTTTGATTTGGAGCACCTGCATGTTTTGCTTTTTGTTTAAGTGCATATTTAAAGGTAGCCTTACAAACCGTAGCAAAGTGTATTTAACAAAGACCTTGCAAGTCAACAAAAAGTCTTACTGTGCAGAGAAGTTTTCAGATTCATGCACCAATACTGCAGTAAGACCTAAACTGTGCACCAGCAACAAATAAGAATGCAAAGAAATTCTATCAGTGAAGTTTCCCTGCTGCATCCTCAAGATTCAACTCGGGCACAGTCAGACAAACGTCAGTTACTTCTTGAAACAGGCATACTAGTATTCCGGTTAAGCTCTTGGGAAATTAAATTCAATGAAGTGGAGACTGTAGCTAGATGACCAAAAAACATCTCCCCAACCAGGTCCTGTCCTTTCAACTCTCATGGCCAAAATCCCAGGGGAGGACAAAGAAAATGCTTCAAAGACACTCTGAAGTTCACTGTGAATTGTGGTGGCATTGAACTTAATGACTGGGAGGGGCAAGCTGACAATTTAGCCATCAAGCTGCATCATGCAAGGATATTTTGGCCCTGGAGGAAGTGCAGAGGAGGTTTACTAGGCTGATACCGGAGTTGAGGGGATTGAGCTATGAGGAGAGGCTGAATAAACTAGGCTTGTACTCGTTAGAGTTTAGAAGAATGAGGGGAGATCTCATTGAGACGTATAAGATGATGAATGGGATGGATAGGATAGAGGTGGAAAGACTCCTCCCGCTCAAAAAAGACAGTAGGACTAGGGGGCACAGCCTCAAGATAAAGGGGAGGCGGTTTAGAACGGAGTTGAGGAGAAACTTCTTCACTCAAAGGGTGGTGAATCTCTGGAATTCTCTGCCCGTTGAAGTGGTGGAGGCTGCCTCGCTAAATATTTTTAAGAAGCGGGTTGATGGGTTCTTGATAAGAGAGGGGATTAAGGGTTATGGGGAGAGGGCGGGAAAGTGGAACTGAGCCACGACAGATCAGCCATGATCTTATTGAATGGCGGGGCAGGCTTGAAGGGCTAGATGGCCTACTCCTGCTCCTATTTCTTATGTTCTTACGTTCTTATGCTTCAAGTCCCAACACCTTAATGATGGGGCAGTGTGAAAGCAGAGAAGGAAAGAAAAGAAAGCAAATTCTGAACTTTGGATCCCATCGCCTCATAGGTCAACCCATTTGCCCAAAGATCTGCAGTTCATGAATTGTTCTGTTCAGTTACAAGGTGACCCATGGCAGAAATTCGCAACCCTGAGTAAATGTCATCCTTGAATCAAGGGCAGATAAGAAGCATATGTATTACTATCCTGCAGCCAAGACAAGATCTAAAATCAAAGTAACGTTTTTCCCCCTGGTTCTTGTTGGTTGTAACTATTACAAAATGGAACTAGACAGTCACGGGTTCACTGTGGTACAGAAGGTGGTCTTTCTGTTCATCAAGTTCATGTTGGCTTCCAGTACAGCAATCCACTCACTGACATTCTTCCACTCTATCCTCATAGCCCTGAACGTTTATTTCCCTCAAATGCCCAACCAATTTCCTTTTGAAATAATTGAGTGTCTTCATTTTTACCACTCAAATAGACTGTAAGGTTCAGTTCATCACTATGCGCTATGTAAAATATTTTTCTTTGCATCTGCCCCACTTCCAGAGACTTGAAGTCATAAGCTTGGTTGATATTTTATGGAGAATTGACTGCATCGTTGGAGGCACTGCCTTTAATTTGAAACATTAAACAAGCTCATCTGTTCACTCAGATGGTCTTTTAAGTTCAGGGAAATTACCCGCACCCTGGCCAATATTTATCCCTCAATGTATGTGAGATTTTCACAAGTTGTATACTTTGATAATAAGTAAAGAAATGAATCATGAAATGCTATATAAATGTAAAAATAATATAAGCCCATCTTACCAATACTCAACAAATATCAGTAATTTTTTGGCAGAACTAGTTGAAGTTGATAACTTCTAAAACAAGGTGGAAGAAAAATTCTAGTGTCAAATATACTGAGGCAAATGAAATATCTCTGGCACAGTGGCAAGACCAAACATGAGGAGTTCAGCTGCAGCTTAGGTGGGTATAGTTTCAAGCTTTGTCTACTGTGCCAATGCGCATTAGTTAAAAATGCTTACAATGCCAGTTTTCCCACAAGCATTCTTTCAGTCCATGAAGGCCAATTTAGTACCAAATTTGAAAGCCAGCGTTTCCTGGGTAACAAAACATGTTTAACTGTACACAACTGAGAACAGCACATAAGTCATTGAACAATGCAGTCACTCCATGATAGCAAAATAAAAACTGACAGGATTGAAGTCATGAAAACATTTCATGCTCTCTCATAATTTATCTTCTTTTTACTATAATTTATTTAGAAGTGTTGTACTTTGCTTCATCATACTTTCACATGGAAGGCAGTGTATATGCTCAGATCTCACCAATTTAATTCAGGTAATTGGTCCTAACAAGAAAAGCTCTCAGCCCAAAGACCTGTACTCCTGCACAAAGTTTCCTTATGTAGTTCAATTTTAAGTTTGTTAAATTTTCATTAAGCACAAAGCTGCATGTCTGAATCAAAATTGAATCATTAGACGAATAGGCTTAACGTTGAAAAATCAACATAACTAATGTCATGCCACTAGGTTCACTAACTGTAATATTAGTCTACATTTGCAGATATTTAAATGTTTGTCCTTGTATTAGACCTGCACATGCATCAAAGCTGTACAAATGCCACAGGTGGACAGTGGTTTATTGAAGGATATAATGACTCAATGCTGAATACACATGTGCAGAGTAGTGTGTAATTTTCCACAAGCCATTAACTTAAGTGATTTCATATCCTTCCTCTTCCCATTTTAGAAAGGCCTGATGGATTCAACAGTATGCATGCTCAGATCCTCAAATTATGAGACTTGAGATTGAATAAAATTACCAAAAAATGCTAATTGTAAGCTTTTGTTCAGAAAAATATACACCATCATAGATACGAACCAGAAATTTAGAGAGATTGCTTTCATTGAGATCTGTTTTAAAAGTATTTAAATCATAAAGATAAACTTTCTTTTGTTGTGGTGTCTACATAGAGAGCTAATGCCAGGTTATTTGTTTTAAGTAGTCACCAAAACAACACAGGAAAGGAAATGAAGCAGCAGCGGTAAGTTTATGGCTTCTCTCATGTTTCTGCACTATTCATACCTGTTGGAACAAGTTTTCTGACATTGCTAGTTTCACTTAATTTTCAATTCAGTGCACATGGCCATGCCCTGTTATTTCATTAAAATACTCTCAAAACGCACCAAAAATATCATTCTCAGCAACACTGGCTTGGTTGCCATGGTACTGTCCCTGCAGAAAGGATCATGCTTCAAGTCAAACTCCAGAGCCTTGAGCTCATTTTCTAGTCTAACACTTCAATACAACAGAAGGTACGCTGCACTGATATTTTCAACAAGATATGGAACACAGGACCGTCTTGACAAATACATGAATAGGATGGGAATACAGAGATATTGTCCCCGGAAGAGTAAGGGATTTTAGTTCAGTTGGGTAGCATGGTCGGAGCAGGGTTGGAGGGCCCAAGGGCCTGTTCCTGTGCTATAATTTTTTGTTCCTAGATCCTACTCCAACACATCTAAAAAGAACATATGGGACTATAGGGGGCACTTTGGCACAGTGGTTAGTTAGCACTGCTGCCCGACAGCATCAAGGATCCTGGTTCAATTCTGGCCTCAGGTAACTGCGTGAAATTTGCACATTCTCCACATGTTTATGTGGGTTTCCTTTGGGTGCTGCGGTTTCCCTTCAGTCCAAAGATGTGTTGGTTAGGTGGATTAGCCATGATAAATTGTCCTTTAGCGTCAGGGAGATTAAGAGTAAATATGTGGGGTTATAGGTATAGGAGCTGGATTGGATTGTCATCAGTACAGGCTTGATGGAGTGAATGGGGATAGGGGCTGGGTGTGCATGTCGTCAGTGCAAGCTTGTTGGCCTCTTTCTGTACTGTAGGGGTTCTATGAAGATATGTTGGTTAGATGGGAAATGTATGGGGTTACAGGGGCTGGGTAAGACACTCTTTCAAAAAGAGATGGTGTGGACTCCATGGTCTGAATGGCCTCATGTACTGTTGGGATTCTCTGATTTTAGAGCAGGCGAGCTCTTCTAGCACCTTGGCTATTATTTGTCCTTCAAGCAACACCCCAAAACGTTAACTAGTAACTCATTTTATTGCTGATTTTAGAACCTTGCTGAGCACAAAATGCACTTTCTTAAATCAGTAATCATACATCAATGATACTTAATTGGCTCTGAAGTGCTTTCAGATGCCCTGACAACATGCAAGGAAAGGGAATGATTTACATAATATATAATAGAAATGATTTACATAACAGCTCAATTTTTTTAAAATGTGGCATTAAAAGATCTCCCAATTATTTAATCTTCAGGGAGTAGAAGTAGTTCAGACTTAGCAACTCCTCATGCATTCAAAAAGCAGACAATCAGTCCAATATGCGCTTGCATACTGCATTAGCTTACCAGACCTCACTATCTGAACTGAAGTTGCCCCTCCCCAATTATAGAGTGAGTTACTGGTTCATGAATCATGGGACTTACTGCTTTTAGGGATATGGGCAATTCAAAAAAGTGAAACACAACAGCAGAAATCTGATATTTTCACCAGAAGGCTGAAATAAGCACTTTTTAGTACTTGGTTGTCACTAATACTGAAAGTACCCTGCAATGGGGAAATTGGGAATAGCCACTAAGGCACAACTCAAACGCAAAAAAGTTAACAGTGCCCTAAATAATTAATGACTAATAGTCTTACCAAGTTCCTATCAAATATCATGATTGGGATGATCCCAAAGTTTTTATGCCACCTTTCACTGCTAAAGCAATGATATAATTTATTCTTTACAAGATATTGTAAGTCACTGTAAAGAATAAACAGTTGGTAACACCCAAGACAAGTGTTCTGACAGCAGAAGCAATCCGAAAAGCAGACAGCAGTAATTATTGCAAACACAAATAAGCACAGATGACACTTAACAATAATCTGCATGATTACTGAACCAGTTATACTTTCTTCTGTAGTTTGACTTTAGAGCTGATCATTGTACAAAATTCTGCAGAGCAGGCTTCTGTGGGGTCTAAAAGATTCTAAAATTAAATGTAACACCAGTGTTACAAAAATTCAATACAGCATTTTAATTAACTTCCTGCATCATGCAAATCCAAGCTTCAAGAAGTAATTATGATTTCATCAATATGCATGTGGCGATAAAAATAACCAAACAAATCAGTCACAAGACTCCTTCAGACTTTCCCTTGAAAACTTCAATCAGTGTAAGTGTGCTGAGAATGTGTCCCAATACAGAGAGGGGAAAGATATAGACTAGCTGACCATTAAATCTGAAACTCAATGGGTTCTGGGAAATGTTTTTCTACTAGATTAAGTCAAGCATGTTTCAGATTAAACTGTTGCTGCCAACAAACTGACAAGAGATCCATCTCTGATAGATTTAATCAGAGAGATTGCCAATATATTCAATACTGTCGCTACAGTGTATTGCACTCCCAATGCATCAAAATGAACAGTGCACAAGCCTGTTCTTCAATGTTATGTCATCTAGTAATTCATCACCTCAAATTTCTCTAACTCCTAATAGGAAGTAATAGTATAAAAATTCTAGGCATTGTTCAAAAACTTCTTTCTCTACTTCATCCAAGATTGTAGAATAGAATTCCTACAGTAGACGAGGAGGCCATTTGGCCTACACCGACAACAATCCCACCCTATTCCTGTAACCCCACATGTTTAGCCTGCTAATCTCCCCGAAACTAGGATTAATTTAGCACTGCCAATTCACCTAATTGCACATCTTTGGACTGTGGGAGGAAACCTGCGCAGACACGAGGAAAACGTGCAAACTCTACATAAACTCTACCTAGCCAGGAACTGAACCCGGGTCCCCAGTTCTGAGAGGCAGCAGTACTAACCACTGTCCCACCAGATTCTGGAAGTCCAGTTCTTTGGAAAGTAGCCAAATGACACCTCCATTCAAGAAAAGAGAGAGACAGAAAGCAAGAAACCTTAGGCTAGTTAGCCTAACATCTGTCATTGGGAAAAAGTTAAAATCTATTAAGGAGACTACAGCATATACTTAAATCATAACAGGATGAGGCAAGTACACATTGTACTCGCAGGTTAACTTTGCCATTGTTTAACCCACAGAAAATTATAATTTGAGATTTATTGATGATTGTGGATCTAGAAAAACATTTTCCACTTGAGGGAAAACTAGGTCACTCACAAAATAGTTAATACACTTGACACGAATTTAAGAATCTGGCTGACATCCACGTAACCAAGTCTAGTTGGTGAAAAAGTATCACAAGCGCTTTGTTATTAAGTCTCCTTTGGCATTGCTCACAAAGAGGTGGATAACTGCTGTTTTTAACAGTATGGATTTTTAATGCCATTTGGGTATAACATCAGAACCATTGTTTACAGTGACTGGAGTCAGAGATTTACAGCACGGAAACAGGCCCTTTGGCCCAACTTGTCCATGCTGTCCTTTTTTTTTAAAGGGAAAACCCCAAGTAATCCCAATTGCCCGCATTTGGCCCACATCCCTCTATACCCATGTAACTATCCAAATTCTTTTTAAAGATAAAATTGGATACACCTCTACCAGTACCTCTGGCAGCTTGTTCCAAACATTCACCTGTGTGAAAAAATTGCCCCTCTAGACACTTCTGTACCTCTCCCCTCTCACCTTAAACCTATGCCTTCTAGTTTTACACTCCCCTACCTTTGGGAAAAGATATTGACCATCTACCTTGTCTATGCCCCTCATTATTTTATAAACCTCTAAGGTCACTCTTCAGCCTCCTACGCTCCAGAGAAAAATGTCCCAGTCTATTCAGCCTCTCCTTATAACTGAATCCATCAAGTTCCAGTAGCGTCCTAATAAATCTTTTCTGCACTCTTTCTAGTTTAATAATATCCTTTCTACAATAGGGTGATCAGAGTAGCACACAGTATTCCAAATGTGGCCTTACCAACATCTTGTATAACATCAACAATACGTTCTAACTCCTATATTCGATGTTCTGACCGATGAAACCAAGCATGCCGAATGCCTTCTTCATCACTCTGTCCATCTGTGACTCCACTTTCAAGAAGCTATGAACATGTATCCCTAAATCTTTGTTCTGTAACTCTCCCCAACGCCCTGAGCAAACCCTGCCCTGGTTCAATCTACCAAAATGCATCACCTCGCATTTGTCTAAATTAAACTCCATTTGCCATTCACCAGCCCACTGGCCCAATTGATCAAGATCCCGCTGCAATTGGAGATAACCTTCCTCACTGTTCACCATGGCACCAATCTTGGTGTCATCTGCAAATTTACTAACCATGCCCCCTACATTCTCATCCAAATCATTAACGTAAATGACAAATAAGAGTGGACCCAGCACTGATCCCTGAAGCACACCACTGGTCACAGGCCCCCAGTTTGAAAAACAACTCTCTACAACCACCCCCTGGCTTCTGTCAAGAAACCAATTTTGTATCCATTTAGCACCTCACCCTGGATCCTGTGAGATTTAATGTTATGCAACAACCTATCTTGCGGTACCTCATCAAAGGCCTTGCTAAAGTCCATTAAACAACATCAACTGCACTGCTCTCATCTACCTTCTTGGTTACCCCTTCAAAAAACTCAAATTTGAGAGACATGATTTTCCACTCACAAAGCCACGCTGACTGTCTCTAATCAGTCCTTGCATCTCTAAATGCCTGTAGGTCCCATCTCTCAAAACACCTTCCAACAATTTATCCACCACAGATGTGAGGCTCACTGGCCTATAGTTCCCAGGCTTTTCTCTGCAGCCCTTTTTAAACAAACGCACAACATTTGCCACTGCCCAATCTTCAGACACCTCATCTGTGACTATCGATGATTCAAATATCTCAGCTAATCAAATTCCATTTTCTTAATTGCCATTCACAGATTCTGGAAACCTGTGAAATTAAATTCCACATTTCTGATCATTATCCTGAGAAAACTACAAATACCTGGGGTCAGATTGCCAGAGTTCATCAGTAATGAAGCGCAGCTGTTTGTTCAGCTTTAGGGGTAGGGTGTTTGGTATTTTGATCTAAAGTTCTGCAAAACTATAGAAAAAGTGTGTTAAGCACAAATGGGGGATAAATCTGAGATTTGAATCAGTGGTAATTACAAAAGCAAAATACTGTATATGCTGGAAATCTGAAACAAAAATAGAAGATGATTGAACAGATCAGCACATCTGGCAGCATTTCTGGAGAGCAAAACAGAGTTAATATTTCAGGTCAATGATTTTTCTTAAGATAGAAAAAACATCAGATATCTAACAGGTTTTAAGCAAGAAGCGGGAAAGTACAAAGGAAAGGACCGTCATAGAGTGGAAGGTAGGAGAGATTAAATGATGCGAGGGACGATAATGCGAGGCAAAAGGAGAAGACGATGAAGGGACAAGAATAGAAACCAAAGATGGGTCTAGAGGATAAAAGCAAAATACTGCCGATGCTGGAATCAAACAAACCAAAAATGCTGAAAATCTCAGCACATCAAACAGCATCTGTGGAGAGAGAATACAACGAACATTGAGTCTGGATGAATCTTCATCACAGCTGTTTGCCCAACTCGCACACCACTCTCCCATGTAAAGATTGCATGCTGAATCAGATGGCCAATGAACGGAAGTCTCTACAGAAAGGTCTGCAAAACTTCTGTGTACAAGGCTGTCAATGAAGTGAATGGTCTAGACAGTGTAGGCCATGAGGAGATGTAAATAAGATCAGCAGAATCATCACAAGTAGCTGCCATTTGAAAAATGAGATAGAGATTATGATTTGAAATTCTGGAACTTAACGTTGAGTCATGGGTAGATTCCAATTCCAATAGGGGGATGTGGTAGCACTCATTTGTGGCTTTTAATTGGCCTTTGTAAACATCAGTTCCTACATCTTTGATTATGACAGCTGAAAGAAAACCTAAGAATTACATTAATTATTGTGTTTTGCTAGTTAGACTCATGGTAAGAGTCTGTTGATAATTCATAAAATAAAATCCCTACAGTGCAGAAAAGGACATTCAACCCACTGGGTCTGCACTAACTCTCTGACAGAGAACCTCACCCAGGCCCTCGGCCCCATCCGATCCCATCACCCCACACATTTTCCATGCCTAATCCATCTAACCTACACATTTTTGGGACATTAGGGTAATTTAGCATGGCCAATCCATCTAACCTGCACTTCTTTGGACTGCAGATGGAAACCAGAGCACCTAGAGGAAACCCACACAGACACAGGGTGAATATGTGCAAACCCCACACAGACGGTCACCCAAGGCTGGAATCAAATCCAGAATCCCTTGCGCTGTGAGGTAGTAGTGTTAACCATGATGCTACCATTTTTTTTTACTGTTTTATTTATTCATGGAATGTCAGCATTGCTAGCAGGGCAAGCATTTTTACCCATCCATAATTATCCTCAAGGTGGTAGTGAGCCTTGTCCTTGGCCACTGCAGTCTGTGTAGCACACTTACACTGCTATTATTGTTATGGTTCAGGTCAGAAACTCCAAAACATGGAGCCTGTCTGGATCATAAGTTTTGCATCTTGAATTTGGTTAGAATAAACATCAGGAATGATTCAAATGACCCATTAGGGAACTTTTATTAAACAAAGTTTATTTAAGAATATAGTCAATGCGTACATTAAGAAAAATAATAATAACTCTCATCAGTTAAAAACAAGAAACAAAAACAACCACAACGTATAACCCTCAATAAATATATATATTATGTTCCAATCAAAACCAAAACCTTCCATGGACAAAAACCTTTAAAAAAGTTCAACACAGCAAAGACTAATGCTCATGTGATACTGGAAATTGAGTCCTTTTGTTGAAGTTTGCAATCTTCTGGATTCACTCAGAACAAGTTAAAGTCAAAACAGCTTCTCATAACTCCAGGGAGAAATCTCTGGTCAAGCTACCAACTGCAGAATCTTTACTGCAAGAAGGTAAGACCTTTTTTTCAGATAACCAGCAGAATTTTCAAAACAACAGGGAGAGGAAAAACACTTCATTTTAGTTGTTATCCCTTTTAAAACTCAACTCCAACTGCATCCAAACACAAAATGAAACCTTAAACTCTCAAACCCCATGACTATCCTCCTAACAATGCAGAATCATAAAACTAATCCCAGAATAAACACAAACAACTCCATCTGAACCACTTAATTAGCAATGAAAGAACATTTCCAGTCAAGCTGGCAACAATGACATCACTGGAACTGTGAGATAAGAAACCACTGAGGCTGCGAGAGCAACATAAAGGTACACTAACATCTCAATTATGATAGGTGATATTCGGGTGAAAAATTACTGATCAATGACTGAACATTGCGTGGTCAGATCCTAATGAGCATCTATTAAAAGTATTCCTTTGTACAACATATCCAACAATGTGTCTGTGCCAGCTTATCAACCTGATCCTGAAGCAATTCCATTCAAATTGATTAGAATTACAACATTGTTCTAGGAGCGAAAAGAAGAATATGCAAGTCTTTAAGTACTTGGACAATTAATAAAGCGTGTACCTTCATGGCTGTCTTTTGAATACATGTTGGCTTTTTAAAAAATGGTTTCAATTTAGTGGAACTTCACAATACTTCTATATTAAAGGGCCTGTACTTCCTCTGTATATGTGCAACAGGGAGTGGTAATTTACAAAGAAATATGTGGCTTCAACACCCAGGAACACACATCAGTTGCTTAGTACACATTGCATGCTGTGCAGTTACAATAAAACGTTATACATTGATTCTCAGGTTGTTTGACAAGATTAATAACTTGAGGTAAAATATTTGTAGGTCTCTGTATTCAAAACTACTTTTCAAAAAAGTAATACAAGGACAAATAATTAAAGACAAAAAGGAAGCGTTAATGGCCTGGCATTTGTGATCAGCAGTAAAGGAACACCGCTCACTTCGCTGACAACCTTCCCCACACAATTTGCAGGCCTTTCAGTAGAGAGTTCCATTCATTGGGCATCTGATCCAGCAGTGCATCCTCGACATGGGATGAGTTGATCAAACAGTACCGCTTCAACAACCAAACTAATGAATCTTCACAAAGATATGCAGAGACTAACCCAGAGTGCAAAAGCCAAATACCGCAGTCACTGGGAATCTGAAATGAATACAAAATATGCTGAGAATGGATCAGGCAATATCAGTGGCAAGAGAAACATAATTGGTCTTTCAAGGCGATGTTCTGAAAGATTAGACCTCAAAGGGTAACTCCATTTCTCTCTCTATAGATGCTCTTCGATCTGCTGGGTTTTTACAGCATTTTCCATTTTTATATTCATACAAGTCAGGTCAAAACAAAGATGGAATTGAGAAGGAGAGAGAGGAAGTAAAATAAAATAAAATTCAACACCAAATTTTGAAGTAGTACACTGCAACTTCCTGTGCTTTAACTGATTTCAATGCTGAATCTACCAGTGAACAAAGCACAGCCTGTGGACAAGAAAAACTTGGGTCTCAACTTTTGGATTTCCATATTTAGCTACACTTGGGCAGACTCTAATTTACGCCAGAATGAAGGTGATGCCAGTAGTCTCATTTCAACGTGGATTGCAGTAGTTCAAGGTGGCAGTTGTCCACCACCTTCTCAAGGACAATTATAGATGGACTATAAACACATGAGCGGCATCTTCAAGAAGTGACAAAGGTTAGCTGTTAAATAGCAGTAAATAAATGGTGGCTAGAACAATAAGCATAACAGTAAGCCAGCCTGATGTGAACCATTATCTAAATAACTTCAACTATTACATGGAAGATATTACTAATGCTAAATTGTCCCTAGAATAAATTTTAATGTCTTAAATGTTTGCACAATTAGCATGACCCTGATGCAAGATGTTTCTAACAGTGAAACTCAAGATGCAACATCAGATTTCAATTCTATTTTTACGCTGAGTTAAAAAAAAGAGAAGTTAATTCTTTAAGTAATTTCTAACAAATCCAACGTTGCCTTCATATAAATTCCTTGTGCCATTTCAAAACACGAGCATGAACTAAGGTAACACTTTTTCAAATTTAAACATGTAATTATAGATGCATTAGTTAGTAGGCGAAGAGGGATTTGATCCCAGTGATGTTTTAAGGGGGACTGCCTACTTGGTTAGGGAGCAACTGGAACAAAGTCTTATTTCTCAGATCACAAAACTGGTATAGGTTCAAATTAAGCAGATGCCCTTTATTGTTTTGAGGCCAAAAAATAATATTGTTCCATAAGCATTAAGGCAGTAGCAAAACAGCTTACCTGATAAACCCACAACCACTTCCATCTAGAAGGGCAAGGGCAGCAATACATGAGAGCACTACCACCTACAAGTTCCCCTCTAAGCCACTCACCATCCTGACTTAGAAATACATCAATGTTCCTTCACAGTTGCGGTATCAAAATCGAAGAATTCCCTCACTAACGGCGTTGTGGATCAACTCACAGCATGCGGACTGTACATTTCAAGAAGGCAACTCACCACCACCTTCTCAAGAGCAACTAGAGATGGGCAATAAATGCTGGTCAGCCATCATTGCCCACGTCCCGCGAATGAATACATAAAAAGATAAAATGAGGGTGGGGGAGGCAGTTGCATGGGGACCAGAAAAACAGTCAACTCACCAGTTCACTAAGTTAAAAGAGAGAAATTGTGCCAAATAGAATTATAGTAGTTACATATTCAAGATTTTTAATCATCTTGCTTTTGATAATATCAAAAATACAAGCCCTGCATGTAATTTTTTCATATCCTCCAGACAAAAGGGATTTCTAAACGAGTTTTTGCCCCATCTTGGGATTTAATACTCAAGCATGATAGTATTTCAACAACATTCTAACACCAAATATAGAACGGAAAAAGAAAATCTCAGATTTATAGACCACAAAAACGTTTCTAATAAAACCAAATGGACATGTCCTTTGTGAAAGAGGTAATTATTCTAAGTACGAATATGAGGAAAAATACAAATAAAACACCACAGCTTGTGCAAGAGTGTATGCTTTGGTACTTCAATCAAAAAAGCTGTTTTAAAAATGCAAAACTCATCATCACTTCCGTTTCGTAAAGCAACCAGTTGCTTCAAATACAACTTGTCAATATATTTGGATAAAAAACAACTTTTCAGTTTTAAATGACATATTCTATAGGGATGTTCAATTCAAAGACTCATTTGATTTAGGCCTCGGGATGGCTACAACATGTTGTATTTACTTTTCCATATCCCTGGAGACTGTGCTACTCATCCAACAGGCAGCTGGTGACTCTTCTGCTGATCAGTTAGTTTATTAGTTTGGCAATCTTTCCTAGGGTGAAAACTTTGATGTCATGAGGCCATTTCATACTTGCATAGCTGCTATCTATTATTAACTTACAGATCAAAAACTCAATTTGCACGTTTGCATTTTTACACTCAATTACAATTAGTTCTCCACGTTAAGCCTACTATGAGTGGTTTTCTCATTCCACCTTGCCCCCAAACCTGTCATTCTACACGCTGTTCTACTTTATGTCCTCGTGTTGAAATCATTCTCATTTCCAACTGGCATTCCACAACTTCAAAACTGTGAAACTTGTTGCTTCCCTCAGGTCTTGCTTGTCTTTCTCACCTTCAAGATTTGAAATAGTCACCCAACCTCTACTGACACCAGTTTCAAAACTGATCAAACCTTCTGATAGGATGGAATCACCTTGTTTAACAGTTATCAAACTACTGAAAGCTACATGTGCAGAATTTTGCTCAGCTTACAAATTTCATTGGAACACCACACTCGGCAAAGTTCGGAGAAAGAAGAAGATGTGTTGCTAAACATCTGAACTAACACAACTCACTAGTACAGAGCAGGACAAGATTCCAGAGGACTGCCCAGTAAGGATCACAAACCATTTGGAATCCGTTACCAGCTTTATCTGGTTCTTTTTGGAAGAACCCCAGTCCTACTGACAAGGCTCCATTAGTACATAAAGCTGAATGATCAATGTCTGGGGGTACTGCATTATTACTACAAGTGCAAGGAGATGCAATTTACCTTCACTCACTGGAGGACATGTCTGACAAGCATAGATTTGAATTCTTTGCTAGATGAATTTTTGGTCCCTTGAGTTCCTTGCTATAGAACACGATGCGAGAGCAGCACCTGCCCACAACATGGGAATGTACTACATTCTATTAAGTGGTAGCAGTGTACAACCAAAACAGCATTGCAAATGTAGCAACACCAAGGTCTGGATAGATGAGCATGCATTCCCATATCCGGATTCCAGCTGTTGCCTCATCTCACTGTCTCCTCAAAAACAATATTAGTTTCCACATT
Source organism: Carcharhinus amblyrhynchos (assembly GCF_965287045.1). Lineage (NCBI taxonomy): Eukaryota > Metazoa > Chordata > Chondrichthyes > Carcharhiniformes > Carcharhinidae > Carcharhinus > Carcharhinus amblyrhynchos. The sequence goes on from NC_137348.1 coordinate 12,537,756, forward strand.
GTTAAATTGTGCAATATAAAATAATTTACATCAGCAGGACATATATAGGCATTGAACTTTTTTTGAAAATACTTCCAAAGCAGAAGACACTAGTTTATACAGCTCTGCTGAATTTGCAAAAGACACAGCTTTTATGGAGGCACCGAGTCGACAGAGCTCAGAAAGGTTGTGAGATCCAGTTCTGGGTTGTAAAATAGATACCGGATTTGGAATAATCAGAGAGACTGCAACAGGAGCAAAACCCTTACCCCATCTCTTTTCTGAAACCTCTCTCAAAGTGGAGCTGCTTGTGATTTGGAAAACCTACTAGGAGACTCATTGCTACAAACTAGAATTCTCAAAAGGAGAATTCCCAATCAAGAAGCCACAATTGCAAATCAACTACTCCATCGTGGAAAGGAACCCTCTAGCTGTAAACAAACCTCAGGACCACCCACAAACATTTTTTGATGCTAACTGGCCAAGTCTTGTTTTAAAAGAGAGTTTTGTCTGTGCATGTTTTGGGGGATATGTTTGTGTCGTTTTTGCAACCTTTAATAATTTCTTTATCTTTACTGAAGGTATAAGTTTTTGCAATAAAACTTTACGACTCTAACTGGCTTATTTCTTACACCAAGCTATACATAATTAAACTATCACCTCCTCTTCAAATTCAAATCTTGTTATAATTAACTCAGGAGTAGAACAAAGTGTTAGTTCACCCATTAACTTGGTCATTACATTATACATGCCATGAACACAGTTCACCACTGCCTCCCTCAGTATCTTTAAATTATCCGGCAAACAGTAGACCCCAGTTAAATATTGGGGATCAGAAGGCCATTATCTTCAGTTCCCAGTACTATGGGCTTCATCCTTCTCCCTGACAACAGCCTGATGCTGGACCAGACTGGTAGCATTATATGATTCAAAGTTGAGCTACTAAGCAGATATTGACATCAAGACTGCCTAATACCTTTTCTATAACCTTTCCCAAATCTATCCCTGCCTCAGCCCATCTAAAAACAGCCGAGTGCTGGAAAAATTCAGAAGATCTGGCAGCATCTGTGGAGAGGGAAACAGAGTGAACATTTCAAGTCCAATATGATTCTTATTCAGAACTGAATAGGGTAGAATCCTTCTTCAGTTCTAAAGGTTCGCCTCTAACATGAGGCATTGAAATGAATAGAGGTGAATGAAGTGATATGAACTTTGGGAGTTCAGTTCTTTTGTCAATGCTTGGGCCAAAGCTGCATTTAGATCTGGAGTAGAGTGGTCCTGGCGGAACCCCTGGCCCCTTATATCTCCTTAAATGTATGCAAAATATCCCATGGCAATATCCCCCAAGAGGAGCAGGAGAGTTCAGCTGGGTCCAGGCCAATATTTACCCCTCAAGCAATCATCAAAACAGATTATCTGGTTATCATATTAATGTTATAGAATGATACAGCATACAAATGGGCGGCTACATTTCCTACATTATGCAGTGACAATATTTCAAAGACTATGAAATACTTTGGGGCGTCCTTAGGTTATAAGAATCTACCTATCTAGTGGAGTGGAAGCCAAGCAATGCAAGTGGTCTGACTTTGGATTGCTTAGCAATGTTATAGGATGTAAATGAGGAAACTAGTTTAACTCAGCACCCTCCACAAAGACTGATTTATGAGAAATAGAACTGAGAAAAATTTAGTCAAACTGCACTTATAACGTAATGAAACATTTCCTAATGCATAGTTACCACAAGCAGAAACAGAATGTACAATGCAATGAGACAGGAAAGAAGGGAAGGTAATGCCACAATTTCAGATTTGGTTTACATCCATAAGCTTCACAACGCCATTTTCATGGTTCAATCTACCATTCAAAATCACATCGTACTACTAACTTGTTAACAATATTTGGCAAGCATTTAATGAATTAGTTAGGAATTAGTGTACAAATAGTGCAAGTATGGAACATTTTTAAATTTTTGGTTTGCAGTGAAATGCAATTTCTGCATTTTACATACAAGACAATGTCTCACAAAACAGAATCAAAACACCCAAGTCAATGATCCTATTTGAAGCAGTATAAATCCTAATCTGTTTATCTGCTAAAGCCTGGCTGGTGTAAAGATTAAACTCAAAGTTCTGCAAGCAGTTCAAAACAAAAATTAATTTAGATTTTGTCCAGTAGATGTTAATAGCACATTTCAAGTAATACTCCAGGCTGCTAAATTTAAAAGGGTGTGCCTCTGTTTTGCTGAACTAGCATAGCAGAGGCAAATCTAACAAAAAGAGTGAAAAGCTTAAACTGTATATTATGGGCATCTAAAATAAGAAACAATTTATGAATTGATCATAAAATCTTTTTTAACATTATTAAATATTTTAAGCATTGTGAAAAACTAATTTGACAGAAAAAAATCAAACTACATGGGTAAATTGTAGTGTATGTCTTCAATATTCCAGCCCAACATATGGCATAATTGGATCCAGAGATCAAAGACCAGTAGTGCTTAAAGTTCAATTGTTAAGGGCTAATTTTCTAGCATAACTGGAATGCAGCAACTTTTATGACTTTGCTGTAGCCATTTGCAGTGCCATCTAGTTAAGTGCTTTTATGCCACACTTCTAATTCTACAATATCCAATGTTAGAATGTGAGTTTAGTAGAAAACAGGTATACACTGCAACATATTGAGTGGATCCAAGAGGAATAACACATGGTGGAAAACAAGCAACTGTTTAAACTGATATTTGAAAAGTACAAATTGACAGGTAGATATTAATATGGCCTAAATCAAGATGAGATCATCTTAAAAGGATTATTATCTGTTAGGCATATTTGCATACTCCGGTCAAGTCAGCTTTAAATTGGTCACCATGTGATCATCATAGCTCCAAGTACACAACCTCAATTCACAAAGTACATTCCCTCAAAGAGCAATCTTTAATCCATTCATTTTAATACTCTGATTAATAATGTCAAAGTCTATTCAAAACATTGTGCATTGCGTTTTGACTTGCAGCCTATATTGAAAAAAGGCTACCTCAAATGTCTTTATAAGGTCAATTAGTACACATTACTGTTCCTAAAGTAAATGAATAAAGGATGCACAATGAGATTTGGGAAGCAATTTATATGAATAACCCTTAGGTTCACAAACAATGATCACCTGTGAGGTTAAAGCTAAGGGATCATAGAATGATATGCATTACAAATTAAAAAGAAAACATTAAATCCAAGCTACGTTGACAGAGATTGTACACTGGTTTGGGCATATGGGAGTCCAAAAATACAAAGGCACTAATTTTGAAGCCAGCAATAAACTAACAGTGGTCGCCATTTATTGCATTTAGACTTGCCCACAGATTTTCTATGGGCTTTTAAACAGTGATTTGTGGAGAGCTGAAACTGCATGGTACCTTCCTACAGAAATCTGGAACCTGTGTGGACATGCAATAAGTCAAACTCAAATAGATGTAAAAATCCTTATTGAGATGTACAGAATCTAAACCAGGAAATATACATTGGAATAGTTAGTTCAGTTTAAAATAATGAACAAAAAGCAAAAAAGGAGAGAAAGAATTGAGATAAGAGGCAATGAGATTGCTGGGCATTAACTGATATTGATCACAACATTAAAAATTCACTTGCACTGGAATGGGCAAGTCTTCACTTTTGCTGTACAATAACTAACTAGTGGAAAGTACAAATTCTCACACTTCATATATTTCAATGTCAAGGTATTCAAGTAGCAAAAGTTTTGGAACAGCAGGGTAACTTGGACAGCAACTTCCAGATTTCCACATTCAAGTGCATATGTGCAAACACTGAAGTTGGTTCTAATGACTCCTTCACAATGTTCAGCCTTGTTAGCCTCAGTCTGGACCATTTTAAACTTTGCAACAAAATTGCAGGGTGTCTGACACACTGAATGAAGTGTATTCAACATGGGCCTGTCTGAGGCATCTCCATCAAACTACAGGAAGAAAAGCAGGAGAGGAGAGATAATTATGCTCCAGAGGTTTCCGCTCTGGATCAGGAGGTGATTGAGGTGGACCCAGATATCAAGGAGATGCTGAAACTTCTGGACTTTGGCAGCTTGTTCAATCTGCATGTCATACAACCTTCGGTAGGAATGGCCTTCAGGGTGCCAAGAATCTAAAATTATTTGTACTACAATGTTCTCTCATTAGAAAAAGACAAAAAAAATCTCTGGACCATCGGTTCCTCCTGCAGTTACTAGGCTTCAGTGAACAGGAAGAGAGGAGAACAAAATAAATCTTGTATTGGGAGGACCAGTGCTGGAATTGCAATACAAACAGACAAAATCTACGTACCTCACATGCTGATCAACAGCCATGTCTAATTTTAAAAGTTGTGTGCATCATAAAATAAGGGTGTGTCTTTTAGTTTGTGCAAAAACATTATTATGCGATAACATCAAGCTTCACGGTTTTGGATGCTAAACTTTATACTCATTAATCGTTGTTAAACAATTTGCTCCTTGTATATGCTCTGGTACTTCATGTGAATATTAAAGTGCTTACTACATATTTCTCATTTTGAAAGAAATTATTTGCATTTTTAGAGAACGTTCCACAAATTCACTGGCTGTTTAGTACTTTGGAATGACCCGAAATTTTATTATTCATGCTGACAATGCAGCATCAAAATGTCCTGCTGCGCAGTGACATTGGTAGAGCAAATGTTGCCTTGGATACAGGTAGAACTATTCTGCTCTTTGTTGAAAATTGTTGTCAAATCTTTTCCACCCACCAGAAAAGGCTGACAGGGCTCCCTCATCCAGATGATGGCAACTTCAATAGTGCGGCTTTCCCTCCGTATTGGGCCAAAGTCAGAGTAAGTTACATGCTCAAGCATAAGACGACACTTGAACCACAAGCTTCTGATTCAAAAAGGCAAGAATTATCATCATTGAATCAATGCTAACATGGCACCTTCCTCCATCCTCACCTTACATTTTCAAAAGCCATCAGTTTTCAGTCTAAACAAAGACCTACTTAGCCGGCAGCGGCTGTCCTTCAATTTGGGGATGACATCTACTCTGGGGTGCGTGTTTGTGCCATTGGTCTTCACATGAATTAACGTGCCAAATCATGACACTCAGATCTTTGGGTATGTAGAGCACAAGGTCCCACTAGACCACTCCAGATATAGTGGTATCTGGAGTGCAGGATTTGCTTCCTTTACTTTTTTTCCTCTACCTCATTATCAAGGTGTAAAGCACAATGCAGTTTGATGGACAGGTTGTTGCCATTTTAGATGACCAGCAGCAAGTTCCTTCCAGTCATTGATGTTAGTGCCGCCACACCTCAAGGAGTCAGATGGCTCAAGAGAATCTCTCCCGCCAGGTCCTGTTTTGTCAACTTTCAAATAGTCAAGGTGACCATTTGAAAGTTGACAAAGTTAGTGATTTTATACAGAAAAAAAATGATTAAATGGAATGAGATTTCCTTTAACGTTAAGTCCCTAACAGGAGGTAGTTCTGATTTAAAAATTTACATTATGCTGTAAAGTTTAATTTGCTCTCCACTAAATTACTCACCATAAACAACTTCACTCCTCCTACACCTTATTTTGGGACTTACAAGAGGTGCTACTAAACAGAGAAATACAGCAGAACAGAAGTAATGTAACAAGCAGATTATCAAACAATTGGCTAAGTATAGCCAATCAAAAAGGTAATTAGCAGAGGTGAGAAAACACAAGTCCTAGAACACAAGGGCGAAAAGCTGCAGCATGCTACGGTGCTGAGGGACCAGGGGGTCCTTGTGCATGAGCCGTAAAAACCCAGTCAGCAGATGCAGCAGGTGATCAAGGCGGCGAATGGGATGCTGGCCTTTATAGCGAGGGGGGATAGAATATAAAAGTAGGGAGCTCTTGCTGCAACTGTACAGGGCATTGGTGAGGCCGCAGCTGGAGTACTGTGTGCAGTTTTGGTCGCCTCACTTGCGCAAGGATATTTTGGCCTTGGAGGGAGTGCAGAGGAGGTTCACTAGGCTGATACCGGAGATGAGGGGGTTGGACTATGAAGACAGACTAAATAGACTGGGTCTGTACTCGGAGTTTAGAAGGATGAGGGGGGATCTTATAGAGACATATAAGATAATGAAAGGGCTGGATAGGGTAGAGAGGTTCTTCCCGCTCAGAAGGGACAACAGGACTAGAGGGCACAGCCTCAAGATAAGGGGAGGGCAGTTTAGAACAGAGTTGAGGAGGAACTTCTTCACTCAAAGGGTGGTGAATCTCTGGAATTCTCTACCCGTTGAAGTGGTGAAGGCTACCTCGCTAAATATATTTAAGACACGGGTAGATAGGTTTTTGGTAGGCAAGGGAATTAAGGGTTATGGGGAGAAAGCGGGAAAGTGGAACTGAGCCACTTCAGGTCAGCCATGATCTTATTGAATGGCGGGGCAGGCTCAAAGGGCTAGATGGCCTACTCCTCCTCCTACTTCTTATGTTATGTACAAATGATTGAATATTGCCTCACCGTAATACCATTTAAAACATTCAAAAGCAAGATGTCATAGTAGAAGATCCTTCCAGTAATTTTGACATGGGAACCATCTACTCCCAACTGGTAGAGGAAAAAAATAACTAGTCATAATAAAAGATCTGGCAACACAAATGTTACATCTGCCACTCACACTTCTGGTTCAAGGCTGGATTACCTAACATGCATACTTCCATTTTGACTCTGGTGAATTTCTAGTTCAATTCTCAGTCTCAAACTGAGACTGCAAATTTGCTTCCTTTAGGCTTCAGATGTCATTTTTCTTCCAAAATGAAAGAGGAGAGAGAAAAAGAGTAAAGGAAAAGGGGGAGAAATGGGAAAGAGATAAAATTGTTTTAATCTTCCCTCTGAAAGCTTTTTATTACAATGATCCCAGCACATGAAATTTGCCAGCAACCTGTTCTTAGGTTGCTTTAATGAAGATTTTCCTTCCCTGAGCAATCTCTAGCTTCTCAATGCCACAAGTAGAGATTTATACTAGGCCTCATTACTGTTATTGACTCAACACTTGGGGTATTGTTCACACCCCAAAATAAATTTTCACATTCATTAAAACCAGATATTGGATAGACCCTTTTACTTTTATGACCAGTACATTTTGCAGTAAATTAAGCATGCAAAACATCCGCCAAGTGCATGGCAAAATGCATCAGCAAATCATGATAATGCACTTCCATCTTTAGAAAAAGGAAAAATCTAGATAATTTCCCAGTTGCTTTGTAGAACATTCACTCATTGCACCTCCCAATTTAGCTAGTTTGCCTCCAGGCAATTTGTTTTCTGTACTATGTTAGTATAATATTTTCACAGTCCCTGTGAGCAAAATATTAATGATATTTTCACAGTTAATCGAAAAAAATTCACAAATGCAGTGGTTAAACATTCTCCTTTTTCCAAAATGGTTGCAACATTGAACAATTCCTGTTGTAGATAGAACACTTGGGTTCAAATATAAGCCATTTAAAAAAGGTGCTTTCTAAATGCATATTTATTAGTATCCAGGAAGAATCTCATCACAATATTACCAACAGGAATGTCAATAAAAGAATCATAGAATCCCTACAGTACAAAAGACAGTCAATTGGCTCATCGAGCCTGCACTGATCACAATCCTATCCAGGCCCTATCCTTGTAACCCCACTAACCCCCTTAACGCCAAGGGTCAACTTCGCTTGGTCAAATCAACCTGGCCTGAATATCTTTGGACTGTGGGAGGAAACCCATGCAGACACAGGGAGAACATGCAAACATCACACAGACAGTCACCCAAGGCTAAAATTGAACCTGGGTCCCTGACGCTGAGATGCAACAGTTCTGACCATTATGCCACCATGATGCCCCAAGGATGAACAGATATATATAAAATGAAATCTTTACATCTACCATGCTAAATCATAACCATGATAAAAAGGATAGGAAACTTGGTTTCAACAATTGCAATCAGGCATTATAACTATAAAAATATTCAAATTCCTGTTGGAAAGAGCAGAATCTCTATTTTTACCATAAGCATACTATTCATTTACCTGTTTCAACCCTCAGTAAATCTGTCCAGTTTATAGTTGGAACTGGAGCGTGATAGATATTCAACTATTTTCTGGAAGCACTCTCTTTGTAAGCAGCTCTGTGGGTGAACCTACACCACGTAAGGTGTAGCAATTCAAAAAAAATGGCTCATCACCACCTTCCCCAGGAAAATTAGGGATGGGCAACAAATGCTGGCCTTGCCAGCAACGCCCACATCCTGTAAAGTTAAAAAGACAGGATGATCATGTGACATTACGTTACATTGCAGGGATCTAGCGTAAATTGCCAACACATCTATGCTCCACTCTGAAGATTGATTGATATCGCTAGATATTGGGCAGGCAATGCCATTTGTTGAGGACAAAGGACATTGAGTGATGCTGAATCCAAGGAAATATCAAAATCAAAACAAATTAACAAACTTTAAAAACTGTCCTTTCCAAAATTCCTAGTCCACAAAATTTAAACAGGATAAATAAATGACTCAGAATATAAACACAAATGGGATGAATCTGACTGGAAATCAGATGAACTTGTGTGACAGGACATTTAGTGGCATATGTAAATGTTGTCACTAAAGAAAAAAGCTGCCAATTTTTATAACTGGGCTGTCAAGCAGCTAATATTTTAGCGGTGAAATGTAGATTTGTCACAATTGGCTAAGTTTGGCTCTGCCATTGTGGGACACAAACTCACATTGACATCATATCGCTTTTAAGAACTTTATAGAGAAAAATGCAGAAGTGTGACGTTAACTCTGCAAGATGTACTAGCTCCTTCAGGAACTCCTGAATTCAATTCTCAATAACTACCGTATGTTTTGATTTGATTGTATTAGTATATAGTGAAAAGTATTGCTTCTTGCACACTATATGAAGTATACTGTACACAGAGGAGAGGGAGCAGAATGTAGTATTACAGTCATAGCTAGGGTGTAGACAAAAATCAACTTAATATGAGGTAGGTCCATTCAAAAGTCTGATGGCAGCAGGGGAGAAGCTGCTCTCGAGTTGGTTGGCATGTGACCTCAGACTTTATAATCTTTTTCCTGACAGAAGAAGGTGGAAGAGTGAGTGTCCAGAGTGTGTGGAGTCCTTGATAATAGAATCATAGAATCCCTACAGTGCAGATGGAGGCCATTCGGCCCATCGAGTCTGCACCAACCACAATCCTACCCAGCCCCATATATTTATCCTAGCTAGTCCCCCTGACACTAAGTAGCAATTTAGCATGGTCAATCAACCTGACCCACACATCTCTGGACTGCAGGAGGAAATCTGAGCACCCAGAGGAAACCCACAAAGACACGTGGAGATGGTGCAAACTCCACACAGTGACCTAAGTTGATGATTTTACCTCTCCCTGGTTCAGAAGCATAGAGGATAATGAATGAGTCGCCAGCGTTGCCCTGACAGAATTCAACAAATTAGACTGTATCCTGGGCTCAGTGCCACAAATTAATGGACAACTTAATGATTGGAACATCAACATGAAAATCATGTCTACCTGACATGCAGCATTGAATGATAAAGATTGCAGCACACTGGAAAAAAACTGACTGAAATCACAAACGTGTAGTTGAGGTGGGTGGCACAGCGTTAATACTGCTGCTTCACAGTGCCAGGGACCTGGGCTCGCTTCAATGCTGGCCACTTTTCCATGGCAGCAGGAAGTATGGACGGAGTCAGAGGATGGGAGGCTGGTTTGCATAATGGACGGGCTTATATGCATTAATTTACAAAATGTAAGTTTTCTTTTAAGAACTACTAGAAACAAGGTTTTACTTTTTGTGTCAATATCCAAGTGAGTTTTTAAAAGCGTTAAATTTTATATAATTCAGCCCTTCAGACTTACTGATCTTGATCATATATTTAGGGATGCGCCTCTTACACACAGGTTAGGATACAAGAAATAAATGGTTAGTTGACAGGTAACTTTTCATGTAATTCGCTTTCGCTCTCCCATTCCTTTACACTTTCCACCCTTGCACCAGATAAGCCGTTCCTGACCACTGCATCCTGATTTTATTTATTCTATGATGGGACGTGGGCATCACTTTCCACCCACCCTAACTGCAGTCGAGAAGACCTTTTTGCCTTTGAAGCAACTGCAGTCCGTGTGCTGTAGGTATTTCCACAGTGCTCCTAGGAATGGAGTTCCAGGAATTTGACTCAATGACAGAGAAGGAACAGCAGTACAGTTCCAAATCAGGATGGTTTGTGGCTTGGAAGTGAATTTGGAGGTGGTGATATTCTTAATCATCTGCAGTCTTTGTCCTTCTCAGTGGTAGAGGTCACAGGTTTGGAAGGTGCTGTCAAAAGAGGCTTGATGAGCTGATGCAGTGGTGGAGGGAGTATATGCTTAAGGTGATGGATGAGGCTGTTTTGTCTTAGATAGCACCAAGCTTAGAGTTTTGTTCAATATGCACTCATCCAGGCAAGAGGAGAAACTATTCCATCACACATCCTACTCATACCTTGTGGTTGGTGAATGGATTTTGGAGTTCAGGGATGAGTTACTCAATAGCGCAGGATTCCCAACCTCTGATCTGCTCTCACATCCCTAGAGCCAAGGTATTTATGTTTTTCTAGTATTTACAGGATATGGGAGTCGCTGGCAAGGCCAGCATTTATTGCCCTTCCTTAGTTACCCTTCAGACAGTGGTAGCGAGCTGCTTTCCTGAGATGTAAGTGCACACACTGCTAATGGTCCCATTCAGTTTTAGGTCAATGGGTACCACCCAGGATGTTGATGGTGGGAATTTCATCAATGGTAATGGCATTTAACATCTTGGAAAGGTAGTTAGGTTCTGTCTCATTGGAGAACATAATTGTCTGGAACTTGTGTGGCACAAATGTTACTTCCCACTTCTCACCACAAGCCTGAATGCTGTCCACACCTTGCTGTATATGGATACAGACTGGTTCAGTATCTGGATAAGTCGTCTCATGAACTTTCAGAGCACTGCTCCTTCATCAGGTGACGAAGGAGCAGTGATCTGAAAGCTCGTGATTCCAAATAAACCTGTTGGACTTTAACCTGGTGTTGAGAGACATCTTACTGTGCCCATCCCAATCCAATGCCGGCACCTCCACATGAGTATGAGAGTCAAGAGGGACACTGAACACTGCAATCATCAGCAAACATCCCCATTTGAGACCTTATGATGGAAGGAAAGTCATTGATGAAGCAGCTGAAGATGGTTGGTCCTCAGACAATACCCTAGGATATGACTGCAGCAATGCCCTTGGGCTAAGGTGATTGACCTCCAAAAATCACAACCTTCTTCCTGTGTTCAGTAGGACTCCAACCAATGGAGTTTTCCCCCAATTCTCAACTTCAGTTTTACAGGAGCTCCTTGATGCCATTCCTCACCTCGAGTTTCTAGACAAGGCCTTGAAAATAATGCAATTTCTCAAACCTCCTAGACTTTCCTCCTACCATTTACCAGTATTAAGAATCCATTCCTGGGTGTACACAAACAACACTTCTACTTTATAGTCTTTCCTGCTCTTTTTATTTGGTTGAATCCTGCACTGCTAGCCTTAACCTTCACCTAGGCTTCCTGCTTTGAAAAAAAACATTCCCAGCGCACATAACCCACCAACCTCAAATTTGCAAAAGCATTTTACATATTTCTGAATCGACAGTCAGTCAATGGAGAATGCTCATTCCAACTCAGCAAGTAAACATTGCAACATGATCTATTTTTAGCCAATACATACCCATGAATTTAACTCTAACTCTGCTATGGGAATTTTCAAATTGACTGCCAAAGATAGCGTGTATCAGTAGTCCTGTTTGTAGGTCCAAGGGAGTAACTTCAAGACCACTGCTTTGGAGAAACTGGTGAGTTCTGATCATTGTGTGTTTGTTTAAAAGGCACTAGATAGGGTTCAAATAAAGTTAAAACTGACCTCGGTGTTCCCAAGTTAAGGATGGGAAAAACTATAAATGACACCTTTTCTTAACCATTATTCCATGACTTACACTGGAAGTACACATGCAAAATAGGTAATGGAAAGATGAGATTTAACATAGAACAACTACCCAGATCAGCAATGATGAAAGGTCATCCTGGTTCTACATAAGAACATAAGAGATAGGAGCAGGAGTAGGCCATCTAGCCCCTCAAGCCTGCCCCGCCATTCAATAAGATCATGGCTGATCTGTCGTGGCTCAGTTCCACATTCCCGCCCTCTCCCCATAACCCTTAATCCCCTTGCCTATCAAAAACTATTCTCTTTCCATTGGGTGGCAGGGTGACATAGTAGTTAGCACTGCTGCCTCACAGGTTCGATTCCCAGCTTCGGTCACTGTCCACGTACTGTTTGCACATTTTCCCCATGTCTACATGGGTTTCCTCCAGGTGCTCCAGTTTACTCCCACAGTCCAAAGATGTGTAGGTTAGATGGATTGGCCATGCTAAACTGCCCCTTAGTGCCAGATGGACAAGTTAGGGTAAATGCATGGGGTTATGGGGATAGGACCTGGTTGGGGTTGTGATCGGACCAGACTCGATGAGCCAAATGGCCTCCTTCTGCGCTGTAGGATTCTATGATTCTCTACGATAGGCGCGGTCAGACCCGCTGTGTTGTTTCGAAAGCACGCGCACATGAGAGAGAGCGCGCGCGCACCCAGGTCAGTGGCTTGCTGTCATTTCTGTCCAGTCTTGTACATAGTGAATGGTCTCTTGTTAAACTGAAGTCAATGGGAATTGGGGGGGAAGCTTTCCACTGGTTGGAGTTATACCACGCACAAAAGGTGATGGTTGTATTTGCTGGAGGTCAATCATCTCAGACCTAGGACATCACAGAATATCTGCAGTGCAAAAGGAGAACATTCAGCCCATCAAGTCTGCACTGGCTTGCTGAAAGAGCTTTCAACCAAATCTCTCTCAGCTGCCTTATTGCTGCCACTCTGCACATCATTTCTTTTCAGATCAAAGATGCTTCCACCACCCATCCAGAAAGTTTGCTCCAGACGCCAACCAATCTCTGCGTGAAAAAAACTTTTCCTCAAATCATTCCTACCCCCTTTTGCCAATCTATGTCCTCAAGTTCTTGATGCACTCTTTGATGGGTAACTCTCAATACCCTGTCCGTGCCCCTCAGGAGCTTTTATATGTGTACCAAATCTTCGCTCAGCCTTCTTTTCGTCGAGGAAAACAGATCAAATCTCCCCAATCTATCCTCATAGCTACAGTTGTTTATCCCTGGAATCATTCTTGTGGACATTACAGCAGGAGCTCCTCAGGGTAGTGTCCAAGGACCAACCATCTTCAACTGCTTCATCAACAACATTCTGTCCACCCTAAAATCAAAAATGGGGATGCTTGCACAACATTCAACACCATTTGCTACTTCTCAGATACTGAAGGAGTCCTTGCCAATATGCAGTAAGATATAGTCAATATCCAGGCTTGGGCTGATAAGTGGCAAGCAATATTCATGCCATACAAGAGCCAGGCAAGAGAATCTCCAACAAGAGAATCTAAATTTCCCCATGACATTCAAATAGTATTACCATCTTGAATTTCCCACCATTAACATCCTGGAGGTTACAACTGACCAGAAACTGAAGGGCCAGCCATATAAATACTGTGGCCACACAAGAAGGCTGGTAACTCTGCAGAGTGCATCAACTGACTTCCCAAAGACTGCAAGCAGTATTGTGATGGAATACTCACCATGTGCCTGGATGAATGACAGTGTAAACCAATGAGGAGACATTTCTTCAATCAAAGAGTTTCAATGTCAGGGGGATTAGCAGGGTAAATACAGGTGGTTACAGGGATAGGGCCTGGATGGGGCTGTTGCCCTTCTAGGTGGTAGAGGTCATTGGTTTGAAAGATGTTGTCAAAAGAGCTCTGGTGAGTTGCATCTTGTGGATGGTACACGCTGCATCCACTGTGCATCATGGTGATGGAGAGTGAATGTTGAATGCAGACTGCTTTGCCCTACATCACGCTGAGCTTCTTGAGTATTATTGGAGGTCCACGCATCCAAGCAAATAGTGATGAGCCTATGGAATTCATTACCACAGAAAGTAGTTGATGCCAAAACATTCAACGTATTCAAGAGGCAGCTAGATATAGCACTTAGAGCGAATGGAATCAAAAGGTTATGGGGAGACGGCAGAATTAGGCTATCGAGTGGATGATCAGCCATGATGGTGATGAACGACAGAACAGGTACAAAAGGGCCAAACGGCCTCTTCCTGCTCCTATCTTTCTAAAATTGTGTGCGTGGAGTTTGTACGCTCTCCCCATGTCTGCATGGATTTCCTTGGGGTGATCTGGTTTCATCCCACAGTCCAAAGATCAAAGAATCATAGAACCCTACAATGCAGGAGGCCATTCAGCCCCTCAAGTCGGCAGCGACAACAATCCAACCCAGGCTCTATCCATGTAACCATGTGTATTTACCCTGCTAATCCCCCTGATAATAAGGGTCAATTTAACATGGCAATCAACCTAATCTGCATGATTTTGCACTGTGGGAGGAACCCAGAACACCAAACGGAAACCCACACAGACACAGGCAGAATGTACAAACTCCACACAGTCATGTGAGGCCAGAACTGAACTGGGTCCCTGGTGCTGAGGCAACAGTGCTAACCACTGTGCTGCTCATAACCCAATGTGCAGGCTAGCTACAGGGTCTGGGTGGGATTGTTGTTGGTGCAGGCTTGCTTGGCTGAATGGACTCCTCCTGCACTGTTTTTTTTTGCCTTCAAAGCCTTGAAAAATCGCTCCAAAAATGGGGGTGGACAAATATGCCAAATATAAAAGTGAGCTTTCAGCGTGAGTGGTCAACATTTTTTGACATTGGTATGCTGGGTATCGTAAACCACAGCACATCCTCACAACACAACCCACATTGCCTGCTTGATCCCTTGCACCCACTTAAAACGTACCCAAGTAAAACATCCATTTGTGAATTCAAAAAATTGAGGCCAACTATTAACGTGAATATAGAATGCTGTGGCTGAAAAAGTAGGCTGGGGACTGACTTGTATCCGAAGTGTTTGCAAAAACATTTGGTCAAAGACATGGGTCATCATACATGCTGGGTTAACATACACACCATGAGCTAAACTGCACACTAATCCTGACCAGTTTGACTCCCATTTTCTATATTAAGATGCTTCAAAATTAAGTACAATGCTTGAACAGTTCTTTTCCTTTTTACAAGCACAGTTAAGATGGAGGGTAGAAACTAAATACTCCTTCAGAATTAGCTACAAGGCCGAACAATTAAAAGTTTTGCCAGCTAGGCATGTTATTATCCAACACTCGAGGGAGTATTTTCTGTGCTTCATGACATCCTTCTCACAAAATCAGCTGAACTTGTGATTGTGACTGTAGACAGATTATGGTGACAAGCAGTCTAAAGACAAAAACCACTAAGAAGCTTAACACCTCCTACAGTGTTACAGTATTACACATCTTTAATTATATTTTCAATTAATCTCTTTAGAAATGATCTAATTCACACTGGGCTTTGAATCTGTAGACAGTGATGGTAGCTCCTGAGATGCTAAGTGAGAAGGGAGTGGGTGTCAGCAGGCAATAGCAACTATTCCAAACATGATCTGGGCTTCACACGACATCCCACCAGTTTGGAAGTACAGTAAATGAATATGTGGGAGGGGCAGGGTGGTTTGCAGAAGCAAAAGCCCTAGCTGACATTTCCTTGCTTTTATTATCAATTGTCAAAACAAAAGCTAAATACAGAAGATGGTTGACTTCTGAAATAGAAAAGAAAATGCTAGAAATATGAATCAGGTCAGTAAGCACCTGCAGAGAGAAAGCCTCAATGTTTCAGATCAATGACTATTCATTGCAATAAAAGCAACTGGTCCACATGCTTCCATGTCTCAACTGAGAATGTACGTGTGGCACAAAGATTTCTTTTTAAAGTTAACACTGAGCAATTACCATGTGACATTCTTAACCATTCGTAATATGGTAAGAAAGCAAACACCAGAGACAAGGATATACTTATGCACAGTATACACCAACAACAGAAAACAATGGCAGTGAAGAAGGGGAGAAACAGGTTGAGGGAAGGGAAGAAGAGAGATAAGAGCCTAAAAGAGATGCAAGGAAGAAGTTACAACTATCAAATCATTTGAGCAACACAAGTTTATGCTGCATTTTTGCAGTTGAGTAATTCACAAAAAATTATCCCCACATCCAGATTGCACACAAAGTGCTGTGAAACAAGCATTGCTTCACCACCATGTCAAAAACCAGATTAAATTACAGCCCTGCAGCTACACATCAAACACATTCAACTTATCAACATTTTAATATCAGCCACGAACTGAAAAAAAAATCAGCAGGAATTTTAACAAATTTGTGATTTTGTTGAAAACTCCAATATCACACTAAACAGTGAGGAGACATTTCCCATTAGCTCTCGCTAACGTTAAAGACTGCATTAGAATCTGGGCCAGAACGGCAGTCGTGTGCTTTAGCAAAGGACATTTGAACAGCAAGGTGGTGAGAAATTAGGATGCAGATGACATTCTGAAACACGAAGTGCAGATTGGGAAGTTTGGAAAGTTCAATAAAGCAGAAATTCTGAGTTACAGAAGGAAGTGGAAATTCTGACCACTATAACGGAAATGAATAAGTCATGAAGATTTTCAGAACTGAGGTAAAGTTTAGCTGGAAAGTGATAGGAACAGAAACAATCGTGGCTTTGATAACTTTAGTTAACAGTCAGCTGAATAATTCAAGAGGATCAAACACCAAAACAAGGAAGAAAGAACCTGAGCATTAACATTTACATTGTGTAGTAGTAGTAGGACTTGAGCCATTGCTGAAAAGGAATGTTATTGGGTCAATTGCAATATCAGTACAGCGATTCTATACAGAGATTCCCAGGTTTGAACAGACTTCAATGACAGCAATTTCAGATCACCTCCACTTGTGGTTAGATAGAAAATACTGTATACTTGCCCAGAGAAGATTAGGTATCAGTCATCTTTATAATAAAGGAACACAGTTACTCAAAGTAACACTGATTTGGAATGCAGACTTTTGGCAACTATCCAATTATAAATGATCAATGTTCTTGCTCTAGAGGAAGTGCAGAGAAATTAAAATTTATGCAAGTGTAGCATGATTCCCCAAGCACATACTGCACAATTTCTAAACAAAGGTAAGAATGCCAACTGGATCTCCACATAAATTAATGTGCCACTGCAGAACTTTCTGACCAATCTGAATTCTCAGAGCACTCACTGTGCAACTTACACAGGTCAGTCAGTATGGTTAGTCACATGACTTCATCAGTGACAGATATTTGTTCACGTGCCTCACCCACCGCAACCCAAAAGCTTCAAGTGCACCAAGAAAACAGAAATGGAAATGCAAGGGTCAATTAGTTCCAGAAGGACAGGATGTTAATGTCTGGGTGAAGCTTCAAATACAACTACAACAAATAATCTAGTTATAAAATGGGTTGATTCTTTGACAGTCCGCTGGCATGCCTTTACAGCTGATTCCATTGTAATATTTCAGTCAGTTGCCAGAATTCCCTTTTGCTCCCAATCTGCACGAATGCAGCGATATTGCTCAGTGTCCCTTCACACTTTTCTTAACCAGTTTCTACAGTACAACTAAAGCACAAGTTAAATTTCAAATCAAAGATTGCATTCCCATCTTAGATTATCCCAGAACCTAAAGAACAAAACAAGTCTAACAAAAAGATTCAACTACTATTTTTAAAAAAAGCTTAATTTCATGGCCCTAATAAGTGATTATTCCATGAAATTACTGTGCAATATAATTTCGTTAATAAGTCATTGTAGCTATTACTTAGTAGTTGATAGATTTTTAACCTAAGAATGCAACAAAGCACCAACACAAAATTTTAGAAAGACAGATCCATGAAAATGCACAAAATGTCTCAACCTGCACAATGAAGCGAGAAAAGATAGGGGCAAAATTAGGGCAGTTGGGATTAGTGTAGGGTTGCTTCAACAAAGAGCAGAGACAGACACAATGGGTTAAGTGTCCGCCATTTGAGCATCCATGGTTCCATTCCTATGCTGCCAGTTCCTAGCATAATTTTGCAGCAGTTACATTGTCAGAGCTTTTCTACTTAAAGGTTTATGGAGACTTGCTATTTTATATGGTGTACAACACACCCTCCAAAGGATATAAGTTTTGTGCATCTGATACACAGATCTTTCAGTGTAATTTGGATAAGATTGGGCAAATGAATGACAGATGGAGTACCATTTGGATAAATGTAACATTATCCAATTTGGTAGCAAAAATGGGAAGGCAGATTACTATCTGAATGGCTTTAAGTTAGAAGGAGGGAATGTGCAAAGAGGGTTGGGTGTCCTAATACACTAGTCACTGTAGATAAGCAGGCCTTAAAAAAGATAAATAGTATATTGACCTTCACAGTGAGAGGATTCGAGTACAGGAGCAGGGATGTCTCGAAGCAATTGTACAGGACTTTGGTGAGGCCACACCTGGAATATTGTGAGCAGATTTGATCTCATTAGCTGAGGAAGCATGTTTTTGCTCCACAGGAAGTGCAGAGAAGGTTTACCAGGCTGATTCCTGGGGTGGCAGAACTGACGTATAACGAGAGGTCGAGTTGGTTAGGATTTTGTTCGCTGGATTTCAGAAGAGTGAGTGGGGATCTCATGGAAACCTCTAAAATTTTAACAGGACGAGGCAGGGTAAGCTGCCAGAAGGATGTTCCAGATGTTGGGATGTCCAGAACCAGGGGTCACAGTCTGAGGATACAGGATAGAGCATTTAGGACAGATGAGGAGAAATTACTTCACCCAGAGACAGGTCAGCTCATGGAGTTCACTGAAGTTATTGAGGCTGAAACATTATATGCTTTCAAGAAGCAGTTAGATATAGCACTTGGGGCAAAGGAGATTAAAAGGATATGGGGGAAGAGGCAGGATCAGGCTACTGAGCTGCATGATCAGCCATGATCATAATGAATGGTGGAGCAGACTTATAGGGCCGATTGGTTCCTTCTCCTACTATTTTGTATGTCTCAATGAATTTATTTCCTAGGCGGATAGCTTGTGTGAGAGGCATGATGGCAAGCACATAATAACCTCCACACAGTCCACTGGGAAACTTTATATCAGGTGCCACACAAATAAGGAATGCACAGCTGCAGACTGCTGGCAGGTAAGTAGATGTTTAAACTTTATTCAAATTTGTCAACATTAGAATTTTATCAATTAAAGCACCCATTCAGTTAACGTGGAACATATTATGAATATACTATAAAAATTCAAAGGCAAAGGAGCTATGCTGCATTACAAAATTCTGCAATATAAACCCAAACATCTGTCATCAAATTTTTGCAGAACCAAGTAATGAGTAGCTGTAATGGACAACAATCAACTGGGGACAGTTTTTAAAGCTATTCTGCTGCATATTTCCAAAACACATCAAAAGCAAAATTGCAGTAGCTTGAAATTTTTCAATGTTCTTGTCACTAGTCTGATAGAACCATACTGACTTGGAAATACGTCACCATCCCTTCATCACTGCTGGGTCTAAATCCTGGGACTTGCTTCCTAACAGCACTGCAGGTGTTCTTACACCTCATAGAAGCCTCCAGCAAAGAAGTACACTTGAAAGCTCAAGCAAACCCAGTTGGCAATAAAATATTCTGGTCAGTTCAGATCTGAATTATGATCAAGAATGAATTATACTTTCCAAGATTATGGACATGTTTAGGCATTGCTTTAAGAGGAAATCAGCTAAGGCAATAGCCGGGGCATGATGCCACCTTGTTAATTGCCAATATAAATATTTACAGCAAAGGAGAAAGTACTTCAAATCATAATGTCTATTCCCATTCTTTAATGCCCCAAACAAAAGTGAATTGTACTGCCCGGCATGCTTCCCTTAATGTGGTATCCCTCTCTCTGAAACACTATATACAATTTCTCCTCAAAATTGTTTGGTGGTTAACATTGCTGCCTCACAATGCTAGGGACCTGGGTCCAACTCCAGCATGGATGACTGACTGTGTGCAAGTTCTCCCCATATCTGTGAGAGTTTCCTCCGGGTTCCTCCCACAGTCCAAAGGTATGCACGTTAGGTGGATTAGCCATGGTAAGTGCACAGGGTTATGGGGATGGGTCTCGGTAAGACGCTCTAGTGTAGAATCTGTGCAGACCCGATGGGCTGAAGGATTATATAGTTCAAAAGGTGCAATCATTCTTGTCTCAACCACTCCCTTTGGAAAATAATTCTTTGTTTGAAAGTGATGAACCATTGCAACAATCTTTCTCAACCAGTGGAAATATTTTTTCCTTATTCACTATAAAGACTTGTATTAAAAGTCCTCTGCACATTCTCTGCATCAGTGGAAAAGAAACCAGAATCACAAATCTCCACCCAACTTTCCCATTTGAGCATCATTGTGGTGAACCTATGCTTTGTATTCTACATGGCATAAGCCACCTTTTTGCAACAGACTAATCAAAAATGCACACAGTAATTTAATTACACATGTTTATCAACTGAATAGTTGTATCTATCTGCTCCATTTTCATTCATGCATATTTCCAGTTCGTTTCCATCCCACGTTCTGGATAAATGGGGGAATATACATTAAAATGCATTTTCCATCCACCTGCCCATTCTGCTAAGCAAAATCTTCTTGCAGTATTTCATTATGTTCACTCCGTCCCAAACCAGTACCCAATTTTAGGTCATCAGCAAATTTCTAGATCACAATTCCCAAGCCTAAATCATTTCCAAATACTAAAATCAAGAAATATCATTCAGCATAGGCTCCATGGGCATGTAACTTTCCATCACTCTCCACGTCTAACGGCACACAACAATTATCCTAACCAGCCAACTTTCTATCCATGCTGATTTATACTACATGCCTGACTTTGATGCAAGGCAAAAAGTTAGCAGCCAATATAGTCCATGACTATTCTACAACTGCTGCAGACAGTTGATTTTTTTAAGTCTACTAATTCTGGAGCCAAATTCAATGCCCCTTTCTTTTATCTCTCCACACTTAACACCTACCCTCAACCCACAAAAAAAGCAAAAATAAAAAAAGCTCCAGCTTAATCGCTGCCTTTGTGCTTGGATAAATCTTATTTCCAGTTGGGGTGTGTCATCTATTTAAGACTGCAATGCACAATTTTACGACAAGGCGAGAAAGAAAATAAATCAATGCATTGCACTAAACAAATTCAAGCAGACAGAAGACCGCAGCTTCTGTTCATTTATAGGATTTGAACTCAGAACGCAGCAAGCCTAGGAAAGCAAAATACACCAAACCTTTCTAAAAATTAGAAAGCTGAAACATTCTCATACAAAGTAAAAAACATCTCAAGTATATAGTCAAATTAGAGATTCAGACCACCAAAACTATAGAAAGACTGTTTTCACTTTTAGGAAGATGGAAAATGAAGCCCATATCTAAACCCTACCTAAACCCTTCACCAATATAAAACAACATTGTCATGGATTGCGATCAGTTCTACATTCCATTATAAATCAGCATTGAGACATGATCCTTTTTTTTTGAAAAAGCTGTTACATCCATTTTAAATGGAATCACTTTGACAGTATGGAAATGGGTTGGCCACACTATCTTCAGTAGACACAGCAACTGCATTTTCCAAACCACTTAATTACAGCAGCTTTCAATTTAACTTGAATGATTATGTAAAAACATATGCCTGACCCGAACTATCTGCTTCTGGAACATTTCAAATACACTGCACTACTGAAGATCAGGGATCAATACAATCACAGAATTGCTCAGCACGCACAGCATTATTTAAAACATAGCTGAACAGTATTAGACATGGAATGTGCAATTGGTTAATCGTCTACTCACCCACCCAAAAAGAGAAAACCATTCAACTGATGCATATCTTGATATTACTCTACATATCGTGTAACCACTTAATACAACAACCTTTCATTCAAAACTCATTCATAGCATATACTACGTATGAACACATAAATTAAGAACATGAATAAGCCATTCAGTCCTCCAAGCCTATTTCACCATTCAATAAAATCATGGCTGATCTGACTGTGCCCTCAACTGCACAATCCACTGACCAAGTACCCTTGGACTCCGTTTTAGTCAAGAGTCTATCTACCACTATCTTAAAAATATTCCAAGAGCCTGTCTCCATTGCTCTTTAGGAAGGGATGTTTCAAAGACTCACGACTCAAAATATTTCCTCTCATCACTGTTTTAAATGGGAGACCACTTATTTTTAAATTGTGTTCCCTTGTCTCTGCCACAAGGGAAACATCCTTTCAGCATCCAACCTGTCAATTTCCCTCAGGACCTTGTATATTTTAATAAGATCAACTTTCATTCTTCTAAACTTCAATTTATGTAGGCCCAGCTGGTTCAGCCTTTCCTCATAAGATAACACCCCCTCCCCCAACACTCAGACATGATGTATTCAGGCTCCAAATTTAGATTACAAATGTAGATAAGAATTCACTCTATTGATAACATCAGTCTCCACCACTCTAAGAGCCTAATTCACTCTTTCTACCCCACAAATAAATACAGCTAATTTTGAACATAGTTTCTGCTGACATGAATTTGTAAGAAGCAAAGAAAATGACAGTTGCCAATGTCCCTGCTTTGTTCTGCATCATTTTTATATGATTTATGATTCAACCACATGAAGAATTCAATGACATATCTAGTGCCGTCATTAACATTAGCTATTTCCACTTTGGTAACATCACCCAACCCTACCCCCATCTCAGCTTCTCTGTTGCTGAAACCATCATCCATACCTTTTTGACCTCTGGATAAAACTATTCCAGTACATCTGGTCAAACTCCCACATTCTGTCCTCCATAACACAATGGCTTCTAAAACTCTGCTACTTATGTCCTTACTTGCATCAAGTCTCATTCACCTATTATTCCTTGTACTTGCTGACCTACACTTACTCCTGGCAACATCGCTATTACAAAATTCTTATTCTTGTTTCCAAGTGTCTCCAAAACCTCACTCCTCACCATCTCAAGTCTCCGCCAGCCCTGCAATTCTCTGAGATCTGTGCTTCTCCAATTCTGGGCTTTTGAACATCCACAACTTTACATCACACAACCATCATTGCCATGAGTTCAGCTGTCAAGGCCCTAAGTTTTAGAAATCCCTCCCCAAACCTCACCGCCACTCATTCCTCCTTTAAAATGCTCCTTGAAATTTAGCTCAGCCAAGCTTTTGGTCATCTGCCCTAACATCTCACGTGGCTCAGTGCTAAATCGTGTTTGTTGATACTCCTGTCAAGCGCCATGGATCATTTTATTGCATCAAAAGTACTTTATAAATAAAATTGTTGTTGACAGAAGGGTCACTAACCTCACTGAAATCAGAGGTCACTGAACCCGCTACCCACACAGCTGAGCTTCAAATAGCTACAAGGTAGTGGATCAACAGCAGAGAATTGGAGTACATCCATAAACAGTGTAGGTCGACAAAGACCTCAGGAAGAAAGTTTGGATCCAGTTCCCCATACAGCAGACTCCTAACGTCAGCAGTATGGCCTACAAGGGTGGCAAGAGCAAGTGATATACCCACAAGAAAGAGCTTGGGGAGGGGGCCCACACCCGCCACACATCCCCCCAACCCCAACTCCCCTGCTCTCCGGCGTCTCCTAGCGGGGGGCGTGAAAAAAAAGTGAAGGCAAGAGTCCAGAAGCAAATGCAAACTGAGAGAAGGTCTGAAGCCACCTTGGAGCCACATTAAAATTAACAGCCCCTTCCCGTTAGCTGCCATCCAGTTCCCCCTCACCCCAATCCATGCGGAATATCCTTTTTAAGAATTTACGGAAACAAATGAGAGTGGGGAAGACGGCCCATTGCATTTTCCAGCTCGGAAACAATGACAAGAGTTTAAACAGCTAAATAAATAAATGACTGGAATGCAGTCAACACCGGAGAGAATCGCAAGCCGCCTCGCCTCGGCCTACTGGCGCTCAGAAGCCTCGGATGTGCCAGCGGGGAGGCGGGCAGCCGAGGCTCTGGTGGGCGGCTTCATGACCTTCCCCCTCCCCCTCCCCAAACACAAGACTGGCCCACCTTGTTTCTCCAGCTTCCCGGACATTTCCTGACGCCGGCCCGCCGATTCTCTTCTCCTTTCCCCCACCCCTTTGATGAGGAGAAAATGCCGCTCACTCGGTCCCCATGGTGTTGTCCCTCCGCCACCCTACCGGACTCGGTCACTATTTCTCCCCCCACCCCCTCCCCAGCCCCCGGGCAGCGTCTCTCTCTCTCTCTCTCTCGCTGAGGGTCACTGACTGACTCTCTCTCTCCCTCAGTGCGGCCTCGGGAGGAGGGGACCCGCAGCGAAGGAGGAGGTGTCCCTGCCCCAGCCGCCCGAACTCGCCACATCGGCCGGGCGCAGCGCCACCTCCCCGCCGGAGGATCACATCACATCACTACAGGAACTTCCATCACCCGGTCCCTGCCCTTCAGCCAAACGCAGCGCCACCTCCCCGCCGGAGGATCACATTACTGGGGGGGGGGGGGCCGCCCGGGCCCTGCCCTTCAGCAAAGCGCAGCGCCATCTCCCAGCCGGAGGATCACAACACTGACTGAATCCCGTCCTTGCCCTTCAGCCAAGCGCAGCGCCATCTCCCAGCCGGAGGATCACAACACTGAATGAATCCCGTCCTTGCCCTTCAGCCAAGCGCAGCGCCGCCTCCTGGCCGGAGGATCATATCACCGCGGTTTCTTTCCCAACCTCCACCTTCATATATGAAGTCTCACAACACCAGGTTAAAATTCCAACAGGTTTATTTGGTATCACGAGCTTTCGGAGCTATTCCTTCATAAGGTGGGGAAGCTTTCGGAGCTGTTTCTTCATCATTTGAGCGCTCTGAAAGCTCCTGATACCGAATAAATCTGTTGGACTTTAACTCGGTGTTGTGAGACTTTTTACTGTGCCTATCCCAGCATCTCATCACATTTTTCATAGATTTATAGAATCCTTAAAGTACAGGAGGAGATTATTTGGCCCATTGAATCTGTACTGACCACAATCCCACCCAGGCCTTACTCCCACAACTCCACTTATTTACCCTACGAATCCTCCTGACATTCAGGTCAATTTAGCATAGCCAATCAACCTAACCCACACATCTTTGGACTGTGGGAGGAAATCAGAGCACCTGGAGGAAACCCACGCAGACACAGGGAGAACATACAAACTCCACACCCATACACAGTGACCTGAGGCCAGAATTCAACCTGGGATTCTGGCGCTATGAGGCAGCAGTGCTAACCACCGTGCCGCCAGTATACAAGTACACACAAGTGCTTCCTCATCTCCCTCTGCTCCACTCCGGGTAAGGTAGAGAGTACCTTACCTGGAGTGGAGGTACCATAGCATCACCCTAACATATCTGCTGAAGTACTTGAAGCTAAATGAATAAAATCTGTAAAAAGTCAAATAATTCCCTTGAGAACTTGATTTATCTGGAGACAATTCAGGGCAAAAGAATTTTTTTTTAAATCCTGCACAGTTTGTGAATGATGCTAACCATCTCATGACTTGAGCCTCCCTGTCACATAAACACAATAAACTGTTCTGGTTTGTGTGGTGATCTGTTTCCAAATCTCAGGATCCATTTATTACATTAGTGAAGTACGAGGAACGAAAAACCCACCACTGGAAACTGCAAAGGGATAAGCACCCAAGCACAAAGGGATAAGCACCCAAGTTTATGAAGCTAATCTTTCTCTTCACCATATCTAACTGCACCCTCTCTTTTCCTTCTCCCCCATGTAGTCTATCAGTGGTATGTTATGTCTGTACAGTGCGCAAGAAACAATACTTTCCACTGTAAACCAATAGGTGGCAATAATAAATCAAATCAAGGTGTACTTCACAGCAACAACTTATATTTCAAAAACATAACACTCCGGCTACTGGATATCTGGAATAAAATCACCACTGGAAAAACTCAGCAGATTTGGCAACATCTGTGGAGAAAGAAATAGTGTTAACACTTTGAGTCTGTATGACTTCTTCAGAGCTAAACAGATGGCGAAATGTGATGGATTATATACTGCTTAAGTAAGTGGAGCAAAACAGGTCAGGGAAAGATGGGAGCTCAGGAGAGATTTGACAAAGATATAATGGGGACAAAAACAAAGGGAGTGTTAACAGTAATTTTAAAGACTAAAGATGTTGCTGATAGTGGCAAAAAGGTAAGATAGCACAATGTCACTAATAGACAGGTAGTCATGCCTTCAGCTGTGGGCATACCTACACAGTATGGACTGCAGCAGTTCAAGAAGGCAGCTCACCACCACATCAATTAGGGATGGGTCTGGCCAGTGATGTCCACATCCATGATTTTTTTTAAACTGCCAACCTTTAGAAACCCTTCCCTAAACCTCACAGCCTCTCAAAAATATTCCTTCAAAAGGGGACCAACTTTCAGAGAAAATTAAAGCCCTATTAGAATGTGGGAGGAGTGGGTTTGCTGCCAGAGCCATGAGGGCAGGGGGGTGGGGTGTAATGCCAGAGTTGTGAGAGCAGAGGGGTGACAGTGGGGGTACTGTGCAAGATTCAAGGGTCCAAATCACAGGAAAAACAGCATCTCCCAGCTCCATGCAACCCATCATAGTGGGCTCAATTATAATCAATCCATTGAAATTAGGGACATTTGGTCACTTTGCTTAAAATCTATCTGAGATCAAGCTTTTGTCAAGCATCTTGTGTGCCTCGGTGTTGAATTTTGTTTGCTAATTGTCCAATCAAGCACCATTAAACATCTTATTACATCCACTAAATGCTGAAAATACTCTGCAAGTCTGTCAGCATCTGTGGAGAGCGATACAACTATATTTATCTTCTTTTAGCTTCTTATTTTTACTTGGGGTCACCTCAATATTGGTTGATGACTCTTCTCCATCTCTTCCCGTCAACACCTATTCGTCTTCCAATGCCACCTATTTAAAGTTTCTCACAGTCTCTCATCTTTTCATCTTATCTTAGGTCTTCTCTATCACCTTCTTCCTGGCAGGCCCATCTCCATCACTCACATCACCATGTGTCCCCTCTCTCCGCAATGGATGATGAGTAAATAATGTGCAAATGTGGCAATTTCAAGAAACACACAGGGAGGTAAGATGCTGTTTTTGAGAAGTTAACAATGCAAAGAGCAAATCATCCATCTACTTGTGTCAATTCAAAATTTCTGGGGTTTCTCTCCTTCAGCACAAGTTGCTGGCCTACTTGCACACTAACAACAGCTTGTGTCATTCTATTTTTCCAGCAAATTCCGACCCAGTGACTCAAAGGGGACCTTTCACCTGAACAAAGGGTTAAAAAGTAGCAAATACAAGTCAAATAATACTCAAAACATTTAGGAAGAAATCAGCTCATCCAAAATGATGAGATATTCTCAAATCAAACTGAACAAATATATCAATACAAAGCTTACAGGGTATTGATAATTAAAACCCAGTAAATGAAACTCATTAAAAAAAGTTACCAGTACCTGGACACTTGTGCTGCTGACTCCACTGTAGTGTTTATCCAAATCCTGTGCATGTATAGCACCGGTAAGAGACTAATATCTGCTCAGCTACATTGAGCAGGAAGCACAAGTTCTCCTGCTGGCTCTATACCCTTCTCCAGGCTACATATTTAGATTTGCTGATATAGTGAGATGACATCCAGATTCCTGCTAAATTTTAATGGGAAAGTAAACAAAGTGTTGACAGGAAAGTTAGGTTACATTATAATTGTGCGGAGGGTGGGGAGAGTCTGCAGAAGGATCTAGATAGGCTGGGCGAATGGGCCAGGAAATGGCAAATGGAATTTAATGTTGGCAAGTGTGAGGTGGTCCACTTTGGTAGGAAGAATGATAGGAAGGACTATTACTTACGTGGCGAAAAACTGCAGCAGGCGACGGTGCAGAGGGACCTCGGGGTCCTTGTGCATGAGTCGCAAAAACCCAGCTTGCAGGTGCAGCAGGTGGTCAGGAAGGCGAATGGGATGCTGGCCTTCATAGCGAGGGGGATTGAATATAAAAGTAGGGAGGTCTTGCTGCAGCTGTATAGGGCATTGGTGAGGCCGCAGCTGGAGTACTGTGTGCAGTTTTGGGCGCCGCACCTGCGCAAGGATATTTTGGCCCTGGAGGGAGTGCAGAGGAGGTTTACTAGGCTGATACCGGAGTTGAGGGGGTTGAGCTATGAGGAGAGGCTGAATAAACTAGGCTTGTACTCGCTAGAGTTTAGAAGAATGAGGGGAGATCTCATTGAGACGTATAAGATGATGAATGGGATGGATAGGATAGAGGTGGAGAGACTCTTCCCGCTCAAAAAAGACAGTAGGACTAGGGGGCACAGCCTCAAGATAAAGGGGAGGCGGTTTAGAACGGAGTTGAGGAGGAACTTCTTCACTCAAAGGGTGGTGAATCTCTGGAATTCTCTGCCCGTTGAAGTGGTGGAGGCTGCCTCGCTAAATATTTTTAAGACGCGGGTTGATGGGTTTTTGATAAGAGAGGGGATTAAGGGTTATGGGGAGAGGGCGGGAAAGTGGAACTGAGCAGCGACAGATCAGCCATGATCTTATTGAATGGCGGGGCAGGCTCGAAGGGCTAGATGGCCTACTCCTGCTCCTATTTCTTATGTTCTTATGTTCTTGTAATTAAAACAAAAGTTAAATAATTCCCAAATAGAAACTGGACCGGTGGGAGATTTTTCAAGTAACTTTTTAATTGAGAAAACATTCCAAAAGACCAAAGTAAGAAATGCAAATTTTAAAAGAGAAAACAGGGTAAATCATATCTGATGAACACTCTGCTTGAGATTTAAAACCTCAATGTTGAACAGTGGGAAATATTGAGGGAAGTTAAAAATTACAGATATTGAGATCCTGGGGGAAGATTTATTTATTATTCATTCTTGGGATCATAAGAACATAAGAAATAGGAGCAGAAGTAGGCCATCTAGCCCTTCGAGCCTGCCCCGCCACTCAATAAGATCATGGCTGATCTGTCGTGGCTCAGTTCCACATTCCCGCCCTCTCCCCATAACCCTTAATCCCCTCTCTTATCAAAAACCCATCAACCCGCGTCTTAAAAATATTTAGCGAGGCAGCCTCCACCACTTCAACGGGCAGAGAATTCCAGAGATTCACCACCCTTTGAGTGAAGAAGTTCCTCCTCAACTCCGTTCTAAACCACCCCCCTTTTATCTTGAGGCTGTGCCCCCTAGTCCTACTGTCTTTTTTGAGCGGGAAGAGTCTCTCCACCTCTATCCTATCCATCCCATTCATCATCTTATACGTCTCAATGAGATCTCTCCTCATTCTTCTAAACTCTAACGAGTACAAGCCTAATTTATTCAGCCTCTCCTCATAGCTCAACCCCCTCAACTCCGGTATCAGCCTAGTAAACCTCCTCTGCACTCCCTCCAAGGCCAAAATATCTTTGCGCAGGTGCGGCGCCCAAAACTGCACACAGTACTCCAGCTGCGGCCTCACCAATGCCCTATACAGCTGCAGCAAGACCTCCCTACTTTTATATTCAATCCCCCTCGCTATGAAGGCCAGCATCCCATTCGCCTTCCTGACCACCTGCTGCACCTGCAAGCTGGGTTTTTGCGACTCATGCACAAGGACCCCGAGGTCCCTCTGCACCGTCGCCTGCTGCAGTTTTTCGCCACGTAAGTAATAGTCCTTCCTACCATTCTTCCTACCAAAGTGGACCACCTCACACTTGCCAACATTAAATTCCATTTGCCATTTCCTGGCCCATTCGCCCAGCCTATCTAGATCCTTCTGCAGATTCTCCACACCCTCCGCACAATTTGCCGTTTCCCCCAATCTTGGTGTCATCAGCAAATTTCGAAACCCTACACTCGGTTCCCTCCTCCAGATCATCTATATAAATGGTAAAAAGCTGAGGCCCCAGCACCGACCCCTGGGGCACTCCACTAGTCACCATCCGCCAATCCAAATAGCACCCGTTGACCCCCACTCTCTGCCTCCTATTTGACAACCAATCCTCTATCCACGCTAACACCCTACCCCCAACTCCATGTCCCTCGACCTTCTGCAATAACCTCTTGTGAGGTACTTTGTCAAACGCCTTCTGAAAATCTAGAAAGACCACATCCACTGGCTCTCCTCTATCCACCGCCCTAGACACATCCTCATAGAACTCCAGTAAATTTGTCAGACACGACTTCCCTTTAATGAAACCGTGCTGCGTCTGCTCTATCAAGCAATTCCCTTCAAGATGCCTCGCAATTTCCTCCTTAATGACAGATTCTAACATTTTACCTACCACAGACGTTAAACTAACCGGCCTATAATTCCCCGCCTTTTGCCTGCCACCCTTCTTAAACAACGGCATAACATTAGCCGTTTTCCAATCATCCGGCACTTCCCCGGAATCCAGCGACGTCTGGAAAATAACCACCAAGGCATCCACTATCACCTCCGCCATTTCTTTCAGAACCCTCGGATGCATTCCATCCGGTCCTGGGGACTTGTCCACAATCAGCCCCTCCAGTCTGTCGAGCACCGCCTCTCTAGTAACAATAATGTCATTAAGACCCTCCAATCCTACCACCTTTCCATCACTAACACCCGGCAAATTATTCACGTCCTCCTCCCTGAAGACAGAAACAAAAAAGTTATTCAATACCTTCGCCATATCCCCATCCCCTACCACTAGGTCCCCTTTCTCATCCTCTAAAGGACCAACATTCACCCTAGCCAGCCTCTTCCTTTTTATATATTTATAAAAACTCTTGCTGTCCTTTTTTATATTAAGCGCTAGCCCAGCTTCATAGTTTCTCCTACCCTTCTTTATCAACTTCTTTGTCAATCTTTGTTGACATTTAAACCTCTCCCAATCCTCTTCTCGCCCACTACTCTTAGCTACTCTAAACGCCTCCGCTTTTAATTTAACACTTTCCTTCACCTCCTTCGTTATCCGCGGCTTATTACCTCTCCTCCTACTGTCCTTTTTGACCATTGGAATAAATTTCTGCTGAGCACCAAGAAAGATCTCCTTAAAGATCCTCCACTGCTCCTCAGCAGACCTACCTTCCAACGCGCTCCCCCAGTCCACATTCACCAATTCTTCTCTCATCCTACTGTACTCCCCTCTATTCAAACAAAGGACGCGTGTCCGGGAACCCACTTTCTCCTCCTCCATCTGCACCAGAAACTCCACCATACAATGATCACTCTCCCCAAGAGGATCCTTCACCACAAGGTCCCTAATTTTACCCGCCTCATTACATAGCACCAGATCCAAGATAGCTCGCTCCCTCGTCGGCTCCAACACACACTGTTCGAGGAAACTATCCCGGCAACATTCCAAGAACTCTTCCTCGAGCCCCCCGCGTCCAACATGGGTCGACCAATCAATATGCAGATTGAAATCCCCCATAACTACTGCCGTCCCATTCCTGCACGCCGCACTTATTTGCGCGTTAACAGCCCGCCCCATCTCCAGATCATTATTCGGGGGCCTATAGACGACACCCACCAGCGTCTTCCTCCCTTTGCTGTTCCTAATCTCCACCCACAACGATTCCACCCTCTGCTCCTTGGCTCCAATATCATCCCTTGCTACCACCGTGATGCTATCCTTAATCAGCAGAGCTACGCCCCCGACTTTTCCCTCCTGCCTATCCTTCCTAAACACTTGATAGCCCTGTACATTCAGCTCCCAGTCCCTGTCACCCTGCAGCCACGTCTCTGTAATGGCCACCAGATCGTATCCATTTGTGTCGATCTGCGCCACCAGCTCATCCACTTTATTCCGAATGCTTCGTGCATTCAGATAAAGCGCTTTCATCCCAGCCTTCACCTGGACCCTATTTGCCGTAACGCCACCAACCATACTCACGCCCCCTACTCCCTCTATTATTGGGACATCCTCGGCCTCTTCCCTTACCTGTACCCTATCCTTAACTTTAGACCTCGTAACAGCATCATTGACACAACCACCACTTGTCCCTCATCCCAACAGCCCTTGAGCAACATCTGAGTGGCTTGTCAGGCTATTTCAGACGGTAGTTAAGAGTTAATCACATCAATATTGGCCTGGAGTCACTTGCAGGTCAAGCCAGGTAAGGATCCCGGAAGAACATCAGGGAAGCAGATGGGTTTTTTAAATTATTGTTAATGAAACTTGGCACTTTTTTTTCCAGATTAGTTATTCATTAAATTTAAATTCCTCCTGTGGTGCCAGTGGGATCTAAGCTCCTGCCACCAGATTTTTAGTCCATGCCCCTGGATTACAAGCCCAGGACCATCACCACTATAATATCAAAGAGTTAGTGTAGGAGCTTGTAAAATTAGATTTAGTTTCAATAGAGGATACAGGAATCACTGAAGACACCAACAATCCCCACAATCACAGAGAATGCTAATTTCAGTATAAATCTTATGCAGCTCTGATATAGCTTTTAAATTTGACCTGGTTTTCTAATCTGCACTGTCAGCTACATAAACAGAAAATACTGTAAAATCTCAACAGGTCTGACAGCATCTGCAGAGAGAGAACAGAGCTAACGTTTCAAGTCTGGATGACTCTTCTTCAGAGCTGAAGACAACTGGAAATAGGATCAGATTTATATGATTGTGGAGTGAGGGGGCGGAGCTGTGGGGGTTGAATAGGTGGCCAGCAATAGGTGAGGCAAAGAAGAAATTGACAAAGATGTCATGGATGAAAGGATTGGTGATCATGGCTAAGAAGGGTGCTAATAGTAGCAAATTATGAGAACATAAGAACATAACATAAGAACATAAGAAATAGGAGCAGGAGTAGGCCATCTAGCCCTTCGAGCCTGCCCCGCCATTCAATAAGATCATGGCTGATCTGTCGTGGCTCAGTTCCACATTCCCGCCCTCTCCCCATAACCCTTAATCCCCTCTCTTATCAAAAACCCATCAACCCGCGTCTTAAAAATATTTAGCGAGGCAGCCTCCACCACTTCAACGGGCAGAGAATTCCAGAGATTCACCACCCTTTGAGTGAAGAAGTTCTTCCTCAACTCCGTTCTAAACCGCCCCCCTTTTATCTTGAGGCTGTGCCCCCTCGTCCTACTGTCCTTTCTGAGCGGGAAGAGTCTCTCCACCTCTATCCTATCCATCCCATTCATCATCTTATATGTCTCAATGAGATCTCCCCTCATTCTTCTAAACTCTAACGAGTACAAGCCTAGTTTATTCAGCCTCTCCTCATAGCTCAACCCCCTCAACTCCGGCATCAGCCTAGTAAACCTCCTCTGCACTCCCTCCAAGGCCAAAATATCCTTGCGCAAGTACGGCGCCCAAAACTGCACACAGTACTCCAGCTGCGGCCTCACCAATGCCCTATACAGCCGCAGCAAGACCTCCCTACTTTTATATTCAATCCCCCTCGCTATGAAGGCCAGCATCCCATTCGCCTTCCTGACCACCTGCTGCACCTGCAAGCTGGGTTTTTGCGACTCATGCACAAGGACCCCGAGGTCCCTCTGCACCGTCGCCTGCTGCAGTTTTTCGCCACGTAAGTAGTAATCCTTCCTACCATTCTTCCTACCAAAGTGGACCACCTCGCACTTGCCAACACTAAATTCCATTTGCCAGTTCTTGGCCCATTAGCCCAGCATATCTAAATCCTTCTGTAGACTCTCCACACCCTCCGCACAATTTGCCATTCCACCAATCTTGGTGTCATCAGCAAATTTTGACACCATACACTCGGTTCCCTCCTCCAGATCATCTAATATAAATGGTAAATAGCTGAGGCCCCAGCACCGACCCCTGAGGCACTCCACTAGTCACCAACCGCCAATCCGAATAGCACCCATTGATCCCCACTCTCTGTCTCCTATTTGACAACCAATTCTCTATCCACGCTAACACCCTACCCCCAACTCCATGTCCCCTGACCTTCTGCAATAACCTCTTGTGAGGTACCTTGTCAAACGCCTTCTGAAAATCAAGAAAGACCACATCCACCGGCTCTCCTCTATCCACCGCCCTAGACACATCCTCATAGAACTCCAGTAAATTTGTCAGACAGATCACAATGTATTAATGACAGAACAAAGGTAAGCAGTGTGTCAAAGGACAATGTGGAACAGGTAACAGATGGCCCTTCTGGGGTGGAATGGGGGGGGCAGGCGACAGTGGAAAGGGAAAAAAATGATGGAAAGTAAGTTAAAACAAGGGGAATGGAAAAATGGATCAATGGAAGAAATGGAAACATAGTCCGAAAAGCTATAAAGAGTCTAATTGGAAGATGAGGTGCTGTTCCTCAAAGGATGGGGGCATTGTTAGGCCAGCATTTATTACCCATCACCAAAGAGTCAGTCACATTACTGTGGGTCTGGAGTTACATGTAGATCAGACCAGGCAAAGACAGCAGATTTCCTTCCCTAAAGGAAATTAGTGAACGAGATGGGTTTTTTAAAATGAACATAAGAACATAAGAAATAGGAGCAGGAGTAGGTCATCTAACCCTTCAAGCCTGCCCTGTCATTCAATAAGATCATGGCTGGTCTGAAGTGGATCAGTTCCACTTTCCCGCTTTCTCCCCATAACCCTTAATTCCCCTGTCTATCAGAAATAGAAATGACAATCAACAATTTTTCCATGGTCATCAATAGACTTCTTAATTCCAAATTTTTATTGAATTCAAATTTCACCATTTGCCATGGTGGGTTTTGAACTCAGATTCTCAGTGAATTACCCTGGGCCTCTGGGATACTTTTCCAACGATGATACCATCATCTTTATTGTTTCCAATATGTTACTGCGGTATAGAAAGATCCTCATTACTGAAAATCGTCTGAATTGTGAAGCTAGCCCACAATCACACAAATGAATGAATGAGAGACCAAACACAGACCACAGACCACTGTGTCACTGCTCTTGCAGAGTAGATGCGGATTAACTTGGTTCAGTGGTTTCTTCAGATGTACATTGCAACTTCTCTGAAGACAATATGATGGCAGGGTTCATCAAAAGGACACCATGGTCATGTGCTAGTAATTCACTTTGTAAGAAAGGTTTGTTTTAGAAGAGGTGGAGGGACTGTACTGCCTGGAGCATTGCCATTCTACTCTTTCATCACTTTCAATAAAAGGATTGTATTTGTCCTAAAATGTGCTTTTTTTTTCTAAAACAGTGCCACAGAGAATGTGGAATTCCCAATAATACAGTTTGGGCTTTTTCCCAACTTGCTTATCTCATGTTCATAGAGAACATGAATCTCCTCTGAACTGGTGTTTATAACATGTGGCTAATCTAAAAGGACAAAATGTCACAGGAAGGACAATGACCCGTTCCACTGTATTACACAGTAGGCACACAACAGTGGCTGCCGACCATCTTCTTTCTACAGGTCAGAAAAGACCGTTCCTTTAGGCTAAGCCAACAATTGATTTTATTTACAACCGATAAAACTATGCAAACAAAAAATGTAAGCAGGCAGCAACTAAATATTTGACTTACGTGAAATGTAAAATATTCAAAGATGAAATGATGAAAAGTGCTGAAACTTAAAAAGTTCTACCCAGAATCCTTGAATTGCATTTGTGGTGAATGTAGCATGAGCCTTCAACCCCAGGGAGCCATCCCTGCACTATCGTAACTCCCAGTGTCCAACAGAAAAACAAGCAGAAAAGCTGCCATAATTCTCTTAGTTCATATTTCTATTGATGAATTTTCGTTCTGTGGGGAAAACAGGTCGAGATTCAGGGCATCAGCAAAATGCAGCAACAAACGAAACCTGCAGTCAGCATACAATATTTGGCTGAGAAGATAGAGGCTGTTAGGATTTTGAAAGGAAATGACAGGGTCGCTAGAGGCATAATTAGTCCACGGGTGGAGGAAGTTTCGGACAAGAAGACATAACCATAAGATCAGAGCCAAATGAGGCAAGTTAGGGAACAGATTGTCACAAAAAATGTGGTAGAACAATGGAATATTCTCCCACCAAAGCAGTAAATGCTTGCTCAGTTAACAATTTTACATTTGAGATCATTAGAGTTTAGCTCGCCAAGGGTATTAAAAAGTTTGGAGCCAAGACCAGTGAATAGTGTTGGGATACAGAATCAATCGTGATCTCACTGAATGGCAGCACATGTTCGAAGGGCTGTGAGGTGTACTCCTGTTCTCTAATAACCATAAAAAGCCATGGGTTTGTATGGACAGATTAAGAAAAAACTTCACTGAGCTAGCTAAGGTGTTTCGGTTGGGATCAGTACCCCAAGGTTCACACACCTTTTTCCTAGCCAGTATCACTTGTTAGAAAGCACAGGCATGTGAGGAATGCAACGTTATCTGTGAGCTCACTGCACACTCGGGCAGCACGATGGCACAGTGGTTAGCACTGCTGTCTCACAGCATCAGGGACCCGGGATCGATCCTCGGCTTGGGTCACTGTCTGTGTGGAGTCTGCACGTTCTCCCCGTGTCTGCATGGGTTTCCTCCGGGTGTTCAGGTTTCCACCTGCAGTTGGAAAGATGTGCTGGTTAGGTACCTTGGCCATGCTAAATTCTCCCTCAGTGCTGCGGCCAGAGCATGGCAACTAGGGGATTTTCACAGTAACTGCACGGCAGTGTTAATATAAGCCTACTTGTGACACTAATAAATAAACTTCATAAACTTCAAAACACATTCCCACACAAAGAATTGTTTTGCATTGTTTAAAAGAAGTAAAATTCAGATCAGAACAAACAACCCAAAAATGGTGCAGAGAATGAAAGTTCCTTGGTTTATTTGAAACATTCATGCAGATAGGGGAGGAGTTATTAATTAAAATACAAAATCTGTTTGAATCAGGAGAGCTGTTGCTGACGACACAGCGTGGACATCCTGTCATAGAGGCTACAAAGGAGCATGGGCAAGACTGAGCTGCTGCTGAGGAGGGAAGTGTTCTTTGCAAATGCACAGGGACCAGGCAGAATTGGGGCTACAATATCATAGATGTAATTCTGACTCACACTCACACCTAATGAGACTGTGCGCTGGGTTCATTTGAGGTGGGAGAAACATAGAAAACTGATGCAGGAGTAGGCCATTTGGCCCTTCAAGCCTGCACCACTATTCAATATGATCATGGCTGATCATGCACGCTCAGTGCTTTGACAGAGGATCATCTGGACTCGAAACGTCAGCTCTTTTCTCTCCTTACAGATGCTGCCAGAGCGGCCGAGATTTTCAAGCATTTTCTCTTTTGGTTTCAGATTCCAGCACCCGCAGTAATTTGCTTTTATGCACTCTCAGTATCCCGCTCCTGCTTTCTGTTCATACTCCTTGATCCCTTTAACCGCAAGGGCCACGTCCAGCTCCCTCTTGGAACATATCTAATGAACTGGCCCCGACAGCTTCCTGTGGTAGAGAAATCCGCAGGTTCACAACTCTGAGGAGATGTTGTGCGGAGCATAAGCAGCTGCAGATGATTCAGATCAAATGGTCTATTTCTGTGCTGGAGGTTCTAATGCGACAGTGATTTGGGTGAGCTGACAGCACTTCTGGTAGTGCTTAAGGTATTGCTGCAGCCACCTACCCCATTCAGAGTTAGAGTTTGGGTAATACAGGCCCAGTTTCCCCAACCTCTCCTCACAGGACAGTCCTACCATTGACGAAAACAGGAAAAAGAAAAGATGTAAGGAACTTATGCCAGAGAAATGTTTGGGGAAAAATTGAGTAAAGCTGCTCATAGTTTCCTACCTGTCCTCCATCATTCTACTGGATAGAACTCCATCTGTATTGTCTGTGAGATCACGTTGGAATAGGTTTTATAAAAACAATGCACATGTATCCACCTTGAATGCCTAGAGCTGACCTGAGGCTATTTTCCCTAATGGGATTGCTCGAAGAATCAGTGAAGGTGAAACTTCAGCTATTGAATATAAAAATCTCCACAGATGAAGCACTGAGTAATTCAATTCTAAAGATGTGGGACATTTGGGGCGAGTGATATCAATTCCCTGGCTCTAAGCTGCAGCAGTCGTCATTTTTTTAAAACTGGAAACACAAAGTGAAAAAAAGAAAAAGTGAAATAATTAAAACATGAAGGGATGTGAGGTCCCTCTTGTAATCATTAGTTTTCAGTGCCAATTGGCAATAATTAACTCTTATGCCATTAAAAGAGCTCTTAGGCTTGAAATTACTTCCTTTAACTCGCTGTGACAAATATAGTTTGCCCTCTATAATATAAATACAATTCACATAATTAAATACATTTCAATGGTAAGGCAGACAGAGAAATATCATTTCCACAAAGTTAATGGTAGGCTGGTACAACTCAAGCAGCGCCCTTTGAAGTTTAAAGTTTACCCACACATTCATCCCTCAGCTGAAATTGCTGTACCATTTGTGCATAAATAACAGTGAACATCATTAACCTCACTGCTGTTTTGACTGCAATATCTGGCTCACTGTTATGGCAGAATAGAAATCTTGTGTGTTGCAACTGACCCAGGCTCATTAATGAGCAAGAATAGCTCGTTGCTGACACCAACTGGCAAAAATGGGAAACAATTTCTATGATGTGGGTATGCCGGCGTTGGACTGGCGTAAACACAGTAAAAAGTCTGACAACACCAGGTTTTAGTCCAACCGATTTATTTGATAATACTCTCAAGCTTTCGAGGGGACTGCCTCTTCGTCAGGTGAATAGAGAGTTCTGGCCTCAGACAGAGCATACTCTGTCAACTCGGCCAACATTGTCTACCTGATACGTTGCAAAAAAGGATGTCCCGAAGCATGGTACATTGGGGAGACCATGCAGACGCTACGACAACGGATGAATGAACATCGCTCGACAATCACCAGGCAAGACTGTTCCCTTCCTGTTGGCGAACACTTCAGTGGTCACGGGCATTCAGCTTCTGACCTTCGGGTAAGCATTCTCCAAGGCGGCCTTCACGACACACGACAGCGCAGAGTCGCTGAACAGAGACTGATAGCCAAGTTCCGCACACATGAGGACGGTCTCAACAGGGATCTTGGGTTCATGTCACACTATCTGTAACCCCCATGACTTGCCTGGGTTTGCAAAACCTCACTTACTGTACTGTCTGGAGACAATACACATCTCTTTAAACTGTGATCAGTGCTCCTTCCACACACATTGTCAGCCACTTCAGGTCTTGAACAGCAGGTTAGGTGTAAGGATTCGCATTTTAATCAGTAATCTCTAAACTGTCTGTGCTTTATATGCTCTGTCTGAGGCCAGAACTCTCCATTCACCTCACGAAGAAGCAGTCCCCTCGAAAGCTTGTGAATATTATCAAATAAATCGGTTGGACTAAAACCTGGTGTTGTCAGACTTTTTACTGTGTAAACAATTTCTACCCAGAAATCGACATCTCCATCCCTCCCACTGTCAATCACAAATATTTAGCCCCTAGCAAATGCAAAAAAGAACTTTTTACAATATTTAACATTTGTCCATAAATATTGAGTCTTCAAGAAGTGTTCTTTCATCTGACAAAATTACACAGCCTTTCACTGTGATTTTAAACAGTCAAGGAAAATTGGTGCACTGATTTACTATTGTAATCTTTAAAGCGGACTGACATAATGAGTGGGCAAGAACATGGCAGATGAAAAATGATGTGGAAATAGTGAGCTAATCCACTTTGATGAACAGATGCTCAGTGTATTTCTTAAATGGTAAGAGATTAGAACATGGTCATGTATAAAAAGGATCTCAATGTCCTCGTCAGTAAGTCACTGAAGGCTAACATGCAGTGCAGGAGGGAAGGAGGAAACATAGAAACAGAAAAGATAGATGCAGGAGGAGGCCATTTCGCCCTTTGAGCCTACTTCACCATCCATCATGACCCAGGCTGATCATCCAACTCAATAGCTTAATTCTGCTTTCTCCCCATAACCTTTGGCCCTAAGGGCTACGTCTACCCACCTCTTGATTACATTCAATGTTTTAGCATCAACTACTTCCTGTGGTAATGAATTCCACAGGCTCACCACTCTTTGGGTGAAGAAATGTCTCCTCATCTCCACCCTAAATGGTCTACTCCGAATCCTCTGACTGTGACCTCTGTTTCTGGACAACCCCCACCACCACCACCACTGGGAACATCCTCCCTGCATCTAGTCCTGTCAGAATTTTATAAGTCTCCGTGAGATCCCCCCTCATTCGTCTGAACTCCAGCAGAAGCAACTTTAAGTAGTCTATCTCACCTCATACATCAGTCCCACCATCCCCAGAATCAGCCTGGTAAACCTATGCTGCACTCCTTCCTCAAAAGGAGACCAAGGCTGCACATAATATTCTAGGTATGGCAAGAAAGCCCCAAGAAAGCTGATGATATGTCTGTTGGTCATTATAGAACCATAACCATCTACCGTACAGAAAGAGGCCATTTGGCCCATCAAGTCTGCACTGACTCTCTGAAAGAGCTTCCCACCCAGGCCCTCTCATCTGCCCTCTCCCCAGGACCCAGCATTTTTACCATGGCTAATTTACC
This sequence comes from Carcharhinus amblyrhynchos, assembly GCF_965287045.1. Lineage (NCBI taxonomy): Eukaryota > Metazoa > Chordata > Chondrichthyes > Carcharhiniformes > Carcharhinidae > Carcharhinus > Carcharhinus amblyrhynchos. The sequence goes on from NC_137348.1 coordinate 12,578,287, forward strand.
TAACCTACATATCTTTGGAAACTAAGCAGCAATTTAAAATGGTGACTCCACCTAACCTGTACATCCTTGGACTTTATAGTAATAGGGTTTGAATACAGGTTTGGTAAAGTCTTGCTTCATTGGGTAGAATCTTGATAAACTGCACCTGGGCTAATGCATGCAGTTTTGATTACCATACCACAGGAAGAATATTATTGCAATAAAGATTCCTCAGACTTGTTCCCAGGATAGTGGGACTGTCAAGAGAGACTGGGGGGAACTGGGCCTGTATTCTCTAGAGTTTTGAAGAATGGGAGGCGATCGCATTGAATCCTACAAAATACCTAAAGGGATAGACAGGGTTGAAACAGGTAACTTGCTGTCCCCTGGTTGGGGAGTCCAGATCAGGGGGCGCAAATTTCAAAACAAAGGGGAAGACGCTTAGAACTGAGGTGAGGAGAAAGTTTTTTTTCTCGGAGGTATGAGAATCTTTGGAATTCTTTAATACAGAGGGGCTGAGGAAACTCAGCCATTGAACATGTTTAAAGGAGAGATTTATAAATGCCAATGATGTAAAGGGATATGGGGATAGTTTTGGCAAAAAGGCATTGAGCGGATTATCAGTCATGATCATGTTGAATTGTGGAGCAGGCCCGATGGACTGAATGGCCTTTTCCTATGTTCCTAAATGATTGGACAGTGTAGATTGGGGGCTTCCAGATATGTTAAGTGCATACTGTAAGATATAAGCACCCAAACAAGATAGCTTCAGCACCAGAGATATCTATCAAAAGATGCCTTAGATTTCAACTGGGGAAATGCTGTACCACAATCAGTGATAGAGGTTACAGAGTTTTAGTGTATGCATGCAAGTGTAGTAGTCAGGATCTTTAGATGCAGTTTATTTCAATTTTGTTTTGTTTTCAAGGGCAGTTAGGCATGGGAAACAAATGCTGTTCTTGCCAATGACACCCACGGCCCACGAAAGAAAATATTTTTCAAAGTTCCCATTATAAATGAGGACATAAGAACTTTTAATGGATAAGGACAAAATGTATGTCTGTAAATTGGGGGCTCAATTTCATCCAATGCCACAGCTCAGCTAGCCTGCAAGCTCCAACCCTGTTGCACTGGAATATTCCACTTTATCTTTGCACCCTTTCTCTCCCCTTCCCATTAATGTTACACAAGATCAATGAACAATTAATTATGTAAGTTTATTATGTTACCTACTTTCAAATTAAAGTTTATTTACTAGTCACAATTAACACTGCAGTGAAGTTACTGTGAAATTCCCCCAATCGCCACAGTCCAGCGCCTGTTTGGGTCAACGCACCAAATCAGCACATCTTTCAGAGTGTGGGAGAAAACCAGAGCACTCAGAGGAAACCCATGCAGACACAGGGAGAACATGCAAATGCCACACAGACAGTGACCCAAGCCGGGAATTGAACCCGGGTCCCTGGCACTGTGAAGCAGCAGTGCTAACCACCGTGCCACAGTGCTGCCTATTTAGGTTAGCTTGACCTCTGAATGCAAGCCTTGTGGCATAGTGGATAGCCTTGCTGCCTCGGAATCAGAAGCTCTGGGTTCAAGTCCCACCCCAGGACTTGATGGTCAAGGAAGGGGCATTAATCAACTAACAAATCCTTCAAGCACATGCTAATGGTAGGTTCCTGGTCAGCCCTGTGATATAGCCACTACCATCATTATCCACAGTTCCAAACTACAACATTCATGCAAAACTCCACGTAACCAAAGCAACTTGGACTCCCCAGGTGAACTGTAACACACCTTTCAAAAACTCCATATTAACTATTGGATCATGAGCAAAATCATAGAAAATGCTGGAAAAACTCAGCAGGATTGGTAGCAACCGCAGGGAGAGAAAACAGAGTTTACGGGCAGGACTCTCCAGTCTCATCTGTGGCGGGACCCATTACAAATGTAAATGGAAAATTTGGCATTCTAGACAAAACTCCATTCATTTCCAGCAGTGCTGGAAAATCCTAGTTGTGAATGAGGGCAGAGAATTTCAACCACTATTTCAAGCCAGTTTGACTTTTCATTAGAATTCGAGAGGGAAAATGTTGAATTTTAAAGTGTAGCTGGGAGAGATCACAACAAGTTGTGGCATCTTGTTGTAACATCTTTATAGGTTCATAGAATCTCTACAGTGCAGGAGGCGGCCATTTGGCCCATTGAGCCTGGACTGACAACAATTCCACCCAGGCCCTATCTCTGCAACCCCATGTATTTATCTTGCTAGTCCCCCGACCCTAATGGACAATTTAGAATGGCAATCAACCTAACCTGTACATCTTTCGACTGTGGGAGGAAACCATGGGGAAAATATGCAAACTCCACACAGATAGTCACCCAAGGTCAAAATTAAACCAGGGTCCCTGACGCTGCGGACTTGTTGCAATTCCTCCCAGCTACAGTGTAATATTTAACACATTTTCTCTCTCTTTAGTTCAGATGAAGAGTCAAACGGACTCAAAACATGAACGGTTTTCTCTCCCTACAGATGCTGCCAGGCCTGTTGAGTTTTGCTTCAGATTCCAGCATCTGCAGTACTTTGCTTATTTTTATGAGCAAAATCATATTCCATTTACTCAGTGGGTAAACACACTATATGGTGTAATCTTTGCCACTGACTAGAATCCTTCCCAGATCTGATTCCCAATCTGGGCAGTGTATAGACTTTTCCAATCTCAGCTCAAGTGGCATTAAGGACCTTACAGCTGGCATCGGGATTTTTGGTCTAGGTTGGTAGAAATCTGCCAGGGTTCTAAATCCTGAGTGTTGTCCATTAACCTTCTCGCTTGAACATATATGTGTCCTGAACTTTGGTGGAGATTTAAAAGGGGTGGTCACAAACTAGTCAACTGTTATCCACCCAAATGACAAAGAAAATTAGATGTAGGTGATAAGGGGCAGCAGCTCCCATACTATCCATTTTGCACCCTACCCAAGTTCTAAGCTCTGTGCACAGTTAAGTAGCCTGGCCAGCATTCACTGTCCAAATTCACATGCACAGTGATATTTGGACAAGGTACCAGATTGTGATTGGTGCCAATAACCACAGCACTGCTGTTTCACAGCTCCAGGGACCTGGGTTCGATTCCCGGCTCGGGTCACTGTCTGTGTGGAGTTTGCACATTCTTTTTGTGTCTGCGTGAGTTTCCTCCGGGTGCTCCGGTTTCCTCCCACAGTCCAAAGATGTGCAGGTTAGTTTGATTGGCCGTGCTAAAATTGTCCCTTAGTGTTCTGAGGTGCATAGGTTAGAGGGAGTAGCGGGTAAAATATATTGGGATATGGGAGTAGGGTCTGGGTGTGATTGTGATCGGTGCAGACTCAATGGGCTGAATGGCCTCTTTCTGCACTGTAAGGTTCTATGATTCTTTAGGAAACAAATTGGGGCAAGAAAATAACTGTACAACTACAGTGCTAATAGTTGTAGTTAATTGAACTGAGCAACAAAAAATCTTCACTTATAACTCAGATTTAAACAATAAATTAGTGCTCGGAATTTAATTGCTAGTTAAATGTTTGGCTTGCTTAGCAGCTCTTTTGCATCCAAGTCAGTAGATTGTCAGATTGAACTCCATGCCAGTGGTTTGTTCACGTAATAGCTCTCCTTCAGGTACCATGCCCTGAGAGGGCATTGGTGAACATGACCTCCACGTTATTCTTGTTCTCAAGACACGAATGATCCTTCTTGATGGTACATTCACCCTGTTTGTGCAGCTCCCTAAGAAGATCCTTCTTTATCTACCTCAATTTCTTTAACCATTGATCTTTCCTACCAACGTTAGACTTTCTAAATCATGATTTCTCACTATGTGACCAAAAATTTTAAAATTTTCTTCCCGATCTTGCTCAGCAGAGTTCTTCTGACCTTATATTTTACTAGCGCCTCTTCATTGGAATAAACTTGTCCAATACATCTTCAATTTTCATCTCAAAAACCACAACTCTGCAGCCTCAATTCTTCTCTGCATTGGCTTTACTAATAGCCTAACATTCTCTTCCCAATGTCAAAATTGGTGTGATGTAGAATTCCAGCATTCTCAACATTTTGGTGGCTAATTGATCATAAACTTTTACAATTTGAAATGTATCTTTAGCCATTCCAATCTTTCGCCTTATCTTGTGGTCACACTTTCCAATATTAACATACTTTCGAGGTAACAAAATTTGGCCAGCTATTTGACATAGTCAGTCCTTACTCTAATCTTACATTCTAGTATGATTTGATTTTTGGACAGTAACAGAATTTTGTTTTCTTACAATTCATGCTCAGCCCTTTCACCTCACTTTCACTCACTACTCCATGCAAAATCTTTTGCAGATTCTCTTCAGAGTCAACAATAAGAATGGTATAATCAGCATAGATGGACTGGCTGTGCTAAATTGCTCCTTAGGTTGGGTGGATTAGCCTTGGTGAGTGTGTGGGGTCACAGGGATAAGGTAGAGAGGAAGGCCTGGGTTGGATGCTCTTTTGTAGAATTAGTGCAGTCTCCATGAGCCCGATGGCCCCTTTCTGCACTATAGGGAGTCTATGGTTCTGCATCTCAAATCATGAAAGTTGTAACTTCTACCTAATCATCCAAAAAGGTCTTTATGTATTAAGAATAATTTCACTACACAAATTGTTTAAACCTGGGGAGAAAACACATCCCTGTCTGATACCTCTTTTAATCTTCACAAATCGTTTAGATTGTTCTCAACTTTTGCAGCTGCACTTGGTTCGTAGTAAAGATTTCTTATCACTCTAAGATCTTCATCACCAAGGCCAAAAGATCTAGATTAACAAAACATTGCAATCTTTAAGTGTGCTAAACTGTAGGAAATGCTTTCTATCACCTGAGGCACTATAGAGTGACTAGCGTACCAACTTGTCTTTTTATTTTATTTGTGGCAGTGGGAGGAGACAGTTATGTGCAAATGTTGAATGCATGTTTAAATTTAAGTTTATTTATTGGTGTCGCAAGTAAGCTTACACTAATTCTGCAATGAAGTTACTGTGAAAATCCCCTAGTCGTCACACTCCACCACCTGTCTGGGAAGAATTTAGCACGCCCAATGCACCTAGGCAGCACATCTTTCAGACTACGGAGCACTTGGAGGAAACCCATGCAGATACGGGGAAGACATGCAAACTCCACACAGACAGATACCCAAGCCGGGAATCAAACCCACATCCCTGGAGGCAGCGGTGCTAACCACTGAGTCACCATGCCGTCCCCATATCGTCCAGGATTTTAAAATTAGTGATGAACGAATAGTGTTCACTGTTTCTCAGAACTGCCCTCATATCCTTTTACACTGTGACTTGCAGTAGTTAAGAGCCAAAACAGCGCAGAGTGCTCTGCAGGGAATCTGATACACAGAGAAATTTGTTTGCGTGGGCCACACAGGCAGTGAACTCTTTATCTTATGAGACTAGTTAAAGAAGAAATTATGCAATGAGAAAACAAGTTCAGCCAGTGGTGGATGGGGACTGTTTGGGTCTCCATTTAAGTAGGAAGGGGAGGGCCTTCAGACAAGCCTGCTGGGGGCTGGAGCAGTAGAAGGAGTGGATATCAATAGTAAAGAGGAGGTGGATGGGGCAGGAACTTCGAAATGGTTGACATAGTGTCAGAAGCATCACAAATGTAGGTGGGAAGAGATTGGACAAGGTGAGATAAAATAGAATGAAGATGGGAAGGAATGAGTTCAATGGGGCAGGAACTGGCTGGAACAATGGGCAGGATTTTCTGGTCCTGTCAACTGCAGTCGCCATTGCAAGAAGGGTGGGAGGGGGACCAAAAGTCAATTGACGGTGGAGAGAAAAACAAAATTAATTTCTTGTTCCAAAGAAGCCATAACGGACGCAAAATGTTCACTTCTGTTTCTCTCTCTCCACAAACCTGCTGAGTTTTCCCAGCACTTTGTGTTTAATTCAAATGGCAATTTTGATTTCCATTGCATGTATGCAGACATTAGAAATTGCTGTCTAATTTACTCCTGAAAAGCAGTGAGCAGTAATTGCCTTTATTCCTGTGGCAAAAATGGACCATTCACCATGCGGCAAAAGGACTTATTCTATTGAAGCTGCAATCCATATTCATTTCTATCATTTTTGATATTTAGGTTGTATAGTCACTTCGTTACATTAGTACATTTTAACATAGGACATGTTTTCTCCCAGAATCAATTTGCAGTTGGCATGGTAACGTATCCACTCATAAGGTGAGCTGAAAAACATTTAAATCAAATTCAAAGACATGTTTATCTCTGGAAGGAATTGGAGGTGTTGTGGTCAAGTTGTAGGAGTTAAGTTCCAGTACCACTAAGCAGCCACTGGGAGGACTCTTATCCTTGTGTATATTATAATCTTTGACAGGAGAATAACACTCTATGGAGAAATTCAACACATAGTAACCCCATTTGTACCTGGGAAGTAGATGGTCAGGAATTGGATATGGAACTTGGGGGTGGGGGCCATGGGGAGATGAACGCCTCAGCTCCTCTCAAGGCCTGGCCAATTCAAGCAGCCTCGTACAAGGGTGAGCAACCTATCTGCCTGAAACAAGTGGTTGGCTGTTTTCCTGTGTGAACCAAGGCTTTATTTTCCTCCCACAGACCTACCTGTGTGTCAGCTCAGGCCTGCCTCTGCATCAGAACCTGCTGGACCCATGCAGCTACTTGCATCAGGATGCCTGTTTGATGCCTGCAGTTTAGGGCTTCCATTCAAATGAGGCTCAATGCCAAAATTAGGCTTGAACCTTAAACCTCCAATGGAACAACAAAGGAAGTACAAGCTAATGCACTGGGAACATAGGTTCGAATCCCACTAGATGCTGGTGGAATTTAAATTCAATAAATAAATTTGGAATATAAAGCTAGTTTTCATAAGGGTGACCATGACAACTATCACTGATTGCTGTAAAAACTCATTTGGTTTACTTAGGGAAAGGAAATCTGCCATCCTTACCTGCTCTGGCTTACATGCAGCTCCAGCAATGTGCCTGATTCTTAACTGCCTCTGAAATGGCCAAGCGAGTCACTCAGTTCAAGGATAACTGGGGGCTGGGCAACAAATGTCAGCCTTGGCTGCAATGCCTATGTCTCATGAAGGAATACAGAACACAATCTATATCACACACATTGTACATTAGCTGAGGATGGGAGAAGCTGGATAAATTACATACATTGTATATTAGTGGAGAATGGCAGAGACTCTGTATTTTATAACAGCGCATAAACAGGGAAACATTTTTTGTACCTTCTAACATACTGCATATTACAGGGAAATAACAACCTCTCTATAACATACAGTGTACTGCAGAATTCGTGTAAGATCGTCTTCCAACCAGGTCCCACAACAAAACAGCTTCTCCCATTGATTAAGATCTTTGGTGAGATGCTGGAAAACTCAGGCCATTTTCTGTACCTTGGGAGCCTCCTCTTGAAGGCATACACAGATAACGAAATTCATCATCACATCTCGGATACCAGTTCAGCTTTCAGTCAATTGAGTGTTTGAAGGAACAAAATGTCAAACCTGCGACTAAGATCATGGTTTAGGGGGCAGTTGTGAACCCCATCCTTCTAAATGCTTCAGAAAACCTACAGCAGGTGCTTCAAAGCACTGGGCAAAGACCACCAGCTATGCCTTCCTGAGATCCTCCAAATCCTGAGGCAACAGCAGTGTCATCCCCCAAGATAACATGCCCAGCATCAATTGGCTAATCACTGAAAACCAGCTCTGCTGGGTGGGGCATGGCATTTGTGGGCCCAACATCAGACTCCCAAAGCAACTGTTTTACTCGGAACTCAGTCATAGCAGGAAATTCCCACAATGAAAATGCTTTAGGGATGTCCTTAAAGTATCATTAAAGAAATCAAACAATAAGTCAAGATGTCAGAGGGAGCACACACTCTTCTAAACAACCCATCTACCCAATCCTTCGAGCATCACCAACCTCCACGTGGCAGAAACTGCAAATTGTGCATCGGACTTACCAGCCAGTTCAGAACCCATCCAACCGGAACGGAAGCAAATCTTCTTCAGATCCCAAGGGACCTCCTATGTAGAAGATTCCAGAGGAATATCCATCAATGGGATAGAATTTAAACCTGTTCTCACCTGGATGGGTCACATTTCCTACTGAACGTAGCCCAGTCCATCACGCAAACCAGCCTCCCATCCATTGACTCTATTTACACTTCCCATGGCCTCAAAAAAGCAGCTAACATAATCAAGGACCCCATGCACCCCGGACATACTCTCTTCCGCTTTCTTCCTTCGGGAAAAAGATACTAAAGTCTGAGGTCAAGTACCAATTGACTCAAGGACACCTGGGGATAGCTTCTTCCCTGTTGCCATCAGATTTTTGAATGGACTTACCATATATTACATTGATCTTTCTCTACACTCTAGCTATGACTATAACTAACATTATATTCTGCACCCTCTCCTTTTCTTCTCCCTTATGCACGGTATGAATGGTATGTTTTGTCTGTACAGTTCACAAGAATACTTTTCACTATATCCCAATGTGTAACAATAAGAAGTCAAATCACATAAGGAAATTGGACAGGGAGATGAGTAAAGTCAATTTTCAGACCATAGCGTTGTAGTTAACAAAAAGAATAGTGACCTCTATTTAATAACATAGTGCAAGCTATTGGGAGTAACACTCACTGCATTTGTAATAACACAGTGCATGTTACTAGGAGTATATGTGGACACAGCCAGTTTGTGTTCATTTGCACCTCCAACAATCAATTATGCAGCATACAGTACTCAATTGTGTAGAGAGCTGAGAGGTTTGGCACAGGAATGCTTTTCAGGCCAATGAAGGTCAACCCCCGGAAGGAAATAGCTGGCAGGAGTCTCAGGAGTATTCTTTAGGCTCAAAGGAAAACTTCTGAGCAGCAAACAGCTTCTGCTTAATGCACAGAATATTCCTGCCATGTTTAGTTCCAAGCAAAATATAGATTTTTATAACTCTGTCAAAAAGAAGAATTATGTGGATGTTTCAATTTGTGTGATGGTAAATGTTAACCGCCTTTCAGCACCAGACCTGTCATGTTACCTTGAGGCAACCTGATCATTGCCTAATTGCCCGTCACCATCGTAGGGGTCTGAATGCAAACAGTCCACTTTGACTGCGGGTTTGTGAGGAGTAATCAATGCCTTCCTCTCAACATTGCTGGTCTGTCATTTTCATACACACCTGACATAAACTGCTGCCCCACCACACAAAATCTTTGTGTGCTATTAATCACTCTTCCTGTTATCTTCAGTGCCGCCATTCTACAGCTACTGGGTAAGTTCTTTCCAACGTTCCCCATCTGCAGGGGACAAAAAGTGACAGTTTCATCCTTCTTAGGAGGCATAATTTGGCCTAACACTACCTTTAAATAGAAGAGCTTTAGGAGAAGGGTTTTCTGTATTAAAAACCCCTTTCTGACATACGCATTAACTTGCTGTTATTAGATGACTTTCCCATGTCATAGTGTGGAGATGCTGGTTTTGGACCGGTGCGGACACAGTAAGAATCTTACAACGCCAGGTCAAAGTCCAACAGGTTCATTTGGACTCAAGAACTTTTGGAGCGCTGCTCCTTCATCAGGTGAGTGACTCAGTGGACTTTAACCCTGGTGTTGAGAGACATCTTACTTTCCCATTGTCATCGCATCAAGTAATGCTGATGCAAAGACTTTCCTCAGTTAAAATAAAAATCTGTGTTTGTATTTTTCTAAGTGTTCCAGGTTAACACTGTTGCAGATATTGCCTGTCTGTAGTTGTCCTGAAGAAGTGGCCAGGAGGTATCTTACTGAACTGGTCTCAGCAACGCTGCTAGGTGGGGCTATTGAGTCAATCATGATGAAGGAGCAGTGATGTATTTCTCAGTGTGGCCTGGGGAGGAAATTGGAGGGGGTGGGGCCCCGCTGGTAGCGCTGCTCATCCTCTTCCTAGTGGCAGTAATAACAGTCAGGAGCTGCCAGCAAAACGAGCTTGCTGAGTTTCCTCAGTGCAGCCTGCAGATTGTACGCACTGCAGCCACAGTGTGCTGGGAGTGCAGGGGATGGATATAGACAACTTGGCAGGGATGCCTGTCAGGTTCCCAGGATTTAGCTCAGAACAGTGCAGATGCACACGTTACAATCTGCTGTCAACATATTTAGTAAGTGGTATTTGCAGGAGAGGGGGAATTGTGACTGCAGAACATCTGTGCACTCCAATACAACTGGAGCAATGCCCTCCCATCGAAGCTGATAAACTTACCGGGGTCACTTCCAGCCTCAGAGTCAGATCTCTAGCTAGCAATCACTGTCTAGGTCCATACTTAAGAAACGGTGACTTGGACAAAGTGCCAGAGGGCTGACTGTTGTCTCAGAGGTCATGTCCCAGCATGAAGTCAACATATTCTTAGGAGAAAGGAGAGAAAAGATTTTGTCTTTAGCACTTGTGAGATAGAAGCTTTAATGACGTTTCAGAGGATAAAGATGATGTTTTGTTAGGCATTGCATTTTACTGTTTCCTCTACCAGGCTGGAAAATGAGGATTGAATATGCATCAAGTAACATGCCCCCGTAAAACAAAATGGGTGATTAACTTTCCAGCATCAGCTCAAATCAAAATGTGATTGCACAAGCCCACTATCCAGTTAATGCTGAAGCCAGGGTGTGTGTTCTCCTGTTAACCCCGGTGAATCACCAGTGAAGTGTCTCAGGAAATTCCCCAGTCACTCACTCAACCCTCAGGAGATGTGTTGCTGCAGAGGGAGCACCTGCTGAGAAATCCCCGGGAGGTGACAGTGAAGCATAAAGATAGAGCAGGGAAGCACTCCAACAAAACCGAGTCACAACAACCGGACACTTTTTTTAAGTCATAAAAAATGTGGGGATACAGAAATAGGGCCTGGGTAGGATTGTGGTTGGTACAGACTTGTCGGACCAAATGGCCTCCTCCTGTATGTAGGGATTCAATGTAACTTTGTAGGTATTATTTATCCTGATCTGACGTCCTTACTGGCAAACCCCAATTCCCCACCCCCACTGCTGCTCCCCTCCTGATGTCTTGAAATATTTGGCGTTACGGATAATTCTGAGACGTCAGGCAGTAATGCTAACCACTGTGCCACCGGGCTACCCGTAATATAACTTCCTAATCGTAATTAGTGCACCCCAGGAATTGTCAGCAAATCTATATTTACAAGCTCAGTCAATGGGCGGCGCGGTGGTTAACACAGCTGACTCATTGTGCCAGGGACCCAGGTTCAATTCCAGCCTTGGGTCACTATCTGTGTGGAGTTTGCACTTCCTCCTCATGAGGGCATGTTTCCTCCAGGTGCTCCGGTTTCCCCCCCCCCCCGTCCAAAGCTGTGCAGGTTAGGTTGATTGGCCATGTTAAATTGACTCTAGTGTCAGGGGATTAGCAGGGCAAATATGTGGGGTTATGGGAATAGGGCCTGGCTGGGATTGTCGTTAGTACAGATCTAATATGTTGAATGGCCTCCCTCTGGACTGTAGGGAATTCTATGTAAGTTTGTAAATGGCAGGTTGTGGAACAAGATAGAATCATCAAATCCCTACAGTGCAGAAGGCAGCCATTCAGCCCATCGAGCCTGTGCCGACAACAATCCCACCCAGGCCCTATCCCCGCAACCCAACATATTTACCCTGCTAATCCCCCTGACTCTAAGGATCAATTTTAGCATGGCCATTCAACCTTAACACGCACATCTTTGGACTTTGGGAGGAAACCCAGGTCGACATGGCACGAACGTGAAGACTCCACTCAGATAGAGACCTAAGCAGGGAATTGAACCCGGGTCCCTGGTGCTGAGAGACAGCAGTTCTAACCATTGTGCTGCCGATGGACTCATAGACTAATTGATATACAAGCAATTACAAGACCATAACATTGGCATCTATCTGACACTGTGGAAAATTGCCCTTCGGTAACTGTCTGTGTGAAGTCTGCACATTCTCCCGTGTCTGCATGGGTTCCCTCCCACAGTCTGAAAAATGAGCTGGCTAGGTACGTTGGCCATGTTAAACTCTCCCTCAGTGTACCGAACAAATGCTGGAGTATGGCAACTCATGGGATTTCACAGTAACTTCATTTCAGTGTTAATGTAAAGACCACTTGTGATACTAATAAATAAAAAAAGACTTCTGCAAAAATAAAAATCTTGGTTCATCTCATTGTGCCACGTCTGATACTATTTGTACAAAGCTGTCCCTGAACAATAGTTGGATGATTTGCTGTAAAATCAACCCTGATCTAAGAGATGTACACCAAGATTTTAGTGTCAGGGTGATTGTGGAATTTTTGACAGCACCATTGATTATATTTGGGCTGACTCACTGGGAATATTATCTCGAAAAAGAGAAGCGGTCAAGTCCACTCCAAGAGCAGTAATATCTTCAGTTGAATTTCATTCATTCATAATGCATTCCTCTGGGAATGTTTCCTAACCTCTTTTGGTCTCTCACACATCCTCAAACCTCACCTCCCCTGACCTCGGATAAATTTTCTGCAGGATTTCAAAGTGAAATTTGATGTAACGTAATTGATGCTTCCTGATTTGCACAGCGTCTTCTCTTTTCACCCTTAAAGATCTCCGGCAGAGTAAGCCTTGGTTGTGATGTGAGGGTTCACACTAAATAGGAAAATGGGAAGTGATGAAGTCTAGTCCAGCAGCTTACAACTGACACCTCCCTGTCATTATGCTGAATTATCCATTTATAACACTGCTTTCAGTTGGTAAAAAGTGGAACACTGAAGATTAAACAAGTATTTCGTTGCCAAAATTTGTTGCTAAGAGGATGGCACATAGAATTATACCATTCACCAAGCTGCTTCCATTTTGCAAAGGCACCAATTCAAAGACCAGGTGGAGGAGGACACAGAAAGTAACTTCAGCTGCACTTTCACTTGCTGCAGGAGCTGACTGTACAGAGTTCAGAAGGATGATGTGGTTAATGCTGGCCATGCTTTGACATTTACCAGGGTACAATGTTTGCCTTGGCATTTACATTTTAATTCAAAATGTATTCCTGAGTAGGACTGCCATACATCAATTTGTTCAATATATACAATTCTTCTAATTAAAATGACCTTTTTCACTTTTACAGATTTTTTTTTCCAAAGCTGAGGAAAACGAGTTTGGAAGCAGCTCCTACTTGCACCTTCTTTCTGAAATTGACATTGTGCTTGAAGGGCAAACGTCCAGTTTGGGCTGTCCTGAAATACAGATAGATCCCAGATTGGATCCGAATTGTTAGCTGATTTCAATATGGATGGCACGGTGGCACAATGGTTAGCACTGCTGCCTTCACAGCACCTAGGACCCAGGTTCGATTCCCGGGTCCTTGGGTCTGTGCGGAGTTTGCACATTCTCCCCGTATCTGCGTGGGTTTCCTCCCACAATCCAAAGATATGCAGGTTTGGTGCAATGGCCACACTAAATTCTCCCTCAGTGTACCTGAACAGGTGCCGGAGTGTGGCAACTGGGGGATTTTCACAGTAATTTCATTGCAGTGTTAATACAAGCCTACTTGTGACACTAATAAATTAAGAAAAAGCAAAGGGATTCACAGAAGTGGGAAAAAACAATATCTGGAGGTCTTTGTCCCTGGTTGATATCTAGAGACTCCAGCTTGAGAGTGTTCATAGTGGACATCAGATAAAAATTGAGCCCCTCCTAAATTAAAGGAAGGCAACTTGGTTGATGTACCAGAGAATGTCCATTGCGTGTGGAAGTATATTCCACTACAATTTATATTCCTTAGGAGAGAAACTAAGTAACCTGCACTTATAGTGCTTTTCAAGACATCAAGAAATCCCAAAGTGCATTACACCAGTGAAAAGCCTTTGAAATGTAATCACTGTCATAATGCAGGAAACATGACAGCCAATTTGTGCACTAGGTCCCAAATAAAATGATAAAATGCCTAGATGGTTTAATTTAATAATACAGGGGTATTTTACCATTGTGTTGCACCCCAATTTCAGGCACGAAAACTTGGGAAAGTCAGGCTGGAGGCGAATAGAGTGATCCGCGCCCACCTCCGCGTGGATTCCCACTTTACCAAGACCCAAAAATGGCCACGATTGGCACTGTGCCCAAAATGGGCGCGGCGTCAGTTTAAACACATTTGATGCATTTAAATTGACTTCATGAGCTGGACGCCCAATCTTACCCGCATTTCCCTCTTTATCATCACGTTCGCCCATCCAGATTCGGTGTGAAACAGACACGCTCGGCAAAGGTCCATTTCGGGTGCTCCAGCTTCTGAACAGGTAAGTTCAGAGCTTCCAGCGGCTCTCAAACTCAGATTAGTGATGGGGGGGCGGGGGGGGGGACAGGAGGTCGTAATCGGTCTGGATACAGGGGGGGACGGGGGGTGGGGTGTAGGTAAGTGGATCAGTTATGTTGTGGGGGTGGGGCGATATTTGTGGGGGCCATTATTCCCAGGCCGTTTTATCTGCTTTTTGTGGCCTGGGTGCGATGTGATAGGGGAGCATTTTTCAAATTCTTTTTACTGCGCATGCACAGCTGAAGGGTCCGATTGGAGCAGCCGCATTTCAGGTGCAATAAGCCCACAGCGCGATTCAGATTCACAATTTTTTTTTCAGGCTGAGTGCGAAGGGGGGGGTGTGCCTGAGAATAGGTTTTCCAGTCAGATCTGAATTACGCCCAGATTCAGCACTCAGATGGTAAAGTCGCCCCCCCCCACAGTTGAAGGATAAAAATTGTTCAGGACACAAGGAGAACTGTCCTTCTCTTCTTCAAATTGTGACATGGGATGATTTACATCCGCACACGAGGGCAGGAGGGGCCTCGATTCAATATCTCATCTGAAAGACCACACCTCTGACAGTGCAGCGTTGCCTCAGTACTCCACTGGAGAATCAGCCCAGATTAATTGCTTAGTTCTCTGGAACAGGCTTTGAGCTGACTCAGGGCAAGAGTGGTACAACTGAGGCATGACTGGCGCAGCCATAGAGGAGAGAAAACGTGGGTGTAGGGGTGGGAGGTGGTAGCAGGGAGGCACAGTGGTGAAAAGAAAATTGACATTGAAAAGTGTAGAAACAGAAGCTGGAAAAAATACAGATAAATCAGGTAGCCTGTGTCTTATAAATCAAGGCTTTCTGCTCCATGTGGTAATTATTTGGTTGTTGCCAATTGGTACTTGTGGTAAATTTTTCATAGTTGGTGCTGCAAAACCTCTCTCCCCCTGTAGGAAGAGTGCGGACAATTTAGCTACTTAATTAAAATTCAAACTTTGTTCCCAATTAATGAGATGTATCAGAACTGCAGGATTGACCCCATTATTTTGCAAGGTGGTCTTATGGCACAGTGGTAGCATCCCTACCTCTGGACCAGAAGTTACAGGTTCAGGTCCAAAGCCAGGACTTGCTCGCCATGGAAGGAGCGTTCATAACACGGTTCAATGGGCTGATAATCAGCTTGGGAATCTTCCCACCACTTCTCCACTGGTTCCCAAAGGCAACTGTGCCTGTGAAGATAAATTAAGAAAAATCACTTTGTACTCTCATCAGGACAGATGAAATGTTGTCAGACAAATAACACACCTGTTTTGCTTCCCAGTGTGTATCTAATGCAAACTTGAAAGCATTCACTGCAAAACAAATCTGTTCATTTTTCATGTCTTCTTTGAGTGAGACTATCAAGTGTCAAGTTATAGATAGTTTCATGATGTCCTGGAAGGCATATCTGTGGCACTCAACAACAAGAGAGATTCACGTTCTTATAACCTCTTTGCAGAAATAATGAGACACATCTACACAACATGGTGGGAAGCAATGGATTCTGAGCGTATCAGGAAAGGGAAAACAACAAAGATCAAGTTTGTAAGGGTCTGAGAGTTGGATTGAGAAGAATAGCTTTTGGGAGGGAAGCAGAAGCAACAGCAACGTTAGTAAAACTCACATTCTGCCCCTACTCCTAATGAAAAAGAAGCTTGTGATATTAAACGCTCAGTCATTTTCTCTTACCTTGTAATCAGTAGCAAAGAATCACATGAATGTGTACATTAATATTGCTTATGTTCCAACAGGCACTTCAAGATGTAACTGAATGAGAGCCAATTTTCTGCCCAAGTTTGTTTGCTGCTTTATACTGTTGGCTCGTGTCCATTGTGCAATTGATTGCCACTCATGTCACCTCAAAGAAAAACTTTGAAGAAACTTAATAGCCAGCACAGGGGAGAAACCTTCTCCAAAATACATTTTCACCCAGGCCCCAGGAGTGAGCAGTGTTGCAGTGTACGTGCCTCTGTATCATCTCCTACCTTCAGATTAGAGAACAAAAGATAACTGTGCGATAACCACTGGGAATGTATCACAAGAAAAGTTTGAGAAGTTAAGACAATAAGGCTGTAGGCTTTTGTTCTCTCTTTATCCGAGCCTTTGGGGCCGAGTATTAACCTTGCCAAATACACCTCGTGTTTTTCTCCAAGTCTGATGAAGCTTATCAAAGTAAACTTTCTTCTCCTGACCAAACATCCCGATGGATTCAAAGTAAGGAAGGGAACAAATATTTGACAAATAGTTGGAAAGTAAATTAATTAAGTGAAGTAAATTAGCCTGGACTGTAAAACCAGTGCGGGTTCATCAAAAAGGAAAGGGTTAAAGAAAAAGAATCCTGTGTGACATACAAAGCATTGAGGAGGTCAAAAAGGTTGTTTAAAGGTAACAGAAGCTGAAGTGAAGGCACTTGAAGCCATTGTTCCTCAAGGTTGTAGGCTATTACCGTACTAAACAGGATTCAGTACCAGCTGTTTCAGCTGAATTGCTCCTCTGGATACAAAACTATTTATAGGTCCAATAAATAACAAACCATTGGATCAATTTGATTATTTATTAATATTTTTTGACGTTGGCTCAGGAGAGGGAGAGAGCTGAAACTGAAGGACCTTTTAATGTCAGTGTGAGATGGCACAATAAGGGAGACCAGCTTTTGTGGCAATGTGAATAAAGACTAACCCTGTACAAAGCTCCACATAATGCTTCCAACTGCTCCTTTACTAAGTACAAGCTGAACTCCAAACCTTATACAATAACGCACACTCCAGCTGAGCTATAGAGCTTTATTACAAGAATTGCACTGCTCGGCAGTAAAGCTTTTAGAGGGTTCAGAAAGCTTTGCTGATGTTTGTTTAAATGTCAGAGTAGGATTTTGAGTTCCATCAAAAGTATTATCCACATTCTAAAAGTTACAATTTTGACTTGTATATTCTTGGCAGTGCACTTGAAAGACACTTTCAAAATATCTGCCACTTAAAGGGGCACTATCTTTTCAGCAGTGCATAAAATGGACATACAAGTTGCCTACTTCAGTGCAAATTAACCTCACGGTAACATCTCAAATGAATTTTCATAGCAACTATTGCAGGCATTCAATAAGGCCTGAAAAATCTTCCCCATACCAGGAAGTTTTAATGTAATTATTAGAGGACACCATTTAAATCAAGATAAACAGACCTTAACTAAAATCTCCACTGGATGTTACTGACACATCTTTGAAATATTAACATTTAAAATAGGACAGAAGTTTGATGATGGCTTCTCTTGGCATCTGCAGATGAAAACATGAACTTTCTGTTGTGTATTGTCCATTTGAAACTAGCCTGACTGGGGTGGAGTTACTAACAGGTTCCAGCTTACTTGTCAAATGCAAACAACCTGGATGCTGGAGATCTGAAAAAAAAACATTTTCCAGAATTTTCTCTTTTTATTATGTCGTCAGTGCGCCAGAGAGAGAGCTCATTCAGCTCCTTGAATCCATGCCAGTTCTCTGTAGGCAGCAAATTCCACTCTCAGCACAAAGAAGTTCTTCCTCACATTTCCCCTCTTCTTGACTTAATTGGTACTGATTCAATTGTGGAGCAATATTGACAGCAGTCACAGACAACCTGCATTCAAGACCATTTCCAATCAGGAGGGCAGCAATTCAAGAAGCATGGCTGTGCGTGAAGACCATTCGGCCCTCCATATCTGCGCTGGCTCTGAAGAAGCCCCTCCCCTACCTTTTCTCATAGGGGCCAATTTCCTTTGAAAGGCTTTTCTTGAAAGAAGTGTTGATTTTCTTAAATCAGATTTTCACCATCTCCTCTTTTTCTTTCATAGAGCCATAGAGATATATAGCACGGAATCAGGCTCTTTGTCCCAACTCATCCATGCTGACCTGGTTTCCTAAACTCAGCTAGTCCCATTTGCCTGCATTTGGCCCATATCCTTCTAAACCTTTCCCATCCATGTATCTATCCAAATGTCTTTCAAGTGCTGTAATTGTACCCACCTCTACCATCTCCTCCGGCAGCTCATTCCATATACACACACCACCCTGTATGTGAAAAAGTTGCCTCTCGGGTCCCTTTTCAATTTTTCCCCTCTCACCTTTAACCTATGCCCTTTAGTTTTGGATTCCCCTATCCTGGGAAAAAGACCTTGGCCATTCACCTTATTTATGCCCCTCATGATTTTGTAAGCCTCTAGTAGGTCACCCCTCATCCCCTTACACTCCAGGGAAAAAAGTCCCAGCTTCTCCTTACAATTCAAACCTCCTAGCCACAGTAACATCCTTGTAAATTGTTTTTACACCCTTTCCAGTTTAATAACATCCTTCCTATTCCAGGGTGATCAGAATTGTATGCAGTACTCCAAATATGGTAGTACCTATGTACCTATGTTGTAATATAACATCCCAACTCTTGTACTTAATGTACTCTCAATATCTTGTTTCCTTTTTAGACACAGTTTAGGTGCAAAGAAATTCACCCTAGTGCTGGAAAACATCAAGAGATTATGTATGATAAAACCAGAAAATAATGGGAATACTTAGCTGGTCAGGCTGCATCTGTGGAGAGAGAAACAGAAGTAACATTTCATGTCAGTATCCTTTCATCAGATTTCTGCATGATGTGAACAAGATTCATTGATGATTTCCTGCTGCACATTGTTCAAATTAACTGGAATCAGATATTTAAGACAAGAATTTTCCCTGCTGGTAATAATATTCTCAGTGATGAATGATAAACTGACACAAAATGGGTATGGGTGGCACAGTGGTGAGCATTGCTGCCTCACAGCATCAGGGACCTGGATTCGATTCCCAGCTTGGGTGACTGTGCGCGCTGAGTCTGAATGTTCTCCCTCTGTCTACATGGATTTCGTCTGGGTGCTCTGGTTTCCTCCCACAGTCTGAAAGGTTTGCTATTTAGGTGTATTGGCCATGCTAAATTCTCTCTCAGTGTACCTGAACAGGCACAGGAGTATGGCGACTAGGGAAGTTTCATTGTCACTTCATTGCAATGTTAACGTAAGCCTACTTCTGACACTAATAAATAAACTTTAAACTTTTAAACCTAGAACTTTAAGATAGTAGCTCAGTGTGATTACTGGGGGCGGTGGAATCACATGTAGGCTTTACATTAAGATGTGTACTGGGAAACAATTGGTGTTGATAAATTAATGCATGGGTGCTTATTGCTTAGAGGTGTGTTGAGCAATGAGGCAAGGGTTTCCGTTACACAAATAAATTCATGCACAAGTTGTTCACAGCAATAATTAACTAACCTATGGATGCACTGAGCTAATAACCACCAATTGCAAGGGGATGTTCTGTAGCAGTCAACTTGAGTACACAGATGAAGGGGCACTCAAAAATAATTAACACACCTTCAGGGGCAGGCAAAGCACTAAAATACCCGGAAGAAATTCAACATGATTGTCAGATGAATGGTGATACTCACCACTGATATATATGTGTATGCGTATAGGCAGGGACTGAGGAAGGGAGCACTGATCCTTAGGACCTGACTCAGTGTGCAGCTCTGCCATCCCACTGCTGGAAGGTCAATTGGAAAGGTGCTCACCTCATCACTTAACAGGCAGTTTGTGGGCTCCGGCAGAATCATCCATCAAAAGTCTGACCCTCTCTCCCCAAAGTGCTAACAAGGGAATCTAAAAACCAGAGTAATCAATATATTATTAAAGTGGAAGAATGCAGATTAGTAAAAATTAATGAGCTCAATTTTTTCCATCCCAGAGATTGCTGACAAATTATCTGGAAATGTAAAACAGCCTGAGGCACAAGTCAGTCCGAGGTGCACACAGACACATATATGTATTATTTATGCAGACCTTGACGAACACTGGGGGCAGGGGGTTGGTTGGAATCGCATGTAGGCTTTATGTTAAGAAACTGTATTGAATCTTTCAGTTTAATCACAAGCATAACATTGACATTCTTCCTACACCACAGGATTTTTTTTTGCTGAATTTTTAACTTTGCTTCTCAAGTTTATATGCTGAGAAGCCCAGCTCTGCGGCGATTATTTAAATTGAAGTGTAATTAAAGATGTAATGCCACGTAATGAGATTTACTTGAAAGGATAAGTCGAGGGTAGCATTTCTGTACCCAGTCACAGGATATATGACAAGGTCAGCATCTCTATTTTATTGACAGAATGCTACTAAAGCAATTAGATATCTCTGCTCTACCCAGCTGCTAAATATGACAGGCTTATAATTTGTTATTTAATGGAAGAATACATCCGGTTCTGACTCCTATTTGATTTGAGTTCCAATGAGTTCTGCCCCCACCCCTCCCAAACCATTTTTGAATCTTGATGTTTTGCTTGCAGATGTGGGGTCTAGTTACCTCCCAGAAAGCCTCCACTGCAAACAAAACCTTAACTATTCAACATATTAATATTTTGAGCTATCTGTCCACTTCTCTTTTGCAACACTATCACTGGCCTCTCTCTCTCTGTTGCAGACTGATGACCATGAAACCATTGCTGTTTGTTGGAAAAAAACATCTGGTTCACTAATAATCTTCAAGCAAGAAAATCTTTTTAGTTTATTTATTAGTATCACAAGTAGGCTTACATTAACACTGCAAAGAAGTTACTGTGAAAATCCCCTAATCGCCATACTCCGTGTTCGGGTTCACTGAGGGAGAATTCAGCATGACCAATGCACCTAACCAGCACGTCCTTTGGACTGTGGGAGGAAACCGGAGCGCCCGGAGGAAACCCACACAGACATGGGGAGAATGCACAGACCGCACAGTGACCCCAGATTCCTGGCATTGTGAGGCAGCAGCGCTAACCTCTGTGCTATCATGCTGTCCGGTGCCTGCCATCCTTACCTGGTCTGGCTGATATGTGACTCCAGAGCTACAGCAACGTGGTTGACTCAACTGGCTGCCGAAACGGCCTGACAAGCCACTTAGTTCAAAGGCAACTAGTGATGGGCAATAAATGCTGACCAGCCAGCGGCACGCATGTCCCATGACAATGTTTGTCTTATTCCCTGTGACTGGGTACAGAAACGCTACCCTCGACTTATCCTTTCAGGTAAATCTCATTACGTGGCATTACATCTTTAATTACGCCTCAATTTAAATAATTGCCGCAGAGCTGGGCTTCTCAGCATATAAAGACAATGTTTATTTGATTTCTTCTCCTGGAGGGAGAGAGAGGTTTCCACAATCTCCAAACACCCTGGGCTGCTTTAAAAAAAAAGGAGGGGGTTGTGGATTGTTGTTACAATAGCGGTGTTAAAAAATACTTAAAATGTTTGCACGAGGCTAGGTGTTTTCCTGCTACAGCATATTTTACTGCACAGTTTAATTTAAAAAAAACTCTCAATGTTATATTCCAAAACTGGCACTGCTAGATATCTAGGACCTGGTGCAGTAAAAATTCCTGGTAATTAAATTGTGCCAACGGTGAAGCAACATTTTCAAAGCACACTGTTCCAGCAGCCACTATGAGATGGGAATTCTGCCCCTGTAATATCATTCATTTGTTGACAAGCTGGGTGCAAGAATGAGAGAGCATTGCATATCTCTTTCTTAAATCCACAAAAATCTTTAAACTGAATTTATCAAGATTACATTAATCTGTATGAGACAGTGATAAAAGCTCAACAAAAGGCAACTCTCAGAATAAAACTATACCATGCAAGAGATGAGATTTAGAACTAAGACATAAAAACAGACCTTGCTTGGAATACGCTCTGCAAGAATGTCAGTATCCCAAAAGGGAAATGAATGCGTTCCTCTTTTTTTGCCTTAGACCATATTGATCTACTGTGTGTTTTCCGAACTTTCCAGCAGTTACGAGTTTTTCCTTTTAACTCTGTAGTCGGGCAGAATCCAGCATTGGGGCAAATTCGGGGTGTGTATATAACAGTGGAAAAGGAATGACTAAGAAAGGTTAAAACACAGGGTCCACTGTAACTGCGGGCAGATACCCAATAAACATTTCAGACTGTCAACAGAGTCACTTGACAGGTGAGATCATTTCAAGATTTTGGCAAACAATGCACGGTTGATACTGATTAGCAAGGCTCCACTGAGTCTAGAGAAGCCATTGTTCCTAGAAACTGGGGAGATGGGACGGCTATTGCACCATTGAAACCTATTTCATAAAATCCCTAGAGTACAGAAGGAAGCCATTCGACCCATCTAGTCTGTACTGACCACAATCCCACCCAGACCCTATTCTCGCAACCCTGGATTTACTCTGCTAATCCCCCAGACACTCGGGTCAATTTAACATGGCTTATCAATCTAACCAGTACATCTTTTATCACACGCAGCTTTTGTATCACAAAACAGATAGACAAACATACCCGGACACAGCTGATTAATGTGGAGTATCCAGGACAATGGACCCACCTAATGTGATCAACAATTCAAGCTTTTCCTATCAATGATATCCCATATTACAATACTGTGGACCTCAGAGAACAGCATAAGTAATGTGCACAGCCTTGGTATCTTCAGAATCAGTCTAGATACAGACAGGACTTCACTGGGTCCGGGCTGATTCTCTCCCATGCTTGTGGAAATAAAACCTGTTTTATTGAAGCCTGACATGGACTCAGACTCCTCGTTTATTCCCTCCTACAATCTCTTTAAGAAGTTTGGCATAATTGTCAATTGTAGTGCTGTTTCTGTAACATTGAAATATGAAGGCTTCCATTTCCCACCAATAGCAACCTCCTAAATATATACTAATTTTAGAAAAGATTGGATCAGCATTATTACCTGCTAAATCTTATAATGCAGGGAGGGTAATTTGTGAGCTGATATCAGTTTTCTCCATTAGATTCTAATAGATGAGATTGATAGTTACATATTGATACGGATTGAGGATTGGTTAATGGGCAGAAAGCAGTAGGAATAAATGGGTCATTCTCAGGATGGCAGGCAATGACTAGTGAGGTTCCACAAGGATAAGTACTTGGGCCCCATCTATTCACAATCTATATCAGTGATTTGGTTGTGGGAACCAAAGGTAATATTTTCAAGTTTGCTAATGACACAAAACAAGATGGGAATGAGAGCTGTGAGGAGGATGCAAAGTGCCTTCAAGGGGATTTAACAGGCCATATTTGTGGGCAAGAACATGACAGATGGAATATAATGTGGTAAAATGTGAAAGGATCTAGCTGGGAAGGAAAAACAGAAATACAGAGTATTTCTTAAAACGCAAGAGAAAGGTAATGTTGATGTCCAAAGAGAGATGGGTGCCTTGTTCATAAGTCACTGGAAGTTAACACGTAGATGCAATAAGCAATTCGGAAGGCAAACTGTATGTTGGCCTTTATTGCAATAGAATGCGACAGGAATAAAGAAGTCTTGCTACAGTTGTATAGAGCCTGGGTGAGACTGAACCTAGAATATTGTATACAATCTTTTGCAAAACATTTCAGATTTCTCAAACATAATCAAGAAAAGGAGAAATCCATTGCACAACTCATGGCTATGTTGAAAAGATTTGCAGAGTACTATGAATTTGGTGACGCATTAAATGATACAATCTGGGACAGACTGGTCTGTGATTTGAGAAGCAAAGCAATACAGAAACAGTTGCTAACTGAAAGTAACTTAACTTTGAAAAAGGCCAGAAGATCAGCAACTGAGTTCAAATATGAGGATTCATAAACGTGAGCTGAAGTGACATTTAAGAGTTTCAAAACTTGTCACACTTACGCAAAGATGGGGCATTCAGAGAAGCCAATCAAATCGCAGTCAGAAGAGGAAGTGTTACTGGATCCGTTTGCCATTCCTGGTGTGAAAATAGATACCGGGTCACGCCACTGCTAGATGGACAGCCAGTGAAGATGGAAGTGGACTCTGGGGCAGCAGTCTCATTGGTGCCAGGGCCTTGCAAAGAAATACATTCCTCTGAAACCTTCAAAAAAATAGTACTGAAGGCATACCATGGTTAAGTTGTTCCTTTGAAGGGCCACATTGATTTAGATGTACAACTAAATGGATAGACGGCACATTTGTCCTTACACCTAGTAAAAGGCAATTATCTGGCATTAAGGGGTGAACGTGGTTAGAAAAGATTTGACTGAATCAGACCAAAGTCAACCAGATGACTCATGCAGAATCAGGCTTTACCAAAATCCTAAAGAAATAGGAAGTAGCAGCTGCCGAGAAAGCTCCAAAAGTAGCAGCAGCCAAGGCTCAGGCTAGCAGTGCTGGGACCAAGATGACAAAGACTCAGCATACTGTAACAAACATGGCTCAAGATAGAGAAAGGATGGATGAAGAGTTTATAAAAGGTGCGTATGAACATTTTAAATGATGGTCAAGAGGAATACTGAGAAATGTGACGAGGGTTATTGGAATGCGTTTACCTGCTCCCTTTGTAAATTTCAAACCACAGAGGAACAAACAATCGTGACAGAGCTTGAACCTTCTTACCTTAAGGAAACTCCTGAGTTCATTGGAAAGAACATTCAGCTTGAAGAAAAGGGCTGCAGACTTCTTTCGTGCATCAATGGTCAACAAGAATTAAAAAGGTTGCTGATCATAAACAACTAGTTCAGAGTTTGCACATTCTCTGCGTGGGTTTCCTTCGGGTGCTCTGGTTTCCTCTTACAGTCCAAAGATATGCAGGTTAGGTGGATTGGCCATGTTAAATTGCCCCATAGTGTCAGGGGGACTAGCTAGGGTAAATGCATGGGGTTATGGGGACAGGGCCTGGGTAGGATTGCGGTTGGTGCAAACTCAATGGGCTGAATGGCCTCCTTCTGCAGGGATTCTATTCTATGAAGCAAAAACAGCCAGCATAGAAACTCAGAGGGTGTTTTGGTGGAGATTGTCCAGATGACCAAAATAAAAGAGTTGGCGCTATTCAGGGTGCAGTCTACCCTCTTAAATTCCTTTCCTATTTCATGCAGTACAGCAGCATTTGAAGTCCAATGACTATATCAATGGCAAGAAGAATTACGATGACCTGTCAAAGGGAAAAGATTCCTCACAGCCAGCAGCATGCTCAACAGCCCAATTTTAAAGGTTACATTTGATATGTTCTTAAAGAGTGAGAATCCTTTTGCAAATTCCCAGGAGCAGCTTCAACTGGGATAATTTAGAGGTTTCATTCCAGAAACAAAACCCAAAGCACGAGAGTCGAATGCAGCGAGGATGCAAACCCGAAGGGGACGACACAGGCAGGGTCTGATGGAGGTAATGCAACAATCTGGAGAAGACACAACAGAGGCTGTGCCATGAGATTCAGGTAAAGGAGACCCCGGAACACAGCCTTGAGGGGCAGCTGTTGGCAACACAGATCGACAGCCTGGGGCACGAACAAAAGGCCGGAAGCTCGGGCTGTGCCTCGTTTTAAAAAGGAAAAGCAAGATGGCTGCTGCAAACACTTTGCACACTGTGTACAAGGAGGTCCTTCCAGAGAAAGAAAATGGCGGGAGGTTTTGGCACTCTGGGGACCCTTTGATGAAAATACAGAGCAATGGCACTCCTTTACTGAACGGTGTCGGGGTTGGGGGGGAGGTTGACTACTTTGTACAAGCTAACAAAATAGCAGAAGATACAAAGGTTCCCACATTCCTCAGCATAATGGGGGTGGGGGATATTTAATCTCCTCTGGAGTCTAGTGCAGTCAGCAAAACCAGACACTAAGACAAAATCGTGCAAATTCTGTAAAGTGCTCAGCTCAGCTTCAATGTTGCTGAGAAATCATTATAAACCACTATAAGTACACAACAGTTTGGTCTCCTTGCCCAAGGAAGCAGACTGATGCTTGCCATAAAGGGAGTGCAGCAGAGGTTCATCAGATTGAATCCTGCAATAGCGAGATAATCCAGTGGAGAGATTGAGGAGACTCGGTCGGTATTCCCAGGAGCATAGAAGAAAGAGAGGCAATCTCTTTGAAGCATACAAAAATTTTTTTTTTTTTACAGGGCTCAACAAGGTAGATACAGGAAGCATGTTTTCCCTAATTGGGAGCTATAGAACCAGGATACAAAATCTCAGGATAAGAGATAGGTTTTTTAGAACTGAGATAAGGAGGAATTTTTCCACCCTGACAGAGGGCATTCTTTGGAATATTCTGCCTCAGACGGCTTAGTCATTGAGTACATACAAGACAGAGATAAAAGATATCAAGAGATGTGGGGCTGGTGCAGGAAAATGGCACGGAGATCAAAGATCAACAATGATCTAACTGAACGGCAAAGTAGGCTCGAGAGGCCCAATGACCTACTCCCAAGGCCACATAATGTTCCCTGGCCAATTGGAGTGAGAGTAGGCAGGCTGCTCTAAGCCTTGCCTGCCCCATGTAAAATTGTGGACAGGTAGGGGTTGGTGAAAGGATGGTGGGAAGACCATGAGGGGAATTTTATGGGCACCTCTGCCTACAAACCCACTGGCAGGGGATCAAAAAGAACCTCCCAAGTCCAAAATTTCAGATTTTATTTCCTCATTTCCATTAAGAAAGTCCTGACATTTCCCAATATTACATTATTGTCTTTTAATACCTATTTTGTTTCATTATACAGTACAGGCTGTTATCATTCTCATGCTCCACCTCCCTCCTGGTACTGCTTCTGTTTTCTGGTGTCTTCCTTGTGGCTTTTTCTGTCCTACCTGCTCGAATGGCATCTAGAAACCAGCCATGACTCAAGGAAAACAATCAGTGAGGAAAGCAGTAACATTACAGTACCAAGAATATTTTGGTGTCTTCAGACAGTAACATTTCAAGAATGATGAAACATCCAGAAGTTAAAGAGCAGTCTGAAATGACAAGCCAGGAATCAACCGAAAGGACTGCATGTTCCTTTGAATGAGATCCCCATACCCACTGGTTAGTACAACGTGTCCCTGGGTGAGTTCAGCACATATGATTATATGGTGGAGCAGTCATCAGCTTTGGGTACAAACAACACTTAAACCCAGAGTACTCCATTTCCAAGTTTTAATAACTTGCACACAAGTGAGAACCGGGTACAGCGCAATGGTGTTTTGTTGATGCATACAAATAATTTAGCAGTTATTGTTAATTACAACAAATGAGAAACCAGCAATTTTCTGATCCATCGTTTGCATACATATTCACCAATCGTAGCATAGCTTTTTGTCCTTTCTTATCCAAAAGGAAACCGTCTCCTGCTAAACCTTCATTAGCAGAATATGTCTCCATATCTTGTTCTTTGGTATTCTGTTATGATATTGTCTTATTTTCCATCCTGTGGCCAAGGCTGGAAACAGTGTTTACGGAAAAAAGTCAAAGTTTATTTATTAGAATCATAGAATCCTACAATACAGGAGGTGGTCATTCGGCCCATCGAGTTGTACCGACCACAATCCCACACTGGCCCTATCCCCTTAGCCTCGTGCATTTACCCTAGCTAGTCTCCTGACACTAAGGGGCAATTTAACATGCCCAATCCACCTAACCTGCACATCTTTGGACAGTGTATTAGTCTCAAGTAGGCATACATTCGCACTGTAATGAAGTTACTGTGAAAAACCCCTAGTCGGGTACACTGAGTGAGAATTTAGCATGGCCAATGCACCTAACCTGCACATCTTTGGACTATGGGAGGAAACTGGAGCACCCAGAGGAAACATAAGAACATAAGAAATAGGAGCAGGAGTAGGCCATCTGGCCCTTCGAGCCTGCCCCGCCATTCAATAAGATCATGGCTGAAACCCATGCAGACATGAGGAGAACATGCAAACTCCACACAATGATCCAACTGGGAATCGAACCTGAGTCCCTGGTGCTGTGAGGCAGCAGTGCTAACCACCATGCTGTCCCACTAACTAACACAAGGTTTACATTTAGTCGCTTATCCTGAGTACGTAAGCGCTGACTTCGCTGAAGGCCTCTACGTATGCTGATAAGCATTTTCCATTTCTTAACAGAATTTTTTTGACAATTATGGAACTTTAATTTCACAATTGTTGTAACCTAACTTCCACAGGTCACAACAAAAACAAAACTGGGTGCAACATGGAATGCTCCACTCTTTACATAATCTAGGTGCTTGCTCCTGATACCAACAGAGCTAGCTATATAAATTGGCAGGTGGCACACTTCTGTACTTCCTCCGCACAATGTTGTCTGAACAACCAAAATTCTAGGTCACTGTCTCCCAAGGCGCAACAAGTAAATTAAAAAATGGAAAGGAGTTAATTATGGAATTTCAGAGCTCTAGCAGCATCTGTGCCAAGGCAAGACAATCTGCTGAAGCTATTTTTGCTGCGATCGGGTGGTTATGAGTATAATAAACTGATGACAATCAGGCTAAGCTAGACTAAGCTAAGAGCAGCGTCAGTGGAAGAAATTGGAATGGACAACATGCATATTAAATGCATATTCTGTACAGCTCCAGTTGTAACAAATCCACCATGTCTTTTAGGGGTGTGTATTAGAGTTGAACGATAAAAATACACCAGGATCTTCTCATTCCGAGCCACACTGTCTACAGCTTGCTTTGTGCAAGAAGAGAGATTTACCACCCGACCTTTCCAGCTGTCACTAAATCCAACCATTCCGGCAACATGGTCCTGAATTTATATTATTTTCTTCACTAAAAGCAAAATAAATGAATCATAAAACTTCTGAGTTAGGATATATAACTCTAGCTGACAAGGGGTTATATAATTTTCCAATAGATTGATCAGAGCTACCATGTTACACTTGGTATGCAAACAAGTACTGCAACAGGGTCCAGCAATAGCTATCAAAGCTTACAGGATATTTCTATTTCCAGTATAAACTGCTCCTAGAGGAATGTGTTTCGGCGGTTATGAACCAAAGTGTGAGAGTAGATGTCATTGATAAAAATAGAAGGGAATGTTTTTAAATCTCTTTTGGTTGTAATTACAGTTCTGATA
The DNA here is from genome assembly GCF_965287045.1 of Carcharhinus amblyrhynchos. Taxonomy (NCBI): domain Eukaryota; kingdom Metazoa; phylum Chordata; class Chondrichthyes; order Carcharhiniformes; family Carcharhinidae; genus Carcharhinus; species Carcharhinus amblyrhynchos. The sequence continues at coordinate 12,607,479 of NC_137348.1, forward strand.
AATTTTTCATCTGAGGCGTTTCCAGCTCACTGCGGTGTCCCTTTCTTCATCAGATCTCAAAGGCAATTGTGCATGTAACCAGGTGAGCCAACTCTCATCAATCATCGGATACTTTGAATGCCCTGTACCATTTCACACCGACTGAGGGCACAAGGTTTGTGCCCTTTGAGAGCTTTGGCAATGTCACAGTACGTGCAAGATCTCCAATGAAAAATAGATTGATGATATTAATAGTAGGAGGTCAGGGGCTCATGGGTGAAAGGACCTTCTTCTAACCTATGGGATTTGAATCTAAACCCTAGAGCAGACAGTCTATGGGATTAAAGTTTCTTTTCTCTGCTGGTGTAAAGGTTGTGTGTGTGTTAAGGCTGGGCAATCTGTTTGGACCTATAACCCACAAATTTATCTCTGGAAAGACTAAGAATGGTTCATTGAGGAAATGGTAACATTCACCCTGATTCGTTAGAGGTCTTTCAGGTTGAGTTTCAAACAGACTCTTAACCCTGTAAATAAAAAGTGCATTTCTAATACTGGCACCTTTCATCTTGTAAAGCACAAAGATTCATTGTGAAAGGAAAATAGACACCATTTAGTTGAAATATTTGCATTCAACAATTGTCATTATGTTTTGCCTGTTTATATTATTAACCGTAACAAAATAAAATATGGAGTTTGATGCAGGATTAATGTTGCTGTCCTCATTTCGAAGCCAGGACATCATTAACATGCCTCAAATGGGTGTCCCAGTGAAATATGCCATTCTATCAGCACAATCAGTTGGCTCAGAAGTGATACGATGGCACTGTAGTTAGCACTGTTGCCCCAGTGCCAGGGACTTGCACTGATTTTGACCTTGGGTGACTGTGAGAATAGAATAGAATAGAAACCCTATAGAGCAGAAAGAAGCCATTTGGCCCATCGAGTCTGTAATGACCACAATCCCACCCAGGCCCTAATTCGATGTCCCTACATATTTACCCACTAATCCCTCTAACCTACGCATCTCAGGACACTAAGGGGCAATTTTAGCATGGCCAATTAACATAACACACACATCTTTTGGACTGTAGGAAGAAACTGGAGCACCCAGAGGAAACCCACGCAGACACGGGGAGAACATGCAAACTCCAGACAAACAGTGACCCAAGTCGGGAATCAAACCCAGGTCCCTAGAACCGTGAAGCAGCAGTGCTAACCACTGTGCTACTGTGCCGCCCCTTTGCATGTTCTTTCTGAGTCTGCATGGATTTCCTCTGGGTGCTCCCGGTTTCCACCCATTGTCCAATGTAATGTAGGTTAGGTAGATTGGCCATGCTAAATCATCCCTTGGTTTCCAAAAATGTGTCGGATGCATGTATTAGCCATGGTGAATGCATGAGATGACACGGATAGGGTGAGTGGGAGGTGGGTGGGTGGGTCTGGGTATGATGCACTTTCGCAAAGTTGGTGCAAACTCGATGGGCCAAATGGCCTCCTTCTGCACTGTTGGGATTCTACTCAATGGTTCTAAATCTGTCTACACAGTAAGAAGTCTCACAGGTTAAAGTTCAACAGATTTATTTGGTAGCAAAAGCCACTAGCTCTCAGGGCAGCACTCCGTGTTTACCCCAGTCCAACACCTGCATCTCCACATCATGACTCTAATCTGTCTGGCAGGAAAATAGGTTTGTAGAGATAGAATCTAACCAGCAGTAGCGCACGTTATTCTCACAGAGCCCAAGAAATCTTTTTCCTCCTCCTGTCCCTCAAACAACATGAGTAAAACTGAGCACTACTGGGGAAGAGGACCCAAAAAAGGTCAAGTAATTTTGACAACCTTTTTTGGGTCCTCTTCCCCAGTAGTGCTCAGTTTTACTCATGTTGTGTTCCAGGATATAATAAACTTTAAGTCAATACTTCAAAGATTTGAACCCAAAGACTATTAAAGTGACTGCTGCAAATCATGTGACCTAAGGAATTTTGAGATCCAGACAGTCCGGCGCCTCAAGCAAATACCTAATTAAATATGGACATCCATAGTCATCTGGGGAATTCACACATTCCTTTGTTTCAGGAATGGACCATCAACACAAGAATCACAATATTCCCATTGACTTGTCTTTGTTTAACCTTGACCAAAGAATCATTGAAACTCAAAGTGTTAGACAAATCTGAATGGATTCCATCAACTTCCCATTGTATCACAATAGTCTGTCATCCAAACTAAACTGAATTTCAAAGTGTCAAACGACAACACAGGATATGCCATCAACACACCACCTATTTTTGGAAAAAAGATATTGGACTTGTACAAGTCACATGGTGAGGAATCCATTTGTTGCTTCTTTTTAAAATGACAACAAGAAGCTGTTTTGCAGACGGAGTTCCATTGGGTAGCTTTTGAGCCAGCCAGGAGTCATTTAAGCAGATAATAGGTAACAATTCCTTAAACGTGGGAGAAGGACTCTCCCTAACCTGTCCCAACTTCGACTTCACCTGAGAAATAACCTCCTGGAAATTCAACTATAAGATGCCTCACAGCTTACTGAAAATCCTCTACTTTACAAGACGTTCACTTCAGCTAAAGCATGCTTACCCAATCTTTCTGCACAGGGAGCCATATTTGCATTATTTTCTCCCTCAAGGGGCTGATGAGAAAATTTTGGAAATATACATGGATTTCAAAAAACAGTTTTAAAAATATGAAAAAAAGAAACAACTTGCTGAGTAAATTTAAATCATCGTCAAAACAATAAATTGATAATCTTTCTCACTGGAGTGCACCCTCGCACATGTGCACATAATCCCTCACATATGCTCTGTCTTTCTGTGCCTGTTCAGCGCGCTCTCCTATGTTTGTCTCACACACCCTCTCTTTCCCTGACACACACACCCTCTCTTTCCCTGACACACACACCCTCACCCTCTTTCCCCCACACACACCCTCTCTTTCCCTGACACACACACCCTCACCCTCTTTCCCCCACACACATGCACAACTGACTCTCTCTTTCCTCCAATACTCACCCTCTCTTCCCCCCCACCCCAACACATACACAACCACCCTCTCTTCCTCCCTTCCCCCGACACACACACACACTCCACCCTCTTCCTTGTCACATGATTGTCTGGTGGAACATAGAATTATACAGTGCAAAGGGAGGCCATTCGACCCATCAAGTTTGCACTGACCAGGACCCACCCAGGCCCTATCCCCACAACTCCATGCATTGACTCTAGCTAGCCCCCCTGACACTAAGACAATTTAGCATGGCCAATCCAACTAGCCTGCACATCTTTGGACTGGAAAATCTGGAATGCCAGAGTTAAAATGGGAGAAGGGCAGAATGGGACAAGTGGACCACCTTTTTTTTTTAAACTGTTGCCTCATCTCCACTGGGTGGAAGGAGCTAAAAATCAGCACACGGTATTTTTGGTTACAAGTGTTTCACAGACTTGCACCAGAAATATCACTTACGATATTCTGGCAGAGTGTTTTTATTATTCATGGCTTGTCTAGCACCTAATTGCCCTTGAACAAAGTGGCTTGTTAGGCCATTTCACAGAGTAGTTAAGAGTCAAGCACATTGCTGTGGAACTTGGTGTCACATGTAGGCCAGGCAAAGATTTCCTTCCCTATGGGCATTAGTGGGTGGTAACAACCAATGATCATTATTAGATTTTTATTGAAATCAATTGTTACCATTGGCTGTGGTGGGACTCAAACCCAGGTCTCCAGACTTTTACTCTGGATCTTTGGATTACTAATGCAGTGACAGTACCATTACCCTTTACTAAAGTATCTATGATAACAAGCCGAATATTCCCTTTTTGGATTATCTCAGCTATTTGTTGTATCCTTTGCCTGCATGGGATTTTGCAGCAACAACCGAACATTTTTTTGGGTTTTAACTACCTGTCAAATTCACTGAAGTGATGGAATAAGCAAGTATCAAAACATATTTAAACTTAATTAGCTCATCAAATGGTAGAAAATAATTATTTGTAATTCTTGTATTTCTTAAACTTCTAATCTTCTCAATTCTGATCAACTTTCTTATCCAATTAATTATCTTGCCATTTATTAACTTTGGGAGTTGTGATGCTACTTTGCCTTTAAGAAACGTATTTATATCATGTTCCTTGTGAAGAGTATGTTTAAAGTTCAGCTTTGGTTTATGTAGTGCCTTACACATCTTGCCACTTACCACCCTACACAGCTCATGGCCTATCCCCTACTTCCGGCACCCAACCCCCTTCACCTTACCCAGTGGCACCCTATCCACACCACCACCCAACACTTACCCACCCTGCCATCTACCATTCTACCAACACTGCCATATTGCCCAGTTGTCATCCTACTCGCTCACATCCATTCAGTAACACGGTGAAAATCAACTTAAACGTCCCATACCTTTACATGGTGCTAGCAAATGAAAACTTACCAAAATACCGAAGATAGTGCCGCATAAAGGGTGCATGGCTTGGCTTCCTCCAATCAGCCTGCCCTTTGAAGAAGGACTCCCAAAGCAGACACTTCTCAAGAGGCCTGGCTCGAAAGTCCAGCTCAGAAATGCAGAGCTCCAGTACAAGGAAAAAAGATTGGAACACAGTGGATATGTTTAGAAGTTTTTGCCCAATTTACCTTCAGATTCTCCAAATCAAATCAAAGGATACAAAAATACGTATGCTGCTTCCTCTAAAATCATAATAGAAGATTAATGAATTTAAGTACCAATTAAATTGAAAAATAAATTGACAATTAGAAACATATCTGAATAAGTAATACAATATGCTAGTACTTGAATCAAATGGCTTGGTCCCTTCCTCAAGTAAACTATTTGTTAACCAAACTGCAACAATCAATTAGGTTCAGATGGGATATAATTTTTGAGTGAAGCTGGGTTTATAAATCAGTTATCAATGATGACGAAATTAAGGAAATGAATATTAGCCATAAATAGTACATTTGTCATGTGCTCATCTGTTATTGAATGTATACCCTTAACATGCAGAAGTGTCTGACCGTCTATAGAGACAGAAATCAATGATCCTAATTTCATCAACAAATATAAAATTTTAAATTTGCAATTTCAAAGCTTTATTTCAGGAATGCACTGGGGAGGCAGTGGCATAGTGGTATTGTCACTGGATTACTAGATCTGGGGAGCCAAGTTTTAAAACCCACCATGGCAACCCACCATGAAATTTGAATTCAATAATTGTTGACTGTCATTAAAAACCCATCTGGTTCACTAATGTCCTTTAGGGAAGGAAATCCTTACCTGGTCTGGCCTACATGTAACTCAGATTCACAGCAATGTGGTTGACTCTTAAATGTTCCTGGAAATGGAAGGCAGTTAGGGGCGGACGATACATGCTGGCCCAGCCAGTGACACCCACATCCCACAAAAAGATAGCATTGGGATTATGTTTCTATTCAGGCACAGAGTACTTTCCTTTGGATATTGGCAATACTGTACATAGATAACAAATTAAACGTTGTAGTTCACTTTAATAAATGATGAAATTAGATGCTTTCATTGTTTGTTAATTAATATTTGATCTATGTTGATTTTTAGTTTATTTGTTACAGTAAAAGTCTTTAAAAGAGTTACCTTGTCCCTTGTGCATTCCGATGGTCACTATTTCTTTCCAAAAATTATCAGTGTCCACAGGGATCGTAACACATTACGTAATAAATAAAAGCAACTCAGCTGGGTGTACTGATTTGTTGAATTCACTAGAGGGAACCAAATACCATCTGAGTAACAACAAACCAAAGTTCACTGGAAACGAGAAATGAGCCTTGGTGAATTCAGAATGGAGAATAACCCAAATTAAGCCATTCTGGGTTATTTCATGAAGACTGCAGCTTCGCCCATTTTGGATTTTTTTTGTGTGGATTTGGTAAGGATCTTCGGACGAGTTACAGTTGGACAAGTAACTTAAATAATAAGATATGTGTGAAGGTACTCTGTCGATTGTCATAGCCCAGCAAGCAAACACCTGTTAGAGCATTGCCTACATGGTACCAGTCAGCAGGAACCCTGGTGGTGCAGTCTTTTGGTGAGCAGGGATGCTAATGCAAACATTGATTGTCATGAAAAGCGCTAGCAGAATCTCCTGCACCCTAGCTATGATTAACACAAATTCTGCACCCTGTCCTTTCCTTATCTATGAACGGTATACTTTGTCTGTGTACATAAGAACATAAGAAATAGGAGCAGGAGTAGGCCATCTAGCCCTTTGATCCTGCCTCGCCATTCAATAAGATCATGGCTGATCTGTCGTGGCTCAGCTCCACATTCCCGCCCTCTCCCCATAACCCTTAATCCCCTCGCTTATCAAAAGCCCATCAACCCGCGTCTTAAAAATATTTAGCGAGGCAGCCTCCACCACTTCAACGGGCAGAGAATTCCAGAGATTCACCATCCTTTGAGTGAAGAAGTTCCTCCTCAACTCCATTCTGAACCGCCCCCCCCTTTATCTTGAGGCTGTGCCCCCTAGTCCTACTGTCCTTTCTGAGCGGGAAGAGTCTCTCCACCTCTATCCTATCCATCCCATTCGTCATCTTATATGTCTCAATGAGATCTCCCCTCATTCTTCTAAACTCTAACGAGTACAAGCCTAGTTTATTCAGCCTCTCCTCTTGGCTCAACCCCCTCAACTCCGGCATCAGCCTAGTAAACCTCCTCTGCACTCCCTCCAAGGCCAAAATATCCTTGCGTAAGTACGGCGCCCAAAACTGCACACAGTACTCCAGCTGCGGCCTCACCAGTGCCCTATACAGCTGCAGCAAGACCTCCCTACTTTTATATTCAATCCCCCTCGCTATGAAGGCCAGCATCCCATTCGCCTTCCTGACCACCTGCTGCACCTGCAGGCTGGGTTTTTGCGACTCATGCACAAGGACCCCGAGGTCCCTCTGCACCGTCGCCTGCTGCAGTTTTTCGCCACGTAAGTAATAATCCTTCCTACCATTATTCCTACCAAAGTGGACCACCTCGCACTTGCCAACATTAAATTCCATTTGCCAGTTCCTGGCCCATTCGCCCAGCCTATCTAGATCCTTCTGCAGACTCTCCACACCCTCTGCGCAATTTGCCGTTCCACCAATCTTGGTGTCATCAGCAAATTTCGACACCATACACTCGGTTCCCTCCTCCAGATCATCTATATAAATGGTAAATAGCTGAGGCCCCAGCACCATGTAGCACACAAGAAACAATACTTTTCACTGTATACTAATACATGTGACAATAACAAATCAAATCAAAATCAAGCACGACTCCAAAATCCTTTGCAATAAGAACCCAACTTTATATCAGCTGCTGTAAATCCGATTATGAGTCTGAAAACTGTGAGTCGATTCCAATCATTCACTGTCGCTTCATCCAACAGCTTGGGATGCTGGTTTTGCCAAAATTCCAGATTACATGTTTTGCTTTGTCAGTGAAATTATATTCCATAATACTTAGTACTCAGTTTTCTAACTTGAGGAAAATAAATCTGAGATTGGAGATACTGTCAGTGAGAACAGTCTTAAATCTGTGTCAACAGCAGCCAGACAAGGTGAGACCACTAGTCCACCTTGGCTTCTATCTTGTTGTCCATGCACAATGCTACAATATAGAACAGATTCTGACACTTCAGTTCCTTAAAGCTGCTGAATCATGCTGGCACAGACAATAATTCAGTAAATTCTCCAAATAACCACACTTATGTACAAGACAAATAGTAATATAGTAAGGGGTGGCACAGTGGTTAGCACTGCTGCCTCATAGCTCCAAGGACCCGGGTTCGATTCCTGACTTGGCTCACTGTCTATGTGGAGTTTGCACATTCTCCCCGTGTCTGTGTGGGTTTCATCCAGGTGCTCTGGTTTCCTCCCACAGTCTAAAAGATTGGAGTACTTGTATAACACAAAGTTAAATGTGATTAATTTGGAACCAGGATGGCAATAAATGGTCATAATTCAGATTAGCATTAAAAAATGCATCTCTCTATTCCTTGAATTTATTTTGAGTGTAAAGCAGGAGAATCGGATGTGTAGAATGAATCTCTCGCTGTATTCAGTTGTAAATCTAACTTGACGGATGGGAGGCAACTTGACACCTTCCGGAGAACAAACGAACTTCTTACAAGGAGCACTTGCTGTAAACCTCTTGAGACAATTGCATTCAATTTGGGTCATACTGAATGAATAGAGTTTGACCTTGATGGACTGGAAAGGATAAACAGAAGGTATAAAATCCAAACCTTTTAATACAATTTGTTGTTATGTTTTATCAAACTATTGGCATGGTACTGATGGCAGAACACTGACCTGAGCACTTCAGATTGCATGTGCGTGCAGACGTATCTGAATGCTGGAAAATGTATACTTGGTATTTCCATGCGAGGTTCTCCTATCTGCTGCAACATCCCAGAGACATGTGACTGGTCATTTACACCATTCTTTCAAGCTTTCTGTTAATCTTGCACTGTTAATGTTAATTCTGTTCACAATTTCCACATAAGCTCTGGGGTAAATACACCATTCGATGGGCTTTTGAACTGTTCCAACTAAGCTAACATTCCTTGAAAATCTGAGTGGTTGCTGTTCAAGTATATTACAAACTTTGTTGAAAGATTCTCAGTTCAATCCCTGGCCTGTGCTGAGCTGGAGTGTGCAGGGAAACATTGGCACATATATTCCCAAGCTCAGGAGTGGGAAAATTCAACCAGGAACCTGTCTCCTGATCATTATGCAGTCACTCTCATTAAAACATGTGCACAGACATTGGTTTGGGAGAGGCCAGTATTGGGTTGCCTACGCTGATTGGTAGGTAAGGAAGTTTATTAGTCACAAATAAGGCTTACATTAATATAGCAATGAAGTTACTGTGAAATTCCCCTAGTCGCCATACTCTGCACCTGTTTGGGTCAATGCACCTAACCAGCACGTCTTTTAGACTGTGGGAGGAAACCAGAGCACCCAGATAAAGCCCACACAGACATGGGGAGAATGTGCAAAGTCTGCACAGACAGTGACCCAAATCAGGAATCGAACCCGAGTCCTTGGTGCTATGAGGCAGCAGTGCTAACCACTATATTACTATTTGGCTTGTACACAAGTGTGGTTATTTGGAGAATTTACTGAATTATTGTCTGTGCCAGCATGATTCAGCAGCTTTAAGGAACTGAAGTGTCAGAATCTGTTCTATATTGTAGCATTGTGGTGACTAGGTTACATTATAAACTGCAGATACTTCTGTTTTTATTCACTGCTCTGTCAGCCCATTCTACTCTTTACTCCTTTGAGACAAGACGATCCAACCCACAAATGGCTCTATACAGCCATGGCTACCACTTGAGTGACCTTGTCAGAAGCTGTGTATTCAATCTCTAATGTAAGACACATCCAATTGGATTTACACTCCCTCCATCAGACAGCCAGGGAAACATTGGAAAAAGTAACCTCCTGGGCTAACTTCAGAGTGATTCCACACTGGGATTTGAACACACTTCTCCAATTTCAAAGTCAAAGTTTTCAGTCACCCATTTCCTATTTTATCCAGTTCCACTTTCCTCAGCTATGTGAAACGTATGGGGCATTTTTCTATTTAGGGACCATTTATAATTATTCTACAAAAACGGTATTTTCCACACTGGGGAGGCAATAGCGTAGTGATATTATCACTCGATTACTAATCCAGAGACCGAGAGTAATGCTCCAGGAGCCTGGGTTTGATTCCCATCACACCAGATGTTGAAATTTGAATTCAATAAAAATCTTAAATTTAAAAAGTCTAATCATGACCATGAAACCATTGTCGACAGTCTTAAAAAACCCATCTGGTTCATTACCATTCTTGAGGGAAGGAAACTTTCCAGTTTTACATGGCCTACATGTTACTCCATTCCCACAACAATGCGTTTGGTTCTGAAATGGGCGGACAAGCCATTTCAGAAGGGCTTCAGGGTCGAATGACTTCAAATAATTAACGTTATTTCAGGACGTTTAGGAATGGGCAGCAAATGCTGGCCTAGCCAGCGATGCCCACACCCATGAAGGAATAAAAATGAAATCAAACACTAGTACACTGCAAGAGCTGATGGTGTTTCTAAACATTTGTTTGCAACATATATGGTTTGTACCATTATTGAATTTGGACAACAGTCAGCCTGGAATGCCTGACCGATTCACACAGAACATTATTCTTTAATTCTTAGCTGGAAACATGTTGCAAAGTATGAAACATTACTAACATGTTGGATTGGACAATTGTGCAAACAATGGAAATCACATGTGATTTTAATGTGAAATAGATTAAGTCGAAACCAGATTGACCAAAACACAATCCCTGCACTAAGCTCGGAAACCAAATTCCTTGCATGTTGTTTTGTTGCACTCAGCAATATTTGATCACAGGACATACTTGCGTATTCATTCAATGCATTTTTGTTCCTTGGTTTCATGACACAGTCAAATGTCCCGTTGGTGATCTGAGTAGTACATCATAATTAGTCACAATGTGCTTCAAAAATACATGGGAGAACACACAATCCCAAGGCCTACGAGGATTGGAGTAATATGGCAAATGGACTTATTCCTGGCCAGGTAACAGTGGCTCTTTTTGGGAACACAGGATTTTGTGAAAGGTGGAGGATAGCAAGCCAGTTGGAAGAGCTTTGAAGCAACTGAGACTGGAGCTGACAAATCACAGAATCATATAATCCCGACAGTGCATAAAGAGGTCATTTGGCCCATCGTGTCTCACTGACAACAATCCCACCTAGGCCCGAATCCTGTAACGCCAGGATTAACCCTGCTAATCCCCATTACACTGAGGGGCAATTTAGCATGGCCAATCAACCTAACCTACACATCTTTGGACTACAGGAGGAAACCCACACAGACATAGGGCAAACATGCAAAGCTCACACAGACAATCACCCAAGGCCGGAATTGAACCCAGGACCATGGTACTGAGAGGCAGCTGTGTTAACCACTGTGCTGCCTAATGCTTAAGAGTTTCAGCAGTGGATGGAGGATGGAGGAGGTAACATTGCACAACATAGGCAAATCTGCATAGCACAGGGGCCAAAGTGTTGCACGGTTTGGGTTAACCTAAGTGGCTGTGAAGGGGGATGGAACTAATAATAATTGAGCAGAATTTATCACAGGAGCTCAAAACAATGGCTTCAGTCTGCTTAATAGAGCTGAGCTGTTGTGCTTTCTCAGATGGTGACAATGTTATATTAAACCATGACAGACTTGGCGTTCTGTTTGAAGTTGTCTCTTGCTCCTTCCTAATTGAATTGCAATTCTGATAAAAAAAATCTTTTCAATCCTGTCCACATCATACTTTTGAAAAAATTAGTTCCATGGGTTAGTAATTTAATTTTTGACTCCTCACCTTGTGACCTGTTCCAGATAGTTACTGGAATTCTACTGACACAGTCAACATTGATTTTATTTTATTTTTGTTAAGTTACGCACTTCCATTTTGCAAGTTCTGTCTCTTTCTGTCAAGAAAGTTGCTAATAGGAATGACAAGTTGGCTTGGCACCTGGCCTTTAATAGTGCAGCTCGGAGCTGACTGCTGGGATCTGATAATGACTTTTTTCCCTCAACTTTCAATGCGGAGCAGTCACTGAGCTCTGCTGGACACCTCACCACCACATCATAGAGGTTGGTAATGCAGCGATATGGAGGTAAATCGCTTTTCTCTGGCACTATGTACTGTTGCAATAAAATGTAGAACAACACAGAAATATTTGAAAATTGATTCTGGTTACATTGATACCAAAAGTAGAGATGACATCTATTCTATGGGAAACCTTCTTTCAGTGTACCCAAACAGATGCCGGAGTGTGGCAGCTAGAGAATTTTCATAATAACGTCATTGCAATATTAAGGTAAGCAAATTTGTGAAACTAAAAAAAAACCTGAAAAAAATGTCTTGTTCTTCTATCACTCCTGTACGCGGTGACCTACATATGCTCACAGCCAAACAATGTCTAGATTTGGGGCAGCACAGGAGTAAGCACTGCTGCCTCACAGCAGCAAGGACCCGGGTTCAATTCCCGGCTTGTGTCACTGTCTCTGTGGAGTTTGCACATTCTCCCCGTGTCTATGTGGATTTCCGGCAGGTGCTCTGGTTTCCTCCCACAGTCCAAAGATATGCGAGCTAGGTAGGTGGATTGGCCATGCTAAATTGCTCCTTAGTGTCAGGGGGACTAGCAGGGTAAATCCATGGGATTGTGATGATAGAGTCTGGGTGGGACTATGGCTGGTGCAGATTGATGGGCCAAATGGCCTCCTTCTGCACTGTAGGGATTCTATGATTTCTCAGGGTGATGGTTGAAGGAGGTTAAATATTTCCCTTGGGTATGGAGAGGAAAGAGTAGGCAAATTTCATTTTAGACCACTTGCTAGACCATGTGTTCTTGTGGTTTGTCAACAATGAAATTGGAAGGCATGACAGTGGGTCCGGTTTTTACCCTGTGAAGTGTGTGTCAAATCAGAGCTACCATGAATGGATCTGTAGCATTCAATGCCTGAAAGCAAAATTGGAATCAAACTAAAGATAGAATTTAGTCTCTCTCCCATTCCATCCATCACACTTACTGGTATCAACACTAATTTCCACTTTGTACCCATAATCGCCATTCCCCCCTTTACTATTTTGTACATCCATAGTGCAATATTAGACAAACAAGCCAACGATTATGACTGATTCATTCTCCCTAAATAGTGTAAAAGAATAGTGGCATAGTGGTTTTGTTATTGGATTAATAATTCAGAGCCATGAACGAATGATCCAGAAACATGAGCTCGAATCCCATTTTGGCAGCTGGGGAATTTACATCCAATCCACTAAATAAATCGGAAATAAAAAGCTGACAGCAATTATCAAGACCATGTAACCATCACATAATTGTAAAACAAAACTCATCTGCTTTACTAATATGTCCTTTTGGGGAAAGAAGTCTGTTGTCCTTCCCTGGTCTGACCGATCCTTTTCTTTTTAGGCATTTGGACAGTTCCTCAGGATTGTGGATGACTTGCTTCCAGGCTGGTTCACTGGGTTCTGGGGTGACTGGTAAGTGTAACGAATGATCTGCAGACTCTGCCATGTGTCTCTTGATGTGGTCGATGTGACCGCAGGTACACAATAATAGGGCTGATCCTTAGCTGCCCTCCGAAATGGCCTAGCAAGACACAGTTGTCAAGAAGACAGTTTCCAATTACCTGTTCATGGGCAATCAGGGATGGGCAATAAATCCTGACCTTGCCAGTGATGCACTTGTGAATAATTAAAATCAGATGGAGTGTAGGTTGCATAAAGTGTTAAGAGAGTCTGTAATTAGGGACCACAAAGAAGATTGCATAATGAGTAGTGTGCATAATATAACTTAAGTTGTTTGAAAAGAAAAGTGCATCATAATGTATCTTTAGTTCACTACAGCACTAAATCATGCATCACCTCTTGCCACCATTCCGTACCATCCGAATACAATCCCTTCAGTAAGTACTGTTATTAACCAGGGCATAATGACCTTAATAATTTGATTTGGTCTGCAAAATTCAGCTCACTTGCACTACAAAACTGAACGGCTCCTCAAACTGTTGTTAGCGCTCAAGAGGTTAATATAAAAAATACCGTATTCACAAAAAACACAGCAATATACTAAAGATAGTAAAATTCTCAGCAGTTTTGTTTCTTTTAAAATGGAGCTGATGGTCAAATCTATTTTTTTTTTAAATCAGATAATCTGCCTTCTAATTTGATCCTAAAGCCAGGTCAGGATGGTGTTAAAAGTGTTATTCACTTCCTCACATTACCTGTTAAAGGCAATTCAGTATGTTTTTAGAAGCTAGCAAACACCTTTCCAGAGAGCTGAGGTGAGAAACACAAGGTTCTTATTAGATGATTATTATTAGCATGTGAGATCACTTTTAGTCTCTGGGTTTGGAACAGCTCAAAATAATATTTTGTAAATTCTCAGCAGAAACAGTTCCGTAGAAAATGTCATAGTTAGATTAATATTGCTTTTAGCATTTCGGCCTTAGGATAACAGTTTGCCTAATTCATTACAGCAAAACTTCTGCAGCAATGAATTACAGAAATTAGCAAGATATGGGAAACTTTGCTTCAGCTTTTCTTCCTCCCCTTCCATCGGTTATGGTAGGTATACAACTGGGGGAAGTGATGGCCTAGTGGTATTATCACTAGGCCATTAATCATGAAACCCAGCTAATGTTCTGGGGAGCCAGCTTTGAATCCCACCACAGCAGATGGTGGAATTTGAATTCAATAAAAGTCTGGAATTAAAAGTCCAATGATGACCATGAAACCATTGTCGATTGTCGGAAAAACCCATCTGGTTCACTAATGTCCTTTAGGGAAAGAAATCTGCCATCCTTTCCTGGTCTGGCCTACATGTGACTCCAGACCCACAGCAATGTGATTGACTCTTAAACGCCCGTAGGGATGGGCAATGAAGGCTGGCCCAGCCAGCGATGTCCACAACCCATGAATGAATGAAAAAAAAACAGATCCATGGGTAAAGTCAGACATCCAATATTTGCCCTCACCTGGTGTCCATGCAGCATATGTTTCAACATGTAGTCTCGCAATTTGGAAAATCACACCGGGTAAAGTCCATCAGCCCCTGAGGCAATGAAGCCAATTGTTGCACTTCAATGGCTACTTAATCTGAAATATCCAGTTCAACATAGACCGAGGGTCAAATCTGCAACTGGAAGATTCAGCATTGTATCAATATTGTAGGGTGCTAGGAGACTCAAGTGGATCATAAAGATTGGTCTTTGGTCTGTTGGACAGATGGTCTGTATAGATGTGTTGTAAATAATTCTAGTATCATGTAGTTAATCAATGCGCCGACCCACTGATGGAACTTGGAAATAAATTTTGGAAGTAACTTGTATTCTTCAGTTCTTAATTTAAAAAAACACTCAAATTTGTCCAATGTGTTTGCAATGTTCCTTTTCAGTTTTAAGTTGGAATTTAATTTTTATAGTGGCTTTGTTGTTCAGCAAGACCATTTTAAGCTCACTTTACTAAATTGGTTGAGTGCCAAATTCAGGGCTAGGAGATCCTTGGTTTGATTCCCAACAGAGTTCATCGAACCCCTGAGAATTCTTAGGACACAATCATAGAAACCCTCCAGTACAGAAAGAGGCTATTCGGCCCATCGTATCTGCCCATCCAGGCCCTACCCCCATATCCCTACACATTTCACCCACTAATCCCTCTAAGCTACGCATCTCAGGACACTAAGGGGCAATTTAATATGGCCAATCAACCTAACCCACACATCTTTGGACTGTGGGAGGAAACCAGAGCACCAGGAGGAAACCCACGCAGACTCAAGGAGAATGTGCAAACTCCACACAGACAGTGACCCAAGCCGGGAATCGAACCCAGGTCCCTGGAGTTGTGAAGCAGCAGTACTAACCAGTGCGTTACCATGCCACCCCTCATGTCAGAGGGCAAAGGAAGTTTTGGAGACCATCCAGTGTGCTTACCAAACTGTCACAGAGCCTGTTCATAGATACTCCTAAACCTCCCCCAGCACCCGTCCCCTTCCCAAGGCATCTGCCCAAGGAAGGTTAGAGATGCAATACCTGGCCTTTTACTTGTTCCTAATCCCAATGTTCAGGACCCCAAATGCTCCTTCTGGGTGAAATGGAAGGATTAAACAAGAATTTACTTGTTTGATGTCTGATCTTCATTTTATAAGGTGGGCTGAGTGAGAGATAATGTGAGATTTGATTGGATTTATGATTGTCACGTATTATATACAGTAAAAAGTATTGTTTCTTGCGTGCTGTACAGACAAAGCAAACTGTACATAGAGAAGGAAAGGAGAGTGTGCAGAATGTAGTGTTACAGTCATAACTAGGGTGTAGAGAAAGATCAGCTTAATGTGAGGTAGGTCCATTCAAAAATCTGATGGCAGCAGGGAAAAGCTGTTCTTGAGTCGGTTGGTACGTGTCCTCAGATTTTTGTATTTTTTTCCTGATGGAAGGTGGAGGAGTGTGTGTCCGGGGTAAATTCTGGTCTTACCATGCCAGCTTGATGAATAAGAAATCTAGTCAAACTCACAGCTTCTGTAATATTCTCAAATGTCACACGGTAGAAACAGAGACAATAACACTCAACACTGTGCTTCACCTGTTTGCGTTATAAGTCCAAGTACATGTGGAAAATAAACATACATCCTCTCAGGAACTTTCCCTCTCCTAAGCATTTTGTTGATTCCAATTTGAAAACTCAGCGTGAGGTCTCAAATTCTTTGCAGTTGAGGAATTAAATGTTTTATTGTTGTGAGTCTTCACTGTTTCTTGTGTGAGTAAATTCAACAATCTCACAAGCCATTGGTGTGTTGGCCATCTCTATACGATCATGAAACCAGCAGCTTCATTCCTTTCAATGGTTTGTAAGTATCTACTTATCAGGTAAAATGGGGGGAATACATTAAAAAAAAGATTTTTGCAAGTGATTAAAAAGGCATCTGTTGCATGGCACCTGGATCTGGTGGTTAAAAAATATAGTTTCCTACCTGTGCATTTGAACATGGAGGCAAAAACATCTGGTTTCCTATAAAACTCCTGAAAACCATTCTATCTAGCATTCCATTTCATTAATTTATCAGCTATTTGATTCAAGACACCACCAAATATTTAGCAATGACTCAAATGCCTCTAGCAATGTACCATTTCCAGAAAATCTTGGCAAGCTCATTACATGCCTTTGATATTGTTCCTCCCATATTGCTTATGTAACTGCGTTGTTGAGTTTCATAGCAATATGTTCTGTAAGGCAAAGAAAGCATCCTTCAATTCTAAGTAATTTTATTTCTTTTTGTTTTCATCCAATATATGTTGTATCATTGGATGCATCCCATCCGAATCCTGAGGCATTGCTTGTGATGTGTTAATATCTCTTACCATCGTTTTTAACTGCAGTCGATACATTGTCAACCCACCAAGTGAGCTCGTCATGAGCTGCAGGAGAAAGAAACACGTCTCTGTCAAATGCCCTTTGATTTTTTTCAAAGCTATGCCTTTTTTCCTTTTGAATTCTCTATAATGCAATGGCCCATGTTGTGCACCAGAGAAAGAAGCCACTAATTTGTCAATCACAGAAGAAATAATTCATATTGATGGTGAATTGCAAGGCCAAGAAAAGTTTGCACACACAATGTATTTCCTCTGATTTTTTTTGCTTGCATTGTGGAGGAGCTCAGTGTAAACTTTGATTTGGTTTGATTTATTATTGTCATATATATTAACATGTAGTAAAAAGTATTGTTTCTTGCGTGCTATACCTACAAAGCATACCGCTCATAGAGAAGGAAACGAGTGAGTGCAGAATGTAGTGTTACAATCATAACTAGGGTGTATAGAAAGATCAACTTAATGCAAGTTAGGTCCATTCAAAAGTCTGACAGCAGCAGGGAAGAAGCTGTTCTTGAGTCAGTTCATACATCACCTCAAATTTTTGAATCTTTTTCTTGACGGAAGAAGGTGGGAGAGAGAATGTCTGGTTCGCGTGGGATCCTTGATTATGCACATGCAATGTATGTTTTGCTGAGGCAGCGGGAAGCATAGACAGAGTCAATGGATAGGAGGCTGATTTGTGTGATGGATTGGGCTACATTCACGGCCTTTTGTAGTTACTTGCTGTCTTGGGCAGATCAGGAGCCATACCAAGCTGTGATACAACCAGAAAGAATGCTTTCTATGGTGCATCTGTAAAGCTGACATATCAAATTTCCTTAGTCTTCTGAGAAAGTAGAGAAAACCTTAGAAAAGGTAACTGTGTTCCGAATCAAGGATGGAATTTTGTGGGTGTATGATGAAACCAATGTCAGAAAGCATGTGGACAGCTTTTCTGCTTACATCTGTTTACTCTGCTTTGTTTTGGCAACATGTAGACTATTACTTATAGATGCCACTACATTATGCCCCCGCTCCTCATAATTTCAACAACTTTGTGGACACTTAGTCTTGAGCTCAGCCCATTTGCCAATATTCTAAACCGTCACAATGTTCCTTTCCATCTGAATGTTAGGGTCAGAATTTTATGCTCCTATCTCTAGTCTAGGAACCCATCAGTTGAAATTGCATGGATGGGATTCCCTCCTGGGGTTCCTGCCTGCCTCAACTTCACAACAATTTTAAGCTGCAGCAGTCAGGGTCTCAGATGGGAAGCCAGTTCTTGCCCCAGTTGAAGTCCTCAAGTGGCCAATTAGTGGTCAGTTAAATGACCATTTCCTGCCCAGCCTCAATTTTAAGGCTGGTGGGCAGTTGGAAATTCAGTGGGAGGAAACCCTGAAGTAAAGAAAGTTGGATCTTGGGTGGGAAGTGGCTGAAGGGGGCTCCATGAGAAACCCCCTTCTGACTGGGGGAGCCCTCCCGTTAAGGTCAGGTGAACTCCGTATCCCTCTTCCCTTTTTCCAATTCCCAGACTTAGGACAGGACTGTTTTGGCTGTGCTTGCCCCCAAGGCCAGAAATAGCCGCCTGAGATCAATAGGCCTTTGCATGGTCTGGCCCCACCCGCTACGATTCCTGTGGCAGGGGGGAAATGGGAAAATTCCGCCTTTAGTCTTAGGTAGCCCTGTGCAGTGTCTCTTCTGCCCAGTGCAGCACTGTTGCTGTCGGGACAGGAGAGCTGCTAGCCAATCAGGCTGGTAAGAATCCATGTTAGCACCTCCTCCCAAGTGAGGGTGGAAGTTGTACCTTATGCCAATCAATGCTTGTTCAAACCTCAAATGGCAGGGGGACTGTTAAAGTCAGCAATGTTGTGTACTCGTGCTGAGCCCCTGCCATCCTAAAAAATCAGGCCTCAATGTTTTCTATGTTGTCTTGCAATCAGTACAGTATAGTACGTTTGTTTTGATTTGATCGGTCTTTAATCATATGATAACCTGAAGTCCCCTTGGATGGAAACCATTGAGGACCTTGACATTTCTGACAAGGAGGAGGTTTGCTTGCTCTGTCTGACACAGGACTGAGGTATGGATTGTAGGGTGCTCTAAACAGAGTGCAGCTTTTCATCACTCTGCTGCTTTTTGTCCATTTCTTTCACAGTTTTATGGAGATCATTTCCAGTCACTGTGTTGTCTTTACACATTGTTTGCACAGATACGTGCATCTCCAGTTGCAATCAGGATATATTAGGTCTATTTTGGGCTGATTCAACTTAAAGTTGGTATTGGCTGGCAAAGCAAAAGCATCCTATTAACTTTCACTAAGAGTACCACCATTTGTAGATTTTAAGAACATAGTGATCCCCTTCACCAGGAACCTGCGTCACTCCTGAAATTTCATGTCCAAACTGTGGATTGGATAATTCAAGTTTTTCCAGATCAAGGGATTTACCTATGGGGCTATCAAATTGAAGTTACCTGACTTGAGGCACTTCCGGCATGTTTCCAACATGTAGTTCTTAAAAAGCCTTGTTAGACGACAATTCACACTTCACATACATTCTTCATTCAATGGGTGTCCCTTCTCAGAAAGGGGATGTAAATCTGGATTAAAAAGAAATTGATTCGTTTCCCATCAATGGTCCTCCATCTTTGATGGGAACAGTACTAGCTGTAGACCAGTCTCAGGTGATTCATCAGAACCTGGATACTGCTTCAGTTACGGTGACATTCATCATACTCTTAATCAGTACTCCCTGTTCAGCACTGACATCACAGGAGATTGAATCAGAGCCTTGCTTATAATCAGCTAAGTCTTTATGCAGGCTTGTTTGTGTGTGGTGACTTGTTCTTGTCTGCCTTGACCAATTAGCACCTCTTGAACTCCCACTGATACTGCCACAGCTGCCACTACTGACACTGTTAATAGCGCACAGAGCTTCCAACATAGCTTTTAGCCATTTGCCTTCCTCCCTTGACTCCAGGAACATTGCTCCAACACCTGGGCTCCGCTTTTCATGTCGCTTTCATTATCCTTCCTCAAAAAGCAGTACCTTGAGAATTTTGATAAGATAGCAATGCTTTCCTCAAATCCTTGCAACACAGGACTGGTTGCACATGCCCAGACAGAATTTCACATTATTTCAAATGAACACCGTTACGAAATAAAATTGTGATTTACTTGCGCTTTGATTTAGCATTCTGTGTTTGCTGCTTACAATGTGACCTCCTCTACAATGGAGAGTGGATGACTGCTTTGTGGCTTTTATTTAGTTTGCAAACATAATGTGGTCGGCGCAACTTGTGGGCCGAAGGACCTGTTTGTGCTGTAGTGTTCTATGTTCTATGTTCTATGTTCTATAATCCTAAGCTTCCGGTTTCCTGTCATTTCAATTCCTCATCCTACTCTGACCTTGGTCTCCTGCATTATTACAACAATGTTCAACTTAAATTCATAGCATCCACACTCAACATGGAGCTCAACAATTTAAGCTCATAATCATTGCTCATTTTTTGGATAGCAATTATCAGTCGTGATTCTGCCATTTCCATTTCCAAGCGACCCTGCAAGGTTTCTTCACTTGTCCCATTATCAACCCCTTTTATTTGCTTTGCACCATTGTCTCATTATTTAATCTCACCCACCTTCCATCCTATCACAGGCCTTTCCCTATTCTTTCCTTCCCTCCCCACTTTCCTTACCTTGCTACTTGCTTAAAACTTCTTTCAAATGTAATGAAAGATTGTCAATTTGAAAGGCTAACTGTTTCTGTGTCCAAAGATGTTGCCTTAGTTGCTGAGTATTTCCAGTATTTTCTGTTTTTCTTTCTCCACAGGGGTTTGGAATCCCAATCAGTTCAAGTTGCTGCAGAAATCAAGCTCAAAAGGGTTACTTTACAACATCATATAATCCCTACAGTGCAAAAAGAGACCATTTGGCCCATTGAGTCTGCACCACTCACAATTCCACCAAGGCCCTATCCTCACATATTTAGCCTGTTAATAACCCTGACCCTAAGAAGTAACTTACCCTTGGCCACCTAACCTGCACATCTTTGGACTATGGGAGGAAACCAGAGTATCTGCAGGAAACCCATGCAAGACGCAGGGAGATTGTCCAAACTCCACTCAGACAGTGACCTGAGGCTGGAATTGAATTTGGGTCCCTGGCACTGTGAGGCAGTGGTGCTAACCACCCTGCCACCCAACCACTGTGCCACTGGGCCGCAAGGTTTACAGAAATCCTAAAACAGACAGAAAAATCAGATGGTAAAAATGGTTTATCAGCATTTAGTTTGTTGGAGTCACGGAGGTGTGGTTGCAGCCTGTTCCTTAGCACAGAACATGTACCTTTACTCATTCCAAGCACACAGCTTTGGAAGCAAGGGAAGTAAATCACCCTTGTGAGACTTTGCTTTTACTTTGCACCCGATATTTAACTATTCATTTATACAGTAAATATGTCAGGAGTAGATGGATGTCTGCAACATGCTCGGTATCAATTTGCTGAGCATTCCTCAGCATGTTTTTCCCTGGTGGGATCTGGGCTCTGTGCCACATATGCCAGCAGGTCATATTGATCAGCTGATTAAGCAGCGATCGATTAGCCGCTGATTATCATATTGTTAGAAATGACCTCTGCTTTTTTGGCTCCAGGAAGGGACACCATGGATTAAACAGGTGCAATATTTGAGAGGCGATGGAAAATCAGTAAAGAGCTGACAAGAGGGCAATCAATGTGATTTACATTATTAATCCTCAGAGAAAGACAACACATCCGAGCTGCATCCATAAATAAGGCGAGGCAAGCATTTACAATTCGTATTGAAAACAACTTTGTGATTTATCTCTCTCCTTGTGTTTGCAACCTTTTTTTTTCCCTTTTTAAATCTGAATCAGAGCACTGCTTTCCCCACCTCTGCCCGCTGTCACAGTTGATAGTGTTCTTGCCTCCAGACGGAGAGGTTGTGTCTTTGATCACCACCGGGCTCACTTGTACACAGGTTTAGTCTGTTTCTGCTCCTCTCAACATGACACCAATTTTCAAGTGAAAATGCCAACTAAGATTCTGCCTTCTGGGGGTGGATGATCTACAATGTCACGATATTATCCACATCCAAGCTAACCCTGGCAGCACAGGTAGGATGCAAAGAGGTATTAATGCTTACAAGCAGGGGAATAATAGGAAAAACAGTCAGAGATGGGACAACGTGCTCTGCTTGCAAGTGAATGCCTGTTGACAGGTTGTCCACTGGTATCTCAGGAGATGTTATGGCTTCAACCTCTTATTCTCCAGTCTGAGGAGAGACATGCCACTGATTTATAGTTCAAATGAAAAAAGTGGATGGATTTGCAGAATACAAAATCCCTCAAACAGTGAAGATTATAGAATCATAGAATGAAGGTCATTTGGTCCACTGTCCCAGCTCTTCAAAATAATTATCCAATTGATGTCACTCCCCTGTCCTGTGCTTTGAAGAATTTAATTATTGCCCATGTGAAAATTATTATTGTTGTGTATTTGGTGTCTGTGTCTTTAAGACAGAACAGAAAGGGTCACCTGACTTGAGGAACGAATGGGAACTGAGACTGAGTGATCCCTCAGTGAATGGAGTCCTCTCTTGGGCAGAAGGCATCTAGCTTACATTGACAACAATCCCACCCAAGCCCTATCCCTGTAACCCCTGCATTTACCCTGTTAATCCCCTTGACACTAAGGGGCCATTTAGCATGGTCAATCAACCTTACTCGCATATCTTTGGAGTGTGAGCGGAAACTGGAGCACCCAGGGAAAACCCATGCAGACACAGGGAGAACATGCAAACATGCCCATTTCATCAGCCTCTCTATGTCCTCCTGAAGTCTGCTACTGTCCTTACTGTTTATTACATTCCAAGTTTGATGTTATCTCCAAACTTTTGTGTTTATGCCTTACATGATTGCAGTGGTTAGCACTGTTACCTCCCCGCACCAGGGACTAGGATTCGATTCCTCTTTGGGTGACTGTGGGTTTCCTCCAGGTGCTCTGGTTTCCTCCCACAGTCCAAAGATGTGGAGGTTAGGTGGATTGGTCATGTTGCCGTCTCTGTGTAGGTTACAAGGGTTAACAGGGTAAACATGTGGGGTTAAGGGGATAGGGCCTGGTAAGATGTTCTGTCGCAGAGCTGGTGCAGAATCAATGGGAAATGGCCTCATTCTGCATTGTAGGAATTCTATGATTCTATACCTTGTCCTGATCATTAATATATATAAAAAGATCCCTTAATCCTCTGAAAGGAGAACAGAATGTGCCTTATTCAGCTATTGTAAAAGAGTAGTCCTTGATGATGGAGTGAATGCTGTGGGATAAATTTGGTTGTGTGAAGGGAGAAAACACAGGTTGCGAAGAGATTTACATTTCTTTAATTTAAAGGACCGGAGAACTGGGAGATAAAAAAAAAATCACAGAAGAATTTGGGCATTTCTTCATATTTTTCTACTTTGCAAAAGGCTCTGCATTTCAAAGTTACTTCACTGCACATCCAGCCACTTTGTGGTAATTCTAAAGCAGTTTTTGCTTTGGCCTTGGAGGAATTCATATATAAAAACAAACCTTCCTGGCGGCTGGACTTAGCAAGGCCAAATTTACACAGAGGCTGTTGCCAGGTGCAAGAGACCCATGTACTGGGAACTGGCAATGTAACAACAGCTTGAGAATCATGGCAAGGTGCTATATGAATGCGTTCATTACTTCTTCAATTTGGAAGGTATTTTCTCTCCAACCACACACATTTCACTGCGCACATTTTTCACATATATTACACATCATAAACCTGTGCCAGCAGGGGACATCAGAACAAATGAACACCACCAAGTTCAGCTTTTATAATGCTGTTTATGCTTTGAAAATTTATTTGTACAGTGAATAACTGTGATGGGATCTTCAGCTTTTTGAATGAACAGGAACTCAATTCATTTGGCCAATGTGTTAAACTAGAGGTACCTACAGTTTTCAGAAGATGGTCCAAATAACTTATTTACAAAAATCTCTTACTTACAAAAATTCCTGGTTTAAACCAGAATACTACATATTGATACCCAAAGAAGGATTTTCGACATAATTAATCTCAAAGCACCAAAATATCAATTTTTGGTAATCGTAACTGTTTATCATTTGCAATATCCCTGTCAATGTCATGACTAATGCGCGCTTGTTGCTCTATCCAATATTATGAGGGAGCTGAGTCAAAAATCAGTAGACAATTGTTGATTAAAAGTGCTTCAGGGATGTTTGAAGTAGATGCGTGGACTCTGTCACACTCAGTAACTTCCACCAGTAAACTTGTCCCTCTAATACAAAAGGGTCCAGGGGGCTCAATCGTTTCACTCAGAGGGTGGTGAGTGTCTAGAGTGAGCTGCCAGAGGCAGTAGTGGAGGCAGATACAATTTTGTCTTTTAAAAAGTATTTAGACAGTTACACAGGTATGTTGGCCAAATGTGGGCAAATGGGACTAGCTTAGTGGTAAAAACTGGGTGGCATGGACAAGTTGGCTGAAGGGCCTGTTTCCATGCTGTAAACCTCTATGACCTCTAATACTGTCGATGATCATCACTAAAACAAGCAAATTCCGTTCCACACAAAGAAGCAATGGTTTGAACAGAAAAGCCGATTAAAGCTCCAGAACACTCTTTCTAACATTTATTTCCCAAGACCAGGGGGCAGGAGGTTGGGCTGGCTTTATTTATACTGCTTTCATCCAGTTGTACAGCTGTGCCCATACTCCCTCCCCTGATTCCCCATGGTTCTTCCATTAATAGGACAATTGAGACGGCACAGGGAAAGAACTGTCTTGGTCACTCTGAGAGAGACATTATAAATATATTCAAAAACAGCATCCTTGTAATGTTGCTACGAACAGAAACTTGGTCAATTCTTTCCTCAACTGTGAAATGGTAGGCATCTTAATACTTGGGGGCCATTGTTTCAAAGCAGTAATGCATTGTCCACCAACGTGATTTTCAAGCATGAGGATTAAGTCTAATGAGCCAAATGCATAAAATAAAAAGGATTTTTAAAAATATTTCTGTCCATGAGGTGTCTGAATTCTGAAATCAGACAGTACTTAAAATGTTCTGGACTTTAACATTTTATCAGCGCATCTTTCAAGGATATTTTACAACCTACTTTTGATCATGGTTTTAATATTGTGATCTGCTGTGCTGTAATGTTTCCAGCCTATCCCAGTCAGCACTGGGGCACAACTTCAGGCACGAACAGTTCTTAATTTATAATGAAGCGTAAAGATTTGCTACTCCTTTTAATAAGAAAACTAAATTACTTTTCCCATACGATAACCATCCTCTTGATATTGTGCCAAGTTTCGTCTGATTCAAGCCATGATGTCCTAGATGTACAAATACGTTTCTGATTGTATTGCAGGGGCTACGTGCTGGTTTTGTACTTGGATTTCAAATGTCATTGACATTGGACATGTACAAATACAAAGTAATAAGCGGCCTGCACGGTCACTGGGTTGAATTAATTCAGAGGCTGATGAAGTTTGAGGGGAGACGGATCAAACTGCAGTCAATTACAACTGACGTGGGGGCCACTCAAAAAAAAAGAGTTGTTTTTACTGGGGCCATTTCACTTCCATGCAATATATCAAAGCATTTCACAGCTACTAAATTACTTTTGAAATGTAATCACTGTCATTTTGCAGCCAAACATGGCAGCCAATCTGTGCATAGCATGATCCCATAACCAGCTGAGACGAAGGGTCAGTTAATTTGTTAGGTTGATGTTTGAAGCACAAATGTTTGGCAGGACACTGATGGTGGGGCCAATCCTCTGACCTTGCTGTGCTGTTAGTAGATCGCGTTGATCCTGGAGAATAGCATGCAAGCCTAAAAAATCCATTTCGTGTTCAATGCCAAATAGTTTGCAATTCTCCCAGCCTCTTTCTGATGATGCAAACCATTTTCACAGTAACTTCATTGCAGTGTTAATGTAAGCCTACTTGTAACACTACTAAATAAAAAAAAAGTTTGTGCCCAAAAAGTGTGCAAGTCTGATTAGCATATTTATATTAGTTGTGACCGGGTGTGATGGTCACTGAAGCCCCCAGATGGCCACAGGATACCCATCAGGTACGACCCATCTGGTGGTGCCCACCTGCCAGTTTCTGCCGGCCAGTTAGGCACCACCAAGGGTAGAGGCCATGATGTGGGGGTGGGTGGGGGGGGAGTGAGGTGTGAGCGGGGCATGATGCAGTGGTGGATTGTGAAGGCGGTCTTGCCAGGAGGCATGTTGGTGTCCTGATTTTGGGGGGGGGGGGGGGGGGTGCAGCGGGCATGTCAAAAGATGTGTGAGTTGAGTCATGCTAAATTGCTCCTTAGTTTCAGGGGGACGAGCTAGTGTAAATGTATGGGGGCATCGGGGATAGGGTCTGGGTGTGACTGTGGTTGGTGCAGACTCAATGGGCCTAATACTCTCCTTCTACTCTGTAGGGATTCTATGATTCTTTGTTGGGGGTCGGGCAGGGGGATCCATCAGGAAAGCCCTGAGGTGAGCGACCCATGTTGGGACGGAGTGGGGAGCATGTAACCGATAGGGGAGAATTCAGATTGCCACTCCATCTATCATGCTGCTCACAGTCCATCCTCTAGCCTTTCTGGGAAGGGCTCATCACACACGGAGAACATACATTTCACCCAATCTCTGCTTCATCCCCTTGGATCACACGCCTTTCTTTAACCAGCGTGAAAAAGCCCAAACTAGGGACGGATGGTCGAAATCATTGTCGCCACCAAATTCAATGAGGCTGTAGCTGACCTTTCTGGGGAGTTTAGGGATTGTTCCAATGGGGAGAGGAGATCAGACTCTCCCAGCAACCTTGTACTGATCAAAGAACAAAGAAAATTACAGCACAGGAACAGGCCCTTTCGCCCTCCAAGCCTGCACTGACCATGATGCCCGACTGAACTAAAACTCCCTACCCTTCCGGGGACCATATCCCTCTATTCCCATCCTATTCATGTATTTGTCCAGACGCCCCTTAAAAATCACTTCATCAAATCCTGACAATCACAGTGAGTCACATAGAGTCCAATATATCTCATGCCCATTAACGAGAACACTATTCTCCATTTTCTAGGCATCAGTAGTTCAAGCTCCACCAAGCAGCTGATCCACAGTCCAAGGCCCCAGACCATGTCTGAGAAGCAGACACATGAAGAACAGTCACAGTGCTCACCCACACCCTCCACCAGTGCAGAGGCACACAACTCAGGAGAAGCTCCAGATAAGGCTTGGGCTCACTCTCTGGAGAACACCTCACTGATACGTCCTTGCAGGAGGCGGCGGCAGGGGCAGCCCAAATCTCTGGTATGTGAAATGCTGCTGAAGACTAGACATCCTCTCAGTTCCAGTCAGATGATGCGCCTCTGGAAGTGGCTGCCAGCTCAATGCTGGAGAAGTAACGGCAGAATATCCCTCTTCAGCTTGGAAGCAATCATACAGACTCAAAGCGTTAACTCTCTCTCTCTACAGACATTGCCAGAGCCACTGCGTTTTTCCAGCATTTTCTGTTTTTTCACTTAAGTATTCAAATTGGTTACCTAAATGCCACTGCTGGTTGGGTAATTGCTGTTTATCATTTGAGGACAGAACAGCGGCACAGCAGTTAGTGTGGCTACCTCACAGCGACAGGGATCCGGGTTCAATTCCGGCCTCAGGTGACTGTGTGGAGTTTGCACATTCTCCCCATATCTGCGTGGGTTTCCTCTGGGTGCTCCGGTTTCCTCCCACACTCCAAAGATGTGGGGGTTCAGTTAATTGACCTTGTTAAATTGTCCCTTAGCATCAGGGGGATTAGCAGGGTAAACATGAAGGATTACAGGAATAGGGCCTGGGCGGGATTGTGGTCAGTGCAGACTTGATGGGCCGAATGGCTTCCTTCTGCAACTGTAGGGATTCTATGATATAATGTAATTCTGGATAGGTGGCTTGAAGTCAGGAATGTTTTGGGCTGTTGACCCGGTGCACATTTGAAAACTTCCTCCTGGGTCCTCCTCCTGTCTTTGCAGATTTGGACAATTCTGCCTTGCGTGCACAATCTGTGGGAAATGGAATCCACCGTGAGTAATTGTAACTTCATCCACTTTGGATCGATGAGAGATAAATCAAAGTATTTTCTAAATGGTCAGAACGACTCCCCATGTATGCAAATCAGTCATTAAAAGTTAGTGAACAGGTACAAAACACAATTAAAAAAGACTAAAGGAATGTTTGCCTTTAACACAAGGAGACTAGAATACAAAAGGCGTCTTCAGTTGTCCAGAGCCTTGATCAACCGTCATTTGGAGTACCGCATTCTGTTCTAAGCACTGCATCTCAGGAAGAACATTTTCCTGCCAGCAGATTCACCAGAGTAATACTGGGGCTAGGAGAGTTAATTTATACCTGGACAAGTTGGGTAAGTTTGCCTTGCACTCCTAGGTGAGTGATCTAATCAAGGTATTACAATGCAGAAAAGATTCAATAAGAAAGATAAACAGAAACCATTTGTTCCGATGGGAAGAATTAAAAACAAGGGAACATCATGTAAAATTAGAGCCAGGCACAAATTTGGAAGCATCTTTAAACACATATGCTGGCAGAAATTTGGTATTTTCCCCCCACAATGCTGTGGAGGCTAGATCAATTGAATCTTTCATGATTTAGGTGACATGGTGGCACAGTGGTTAGCGCTGCTGCCTCACAACACCAGGGACCCAGGTTCAATTCTGCCCTCGGGTAACTGTCTTTGTGGAGTTTGCACATTCTCCCTGTGTTTGCATGGGTTTCTGCTGGATTCTTTGATTTTGTCCGACACTCCAAGTTGATTGGCCATGCTCAACTGATCCTTAGTGTCAGGGAGATTAACAGGGTAAATATGTGGGATTATGGGGATAGGGCCTGGGTGGGATTGCTGTTAGTGCAGCCCTGATGGGTCCAATGGCCTCTTTCTGCACAGTAGTGATTCTACGACTTAGATGGAGTCATAGATGTTTACAGCATGGAAACAGGCCCTTCGGCCCAACTTATCTATGTTGCCTCTTTTTTTTAAAGCCCCTAAGCTAGTCCCAATTGCCTGCCTTTGGCCCATATCCCTCTATACCCATTTTACCCTTGTATCTGCCTAAACGCATTTTAAAAGACAAAATTGTACACGCCTCTACTACTATCTCTCACAGCTTGTTCCAGACACTCACCACCCTCTGTGAAAAAATTGCCCCTTTGGACACTTTTGCATCTCTCCCCTCTGCTAGCATTAGATCAGTAGATTTTTGGTAGGTAAGGGTTATCAGGCATACGGAGCTGTGTTAAAGGGGTTTGAGGTACAAATGAACAATAATCTAACTAATTGGCAGAACAGACTCAAGGGCCTGAACAGCCAATTCTTATTTCCATGGAGCTGGTATGGTTTTATTAAGGGAAAATTATTGACTTACATTGCTGACTGTGGAGGATGCTGACGGACTCCGAGTCAGAGAGGCCAACGCTGTACAACATTGAGTAATTTTTGGACAGGAGCCATCAGTGGGCATTGAGCCCCTAATTTACATATTTAAACGTTCCAATATTTGTTTTAGGTATTTATCCAAATGCTAATTTGGCACAGGGTATCCCACTGATAAACTGGGACCCTTTGCACAATGTTTTATGCCTGCAAACATGCTCAACATATACTAATTTCTATCCAAGACCATTTGAGGATTATGGGGCTGAAGAAGGTTACAGATGTATGGAAGTAGCAATGCAGACATTTAAACATGAGGATTTGAATTTTAAATTGGAGACACTGGGAGGTGAGGAACTAATGTAGATCAGGGTTGGGTGAATAAACATTGTTTAGAAAGAACATATATGCCACAAAAGTTTGGACAAGCTAACAATAGGAATTCACAGTCCTGCCTAGAGTTCATCTGATCTTTGATAAGTCTTCGCTGGCCCTCAATGTGTGCTATAATTTTTCCATTGCTCATTTAAATAATTTGAGTGAATTGCTGACAAAGATCAACAACACCTAATTGAAGATTTCCAAAGTCTGACCTGTTAGGGACCAGATCAGAAACTCCAAGGTATATTATGAAGTTACCTTAGACCCCCAACTCTTTTCGATTTTGGCATTAGGGCAAGCATAAGATGTTTTGCTCCAGGTATGACTCTATTAACTCACTGGGAAACTTTTATTAAAACAAACTTTATTTAACAACACAATTAAAATATAACAGAAATTATTAGCATAACTTTTACCAATGAACATACTTAAACATGACAAGGTACAATTCATAACAGCTAGCTATCTCTATAGTTCCAATGTAAGCAATATTCCCAACAGGCATAAATCCTACTTCAGAATCAGTTAGCGCAAAACCAGATATACTTACCTGGGTGCTATGGTTCCAGCCTTTTAACGCCTCTGGACAGATAATAAATTACACCTGTCTTCTGACTCCCAGTTGGCAGCCTCCAGGGAAAGAGACTTATTTCCTGGCAGATCCCAGTTTTCAAGGAGAGGCACTTCTCTCTAACCGTACCAAGTAGCAACTGACTCGATTTCTCTCCGTAAGCCTAAACACACCCAGTCACATGACTTTTACTGTCACTCCACCTAATCAAACCCTACTCTGAAAAACCACAGGGGAAAGCACTCAAATAACAGAACTGCATTAGTCCAGATTAAAACAAACATTCCAGCAATTATACTTCTGCAGCATCAACAGGGGCTGCCGGTTACAAAGTAACACCCTTGCTAAAATAAAATCCTGGACAAGAAACAGGACACAAATACATTTCTTAAAGGCACAGTATAATCACAGACCAAAAAACTTGATTTGAACATTTACCAAAGTCACATAGTAGATATCTCCATTTCATTTGTGCATGTCTGGTCAGAACAATCAAAAAATAGCACTCATTGTAAGGTACGCATATTTATTCTTAACACTTTGGACATTGCTGTTATTGTTGTCTGTTGTCCTGAGATCCCAGCAGCAGATGATTATATTTAAAGTACAATGACATTGTGACCTTTGGTGATATTTACAACAGCTTGCAACCAGCTGAGATTTCATTTTCTTTGTATAACAGAAACAGGTCATATGTCAGCCAATCAAGTCTGCATCTGTACTTTTATCCAAAAGCCATTTAATATATTGTCCTGCTTGTTCCCTTTACCCTTTAATATTCCTTCAAACTTGTTAATTCCCTTTTGAAGTAATTTAAGGGCCCTGCATCAATAATGTCTTGTGACAGGGAATTCCCCATTCTAACCAACCCATGTAGAAGTCTTTTCCTTGTTACCATGCATTTGTAATGATCGTAAATTTCAGGTCTCCTTATTAGCATCTCATTGATTAGTGAAAACAAGCTATCACTATTCTATCTGACTATAACCCTTCAATCAATAAATCCTCATCCCTGACAACATCCGAGATAATCAATTTTGCACCTTTTCCATCACTCTGATAACTTTCCTATAAGACAATAAAAACTTTACAGGATGCAGCGGATGTTCCAATTGCAGCCAAATTAATTTTGTACATGCTTTGTATTCTATGCCACTCGGAAGATTCTGTTTACCATTTACAAGGCTTTATTTACAGGTGCTACAATCTTTGCTGATCCGTACTGTTGCACGTCAAGATCCCTCTTTCCCCCCACCCCAGTGGTTCTCAAAGTGTGGTCTGCGTAAGGGTCCTGCAGGTGGCCAAGGGGCCAGTGTAAAGTGCAAGTCACTGAAATGCAATGCCATGGCCAAAGCCATACGAAAGAACAGATTAGAGCCCTCATCACCACCACCACTCGCACGACATTACACAACAAAACTGGTTCCAGCAAGCAATGCACGAGTCATCATAAACACAATGTAGTGTTATAGGCAAGATTTATTTTATTGTTACAACATACAACTGCGGGATCAGATTTTTAACACTTTTAAGGCTGAAGACAAAGAGACCAGCTGAATAGTGGAGCCCAACATGAAACGCAAACAAATGAGGATAACTTACAGAAGAGTCATACATTAACTCTTGTTTCTCTCTCTACAGACGCTGCCAGACCTGTTGAATTTTCCCAGCATTCTGTTTTCATTTTAGATTTCCAGCATCCGCTTTCGTTCTTATTACAAGACTGAAGCTCTCTAGCTTGGAGCCACACTCACCTCATTAGGATCTCAACACTATTAAGACTGATGAGCTTTTTTTGTGATGGCAAGCAAAAGCAGGCAGGGTGGGACCAATACGTGGTCTGTGGAGCATTTTTGCCATGCACAGTAAGTAGTCTCACAACACCAGGTTAAAGTCCAACAGGTTTATTTGATAATACGAGCTTTTGGAGTGCTGCCCCTACATCAGGTGAGGGGGCAGTGCTCCAAAAGCTCGAGCTACTAAATAAGCCTGTTGGATTTTAACCTGGTGTTGAGAGACTACTTACTGTGCATACCCCAGTCCAACACTGGCAACTCCTTATCACTTTGCTATGCTCAAGTGATCTGCGGACAAAAAAGTTTGAGAATCACTGCTCTACCCAATATAAATTCTGACCACTGAAGGTGTATTTACATTAAAAAATACACATAATCTTAATTTTAAAATATAGTACTTCACATTTTTTCTGCTTATTTTTTGGCATCCAACTATTGGTTGTGGTGTTAAGTGCCTCTGGAATCCACATTGCATTAGGCTGACTGTTACCTGCTTTTGCACTTGTTCCTTTCCTTCAGTTCATCTGAATGAACACTTGCCAATCTTCCCAATGGAGCATTACATAAAACACTCCAGGACCCTACCTCACATAAAAGCTTTCCATTCGATTGACTAATCATTTCAATTTTAGCACAGCTCTCATCCCAAGTTATAGATTGATGTTTAAAATGATTTAGCCGGTCACTGAGTTGGTCAAGGGCTGTTAGTTTGTGCTTGAAGAGAAAAGGCTCTTCAAATAAGTGCAATTCCTTGTAGGGACACATCCTAGAAGTTCAAAATCGCTGTTGACAATTAACTGTTTAAATGGGAAAATGGAATCCACTGATGATGAATTCTGATGAACTTTCACCCCATTAATCTTTTACTCAACGCTAAACACAATGCAGGCTTACAGTCTCTTAATGGGAAAACAAATGAAGTAATAATGTTGTGTATTTCTATAGATGATGCCTTATAGTGAATGCAAAATAAAAGCTTGTAAAGTTGTCACTATTGAATATATTTCCTATTAGTAAGTCTAGCAGAAATAGTACAATGCTAAGTTTTTTCAAGCAGGTATTATTAATCTGTTCAAAATAAAATGAAGCAATAGACTCAATAATTCCAAAGCTCCCCAGCCATCTTCCACATTCTATTATCTTAAGCTCATCCAAAATTCTATGACCCAGACTCTAAATTGCACCAACTCCTGTTCATTCATCTTTCCCATACTCAGGAATCTATACTGGCTTCTGGTTTAGCAACACACTGATTTTGACATCCTTATCCTTGCTTTCAAATACTTTCCACATCATTGCTCCTCCCTAACTCTATAGCTTTCTAATATCACTTTATGTTGCTCAGTGTCAAATTTAGTGCAATAGTGCTTCTGTGAAGTGCCTTGCGGCTACTAATGCAACAAAGATGCTATGTAATGCAAATTGTGTTTGTTAACTGCAGTAGAAAGAGGTGAGATGCACATACCTGAACTTTATCAATTGGAAATAAATCTCCATTCTTGAAAAAAAATGTATTCTAGCAATGTTTCATAGACTGGAATGAATTTATGGGCAGCATGGCAGTACAGTGGTTAGCACTGCTATCTCGCAGCACAGAGACCCGGGTTTGATTCCCAGTTTGGGTCACTGTCTGTGCGGAGTCTGCACGTTCTCCTCCTGTCTGCATGGGTTTCCTCCAGATGCTCCAATTTCCTTCCACAGTGCAAGAGATGTGCTGGTTAGATGGATTGGCCTTGCTAGATTCTTCCTCAGTGTACCCGAAGAAGCATTAAAGTGTGGTGACTAGAGGATTTTCACAGTAACTTCATTGCAGTGTTAATGTAAGCCTACTTGTGGCACTAATAAATAAACCTAAACTTTAAACAAGTCAACTTACAATCAACAAGCATAACTGTTCTTTAAGATGGGGAAATCTTTGTACTGAAGTGTATAGGCTCTGGAAATGAGAAAGTAGCAAAATACTAAAAGATGGGTCAGTGACTCATTTGGGAACGGTCTGTATTTAGATCAGATGAGGAGCGTAGACATTTATCTCAGGGACCACTCTCCAGAATCCTCAATGATGTGAGGAGCGGTCTTACTGGAGACAGGGTGACTTATAAAAAGTTTGGGGAAATTAAAAGTGGCATTGCAAGGGGTGGCGAGGGACAAATCAAAATGGAATGTTTAAAAAGGGGGCAGCTGATAATTCACATTAATAAGGACCACCTAAAAGAAGTAAAGCTAAAAACAGGGGGAGTGGGCAACTAAGAATAACAGGGGTATCCCAGAAAGTATTGAAACTAAAGGGAGAGAACTAAAACAATCATTC
Source organism: Carcharhinus amblyrhynchos (assembly GCF_965287045.1). Lineage (NCBI taxonomy): Eukaryota > Metazoa > Chordata > Chondrichthyes > Carcharhiniformes > Carcharhinidae > Carcharhinus > Carcharhinus amblyrhynchos. The sequence continues at coordinate 12,641,953 of NC_137348.1, forward strand.
AGAATTAGGATGGAAGATGAATGGTGAGCTTACCACTGGAAAGAGATGGGGAAGAATTAAAAGCATGTCACGTGGTCAGGATTTGAACTCTCCTCCTTATATTTCCTTCTTTAACAGTGTTGAATTGTTCAAGCGAAAATGCAGCTCAGATCTACAAAGACAATGGATGTGAAGGAACACAAGAACAGTTAACCAAAGCGATAAAATTAGCACAGTTTATTTGAAGTAAACTACAGACCTACCAATCAATCATATAATCCTGCAGAGCCCTTGTAAGAACAGGAAAAGACCATTAACTCCTACAGATGCATCACTTTTCTATGAATTGACCTCAGTTACTGACCTTCTCACCATATCCTTTGTGAGTATCACTACATAATTCTTCCATAATATTTGATTTTCAGAGGAAGGATGGAGGGGAGGTAAAGTATTTTGAAAGGTTGAGGATACCATCATATTCATCCTAATGTTACGATCATAGCTGATGTTACTATTGGACACTCAGATCCCAGAATGGAACCCTGGTTCAATAGCCCGTAACTTATATTTTTTGTTTAGAGATGTGGATGAAGACAGGCATAGGACTACCAATTACCTTTTAACAAAAGTTATAACACGTTCATTAAGCATGAAAAAATGACTATAAAAAATGACTTCTTCACCCCACCAATATCTTCACAGATGTACACAGATTTTTAAAGGTAACACAAATTACAAAATAGATCTTAAAATATAATGTTGTAAGTTCACAATCCATGTAAACCAACAAGCCAACTGTGGTCAAACACAACGCTCTGAAATCTAGTGGCAGATACCATGCAATGTAACTTCTGTGGATTTCTCATTAAATCCCCTCAGTTGCTTTTCAGACTTGAGTCAATTGGCCTCACTGGAACTTTAGTTTTCACCCAAGCGTTTTCGAATGTCACTACAAGAAAAACACACTTTGGAATCTTCTGCCAAACAACGTTGTTTTGAATGCTATCACCAAGATCCACATCCAGGATTTCAAACTGTCCTTTCAATATTCCCCTGTCCCAGATTGCCAAATGCATTCAAGCATCAATGCAATCTCACAGACACCCAAACACACCAGCAGAACACTATTGCTTCACAGGCTGTGTCAAGGTGTCACCAAACTTTTGGTTTACTGCAAATATCTGGCTTCCTACTTCAAATCTGGTTCTTGCAGTTATTTCTTTAACTCAGAGCACTTTTTAACTTTAACTTCCTCTCACGGGAACTTGTTTAACTTTTTGTTTCTTTAACTTAACTGCCTTCCAGAGATATTCTTTTTGTCCCAACTCCCTCATTTCTGGACTTTTCTTCATTTGGGAAGTCTGCTTTTTGCAGCTCCCTGGTCCTGTCCAGCTCCTTCTGGATCCAGCTGAAAACTAAACTCAAACATTCTTTCTAACCCGGTTACTAAGCAACAGCTCAGTTTTTTGTAACCTCTATAATAGCTTCTATGTCGTAAACCTTTAATTACATTGCTCGTCCAGATTGAAATGAAACCAAAAATCAATAGACAGGCAGCCATCTTTGTTTGAGATGTAGCTGGCTAAAGATTTAACCTTTTCTTACACAGAAGCACAAAATTAAACTTAATTGAAGTTACAACTTATTTCTACTCCCCCCAAATACAAATATGGATTACCTACATATGTGAAAGGATATATTGGCCTTGGAGGGAATACAGAGAAGATTCACTAGGCTGATACTGGAGATGAGGGGGTTAGTTTATGAGGAGAGATTGAATAGACTGGGCCTGTACTCGTTGGAGTTTAGAAGGCTGAGGGGGGATCTTATAGAGACTTACAAGATAATGAAGGGGCTAGATGGGGTAGAGGTAGAGAGATTTTTCCCATTTAGAAAGGAAACCAGAATTAGAGGGCACAGCCTCAAAATAAGAGGGGGGGGGGGCGCAGTTTAGAACAGAGTTGAGAAGGAACTTCTTCTCTCAGAGGGTGATGAATCTCTGGAATTCTCTGCCCACTGAAGTGGTGGAGGCTACCTTGTTGGATATGTTTAAGTCACAGGTAGATAGATTTCTGATCGATAAGGGAATTAAGGATTGCGGGGAGCAGGCGGGTAAGTGGAACTGAGCCACGACAGATCAGCCATGATCTTATTGAATGGCGGGGCAGGCTTGAAGGACTAGATGGCCTACTCCTGCTCCTATTTCTTATGTTCTTATGTTCTAAACCTACCTTTGTTTCCTGACACTAATGGTTTGCTTCAGAATAACAATGATTGAATCCTGAGAGCACATTAGAGCAAGCAAATGGAACATGGATAACCAACATAAAAGAGAATAAGATTCAAATACACAAAATAAGTCCACCATCCTGACTGCGATGCACTACTTTAGGAGCAGACTGCTCATGAAAGAATGTGATGTGGTGGAAGCTGACTGACTAGGCATTTGCCTTTTACTTCATTATAGTTAGCCATTCTCATGACATTAAATAAAAATAAATCAGTCAAAAAGCAGAGAGGCTGTATTAGTTTTACAATCTTGAACACTTTTTCCAACATCTGAAAGAAAGTCCGTAAGACGTGCAATGATCCGGCTAAATTCTCCCTCAGTGTACCCGAGCAGGTGCCGAATGTGGCGACTGGGGGTTTTCACTGTAACTTTACTACAATATTAATGTAAGTCTGCCTGCGACACTAAATAAATAAAATTCCTGTAAACTTACAGTTAATGGAAAGTAGTTTATTTATTAATGCCACAAGTAGGCTTTACATTAACATAACAATGAAGTTACTGTGAAAATGATCCCGTCGTAGTGTGCCCAGTTTCCTGACCAAGAGTCCATTAAAGAAACCTCCAAATTGTTTATGAAAAAATCAACTGATTAGAATTTTCCAGATTTAGTCATTGGATGGTGCAGCTAAAGAAGCCTTTCTATTATTAATAAGGTAATTATATAATTGCAATCACAATATAGATACTGTGTTGGGGAAACTATAGGTAAGTAAATGAGGGAGAAAGGAAAAGAAAGATTATGCCAAAAGGGTGAGATGATGGAGTTCAAACACCAGTTTAAGCCATTGTGCGCGTAACTCTTGGTAACTGGTTACTTGGCTTATTTAATTCCGTAGAAACCAACAATGAATAACTCTTTATTATCATTTATGCAGTTCATGGTCCAAAGCACTTACAGAGCAGTTGGGGCACCCAGTGGGATGAGAGAGACAAAGCGGTACAAGCCCTTATTACAACAACTGACTGTTTCTGAAATGATTCCATGACTTTTGTGAACATGGCTACCTGGAAATCTATTCATGAGTCTGGTCCCTCTTTGTATAAAGAAACACTCACAGGTGTCAATTTGCCTTTTGTCCACGGTCAGTCCGTCAAGGGTCACACAATACCTGCTACCAAAAGTGGTGACCCACTCTCAGGCTCTGTCAATCATTGCTTTTTAGCCTGATGGTAAGAAACAGAGGTGGAGGGGGGGAAGGGATTGAAAATAAATTGCATTCTTGTTTTTTTGTTACCTGTGGGGAATTGTGAGCTGGAATGTACCTGGTTGCCACTTTTACATCTCTCCACAACTGAGAGAAGAATCAGAGCAACATGGAGGAGAGTAAGTCTGCACCACCTGTAATCTTACTTTATAAATGTTGCTGACAGTTCCCCTGATAGCCTTGTGATTAAAAGAGTCTCTTCATGTGAAAAGAGAAAGCTGACTGGTGACCTCATAAAGGTATTTAAAAGCATGAAAGATTTGGATAGAGTAGACTCTGCAGGAGTGTTTTCACATGGGAAAAGGCAAGGCTGGAAGCTGTCAATATTAGACAGTCACCAAGAAATCAAATGGGAAACTTAGGAGAAACTCTTTACCCCAGAGAGCAGTGAGAATGTAGAACTTGCTACTACAGAGGGTAGCTAAGGCCAATACTTTGATAGTATAGATATGCTTAAAAGCAAGCTAGCTAAGTATATTAGGGAGAAGGTAATAGAAAGTTACGCTGCTAATTAGACAAGATGAGAGATGCTGGAGTCGAGCATAAATGGGCTAGTTGGGCCAATGGCCAGTTTCTGTAGTTGACATCCTGCACTGGAGAGAGCTAGGTGGAAAACAAAACAATAAAATTGTTCCGACACTCATCTGATGACCGTATCTAGTTTTGGGCATCACATCTCATGAAAGATATATTACTCTGAAAAGAATGCCACACAGAATTATACTAGGGCTTAAGGTTGTATAATAGTGGCTTAAGGCTGATGGGTGATCAAATTGAATTGTTTAAAATGGAAGTGAGATTCAGTAGGGTTGTTACTATTTCCTCTGGCAAGCAAATCCCAAACCACATTAAAATGATAGATACACCATCTTGGAGTGAAATCAAGAAACAATTCTTAGACAAAGGTTTCAGAAATTTGTATTGCTGTCCCTGAAGAAACGGGATACTGGAAATTTTGAACAATGAGATTGATAGGTGTCTGTTGGGTAACAGCCTCACAGTATATGGATAAATAGAATTCAGGTACAGATATACTCTGATTTAGTTAAATGATGCAACATGCTTGAATGTTTGAATGGCCTAATCCTGATCCAGTGTTGTCATATATGCTCAAGTATTAAAGAGAGGAATTCTCTGATGTTGTATGCCCAACCACCATTGCCAACAAGAATGGAGAAATTGGTGCTCAGCCAGATTTCCCAGCTACAGCAGCAGGACTGGAGAATCCCAGCCATGGATAAGGCCAGGGAATCCTGGTCATGATCCATGCACCCAATTTTCAGCAAAATGAGGGATGTAGACTGTACGATTTGGAACATTTTAAGGTGACTCGGAAAACTTACAGCACGATGTGATCTTCACATTCTTTGTACAACAGCAAATGTCACTCTTTCATTCCTGGTTGGGTTTGAAGCAAGAACAACAGTGCATCGACACAATTATCACATTGATAGTCCCCTGATTGATAGTCAACAACAAGGTCACACACCAAATGCACTGTTCACTAAAAGCAAGACTGCAATTGTTCCCTTGTGAACCATTTCCAGCAATTATCATCATCACAGTGGCATGTAAGAACATCATTTTCTTAATTTCAATTTAAAAATATAATGATCTGGGGACTAACTGAGAGTCTGATCCAAATGGTGTGCATGGACTGTGTAAATTTCTGTGCTTGTTATTTGGGTTTACTGCGCATCTTTCAAAAACATCTACTGTTTTCATGAGTTTTAGCGATTTCAAAATAAAATTTTATTTTCATTGATTTTCTTTGGATTTATCTCGTCCTTTGAGAGCTAAATTCTTCATTTAATTTCTCCCTTTTTACACTGAACAATAAAACCTGAGAAAACACAGGTTTTTAAATTGTTCATCGGATCCTTAATTACACAGAGTAACTTGGCAGAAAATGTGCCTTTATGAACTTTGTGGGGGGCCGTTGAAGGACACTGGGTTGATAATGGGCAGTGGCCCATAATTGCTGATCTCCCAAGGTTAGCTGCACTAAAACAGGCACTTTTCTCCACTTCCTGAAGATTGTATTGACAAATGCAATCAGCGCATGGAGTTCAGCTTTCTCACCTCGTTGACCTTCTGAAAAGATGGGATAAATGCTGCTGTTTTTAACCCTGTGGATGCTGAATGTTACAGAGATGCATGAAAGAGATCAGAAACTTATTGCATTCAAGCAGAAATAAAACGCACAGCGGGGATACCATGTGATACAGGATTTATCTGAACCCGCATTTTCTGCCAAGTACTGATCAATCTTTTGGTGGCAACCAGCAAGATGAATTTATGAGGCTGGATGTATCTGCACATTTCCATCTCCCCAGTTTTCCATTACTTTTGGTACATGGTGCAAGAGCCCACATTTTAGAATGGGAATAACCTTGGTAACATTAATAACTTAGTTTTAATTTCACCTTTTAACACAGACACTATGATAAAGCAGATGGTGTCAGATAGCTTACCAGAAGCTTGGTCAAATTGATTTGATTCCCGGCTTTGGTCGCTGTCTGTGCGGAGTCTGCACATTCTCCTTGAGTCTGAATAGCTTTCATCCGGGTACTCCAGTTTCCTCCGGATACTCCGGTTTCCTCCCACAGTCTGAAAGACATGCTGGTTTGGTGCATTGGCCATGCTGAATTCTCCCTCAGTATACCCGAACAGGCACCAGAGTGTGACGACTAGGGGATATTCATAGTAACTTCATTGCAATGTTAATATGAGTCTACTTGGGACATTAACAAATAAACTTTAAACTTTAAGGAGGTTGTAAAGGAGAGAGGGAAATAGAAAAGTAGAAGGATTTAGGGAGGGTATGTGTGTGTATGCTGCCTAGGCAGCTGAGAATATGTCTGCCAGTTGTTGGGTAAAGGGAAGGGCATGTATTAAAGGTCAGTCAAAAGAATGTAGATTTGACTGCAGGTTTGTAGGGCACATGATATCATTGGTAGTCATGTCCATTGTATACAGGTCTCCATGGTTACTAGGATTGCCAACTGTGATGAAATGCATTCCTGGAGGTTTCATCACAACACTTGACCCCACAATCCAGCTGTTAGTCAGCCAACACATTCATCCTTCTACAACCTTGTTCACCTTCTGCCACCCTGGCAGTAGTATGGTATAATATTGGATTTGTTGCTAAGCCTATTAATTGGTCCAGGAGGTGTGACACAAGAAATACTCCAATGGCAGAGAGCTTTGGAAACCATAGGTCCAAAGTTCACCACTTTCTCTCAAGTTTGCCACACTTAATACGTGTCACGTCTCAATTTACTACAATCGCTCTCCCTTGTAAACTTGCTTTAAGCCAATGTAGAGTCTGGGTTTATTCTCACCATGTACTTACATAGATTTGTTCGCAATTTAATCTAGACTTTTGAGGTGGACATACAATTAAGTGGAAGTTGAAACTTCTGTTTTAATCAGTTACATTCACACAGAGATACATAGAAAACTGAGTCTTTTCAGGTCTAATGTAAATTGTCTAAAACAATAAAAAGAATGCAAACTGGGCAGGCCTGAATGCATTATAACTTTTAAAAGGGAAATGAATAAATATTTGAAAAAGAAAATTATTAAGCATGGAGAAAAGAAAGTGACGTCGGCAGACAGGTCTTTTAGAGAGGAAGCACAGTGAAATAAACCATACAGGGTCCTTCTGAGCTCTTAAAATGCTGTAGTTCCCAGTCCAGGTTAACATTTCAAGTCAGAATCTGTCATCAGCAACTTCTATCATTTATCTTTCAGATGCTGAATATATGTTATTTTCTAGTGTTATTTTTGGAATGCAAACTGATCACTATTGGCTGGACACTTCAGCTATTCACTTCTTTCCCAAGTTTACATACGAAAGAATTAATAACTTATGGCACTGAATTAGATTCCACATTGAAAAATATAAATGTAGCATTCAGAGAGAGAAAGAGATGGAGGGGGAGAGAGAGAGAGAGAGGGAGAGAAAGAGGAAAAGACAGAGTGAGAGCTGCCTGCTGGTACAGGACTTCTTTGCCAGTGTGAAGTATTTCGAGACAATAAACCGTGCCTCAAGACTTGCATTTAGCACATATATCCATTTTATTCTTTTTGCTGTATAGTACCTGCTGACAATTCCACAAATGTCAGAAAATTCTCCAGCGGTGAAGAACATTGATCGCCATTCTTCTAAAGTTCAGATTTTAAAAAAGCTGTTTTCTCCATACAGTAAGTAGTTGGAGTCACCAGGCAGGGATTGTCTCCCCCTCAGGCATCCTTCTAGACAATGCATCATCCTACAAGGTTGGCTTTGTGCTAAGGGGTGCACATTTTAAAAGTTGATCCTGAAGTTCTACTTGCTAAAGTTTATAGCCTTGAGCTGAACTTCTTTTCGGAGGGCTACGTGCACTTTGACAACAGCAGATCCTGGGAACAAACAATCATTTAGGTCCTACATCTGAAGATCTGTGTTTTGGGGAGGTGAGGGGCAGGATTACATTTGGAAGAGTGGGAAAACCCTCCCTCCAACCCTGGGACCAAATTCCACTTAACCACGGGGAAAGAGAGGGTTGGGAGAATAGAGAGACTGTTGAGTAATCTAATCTCAAGGCAGTAAGCATGTTAATTGGGCTGCATTTTTCGCAGTCATTTAGATTTAATGGCTATGAAGCAGGTTTCTCACAGTTTGAAAAACCTGGCAGTTAAAGAGAGGCAAGGACTGCGAGATCAAATAGGCAGATGCTTCTCCACAACTTCTTGTGGACTAGGAGGAACGGAAGTGGTCCTCTTTCCACCTGTTCCCCCAACTAATCCACCTACCTCTCTGCAATCTTTCCCTCTTTAATTCCCTTTTCCAAATCAAGGCCGCAGCTCTTTTCTGTAAATCTTCACACCTGACTACTGATCAGCCTCTTAATCTGGTCACTGGTTGGGTAGAAAAATACAGGCAAAGATTAAAATGAGGCACTGATGTTAAATTCAGCTGCACCTTTGTGCATCCCAGTCAACCCTGCTTCATCCCCAAGCACAATATCTGATCTTGGCAACAAAACTCAAAGGGGATGTTAGATCGAAAGCAAATCAATTTTTTCAATTTGCTCGTAGAATATGGGCGTCACTGCCTGGCCAGCATTTATCACCCATCCCTCAGGGCATTTAAGCGTCAACTGCATTACTGTGAATCTGGAGAAGCAGATTTCCTTCCCTCAAGGACAATAAAGCTTATTTATTAGTCACAAGTGAAGCTTAAATTAACAGTGCAATGCAGTCACTGTGAAATTTCCCTCATCACCACAGTCTGGTGCCTGCTCAGGTCAATGCACCTAACCAGCACATCTATTGGAATGTGGGAGAAAGCCGGAGCACCTGGAGGAAACCCACACAGACACGGGGAGAAGGTGCAAACTCCACACAGACATTGACCCAAGCTGGGAATCAAACCCGGATCCCTGGCACAGTGAAGAAGCAGCGCTAACCACTGTGCCACCGTGCTGCCCCATCTGCTTCTCCAGATCCACAGCAATGTGGTTGACTCTTAAACGCCCTGAGGGATGGGCAATAAATGCTGGCCCAGCCAGTGACGCCCATATCCCACAAGCAAATTTTAAAAATTGATTTGCTTTCAATCTAACATCCCCTTCAAGACTTGTCGCCAAGATCAGACATTGCGCTTGGGGAGGAAGTGAGGCTGAATGGGACACACAAAAGGTGTAGCTGAACCTAACAGCACGGATAGGTTTTTACAAACATCAAAAATGGTTTCATGGTTTTCATGAGACTCTGTGAATTTCAGATTTTTATTGAATTCAATTTTACCATCTGCCACTGTGGGATACGAACCCTGCATTACCTTGGGGCTCTAGACTACTAGTGCAGTGGCAATCCTACTGCCTCCTCTACAAATATGGCTCAATTCTTCAGAACTCTATTGGAAATTACTATGAGACAGCCAAATTCCTGGATATCTTCACAGCTTGAAATAAATATAGCCAATGAGTGAAATGGACACTTGTAGAAGGAGGGAATTTCAGAGAGGTGACCAAAAGTGAAAAGTAGAGACAAAAGCCTAGAATTCCATAAATGTTTACACCAATGGAAAATGTGTTCTGCTTGTTGATGATCTAGAGAAGTATTTACACCAGAATTTCATGGTCAGCTCACTTGCGTAGCCATTTTACTGATGAAATCAAAATATCTGTAAAACAAGAGTAATACGCTAGGTGCATACTGCAACGTCTAAGAAGCCAGCAGCTTCGTGGAGGCCAGCTGAAATGTAAGGTGCAGCATTTGGCTAAGTGAATTGACCATCAGCCAATTGGACTGGATGTGGCACAACTGATTTTGTGTCATCTTATGGGAATGTTTAACATCAGAAGAACCTGGCAGCTGCAGCCAAAGGCAGGCAGCTGGGTGTGACAAAGAGTGGCAGACAACAAGAAGCCACAATTTCACCGAGTCCAGCCTGCAAACTCTCCATGATGGAACCAAAAACAGGAGGGGCAGATTGCTGGGTGATCCCAGCAGATCTGCCAGGAAGATGAGTGGTACTTCATGGACGGAGGTTGCACTAGCATGAGTGCCAACATTTTCTCCTTCAAAATTGCAGCATGATGGAGTGAAATGTTTAATGATTTGACCAACTAGCATTAGTCTCAATTTTCTTCCTTGGGTGATGCATGTATCAGCAGGGTTCACCCTCAGATAGTCATGCAACAAGAGCTGAGTATCTTCCCCCAAAACAAACACTTCCATGCACAAACTTAAAACCCACTTTATAGGATGATACAGCCAAATCTCAAGCTATTCAACACTTACTGCTCAAAACCATCTATCACCTTCTATATTAAATATTGTTGCAGCAGAGGTGGTGCACAATTTCCACAAGACGCAAGCTACCAAAGGAGGAATCCACAAATTGGAAACACTTCTCACTCTATAAGGCACAGGCCATGTAGTGCATAGGTAGGGATTTCGCTCTTGTTGGAAACATGGTTCCAATGAGGCCAGTGACTGAACACCTACGCTCGCACAAAGTACCACACTGACACAAGCTTTCAACTACTCCTAAATTCCAAAGGACTCTCTCATTCTTATACTGTATCCTCTTTTCTGCAAAAGAGTTAAGATGATTACGAGGTGGATGATGAGGAACAAAGATGCAACTTCCTTGTGATCCATGATGATTATGAACAGAGAGATGAAATTGGACTTGGGACCTAAAGCTGATCCACAAGGACACTGTCACCCCTATGTTCCTCTGTCCTATCTTGTCAAACCAACACATTGCCTCACTGCATTAGAAATCCTCTTGACTGTCTGCAGTGATGCAATGACAGAGACAGCAGTTGTCATCTTCAGCGTTGGAGAGAGCACTGTGGGCAGATTACTATGGCTGTAGGTTCTTATATAATACAAGACAGTATTCCACTATTGCCTCTTTAGAGAATTGCACTTGCCTTATGCACCTCTTCACTAAGGTCTTCATATGAGCTGTGCTGCCTATATATTTCATGGGGGAACAATTATCTGGTGAAGTCCATTCTCTTCAATTGCTGCTTAACTTGCCTTAGTTCCAACCTGTGCTGTTACTCCTACTCTCTTCTACGTTATTGTCATATAAGGATATGAACGTCGGGAATGTCAAACAGAATGTCAGAAGCAATTCCAAATTAGCATGTGCGAAATATCATTAAAAAAATAAAATTATTGCTGCAAATTACCATTTCAGCTGCTGTCATTTTAACTCCACTTTTGAATCTTGTAGTATTTTTAGTCTCTCAAATGCTTCTTTTCAATCTTTTCTGACTGATCCCAGCAATAATTCTGATTCTAACCTACTCCAGGTGCATTGTGCACTGAGAACGTAAAAGTTGCATACTCAATATTGTGATGCCACAGTATGTATAAATGAGTTCACTCTGATTTAGGAGGTGGTTCATAGTAAAGATCAGAAAACAGGAAGGAATTTGGTGGGATTAGTTTTGTGGTGGTAAACTAGCACGCTCATCTTCTAACCCCTCTTGCAACCTCAAAAATTACTCATGATTATACATTACAAAAATAGCGAAATGTGGAATTTCTAAGCTTTGTTATCTTCCACCAAAAGAAAGGTTTCAAGAACTGATGGTAGCCCACCCACCAACACTGCTGCCAATCACTATGGATCAATCAACATCCTCATACAGTCCCTTCACTTTCATTGTATTAAACATTCTAGGGCTGCAATTAAATATATTAGATTGATCTGAGAGCTATGGCTTGTTTTGTACCTTAGTATATCATATGTATTGTCATGATAAACCTTTTTTTGGAGAGTGGGTGGAGAAAGGGGGTGCCAAAGTTGGAGTTTATTGAAAAGTTCAACTTGGGAGTGTATCTTTGGAACCTTATCCTTATTTTCCAGGCCAATGAATGTCAGCATCCCAACCACAGCAATGTCCTTTAAGCATGGATTAGGGATTGAATTTTGAACCTTCTAAATCTGCATGGTTCAATATGACACCCAGGATACCTAACATCCACCAACATCATTTTTGTCTACTTAATCAACGGTTAGTGAGAATCAGAGTTTAATGATCTGGGTCTCAGTAGTGATGTCCTCAGGGTGCTTGGTGGGCAACCACACACAGCTAATGAGAAATCATCTGAGAAGTTTAATACATAGGAGCACGCCATAGGAGAGACTGCTAACGCAGTAAGTAGGCCATCTCAAACTTTGTATAAATAGATCAAATAGGAATGTGATTAATTAACAAATGAAACAGCTGAATTGGGAGAAACACATACAGGCGATGGTGTGTGATCTCACTTGCACAGCATTTGAAAGTGTCACATTATGTTGTTAGAAGCAGCTTATTTATATTGATTAGTTGCACTGGCTGTGATGAACTCCTCACATTTATGAAATGAATAAATAAAGAGACTAATCAGCTTATGTTAGACTATTTGTTAACCTTATGGGTTACTTTCCACTAATGAGCCATCAATTATAATATTCTTGTTGCATCCTTGTATCCAAATATATAACCACGGAGAACAAAAATCAGCAGTAAGTCTCATTAGAACACAATACTTCAGCCTGTGGCATAGATATCAACCTGCAATGGAGAATGCTAATAGCTTTAATATCTGAAAAGAGATGAGAGAGCAGCAAAAGTACCAGTAAAACAGTGTACCGGGTGAAATTCGCCAACAATTTAACTCTGTATCATGGTTTCAACCAAGGAAAACCGACAGAGGTAAATAAAATCTCAACTCTCTGCTGGCCATGCGGAAAATGCTAATAAACAGTCCTAACTCTGCTCCTACTTGATCAACAGCGACACATTTCCCCTTATCGCAGTGTACACTGGCAATCACAACACAGCGAGAACATAAGGATATAAGACATCTGACTTGGGAAATAGAAATTACCACTCTTCTGAGGTTGAGGCTAAGACACATCACTGGTGCAGAGTGGCAGGGAGTTTGAATTTGTTCTAAATTTGCCTTTCAAATGCTTGACTAATGGAGAAAGATTTCTATTTCCAGTGTTAACACGCACTCCGATCACTACCAGAAAGTTTTGAACAAGATTACCCAAATCTTCCCAATCATAAGAACATAAGAAATAGGAGCAGGAGTAGGCCATCTAGCCCTTTGAGCCTGCCCCGCCATCCAATAAGATCATGGCTGATCTGAAGTGGATCAGTTCCACTTTCCTGCTTTCTCCCCATAATCCTTAATTCCCTTGTCAATCAGAAACCTATCTACCCATGACTTAAATATATTCAACGAGGTAGCCTCACCACTTCAATGGGCGGGGAATTCCAGAGATTCACCACCCTTTGAGTGAAGAAGTTCCTCCTCAACTCTGTTCTAAACTGCAGCTCCCCCCACCACTCCCCCCTCATTTTGAGGCTGTGCCCTCTAGTTCTGTTTTCCTTTTTAACATAAGAACATAAGAAATAGGAGCAGGAGTAGGCCATCTAGCCCTTTGAGCCTGCCCCGCCATTCAATAAGATCATGGCTGATCTGTCGTGGCTCAGTTCCACATTCCTGCCCTCTCCCCATAACCCTTAATCCAGTGGGAAGAATCTCTCTACCTCTAGCCTATCTAGCCCCTTCATTATCTTATATGTCTCTAAGATCCCCCCTCAGCCTTCTAAACTCTCATGAGTACAGACCCAGTCTATTCAATCTTTCTTCATAAGCTAACCCCTTCATCTCCTTCTCTGTACTCCCTCCAAGGCCAATATATCCTTTCGCAAATAAGGGAACCAAAACTGCACACAGTACTCCAGTTGCGGCCTCACCAGTGCCCTGTACAGCTGCAGCAAGACCTCCTTTTATATTCTATCCCCCTCGCTATAAAGGCCAACATTCCATTCGCCTTCTTGATCACCTGCTGCTCCTGCAGACTGGGTTTTTGCAATTCGTGCACAAGGACCCCCAGGTCCCTCTGCACCGTAACATGCTGCAGCTTTTCGCCCTTTAAATAATAATCCCTCCTACTATTATTTCTACCAAAGTGGATAACCTCACATTTGCTAACGTTATACTCCACCTGCCAGGTCCTCACCCACTCAGCCTATCCCGATCTAAGACGCGGGTTGATGGGTTTTTGATAAGAGAGGGGATTAAGGGTTATGGGGAGAGGGTGGGAATGTGGAACTGAGCAGCGACAGATCAGCCATGATCTTATTGAATGGCGGGGCAGGCTCGAAGGGCTAGTTGGCCTACTCCTGCTCCTATTTCTTATGTTCTTATGTTCTCTCTGCAGACTTTCCGCGTCTTCCATGCAATTTGCTTTTCCACTCATCTTCGTGTCATCAGCAAATTTTGTTACCCTGCATTCAGCCCCCTCCTCCAGATCGTCTATGTAAATGGTAAACAGTTGAGGCCCCAGCACCGATCCCTGCGGCACTCCACTAGTCACCAATTGCCAACCAGAAAAGCACCCAATGATTCCAACTCTCTGCGTTAACAGGAAGCCTCAATCCACACTAACACTTTACCCCCAACACCGTGCACCCTAACCTTCACCACAATTACGATGGGTAGATTAGTTTAGAACGATCGCTAATAGAGCAAGATTATCTGGAATTTCTTTATATCAAGTTGCTGAACACATGAAACTGCCACAAGTAGCAGTTAGAGTCATAGAGTTTACAGTATGGAAACAGGTCCTTCGGCCCAACTCTTCCATGCTGCTCAGTTTTTGCCACTAAGCTAATCCCAATTGCCTATATTTGGTCCATATCTCTTGATACCCATCTTACCCATGTAACTGTCTAAATGCTTTATAAAAAAACAAAATTATACCGGCTGGGGCAGATCATTCCATTTTTTGAAGAAAACGTAATCATGGCAGCTGCACTCCCAAAGACCTTCTGCACAGTGAACGAGCCACTGAGGGTGTCACATCTCTGTGACAAGGATGTATGCAGATAAGGTATGAAGATGGAAGATATTAACACCTGGGAGACAGTTGCCCTCAGCCTCTGAAGACTGGGTGCTTGGAGAGGCATTGGAAGAGGAGAGCAGAGATGGAAAGTTTGATTGGCCAGGCAAAAGGCCAAGAGAAAACAGTGCCCAGTTCAAATCCCTATAGTATAGGAGACTGCCATTTGGCCCAAAGAGTCTACACTGATAACAATCCCATCCAGGCCCTATCCCCACAGCTCCACTTATTTATGCTGCTAATCCCCCTGACACTAATAGGCAATTTACCATAGTCAATCAACCTAACATGCACAATTTTGGACTGCAGGAGGAAACCCACACAGACACAGGGAGAAAGTGCAAACTTCACACAGACAGTCACCCAAAGCTGGAACTGAACCTGGGTCCCTGGCATTGTGAGACAACAGTATTAACCACTGTGTCACTATCGCTGCCCTAATCAAGATTATTCCTCTTCAGCAAATGCAGAAGAGATTGCCATGCTAGAGCAGGGCTCCTGAGCCACACTTAAACAGGGTTGACTACCAGGATGCAAACCATTGTCTTATGACATGATAAGCTGCCAATGGGAAGATAAACACTGAAAATATAGGAGCCATATAATCCTTACAGTGCAGAAGGAGGCCATTCAGTCCATCGAATCAGAACTGACTCTCTGAAAGAGCATCTTACCAAGGCCCACCCCCACCCCCTACCCTATCCCCATAACCTATACACTTACCACAGCTAATCCACCTAACCTACACATTTTTGGACACTAAGGGAAAATATAGTACGGCCAATCCACCAAACCTGCACTTTTTTGGACTTGGGAGGAAACTGGAGCATCTGGAGAAAACCCACACAGACATGGGGAGAATGTGCAAACTCCACACCTCGAAGGCTGGAATCGAACCCAGGTCTTTGGTGCTGTGAGGCCTAAGGGGAAAGGGCAACGGATGCACCTGGAATTGATCTAGCAAAAAAAAAGACAGATATGATGGGCTGAATGGTGTTTTCCATGATGTCAATTTCTATGATTCTTTTATATTAACTCACTCAGCCACCTCTTACACATGGGCAACGCTCAATCCAGTACCTTAGGGTTTGAAACTGCAACTAAGGAGAAAAAGTAAGTTAGCAATTTAAACATCCTACAAAAGCCGCCAAAAACTTTTAATTATTTATAGCCATAACAAAGTTATGAAATTGCAAGTACATGAATGAATTATAGTAATTAGTTTTAAAAATGAACTTGCTCATTTGGATGTACTGTAGCAATCTTTTCTCAAGATTTCATGTTTAACACCAAAATGCTAAGCCTAATTTACTCCATTAGCACTGTAGAGAGCTGATCAGCAAAAGTGCTGTGTACTTGCTGCCACTTCATTTGCACCTTTATTCTGGTGAATTTCCAACAACATGTGTTAAGCAAAAGGTCACATCTCATTTTAGGTTACAAAAGCATCAGGAGCAAAAGGTCCTAAATCCTTTAAAAGCTCCTTAAAGGAGTTCTCGTTAGGACACATAGGTTCCAACCTTGCTGCATGTGGTGGAGTTCGATTTTAAGACTGCAAAATAAAGGAGATAGTCCCAATGTAATGAGCTACATTATGGTTACATCAAAAAATTGGAAGCGAGTCAGACTGGAATTCAAGTAAGACTGACTTTGGATAAATTCACTTTTTAAAAACATTGGCCGGACTTTTAGTGGCATGCCCGCTCCAATTCTGGGAGTGAGCGAGGCTCAGAGGACAGTATTCTCCGTTGGCATCGGGTGGGATCCTACAAATCTCGGGCAGACGTGCCGGTAAAATTCCGCCCATTATTTCCTTCCTCGGCTCTTGAAGGCAATGATATTTGCTGCTGTGCGGTTTTGTGAGTAGAAGAGTCTTCCCCAATTTCAACCTTGTACCTATTCTTTTTGTGCAACTCAAGTGAGTGATTGTTGGCAGGTCATCTGATCAGTGGAGCCCACTCTTTACATTCATGCATTTCACTCTTTCATTAGAAAGCAACTACGAACAGGAACGCTGACTGATTTTCCTTTTCCTTCACCAGGGGCCACGCATCGTGCTCTGAATCAGATAAATCAACAGAAACAAAAAAAATTAAAGCCAACCTAATGGTTACAAGATAAATTCCACTCGTTAAGTCTTACTGACCGGAGAGGTCATATTTTTGACCTGTGTGTGTGTGCAGAGCCAGTTGATCTTGATCAAAGCAGTAATGGGAAGCTACAATTGACTGTATAGCCTCTAGGGTTAACAAGGGAGAAATTGACTTTGCTCTTAGCTTTTGATCAATTTGGAAACTGAAACTTCTGATCTTATAAATGGCATGCACTGAGAGGCCCTTGGAAGTGTTGATCTTTCCATGTATGTGTTACCCATTTCTTGCAAGGCTATAGAGGTTTCAGAGCTGGCTGGTGTTGTGAAAGAAACCTTGTTGAGTTGTTGCATTACATGTTGTAGATAAAGCCAGTGGGAGGGTGTGAATGCTTAAGGCGATGGATACAAGAACACGAACTCAAGAAATAGAAGTAGGACTAAGCTGCCATATTCTTCAAGCCTGCCCCATCATTCAATACAATCAGCACTGATCTATGCCAGTCTCAGCTCCTTTCTTGTGCCTTTTCACCATAGCCCTCAATTCTTCCATCCAGCAAATATTTACGCACATCCACTTTAAATATTTCTAATAATCCAGCCTCCAGTGCCCCCTAGGCAGAGTATTTCAAAGATTCATCATCCTCAAAGAATAAATTTCTACACATCTTTAAATGACCGATCTTTATCTTGTATCTCTGTCTCCTTATTCGAGACTCTCCCACTACTGTAAACATCTCACCATCTAGCCTGCAAAGCCCCTTCAGGATCTTATAAACTCCAATGAATAAAAAAGCAGACAATTTAGTCTCTCTTGATAAGACAATGTTCTCATCCCAGGAATTAGCCTGATGAATCTCCATTGGACGGCCTCCAAAACATACTTTTTAAGGTAAGGGGCCCAAAGCTGTGTGCAGTATTCCTGGTGAGACCTCATCAACACCTTGTACAATTGCAACAAAATCTCTCTTTTTTAAACTCCAATCCCTTTGCAACAAAGGCCAAAATGCTGTTTGCCTTCTTAACTATTTGTTGGACCTGCTTGATAGCCTTTTATGATAAATGCACTAGAACACTGAGATTCCTTTGCAATTCACTCACCTGCAGTTTCTTTATATTTAGGTAATAGTCTGTCTTCTGATTCTTCCAACCATGGTGCATGACCTCATGCTTCCAGATATTAAACTCCATTTGCCAGGTTTGTGCCCAGTCATCCATTCTATGCGTGTCCCATTACAGAATCACAATATCCTCATCGTAACCTGCCCTTCCACCTATCTTTGTATCATCGGGTGGCCTGGAAGGGGGTTGTTTACAGAGTTCCAAGTGTACTGTGTACTGGGAGATTGGGGTGCCTGCGCAATGACACCCCCAGAGCACAGCAGCCGGCTTCTCAGGCAAGCCAAGACTCCAACTCCCCTTTCTGGTGAGATTCGCACTACGGCTCCTCTTATGCACAGAGTCCTGTAAATTCCCATTACTTACCTTGCTGAAAAAAACCTACTGTTTTCTCACCTGGAATTTTTCACTCAGAATTTTTTGAGAAAATTCCATCCAGCTTTAGTTATAGAAATGATTTAGCTTTAGTAGATCTGTGCTAAGTTTCCTTAATTAATTAAGATTTGTACAAATTACTTACTATAGTTCCAGATTATCAATTCCAACAGCTTTCCCACAACTCTAGTTAAACCGACTGGTCTGGAGGTGCTGGGCTTATCCTTACGCCTCCTTTTATACAAAGATCTAACTTCTGAAATTCTGCCATCCTCTGGCACTTTTTATTTAAGGAGAACTGGATAATTGTTGCCAGTGTTTCTTCAATTTCCATCTTTACTTTCCTCAATGATGCATCTCATTGAGTCCTGTTGACAAATTAACTATAAGTACAGCTGACCTTTTCAATACCTCTTCCTTCTCAAATTTTAGCCCATCCAATGTCTTAACTACCCCTAGTTTTATTCTGACCTCTTTTTTTTTTTACTTCTGACTTAGTAAACTCAGATGAAAAAATACTCATTTAACACTTCAGCCATGACATCTACCTGTATGTGTAAATCTCCTTTCTGGTCCCTAATCAGTCCTTTATTTCCTTATACTATTTATAGAAGACTTTTGGATTCCCTTTTATGCCAGTTGTTTTCTCATATTTCCTTTTTTCTCTGAACTTCTTATAATCTGTCTGATTCTCACTTGTATTATCAATCTGGCACGAACCCCCATTTTCAGCTTCACCCTGCTCACCTTAGTGAAGGAGTCTAGATTTTTGCATTTAATTTGTATGTCTTGGGAGGTAAACCCATCTCAAAACAGAAACTGAACTGGAAATGAAGCTAAAAGGGAAGCAGAAAAGATAACCTCATAATGAAACTGTACTTAAGGAAATCAGGAGTAAGCTAAAGGTTGGGAAATTTATACTGAAACCTTGTTGAAAGATGCAAAACACAGCTGAAGAAGACTCCAGAAGAAAAGGACACATCCAGCAGCTGAGATGAGCAAAGATTATAGTTGCTGCAGTCGTTTCTATTAATTGGTGGCTTTTAGAATACACCCAGCAATATAAAGTTTATTTATTAGTATCTCAAGTAGGCTTACATTAACACTACAATTAAGTTACCATGAGAATCTCCTAGTCGCCACACTCTGGCACCTGTTTGGATACACAGAGAGAATTTAGCATGGCCAATGCACCAAACCAGCACTACTTTCAGAACGTGGGAGGAAACTGGAGCACGTGAAGGAAATCCACACAGACATGGGGAGAAAGTGCAAATTTCACACAGTGACCCAAGCTGGGAATTGAACCTGGGTATAATGGTATTTCATTTGTTTCTTAGCTCTAACCAAATAGATTCTGTTGTTGATTCCTCTAGGGCAGCAGTCTTCAAACTCCGATCCCGATGCAGCCCGCTGTGGGCCAGAGATGGCCCATGGGCCGTAGTTTGGAGACCCCTGCTCTAGGGCATTCTCTCTCTCTGCAGCATTGTAATATCCTCCTTAACCAATACTGCCACCCCTTATCCTTTCTTTGATGCCTTTTTCCAGAAATAAATTAATATCCAGTTCATTTTTCAGTCAGGTCTCTGTTACCACCATTTCAGAATCTCTTGCCTCTATCTTCACTGGCAGCTCATCAATCTTATTTACAGTGTTCTATGTCTTCACAAATGAGCACCTAAACCTAATTGGAGCCTATTGCAATCCTTCTTATTTTGACCTCACCTAATGTCTTGCTATGTCTTTCTCTAATGCTGTATCCTTCCTTTGTGCACTTTGTTTTTTCTTTCTAATGTTACTTCCTGATTCCTATTGCCCTACTTTAATGCAACTCCTCCTCAAGAGCACTAGAAAGGACATTGGTCCCATCTTTGCCGAGGTGACAACTCAAAAGGCACGTACAGGACATACATTCTACAGAACATGCCTCATTGTCCTAAGAATCCATGGCCTTCCATCTTGCACCATCTCTGCAGCCACATGTTCACCTGCCTTGTCTTATTTCTATACTCGCCGCCAAGAGTAATCTGGAAGTTACTACTTCTAAGGTCCTCCTTGCAAATTTTCTTTCTGACTCTAAAATAAACCTGCAGGAGCTCTTTCCTCATTCTACCTATATCATTGGTACTGATTGGACATAGCAGAGAGATAAAGGCTAAGCCAGCATTATCCTTTTTGATTGCTTTCCGTACATATGATTAGCTTTTCATGATTTGCTTATCTGGGCACTTACATCCCTTTTCTCCTCCCCAGTTTCTAGTCTCTTAATAATTTAGAAAATATTCTAATTTGTCTTTCTTGAATCCAAAGTGTACAATCTCACACTGCCCCACATTTAACTCTGTCATTGTTTTATCTATACATTTAATTTACGCCTCTTTGTAGCTTGCTCAGATTGATATTAATTACCTTGTCCCTAAATTAGTGTACAAAGTGGGTAAGCAATACAAAGCTTTATCTGAGAGAGGAAGGAACTTCCAAAAAAATGAAGTCCTTAAAAGTGAGTTAAAATGGATGATTTCTGGGTTGACAAAGAATGAGCATGGTGTGCTTGCTATATTGTAGCGCAGATACTTTTGTGAAATTATAACAAAAAACATGAAAGAGCAAGAGATCTCTTTTAGGCAGAAGTGTTGGATTTACGCATAGTCTGATCATTAATGTCTTCTCCGCTTGGCTGAAGGGGTTTTGGATAAAGGTTAACAGGTTAATAGGAAAAATACACCTTTCTGCTTGAGTGGTGTTGCACGAAGAGGATGTTTAGTTCCACTGACTTATCTGAGCCTCACCTGAAGATTAGTTTTGCCTGTTCAACCCTGCAGTTGCGAGCACACTACTGAAATATTCATTCCACCACAGATCAATGGCTCATCATCAGACTGCCTACTGGAAATCAGCAGGATGTGAATACATCCAGCTGCGTAGCACCTGACAAACTCAACCACTGGAGGACAGCATGTGTGATTTCTGATCGAAGTAGCAGTGGAAACATCCTCACCGCGTTTTCAAGGTTCAGAGCTGGGATTATTATACTTTTACTATCAATGCTTCGATGCACTTTTAGGTCGAAGGTTCATGCTGAAGTTATGACACCACATTATGTGTTTATGGAGGGATACAGAATATCCATCCATACGTATTTTGTGACATACTAAATACTCAACGATTCTGAATGCAATGTCATGCACAAAGAATTGCTAGCCCTCTGTTTACCATCTTTCTTGATGGATGGAGGTTTCACATTTTGGAAAGCAACTGTGTTCTTCTAATGAAATGTCCCACTTGGGGCAAATGGGATCAAAGGTTATGGGGAGAAAGCAGGATTAGGCTATTGATTTGGACCATCAGCCGTGATCATAACGGATAGCAGGGCAGACTCGAAGGGCCAAATGGCCTCCTCCTATCTATGTAAATTCCATTTTTAAAATTCAACATTAACAGCTCCTGTAAAAAGTTGCAACTTTTTCAACAAAGAATACATTTTCCTAGATATATATCTCTCTTGCATATTACGTTAGTAACTTCTGTTTAAAATAAAGAATTTGATATGATACATAGCTTGAAGGGCTTACCATCACCTAAGTCGGAGTGCAAGAACAGCTCCAATCTCTGTTAGGTTGTTGAGGATCAGTAAGTTCCCTCCCTCGACTTTGGTTCAGTTGGGTCATGGTTACAGTCAGGAATCATATCATTAATGAAGGACACATGCTGACTGTATTCGTACAACAGTTCCAACCTTCACCTTTAAGTTACTTTATGTTGAATCAAACTCTCTTTCCCTATAGAGTTGTATCTACGACAGTAATAATTAAGTTATATAAGAAGCTGATTTGGGTAAAACCAAATAACAGCTGTATCTTCTGAGATTGCAAGATTAGTCATAATCCTACTATTTCAAGATTACTGGGAAGTTGCACTTTTCCACCTTCCTTTCTCTTACTTCTGGTTTTGAATGCAAATGTTTGTGCTGAATAAAATATGTAAGGTAAATTTAATACCATCCGTAGATTACTAACTATGGGTCAGTACAGAGATCCAACCTTCAACTGCGTCCTCTGGGATTGCAAGAACTGTCACGGTCTTAATGGTCTTCTAGATTATTATTTGGATACAGAAGGTTAATTGGAGTAATTACAGGAAGAAGGCCTCTTGCTACAAGCCCACCGATGATATGTTGGAATGAAATTTGTAATGCATATGTCAGAAATCTTGCGTGTAGTGTCTGATCTTCAATTGGCCTTTGTCTTTTGTAGGTGATTTTGTTGAGAATCGGTCTTCATGTCTTTCACAGCTGCTCCTCCCTTAACAGATGGATACATACAGGCTTCCTTCAGGTTTTCTATACTTTTGGCCATAATGGAGAGGGGGTTAAGGGTTATGGGGAGAGGGCGGGAATGTGGAACTGAGCCACGACAGATCAGCCATGATCTTATTGAATGGCAGGGCAGGCTCGAAGGGCCAGACGGCCTACTCCTGCTCCTATTTCTTATGTTCTTATGTTCTTATGGTAAACAGGGTACACAGGGTGGAGATGATACTGCAGGTTACTGAGAAGTGGAGGAAGAATTTCTATGGGAGTCAGTTTATAGTTATATTTTCAGAACAGTGGAGGGCTCCAGAGGTAGTGCCTAATTTGAATATAGCAGGATGAATTATGTTGGAGCGAGGCAATTTGTCGAATGAAATGGTGGATGAAAATATTCTGGCCCCAATGGGCAACTTAGCTGAGTCTGGAGACAATAGATGCATGAAGCTCAGCCTTCTCCATGACCAACATGTCTATAGGAAAGTAATCTCTGCTGGGAACTGAAGAAATAGCCAATCTATCCTTTCTGTTGACAGAAAAATCTGGAAGCGCATGACACATCTACTTCATTTCAGACCTTTAGCTAAAGTCTCGCTTTTTCGTTCTCTATTTGAATTCAAGATCTTGACCTTGATGAATTATGAAAACAGAGCAAAAGGTAAGGGTGCACAGAGTTGGGGGTAAGGTGTTAGCGTGGATAGAGGATTGGTTGTCTAATAGGAAGCAGAGAGTTGGTATCAATGGGAGCTATTCTGGTTGGCAGTTGGTGACTAGTGGAGGGCTGCAGGGATCGGTGCTGGGGCCTCAACTGTTTACTATTTACATAGATGATCTGGAGGAGGGGGCTGAGTGTAGGGTAACAAAATTTGCTGATGACACAAAGATGAATGGAAAAGTGAATTGTGTGGAAAGTCTGCAGAGACGTCTGGATAGGCAGAGTGAGTGGGCGAGGACCTGGCAGATGGAGTATAATGTTAGCAAATGTGAGGTTATCCACTTTGGTAGAAATAATAGGAGGAGGGATTATTATTTAAAGGGCAAAAAGCTGCAGCATGCTATGGTGCAGAGGGACTTGGGGGTCCTTGTGCATGAGTCGCAAAAACCCAGTCTGCAGGTGATCCAAGAAGGTGAATGGAATGTTGGCCTTTATAGTGAGGGGGATAGAATACAAAAGCAAGGAGGTCTTGCTGCAACTGTACAGGGCACTGGTGAGGCCGCAGCTGGAGTACTGTGTGCAGTTTTGGTCGCTGCACTTGAGGAAGGATATATTGGCCTTGGAGGGAGTGCAGAGAAGGTTCACTAGGCTGATACCGGAGATGAGGGGGTTAGCCGATGAGGAGAGATTAAATAGACTGGGTCTGTACTTGGAGTTTAGAAGGCTGAGGGGGGGTCTTATAGAGACATATAAGATAATGAAGGGGATAGATAAAGAGATTCGTCCCGCTTAGAAAGGATAGCAGAACTAGAGGGCACAGCCTCAAAATAAGGGGGGGGGGGGGGTGCAGTTTAGATCGGAGTTGAGGAGGAACATCTTCACTCAAAGGGTGGTGAATCTCTGGAATTCTCTGCCCATTGAAGTGGTGGGGGCTGCCTCGCTGAATATATTTAAGTCACGGGTAAATAGGTTTCTGATAGACAAGGGAATTAAGGGTTATGGGGAGAAAGCGGGAAAGTGGAACTGATCCACTTCAGATCAGCCATGATCTTGTTGAATGGCAGGGCAGGCTCGAGGGGCTAGATGGCCTACTCCTGCTCCTATTTCTTATGTTCTTAGAGTAAATGATATGCAAATCAAATATTTCAACGTTCTTTAAATACAATAAATTACTTTGAAATGCAAAGATTTGTCATGTAAACGTAAACATAATGGGTGCTTTATTTTGTTAGGTAGAGTCATGAAACCGCCATCTCCTTGACTGTTGGTAAATGTTGCCTTCAACTTGTTGGACACATTTTACCAGTTGTCAAATGGACATTAGCTACAGTACTCAGTGAGAGAAGAGGAGTAGGAAAAATTGACTGCAGCAATTGCACCTTGCAAAAATACACATCTCTTATCGTGAATAATCCCACAACACTGAAGCAAGGAGCAGAGTAGCATGGAAGCTTTAAAAAGCAAAAGGCTGTGGGGGGTGAGGGGGAGGAAGGCAGGGGGGAGGAGTGGGGGCAGGGCAAGAGGAGCTCTCACAACTGAAGGCTATGGTCAGAAAATGAAACTGTTTACTGAAGGTTGATGACTTAATCATGCGATCAATACTATTCACATCACTGGAAGAGCAAGCCACGAACGTTGATGAAAAATGCATGAGTTTGCAGGCAGGACTGGGAATAGAAAATTAAAACCTTCACAGCTACATATGGTCCAATATCATCAGGAAAATTAAGTACAGAATTTTCTGTCTGTGAAAATCCCAGCCTTTTAATTAAACTCCTGTTTGTTTTGCTTCACCTTTTAATAAAAAAAGGATTTGTTAACCTTTTACATTAATAAATGAAGTGACAAAACAAAAAGTCGGCACAATATATGAAATGGTGACTGTTCCCTTGAGCATATCTGGAAGGAATGGGATGTGACAAATGCAATAGTGAAAGAAAGAGAGAAAAAGTAAGTCATATGATAGCAAAGAGGTAGTTAACTAGGTTGAGAATTTCTGCCTGTAGTTTTGTCCTTCAATCTTCAAAGCAAGGGAGATACCAGACCTACATACCTTGCCACTGAAGTAAAATCCAAGCTTCTGAACTAAGGGAGTTGCATTCTCTGGAGAGCATTTAGCCACCTGTTCATTTTAAATGAGTTGATCTCAAAAAATGCAAATACAATTCCACTAAAAGCAATGCTTCAATTCGGATCCAAACTGCTAATGAGTCTTTAACAAAGAAAAGCAGATTCCTCTCCACTTATTTTCTCCCTGCAGAAAGAGGGCAAGGAAATAAAATTATTTTGCAATAAAAACACAGGAAGTCCTCAGCAGGTCAGGCAGCATTTGTGGAAACAGAATTAATGTTTCAAGTCACTGACCTTTCACCAGAACAGATTTGTGTTATTTCAGATTTCCAGCATTTGCAGTATTTTGATTTTGTAAATTGGCATCAAGATGTGTGAACAATATGCCTGAGTCAAACAAATTGTCAATGTGCCTCTTAAACCTTTTTTACATGCAAAATGTTTTCTCCCCCCCAAGTTTTTTTTTAAATGCAACAAAAACAAACATGTGTATGAAGCAGCAGTCAAAACCTGCATGTATTTTCTGGTAAGGTAATCTTTCTATAGAATTGTACAGTGCAGAAGGAGGCCATTCAGTCCATTGAGTCCGTATCAACCACAATCCATCCAGGCCCTATCCCTATGCATTTACCCTAGCTAGTCCTCCAACACTAAGGAGCAATTTTTTAAGCATGCTAATCAACCTAACTCGCACATCTTTGGACTGTGGGAGGAAACCAGTGCATCCGGAAGAAACCCACACAGATACAGGGAGAACGTGCAAACTCCACACAGATAGTGACCCAAGCCGGGAATTGTACCTGGGTCCCTGGTGCTGTGAGGCAGCAGTGCAAATCATTGTGCCCCCACCCCCTCCAAGGTGTTCTTCCAAGTTTTTAAAAAGTGAAGTAATTGTATCTTCAGACTTCTGAAATTCAAAACTAGTTTCAAAGGAGATTGTGTGTGGCTAAATTAAAGTCAAAATTAGAAGTCTAAAAGTCTGCTTTTTTATTAAGTGCAATTTAGTTTCCATAAAGCTGGCTTGACGCACAGACATAATCAAATATGGACATATACCTTTAAACAATGAGTGAAATATTATAGAGCACCTATATATTGTATAAGATGGCAAAAGCCCTTTTTTCTTGTAGTATGCATCGTGGTTGTTCCTCTATGTGCTAATGATTATGGAATTATTAATTTTGCATTTTATCCTAAACCTGCTGATTGATTTGCATTATCCTCTCACTGCTGCATAATTTCAGTGTTTGAGCTTTACAATCTATGACAGACAAAACACACTGGGTTTCCAATGATGGAAATCTTCATTCTGACAGGTTTTCAGTGATTTTTGATTACAGCAACTGACTGTCCCTACCCCATTAGAATTGATAGATATGGGATTATATGCACCATGGACTATTAAGGGGAAATAATTTGTTTGCTTGAAATAATCTTAAATTTAAGCTTATTTTGTTAGTTACAAGTAATTTGTGACACTAATAAAATAACTAATAACACAAAGGAAATTGGGCATGTAAGCTACGACTCTCACCAACCTCTACAGATGCACCATAGACAGCATTCTTTCTGGTTGTTT
Organism: Carcharhinus amblyrhynchos; assembly: GCF_965287045.1. Lineage (NCBI taxonomy): Eukaryota > Metazoa > Chordata > Chondrichthyes > Carcharhiniformes > Carcharhinidae > Carcharhinus > Carcharhinus amblyrhynchos. The sequence continues at coordinate 12,669,048 of NC_137348.1, forward strand.
CTGGTTGGTATGGGCTCCTGCTCTGCCCAAGACTGCAACAAACTATAAAATGTTGTGAATGTAGCCCAATCCATCACGCAATCCAGCCTCCCATCCATTGATTCTGTCTACACTTCCCGATGTCTCAACAAAGCAGCCAGCACAATTAAGGACCCCACGCACCTGGGACATTCTCTCTTCCACCTTCTTCCTTTGGGAAAAAGAAAAGTCTGAGGTCATGTACGAACTGACTCAAGAATAGCTTCTTCCCTGCTGCTGTCAGACTTTTGAAAGGACGCACCTTGTATTATGTTGATCTTTCTCTACAGCCTAGCTATGACTGTAACACTACATTCTGCACTCTCTCATGTCCTTCTCTATGAACAGAATGTTTTGTCTGAATAGCATGCAAGAAACAATATTTTTCACTGTATGTTAATACATGTGACAATAATAAATCAAATCAAATCAAGTAATGCTTACATTAACACTGCAATGAAGTTACTGTGAAAAACCCTTAGTCGCCACATTCCAGCGCCTGTTCGGATACACGGAGGAAAAATTTAGTACGGCCAGTGTAACCAATCAGCACATCTTTTGGACTGTGGGAGGAAACTAGGGCACCCAGCGAAAATGCACACAGACATGGGGAGAAGATGCAAAGACCACACAGTCACCTGGGACCTGAATGGAACCCGATCCCTGGAGCTGTGTGACAGCAGTGCTAACCACACATATGCTCAAATCTCAGCATGTTATTAGCATGCGTGTTCTCAAAGTAGAAGTAAACAGTTGGTCAGGTTGAGGGCTGCGGTTTTAGGCAGTGATTTGCTCAATTATCTCTCCTATTTTATCTCCTGTTGTTTTCTTACGTACCTTACTCAACCAAGAGGATGGATTGGAGATGTGCATAAAAATATGCGCCTCATTGCAAGGCTTCCTGCAGTAGCATTCTTTAAATTTCTTTCCCATTCTCCATCCCCAGTGTCAAAGATGAGTGCTTAAGTGGATTCAAGTAACACTGTTCTACAGAAATTTTCCAGTCTCGCATGTCCTCATGAAGAAATGGCAATACGGAAAACAATGGAAATGTTTGTTTCTGAGAGCAGATTTCAGCAATACAGCCTTTTGGAGTTCAGTTTCTAGCCTATTTTCTTGGATAAAATGTTTGTTAAAAAGGTTCCAAAACCCTACAAAAAAGCCAAAGATATATGATAGATGTCCGACTTCATTTATTTATGTTTTACTTTATTTCTATCGCTGTGCACCAAATGCAACTTCCACAATAGTAGTAAATCCTTTATCTGACTTTCCATTCTGATGATAGGTTGCAGACTCACTCCAGGGCTTGAACGGCCGTGGAATGTTCATTGATATCGCTGGACTATTATCCAGGAACTCAGCTAATGTCCTGGGAATCCCACCACGGCAGAAGGTGGAATTTGAATTTAATAAAAAAAATCTGGAATTACAAGTCTACTGATGACCATGAAACCATTGTCGATTGTCGGAAAAACCCCATCTGGTTCACAAATGTTCTTTAGGAAAAGAAATCTGCTGTCCCTACCTGGTCTGGCCTACATGTGACTCCAGAGCCACAGCAATGTGGCTGACTCTCAACTGCCCTCCAAGGGCAACTAGGGATGGGCAATAAATGTTGGCCAAACAGCAACACCCGGTCCCACGAATGAATAAAAAAAACACAGCCAAACAGGTATCAACTTGTAAATTCTTCTAAAATACAGCAATGGCAGGTAGTAAAAGCAGGAGAGATTCCTGTCGGCTTTCTGAAGTAAAAAGATCAGAGCATCCATCATCACTATCTTTAATTCCAGGCTAAACATGCATGTAAAAGCATATCTTGCCACAACTGTTGGCTCAGTTAGCTGGATAGCCAGTGTGGATCAGATTGGTGCCAACAGCATGAAGTCTGACTGCTAACCCCCCCCGCTCCCCCACCCCCCACTTCCAGGTGTTGGGAGTCAACCACATTGCTGTGGCTCTGGAGTCACATGTAGGCCAAACCAGGTTTCCTTCCCTAAAGGAAATTAGCGAACCAGATGAGTTTTTCTGACAATCAGTAATGGGTTTCACGATCATCAGTAGATTCTTAATTCCAGATTCTTTTTAAATTGAATTCAAATTCCACAATTTGCCGCAGTGGGATTCAAATCTGAGTCCCCAGACCATTAGCTGAGTTTCTGGATTAATAATCTAATGATAATACCACCCTGACTGCTAAATTTGCTGACGATACGAAGACAGGCAGGAAAGTAAGTTGTGAAGAGGACACCAGGAGGCTACAAGGGGACAAAAGATCTAGCAAATGGAATATTGTGCAGGAAAATGTGAAATTATCTATTTTGGCAGGAAGAATAAAAAAGCATATTATCTCTTTAGAGCGCAGAGCTCTGAGATTCAGAGTGATCTGGGTGTCCCAGTGCATGAATCACAAAAGGCTACTATGCAACTGTGGAAAGTAATTTAGAAAGCAAATAGAATGTCATTGTTTATTGCAAGGGGAATTGAATATAAAAAAACAGGGAGGTTATGCTTCTGTTAGGCAGGACAGTGATGAGACTGTATGTGGAGCACTGTGTAGGATATTAGTCTCCTTTTTTAAAAGGTATAGATGCATTAGTAGCTGTTCAGATAAGGTTGACAAAACTAATAGGCAACTAAACTAATGGACAGGTTGTCAAACGAGGAGAGATTGGACAGGTTAGACTTGTATCCACTGGAGTTTAGAAGAGACATGACATGATTGAAGCATATGTAGATCCTGAGGGATCTTGACAGGGTGGACATGGAGAGGATGTTTCCACTTATGGGAGAATCTAGAACCAGAGGTCAGAGTTTAAAAATAAGGGGTTGCCATTTTAGAGGTGAGAAGATTTTTTTTCCCTCTTGGAGTGATCATTTGAAACTCCCTCAAAAGATAGTGGAAGACAAGTATTTGAATATTTTTGAGGCAGTACAGCTGGACATCTCTGTCCAGACTTACATTATCAAGTTCATAATTTGAGAATATCTGACTCAATAGCTTTGTCGAGTTTGTGAAACTCACATGACTGATTTTGCCAAAACAAAGAGATATCAAGCAGGTAATGGTTATAAAACTAAATGATGAGACTATTGTATTAATTGCATTCACTACTTCAGGAGATCCTCTGAACATGACGGGTTGATTCTAATGCTATTGATAACTTTTTCTCTGTCACACTTTCCATCGGTTGTCAATCAAGTTAATAAGTAAATCCTGTGAATTTTAACTCTTTCTGATCCATTTCAAATAGAGATTATTAAAGATGAATGGGGAAAAGGAAGCATAACAGATTCAGTTATTGTTGGAAATTGATCTCATAGCTGGCTTACGAAGGCTGCAAATTTGAAACTTCCAACGAATGCAGGAGACAGACTTTCTCTGTGCTACATTTTCTCTGTGCTCTACAAGTTAATTGAGCAGATGCTATCACTGAGGTAATAATGCTGTTCAAAGCTATTACAATAATTGTACACTCCCCCTATGGATGACATAGACACAACTTAATTGTCGAACTCATGCATTGGAGACAACTAAGCTCCTATGGTAAAACCCCTGTGACTGAAAATGCAATTACAGTTCAGCATTTCACATTCAATTAATTTGGAGCCCGAGTAAAGTGACAGGCCGTGACTGAAAAAACAGGCCTAATGGCAGCTGCCCAGATTACAGAAATAGTCATCTCCACTCTATTTACTGATGTGTTTCAGATACCAACCAATTGCATTGATTATATGACATTTACCCCCATTTAAACACAAGGTTTAAACTCAATATACAATTTAGTTTCAAATTTGCACTTTTGAATGAAACAATGTAGAGATATTAAGGGTGTTGAGTTATTTAATTCCAGTCATAGCTCTCTGTTTATAGTGAAACTAATTTCAGCAAATGTAGATTGGCCTCATGATGATATAAAATGGATAATGTGAATAAGTGGAAGTTATTTTTACACTGTTGTCTATGCCTTGAGAGCACTCACTGGGATGGTCTTCTGCATTCACCTAATATTTCTCTAGGCTGTGTGGAACAGTAATGTTATAAGTTGACATCTCTCCATAGCAAACTGTAGAATGTGTGCATGACGGTGTTATGCCAAGATAGCAGTTGCTCTCGCTGAATTAGCCAAATTATCGGCTCCAAGAAGGCACCTAGTCAAAAGGATTAAAAAAAAAAGACCCTCCTGTCCACTGCCTAAAAAGTCTGACAGCTTTGTTTTCATGCAACTGTTGATCATTCAAGACCAAAGTTGAGAGCTTGTGGCTGAGGAACAACATAAAGCAACTTTCACTAACATGTCACATTGGGAATTTTAAATTGTCTATTAGAGGTGTACAATGTTAGCTTTAAATGTTGTTTTTGTTAATTGAGTGGTTTTGAGGTCAACTCTGTGCACATCTTCTAAACTTCCAATCTACTTTTAATTCAAGGTTGGTTAATTCCAAAGATGTGCAGAACAGCTGGATTCGCCAAGCTGAATTGCCACTTAGTGTCGGGGGATTAGCAGGATAAATACATGGGGTTATAGGGATAGAGGCTAGTGGGATTGTTGTCGGTCCAGGCTTGATGAGCCAAATGGCCTTTTTCTGCACTATAGGAATTCTATGTTTCCATGAACTCAAACTTTCTCTTTACATTGAATTAACTGACCAATTGCAAAAACTGCACAGTTTCGTTATTTTGTGCAGGCATATGATAGAACAGAAATGAGGAGCAAACTTTATTGTAAAGACAGAGGTACTTTTTATTTTACTTCAAATTGAATACTTGTTCAGAAGTTGTAAATTTGAGTTTTTAGTGGATCTCTAGAATAAATGGTGTCAATTCAGCTTCTGATCAGTATTTCGTTGTTACGCATTAATTCAAATGTGGTCATCAATTGTGTTTCATTTATTAGGATTTTAAAACATTATTTACTCTTCAGATGAGTCAAGAATGAAAACAGGATGCAAACTACCATTACCATTTTTTATCTTAACATTCAATAACATTAATATTTGAAATGTTATATCTAGATTAGTTTACCAATTTTCCACTCAATTTAGGCTCACAATTATAGTAGTCTTTCACCATCCACTACACTTCCAAGTTTTGAGCCATCTTCAAATTTTGAAATTGTGACCTTACACCCAAGAATATGAAATTAAAATGTAATTAAGACAAAATGGTCCTGGTACAGACCCTATATTGTCAAGTCTCAGAAAGCAAAAGTTTACCAATACTCTTGGTTTCCTGTCACTTACCAAACTTCCTATCTATGCTGATATCCCCAGTATTTACTGTTGGCTAATTTTCACTTATGACCTCTGGTTTTCCTAGCGCACTGAAGCGAATAAAAACACAAAATAGGAGTCACGTGATGCAAGTGCGAGTGGCTGCGTTTTTGCAAGCTCTGGCACTACGCACATTTAATTCTTTTTTAACCTGATGCACAACCCATAATTATTTGATCTTGATGTGTATAATTGATACCACGTTCCTGAAAGATCCTGGCTAAAGTTTAGTGAGGGGCAGCTGAGTTAAGTCAAGAAAATCCTCGTTTAATTGAAGCAGTTGAAGATGGCTGGGACGGGGCAGTTCACAGTGGCGGAGTCACTGGTGAGTGGGCCAACTCTTCAGTGAAGCAAAAGATAATGGCTTCCATTGTGAATAACATTGTGGACGTTGGTCTCTGCTCCCCGTCACAAGCTGTTGGTACTCATATTAATGAGCAAAGAGAATGGATGGAATGGAGAAGAGAATCTGACCAGTCGACAGGGCAATTTCCTTGGTGGGGGCTCACCGTTAATCCTAGGAAATCCTGCTGCTTGTTAAGGAGAAATTCCTGGTTAATTCAGTGAGATGGGGCTTGAAGAGTAGTATCCGATGGGAATTGGGTGTGTATTCCCAGCTGAATTTGAGAACTGGCTGTCATGCTTTCACAATCTTGAGGGCTGGGTATCTCAAGTTTGAGTACTGGGTTCAGTTGGATATCCTAGCCCCTGGTCTTATGTTGTCTTGTACTCAGTGTTCAACGAGAAGAACCAGAGGCGGCTGGTCATCATGGGTTTTCACTACCTGCCAGGGCCTAGGTTTCTCTTTACTAGGGCTTCAGGCTGATGACATGGAGGATACACAAAGGGCATCGGTGAAACTCTGGATAAATCCTGGATGACCCTGAATGGCTTTGGCCTTTTCAAACTCTATGGATGGTTATATTATCCAGTCAGTTCATCATTAATCTTGAACTTTGTTCCCTTGTGATTTCATTATATTGTCTTTTATCTTGACAAGGGTGGATGACATAAGAGCATAGAGGCATTTGTTACCGGTTATCCTGTTACACTGTGAAAAATCAGAATTTGTTAATCCCTTTGTTGATCCTGTATTATGGCTTTTTTCATATTGATGGGACCAATCCTGTAATGGAGCTGGGAAGTGAATGTCACTGATTATCCTGTTTAGATTCATATTGGGCAGTTCTGTGTTAATCCTTGAATGTATTCCCTGTAATTTCATCTCTTAATTGATCCTGTTCCATGATTTACCACAGTGATAGGGGCAATCCTGTGAGTGACATGATAGCAATTATTCACTTGTTATCCTGGTGAATCCAAGGACATCCATTTATCCTTATCCCCTGTAATTTCATCCCTTAATTGATCCTGCTACATGATTTATCACATAGATAAGGGCAATCCTGTAAGTGAGCATGGTAGCTAATTTTTGCTCTTTACCCTGGTGAATCCACGGATAGTAAGAAGTCTCACAACACCAGGTTGACACCAGAACCTCCACACAAAGGAACACCGTTTCCTGGTGTTGTGAATCTTCTTACTGTGTTTACTCCAGTCCAATGCCGGCATCTCTACATCATGAATCCACAGATATCCGTATACCCTCAGTGGAATGCATTCCACAATGTACCTCTCATTTCTGAGGAATGCGCATTGTATAGTACTAGAGCTGTGCAATTTTTATCCGTCTTCTCGTCTTACAATCCTGGTATGAATAGTGATGCACTTCTTCACCTGATATTCTTTATTACAATTATGGTTAAAATGAGTAGTGCCATTTCAATGAGGTGGGTAAGTGGTTTAATATGGAGGTAGTGGGTAGGGACGTAGGAGTCCTCATAGCAGGTGAGGCAAGACCCACCTCTCTATGGACGCACCCATTTTTTTAAAACTTAGTTGTTTTAGGGTTACAGAGTCTCTGGTTAGCTCGTTATGGTACAGACTATATATCCTAGGAAAAGACATATTTTATCACTGACGCCTCTTAAGGTGGCTGGGGTTGAGAGTTAGCATCCTTTGGTGCACAGGATACTACCTGTGCACCGCCATGTTACCTGTGCTAATATCCTGTATTTTGTATGGCTGAATTAGCAATCTCACAGCTACTTTAAAGACACAAATTCTGAAGCTCTGTCGCCATTATCCTGTAAGTTTGGTTTTGCACCATTGAGCCAATTGCGGCTCCATCCTGTTATCCCTCATTCTCTGATATACCCTTTCATTACTTATACAATGGGAGGCACTGGATACAATCAATAATATGAACCAACTGTATTGATTTTTTTTCTGTCTCTTCCTACATGTACTTGTTTGAAAATGATCTTGCTGTATTGTACAAATAATGTAACAAACTCAAAGATTGCCAAAGAATGAAAAATCTTCAATAAAAAATATATTAAAAAACACAAAATAACAGAATTGGATAAGTGTCAAATCAGATCAGTTGCTCCTGTATGGATTCAGGGTCTAAGAAGAGTGCTCGACAAGACTGTGAATAAATTTATTTCATCAAAATTTCCAAAACGGTACAAAATGCTGTTCTGCAATTTCTTTCTCAAAGATAACATACAAGCTCAAGCAATGAACACATTCAAATCGCATTCCCACTGCGTTCCTTCACATTTTTCTGCAGCCATAAATTGAAAGTAGAGATTGGTTACCTTTCCTTTAACAATGTGTAATGAGTACAAGCAGAAATTTGTTTATGTCAATATGTGGCTGAATCATCGTTATCCAATTTGAATGGAGACAAATCATAGTCAAGTGCTTTGAGTCATCAGCTTTTAACTTTTGTCACTTGGAATTTTCAAGTACGGTTACCAAATTCAATAAGACCAGCTGAGACGCTGTTTGTTAGATGCTTAGAGTCATACAGGTTTACAGCATGGAAATAGGCCCTTTGGCCCAACTTGTCCATTCCATCCCTTTTTTAAAACCATTGAGCTTGTCCCAATTGCCTGCGTTTAGCCTATATCCCTCTATACCTATCTTACCCATGTAGCTGTCTAAACGCATTTTAAAAGACAAAATTGTACCTGCTTCATGAAGCATGGTCAATACTGGAGTATACGGAGTTACTTATAATAACTGGATTGCAATATAAACACCCAATTAGAAAGGGGAAACTGGCCAATCACCTTACAACTACTATTCAGAGTGCAGATGTTAGGCAAGGCACAATCGGGCTCATCAGTGATGCTGCTGTGCTTAAATAGCATGCCACTGCTCAGTTTCACTACCAAAGCTCTCATACAAATGATGCTGAGATATTAAGGTACAGAGTGTTGATGGAACCATGCACCAACAATAATTCTCTTTTGCTTTAATAGAAATGTTGAATATTTGCATCAAGGAGGATTTTAAAGAAGAGTCGACAAACTGATTTTGTTCGGGACTGTGGTGGTGGTGGAGGAGGAGGAAACACTGAAGTTGCATAACCCATTTGATGGAGACCATCTTGCATATTTTGTGGCAATAATTCTACAAAGTGCTGCAGGAAGCATTTATCAATATTGTATAACATACTGTATTATTTACTGAGACAAAATATCCTGAAAGAGTTTATCGCAGTCAATTCCTGAAAAAAAACCCTTTAAAAATTACCATGTCAAAATACTGATCTTACCCGATCCCTCCCTAACATCTGCTCAATACCCATTTCTCCACTCCCCCCTTCTTATTTTTGGAAGTGCCTTGGGATTTTTTTGTACTTTGATGGTGCTGTACAAGTACATGCTGTTGTTAAATAATGCACAATAATGCTTGATTAAAACCATCTAGAAAAAAAACAAACATGCAGTATTGTCCCTGACAGTTTCTGTTGGCTGAGCTGAAAGCACATCATACTTGGAAATACTCTTGGGCTCAAAGGCATAAAACTACGAAGGAAAAAACCTATAGAGTTAGAGAGAACGTATCATATTATCATGAAAGCACCATGACCAGGTTGTTAACTATTCTGCAATACCTTTGAGAAGAACGTTGAAACATTAAATTGATTTTTCACACTGAACAAGGTTTAATATTGCTTTTCTACACATTGTTAACCAGCATACTGTGCTGCTGAATAGAATACAGCTCTCAACAGCTTGTAATCAAATTCTGGAATATGCTGTGAAAAATAGGATTGCCAGGATTATAATATTTTCCGATATGCAGTATTAATGGTGGGCGCACAACCCACAGAACAGAAAAAGCCCAAGCTCTAAGGTATCCCTTCATGGCATTCGGCATGACATTTCAATGAACGTTGTAATCTTCATTTATCATGATCTTGCAGCCCTTGGTTCTTAAAACAAAAACCAATGAAATATCACTCAAAATTATTTTAAAGTTAAATAGAACACAAATACTTCTAAAAATAAAAACAAGTTTTTAAATTAAAATTTGAATTGAGGTGATGTAATTTTACCAAAGTGCAGGTTCCATCAACTGACTTGATCCATGGAGTTTTAGGTTAAGGATGTGTAAAAAATGTGCTTATTATCAGAAGTGTTTTATCATAAAGAAATGCAATTCTGAGCCACTTAGATTTAAAAGTTACCCATTTTGAACAAATGTCCCAATTGTTCAACCACATTCCAGCAGCATCATGTTTTCTCTCATCTGAAAGAAGGTGCATATTGCTAAGAAAGGGATTATAGAAACCTACAATCATCTTCATTTTACTCTCCAATCTGACGTATAATATGGGGGAGGCAATGGCCCCGTGGTATTATTCTAGATTATTAATCCAGAAGCTCAGCTAATGTTCTGGGGCCCCGGGTTCAAATCCCGCCATGGCAGATGGATTTAAATTCAATTTTTGGAATTAAGGATCTACTGATGACCACGGAACCACTGTCAATTGCCGGGAAAATCCACCTGGTTCACTAATGTCCTTTAGAGAAGGAAACCTGCCGTTCTTACTTGGTTTGGCCTACATGTGACTCCAGAGCCACAGCAGTGTGGACAACTAGGCATGGGCAATAAATGCTGGCCAGCCAATGACACCCATGTCCCATGAATGAATTAGAAAAAAGGAAATGAAAAACTTCAGGCCTAACACAGTGATCTTGTAATTTTTTTTGAACCTGTGGTATAAATGACAGCCTTACATGGAATCTGCCAACATTTCATAATTTGTTTAATATATGTTACTTTATAATTCTGTGGGTAACCTGGGGCAATAGCTCTACCACATTGAAGCATAACTTCACTCACCCTCAATTTGCTATTGTGTCAGAAGCATTTCCCCCCCAATTCCCCTGGATTTCAATTTTACTAAATCTCCTTAGTGTCAAATTATGCCAAATGCTGCCTTGATGTTAAGTGAAATCCTTCTTACCTCTCTTCAGTTCAGTTTTGTGCCCCTGCTTGGACCAAAGCTGTAGTGAAGTCTGGATCAGAGCGGTGGTGGTAGAAGCCATGGAGTATTGGTGAGCAATGCCATTTGTTAGCAATGTTGACAACTCTTTTCAACATTTTGCTTATGATTGGTAATAAACCAACAGGCAGTAATTGGTCAAGTCATATTGGTCTTGCTTTTTGTGGAAAGGACATACCTAGGCAAATTTCCGCTTTGTAGTTATGCAATAGCAGCTTAGTTTGCAGCACTACAACTGGGTTATTGTGGGGAGGTCATAGCCTTTGCTGTAAAAAAAATGGCATTGAGACAATAATGCAAATTTGGTCACACTGTTTGGTCCAGTGATATGAACAGTGTAATTCCCAAGCTCCCCGCCCCACCCCAAGTTGCAGGTTTGTTTTTGAACTGGATTACAGTTTTTAAAATCGCATCTGCTCTTTCCAAGATCATTTACAAAGCACTGCACAGCTTTCAGCTTTTGGATGCTATCTACAAGGTTTTCATTAGAGCTTCTAATGAGATGTTTGCACATATGGATACAAGCACATAATCTTGACAGTGATCCATAAAGCTGAAATTGCTGCATTTCAACAGTACCACATTAAATAGTGAATTTTAATTGCCATGCATGTCCTTTTTTCAAAGATGAAGAAACTCAAAAATCAAATTATTTATAATAATGTACAACATGGGAAGTCAGTGACAAAAAGAAATACAGAACAAGCTCAGACAAGTGTTTTGAAAGAGTCAAATGAAGATTGAATGAACTAATTGAAGATGAAAATAATAGATTAAAAGTAGTAAAGCATTAACTAGGAACAATAGCATTTAATTTTCATAGATTCATGTGTAGTAAACATTATCCTTTAATATTAATGAATACTTTCATCCAAACATTAACCAAACGCAAACAATTCTGTCAATTGCATGTAATCTAGGTTAGTTTTTTTTCCTTATTTGCAGGATGTGGGGTTTTTTGGCAAAGCCAGCACTTATTGCTCATCCCTAACTGACCTTAAGAAGGTGCTGGTGCACTCCCTTCTATTTTTATTCTTTCACGGAATGTGGGTGTTGCTGGCTAGTTTGGCATTTATCACCTATTCCCAATTGCCCTGGAGAAGGTGCTGTTGATCTGTTTTCCTGAACTGTTGCAGTCCACGTGGTACAATAACACCGACAATGCTGTTAGGAAGAGAATTCCAGGATTTCAACCCAGAGACAATGAAGAAACAGTGACACATTTCTAAGCCAGGAAGGTGTGTGGCTCAGAGGGAACTTGCTGGTTCTGATGTCCCCATGCATATTGCCCTTGTCCTTCTCAGTGGTAGAGATCACAGGTTTGGAAGATGCTGTTCAAGGAGCCTTGGTGAGTTGCTGCAGTGCAGGTTGTAGATATGGTACACTGCTGTTGCTGTGAGAGAGGTTGAGGGAGGGGATGCTGAAGGTGCCAGTCAAATGGGTTGCTTTGTCTTTAATGGTGTTGAGCTTCTTGAGTACTGTTGGAGATGGACTCATCCAGGCAAGTGGGGAGTATTCCATCACACTCATGTCTTGTGAACAATGAGCAGGGTCTGGGGAGTCAAGAGGTGAGTTCCCAGTCTGACTTCCTTTTCATGCCATTGTATTTACATAGCTGGTCCAATTCAGTTTCTGGTCAACGGCAACCTCAGGATGTTGATAGTAGGGGATTCAACAATGATAATGCCACTGAATGTCAAGGGGAGATAGATTCTCTCTTGATGGAGATGGTCATTGTCTGGCACTTAGGTGGCAAGTAACACTTGTGGCACACATCAACCCAAGCCTGAATGTTATCTAAGTTCTGGTGCATATGGGCATGGCCTGCTTCAGTACCTGAGGGCTCATGAATGATACTGAACATTGTGTAATAATCAGTGAATTTATGAATGAGGAAAGGTGGCTAATAAAGCAGCTGAAGATGGTTGGACCTAATTCTTAAACTAGGAACCAAAGTCTTGAAGCCTTTTTGTAAGGATACTCCCCTCTTGGGAAGGGAGTTCCACAACTCTGACCTAGCAAGAATGATATATTTACAAGTCAGGATGGTGTGGCTTGGAGGTGGTGGCATTCTTATCTATCCGCTGCCCTGGTCTTTCTCAGTGACAGAAGTTTGTTGCTTTGTAAACAGGTTAAAATCTTTGATTTCAAGGCCAAGATTATTTGCTGAAGGTTTTGGGTCAAACATACCCATTAAAAGCTATCAACGGCAATACGTTTTTCATTTCCTCCTTCAGGACACTTAACATCCTCCTTCAACTATTGTTGACTTTCCCACAGCCACTGTTGAAAGTTTCAATCATCCAACAGAACATTCATTTTATTTTTCCATTTACACATACAACTCCATCCAGCACAATGGCACAGTAGCTAGCACTGCTGCCTCAGTGCCAGGGACCCGGGCTCGATCCTGGCTTGGGTCATAGAGAGAGTGTGTGTGTGTGTGTGTGTGTGTGTGTGTGTGTGTGTGTGTGTGTGTGAAGCTTGCACATTCTCCCAGTATCTGCGTGGGTTTCCTCCAGGTGCTCTGGTTTCCCACAGTCCAAAGATGTGCAGGTAGGTGGATTGGCTATGTTAAAATGCCCTGTAGTGTCTAGCTAGGGTAAATGCATGGGACTGTGGGAGTGGGACCTGGGTGGGATTGTGGTCGGTGTGCAGACTTGATGGGCCGAATGGCCTCCTTCTGCACGGTAGGGATTCTATGAAAAATTCAAACCAGTTATCAGACATATGCAGATAGGGTCACATGGCTTGCATTTGTACACATGCAACTTTCTGGTTATGTGGAATGCACATTCCCTCGTCAAGATGACAGAATTCTTTGACTTCAACACCATTCTTCCCCCACCCCTTCAATCACAAGAGCAAACATTTCACAAGTAGCTATCAGTTATTGTTGCCCTTCCAAGTTGTGAAATGTTTGCAAATTACAGGTACAAGCAGCTTAGGAAAGATTAGAAAAATTTAGACTCAGGTGCTTTGAAAAGGATGGAAACATAGAGATACACAAGTTGCTGTGTAAAATCCTGAAGTTTAATTCTGATTGCTACCTCAAGTTAAATGACAAATGTTGGACATTGCACACATGATACCGTTCAGGACTGACGCACTTCCTCACATGAAGGTTGGAAAATTTACATTATCCAGCACTCTACGAACTGGAATTCTCTATTAACCAAAATTCTGAGTCAGGTCTGGTTTTTGATTGAAGATGTCAAACTCACTAGTGAATGTTACTGGCAGCCTGCCCTAACTGCAGTCTCAGTCTCCTGCTGTTCCACAGTACCATCTTCCCTCAGTGCTTCTCACTGAATTGATGAGTTTCTGCAACCCTTGAGACCTCAACACTCATGTGATCAACCTGCAGTTTTCTCACTGGATTAAAATCCAAAGTCACTTTACACTCAGTTAACTGGTATTTTTGATTAACTGGCATTTCCCATTCCCATGCCACGCTGGATAACAGTGATTTTCCTGTACCCTCCACTGACTTCTGCGTAGGATAGTTGATCAAAAACTTTAGCATTGTTCAAGAGAAAGCTAGCTATGTTGGTAGAATCATGGTTTCTGTGGAAGAACGAGTTGGGTAATCTTAATGAGCTCTTGTATTTTGTACTTAGATCTCACAACACTTGGTTAACTGTGCCCAACCTGGTCCAACTCCAGCATCTCCACATCATTTTGCATTTAGCTTGTGAGGGAATGGTAACATTTTGATCAAATGGATAAACAGCCATTGGCAGTCAGCACTTTTTTTTTCAAAATTCTGTGTGTTCAATAGAATAGATGGATATTTGAAAATATAAGCAGCCTATGAGCTATCAGGTGATAATACACGTGTTTTTATACAACAGGAAATTGAAGTCATTTCAACAATAAGTCTGATTTGGAAATTCTTAAAAAGAAATAAATCCCACGTAAAACTGACATCCTTCAGTTAGGACAAGGCAAAATGTGATTCCCTATAATTAGAGATTTCTATTGCCCAATATGAGTACTAAAGGACAGAACAGGGAGTCAGAGAGAGATGGAAGCACATTACTTATTGCCGTGTAGCGATTATCCACCAGCCAAGCTGTAAGCATGCAAAACTCATTGAAGCGATGAAAATGATAAATCAAGAGCTTGACCAATAAAGCAGATGACTATCAGCTGATTTTATTTATTAAAAAAAATCAACTATAGGCATGCAAAACTGACAAAGCTTCCAAAATGATGCGTGGGAGTGTTAAAATCAAGCTCACATTCTGGCTAAAGTGAAATAAAACGTGATTCTAATAGGATGGGGAATGTAACAAGTCTGCTTGCTAGAAGGACAGTAAACCATTAAAATAACATTTCACTTCAAGACATGCTGATGTGTGAAGCACTCCCATGTGATCCCACTTCATTTTCAAGTGAATTCAAGGACACTTCAGTGGTCACAATGGTCCATTAAAAGCAGCAACAGTTTGTGGATTTAAAACTAAAATGAAAGAGCTAGCTAAATTTAACTCTCATTTTATGATTTAAGGAACTGGACAAATATGAGGATTAGTGTGCAAACATATGTTTCCACCCTTCCCTGGAATTTGCCTCTATTTTAAATCTTAGAAGACCCTCATGAGAGGAGATGGATCAAATCACTATTATTTTCCATTACAGTCCCACAATTTAGCTTGGTCTCTGCTATCTTCCCTGCTATCTTCCTAAAAATGAGGTAGAGACTGGCAACACATTAGAAGAACTCTGGGCCAGTCCAGAACTATTAGTCAAAGCTCAATGGTTGGAAGATCCATTTTGCTTCCCTATAAGCTGTATGCTGATTGAATAGCAGAAAATTAATTCTGCAACAAGTTGCCCAGTTGACAACAATACAACTCTATTCATGGTATGACCAATGATCCAGCTAGGATGGTGGGGAGATTAAAGTGTGAATATCAGTTAAGTATGGGACCTGAAATTGCGTTTTGTAGACGAGAATGCAATGTTTTATTATTGTAGTCGAATTGACAGATTTCTTTGGTTATTATAACGAATAGTTCAGTGTGAAGAAAACACTGCTGAAAATTAAGAACAGAACAAGAAACAAGGCAAGTATTGTGACAAAAATATGAAGGGAGAAAGATCATAACGCTTGGGAACATGGTTGGTATAATACAGGATTATTGAATGGTTAAATAGGAGAGCTGAGCGAATTCTGAATTTGATCTGTGTCTGCATTAAGACAGCCATGATACTGATACTGTTGAGGTGTCTTATCCCAAACTCCCAAAGAATACGGTGAATAAAGAAGAACAAATACATAAAATGCATTACAAAAAATGAAATCACAACACATAAGTCAACTATGTTTTTAAACGCAATTTTTCCTTGAAAAAACAACGTTAAGTCTGATTGCCTTATTTATCCTACCTGAAGGTATCTTTATTTTTATCTCTGAGGTATTTTACTACAAAATTATTTTGTCTGAAAAAAAAGGAGTTGGACGAACTTCATCCCTTCAGGAAACTGTTAAAAATCCTTAAATCAGGCACATCATCTGAGATCCTGCACTCTCTGATGTACACGTCACCATCGTCCGATGTGATTCTCGGTTACTAGGCAATGAGATGGGCATTACTGTCTGCAAGTGTCATGAAAGGCCTCAAGTGTTCGGAAGTCTCTCCATGTGGGAGGCAGTCCATCCTGAAGAAATTTTCCACAGCGCTGACACGTTGCCTGGAATAGCTTAATGTAACTTCGTAACCAAGTCTAAAGAATGAAAGATAACGAGAAACAAAACGTAAGCACCTTTTGTGGCAGTTTTGATTTCTTAATGTTAACATTATCTTTCTGTAGGGAAAGTGAAAACAAAAACCAAACTTTCAATTCAATTAAAGGTTATTTTTAGCCTTTGTAAAACAAGTATAACATCTTGTGCATCATCATGCATCACTTGACCTTACAGCTGTCAAGTTTTAAAGCAACCAGAAATAAAGTTATGAAGAAGTGCATCTATATTTAAACTTAGGAAAATGAAAAATTGTAACCATTTAAAAAATCATTGCAACATTTTGAGCAACTTCGCTAATTATATTTTGGATGTGAAAGACAAAGCCAGTACTTGAACCATAATGACCTTGCAATGCTTATTCAGAATGTAAGATAAAGGACATACAACACACCTGAACCAGGCATGTGCAGAAAGTAACTGCAATATAATTTTGCAGGAAAATTATGCACATCTAAGGATTGAAATTATTACATTTCCCTCAAAAGTTCAAGAACTTTCTCCAGTGCATAGCTAAGCCTGCTGGATGATGAGAGTTTGGGTGCAGTACCCTTTGTTTATCAGGAAGAAAGCAGCTGGATGGCCATTTGTAAACCCCTGTTGAGGATATACATATGCGGAGCTTGGGTGAGGATAGGATTAGTGATGACAGTGACAATGGTTCTTTACTCATGTCCAACACAGGCTGCTGATGCTCACTGTCACTGTTCACACATAGCTACCTGCTACTGGATTGTTTTGGAACCATATTCGAGATACCATCTGTTAAAGGAACCCAGTGTCTAAACAGGAGATCAGTTACTTAATCCATGTAAATGGATAGCTGAAGATGTTACTCCATTATTTGCCTCACCAATTAGCATCGTGGATTAGCAGACAGGTGGACAACGTACAAAAGTAAGAGATGATGCATACTGGGAGGACTAACAATGCAAGGGCATGCACAATGAATGGGAGGGTACAAGGTATTATACAGGTTCAGAGAGATTTTGGGGTGCATGTCCATAGATCCCTGTAGGCAGCAGGACCAGTTAATAAGATGGTTAAGACATATGGGATACTTGCCTTCATTAGCATAGAATATATGAACTGGGAGTTATGATGAAGCCGTATAAAATGTTTGTTAGGCCACAGCTGGAGTAGTGCATGCAGTTCTGGTCACCACACTGTAGGAAGGATATGACTGCACTAGAAAAGGTGGAGAGGAGATTCACCAGGATGTTCTCTGGGCTAGAACATTTCAACTATGAAGAGAGGCTAGTTAGGCAGGGGTTGTTTTCCTTAGAACACAGATAGCTGAGGGGTGACCACTCCCAGGTGTACAAATCTATGGGGGAATCTAGGGTAGATAGGAAAAAAACTTCTCCACTTAGTAGAGGGGTCAACATCTAGGGGACATAGATTTAAGGTAAGAAGCGGGCAATTTGGAGGGATGTGAGGAAATACTTTTTCACCCAGAAAGTAGTGAGAATCTGGAATTCACTGCCTGAAAGGGTGGTAGAGGCAGAAAACCTCAACATTTAAGAAGTATTTAGATGAGCACTTGAAACACTACAGCATACAAGTGCTGGAAAATGGGGTGAGAATAGATAGATGCTTGATAGCTGGTGCAGGCATGATGGGTCGAAAGCCCTCTTTTTGTGCTGTAAAACTTTGACTCTGTGACTCTATTCTTCATTTCTACCTGCATAACCCCTGTGCCACAAATCAAAATACAGCAGTCACTAAGGTTCCAGGAATTGGCCGAGAAATGTCATTTGAACACTCCCAACTTCTACTCTTGCTTAGCTCACATCCTACCAGGCATTAGAAATAGCAACATCAAAGTCAGAGGAGGACCAGAACTCAAGGGCAAGAGCAATTAGAGTTGGATAATAAATGCTAGGCAGTGAGGCCCATGAAAGAATAAAACAGTTCCACACGACAGAACTTCAGAAATTTACTAGCACAAGAAAGAATACTGTGTTTTCAAACTAACTGACTATAATTGCACAAGTAGTAACGGGAATATGAGAAACATTTGTCCTTAATCAAAGGACGGGTTTGTAAGTAACTGTAAATTCTTTTGCTGAAGGCTGATGACATGTCTTACCTAATCATCTTGTTTGTATAACGTTCATTCACTTACATGGGAAAAAGTGATTCACAAAGTGTTAAGGTGCTGAGTGTTCTCCAGTAAAACAGAGGAAAAGTGCCAAGTCAGTTCCACACGAATGAATGGCCACAGTAAACATGTACTGTCAAACTAAGTACTTACTCTGACAACTGGAGAGTTGGTTCGCACTGTTGGTGGGTTCAACTCTTAGGGATTCAAATGTGACATTAAAGGCATCGACTTTGGAAACTTGACTTTTGTATCTTATTGGCCACTAACTGACACTGATACTGGTGGAAAAGGTGGCAATGTTTCATATTAATGAGGACACAATGACAACAAAGTTGTCACAGATTAAAAATATACAAATCCAACTCATATTCAAATGTCTGGGCTGTTTATTGCTTATAAAGCTTTCTTTAATTAGTTGTTCCACCATGTGGGACTCCAGCCATGTCAGTTGCAGCCTGAAAAAAATATTAATAACTTGCATATCCTTCTGAAACTAGATGTTAGTAAAATGCTACATTTCAGTAAAGCCCTCAGGAATCCTATTGGTGAGTGAACAACCTGAATTACCATCTTTTAATCTTGCAGATTACATTATTATTAAATGTGATACCACCGAAATAAAAACTGCATGAAGCAAATTATCCCTTCTTTTAAGGTAAATCAAAATTAAACACAACATTAACCCTCAGTCACTGGTATTGTAGTGAAGCAACTTGTCTGGTGCCCCATCTCCTCCATTCCTCACACACACAATATTGCAAATTGGAAAATATCCAGGGTCATAGTTTTTAAAGCACATCAGTAAATTGACTGAGTGAAGTTCCAGATTTTGTACATCATTGATAACATTTTAAAGTTTCTTCTACCTTTTCCTCAAATAAATCACTCTCTTTATTTCTACATTCAGCCACTTAGCACCAAGCAGGATGGCACAACATGGAAATTCCTCCATACTGCTCTTCAGACGAGGCAGGCTATTGATGGACAAGGTGATCAGAAGAACATTCTTAAATCTGCTAAATGGCATGCGACTAGATTCTTCAGACATCAAGGAATTATCTAAAGAAGAATGTGTAGCCTAGCAGAATGGGTTCAGTCACAGATGTGGCTCAGTTAGATGCAAACAAGAAATGAATGGTTCTGGTGAGATACTATCAGTATATCCAGAATACTATCCCTATATTCCTTCCATGTGCAATTAGGTAATTCTCGATGGTGGGAGAGTCCAGAACCAGAGGTCACACTCTGAGGATTCAGGGTAGACCATTTAGGATGGAGATGAGGAGACATTTCTTCACCCAAAGAGTGGTGAGCCTGTGGAATTCATTACCACAGGAAGTAGTTGATGCCAAAACATTGAATGTATTCAAGAGGTGGCTAGATATAGCAGTTGGGGCAAATGGGATCAAAGGTTATGGGGAAAAAGCAGCATAAGACTATTGAGTTGGATGATCAGCCATGATTGTAATGAGTGGTAGAGGAGGCTCAAAGGGCAAAATGGCCTCCTCCTGCTCCAATCTTTTATGTTTCTATGCAACATGGATTTGACACAAATTGGGAATGATCCCCTGATTCAACAAAATACTTTATAAATTCAAAAAATTAAAGGGTCCCTAATTAAAACAGATCTTTCAGAACCTCTCAGCTCAATCCTCCAAGTTACTTTGACTCAGGACATTTGATTTTTACCACAATATCATTTAGACATTTTTATCCCAAGTCATTTTACATAGTCAAAAATGGATGAGCAATTAGAGAAACATTTTTTGTTACAGATACACTGATTGTAGTGATCGCAAAGCTTCCTCTCTCCTATTAACTATTCAACTAGGATGTCAAAAGTCTGACAAAAATCAGCTATCAACACCTGTGAAGAGCAGCAGACACAAGTTTCATAAAAAGAGATGAAATACCAAGTAACCAGTTTTCCAAAGATAAAACATAATTGTAGTATTTACTGTTGTGTGCAGCATCCTCTTGCAACCACCACTATTTTCTTTCAACAGTTTTTGGGACTGCGCCTTCTCTTTTTCTTCTTCCCTATGTACTTTATGAGCAGTATGTTTTGTCTGTAGAGCTCGCAAGAGCCAATACTTCTCAGTGTATCCCAATACATGTGACAATAACAAATAACATCAAATGCTCATCACATGCATGCTCTAGCATTGGAAGGGCAAGGTGTTGATAGCTGATTTTCAATGAACACTGTTGGAGCCACTGTATGATCAGCCAGTAATAAGAGGGAATATTAGGGAGAAAAGACTAGCAATAGTAATCTTTTTCTACCTTCCCAAGTCACTTTATTGTGATTACCCTGCAATTTACTGTACAAGGGAGATGACTGACAAAACCTGAACTTACATGGGCTGTGGACTTGCTACCTGTTAGCTGGAATCAAGTACTTAACTGTGGGAGATACAGATCTGCTTACAATGGGACCTATTAGGTGTTGAAAGTTTTATTATTTGTGGTTTGTCATCTTGCTAGGGGATTCATTTTTAAAACGTAAATGGAGAATTGCAGTTCATTTCAGGTTGTGCGTCACTCACCATGAAAGACCTGACAACTACATCTGGCATCTGAGGCAGCTGGTAATGTAGCAACGCTGTTGTGGCATGGTCAGTCACCTGACAAAGGAAAAAAAACAGCAATGAGATATAGAATGCACCATCCACAACTCTCTGCAGTTTCATCGCACAGGACATAAAACAAGACTTGCGTCAAGTGTGTGCACTGAACAAGATTCTAAACAGAGAAGTTTGTACAGATCTACAAGATTAACCAATCAAATGCCAAAACAGTTCTCGCCCACCAACAATATAATTTCCTGGCAAAATTATTTTGCATTTTTCCACTTCATTTCCAGTTTCTTCATTTATTTTTACTGGGAATACATATAATGGAAAAACATCTTTTCATATAAAACTGTATTGAAGTGAAATCATTCTTGCAAACAATACCAAAATAAATTACAACATTAGCTTTTCTAATATTTGCTTTTCAGAAAGCTTTTCTTAAAATCAGTTTTTGTTACCCAACCTCCCACTTCTACTATAATAAAAACAGAAAATATTGGACAATCTCAGTAGGTCTGTCAGCACACGGAATGAGAAATATTCTTCTAGCCATGGAAACAGTGTTATTCCCTGGATGTTTAGTTGTTAGCAGATGCACTATGCAACAAGCTCATCTCAGTTGGGGGAGCAACACTTCAGACAGACTCTGCCAGGGTTCCTGCTCTTGGTCATTATAGACTGACCCTCGTTGGAAGCAAGCATTTGTGGACATTTGCTGTGAACCTTGAGTAGAGGAGTTTAGGGCAATGGTATTAACTTTAGTTTGTTACATCAAAGAATTGACAAATTTGGGGAACATTGCCTCCTTTCATATGTTAATTCAAATCTCTAGGGTACACAGGAAACTGTGCTACCATCAGTACTCAATGCTCAGCCTTACACACAAAGTACCAAAGTGTTGCTAAAGTCTGTACCTTCAGACAGAGAACGAGACGTTTTGAGAATTATGGCATTCGTCTACAGTAGATGGAACTATTTAGGTAATAAACACAGGTTATTAAAAATAAATGATTTTGAAAAGACACTGCTTTATTGGTATAGCACAAGTTAACAAAGAATAGCATATTGTTACTTATATATTAAGGTGAGATATATACCTAGCACTGTGTTTTCACCCAGTATTAACTGTTACAAAAAAATGGTCAAGTTGCTAAATTGTTCCTCAGCCTCTGAATGCAAGTTAATTCTAGAGCGAATATATAGAAAACGAGAAGTTGTTACAATCAGAAGTTGAATCTGGAGGCTGAGATCGCTTTATAAATCACTATTGTGATTTGAATGGTTGGACATCTGGAGGGATCCATGTTGTATAAATAGGGAAGTTAGGAGGGTCAACAGTTGAACTTCTGCACACCACGAAACATAAGAACATAAGAAATAGGAGCAGGAGTAGGCCATCTAGCCCCTCGAGCCTGCCCCGCCATTCAATAAGATCATGGCTGATCTGTCGCAGCTCAGCTCCACTTTCTCCCCATAACCCTTAATCTCCTTGCCTATCAAAAACCTATCTAAATATATTTAGCGAGGCAGCCTCCACCACTTCAACGGGCAGAGAATTCCAGAGATTCACCACCCTTTGAGTGAAGAAGTTCCTCCTCAACTTCATTCTAAACTGTGTCCCCTTATCTTGAGGCTGTGCCCTCTAGTCCTACTGTCCTTTTTGAGCGGGAAGAGCCTCTCCACCTCTATCCTATCCATCCCATTCATCATCTTATATGTCTCAATGAGATCTCCCCTCATTCTTCTAAACTCTAACGAGTACAAGCCTAGTTTATTCAGCCTCTCCTCATAGTTCAACCCCCTCAACTCCGGCATCAGCCTAGTAAACCTCCTCTGCACTCCCTCCAAGGCCAAAATATCCTTGCATAAGTGCGGCGACCAAAACTGCACACAGTACTCCAGCTGTGGCCTCACCAGTGCCCTGTACAGTTGCAGCAAGACCTCCCTACTTTTATATTTAATCCCCCTCGCTTTGAAGGCCAGTATCCCATTTGCCTTCCTGACCACCTGCTGCACATGCAGGCTGGGTTTTTGCGACTCATGCACAAGGACCCCGAGGTCCCTCTGCACCGTCGCATGCTGCAGTTTTTCGCCATGTAAGTAATAGTCCTTCCTACCATTATTCCTACCAAAGTGGACAACTTCACACTTGCACAAAAGGCTTTCCAATAAAAAAAATGGCTTTGAGGTGTTCTGAGGGGAATGCATAACTTGTCCTCTATGCAAAATGCTGCACAAAGAAATACATGCCAGTAATGATGTTAGCTACAAGTAATTAAAGTAGATCTTTAGGAGATTGGATAACAAACATGGTAAATGTATCTATCAGCCATAATATGGAAAGGTGACGGTACCTATGATGTAGATAGTATATGCTGAAGAAGCAAGGTTTTTTATGTTTCTATATTAGATATAGCTCTTGGGGCTAAAGGGATCACGGGATATGCAGGAGGGGGTGGGGGGGGGGAAGGAAGAGGAAGAGAGGGATCAGGATATTGAATTCAATAATCAGCCATGTCAAAATGAATGGCGCAGCAGGCTTGAAGGGCCGAATGACCTACTCCTGCTTCTAGGTTCTATGTTTCCAATAATTTGTTGAAGAGCTTGACTGACAGAAAGACCTGCTTTCCATAAATAATTAGGACAAGCACTATGTCGATAATGTTTCTTCTGTATACTACATTATAAAGTCTTGTGCTTACTCAAAACAGGCTGATGTGAACCATAAAAGAAAGGAAGTTGATTGCTAACATTGAGGAGATAATATAATTGTTGGCTTGCAACGAGTACCCAGGCATATTTTGAAAACAAATGACATATTGTGGGATTAACAGTATAATCTCTTCTACCGTTCTGTCTTTTTTTATTGTAGGAATCATGATGGTGATCAATGGTGAAAGTGCTTTCTGTAGTTGATACATTATGACACAAACAAGATTCTCCACCTGACAACTTACTGTTCAGCTGTGGTGTTTTTGATATAGTTGCAGGATGGACACATAAGAAAAAAAGGATTTTGTAAGCCAACTATGTACAAAGTGGTCATTGCAGGCAGTTGTTAAAAACACTATTTATTTGAACAACAATCAAGATAAGCTCTGTTACTTGAATAGAGATTGGAAGCACCTATTTCTTTCACATTTCTTTTCTTCCACCACAGTGTAAGTGAGAGTCACCAACAAGATTGGGTGCCACTAAATTTGCCCAAGAAATATTGTGATCTTTGCAATGTTCTGGCCATTGCTGCTCCTACCTTTCCTCTCCCACGCCTAGCTCCCACTTCAAATTAGAGGAAGGTTGATTTTTTCTCTAATCAAGGTCAGGGTGTTATCACAAAGGAATCGATGACTATATTTTAGGCATCCAGGATCAGGATCAAACATTAAAATACACAATAAAGCTGCCTGTTTTACTCAGTGTGTCACAGCCTCAGCCTCCGATGAACACCTCCTACTGCATCATTGTGACACTTCCATTCTCAATCAGCCGAGCTGACTCTTGGACTGAAATCAATTAAACAGTGCTGAATTAAGGGAAATTTTGTGCCATCTCCCCATCTGTCTGAATGGTCTCTAAACCCAGTTTCCAAAAGTGAATAGCTAGTATATAATCCACAGGGCCACCATACTCCCTTGTGACATCCAAAGCATTGCTCAGACTATGTGAAGATATTCTGAAGTTTGCCCATTTTCTGTTAAACCTAACAAGCTGTGGTTTAGAGTCAGGACCTTTCAGTAGAGAGCTCAGTAACAAATATCTGTTAACAGTTGGAAGAGTTAGTTTTGATCGCAGCATGGGTATAGCCACAATGAACGTTTGATTTTACTCTTTCAATTTCCAACAATTTCTTTCATTTTAAAAATGCTTTGTAAATGCTCCTCTGACCCCATCTTGCATATACACTAAGCCTCATGAAAGGGCATTTGCCTAAAATGAGAAAATTGGACAGATTCATGCGCATATGTTGCCTGCCTGTAAATTGCAATTAATGAGGCTCTGCAAACCAGATAAAAGCAGCTCTGGCACAACTGGACAGAAGGGAACATATGACAAACAGAGAACCGCGCGCTCTTAAAACAGAACAAAGCTTCTTCTGAAAGATCAAAAATGTGATCGAAACCCACAGAGATGGGAATAATCTTCGATGAGCAACTACTATACAGGAACAAAAATATGAAGCTTGGGGACAGATGGAGAACAGAATTACTTGAACAACAATGCCTTCAGCAAAAAGATATCTATTTCCTGTTTGAGTTCTGGCTTACAGTCTTCATTAATTTTACAAGTTAACTAGGGGGCTCCTGGCTCTCTGCAGGAAATGACTTGCTTCGCTTCATACATGCATACTCACACACAAACTTACAGCCAACATCTAACACCAAATGAAAAACAGCTTACAAAGCAAAACAAATTTTTTTTTATTATGATCTTAGCATCAATGAGACAGGAGATTTTGTAGATCTGGGAGGAAGGAGCAAGAAAAAATACAGCCAAAGTGGCAAGCTTAGAAAGCCTTCAAACACAATCAGTGGTCTGGTTGGGGATACACAGTATGCCCAAGTAATTTCTGGACACAACTGTATATTCATTTCTCCGCCATTAGCAATAGTAAAATTGGAATGGTGGCCCAAACCATGGCTTATGAGGGAAATTAGAGATAGTATTAAATCCAAGGCAGAGGAAAACAAATTGACTAAGAAAAATAACAGGCCTGAGGATTGGGAACAGTTTAGAATTCAGCAGGTGGAAAGGCGTTTCTCCGAATGGAGATCTGTAACCACTGGTGTTTTGCAAGAATCAGTGCTGGGACCTCTGCTGTTATAAAAATGGCTTGGAAAAAAACGTAGCTGGTCTGATTAGCAAGTTTGCAGATGATACTAAGATTGGTGGAGTTGCGGACAGTAATGAAGATTGTCAAAGAATACAGCAAAATACAGATAGGCTGGAAAATTGGGCAGAGAAATGGCAGATGGAATTTAATCTGGATAAATGCGAGGTGATGCATTTTGCTAGATCCAATTCAGATGGGAGCTACAAAATAAATTGCAGAGCTATCAGGAGCATGGGCATGCAGGTCCACAGATCCTTAAGTGACAGCACAGGTGGAAAAGGTGGTGAAGAAGTCATATGGCATGCTTGCCTTCTTCGGACTGGGCATCAAGTATAAAAGTTGGCAAATTGTGTTACAATTATATAAAATGTTGATTAGGCCACATTTGATCACGGTGTGCAATTCTGGTCATCACACTACCAAAAGGGCATGGAGGCTTTGGAGAGAGTACAGAAAAAGTTTACTAGGGTGTTGATATGAGGAGAGAGTGAATAAACTGGGATTGTGTTCCCTGATTGGTGAAGACAAATGTCTTACAGTCAGAAACAGAGGAATTTATAATGGGAAATGAGTTGACTGACCAACTGAATACATACCTCGGTTTTGTCTTCACAAAGGATGACAAATACGGTACCAGAAATTTTGGGAAACAAAAAGAGGTTAGTGAGAGGGAGATCAGTACTTGTAGAGAAGTGGTATTGGGGAAATGGGGTTGAAGGCTGATAAATCCCCACAGCCTGATAATCTACAACCAAGAGTACTTAAGGAAGTGGCCCAAGAAATAGTGGGTACATTGCTGATCATCTTGTAAGATTCTATAAACTCTGGAACAGTTCTTGCAGGCTGGAGAGTAGCCAATTTAACATCACTATTTAAAAAGGGAGATGGAGAGTAAACGGGGAATTATAGATCAGTAAGTTTCATGTCGGTTGGGGGGGAAATTCTAGAACCCATTATCAAATATTTTACAGCAAAACATTTGGAATCAGTGGCAGGATTGGACAGAGTCATTATGAATGGGAAATCATACTCAACAAATTCAATGGAATTCTTCAAGGGAATTCTTCAAGGGTGTAACTAATAGAGTTGATGAGAGGGAGCCAGTGGAGGCGGTTTATTTGGACTTTCAAAAGGTTTTTGACAAAATCCTACATAAGAGATTAGCAAGCAAAAATGAAATGGGATTGTATCCAGATGGATACAAAGCTAGTTGGCAGACAGGAAATGAAGAGTTAGGAATAAATGGGTTTTCTCCCCCCCAAATGGCAGGCAGTGACTAGTGGGGCACCGCGATGATCAGTGCTGGGACCCCAACTATTCACTATGTATATATTAATGATTTAGGTGGGGGAACTAAACGTAATATCTCCAAATTTGCAGATGACACAGAGTTGGTGAAAATACAAACATCACTGTTTCCCTTTACATTACACAGGAAACATTAAAGTGAAGTAAACAAATAAACCAGCACTCAAAACTTTTAATGTAATATACCATTTTCTCAGGTGAGCATGCTACAGACTTTCTGAACATGCATTAAAAATTTATTGCTCTAAACATCTGGATTTCACCATTTAATCATTCATAAGAAACTCCTTATTTTCACCTGTCAGATGATCATAAGGGCTGTTCATAAGTTGTCAGCCTTTTGGAACTGTGTCAGATGCTTAGAAACTGTTGGTAAACTTTTGATAGATTTCTGCATTGACATGCTTTTTAAGGTTGCTGCCTTTGGAACTAGGAAAGATAGCTGAGCTAGGAGAATAAGAACATAAGAACATAAGAAATAGGAGCAGGAGTAGGCCATCTAGCCCTTCGCGCCTGCCCCGCCATTCAATAAGATCATGGCTGATCTGTCGCTGCTCAGTTCCACTTTCCCGCTTTCTCCCCATAACCCTTAATCCCCTCTCTTATCAAAAACCCATCAACCCGTGTCTTAAAAATATTTATCGAGGCAGCCTCCACCACTTCAACGGGCAGAGAATTCCAGAGATTCACCACCCTTTGAGTGAAGAAGTTCCTCCTCAACTCCGTTCTAAACCGCCCCCCTTTTACCTTGAGGCTGTGCCCCCTAGACCTACTGTCTTTTTTGAGCGGGAAGAGTCTCTCCACCTCTATCCTATCCATCCCATTCATCATCTTATACGTCTCAATGAGATCTCCCCTCATTCTTCTAAACTCTAACGAGTACAAGCCCAGTTTATTCAGCCTCTCCTCATAGCTCAACCCCGGTATCAGTCTAGTAAACCTCCTCTGCACTCCCTCCAAGGCCAAAATATCTTTGCGCAGGTGCGGCGCCCAAAATGGCACACAGTACTCCAGCTGCGGCCTCACCAATGCCCTATATAGCTGCAGCAAGACCTCCCTACTTTTATATTCAATCCCCCTCGCTATGAAGGCAGAATTGCAGGCCATTCAGTTGCACTTAAAGATTGATCCCATAGGTTTTAATATGGTTCGGTTCAGTTCACTTCACTTCATCACAAATAAGTTTTCTCTAAATAGTGAAGTATTGATGCAGAGAACTGAAAATGGTAGCAACTCTCAAAATGTCAGGTTGCAGATGTGAACAGAGAAAGGTTATTGCCCTGAAATGTGAATTCCTCCTTTCTTCATTGATGCTGGGAGACCTACAGAATATCTCCAGCATTTTCTATCATTATTCCAAATTTTCAACATATGAACACTATTTTGTAAAAGCAATTAATGAAATTTACCATCTACTTACTTTATATCAGAATTTCACAGCACAAGAGGACCATTTGGTCTTTGTGAATGTGTTGGTTCTCTAAAAATGTGATGATACTGTGCCTTTAAGAAATGTACTTTCATCATGTTTCTGTGCTGAATGCATTTACTAATCTCTTCCATTTTATCAGAGCCATTTTGTCTGAAGCCAGCAGCACTGTATTGCTACTGCAGCAAGATAATTGCTCTTAATTGATGCAGTGTTAGTTTTGATCTGAATTAATGCAGGGTTCTATTGTTTTGTGTTTTCCATTAGGATATTGCAGAATAGTGTTTGATGAGGTTGACTGACAGGTAAGCTCAATTGACAGGGAAGGTTATATGATAGAGTGGGGCTTTCACAGAAAACTCAATGCAGTCTGCGTTTTGGGGATCTTTAAGGAGAAGTCGCTTTCTCTGTATCTCTTGCTTTTTCTGATGTGGAGACTGGAATCTACCAAGAAATAAGCCTTTTTCTCAGATTCTGCTGTTTGGGATGGAGCTTCCCTGGAAGTTGCAGCATGAAGAATTAGAAGGTGTCTGTCTGGATCACTCTCCAGAAGTGCCAAATGGTTGGCCATCTAGTACCTATGTAAGCATTTTTGGTTTCTGTGCTTACTGGTTCCCCTTAAAGAAGGGATTTGTGTCTATGGGGGATACTGCTAAATTGGAACAATAGAGACAGCTAGCTGTTAAGAATTAAACGTTGTCATGTTTAAGTTTTTTTTAATTGGTGAAAGTTTTGCTAATTCTTATTGTAACATTGTGTTCTTCAATAACATTTGTTTTGATAAAAGCTTCCTAGTGGGTCACTTGAATCATACCTGGAGTGGAACACTTATGCTCACCCTAATGCCAAAATTAAATGGAAAATTTAGGATTCAGGCTAATTTCATAAAATACTTGGAGTTATGGATCTGGTCCTTAAAAGTTATCTACTTAGTTTCATTCCCATGATCTTTCCAACTATATTTCTTTTTTTAAAACTTCAGTTACATGGATAGTTTGGAGAAGCTTGACTGCTTTGCTTGGAGAAGAGAAAGTTAAGGTGAGATTTGATAAAGATATTCAAAATCATGAGGGGTCTAGACAGAGTACACAGGAAGAAATTGTTCCCCTTGGTAAAAGGATTGAGAACCAGGGGGCACATAAGGTAATTGACAAAAGTAGCAATAGTGATATGGGGAAAAGTTTTTTCATGCAGCAAGTGGTTAGAATTTGGAATGTACTGCCTCACAGTGTGGTGGAGAGAAGTTCAATCCAGACATTCAAAAAGGAATTGGATAATTATCTCAAAAGAAAGAATATGCAGGGCTGTGGGTGAAGGTAGGGAATGGTATTAGGTGAATTGCTCTTTTACAGACATCCTGAGATAACGGGTAAAGGACCACACAAAAATCCCTCTATTCATCAAGATAGATTATCCCTGGGAACTTCACAGGTGAAATTCAAAACAGCAACATCTGCGTTGCAAAAATTATAAAATGATGAAACGAAGAGACTTGTGAATCTCATTATTGTTTAACCATATTTATTGATTTTACTGAGATGATTAGATACCACTTCACGTACTGAGGGGGGACTGAAATTTGCCCGAATTCTTCCTGAATGCTTGATCCCTGTCCAATCACTGGCAGACTGAAACACCAAAACTGAGTTTTGTGGGATCTCCGAGTCCTGCTGAGGCCCTTCTTCAAGGGCTGCTGTCAAAATCCAGCAATGCTAACAGATTACCCCCACAGTACGTACAGGCTGCTTAAACAGATACTACTGCCGCTTTCTTTATGACGAGATGTTGCATTTCTGAATAGAGGACTGTGACAAGTGGTGTCCCTCAGGGATCAGTGCTAGGACTTTTGCTGTTTGTAATACATATAAATGATTTGAAGGAAAATTGTGGTTGATTAATAAGTTTGCGGACGACACAAAGGTTAGTGGATTTGCAGATAGTGATGAGGACCATCAGAGGATGCAGAACAGTTGGAGACTTGGACGAAGAGGTGGCAGATGGAGTTTAATCTAGACAAATGTGAGGTAATGCATTTTAGAAGGTCTAATACAAATAGAAAATATACAGTAATGGCAGAACCTTTAAGAGTATTGACAGGCAGAAGGACCTGGTGTACAGGTATACAGGTCACTGAAAATAACAATGCAGGTGGAGAAGGTAGTCAAGAAGGCATATTGCATGCTTGCCTTCACCGGCCAGGGCACTGATTTTAAAAATTGGCAAGTCATGTTGCAGCTTTATAGACTACGTGGAGCCTGGCAGAGGAAACAATGGCTGAAAGTCAGCCAAAAAGAAAGCAGTTGACTCTGCTTCAATCCCATCCTATGGGAATGCTTCCCAGTGGCACCATGACCGTGGCTGGCACTTACGTGCATGGGGAGAAAACTCAAATCAGCCATGATCTTATTAAATAGAAGCAGAGCAGGCTTGAGGAGCTGACTGGCCTACTCCTGCTCCTTGTTTACATGTTTGTAAGGTTGCACACTGTCAACGTATGGCTTCTGGAAGTAAAAATTGGCCTCTACTGTAGCAATCCACACACTTTCCAATCATCTACCAAAATTACATAAAGTCAGATGAACAACGATAGAAGGGCACCCACCTTCTGAAAGACTTGGTAATTGGATTTAGACCAAATGTCCAGCTGTGAAATAAAAGACAAAATTAGATCCATTCATAAAGATCTCATTGTTAAATATTGACATGCCATACCCAAGGGGATTTCTGACTGCTTGCCAGTTTAATTGTGCATGGAAGAAAACAAAATGTGTTAATTGGAAAAGCAGCTGTTGAAAACTAACTAGGCAGTAGTTGTGGTTATAAAATGAACAAAAGGAGGGAAGAGACAACAGATTAAAAATCTATACATTTGGCACTAGAACACAGGTTATAATCCAGCTGTAAACTGCTGATGGAAATATTAGATTAAGTTGGTCAGATTTATGTGAAGTAGACCAGTAAAGGACAACACAATGCCCGATGGAATAGAATATCCATTGCTACCAGCTTCAAAACAAACCAATTTCACTCAAAGGCTAAGTATATGTGAAATGGAAGACTGGTCAGATAGTGAGTGTTCCTTTGATGAAGGACATAACAAACATGCTTGCTGTTTATATCTCATTGTGTGCAAACTGAGTGTTGAATGCTGCCAAATCTGCAATAACTAGCCTAAACTCCATTCTTAATCTTTCATTTGCTAGGTAAAAACAATGAAATGATACCTTGGGCAAAAGTTTTCCAATTTAGCAACAATTAGTAAGAAAGCTGGGATAGTTTGGTTTATAGGACTATGCCCATTAGGCCAACCCAACTCTCCACTCACCTGATGAAGGAGCAGTGCTCCAAAAGCTTGTGTGCTACAAATAAACCTGTTGGACTTTAACCTGGTGGCAAGAGACTTCTTACTGTGCCCACCTCAGTCCAACTCCGGCATCTCCACATTAGACATGGGATTGAGAAACTTAAATTGCACTTTGTATGGGACTGTGACTGCCAGCAGAAAAAGCAAAGACTTCTCATTAGTGTGGGCTGATTTTGAAGCCAGAAACAGATGTTAAAGACCAGAGTCTAATGAACTACAACACCTAACTCTCACTCCAAGAAAAATAATTTATCACCCAAGTCAGTCCATATACATGCAAACAAACTTAAGTAAAACAATGAGCATAGATGTTACATGGATTGCATAATTAAGTGTTTCTAGTTCATTAGTGATGAGTAATCAAGTCGACACAAATCTTGCAATGCAATGCTTATCTCATCATTGAAATATCTGGATCAATTTTCAACAGAAGCGTAACATATTTAAGCAAGATTTCAAATGAGCAGTTTACTTATCCTGACAACTGCCAGCTAATGTGGGAAATATATTCAGTGAAAGTTGCTTACTCAATAAACAAGCTGTTCTGTGTGACTGAATTTGTGCCAGGAAGATTTCTTTTAAAAACACGTCTTCCTGGCGATATCAAATTTACCCTAGGTTTGCACATGATCCATGTGTTGCAGCAAGTTCACTAACTAAATTGGAAGATTTTTTACCCATCACGGAACTTGATCACTTGTTAATGCAAGAAAAAACAACTTTTCTCCCTACCACTAGTGGACAGGTCAGAGTTTTCCCGAGATAAAGTGCTTAACAAACATGTCAATGTTATTTGTAATAGTTATTTTTTAATCAAGTTTCTTTGTGTTATGATTCTTGTGGACACTGATAACTTTAAAAGATATTTGAATTCCCAGTGGCTAGCTTAACAAACACACAACAAGATTTCAAATTTTAAGGCTTTTATGGTGACAGACTAAAAGTTACAAAGACTAAACATTACTTAATAGGAAACTAATATTCTAACTACAAAACAATTAATCCTAATTAATGAGATACACAATCTCCACAGAACTGTCATATTTTCAGGAAACTGTCTATGGTCATTCCCTGTGTCCAATGGGTTCATTTCTCCCCATTTCACCCAGTTGCAATATCCATCGACCAGAGGTCCTATTCCAGGACAAGCTTTCAATAGTTAGGCCCACGCCAGTGATTTCTTCTCCTGGTCTCACCAGAGCAAATACTGGAATTCTCTGCCCGTTGAAGTGATGGAGGCTGCCTCGCTAAATATTTTTAAGAAGCGGGTTGATGGGTTCTTGATAAGAGAGGGGATTAAGGGTTATGGGGAGAGGGCGGGAAAGTGGAACTGAGCCACGACAGATCAGCCACGATCTTATTGAATGGCAGGGCAGGCTCGAAGGGCTAGATGGCCTACTCCTGCTCCTATTTCTTATGTTCTTATGTTCTAACCAGTGGACAAGTTTACCCCAGCATTCTGTCTGGTAGTTAACAGAGAAAATGACCCTTTCTCATGTAGACCACATGGTGTTTCTGATACATTCTCTGGGTCCAGGGCTTTTTTTGAATCAGATCACCTGGAAATCTGCACGTCTTCATGTTAAGGCTTCTCTCTATGCTCAGGTGTGAAATATAGCACATGCGTTCACTAAGAACCTAGGCTTCCTGTCATTGTGGTAACCATCAGCTGGCTTGTCGGTGGGCAATGTCCAATACAACTTCACACCAACCCCCATTCCATTCTGTTTTCCTCTAAATTAAATTGAGAGATAATTTAAACATAATCTTCTTCAAGGGCATAGTGGTATTGTCACTAGATAAGTAATCCAGCTTCGTCAACTCTGATGAAGGGTCATGCAGACTTGAAACGTTGGCTCTATTCTCGCTTTACAGATGCTGTCAGGTCTGCTGAGACTTTTCAGCATTTTCTGTTTATGTGTGTGTATAGTAATCCAATGACCCAAGGTAATGATCTGGGGATCAGGGCTCAAATTCCACTATGGCAGATCATGAAACCTGAATTCAATAATGATCAGGAAATTCATGAAATTAGCCAGGGCTGGTAATTGGCAGAGAAACTTGGAAAGAAAATTTGAATCAAGAAACCATTTTCTTTCTGGAAAGATACGGGGTGATTCTCCCATCCCGCTGCACTGAATTTTTTTTAGCACAGCAGGTTGGAAAATTTCAGCGAGGCCGATTTAGTGCAATCTGCGCTGGATGTCCGACCCCGAGTGTGTCACCCAGCTCTGGATCTTAATTAGCGAGTCCAGGCCTGAATTCTCCGGGCCCGCTAGCCTCTCCCACCCTTGCCAGGAGTGTTTTGCTCCAGCGGGGTTCACAGTAATTCCCTACTTTCGGGGAGCTGGCAATCTGACTCTGCTGGAGTGAAGGGTGGGAGGGGGCAATCCGAGCCCCCCAGAGGGTTGGGCACTGGTGGGCACCCACTGGGCATTGGCATCTTGGCAGTGCCAGTCTGTGTCCAGGGGGCATCTTGGCACTGCCCATTGGTCATGGGCCCCACTAGCAAGACAGGATTGGTGGGGGGGAGGGAGTGGAGATTAGGACGGACCAGGAAGAGGGTAGGGGTCAGGGAATATTCAGCGGAAGCTGGCCTGCAAACGTGAGGCCAGCAGACAGGAGCCGCTATGCATGCGCCAATTAGTGTGTGGACAGTGGCCTGCTCAGCGCTATGCTGTCAGCCTCACTAGTGGGAATAGACCCCGCTCACAGCTTTTCAGCATGATTCACACTAACGTACTATGCAGTGCACAGATTGTGGAGATCAATTTTCAAATTCTCCCTAAAAAAAAGTGCGATTTACTCCAGTTTACCCACCAATCTGACATATTTTTGAAAGAATCGTGGCTATCTTGTTTGCAGGCCTAATGGTCATGCTGAAATTCTACTTCACCAGTACTTGTACAGCAAAATGCTTTTCATAGCTGTACCAAAATGTGCATCAGTATAAAAACTACACATGACGATTGTGGAGTCTACTGATCTGGTCCTACACTTCCAGATACAGTTTTTATCCACCTCTCAGCCTTATTTCGATAAGCAGGAAGACATATGGAAGCTTTTTTTACATCTCAGTGTCGCAGTAAAGAGCTGAACAATGGAATAAACTTCACTAGTTTCATTCAAAAGTTCAGTCACTTTGGTTTCAAATCCTTGATTTCAACACACTTTGCAGAAAGAGCTCTGAACACTGTTCTATGTTTTCTGGTAACTTTAACTGCTCTACTAACTTGTGAGCAGGAAGATTTGAAGCAAGTGTGAACTTGCCTGCGTTAAATCAGGAATCTCCTCAATGTCTTTATATCAAACCATTTTTTTTGTTGAAGTTAACTATTCAGTAGCTGCTTTATTGATCTCCAAGCTACAAAACTTGCTAAGAAGAGTATTAGAATTGGAAAACATTAGTTTACAAAAATTAATTTATCACCCTGCTGCTCCACTAAGTTCAAAAAGTAAATGTTAAAGTTCAAGTATAGGAATAGGGAATGAATGAAACCTAACAGGCAACAACTGATCACTGGAAGGCGATATGACATTTGTATTTATGACATTTGTATTTACGCCATTTAAAAATTGTGCTTGGAGGTCCACTTCTACACTTCATTGTTAGTGGCAACATACTCTCCACAGTCAGCCATGAACATCTCTAAGATTGCTTATTTCCATCTCCATAACATCACTCGACTTTGCCCCATCTCAACTTATTTGCCGCTGCAATTCTCATCCATACCTTTGTTACTGTTAGACCCAACTATAGACCTGGCTGGTCTATTCTACCCTCCAAAATTTGAGGTCATTAAAAATCCTGCTTTCAAGATGCTTCTTAGAAGCTTTCTCTTGGACCAAGCTTTTGGTCAACCGGCACAAACTGATGTTTCCACTAGTAGGAAAAATTAGAACCAGGGGGCACAACCTCAGACTAAAAAGGGACAATCCTTCATCAGTCTTGTAATTCTTTTCACAGACACTCCTCTCTTCAAGGCTTACCATTACAGTCAGTCAATCTGTTTATTCGTGTCAATTATGCATTTCAGATTGCTCCATCTCCCCACATATCCCATCACTGACTACTCGGCAAGATCTACCATCTCTTCAATTTAAATCTCCAAATTACTGCTCTACAGCTTTATCATTGTATTGAAAACAGCCTATCACCACTTGCAGCTCTGGATTTCCTCCCACAATAACTTCCCTTTTCACACAACATTTTCCCTTCTTCCAAAAATCAGTTCTACTTTTCCTTCATTTGATCTGATCAGAATTCATCTAACTATAAATAATACTGCAGTGATCAGCCATTTAGTTGGTCAGTTTCCCATTTTGCACAGCTTAATTTAAGAGAGTAGTTAAACACTGACTACTCCAATGCAGAAAGCACTTGCTCTTTGGAATTGATTTGCAATATTTTAAAAAATGTTTCATTTTCACAGTACAAACAGGTTGTCTATAATGTGCCTGTGATTTATAATACATTTACAGCGATCGAATGCACTAATGCTAAGAATTAGCTGGTATTCTGATGCCCTTGTTTATCATACATCACAGCTGCAATCTCAAGGTCTCGCCTTTTGTGGTACAGCTCGCAGTGGTTTGCAGAACAGTAACATGGATATTAGCCAGCTATGAGAGATCCATGGCCAGAATTATTTTCTTTGACCAATGATGTTATATTGGTCAAGGTGAAGGTGACTGAGGGGATGGAAGTATCCTCCCTTTGATGGCTGAGGATGTTGTTGCAAGAGTTCCACAGAGCAGTATTATAGTCCAACCATTTTCCACTGCTTCATCAATGACCTCTGCATCATAAAGTCAGAAGTGGGGCTGTTCACTGCTGATGGTACTGCTCACCTCCACTTTTAACTGCAAGATAACGAAACTTTCATTCACAAGAACACAAGGAATAGAAGCAGGAGTTGGCCACCAGGCCCCTTAAGCCTGTCTGCCATTCAATTCAATCATGGCTGATCTATGCCGGCCTCAACTCCATTTCTGTGCCATTTCCCCATGGCCCCCCTATTCCTCCATCTATCAAATATTTATCTACCTTCACTTTGAATGCTTTGAATGATCCAGTCTCCTGCACCCTTTGGGGCAGAGAATTCCAGAGATTCACCATCCTTTGCGAGAAGAAATTTCAATGTAGCTCAGTTTTAAATGACAGACCCTTTATCTTGTTGCTATGTTCTCTTGTTCAAGACTCTCCCACTAGTGAAAACATCTCACCATCTATCCTGTCAAGCCCTCTCAGGATCTTATATATGTTTGAATAAGGTCACCCCTCACTCTTCTAAACTCCAAGGAATAACTATTTAGCCACTGTTGGTAGGAAAACCTCCTCATCCCAAGAATTAGCCTGGTGAATCTCCTCTGGACTGCCTCCAATGTTACATCCTTTTTTTCAGGTAAATGACTCACAACTGTATGCAATATTCCAGATGAAACCTCATCACCACCTGTACAATTGCAACAAAACCTCACTTATTTTTAAACTCCAACCCCTTTGCCTTTTGATTTCTCCTGTTGATGTGCATGACCCTTCACTTCCCCACATTAAATTCCATTTGCCAGGTTTTTGTCCAGTCACCCAACCTATCTATATCCCATTGCTGAATAACAGTATCCTCATCACAACCTGCCCTTCCACCTAGCTTTGTATCATCAGCAAATTTGGACATCTTACATTCTGTTCCTTCCTCCTGGTCGTTAGTGTAAATAGTGAACAATTGCGCAGCAAGAACTGATGCCTGTGATACTCCACTAGTTATATCTTTTCACTCTGAAAAGGAGCCACTTATTCCAACTCTGTTTTCTATGTGACAGCCAGTTTTCAATCCATGCTAACAACTTACTCTAACTCCATGGGCTTTTAATTTATGCACCAACACCTTGCCAAACACCTTTTGGAAATCTATATCTACAGGTTCGTCTCTATCTACTTTCTCTGTTACGTCCTCAAAGGATTCATTTGTCAAACATGATTTATCTTTCATAAAACCATACTGACTCAGTTTAGTTCGTATTCAACTTTCTTAAATGATTAGCTATTCCTTTTCATTACTGACTCCAGTGTCTTGCCAATGTTAGCTGTTAAACTAACTGGCCTATAGTTCTCTGCCTTTCTCCCTTTTTGGAAAAGGGAGTCACATTGATTGTTTTCCAATTTTATGGTACCCTCCTGGAATTCAGCGAGTTATGAAAAATTTCAACCAATGGGTCCACTATCTCTGCAGCCACTGCATTAAAACCTTAGCGTGTAGTTTATTGGGTCCTGGCGACTTGTTTACCTTTAGCCCCTTCAATTTATCCAATACTCTATCCCTTGTGATTGGGATTTTTCAGCCTGCATTCAGCAAGACCTGGACAATGTCCAACGTTGGGGCGGCACAGTTCACACTGCTACCTCACAGTGCCAAGGACCTGGGTTCGCTTCCTGGCTTGGGTTACTGTCTGTGTGGGTTTCCTCTGGGTCCTCTGTTTTCCTCCCACAGTCTGAAAGACGTGCTGATTAAGTGTATTGATCCGAACAGCCGCTAGAGCATAGCAACTAGGGGTATATCACAGTAACTTCAGTGCAGTCTTAATAGAAGTTTTATTTGACTAATAAACTTAATTTTAATTGGGCTGACAAATAACCAAGCTATAACCACCTCTGGGAATGTGTCCAACAGTTTCCACATGACATTCGATGGTATTGCCATTGCTAAATTGTCCACCATTGACATCTAGGTGACTGCCATTGACTGGAAAAATAACTGGCTGAACACAAATGCTAACACTGTTACAGTAGGTCAGAGGCTAGGCATTCTGCATTGATTGATAGCAGATCCCTTTTTTCAGTAAACTAAAATTTAATCAGTAAAAATAATGAATTGCTGCAAATGTGCAGGGCAGGGGATGTTTCCTGCTGGCTGGGTGAATCTAGAACATGGGGTCAGTCACAGGATGAAAAGGCTCATCTTTTAGGGCTGAAATAAGAAAACAATTTTTCAAAGAGTTGTGAATCTTTGGAATTCTCTACCCCAGAGGGCAGTGGAGGCTTAGCATTGACTATACACAACTATTGAGATCTACAGATTATTGGATACTTAAGGGCAATAAGGGATCTGGGGATAATGCAGGAATGTGGAGTTAAAGTAGCAGATCACCAATTATCTCACTGAATGGTGGACTAAGCCCTAGAGTTAAAAGGCCTTCTCCTCTGCCTATTGCTGATGTTCTGTGTTACATACTATCCCAAGTTGGAACTCTCTTCCTAAAAGCAATGTGGGAATTCCTTCAACACAAGGGCTACAGTGATTCAAGAAGGCAGATCATCACCACCTGCTCAAGTGCAATTCAGGATGGGCAATAAATGATTGTTCTGTGGACGTACAGCAAATAGTTATGTGAACAAGGCAGTAGAAGATGAAGTATCTATGCAATCATGTCCTGCAGGCATCATCACATGGAGGGAAAACCGACACAAAAGAAATGGAATTGTTCTCTTTTGAGTACAGCAAGTTAAAGGGTCATTTGATCAAAGTGTCAAAAATTGACAGGTATTGATAGAGTAAATAAGGAGCAACTATTTCCACTGGTTAATGGATCAGTAACATTTTGGTAGATCCAATTCATGTGGGAGCTATAAAATAAATGGCAAAACCATCAGGAGCATAGACACAGATCTGGGAGTACAGGTCCACAGGTCCTTAAAAGTGGCAGCACAGGTGGAAAAAGTGATGAAGAAAGCATATGACATGCTTGCCTTCATCAGATGGAACATCAAGTACAAAAGCTGTCAAATCTTGTTAGTTATATAAAATGTTGGTTAGGCCACATTTGGAATACTGTGTCCAATTCTGGTCACCACACTACCAGAAGGACATGGCGGCTTTGGAGAGAGTACAGAAAAGGTATACCAGGGTCTTGCCTGGTATGGAGGGTATTAGCTTTGAAGAGAGATGAAATAAACTGGGATTGTACTCCCGGGAATATGGAGGGGTGACCTGATAGAAGTTTATAAAATTATAAGGAGTATGGATAGGGTGAACAGTTGGAAGCATTTTCCCAGGACAAAAATGACAAATACAAAGTGGCACAAGTTCAAGATAAGGGGAGGAAAGGTTCAGTGAGATGTGCGGGGCAAGTTTTTTTTTACACAAAGGGTGGTGGGGCCTGGAATACATTGCCAAGTGAGAGATTGAGGCAGTTATGTTAGCCACATTTAGCATTCATCTTGATAGGCAGACGAACAAACTGGGAATAGCGGGATTAAGCGGTTGGTCTCGATAGGACAACTTGATTGGCGCAGGCTTGGAGGGTGAAGGACCTGTTCCTGTGCTGCATTGTTCTTTAACAGTACAGATTTTCGAAATAACTGGCAAAAGAATTACAATGATTGCAAAGCAAACCAGCGAGATGGGATCTGGAATTTTCTGCCCGATTTGTGGTGGAAACAGTTTCAATAGTACTTTCCAAAAGGGAATTTGATATATTCTTGAAAAGGAAACATTGATTGCGCTTTAGAAAAAAAAGAGTGGAAGAGTTCAACTAATTGAGAGGGTCAAGAGCTGACAAAGAAAGATTGGCCAAATGACCTCTTTCTATGTTATAAAAATCAATGATTGCATAAATAAGAGGAATTTAAAATTGCTTTTCATTCCATTTCTGAAGGAAATCAACCAACAAATTCTCTTCCCCTTCTGCAGACTGCACCTTGCTGGCTACTGGTTGATTAGTAACCAGTACCAACACCAGCCCCTTTCACACAGCTGGCTATTAATCATACAAGAACATCGATAATAGGCTCCACAAGCTTTTTGACCTTGGTGAGTAACACTGCTGAGCCTGAACCAGTCTTCATTCACATCCACTTCCAAATGTTACTCAAGAACAGAGAGTATCAGGAATCCCGATCGATGCAGCTTCCTAAAGTAGTATGCCGAGACCAGTTGTAGCATTACTGTTGCCTGAGGGCGGGAAACTCAGCATAGGCCAGAATCAAATTCAGGACTTTCCAAGTCTGCACCTCAGCTATTCACGAGATAAATTTGTTCTGCCTTGGGGCAGGTGGTGTCTCTTTATTTTTTGAGGATGATTCATGCTGATATAAGCTCGTCAGGATGCACTGCTCTCCAGGAATTTCTTCAGTTTGTTAGCTGAGGCACTGGCAATTAGTGTTTCAAGATGGGAGATGGATCAAAAGTAGAAAAACCAAGTTGATTTTCCCCTTTCTAAATCCAAGATCATTTGGAGCAAGGGATACTGCGGTCAATAACATACTTCATGGCATCAGTCAAAAAACCAAATCTGACAGGCTGGATTATAGAGAAGGTTTTACAATATTGACATTTAAAAGCAGAAAGCATTTTTGATAAAA
Source organism: Carcharhinus amblyrhynchos (assembly GCF_965287045.1). NCBI lineage: Eukaryota > Metazoa > Chordata > Chondrichthyes > Carcharhiniformes > Carcharhinidae > Carcharhinus > Carcharhinus amblyrhynchos. The sequence goes on from NC_137348.1 coordinate 12,710,439, forward strand.
CATTGCAGCAACCATTTCTGTTTCCTTGATGAAAACATACAAACAGTAAGTTACACCATTGACTGTTTTCAGTTATAATCAAAACCACTGAGGATAAAGATTAAAAAAAAGCATCATTTTCATTACTGGGGCTCAAGTCAAAATTTATAAATATTGGAAAAGGTCAAATGAAGGAGTTGTACAACACACATTAAAATATTTGAAGACAATCGGGGTATAAATAGTTGAAAATGATCTACTTAGACTTGCTGTGAAGTTCTAAACGAGAACTCTCTTTGATCATGCAAACCCGTCGCAAAATGATCAGATCTTCAACCAATTGATCAAAAAAAACAAAATAAATAATGCACTGCCACTTCTACATTATTGTTCATTTATTCACTTTCAATCAAGGGCTATATTTGTAATAAATACCGCCGAAAGCATCATTTCAGGCAGCTCGGGCATCTAAATTAAATCCAAGCTACTTTGCTACAGATATTTCTTCCTAATAAGTCAAGGAATGAAGGTTTCTGAAGGTCATCAGAATAATTTCAAAAGGATAGAACTGTTCCCTGCTTCTAATATCAAACAGGGCTTGTGTCAGCACTGATTAAAGAACCAAGATTCAGCCCCCCTCTTCCAAAGACATCCCACTTTGAAGTCAGGAGGATCGAGGATCAGGAATGACCCAGGAGACAGATTTTAGCATCTTTGAACCTTTGCTTTGATAGAATTCTTCTCCCTCTGCTACTCAGAGGTGCTTTTTCGCTCCTGTTTCTAAGTAATTAACAATGCCTTGGCAAAAACATGACACCAGTGGTTTTAGCTGAAATTCAGTCAGGGCTGCAGGGGCATCTTTAGCGGTGTTAAATTAGCAATCAGCCCATGCTTTAGAAAAGAAAAATACCCACGGCAAGACTGCAAGATCATGATCCTTCATTTTCCCCAAAGAAAGAAATTATTTTTAATTGAGAGTCAAGAGTTAATCTTTTACCTGCTACTGCATTTGAATTCATTTTTCATATTATCTCCTGTAGACAAAAAGCTTTTACATTTTGTATTGCATGTTTGAGTATACAAATATCTAAATAGACTTATTAAGATACATCTTTAAATTGTCCTTTACTGTCAGTTCACTTGCCTCCAATTCAAACTCTACGTAACCCTCTTCCTCTCATTAGGGAGAGGAGGCTGCACTTATTTCTATGACAACCATCAATCATGGAGCCTAAGCTCTATGGTGTTGTCTACTTTGTGCACGGAGAGTTCTTTTGCCTATACGCTGCAAGATCCTTTGAACAAGCAAAGCGTATCAGAACTGTGATACTATTTGCTTATATACATAAATAGAATAAGATTTTGATTGAATTTCATATGATTAAGTTTTTTATTTTCTTTTGATTTATATGGAGCTTGTAGATTTGTACTGTGGCTTAAAATGTTCAAAGTTGTTCATTCTCAGAATGCTTCAGGACATAGATGGCCTTCAGCAAGTAAAAGCTTTGCCAGTAACGATTTTGAGTTCACAAGAATTTCTTAAAGAGTCAAGGGTCTTTCAAATAAGAGATTAGCCCATATCAAAAGCAAGACAATTATCAACTGATAAGTTAGGAAACTGAAAAACAGCCCACACCATTATGAATCAAGACTACAGGCCTATAAAAATCGAGCGTTTTCTTTTACAATTCACAGAAAGCACTGAGAGTGAAAGACCTGGTGATGGTTACAGCTCTAACCAGAGGGAAAGTGCAGCAATATTGTTTCTTTTGCCATCCAACTGTTGCTTAAACATCGAGTGTGTTGAGACTCAGTTGAGCAAGATAATTGTAACTAAGTTGGTGTTGCGTCCCAAGAGTTAAACATGCATCTAATCAGCAACTTGGCTGGTTGGATCTGAAACTGTTGTGACAGTACACAAGGTGATGCAGAGTTTCTAAATGGGAGTCTAAGCACAGTTAAGCAGCAAGCATATAGTACATCATTTAAACCTACTGTTTGTTTCTGTGTGTCTGGTTTCTAAGGCTGTGAAAACAGCATCTCTGGTATGGATGCACCACTCAATCACATTTATATCCTTGCAATGAGTGCGAGATAGATATCTAATTTACAAATTGGTCAACTTATTAACCAACCAAGAGAAAGTATAATTCAGCATGCAAATTATACCCACATGCAACACACAACATGAAATAGTAGGGAATAAGGAAATGGCAGATAAAATAAACAAATACTTTGTGCCTTCACAGAGCAAGACAGAAAAATCTCCTCATAATACTGGAGAATCAGGGGACTAACTATATTGCAGACCTGAAAGAAATTTGTATTAGTAGAAAGATTGTTTTGGAGAAATTAATGGGACTGAAAGTTGATAAATCCCTTGGCCCTAATGGTCTATCCCAGAGTGTTGAAAGAGATGGTAATAGAGATACTAGATGTGTTGATGGTCATCTTCTAAAATTTCATAGATTCTGAGACAGTTCCTGCAGATTGGAAAGCAGCAAATGTAGAGAAGGGAAAAACAAGAAACTACAGACCTATTTAACCTAACATCAGTCATAGGGAAAGTGCCAAAATCTATTAAAAGAACGTGAAAACAAGAAAATGGTAGGCTTGGACACAGTAACATGGATTTATGAAAGGAAAATTACGTTTGACAAACCTGCTGGAATTTTATGAGAACATAAATGACAGAATGGGTAAGGGAGAACCAGTGGATATGGTGTATTTAGATTTTCAGAAGACCAATAGAGACATGTACAAGAGGTTAGTGAGCAAAATTAGAGCGCATGGGGTTGGAGGTAATGTATTGGCATGAACTGAGGACTGGTTAACAGGCAGAAAACAATAGTAGGAATAAACTGGTCTTTTTCATATTGGTAGGCTGTAATTAGTGGGTACCACAAGGATCCGTGCTTGGTCCTCAGCTATTCACAATCTATAAATCAATGACTTGGATATGGGGGCCAAATGTAATATTTCAAAATTTATTATTTAGTAGGAATGAAAGCTGTGAGGACGATGCAAAGAGGCTTCAAAGGGATTTAGACTGGATTAATGAATGGGCAAGAACATGGCATGGAATATCATTCAAAGGGAGCTGGGACTCCTTGTTCATAAGTCATTAAAGACCAACATGAGTGAAATAAGCAATTAGGAAGGTAAATGGTATGATAGTTAAATTGCAAGAGGATTTGGGTACAGGAATAAAGAAATCTTGTGCAGCTGGTGAGACTACAGCTAGAGTACTGTGCATAGTATCGGTCTCCTTGTCCAAGGAAGGATATTTGCCATAATCAGACTGATTCCTGGGATGGCAGATTGAGGAGAATAGGCCTGTATTCTCCAGAGTTTAGAAACATCAGACAAGATCTCATTGGGAACATACAAAATTTTTACAGGGCTTGACAGGGCAGATGCAGGAAGGATGTTTCCCTTGGCTGGGGTGTCCAGAACCAGGAGACAGTCTCAGAATAAGGGATAAGCCATACAGTACTGAGTTGGGGAGGAACTGCTTCACTCAGTGGGTGATGAACATAAGAACATAAGAACATAAGAAATAGGAGCAGGAGTAGGCCATCTAGCCCTTCGAGCCTGCCCCGCCATTCAATAAGATCATGGCTGATCTGTTGTGGCTCAGTTCCACTTTCCCGCCCTCTCCCCATAACCCTTAGTCCCCTCTCTTATCAAGAACCCATCAACCCGCTTCTTAAAAATATTTAGCGAGGCAGCCTCCACCACTTCAACGGGCAGAGAATTCCAGAGATTCACCACCCTTTGAGTGAAGAAGTTCCTCCTCAACTCCGTTCTAAACCGCCTCCCCTTTATCTTGAGGCTGTGCCCCCTAGTCCTACTGTCTTTTTTGAGCGGCAAGAGTCTCTCCACCTCTATCCTATCCATCCCATTCATCATCTTATACGTCTCAATGAGATCTCCCCTCATTCTTCTAAACTCTAACGAGTACAAGCCTAGTTTATTCAGCCTCTCCTCATAGCTCAACCCCCTCAACTCCGGTATCAGCCTAGTAAACCTCCTCTGCACTCCCTCCAGGGCCAAAATATCCTTGCGCAGGTGCGGCGCCCAAAACTGCACACAGTACTCCAGCTGCGGCCTCACCAATGCCCTATACAGCTGCAGCAAGACCTCCCTACTTTTATATTCAATCCCCCTCACTATGAAGGCCAGCATCCCATTTGCCTTCCTGACCACCTGCTGCACCTGCAAGCTGGGTTTTTGCGACTCATGCACAAGGACCCCGAGGTCCCTCTGCACCGTCGCCTGCTGCAGTTTTTCGCCACGTAAGTAATAGTCCTTCCTACCATTCTTCCTACCAAAGTGGACCACCTCACACTTGCCAACATTAAATTCCATTTGCCATTTCCTGGCCCATTCGCCCAGCCTATCTAGATCCTTCTGCAGACTCTCCACACCCTCCGCACAATTTGCCTTTCCCCCAATCTTGGTGTCATCAGCAAATTTCGACACCCTGCACTCGGTTCCCTCCTCCAGATCATCTATATAAATGGTAAATAGCTGAGGCCCCAGCACCGACCCCTGGGGCACCCCACTAGTCACCAACCGCCAATCCGAATAGCACCCATTGACCCCCACTCTCTGCCTCCTATTTGACAACCAATCCTCTATCCACGCTAACACCCTACCCCCAACTCCATGTCCCCTGACCTTCTGCAATAACCTCTTGTGAGGTACCTTGTCAAACGCCTTCTGAAAATCCAGAAAGTCCACATCCACCGGCTCTCCTCTATCCACTGCCCTAGACACATCCTCATAGAACTCCAGTAAATTTGTCAGACACGACTTCCCTTTAATGAAACCGTGTTGCGTCCGCCCTATCAAGCAATTCCCTTCAAGATGCCTCGCAATTTCCTCCTTAATGACGGATTCTAACATTTTACCTACCACAGACGTTAAACTAACCGGCCTATAATTCCCCGCCTTTTGCCTGGCACCCTTCTTAAACAACGGCGTAACATTAGCCGTTTTCCAATCTTCCGGCACTTCCCCGGAATCCAGCGACGTCTGGAAAATAACCACCAAGGCATCCACTATCACCTCCGCCATTTCTTTCAGAACCCTCGGATGCATTCCATCCGGTCCTGGGGATCTTTGGAGTTCTCTACCTGAGAGAGCTGTAGGAGGCTAAGCCACTGAATTTGTTCACGACAGAGACTGATATAGATCTAGGTATTAAAGATATCAAAGAATATGGGGATAGTAACGAGAAACGGCACTGAGGTAAACCATCAGCCCATGATCTAGTAGAACGGCAAAAGCAGGTTTGAGAGGCTGAATGACCCATTCCTATTCGTATGTTTCTATGAAAGTTCAAACTTGCCACCTGACATCTACAATCAAGCACCAAACTACTGATATACACTTTGGTATGAAAGGATGTACAACGTGTCATATTTAATACATCAAACAGAGTGAATCAGCTAATATGTCAACGAACAAACAGTACTGGGATACCTTTCAAAGATTTAGAAGATCAATAACTCAAACTTGCATTGTGGTACTGAAATTCACAAAAAAGTACAACTCAAGGGCACAAAGAATACACTCGTACGAGTGAGTCAGTGGTTACTGAAGAATAACTAAAAAAATACTGTTCGATATCTATATTTTCATGGTCTGTCATCAGGAATCTGGCACACTACATTAATCCAAGTTTTTCAAAAAGTCAAAGTCAACTTGCCTCTAAGCATCTGCGAATGTACTTTGTAAATACACCAGGGCACACAATTTACTGAACATACCGATGATATTTACTTATACTCCTGGGTGGTCTGCCACATTCTACTCTCCATAAACCTGAGGTCATCCAAAGCCCTGTTGACTATCCCTTTGCGCGCAAGTCCCATTCCACCACAACGCCTGTGCTTGCTGGCCGACATTGACTCCAGGTCACATATTGTCTTGATTTTAAAATTCTCATCCTTGTTTTCACATCCCTGCATGGCCTTGTCCCTTCCTATCTTTGTAATCTCCAGCAACCCCACGATCCACCAAAATATCTACGCTCCTCTAATTCCTCTTATGCATTCCCACTCAATTGCTCCACCATTGGTGGCCATGCCCTTAGTCCCCTATTTCTCAACTCAGTAATTCTCTCCCAGTAACAGTCCTTCTCCATTAAAACACTTAATAACACAGGTCTTTGACTAAGCTTTTGGTCAACTGACACAATATCTCCCTGCACCTCTCGGTATCATACTTTATTTTCTAATGCTCCTGTGAAGCACTTTGGGATGTTTCACTCTGCTAAAGGTGCTATAAGTGTTTGACACAATAACAATACTGTACGTGTGTTAAATTGGATTTCAGTTTCTTTTCTTTCTATGGTGTTCAACGGAAAATTCAATCCTCCTCTGGATTATAGGCAGGTTTGTCTTGCACTGGTAAACCTGCAACCATTGATGGAAATGCAATGGGAAAAAAAGGTTTAACAGCAAAACAAATGAAGTACATACTAGTAGAAAGTCTCTAGCACCTCACGAAAATGGTTGGTCTTCATGTACATGGCTAGAAAGTGAATTTTGCCAGACAAATCAACCAGTGGTAATGGGGGAGTGGAGGAGTAGAACATTGGAGTTTTGATAATACAGCCATATTTTTTTCATTATGAGATGGGAATAGGTAGCGAGAATGTTGACTAACTTCTCTGATTCAGACCAATTGCTTACCATGTTTGGTAACTTGAAAGATTCAGTGAGTAAGGGATAAGAGGCGGTACGATGGCACAATGGTTAGCACTGCTGCCTCATGGCACCAGGGACCCAGGTTCAATTCCGGCCTTGGGTCGCTGCGCATGTGGAGTTTGCACGTTCTCTCCATGTTTGTGAGAGTTTCTTCTGGGTGCTCTGGATTCCTCCCATACTCCAAAGATGTGCAGATTGGGTTGATTAGTCATGCTAAATTGACCCTAGCATCTGGGGATTAGCAAGGTAAATATGTGGGGTTATGGGAATAAGGCCTGGGGGGATTGTGGTTGACACAAGCTCAATGGGCTTAATGGCCTCCTTCTACACTGTAGGGATTCTATAATCAAAATTATTAAAATTATGTCCAATATGTTGTCTTATAAATAATGGAGCTGTTGGAAAATATGACTCTGTATCAATTGCTGATTGATAATTGGATAACTTTGTTGGTGGGCATTTTGGTCTACTGCTTTTTGGTATCAAGATGCATTCAGACAGTGATTGCTCATAGAAGTGACCAGGAACGTAAGACTCAGCTCAGTCAAATGACTGCCCTCTTTTACTGTAATTTCAACAAATATTGTTATCTTTTGGGTGTGGGGAGGCGATGAGACTGGATAGAAGGAGTCAGGGCAGATGTCAGGAGGGGTAAGGACTTGACCATTTCCAGTCTGAAGGTGTTTGACCTACACTTGTAGTTTCCAACAATGCATTCCTGACACGCATGCAAATCACAGGGAAGGTTTGAAAATGCCACAATTCCACTGGAATATCTTCAACTTGCTCTTAACAGTTCCTAAGGCAAGTTGTTCTATCCTTTCACAAGATGCATATTCCTAAGGATGAGGGCCATAATACGAAAAGGTACAAATTACCTCCCTTTATCTCTTAAAGATTTTCCTGTTGATTTTAACCTATACAGAAGGATGATGTGGAGATGCCGACATTGGACTGGGATGGGCACAGTAAGAAGTCTCACAAACCAGATTTAAGTCCAACAGGTTTATTTGCAACCATGAGCTTTCAGAGACCTGATAAAGGAGGAGCGCTCTGAAAGCTTCCTTATAAACCTGTTGGATTTTAACCAAAAGGATGGTTGCGAGTACTAGCACACAGCCTGCTCCACACAGTTCCAGACCATCCAGTGAATAAACGTTCTAATGGGGGTTATGGTCTCCCAAGCTGACTGAGCAGCAGAAAGTTTTCTAGCGTATTCCTTCATGGCTCAAGACGGCTAAATTTCAGCAGGGGTCTTAAGTGTTTATTTGACTTTCTAAATCTTACTTCTTGTCAACCAGTGGCCAAATTCTTTGGGTTTGGGTACACACAAATGGAAACTCTAATTGTGAGGATTTTTTCAGTAGCTTGGTTGGGAGATTCTTGGTAATGAGTTTCTGACACTCAGTTAATCAAAGACAAAATATAATTGTTTACCCTGTATAGAATGGAAATATGGTTCATTACTTTCAAGATCTCCATATTCTTGTTTATTTAATCAACATGCACTCATCTTGCATTATTTTTCTCCCAATTTGCAATGCTTCACATCAATATGAAATTGTTTATGAAATTGCATAATTGAACCAAGTTCTTCTACAAGTCTTTAATGGCATCCTCTCTCTGTTGCTACACTATTTTAATGTCTTTTGCAATTTAACCAACTTTTACTTGGTTTCAGCATCTTGGTAATTTATGTACTCTTAAAAGAGGTCTAAACACCAATTCCCATGAGATTTCAGTCAGCACCATCTCCCCTACACTGGGAGTCCTTTCATAACTGCACTTTTCCCTTCTGGGAAAAAAACTGAACCATGTTATGTAATAGATTCTGAAGACTTTTAGCTTAATAAGAAATCTTTCACATGAAGTCTGAAAATTAAAATAAGCAATCCATAATAGGGGTTTACACCTTTGCGAAGGTGACATGTTGTAAGGAAGAAATATATTAAGTGCAAAGTACGTGGACTTTCAAATAATGTTTGGCAAGGTGCCATACAGGTGACTACTAGAGAATATTAAGAGGTATCTAATTTGGTGAAAAAAGCAAATTGGATGAAAAAACCATGACGTGGAGTTGCCGGCATTGGGCTGCAGTGGGCACAGTAAGAAGTCTCACAACACCAGATTAAAGTCCAACAGGTTTATTATTTGGTAGCTCGAGCTTTCAGAGCATTGCTCCTTCATCAGGTGAGTCAAAAAACAGAGTGGAAACTAAGTTGGAGTTAAAGGTGATTACTCAATGATTGGAAATGGATAGCAATATCACAGTTTTGTTCTGGGATTGTTTCTGCCTCCTGTAAACCAATGATTTGGAAACAGAGCTAAAAAGGAATGGTGTCCAAATTTTAGATGATACTAAAAGAGCAGGGAAGGTTTTTCACTCTAAACAGAAAAAAGAACCTTTAAGGGGATATTGACAAAACGGTCAAAAAAGTGTCAGATGGAATTCAATATTAGTGTGAGTGATTGAGCAAAAATAAGAAAGAATAACTGTACTTCCAATTAGAGGAAGGCTCTTGTGAGGAAAAGATCAATGATCCAGACTCTCAGCATCCAGAAGGTGTTTGTACCTGATGGGACTGGAGTGACAAAATCCTCTCACATTTAGCCAGACCTCTCAACCAGACTAATGACCTAACAATATTGAAAAAGTGGGTCTTCTTATAACCCTGCTGGAAATAAAAAAGAAATAGATTGTGCGTATGCCACTAGACAGGGATCAGAAGAGTAATGCAGAAAGATCTGGTAACTTGGAAGAGCAGAGGGATTGGAGGGCTCAGTATCACAAGCGATAATGAGAAATAGAATGTAATTCTATACAGAAGTCTTATTCCATCCTCAAAGTCAAGGCGTTTTGTTGAGCAAGATCTTTCACTTCTACAGTTTGTTCAACTCTGCTAAAAATTGAATTAGTTTAATTGAAGCAGTGAAAATAACACAGCAAACTGAGAATTATAAAAGCAGACAAATTAAGCAACTTCAAATTTAGAAGAATAAACTGAAAATATTGGTTTTATTTCAAGCTATCGTATTACAGATACTCAACGCCCAATCTATTCCTTGAAATGGTTTCCATTATTTTACCTGTTGTTGGATTTAATCCCGTACAGGCCAATTAGCAAGGGTCAGATTGGTCACCCTTTTAAATAAAAGACTTAATTGTTTTCAATCCTGCAAATGTTCAGTGCTTACGGATTCCTTCATTATGATAACCAAGACTTCTCTCCAACCTCCTGCTTAATAGCCTGATGTCACCTGGCTGAGGTGACTGATTAGTCTTTAAGTCTTTAAATTCAACTTAGATCATTGATCCCTACAGTGCAGAAGGAAGCCATTTGGCCCATTGAGTCTGCACCGACCACAATCCCATCCAGACCCTATCTCCATAACCCCTTGTACTTACCCTAGCTAGTTCCCTGATACTAAGGGGTAATTTAGCATGGCCAATTCACCTAAACCACACGTCTTCAGATTTCAAAATTCTTTTGGGTATTTGATAATTATTATCCACTATGGTAAACACTATACACTTTTAAAAATATTTTTTCCTTAAGCACACTAATAACAGGAATACTAAGAATTTAGCAACTTGGATTATGTACATTTCTCCAACGCTATTTTAGAATGATCAGCAGTAGACATGTCCAGGTTTGTGATAAGTGACTCAGATATAGAAAATAATTTTTTACCAATCAAGTTAATGTCTCAAATATCCCTACCTTCCCATCTTCTGTGTAGACATTTTCATTATATGCCTTAACGATTGTCCGATCAATAAATAAACTCCTCATCACAACTATTGCCTTCAATACCTTTCCAAGTGTGACCTATAACAAAAAATTAGGAAGCAGAACAGATTATTAGAGACATGTGAAATTGCCAGGTGGATATATTTAAAGGTAGTGACCACTATCTTGGGAAAAAAGTAGAGTGTTTACATAGAAATATACATAGAAAATAGAAGCAAAAGTAGGCCATTTGACCCTTTGAACGTGCTCTGACATTCACTATGATCATGGCTGATCATCAAATTCAATGCCTGCCTCCCCCCCCCCATATCCCTTGATCCCTTTAGCCCCAAGAGCTATATCTAACTTCTTGAAATCGCGCAATAATTTGGCCTCAACTACTTTCTGCAGCAATGAATTCCATACATTCACCACACTCTGGGTGAAGAAATTTCTCCTCACCTTAGTCCTAAGAGGTTAATCCTTACCCTCAAACTATGAGCTCTAGTTCTAGACTCCATCACTATCAGGAACATTCTTTCTGAATCTACCCTGTCTAATCTTATTGGAATTTTATAAGTTTCTATGATATCCCCTCTCCCTCTTCTAAACTCCAATGAATATAATCCTAATTGACTTAGTCTCTCCTCCTATGACAACCCTGCCATCCCAGGAATCAAAAGGTCAATCTTTGCTGAACTCCTACTACAGCAAGGACATCCTTCCTCTGATGAGGACTCCAATACTACATGCAATATTCTAGGTGTAGCATCACCAACGCCCTCTACAACTGCAGTAAAACATCCCTATCTGAATACTCAAATCCTCTCACTATGAAGGCCAGCATATACTTGCTTTCTTTACTGACTGCTGTACTTTTAATTTCAGCAATGCACGAGGACACCAAGGTCTTGCTGAGTATCCACCTTTTCAATTTACACCCATTCAAATAATAACCTGCCTTCCTATTTTTGTCACCGAAGCAGATAACCTCACATTTACCCACATTATACTGCATCTGCCACACATATGCCACTCACTCAACCTGTCCAAATCACGCTGAAGCATCTCTGCATCCTCCTCACAGCTCACCCTCTCACCCAATTTTGTATCATCTGCAAATTGAGAGATAATACATTTTGTTCCCTTGTCCAAATCACTAATATATGTGAACAGTTGAGGTCCTAGATCCCTGCTGTAATTCATTAGTCACTGCCTGGCAATCAGAAAAACAGCCATTTATTCCAACTCTTTGCTTCTTGTCTGCTAACCAGCTTTCTATCCATCTTAAGACATTATCTGCAATCCCATGTGCTTTAACTTTACATAGTAATCTGCTATGTGAGATCTTGTCAAAAGTTTTCTGAAAGTCTAAATGAACCACATACACCAGTTCTCCCTGGCCAACTCTACTAGCTACATCCTCAAAGAATGCCAGTACATTTGTCAAGCATGATATCCCTTTTGTAAATCCATGTCCGATTATACCACTGGTATCCAAATGTTGAGTTATGAAGCCCTTGGTAATGGGCTCCAACAGCTTCCCTAGTACTGACATTAGGCTCACTGGCCTATAGTTCCCCATCTCTCTTTACCTCTGTGTGTGATACAGCATGTGTATGTAATTATGATCAAAGATGCCCACATTAAACTATTATATCTTCTTTACAATAACCTATGAAAAGCAACTTAAAACAATTGCATGTCATAGAAACTTGTACCAGTCTGTTACTGTAAAGTACTCCAAGGAATTTAAATGTCTCAGATGATTATTACTGTCAGGTCTTAAAAACTATTTTATGATTAACTATAAATAATTTAACAAAATAGCAGTGATTTATCTTGTGTGTGGTTGTCTATCAGAACCTGAGGAATGGAAGCATTTTTAAAATCATTGATCTTTCTCTCTTCACCTCCAGGGAAGCAACTGGCCCCTCTCTCTGGCCCCTTCTCCAAAATAGCATGGCCAAACTCACCAACTCATAGCAGTATGAGCCAGTGTCAGCACTAGGAATGCTGTGGTATGTGAAGGTTAGGTTCATGCCATCAAATATTGTACTGTACAACAGCTTCTATTTGAAGTGCGACTGTAATATATAAAGGCATTATTAGCAATCATCTGCATTTACTGCAGGGAAAACTTTTAGAAATCTGTCAAACCCTTCTAACATGTACTATATTACACATAGCTCTGTGCATTAGCTTTGTGAAATGTGGCTGCAGGCTATAATGAGCTTTTAATCCCAAAGAACACTTCAGAAAGCTGTTCAATACACCAGGTCGCACAGCCTCAGGCTATAATAATTAGAGAGTTCTGTAAATTTTTCCACTGCTTGTTACCGCAACCAACATTCTTATAACCATTAACAATTAATCAACATGTTTAATAATCAGTTACTACTATTGTGAAAATATTAAGACTTGTCAACATATTGTTTTATCACGGAAGTCATAACATTTACCTCCAAATTGGACAGCACTGGCCTGGGAATGCCAGGCTTTTTTAAAATTAAAATTTAAAAATTTGCATTACACAATGTATCAACAAGAGAAGACAATAAAATGCACATTCTAACAGCGAAGTGAAATGGGTAGAATCAGAATGAATTTCAGTACTGTATAATACTCGACCTGCCTCAAATTCTCCTGGTTCTGGGAGGGGCTCTTTGTGTCCGATGTGACTGGAATTGAATCACAGGTGCTAAGGTGTGACCCAACACTCTGTGGTTCAGCACTCTGGAGCAATGTGTTGTTTGACCCTCCTCAGAAGTCAATCTTTTGACAAAACTGATTCCTTATTCCAATGTTCACTATAAATTAATCCTGGTCATATTTGCTCTGTAGCTACCTATTGTGATTTTCAAGACCTCAATTACATCACTACTGAACTAAATCAACTTTTATAATTTAACACTTTAAACTCTGTTATCATTCAGGTGAAATCATGTTGTAAACCTGACTGGACTGATCTTTGAAGTTTAGTGCCAAAAGCAAAACTACTTCGGAGGGGATCAGACCAAAAATTCACATAACTTAAATACCATTTGCTCACTTTTGTTTCCCAACTCTCTTGGAAAAAAAAGGCATTCAGTCACAAATAGGCTTACAGTCACACTGCAATGAAGTTACTGTGAAAATCCCCTAGTTGCCACACTTTGGCGCCTGTTCGGTTACACCGAGGGAAAATTTAGCATGGCCAACGCACCTAGCCTGCGCATCTTTGGATTGTGGGAGGGAACTGGAGCACCCGGAGGAAACCCACACAGACATGGAGGAAACGTGCAAACTCCACACAGTGACTCAAGCCAAAAATCGAACCTGGGTCCCTGGCACTATGAGGCAGTGGTGCTAAATACTGCCACCATGCCGCCCTGAGATAATAGCCAATGTTCGGTGGGTCACTTTGATTACTTTCAGTAGCCTACGCATGTCCACATCTGAATCTCATCACCCCTTCGTAGCCTAATTACTTACGTGGCGAAAAACTGCAGCAGGCGACGGTGCAGAGGGACCTCGGGGTCCTTGTGCATGAGTCGCAAAAACCCAGCTTGCAGGTGCAGCAGGTGGTCAGGAAGGCGAATGGGATGCTGGCCTTCATAGCGAGGGGGATTGAATATAAAAGTAGGGAGGTCTTGCTGCGGCTGTATAGGGCATTGGTGAGGCCGCAGCTGGAGTACTGTGTGCAGTTTTGGTCGCCGCACTTACGCAAGGATATTTTGGCCTTGGAGGGAGTGCAGAGGAGGTTTACTAGGCTGATACCGGAGTTGAGGGGGTTGAGCTATGAGGAGAGGCTGAATAAACTAGGCTTGTACTCGTTAGAGTTTAGAAGAATGAGGGGAGATCTCATTGAGACATACAAGATGATGAATGGGATGGATAGGATAGAGGTGGAGAGACTCTTCCCACTCAGAAAGGACAGTAGGACTAGGGGGCACAGCCTCAAGATAAAGGGGGGGGGGGCGGTTTAGAACGGAGTTGAGGAGGAACTTCTTCACTCAAAGGGTGGTGAATCTCTGGAATTCTCTGCCCGTTGAAGTGGTGGAGGCTGCCTCGCTAAATATTTTTAAGACGCGGGTTGATGGGTTTTTGATAAGTGAGGGGATTAAGGGTTATGGGGAGAGGGCGGGAATGTGGAACTGAGCCACGACAGATCAGCCATGATCTTACTGAATGGCGGGGCAGGCTCGAAGGGCTAGATGGCCTACTCCTGCTCCTATTTCTTATGTTCTTATGTAATCCTTCCCTATAAAGAAAATATTCTAATTTGACTTTGTGCTGGAATTCTCTGACCTCACCATAGTTGGGATTCTCTGGTCCCACTGCAGTGAACTGCGTTTTGGTTAAGTGCCAAATTTTCCGTTTTCTCTGGCACCGCGTAAAAGACCAAAGAATCCCTGCCCTTGTATTTTTCAGATGCAATTCATCAAGTCCATTGTATTTGAAGATGAGCGAAACCCACTCCAGTTCACCACCCTGCTGCTGAAACTGGGAGAATTAGAAATAATTGTAAAATGAAAGATCAAAATGAAATAACATGGCCACCCTGTGTGCTGTGGAAACTATCTGCTTAATTAATAGAAACTCTGAGCAAAGCAACTGTTGCAAACAAACAGCTTTTTTCCAAAGGGAGAAAAAGAGCCAACTTAAAAGAGAGTTCTCCAATTTGAAATGTGAAAGGGCTTTAGCACATTTTTTGTAGCTAGGAGCAATATTTTTGTATCTATTTCAGGGTTATCCCATTAGTTAAGCTTCTCAGCTCTATAAAAGCACATGCATTTTAATGAAGCGGTGGAGATTGTTGAAAGGTTGTTTGGAGTCTCACTAAGCAATCTGGAGGCCTGTGTGATCGAATGTAAACCATTTATTGTTAACTCATAACTATATCTATCACGCCAACCCCTCTCAGACTCTCGTACACCATTCTTGGCATGCGTCTCGCTACATTATACTGTGGGCAGTACTATTAACCAGCCTCTTCCCCCACCCAACCCCGTGAGTTTCTACCCACGTGTAATAGTACATAACCTTTCTTTAGGTGTAATCAAATTCAGATGGTTTGCTGGCTTGTCCAGATCTTGTTCTTGTCACATTTGGATGAAATACAAATATCCAAATTAGGAGCAGGAGTAGGCCACTTGGCCCTTTTATTCTGCTCCATCATACAATGAGATCATGGCTGATTAGACTGTAACCTCAGCCCCACATTCCGGTACAGATGAAGTCTTGAGTTGCTCTGGGCAAACATTTATTGGCTTTAGTTTGAAATTACAGCATTGCATTTAGGATGGCACAGTGGTTAGCATGCTGTTGCACAGCACCAGGGTCCTGGGTTCAATTCTGGCCTCAGGTGATTGTCTGTGGGTTTCCTCCAAGTGCTCCAGTTTCATCCCATATTGCAAAGATGTGTGGGTTAGGTTGATTGGCCATGCTAATTTGCCACTTAGCGTCAGGGGGATTAGCAGGGTAAATACGTGGGGTTACAGGGATAGGGCTTGCGTGGGGTTGTCAGTGCAGGCTCGAATGGTCTCCTTCTGCAATGGAGGGATTCAATGATGCTTCTATGATTCTCTATGTTTCTGGTACTTGGCTGTCTCCAACCAATTCACTTTCTGCACTCCTTTCGTGTTTAATTTATCTTTATTAGCCATCCGTTTTGTGGTTGGATGCCATTTGCTTATCCAGTTCCTTCTGAAGGGAATGTTTGCTCTGTTTATTAAGTGCGGACTCAGGCTTTCTCTTTCCATGGGGTCCACCATGTTCTTCCTGGAGGTTGACCTTTCGAAATGCTATGCTCCGGTAATCTAAAAACATTCTCCTCCACGGCAATTAAGTGTGTGCCTGATTTGGTCCTTGCATGACCTCGAGAGAGTCTGGCAGTTTTGATTTACTCTCCATGTCTGTTTTTAATAACAGGGGAGTACAGCTTTAATTTTGTTTTTCTTCCAAAGCAGTGCTTTGGCAACCATTCTCCTCTCTTCTTTCTACACATATCAGGTTTTGTGAGGCTCCCACTGCAATCATGGGCCCAATAGTTTAAGTAATCAATTCAGCAGGAAATCTTCAAACATGAGATTTGGGCCAGGTATTTGGTTTTTTTCAAAGCTTAAAAACTCAATTAATTTGGTTCTGAATGCAATTTTAAAAGAAATTTTTTCCCCCACTCATGAGCTTGGAATCCACATGGCATAGCATTGACTTTGGTTCGGACTCAGTAGTGTTCTTTCAGCTGCACTTATTAAACATTTGAAGAAAGAGCAGGAGTAGATCATTCCACCCTCCAACCTGCTCTGCCATTTAATACAATCATGGCTGATCCAACAGTAACCTCAAATCTGCATCCCAGCTACTCCCAATAAAGTATCATGCCTTCCTTGGCAATCATATATTTACCTTTGCCTTAAAAATATTCAGAGTCTGTTTTTTAACACTTTTTCAAAGGAATTCCAAAGACTCATGATCCTCGAGTGAAAATGCTTTGCCTCATCTAAACTTAAACGGATGACATTTCACTTTTTAAACAGTGACCCCTAGTTCTAGATTCACACCCACTCTGCCAAGACCCCTCAGGAACTGCCAGGTCAGTGCCCGCATTATATTTTTAAATGTCAACTTCATCCCTTTTCTGAATTTTGCTCACTTGTCATGTGATCTCCGTGTTCAATCAGGTCTGACAATGGTCCGCCTTGTCTGCGATGAAACTTCTTTTTAAGCAATCTCTTTGCTCAGGTCAGGCTTGTTTCTTTCAGGCCCTGAGATTCTAATTTCCTTCTCCCGATTATTTGGGATTTCATGGGTTCCCGACTTCTACCATTTTATAAGTAAGAAGTCTCAAAACACAAGGTTAAAGTCCAACAGGTTTATTTGGTAGCACAAGCTTTCGGAGTGCCACTCCTTCATCAGGTGAGTCACCTGAAAGCTCATGCTACCAAATAAACATGTTGGACTTCAACCTGGTGTTGAGAGATTTCTTTCCAACTTGGCCTACCCCAGTCCAATGCCGGCATCTCCACATCACCATTTTATAAGGCTGTTGATGGCTCAATGAAGAGGTTTGGAGGCTTCTTTGGTTGAACATAAACAGTTCATTCTTAATCTACACATGTCCAAGGTGTAGCCCTATATAGATACCATCATGCTGACTCCGATCAGTTGCTCACTGCAGTTTACTGTCATGCTGTGGGTGGTACTATTCTCCAGTTCCACCTTAATATATAGAGATGAGCTTAGAAGTTTTGGAAAGGTGAAAGTTCCAAAAGCCACACCAGAGATGGTCAAAAAAATCAACAATGCTCTGCAAACTGCCACATGATGAGAAATCTTAGTTAGGCTGCTGTAGGGCGGTGCCAAGCAGTTGAGTATAAAACAGCAAAGAGGATGGGTTTCTAGTTAGCATTTCCAATCACTGAAAAGTGCCAAGGTGTCACCTTGGCTTAGTTCACTGCACCTTTGTCTCAGAATCAGAAACTTCTTTTTGAGAGCTTCAGGAGTTTAAGCTCATAATCTTGCTGACACTGTGGCACAATAGTAACAGCATGCTGCTTTGCTGAAAGTGCCAATTTAAAAAAAAAACTTATCTTGGACGATTGAAGTAGATGTTTAAGATCCCACAGTAACACTTGGAGAGCAGCAGGAAATTTTGCTATCCTGGCAAACGCTTGTTCCAATGAATAATCAAGAATAGTTTGGTAATCATTTATCCTGTGTTGCTGATGGGAGCTTGTGTGCAAAACACTTAATTTGCCCACAAAACTGTAAGCATACATAAAATAAATTAATTCAATGTGAGATGCTCTGACACTTACTGAGAGATGTGATGAGACCTAGTATGGATGCAATCTTTGCATGGCACGGAAGGGTGTGACACACAGGGAGATTCAGTCACATTTCAGGTTACACATGTTCACATCTTTGAACAGAATTTGATAGTCACTGCAAGTGTTAAATGCTGCCAGCTGTTTTCTAAAGCTGCAGAGAATACATATTATGGTCTGGTATACTGCTTATTCAACTGCCTATTGTGCAAGCTCTCAATCTATAGTTGCTAAGTGACAAAGCGTTCATTCTTCTGCATTTGTGATGTTGAATAAATTATATGGTACAATTTGGTGTATCCAGTAAACCAGGGTACAGAGAAGAGGGTACATTGTTCAACCCTGGGCTCACCATACTCATCTGAAGAATGATACATTCAGTGTTGTACATTGTGTGGGCTCACTTGCATGAAGTGAAACAGGGGATCTTATAGTTGGGAGAGCAATGCAAAAAAAACTAAAAAATGCTTCTATAATATTTGGAAATCTAGGTCTCCAATTTTTCCATATACAGTATGTTGCCCTGTTGAATGAAGGAGGGACTGGCTACCCAAATTATAGGATTATTGAAGTAACGAGGCCACAGCTTCCATGGGATAGTAAACAGATTGCCACTCTGCTCTTTTGTGTTTGTTTTAACCAAGAACTGAGCTGGACTTGGTGAGGAATGTGCTGCACACCTGGTTCTTGTTAAGTCCTTCCAGTGTGGCAGCAGTAGCGGGGGTGGGGGTGGGGGTGGGGGGTTCCCAGCCACTTTGAGAAGCCAGGGAGAAGGTAAATGTGTGAGATAAGTGGGGTATGGATTATAACAGAGTTAGGACGTCAGAAAGGTAGCCAGGGGATCACACAGGATATCAGATAGAAATATAGAAAATAGAAGCAGGAGTAGGTCATATGGCCCTTCAAACCTGTTCTGCCATTCATTTTGATCACGGCTGATCATCAAATTCAATACCTTGATCCCGCCTTCCCCCATATTCCTTGATCCTTTTGGCCCCAAGAACTGTATCTGATTTATTCTTGAAATCACAATGTTTTGGCCTCACCACTCTCTGGATGAAGAATTTTCTCCTCACCTCAATCCTAAAAAGGTTTATCCCTTATCCTCAAACCATGACCCTTAGTCCTGGACACACCTACCATCAGGAACATTCTTTATGAATCTACCCTATCTACCCTTGTTAGAATTTTATAAGTTTCTAAGAGATGCCCTTTCAATCTTCTAGACTCCAATGAATACAATCCTAACCCACTTAGACTCTCATGTAATAGACCCACCATCCCAGGAATCAGCCTGGAATTGCTGCACTCCCTTCTGTAGCAAGTTACTACACAAAGTTAAGATTATATGGTGTCAGGGTAACATATTGGCATGGATAAAGGATTGGTTAGCTAACAGGGAGCAGGAAGTAGGGATAAATAGATCTTTTTAGGTTGGCAAGCTGTCACAAGTGTGTGTCACAGAGATCAGAGTTGGAGCCTCTATTTACAATCTACATCAATTATTTGGATGAAGAGCTCAATGTATGGTAACTAAATTTGCTGACGACATCAAGAGAGGTAGGAAAGTAAGCTATCAAGACAAGGCAGAGAGTCTGCAAAGGGATATAGACA
Source organism: Carcharhinus amblyrhynchos (assembly GCF_965287045.1). NCBI lineage: Eukaryota > Metazoa > Chordata > Chondrichthyes > Carcharhiniformes > Carcharhinidae > Carcharhinus > Carcharhinus amblyrhynchos. Next base: position 12,730,293 of record NC_137348.1, read on the forward strand.
GGTTAAGTCAGTGGGCAAAAAATTGACTGTTGGAGTACAATATGTCCACTTTGGCAAGAAGAATAGAAAAGCAGCACATTATGTTAATGGTAAGACATTGCAGAGCTCTGAGGTACCAACGAATTTGGGTGCACTGGTAGATATCTCAAAAAAAATGCTGGTACAGCAAGTGATTAGAACAGCAAATGGAATGTTGGCATTTATTGCAAGGGGAATAGAATGTACAAGTTCAGGAGGTCCTTCAGGAGGAGCTGTAGTTCTCAGCCACCACTCTCAATGCCAAGGCAAATATAGCTTTCTTATACACATCACTAAAAGCTATTAAGGCATAACATATAATCAGACTAATTATCTCAAGAAGATTGGAAAACCAAAAAAAGTGAGCAGTAATATTTCAGTTGTGTAGAGCCTCTATTCGATTCCACCTGGAGTGGTACAGTTAGTTTTTGGCACCACCTCTCAGACAAGATACATGGCCCTTAGAATGGTGTGGCTTAAGATTTACTGTTTTCCCCTCTGAGAGGGCACAATATTATCATAAGCCCAGAATTTTCTGTAGACTCTTTTGCTGCAGACATGCATCCATTGAACACCAGGCCAAGACTAACTTACATAATTAACACCCTTGATAGGAAGTTGAAAAAAATTCCTTAGTGCCAATATACCATTCATTTTCTGAAGTTGAGTAACACATTTTATTCACTTGGTTATAAATCTGGCCGCAATCTACAACGTTCCAGGCTTGTTACTCTGATCATTCACGCAAATTTTTGGGGACTCCAGGTGCGGATAAGAGACATTTGAATTGCCATGGTGTAATTTCTCAACAAAGTTCATTTTGCCTTTTTAAATAGCTTCTCCTTTAGATTCATATCTCGATCAAGGATTTGGAAACACTAAATACAACGGGCAACAATCCCTTTAAAATCTAGTTTTCTGTGCAGCCTGTTCTTTTTTCCAGGATACTGCCCCTTGATTTTTTTTAATGGGACCACATACATATTCTTATGGAACAAAGCCTTTGTGAGATCTTTTTAGGTGGCCATAAGACCTTGCACGCATGCAGCTTAGAAATATTGCAGCTGGGGTCAAATGGAAATGCTACATGCACTCAGAGTGAACTGAAGTGTTTGACTTTGACTGTGTTTCTATTTATATTTTAATAAAGCACATTTCAAGACAATCTTAATACATTAGGAGATTTAAAGTGAAAAAAAATCCACAAATCCCAATGTATTGGCTTCTGAGTCACATCTTGTTTATGCTCTTTGTCCTCTGTCATTTCTATACACGGTATCAGGCCATTTAATAGACCTTTAGACCATGGCCAACATCTTGTAATTTCTCATTTTACACCAACGGCACACTATTCCTTTCAATCATTCATTTCAACAGGTCTATTAAAATGAAAGCTGAACATTTAGATGTTGCTGCACTTCCTGAGCTTGCCAAAATTGCACATTTCAACCCTAGCTGGCAGCCATACAGCATTGTCCGTCACTCATGCACCTCAACAGTTTGGCAAAAAACAACTACCATCTACCAGCTAATCAAATCCAGGTTCTTAAGTTAGCAACTCCTGTGACACTCAAATTCCTCAGGGAAATTCCCAGAGTAATTGGACCACTGTCCTTCTGTAAGCCAGCCCTGCTCTCAAAAATTTCTTCAGAGAGCAGGCCTCCAATCTAAATGTATCATTTAGAGGCATCCAAAGAGAACAGGAACAGAGGAGGTAAAAAAAAAGGGGGACCATTTCATTTGTTTCAATGAGCAAGGAACCCAACTACTGAACTATGTTTAGATAAACACAATTACACTCAGACAAACATGTGACTCCTGTCAAAGAGCAAAGTGGTTGATTGTTTCTTGCTTAATTAGAGACTGAAAAGCAGTCCAGCAAGTGACAACCAAACTCATGTCTCCAACACAACTCGGTATTGTGTGGCTGATGTGAACAGCATCAATTCCTATGTCTGTGGCTGATTCATCATTTGTGATAAATGACAAGCATACTGGACAATACTGTGTTAGAGCAAATCTGAGCACAACAATCTGAAGTAATGGAAAAAAATGAGGGATGTTGCTACCTGCCAATTTTATACTCAAAACACAGGCAAAAAAATATAAATTCCATTTCTTTAGGTATTTTGGAAACTTCAAGAAAAACTCCATCTGCTTCATGCTTCCAAAGCTATCTTCTTCCATGCTCTCTCACGAAATGCCTGGACCACACCTTCTTGATTCACTGGACTGCCATACATTAGTCTTTGTGTTTCGTACATTTATTTTGTCATGCTTTCATCAGCAGTACTCAAGACTGTGCACCCCATTTAATCAGCAAGGGCAGCCCCAATCCCGAAAGAAATGTAAACACTGCCTATGGGAAGTGCCATGTTTGCTTATCATACACACTGTACCTTTCTTAGCAGTGAAGATACAGTAGCTGGAAAGTGTGCATCACAAATACAAAATCTCTCAGATTGATGATTCCGCAAACACACGTGTTATTTCTGTGATTTTGAACCAGTGGAATTCACTGCGTAACAGTTTGCATAGCAATACGGCCTTGGAGTTGATTTTTAAATTACTCAAGAGCCTGGAGTCTGTTGAGCAGTCTTAGTATCGTGCGGAGTGAGTAAAGCAATGATACAGACATTGCCAACTCTATTGGAGGAATAGATTAGGCTGGATTCATCTTTTCCAGCTGGCATATGATGGGCTAAATTATTCCATTCAATGATATAAATCTATATTTCGATTGAGGAACATCTGAAAACAAGGAAGTGCAGAATCCTGCCTCTCAAAAGAAACAAACATATTCAGCTGTTAGACAAGAGGTTACAGTGTCATTAATGTTGGAGAGGCCTGACCCTCAACAGGCCTGATAATTGCAGATTTACAGATGAATGATCAGAGCACAGAATTGTGATTAATGCATCGCTAAATCTGCCAATGCATGACAGGTCTGGAACAGCAGTTGGTACAAGCTCCAGATTTTAAAAAAACGTCTAGTTTGCCAAGTTGGATTTCCAGTGTTTTAGGTTAGCAGTGAAGCACTATTACAGACACTAAACAGTCAGCCCGGGGTTTCCAACCCCAGTGCTATACAGCGTGGGCACAAAGTGAGGATATGATCAGGTTTGGCTGTGATACCGAAGTTGAATTAACAGCTACAATCACTGTTGACACACCAATGCACAGAATAGCTACTTGGATGAGGTAACATCAGTGGAATAGAAACGCAGCAAGAATGACTATCTTTATAAGAAAAGGTAACAGAAAGTTGGTGCAAAAAAATGTTCACTTCATAAATCTGTAGAAGTCCAATCAATCATCCAGCATAAATTCTGATCTTCAGACATTCACAATCTTTCCACGTTTTCCATTTTTAAAATATGCTGCTGTTTCCAGATGAAATATTGTAGTGATCTAACTATTAAATCAGGGATCGTACGAAAGGTAACTCGAGTTGCTCTGATTATTGTAATTTACAATTCTTATTTTCACAGGGCAAATCATAGATTATAAATACCAGTGTAAATCTGGCCATTCAACTCAGGTTTAGTACTTCTCCCCATCTATTCAAGTCCCACCCACCTAGTCGCTTGCAACATCATAAAATCCCTACAGTGCAGAAGGAGACCATTCAGCCCATCGAGTCTGCACCAACAACAATCCCACCTAGGTCCTATCCCCATAACCCCATGTATTTACCTTGCTAATCCCCTGACACTAAGGGTCAATTTACCATAGCCATTTAACCTAATCCACACACCTTTGGACTTGGGGGGAAGCCAGAGCACTTGGAGGAAGCCCATGCAGACATGGGGAGAATGTGCAAACTCCACACAGGCTGTGACCCGAGGCCAGAATTAAACCCATATCTCTGGTGCTGTGAGGCAGCAGTGCTAACCACTATGCTACCTTGCTTTAATGTCTCTCTTTTCTGAGCATTCATTGGTTTATTTGAAGCCTGTTAATATCTTTTAAATGTTTGGTGACAGAGAGTTTCATTTGTAAATTCTGTGTGCAAATACACTTTTTCATACCTTCTGCTTTTGATAATTATTATGAATTTGTGTTCCTGCATTATTGTTTCATAGCTAGTGGAAACAATATATCACTTGTTTACTGCTCACCATAATGACTTTTTACAGTTCTTTGATAATTGTAATCTTTTTAAAAGATTAATTAATGGAATGATAGGCCTGCATTTAGTGTCCATCTCTAATTACTCTCGTTCAGAGGGCACTAATGAGTCTGGAATCACATGTAGGCCAGACCAAGTAAGGATGGCTGATTTCCTTCCCTAAAGGACATTAGTGAACCAGATGGGTTTTAAATCATAGAATCGTACAGTGCAGAAGAGGCCCTTTGGCCTATCGAGTCTGCACTGACACATTAGAAACACCTGAGCTCCCATCTAATTCCATCTGCCAGAATTTGACCCATAGCCCTGAATGTTATGTACCAAGTGCTTATCCAGGTACTTTTTTTTAAAGGAGGCAAGTAAACCCATCTCTACCACCCTCTTTATATGGTTTCATGGTCGTCATTTTATTTTAATAAATTTATCAAATTCAAATTCAAACCCAGGTCTGTACAGCATTACCCCGAGTCCAGTGATATTGACAGCCTAGTGAGTATATGGTGTACCTTCCTCATTGCTCTTCAACCCTTCCAGTTAAAAAAGATACCTAAATTATACACAACAACCCAATGGCAGTCTAATAAGGATTTGTTGCTAAGCTCAGAAACATGTTGTTCTGGTTTTTGTAAATCATGCCTCTAGGTACAAAGCTATGGATTCAATTTATATTCCTTATAGCCTTATCCATTTGAATGACTGGCATGCCTATTTATGAAGGCTCTCCTACTCCAGCATTCCAATTAATTCTTAGAATTTCAGAATTATTTTCTTCCATTATTCTTAATTCTGGACCAATTATTCTAATTATTTCACATTTTTCCGAACCGTGCAGAATCCTTCAATTCTCTGCTAGTTCATCCATATTTTTCTGCAGTCCTCATCCCACCTTGTCTGATCAGGTTGAATGGATCTGTAGAATCAACTATCTAAATCCCACCTGAAGATTATAATGTGCAATGTGAGTGTTTTTTCAGTTGTTTAGGTCTCAAAAATGAGGGCCAAAATGAAAAAAAGGCACCCCCCCCCAAAATTGTTAATCACAGGGATTAAGTTTAATGATATTTCAAAACTTTTTTTTTTAAAAAAAGTGTAACTAAATTTATGATGCTACAAGATGAAGTTCTGGAGTTACACTTCCAAATTCAAGGTATGCTTTGAAATCAATCCTTCCCAAGTTTTGAAGCACACTTCTAACACTGTCAGCAGCAATGTACAATTTGTATTTGTGTATTAAGAAAGGGGAGACATGGCTCTAGTTCCATTTAGTTTGTGAGCTTGCTGCTTGGAAGTCTGGAGGCCTCATTTGCATGCACCTATTTTTAAGGAGGTTTTTTCAACCCTTAAAATGAGGATATGATTTATAAAGAGGTTAACAGTTTAATGAATCTAGGGTGAAAAAAAGCACAAAGGAAAAATATTGGTTTGCTGCCTGATAACAGCAGTCCAACAACATACAGGGGAAGATAGAAGTCTGTGTGTGTGTATGCCTGAGAGAGTGATGGCAGGAGTTTGAAACTCTGGGAAGAAATCTTGCAAGACTGCTGGAGAAATGAGTTTAGGGAGCTCGTGTTTGTCCTGAAGTTGAATCAATAGAGACTTCAGATCATGGATTTGGGGTGTCTCGGGGGGAGGTACCAACTAGGGGAAACACATTAGTGAATGCTCATAAATCCACTAGAAGAAATATTGTTTGCCACTGAGCCAGTCCAAGCAAGAAACCTGGGCAATTAGGTAGTGGTAAATCTACACTGGGGTTGTATCTATAAGGGTATGCCGGGATGAGGGTATGCCGGGATGAGGGTATGCCGGGATGAGGGTATGCTGGGATAAGCTAGATAGGCTGAGTGAGTGGGCGAAGACCTGGCAGATGGAATACAATGTTGGCAAGTGTGAGGTTATCCACTTTGGTAGGAATAATAGTAGGAAGGACTACTACTTAAAGGGCGAAAAGCTGCAGCATGCTACGGTGCAGAGGGACCTGGGGGTCCTTGTGCATGAGTCACAAAAACCCAGCCTGCAGGTGCAGCAGGTGGTCAGGAAGGCAAGTGGGATGCTGGCCTTCATAGCGAGGGGGATTGAATATAAAAGTAGGGAGGTCTTGCTGCAACTGTACAGGGCACTGGTGAGGCCGCAGCTGGAGTACTGTGTGCAGTTTTGGTCACTGCACTTACGCAAGGATATTTTGGCCTTGGAGGGAGTGCAGGGGAGGTTCACTAGGCTGATACCGGAGTTGAGGGGGTTGAGCTATGAGGAGAGGCTGAATAGACTGGGCTTGTACTCATTAGAGTTTAGAAGGATGAGGGGGGATCTTATTGAGACGTATAAGATGATGAAAGGGATGGACAGGATAGAGGTGGAGAGGCTCTTCCCGCTCAAAAAAGACAGTAGGACTAGAGGGCACAGCCTCAAGATAAGGGGGGTGCAGTTTAGAACGGAGTTGAGGAGGAACTTCTTCACTCAAAGGGTGGTGAATCTCTGGAATTCTCTGCCCGTTGAAGTGGTGGAGGCAACCTTGCTAAATATATTTAAGACGCTGGTAGATAGGTTTTTGGTAGGCAAGGGGATTAAGGGTTATGGGGAGAAAGCGGGAAAGTGGAACTGATCCATTCAGATCAGCCATGATCTTATTGAGTGGCGGGGCAGGCTCGAAGGGCTAGATGGCCTACTCCTGCTCCTATTTCTTATGTTTTTATAAAAGGAACAGTGCGAGTTTGAGTCACTTTCTGGTATTTGTATCAAAATCTTTCTCACTTTTTTGTCTAGTGTAATATAGTTCAATTTTCCTGCTTAATAAATATTTTATTCTGTGTTAAGAGAACACTAGCAGACTCTTGTGAATGTGATCACTAATTGACTTCCACAGTTTCTAAAAAAAACCTTAGGGTCTATCAAGCATGGTTTCATGCTGGGATCAGACTTGTCCAGTATTAACAGTTAGGATTGTAACCGCACTCTAATTCAGCGTGCAATTAACAAAAAGCAATTAGAATAGACATTCCTAGCCATCTGGTTCAAATTCAAATGGAAACTGTTCCATGGGTTACAAAGTGAAGTTTGAACACTCCTGAGGTAGTGCATTACAGCTGAGTGCGATTCTATCCTCAACCAACATGCACTTCATAGTAAGCATGACTGGATAGCAGTTAAGTGCAAGAACTTTATAGGATGGGTTTCCTCCCAAACTCAGGCACACAAAAGCGAGGTGCAATATCCCCTTCCTCTGCTCGTACAAAAATACATACATCTTTCTGCTCATCATCAGATCCACGATATGCAGCTACCTCCTCAGCTATTAAAAGGGGTTTTTCTCAATATTTTTAATTAAGGTTAAGAGAACTATTGTACAAAGCTCCAGTTAAAAAAAATTTCCAATTTGACATTAAAGCCAGTTGGAGTAGCATAAATGGTGTGTGCATTAACTTTAGTTGGGTACAGTTTCTGGTAATGAGTTGTTAAATTGAACCATTTGATTGAACAACTAACAAATTAATCTTGGCACTGGTAAGAGGAAAAAAAGAGGGCAATTGATCTGACTTATGCATGACCTATCAAGTGTGTTATATGGTTTTTAAAAATTCTCCTTCAGGTAGATTTACTTTAACATTTGCTGTCTGCCAATCTCCCATCTTTATGAAAAGAAACTTGTATATCAGGATATTGAAATGTGAAAAATTAAATGTTTTTGATGTTTCTTATCAAATGTGCAATCTCAACTGACATTGCACATAGTTTCTCTTGACCTGCTGGTTGGGCCTACAAGGCTGTTTTTAATTGACAGAAACCAGATTTAACATCACAAATATATTGGGTTCTCAGAATCAGACTTAAAAGATCAATATAACAAACGTTTTTCCAATACTCCATTACAGTGCTGATAATTCAAGATATATAAAATCTCAATCATATAGGTTTCACTCAGTCTTAGGTGGAGCAGTCATCTCTTGGATTGAAGGGGTTTACATTTGCAGATCAATACAATGAAAACATTTTTATCGATGTTTAACCTACTGAATACAGAGAAGAATTGAAGATGTAAAGTTGTGTTTTTTGAGGCAAAAACATAGTGACAAAATCATGGACAAGTCACACTACCAGTGAAGAGGTGCAAATAAAATCTGAGACCAAAAGAACTCTGGTGACCAAGATCAGACAGAGACAGGTAGAATTTCTTAGGCACATAGTAAGAAATTATGATTTAGAAAGTCTGATGCTGATGGGAAATATTGTTGGTAAAAGAGATTGAGGTGGATAGTGAGCCCATGTCTGCGTGGGTTTCCTCAGTTGTCTGGCTTCCTCCCACAATGTGTGGGTTAGGTTGGATGGCCATCCTAAATTGCCCCTTAGTATCAGGGGATTTAGCAGAGTAAGTGTTTGGGGTTACAGGAGTTTGGCCTGGGTGGGATTGTGGTCGGTGCAGACTCGATGGGCCAGATGGCCTCCTTGCTCACTATAGGGATTCTGTGAACTCTTTAAAAAAAAAAAAGAGGCTCACATACTGGATGAATGTTCCACTGAGGAAGAAGATCCACGCCTCTACAGCAAGATTTACACGGAGGTGCATGGTTACCAATGCCATCTTAGGGCATGGTACCTGAAGCGAGAATCTATTGACTTTAACAGGCTGAACAGTTGTAGAAAGTACATAAATTCATTTGGTAGCAAATCTTATCTGAAAGCAAAGAAAAAGTGATATCAGAACTGTTCTCTACCAGAGAACAGGTGTTTTTCAGGTGCAGACAGTGATCAATAATTTGCACCCTACTCTTCCCAAAGATATAAATGGCTTGTTGGGTTATGGTTACACAAATGCTAGTTACTCTGGGACCTCAACCAAAAAATCATGATTCACATACAGGTCTCTACAACAGCTGTTTCACCACATTTGAGACAAATCCTGTCTCCACCAGATGCCCACATATGTAGAGCTCCAGCAGGGGGTCTCAGATATTGATGAAAAGTAAGGACCCTATCCAATTTTCTCCTGACTATTATAAATCAATTCTAATGCCCTTACCATTGATAAATCAGAGATCAGCTAAAAACACATAAAACATGAAACTTTCCTTGGCTAACTGATCCAGCTACTCACTGGATAAACCTGATGGATTATTGAAAGGAGCTATTCACAGCTTTAATTCAAAAGTTACATACGCAACTACCTTCTTGTGCATCCATTTCAACTACTACTTCATTAAATTCTCTAAAGATTTAATTTGTGGGCACCTTTCTGCATCTTTGAATAGATAATGCAAGTTTATGGGTTATGTATTGAATCATTCCATTGAAAGTGCTTTGATTCAATATTTAGATGAAACATAACAGTGCACTTCAATGCAATGGTAATCATCTTTCATTTTGAAAATAAATCCAATTAAATTTTCTGCAGTCTCACTCACATATATCTTTTAAATATTTTAGGCTTTTAATTTTTTTAAGAAAATGGTCAAGGTGGGAATACTGGTTGATTTCCCTATTAACCAGCTTGCTGAGGTCAACTGCAGCACCTCTACAATTGCTCTGCTTTAGTTCATCTGTGAATTTTTTTATTTAAAGTAAGATGTACCACTGGGTACCATCAACAAGACGAGTAAACAACATAACAAAATAATCAGATAAAATTGAAAGTCTCCCTAAAATGACCATTAATATCTGTCTTATAGAAACCAGCATTTACAAATGTGTTTTTGAGAGATCAGTTAACCAGAAAAGATTATCAAATCCTTTAGTTAAATTTAGTATCCATCCACCAACTGAGCAAACAGCTTAGTCTATTTCATTATGCTGCAATTTATTTCTCCCCTCCCCAGTCAATACAAGTTAGAAATTTCAAAGCCAGATAACTGGCATGTGGAGCAGCTGAAGCAATTTGGCAGCAGCTCGGTAAAAATTATTTCACAAAATAGAGGTGCAATAAGCCAGTTATAGTGGTCAAGAATCTGACACTGCACAATTAAATAATTTAGTTGTTCAAGTGATTGGATTACTTGGAAGATCAAGTGTTCCAAATCATAGTACAGTAAGAAGTCTCAAAACACCAGGTTAAAGTCCAGATTTATCTGGTAGCACAAGCCAAATCATAGTCGCAGTGAGCTGTGCCACTTTGGAAGGTGCTGGGGAGGCCATGTGTTTTGAGCAAGATGGAAATACCAGAAAGCATCTGGAAGATGGGTGAGATTATACTTTGCCAAAGATGAAGTGTATCAATGGAAATCAAGACAGAAAGAAGATCTGAAGGGAAATAAATAATCTTGCCTACAGTTGAAAATAGGAGACAATGACCAATGATGATGGAGCTTCGAGAACAGAACTGTTCAAAATTTAATGAGAAACAGCAACTTTCAAAGACAGTGAGTCATAACTCACAAGACAGACAGACATTTTATCGGAAGCAATATGCAAGTGACATTTGCAATTTTGCAGATGTGTGATTCAATCTGTTATCCAATGACTTTTTTCCCCCAGTTTGGTCACTTAATGTTGCACTCATTCCCAAAGAAGCAAGGTTCCTAAAAATACATAGCAGCATAAAAATAAATTATCATATCAAACGGATGGTAATTCAACCTCAAGACTCTAAGCAGCTTTTTTCTTCTGAACAGTAGTTTTTAAAGTATAGGATAGCCTTCTGAACAGTAGTTTTTAAAGTATAGGATAGTAATCTGCCAAGTAGTCAGTAACTTGAACATGCACAAGCAACTACTTGACTATGCTGTATGGAGGCATGTAATCATTTGCTTGATTTGGCAAATTGCATTATTACAAAAGTATCACAGAATTTTACAGCACCAAGGAACTTTTGAACTGTTATGGCGAAGTGGTTAGCAGTGTTGTTTCACAGTATATGAGACCCAGGTTGATTCCGGCCTTGGGTGACTGTGTGGAGTTTGCATGCTCTCCTAGTGTCTGCGTGGGTTTCCTCTGGATGATCCAGTTTCCTTCCACAGTCCAGAAATGTGCAGGTAAAGTAAATTTGTCATGTCAAATTGCTCCTTAGTGCCCAAAGCTGTGTAGGTTAGGTGAATTAGTCATGGTAAATGCGAGGGGTTACGGGGGTAGGGTACCTGGGTAAGATGCTCTTTCTACAGAGTCAGTGCAGACTCTATGGGTCAAATGGCCTGCTTCTGTACTGTTGAGATTCCATGTTCGATGCAAGTGTGCCTTTAAATGTATTCTAATCATCATCTCTATAGTTATAAGCAGGCATGAGCTGTCTGCTAGAAGCCCTCCTATTGCTATTTAAATGGGGATTATTTTTACTGTGGGCCAAATTAAAATTCCCAATTGTTATAATTCAAGTCAGAAGCTGCAAAGTGTTTTATGAAATCTGCCTGGATCATACATTTTACAAACTGAATTTGGCTAGGTTATACAAGAAATGTTTTATTTCAGGTATGATTTAAATGACCCACTTGGGAGCTTTGATCAAACAAAGTTTATTTAAGAATACAGTTAACATATAGCAATAACTTTTATCAATTACAAATAAGGAAAAAAAACTGATATTGTACAGACCTTAACATCTATATGAGATGTTGCAACCAAAAAACATTCTTTAAACAAACCCTTGCCACAGGTTTAGCACTGAATGATCTTGTGATGCTGGAAACCTGCAATTTGAAAACCAGGACAGCTTCTAAGAAACAGGAGCAGGAGTAGGCCATCTAGCCCTTTGAGCCTGCTCTGCCATTCAATAAGATCATGGCTGATCTGAAGTGGCTCAGTTCCACTTTCCCGCCTTCTCCACATAACCCTTAATCCCCTTGCCTATCAAAAACCTATCAACCCGCGTCTTAAATATATTTAACAAGGCAGCCTCCACCACTTCAACGGGCAGAGAATTCCAGAGATTCACCACCCTTTGAGTGAAGTTTCTCCTCAACTCCATTCTAAACTGCACCCCCTTATCTTGAGGCTGTGCCCTCTAGTCCTGCTGTCCTTTCTGAGCAGGAAGAGCCTCTCCACCTCTATCCTATCCATCCCATTCATCATCTTATACGTCTCAATGAGATCTCCCCTCATTCTTCTAAACTCTAACGAGTACAAGCCTAGTTTATTCAGCCTCTCCTCATAGCTCAACCCCCTCAACTCCGGTATCAGCCTAGTAAACCTCCTCTGCACTCCCAAGGCCAAAATATCCTTGCGCAAGTGCAGCAACCAAAACTGCACACAGTACTCCAGCTGCGGCCTCACCAGTGCCCTGTACAGTTGCAGCAAGACCTCCCTACTTTTATATTCAATCCCCCTCGCTATGAAGGCCAGCATCCCATTCGCCTTCCTGACCACCTGCTGCACCTGCAGGCTGGGTTTTTGTGACTCATGCACAAGGACCCCGAGGTCCCTCTGCACTGTAGCATGCTGCAGTTTTTCGCCATGTAAGTAGTAGTCCTTCCTACCATTATTCCTACCAAAGTGGACAACTTCACACTTGCCAACATTAAATTCCATTTGCCAGTTCCTGGCCCATTCACCCAGCCTATCTAGATCCCTCTGCACACTTTCCACACCCTCCGCACAATTTGCCATTCCACCGATCTTGGCGTCATCAGCAAATTTCGACACCATACACTCGGTTCCCTCCTCCAGATCATCTATATAAATGGTAAATAGCTGAGGCCCCAGCACCGATCCCTGGGGCACTCTACTAGTCACCAACCGCCAATCCGAATAGCACCCATTGACCCCCACTCTCTGCCTCCTATTTGACAGCCAATCCCCTATCCACGCTAACACCCTACCCCTAACTCCATGCCCCCTAACCTTCTGTAACAACCTCTTGTGCGGCACCTTATCAAATGCCTTCTGAAAATCAAGAAACACCACATCCACCGGTTCTCTTCTATCCACCGCACTAGACATATCTTCATAGAATTCCAATAAATTCGTCAGACACAACTTCCCCTTAATGAAACTGTGCTGCGTCTGCTCTATCAAACAATTCTCCTCAAGATGCCTCGCTATTTTTTCCTTGATTACGGATTCAAGCATTTTACCTACAACAGACGTTAAACTAACCAGCCTATAATTCCCTGCCTTTTGCCTACTACTCTTCTTAAACAACGGTGTAACATTAGCCGTTTTCCAATCTTCTGGCACTTCCCCGGAATCCAGCGAGGTTTGGAAAATAATCAAGGCATCCACTATCACCTCTGCCATTTCTTTCAGAACCCTTGGATGCATTCCATCTGGTCCTGGGGACTTGTCCAGTCAGTCCCTCCAGTCTGTCGAGCACTGCCTCTCTAGTAACAATAATGTCATTCAAGCCCTCCACTCCTACCATCTATCCATCGCTAACACCCGGCAAACTATTCACGTCCTCCTCCGTGAAGACCGAAGCAAAAAAATTACTCAAGGCCTCAGCCATTTCCTCATCCCCCACCACTAAGTCCCCCCTCTCATCCTCTAAGGGTCCAATGTTCACCCTAGCCAGCCTCTTCCTTTTTATATATTTATAAAAACTCTTACTATCTTTTTTAATATTTAGCGCTAGCCCAGCTTCATAGTTTATCCTTCCTTTCTTTATCAACTTCTTCGTCATTCTTTGTTGATATTTAAACCTCTCCCAATCCTCTTCTCGCCCACTACTCTTAGCTACTCTAAACACATCCGCTTTTAATTTAATACTCTCCTTTACCTCCTTCGTTATCCACGGCTGATTATCTCTCCTCCTACGATCCTTTTTGACCATCGGAATAAATTTCTGCTGAGCACCAAGAAAGATCTCCTTAAAGATCCTCCACTGTTCCTCAGCAGACCTACCTTCCAATGTGCTCCCCCAATCAACATTCGCCAATACCTCTCTCATCCTATCATACTCCCCTCTGTTCAAACAAAGGACACAGGTCCGGGAACCCACTTTCTCCTCCTCCGTCTGCATCAGAACCTCCACCATACAATGATCACTCTTCCCAAGAGGATCCTTCACCACAAGGTCCCTAATTCTACCTGCCTCATTACATAACACCAGATCCAAGATAGCTCGCTCCCTCGTCGGCTCCAACACACACTGTTCAAGGAAACTATCCCGGCAGCATTCCAAGAACTCTTCCTCAAGCCCACCGCGTCCAACATGGGTCGACCAATCAATATGTAGATTGAAATTCCCCATAATTATCGCTGTTCCATTCCTGCACGCCGCACTTATTTGCACGTTAATAGCCTGCCCCACCTCCAGATCATTATTTGGGAGCCTATAGACAACACCCACCAGCGTCTTCCTCCCTTTGCTGTTCCTAATCTCCACCCACAACGATTCCACCTTCTGCTCATTAGCTCCTATATCCTCCCTTACTACCACCCTGATGCTATCCTTAATCAGCAGAGCTACGCTCCCCCCACCCCCCCTTTCCTCCCGTCTATCCTTCCTAAACACTTGATACCCCTGTACATTCAGCTCCCAGTCCCTGTCACCTTGCAGCCACGTCTCTGTAATGGCCACCAGATCACATCCATTTGTGCTCATCTGTGCCACCAGCTCATTCACTTTATTCTGAATGCTTCGTGCATTCTAACTGAAATACAGCAACAAGCAGCCCAAAGCTGAAAGAAAGAACTCTTGTCACTTGACATTCTTCCTCCAACAACTCAGGGTCATAAAAAAACCCAGCAACTACATGAGGCCCAAAGTAAAAATAAACAAAACCCAATTTAAATCACTTAAGTCGCGATAAAAGAACTTCTGAAGAGACAGCTTGTACCTGCTGATAACTGCAGAGAACGTGATGAAAAATAAATTTCTTAAAGGGACACTAGCATCACATTTGGGACTAGCTCTGTGAAAAAGCTATCCATTTTCTTCCATATTTCTCCTATTCATTTCTCAAAACATTTAAAATTATTTTCCTATTCAAATGCTTACTTTACTTCCTTGCTGAACTGATGAACAATCCTCTTGGGTTTGGACTTTGCAATTGTAATCACAGCACAATTGTTTATGTTCACCATCATTACCGTCTAAAACTTACATAACTTGTGTAGTCTACACATGTGCCATTTAACATGGAAATCTACAAGTCGTTAAAGGGAAGTCGTGTCTGACAAATTTGCTGGAGTTCTATGAGGATGTGTCTAGGGCGGTGGATAGAGGAGAGCCGGTGGATGTGGCCTTTCTTGATTTTCAGAAGGCGTTTGACAAGGTACCTCACAAGAGGTTATTGCAGAAGGTCAGGGGACATGGAGTTGGGGGTAGGGTGTTAGCGTGGGTAGAGGATTGGTTGTCAAATAGGAGGCAGAGAGTGGGGGTCAATGGGTGCTATTCGGATTGGCGGTTGGTGACTAGTGGAGTGCCCCAGGGGTCGGGGCTAGAGCCTCAGCTTTTTATCATTTATATAGATGATCTGGAGGAGGGAACCGAGTGTATGGTGTCGAAATTTGCTGATGACACCAAGATTGGTGGAACGGCAAATTGTGCGGAGGGTATGAAGAGTCTACAGAAGGATCTAGATAGGCTGGGCGAATGGGCCAGGAAATGGCAAATGGAATTTAATGTTGGCAAGTGTGAGGTGGTCCACTTTGGTAGGAATAATGGTAGGAAGGATTATTACTTACGTGGCGAAAAACTGCAGCAGGCGACGGTGCAGAGGGACCTTGGGGTCCTTGTGCATGAGTCGCAAAAACCCAGCTTGCAGGTGCAGCAGGTGGTCAGGAAGGCAAATGGGATGCTGGCCTTCATAGCGAGGGGGATTGAATATAAAAGTAGGGAGGTCTTGCTGCGGCTGTATAGGGCATTGGTGAGGCCGCAGCTGGAGTACTGTGCGCAGTTTTGGGCGCCGTACTTACGCAAGGATATTTTGGCCTTGGAGGGAGTGCAGAGGAGGTTTACTAGGCTGATGCCGGAGTTGACGGGGTTGAGCTATGAGGAGAGGCTGAATAAACTAGGCTTGTACTCGTTACAGTTTAGAAGAATGAGGGGAGATCTCATTGAGACGTATAAGATGATGAATGGGATGGATAGGATAGAGGTGGAGAGACTCTTCCCGCTCAAAGGACAGTAGGACTAGGGGGCACAGCCTCAAGATAAAGGGGGGGCGGTTTAGAACGGAGTTGAGGAAGAATTTCTTCACTCAAAGGGTGGTGAATCTCTGGAATTCTCTGCCCGTTGAAGTGGTGGAGGCTACCTCGCTAAATATTTTTAAGAAGCGGGTTGATGGGTTTTTGATAAGAGTTATGGGGAGAGGGCGGGAATGTGGAACTGAGCCATGACAGATCAGCCATGATCTTATTGAATGGCGGGGCAGGCTCGAAGGACTAGATGGCCTACTCCTGCTCTTATTTCTTATGTTATGTTCTGCTGTCAATGATTCTATGCTGCCACATGAGATGCATTTTTGAAGTCCTCAGACTCAAACTAGTAGAAATCACTGAAATGACAAAACCTGCCCTCTTATACTATCAATCTGATTACAAAAACTCAAAAAAATTAGACATTGCACATGAGAACCATAGGCATCCTTCTCCATTGGAGACAGACAATTAGTTATATAGCTTAATGGTCACCAGAGTCTTTCAGGTCAAACCAAGTAGACAAACTTAAACTAAATTAGGACAAAGTAAAAAGGGGCAGCTCCCCAAAAGGAAGGGGAACAGCCCAAACACCACATCAAATGTAGGGCAAGGCAAAGAAATAGGTCTCCGTGAACTATCACAGACCATACAGGGATTAAACCCATGCTGTTGGTGTCACTCTGCATCTCTACCTAGCCATCTCAATTGAGTGAACCACACCACACTGAAAAAGTTACACCTTGTTGTATGAAAAGTAACGTTAATGGCATATTTAGTGTGTAATTTTGCTGAACAGCCTTACTGTCCCGAAGTACTAATTTTACCTTTGCTGAATGCCAAATTTCTCCTGATAAAAAACCCTTCAATATTAAAAATCTTTGTCTTTTTTCCCCCAAAACATGTTTGATATTTCAGATTCTACCTTTATATCATGATTATGTCCCATTTATCTTGCTTTCTACAAAATTTAATTAAAGAGAAAACTTCAGTTCAATTAACTTCCTACTTTGCTATCTGTGAGAATACCTCAATCCGATTGGCTGCTTATCCTGCTGGTTGACATTATTGTTGTTGGATATCTGAAGATCCCCTTAACTTGTCATCAGATTGAACTAACATCATGAAAGGAGAAATCTGCACCACTGCAATCTTTAAAGATCAAAGATCAGCTCAGTTGCTTTGTCACCAACTGTGAAACGGCCACAATTTTAAACATTTCATGAGCTTTCCTGTACTTTGTTGTAAAGAATTGAGCCCAGTCTCTGTTCAAAACTGAGTTCACAGTCTTCTCAGTGAATCATCTCCTTTTAAAAGTTGAGCAGATTATTTTAAAAGGCAGAAAACCCATCAATCAATCAACTACAATATAAAGTTCATTAATACTTACTTAAAGAAATAAATGAAGACATTTAAACTGTTGCTCATTATTTCTCCTACTTCTTCATTTCTGCAAATTCACATTACTGCTTGGTGCTTGTTCTGATTGTCTATCCTGGTCATTCTCATTATAGTATCATTAACATCCTACTCCCTCATTCAGATATTTTCATGCTGCTGGAAGCGATTCTGACCCAGACTTGCCAGTAAGAATAAAATTGATTTTTGGTGATAGTGGATTATGGGGTGATTTCACACAAGGTTATACATTCCCCCTATCTCAATAATATTCACTTGCTGGAGAACATCAGCCATAATTGACTCCTGGTCTTTACTATGGTCTCAATAGATCAATACCCTCAGAATCACTGCTCTTGGAAAGTTGGGAGGAGCGTAAATAAATTAATTTAAATTCTCTCATCACTATTTGGATACTAACCGAAAAGATCCGGTCTCCTACTCTGTCTTCATGACATCATGAACAGCCTGACAAGCACTATATCTACATTAAGAAGTCACTAGTATAAGTTAGCAATGAACTTTACAGATAAACCTATATTAAAGGGAGATGGAGAAGCATCTCAAAACAACATGTGACTATGTAAATCAGGAATTACCAGCCCAGTCCATAGAAACTGGATGAATAATTTTTTCACAACTGAGGTCAGGTAATCCCTGGTCAGTAATCTTGAAGGTGTGGATTTAAATGCATCAGCGTAGAAATAAAATTTCTTTGTGATCTCCCACAATAAAACTAACAATTCAGATTGGACTCAGGAGGTAGGTGAACTCAACAGGTGTAAAATAGTTTCAGCCCAAAATGCTACAAATGTGTGCCAGAAGCAGGAAGTCCAATCCTCCAGAATTGGGTCTTGGAGCTCACGTTAATAACACCGTAGAGAAATATTCCCTCTAACTTTTGTTTATTATGTGTGGCATGTTTGATGCATCAAGTGGTCCGTTCAAGACTGATGTGCAGCTGCACACCTGTGCATCTCAAAAGATGCATTGTTTGTGCAGAGCTGGTTTGTTCCCTGCATGGTTTTTTTTTACAATATCTGCATAGATTCACACCCTAGAGGGAACATTGCTGTAATGCCTAAGAAACCCCATGAGAGGGGAAGTAGAAAAGCACAACCTTGCCTACCATTTCTTCAGTGGTCTCTTTAAAGATCCTTTGGTTAGGTCATTGCAGAACAAAATAAATTACTGGAACATGGACAATGCGTGCCCAATGTAGTTTTTCATGAATTTATTTATTTATTTCTCTCAGTGTCACAAGTAGGCTTACATCAACAGTGCGATGATGTTAACTGTGAAAATTCCTTGTTGTCGTCTCTTCAGAATGAATTTAGCGTGGCCAATGCACCTAACCAGCACGTCTTTCAGACAGAGAGGAATCCAGAGCACCCAGAAGAAACATACGCAGGCACAGGGAGAACATGCAAAATACACACAGACAGTCACCAAAGGCCAGAATTGAACCCAGGTCTTTGGCACTGTGAGGCACTAGTGCTAACCACTGCACCACTATGTCACCCCAGGCACCGTTTCTTGTTTAGCTATATTAATCCAAGGTTGATTTCGTGGGGCTGCCAAGTTTCCTAAAACAGAAGAACTAAAATGATCTTCATGCCCAGAAGTTGATGTGCACACTGCCTGTTTTATGGCAATTCAGATTCAGCTGTTGTTACGCAGTTTGAATTGCGTCATTGTCACCCGTATTAACATACAGTGAAAAGTATTGTTTCTTGCGTTATACAGAAAGCATACCATTCATAGTGAAGGAAACGATAGAGTGCAGAACGTAGTGTTACAGTACTAGATAGGGTGCAGAGAAAGATCAACTTAATGCAAGGTAAGTCCATTCAAAAGTCTGACAACAGCAGGGAAGAAGCTGTTCTTGAGTCAGTTAGTACATGACCTCAGACTTTTGTATTTTCTCCCCACGGAAGAAGATGGAAGACAGAATGTCCGGGTGCGTGGAATCCTTAATCACGCTGGCTGCTTTGCGAGACAGCGGGAAGTGTAGACAGAATCAATGGGTGAGAGGCTGGTTTGCGTGATGGATTGGGCTAATCCATTCATGATCTTTTGTAGTTCCCTGCGGTCTTGGGCAGAGCAGGAGCTATACCAAGTTATGAAATAACAAGAAAGAATGCTTTCTATGATGCAGCTGTAAAAAGTTGGAAAGAGTCATAACTGACATGCCAAATTTCTTTAGTCTTCTGAGAAAGTAGAGGCGTTGGTGGGCTTTAATTATAATATTGGCATGGGGTGGACCAGGACGTGTTGTTGGTGATCTGGACACTTCAAAACTTGATGCTCTCAACCCTTTCTACTTCGTCCCCATTGATGTAGACAGGGGCATGTTCTTCTTTATGCTTCCTGAAGTCGATGACAATCTCCTCTGTTTTGTTGACATTGGAGAGATTATTGTTGCTGCACCAGTTCACCAGATTCTCTATCTCATTCCTGTCCTCTGCCTCATCATTGTTTGAGATCCGATCCACTATGGTGATGTTGTCAGCAAACTTGAAAATTGAATTGGAGGGCAATTTAGCCACTCCATCATAGGTGTATAAGAGTATAGTAGGGGGTTGAGAACACAGCCTGTAGGGCACCAGTGTTAAGGATGATCATGGAGGTGGTGCTGTTGCCTATCTTTTTGATTGAGGTCTGAGAGTTAGGAAGCTCAGGATCTAATCGCAGAGGGAAGTGCCAAGGCCCAGGCCACGAAATTCAGAGATGAGTTTCATGGGAATAATGCTGCTGAAGGCTGAGCTCTGGTCAATAAATATGAGTCTGACATAGCTGTTCTTAGGTTGATTTTGATTTGATTTATTATTGTCACATGTATTAACATACAGTGAAAAGCATCATTTCTTGCATGCTATGCAGACAAAACATACTGTTCATAGAGAAGGAAACGAGAGAATGCAGAATGCAGTGTTACAGTCATAGTTAGGTTGTAGAGAAAGATCAACTTAATGCAAGGTAAGTCCATTCAAAAGTCTGACAGCAGCAGGGAAGAAGCTGTTTGAGTCGGCTGGTATGTGACCTCAGGCTTTTGTATCTTTTTCCCAAACTGCAGAACCAGGGAGATGGTATCTGCTGTGGACCTATTGCGGCGATAGGCAAACTGTAATGGAACTCAAGGATCTTTCCCTTAAACAAAATAGTTTAAAATAGACTGAAATGTATTTTTTTTAAAAAGTATCTTATTTCCAAGATGTGGAAGCAAACCACATTTACGTAGCTTTTACCAAAGACAAAATTTGCTCCCTCAAAATTTTTCAAAAAGCAATATTTTGGTTTCAAGAGTTGAAGGAGTTTCAAAGCTGATGATCATTTTACATGAAAAACATATCCTGGACATTACTTCAAAAACTATATATGTCAGCACTGAGAACTCAAGTTTACCTTTGCTGAGTTTTTAAGTCATTACATATTCTACTAAATTCACTTGCCTTGCACTAAACTCTTTCACTAGACAAGTGGAACAGTATATTCCATGTAGGCTGATCAGTGAATTTGTGTAAATTAACAGAATGTAGCAGCTTTCTATTCAAAATTAACACGTCATGTTGCGCACATCAGTCCTGTAGACAAGAACACCTCCTGCTAATGTCGGTCTTCACCCACCTCTGTCTCTTCACACCTCCAGCAGCCTGAAGTGTTCCTGTAAAAAATACTTACAAGACAACTTGTCTTACTCAATTTACAAAAGTCCCAGGGACAGTTCTCACTCTGCCAGGTCTCAGAAATGATTAATTAAAAGAAGATTTAATGGGACACCATTAAGTCCATCATTAAGAGTAGAACGAGGAAGCAGTGTAGTTCTATTAACACTAGAAAGAACAACTTGTATTTATATAGCTCATCATGCCTCTCAAAATGACCCAAAGTGCCTTGCACACAATTTGCTGTCTCCTTTTAGATTGTCAAATGCATCAACCATCTTACATACAGCCAGATTCTACAGCAGCAATGATACAATTGACTGGTTATTTATTTAATAGTGGTGAGGAGGAATGTTGTCTGGACAAAATGGAGAGAAGGATATATATTTATATATACTTAGTCCTTCAAAGATCAGGCATAGTTCTTTTCATTATAATAGAAGATATCAGAATGCAACCTTGGCTCAAGAGACCGCAACGTTATTTTAAAAAAAAACAAAAAACGTAGAGAAACAGAGTCACAGGATCACTAATTAGTTTTAACAACCAGAAAAAATATTCATTAAACACAAAACGTTGGGTTATGCTACAATACTCTCTTACTCCCCTCTTATTTTAACAAATACACGTGTTTTAAGATTAACACAAATCATAAAGTACATCTTAAACTAAAATGGTCTCATTAACAATAAGTCCCTTTAAAACACACAGATTGGCTGTGATCAAATACATTCTCCACTCTGAATTCAAGTGAATGTCTGTGAATTCCTCCTCAAAAAACCCTCCAGATGATTATCACATGGGAGTTTCGAAATTCCACTCCCAAGAAATGCGTTTTAAAATCTTCTTTCACACAATGCTCTTCATTAGCAGTTTGCATTCCAAAATGTGTCTGCTTTTCTCTTAAATTTTCCTGAACAATACCTTCATTTCTATTGAAACCAATACTGACTGCAATCAGTAGGGATAGGCAACAACACCACCTCCAGAATAATCGTCCGTGTCCCGCAAGGCTGTGTCCCCAGCCCTTTAGTACAATAATCTCTCCCTCAATGTCAATAAAACAAAGGAGATAGTCATCAACTTCAGGAAGCATAGTGGATAACATGTCCCTGTCTACATCAATGGCGATGAAATGCAATTCTCCTCAAGCACAATTTAAATTGAACAAACACCAACCCATACAAACACCTTTGTCCAGCATGAATCTAACTACAAGTTTTACCCTTCTTTATGCAGAAACATTAAATTAGGCCCACCTAAAATTCCTCATTTCTAATGTTCCCCAAAACAAATATAAATACCTGAAAACTACCTTTTGTTTCCCCTCACACCTAACCATGCTTTATTTCTGTTTCTTAAATATTACTTCCAATATTGCGATTCCAGTATTTAAGCATCGGTTAAATTATAATTGCATATATACTTACATGTGAAAGGTACAAATGTGTTTGGGTGGCACAGTGGTCAGCACTGTTGCCTCAGTTCCAGGGATGTGCGTTTAATTCCTAGTTTGGGTCACTGTCTGTGTGGAGTCTGAATGTTCTCCCCATGTCTGCGTGGCTTTCCTCTGGGTGCTCTGATTTCCTTCCACAGTCCGAAAGATGTGCTGGTTGGGTGCATTGGCCATGCTAAATTCTCTCTCAATGTACTAACAGGCACCGGAGTGTGGTGACTAGGGAAATGTGGTTTACCAGGATATTGCCTAGTCTGGACGATATTAACAATAAGGAGAGGTTGGAAAAACTCGGTTTGTTCTCACTGGAACAATGGAGGTTGAGGGGTGACCTCATAGAAGTCTACAGAATTATGAGTGGCATAGATAAAGTGGATAGTCAGATGCTCTTTCGTAGGATAGAAAAGTCAAGTGCTAGGGGACATGAGTTTAAGGTGTGTGGGGAAAAACAGAGGAAATGTGTGAGGCATTTTTCTTCCACAGAGGGTGGTGAATGTCTGGAACATGCTGCCTGGGGAAATGGTGGGAGCAGGTAAGATAGCGACATTTAAGAGGCAACTAGATGAATACATGAATAGCATGGGAATAGAAGGATACCGACTCTAAGTGCATACGGTTTTAGTTTAGGCAGGCATCATGATCAGTGCAGGCTCGGAGGGCTGAAGGGCCTGTTCCCATGCTGTACTTGTCTTTGTTTTTTGTTCTAAAACCAGTGACGCAGTTGTACAACATTGCATAAATACACCACATTAAAGCAGAGAAAGATATAAATCCATAAAGTGCACTTAAAAGCTAAAGCTATTCCATTGATCATTTTTTTCCACAATCCTGTGTGTTCAGTACAGTCTGATAAGAGTGGATTTGATGCAGTTGACAAACTGAAGTACAAAAAGACCAATCCCAACAGATTACAAACGTTTTTGCAAATAATCAATTTCCATTTACTGGATGGAAGTAGAAGTTGGTAATACAATATGGAAAATAGTCCTTTGATAACTTTGTAATCTGTGCCACAGCCTAAATAGGTCTTCCATATGTCCAACATGAAGCCGAACTCCGATGTTAATCTCAACAAGACATTAGTTCATCATGTTGAGTATTGCACAAATGGATATTTGTTATTTCTTTTGGCCACAGGAGATGACACTTTTAAAGAAAATTGTGCAAATTACAATTACCACAGAGGAAGGAGTAATGAAGTTGCTCCTTTCTTTACAGGTTCTAAGGATCTGAAAAGTTAGTTCACAGATGCAAGTCATTGTTGATCATTTTCTATTTGAAGTAACACTTCAATTCTTTTGGACAATGCAACAATTAAAATCAATATCTAATTATTTCATTAAAAAACAAGAGACTCCGTTCATTAGAGCATCAGTAACTAAAGCTGACAGAACTCTATTAAAAGTCATAGAAATTGAATTTTCCATTCTTTTAACTATTTCACAGCTTGCATCACCCAAACCCCTCTGCCCTCCAAACCAATTATGCATGGCACTTATTTGCGAGTCATTAAAACACTTCTGCATGATGATTACTTGGGCAACAGTTGCTTTGCTGTGGTCTTTCCATTTTGGAGAAGTGCAGCCAATGTGTGTCAACAGGCACAATTTGCTGACAGAATCTTGGATGTTACTTTGATATTTGTTCTTTTAACTGTACCTAAGCCTGGTGTAAATGCTGTTGAGTTGCTTCTTTTTTTTCCAAGTAGCTGACTTTAAACCCAAGTAAATCAGAATCTATGTATTTGCCAACTGGCAATGCAAAACAGATGGTACAGCAAAAATATTGGGAGTCAAATCTGAACTAAAAAAAATGAAAGCTTAATGGGCTGGTGCAGCATAACCTTTGTGCATTAATGGCATTCACAGCATACTTATATTAGCTTGCACATTATCATAGAGGCAATTCTGTAGCCCAAAAAGGTAGAACCATCACTTCTTTCTGATGGTAAGAATATTTTTATTGCCAATCCCATCAAAACGAGAACAGAGAACCAAGCTTGCACATAGCGGCAGCAGTCAGCATACTGGCCACCCATGCCAACAGTAATTTGCATTTGGGTAAAACACTTTTCAATACGTTGGATAATGGTTTTCAAACCTGACAACTACCACCATGAAGTGGGAAAAAATTCTATCAATGGCCTGAAAGTCTAGGCTTTAGAATAGGAACACATTACCAAAAAGCACTGTTCCTATTGATTTGAAGGAAGACAGAAATATACCATTGAAAACATCTGCACCAATCAATTCAATAATTGCAACCATTTTTCCCCCGCAAAATCTTCAGAGGGCAGTTAAATGTCAATCATGCTGGTGTGGAGCTGGACACACATGCAATCCAGGACAGCACAAATTCTAGATCAATGTTCATAATGCAATACTGAGAAAATGCAGCACACAGGGATGCAGTCTTTTGGGTGATTTGGTAAACTAAGATCTGATCTGCCCTCTCAGGCGGATGCAAAGGATTCCGTTATATGAGTCAAAGAGGAGTGGAATAGTTTTCCCCAGTGTCCTGGTGCAGAGTTAATCCTCAACCAGCGCCACAAAAGCATTATCTGGTCATTGCTACATGCTGCTTGCAAAATGGTTGCCTTGTTGTAAAATGGTTGCCACATCTCCTATGTTACAACAGTGACTACACTTCAAAACGGTTTAATTGCTACAAAGCACCTTAGAACGTGCTGAGGTTGCTCTATAAGATGCAAGCTTTTTTTTCCAAGAGATTAGTGAATCAGTTTGGTTTTTATGACAATCCAATCCATGATCACTTCGAGTTGACCACACAATCCTTTAATGCCTCTTCAGTGTTGTCCGGCTGGGTAGGAATTGTCTCAACTCACACGAGATACCATTTGTATCTAATTGCATCCAGAATATGACTTGCAATGGCCTCTCTTCCTCCTCCTGCACTGCTACCCCTTGAGTCTCTCAATGACACCCTCCTATTTCTCATCTACATGTATGCGACTTACAGCACAGAATTAGTCTTTGCATGTGTGCGAATGACACGTAGCTCTACTTCACCATCACCTCTCCCAACTCCTCCACTGTTGCTAAATTATCAGCTTATTTATCAGGCATCTGCTACTCAATAGGTCAGAATTTCCTCCAATATATATTGGGAAGACAAACTATTGTTTTTGTACCTCACTCTAAACTTTGTTCCCTTACTGAATCCATCCTTCTCCCTGGCAGAAGACCAAGACTAGAATGTTTGCCCATAACCTTGGTGATTCATAGATACACTTTCTACCACATTCATGTCATTCATCTACTTCCACATCTGTATCAGCTAAGTTGCTGCCAAAAACCTCAATCATGCTTTTTGTTTTACCTCAAGACTTGGCTATTCTGACACATTCTTGGATGGTCTCCCATATTCTACATTCCGAAAACTGGAGGTCAATCAAAAACCTGTTGCCAACATCTTAATTTACACAAAGTCCAACAAGCTCTATGATTGCTGAGCTCCTGCTCAAGTGGTGTCTCAATTTTTAAATTCTTATCCTCGTTTTCAAATCACTCCATGGCCTTGACACACTATCTCTGAAATCTCCTCTGCCGCAAGAACTCTTCAAGGTATTTGTATTCCTCTAATTCTGACCTCTTAAGCCTCCCCAATTTTAATCACATTGATAGTTGTGACTTAAGTTCTGGAATTTCCTCCCTACTACCCTCCACCTCTTTACCTCATTTTGCTCCTTTAAGATGCCAAATAAAACTAAGTTAAAATTTTCAGATGTCCATGGTAGGATTTGACTTGTGCCCACTGAAATATAAATGCAGGGTCCAGATTTAAACCCAGTATCACCACTATCATGTGCCGGACCTCTATATATATTATATATATATCAGCACTAAGAAAATCTCAATGGAAAAACAAAGATGGTGAAAAATCTAAGCTGTTGACAATAGAAGATGGTGTCCTCAGAAGAAACTCAAGGTTGAGAATTCATGGGTTAGGCCAATCAATAGAGACAAGTTATGCCATACTCTGTTAATAAGTCTGAAAAGATACTGAAAATGGAAAGGTGCAAATGAAGAACGAGGATCAAGTAGAAAAATACCAGGTCTGATTTCTGCTGTACACTAAGACTAAGATAGTTAATGCCCTTACTGAAAAAAAATACAAACGGTAACTGTCCTTGGTCTTCTTTGTGCAACATCAGGAGAATCAACTAACAAAGTAAAACTAATGAGCAACACTCTATTACCCCATTTCAAAGAGTCATATTATGCAGCTTAAATGAGATGGTTGCTAAATATCCTCAAGCATTGCTGTGTTGCAGTCAGCCTCAAGTTTTCACTTTGTTTTCAAACAGAACTCCTCAGTTTGACAGGAATCAAAAGAATTCCATGGCTCTTTCCAATTTGCTCGATAAGCTGTTTGGCATATTGTTTTCCCTAGAGTTTAAACAAATAACTTCTATTTAGAATATTAAAACACTTTTTCTCCAGGTGGATTTTTTGATATATTTTGTTCAAAAATTCCTTCCATAAAATACCTGTTTTCAATTATGTGAAAGGTGGTCGTCTTGTGGCACAGTAATAGCTCCCCTGCCTCTGGGCCAGAGGTTTTGGATTCAAGTCCGATGTTAGGATTTGGTAACCATAGAAGGAGTCGTCACAACACTGTTCAATGGGCTGATAATCAGCTTGGGAATCTTCCCATCACTTCCCACTATTCCCCAAAGGGGGAAAAAAAACCATATGTATGAAGATACACTCAAAAAAATGTCAAAGACAGGTGACACCAAATCTTCGTGTAATTTAGAATAAGTAGTGGTCCCAGTACACAATAACAGCAGCATTGATGGAAGTGATGGTGACGCAGAAGAACCACCATGATTTCTTGATGGGCCCTTGTTTTTAAATGACCTCTTTAAAAACTCATTTTAACTGAAATGTTGACAGACATGGCGGCTGAACATCACATGTGCATTTTTTCAATTGCCAAGTTGATTGCTGTAAATGGAAAAAAGCTCCTTATTATGCTTAATATTTAGTAACAAATATATATTTGTTGCATTTCCCCCTCAACTCAACAGATCTCTTCTAACAAGTCCTTTTCAATGAAACAGGTGAATTCTTATTCATGCCAAAGATTTACTCTGGTCTCCATTGTCAATATTAGAAATGCAGGTCTCGCTAAATGAGTTGAGAGCAGTGACGCTCATTGAAGCCTTGATGTGAAGATGCTGACTTTGGACTGGGGTAGGCACCATAAGAAGTTTCACAATACCAGGTTAAAGTTCAACAGGTTTATTTGGTAGCATGAGCTTTCAGAGGGTTGCTCCTTCATCAGGTGAGTGGAGAATTGGGTTCACAAATAGGGCATATATAGACACAGATTCAATTACAAGATAATGGTTGGAATGCGAGTCTTAACGGAGAATGAAGTCTTTATAGGTGCAAGCAATACATGTGAAGAGAGGCTTAAGCACAGCTTAAAGGGGTGTGAATTGTCTCAAGCCAGAACATTAAGATTTCTTAAGCCCAGGCCAAATGGTTACAGGTAATGTGACATGAACCCAAGATTGCAGTTGAAGGCATCCTCATGTGTGGAACCTGTCTATCAGTTTCTGCTCAGCGATTCTGCATTGTCGTGTATCTTGAAGGCCACCTTGAGGAATATTTACCCGAAGATCAGGGGCTGAATGCCCTTGACTGCGAAGTGTTCCTCTACAGGAAGGGAACACTCCTGCCTGGTGATTGTAGAGCACTGTCCATTTGTCTGTTGTTGTAACGTCTGCATGGTCTCACTGATGTACCATGCCTTTGGACATCCTTTCCTGCAGTGTATCAGGAAGATAACGTTGGCTGGGTTTCATGAGTATGTACCGTGTACCTGGTGGATGGTGTTCTCACGTGAGATAATGGCATGCATGTTGATGATCTGGCACGTCTTGCAGAGGTTGCTGTGGCACAGTTGTGTAGTGTTGTGTTTGTTCTCCTGAAGGCTGGGTAGCTTGTTGTTAAGTCTATTGAAGCCTGCACTTAAGAGTGCAGGGGTTTTTCCTCAGACGGGTTTGCTTCTGGATGTGGAAATACAATTCCCCAAAAGGGAAGTGTGGAAACTGGTATTTGTATTGAACTTTAGTATCACAATAATAAACCAGCTTTCAATCATCAGAATGTCTCCTGCTAACTACCTAGGCATATGGATATTCACCTATAAAATATCCACAGCTTTGAATATAAGTAAATGCAAAGCTAAATGGAACTTTTGTCAAATGCCTGACAAGTTAAACACCACTTGGGATCTCACTTTCTCAAAAGTTGTTGTTCATGTAGGATCTTCTCCTGATTTCATATCGACAGTGGGTGGAATTATCTTGTTACTTGGAGAAAATTAATAAGCCAAGTTATTGGTAACAATCAAGAAAGGGTTCCAGAAAAAAAAACCGCGGAAAATACTGCAAAACCGAAACTTGAAAATGGCAGTTAATTTTGAATTTGCTACACAAGGGACAGTTAAAAATCACAAATTACATACCAACACAACTCATTCTGTCTGCAGCTAGCCTGGTCAATATGCCCACTTGCATACCTACAGCTAATCTGTGTGCTCCTCCTGCAATTAATTGCTAAGTGAACAAGCCTTTCACTTGAAAGATACTCATATTCTAGTTCAGGCTCACCTGCCCATGTGGGCCAATTGATACCATTCATAACCTCTTCCATAAGTTCCACATCTAATGAACCAAAAGCTGGGATGTTTGAGTTACTTTCAGCTCTGAATTTTTATGATAAACTTCTGGATTTAGTAGAATCGCAGGAAGGAAATGACACTGTGCCTCTTTATTGAGATATATGGTACCAGTGATTGTTTTCACTAAAATTTGAAAATTATTTCACCGATTAATTTATACTGCTTCATTTGTCTGTCCAGCATGAAAACATTTTTGTACATTTCACGAGCACTGATGGAGATGACCGAAATAAAAAAATGAATCAATATAACACAAATTGAAACAAAAAAATCACTAAACATTATCAGAATATTTCCTGATCACTATTCACTGACCTTTGATGGAAAGTGGATGTACGAATATTGAATCAACGCTTGTTTTAAGTCTCAATGTTGGATCTTCCAAGCAACATATACTTTAAACTTATCAATGAAGAATGATGAGTTAGGGCAGGCACTTGACAGCAGCAACCTTGAGCAGATGTTTTAAAAACTCATTTGCTTACTGTTCTAACCATTACCTTATGACGTACCTGAGTGCAATCTATTGCATGTAGCTGACTGAAAGGTTAAAACCTGTAATTTGGAAAGGGCTCCAAAGTTTGTATTACATCTACAGTACAATATAATTGAAGTGAATATACATAGTGCATTATGCAATCCTGTCTTATGCAATTTATCATGTTAAGCAAAAAGAACATTTTATACAACCAGATGTATTGCACAGGGGCAACTACAGAACACGAGAAAAAGGGAATCAGAAATAACAACTGAAGACGTCTGCACATTGCCAGTAATTTGCTTCCATCAAGACTACAGATGTTGCAGAGAATCCACCACAGAAGAAAATCTATACTGAATCTCAGACTGCCTGAGAGGGTGATGGAGGCAGTCAATCATGGCTTTCAAAGGGGAATTGGATATCTATCTAAAGACAAAAAGATTTGCAGGGCTACAGGAGAGTGAAACTGAGTAGCCATTACAGAGAGCTAAAGTGACCTCTTATAATTCAAAGTCAAATTCATCCTGGACTAAAGGTACTCTCATGTTCACTGGCTAGTTGCAATTTTCTACCAGATAAGGATTGGGGGTGGAACAGTTTACAAAGGACGTCAGTACTGGGTAGTGGAATTTTTTTTTAAGTTTTACAACCAGCTTCAAGTACATTAAGTATAGCATAGGTTAAACGACACTTGTTCAACAATCAGAATTCACAATCTTATCACGGCATCTCTTCCACCAGTGTGGTACTTTCACAACATCCCTGTGGCCTCTCTGAGCGAGGCTGCCAACTAAGTGCCAATTAGTGGCCAATTATGGACAGTTTTGCGCTATGGCTTCATGCCAAGTAGGAACTGGGTTAAGGCTGCCCAAGCTCATTTCACAAAGAACCCTTACAGCCAGCAGGATCATTTATAATGTTGTAACTTCAAAACTAAACAGAATTGTATTGGGAAATTTTGCAGTATTTGATTTTAATGAGCACTCCTGAAATGAATAAAAACTGTGGGTCTGTGCAGTTCTCAGTTCCCATCATTTGATTTTAAAGTGTTAGAAATCTCAGTGTTTGCCATGGGATTATTAGAATTTTTTTTAATTAATGCTAAGTTTGTATGAAAATCAAAACTCTTAAGTGAGTGTTTGTTAGCCTTCCCCAAAAATCTTTAAAGGCTTCTCACAGTAGAACATGCAAATAGATGTAATTAAAAGCTGTATTAACCCTTTAAGTGATGGTGGAAAATTTCAACATGAAAAAAGACAGCAGAAGTTGAGTTTTGTAATCAATCACCTTTTAGCACCAGAAGCGGAAGAAGCAAAGTATCACCCAACACGCAATTGACCCCTCAAAAATAGATGTCAAGCTTTAATCGCGACTGGGCTCAAATTTCTTTATTTAAAAAAAAAAGGTGCATTGGGAATCATTACATGTTCACCTGATGGACACAGCTACGAGACACAGTACCTGACTCTTGTTAAATCTCAGGCTAATTTCAATGAACACATGCTGGGAATCACCCAACTAAGATCAAAATAAGGATTGGAACAGTTCCCAGTGCATGGTGCACGAGAACATCATACAAGAAAGTCCTACACAGCTACTATTCAAGTCAACGATGTGGACATCAGGATTGATTTTGCTATCCCTGGGCAGGGGATTAGAAGAGGAACAAATTGCATTGGATTTAACCAACAACTGCTGTCCAGTAGGATGGGAACAAAGAGGGAAAAATGAATAAACTGGAAAGAAACAGACACACAGCTAGCTCGCAGTAAACATCACAGAGCGGTCTCACTTAACCCTGTGGTTGCATTCCTGAGGCAAGGCTGGGCGGAGGCAAAACTGGGAGGAGGCTGGACTGATGGTGGAAGTGGAAGCGCGGCAGAAAAAGGTCATGTCACACCAAAAAGGGGGAAGTCTATGACAAACATTAGTGAAAAGGCAACTTTAAATGGATATATTGACACTATTATATTAACGCCTTTAAAGAGAAACATTAAGTGAGTCAATGTTAAGTGGAGACTTCATAAATCATAGAATCATAGAAACCCTACAGTGCAGAAAGAGGCCATCTGGCTCATCGAGTCTGCATCAACCACAATCCCATCCAGGCCCTACCCTCATATCTACCCGCTAATCCCTCCAACCTCAGGACTCTAAGGGGCAATTTTAGCATGGCCAATCAACCTAACTTGCACATATTTGGACTGTGGGAGGAAACTGGAGCACCTGGAGAAAACCCACACAAACACGAGGAGAATGTGTAAACTCCACACAGACAGTGACCCAAGACGGGAATTGAACCCAGGTCCCTGGAGCTGTGAAGCAGCAGTGCTAACCACTGTGCTACCATGCCACCCCATGAAAATGCTATTTCATAAACTAAATTAACTTTTCCAAGATGCTCATTATTCAATGATTACTCTTTAAATGCAAACACTCTATCCCTGGCAAATTTGTGTGTGAATTCTATGCTGGAAAACAGAAGACTGCTGACTCCTTGAATTAGCATATTGTACTTTCACCTCTAGTATTTAGATTCTAATTCCAATTTCTCTCTGTAGAATGGGTCCTACAAAAAGTTAGTTTGGAGAATTTACCCAGTTCCCAATCCATATGAAGCACCCATTGCTTCCAGCTGAGGCCTCAGGGTTAGGTGATGCTGCTAATGTCACACTCCAGCAGAAAGAAGTGCTCACACGAGGAATACTTAAAAACAATGATTTCAACACTTGTCTCCTAGTCAAAATTGAAAATTTACAGAGAATTACAATAAAGGCTTTGTGGTTCTACTTGAGTTTTGTTTCAAATACTTTTTGTCAAATTGCAATTGTCAATCATTTTAAGAAGCCTGGATTGTAGAATCCAACAGTACAAGAAATGCAAAAATACAACAGAACTATTCAAGCATCCTTAAAGGTAACACTCAACCAAATTGCTCTGATTTGTACCCTCAGTGTTGCAACTAGTGGACGAAGTGTGACAAACAGCTGCTGATCCATCTCAATTACAAACAAGCACAGACTGACAAGATATTGTACAAAGGAGTCCTTTCAAATCTGAGTAAAGAGGAAAATGGGGAATGGAACATCAGTGGTCAGGCAATTATTTTCTTGGTTGAATAGATTATTTGGAACAATTATCTTCAAATATAAAGACTCCAAATGATACACATATATATGAAAGGCTTCTTTCTGAAATAACAGGGCATTCAGCCTAATTGATCCATGGTGGTGCGTATGATCCAGATGAACCTCCTCCCACCTTACTGCATCTAACTCTATCTTCTTTTTGTTTTATTTCCTTTTCCTTCACCTTCATGTAATGTCCAACTTGCTCTTCATCGTAATATTTCCATTTTGCAAAGTATTTGTGCATGTTCACAGTTAGAAAATGCACATCTTCACAGTTTTAAATGTTATTCCTTAAACCACAATAATTTCTGATGTAGAACATAGAAAAACTGCAGCACAAATAGGCTCTTTGGCCCACAAGTTGCGCCGATGATATCTATACTTACTAGGCTTACCCATAACCCTCAATTCTATTAAGTCCCATGTACTCATCCAGAAGTCTCTTGAAAGACCCGATCGAGTTTGCTTCCACCACCACCGACGGCAGCCGATTCCACTCACCCACCACCCTCAGTGAAAAACTTACCCCTGGTATCTATGTAAGCTATTGAAATGTGAAACTAATAACTTGTTTATACCGAGGACAGTAACTGAAATTGCATCTTGTTATAAAGATTCAGTTTTTGAAAACATCATTAAAAATATATGGTAATGCTGGATTTCACTCTGCAAAATCCCAGTAACACAGAATAGGTATCCAAGGCAAGTGCATTTTTGAGGGATCATCCAGTTTTTAAATTTAGTTAGGGCATCATGATTGGCAGAGGCTCGGAGAGCTGAAGGGCCTGTTTCTGTGCTCTACTTTTCTTTGTTCTTGTTCTTTACAACATTTAATTATATCTACACCATCCTCTTTTTTAAAAACTGAAGGCTTTTTGGACATATTAATTGCTCTTCCTTATCCCGATTTTACAAAGCAGCTTACAAGGTCACCAGAAATTAAAGTGCATTCAAATTCTGCAAAGAACACAAATCCTGAGGTTAGTC
The DNA here is from genome assembly GCF_965287045.1 of Carcharhinus amblyrhynchos. NCBI lineage: Eukaryota > Metazoa > Chordata > Chondrichthyes > Carcharhiniformes > Carcharhinidae > Carcharhinus > Carcharhinus amblyrhynchos. The sequence goes on from NC_137348.1 coordinate 12,764,275, forward strand.
AAAGCTTGCTAGGGCAACAAAATTGAGAAGCAAGGTGGCACATTAGGACCTTCACGTCAATAAAGTTGCCAGCACCTTTTGAGACAATTACAACTTAAATAGTATGACCAACATAGCCATAAACTCTGGAACCAGTGATGGTGAGTTTAAAGTTAACGGAGGAAAATTTCACAGATAATTTAGATTTAAATACTTTACTGCGGGGTGGTGAATGCGTATCCTAAACTATTTGCAAAGGCAACAGGGCTACAGTGGAGAAACATTTCACGGAGATCGAGACAATTCTCAATTAGTCAATCCCCTGAGCTAGCTATTAGCTGGATGGATGGTATGGCCTTTCCTGTCCTGTACTTCTTTGTTTCTAAGTTATATCCAGAATATCCCAGATGTAAAGCATCCTGCTGTACAAATTCTCCTTGTTAAACATTCAGAAATTTCGATTAAGCATGCAGTGCTCTAAATGACAATGTTTTTGTATTATACACAAATTTAATTTGAGAAGTCCACAAGTCTCACTTTAATGTGGCACTCCTGGGAACCAAGTATCAAAAATGTCACTCCTTATCTAAGAGTGCACCACTCAAAGGATCATTGCACCAGCATCTGATAGCTGCTTCACACAGATGACTTTACTCAATAATGTGCTTAATTACTTGGCAAAGGTGCTCCTTTTTATATTGCCGCCAAGTGATTATTCACAACCATCACTGCTACAGTTTTGCTAGCGCCAGTGAGATGAATGAGTTGAGACAGCTTTGCTCAGACAATAGCCTTCCACTCTACTGACAGGGTTAAATGGGACTTACAATTATGACTTGGTTTCCCTTGAGGTGTGGCAATTACAGCTTTGCCAGGTCGAACAGACGGCTGCCATGTTCTTCTATAATAAATAATAGTTGGAATTTATTTTTCATGAGCTTTATAATTTCTTTATAATTTAACCCAAATTTGTTTATGGGATAGAGTAAAACCAGAGCTCTCCAGCAACCATAAAGGAATGTAGATTTGTTTCTTCTGTATGAAAACTTCCCCATCCCACCCTACAGCGTACAGAGGACAGCAGCTCCAAGTCCTTGTACCAATACGCTGTCTAATCGTCACTGGCAATGAGCTCAGACCAGGCATATATTGACAGGAAGCATTTCACAGTAAAGCTAGTTGAAGAATTGCCACACAAACTGCAGCTGATTGCTTTCTAACACTTGATCTTTATTCCATATGTTACTCAAGGGATGTAATTAAAACCTCTGTTTGCCTCATCTGTACCCATATGCTGTGCATCACTTTTGTTAAGGTGCTTGAGTGGAGGGGTCAACAGTGGTCGCCCAACCAAGCATACGCACGCTAACTTTCCTGACCGTCAGTACATCGCTAATACCACAGCGTTCCCTGAGAATCATACAGCTTGCTTTAACAGGACTAACACGCAATCTAGTCCTAACTCTGGAAGAAGAAGAGGGACCACTCACCACAAGTGCCAAGGTTGGGGTGGACTCTGCCCACCATGAGTGTGAATAGTGAAGGGCAGGAGATGCACGAGAGGATTATGAAGGTGAGTGAAGAGGCTGTGGTAGTAACAATTCTAAAATAGAAATAAACTTTGGACATCAATTTATGGACTAGGCTCCATTAGAGTTCTAAATGGTATGCCTCAGTGCCAGAATTGAACCCGAGTCCTTGGCGTTGTGAGGCACCAATGCTAATCACTGTGCCACCATGCCACCCATAGTACTTTGCAAGGTAATTTAAAGCAGCTGAGTTGTGCACAGTGAATTTCAGATTGCTGTATACTTTGGAGAAGGCTTGTCCAAAGCACAGCCTACAGGCTGGATATGACCTGCAAAGTTCCTCTATTCACCACCACCAAACCACACCAACTTTCAAAATCCCCAGAGGGGAGTTCCGATGGAAAATTCTTCACAGAGTTGCTCCTCCAATCATCCACTACTTCTCGCTCCCTTCTGCTTCTGATAGACAGACTACAGAGCTTCTCAACAGCAAATGAGCGAGACGAAAAATGGCCAGGATTCTCCCAAAAAAATCTGAAGTCCCCATTGTGTGTGAAAACAGGAGGAACTCCCACTGGTTTATTTAGCCGGATTCTCAAATTGAACCAGATCTGAGGATCCTGCTAAATAAACCAGTGGGAGTTACTCCCGTTTTCACACAAATTGGGGACTTCAGATTTTTTTGGGGGAATCCTGGCCGCAGGATACTCCAGTGGGATTCCCTCTGAAAATCAAGGGCTGGAGCCTATTTCCACAGGAGAGGTTGGCAACATAGCACTGAGCAGGCCACTGCACATGTGCAGATCTCCACACTGACAAATTGATGCATGCACAGTGGCCCCACGTTGACGGCCTCCAGATCTCTCGCCAGTCCGATCACTAGCTAGCCCCACAACCTCTCATCGCTGCCATTGCCAACCTGCCCACCCCCAATCACTGGCCTTCCGGACCTCCCTGGAAAAGCCCCAGTGGCCCCAACCTCCAAGTTGGCCTCCTGGGGAAGACCCAATGGACCTCTCTTCACTCCAGCGGCTGTTCCCCAACAGCTTAGTGAGGAGCTGTTGTAAACTCCGCTGGGGTGAACCACTCTGGACTTGGTGGGGGTGGGGGGGGGGGGGAGGTGGAGAGAAGGAGAGAAAGAGAGAAAAGAGATGCCAATCAAATGAAAATGTCAATTAGCATCTGTGAGCTGATTACCCCAAAAATCTTTGCTCCAGAGACATGTGGAGGCCGTGGCACCCAGCAAAAACCCGCAAAGTGACTTCTGCTGATGCCTTCCGGACTGTTGCGCTGCACAACGGGCTGGGAGAATTGACCCTAATCTCTGACTGGAGGGGCAGCTCTGACATTGATGGACAGCCAGGCACATCTGGCCCAGAGCAAAGTTGGGGGCTGGGAAAGAGATGTGCCAGGAGTGTTTAAATGCATGAGGGTGCAAGTGAGACGGGTGCAAGAAAAGTGAATGACAGTCTGCCTTATGTCAGTATCAGGTTTCTTATTCAGTCTCTGTGCCACAGACCAAACACATGCACCCACTCACAATCACTGACCCCCTCAGACTTATCATTTTTATAATTTGCTTTTCTAAAAAACTTAATGATTTATTGCTTTGACATTGCTGTACATTCGCCCAGCAATTGCTTCGTTCCTTAAAAGCTCATTTTTTTTGAAATTCAGTTTATTGTTGTGCTAAACCTTACCTTTCCGAAATGAATTCTTCGGATGCCAAGCAAGCAAATTACGTTCAAGTCAGTGTTGTGATAAAGTTTTTTGATGTACAAGAATCAGTGTGAAGTTTCTAGAATCTCAAAGAATTTATAGGTTCAATGATCACAACGTATTTGACATACATAGGCCAACCAACTGAATATCTTCCCATTCAAATGTTCTTTGTTAGCATTAACGGAATGTTTTGCTCAAAAAAAAACTAAGATTAACTGCTAATGGCCCTTTTTTTGCTCAACACTGTTTTACTTTTAAGCTTGGCGACTGGTTTCAAATGTAGATCAGGCTGTCATTTCTTCTCAGTCAATAGCATCAGCAGTCCACAGGGATCCACGCGTCCTTCTCATGAGCATTTTCAAAGCAGACAGCTATCACCTTTCATCAAACCAATCTCTGGGCACCCCCAGGGAGTAACTAGAGGATTAGGATTCTTTTCTTTGTAATGCCTTTCATTACTCTTGGTAAACTGTCTTTTTTCATCACCGAGGTGCAAGTTCTCTCCTTCAATACAGCTTCCTGCACCACTGCTATTTTTGAGGAACATGGTTTGTCAATTGCTTTTACACATTTTGTCGTGGCGCCTCTGTAACATGACCTTTTTTCAAAATTGTGGTCCAAAAGCTTGTTTCCATAAGTATAACCAATTTCAAAATAAATGATCAATCTTTCTTTGACATCTTCACATATAGAATCTTAATTTTAAGTTCAAGAGATGATTCAGCTTAGTTACTTGAAAAGGCTATCCATTTTAATCCCACTGCCCAATCTTTCCCTATTACGATAATAAGAATCATAGAATCCTTTCAGTACAGGAGGCTATTCAGCCCATCAAATCTATACCGACCACAATCCCACCCACGCCCTATTCCCGTAGCCCCACACATTTACCTGCTAATCCCTCTGAATGAGGGTCAGTTTAGCATGGTCAATCAACCTAACACACACATCTTTGGACTGTGGGAAGAAACCAGAGCACCTGGAGGAAGCCCACACAGACACGGGGAGGAAGTGCAAACTCCACACAGACCATGACCCGAGGTTGGAATCGAACCTGGGCACTTGGGTGAGGCAGCAGCGCTAACCACTGTGTCACCCTAAACAAACTTTACGTTTTTTTAATTTTTCAAATATTTCTCACTAGCATTGTAAAAACTATTCTGGATTCTGCTTTCACCATTGTGTCTGTGGGGAAAAGTGCATTCAAACAACCTTCCACATAAAAAAATCTTATTGATGCAAAATCTTGCATTGATTTTAGTAGTGATAAATTGATGCCCATTAGTTATTGAATCATTGACCAGTGGAACTTTTCTCTCTCTTAAGCATTTCTCTAAGGTTTCCTCTTAAGTAAAACCATTTATTATCGGCAATCTAAACGTGTCACTTTCATTATCTTAAACTTCCTTTCTAAAAATTAAAGTGCCAAAAATTAACTGCAGCCAAAACAATGACGTATACAAATTTAGTACTTTGTTCCCCGGGATCCCAATTGATTTTTCTTAAAAACAGCTTTATCAATTTGTTCTCCCACTTTGTAAGGCTTACGTGTCTGAACCTGTCAAATCACCTCATCATTTAGCATTGATTTTGTCTCCTTTCCTTCCAAAATGCATCGCAACACATTTCTATACATTAAATTTCATCCGATATCTAAAGTGCCCAATCTAGTGATCTCTCCAAGTACTTCTGAAATTGAAGTTTGCAGTAAATTTGCCTATTTTTGTATGGTGTGCGTATTTTGGCATCACAACCTTGCTCTTTATACAGGAAATCTGATCTTGGCTATTTACATTCCATTATTTTGAATAACACGACTCAACCATTACTCTATTTTCTATCAGATCACTTTCTATCCATATGAACATTTTCTTTCGTACTGCTCGTGTTTCGGTTTCATCCATAAACTCCTAATCATCCATGGAAAATCCACCCACACGATATTCATTGCATATCCTCAAAGATCTCTTATTAATTAGAAATGACTTCTTTTTATACATCTGTGCGGGCTATCTTAATTTAAATTGCATTAGGTAATGAAAAAAGGGACCAAATGTTATCACTGTGTATAAAATGTGGAATACCATGTCATTTAGGTTGTAAAATTGGCACAAGGACTGGATGCAGGGCTCGATGGATAAAGAGAAACTAGTGTACTTCTATTTCCAAATGTCATTCAAGAAGCTACCACATAAAAATTACAACACAATACAAGATCTCATGATATGATGGTCGTCTTTTTGAAGCAGGTAAGGACCTTAGTATAGAAGGTGGTGTAGAAGTTTAAGATGTTTGCGAATATCCCCACCAGCTGGTCCATGCAGGATTGTGTGCTCAGCCGGTCGCTTTCAGTAGATTAACTTTCAAGAGGGCTGATTGGACACCTGCATTGGTGATCTTGGATACTAGTTTGACTGAGGCTTACAGGGTGGAAGGCGTGCTCTTGTTGACCTCTTGTTCAAGAGGCACAGAATGTGTCGAGCATGTTAACAAGGGGTGCATTGGAGCTGGCAATTCTACATGCCTTCAATCTTGTAGCCCGTAATGTCTTGCAATCTTGCCAAAATCAGTGGGAGTCTGTGTGGCTAGCCTGGTCCGGTACTGTCTCCACAGACTGTATCTGGGTTTCTTGAAAATCAGGGTCACCTGACTTGAACGCCTCAGACCTGGACTTCAGCAAGCAGCGGATATCTGTGTTCATCCATGGTTTCCGGTTGGGAAACATGGCCTTGCTTCTTTGGCACAGTCTTCTACGTACATACTTACTAATGAAATCTGTCACTGTAATGGGATACTCATTTGGGTTGGTCACTGAGTTCTTAAATGTTGACCTGTCCACTGACTCGAAGCAGTTCTGTGGGAGATCATTCAATTTTTCGGACCAACATTGCACAACTTTAATCAGATTCTCCCATTTCAGTTATTGCTTTTAAACCGGGAGCAGCAGCAGAGCCTTGTGGTCTGATTTGTCCAAATGTGGATGGGTGATAGAGTGGTAGGCATGTTTGATGGTTGTGTAGCAGTGGTCAAGGATGTTTCAGCCACTATGGAACAGGAGACGTGTGGGGGTATCTTGGTGGGAGAGTCGTGAGTTTGACCTTGAGGTCCCTGCCCACGATGAACAAAGCATTGTGGTGTTTCGCCTCAAGGCTATTTGTGGTTGTATACATTTAGTCCAGTGTGGCCTTCATGTCCAAATAGGGTGCGATATAAACTGCTATCAGGATAATAGAGGTGAACCTCCGCAGAAGGTAGTAGGGCAGCACTTCACATTCAGGTATTCTAGGTTCAGGTCTTAGGGTAATTAGTTTTAGAGGTAATATAATAGCATGGATGCTGGATTGGCACGTAAAAGAAAGCAAAGAGCCAAGATAAATGGGTTGGTAAATTGAAACTAATGGGTTACCAGAGAAATCAGTGCTGGGGTCTCAAATATTTACAATTTATGTTAATTACTTGTATGAAGGAACCAAGTGTAATGTAGCCAAAAGGTAGTTGCAAACATGTTGCAAGGAGGACCCAAAGAGAATGCAAAGGGTTATGATTAGGTTAAGCAAAGGGGCAAAAAATTGGCAGCTGGAATATACTATGGGAAAACATGAGGTTGCTCACTTTAGCCACAAGAATAGAAAAGCAGAACATTATTTCAATGGAGAAAATCTGCAGCATGCTGCAGTACAGGAGGATTTGGGTATCATCATACATGAACCACAAAATGTTAGAATGCAGGTTAGCATCCCACATGCCCTACATCCAGGCCTTTGTGTCAATTTTACAACCTGGATGAAATGGTATTCATATTTATACACAGCTATAGCAGTTAGTCCTTTTTTCATTACATGCCATTTGAATTAGGATAGCCAGCACAGCACAGATTGCAAAAAGGTAAGTCATGTCTAACAAATTTAATTAAGAGTTGTTTGAGGATATGCAGTTAATATCATGTGCATGAATTTTCCAAGGATAGCATGTAATTAAGACAACTTTATTGCAAAGGGTTCAAATATAAAAGTAAGGAAGACTGGTTACAACTGTACAGTGCATTGAACATAAGAACATAAGAAATAGGAGCAGGAGTAGGCCATCTAGCCCTTCGAGCCTGCCCCCCCATTCAATAAGATCATGGCTGATCTGTCGTGGCTCAGTTCCACCTTCCCGCCCTCTCCCCATAACCCTTAATCCCCTCTCTTATCAAAAACCCATCAACCCGCGTCTTAAAAATATTTAGCGAGGCAGCCTCCACCACTTCAACGGGCAGAGAATTCCAGAGATTCACCACCCTTTGAGTGAAGAAGTTCCTCCTCAACTCTGTTCTAAACCGCCCCCCCCTTTATCTTGAGGCTGCACCCCCTAGTCCTACTGTCTTTTTTGAGCGGGAAGAGTCTCTCCACCTCTATCCTATCCATCCCATTCATCATCTTATACGTCTCAATGAGATCTCCCCTCATTCTTCTAAACTCCAACGAGTACAAGCGTAGTTTATTCAGCCTCTCCTCATAGCTCAACCCCCTCAACTCCGGCATCAGCCTAGTAAACCTCCTCTGCACTCCCTCCAAGACCAAAATATCTTTGCACAGGTGCGGGGCCCAAAACTGCACACAGTACTCCAGCTGCGGCCTCACCAATGCCCTATACAGCTGCAGCAAGACCTCCCTACTTTTATATTCAATCCCCCTCACTATGAAGGCCAGCATCCCATTCGCCTTCCTGACCACCTGCTGCACCTGCAAGCTGGGTTTTTGCGACTCATGCACAAGGACCCCGAGGTCCCTCTGCACCGTCGCCTGCTGCAGTTTTTCGCCCCGTAAGTAATAGTCCTTCCTACCATTATTCCTACCAAAGTGGACCACCTCACACTTGCCAACATTAAATTCCATTTGCCATTTCCTGGCCCATTCGCCCAGCCTATCTAGATCCTTCTGCAGACTCTCCACACCTTCCACACAATTTGCCGTTCCCCCAATCTTGGTGTCATCAGCAAATTTCGACACCCTACACTCGGTTCCCTCCTCCAGATCATCTATATAAATATATATGAATATATATATATATATAAATATATATATATAAATATATATAAATAAATATATATAAATAAATATATATAAATATATATAAATATATATATATAAATATATATATATATATATAAATATATATAAATATATATATATATAAATATATATATGAACCGTGCTGGGACCAGAGTGCTGGCGAATCGAGTAAAGAGGACTGTAGACAGGGCTTTAAACTAATTAGGGGGGGGGAGGGTGTGAGGGTAGGTGACCTTACGAGGTCTAAAGTTAAGGAGAGTGTACATGTAAGGGAAGAGGCCGAGGATGTCCCAATAATAGAGGGAGTAGGGGGCGTGAGTATAGTTGGTGGCGTTGCGGCAAATAGGGTCCAGTTGAAGGCTGGGATGAAAGCACTTCATCTGAATGCACGAAGCATTCGGAATAAAGTGGATGAGCTGATGGCGCAGATGGACACAAATGGATACGATCTGGTGGCCATTACAGAGACGTGGCTGCAGGGTGACAGGGACTGGGAGCTGAATGTACAGGGCTATCAAGTGTTTAGGAAGGATAGACAGGAGGGAAAAGGGGGGGGCGTAGCTCTGCTGATTAAGGATAGCATCACGGTGGTAGCAAGGGATGATATTGGAGCCAAGGAGCAGAGGGTGGAATCGTTGTGGGTGGAGATTAGGAACAGCAAAGGGAGGAAGACGCTGGTGGGTGTCGTCTATAGGCCCCCGAATAATGATCTGGAGATGGGGCGGGCTGTTAACGCGCAAATAAGTGCGGCGTGCAGGAATGGGACGGCCGTAGTTATGGGGGATTTCAATCTGCATATTGATTGGTCGACCCATGTTGGACGTGGGGGGCTCGAGGAAGAGTTCTTGGAATGCTGCCGGGATAGCTTCCTCGAACAGTGTGTGTTGGAGCCGACGAGGGAGCGAGCTATCTTGGATCTGGTGCTATGTAATGAAGCGGGTAGAATTAGGGACCTTGTGGTGAAGGATCCTCTTGGGGAGAGTGATCATTGTATGGTGGAGTTTCTGGTGCAGATGGAGGAGGAGAAAGTGGGTTCCCGGACACGCGTCCTTTGTTTGAATAGAGGGAAATACGGTAGGATGAGAGAAGAATTGGAGAATGTGGACTGGGAGAGCGCGTTGGAGGGAGGGTCTGTTAAGGAGCAGTGGAGGATCTTTAAGGAGATCTTTCTTGGTGCTCAACGGAAATTTATTCCGATGGTCAAAAAGGATAGTAGGAGGAGAGGTAATAAGCCGTGGATAACAAAGGAGGTGAAGGAAAGTGTTAAACTAAAAGCAGAGGAATTTAGAGTAGCTAAGAGTAGTGGGCGAGAAGAGGATTGGGAGAGGTTTAAATGTCAACAAAGATTGACAAAGAAGTTGATAAGGAAGGGTAGGAGAAACTATGAAGCTGGGCTAGCGCTTAATATAAAAAAGGATAGCAAGAGTTTTTATAAATATATAGAAAGGAAGAGGCTGGCTAGGGTGAATGTTGGTCCTTTAGAGGATGAGAAAGGGGACCTAGTGGTAGGGGATGGGGATATGGCTAAGGTATTGAATAACTTTTTTGTTTCTGTCTTCACGGAGGAGGACGTGAATAATTTGCCGGGTGTTAGCGATAGAAAGGTGGTAGGACTGGAGGGTCTTAATGACATTACTGTTACTAGAAAGGCGGTGCTCGACAGACTGGAGGGGCTGATTGTGGACAAGTCCCCAGGACCGGATGGAATGCATCCGAGGGTTCTGAAAGAAATGGCGGAGGTGATAGTGGATGCCTTGGTGGTTATTTTCCAAACGTCGCTGGATTCCGGGGAAGTGCCGGATGATTGGAAAACGGCTAATGTTACGCCGTTGTTTAAGAAGGGTGCCAGGCAAAAGGCGGGGAATTATAGGCCGGTTAGTTTAACGTCTGTGGTAGGTAAAATGTTAGAATCTGTCATTAAGGAGGAAATTGCGAGGCATCTTGAAGGGAATTGCTTGATAGAGCAGACGCAGCACGGTTTCATTAAAGGGAAGTCGTGTCTGACAAATTTACTGGAGTTCTATGAGGATGTGTCTAGGGCGGTGGATAGAGGAGAGCCGGTGGATGTGGTCTTTCTAGATTTTCAGAAAGCGTTTGACAAAGTGCCTCACAAGAGGTTATTGCAGAAGGTCGAGGGACATGGAGTTGGGGGTAGGGTGTTAGCGTGGATAGAGGATTGGTTGTCAAATAGGAGACAGAGAGTGGGGGTCAACGGGTGCTATTCGGATTGGCGGATGGTGACTAGTGGAGTGCCCCAGGGGTCGGTGCTGGGGCCTCAGCTTTTTACCATTTATATAGATGATCTGGAGGAGGGAACCGAGTGTAGGGTGTCGAAATTTGCTGATGACACCAAGATTGGGGGAACGGCAAATTGTGCGGAGGGTGTGGAGAGTCTGCAGAAGGATCTAGATAGGCTGGGCGAATGGGCCAGGAAATGGCAAATGGAATTTAATGTTGGCAAGTGTGAGGTGGTCCACTTTGGTAGGAAAAATGGTAGGAAGGACTATTACTTACGAGGAGAAAAACTGCAGCAGGCGACGGTGCAGAGGGACCTCGGGGTCCTTGTGCATGAGTCGCAAAAACCCAGCTTGCAGGTGCAGCAGGTGGTCAGGAAGGCGAATGGGATGCTGGCCTTCATAGCGAAGGGGATTGAATATAAAAGTAGGGAGGTCTTGCTGCAGCTGTATAGGGCATTGGTGAGGCCGCAACTGGAGTACTGTGTGCATTTTTGGGCGCCGCACCTGCGCAAAGATATTTTGGCCTTGGAGGGAGTGCAGAGGAGGTTTACTAGGCTGATACCGGAGTTGAGGGGGTTGAGCTATGAGGAGAGGCTGAATAAACTGGGCTTGTACTCGTTAGAGTTTAGAAGAATGAGAGGAGATCTCATTGAGACGTATAAGATGATGAATGGGATGGATAGGATAGAGGTGGAAAGACTCTTCCCGCTCAAAAAAGACAATAGGACTAGGGGGCACAGCCTCAAGATAAAAGGGGGGCGGTTTAGAACGGAGTTGAGGAGGAACTTCTTCACTCAAAGGGTGGTGAATCTCTGGAATTCTCTGCCCGTTGAAGTGGTGGAGGCTGCCTCACTAAATATTTTTAAGACGCGGGTTGATGGGTTTTTGATAGGAGAGGGGATTAAGGGTTATGGGGAGAAGGCGGGAAAGTGGAACTGAGCAGCGACAGATCAGCCATGATCTTATTGAATGGCGGGGCAGGCTCGAAGGGCTGGATGGCCTACTCCTGCTCCTATTTCTTATGTTCTTATGTTCTTATGTTCTTAAATGGTAAAAAGCTGAGGCCCCAGCACCGACCCCTGGGGCACTCCACTAGTCACCATCTGCCAATCCGAATAGCACCCGTTGACCCCCACTCTCTGCCTCCTATTTGACAACCAATCTCTATCCACGCTAACACCCTACCCCCAACTCCATGTCCCTTGACCTTCTGCAATAACCTCTTGTGAGGTACTTTGTCAAACGCCTTCTGAAAATCTAGAAAGACCACATCCACCGGCTCTCCTCTATCCACCGCCCTAGACACATCCTCATAGAACTCCAGTAAATTTGTCAGACACGACTTCCCTTTAATGAAACCATGCTGCGTCCGCTCTATCAAGCAATTGCCTTCAAGATGCCTCGCAATTTCCTCCTTAATGACGGATTCTAACATTTTACCTACAACAGACGTTAAACTAACCGGCCTATAATTCCCTGCCTTTTGCCTGGCACCCTTCTTAAACAACGGCGTAACATTAGCCGTTTTCCAATCTTCCGGCACTTCCCCGGAATCCAACGAATTCTGGAAAATAACCACCAAGGCATCCACTATCACCTCCACCATTTCTTTCAGAACCCTCGGATGCATTCCATCCGGTCCTGGGGACTTGTCCACAATCAGCCCCTCCAGTCTGTCGAGCACCGCCTCTCTAGTAACAATAATGTCATTAAGACCCTCCAGTCCTACCACCTTTCCATCACTAACACCCGGCAAATTATTCACGTCCTCCTCCGTGAAGACAGAAACAAAAAAGTTATTCAATACCTTAGCCATATCCCCATCCCCTACCACTAGGTCCCTTTCTCATCCTCTAAAGGACCAACGTTCACCCTAGCCAGCCTCTTCCTTTCTATATATTTATAAAAACTCTTGCTATCCTTTTTTATATTAAGCGCTAGCCCAGCTTCATAGTTTCTCCTACCCTTCTTTATCAACTTCTTTGTCAATCTTTGTTGACATTTAAACCTCTCCCAATCCTCTTCTCGCCCACTACTCTTAGCTACTCTAAATTCCTCCGCTTTTAATTTAACACTTTCCTTCACCTCCTTCGTTATCCACGGCTTATTACCTCTCCTCCTACTGTCCTTTTTGACCATCGGAATAAATTTCCGCTGAGCACCAAGAAAGATCTCCTTAAAGATCCTCCACTGCTCCTCAGCAGACCCTCCCTCCAACGTGCTCCGTAGCGTCTCATTAAGGAGAGATATAGTTGCACTGGAGGCTCACTGGGTTGATTCGCGAGATGAAGGGCTTGTTTTATGAGGGAAGGTTGAACAGGTTGGGCCTATACTTATTGGAGTTTAAAAGAATGACAGGCGATCACATTGAAAATAAGATTCTGAGGGGGCTTGACAAGGTAGATGTTGACAGAATGTTTCCCCTCCTGGGAAATATAGAACTACAGGTCACGGTTTCAAAATAAGAAATCTCTCATTTAGGACTGAGAGGAGGAGGAATTTCTTCTCTCAGGGTATTTTTGGAATTCCCAGAGAGCAATGGACTCTTAGTCACTGAGTATGTGTGATAGATTTTTGATCTTAAATTAGTTGAGTGTTATGGGGGGGGTGGGAGGGGGGGCGGCGGCGGCGGTGGGTGGGTGGTGGTGTCGTCACAGGGTCGGGTCACCCACCATCTTACAGAAAGATGCTCAAGGAGCCAAATGACATAGTCCTGTCTTGTGCTCTCATGTATCTTCAAACTAACCTTATGTTGTGTTGTGTTCTCATGTATCTGCAAACTAGCCTCCATACAGGATGGAAGCTATCACATCCTGCAAATCTCAACTGAATTTCCCTTTTGGTAGACAATAGGAATAATGGGATACTGGATCAAGTTTTTAAAGAGGTGACCCTGATGCAGTATCTAACAATCAGCATAATATTAGATTGAACTTGGTCAAACTAAAGAAATCAGCAACATGGTGGCACAGTTGGTTAACACTGCTGCCTCACAGCACCAGGGACCTGGTTCAATTCCGGCTTCGAGTCACTATCCATCTGTGTGGAATCTGTACATTCTCCCAGTGTTTGCATAGGTTTCCTCCAGGTGCTCGGGTTTCCATCCACTGTCTGAAATGTGGAGGTTAGGTGAAATGACCATGCTAAATCGCTCCTTAATTTCTAAAGATGTGTAGGTTAGCTAGATTAGCCATGGTGAATGTGCAGGATTTTGGGGATGGGGGAGGGGGGCTGGGCCTGGATAAGATGTTCTTTTGGAGAGTTGTTGCAGACTTGATGGGCTAAATGGCCTCCTTCTGCAGTGTGGCGACTCTATGATTTTAAGAATATGGAATCCTCCACCTCTATTGATGTGGAGATGCCAGCGTTGGACTGGGATACACACAGTAAGAAGTCTCGCAACACCAGGTTAAAGTCCAACAAGTTTATTTGATAGTAAACCCACTAGCTTTTGGAGTTTGCCCCTTCGTCAGATGAGTGGAGTGTTCTAGTCACAAACAGAGCATATAAAGACACACACAGTTTACAGAATACTGATTAGAATGCGAGTCTTTACAGCTAATCAACTTTTAAAGGTGCAGACAATGTGAGTGGAGATAGCATTAAGCATAGGTTAAAGAGATGTGTATTGTCTCCAGATAGGACAGTAAGTGAAATGTTGCAAGCCCAGGCAAGTCATGGGGGTCACAGATAGTGTGTGGCCTTCACGACGTACGACAGCGCAGAGCTGCTGAGCAGAAACTGATAGCCAAATTCCACACACGAGGATGGCCTCAACTGGGATCTTAGGTTCATGTCACACTATCTGTAACTCCCATGACTTGCCTGGGCTTGCAACATTTCACTTACTGTCCTGTCCGGAGAGAACAGACATCTCTTTAACCTATGCTTAATGCTATCTCCACTCTCACTGTCTGCACCTTTAAGAATTGATTAGCTGTAAAGACTCGCATTCTAATCAGTACTCTGTAAACTGTGTGCGCCTTTATATGCTCTATTTGTGACCAGAACTCTCCACACTCCTGACGAAGGGGCAAACCCTGAAAGCTAGTGGGTTTACTGTCAAATACATTTGTTGGACTTTAACCTGGTGTTGCAAAACAACCTCGGCAGAGGATACATAGACTTTGCAGGACCCACTGAAGGCTCCATGTTTCTTGCCCTACTAAAGACGCAAAGTGGGCCAAAGTCGGCCAAAGTCAGGATGATGAAATCAATTGAGGAGTTGGGTCAGTGTTCGCGGGATTTGGATGCCCTGAACAACTAGTCAGCGATAATGGGACACATTTCACATCTCAAGAATTTGTGGATTACTTTGAGAATAATAACATACAACATTTATGGACTGCCCCATACAATCCATTCACTGATGGATTGGCAGAGAAGCTAGTCCAGTCACAGACACGTGCCAAAGTGCCAAACAACAAAGGTTTGCGATCCAGGAGAGTAAACAACTTTCTCATGTCCTATTGGAGAATGGCTGGGCAGCATGGTGGTTAGCGCTACTGCCTCACAGCACCAGGGACTTAGGTTCAATTCCGGCCTCAGATAACTGCGTGGAGTTTGCACATTCTTCGTGTCTGCATGGGTTTCCGCCAGGTGCTCCAGTTTGTGCCAAAGATGTGCAAGTTAGGTTAATTGGCCATGCTAATACCCACCCTAGTGTCAGGGGAACAAGCAGAGTAAATTCATTCCCCAAACAAGATGATCTGCTACAAAGCCTTCTCCATTCTGAGAAGCCTGGTGAAAAAACCTAAGAGGAATTGACCAAGATTCTCGAAAGAAATTTCCTCGCCAAAATCACTAATAATTGCTGAGAGATTCCGATTTCATCAATGGAGCCAAAAAGAAGGTGGAAATATATGGCAATTTGTTGCAACACCGAGAATATTGGCAAAGAACTGAGAGTTTGGCTCGAAGGCACTCTGACAGACTTTTTTGTGGGGACTTCAAAATGAAGCAATTCAAAACAATTGCTCACTGAAAAACTCTAACACTAAAACTTCTTGTTGAGGTTGTGGCGTCCATGAAATTGGTTGTAAACAAAGTTTCCCAAATTAGAGCTAGAGCCAAAATACATAAGGTAAGGACAGACGGAAAGAAATCTCTTAAAATTCACGCATGCCACTGATGTACATGCGGAAGGGATATATCATAGTTCAAGTAGAAGTAGAAAACAGTTAATCATCAGAATTGCCTTTGCACATAGTAAAGGAAAATTTTCCTCCACTCTTTCGAAGAATGTGGTTAAACAAAATCAAACTAAATTGGAGAACAATTAACCAATTGAATGACAGCAAGAACACTTCTGGAGAAGTGTAGGAAGGTGTTTGGGAATACCCTAGGATCCATGACTGGAGTGGAAGCAAGAAGACTTGCCATTCTTATTTGGAATGTCTTTTTTAATAGGGAGCTGTAGCTTCCCATTTTAGAATGCATAGGTACTCTTTTTTTATGAGTGCGAATATCCCATTGTTGTACTCCCACGTACAAGGTCCCACCCTTTGGAAGTCTACCCAGCCTTAAAACAATAAGCAAACATTTATTTTTCAACACTACTCCTGGTTTTTCCTGCCATTGAGGATAAGCGCTGAAGGCTTTTTTTTTGTCTTCCCAGTGTCGATGCTCCATTTCACTCCGAAGTTGAGGTTGAAAAGAAAAACTTCAGGATTTGGTAAATTTTGGCTTAAAACCAATCTCAGTCAGTCTTTTCCTTGTCCTGTGTTGCGTAACTATTCCTGACCGATTTGTTGAGAGAGAAGGATTTCTGAGATGCCACACTGTGGGTTACTGAAATAAACCAATGCTGCTTTATTTACAAGGTGGTGTCTGATTGAAGTCCAACATGGAGGAGATAAAAAAAATCCCGCGAATGCCTCTGGTGATGTCACAGCATGTCATGTGACTAACCACACAGATGCATTGCTTTACAATACACAATAGCATGTAATTCAGAGGCACGAGTGCTACCACTTGCTGCTTAACACATGCGAGCATGTTTAATTTGAGGGGTTAGGAATGCAGAACATAAGTCAGCAACAGAGTGAGTTAGACAAAATGGGAAGGGATGCTTAAGATGCTTTGACTACTGCTGTATTGCAAAGAGTGAAACTGAGTGAGGGCAGTATCACAATGCTGAGCAATGGAGGAAAGGTTTTGAAGGAAAGGTTTTGTCAGTGTCAACTGCCAATGAGGCTGAAGTAAATTCAGATGAATAAGGAAACGGTACTCAGGAAATCTGCTGAATGAATAATGATTTTTCCATGTAATTTCTTTTCAGGTCAAACGTGTTTCATTTCAGTTCCAGATCTTAGATCCCATGAATTCAGGAAATAGAATGCACTTAAGATGATAATCTGGAAAAATGTAATTATTGAGGCTTTTCTGCTGAGTTACTTGCTATGGTGTTTATCAATTCTCAGCACAGGGAAAACTCACAGCATGCCATGTCAGGGGACAAAGTAGGAGAATATATAGTTAGCTGCTCACAAGACACAAAGCAGAGAATAGGCAGAAGTTATTTGGAAGATGGAATGTGGGGTCCCACAAGGATTAATGTTGTTCACAATTTACATTAATAATATTACTACAAGTAGCGAGGTGGGTTAATACGGTCTTTAAATAAGAACAAACCAGGCACAAATTTATTTCTGGGGGATAGAGAAAAGTACAGAAGTTATGCTGAACTCAATAAATTTTGGTTGGACAACACTTGGTGTATAGCCCTAATTATCAGTGCAAGGATATGGAGGCAGTAGAGAAGTTGCACAAAAAGATATACAAAGATGTTACCAGAACTGCGAGGATATACGCTTTTCAACCCCACCCCTCTATCAAAATCAAATACAAGACTTGATGAATGTCATCTTGTTGCATAAACAGACCTTAAAAAAACACATTTCAAGCTAAAAATTCAGTAAAGTTAAATGTGAGATAGGTAAGGTGAGAATAAAAGGACATGGATGAGACCGCAATTGACGCACGCACACACGTGAAGAGGAAAACTAAAAGGAGCAAAAATAGGAAACCAAAGTGTGCCACACAAGCAGAGATAAATAGTCCCAGGAAGACAACTTTTACCTTTAATTTTGTCCGAGAGTATTTCCACAACAGTCAGCTAATATTTTAAGGAATTGGTAGGAGACCACGTTTTCCAATATCATCAAAGTACCCACCAAGTTATGACTTCGTACCAATAGGTTACTGTCCATTACAAGAACATCTTTGATTTCTTATTTCTCAAGCATGTTAGCTACAATGTTTACTGGTTGAATAAATTTGGTAAAATACAAGTCTATCCATTCAAGTGAAGACTTGCACCCTGCTTCTAACTGACAAAATAATTAATAGAGCAATTGGTAAATCTATTTATTGCAGGCAAGGTTGAATGGAATTCCAATTTACACATTTAAATACCAATAAAGCATACTGACAAGTGCTGAAGCAGTAAGTACAATTCACACCATCAGTATGCAAATACACTGTCCTATTTCAGCAGGAGTTTCTTGCTTCCGAGAAATAAATTATTCTTGACAAATGTATGTCACATAACAATATTAACATTTACTTCCAAGGCGGCTGCCATACAAGTACCATAGTATGTTTTAGAGCACAGCACATTCAGCCTATCATATCAGTGCCAGCGCTCGGCAAAAGCAACTTAGTCCCACTCTCATCATAGTCCTGCATCTATTTCCTCTTCAGATCACGATCCAATTCCTTGAAAGCCATGATTGAATCGGCCTCTTCAGAACACTCGTGTTTTATTGTAAATTTTATTCATGCCACCTCTGGCTCCTTTTCTTCTCACTTCAAGTCGGTACTTTTTGATCTCTCTCCCGTCCACCACAGTAAACAGTTTTGTCCCATCTACTCCGTCTGAACCCCTCATGATTTTGAGCACCTCTGTCAAATTTTCTCTCAATTTTCACTTTTCCAAAGAGCTTTACCAATCTATCCACATAGCTCGCAAATCTTTTCTGTACCCACTCCAAAGCCTGTGCTGTCCAGAAAGGGACACAATCTCTATCTGAGACTGAACCAGTGTTTCATGAAAAGGCTAAAAGGTCCGTCATAATGTAATGAATTTTGTATTACATGCCTGCATTTATAAAGCTTTGGATCCCATCTGCCTTATTAACTGCTTTCTCACCTTCAGTGATTTGTGAACATTTACCCCAATCTCTGTTCCTGCACCCCCTTTAGAGTTATAACCTTTATTACATATTGCCTTTCCTCATTCCTCCTACTAAAGTGTCTCAATTTTCACTTCTCTGCACTAAATTTCATGTCACCTGTTCATCCATTCCAATAGCCTGCATCTGTCTTCTAGAAGTCTATCACTCTTCCTCACACTTTACAATGTTTCTGGGTTTTTGTGCATCTACAAGTATTTAAATTTTGCCCTGCACACACAAGACTAGGTCATTAATAGAAGAACTCAGGATATAAGACGAGTCAACCATATAGCATATCAAGGCTGCTCCACCATTCAATAAGGTCATGGCTGAATCTGGGTTTCTGCTCCATTTCCCTGCCCATTTCCTGACAGACCAAAAATCTGATTATCCCAGCCTTAAACGACGAAGCATTCACAATCCTCCTTGGGCAGAGAATTGCAAAGATTCAAACTTTGAGTAAAGTAAGTTCCTCCCCATCTCCTGAGACTGTGCCCCCACAACAGTGGTAGTGTTGCTGGTATGCTTTGTCAGTAACGTAGGGATTGAGATGTTGGTTGCCATTGCAAGAGGAATTGTGGATGACAGTCTTGATACCCCAGCACAGACTATTAGTGCTCATGTTGATGAACTGAGGTGTGAGAAGAGAATCCTATTAGTCGAGAGGGCAATTTTCTTGGTGGGGGCTCACCTTTAGTCCTTCAATATCCTGCATGCTATGACGAACATCTTGGCTAATAAGGGGAAATGAGGTATTCTCCAGTCTCCCAAGTGGTGGTGAATTCCTGGCTCAATTTGCGAACTGGCTCAATCTCAATTTGAAGGCTGGACATTTTGAGATTGCTGGAGCATACTGTATCCAGTTTTTGAAGTCTGGGCTCAGTTTAAAACTCCGATCATTGATTTTGCGTTGTCTTGTCCTCTGGTTATCTGTCGAGAAGGGCTGCTAATAGCGTTGGGTCATCACCACCCACTGGGGCCTAGGTTTCTCTTTAGCAGCCTTTGGGACAATAACATGGCAGGGGCGCAAAGGCTTTGGGCAGTTCTGATATGCCCCCTGGGCATTGGCATTTTGTCCCTTGGGCAATGCCAGGAGCCTAGGCTGACACTGCCAAGGTGCCAATGCCCAGCAGCCCCACTGCCCCCGCCAGGAGGCCTCGATTGCCCCCCTCCACTTCAGCGGGGTTAGGCTGCCAGCTCCCTGCAAGCGGGGAGCTATAGTAAGCCTCGCTGGAGTGAGCCATTCTTGGCAGGAGGGAGAGGTTCGCAGGCCCAAAGACTTCAGTCCCAGGCCTGCTAATGTGATTTAAAATATATGGAAATTAGAGTCAGTATATATTAGGCAGCTTTGTGCCAATTTCTGGTGGGGAGCTGAAGGTGCTGAAAATCTGATGCTGGGAGATGCCTTTTGGAAGTTCATGTGATTGATGTCATTTACATTACTCACTTCATTACCTCTGTTACCCAATACAAAAACTCAATCAAATTAGTTAAACACTATTTACCAAGAACAACTCCATACTGGCTTTCTCTAACTAATTCACACTTGCCCAAGTGACCGTTAATTCTGTTCCAGATTATCATTTCTAAAAATGTGCTCAGTCTTTTGACTAAGATTAAGCACCTCAGAGTGCATCTTAGCCTTTTGGCTGAGACCAAATGTCAGATCTAGTCCAAAATGGGGAGTAATGCCTTTTCTTGTTAACTTGTTTGACTCTCTTGTGGGGTCCATGTGGATTCAATTTCAATTTGAATTTTGGAGCAATCAAATGGGTGGATTTGGGATTCCTCAGTCCACTCTGCAGACTGCCTTTGCAACTTTAAAAATGGAATAAAAATTTAAATTAAAAAAACTCTCACCACCAAGGTTAAATCTGTTGACCAGTAGTTGTGAGGTTTATCCTTGCACCCTTTTTTGAACAAGGATTTAATATATGTATCTTTCTCTAGTCCTCTGGCAGCACCCCTGCATCTTAGGAGGATTGAAGTATTATGGCCAGTGCCTCAGCCATTCCTACTCTTACTTCGCTCAATATCTGTCCTGGTGACTTACCAACTTTTAAGTATAGCCAGCATTTCTCAGACTTCCTCGATCAAATTTTTAAGCCCATCTTAACTACCAACTACCTCCTCTTTTTCTATGACCTTGGCAGCACCTTCTTCCTTGATGATGACAGAGCAAAATACTCATTTAGTACCTCAGTCATGCATTCTGCATCCATGTATCAATCCCTTTTTGCGTCCCTAATTGAGCTTACTCCATGTACTACCCTTTTACTATTTATGAACTTACAAAGACTTCCAGATTGCCATTTATACTGCTGCCAGTCCCCTCGCACATCTTCTCTGTCGCTCTTTTTCACTTCGTGACTTTCTAAATTTTGCCAGATTCTCACTCTTTTTTGGTTTCACCTTAACCCCATCATCCAGGGAACTCTGACTTTGTTTGTCCTACCATTCTCTTGCGTGGGAATGTATCTCAGCTGTAAAACCCAATGCTCAATTAGTGTTTTGCCTGCTAATCATTTTCACTGAAATTGGTCCTGCCCCAGTTATTAAATTTACTCCGGATTGCTCCTTGCCAGACTAACCCAAATATTCTGATATTATGACACTGTCCCTAAAGGTTCTCCCACTGACATGTGATCCAGCTCCACTGTTATTTCTACACCATCGTGTGTATAACATTCATTAGAACTAATTATGACTGAGGATTAATGAAGACCTGATGGGAAACCTTTTCACCCAGAGGCTGGTAGACATCTGGCATGCACTGCATAAGTTTCCAGCTGAAGCTGAAACTCCACTCATTTTTTTTTTTAGAAAAGGTACTGGATCTGCGACTAAAGCACTGTACCCTGCAAGGTTATGGACTAGGTGTCAGAAAGTGTGATTAAAATGAGCAGCTGGTTCCTTTTTTTTGGTTGGCACAGACACAATGGGCTGACTGGCCTCTTCCTGCACCATACCTTCTCTATGGATCAATGGTTTAATTCAAAGGCATGCTCAAATACAGTAAAGTTTGATGGTATAAAATAATTAACCCTGCAATCCTGTAACAAAGTCGAATATGCGAAGGAGGTTATTGAGTAGCTGAACTCAGGTGTTGCAATTTGTATAGCCAATTACATTGAGGCTTTTGAGCTTGTCACATATAACTGCAATCAGTTATTGTTACCGTATGCCAACAATATGCACTGTTTTGTAAATTTTACTGTTTGAATGGAAGAGACAATCATTCTTTTCCCTTGCAGCATGCCACCAAAATACTCTCTTGTAATCTAACGCTCAGGACATCAAAGAAAATTTCTCAAGGAGCTCAATCTTGATAACTTTATATTTAGCTGTCTTTGCATGATTAGTATCTATTCAGCTATTATTCTTAATTTTATACAAATTGAGTAAAATTAACAATGTTTACTTGTGGCAATTATGTTGCATGGGCAGTGCCACTAATTATTGAATCAAATGTACCAAATATCCTTTCGAAGATATAAATTAACATGATAATTGAGCCAATCCATCCTGTTGTCCTTCTATTACATCCTCTGTGAATACCTTTATATTTCCACATAATTTGGTCCAGTTTCACAAGAATAGAATCTGTGCATTATTCTCCTGCCTTTAAATATAGACTTGGGGAGGCTGGCTTTTTTCCCCCCTTATTAGGCTACATTTTTATGCAGAATCCATGCAATGCAATAGCATTGGATTGGCTCCTCACATTACAGAATGAAAATCATCTTCATCCGAGGAAGCTGGAATTGTTTATTTTATGGAGCCTAAGCCATGGAGATGCTGCTTCCCATCTTGATGCCAAATCCATATCAGTTTCTACTCACCTTCAGCATCTTTGACTTAACCAAGCTAAAAATTTACTGCAGTAGGTGGCAGGCTATTGCATAAAATAATTAAGTGCCCTGAACAAGTTCCTTCCCATTCTGCACTCACCCAATGACTTATTTCATTTAACGTCCTGCGGCCCAACTGTACTGAAATCCTCTTCTATATCTTTGTCACTTCCAGAATTGATTTTGCCAAAACTCAGCCAGTTGCCTCTATCCTCCACCTCTGGTAAACTTCAGCTCATTTAAAACTCTGCTGCCTCACCTAACGCAGTTCTGCCTATTACCATTGCCCATGTTAACCAAAGCAGGTCCTGCCTCACATTTGTATTGAAATTGCTTCATGTCTAACCCTGGCTCCTATTCCATTGAATCCCTACACAGTGCAGAAGGAAGGCCATTCAGCCCATCGAGACTGCGCCCACTCTCCGAGGAGCATCTTAATCAGGCCCACTCCACCCACCCTATTCCTGTAACTGCCAAGCATCTACCATAGATAATCCACCTAACCAACACATCTTTGGACACTAAGGGCAATTTAGCTTGGTTAGTCCATCTAACCTGCACATCTTTGGACTGTAAGAGGAAGCCGAGCACCAGAGGAAATCCACACAGACATGGGAAGAATGTATAAACCCCATACAGTCACACAAGGCCGGAATTGAACACAGGTCCCTGATGCTGTGAGGCTGCAGTGCTGACCACTGTACCACATATCTATCATATTATATATTGAATAACTTCATGTTCCTGTGTAGTTGTGAAAATGAAGGTCATTTCAATTGCATGCAAAGAAGAACAAAAATACAGAAGGTTGTTGCAGCCTCATTGTGTACTAAAGTAAATTTTTCCACTTTAAAAAAATCTGTTTCTCCTTCTCACAGACATGATATTCACTGATTATTTAAGCAGCACATTATTCACAAATGCAAACACCAATTCAAGCAGCAATAATGTTAATATCTTCTATCGATAATCTACGTTCCAGCTTTCCTTTTCTCAGTTCCCCATCTAACTACGTTAAAAGTATGCAATAGAATGTTCCTATCCCAGGAATGTTCTTTTACGTACAGTGGATGGTAAAAGAAACAAAAGGGATTATTTGATTCAAACATTCCACATATTATACTCTGGTTAAACATAGAAGATTTAAATTAAAATAACAGCTCTTGACTGTAAAATGTTGAACCTACTAGGTGCGCATTTTAACAAAAAAAAGTGGTACCTTTGACTGAATGAGAAAAACAACCTTTGACTAACAGGCTATACATAATGACTCCATATAGGTACAATAGTGATCAACCTCACCAGTCCAGGTGAGAAAGCCCCCTGAAGACTCCGTGGTGATGTAATTGGATTGGAATCATACTAAAAAAATCTTGCTGAAAACTGCTGTGTTTATTAAGTAACTAGGAGATAAGTGGCTGAGACCATCACATTGAAAGGTGACTTCCTCATCACGCAATGACCTTTAAATAAAAGGTCAAGACAATTTGAGAATTTTAAATACATTTGGAACTTAATTTCAATGGCCAGTATCCACCTTCTGCATTATTCCACGTTCCTCTCTCACATTTAACTCTTATAGAATGGAATCAAACAGCACAGAAGATTGCCAATCAGTTCACTGTGCCTGTGTTGGTTCTTTGAAAGATCAACTGAATTAGTCCCAGCTGGACAAGTTCGGTGAGTGGGCATATCAATGGCAAATGTAGTATAATTTGGGTAAATGTGAGGTTTTTTTACTTTGGAAGCAAAAACAAGGTGGCAGATTACTACCTGAATGGCTGTAAATTGGGAGGGGGGAATGTGCAGCAGAAGCTGTGTACCAGTCATTGAAGGAAAGCATGCAGGTGTAACAGGTGGTAAAGGTGGCAAATGGCATGTTGGCCTTCATTGCGAAAAGTTGCGAGTACAGGAGCAGGGATGTGATGTTGCAATTATTCAGGGCCTTGGTGAGGCTGCACCTAGAGTACTGTACGCAGTTTTGGTCTCCTTTTCTGAGGAAGGATGTTCTTGCTCTCGAGGGAGTGCAGTAAAGGTTTACCAGACTGATTTTGAGGATGGTGGGGCTGATGTTTGAGGAGAGATTGACTAGGTTAGGATTTTTTCCGCTGGAGTTCAGACAAATGAGGGAGGATCTCAAAGACTTATAAAATTCTAACAGGACTAGACAGGGTAGATACAAGGAGAGTATTCCCGATGGTGGGGGAGTCCAGAACCAGGGGTCACAATCTGAGGATTCAGGATAGTCCACTTAGGATGGAAGTGAGGAGGCATTTCTTCACCCAAAGAATGGTGACCTGTGGAATTCATTACCACAGGAAATAGTTGGTGCCAAAATATCGAATGTATTCAAGAAGGGGTTAGATAGAGCACTTGAGGACGAATGGGATCAAAACTTATGGGGAGAAAGCAGGATTAGGCTATTGAATTGGATAATCAGCTATGATTGTAATGAATGATGGAGCAGGCTCAAAAGGGCCAAATGACCTCCTCCAGGCCCTATCTTTTATGTTTCTATGTCTCCTGCTCCATCCCCATAGCCTGAAAACTTCTCCTTTTTAATCACTTGCTTCATTTTATGGGGTGCCCTGGTTCTGATCCAGAATCCTGATGGTTGCCCTGCAGCAATTTAGCTCTAAAAGCAGCATTAATTGCTTCAAGGAAAGACTTTCCTAGAAAGAAGTCCCATCTTAGACATCTGCCAGCGAATTAAATGGTCGATAGTTCCATAGCTCCTGCAGGGAGTAGCAGCCACAACTAGGGCTACAGGCAATTCCATTATGTCATGGAACACAGGTATGTCCAGGGTCAGTGGCCTCAGTAACTGAGGTGAAGGTCTGGGCTCAAGAGGCTGGAGGGAGAGTTAAAAGGATGACCTTGTGTGTGTGCATACGTGTATGCATGTGAGTAGTGGTGGTGGTGGTGGGGGGGTGGTGGCAGCACATTGTGCCTTCAAAAGGGCCCAGGGAACCTCAAAATCCCCGTCTTGCCTGAAACTAGCCCATGCAACCAAAGTTACTGAGCTTCCTGCAACAGCGTGGGCCTATGGGCCTCACCTGCGGCAGGTAAAATACGTCAATAGACCCAAGACAGGATTTTGTGTGCTCGACAGGCTAGTTCCACCCGCCACAATCCATCCCCATGCATCTAACTATCACAGATAAAGTATTCTGAATCATAACTTATTACCTTAAAACATTCAATTTCCCAACACCTTTTTTGAAAATTATATTAAATCTGAGATTCTGAACACCTTCCCTTTCTGATATTTAATCCAACTATCCACACTTGTCAAACATCCATCCAACACCCTTCTTCAACACCAAGCCTTGGCACAGGCTCCTGCTTTTACCCACCACAAATTTTTCCTCCACCTAAAAAAAGATTGGCTAGTATTATACATTATCTTAAACACACAAAAATCACACAATTGCACTATTCCCCTCAGACATGAAGATGATGATGATGATCTTACCAGCAACACCGCAGAGGAACCATTTGGTCTGGACAAGTGAATAGACATATCAGGAAACATTCTGTCAATCCGTGCTATAACATCATCCACGTATCTGGACAAAAAGTAGCAAGAAAAGTACAAAATGGAATCATTTTTTTGAAAATAAACGGATATCCAGCAGTTAAAAATGCGTTATTGCTGGAAATGAAAGAACTACTAGCCATCTGCCTGCCTGGGGTGTGCAATGTCAAGTATGTGCACTCCAGTTGGAAGCAATAACTCTGGGCCATGAAGCGACACAAAGGAACCAAATGCATAACCGTACAAGTTAAATTGTAAGCTGTAGAAATAACAATTATTATGTAGCAAAGAACTTGGGAGACACCTGCAAAGTTTTTGAATCTTTACTCCTAACCCAAGTTTTTTTAGCTGCCATACCTTAAATCAGCTTCATTGGCAAGCCCCATGAGCATATATGCTTCGAAAAGCACCATTAAATTTGGTGAGCTTTCAGTAAAATATCCAAAAATGAACAGAATGACCTTACTAATTATTTCGGTTAGAGAATAAAAGTTGCTGCCATAAGCTCTTTTCCATCAACATTAGGTGATTGCAGTTCTGTAATAGCATGTCATTTTTCAGCTAGTTAGCAAACAGTATGAAGAACTGATGAAACAATATAAGTATTACTGCATATTATGCAAACAATGACATCATAAACTCGTGCATTCAAACAAATGCATGTGCATACAGTAATGTATTACCTAGCCCTTAAAAATGAAAATAATCCAATGCAAATGCCTAGCTGCTTTCCCACCTCGCAACTTTTTGTATACAGGAAGTACAGTATTTTTCTTGTATCTCTTATCAGTATGAGAATTTATCTGAATTAGACGTTCTGGAAGTTCCCAGATTCAAATATTCAGCTAAAGGCTCTTTAAATATCCTGAAAAAAACTTCTAGGACTCCCAGGACATGCGTTGCTTCAAGTATGGTCAGTATTATTCATCACTGAATAAATCACAGACTTTGTTTGAAAGTAATTTGTGACCTCCAAGTTTTTCAGACAACTGCCAAAACTTGCAACTATTGTATTCAGATAAGCTTGGAGCAAGGTTCTAACTGTCACTAACTTGTTTTTAAAACTCTTTATGACAAGTGATTGAAAATGAAAGAATGCCACAATAGACAAACTGGGACAACATATTTTTAGCAAAAGATTGTATGCTCTGAACCAATGAAGTAAGTGGTCAGGCTTTAATACACTTCAACTTTAAGAGCTGAATGAGAATCTGAGACAGTGCTGATGCTGTACAAAATGAAGGGTGCTCCTTTACATCAATTTACTTATTGTGAAACCTGCAGGTGATTTCACTTCACACATCATTCCTCAACCAGGCAGGATACAGCAATGAACTCTCACACAGATGTGAAAACAGATGTACGAATGGTCAGCAGCAGATGTTGGAAAACTGCCTTATCCCCAAATTCTCTCCTTTTCTAAGCAAGTGTCTCAGTCATAGACTCCTAATCTATTAGCATATCATTGGGGGTTGGAAAATTTGTGACAGCTTGTGTTGCCATGCAGCTGTGGCTTAAAATAATACAAGGTGTCAAGCTCTTGAAGCGCTCTGGTCATTGCACTCACAAATTCAAAGTTGTATTGATCAGGACCTGCTGACCTCAGCACTTCTTGTTATTACTTGACAGAATTCCCACTTTATCTTAGCTTTCTGACTGCATACGAACAGAGGTCAGAAGTAACCAATAATAAGCAAAAGTTTAATTTCACATTGATAGAAAATTTAAAATGTGAGATGATAAACTCACGACAAGGATTTAAAGCAAAGCAGACATCCTTTCAGTTGAACTCAAGAGGCTTCACCCAAAGTATTGGTCAAAGGCAACAAAATAAATTTGAGGCAATAGGAAAACAGCAGTAAAAATTAGAATGAAAATCTCAATTGGCAAATTTAATTTAATGACTCATCCTACGTTCCCACGTTTGCTATTTTGAACAGGCTAATGCCAACACAAAGACACAACAACTTGGATTTATATAGTGCATTTAACATAAGCAAACAAGCCAGACAAATTAAACGCTGAGCCAAAGCAGGAGATATTAGGAACAGGGGACAAAAAGATTGGTTGAAGAGGTAGAGAGATTAAGGGAACTAATTTAAAATGTGGGATTAGGTGGCTGAAGCATGGTGGATCAAGCTAGTGGGGTGCAGAAGTGGAAGGATGGAGAACTCTCAGATGGATGAAGAGCTGGGAGAGGTTATGCAGATTGGGAGGGGAAGGCCAGACAAGGACGTAAACAAGGATGAAAATTTAAAAATTTTAGGTAGCTAAGGCCAGGAATCACAACAGCAAGGGCAGGAGTAATAGGTAGTGGGACCTGGTGTTCAACAATGGATGGACTGAGGCAGAAAGTGGAAGGAGGCAGGTTTTGTAACAGAGAAGATATCAACTTGGGGCCGAACACGATATTGAGATTGCAAACAACCTAGCTCATGACGAGACAGAGGCCAGTGATGGGGCTGGAATTGGTGAAGAGGATGTGGAGTTTCCTAAGGGGGCCAAAGATTATATCTTCAATTTTCCTAATGTTTGATATTAGAAATTGCAGTTAACCCAAGGCGAGAGTTTGATATTACAAAAGCAGAGGTGTTGACATAGAACTAAATTTACCAACCAACATGTAAAGTTAGCCCATCGTGCAAGAGGAAGAGGCAAAGTTAAGGAAACCACTTTGGAGCTTTTGAGGTTGTGGTTCAGGAACACAAGCTATTGCTGGAGATGCTCTGGCCATGCTCAGATAGTTAAAACTGCAAGGGCAATCTCACTAAACTGGACAATGAAAAAGGTGGAGATTGGTATGGCCTACCATGTTAAAACCTAAACAGAGATCCAATGGAGAAAAAAATGCCTAGATCACAGTAATGGGGGTATCATTTTTCACTTTGGTAAGGATACCCGAGTCATGTTTTCTTCCATGCTACAGCACTAAAGAGATTCAAACATGGAATTGCATGAAATGTGAACACAGATTAGGGAGACCAGCCCATTAACTGAGTTCTGTCAATTGGTATTTCTATCCCCAAGTAAACTCTACTGTTATTTACTAAGTTTCCTAATCTTTTGATAACATTTCAACTTAATGAAGAGGCAGAGGTCTGTGTGAAGAACTAACTCAGACATTTCTCCAACCAACAATCTTCTTACAGATTAAAAAACAATTATAATTGAGAGAAGTTGGGATAATAGCACTTGATGGGATTATCCCTGATTTCACTAGTCTTTTCTTTAATGTTAATGGCAACATGCCATTTTCACTGTGATAATCTATCTTGGGTTAAACAAGCTACATTCAAATTCATCGTTCAAGATCTAGTACAATATTCTTATGTTTTCTATATTATAATAACTACACAGCAATTTGCACATAAAGCTTGGTCAAAGTCTAAAAATGAAAAGAAGAGAGGTTTGGGGAGGAAGTTCCAGAACTTTAGGCCTTTGCTTACATTTCAAAAGTTCTGTTTCAAAATGCTTGGAATGTCTTAATTTTTATACAGAAGCAGTATATAAATGCAATTTTCTTTTGTGTATTCTGTTGGTTTTTTTTATTTCCCTTTGCTGATTGAGAAATTTACACATAAAAGGAAGTCAAAAGCAAAACTGAACTTTTCAATCCTCAAAGGTTCCAATCAGACTCCGAACCATTAAATGTGCTCATCCACAGGTACAATTGATTTAATTCACCTCATCTCTCATTTACAAACTTCTGCTGTGTTTTACTGAAATAATTAAACTGCTGGAAAAAATATCTGGGACTTTGATGTGTAACTCTGCTCACAATTATTGATCCTAATAATTTTATAGTAAATATTTCTGGGCAGTGAACAAGAACTATTCTTTGCAATTCTCACAAAAATATTAAATGATACTCTAGACTGAATGTTTTTCATATCTTCACTTCCAAGCACAGAGGTGCACACTACAACTTCAAACACAACCTCCCACTTGATCCCTCCCCAAATTATCAAGCAGAATAGCTTGGAATTATTGTCTCAAAAAACAATTAAGGAAAAGCATTTTGTTGTTTATTTATTAGTCACAAATAAGGCTTACTTTAATACTGCAATGAAGTTACTGTGAAATTCGCCTGGTTGCCACACTCCGGCACCTGTTCAGATCAATGCACCTAACCAGCACGTCTTTCGGAATGTGGGAGGACACTGGAGTAGCTAGAGAAAACCCACGCAGACATGGGGAGAACATGCAAACTCCACACAGTGACACAAGCCGGGAATCAAACCCAGATCCTTGGCACTGTAAAGCAATAGTGCTAACCACTGTGCTACTGTGCCGTTACCAACATTAGGGATGTATTTTAGCTAGAAATACAAATTTGGGCATCGATGACATTCATAAAGCATTTTGATTAACAGCCCTGTTGTGAGGGTAAGATTGCCTATTGGCCACTTACATTATCACCACTGCCATGAGTTTAATCTACACACATCAGGCGAGTGAAAAATGGTAAATAATGTTCCAAAATTTTAAGATTTTCTTTAGTGCCCATTAAAGGAGGACACTTCATATGGAACATTTTTGAACTTCCATGACTTAGTGAAAAGTGGAGCTTTACTGGTTCAAGGTCCAGATTCAGAGCAAAGCCAGATTCAAAACAAACCCTTTGATACACTAGCTTGAGGTGGAGATGCTGGCAGTAGACTGGGGTGGGCACAGTAAGTCATCTCACAACACCAAGTTAAAGTCCAAGAGGTTTATTTGGAATCACGAGATGATGAAGGGGCAGTGCTCTGAAAGCTCATGATTCCTAATAAACCTGTTGGACTTTAACCTGCTGTTGTCAGGCTTCTTACTCTGCACTAGTTGACATTCTTCATGTTGCCATCCTAATAACTGGTTGCGGATTCGCAGTTTAATCCCAATTAGTATTAATTTAAAAAGGAACATTATATAAACCACTGTGTTGTAAATGTCTTTGCTGATTTCACACTTAGTGAAAGGTAGGTAGGTAATGCAAACCAATTGTTTTGGGGATTAACCAACAAGGAGTAATTTATTTACACTAAATTTTACAGCAAGGCTGTGGACACTCACCCAGTCATAACTGAATTGAAAACACCCAAAGCTATTTCACATAGAACTCTTGTCAGATGTCAAGAGTTTTATGGCTTACATTGGCTTTTATCTTATTAGTCTGGCTAGGTTTAAACCTGCGTGACAAAAATCAAAGAAACAGCACAAACCCTTCACTCAGTGTCAACTTCTTAAAGATCACATTGTGTTAATTGTATGCAAGTAAAAGGAATACAAAAATGTAATGTAGTGAATAGTTTTACTAGATACTCCATCAAAGCCTTGAAGGTTGAGCTTGGCTAACTTGTGTAATTGATGTTTTTTAAAATATTGGAATTACAAAACTGATGAATAAATAGCCTGTGAAATTAGTCAGGATTAAGTGTTGCTATTAGGTAAAGCATGGTTGAAGGGAGAAGGACACAGGGACCAGAATGTGTAGATGTAATTCAGTCTCCATTTTATTGTCATGCTTTCTATCTATCTGTGTTCTTCTAAAACACTAAAACAGCTGCTGTAATTTGGGAATCAAGTAGTAAATGCAGCAAAGGTATTTCTTTGCAATGCAGGAGACTTGGGAAGGTGCATAATTGAGGAATGACAATGCCACCACTGAAGGCAGGGCCATAACCAAACTGCGACAAATCTATACTAGCAGGAATTGAGAAAAGTTGCTATCCTGAGTAAAGTTTTAATATATTACAGGTATTTAAACTCAGCGACTGAAGGTGACACGGTTCAAAATTGACCTATTAACCAAGGCTGTCTGTAGCATAAAGCTTGCGGGTTCTAGCCTATATTTAGTGGAAAAACAGTGGAAATAAATCAGATTTCCATCCACAAGGCATCACCATGACATGCAACCAGAACGTTTCCAACATTTTTCTACAGCTACAAATGACAATTTTTTAAACCAGTTCATAAGATCATAAAGTCCCTACAGTGCAGAAGGAGGCTATTCAGTCCATCAAGTCTGCACTGACTACAATCCCACCCATGCTTTATTCCCATAACCCCACCTATTTACCCTGTTAGCCCCCCTCCCGACACAACCTAATCTGCACACCTTTGCGGGAGAACATAAGAAATAGGAGCAGGAGTAGGCCATCTAGCCCCTTGAGCCTGCCCTGCCATTCAATAAGATCATGGCTGATCCGAAGTGGCTCAGTTCCACTTTCTCCCCATAACCCTTAATCCCCTTGCCTACCAAAACCCTATCTACCCGCGTCTTGAATATATTTAGCAAAATAGCCTCCACCACTTCAACGGGCAGAGAATTCCAGAGATTCACCACCCTTTGAGTGAAGAAGTTCCTCCTCAACTCCATTCTAAACTGCACCCCCCCCTTATCTTGAGGCTGTGCCCTCTAGTCCTGCTGTCCTTTGAGTGGGAAGAACCTCTCCACCTCTACCCTATCCATCCCCTTCATCATCTTATACGTCTCAATAAGATCTCCCCTCATCCTTCTAAACTCCAACGAGTACAAGCCTAGTCTGTTCAGCCTCTCTTCATAGTTCAACCCCCTCAACTCTGGTATCAGCCTAGTGAACCTTGTCTGCACTCCCTCCAAGGCCAAAATATCCTTGCGCAAGTGCGGCGACCAAAACTGCACACAGTACTCCAGCTGCGGCCTCACCAGTGCCCTGTAAAGTTGCTGCAAGACCTCCCTACTTTTATATTCAATCCCCCTTGCCACGAAGGCCAGCATCCCATTTGCCTTCCTGATCACCTGCTGCACCTGTAGGCTGGGTTTTTGCGACTCATGCACAAGGACCCCCAGGTCCCTCTGCAGCGTAGCATGCTGTAGCTTTCTGCCCTTTAAGTAGTAGTCCCTCCTACTATTATTCCTGCCAAAGTGGATAACCTCATGCTTGCCAACATTGTATTCCATCTGCCAGGTCCTCGCCCACTCACTCAGCCTATCTAGATCCCTCTGCAGACTTTCTACACCCTCCGCATAATTTGCTTTTCCACTTATCTTTGTGTCATCAGCAAATTTCAACACCCTATACTCAGCTCCCTCCTCCAGATCATCTATATAAATGGTAAATAGCTGAGGCCCCAGCACCGATCCCTGGGGCACTCCACTCGTCACCAACCGCCAATCCGAATAGCACCCATTGACACCTACTCTCTGCCTCCTATTTGACAGCCAATTGTCTATCCATGCTAACACCTTACCCCCAACTCCATGCCCCCTAACTTATAACAACCTTTTGTGCGGCACCTTATCAAACGCCTTCTGAACAAAAAAAAACGAGAAACACCACATCCACCGGTTCCCCTCCATCCACCGCACTAGACACATCCTCATAGAATTCCAGACACGACTTCCCCTTAACGAATCCGTGCTGCGTCTGCTCTATCAAATAATTCTTCTCAAGATGCCTCGCTATTTCTTCTTTGATGACGGATTCAAGCATTTTTCCTACAACAGACGTTAAACTAACCGGCCTATAATTCCCTGCTTTTTGCCTGCTACCCTTTTTAAACAGCGGCGTAACATTAGCCGTTTTCCAATCTTCCGACACTTCCCCGGAATCCAGCGAGGTTTGGAAAATAATCACTAAGGCATCCACTATCACCTCCGCCATTTCCTTCAGAACCCTGGGATGCATTCCATCCGGTCCTGGGGACTTGTCCACCATCAGTCCCACTAGTCTGTCAAGCACACCTCTCTAGTGACAATGATCTCATTCAGGCCCTCAACTCCTACCATTCTTCTATCGTTAATACCCGGCAAACTATTTGCGTCCGTGAAGACCGAAGCAAAAAACTTACTCAAGGCCTCAGCCATTTCCTCATCCCCCACCACTAAATCCCCCCTCTCATCCTCTAAGGGTCCAACATTCACTCTAGCCAGCCTCCTCCTCTTTATATATTTATAAAGACTCTTACTATCCTTTTTTATATTTAGCGCTAGTTTAGCTTCATAGTCTATCCTTCCTTTCTTTATCAACTTCTTTGTCATTCTTTGTTGATTTTTAAACCTCTCCCAATCCTCCACTTGCCCACTACTTTTAGCCACTCTAAACGCATCAGCTTTTAATTTAATACTCTCCTTTATCTCCTTCGTTAACCACGGCTGATTATCCCTTCTCCTACGATCTTTCTTTACCATCGGAATAAATTTCTGCTGAGCACCAAGAAAGATCTCCTTAAAGATCCTCCACTGTTCCTCAGCAGTCCTACCAACCAATCTGCGCCCCCAATCTACATTTGCCAATTCCTCTTGCATCCTATCGTACTCCCCTCTGTTCGAGCAGAGGACACAGGTCCGGGATCCTACTTTCTCATCCTCCATCTGCATCAAAAACTCCACCATACAATGATCACTCTTCCCAAGAGGACCCCTCACAACAAGGTCCCTAATTCTACCTGCCTCAATACATAACACCAGATCTAAGATAGGAAACCGGAGCACCCAGAGGAAAGCCACGCAGACACAGGGGTGAATGTGCAAACTCCACACAGACACTGACCCAAGCCAGGAATCAAATCTGGGTCCCTGGCACTGTGAGGCAGCAGTGCTTACCACTGTGCCACCGTGCCATTCAAATCTCACAGACAAAAATAAAGCACTGGAAATACTTAGCAGATCTGGCAACATCTGTGGAGTGAAAAACAGAGTTAACGTTTAGAATGGAATACGACTTTTCTTCAGACCTATTGTATCTTGTATTTTTCTGTTTGTATTTAAAATTTAAAACTTGTGCAGTATTCTACTTTTATTTCAGTGTGATTTAACATCTCCACTTGTAATTTTGCTACCTTTAGTTATCTAGGTTTATATTACATAGCTAGTTGTAACGTACTGCTGTAATCAGCAATCTGTAAACTGTCTGTGCTGTTATATGCTCTGTCTGA
This sequence comes from Carcharhinus amblyrhynchos, assembly GCF_965287045.1. NCBI lineage: Eukaryota > Metazoa > Chordata > Chondrichthyes > Carcharhiniformes > Carcharhinidae > Carcharhinus > Carcharhinus amblyrhynchos. Next base: position 12,799,260 of record NC_137348.1, read on the forward strand.
GGCCAGAACTCTCCATTTGTCTGACGAAGGGGCAAACCCCAAAAGCTTGCGAGTTTACTATCAAATAAATCGGTTGGACTTAAACCTGGTGTCGTCAGACTTCTTACTGTGTATACTGCATACACAGTCAAAACAAATTCTAAGTTGGTCAGTGAGTATGTTTAACTACTTAGCCGTGTTATGATTTTGGACTTTGCTATCAAACAGTCTCCTTAGTTGAACATTAGCAAATGCTACATTCTCTATAATGTGCATAGAACTGCTACAACAGATCCTGCACAAGAACATGGCTCAAATACATTTCACAATAAAATAGAAGCACAATATCATCACACAAGGTATAATTCTTAACTCCTAGCTATCTCTAGTAGTTCCAATTTAAGCAACATTCCTCATAGACCTAAACTCCTCTTCAGATTCTTTTAGCTAAAAGCAAAGGTTTATGTGGGTTGCTAGTCTTCCAGCCTTTTATCACCTGAACAGAGACACAGGGCAGGATTTTCCATTTTCCACATTTGTTCCAAAGCTGGAAATATAGTTAAGACAGTAAAAATTCAGCCCAACGAGAGACACCTGTCTTTTGTTTCTCAGACAGCAGCCTTCAGAGGAAGACCTGCCTTGAGACAGCAGAATTCCAGAGAGAGACTAGTTTTCACACAGCAGAGCACGAGAGAAAGAAAGAGAGACAGAGAGAGAGAGAGATATGGAGGGGAATGACACACACAAGAGAAAACACCTCTTGCTTTTTGCAGACCTCAGGACAGAGATACTTATCTTCTAACAGATCCCAGACATCAGTTTCCAGAGAGAGAGAAAGAGCTGTTCTTTTCAAATTTAAACAGCAACTGCCTACTTGTCTCTGTAAACCTAGCTTTGCCCAGTCACCTGACTTTCTTTCACTTGTCAATCAACCTAATTAAACCCCAGGGTACAATCCTAAAAATAACAAAACTGTATGAACTCAGATTAAAACAAACATCCTGAGAATTAGGGGCAACTATTCTTCTGCATGCTCAGCATGTCGACATGCATGTTTGTCGACAACTAGAGCCGAAGTATAAAACATTCCCCTCACAATAAACATGACAAATACATTTATTAAAGGCACAGTATCCTCACATTGTGACAATTAGAAGACCTAGATTCCACTGCAGCTCAGAATTCTGCAGTTGCTCTCCATTCAAGTAATACTCTGCTTTTTTATTATCCCGCCAAAGTGAACATCTTCACATTTTCCTACATTATACTCTGCCAGATTTTTGCCTAGCCATTCAACCTATATATGTCCACCTGCTGCCTCATGTCCTCTTCACAACATCCTTTTCCTATGAACCTTTGTATCATCTGCAAATTTAGCTGCCATTTATTTGCTCTCCTCAACTAAGTCATTGATATAAATTGTAACAAGTTGAGATCCAAGCACAGACTCTTGCAGGACTCCACTCACCACATTCTGCAAATCAGAAAAATATCCTTTAATGCAAGCTCTGTTTACTGCCAGCTAACCAATCTTCTATCCTTGCTAACATGTTACCCTTTCCACCACGAGCCTTTATTTTCCGCAATAATCTTTGATGTGTCACCTTATCAAGGGTTATCAAATGCCTTCTGGAAATCCAAACACAATATGTCTATAGGTTTCCTTTACACACAGTGCATGTTAATCTTTCAAAAGAACTCCAACAAATTCATTGATTTCCCTTCCACCAAATCATGCTGATTCTTCTCAATCTAACTTGAGTGGATTGTCCAGCTATAAACTCCTTATTGAGTGATTCCAACACCATCCCCACAACAGATATCAAGCTAACTGGCCTATAGTTTCCTGTTTTTACCTCCTTCCATTTACGAAGGAGGAGGATTTATTTTTGCTACTTTCCAGAATCTAGCAAAAATTAACTGCAGTGCAACTACTCTCTCATTAGCCATCTCTTTTAAGGTCTTTGGTTGAAGTCCCATCAGGATCAGAGACTTATCAGCACTCTGCTCCATCAGTTTGTTCAGTAGCGCTTCCCTAATTATTGTAATTTCACCAATTTCCTCTCTCCCTTCAAACTCCTGACTTCCAGCTATTACTGGAATGTTTTTTCCATCTTCTATAGTGAAAACAGAAGTAAAAAGCTTGTTCGTTTATTACCTACTATTAACTCCCCATTGTCATTCTTTAGAGGACCAATGTTCTGTTATAAAATATTTAAGACGTGGGTTGATAGGTTTTTGATAGGCAAGGGGATTAAGGGTTATGGGGAGAGGGCGGGAAGGTGGAACTGAGCCACGACAGATCAGCCATGATCTTATTGAATGGCGGGGCAGGCTCGAAGGGCTAGATGGCTTACTCCTGCTCCTATTTCTTATGTTCTTATGTTCTAAAACAAAGGATGGTGGCACAAAGACACAAGATATTAGGTTAGGTGACAGAGTTTAGCCAAACAGCCAGGTTTTTTAAGAAGCATTTTAAAAAGAACAATGAGGTAGAGAAGCGGCAAGATGTAGGAATGGAATTCCAAAGCTTGGACAGAAGCAATTGAAGACATAGCCACCAATGGTACAGCAATTAATATTCGGAATGCCGAAGTGGACAGAAATCAGAGTGCAGATGTCACAGAGGGTTGCAGGTTTGGAGATTAGCGAGGTAGATTATTTTGGGTGATAGGTCATCTTGAAAGGATGATCAAGGAAGGGGCAAGGTCAAGGACGGATTTGAAAACAAGGATGAGGATTTTAAAATCAAAGTGTTGTTTGTGTAGGAGTCAATGTAGTCAGCCAGCACAGTGATAGAATAACCTGGACTAGCTGCATGCTAAGACATGGGCAAAGATTTTGATGACTAAGTTTATGGAAAGAAAAACATGGCAAACAGCCAAGAGTGTAGTGAAATAGTCAAAATTAGAGCCAATAAAGGCATTTAAGTTACCATGAAATGAACCAGCGCCATAAAAATGCACAGCATTTACCATATGGCACAGAATCATCCTCATCCTAGGTATAGCTTACAGGTCTCATCAGAGGATACAACAGTTCAGAAACTGCTACCCTGATTAAGCATTGGAGGAAAAGGAAGACTGCCTCTGATGTGCCAAGTCACCTACACGATGGGTGTATTCCATCAGAAAATTTACCCTCATACTATATTCCCAGACTCAGTATTCTCTTTTAGCCACTGGGTGTAAATGTAATTTCTAAAAGGTATTACTGAAGAATGCACTTCCTTTCAAGATGATCTATCACCCAAAATAATTTAGTTCAATGGCATCTTGGTATTAATGCTGTCTGATCTAACTTTCAATGAGGTAAAGTCTATAAGAAAGAAGTTTAGTGATGTTGTGCGCTAGTGTTGTTCAAAGAATGAACTCCCTAAATTAGTTATCTGCTGAGATTTTACCTTGTCTGCATATATTTAACCTTTAGGCACCGACTTTCATCTATTCATGATGGCTTGTCTCTTCATGTTCATTCCTCAAACAGATCTATCAAAATGCTGGGAGCCGCAATGAGCATTTTACATTCTCTTTCCAGTCTACATCTTTCAGAATATCCCCCTCTGTTGAGCCTGCCACCGCTGGAGTTTTTTTTGGGAAAAAAACATGATTTAATATTAAGTCATAACTCAAAATCAAAGAAACTCTTTCAAGCTGCTGTAACCTTCCCAATAATTCCCTGCAGCTTTTTAAAAATTCAGATTGCCATCTATGAGCTAAACTGAAGCTTCAATGTTATGAAGTTTTATCGTCACTCTGATTATCTAATTATTTATTTACTTCTATTCTTTCATTGGACATGGGTATTGCTGACAAAGCCAGCAGTTAATTACCATCCCCAACTGCTATAGAAGAGGTGATGGTGAGTCATTTTGAGTACAACTTGATACAGTAGCTTGCTAGGCCATTTCAAGGAGAGTTGAGTCAATTATATTGCTGTGGGTCTAGGGTCACTTATAGACCGAAGGACATCAGGGGTCCAGATGAGTTTTTATGACAATCATTATCACCATTATTAATTATAAAACTGACCATAAAAAGTGTCAGGTGGTCATAAAGGTTCAACTCGTATTTGAGCAAAAGGACGTTCTTACCTCTATCTGGTTCGTCCTACGTATCTCAAGACAAGGGGCAACACATAGCACAATGGCTAGCACTGCTGTCGCACAGTGCCAGATACCCAGGTTCAATTCCTGCCTTGGGTGACTGTCAATGTGCCGTTTGCACATTCTCCCATGTTTGCTTGGGTTTCTTCCAGGTGTTACGGTTTCCACTCACAGTCCTAACAGATGTGCTGTTAGGTGGATTGACTGTGCTAAATTGTTTCTTGGTGTCCAAAGACATATACGTTAGGTGATTAGCCATGGTAAATGCATGAGGTTATAGAGATAGAGTAGAGGAAGTGGGCCATGAGTAAGATACTCTTTTGGAGAGTTGGAGCAGACTCAGTGGGGTGAATGGTCTCCTGAACTGTAGGGATTCTATGGCTTCTAACAAGGAATGGGCACTAAGTGCTTACTTACCAACATCTCCCATTCCTCAGGTTACCAAAGTTGTTGAAGTTTCAGCATTTGAAGCCAGTGATCACTACCTGCCTTTACTGGTCAGCAAGTTTTCCGTCAATGTGGGTAAGATTGGGGCAAGACAAAGGTAGCCTATCAGCCACCTCACAATAGAACAATTTGGCTGTTTTTAAACAGACATGTTGGTCAAATTTTCATTTACTTTTAATAGATGAAAATTAGTTGAACTGTTAAAATAGCTTGCAATAATCAGTTGGTAATGCATCCACATCACCAATTAGAATAGCCACAAAATTAGAGCTAAAAAGTGATTTGTTCGTTAAAAAAATGATGGGGTTCAAAAAGTGTCAGAACCTGTACTAGTGCTTCTGGAGTGAAGGTTTAATTCAAGCCCATAAGGCTTCAGTTCCACAACAAAAATATCTTACACAAAATAATCATAAACAAGCAAGAATGAAAGCTCACAGTGGTATGCTTCTGAGGCCAAAGGCAAGATTCACTTCTGAACAATACTCTCACTGGGTAATCTCTTCAACGATGTGGAGATGCCAGCGTTGGACTGGGGTGGGCACAGTAAGAAGTCTCACAACACCAGGTTAAAGTCCAACAGGTTTATTTGGCAGCACAAGCTTTCTGAATCTCAGGCTCCTTCTTCAGGTGAGTGAACACAACTCCTCACTCACCTGAAGAAGGAACCTGAGATTCCGAAAGCTTGTGCTGCCAAATAAACCTACTGGACTTTAACCTGATGTTGTGAGACTTCTTACTAATCTCTTCAACCTCAGAGGAACACAGGCACTAACCTTTCATTGTGCTTCAAAAAGATTTCATTAGCTTCATAAATAAATGTCTATGCAGGAGTGCGCCATTTCTAATGTGTAAAACATTGTCAAGTCTTTGTTAGTTGAATAATCATCACACATCTAATTTATAGCTCAGATTTTGTAACAGAATCTCACATGAAGTGTGCAGTCCACTGCAAATCAGCAAATCCAAAATTCAAACACCAGCCTGGCCTGACTAGTGTATTCATGTCACAAGTAGGCTTACATTAACACTGTAATGAGGTTACTGTGAAAATTCCCCAGACACCACATTCTGACACCTGTTCAGATACACTGAGGGAGAACTTAGCATGGCTAATGCACCTAATCAGCATGTCTTTTGGACGGTGGGAAGAAACCGGAGGGCCCAGAGGAAACCCATGCAGACACTTGGAGAACATTGTCACACTGGTCACAGACAGTGACCCAAGCCAGGAATTGAACCGGGATCCGTGACATAAGAGACACTATGAGGCAGCAGTGATAACCATTGTGCCACCAATATCAAATACGAATAAAATTTTGAAGCATACAGTTTTGCATTTTTCATGTACTAGGACCTAACACCAGAGTAAACCCAATCAATGCCTTGAACAAAATAATATACATTTCAAACAACTAATGCTGCTGTGTACAAGGACTGGATAACAATTCAACATAGAAAACATATTCAACTTCCAAGGACAGCAGAAATTACAAAAGCATAACTCAAGGGATTGAGATAATTTAACCCCCAACTAAACTGGTCCTAAACCCACTCCCTGCAATTAACCCTGCTTAAAAACATCTGTACTACCAAAATATATGCATGCTGATGGGGCAACAGTGGTGCCAAAACTGTAATCAATTGAAGAGCATCGCAATATTAAACAGACATGAATAGAGAACACGTCCATGTGGATATAATTAAGACAATTTACTGGTAATCAAGACTGCAAATTTATATTATACAGCAGATATCACAAAGTGAGTAAATTATGCAGAACTTCACTTCATAGTAATCCATGATGATCAGCATTTATGACTAAAAGCTTAACTGTTCTTAAAATTAGAGGTTGCAAAGCCATTACTGAAAATACAAGTAGATTTTAAATGCACTCAGCACCACAATTTGGAACAGGTTGCTACAAGTTTCATGCAATGTTGCAACTAGTCATTCAACCAACACTAATTAACAATGTTTAATACAAGAGAGCTAGGTGCCAAATCTTTAAGCAAACAGCATATTTGGGATGGAAAGTGTACCATGTGCGAATGGAGATTAAAGACTTTCACACTTCTTGACAATTCCCTCTGCTCCTGTTCTCTTGGTAACAGCTGAACAGTTGGCGACAGTTTCAGGAAGGAAAAGAAAAACACTTGGCGCCTGCCCCACGGGCATGATTCAAAAGTTCTGGTTTGTGAAGAAAATCCCCCATACATTAAAAACCTGTCATTCTCCTTAGTCTGCTGTCACAGGAAAATTTACTCCTTAATTAAAGGAAATTGCATTCCCAGTTGGAATTATGCTTATACCCTCTTCAGTTCATTTTGTTAGTAATATTACATGGCAGCTGCAAAATACCAATCAAATACACAGTCGAAAAGTTAAAATCACGATCTTCAATCCACACTTGCCATTCTTGGGGATGACGGCAGCAGCTCAAGATTCAGTGAAACCCAGGAAGGAATGATCACAACTTCAACTGATCACAACAGGCTTATGGTGCTGGGGACTAGGTACAGAGGAGATGTCAGGGGTAAGATTTTCACTCAGAGCATGTGAGTGAGTGGAATCGGCTGCCGTCGGTGGTGGTGGAGGCGAACTCGCTGGGGTCTTTTAAGAGAGACTTCTGGATGAGTACATGGGATTTAATGGGATTGAGGGTTATAGATGGGCCTGGTAGGTAGGGATATGATCGGCGCAACTTGTGGGCCGAAGGGCCTGTTTGTGCTGTAGTGTTCTATGTTCTAATTTCTGATTCTGCCACCCTTTGCCAGTGACAATCAGGCTCACAGCCATTTTGAGCATGGACCTGATTTAAATACATTTAAATACATTGACATGTCATTTACCCACCCGCCTTGCCATGTATTGACCTCCCTGCTGTGTTTACAGCAGGTTAACCCAAAACTCTATGGGTGGGTGTGACATGGTTACCAGCAATGACTCTTTTTTGTGGCAGCGTGTGGTAAGATCTGGACAGAGACAGCTTTTTTCTCACCGGAACCAACACACTGCCATTTTTTGGTAAGATTTCACCCTATAAGACAGTGTGAGAAATTATGTTTGAAAATTAACTACTGGATGCAACACCAACATTTTAGAGGTGTCTACATTCAAATAAGTTTTTAAAAATTCATTCATGGGGATGTGGACATCACCGATGAGGCCAGCATTTGTTGCCCATTCTTTGTTGCCCTTGAACTGTCTCACTAGGCCATTTCAGAGGACAGTTAAGAGTCAACCACATTTGATGTGGCTGTGGAGTCACACGTAGGCCAGGCTGGGTAAGGGAGGCAGATTTCCTTCCCTAAAGGACATCAGTGAACGAGATAGATTTTTACGACAACTGACAATAGTTTCATGATCATCAGTAGACTTAGATTTTTATTGAATTCAAATTTCACCATCTGTTGTGATGGGATTTGAACCCGAGTCCCAAGATCCTGGATCTCTAGATTGGTAGTCCAGTGACAATACCATTACACCACTGCCTTCCTCTAAATTAATTTCTAAGAGACTGAATGATAGATTTGTCTTAAGTAATGATATCAAGGGAGATTTCGAAATCATAGAAACCCTACAGTACAGGAAGAGGCCAATTGGCCCATCGAGTCTGCACCAACCACAATCCCACCCAGGCCCTACCCCCACATCCCTACATATCTACCAACTAATCCCTCTAACCTATGCATCTCAGGATGCTAAGGGCAATTTTAGCATGGCCAATCAACCTAATCCACATATCTTTGGACTGTGGGAGGAAATCCATGCAGACATGAGGAGGAGAATGTGCAAACTCCATGCAGACAGTGACCCAAGCCGGGAATTAAACCCAGGTCCCAGGAGCTGTGAAGCAGCAGTACTAACCACTGTGCTACCATACCGCCCCAAAAGCAGGTAAAATTTAAAGCAGGTAAAAAGATGCTAATCAGCCATGATCAAATTGAATGGTGAAGAAACTGAGGAGGTTTCAGTAAAAACATTAAAATATATTTAAAATCAGGCTCACACCCAGTGACAGGGAAGATATAGCTTCTAGTCAGGATGGTGAGATGCTTGGAGGCAAAATTACAGGTGATGGTGTTCCCATAGAATCCCTACAGTGCAGGAGGCCATTTGGCCCATCAAATCTGCACCCACAATTCCACCCAGGCCCTATCCCCCTAACCCCACATATTTGTCCTGCTAATCCCTCTAACTTATGCATCTTAGGACATTAAGGGGCAACTTAGCATGGCATGGCCAATCAACCTAACCTGCACATTTTTGGACTGTGGAAGGAAACCACAGCACCCCGAGGAAACTCATGCTGACACAGGGAGAATGTGCAAATTCCACACAGACAGTGATCCAATCCGGGAATTGAACCTGGTTCCCTCGCACCATGAAGCAGCAGTGCTAACTACTGTGCCGTCCCTTGTCATTCTGAAATATAGCGGTAGCGGGCTTGGAAAGTGCTAAGGAACCTTGGTGAGATCTTGCATAACATTTTGTAGATAGTACATGCTGTTGCCTTTGTTTGCCAGTGGTGGGGAGAATGGAATGGAATGGATGCCAATCAAGTGAGCTGCTTTGTCCTGGTCTCTAAGTTTATTGAAAGTTCTCTCACAAATGCATTTTTAAAGAATCAAATTAAATAACTTCTCTTGGACAGACAAGCATTTCTGATCCTAAAATGGCTGAAGAAAATTGGAAAATTACAGCAAATGTCCAGCGAGGAACCATTAATTCATAATAATCCTTCATTGATCAGAAACCAAAAGATGCCAAAACAAAATATACAAATAAATCAATGCTGTATTCATATTCCTTAAACTATCCAGCCAGTTTCACTGAAATGCCCTGTGGCAGTCTACCAGTCTGATGTAAATAACTCAAGAGGCCTCAGAATTGCGGCCACTGGCATGGTTGGCTGACCAAGACTGGTTGATTGGGTAAAGGTCCTGAACGAGTGGAAGTTTCTTTCAGCAGAACATTGCCCGAACCATTAGTAGGGCAACACAGTGGCCCAATGTTTCGCACCGCTGCCTCACAGTGCCAGGGACTCGGGTTCGATTCCTGGCTTAGTTCTCTGTCTGTATGGAATTTGCACGTTCTCCCTGTCTCTGCATGGGTTTCCTCCCACAGTTGAAAGATGGTGTGGGTTAGGTGAATTGGCCATGCTAAATTGCCCCTTAGTGTCGGGGGACTAGCTAGGTAAATGGATGGGGGGTTTATAAAGGTAGGACCTGGGTAGGATTGTGGTCAGTGCAGAACTCAATGAGCAAAATGGCTTTCTTCTGTACTGTAGGGTTCAACCCCCCACCCCACAAACACCCACACAATCCCTCAGAAGAAAAGGTTATAGGCCACTTAAAATGACCACATATGCTGAAGTTAAATCCTATATGGTCAGAAGAGAAATTGACAGCCTCTGACATTTGAAGTTTCTTTTTTATTTTTAAAAAGCACAGGTTTACAGGCACAAAAAGTCCTGAATATACTCTAATTTTTTTTCAAAGAATTTTAACTTTAATTTTTTTTTAAAGAATTGTTTTTTAAAATAAGGAATAGTAAAACAAATGGTAAATAGGGGATCATAAACCTACAAATGTAAAAATCAAGATTGAAATCCCCAAACTTATGTAGGGATTTTGAATCCTTCTGCAACTAAAGGAAAGTTTACACTTTATAAGAATAAACAAAGTTCTGGATTAGAACCATTCTTATTTGTTTCCTGTTTAGAAATGTTCTGAAATTAAGGTGTTATTTACTAGCTCTCCCATTTTAAAAATTCCCTCCTCAGTAATGGCATAATCACAACAGGGAGAAGTTAAACCTCATAACAAATGGATTCCATTTGTGTCCTTATTCGTTAAATGGCAAATCAAGACTTCAAACCTTTTAAAATAAATGGGCCTCAACTGTTTCCAGTATAAAAACCAAAAAAAAAGAAATTGCATCTCTCTTGTGATTCCATTTTGGTTATATGAGGTCCATTTTCTGCAGGGCTTTCAAGTTAGTTTGCAATGCTATCTTTGTCTTCATCTATAGTATTACATTCTTGCCCACGTCAGACAATTGACAGAAGTGTTTTCTGCATTTATAATATAAAATGACTACACATCTATAGTGTTACATTCTTGCCCACTTCAGACAATTGACAGAAGTGCCTTCTGCATTTATAATACAAAATGTCAAATTCTGGAGACTGTGCTCAACAACCTCAATAATTTAGGCAAGATTTTTAATCAACATAAACATCTTGTCTGCACTGACTCGCCAAATGAGCAATTCCTTTAGTGCCATTTTCCTGCCTTCTCTCCATTTGTCTGCACATTCTTTGTTTTCAGTTAACTGTAATTCCTTTTTGAATCTGCCTCCACCTCACTGAGTATTCAGCACTTTGTTACCCAATATTTCCTTAGCATAAAAAGTGGCGAGTCCTTAATATTCCACAGAATGGATTATCACTTCCTATTGTTATTCCTTTAGCATCTAACCCTTTTGAAACCAGATTAAAAAATCTCAGTTTGCAATTAATTAATTTTGATTAGAATCTATTCCAAATACTTTGCAAGTAAAACATTTATCTTTAATTCTGGTCAAGAGTTGTATTATGTCCTTTAGACTTGCAATCATAGCTTAAATTAAACAAAATATTTGAGGGTTTTGAATACAAGTAATAATAGGGATCAATTGAACTTTCAGATTTTCCCTTGTGCAAGAAACCCCTACATTCACATTGCTCCAAAAAAAAAACCAGAAAACTGCAGAAAATATTCAAACACGTTTATTTCTCGTTGCAATCAATTTGCCATTGAGATGGAACTTACCATTGATGACAAATATGTGAACAAGACTGCATTTGTTTGGACACTTTCAGTCAATCAATGGATGATAATCAGACCTCTCTCTATTTCCTTATCCATCTTTGTCAGTTACTATCAGTCTACTATGTACAAATTTCACATTTCTGCATTAATATACAGTATAATAAACCTTTGTGAAATCCTATTCATCATTCATTGGCTCACCATTTGTCAATATTCTTTTAAATTTTCTTCATACTCATCACTGATGCAAGTAGGTGTCCTATTCTAACTGTTCATGGACAATGTCATAAGTATTGCATCCAGATTAAATCTGCAGGTATTGGTCACTATAATCAGTCACTGGTTCCTCATATGACCACTGATGACCAAATTACTTACTCATCATTAATTCCATGTGTCTTTACCATATTCAGGAGCCTTAGACACAACCACATCATCTGGACATCAGTGTTGCAATTAGAATTTTAGTGAAATGTAAATTATGGTGTGTAAATTATTAATATTATTTTCACATGACCAACTGAAAACTTCCAACAGTACAATTATAGATTACATCCTTCTAAAGATAGGTTGTGTCTGGACAGAGTTTTTGACTTGTTTTTGGTGCCACTGTTGCATAATGGTAAGCACTGCTGCATCATAGCCCCAGGGACCCAGATTTGATTCCCAGCTTGGGTCACTGTCTGTGTGGAGTTTGCACATTTTCACTGTGTCTGTGTGCGTTTCCTCCAGGTGTTCCTGTTCTTTCCCACAGTCCAAAAGATGTGCAGGTTATGTGGACTGACCATTGCCCCTTAGTGTCAAAGAGACTAGCTAGGGTAAATGTATGGGGTTGTGGGGATAGGGCCTGGGTGGGATTATGGTTGGTGCAGACCTGATAGGCCAAATTCTGTACTGTAGGATTGTATGATTCTAAGATATGGGTTTTAGATCTGCTAGCAATAAGTCTAGCAACAGCATTTCATCATTCATTCATTAATTCAATCCTCTCCTTAAATATATAGTAGATTTGTAAGTCAGTTTCTCATGAAACTATCCTCGTCATCTTTTGCAAATCCCGTGTTATTTAATTAAATATTATTATTAGGTGTTCTTTAAACTTTTCTCAAATTTCTTTCCTCCTGAAGTTGGTCTGAATCACATTTGCTTTTTTGATAAGATACTCAAGTTTTGCACTGGTCATGATTACGGAGAGCCAAGCAGCAAGCTGTCCTTTTTTATTATGATCAGAGCATGAGTAACTGGAGGTAAGCAAGAGGCTGTCAGCATGGTGGTAGCATGTGTGTTTTGGCCAACTCTGCTTTAGTGTGCATTTCTTCAATGTGATGGTAAAGAAGCAAATTCAGCACAAGATTTGTGCTCTGATGTTTTTTTAAAACATGAAGGAAAATAGATCTATTACCATCCCAAAAGAAGAGTTCACACATGAGAAATTTCATCAGATTAATTCAGAAATACATTTTTTAAATCTTTCAAGAAACCTGAAGGAATAAGATCCTCCATTTGTTATAGTCAATTTTCAACATCAGTAATTGATTCACAATCAAAAACAAACAATATGTCATTAAAAGGATTTTTACATTTGTATTTACTATCCTGGAATATCTGTGGGATAGGGGAATTGGTAGAGTTTAGCTTGTATCGCACAAATGCTACAACTTAGTGACATTCAATGCACGTCAATGGTGAGACACAGTTCTGAGAGACGTTTCACAGACAATGAAGTAACATGATTCGAACAAAAACTTTGATATACAGTATTTGTACCTGACTCTTGCCTGAAGTTGCTGCACCAGTTGTGCACAAATACCACTACCTCACCATTACGTTGATGGCAAAATCTGGCTTGCTGTCTTATTGTGATGATCCTTCCCTCATGCTATCGTGGAAATCAAAAAGTTCAGATTTAAGTTTCATAGTTTGGAAGTTAAATTGTGCAGAAGTTAAGAAGTATTCAAATTAAAAACTCATGCTTTCTCTGTACAGTGGTGGAACATGTTCATCAGCTTACTGACCTTCAAAAAGGGGCCAGTTTCTGCTATTTCTTCACAAGTCCCCATAACATTTTCCTTTCTCGGTCTCCCCCAGAGGGTGAAGACCACCAGATTTTTCTTCATAACAAATACCAAAGGCAAGATATGAGGGTATGCTATGCAAATGAAGAATTAGCAGGCATCAATTTTTTTATTGACTAAGAAAGGGTAAAAGGCCAGGATTTAATTGGCAAATACATATGTCAATGAAAGATGCGAAAAATCTCTTGTTCCTGATTTGCTGTAATTGACAATAACTGCTAAGCTATTTCTCTGTAACCTCAGAACTGCTCCGGTCATCTGGCTGTTGAGAGTTCTCCTTGTACACAAGTAATTAAAGACCTTGCATTGGATGCATGGTATCCAGCACTATTTGTGTTAAGAGTCGACTGAGTGTGCCTTTAGATTGCTGACACTCAAGTGAATGCTGACACTATAATTTAATCACATATTGGGCAGTTAGGGCTCCAGATTGATGGGGATGTGGAGTTCTCAAACCATCCAAAGTATTAATCACTCACAAGAACTGTATGTAGTGTATACAACATAAATGATTTTCCAATCTGAGAAAAACAAGTCAAATTACTGATGAACATGCAGTGCCCTCTGGTTGCTCTGCTTGACTACTTTCATTGAACCTGTTGAAGGAAATGTAGTGGATTGTATACACATTTGGGGTGGCACGGTGGCACAGGGGTTAGCACTGCTGCCTCACAGCACCAGGGACCTGAGTTCAATTCCGGCCTCAGGGACTTTGTATAGAGTCTGCATGTTCTCCCAGTGTCCGTGTGGGTTTCCTTCCACAGTCCAAAGATGTGTGGGTTAGGTGGATTGGCTGTACTAAAATTGCTCCGTAGTGTCAGGTGGACTAAAATAAATGCACGGAGTTATGGAGGTATGGGGTGGAATTGTGGTCACCTACAGCAGACTTGATGGGCTGAATGGCCTCCTTCTGCACTGTAGGATTCTATGATTCTCAGATGGTGGTTGATAATGAGCTGTATAAAAGACTTGCTGCAAAAATTAATATACATGCTTTAAAGGGAGAAAAACCAGATGCAAAAAGTTTGGATCAGCAGCACGAGAATACTGGCGCCCCAAGAGACGTGTTTCCATTGACATACATTAGCTTTGACACAACATATATGATCTCAGTTGACGTTATCACTGGATAAGTCAGATCCCAGGATGGTTCCTGGCTTGACAGCTTTTATATTTTTGCTTAAATATTATTTTATTATATTATTTGGGCGCCACAGTGGTTAGCACTGCTGCCTCACAGTGCCAAGGGCCTGGGTTCAATTCCAGCCTCAGGTGACTAACTGTGTGGAGTCTGCACGTTCTCCCCGTGTCTGCATGAGTTTCCTCCAGGTTTCTTCCCACAGTCCGAAAGACGTGCTGGTTGGGCGGATTGGCCATGCTCAATCCTCTGTGTATCTGAACAGGCACTGGAATGTGGTGGCTTGGGGGTTTTCACAGCAACTTCATTGCGCTGTTAATGTAAGCCTACTTCTGACTAATAAATAAACTTGAACTTTTAAAAAATGTTTGTGTCTCTCAGGACTGCCAATTGAACAAACTTAACAAAATAATAAAACATTTATGAAACAAGAAACGATTAAATCAGAATACACTACTTTTCACCCCAGCCATGCCTTTACAGATGTGGAATAACACAAGTTACAAAATGCATCTTATGCTCAGTCCATGCAAACCAATAGAGCAACTGTGGTCAGATTCCTCATACTCTGAAGTCAAGTGGCAGATGCCTCCCGATATAGTTTTTGCGGATTTATCAGTTCTCCCAGATGTTTATCACACGGTGAATGAACGGGTATCAATGGAACTCCATCTTTCACATAAAGGATTTCAAATCTGTGCTCTTGAAGGACATGCCTTGGAATCTTCTCCCAAACTATGCTTTCAATTGGATAGCTTCTTAGACTCACCTCCAGGATTCAACCTCACCTCTCAGTATTGCTCCACCCTGAATCATCGTGCGATTTCAAACTTCCACACAATCTCTCAAGTACCCAACAAATCAACAGAGCATCACTGTTTCACAGGCTGTGTAAAGGTGTCACCAATCTTTTGATCATCTCAGACTTCTGGCTTCTTGTAAGCTGACTTCAGATCTGCTTCCTGTCCCAATGTCAGAGCCCTTTCTCTGTACCTTGCTTTAATTTCACTAAACAGAACCTTGTTCAAATTCCTGTTCTTTGTTCCTTGACATCACATTTTTCCTGGGACCTTCCTCCATCCCACGCCCTGATTTTTGGGACTCTCTCCTTTAGTTTCTGGGATTTGCTTTCTGTCCTTCTGTATTGTTTGTTTGTTCTGACAATGCCTGTATAGTGTTCCTTATTCCTGGGCAATCTTCTTTCAAACTGATATCAAGGCCAGAATTTTACCAGCAAGCCCGCCCCAATTCCAGGTGCAGACGAGGCTTCGAGAATGACAATGACATTCTCCGTTGGCCTCGGGTGGGATCATACAAACCTCAGGTGGACATGCCAGTAAAATTCCCCCCAAACATTCTTGCTATCTCAGTCTGGACCTCTGGTTGCTAATCTTAGACTTTTTTAAAAACCCGTCTTTACTTTAATGATGTAAAACCTCATTACAACATAAACATCTAAACAGACACACACATTTTCAGGCTACTTCTAAAAGCGAAACCAAAACCTCAGTTCTTAACCCTTTCTTAATACACAAATACAGAAATTAAACTCAAAGTTGTGCTTGATTTCTAATGCACACCATACAAATAACGAACTCTCTCTATTTCCTAACCAAAGGAACAGGAAGCAAAAACAATTTTATATCATAATTACAACACATAGGAAGCCACTTGGCCTGTTGTATCCATGCCAGTTATCTGCCTTTTCCTTTGTGGCACTACAATTCTTTTCTCTTCAGATATGCTCTGATTCTCTTCGAAGGCCTTTTGCCTCCACCAACCGCTCAGGTAGATCATTCCAGATCCTGACCACTTGCTGCATTAAAACATTTTTTTCCTCATGTCACAGTGATTCTTGTGCTAATTATCGTAAATTGGTGTCTTCTGGTTCTCAATTCTTTGAGCAACAGGAACACTTTCTTCTCAGCTACTCTGTCCTGAACATTAATGATTTTGAACACATCAAACCTGCTCTTAATACTGCATTTTCTGTGGCGAGCAGGCTAAGCTTCTTCAAATCTAAATCATTTCTAATGCCATCACATTTTTTCTAAAGTGTGGTGTCCAGAACAGACAACTTTTCAATTGCGGCTAAACCAGTGTTTTATACAGGTTCGCCATAACTTTGTGTATTCTGTGCTTCTCTTTACAAAGCCCTGGGCCCTGCGTGCCATATTAATAGTTTTCTTGAGCTGCTCTGCCACCTTCAATAATTTGTATAGATATTGCCCAGCTTTCTCTGTTCCTTCATCCTCATTAGAACTGTAGCCTTTATTTCACTTACTGCACTTCATTCATCCAACCAAAATGAAGCACTTCACAGTTCCATTATTTCAATTTGAAGTTTATTGATACCAAATTAGGGGCTGGAAAGCCAATTGAGGGAAATGGCAACAAAAGAGTGGACAGAAAACATTATTCAAGACTGTTTACACCCAGAATATGCAAAGAATGGTGAGGAGAGCAAGTACAGATGAAAATGACTGGGGAAGTTAAAAATGTTTTAAAATTATGAAAACGTTTGAGAGAATTAAAACAAAGGATCGCTTCCACTATTGTTAAAGCAAGTTCCTTCTTCCCCAACTCCTGGGGAATATTTTAAAATCAAACGTAAAAAGACATTAAAACTTGTAATAAATGCTTCAGTTATTAACAAGGCAGCACAAACTCAGAATTACACTAAAAGGTGAAGGGAAAAGTTGGATGAATATTTCCAATGACATTAAGAATGTCTGACCACAAACAGCTATTAAGGCAGATAATAACTATATTGTTTAAACGAAAAGAGATTAATTAACACTGATAGACAAAAAGTATGAGTGTAGATTGTTCTAAAAACAAGCACAGGGATGAATGATCTCTTTCCACACCATCATAAAATCCCTACAGTAAGCCATTTGGCCAATCAAGCCTGCACCTACAACAATCCCATCTAGGCCCTGTCCCCATAGCCCCACGTATTTCCCCAGTAATCCCCTTGACACTATGGGGAAATTAACTATGGTCGATCCATCTAACCCGCACACCCTTGAACTGTGGAAGGAAACCGAGCCCCTGGAGGAAACCCACATGGTCACAGGGAGAACAAAGACAGTCACCTGAGGCCGGAATTGAATCCAGGGCCCTGGCGCTGTGAGGCAGCAGGATGCTAACCACTGTCACCATGCCGCCCAAATAATTCTGAGAAACAAGTGGTAAAGGGAAATGACTTTACTCAAGAGACTTTCTGCCACACAATGCTTTGAATATCCTATCATACATGGATACAAATTAGGAGCAGGGTAGGCCACTCAGCCCCTTGAGCCTGCTCCACCATGCAATAAGATCATGGCTGATCTGCTTGAAAAACTTTAACCCTGCATTCCTGTCTACTGATAACACTTCACCCTGCTGTTAATCAATAATCTACCTAGCTGTGCCTTAAAAATATTCAAAGATTCTGTTCCCATTGTCTTTTGAGGAAGAGAGTTCCAGAGACTCACAACATATGTGAGTGCCACAGATTGCATTCAAGGCAAATATCTCAGGATAAGAAAGCTTTCCTTTGCCTTAGCTAAGTAAACTGTATCATTGTCTTTCTCAATTCAAAACAAAAATGAAGTATGTTCCACTTTCACCTTCTTCCCAGTTTAAAAACAGAAAAAAAGCATGACAGAAGACATCTTGAGACAGCCAAATTGATGGGTTCTGCAACAATACTTTAGAAATACATTTACCAGTGATATAAAGGTATTTATTGATTGGCTGTCAATGTACTGCAGGACAATAAAGGTGAAGGTTATGTCTGCTGAGGAAGTCTACTAATGTGTTTTGAATGGAAGATATCTTCCTAGTACAAGGATCCTCTAATCCAAATATCTATACAGGATCCACACAGTCAATCTGCAGAAGAACAACCTGTGTTATATTTTTCCATTAAGACTATTTTTCTTCTTGAGATATTCTACAAAACCTCAATTGAAAAGCTGTTTGCCATTAAAAAAAAAATTTGAATGAATCAGATCTTAAATTAGTCCATGAAAACAAACAAAAAAGGTAGTAATGGAAATGTTGGAAATTTCAAAAAAAATTCCAAGCATACCGTTGTATAGAACAACTTTTAATTGCACAAAACGTTATTTCTGATTCAAGATCTTGGCATATTTACCTTGTCACTAATTATACAAAGCATACTAAATTCTTATCTTCAGTCTGTATACTTTTCATCCATCTAGACTTTACACAGGACCATCAGAATGGGTTGAATACCACCACCACCTCCCCCGAGTGAAAGGACTGGAATCCAGTGAGGGTCAGAGGAGCCGTAAAATAGCAGGGAGCCACACTGGGGCATTTCTCCTTTACAATGTCACCACTGGGGAGGTTTGCAAGGATGTGCAGAGGATGGGCTGTGAGGTGGACCAAGTACCTGCTCCAGAGAGGGAGCCAGCCAATTTGCATAATCAAGGGCCCAATGATAGGCTAGCCAGCATGTTACAGGTAGTGGAGATCTTTGATGTGCAAATTACTCTAACAACACTGTAAACAATTATTTCCCTAAGCAAAGTGGATAACAATGGGGCACAGAGTTTCAGGAATTAAAGCACAGATGATTTAAGTTCAAAAGAGATGATGAGGATGAGTTCCAGATTTACATTCTAAAAGGGTGAGCTCATGTGAGAAAGGTCAAAGAGGGTTCTCTAAACAAGTAGTTCAGATAAGAAAATATCAAAAGTAAAACAGATGAGCAGAGTTGAGCTCAGCAGAATTGGTCCAAGATTTCAGACGCACAGCAGGAAGTCAGGTCCAGAAGATGTCTCAGTAATTGAGTTTGGTTTCTTCCAAGTGCATTATCTTTTGCCTTTTCTTGCAATCTTCTCCAAACAGCCTCCACGACTGGCTGGTTTGGAGAATCATTCAAGTGGGTTTTTGAATTTTGAACTTCCACTTCTGCATAATATGCTAACGTAATCAGTAAACATAAACAACTCAGCCAGCGGGAACAATGCCAGAGGCTTAGATCTACAATTTTTTGGTTAAGACTCACCTATTAATCTACAAACCTGCCAAATCCCAATCTATACTTCATTTCATTTGTGATGGAGGAAGATTATTAGCTGAATATATGCCACATTGGCTAGTTTTATTCTAGTTACATAGATAAATATAAAATCTAAATTCAGAGAGGTTTCAACTCATTTCCATTTCAGCTAGTTAAATATTAAGTTGAAGCCCAACAATGTACAGGGAAATTTACCTGTAGTATGAAATAAGTCTCAGCATTAGAAAAATCTGAATGCCTGGCATGACCAACAAGATACACAAGAGATTACATTCTGCGTGCATATAACACATAGCACGATACGAAACTATTAAAATATTAATCCCCAGCTTCGTTCCTTTTCTAATTATTCAGCCAATTTCTTTCATTACTTTACATTACTTTCATATATTCATAATCTAGCAAAAATGGATTTTGGTGAACTGGGACTGAATTCACAAGGGAGTCTCAGAACTGCAATAAAAAAATAAGGAAAATCAAAAATGCCCCAGTTACATTTTAAGATCTTGCAAATTAAAGAGTTCTTTATTCCACAACTACAGGCGAATATCTTAAAAACAAAGTAAAAAAGCATTAGAACTTGCAATAAATTCATCCAGTATTAGGGACATTGAGATTTCAAGCAGGCAATCCATTACTTCTTGTTTTAAACCAAGTTACTACTTCAGAAACTAAAATCTTTCAATTTTGTGAATGACATAACCCTTAGAGTAAACAATTTCTGTCCTACACATTTGGTGACTGAGGGAGTTCGGTGAGTTGGAGGACTGTGATCCTTTCGTTCTCTACTTTTCCTCAGAAAGGGGACTGACAGGCCTGGTAAGTTGGACTTGGTGAGCATTGCTACTATATTCTTAATGTATCTAAACTAGAGGAACTAAAAGTAAGGGAGTAATTTAAGGGTAAGTCATGGTAGGACAGCTTGACCACAAATGCTCCATTTGTATGATGTGGGAAGTCAGGGACACTTGAGTGTCCATGGTGACCATGTGAGCAGCAAGTGTCTCCAGCTACTCAGACTCCACATTTTAGAGCTGGAGCTGTGACTGGAGTCACTGTGGAAGAATTGTCCAGCAAGTCTGCAACATTGATATCAAACCCCACAGCCACTCAGCTGATGGATCAATTCTCTATGTTGAACACCACTTGGAGGAGGGACTGAGGTTGGCAAGGACAATGTACTCTGGGTGGGAGACATTGTCACCAAGAAATGGTTTGATAGCACCACTACTGACCTAGCTGGCCAAGTTCTAAAGGATGCAGCTGTTAGGCTGGGCTGCAGCAGGCGATTTGATTTGATCTTTAATTCGTCACATGTATTAAAGAAGTGAAGAGTACTTTTTTTTGCGCACTACACAGGCAAAACACACTGTTCATAAAGGAGGAAACGAGACAGTGCAGAATGCGGTGTTACAGTCATAGTGAGGGCATAGAGAAATATCAACTTAATGCAAGGTAGGTCCATTCAAAAGTCTGACAGCAGCAGGGAAGATGATGTTCTTGAGTCGGTTGATATGTGACCTCAGACTTTTGTATCTTTTTCCCCAATGGAAGAAGGTGGAAGAGAGAGAATGTCTGGGGTGCGTGGGGTCTTTAATTATGCTGACTGCTTTGTTGAGGCAGTGGGAAGTATAGACAGAGTCAATGGTTGGGAAGCTGGTTTGCATAATGGATTGGGCTACATTCATGACCTTTTGTAGTTCCTTCCAGTCTTGGGCACAGAAGGACCATTCCAAGCAGTGATACAACTAGGAAGAATGCCTTCTATGGTGCATTAGTAAGAGTTGGAGAGAGTTGTAGCTGATATGCCAAATTTCCTCAGTCTTAGAAAGTAGAGGTGTTGGTGGGCTTTCTTAACCATAGTGTTGGCATGGGGGGGTGGGGGGGAGGCAAGAGGACCAGGACAGGTTGTTGGTGATCTGGAGACCTAAAAACTTGAAGCTGTTGACGGTTTCTACTTCGTCCCCATTGATATAGACAGCAGCATGTTCTTCTTTACGCTTCCTAAGTAGATGGCAATCTCTTTTTTTTTGTCGACATTGAGGGACGGACGCTCCATCAGTTCACCAGATTCTCTATCTCGTTCCTGTACTCTGTCTCGTCATTGTATGAGATCCGACCCACTACAGTGGTGTCGTCAGCAGACGTGAAAACCGAATTGGAGAGGAATTTTGCTGCACAGTCATAAATGCATAAGGAGTACAGTAGGGACTGAAAAAACAGCCTTTGGGGCACCGGTATTCAGGACAATCATGGAGGAGGTGTTGTTGCCTATCTTTATGATTGTGGTCTGTGAGTTAAGTAGTTCAGGATCCAGTTGTAGAGGGAGGTGTCAAGGTCCAGACCATGGAGTTTGGAAATGAGTTTCGTGGGAATAATAGTGTTGAAGGCTGAGCTATAGTTAATAAACAGGAGTCTGACATAGGCGTCCTTGTTACCCAAGTGTTCCAGGGTTGAGTGCAGGGCCAGGGAAATGGCGTCTGGTGTCTGGAAAAAGGCATCTGGACCTTTTGCAGCAGTAGGCAAACTATAATGGATCCAGGTAGTCAATCAATTCCAGGACGCTGGAATTGATTCGTGCAAGACTAACCTTTTGAAACAATTCAATGTTGAATGTCAGAGCCACCAGCCGACAGTCATTAAGGCACACTGCTTGGCTTTTCTTGTACCAGGATGATGAGGGAAAAACCCACTAAAGCTTGTCCTCACCATTCTACTTGTCAAAGATGAGTTTATTATTCAGGACAGTATTGGTAGCGTGACTACCGCACACTCCTTGTGAAGGCAAAGTCCCTTCACACTGAGTATCTCCTTAAACTGAGTTGTTTGGCATGCCATCTATATAGATTTCAATCAAAATTAGCAACATCCATGTGGTGCTACAGGCCATCTGCAGCAGAAGAATCATACTCAACCACCATTTAATCCCTTCAACCATTATCCTCAAGCTAAGGATTAACCTTGGTTAAAATAAATTTGCAGGAGGGTATGCCTAGAGCAGAAACAGGCAGTGTCAACCTGGTGAAGCTACAATACAGGACCACAGACATGCAGCTGAAGCAGCATATGATAGACAGAGCCAACTGATCCTGCAACCAGTGGATCAGCTCCAAGTACCACAATCCTGTCACATCCAGTATCAAATAGTGGTGGACAATTGAACAACTCACTGGTGGAGGGCACTCCACAAATATCCACATTCTCAATGATGGGGGAACAGCCATCATTGTCAAAGATGAGGCTGAAACATTTGCCAATTATCTTCAGCCAGAGGTGCTGAATGGATGATCCATCTCGACCATCCCTGGAGGTCCCCTTCATCAGATGTCAGTCTTCAGCCAATGTGATTCATTCCACGTGCTATCAAGAAATGGCTGAAGGCATTGGATACTCCTGGGCTTTGACAACAATACTGAAGACCTGTTCCTCAGAACTGGCTGCACATCTAGCCAAGCAGTTCCAGTACAGCTACAATATTGGCATTTATCTGACAATGTGAACCACTGCCCAGCTATGTCTTGTCCACAAAAAGCAGGACAAATCCAAATCTATTACCATCCCATCAGCCTCCTCTTAAATCATAAGCAAAGCGATGGAAGGATTATCAACAGTGCTATCACTTACACAGAAACAACCTGTTCACGTATGTTCAGTTTGGGTTCTGTCAGAGTCACATAGCTCCTGACCTCACTACGGCCTTAGTTCAAATATGGACAAAAGAGCTGAACTCCAGAGGTAAGGTGAAAGTGATTGTTCTCAACATCAAGGCAGCATTTGACTGTGCACAGCATCAAGGAACACTGGTAAAAATCAAAGCCAATGGCAATCAGGGGTCTATCCACTGACTGGGATCATACCTAGCAGAAAAGGAAAATGGTTGTGGTTGTTGGCAGCCAATCTCAATCCCTGGATATCACTGGAAAAATTCTTCAGGGTGGTGCCATCTTCAAATGCTCCAACAACCACCTTCCTTCCATTACGGGGTAAAAGATGGGATGTTCACCGATGATTGCACAATATTGCTTCACTTCAGGTAGGATTCAAATGATTCACAAGGGAGCTTTTACCAAATAAAATTTATTTAAGAATACAGTTAACATATAGAAAGAAAATTAGCAAATACCCAATACAAAAAAAAGCAACCATGATATTGTATAGCCTTAATAGCTAAACACTGTTCCAAACAAACAAATCCTATAAGCAAACAGGTTTAACACAGGAAACAAGGATGCTCACATGATGCTGGAACTTAGTCCTTTGGTTGGATTCGGCAGCTTTCTTGAGCTCGAAGGTAGAAGTATTCGTAAAACACAAAAGAGAGAGAGAGAGAGAGAACATTGCATCCAGCATTAAGTAAAAATACCTAAATTTGAAAATGAATCCTTGGATTCCTCTGTGGAGGCACCACCTGACTTTGACTTGTCAATCTTTCTCCAATAATTCAGGGTCAGACACTGCATGAGGCCCAGAGTAAAAATAAACAAAGCCCTTTTTCAAACCATTTAAGCAGCAATAAAAAGAACATCTAAGCAGGCAGCTGGTGCCACAACAAAAACAAAAGGCTGGCTTATAAACTGTAGAGAACATGATATTAAAAGGATACATTTCAAATAAGGTACAGTAGCGTCACACTTGTGAATCAAGCACACTGGAAAAGTGAATTATCCAGCGTAGGATTTAGCTCTCTGGCCTCCGTGAAGGAATACCTCACTGGGCTTTGATTGTCGAACTCGATAGACTTTGCATTCATACAATGAAAGTAGGTTAGAGAAATGAAAGATTTACAGTGCAAAGGAGACAACATTGTGAGTCCTCATGTTTTTGAGCTAATCCTACCTCAAGTTTGTTTCTAGGGACCACAAGAAAATTGAGGGGTTGGAAATACATCACCATTATAAAGGGAAAGCAAATTGAAAACCACCTTCCTATACATTGACGGGCAATGAGTGGGGAAGTTAGCGCTGTTTAAATTGAACTCCTTCCTGTTGGTAATACCCACTGTCAAAATTGTCCAGAAACTGTCCAGGCATATATGTTTTTTCATGTAAGGACTCAAATTCTTCCAACTCATTCTGGGCTTTTAATATTACCCACGTTTTGATGCTTTTGATCACTCAGTATATGCATTTAATTTTGATAAAGAAGAATGGGTCAAAGCCGTTAACTAGAGTGGACAGTATTTTGAAAATAAAAATTGGTGAGATATTGGAGCTGTTGAAATCACTTGGCAAAGTGAAATTGTCAAGATTTCAGCAAAATCTGCATTACAAGTAGAAAGAAAGGAACATAACATGGAATTTACATGAAATACTAAATTATCAAAGCAAAATTTGAGGTACTGACAATCTGAACTTGAAGGTAAAGATAAAGATAAGATTTGAAAATCAAGAACACCCATAAAATCTAAAGTTTTTATCATCTTACACTTGGGACAGGAAAGCCATTTGTGAGGTTCACCATTTGATCTAAACTACTGCATATTCCTAGCTAACACTGCAAGTCATGGCATTCCACCAAGTGTTATTGCAGCTACAGAAAGCTTAACTTCTGTATTAGTCCACTGTTGGTCTCTATCTCCAACATCAGCAGTCGCTAAGTTAGAAATCAATTCAATTTATTCTACAAATTATGCTGTAGTTTACATCTCCATTAAAAGGCAACTTACATAATCAATAAGGTAATGGATAATAATTACATAATCAATGAAGTAGGAAAATAAACAAAATAATTATAGAACAGCAGCATGGGAAGTGCAACAAATAATACACTGGTAGAAAACCCAGTAATAATCAATTAGAGGACATGAATGCCAAGAAGGAAATTCTTGTCTTACGAAAATTCAGGGAAATATGTAAAAAATATGAGAAAGCACCATCTTCTGCTGCACCAACCAGCCAAACCACAGCACAGAATTACACATCTGACACATCCATTGGAGATCCTTATTTCACCTGTCTGACTGGAGGAAAGAGTGGCAACATTAGCAACTAAATGTATATAAATTTTGCACATATCAACTACAGCCTAGCAGAATGGCAGTTGATGAGCTACCTGCTAATCTCTGGGAAAGCTGTTTCACCCAGTGATTGAAAAACAGGAACGCAAAAGCCTATAGGTAAAATTAAAGTGCAGTAACATCTTGCATTATTATACTGGTTTGTTCAATTGGATTGGTTTAATCTGTAATCTTTGGTAAATTCCCTGTAGAACAAATTCAGTTTAAAATGGCTTTCCTTGATAAACTCGAAAAATGTGTTGGTATTTTTATTGAACTCACTAGTGTGTTCACATTATGTCAAACAGTTGTGACATTTAATCACTACACTAAGGGGAAAAATAAAACTGCAGTGAAGCACATCTACTACAGATTAATGGCATCAGGGAAGCCTTTTGTGTAAACTATTACTGGATGTACTTGCATGTATTTATGAACGCTTAAGAACACGATTTTAAAAACCTCAAATAATACTCAAGAGACCAAAAACACTTTTAACAAATGTAATTACCAAAAGCTTGTGAGTAGCTTTACAAATCTATAAAGAGGATTTAACAGTTAATTTCTCTTAAATGAACTAAACTAATTATTCCACATGAGCTACTTTGGATTTTTTTTTAATTCAGTCATGGGATGTAGGCATCGCTGGTTGGCCAACATTTGTTGCCTATTCCTAATTGCCCGAGGACAGTTGAGCATCAACTACATTGCTGTGGCTTTGGAGTCACATGAAGGCCAGACCAGGTAAGGACAGCAGGTTTCCTTCCCTAAAAGGAAAGTTCAAGTTTACTTATTAGTCACAAGTAAGGCTTACGATGACACCAAGATTGGGGGAACGGCAAATTGTGCGGAGGGTGTGGAGAGTCTGCAGAAGGATCTAGATAGGCTGGGCAAATGGGCCAGGAAATGGCAAATGGAATTTAATGTTGGCAAGTGTGAGGTGGTCCACTTTGGTAGGAATAATGGTAGGAAGGACTATTACTTACGGGGCGAAAAACTGCAGCAGGCGACGGTGCAGAGGGACCTCGGGGTCCTTGTGCATGAGTCGCAAAAACCCAGCTTGCAGGTGCAGCAGGTGGTCAGGAAGGCGAATGGGATGCTGGCCTTCAAAGCGAAGGGGATTGAATATAAAAGTAGGGAGGTCTTGCTGCAGCTGTATAGGGCATTGGTGAGGCCGCAACTGGAGTACTGTGTGCATTTTTGGGCACCGCACCTGCGCAAAGATATTTTGGCCTTGGAGGGAGTGCAGAGGAGGTTTACTAGGCTGATACCGGGAGTTGAGGGGGTTGAGCTATGAGGAGAGGCTGAATAAACTGGGCTTGTACTCGTTAGAGTTTAGAAGAATGAGAGGAGATCTCATTGAGACGTATAAGATGATGAATGGGATGGATAGGATAGAGGTGGAAAGACTCTTCCCGCTCAAAAAAGACAATAGGACTAGGGGGCACAGCCTCAAGATAAAAGGGGGGCGGTTTAGAACGGAGTTGAGGAGGAACTTCTTCACTCAAAGGGTGGTGAATCTCTGGAATTCTCTGCCCGTTGAAGTGGTGGAGGCTGCCTCGCTAAATATTTTTAAGACGCGGGTTGATGGGTTTTTGATAGGAGAGGGGATTAAGGGTTATGGGGAGAGGGCGGGAAAGTGGAACTGAGCAGCGACAGATCGGCCATGATCTTATTGAATGGCGGGGCAGGCTCGAAGGGCTGGATGGCCTACTCCTGCTCCTATTTCTTATGTTCTTATATTAACACTCCAATGAACTTACTGTGAAATTCCCTTAGTTGTCACAGCCTGGTACTTGTTCGGGTCAATGCACCTAACCAGCACATCTTTCTGAATGTGGGAGGATACTGGAGCGCTGGGAGGAAACACACGCAGGGGAGAATGTGCAAACTCCACAGTGACAGTGGCCCAAGTTGGGAATCGAACCTGGGTCCCTGGCACAGCAGCAGCAATGCTAATCATTAGTGGGTTTTTTTTCCCAACAATGGTTTCATGGTCATCAATTAATTCTTAATTCCAGATTTATTTTTATTGAGTTCAAGTTCCACCATCTGCCAATGACAAGACTCAAACCCGGGTCCCCAGAACATTAGCGGAGTTTCTAGATTAATAGTTTAGCGATAATATCACTGGGGCCATCTCCTCCCTTCATGAAGTTTACTGCATCACAAGAACTTAACAGGAAGCTTTGGTCACTGCAGTGGAAAATTTTGCTTCCTACACCATTTCACCCACAGGGCATCCCGTGTGAAGTTACTTGTCTGAATTTGCTCTTCCTTTTTGGTCTGTGGACAAACAACTTATTTGCTGGCTTTGATATGCAAAGAATTTTGATTTCCACAGAATGTGGAAATTAAATACAGTCAGTTTATGTATGCTAAAGTTCAAAAAAATTTGAGGATAAGAAATGTAATACATACTTATAAAAAAATGTCATTACCACAAAGCTGCAGATGAATATTCTTCTGCAATATTAGTTTTAATTTCAAATGGAAATTTTCAAAACTGACAAGTCCAGGGAGACATGCATTTTCCAGGATTTGCTGATAGTTAACCGGATAAGAGAAATGTTTATCAGGACAGTTAAGAATAAGACTAATATTGTAAGCATGATTGATGATGTGTTACAAACAGATATTAGTGGGCAGCATGGTGGCACAGTGGTTAGCACTTTTGCCTCACAGCATCAGGGACCCGGGTTCATAAGAACATAAGAAATAGGAGCAGGAGTAGGCCATCTAGCCCTTCGAGCCTGCCCCGCCATTCAATAAGATCATGGCTGATCTGCAGTGGATCAGTTCCATTTTCCTGCTTTCTCCCCATAACCCTTAATTCCCTTGACTATCAGAAATCTATCTACCCGTGACTTAAATATATTCGAGGTAGCCTCCACCACTTCAAAAGGGCAGAGAATTCCAGAGATTCACCACTCAGTGAAGAAATTCCTCCTCAACTCCGTTCTAAACTGCACCCCCCCCCTCATTTTGAGGCTGTGCCCTCTAGTTCTGTTTTCCTTTCTAAGCGGAAAGAATCTCTCTACCTCTACCCTATTTAGCCCCTTCATCCTTCATTATCTTGTAAGTCTCCATAAGATCCCCCCTCAGCCTTCGAAACTCCAATGAGTACAGGCCCAGTCTATTTAATCTCTCCTCATAAGCTAACCCCCTCATCTCTGGTATCAGCCTGGTGAACCTTCTCTGTACTCCCTCCAAGACCAATATATCCTTACGCAAATAAGGGGACCAAAACTGCACACAGTACTCCAGCTGCGGCCTCACTAGTACGCTGCACAATTGCAGCAAGACCTCCTTTTATATTCTATCCCCCTCGCTATGAAGGCCAACGTTCCATTCGCCTTCTTGATCACCTGCTGCACCTGCAGACTGGGTTTTTGCGATTTGTGCACAAGGACCCCCAGGTCCCTCTGCACAGTAGCATGCTGCAGCTTTTCACCCTTTAAATAACATTCCTTTCTACTATTGTTTCTAGCAAAGTGGATAACCTCACATTTGCTAACATTAGACTCTATCTGCCAGGTCCTCGCCCACTCACTCAGCCTATCCAGATCTTTCTGCAGACTTTCCGTATCCTCCACGCAATTTGCTTTTCCACTCATCTTCGTGTCATCAGCAAATTTTGTTACCCTACACTCAACCCCCTCCTTCAGATCGTTTATGCACATGGTAAACAGTTGAGGCCCCAGCACCGATCCCTGCGGTAGTCCACTAGTCACCAACTGCCAACCAGAAAAGCATCCATTGATTCCAACTCTCTGCTTCCTGTTAGATAACCAATCCTCAGTCCACGGCTTGGATCACTGTGTGGAATTTGCACATTCTCCCCATGTCTGCACGGGTTTTCTCCAGGTGCTCCGGTTTCTTCCCACTGTCCAAACATGTGCAGGTTAGGTGCACTGGCTATATTAAAATTCTCCTTCAGTGTATCCAAACAAGTGCCAGAGCGTGGCGACTAGGGAGGTTTTCAGAGTAACTTCACTCAGCGTTAATGTAAACCTATTTGTGACTAATAAATAAACTTTACTTTAATAAATTTAAAGGTTTAAACAAAAGCAATGCAGTCAGGACATTGATATCAGCACAGATTGGCCAAATAGCCCGTGCTGCGCCTTTCTACAATTTTTAATGCTCCATCATTAGAATATTGGTTTCAGTTCTCCAAATCCAGAATTCCCTCCCTGAAGCTCCTTGCACCTCCCTCCTTTCAGAGATGCTCCTTAAAAGGCATCTATTTGATCACCAACATCGTGATTTGCCAGCAAAATTTGTCTGAATGCACACCTATGAGACACCTGGAGACAATCTGCTGTGCTAAAGCTGCTACATAAATACAAACTGTTGATTCTAAAGAAGAATCATATTGGACCTCAAACATTAATGCCGTTTCTCTCCCTGCTGATGCTGCAGGACTTGCTGAGTTTTCCAGCACTTTGTTTTTATTGTTGTGGAGTACATAGCCCCAATGTGATGTAGAGTGAATGAGTGCACTGTTACAGCAGATAGCCTCTAATTAGATCTTGTATAACTGTTGCCCTGAAAAGAAGAGATAGAATGTCAAACTTCCTCCATAGTACTATATCAACCTGTTATAGATGGGGCAAGAACTACAATTCTCCTGTGATTTTACAGTTACATGGAAATTGCAGGCAGCCTTAGTGTTGCATAAACAGGGAAAGGATGAGAACCTTTAAAAAAACGATTGCATTTATTTTTGCTGTTTAGAATATTCTAAACATTTTCATCATTTTACCAATCACTAAAAGGAGGTCGATCTGGCACGAATCCACTGAGTTAGTTTATGTCATCCAAGTACCAATCTAAGTCCTTTCATTTACAATTCCTGCACTTAACCAGAATCAATCCGTCCCAAAAACCCGCTTTCCCACTGGCCATACTTCTCACAGCATAGCTCTAACCATTATATTCTGGTCAGAGTATGCACAAAGCTGTAGCAACAATGTGATGCCTGCAGCATGTTCCTTTATTGGCCAACAGTAATTAGTAGAACAGTGATTAATTTAAAATGATAAAGGGGTTGAACTAAACAGCGGTTAGGTTAGACCCAATAAAACACAGGCCACATGGTACAGCACATAGGATCATTCAGTATTCAATCTACACGGCTAATCTGAAAACCGTAATAAAAATATCAGCAGCTAAGATTCAGCTTTTCAGCTGACTGCCAGAGAATCAATATCTTGATTAAATAATTACGATGGATTTACTTCACTTTTCTTCTGCTAAGAGGAAACGTGTGTGCAATGGAACTACATAATATAATTTTGACAGATAAGTTTATAAATTAAAATATATTTATATAATAGTAACATTGCTGAAAAAAGTTTTGGCACTAATCTTTTCTCAACAATAAAATAAATTTATTAGTCACAAGTAAGGCACACATTAACACTGCAATGAAGTTATCGTGAAATTCCCTAGTTGCCACACTGTCGCTTGTTTGGGTCAATGCACCTTAACCAGTACGTCTTTCAGACCGTGGAAGGAAATCCACGCAGACATGGGGAGAATGTGTGAATTCACACAGATAGTGACCTAAACCAGAAATCGAACCCAGGATCCTGGCGCTACGAAGCAGCAGTGCTAACCACTGTGCCCCAAGTGATTATTTGTATAATTGATTTCATCTTGATTCTGCAATTTAGCCATTTTCTGAAAAAAAAACATGTTTATTCTGAATTTAACACCATTTGTGGAGTTATTCAAGTGTGCACAGCATAATAGAATTTAAATTTTACAAATGGAAATGTCAAATAATTCCTGGTACTTAGATTCCATGAATACAAATGTATATTTGAAGAGTTTCTGATGTAAAAATGGTACTTCTACCACAGCTAGATTTTGTTTTGAATACAAGCAGCAAGTAAAGAGAATCTTGTTGGTGAGAGGATTTGAAATTATATTAAATGATAATCAGGTTTCTTACTGACTCAGCAAATTCTGTGTTTAAAATTCTGCTTGGGCCAAACAAAATCATTATCGAGTACTTGTGGTTCAGCTATGCTGAAATGGCTGACTCAATTCCCACTGGATGGACAAAACTAATACATTAGAAATAAACAGCAGTGACAATTTGCACCATTCTCCATGTGGTCAAATCAGGATGCATTTGTACAGAAAGAAGATTGGTGCTGACACTGGTGACCACAGGAATTTGTTACATAATAAAAGTACCTGTTGGTCAAATGGGTTACAATCTTGAAGTTTAAATGGCTTCAGAAATATTTTACACATCATTTTCATTTACTACAGTTCAGGGGATACACCAACACTCCTGATTCGGGGCGGGGGAGGGAGGGAGAGAGAGCAGTTAAAAAGACATTGCTGCTGTCAGTTTACCTATTTTCTCTACATATGCTTTAAAGTAATTTATCCAGTATCTCTCTCTACTTTGCAATGTGCGCAACTTTTCTATCATTGCAACTAGTATCCTGAACTTGCTTCCAATTGTAAAATGTGGAGCTCCTGTGGCCATATTTGTTCAATGTCATTCTGCAATGGATAGACGGCAACAGATGGTGACACCATAGGGTGCATGGTCGCATAGTAGTCAGCACTGCTGTTTTACAGCACCGGGGACCTGGGTTCAATTCCCGGTTTGGGTCACTGACTATGAGGACTTTGCACATTCTCTGTGTCAGCGTGCGTTTCCTCTGGGTGTTTCAGTTTCTTCCCACAGTCTGAAAAGTGTGCTGGTTAGGCGCATTGGTCATGCTATATTCTCAATGTACCCAAACAGGTGCTGAAGTGTGGTGGCTGGGGATTTTCACAGTAACTTCATTGCAGTGTTAACATAAGCCCGCTTGTGACAATCAATACACTTAGTTCAATAGACAGATAGAGCAAATCTTAAGACACTTGCTGAGCACAAATACTAGAATCCAAACTCTGTTGCAGACAATACAATAACTTGTACTTACAACAATGCCTTTGATGTAATGAAACATCCTAGGGTGCTTCACAGGAGCATTATAAAACAAAGTACGACACCAAACATGCAAGGAGTATTAGATCAGATGATGAAAAGTTTGGTCAAAGAGAAAAGCTTTAAGAAGTGTTTTCAAGGAAGAAGGTGAGGCAGTGTGGGGTAGGAAGGGAATTCCAGAGCTTGGGGCCTTAGACAACTGCCAGCACAGCCACTAATGGTGGAGCAATTATAGCTGTGAATACACAAGAGTCCGGGATTAGAGAACAGATATCTGAAAGGATTCTGGGATTGGAAGAGACTAGAAATAAGGAGAATCAAAGCCTTGGAGGGACTTGAAAAGAAGGATAAGAACCTACAGCTATTTTTAATCTATGATGCACCCTGGTACTTTATAAAGCTACATAAATGTAATAGGTACTGAGCCAAGGCAAAGGAGAAACGACTGAAGGCAAGTTTTGAGAACACTTTAAGAACAAAAAGAGCATGATGAAAAACAGATTTAACAAATACATTCAAAAGAACAGATCTCAGGTGGCTGAAAGCTCAGCTACCAATGCTAGGTAAAAGACAGACATGGTTCACAGGAGGGCAGAATCAGATGACCAACTGGTACAGGATGCGAGCAACTCTTGAAGAAGCTGGACAATTGAGGTGTTGTTCAGTCATGGCAGGATTTGAGAATGGGGATTTTATATTTCTGCATCATGCAGTGAGGCACAGAGCTGCATGTTGAATAGGATACACAGTCTCACTTTGGATAATTAAGTTTATGGAAAGTGAATGAATCAAGGCAAACAAGGAGAATGTTGAGATAGTTAAAAGCACAGGTAAGATTCTCAGCAGCATAGAGGCTGAGGTATAGGCAAAGACAGATAGTCAGAGGCAGAAATAGGCAGCTTTAAATATTGAGAGCATTGGGTTTAAAACTCAATTCCATTGAACAAAGGAGCAAAAGAGATAAACGTTAGCCACATTTGCAACTTAAGCAAAGAAAATATTAACTGTATCGTTCACCATGCAGAATACAGGTGAAAGCTCAGTTTGGAGATAGTTCATGAAAGGGGAAGAGGTTGGAAAGTTTACCTAGCATGGAGCTAGACGAAGAAATCTACGGTAACCCTTAATGAAACGCAATCAGCAACCAAGTTGATATATGTAAGCCCTGAGTTCAGAAGACAGAGGCAAGTAACTTAATTTTTTTTCATTCATGAGATGCAGGTACCACTGGTTAGACCAGCATTTTTGTCCATCCCTAACTGCCCTTGAGGAGGAGGTGCTGCTGAGCTAGTTTATTTAACCACTGCAGTCCATGCATTATAGGAGTACCCAAATTGCTGTTAGGGAGGAAATTCTAGGACACTGACCCAGAAAGGAATGGCAATATAGTTTCAACTCAAGATGTTGTGCAGCTCGGAGGGAAATGTTAACATAGTGGTGTTCCCACTTATCTGCTGCCTTTGTCCTTCTGGGTGGTAGAGGTAGCAGGTTTGGAAGATGCAGTTGAAGGAGCCTTGGTGAGTATCACTGCTGCCACAGTGGCAGAGGAAGTGAATGGTAAGGGTGATTGGTAGAGTGCAGCTCCAATAACATTCAAGAAACCCAACACCATTCAAGATAAAGCAACTCACGTGTTAGTTATAGCACATGGACCGCACACCTTAAAGGACAATTAGGGGATGGGCAATAAATGATGACATAGCCAGCAAAGCCTATGTCCCAAGAATGAATGAAATAAAACTCAATTCAGGCAAGTAGAGTATTCTATCACAATCCTGATGGTGCAGATGGTGGCCAGGCATTGACAAGTCACGAGGCGATTTACTCGGTACAGAATTCCCAGCCTCTGACCTGCTCCAGTAGCTACAGTATTTAGAAGGTGGGTCCAGTTCAGTTTCTTTGTCAATGGTAACCTCAGGAGGTTGATAGTGGGAAATACAGTGATGGTAATGTCACTTAACGTCAAGCAGTGATGCTTAGATTCTCTTCTTGGAAAAGGTCATTGTCTGGCACTTGCATTGCCACTTATCAGACCAAGCCCGAATATTGCCCAGGTCTTGCTGCATATGGCTGTGTCTGCTTCACTATCCGAGTTGCTGCAAATGATGCTGAACACTGTGCCATCACCAGCAAACAGTTCCACTGTGATCTTATAGTGGAGGGAAGATCATTGACAAAGCAGCTGAAGATGGTTGGACCAAGGATACTAGCTTGAGGAACTCTTACAGCAATGTCTCAGGGCCAAGATGATTGACCACCAATAACCACAGCTATCTTCCTTTGTGCTAGGTATGACTAACCAGTGGTGCTATCCCCATTTCCATTGACTCCAGTTTTGCAAGGGATCTTGGATACCACACTTGGTAAAATACAGCCTTGATGTCAAGGACAGTCACTCACTCGAGTTTAGTTCTTAGTCCATGTTTGGATCAGGGTTGTAATGGGGTCAGGAGCCGAGTGGTCCTGGCAGACCCCAACTGAGCACTGGTGAGCATGTTATTGCAAGTGCCGTTTAATAGCACTGTCAATGGCATCACTGCAGATCAAGAGTTAATTGATGGGGTGGTAATGGGCTGGGTTAGATTTGTCATCTTTTTTGTAAGCAGGACATATCTGGTCAATTTTCTACACTGCTACGTAGATGTCAGCATTGCAGCTGTACTATGGGGCAGGGCTAGCTCTGGAGCGCAAGCCTTCAGTGCTATTAATGGAACGTTGTTAGAGGCAAAAGCCTGTGCAGTGCCCAGAGCCATTTCTTGATATCTTTGAGTGAATTGAATTGGCTGAAGACTGACCTCTGATGATGGGGACCTCAAGAAGAGGTTCAGATAGATCATCCAACTGGTAGGAGTTGCCAAAGACTGTGGATAAGGATTACAGCTATTAGAAACTTAGGTGTTTCTAATTTTCTGTTGATGTCACTGCATAGACATTGTAAATGAAGTTCAGACTCAAGCTGAAAAGTTCCACATATCAGACAAATGTGGAAAAATCTGGAGTTGGTCTCAGCAAGTGATTAACCTTCAAGAATCTGATAAATAGCCACCTGGTGAAAATGCTGTCACAATGGAAAATCCTCTGTTGAAGATCTTAATCTAAAGTATGAGTGGCTTTTGTTAAGTGGAGCCAAGCTAGATGGTGCAGTACAAAACAAGACAAGTCTTCTGTTTGGTTTATGAACCAACTGTATCATTACTGATCTCTGCCATCAAACCTTTCTCAGAATGCTGGTTGTATGGGAATTCCTTCCAAATGTTACATAAGTACAATTCCATATCTGTAACTTCCTCTGGCACCAGTGTTTCTGCAATTAGGGTATTTTAAGCCCCTCGATTTATTTTCTTACCTTCCCAGGATAAGGGACAACAACATTTTCCATTTTCACCCATCAAGAACATGGTAAATCTAGTTGTAATCTAATACTCATCTGGAATACTGGCACAGAAAGCATCACTAAAAAAGCTGGAGTACTGTGTGCAGTTTTGGGCGCCGCACCTGCGCAAGGATATTTTGGCCTTGGAGGGAGTGCAGAGGAGGTTTACTAGGCTGATACCGGAGTTGAGGGGGTTGAGCTATGAGGAGAGGCTGAATAAACTAGGCTTGTACTCGTTAGAGTTTAGAAGAATGAGGGGAGATCTCATTGAGACGTATAAGATGATGAATGGGATGGATAGGATAGAGGTGGAGAGACTCTTCCCGCTCAAAAAAGACAATAGGACTAGGGGGCACAGCCTCAAGATAAAGGGGGGGCGGTTTAGAACGGAGTTGAGGAGGAACTTCTTCACTCAAAGGGTGGTGAATCTCTGGAATTCTCTGCCCGTTGAAGTGGTGGAGGCTGCCTCGCTAAATATTTTTAAGAAGCGGGTTGATGGGTTTTTGATAAGAGAGGGGATTAAGGGTTATGGGGAGAGGGCGGGAAAGTGGAACTGAGCCACGACAGATCAGCCATGATCTTATTGAATGGCGGGGCAGGCTCGAAGGGCCAGATGGCCTACTCCTGCTCCTATTTCTTATGTTCTTATGTTCTTATTAATTTAATATCTTTGAGGCTACACAAGGCTGGAAAATTGAGGGTGCACAAAATACAATTTCTTTATATGCATTATTTATCCTCAGGATCTCAACTGTGGCGTATTTCATCAGACTACTAAGTTCCAATGCCCCATAACTGGCATCAGGTCTTGAGTGTGTAGCCAGTTTAACTGTCCAGTCAAACTTCTTAACTGTTCATTTTCTTCTTTTGATGCAGGGTCATCATTCAGTGAGGTTCTGGAATGATTTATCAGGATACAAACAACACCTTCCAGGTATGATCTGTAACTATGTGCCTTTAGGAAATGTATTTTTTAATCATGTTCTCTGCAGTTTAGCAGTTTTGGTTTTTTTTTCATTGTTGCTGATCTGTCTGCTTACAGGTCCTTTTATTGCTGCTTCAATGGTTTAAATGTGGTTGTGTTTTTTTTACTCTGGGCTTCATGCAACGTCTGGAATTTTACAACCTTGTGAATTGTTAGAGGGAAAATTGATTGACAAGTCAAAGTCAGGTGGGTCCTCCTCAGAAGAATCCAAGGATTCACTTTCAGTTTTAGTTCAGGGCCAGAAGCTACCCAGTTATCAAGTTGCAGGCATGTTTTCTCTCTCTTTTTCTCACTGGTATTGTAAATTCTGCTGGCTAGCTGGAAGCAGGTCTTCTTGCCTTCCTGCAGTGAGGAGTCTGTCTCTTGCAGTGGTTTGCTGGTTAAAAACTAGAGGCCAGCAGTGGCATTACCTCTACCTCAAGGATTGCTGGATGTTACAAGGCTGGGAAGTCAGAGTTTCAATTCTCCAAAGGATTAAGTTTTAGCATCACATAAGCATTCGTGCTTTTTGTGCTAAACCTGTGGCAAGGGTTCTTTTTTATGAAGGTGGTTTGTTTAATTGGAGCATTTCATATATTTGTCAAGGGTTATACAATTGTTTGTAATTGATAAAAGTAATTGCTATATGTTATCTGTATTCTTAAATAAACTTTGTTTGATAAATCGTAGAATCATTGAGTCTGCACCAACAGCAATCCCACCCAGGCCCTATCCCCATAACCGCACGCATTTACCCTAGCTAGTCACTCTGACATTAAAGGGCAATTTAGCATGACCAATCCACCTAACCCACACATCTTTGGACTGTGGGAGGAAACCAGAGCATCTGGAGGAAACCCACGCAGACATGGAGAGAATGTGCAAACTCCACACAGACAGTGACCCAACCTGGGAATCGAACTCAGGTCCCTGGCGCTGGGAGGCAGCAGTGCTAACAACTGTGCCACTGTACCAGTCCCTAATGGGCAAGTTGAATCATACCTGAAGTGAAACATCTCATGCTTACCCTAGTCAAATTCAAATCGCAAAACTTATGATCCAGGCGGACTTCACAAAACATTTTGGAGTTTCTGACCTGAATTATAACAGATCGTTGATTCAAGATAACCGCCAATAGTAAGTTGAGAGTATTGAAGAACATTAAGGTGGACAAATCCCTAGGGCCAAATATGATCTATCCCAGAATACTGAGAGAGGCAAGGGGAGAAATTGCTGAGGCCTTGGCCAAAATCTTTATATCCTCTTTAGTCATGGGCAAGGTATCAGAGGATTGGAGAGTAATAAACATTATTCCTCTGTTTAAGAAGGGCAAAAGAGACAATCCAGGGAAATTATTAGAGAAGATTCTTAGAAACAGGATGTGCTCACATCTGGAAGAGAATAGGCTTATAAGCGATAGGCAGCCTGATTTTGTGAAGGATAGATCATGCTTCACAAACCTGAGTTCTTTGAGGAAGTGAGAAGAAAAATTTACTAGGGCAGGACAGTGGATGTTGTATACATGGACTTTAGTAAAGCCTACGATAAGGTTCCTCATGGCAGGCTGATACAGAAGGTGAAATCACATGGGATCCAAGGTGAGCTGTTAAGATGGATGCAAAACTGGCTTGGGCATTGAAAGCAGAGAGCAGCAGTGGAAGGGTACTTTTCAAATTGGAGATCTGTGATAAGCAGTGTTCCACAAAGATCAGTGCTGGAGCCTTATAAATGATTTGGAGGAAAACATAGATGGCCTGATTAATAAATTTGCAGACGATACAAAAATTGGGGAGCAGCAGATAATGACAAGGATTGTCAGAGGATACAGCAGGATGTAAATCAGCTGGAGACCTTGGCTGAAAGATGGCCAGATGAGAGGTGATGTGATTTGGAAGATCTACTGCAGAAGGAATGTAGAGAGTAAATGGTAGAGCCCTTAGAAATATTAGCATACAAAGGGATCTAGGCATGCAGATCCACAGTACCCTGAAGGTGGCATTCAGGTGGACAAGGTGGTCAAAAAGGTGTATGCCATGCTCGCCCTCATTAGTCAGGGTGTTGAACATAGGAATTGGAAAGTCACATTAGACTTTAGTTAGGCCACATTTGGAGTATTGTGTACAATTCTGATTGCCACACTATCAGAAGGATGTTAATGCATTGGAAAGGGTGCAAAAGAAATTTGCCAGGATGTTGCCTGGTTTGAAGGATATGGACTATGAAGGAAGGTTGAACAAACCTAGATTCTTTTCATTGGACCGTCAGACAATGAGGTGGGATCTGACAGAGGTTTACAAGATTATGATAGGCTTGGATAGAGCGGATAGTTAGAGTCTTTTTCCCAAGGTCGAAGAGTCAATTAATTGGGGGCATAGAGTGAGAGGAGTAAAGTTTAAAAGAAACGTAAGCAGCAAGTTTTTCATACATTGGGTAGTGAATGCGTGGAGCGTCCTGCTGGAGGTGGTGGTGGTGGAAGCAGATTCTGTAACAATGTTCAAAATGCATATGGATAAATATATGAATAGGCAGGGAACAGCTGGATTATGGACCATGTAGAGGCAAGAAAATATTAGATTACAGAGGCTTGGTGGGCCCAATGGCCTGTACCAGCATTATACTGTTCTTTGTTCTACTTTGTTTTGTGGTCACCAAAACTTCCTGATCCAAAGAGTTTATATGTCAAGTGGCATTCCCCAATTGTTCTACAGACCTTGTTCTAGTCAAACTATGGACATTACTTACATCTTCTTCTCATACATTATAAAGCTGTTGTTTCCCCAACTTCGGTATTTTTGTGGTACAATTGCCCTGCAAGACAAAGAGCTTTGGCAAAATGTCTTTTTTCAGCGATACTCAAGTTCCATATTACCAAGCAACTATTAATCTTGTACATAGTCTGTTAAATTCCATGATGAATTCCTCTATTGAATAACTGTCCATCTTCCTAAATTTATCAAAGTCTGACCATGCCTCATATGCATTTAATAGATCGTCTTTCAATAAATTTTATTCATAATTTATCTAAACTTTCCTCAGTGACCAACTGATAAGCCTCTAGCTCCAAAAATACCGTGTAAATGATCCTGCTTTTGTTGGGCAATGGAAATACCAAGGCCATGCTTTAATTCCACTTCAGTAAGGATGTAACCCATGTAACTGATCACAGTATGGTTGAATTTAAAACACAAGTGGAGTGTGAGAAGGTAAAATCCAATACCAGTGTCCTGTGCTTAAACAAAGACTATAAATGGATGAGGGAGGCGTTGGCTAAGGTAAAGTGGGAGCAAAAGCTTTATAGTGGGACAACTGAGGAACAGTGGAGGACTTTCAAGCAATTTTTCACAGTGCTCAACATAAGTATATAATAATGATAAAGAACTATAGAGAAAAAGAGATAATCAGCCATGGATATCTAAGGAAATAAAGGACGGTATCAAACTGAAAGAAAATGCATACAAAATGGCAATGATTAGTGGAAACCGAGAGGATTAGGAAATCTTTAATGGTCAACAGAAAGCCATAAAAAAAGCTATAAAGAAAAGCAAGATGGGTTATGAGAGTAAACTAGCTCAGAATAAAAAAAAAGCAAAAGTTTCTATAAATATATAAAATTAAAAAGGGTGGCTAAAGTAAACATTGGTCCTTTAGAGGATGAGAAGAACATAAGAACATAAGAAATAGGAGCAGGAGTAGGCCATCTAGCCCTTCGAGCCTGCCCCGCCATTCAATAAGATCATGGCTGATCTGTCGTGGCTCAGTTCCACATTCCTGCCCTCTCCCCATAACCCTTAATCCCCTCTCATCAAAAACCCATCAACCCGCGTCTTAAAAATATTTAGCGAGGTAGCCTCCACCACTTCAACGGGCAGAGAATTCCAGAGATTCACCACCCTTTGAGTGAAGAAGTTCCTCCTCAACTCCGTTCTAAACCGCCTCCCCCTTTATCTTGAGGCTGTGCCCCCTAGTCCTACTGTCCTTTCTGAGCAGGAAGAGTCTCTCCACCTCTATCCTATCCATCCCATTCATCATCTTATACGCCTCAATGAGATCTCCCCTCATTCTTCTAAACTCTAACGAGTACAAGCCTAATTTATTCAGCCTCTTCTCATAGCTCAACAAGGGAGATGTAATAACTGAAAATGAGAAAAGAGCTGAGGGATTGAACAGGTGTGTGTCTGCCTTCACAGCGGAAGACAAATAACATGCCAAAAATTCATGGCAGGAAGGCTATGGCAGGTGAAGACCTAGAAACTATTATCATGAAAGAGGTAGTATTGGGCAAGTTAATGGGGCAAAAGGTAAATAAGTCTCCTGGCCCTGATGGAATGCATCCCAGGGTACTATAAGAGATGGCAGGAGAAATGACAAATGCATTAGTAGTAATTTACCAAAATTCGCCGGACTCTGGGGTGGTTCCGCAGATTGGGAAACAGCAAATTTGACGCCACTGTTTAAGAAAAGGAGATAGACAAAATACAGGTAACTATAGACAGGTTAGCTTAACTTGTGTAGTAGGGAAAATGTTTGGGTCTATCAAGGAAGAAATAGCGAGGCATCTGGATATAAATTGTCCCATTGGTAAGACACAGCATGAGTTCATGAAAGGAAGATCACGTTTGATTAATTTGGTGGAATTCTTTCAGAACATTACATATGCAGTGCACAATGGGGAACCTGCGGATGTAGTGTATCTGGATTTCCAGAAGGCATTTGACAAGATGCCACACTAAAGATACAGGTGCAAGATGTTATGGGTAATGCATTAGCATGGATAGAAAACTGGTAACAGAAAGTAAAGAGTGGGGGTAAATGGGTGTTGTTCTGGTTGGCGATCAGTGACTAGTGGTGTGCGCCAGGGATCAGTGTTGGGACTGCAATTGTTTACGGTTTACATAGATGATTTGGAATTGGGGACCAAGTGTAGTATGTCAAAATTCACAGATGACACGAAGATGAGTAGCAAAGCAAAGTGTGCAGAGGATGCTGAAAATCTGCAAAGGGATATAGATAGTCTAAGTGAGTGGGCAAGGGTCTCGCAGATGGAGTACAATGTTAGTAAATGCAAGATCATCCATTTTGGTAGGAATAACAGCAAAATGGACTATTATCTAAATGGTAAAAAATTGCAGCATGCTGCTGTGCAGAGGGACCTGGGTGTCCTTGTGCAAGAATCACAAGGAGTTGGTTTGCAGGTGCAACAGGTAATTAAGAAGGCAAATGGAATTTTGTTCTTCACTGCTAGAGGGATGGAGTTTAAAAACAGTGAGGTTATATTGCAGCTGTATAAAGTGCTGGTGAGGCCACACCTGGAGTACTGTGTACAGTGTACAGTGTTGGTCTCTTTACTTGAGAAAGGATATACTGGCACTGGAGGGGGTGCAGAGGAGATTCACTAGCTTGATTCCTGAGTTGAGAGTTGGCTTATGAGGAGAGACTGAGTAGATTGGGGCTATGCTCACTGGAATTCAGAAGAATGAGGGGAGATCTTATAGAAACATATAAAGATGATGAAGGGAATAGATAAGATAGAAGCTGTTTCCAGTGGCAGGTGAAACTAGAACTAGGGGGCATAGCCTCAAAATAAGGGGAAGCAGATTTAGGACAGAGTTAAGGAGGAACTTTTTCAACAAAGGGTTGTGAATCTGTGGAATTTCCTGCCCAGTGAAGCAATTGAGGCTACCTCATTGAATGTTTTTAAGGCAAGGATAGAAAATTTATGAACAGTAAAGGAATTAAGGGTTGCAGTGAGCAGGCAGGTAAGTGGAGCTGAGTCCACAAAAAGATCAGCCATGATCTTATTGAATGGCAGAGCAGGTTCGCAGGGCCAGATGGCCTACTCCTGCTCCTAATTCTTATGTTCTTTGTATATATCTCTTTTTCCATTTTTGCATTAGCCGTAGGACGCATTCAGAGAACATCACACTTCGACAATTTACACTTGGTTTCAATCATACTTCTGAAAATTAACTCAAGATTACAACATTCTGTCTGAAATCTATTTCTTAGTTTCCAATCTTCACTTTTAGGCAATCATTCTCTGTTATCCTGTTGAATGGATCCAAGCCAGATGGAGAAGTACAAAACAAAGGCTGTTTTCTTCTTGATAGGTTTGTTCACAGGAATGCAACATAACAAATCTCTTCCTTCAAACTATTTACCAGCTGACTCTGTACTGTTCTGATTAAACAAAAATCAATAAATTAAACAAAAGATCAAAAATCACAGGGGATGACAGCCCTGGGTGGGGCACTGCAACCAAAATGTCAAAAGAAACATAACTAACTAAACCAAAATGTCATTACTAAGGGTAATGATGCATCTCAGTCCCCACGACGCCAGTCAGTTGTAGAAAGCCTGTAGCGTACGCATGAGCATCATGTGCCACCTGGCTAAGAATGTAGCCATGGTCGAACGGCAGACAACTCCCTAGATCATCCTTGTAAACTCATTTCTGGACCTGGACAAGTTGTGCAATTAACGGGCCTGGACAATGGAAGTATTGCTTTCTCACCACCTCGTCCACAACGAACGATCAAGATTAGGAGTGTAGGGCTGAAGTGCAACCAAATATTGAGGACCAGCTCCTTCTAATAATGAAAAGGGGGCTGC
The DNA here is from genome assembly GCF_965287045.1 of Carcharhinus amblyrhynchos. Lineage (NCBI taxonomy): Eukaryota > Metazoa > Chordata > Chondrichthyes > Carcharhiniformes > Carcharhinidae > Carcharhinus > Carcharhinus amblyrhynchos. Next base: position 12,842,762 of record NC_137348.1, read on the forward strand.
AATCTCATGCAATTTATATAAACATGAAACACAGACTTCCCCTTGGCCACAGAAATGATAGGGGAGGCAATGGCCAAGTGGTATTATCTCTAGACTATTAATCCAGAAACTCAGATAATGTTCTAGGAACCCAGGTTTGAATCCCACTGGCAGATGGTGGAATTTGAATTCAATAAAAATCACAATCTACTGACGACTGTGAAACCATCGCTGATTGTCGTATAAAACCCATTTGGTTCACTAACGTCCTTTAAGGAAGGAAATCTGGCATCCTTATCTGGTCTGGCCAAAGACTCCAGAGCCACAGCATCGTGGTTGACTCTCAGCTGCTTTCCAATGGCAACTCGGGATGGGCAATAAATGCTGGCCGGCCAGCCAGCAAGCGACGCCCATGTTCCATGAATGAATAAATGACACGTAACCTGAGTCTGTGAACCATCTTAACCTACTATAGCATGGCACTGCAGTGTACATTCCCCTCCACACCAGGGGCAGAATGTTCCAGTCTTAGGGCAAGGGTGGCCGGAAAATCCCGCCCGACGTTGTGGACCTTTGTATGGTCTGCCCCCTGGCCTGCTACAATTTCCAAGGCGGGTGGAATGGAAAGACAGCAGAATGGAATGCCAAGGTGTGTAATTTGAGACTCCAAAAAGAATAGGCTTCTTCTTTCTTTGCGTAACAAAGCATTCACTAATTAAAATTAGCTGATATCCTGTCATTTGGAAATTCTACTTGACTTTGAGCGACTCACCTTATAGTGTAAGAGGGTAGTCTCGGGCACATTTGGAAATTAATTTATTAATTTGTGGGCAGTACAGTGATTAGCACTACTGCCTCACAGCGCCAGGGACCTGGGTTCGATTTCAGCTTTGGGTGACTGTGTGGAGTTTGCACACTCTCCCCACATCTACACGTGTTTCCTTCCGTTGTCCTGGTTTATTCCCACATTCCAAAAACGTGCAGGCTAGGTTGATTAGCCATGCTAAATTGCCCCTTAGTGCCCCAAGATGTGTAAGTTAGGGGGATTAGCTGGGTAAATACATGGGGTTACAGGGATAGGGTGGGGATGGACTTTGGCAAGATGTTCTGTCGGAAATTGGTGCAGATTCGATCAGCTGAATGGCCTCCTTCTGCTCTGTAGGGATATTATGAATTACTTGTTCTTGTCAGACCGGAAAGGAGAATTGTATTCTTTCAGTTAAGATACAAGTATACGTTATACCACATTTCCTTGTCAGAATGATTAAAATTCTGTAATATTTGCCTGACTTTTTGAAAGCAATAAGAGGATAATATAAATGGCAAAGGAAATTTCTATATATTTCTTCTAAACTGGCGCACCTCATGTTCAAAATTAACTCTGTGATATGAAAAAAGATCATATTTGTGGACGATTAAAATAGTAAAGAAGTCTATCACAAGTAGTGATCAGTTTATAAAATGCATTACTTTCTATACCATCATGATAGTTAAAAAGGACTTGCAAATTTATTTGCAGATAATATGAAAAACATATTTCAGGAACTACAATGGGCATGTAACTCAAAGTTAAATTAGAAATATTCTTTATTGTGACCCTATGGCTTCAGAATACCTCACTGTAACAACTTCATATCAGCATTACTAGTTTAGGCTGTTCACTAATTAGAAGCAATGCAGAACAATTTGAGCCTCTGGGGTTCAGAGAAAACCATATTAGCGCTTTTGAATGAATGAAGTTTTGTCAAGGGTGAATGCTTCAACATTGAGCCTTGGGAGCTAATACTTCAATGCATCATCTAGTCCCAAGCATCTTTAACATGTAGTTTTAAGGCAAGATTTTCAGAAAGTGATAATTAAATGTCTGCTTCTTTAAAAGGAAACGGAAATTAATATCACTCCGGGATTACTGATAAATTGTATACTTGAAGCATTGTTGCTCACTGCTCTTTGCCTAGGCATGCTTCAATGTGTTAAAACATCTTTGCAAGTTTTTCTTTTCAGTGTACAACAGGTTGCCAAGAGAACAGAAGAATAGAAATATCCTTCGAAACTTACAAAATAGCCCATTAATTCCCCCCATAAAGTTTTTCCTTATTTCACAATGATCATCATTCCAGAGGACAGACCCTGACAACAAAACAGTGTTGTGTGCAAATTGAATACAATTTAGATTCGCACTATGATATGGCTAGCCAACTAGAAAATGAGCCAAATTCTAGACATAAACCTGTTTGCAATGGATGGTTTGAAATGCAAACTTACTGAGGCGGCAGAGCAAGTGTGGTAGGCTGAACCTTAGGCCGACGTTTTGCGGATACACCCATTTGCATAGCCGAACGTTTCAGAGATTGTTGGTTTAACAGACTGGAAGCCAGACCAGCATGATACTGGAGCTAAGAAAAGCAGGAAAGAAAAAATATACAGTCAGTTTAGGAGCAATAAACTGAAGTATAATAAATCTACTGTGGTGAAATGTGCAACAAAATTAACATCTTGGAGAAGGATTTCATTTTTGATGTTGACGAATATAGACATCCAAAGCTTTTTCTAAAAAAAAGTGCAAAGGACTCTGTCATTATTTTTTCTGATGGCCCAATACAACACACTGTGTAGCTGGCCTGCTCTGAAACTTCTGTTAGGGTAGCACTGCTGCCTCACAGCACCAGGGATCCAGGTTTGATTCCTGGCTTGGGTCACCGTCTGTGTGGAGTTTGCATGTTCTTTCCGTGTCTGCGTGGCTTTCCTCCAGGTGCACCAGTTTCTTCCCACACTCCAAAGGACGTGCTGGTTAGGTGTATTGGCCATGCTAAATTCTCCCTCAATGTACCCAAACAGGCGCCAATGTGTGTGGCGACTAGGGGATTTTCACAATAACTTCATTGCAGTGTTAGTGTAAGCTTACTTCTGACATTAATAAATAAACTTAGTATCCTTAGGAACATGGGAATTGGGAGCAAAAGTAGGCAAATTCAGTGCTTCGAGCTTGCTCTGCCATTTAATCAGATCATGGCTGATCTCTCCTTGGTCTTAAATCCACCTGTTCCCCATATCCCTTAATCCTTTTTTTATTAGAAATATATCTCCCTCCTTAAAACCAATGATTCAGACTCCACCACATCATGGGGTAGCAAGTTCCACAAATTCACCACCCTCTGTGAGAAGTAGTTCATCCTCATCTCAGTTTTAAATCTACCGCCTCTCAACCGATGTGAGCTCTTGTTTGAGGTTGTCCCATAACATTTGGTGTACATTTACTTTGTCAATCCCTTTTAAAATTTTATATACCTTGATCAGATCAGTTTTGGGCGCCATACTTACGCAAGGATATTTTGGCCTTGGAGGGAGTGCAGAGGAGGTTTACTAGGCTGATGCCGGAGTTGAGGGGGTTGAGCTATGAGGAGAGGCTGAATAAATTAGGCTTGTACTCGTTAGAGTTTAGAAGAATGAGGGGAGATCTCATTGAGGCGTATAAGATGATGAATGGGATGGATAGGATAGAGGTGGAGAGACTCTTCCCGCTCAGAAAGGATAGTAGGACTAGGGGGCACAGCCTCAAGATAAAAGGGGGGGCGGTTTAGAACAGAGTTGAGGAGGAACTTCTTCACTCAAAGGGTGGTGAATCTCTGGAATTCTCTGCCCGTTGAAGTGGTGGAGGCTACCTCGCTAAATATTTTTAGGACGCGGGTTGATGGGTTTTTGATAAGAGAGGGGATTAAGGGTTATGGGGAGAGGGCGGGAACGTGGAACTGAGCAGCGACAGATCAGCCATGATCTTATTGAATGGCGGGGCAGGCTCGAAGGGCTAGATGGCCTACTCCTGCTCCTATTTCTTATGTTATGTTCTTATGTTCATCCTTCTTAGTAAGCATATCAAAACAATTACAAGGATCACTGTCCGAGCAACCTTCACAAACTGTGGCAAAGTATGTGGTCTTTGTCATTTATTTCTCAACAGAAAAACAGCCAAGGTAGGGAACTGTGTGAGAAGGTCTCTGCAAACACATATCACATGAGCCAATAGTAAACATATGGAAGTTCTTCTGGGTCTTCCAAGCTCAAGTTCACTGTTATTTTTCATGCATTTGTTCCTCCGGTTTGTTAATGCTGTTCAATTTCATTATTTTGCTAATTAATTATGCAAGACCAGAGAGTCTCCATTCACCTGGATCTTGTTATCTTTTAAAGATGGTTCCAAATCTCTCATTTTCTACCAACTTCCTCATATGATCCATATTTTTCAGAAGTGTCAAATAAAAGTTTAAAGTTTAAGTTAAAGTTTATTAGTGTCACAAGTAGGCTTACATTAACGCCACAATTAAATTACTGTGAAAATCCCCTAGTTGCCACACTCCAGCAGCCCAGTCAGATACAAATTTAGCATGTCCAAAGCACCTAACTATCACATCTTTTGGACTACGGGAGGAAACTGGAGCACCTGGAGGAAACCCATGCAGACACCAGGAGAACGTGCAGACTCTGCAGAGTGACCCAAGCCAGGAATCAAACTTTGGCGCTGTGAGGCAGGACCGCTGTGGCACCATGCCACCCCATCTATTGCAGGATTTTTTTTTTGGAACACTTTTGTGCATTCCAGTGACATGGATATTGCTTACCTACAGAAAATAACCACTTTGTAAGGTTGTTCATCCACAGAATAAATGCATCTGTATCCTTCAGGGATTTCATTATTTCTCCATGCTGGAAGCAATTCTTCCATTGTACATACAGCATTTCCAATTCCCTTGTGACTAGAATGCTTTTTGTGTTGCAGGTCACTGTAGTCTTTGCAATGGTTTGTGTCATGTTTCCCCTACAGGGTTTTTGCCTCCTTTCTTTGTTTTGCCTCATTTTGTTTGGCTAATTCATTTAGTCACACTTGCTTCGTTGAGGCTTCCACGACCTTGGTACGTATTTATCTTACATAGGCAGAATTACATCTTTAAAAGGTTTTTAATTTATTCTCAATAGGTTTTCTTGAATTCTGTTCTGCAGTTAGTTTTAGTTGAGGTCTTTCCTCACTCCCTCGAAGTTGCTCCTTATAAAATTATATGCAAAGTATCAATTTAACCCAATTCATGTAAATCCAAAGCTTAGAGAAAATTCATTCACAAAAGATAGATTACACTCACGGACAAGACTGAAATACCTTTGAGAATTAAAAAATACAAGTTGTAACTCCACTCTGGTAATTTCTTTGACCAAGATTGACCAATTACTCATTCATTACATTGCCCTTTATTCTTCCCCTCCCCTATCAAGTCAGTTGTCTCTCAGGCTCACGTCAATCTGAGGTTCTCTCCACATCTTCACGTTTCTCACTGATTTTTCCAAGCTCAACTTTTTTCATGAAATCTATCGCTTTCATGCTGGACATCTTTCCAACCAAAAAGAAACGCGGTTGAGCCTCAGCAAGCAGGTAACTCTTTCAGACTGGACTGTTTCCACTATTGGCTCAAGCTACATAAAACTGAGCAGGTCAACATTAATTGAAACTTGAAGATTACTTGGGCTCATAAATTTATTCCGAATATATATTATGTTTAAGCAGTGGCTAGCAATCAGAAAGCTGAGCAATTAGTATGTGAAAAAAGTAAGCAGGAATCTTGAACTTAGTTGAACATGAGCCAATGTTCTGTTGGGGAAATTGAAGGTGTAATTATACACCCTTTGGATCAGGTACACTTACCTTGACCTATATTCTTCCTTGCATCAAATATCCAGAATTTCTGGACTATGATTCTGCCTAAGCCCAATTGTAGTGCAATTATTTTAAGACAATTCAAATGCAGAAACAAATTTCTGTGAAACTAAGTTTGAGTCAGAGTTGCTGCAGGTTGACAGGATAATGCTTCTACTTTGGCGATGCACATAATTAAGAATTGTAATGAACCAAAATAATCCAACTGCCTCATCATTAACCTAGCTGATGCTGCTCACGGTTGAACGCATAACCAGTCCAATCAATTCCAACTCCTTCAGAAGATTTCAATTTGAGAGAGGGTACAATAGTGCATTTTCAAACTTTACTGACTTGACAACATGCTAAGTATAATAGCCTGGGCTCTGTGTCACTTTGTGGTGATCCAAGTTGATCTTCTCTCAGTGTAAGGCAGCCCTCCCTCACTGAATGCCAGAATATTTAATGATTTCACTGCATGAGTTTTCGATTCAATACGTGTGCAGATTGCTATACTTAAAATCTTTCATAACATGGATTCTGGACTACGGATGAATTTTACCATCAAGACAAAATCTATACCTCCCATTTAGGTTAGCACTACAAACCCATCACTTAAGCATGCAGTTTCAGGAATGCAAATCTGTCAGCCATAGGCAATGGTCTTCACAATAATAAAAGTGAAAAGTTGTTACCTTAATTTTCTTTTAAAAATTCTTTTGAAGAAAAATGTAAATGTGTACTTACAAAATTCTGGTACTGTTTTGTAAGACATTACTCAATTCTTAGCTTACCTTGGATCTGGCTATGACTACAGAAAGTCACATTAGTGCTTTCTGGGGCTTGTGATAAGTCAAAAAACTTACCTCAGTTTTAGATCAGCAGTCAGAAATTGGAAACTTTTCAGCAGGCCAAGGACTTCCAAACAAACGTCTGCCAGGAAATGGGCATTTTGTTCATTTGATACCAGTTTCCAGACCAGAAACTAGCCATGTGCACATGTGCAGAAGGAAGCAAAGAAGTGAAACAGCATGAAACTATAGGTTATGTGAACAGAACAGGCCTGCCATTTTGAGAGAGGGCATTCCAGAGGGGACAGAAAGAAAGTCTCAGACCAAGAAAATGGAGTGGGACAGGAAGAGATCCCAGAGGAAAATCCCAGGAAGGGACAAAGACAGGGATCAGAGATAGAACCCACTGAGTCAAAATAAATGGCAGGAGCAGACAAAAAAGGTTCCAAGTTGAAGAAAGTGATGTGGGGAGTATACTTGAAGCAAAGTGGACTTGAGTGGAGTCTTGAAGATCCACAAAGGCAGCCCAAGATAGGTGAATCAGTGCTCCAAGCCTTTTGGGGCAGTGGTGTTCTGCTTAGCACAGCCAAAGATGAGAAAGTGTGTCTGGATGAGGAAGTTGAAGCGTACACAGTGATCCAGGGGAAAGAATCTTGAAACCCTCGAGATGAATTCTTGTTGAAGCCATCTTGAGTGGATGTGACTTTTGGAAAGAATTCCAAGGACAGTTCTTCAAATGTGAAAATTGGAAATCCTCATGAGAAAGCAAATTTCAGTGAACCCAGATGGCACACAGTGTGATAAGCTTCTGGGTGGGTAGTTGAGAAATCCACAGAATCAGCTATTAATATCCTGTTATTTACTTTGGATCGTGAGGTGACTAACCACAGTTTTCCAGTTGGTTCACATACTTATCCTGAATATTAGCGTGCAAGGTAGACATGGTAAATGTTTTATCTTTCTGAATTTGTATGTGTCCTATAAAGATGTGGCTGGGGTAAAGGAATAGTGATTATTAGAATAATTTCACATTGCTCTCACGATCTTTTGAACCTTTTTATCTGGTATAATACAGTCCATTTCTCTTGTTTAAGAAATGTTTTATTCTTTACATTAAAAATTCATCAACAGACAGCTGGGAATTTGTTCAGTAACTTTCCTTCTTGTAGGAGATTGCATGGGAAAGGTTCAGGGGAAAAGGTTATTTGGTCCAACCCATCCAGAAAAAAATACACTTGGATAATTTCAGAATTTATTCTCCTTCCAGTCTACCTAGAATGCATCATATAAATGATTATGCTATAAAGTAAAAAACATCCTGTTTTCTATTAAACTTCTTTTTCTTTTGAACTGTGCCCTCTTTGCCCTCAGTTGGAATGGAAAAAAATTCTAGGATTCAAATTAATCTCAGTTTTATACCTTTATAAGGCTGTAAATCCCAAGTTTCTAATCTCTCGTTGGTCTTTGTTGAGGTTGAGTTGGGTAATTCTTCCCTGGCCCCTATCCAGGGATGAAGTGTCTCCCTCATGTTTTGGTGACCAGACTGGACATTGACTCAAGATTGTAGCATAACTAAAGCAGTGTGGCCAAACAGGCCATCTAAAATGGTGTTTTGTAAAGCACTCTGGCACAATTGGGCAAGAAACTAAACCAACAGGCTGCAGTTTAAAGGCGGAGACAAACAGGCTGCAACCCTGACGAGTGAATAAACAGGATATGGGTCATCTCCTGGATGAAAGGGACTTTATAGTCACACTGGCTTATTTCATCTCCACGATGAAAGGGACTTTCTGGTCACACTGGGTTGTGTACCAGACATAAGGACACCGCGACCCCTTATTTAGGAAGGAGGTATGTGACCTATGTGTCTTCTGCACGTACGGACATGGCCATTAGGGACACACCCAAAGATCAGTGTGATAGCACCTAACTGGACTCTTATCGATCAGAGAGATCAAGTCCTGATCAATTGATTGGCAATGGCCAAAAAGGGGTGTGAAAACAACAGGGTATAAAGGGTGCTGCACAACCAGGAATCTCTCTCTGACCCCATGAATGAGCTACAACAATGGTGAACATTGCCAGCGACAACCAGCATGAGGAGAGCCACCACACCCAAGAAGGAAGGAAGGAAAGAAGACCAGGCCAGACCAAAGGATCAGGCTACGCAGACGACTACCGAGACCAGCACACAGATAAAGGGCAATATCTGCTTAGGTAATCGCCAGTCATGCAAAGTTATGTCAAGGTCTTGTACTGGACTTGAATTCTAGTATTTTCTGTAAGATAACTTATTGTTGGTCGGGTGGGTGATTATTGATTGTATGGGTTTAAATAAATATTGGTTGTACTAACAAGATGTCAACTTGTAGATTTGTCCACCGTGTAAGGGTTAAAACAGACTGTGCGGCAGGCAACAGCATTGTACAGTTTTAAGCACAACTTCGTCCAACATGTTTTACTGCATTAGCTACATCATGGCATATTCATAGCAATTGCTTGAAAGAAATAAGTCCATCCAGTTTGCCTTCTAGTACTCTGGTAGTCACGTAATAATAGCAATAAATAAATCATAGCCTCAACATAGCAATCAATTAGTCTACAACCAGCCCTGTGAAGTGATGCTACAAAGCTCATCAACAAGCCAGTTTCAGGCTACAAAGCCTGAGAAATATTCCAGGGAAGAGTTATAAATCCCATTTGTGAATCTTATTCCAGTATCTGCCAGTTTCTACTGTTAGGCATAGATCTTATTAAATTATTCTATTTCATATTTTATTTTTAATTCTCGAACAGATGGCCTCATAATTGAGAAAAAATTAATTGCACTATTCTTGGATTCTTTGGACTCTAGGTCCAACATTTCTCAAGACAGCTGTTACATTTTGGGATTTTCTTAACCATTTCTTTTCCAAGTTCCTCATAAATGTTTGTGCTTTAAAGTGCAATGTATGCATGCAAATTTTAAGACAATAGTTGGTTAAAATGATCATGGCCTAAGATTTGGCACTGATGCCCCACAGGCAGTAAGTAATAATTATTAATACAGGCTAATAAATTGCTCAATAATTCACACCCATTCTGCTGCATCCCTGGGTTACACTCTTGTCTAGTTCGACATTGTGCAATACAGACGGACCCCCAAGTGTGACACCACTTCAACCATTTACAGGAGTGATTAGCAGAGAATTTCTAAGACAAGATCATAAATTTGCATCAGTAGGTTAAGCAGGATTAACATCAGAAAGTAAGCTTGCATCTAGGACAAGTGGATGTCAGATCACATCTTGTATACTGGTCACCAAGACTCAAAAGGGCAATGTTTCTGCTTCATGAGAACTACCTCGATGAAAACTATCCCAGAACTGTACAATTTTCACACTGGGCTGGATGCACTCCACCCAACTCCATTGCCCCTAACACACTCCATGCCATCTCCATAGTGTCAGCTGTGGCCTTTTCCTCTTTTTAAATATAAAGAGTAGAGAATTTAGAAGATTTCAGATGATAGTTAGACTTACCTCATCCAGGCTTCAATAGCATTTACTCCAATTTGTGATTCCCATTCTATGCAACAGCCAAAACAGGTCTGCTTGAACTCACAAGCCATTCCCTTGCCCCTGCAGGCAAGAGTTAAATCCATCAGAGATGGGGGCAGGACAATCCGGTCCTGCCTGCCATTTGTTGATAGTCTCTCTGATGTCACAAATTCTGCCATAGTATCTGGAAACAATTCTGAGGGTGATTCCTATCATTAGCTTGTTATGGATTCAATTGTTGCTGGGTGCTCAGTTTGCAGTCTGCGGAGGTTGTAGTGTCAAAAAAGGTACAAAATGTTCCAATGGTTCCTACCTAGTAAAAAGGGTGGGACCCTCTGGGGGTGTTTGGATAGGTTACTGAATTATATTGTCAGTGAACAAGTCTTCTTGAAGCAGTCAGTTTGAGGCAGTCTGCCAACCAGAAGTGGCACAAGGGTCTAAGGCTCCTCCAACAGCACCTGCCAAACCAGCAACCTCTACCAGCTTAGAACAAAGCTTCCTAAACCACTGTAGGATGCGTCCCCAAGTGGGGTCAGGGGACAAAATTTGGGGGCTGCAATGTACAAAACCATAATGGCATGCACAGCCCAATCAATGTAATTTTGGAGCAACTTCTTGCACTCTGTCTCGCAGAAGTGTTACATGGACGGGAACTGGGATATTTCCTGTTAAGCAAGTCAAAAGAAAATAGCTAAAGAGGCTCCAAATTAAAAAAAGAGCAGCAGTTAACAGACTAACTCTTTACTGTGGGCAGCTGGGGCAAAGATATCCCTTTGGAGCAGTGGTGTCCTGCTTGGCACAGCCTTAGATCTGAAAGTGTGCTCATAAGCTAGTGTTTGAATGTACTTGAGAATCCAAAGAGAAGGAATTTTATTGAATCCCTGTGGGCCAGTGTTAAAGCTGATGGAGTGGGAGCAACTTTAAGTGAATTCCAATGAGAGATATTCAAAGTGAAGCTGGGAATCCCTTATGAGACAAAGTTGGATTTGGTGTTTTCTGATGTCTGGATAGTTTCTTGAGTAATCCATGGACTCTCTATGATTGCATCTGTCATTTATTCTGCAGTGTGAAGTTTTCAATCGTCTATTAATTCATACGTATCTCTTACTTTAAGTGTTAGAATACAAGATAGATATTGTAAATTGTTTAATCATTGAATTTGTATAGTAAATTTTGTTTTTGTTCAAAACTTGTGGAATTTTGTGACTTTACTCCAAAAGCAGATGTCTTGAATCTCAACCTTTATCTACTTTAAACAAACTGTTATTGGTCACTAATTGTTTCTCCGATTCTTGCCTGAGATCAAGGCAAACATCATAACAGGTTTAAAATTATGAAGTGAGGATTGCAAGAGGAAAGAGAGATACACAAAATACTAAAGGATATGGTAAAGGTAGATTCTGAAAATTGCTTAAAACCAAATTGAGGACACAGATTCAAAGACAGAAAAGGTGACAGACGCTGTCGCTGCACTATCAAGCCACACTTCCTTAGCAATAGCCTGCTCACTGACACTCACTTTGGACTCTGCCAGGGTCTCTGAGCACCTGGCCACATTAAAGCCTTTGTACAACATGAACAAAAGAGCTGAACCCAAGGAAGTGAGATGAGATTCGCTGCCCATGACATCAAGATAGCATTTGACAGAGTGTAGTATCAAAGAGCCCTAGGAAAACTGAAGTAAATATGAATCAAGGGGAAACGCCTCCATTGGTTGGAGTCAAAGCCCAAAGGAAGTGGTTATTGCAGGTCAATCATCTCAGACTCAGGACATTGCTGGAGAAGTACCTCAGGATAATGTCAGAGGCACAATCATCTTCAGCTGCTTCATCTTCCATCCATCATTGTGGAGATGTTCACTGATGATTGCACATCATTATGCACCATTTGTGACACCACAGATACTGAAGCAGTTCATGCCCATGTGCAGCAAGACCTGGACAATATCCAGACTTGATGTGTGGCACAAATGTTACTTGCCACTGAAGTGCCAGCAACAGCCGTCAGCAAAAAGAGAGAGAGTCTAAACATCTCCCTTTGACATTTAATGGCATTACCATCACTGAATGCCCCATCTGGGGGCTTACCATTGAGCAGAAACTAACCTGAAAAAGCCATATAAATTGTCACCACAAGTGCCGGTCAGAGGCTCAAAATTCTGCAATGAGTAACTCACCCAACTCCCAAAAACCTGACCACCATCCACAAGGCATAAAGTCAAAGAGTATGATAGAATACTCTCCACTGGCCTGGATGTGTACAGCTCCAAACACATGCAAGAAGCTCAACATCACCCAGGACAAAGCAGCTCACCTGATTCACATCTCATCTACCATCTTAAAAATTCATTCCCATCACCACCAAAGCACAATGGCAGCAGTGTGTATCTTCACAGATGCACTTCAGTAACTCACTGAGGCTCCTCTGTCAGCACCTTCCAAAACAGAGATCTCTACCCAAACAACTGTGGGTTGTGACCCCCCACCCAACCCCCAGTGGATCATAGGACAAAATTTGGGGACTGCAATGTACAAAACCATAAAAGTATGCATGGCACGATCAATGCTACTTTGGAGTGGTCACTTCCACTCTCCCGTTCACCATTTTTCTGTCTATGTTTTGCTGTCCTAATACAGTAGTGAAAGTTACTATGCTGCTGTTTTGTCTTCTGATTGTTTAATATAGTGGTGGTCGTTATTATGCTGTTTTGGCATTGGTACAGTACTGATGGCTATTATATGCTGTTTTGTTTGCTCAAAAACTGAATCTCTATTAGAATAATACCTACAAGACTTCTCCAGATTTTTCCCTCAAATCCTGAAATTGTAAGCATTGTGTTTACACTTGAATGCTTCCAATTATTCCATAGAAATAAAAATTTCTAGCCAAATTAAGTTGTTTCACCCAGAGTAGCGCTGAAGGAGTATTGCACTATCGGAAGTGCCGTCTTTAAAGATGAGATGTGATAGAAAGGTCTCACCTATACTCTCAGATGGATGTAGAAGCATTATTTAAAAAAAACCTAGAGAAATTATCCCTGATGTCCTAGCCAACATTCATCCCTTAATCAACATCATAAAAACAGATTATCTGATAATTGTCACATTACTATTTGTGGCAGCCTGTCATGCACAAACAGGCTGCCACATTTCGCACAACAGTGACTGCTTCAAAAATACCTTACTAACTGTAAAATGCTTTAGAATGTTGATGGCAGTGAAAAAGTACCAGTCTTTCTATCTTTTAGTTGTAAGTTTCAGTTCCTTTCTATGGCAGTTAGTCTAAAGCAAGCACTAGCGAATAACCAAAATTTGCATCATCTTATTACAATAGGAAGTGTAGTGTACCTATGCTCATCATGTATTTGAAATTTAGTGCTTACCAAGTTAATGTATTGAAAAAGTCTGATCTAAAATCTTAAGTACCATAATGGATTGCTGAAATCAAGCCACTGAATAAAGTTACTGCACCTTCACCAAGACTTGCTAAAACTAATTTTAAATAAACACCATCTTGTCTTCCAATTCAAAAATTGAATCACAATTTTTCTCCTTTAAACAGAAACAGTCCAAATTTTGCTGAAAAAGCCACAGGAAACATGTAATTGTAATCAAATACTTATATAATAAAGATAGCTACCAAATCATCTATAAAGTTTTACTGTCAGTTTTAGGGTGTCCATTTCATTATTTAATCAACTTCTAATTTACTTGATTGAGTGGACTTTGCTAATGGTAGCAGATCTATACTACAGATCAGGGCACTGACACTGACAAAGATGGATGGTACTCTTAATATAATCAACTTTGCTTTGACCAGAGGCTTCTGTTGGACTAAATGCTCATTCAGGAGCAATAAATATTTCGTTTTGCTTGGATTTCCATAATGAGAAATCAATTAATGTTGAGAAGAACAAGTTTGAAAGACAATGTTTCAAAATGTCAGCAGCTTCAGTTTCGATCATTACCACTCAAATTTGCAATCAGAGCAATATACACTAGAGTTTTTATAGAAGTGAGAAAGTGAGAAGTTGGCCCAAATCTCTTTTGGCTCATAAGATAGATCCTTCTCAATTGCAGCCTCTGCAGGGATGCAAGCTCAGCTGTCTGATGCTGCAGACTTCAAAATGTTGGATTTTCTACTGGTTATGCAAAAAGCCACTCTAGCATTACAGCATTAATGAGCAACTCGAACAATTCAGCTGGTCGCTGACAAAACTTAGGTTCAAATTCCTCTGTCAATGGGGAAAAAAAATAAGGCTAGTCATGGGGCATACATTAAAAAATAATCTCCAATTAGATTCTGCAATATCGAAAAGTAGGCCAAACATTGTCAGATGAACATGTACCACTGCATCTATCTTAGAACTATTTTGCAGAGGCAACAACCTGTATTAGAATTTCAAAGCTGCTTTAATTGATTATATACTTTTCAGTTGCAAAGTTAACATGCCATAATCTGCCCAAGGGTACTCAATGATACAAGATAACCTCAGTTTGTTTATTTGGAGAGAGCTTCTACCAAGTCTGAACAAAAAGGCACAATGAGACTGAGCTTTGAATTCCAGTTCAAAAGGCTATGGTACAGTGTTGTACCAACTATGTCAGCTTCTATACTTTAGAGCTAAAAGCATGCATTCAGACACCAATTTTTACATGGTAAGATATTTCATAGCAACAGACGTACAGCAATAGCCAAAAATTATGGGATGGTGACTGAAGGCACTGGCAAACAAAGATTACAAAATATTTCCTACACAGAAACAGGCCATTTGTCCCAACAGGTCCATGTTAATATTGATGCTCTGCACAAATCTCCTCATCAAACCCAATCAAGACAGCCTTCTATTCCTTTCTCCCTCATACGCTTCTCTAACCTCCTTTAAGTACATCCATGCTATTTGCCCCAACTGCTCTCAGCGGTAGCAAATTCCACATTCTAATCACTCCCTGGATAGAGATTGCTTTCAAATCTGAGATTTATTACAAACCATCTTACATAATCTCTCAATTCTTGTATAATTCTAATAATTTTCTTGAACTTCTTCAGTGTCTCTATATCCTTTTTATAATATGGATTTACATGCTCTGCAAAGTGTCCCAGACTTAATCAACATTTGACACAAGTTAATATCATTTCACTGTTTTTCACTAATACCCTTTGAGGAATAAATCACAATATTTTCTTTTATAAAATCGTTTTATTAACCTACGCTGTGTATCTGCTCCCATAGATCTTTGTTCCTCTGCTCCATATAGACACTTATTTTCCAACGAGTATGTGGACTTATTTTTCCTACCAAAATGAACCATCTCACATCTACAATGAAATACATTTGACAATTACACAACCGTTCTGCAAATTTATTAACAATTTCCTCTCATTTTCTACGTTACTCCTCTGCATCAACTATACCCAGTTTGGTACAATCCACATGTTTGCTTCTCCAATTCAAAATTGTTAACATCAATGGTGAAAAGTGGTTCCCATGACATACAGAACCGCTGAAGTGTTCGCCAACAGGGAGGGAACAGTCTTGTCTGATGATTGTCAAGCAATGTTCATTCAACAGTCATGGGCATTCAGTCTCTGATCTTCAGGTAAGCATTCTCCAAGGCAGCCTTCACGACATACGACAGCGCAGAGTCGCTGAGCAGAGACTGATAGCCAAGTTCTGCATGAGGATGGCCTCAACCAGGATCGGGGATTCATGTTGCACTATCTGTAACCCCCATGACTTGCCTTGGCTTGTAAAATCTCACTTACTGTCCTGTCTGGAAACAATACACATCTCTTTAACCTATGCCAATGCTATCTCCACTCACATTGTCTGTTTCTTTAAGACTTGAAAAGCAGGTTAGCTGCAAAGACTTGCATTCTAATTGGTATTCTGTAAATTGTGTCTGTCTTTATATGCCTTTTTCTGACCAGAACCTTCCACATACCTGACGAAGGAATACCGTTTCCGAAAGCTTGTGGGATTACTGTCAAATAAGTTGGTTGGACTTAAACCTGGTGTTGTGAGACTTCTTACTGTGAAAAGTGGTTCAGCAGTGAGCCATGTGGTCCATCACTTTTCTCCATATCTACCTTTATGCCCAAAACTCTATTTTGTACCCTCTTTTTTATACATTCTGCTCCTTATCCCCAACTCCCATTTCTTCTGAAAGAAATTCCATCAGGTGATACCTTAAAAAAGAGATATTTTGAAAATCCAAATTTATTTGTGTCTATTGCATTAGTGTAACCTACTCTGTTCCTCAAAGCATTTGATAAGACCTTTCAAGAATAACCTTTCCATTGGGGACGTGCACCGAATACACTGGGCCGGCACTTGATTTATGGTTTATGCATGCCTTTCTCAATCATTATCTTAAATCTTATATTGTGATCACTATTACTGCAAGTTCCCCTAACACTTGCATCTCTCATTTGCTCCAGTTCTTTCATCTATTAGATTCAATAGTGTTCCTTTTTTCACTGGATCTTTTACATATTGGGTTGAAAAAAAGGATCCTGCATATATTGTAAAAACTTCACACCTGTACCCATTTTGCTAACTCATTCAAAGATTTGTGGCTGAGTAAAATTGCTCTGTTATTTTTTATGCCCTTCACTCGTTTCATAATTTGTTCACATATTTCTTCTTCTACATCTTTTCCAAAATTAGTGGTATACTACAGCCATCCATTAGCAAAAAAAATCTTCTGTATTTTATTTCAATCCAAATGGATTCTGGCACGCACACAATTTGATTTTAACAACCCTTTTATGCCTTTGTTCCCTGACCACTTATGTTACCTTTATCCCTTACCACGGTCTGACCTTTACTCTCAACTCCTATTTCTTTTAGCTTCAGATTGATATTATTTTCACTGGATCCCCACTCCTGTCTTACTAATTTCAAATGTGCCACATGTATCATTTCCACAAGGGCACTGATTCCATTCTTGTCTCAATACTTGTCCAGTGTCCCTTTAAAAGTGACTTGGAGTTTTCCAAAAGGACAGAAAGACAAATAACCAAAAAGATGGGAGACAGTTTCACTAAAATATAAAACAGGAATGAAAAGCACTGAATAGGCCCTGTCTCAAGATTAGAGCAAGTTGCAGACAGAAAAGAAAGCCAAAAAGGGATTTATTAGGTTAAGTTTTATTTTATTGGCAGTTTAAATGAGAATCCTGCAACCCACACAACATTTTGGAATTTTCTAATTTAAAAGGATGTTATGATTCACTACTAAATTCATTTTAAAGTTATTGTGATTCCATATCCAAGTCTCAGACCCACTGCAGGAATAATAAACCAGTTACTTCTGATAATCATTGTAGTTTTATAGATAGTCAGGCAGAGAGGACAGAGAAAAAGGAATAATTAAGCACTACAATTTATAGTTCCTCTTCTGGAAGAACAGGGAACAAATAAGTGTGATTGCTTCATTAGAATGCATCATGGTGTTTTTCTTATTTGACTATTTAACAAAATTCAGCTATTTTTATCATTAGGAAGCATATGCGTTTTAATGAGACATTGGATCAAACAGTCAGAATGCACTAGTAAAAGGAACATGAAACAGTTCAGACCTCTTTCTAATTCTAAAGTAGCTGACAAAGAGTCAGTGACACTGAAACATTTTCTAACTGATCAGAGCTGTGGATCCTCACTAATGAGGTAACTTTCCAGCAAAAAAGAAATTATATCAATCTAAGAGTCCAAACGAAGAAGCACATTCTGACAAGGACAAGTTAACTCTTAATTTTCACACAAATAGCCAGAGATCTTCCAACTCAAGCATATGAAACCTGTAAATTAGGGAGACTTAATGAACTTGTATCACTGGGTGTTGTTTATTTGTAGATGTCCTTATTTCCAAAAT
Organism: Carcharhinus amblyrhynchos; assembly: GCF_965287045.1. Lineage (NCBI taxonomy): Eukaryota > Metazoa > Chordata > Chondrichthyes > Carcharhiniformes > Carcharhinidae > Carcharhinus > Carcharhinus amblyrhynchos. The sequence continues at coordinate 12,860,627 of NC_137348.1, forward strand.
GGTCATGGTTTGTACAGCAAATCAGATGAACCAAATACTCTCCACTTGTCTGGACGAGTGCAGCTCCAACTCCACTCAAAAAGCTGGACACCATCCAGGGCAACTGAATTGAAGTGAATTGATTTATTGTCAGAAGTATCGGTACACAATGAAAAGTATTGTTTCTTGCAAGCAATATAGACAAAATACACTGTTCATAGAGTACACAGGGGAGGAGGAAAAGATGGAGTGCAGGAAGTGTTGCCATTACCAAAAGGGTGAGAAATATCAGCTTAACGCATGATAGGCTCATTCAAAAGTCTGATGGCAGCTGGGAAGAGGCTGTTCTTGTATCAATTTGTACGTGTTTTCAGACTTTTGTATCTTTTTCCTGATGGAAGATGGTGAAAGAGAGCATGTCTGGGTTGCATGGGGTCCTTGATAATGCTGACTGCTTTTCCGAGGCAGTCAACAGATGGTAGGCTGATTTGCACGATGACTGGGCTGTGTTCACAACATTTTGTAATTTTGTGCAGTGTTGGTTAGAGCAGGGGCCATACCAAGCTGTGATGTATTCGGAAATGATGCTTTCAATGGTGCACCTGTAAAAATTGATCAGAGTTGCAGTGGACATACCAAATTTCCTTAGTCTTCTGGGAAAGTAGAGGCATCGGTAGGCTTTCTTAACTATAGTTCACCAACACCTTTGAAAGCTATTAGGGTTGGGCAATGAATACTGGCCGAGCCAAGGGTGCCCACTTCCCTTGAATGAATTTTCTTTTAAAAGTTGAAAATGGGCTGCAACTCTTTCAGCACTTCATTATTTTGTGATCACCTGGAATTGGGCCTAAACTTGGAGCTCTGCCAGCAGGATGAGATTTTCTACTCCAGTTTTCCAGTTCACTGGGTCCTTTTTCTTGGAGAGATTCTGGGATGTTACGTAGGCAGTTACACAAAGCAAGGTGGAAGTGCCTGGAAGTTCCCAGCCAAATTGAGAATGCCAATTAACATTTTGCAAACAACATTTGGAACCAGTTCTGTCTTTATGCTGCAGTTGCAACAACTGTAAGTAGCTCCTCAATATATGTCATTTTGGTTGCCAACTCCAACTGGAGGCATTCCTGGAAGTTTAATTATGTTACATTCTGATTACATGGTATTTTAATCAGCAAGGAGATATTTTACCACATGATTGCTACAAATGTTATTGGATTCATCTTCTCTATGCAGGGTTCCCTAAAACTGAGAATCATTTGAGATTTTGCACCAAAACCATTATATGTGACGCTTCAAAAACTGGGCGGCTTGAGAACAGGTTAAGAGTGGATACTGAAGACCTGAAATGATAAGAAACATTTCTCTGTATCTCTCCACTACTCCTCCAATATCCATCTCTGGTTTCCACGATATCCCTCCCCCCGCCCCAACCATTCCAGGTTCTTTGCCCCACCCCAAGCATGTGAAATTTTTTTTTAACCTAACCTGTTTGGACAGAGATTGGCATTACATAAAAGCCATTTTTCCCATCTGCTGCTGCCTTGCATTTACCTACATGTCCCATGCTTTTAGCTGTAAACTCACTTGGAGTTATCTGCAGTTTGAAAACAATGGTATGGTTTTAAAGGGCACAATGGGAATCTTAGCAAGTCTGCATTTTCTTTAAACAGATGTCCTTTTGCCAGGTTTCATTATATAATGAAATAATCAATTACAGATCTGCCGAACCAATTTACAGGTAATTTGCACAATCTTGTACTCAAATGTGATTCTTAGTCAAGCCTTAAAGAAAACTATTGGCATCATCCTCTCCCAGGTCTGATGCTGAGGACGCACTTGGCACAGGTATGTTCTGGATGAGCAGCAATATGGTATTAATTGTATGACTAGCTGTTCTTATACCATGGAAGACCAGTGTTATCACCAATAGCTCACGCAGATTCATTTTTTTTTTTAAGAAAGTCTTTCCTATAACTGGACCTTCCAATTTCAGCAACTTGCACAAAATCCATGTGTTAGAAAAATGCAATGCTTAAAAAGTACAAAAGCAGCCACAATGAGGTTGCATGTCTCACAAACTAGCAACAAAACAAAATTAATTAGGAAATTTGGCATGTCAGTTAAGACTCCCACCAACTTTTATAGATGTACATAGAAAGCATTCTTTCTGGTTGTATCCCAGCTTGGAATAGCTCCTGCTCTGCCCAACACCACCAGGAACTACAAAAGGTCATGAATGTAGCCCAATTCATCATGCAAACTAGCCTCCCATCCATTGACTCTGTCTATACTTCCTGCTGCCTCGGTAAAGCAGCCAGCGTAATTAAGGAGCCCACGCACCTTGGACATTCTCTCTTCCACCTTCTTCCTTCAGGAGAAAGATACAAAAGTCTGAGGTCACGTACCAACCGACTCAAGAATAGCTTCTTCCCTGCTGCTGTCAGACTTTTGAATACCTTGTATTATGTAGATCTTTCTCTACGCCCTAGCTATGACTGTAACATTGCATACTGCATTCTCTCGTTTCCTTCTCTACGAATGCTATGTTTTGTCTGTACAGTGCACAAGAAACAATACTTTTCACTGTATGTTAATGCATGTGGCAATAATAAATCAAATCAAATTTATTTAATTCCCGAAGACCACATTGTCCACTGAAGGATTCATTTTTTAAAAGACAGGGCACTCTGCACACAAGCACCCTATTAAATCTAATGCAAACCCTGCAGGTTGAAAAATTCTCAACTCTGCGCCCATTTAGAATTAAAATTAGTTTTGAAAAAATTCCAGTTGAAAAAATAACCTTATTTGTTCAAAAAACTGCCAGAACTTGTACAGCATCCTAGAAATCCTTCTCTTTCCCACAAAATTTTCCAGATTTAGGATCCACATACACTAACTTAATTCAAGCATACATATTCCAAGAGGTATGCCTCAGGTAATCCACGCCTGCAGTAGCATTTCCTTTGAAAGTTTAATTACAAGTAAGTTTTAGACAAAGTATTATTAATGCAACAAACTGCAATACCCTACATAAACAAGTTCATAAGCATTCCTATCTACACGTTTAGCTGTAATGCAGCTAAGTAGCCTAATGTGCTGGGTTAGGGCTCCAATCTTTTTGGAGGCATGGGTTCAAATCCCACCCCGCCACAGAGAGACTGTTGGGCAGTTCAGTTCCCAGATTGGGACACTGTCTTTGCACAGTCTGCACGTTCTCCCTGTGTCTGCGTGGGTTTCCTCTGGGTGCTCCAGTTTCCTCCCACAGTCCGAAAGACATGTTGGTGCTCTGGGCATACTAAATTCTCCCTCAGCGTACCCAAACACTTAACACATGGGAGTGTGGAGTCTGGGGGATTTTCACAGTAACTTCATTGCAGTGTTAATGTAAGCTTTCTTGTGACACACAATAAATTTAAAAATGGTTATTTTACTATCTCACCCAGGTAGCATAGCAAAAGTACTTGAATGAGGCAAGATGCATAAGAACACAAGAAATTAAGAACTAGGAGTAGAAGTAGGCCATCTGGCCCCTCGAGCCTGCTCTACCATTCAATAAGATCATGGCTGATTCTTCTTGTGGACTGAGCTCCACTTACCCGCCCGTTCACCATACCCTTAATTCCTTTACTGTTAAAAAATATATCTATCCTTGCCCTAAAAACATTCAATGAGGCAGCCTCAACTGCTTCACTGGACAGGGAATTTTTTTTTTACAAAAACAAATGTGTAACAACAAAACGTGTAGCATCTATTACACATTCCTTGAGGATCGGATATATAAACTAAGAAATTATAGGCTTTAATCAACATTTATGGGACTACCAACCATCTGGTATTACAGACAGGGTAACTGAACACATGGACAAACATGAACTGATCACAGAGCCAGCATGGATTCGTAAAGAGCAAGTCATGTCCAACAAACCTAGTAGAATTTTGAGGTGTAGTAATTAATGGATGTTGTTTTATATGTACTTTCAGGAGACATTTGATACAGTTGCACATAAGACAGTTAAGTGCATGGATTTGGAGACAGCCATTTGTCATGGGTAAGGGGTTGGTGAGGAGTCAAAAGCAGAGAGAAAGAATATGGAAACCACATTAGATGTAGTCGTCGTGTAGGCAGGAGCAGAAAGCTGCAAAAGGACATTGATATATTAAACCGTGACTGGCGGTGCTCAATGCAGGGAAATAAGATAGATCAGACTATTTTCTAAACAAGAAGCTGAACTGTGAAGAATCAAAGAGTTAAGAGTCCAAGCACAGAAATTATAAAAAACTAATAGACAGGAACAAAAAAACCTAAATGGCTAACTGAAATGTTAACATCTGCCTCTTTGAGATAAAGACTATGTTACCAATATATAACACTTTGTTTGGATGCTATCAGGCAGTACTGCATTCAGTTGTGTGTGCCACACCTCAGGAAGAAAAGAAATGAAACGCAGTTGCACCAGAACTGTAACAGGCCTAAAATAACTAAATTAAGAGGACAGCTTGCAAAGTCTAGGTTTGCAGCTCCTCAGACTTAGAAGGTCAAATGGTGATTTAATTGCTTAAAAGGAATTAAGGGGCTTGATCCAGAGGAACTATTTCATCTGGCAGGCGAGTTTAAAACCTTAAAATTAGAACATAGAACATAACGGTGCAGTACAGGCCCTCCAGCCCTCGATGTTGCGCTGACCAGTGGAACCAATCTAATGACCCTCCAACCTAAACTATTCCAATGTTATCCATATGCCTATCCACTGACCATTTGAACGCCCTTAAAGTTGGCAAGTCCACAACTGCTGCAGGCAGGGCATTCCACGACCTTACTACCCTCTGAGTAAAGAACCTACCTCTGACATCCGTCCTATAATTACCACCCCTTAATTTAAAGTCATGTCCCCTTGTGTTAGCCATCACCATCCGAGGTAAAAGGCTCTCACTGTCCACCCTATCCAATCCTTTGATCATCTTGTATGCCTCAATCAGGTCACCTCGTAACGTTCTTCTCTCCAATGAAAATAACCTCAAGTCCCTCAGCCTTTCCTCAAAAGACCTTCCCACCATTCCAGGCAACATCCTAGTAAACCTCCTCTGCACCCTTTCCAATGCCTCCACATCTTTCTTATAATGCGGCGACCAGAACTGTACGCAATACTCCAAGTGCGGTCGCACCAGAGTTTTGTACAGCTGTAACATGACCTCACAGCTCCAAAATTCAATCCCTCTACCAATAAAAGCTAACACGCCGTATGCCTTCTTAACAACCTTATCAACCTGGGTGCCAACTTTCAGGGAGCGCACCGAAATCTCTCTGCTCGTCAACACTACTAAGAGTCCTTCCATTAGCCCTATATTCTGTACTCCTATTATTCTTACCAAAGTGGATCACTTCACACTTCTCCGTATTAAACTCCATCTGCCACCTCTCGGCCCAGCTCTGCAGCTTATCCATGTCCCTCTGCAAACTGTAACATCCATCCTCACTGACTATAACTCCTCCAACTTTGGTGTCATCAGCAAATTTACTAATCCATCCTTCTACGCCTTCATCTAGGTCATTTATAAAAATGACAAACAGCAGTGGCCCCAAAACAGATCCTTGAGGTACACCAGTTGTAACTGCACTCCAGGTTGAATATTTCCCATCAACTACCACCCTCTGTCTTTTATCAGCTAGCCAATTCCTGATCCAAACTGCTAAGTCACCCTCAATCCCATGCATCTGCATTTTCTGCAATAGCCTACCACGGGGAACCTTATCAAACACTTCGCTAAAATCCACATACACCACGTCAACGGCCTTACCCTTATCCACCTCTTCAGTCATCTTTTCAAAAAGGTCGATAAGGTTTGTGAGGCACGACCTACCCTTCACAAAACTGTGTTGACTATCCCTAAACAATTTATTTCCCTCTAGACGATTATAAATCCCATCCCTTATCATTCTTTCCAAAACTTTGCCCACAACAGAAGTAAGGCTCACTGGTCTATAATTCCCAGGATGGTCTCTACTCCCCCTCTTGAACAAGGGGACAACATTTACTATCCTCCAGTCTTCCGGCACTATACCTGAAGCCAAAGACGACATGAAGATCAAAGCCAAAGGCTCTGCAATCTCCTCCCTAGCCTCCCAGAGAATCCTAGGGTAAATCCCATCTGGCCCAGGGGGTTTATCTATTTTCACATTCTCAAGAATTGCCAACACCTCCTCATGTACCTCAATCTCGTCTAGTCTACTACCTGGTATCGCAGTATTTTCCTTGACTACACTGACTTTTTCCTGTGTGAATACTGACGAAAAATACTCATTCCGTGCCTCTCCTCTCTCTTCAGGCGCCACGCACAACCTCCCACTGCTGTCTCTGACTGGCTCTAATCTTGCCCTAACCAATCTTTTATTCTTGACATACCTGTAGAAAGCTTTAGGATTTTCCTTGATCCTACCCGCCAAAGTCTTCTCATGTCCTCTTCTAGCTCTTCTTAACTCTCTCTTTAGCTCCTTCCTGGCTAATTTATAACTCTCCAGTGCCCTGAGCCTTCACGTCTCATCTTTACATAAGCCTCCTCTTCCTCTTCACCAGAGATTCAACTTCCTTAGTACACCACGGTTCCCTCACTCGACCACTTCCTCCCTGCCTGACAGGTACATATTTATCAAGGACTCGCAGTAGCTGCTCCTTGAACAAGCTCCACATTTCAGATGTTCCCAGCCCCTGCAATTTCCTACTCCACCCTATGTATCCTAAATCTCACCTAATAGCCTCATAATTACCTTTCCCCCAGCTATAACTTCTGCCCTTCAGTATATGCCTATCCCTTTCCATCACTAAGGTAAATGTAACTGAATTGTGGTCACTATCACCAAAGTGCTCACCTACGTTCAAGTCTAACACCTGGTCTGGTACATTACCCAGTACCAAATCCAATGTAGCCTCACCTCTTGTTGGCCTATCTACATACTGTGTCATGAAACCTTCCTGCACACATTGGACAAAAACTGACCCCTCTAACGTGCTTGAACTATAGCTTTTCCAATCAATATTTGTAAAGTTAAAGTCCCCCATAACTACCCTGTTACTTTCACACCTATCCAGGATCATCTTTGCAATCCTTTCCTCTACATCTCTGGAACTTTTAGGAGGCCTATAAAAAACTCCCAATAGTGTGATCTCTCCTTTCCTGTTTCTAAATCTCAGCCCATACTACCTCAATAGACAGGTCCACATCAAACATCCTTTCTGCCACCGTAATACTGTCCTTGACTAACAATGCCATGCCTCCCCCTCTTCTACCACCTTCTCTGCTCTGACTGAAACATCTGAACCCCGGAACCTGCAACAACCATTCCTGTCCCTGATCTATCCCTGTCTCTGTAATGGCCACAACATCGAAGTCCCAGGCACCAATCCAGGCTGCAAGTTTGTCCACCTTATTGCACATGCTCCTCGCATTAAAGTATATGCCCTTCAAACCACCCTCCCGCCTGCCAATACACTGCTGTGACCTAGCAACCTTATCCATGACCTCCCTATTCTCATCCTCCTGTACACTGGAGCTACAGTTCAGGTTCCCAGCCCCCCTCTGAATCAGTTTAAACCCCCCTGAATAGCATTGGCAAATTTTCCCAAGATATTAGTTCCCCTCTGGTTCAGGTGCAGACCATCCCTCTTGTAGAGGTCCCACCTACCCCAGAATGAGCCCCAATTGTCCAAGTATCTGAACCCTTCCCTCCTGCACCATCCCGTTAGCCACGAGTTCAAATGTTCTCTCTATTCTTCTCCAAGCTATCCCGCGGCACAGGTAACAAACCAGAGATAACCACTCTGTTTTAGCCCTAAGCTTCCACCCTAACTCTGTATTTCTGTTTTATATCCCCGTCCCTTTTCCTACCTATGTCATGGGTGCCTACATGAACCACAACTTGGGGCTGGTTCTCCTCCACCTTAAGGATCTCAAACACTCACTCAGATATCATGGACCCCAGCACCTGGGAGGCAACATACCAACCGCGAGTCACACTCTTTCCTACAAACTCTCCTATCTATCCCCTTAACAATGGAATCCCCAATCACTAATCCTGTTCTTTTCATCCCCCTTCCCACCTGAGCATCAGGGACAGGCTCTACCCCTGAGACCTGTACTCCATGGCTTACCCCGGTTGAGTCTTCCTCCCCAACAACATCCAAAACAGAGTACTTATTTTGGAGAGGAACAGCCTCAGGGGATCGCTGCTCTGACTGCTTCTTACCCCTTCTAGCAGTCACCCATGCATCACTTTTAGGAGTAACTATCTCCCTGTAACTTTTGTCAATAGCTGCCTCTGCTTCCCGAATAATTCTTAGTTCCTCCAGTTCCAGCTCCAGGTCCCTAACACGGTCCTCAAGGAGCTGCAAATGGATGCAGCTCCTGCAGGTGTAATCAGCCGGGACATTACCAGTGTCCCTCACCTCAAACATCCCACAGGAGGAACATCGCACTGCCATCCCTATTACTTCCCTTACCAAGGAACAAAAATAAACTTAAACTTACCTGCTCTCACTCCAAGTCACTCTTTTTTTTAAGGTTAGGGGAGGTGGTAGGATGGGATACTCTACACGTGCAGAGTATCGGGTTTCTTCACCTTTCCAATTTAAGGGGGTCCAGAGGGGGGAAAAAAAATTAGGTTGATGATTCAAGATTAGCATCAGGAAGCACTTTCACACAAAGCGAAAGGGAAATCTGGAACTCTTTTCCCCCTCTAAAGCCTGTTGCATCAACTTTAACACAATTATTACATTTATACCAATGAACAGATTAAGAAATTAGCACAACACAACATTTTAAGTCTGCCTCACTACAAAAGGTAAAAAGTGCTGATTAAATGGTAATTTTGCCACATTATACATGGTATTGATAACATGTCCTGGAGGCTAATTTTGAAATTTTAACTTGCTTGACAAATTAGTACTTAGTGGGTGACATTTTAAAATATACTTAACTCAGAATAAATGCCTGACCCAGTAAAATTCTGATGCAAGCAGCAAATTCAAGCGGATCAAAATCAATTCCCAACCATCTCCATTATACATAGGTCCTGCTCCAGTCAAGCTGTGTAAATGATTGTGGTTGCTGCGAGTAAACCTCAAGCAGGTGAAAGAAGATTGAAACAGAATTAACATTTTGAAATCTACTTACTCTTCAAAACTAAATCATTACTCAAATTTTGCACTTGTAAGCAAATTATCACATAGGCACAAAAAGTGAAAGATGTTCAGAAAATTAAACCATTTTCCACTTTGGACAATTACTGCCAACATGCAGCTCTCCCACATAAGAATAAGCGTTGGAGCAATTTCTCTTTATAATTAGAGCATACTAAAATGTAGTTTGTAGTCAACTGTGTTGCAAAGTTGAGTAGAAAGTTATGATTTGGTGTTTGAAAAATTATTTTAAAAAATTGTAAAATCTTATGAGGAGATAGACTTTCATGGTTCTGTTAAAACAAGGTAGTTTTTTTTTCTGTAAAGAGATGCAGGTTCATGTAGTACACAGACTGAAACATTGTATCACAAGGCTAGGCAGCAGTACTGCCAAGACAACAGGTTGTTTTTGAATTTTAACCAATCCGTTTAAACTAGATACTTGAATAATAGCAGCCTACCAGATTTGAATTTGACATTTTGGGAAACTGTAAACCAATTCTATTGTGGGGATTTTGGTATGTTAGAGACATAACAGTCAGCTCCCAGCTCCAGAGAACCAGATACCAACTACCTCTGCCAGCCAGCCTCTGCCACAGCTCACAGCTTGAGAGACAGGCACAGCCAGCAACTGTCTCTGCCAGTGTGACAGCCACATTTGTGTCTTAAAAGAAAGCGTCATCATCTCGATACTGAAGACAGAAGAAATCAAAGACAGAAGATTCTGGAAGATAAGCCCCATTGAAATTTTGAGGTTGACTGAAAATTATATTTATTTTTGTTAGAGTGGGAATTGTATTTATCTAAAACAGTATTCCATTAGAATAGTGTTTTATTTGGTTGGTTAATAATTTAGGTAGCCTGTTCACTGTTAGTTAGATAAATAAAGTGTTACCAGAGAGTCTCAAGTAGTTATCTTGATTTAACCACTAAAAAGTTGCTGAAGTGCAGATATAGCCTCTTCTCACTTACTCTTAAAGAGATTATGAAACGAGGTACTTCCCTTTGAGTGGTTGAGTGTTAGTTCTCAGATCAACCTTCCCCTTCATAACAACTGCCTTGAAATTAATAATTTGTTCACCATCCACACCTTATACCTCAGAATGCATTTGCTCACTCACTGCCAGTCCATGGATAGTTTGGTGCTGTGGATGCATATATATTGGGAACTTGGTTGAGACCAAATTAAATGTACGTTACTTTTCAAACTGGTAGAGAAATTGCATTTTCAATTGTATTTTAAACAAATGCATTGAAAAGACTGACCTCAGTATTCGCAGGTTAGAGAAGGAAAAGTTCCCCTTCCGTCTTGCTCCGGGGGGGGTGGTGGTGGTGGTGGTGGTGGTGATGAAAAAAAGCATCAAATATATGAAGCAATGGTCATGAGGGGGAAAAAAAAGTTACAGGTTCTGTCATCTATCTGTACTTAGTTAGCTCCTCCCCGAGATTATGACACTACCACTGCCAAAGGGTGGGGAAACAAAGGAATAAACCAGAGCTTGCAGAGCTGGCAAATCCCCAATAACCTGTGCTGGAAAAGTTTATGTGTGAGAATATCAGGGAAAAATAGAACTGATACGGATTGCCATCACTTGTAATCCAAATATCATCAACTGGACCAGAAGAGTGTCACCGATAGCTGTAGATACATTTTCCACATCGAGCTATTGCCACGATGAAAAGGAAGGTAATTAGGTTAGAGTTAGAAGAGAAAAGGAAAATATTAGTCATAGGCCATGTATATTATCAGATTGCCATCAATCAAGTGACTCCTGATGGAAGACCATTTGTGCAAAACCAGGCAAAGTTTAATGATTAAAAGGTATAATGATCGAATAACCTTCTGACGTGTCACCTCCAGCAGCTTCACACAAAGAATGCCATCACCATCCACGGGAGTATGTACCATACATTTTTAATGCAGTTCTACAGATTCAAGCTAGCAGCAGAATGGAAGGACAGAGACATTCAAGTTATCTGCACTGCGCGATGTTACAATGACAAGTACCTGTTGATCTGCCATTGAATTGCTATCAAATTAAAATGAAATTGCATGCTTCTTTCTACAATGTTTCTCCAAACATTTCCAACTCTGGTTGTGTCTATCATTCTATTAATTATGTGTTTTTGAACGTACATTTCACAGCACACATGACCAGCCAATGTATGAATAATTTAGTCAAATATAATACTAAGCCAGCTTAACTAGGCTTTTTCGTGCAATTTTTAAGGTTGAAGATTATTTTGTTGCTGAATTAAGATCTTATTATTCTAATTTTTATCATGGATCATGAATACATAGTTACAGTCTCAATCTACAAAGAAAACCTGAAAGGTTCAGAAAAATTCTAAGCAATATTAAACCTTAAAAAAATCAAAATCAATTGCTCAAACACTTTCTGGAAAATCCTACAATCTTAGGTCTTGTAATAAGTTAGAACTGGAAATAAAGCATTATAATGTAATGCCATATACCAGAATAATATGAACTTTTAGTCACTACTTTATGAAAGCAAAACTACACTGATGGCTACCTGAGGATCACAAGCTTATTGCAAATTGAAAAACTCTGCAAACATTTTCTCTTCAGATAATTAACCAATTGTCTTTTGATGACTGATTGAATCTGCCTCCAGCACATTCGATTGTTTGCCATTTTTTATTAAAATCAAAGGTGGCAGATGTCTCAACTTTGAGCCTTGACAAGTCCCAAATCTTGTAGATGGTACATTCCACTGCCAGTGTGCAAGTGGTGGAAAGAGTGACTGTTTACAGTGCCAATCCAAGTGGACTACTCTGTCCCCACGGTACAGGAGGCCATTCGGCCCATTGAGTCTGCACCAAGAACAATCCCACTCAGGCCTTATCCCCACAGTCCCATGTACTCCCCTGTTAATTCTCCTGACACTAAGGGGCAATTTAGCACAGCTAATCCACCCAACCTGCGCATCTTTGGGCCGTGGGAAGAAATCCATGCAGACATGGGGAGAACATACATACTCCACAAGCAGCACGGTGGCACAGTGATTAGCACTGCTGCCTCACAGCACAAGGGACCTGGGTTCAATTCTGGCCTCAGGTCACTGTCTGTACATTCTCCCCACGTTTGCGTAAGTTTCCTCCAGATGCTCCGGTTTCCTCCCACAGTCCAAAGATATGCGGGTTAGGTTGATTGGCCATGCTAAATTGACCCTAGTGTCAGGGGATTAACAGGGTAAATGTGTTGGGTTATGGGAAGAGAGTCTGGATGGGATTATGGTCAGTACAGACTCAAATGGGCTGAATAGCCTCCTTCTGCACTGTAGGGATTCTACAATTCCATATAGACAGTCACCTGAGGCTGAAATTGAAGTGGAGTCCCTGGGACTGTGAGGCAGCAGTGCTAACCACTGTGCCACCCATTTCACAGAATCCTTACAGTGCAGGAGGCCATTCAGCTCATCAAGCCTGCACTAACAACAATCCAGTCAGGTCCTACTTCCATGACTCCACGTATTTTTCGTTCTCTACTTTTTTTGAAATTCAGTTAATTCCCTCTTTCTCCACTGACCTCCTTTGCTGCCTGTCTGACTTCACGTTTGTGCTGCAAATGCAGTTTTAATTAGCAACAGGCTGCTGCCTCAGCTCCCTTTTGCTACTGTGCAGATTCTGCCCCAGGACCTCCTGCCAGTAATCAATGCCATTGATCAGCACTGTCCTTGCTTACTGCTTGAGGGCATCTACTACACAAAAAAAAACTAGAAACAATTTCAGCCTTAATAAATATGAATTTAAATGGTAGAAACGAAATGTGACAGCACAACCTTGTTACTCAGCAAGCGCTAGATTAAAAAGAAGGGCATGCAGTACATCTGAAACGTCAGTGCAAGCTAGCACCTGACAATGAGTACTGGAAGATAATTATATTCAAGATCAAACATAATGAAAGAGACATACTCCCAGTTAGAGTAAAACATGCAGGTTAAAAGAAACATGATTCCAATAGCTTGTGTATGATTGCTTTAAGGAACTTCTAAAAAAGTGACCTCTGCTAAGTTTGTGAAGCACTGATCTACACAAAAATTGGGTCTTGGAATAATTAATAATTTCATAAATTATAGTACTCTTTATACCAGTTTTCACTGGTTTCCATCAACAGCTCCCCACACCCACACCAGTGTGCCAGCATTTACAGATGGAGTCTCTGCACATCTGTACAAACTGGTACTTTGACTAGAACTAGCCACACACCTCGTGGCAGTAGAGTTCAAGTCACTAGTCTTGCAAATCTAAGGTCAGGAAATGCTTGAAATGTGAACACAAATGTTGAACAATCTCACATTTCATGTTAAATAGAATAAACAATAAATTCCAACAGGTAAATAGTCAAATAAAATCCAGCTAGACATCTGCTAATCGATGCACGAAAAACAACTTGCGTCAGGTATATCAGAGGGAGGTGGTGTGGAGAAGTATTATCACTAATAATCCAGAGATCCAAGATCAAGGGTAAAAAATCTTGAATTTAAAGTCTAAAGTCATTATGACACCATCGTAACTTGTTGTTAAAAAAACCATGAATTCATTATGATGCTTTAGGGAAGGAAATGTGCTATTTCTTAAGCTTACTGCATCTGGCCTACATGTGATTCCAGGTCCAAAGTAACATGGTTGATTCTTCAATGGCCTGCAAGGGAATTTTGGGAGGGGCAATAAATCCTGGCCCTGCAATGTCCACATTCCATGGATGAATAAATAAAAGTTCAATTTTTGCTTTGAGAGAGAACAGCACAGCTGAGAGTTTTGTGAAGCAGGAACTCAAGCCCCAGCACACCAAAACACATTCAAAGTCACCAGAAAGTCTAAAACTTTATGAGCAACATTTCTCATACACTCTGACCTTTCCAGTCAAGAATGCTTGGGAACACGTCATTTCTGGATATCATGATTTTCTGAAATACAGAATGATATTAGAATACTCAACCCACAAGTGAGACACCTTTCCTCCATCATAAGACCTGAAGTGAGTATGTTCCCTGATGATTTTAGTGTTCAGTACCATTTTTGACCTCTCAGATACTGAAGTCAGTATCCAAATGCAGCAAAACCTAGATAAGATTCAGGCTTAGGCTGAGGAGCGGAAAGTAACATTTGAAACATACAGTAGATGTAAATATTTAACTGAAACATTATAAACTATAATAAAAATTTTACTTGTCCATTGTATCTGCCAGGTTTCCAAAAGTACTGTACTAAATAGATGATTTGAGAGTCCAAAAGTTGGCTGGATGTTCAATAATTTTGGGACAACTGCAGCAGGTGACGGTGCACAGGGACCTCAGGGTCCTTGTGCATGAGTCGCAAAAACCCAGCCTGCAGGTGCAGCAGGTGGTCAGGAAGGCGAATGGGATGCTGGCCTTCATCGTGAGGGGGATTGAATATAAAAGTAGGGAGGTCTTGCTGTGGCTGTATAGGGCATTGGTGAGGCCGCAGCTGGAGTACTGTGCGCAGTTTTGGGCGCCGTACTTATGCAAGGATATTTTGGCCTTGGAGGGAGTGCAGAGGAGGTTTACTAGGCTGATGCCGGAGTTGAGGGGGTTGAGCTATGAGGAGAGGCTGAATAAACTAGGCTTGTACTCGTTAGAGTTTAGAAGAATGAGGGGAGATCTCATTGAGACATATATGATGATGAATGGGATGGGTAGGATAGAGGTGGAGAGACTCTTCCCACTCAAAGGATAGTAGGACTAGGGGGCACAGCCTCAAGATAAAGGGGGGGCGGTTTAGAACAGAGTTGAGGAAGAACTTCTTCACTCAAAGGGTGGTGAATCTCTGGAATTCTCTGCCCGTTGAAGTGGTGGAGGCTGCCTCGCTAAATATTTTTAAGACGTGGGTTGATGGGTTTTTGATAAGAGTTATGGGGAGAGGGCGGGAATGTGGAACTGAGCCATGACAGATCAGCCATGATCTTATTGAATGGTGGGGCAGGCTCGAAGGGCTAGATGGCCTACTCTTGCTCCTATTTCTTATGTTCTTAAATTTTTTTAATATATAAATAAAAGAAAGTTTGCCGGATATTAAAGATAGAAGGATGGGAGGAGATGCGGGCCTAAATGCAATTACTATCACTAGAGAGGTAATGCTTGATAGACTAATGGGACTGAAGGTGGACAAGTCCCCGGGACCGGATGGAATAATCCCAGGGTTCTGAAAGAATTGACAGAGATACAGTGGATGCTTTAGTAATTATTTATCAAAATTCACTGGACTCCTGGGAAGTGCCGGAAGATTGGAAAACGGCTAATGTTACACCGCTGTTTAAAAAAGGTATCAGACAAAAGGCAGGGAATTATAGGCTGGTTAGTTTAACATCTGTAGTTGGAAAAATGCTAGAATCCGTCAAAGAAGAAATAGTGAGGCACCTAGAAAAGAATGGTTTGATCGAGCAGACACAGCGCAGATTTGTTAAGGGCAAGTTGTGTTTGACGAATTTATTGGATTTCTTTGAGGATGTGACTAGTGCGGTAGACAGAGGGGAACCGGTGAATATGGTGTTTTTAAGATTTCCAAAAGGCATTTGATAAGGTGCCTCACAAAAGGTTGCTACAGAAAGTTAGGGTGCACGGAGTTGGGGGTAAGGTGTTAGCATGGATAGAGGATTGGCTGTCTAATAGGAAGCAGAGAGTTGGTATCAGTGGGTGCTATTCTGGTTGGCAGTTGGTGACTAGTGGAGTGCCGCAGGGATCGGTGCTGGGGCCTCAACCGTTTACCATTTATATAGATGATCTGGAGGAGGGGTCTGAGTGTAGGGTGACGAAATTTGCTGATGGCACAAAGTTGAGTGGAAAAGCAAATTGCGTGGAGGGTGTGGAAAAAGACTGCAGAGAGATCTGGATAGGCTGAGTGAGTGGGAGAGGACCTGGCAGATGGAGTATAAGGTTAGCAAGTGTGAGGTTATCCACTTTGGTAGAAATAATAGTAGGAGGGATTATTATTTAAAAGGCAAAAAGCTGCAGCATGCTACAGTGCAGAGGGACCTGGGGGTCCTTGTGCACGAGTCGCAAAAACCCAGTCTGCAGGTGATCAAGGCGGCAAATGAATGTTGGCCTTTATAGCAAGGGGGATAGGATATAAAAGTAGGGAGGTCTTGATGCAACTGTACAGGGTACTGGTGAGGCTACAGCTGGAGTACTGTGTGCAGTTTTGGTCACCGCACTTGCGGAAGGATATATTGGCCTTGGAGGGAGTGCAGAGAAGGTTCACTAGGCTGATACCGGAGATGAGGGGGTTAGCCTATGAAGACAGACTAAATAGACTGGGTCTGTACTTGGAGTTTAGAAGGCTGAGGGGGGATCTTATTAGAGACATACAAGATAACGAAGGGGTTAGATAGGGTAGAGGTAGAGAGATTCTTCCCACTCAGAAAGGATAGCAGGACTAGAGGGCACAGCCTCAAGATAAGGGGAGGGGCAGTTGAGATCAGAGGAGGAACTTCTTCACTCAAAGGGTGGTGAATCTCAGGAATTCTCTGCCCGTTGAAGTGGTGGAGGCTATCTCACTGAATATATTTAAGTCACGGGTAGATAGGTTTCTGATAGACAGGGGAATTAAGGGTTATGGGGAGAAAGCGGGAAAGTAGAACTGATCCACTTCAGATCAGCCATGATCTTATTGAATGGCAGGGCAGACTCGAAGGGCTAGATGGCCTATTCCTGCTCCCATTTCTTATGTTCTTATATACTCTCAAAATGAACAGATTAAAGTATAACATATGGATAATTTCATTTGACAAAATTTAAAGACTCAACACACAAACATTTAATAAGATCATGGCTGATCTGAAGTGGATCAGTTCCACTTTCCCGCTTTCTCCCCATAACCCTTAATTCCCCTGTCTATCAGAAACCTATCTACCCTCGACTTAAATATATTCAGCGAGATAGCCTCCACCACTTCAACGGGCAGAGAATTCCAGAGATTCACCACCCTTTGAGAAGAATTTCAACTTTACATAAAATTACAGCACAGCAATAGCCCATTTAGTCCCATTGGCCTATGCCAAAGTTGTGTTCCACATGGATCTCCTCCCAACTTACTTCATCTAACCCTAGCTACATATCTTTCTACTCATTTCTTCCTCATGCACTTATCGAATTTCCCCAACAAATCGTACGTCTTCGTCATGAGGCTATGCCCCTCTCTTTGAAAATATGGTTTTTCAACTTTCTATTAATTGGAAATTTTGCAAATTGAACTGAGCTAAAGCAAATTGCTTAAAAATGCAAGGTCACATTCCAAGGTGAAGGTGAGAAACAAACAAAAATCACCCTCAAGGGAATGTAAAAAGACATTTTTTATAATCCTGACACCTATCAAAATTTATAATTGTCTAAAGAAACATTACAAATGCAAAGTACTGGATATTGAAACAATGGTTGCACAGGGAGACCCACCCAAAAAAACTCCACTGTCCAGCCAATGGAGAAAGATTGAAAGTGACACATGTTTTATCAAGAAAGCTTTCAGCAGAGGAAACAAGCTGAAGGATGTTCTCTCTCCCTCTCAGAATTAGAGTGTCATCTGTTCAAGAAGCCAATGTTACCAAAAACCTACTAATGAACTGAGATCTTATAATAATCACATTGTCATCTATATCAAAGCGCATCCAAGAAGCCAGCTCTCCTAAAATCAACAGTAGCATTTAAAGTGCACTTAAAGGACAATCAAAGTCACAACTAGATTCTTTCACCATTTTTTTATTGGACTCATGCTTCACCTGAAGAGTTAAGAGTGAGTTGTGTCCAAATGATCACACGAGAGCCGAATGCTTGAGGTCACCTTTTTATTATTTTTGTCAGGTTTAGTGATTAATGCATTTGCTCTGACTCAAGAAAACCTTTTGATTAGCTTCTTTACTCACAGCTTAAATAGTTAAATACATTTTGATTTGAAAAGGCAAGTCCTGGTGTAAAAAAGAAACTTATACTTTGTTGTGACCAGCTGGGCAGGTTGAATAGAACGTAGAACAGTACAGCCCCTTTGGCCCTCAATGTTGTGCCGAGCTATGTCCGAACCCAAGATCGAGCTATCCCACTCCCTATCATTCTGGTGTGCTCCATGCGTCTATCCAATAACCACTTGAAAGTTCCTAAAGTGTCTGACTCCATTATCACAGCAGGCAGTGCATTCCACACCCTAACCACTCTGAGTAAAGAATCTACCCCAGACATCCCTCCTATATCTCCCAACATTAACCTTAAAAGTTACGCCCCCTAGTAACAGCTACATCCACCCAAGGAAATAGTCTGTGCATGTTCAATCTATCTATTCCCCTCATCATCTTATAAACCTCTGGTAAGTCACCTCTCATCCTCCTCCGCTCTAAAGAGAAATGCCCCAACTCCCCCAACCTTTCCTCATAAGACCTACCCTCCAAACCAGCAGCACCCAGGTAAGTCTCCTCTACACTCTCTCCAATGCTTCAACATCCTTCTTATAGTGAGGTGACCAGAACTGCACACAATATTCCAAATGTGGTCTCACCAAAATCCAATATAGTTGCAGCATTACCCATGGCTCTTAAACTCACATCCCCTGTTAATAAACACTAACACACTAAGCCTTCATGGCTCTATCCACTCGAGTGGCAACCTTCAGAGATCTGTGGCTATGAACCCCAAAATCTCTGTCCCTCCACATTCTTCAGAACCCTGCTATTGACTCTGTAATCCGCATTCAAATTGTCCTACCAAAATGAATCACCTCGCACTTATCAGGGTTAAATTCCATCTGCCACTTTTCTGCCCAGCTCTGCTCTCTTTGCAGCCTACAAGAGCCCTCCACCTCATCCATTACTCCACCAATCTTAGTGGAATAGAATGGAGCTGGTTCACCCCTTCTCATCTGCTCGTAACATATTATTCATCTCAACTGCTTTATGTACATCTTGTTACAACATACATTTCACATTTTCCCTTTAAAGAAGCCAAAATAGCCATCCAGCATTCCATTTGTAAATATCCAGCCTCAGTGACCTTAGTTAAAAAATAACTCACCTTTACTTTTCTTGCAACAGCATCAGGATAGACGCTGGAATTATCAGAGGTTTATTATCTACAGTGCATTAGGCCCACTACAAAAATAAAGCGTAACCGTACATGTGAAACAACATGAAGGGGTGGCTGGCAGCAGAGCACAATGTTCTAGAACTAATTTGTAGAAGTCCTCAAAAGAACTGCATTAAACTCCCATTTCTAGTCATTGATCAATATGGTCCCATCGTTTCAGTCCTTGGCAGTAACAATTTAGACCCCAGAACAGAATAAAAGGGTGCTACTACAAAAATCAAGGGAGGCTCGATATGGTTGTTCAAAGAGAACATATTATGACCTTTGTTCCTTCATGATATATCGCTTTCCCATTTTAACTATTCATTTACACATCCTCTATTACCCAGCTTTTATTGCAGGCACCAACTACTGATGTACTGTACATAATTGGGAAGGGTCAAGTTCAGGAGAGAAACAAACAAACAAACAAGTTGCTAGGAAGTCCTTTGCTGAAAAGAAATTGTAGCTGCTTTTGAAAAATGAAGAATTACCATGTAAAAACCAACCTGCTCATCTTTTCAACCTGCAGAAACTATTTTAAAAGTACAAATCTATGCAATTTCCTCAATAATAGGTTACCACTTCAACATTGCAAGTAATTAGTGCAAAGCCATGACACAGATGTCAAGAAAATGCAACCCTCTCTCTATCAGTTCTGACACCAAGACTCTTTCTCCTGAAATGATGAAAACAAAATTAAATAGAAGTATTTGGCAAACTCCAGATATATATTCTGAGGACAAAGGATATATGCAAGTGATTACAAAGAAGTAATGTCATCTCAGGTTTCAGATAGTGCTTATTTAGCATAAAAGCATGTGAAAGTAACATTGAAAGGAAATTTGGCCCTATGAGGCAGCTTTCTAACAGATAAATACATCCATGATCTCACACTACCAGGTCAATATGCTAAAGGAAATGTAAAACCACCAAGATGTCTTTAAAATACCTTTTTTATTCCTTGACCTCCAGAAGCCAATCAAACAAAACCAAGCACAAATAAAAAAACAAACATTACAATCTATTATTCAAGCTGAACTGTCGTTTCCACAAATGGTTTTCCCATGGGCTAGAACTACACTATTACGATATTTCAGAATTGATCTAACTTGATGAATATTTATCCCTCAAATCAACATTACAAAAAACAGATCCCTCATTGTGATCATGTTGCTGGCTGTGAGAGTTTGCTGTGTGCTCATCAGCAGCCACACTTCCTACACTACAACAATGACGACACTTCAAAAAGAACTTCATTAGCTGTAAAGCACTTTGAGACATCAGGTGGTTATGAAAAGCACTGTATCTCAAAAACAGAAAATGCAGGAAAATCTCAGCAGGGCAGACAACATCTGTGAAGTGAGAACAGAGCTAATGATGACTCTGGATGACCCTTCTTGTTTCCTTTATTTTGTCACACCCTGTAGATGGTGGCAAACTTTTGCGATTCAGCCAAATTTGTCTACCTGAAACGCTGCAGGAAAGGATGTCCTGAGGCATGGTACATTGGGGAGACCATGCAGTCACTATGACAATGGATGAATGAACACCACGTGACAATCACCAGGCCCGAGTGTTCACTTCCTGTCGGGGAACATTTCCAACAGTCATGGGCATTCAGCCTCGATCTTCGGGTAAGCAGCCTTCACAACACAATCACCGAGCAGAAATTGATAGCCAAGTTCCACACACGAGGACGACCTCAACTGGGATCTTAGCTTCATGTCACACTACCTGTAACCCCCACAACTTGCCTGGGTTTGCAAAATCTCATTAACTGTCCAAGCTGGAGACAATACACACCTCTCTAACCTGTGCTTAACCTCTCTCCACTCACATTGTCTGTACCTTCAGGACCTGATTACCTTTAAAGACTTGCATTCCAACCATTACTTTGGAAATTAAATGTGTGTCTATACGTCCCTGTTTGTGGACGCAACTCCTCACCCACCTGAAGGAGTGACATTGTGAAAGCTCATGCTACCAAATAAACCTGTTTGACTTTAGCTTATGTTGAGGCTTCTTACTGTGCTTATCCTAGTCCAATGTCAACATCTCCACATCAAGACTTGAGTCATATGGTGAGTGTTACTCACTACAGAATTTCTTGCATTTGTACTCCACAGTACTTCTCCAAAGATATGCAGGTTAGGTTAATTGGCCGTACTAAATTGACCTTAGTGTCAGGGGGATTAGTAGTTTAAGTGTGTGGGGTTATGGGAATAGCGTCTGGGTGGGACTGTGGTCGGTAGAGTCGATAGGCCGAGCGGCTTCCTTCTGTACTGTAGGGATTCTATGATTCTACTTACATAGCCGGTCCAGTAACATTACTGATCAATGAAAATCCCCAAGGTGTTAATGATGAGGCAATTCAGTGACTGTATAATAATGTAAAAGCAATTACTGCGGATGCTAGAATCTGAAACAAAAAATAGAAAATGCTGGAACATCTCAGCAGGTCCGACAGCATCTGTGAAGAGAGCACAGAGTTAATGTTTCAAGTCTGGATGACCCTTCATTCGGTCAGTGATTGTCTTGCTGTTAAGCGTCAAGCGGGAATGGTTAGAAATTCTTCTGGTCAGAGATGGTCGTTGTTGGACACTTGTGCAGCACAAAATGTTATCATTTATGAGCCAGAGCCTAATTGTAGGTTCTGACTGGTTGAGTATCTGAAGCTGCAAATGGTACAATCACCTGCAAACATGCCGTTCTGACCGCATGATGGAAGGATGGTCATTAATGTAGGTACTGAAGAAAGCTGGGCAGGTACTGAACCCCATGGGATTCTTGCAACGAAGTCTGGGCTGAGACAATTGGTTGCCAACAACCATAATCATCTTTTGTGCTAGATTTGGCTCCAATCAATTTTACTAGTGCTCTTTGATGCTGTCAAATGCTGTCTTAATTTCAAGGGCAGTCAGTCATTCTCAACCCACTTCTTGTTCATATTTGGACTGTTGTAGGCATCATGAATTCTGATGAAAGGTCACAGATCCAAAACATTAAATATTCCACAAATGACCTAAGCATTTTCAGATTTTTCTATTTGTATTCAGATTCCTAGCATCTGCAGTATTTTTTGATTTTGTTGGGGCTGCCATGAGAAATGAAGTCAATTATCCCAGGCAGAACCCCAACTAAATATCAAGTCAGCAGTTATGAACAGAGGAAGTATTGCTTGATAGAGTAAACAAGGCCTTCCAACTCTGCTGATTCAATAGGCAGTTATTGACCAGGTCAGATTTGTCCTGCAGATCGTACACATCTGGGCAATTTTCCACATTGTTGGATAAATGTTAGTGTTGCAGCAGCTTGTCCAAGGGCACAGTTAGCTCTACGAACACAGGTCTTCAATACCATAACAGGATGTTGCCAGAGTACATGGCCTTTTGTCATATCGAGTGGACTCGGCCATTTCTTGATTTCATGTGCAATGATTAGAATTGGTTGAAGACTGACTGATATAGGAGATCTCAGGAGGATGCCAAGCTGGATCAAGCTCTTGGGACTTCTGGCTGAAGATGGTTGCAAATGTTGGAGCTCTTTCTTTTGCACTGACTGTACTTTGTATCATTGAGAATGGGGCTGTTTATACAGTCTGGGGGCTTCCTCCTCCGATTAGTTGTTTAATTGTCCTCTATCATTCACCACTCCATGTGACAAGACTGTAGGTTTTTATATGCTCTGCTGATTATGGGACTCCTTTGCTCCATCACACATCGATTCCATTATTTAACATGCATGTAATTCTGTGTATTGTTGCTTCACCAGTGTATTGTTGCTTCACCATCTTTAAGTATGCCTGGTGCTACTGCTGGCATGATCTTTTGCATTCCACATTGACCCATCTGTGATCCCCTGGCTTGACAATAAAGATAAAGTGAGGGATATGCCAGGCTATAAGTTTATAGATGGTGGTCAAATACAATTTTGTGGCTGCTAATGGCAGCCTGAAATTCAGTTGAGTTGCTAGGCCGGTTCCGAATCTATCCTATTTTGCGCAACACGATAGAGGGTATTCTCAGGCGTGAAGACAGGGCCTGTTTCCAAAAGCTGGTCCTTCCTAATAATTGCCACCATGGACAGATGCACCTTTGGCAGGTAGATGAGAGTGCAGTCACATAGGTTTCTTCCTCTTCCTAGTTTCCTTATCTTCTACAGGCCCAATTTAGCAGACACGTACTTCAGGATTTGGTCATTCTGGTGTTATGAAGCCTTTCTAAATGATGGACATTGAAGACCCCACTTAGTGTATTCTGTGTGCTTACCACCTTCAATGCTTCTTCCAATTGACATTCAATAGAACAGTATTAATTCACCAGCTGAGGAAGAAGAGTTGTTGGTATTTAGATGGCTTCCTTGCCCATATTTGACCCAATTCCATGTGTCTGAGGTGACAGTGGACTCAGACATTGGGTGTAGGATATGATTCAGTTAGTGTGACTAAGTTAGCCATAAGGAAATAAAAAATATTTGATATAAAAACAAACAAACAAACACTGACCTCAAATTCTGAAAAAAGTCTTTTAAAAAATGAACTTCTATTTAAAGATACCATCTTCAAGGTTATGAAATAAATGGAGAATTTAAGGAAACCCCGGCCTATTGTACAATTCAAGGTTCCATCTTAGAAAAAAGAAAGAGAAAATATTGTATAATATGAATAGACACTACCTCAATACAGTTTGCAGGTTAATTATTTTGTTATAGATCACCTTACAAGTTTCACTTTCCTATTACGGAAACTAAACTTGCCTGTTTTTCATCTTTTCCCAATTCACCTCCTATTTTCATACCCTCGCTAATTTTGTAAGGGATCATTTATCACCTTCTGTAATTTAAAAAAGAAAGAAGAAACTGTTTCCCTTGTTGAAATCAGTAGAAACTATTAAACTACGCAGTAGCTTGTTTCGAGGACAGAGTACAGTAGTTACGAAAGTGTATCCAGATTTAAATGAACACAGCTTACTTTGTGATTTATGAGGCTTTTTTTTTAAATCCAGACAAAAAGCAGAAGAGGTTTGCAACAGCTCCTCCATAATTCAGTACTCACTCCTGAAATTGGCATACTGGTCATTAATCACAGTAATATTAGCAAACAGAATAAAACAGCGCTTTTGAAATATGCTGCAGTATCAGGATAAGATGTACAAACACGTGACCAGAATATTACACCTTCAATTAATGAGTAGTTATGGAGCAGATAGGGGTTAATTAGTTGTTTACAGACATCAACTGTGTCACCTCTGGTATTTTATGAAATGGCGTTCTATAAATCAGGCCAGGCAAAGCAAACAAGGTCTAACGAACTCTGCAAGGAAAAGTAGTCTTTGTACAAATAAGCTCTGTACACAATGATGGAGCGCCAAAACAGGGGAAAACGACAGCAGAGTGATAGTTTAATAAAGTCTTAGCTTACTGCATAGCTGAATGTTGCACCGCTGTAAAGGATAGACTTCAACAATATTATTAATTGCTACACCGCTGCAAGTGTATAGCATTACATCAAGAGCTCCATATTTTAGACTAAGCAATTATCCTGTACTTCCATAACTCAAAAGAATTTCACTTACAAATCACCAATGTACTTTTAGCAAAGAAAACCTTCACTCAGGGAAGGTTTCCTCCCACAAGTCCACAGCTCTTCCCTCCTACTATTTTCAAATCTTCAAGCACAAGGGAAAACGTGCATTTATATAGCATCTTTTAATCAATGAATCACTTTCAAAGTGCAGTCACTGTTGTATTATATGAAAAGGGAAGAGGAAAAGACACCAATCAACCAAAATGAGATATGGCATAGCAATAATTGGGACTGAAAACTGGTGGTTTGTCCATTACAAAAGCTAGTTACCAACAGGAATTGGGAAAACACTCAAGCTAGTGCTGAACCACACCTGTCCTGCTCAGACAGCAAAAACAAAAATGTACAAAATAGTAAATAAAAATTGCTGCATCACAGGGATTTCTGATATTCTCCCTTTTCAATCCAAGCTCTCATAAATCTCTATACACAACTTTGGAGTTAACTGCCCATTAAATCATTTAATCTCACATCTTGTCTATTAATGGCTGAGGTTAAACTGAATTTTAACTACTTGATCATTCTCATTTACCCTAATTTCTCCTCGCACCAAGTCAACACCACAAGCTCATTTAGTGCAAGATAACAATTTGATTAACACTCCCTTTTCAAGCCCCAAGCATTCAGAGAGCAGTGGCTGCCTGAGCTGGTAATTATCTGCTTATCTCAAGCATCAAATGCTGAACATATCAGCATTCACTACATGAAAAGCTTGACAGCTCTACAACCATTGTTAGTAGCACGTATCAATCAAGCTTCAGTGTGAACACAGTGCCACCAGATTTCAGCACTCTGGACAGCTCACAGACCAAAAAGTGCCTAAAAAAGGTGGCCTCATTTCAATTTTAAATTGAATTACTGGAAAACGTGATAGTATACAGAAGAGCTACTGCACCTAGACAACTTTCTAATGCAATCTAGTGTGTCAATTCCACAGAGAATCCCAGACACAGGAAAGCTAAACACAGTGAGTAGTTAGACATATAGCAAGGATATCCTTGCTATAGAGGGAGTGCGGTGGCAGTTTCCCAGGCTGATTCCTGGGATGGCAGGTCTGTCATATGAGGAGAGAAGATCAAGTGTAGTATCGACATGTTGCACTTGGTTGAAGTCATTAGGTTACAATTCAGCTTCATTTGAAGCAATTTTTAAAAGCGGCATCTCGGCCTTTTGGCTAAGATGCAAATAAGGTCAAGCCTTGGAGGAGGAGCTACACATACTCCAATCAGCTTGGATCATGTAGATCAAGGGTGAGAGCCCTGTCTTGTCAGCTTGGATTGGGAACGTCCCAACTTGTTGGAACTCTGAATTGGATTGGAATAAAGTTTAAAAAAAAATTCATTGGAGTTTACTAGGCTGATACAGGAGTTGAGGGGGTTGAGCTATGAGGAGAGGCTGAATAAACTGGGCTTGTACTCGTTAGAGTTTAGAAGAATGAAAGGAGATCTCATTGAGACGTATAAGATGATGAATGGGATGGATCGGATAGAGGTGGAAAGACTCTTCCCGCTCAAAAAAGACAATAGGACTAGGGGGCACAGCCTCAAGATAAAAGGGGGGCGGTTTAAAACGGAGTTGAGGAGGAACTTCTTCACTCAAAGGGTGGTGAATCTCTGGAATTCTCTGCCCGTTGAAGTGGTGGAGGCTGCCTTGCTAAATATTTTTAAGACGCGGGTTGATGGGTTTTTGATAGGAGAGGGGATTAAGGGTTATGGGGAGAGGGCGGGAAAGTGGAACTGAGCAGCGACAGATCAGCCATGATCTTATTGAATGGCGGGGCAGGCTCGAAGGGCTGGATGGCCTACTCCTGCTCCTATTTCTTATGTTCTTATGTTTAGAAAAGTGAGAGGGGATC
Organism: Carcharhinus amblyrhynchos; assembly: GCF_965287045.1. Taxonomy (NCBI): domain Eukaryota; kingdom Metazoa; phylum Chordata; class Chondrichthyes; order Carcharhiniformes; family Carcharhinidae; genus Carcharhinus; species Carcharhinus amblyrhynchos. Next base: position 12,887,303 of record NC_137348.1, read on the forward strand.
ACATAGAAACTTATAAAATTCTAACAGGATTAGACAGGGTGGATTCAGAAAGAATGTTTCCGATGGTGGGGAGTTCAGAACTAGTGGTCATAGTTGAAGGATAAGGTGCAAAGCTTTTGAGACTGAGGGGAGGAAAAGTTTCTACACCCAGAGAGAGTGGTGAATTTGTGGAAGTATCACTACCACAGAACGTAGTCGATGCCAAAACGTTGTGTGATTTCAAGAAGAAATTATATGGGGGGGGGGGGTGGCTTGGAATTCAGGGCATTGATTTTGATGATCAGCCATACTCAAAATAAACGGCTGAGCAGGTTCAAAGTGCCAAATGGCCTCCTTCTGCTTGTAACTTGTATGTTTCTATATAGGCAACAGGGACCTTAGACTGTTGAATTAATTCACCTGCATTTGTTTCAGCATCCATCGACCCTTTGTTAGTGCTCATGGACCAATGGGAGAATGGCCAATGTTCCTACTGTTGATTACTTTGATTTGATTTAGAGCACAAGTGAAAAGTATTGTTTCTTGCATGCTATGCAGACAAAGCATACCGTTCATAGAGAAGGAAATGAGAGTACATTCTGTAATGTTACAGTCATAGCTAGAGTATAAAGAAAGATCAACTCAATGCAAGGCAGGTCCATTAAAAAGGCTGATGGCAGCAGGGATTACTTTTCGGTGATCCTTGCTGATAAGTGCGGTTGGTTGGACATTGGTGAAGAATGGTTGGGGCTTGGGAGCGAATATAATTTCCTTCAATACAAATATTTACCCCTCAAGAGATTCTTGGGTGAGGTGCCAAAAAATTTCTGGTGTCCACAGAACAATAACCCAGCATGGCAGCAACTTGCATTTATATGACCCCTTTAATATTGAAATAAATTACAACACACTTCACAGAAGGTAAAGAAAATAAATTTGGAGAAATGATTAAAGGTTTGGTCAGAGGCAATTTCTAAAGATGTCTTAAGTGATTTAGGAAGATATATGAGGTTTAGGGAGGAATTGCAGAGCATAAACAGTTGAAAGCATTGTTAGTAATGGTGGAACAAACTGAATAGGAAACGCAAAAGTGAAATGAATCAGAGGAATGCAGAGTTCTCTGCACGTTGTATGACTAGAGGAGTTGGAGAGTCAGGTAGAGTTTTGAGCATCATGATGAAATTCTAAAATGAGGCATTAAGGGTTTGGAAGCCAATGAAGGACAGCAAGGGCTGAGATGAGTTAGGCCAAAACAGGATAGAACATGAATGGAGTTTTGGATGATCTGAGGTTTACAGAGGAAAATATATAACAAAGACAGCTGATGTTAGAGGCAGTGGGCAGCGTTCTTAGTGATGGAGAAGATGAGATCAGAGATTCAATGAGATTCTGAACAGTCACGTTCAATTGGTGATGACAAGTGGAATCAGTGGCATAGATAGTGTTTGTTTTGGGTGCTGAAGATGACCAAAACGTTTGAAAAACATCCAAAGCTTAAAGTATGGAGAGGAAGATTAAAAATCAATGACAGCAGTGGAGCTTAAAAGCACAGACAGTGAGAGCAGCAGGGCTAGCCAGGAGCCAGTCAGAAACCAATTTCAGTGAGAAATAAAAAGTTCAACATGACAGAGAAGGTAGATGACTGGCTGGTGAGTATTTCATATTTATCTTAACAGAATTTCACAACAGGGCAAGTAGGACATTTATTGAAATAACATGAATACAAGCACAGACTGTAGTAGAGAAATTACTTAAAAGCTAATCAGTAAAATAATTAACACTATAAATATGGGAGGGTAGCTGATGCATTGCAGCTGCAGAATGTAGACTTTATTCAAGGCAAACACATCTGCAAACTGAAGAAGTACCAACTCAATCAGAGATGGATGTGGAGCTGCAGACACTACCATGCATCAGGGAGGGGGGAAATTTTATCTGGACACACTCTTACATGAAGAAGTCACACACCTTGGGATAGGATTGTCTAATGTGTCTATGGTCAGGGAGAGGAAGGTGTGACTGTGAACAAGGCAGAAACAAGGATCAAAAAAAAAGGAACAGTGGAAGAGCTTCAGCCTTCACAACTGTTCAACAGGTTCTAGTTTCTTGCAGCCTGTATGAATGAAAGCTGGAGTGAAGGGTGGATAAGCTCTGTTCATTAAGGATGATAGTACAATAGAGAGCGGTAACTGGAGTTCTAAAGATCAAGATGGAGAATTAGGTTGGATAGAGATAAGTCGTAGAAAAGGTGAGAAATTACTTATTCGCTGATGGGAGTAGTTTATAGGCCCCCCCTAACATTAACCACACTATCGGTCAGAGTATACAGGAAACAACAATGGGAGCTTGTGAAAAAAAAAAGTATGGTGATAATCGTGCGTAATTTGGATGAATCATATTGGCTAGGTAGCCTGGAAGGACAAGTTTATATAGAGTGTTTTGTGACAGTTTCTTACAGCAACAAGCTCTAGAGCCAGACAGCAGACTATTCCAGATCTAGTAATGTGCAACAGGACAGAATTAATTAATGCCCTCATAGTAAGGGTGTCCCTAGACACCAATGATCCATAATATGACTGAATTTCACATTCATTGTGACGAAGAGCATAATGGATGTAAGACCAGTGTTTTAAAAACTTAAATGAAAGCAATTAAATGAGAGGGTATGAAAATGGAGCTGTCTAAAGTGAAATAGGAAATTAGGTTACAGATAGATCAATAAAGATGCAGTGGCAAATATTCAACACAAATACATTCCAGTGAGAAAGAAAGACTCAAGGGCAGAATTCATGGCTAACTCAAAGTTAAAAATAGTATCATTTTAAAAGGAAAAAGACTAACTGAGCACTGGCCTTCTAGAGTGACTGTCCAGGAAATTAATAATGGAAAATAAGTAAATGGCGGATGACTCGAATAGATATTTTGCATCCGTCTTTGCTACAGAAGATACAAATAACATCCTGGAAATAACTGTAAAACAAGAGATGAAAGGGTGAGACGAACATAAAACAATTACAATCAGGGAAAAAGATATTGAAAAAAATTATGAGAACTAAAAGCTGACAATTTCCCAGGTCTTGATGGGCTTCATGTTAGGGTCTTAAAAAGTAGTAGCTGCAAAGTAGATGCATTGGTTTTGATTTCCCAAAATTCCCTACACATTGAAAAGGTCCCATTAGATTGGAAAATAGCAAGTCTACTCAAAGGAAGGAAGGGAGAAGGAAAGAAAAAAAGTACAGGTCAGTAAGCTTAACAGTGGTCAACAGGAAAATGCTAGATTCTATCGTTAAGGAAGTTGAGAAAATCTCAATGCGATCAGAGTCAATAGTTTTGTAGAAAGGCAATTGTGCTTGACTAATTTATTAGAGCTCTTTGAAGAACTAACAAGCCACATGGAAAAACAGGAACCTGTAGATGTGAGGTACTCAGATTTCCAGAGGTATCTGATAATGCGCCACATGAAAGGCTAAACATATTTCACCTGGATAAAGGATTGGCTACCCACAGAAAACAGAGAATAGGCATCAATGGGTTGTTTTTGGACTGGCAAGTCGTTACTGGTGGGATCAGAAGGTCCACTTGACTGATTTCTGGGATGAAGTGGTTATTTTACGAGAAAAGGTTGGGCAGCTTGGGCTTCTAGCCATTAGAGTTTAGAAGGAGGTGATGAGCTTTTAAAACAAGATCCTGAGACATCTTGACAAGGGTTGATGCCGAGATGATGCCTCCCCTTGTGGGTGAGACTAGAACAAGGGGACACAGTTTAAAAATAAAGGGCTTCCCCATTTAAGAATGAGGTGAAAATTATTTTTTCCTCCCAAAAGGTCTGCGGAATTACTTCATCCAGAAAGCAGTGGAAGCAGGGTCACAGATTAGATAGGTCACTGAGTCAGATACGTTCTTGACTAACTAAGGTATCAAAGCGTATTAGGGCTGAAAGTGGAGTTGAGGGCACAATCAGATTAACCAATATCAAACTGAGTTGAAGGTGGACAAGAGGCAATTGGGCACTCAATGTAATTTGAATGATTAAAGCTATTTCTGTACCATGATGGGTTGCAAACCTGACTGCAGAGATTCAAAACAGGAGTTTCAGGAAAGGTGGCTATAAAGTTGGAAGGCAATATGTTTAACTAAAGAGGAAGAGGAAAGGGAGGCTATTTGTCATAATTTGCATGGACAGAGGGATCATAGGATAAGTCTTTTGAGAAAGAGTGTGATTACGGTATAATACACACATATACAAGATTAAGAAATTCCCAAGTAGTCCAATTTGAGCCAGCTCACATGCCTACTAAATTAATTGCGTGTCGGAACAAAAGACACACCTACTGGGGCTTGTAATCTTACTGCAGGTGTGTTGGTCCTTGACTGAAAAGGACAAAAGATATCACTTTTTAAAAACGATTCTTTTACTAGTGGTTTAAAAGGATTTCATTTCCAAGCTTAATATCTGACTTTCAAAACTAGATAGCACATTGGTATGGTAATTGACCTTCTTTAAGCCAAACCACACAGCCAATAAGCTGCCTGCCAGTGGCTGCAGGCAGCTGAAGCAGCAAAGAGGCAAAAAGCATTGTGCTGTGGCTCCATGCCATTATATTTCAAAATGAAGAAATGTTAAATTGATAATTAATCTTTCCTACACTAAATACACACATTATCTAGAATGACGAATTGCCTTTTTACAAATGTTGCATATTTTACTGTTAAATTAGGCAAATAATAACAGTACTTCATCCATTACAAAGGTAACATGATTCCTAGGTCAGCAACAGTCAATAACAGTAAGACACAAAATGTAGAAATACGCATGTTCTGATGAACAAATGTGCAATATAGTTGTCAGAAATTATGGGTTTTTTTTCAAATCAGTGTCATGACCACACCTTCATAAACAGAATAACTATGCATATTACTTTGAGAATCATAGAGTCAGACAGTCATAGAAGTTCACAGCATGGAAACAGGCCCTTTGGTCCAACTTGTCCAAGCCGCCCTTATTTTTTACATATAGCTCCAAAGCTAATCCCAATTGTCCGCATTTGGCCCACATCCCTCTATACTCATCATTCCCATATAACTATCTAGATGCTTTTAAAAAGATAAAATTGTACCCACCTCTACTGCTACCTCTAGCAGCTTGTTCCAGACACTCACCATCCTCTGTGTAACAAATTGCCCCTCTGGACACTTTTGTATCTCCCCCTTCTCACCTTAAACCTACGCCCTCTAGTTTTAGACTCCCCTACCTTTGGGAAAAGATATTAACTATCTACCTTATCTATGCCCCTCATTATTTTATAGACCTCCTTATTGTCTTGTCAAGAGGAAAAAGGAAGCATATGTAATGATGAAAAAACAAGGTTCAGTTGGGTCGCTTGAGGGTTACAAGTTATCTAGGAATGAGTTTTAAAAAAAAGAGCTTAGGAAAGATGGGAGGAGGCATGAGAAGTCCTTGGCAGGTTGGATCAAGGAAAACACCAAGGTTTTTTACTCTTACGTGAGAAATAAATGAATGACCAGGGTGAGGTTACGGCTAGTCAAGGATTGTAGTGTGAACTTGTGCATGGAGTCAGAAGAGATAGGACAGGCATTAAATCAATACTTTTCTTCACTGTTCACTAAGGAGAGGAGCGATGTTTTTGAGGATGTGTGTGTGATACAGGCTGATAGGATGGAGGAGGTAGATGTTCCGAGGGAAGATGTATTAGCAATTCTGAAAAAACTGAGGGTCGGTAAGTTCCCTGGGCCTGATGGGATACATCCTAGGATACTTTGGGAGGCAAGGGATGAGATTGCGAAGCCTTTAGCTTTGATCTTTGGGTCTGCCCTGTCCACAGGGATTGTGCCAGAGGACTGCAGAGTGGCGAATTGTTGTTCCTCTCTTCAAAAAAGGAAATAGGAATGACCCTGGTAATTATAGGCCACTTAGTCTTACTTTGGCGGTCGGTAAGTTAATGGAAAGGATCCTGAGAGATAGGATTTATGACCATTTGGAAAGATGCAGCTTAATCTGGGATAGTCAACACAGTTTCGTGAGGGGTCAGTCCTGCCTCACAAATTTGATTTAGTTACCTCCTCAAAGAATTCAGTGTGTAGACGAGGGTAGAGCAGTTGATATCGTATACATGGATTTTAGTAAGGCGTTTGATAAGAATACCCATGGTAGGCTCATGAAGAAAGTAAGGAGGTGTGGGATAGAAGGAAATCTGGCCCATTGGATAAGTAACTGGCTGTCTCATAGAAGACAGAGTGGTGATGGAGGGAAAATTTTCAGACTGAAGCCCAGTTACCAGCAGTGTACCACAGGAATCAGTGCTGGGTCCTCTGCTATTTGTGATTTTTATCAATGACTTGGAAGAGGGGGCTGAAGGGTGGGTTAGTAAATTTGCTGATGACACCAAAATTGGCAGAGTAATGGATGAGGTGGAGGGCTCTTGTAGGCTGCAAAAAGACTTTGATAGAATGCAGAACTGGGCAGAAAAGTGGCAGATGGAGTTTAACCCTGAAAAGTGAGAGGTGATTCATTTCGGTAGGACAAACTTGAATGTAGATTACAGGATCAACAGCAAGGTTCTGAGAGGAATGTGAAGGAACAGAGAGTTCTTGGGTTTCGTATCCACAGATCTTTGAAGGTTGCCACTCAAGTGGATAAAGCCATGAAGAAGGCTTATAGTGCATTAGCGTTTATTAACAGGGGATTTGAGTTTAAGAGCCATGGGGTTATGCCGTAACTATACAGGACCTTGGTGAGACCACATTTGGAATATTGTGTACAGTTCTGCTCATTATAAAGGGGGATATGGAAGCATTGGAGAGAGTGCAGAGGAGATTTACCAGGATGCTGCCTGGTTTGGAGGGTAGATCTTATGAAGAAAGGTTGAGTGAGCTGGGGCTTTTCTCTTTACAACGGAGGAAGATGAGAGGCAACTTATAAACCTCTAAGATGAGGGGGATAGATAGAGTACACGTGCAGAGACTATTTCCTTGGGTGGATGTAGCTGTTACTGGGGGGGCATAACTTTTAAAGGTTCATGGTAGGAGATATAGGAGGGATGTCAAGGTAGATTCTTTACTCCGAGTGGTTGGGGTGTGGGATGCACTGCCTGCTGTGATGGTGGAGCCAGACACTTTAGGAACTTTCAAGCAGTTATTGGATAGGTACATGGAACACACTAGAATGATAGGGAGTGGGATTGCTTGATCTTAGGTTCAAACATAGCTCGGCACAACATTGAAGGCCAAAGGGCCTGTATTGTGCTGTACTGTTCTATATTCTAAGGTCACCCTCAGCCTCCTACGCTTCAGAGAAAAGAATCCCAGTCTATTGAGCCCCTTCTTATAACTAAATCCATCAAGTCCCGGTAGCATCCCACTAAATCTTTTCTGCACTCTTTCTAGTTTAATAATATCCTTTCTATAATAGGGTGACCAGAATTGCACACCAGTATTCCAAGTGTGGCGTTACCAATGTCTTGTACAGCTTTAACAAGACGTCCCAACTCCTGTATTCAATGTTCTGACCGATGAAACCAAGCATGCTGAATGCCTTCTTCACACTCTGTCCACCTGTGACTTCACTTTCAAGGATCTATGAATATGTATTCATAGAACATAGAACATTACAGCGCAGAACAGGCCCTTCGGCCCACGATGTTGCGCCAGTTAAAAAGCAATGACCCTCTAACCTAAACCAAACCCTTTCCATCCATAAACCTATCCACGGATCTCTTAAACGCCCCCAAACTAGGCGCATTTACAACTGCAGCAGGCAGGGCATTCCAATCCCTCACCACCCTCTGGGTAAAGAACCTACCCCTGACATCCGTCCTATAACTACCACCCCTTAATTTAAAGCTATGCCCCCTCGTGCTAGCTTTCTCCATCCGAGGAAAAAGGCCATCACTGTCCACCCTATCTAAACCTCTAATCATCTTATATGTTTCAGTAAGATCCCCTCTTAGCCGTCTTCTTTCTAACGAAAACAACCTCAAATCCCTCAGTCTCTCCTCATAGGACCTCCCCTCCATACCAGGCAACATCCTGGTAAACCTCCTCTGCACCCTCTCCAAAGCCTCCACATCCTTCCTATAATGTGGGGACCAGAACTGCACACAATACTCCAAGTGCGGCCGCACCAGAGTCTTGTACAGTTGCAACATGACGCTGCGGCTCCTAAATTCAATCCCCCTACCAATAAACGCCAAGACACCGTATGCCTTCCTAACAACCTTATCTACTTGATTCCCAACTTTCAGGGACCTATGTACACATACACCTAGATCCCTCTGTTCATCCACACTATTCAGAGTCCTACCGTTAGCCCTATACTCTACACGTTATTCCTGCCAAAGTGAATTACCTCACACTTCTCCACATTAAACTCCATCCGCCACCTCTCGGCCCAGCTCTGCAACTTGTCCAAGTCCCCCTGTAAACTAAGACACCCTTCCTCAATACCTACCACACCTCCGACTTTGGTGTCATCAGCAAATTTACTAATCCACCCAACTATACCCTCATCCAGATCATTTATAAAAATTACAAACAGCAGTGGCCCCAAAACAGATCCCTGAGGCACACCACTCGTAACTGAACTCCATGACGAATACTTACCATCAACCACCACCCTCTGTCTCCTATCCGCCAGCCAATTCCTGATCCAATTACCTATATCACCCTCAATCTCATACAGCTGCATTTTCTGCAGAAGCCTTCCATGGTGAACCTCATCAAATGCCTCACTAAAGTCCATATATACCACGTCAACTGCCTTACCCCCATCCACCTCTTTGGTCACTTTCTCAAAAAACTCAATAAGGTTAGTAAGGCACGACCTACCCGCCACAAAACCATGCTGACTATCTCCAATCAATTCATTACTCTCCAAATAACTATAAATCCTATCCCTAATAATTTTTTCTAAAACCTTACCCACAACAGAAGAAAGACTCACCGGTCTATAATTCCCAGGGAAGTCTCTGTTCCCCTTCTTAAACAATGGGGCAACATTCGCCATCCTCCAATCCTCCGGCACTATACCTGTGACCAACGACGACCTGAAGATCAGAGCCAGAGGCTCTGCAATTGCCTCTCTTGCCTCCCAGAGAATCCTAGGGTAAAGCCCGTCCGGCCCAGGGGACTTATCTATTTTCAAACCCTCAAGAATATCTAGCACATCCTCCTTATCAACTGCAATACTGTCCAGTCTACAACCCTGAAACCCAGTGTTCTCCACAGCTACATTTATGTCCCCCTGCGTGAACACCGAAGAGAAATATTGGTTCAATGCCTCTCCAATCTCTTCCGGCTCCACACACAAATTCCCACTGCTGTCTCTAACTGGCCCCAATCTTGCCCTAACCAACCTTCTGTTCTTAACATATCTATAGAACGCCTTAGGATTCTCCTTAATCCTATCAGCCAAAGTCTTCTCATGTCATCTTTTAGCCCTTCTTAACTCACTCTTTAACTCCCTCCTAGCCAATCTAAAGCTTTCCAGTGCACTACCTGAGCCCTCAAGTCTCATCCGGACATAAGCCTCCTTTTTCTTTTTAACCAGCGAACCAACTTTTAGTGCACCACGGTTCCCTAGCTCGACCAATTCCTCCTTGCCTGACAGGGACATACATATCAAGGACTCGCAGTAGCTGCTCCTCGAAAAAACTCCACATTTCGGACGTTCCGAGACCCTGTAGTCTCCTAGTCCAACCTATGCTTCCTAATTCTCTCCTAATAGCCTCATAATTACCCTTCCCCCAGCTAAAACTACTGACCCGAGGTCCATGCCTATCCCTTTCCATCACTAAGGTGAACGTAACCGAATTGTGGTCACTATCACCAAAATGCACACCAACTTCCAAGTCTAGCACCTGGTCTGGCTCATTTCCCAGCACGAAATCCAATATAGCCTCACCTCTAGTTGGCCTATCAACATACTGAGTCAAAAAACCTTCCTGCACGCTTTGCACAAAAACTGACCCCTCTAATGAGCTAGAGCTATAGCTATTTCAATCAATATTAGTAAAGTTAAAGTTCCCCATAACAATTACCCTATTACTTTCACTCCTATCCAGGATCGTCTCCGCAATCCTTTCCTCAACCTCTCTAGAACTTTTAGGAGGTCTATAAAAGACTCCCAACAGGGTGACCTCCCCTCTCCTATTTCTAATCTCAGCCCATACTACCTCAACAGACAAGTCCTCATCAAACTTCCTCTCTGACATTCCGAGATCTTTGTCCTGTAACTCTCCCTAACGCCCTACCATTAACTGAGCAAGTCCTGCCCTGGTTCAATCTACCAAAATGCATCACCTCGCAGTTGTCTAAATTAAATTTCATCTGCCATTTGACAGCCCACTGGCCTAATTGATCAAGATCCCGTTGCAACTCGAGATAACCTTCTTCACTGTCCACTATGCCACCAATCTTGGTGTCATCTGCAAACTTACTAACAATGCCCCCTATATTCTCATCCAAATCATTAATATAAAAATGACAAAAACAGTGGGCCTAGCACTGATCCCTGAGGCACACCGCTGGTCACAGGCCTCCAGTTTGAAAAAAAACACAACTCTCTACAACCAATCCTAGCAACAGGCTTTCTAGAAAGTGATGACAGACAATGTAGAATGAATAATAGTCTATAGTTTGACAGTTGAATTTAACACTTTTCTCTCACACTGATGTTCCTCTCCCCATTACTGTGGTGTTCTGCAGCAAAAAGTCCAAATCAGCATCTCTAATTTGGCTTCATTACATCCTTACTTTACTACCATCTGTACTACCGTCTTGCTGTACTACTGTCACTTTAAATGCATCATATTCAAAGAATGTAAACAGTTAAGTGGAATAAGTGAATCACCGTTAATGACAACAAGCATGTCTGCTGTATCAGCTTTTAATTGCAATATACAGTGCTGATGGGATTAAACGATGAATACATTGCTAGTGAAAGCACTGCTTTCAACAAATAAGTGATAGAAAACTTTCCTGCAGCTAAGCTGCACTCTGTGGTTAATTTTGTACAGTTACAGTGGGGCAGGAAGGTCAGTGAATGTGGCTGTTATTGCCACCTTCTACATATCCTTACATGTGAAAAATGACAGAACTGTTTAATTATGAAAAAGAAAGGTTTGGTACAGAGAATAAGTGGCAGGTCATTATCAACTTAAACTGGAGTCTTAAGGAGATCATCTATACCAGGTTTCACTGCCACAATAGGATGTCATTGTAAATAAGTATAGTCAGTAACCACTTCCACAGTTGGAAGAAGTTTTCTATGTTGTCAATAAATTATTTTACAAGGCTCTTTTTACAATGATAATGATACAGATGAAGGGTCAATGCCCACAGTGCAGAACAGAATCATAGTCAAGAGGAGGAAAGATATTGGGGCGATTCTCTCCCAACAAATTCTAAGAGTCGAATTCATGTTAAAACTGGAGTAAATCCCACTGCTTTTTTTTTCAAATCAGGAATTTCAAAATGTATCTGCCACATTCTGTACACCAGCATAAAAATCACACTACACATCAGTAGGCAGGGCCTATTTCTGCTTGAGAGGCCAGCAGCATAGAGCTGAGTGGGACACCACACGTGCGCCAACCTGTCAGAGCAGAGATCGGCACATGCACAGTAGCTGACACTGCCGGCCCTCCTGGTCGCTGGCTAGCTCGATTACTGGCCACCCCCACGACCGCCACATTTCAGGCCCCTTCCCCCGAACATGTCTGGCTAGCTTCACCCCGGCTCACCTTGATGTCTACAAAAGCAATGCAGCAGGCCGTGAGAATCACACCCACTAAACCAGAAAGTGAGCATTAAATTATGCCAAACTTGCTTTTCATTGGTTAAACCAATTTCTGCATTCACTTCATACAGTGGCATGCATTAAGGTAACCATCACACTAATTACTAAAATTTACAATTTGTAACAGGAGTACAACAGATCTAGTACACACAGCTAAACAGCCACTTCTGGCATTTTGTGCAAATTAATTAGACCAGCAACTATTTCGGCAAATCACTGTAAAACCTGTGTTTATTGCCAAATATTGCAGCAATTTTATCAAAATGAGACATCAATAATTTATTTAGTCATAGGCTGAGGAAATCAAGCAGTTGGTACAGATCAGTTCAGGGAAATCTTCCCTGAATACATCATACATCTGTTGCAAAGCATTCTATTGCTCTGGAACTGAGAGCCTGAATGGGAAGCAAGGCTATGATTGGAAGTGAGCCATTTTTCAAAGCACTGCTTGTGGAAACATTTGAAATTTCATAGTGAAGAGCAGTACTCTCACATATGCACTGACAGCAGAATCGGGGGCCGGGGGGTGCGGTGTTTGTATCCATACCATTCACATGCAGCACAGTAAAGACAAACCAGGATTTCATTGCGAATATACCTACAGGTAAAGGCAACTTTTGTGAGCATTTCACTTGTAATAAAGTAGTATCATACAATCTAAAATAAAACACAGTCATAAACAGTGCAGGCAGTAGCATTTGGCCCATGATTAGCCACGAATAGACAAGCAGTGAAAGCTTAGCTCCAAAAACACTTTGGAGCCACCATTAAAAAAAAAAGTTTCAAACATTAAGTAATAGGTAACCTACAAACGTACATTAAATGAAAAGATGTTTTTAGTAAACACCAGCATAAGCACGGTAAAGACGTGCCTCCAGAGTCAAATCCAAAATTTATAATTCAAATTCCCCCCTGGATTCAACTGCTAGTACTTCAATTAATCCTTTTATCTCAATCCTGAAAAGAATGCCGCACAAAAGATTTTACTCTGCATCCAAGCACCTATTAAACAGTTTCTTTTTAATCATTGGGAGATTTTTCTTCAGGCTGAAGACTTACACAATTTGGTTTGAAACAATACTGACAGGTAAATAAGAAAAAAGCACTGACCTAAATAATCTAAGAACGTAGAAAAGAACTTCCTACAAATATTCATATTAAGACTTAATGAAACATGGAGAACCAAGAGATGGTCAAAAATAAATTTCATGTGAAATGACAGATTAATCTGGTTTTACATTCCAGACTAAGTTATTGAAACTATATACACTGTTCTTATTAGATTATGCAGGAAAAGAATATTTCCCATAATCTTTATGCAGATATGCATTTGTAATGCATGAATTGTATACACTGAGTTTTCTGGTTGAGCCTTTGCTCCTCTGCTCCAAGGGAAGTTTCTATTCTCCTTGAACATGCCTTAGGAAATCTGTTACAGGTATACAGCTCCAGTCAAACGTATGACCTGTCCAAATAAAGGCAAAAGCCCTGTGGAAAAGTGAAGCAATCAAGAATAATCTTGCATATATTAACTGATTCCCACTCCCAAACCAAACTCACTCAGTTTTTTCTACATCACCTTAGTACCTCCCATCGTTTTTTTTTTATATGTTTGGCACTGCTACCAGTCTTCTGAAGAAAAGGGTCCCAATTGAATCTTTCTTAAGAAGATTAGAACTGTGCAGCTTACTCAATGTTAAGTCAAATAAGCCAATTTAATTTGCTTATTAAAATTATTTTTGAAAATCAGACAAACACTGCCATTCTTTCATGCACTAAAGAACCCTGTAATCCTAACAGCCATTGTCCCAAATAAGAAAACTCCCAAAACATTCTGGATCAGAATTTGGTACAGAAATGAACAGCGAAGTTATCAAAGCTTGCTGTTATTAAAGGATCTATATAAAAAAAACACAAATATTTCTAGTGAGCACATACTCAGTTAAAACGCAGAAATCAGAATGTTGCTACCTGAGATGTTCTTCTAGAAGCTGTGCTTTAACAGGATTACTGTGCCTACCCCAGTCCAGTTTTGACAACTCCACTTTATAATGGTATCTCATAAGAGACCTGGCATTAAAATGTAAGGAACTGCACAAAGTTCCTTTATTTGAGTGATATATGCGCACTAAACTTGCCAGATGGTTTTGGGGCTTGCCTGTAAAATCGCTAGAAAGAAAAGTAGCCCTTTTGGCACAGCAAGTCTCCTCTGCCTTCAATGAAATCAAGCTGGTTTGATTATGACCTTAACTCCACTTTCCTGCCTGGCCCCCATAATCCTCGATTCCTTTGTCAATCAAAAGTCTGCCCAACTTAGCCTTGATTATATTCATTGACCCAGCCTTTACTGCTCTCTGTGGAAGATAATTCTAAGAACTAACCACCTTGAGAAAATAAACTCCTCCTCATCTCTCTTAAATGAAGGCCCCTTATTTTGATACTGTCTCCGAGTTTTAGATTCCCCCAACAGGGGAGACATCATCTCAGCATCTGCACTGTCAAACCTTTCAGAATCATTTGTGTTTCAATAAAATTCAATACATTCCAGAATAAAGACATTTTTACTGTCATTGTAAGTCTTAACATCCGTCAAACAACCTCACAGAACTGCACATTTGTACAAGTTAACTAAGTTAATTATTGAAAGTCTAAAAAATAAATGCTTTAAAACCATTTTTTACCATCTTTTATTTCTCTAACTTCATCCTCTCTTTAGTTTTGCTTGCTCTACTTGAATTTACATCGAGTAGAAATTTGAGTGACAGTTCTTAATCATTCAATGGGATGTGGTTGTCATTAGTTGGGCCAGGATTTATTGCCTAACCCTTCTTGAGCTCCCTTCTTGAACTGCTGCAGTCCCTGGGGTGAAGTATACCCACAATATCGGTTGTGGGGGGTAGGGGGTTCAAGATTTTGACCAAGCAATAGTAGTGATCTATTTTAATGCCAGAATTGTGAGTGGCTTGGGAGGAGAAGTAATGGAAGTTCCATCTGTCTTCTGCCCCTGTCCTTCTAGGTGGTAGCAATTTGGAAGATGCCAAGGAGCCTTGGTGAGTGTCCATAGCGCATCTTGTGGATGGAATACAATGCTGCCACTGTGTGTCAATGGTAGGGAGAATAAATGTTTGTGGATGGGGTCCTTTGTCTTGGATGGTGTTCAGCATCTTCGTTCAGATTTTGTAATGCTTATTAAAAAATAAGGTGATGGATAGTTTCTGTTCACACAGGATGCAGATCCTCTGCAGCAGGCTGTTCTCTGTGCATGTCCTGTGCCAATTCCACAGAAAGCCTGCAAGCAAGTGTAATGAATAGCTGGTGCCACTTGTTCATCACAGAGGGTAAAAAAAAAGCGTATTAAAATGTCACAGATAAAATGGGGTTAACAGCTCTCTGGGGACACAGCTGGACTCTTCATTTTTTAAAACCCCCGCTGTGAGGATCTACACATTGTAGTTGTAAAGAAAAGTCATATTCAACTTGAAACATGAACTCTATTTCTCTCTCCACAGTAGCTGCCAGAGTTGCTGGGTATTTCCAGCACTTCTACTTCAAAAAAAAACAGATTTCCAGTATCCACGGTATTTTGCTTCTATTACACAATTCAATATACTTCTGCCTCTCATCAGTCTATTGTCCTAGGCCATGCACCAACTATGGTTGAGTAAGCAGGTGGTAAATTTGCATCCAGACCTGTTAACGGACTGAGGACTGGGTGATGTGCAGGAAGAAACTGAAGATGCATCCTCCACCTTTTTGTTTGTCCTCCTCCCAAGATAAAACTTAGACTTGTGTGGATGGAACCAGGGTGGAGGATGCAAACTGAACAGCCTTTTAGCCTGCAATACTATTTACAAATGATCCAATGAACAGCTCATTGTGCCACTGTATTCCAAGCTGGAAACTCAAATCAGAACATAAACATGTGCTAACGAATTATTTTAATTTAAACACAAAAACAGCCAACCCATTAAACAAGATGGTTTTCTAACAGGTCACTCTTACTCAATTGTTAATTCAATTAACATTTATGCTCCCATCCTGTCAGCATTGGCAGCAGGTGAATTGGCAGATGGATGACTCAACTCATTTTGCAATCAAGTTCATTGACAGAAGTATGTGGATTACTGCAATAAAATATAAATAATTTAGAAAAAACAAAGTCCCAAAGGAACTCTTCAGAAACCCAACTTGTTGCCATTTCCAAAATTGTACAAGGTCAAGAAAACGAAAAAGAGTGACTTTTGAAATATATCCAGTACCAAAAAGCAGACATTTGAGGCTAGGGATGGCAGAACTTAGAGCATCTATGCGGAATTGTGCACACTGATCATGTAGCTAATCCGATGTCATGCTGCTTACTGAAAACATAAACCAACAAATCAAACAATTTCTTGGCTACTGAATGCATCAGAATATTTAAACTAAAATGAAAGTTCAAAGAAATAGTATTTATGAAACTCTCTCAATAAAATTACAAAAAAAATCTGATCTTAAAACTGGAACATTGTTTAAAAAACTTCTTTAGTACAATAATGAGCATGAAACATTTCCTGGTACCTCCATGACAAATCAATCTAATTGATTAACTTTCTGTTTAAAATTTTCCAGTCACAACTCATTACACAGTGTCAGAGTAATTAGCACTGCTGCTTTACAACGCCAGAGACCTGGGTTCAATTCCAGGTGGCTGTCGCCATGAAGTTTGCACGTTCTCCCAGTGACTGCATGGGTTTCCTCCAACTGCTGCTTTTCTCCCACACTCCAAAGATGTGCAGGTTAGGTTGATTGGCCATGCTAAATTGCTCCTTAGTGTCTTGGGGGATTAGTAGAGTAAATATGCAGGGTTACAGGGATAGGGCCTAGGTGGGATTGTTGCCAGTGCAGGCTCGTTGGGCCAAATAGCCTCCTCCTGTGCTGTAGGGGTTCTAACAGGACTTGAATAAAAGAAACCTGCTTGAGTGAAGCAACACCAAGTATAAAAGGCATGAATATCCTCTCCATAAGCTGGGCGCATGGCTGTGCATTGTAAGAGTTCATGTATTGTGAGAAAAATCTTCATAGGAATCTTTACTTTGCCAATCTCACCCCTCCAGCATTCTAAATATGCATCATATATCAAAATTGCAATGATGTATCGGTAGAATGTCATAGCTGAACCACAATAGGCTGAACACTTGTATCATTTGAATTGGGCAAGCCTGATGTTAATTCTTTTCTCCTCCTCTGGAGGTTGAATACATTATTATCCTGCTCGACACCAGCAAACAATCTGGTCAGAACTGATTACATCTGAAACTGGGAATGGATGGCAGCAGGGAGAGATGACCAACAGATTGTAGCAAATGGCAGCTTTATAACAAACCCACAGCCTTCTGGGTCAGGAAATAAGTGCTCCCACTTGGCCTACAACTGTGCTTCAGCTGATCTTTAAAAGAAAATCATGTCATTAAAAAAAAAACAGAAAAAGCAGTGTGATATTGTGATATCCAGGTTTGATGGCTGCAACAACATAAGTGTCTTTTTAATGATAGATTTATTGCTGATCCATCCAATGCAGAAATGACCCCAAAAGGCCAAGATAGGAAAGGGGGGGGGGGGGGTGGTGGTGGTGGTGGTTTGGTTCAAAAGAGAGTTGGTCATCCGAGGGAAAGTGCAAAATGCTTCAGGCAGCAAAGAAATTCAGGCAGAATTGTGAAACCACAGAGGAGAGGCAGCCACTCTGATCTGATCATGCAAGCTTTAGTTAAAAAAAACTGGTCCATTATTTATGAAACACTCTGCAGTTGCTGCTGAGTAGCAGGATCAAGCATTTCACCTGGCTCTGTCAATCGTGCTGACACAGCAAATATCAAGGCCGTTCCTGTACCTTGTCTCTTGAACTAAAGATGGGGGAAATAACATGGTGTTACATGTTGCATACCTGGGATATATGCAAAATAGATTTATAAAATGTGGCCAATGTAATTAATGTGATCCAAGGGGTTTATACAATTTTACATCAGGGACCGAAATGCTTTCTCCATCACCATACCCCTTTCTAATATAAATATGGAAGGGAGACATTTCTTGCAATAGAACAGGTTTTCCTCAGTCAGTTCCAACCTTAAATGTGGGAAAACTTCTAGAAACAAATCCTAGGGCAAAATTAATAATTATATGGAAAAATACAGGTCAAGTAAGGAAAGTCAGGATGGATTGCTTAAGGTAAAAATTACGTACAACTAACCCCCTGGAGTTTTTGAAGAATTAACTAATAGGGACCAGATCAAAAACTCCAAAAGGTATATTATGAAGTTAGTCTTTGGCATTAGTGTGAGCATAAGGTGTTTCGCTCCAGGTGTGATTCCATTAATTCACTAGAAGCTTTTATTAAAACAAACTTTAAGAACAAGTTAGAATACAAGAAAAATTAGCATAACTTACCAATTAAAATACTTAAAACATGACAAGGTATAATTCTTAATAGCTATCTATCTCTATCATTCCATTTAAGCAATATCCCCATAGACAGACATCCTTCTTTAGAATTAATTAGTACAAGAACAGACATGCTCAGATGGATGTTCGATTTCCAGCCTGTTAAACCCTCTGGACAGATAAAGAAAGACACTCATCTTCTGACTCCCATACAGCAGCCTCCAGGAAAAAATCCACAGGAAAACACAAATACTGCATTAACCCAAATTAAAGCAACATTCCAGCAATTATTCTTCCAAAGCATCAACATGTAAGCTGCAGATTACAAACAACGCTTATTATAATTATACTTAGTCACAAGGCTTTCATTAATGCTACAATGATGTTACTGTGAAATCCTTACATTATCAGAAGTATCACCAATTCGTAGATCTGACTGCTAAACAAATCCTGCACAAGAAACATGACAAAACATTTCTTAAAGGCACAGTATCACATAACAGATATTTTGATGTGGCTGTTATAATCTCGGTCAGAAATTTATGGAGTTGGCCTAGATCACAAGTTTTGCACTTTGAATTTCAGCACAGGTAATCATAAGATGTTTCACTCCAGGTATGAGTCAAATGACCTACTGCGGAGCTTTTAATCAAAGTTTATTTAATAATAGTTAACATAAGACAATCAACAATAACTTTTACCAATTACAAACAAGAAAATAATCCTGATATTGTGTGTACCTTAACAGCTCAATGTACAGTTCCAAACAAACATACACCCGCCCCAGGTTTAGCACAAAAAATAAAAATGCTCATGTGATTTTGCAGCTCTGCAAAACCTGCTGTGAATTAGTTATTTGGATAGAGAATTGAAGCTCTGACTTCCCAGTCCTGATTGATCAACTGCTTGCCTCTAGCTAACAAACCACCAACAAAATGGCAAGAAAACTGCACCCAACTAGCTGGAAGAATTTCTAATCCCAGGGAGAAAGACAAAACACTACATTCAGCCTAGAGTCCAAACACCTAACAGCCAGCAACCAAAACTGCAAGTAAAAGAATTCTTGGGAGAAAAAAAAACTGTCCCACTTGACTTGTCAACCATTCTTCTCCACCCATGCACCCTCTCCCCCAACAATTCCAAAAAGGTCATAAAACTTGTAAAACTCCAGAACATCGCATTAGGCTCAGATTAAAAATAAACAGAAAGCCTATTATATGATTCCAACAACAACAAAGATGCCATTACAGACCTCATGGTGCCAATAACAAAACAAAAAAAAATGCAGAGAACATGATTAAATACATTTCTTAAAGGCAAAGCAGCATATGTGGACTTCCAAAAAGTATTTGATGTAGTGCCACACAGACTTGTGAGCAAAGTTATAGCTCATGGAAATAAAAAGGGACAGCAGCAACGTGGATACAAAGTTGGCCGTGTGACAGAAAACAGTGGTTAATTGATGTTTTTTGGACTGTAGGAAGATTTGTAATTAAGTTCCTAGGGGTCAGTGCTGGGGCCCTTGCTTTTCTTGATCTATATTAATGGCCTAGACCTTGGTGTACAGGGCACAATTCCAAAAGTTTGCAGATGATATGAAACTTGGAAGCATTATGAACTGTGAGGAGCATGGTATAGAAATTCAAAAAGGATATAGACGTATCAGTGGAATAGCAAATAGGTGACAGATGAAGCCCAATGTGGAGAAATTTAAAATGATTCATTTGGTAGGAAGAACACAGAGAGACAATATGAAATAAAGGTATAATAAAGGAGCAGAGGGACCTGGACACATATCTGCATTAGTGATTCAAAGTGGCAGGACAAGTTAGGAGAGCAGTTAATACAACATACAATATCCTACGCTTTATTATTAGGAGCACTAGGTACAAAAACAGAGGTTATGTTGAACTTCTTCAACCTCAGCTGAAGTCCAGTTCTGAACACTGCACTTTAGAAAGGATGTGAAGACATTCCAAAGTGCAGAAAAGATTCACAAGAATGGCTCGAGGATGAGGATCTTCAGTTAAAAAGACAGATTGGAGAAATCAGAACTGCTTTCCTTGGAGAGAAAAGGGTTGAGAGAAGATTTGATAAAGCTATTCAAAATCATGAGGGGTCCGGATGGCCAAGATAGAGAGAAACTGTTCACACTCATGGAAGGATCGAGAACGAGGGCACAGATTTAAAATAAATCAGTAAAAGAAGCAAAAAAGTGGAGAAAAAAAACTTATTCGTGCAGTGAATGGTTAAGGCCTAAAGTGCACTGCTCAGGAGTACTGTGAAGGCAAGTTCAATTGAAGCATTCAAATGGAATTAGATATGTTATCTGATAAAGGAAGAATATACAGAGTTATGGGGAGAAGGCAGGAGAATAGCACTAAGGGAATTACTCCGAATCACTGCAGGCACGATTAGCAGGATGGCCTCCTTCTGCGCTGTAACAATTCTGTAATATTGCTGGATCTGGTTATGTAATTAAGAAGATCAGATAAATGAGCAAAATGTGAATGAGCACCTTGGGAGTAGTATCCACAGTACATGGATTTAAAATCGAACTAGAAAAAAAAGTCAGTACAAAAATTACAAAATGCCAGATTGAATTAGGGTAGCTTTTAGAAAGAACGAACAAACAAATTAACTAGCTAAGGCACGTGATGATACGCTGCCTTTAAAAATGTATTTAATTTAGCTCTGTTTCACACAGTGTTGATCTGTCTGCAAAACAGACAGCTCACATGCTGAGAATACAGGCTAATGATTGATTTTAGCTAGGGATCTGTTTGCTTTAATCTGAGTTAATGTATTTTTGTTTATTTGGTTTTTCCCCTGGGGTTTCAGAGCAGGGTTTTGATTAGGTGGATTAAAATAGATGGTCATGTGGTTAAAAGGGAGGAGCTAATCTTACAGGGAAAAGCAAGCAGTTACTGCCAGATTCTGAAAAACAAAACCGTTAAGTGTCTCTGTCTCTGGAGGCTACCATTTGGGACCTGCTTGGGAAAATAGGTCTTTTTCCTCTAGCAGGTTCTGGTGGGTCAAGGACTGGTAGCCCAAGTACGTAAGCCTGTGCATCGCTAACTGATCTTGAAAAGGAGTCCAAGTCTATAAGAGAACATTACTTAAATTGGTACTAATAGAGATAGGTTTGCAGTTAGGAGTTGTATCAGATCATGTTTCGATTAAGTATTTCGGATCAAGTATTTTGATTGGTAAAATTCAAGCTATCACAAACTATAAAGTTTATTTTGATAAAAAAAAGTTTCCTAGTGTGTCAATACAATCACACCTGAAGTGAAACATTATCCTCACATTAATGCTAAAACAGAACAGCCATTGCGCTCTAGTCAAGCTTCATAACAAACTTTGGAGTTTCTGCACTAGTACCCTAACAGGCAGCACCCAAGAACATTAGAGTATTGTGGGATGTTTTTAAAGAAATAGTTCGCAAAAGATACAGGATAAGTATATTCCACCAAAATAAAACTAGCCATGTAGGCTCCCCTTTATTGCAAATAAAGTTTCATAATCTCATGGCGGCCAAAGGAAAATATATTGGTTGCAAGTTGCCATTATTGTATATTACAGAACAATCAACAGCACATTAGGTTCAAATATTTATATATGTTCTTTAGCTGGTTGTCTGTCACCCATTGCTTAATGAGATATTAAATTACCAAATACTAGGACATAGACATTGGAATATAGGACATTGTGTAATTCTGATCTAAACCCACCTGTTGTGTGATTGCACAATAACTAGGGTGGACAGTATGCATCCTCCCTCACTTTGCAAAGAATTTAGGATGGAAGTTAGGTTAAAGTTTATTTACTCGTGTCTCAAGTAGGCTCACATTAACATTAGTGATGCTACTGTGAAAATCTTTGGTGCTTGCCCAGGTACACAGAGGGAGAATTTAGCATGGCCAATGCACCTAACCTTAAAAAGATGTAAAAACCAGCATGCCCTCTCCAAGTCCAAAATTCTGACTCCTCCTTCCTCAACCTCAATCAGATTTATACCTTACCCAAGCCCATCAGAACTTGGCAGACTCATTGTGTTATGGTATAGATAGACAAAACTATTTTCATGTGCTTTGTACATATGTTACATTCCCACTGGAGTTACACCAAGATACCTTGGGAGTCTGTGTTGGTAACTATAATTTCCTAGTAAAAATTCAGTCAGCAAGAGTTTGCACAAGATGCTTCAAATAAGACAATGAGCTCAGCTAGTTTCAACATATTCCACAAAGGATTTGTGACACAGAGCAGTGGAAGAGTTTTAATAAGTGTTTCCTACGTTATAAATGTTAATTAGTGATCTGCCACCTCTGATTAAAGTAAAATGACATTAGTCTTAATACAGTTAGTTCATCAAGTTGGCCCCTGATTTACTGAAGGATTGTCCCCAATTTTGGCACAATTAGAAAAATGGCAGAAAGTTAAACATGCCATCATATTATTAAAAATCATTTTGATTTCCTCTCATCAATGGGTGATTTCTCACTCAGTAGTGGGAGATTATTGAACAACAGGACATAGCTGCAAGATAAAAGGCAGTCATTTTAAAACTGAGGTGCGCAGAAATTTATTTTCGCAAATGGTGAATCTCTGGATTTTTCTGCCCCAAAGACTGTGGAGTCTAGATCATTAGAAATATTTAAAGTGGAGGTGGATAAATGTTTAATAGATAGAGAAAGAGAGGATTATTGGGAAATGACACAGGAAAGAAGTTGAGGCTGCTACAGATCAGCCATGATCTTATTGAATGGCGGGCAGGCTTAAAGGGCCTGGTGGCCTTCTATTTCTTCTGTTGCGTGTTTTGAGAAACTTCCAACTACAAAAGGGCAATAAAACCATCAGGCTTTTAATATCAGTTTTGACTGGAGGTCTACCTACAGGATATGAAAATTACAAAGCAAATCCTCTAAAATAATCAAATATAACCAAGAGCCTAAGACAAAAAGATACTGTGAATGTTGGTGATCTGAAATAGGAACAGAAATGTTGGAAGAATTCAGCAGGCAGGCAGCATCCACGAGGAGAAAAACAAAAAGTTCATACTTCAGGTTGAACGTTTCATCAGAAGCGAGAGAGAGAATGATTCAACAGAATATTTTCAAACCAGCATTGCGGTAATCTTTAGTAGCACTGTCTCTGAAAAATAATCAAGTAAGGATGCTGTATTCCTCTGAGGTACATAAAAATATTCCCCAGCATCAAGTTTGCAAACAAAGTTATGAATGAGAGTTCATAGTATTTTGCATACCCTGCCACTTTCCATTTTCTACACATCAACAGTAGGAGAATAATTTAGTTTTAGGTACTTGGACGAAATGGAGTTAAAAGAAGATTTAGTTTTGTGCAAGAGTGGCATCAAATATTGTCAGATAACATGATGCAAGCTTAATGCTTGGTTCTCTCAGTAATCCAATGTTTCATAAACAAAGCAACTATATAGTTAGGATGCATTTGTTGATCCTGAAGCCTAAGGAAAGGCATGGTTACGTGAAACAATGAGCAATGGGACTGTATCATGAAAATCGTATGGATTTGTTATTGCAGGCTTAGAATGTGTACTTTATTCATGGAATCCCTACAGTGTAGGACGAGGCCATTTGGCCCATGGAGCCTGCACCAACAACAATCCCATCCATGCCCTATCCCTGTATTTACCCTTCTTGTCCTCATGACACCGAGGTAGATTAGATTGGCCAATCTACCCAATCCCAAACCCTAAACTCCTATTGCTTCATCTCCCCCTTTTTCTGCAATAGTGGAGGTTGTTTATGCTGTGTAGGGCAACTGGAGGTTAAAAACAAAAAAGCTACAAGTTAGGAAATTTGGGCCTGGAGAGGGGAAACAAAAGTGCTGATTGTAAATCAATGTTGTCAAGTGTACACGTTCTAACCATGCCACCTTTTTGTAGCTATGCTTATATGCTATTAATAAATGGCATATGTAAACAAATGATTTCATAGCTCTCTATTATGCTCTTGGTATAAAACTTGAGTTCAAAACTGCCAGATCCTCCATCCCGAAAGGTACGATATCCCCACAGGAATACCAACAGCTACGCTGGATTTTTTTTTTGGACATTTTATCATGTTTCATCTCCCTGAGAACACATTTTCTGTTGCATAGATTCATGCAGCGTGTTCTGAAACCTTGTAGTTTGGCCTACTTGGATTAAGCACAAAAAAATGCTTAATTACATCAATCTCATACAGATGCTACCATGTGCTCCAACATATCGCTCCACCATCATATTGCAGCTCTGGGATTTTGGCTGCTGGGGCTTCATCCAAATGGATTAAGGTATTGTCTGTACAATTACCATAAAAAATTAAAATACAGTTCAGATTAGATGTACTTCAGCCAGAGTTCCCACCAGTGAAGACTATACACTACCCCCTAGTGGAAAGTACACATATATGGTGAAGATTGGAATTGTTGGTACACGATCCTATTGTTAAAACAGCCACTGGAGGAAGCATTAAGAGATACCACACAAAAGACAGACAGAGGAGATGAAAATACTTCCCCCAACCATATTTTTCACTTGAATGGACAGAAGGAAGCCACAATTCAAAGCAACAATGGTTAAGTCACAGGGGTGGGGAGACTATTTTCATTTCCTAGAAATATGCAGAAAATAGAAGCAGGAGTAAGCCATTCAGCCCTTTGAGCCTGCTCCGCCATTCATTATCATGGCTGATGAAATTCAATACCTGATCCCACCTTCCACCCCCCTGCCCCAAGTACCTTGATCCCTTTAGCCCCGTCAATGTTAATTCAGCTTAACCATAATGCAGGTCTGGTAATATGACACAAGACAGACAAAATGTGAATCTTCTTTCCCTCATATCTTTCCAAAAGGGAAAAAAGTAAATTTAAATCCTTTAATGATTTTATGCTAAATGGCAAGTCTCTGTCTTCTGTACACATACATCAGAAACATTCTTTACGACATTTGTTAAAAAGTATACACGTATATAAGGATTTCTAGAAAGTCAGTTCTCTACTTCAGAATGCATTGTGCTAACCTTTAGCAAGGACACAGCTCCAGAAGCACTTCTCATTCTCAGTACAATGTACAACACTTGAAATTCAAACAATTGATTTTATTCACTTGGACAGCATGGTCATACAATATGCAAGGGTCAGCAGTTTGCATTTGTTTGAAAGGACAACATCAATACTTACTAAAGTATATTCAGGCAGTGGAGAGCTTTGCTAATCCAGCCTAATCCTCCTGTGGCTACATACCATACTTTCTGACTGTGGGAAAAATCTAGGTAAACTTCAAATGTCTTTACAGCTGGTGAAAGAAGTCAGCAAAATTCTTGCATATATTACTACAGTGATAACTAGGATGGCATTTATTGTCCAATTCCGACACGATTAAAGCGAATTGTCACTATTATCAAGAGGGAACCACTCAGTTGCTTTATGAAAGTAGTTTAATATAAATAAAGGATGTGTGACACTTAGGAGAAAGTGAGTAGGAGTTCCAGAGTTGATTTTTCCTAAACCTGACTTTACAACCTTCATGATTCCGTGGCCAACAGAGAATCATTGATTGAGCCAGGAGGCAGAACGAATGCCGGCTACAGGTTTCTTTAGCATTAGATCATTATATTACTATTTGGATTACCTAAGAATAGCTCAGGTGTCACTCTCTGAAATGTGCTATCAAGTCAGGTCGCTGGTCTGCATGCACTGGTGTTCAAGAGTTGTGAAGCAGTCATGTTGCATGTCCAGCATACATGTGTGTACATGTTAGTGAAATGCAAACCATACAATTAGTCATTTTTATTGTTAAATAGTTGTTACTAGAATTTAAATCTAGCAAAAAGGCTAAGCGCAAGACTTCTTTAATTGTAAATTTACTGTTTAATCGTACCATGAGGCCAGTAACCAAGTCATAATTTGCCAAGATGTTGCAAGGAAAATTCTTAAACCCAAAGGCTATATCACCAACAGTGTAGGAGGCAACAGGGAAAAAAAAACACATCTTTGATGCAGGTCACAAAACCCAGGAGGAATTTAGTATGCATTTGACCACTGGCTGGGGAAGCTGACAGGCAGAAGTAAATATAGAATTTCTGAGTATTCTCATGCTAATAATAATCTACACTGCAGCTTAACATCCATGAGAACAAAATCCAACAGCGAGACACCGTACTCCAGCATGAGTCTTGAGGGAGGACAATGTCAAAACATCAGGGCTTCACCAGGAACTGACTCAAATAGCTGTTCTTAATATAATGGGGCAAGATTTTCCACACAACCCATCCACCATTGGCCAGCAGTGGGATCTTCTGATCCTGCCATTGTTAATGGGGTTTCCCACTGAATGCACCCCTCGCCACCAGAAAACCCATGGCAGGGGTGTATCGTTAGCAGAATTGGAAAATCCCACCAGCATGAACGGTCAGAAAGTTCCAGCTGTGGATATAGACAGTGTGTGTCAGTAAAGGGGGCATCACAACATCACAAAAATCAAGTTTGCAAATGCAACCTTTTTAAAAGAATTCACGAGATAATGGTCAATAGCATATATTCTGACTGATGTTCACAGTGTTTCGTCCAGCACCAAATTGTTTTGCTCTACTGCAGCATTTGGTGACATCAGTTCATAATAGAAAATGATTGAATCATGGATCTTTCTAGTCCGCCTTGCTTAGTTTGACATTGACAAACTATTTGCTAATCGAGCCAGAGCAAAACAGAATACATGAAATTAATTGCATTAAAAAGATTAAAGTATAGACTATTTCCATTGTTATCAGTTATAAGTGTGCATTGTTTGGCTATACAACAGTAACTCATTAATATAGTCATCATTTGCACATTGTTCTTTACAGCACTTGCTACATCATGGAAGTAGTAAGTGGTTTCAAACTTGAGGAAAAATTGGCATCAGTGTTTCAGCTTGATGCAGGCAGTAAACAAACTGCAATAGTCTGGGAACTTGTGCTCTATTACCTAGTCATTCTTGTAGTTGCACAAAACCATTCCTAACAATCGATTTTGCTTTTAAACAGTATTCCAATTAGGAGTGTTCATTAACTGTTCTGACTGGCTGAAAAAGAATTCCACATCTGTAAATGAAACCTTTTAAGCAAAGACATTGGGCAGGATTTTACGACCTCGCTTGAGCAAGATCAGAAATTCCTGCCCTAGGTCAACGGAGATTTGCGTTGTCGGACCCTCGCCCATGCTGAGTCGGGGCGGGCAAAGTTTCAGCCAATTAAGTTAGTAAATAAAGAAAAAAGGAAAAAAATTGAAAATGCTGGTAATAAACATACAGCAAGTCTGTAAAAGAAATCGAGGTTGTGACATTGTTTGTGCTTTCATTAGAGTTACAGACTGAAGAACCTTTCAGTCTTTTATGTTTACAGAAGTTGACTGACTTGTGTGTTTCCGACATTTGTGTTTTTTTTGGATTTAGTAATCAATATTCGAAATACAAGATGTTAAAACAACCACAAATGAAAATAGATATTCAATACGCAGATTAAAAAGGATGGAAATTTGTGTATATTGCATAGCTGGACACCACGAAAAAAGGTCATTATATTTGCCCACTGTTTTCCAACCTTATCCAAGCCTTCTTGTCCAGCCTGTTCTAGTTTCATAGGTATAATGTCGAGGGGAACAGCCAAAGATCACGTACAGTCTATTATTCCGGAATAAAAACTTAAAAGAATTTAGAGCTTTGAAAACTAAGGTGGACAAGTGTTTCCAGAACGCAAATGCATCAGCTTCAACCGTGGTGTTTCATACAATCCTACAAATAGCTACACAGAGTCTTGGTTCACATTATATAAGCAGCCACACTGGTAATGTCTTCAACTGAGAGGTTATGGGATGGAGAAAAAGAAGAGTTAACCAGTGAAAAGAAGGGGAGCTGGTTAACCTTTATTGATGTCTGATCAGAAAATTAGTCAGGCCAGGTCATCTTGGACAGTAATGGTCTTAAGGTGTTAATGCATGCAACCTTGCAGTCTCACAACTAGAACTTCACCCACTTTAGCAGCACCTAATTTTCCAACATTACTCTGCCAGCCAGAAGGGCCACTAATTTTTGCATTGATGTTAGAATGGAGACGGACAACATTATGGGGGTGGAACAGCTGGTTTATGACACAACACTTGGGATAATTTAGCCATACAGTTACCAAGACTGCGACTGACCTTAATACAGTCCAAGATGGGTGGGGAATTGAATCAGTGGTCAATGAGTGGGTTTTCCGATGGGGGCCCAAGCAGGTGACTTCTGTTTTCCCAATGCTTAGCTGGACAACCTTAGAACTTATTGGAACATGATAAAATAAGTGAATTAGTCAAAGCACATGGTGAAGTAGTATTGTTAGTAGTAGTATTGTGTTATCTGCATACATATGAAAGCATGGTTTCAAATAATGCAATTCAAGAACAGTACAAAGACAAATGAAAAACAGGATGGAATATGTAGTCAGGGTGAACTTTGACTTTACATTCTACCACTGCTCCACTGAAATTGTGGTGATGGTAACATAGCCCTCAGTCTTATTCCCAGCACCACCACCTTTTTCCTCCTCCTTCTCTTCCTTAAAATTATCAATATCTACAGACCCTCAAAAGATATCTTCCTACCTTCTTTCCTTCAGCCTCTGCACCATATTTTCATCCTCTCCAATTTTAATTTCCACTACAGTTTTCAGGCCCCTCTCCTCTGAAACGACTGTCCTCCTGCCACTCCTAAATTTCTCTTGTGTTCACCCACTGAACCTTGCCATCGTTCACACCTCTTTTACCCCCATCCTATAGTCCTGATGAACAATAATTTGAAATCCAAATCATTTCCATGAATTCTTCCAACACTTGGAACATTTGTTCCAAACACTTTCCTTCTGTGTCCATCCTAGGGGGGAAAAAAACTACCACCCCCCACGTGCTCTCAAACTTTGGTCTTCTATTCACTCAATTTGCTCAACCACTCCTTCATTCCTACTTCTGATGCCCATATCCCCAAAACCAAGAGATTATTTTAAAACAAAGGGTTCCAGTTTCATATGATCAGCATCAATAGATTCATTTCTTTTTAACACTGGAAAGCCATGTTTTGTTACCAGTCTCACATCACTGATGAGCATTGAGGATTTTTGGCCATGTGCCTTTAACTAAGGGTCACACATAAACAAAGTTCTCACCTGGATTAAACAAATTCTGAGGCGATAAAACCTGAATAAATGCTATTAAAGCTTTATTGACTTAATCAGTGCAGAGATTACAGTATGTGTGGCCATATAACCATAATACTGCTGGGATGTTACGGTCCAAGAGAGCCAAATAGGAGGAAAAAAGCTTCATTTAGCAAGTTTGTGACTGTAAAATACGAACATGAAGAATAAGCATTTGGCTGCACCCTGAAGTGAATGAAACAGTCCCAAATGAAAGCAGAGAAGCTTTACGGAGGTCCAGCGATATGATGGATGAGAGTCGAATTATTCAGCTGCTCTTTCACTTCTCAGACATGGAATGCTTACTGAAAGCAACATCGCAGCAAATAATGGAATGAATCTAATTAAATCTAGTTTTGATCTGTCACAATATTGAAGTGGCCCAATTGTCTTTCAAAGTGAGAAAGCCAATTGGCATTCAGAGTGTGGAACTGAACAAAATTTAACAAAACATTTGTCTGCAAAATTACACAAACGTCACCAAGAAAAATGTGATCTTACTGGTGAGGATACAGGGTCAGGAAAAAAATTGCTGGAGAATTTCATAAATAAACAGAGCAGTTCAGGGTTTTAGTGTAAACCTCATACCACCTGCAATTCAACTTGTTGATTCAAACAAGAAAGATCTCTCAGGGATAAAGTGGAAATACAGCAGATGCTGATGCAAGACCATTTTCTCTCTACCTTTGGCCAGCTCGTATACAAAGTATGAAATACAATTATCTTTTTCCCAGCACGCAACATCAATCCTAACTAAATTGACAAAACAACTGCATCAATGCAATCAAAAGCTACCTTAACAGCATTGCACAGCTATTATGTTTGGCATTTAATGGCATTTTATTGCTGCTAAACTAATATTTTGCCCTGATCAATACCACACAGCAGACCAAGCCTCAAGTACTTTGTAGTTTGTTACTTGGTCCCAAGTGACCATCGATTTAGTTTTGCTGCCCTACAATAAATTTTAACAGTTAAATATGGCACCTGAGCCCAATGCCAGCAGTATTAGTCACCAGGGAAAAGCAAGTGATCAAAAATCTTTCACAAAGGGCAACAACAAAAGCACAGATGATTGGATTGAACTCTCAGTACTCCGACTCCCCAAGGATGAGGGAAAAGATTTTGTTGAGGTCACAAGGAGATACAGCATCAGCAAAAAGTTCCACTTGTTGACTTTTCCATTCTTCCACACAGGTCCCTTGCTACTGCCTCCTACTATCAAACTTCCTGCTTCCGATGGGAGCATGTGAAAGGGGTAAAGGGGACTGAACTGACTACGTGCAAAAACAAGAGTCAAAAATCAGAATTCCCCTCCTGATATGGCTGCACCTACTCTCTAATTCAGCTAGACAAGCTGGATTCGTGTAGACAGTCAAACAATAGATGAAATATCGCATTATGAAATCAAATAATTTCAAAACCACACTGAAGTGACAATTGTTTTCAGAAGCTCAAACCTTAGAATAACACACAAATTAACTTAGGAAGAGTCCAATCTGTGACAAACAAAGCCAAACAGATCAAATTCTTCACTTGTACATCAAATTGCTTCAAAGCTTTGACAAACTGAAATTTCAAAGCATTATCAATAACTTGAGAGCCAAGAGTTTTGTGATCAGTACAGTTGTTACTGTGGAAATTGTCTCTGCTGATCTCCCTCTATAACAGTAAAGTTAAAGTTTATTTATTAGTCACAAGGCGGTTTACATTAACACTGCAATGAAGCGACCGTGAAAATCCCCTAATCACCATACTCCTGTGCTTGTTTGGGTAACCGAGGGAGAATTTAGTATGGCTAACGCACCTAACCAGTATGTCTTTCAGACTGTGGGAGGAAAACGGAACACCCAGAGGAAACCCACGCAGACATGAGGAGAACGTGCAGACTCCGCACAGACAGTGACCCAAGCCAGGAATCAAACCCAGGTCCCTGGTACTGTAAAGCATCACTGCTAACCACTATGCCACCATGCTACCCCAAACAAATCCATTCTGGCAGCGGTGGGATCTCTTTTTATTAAATAGTGTGATGACTCAGGGAATTTCACAGCAACTTCATTGCAGTGTTAATGTAAACCTTACTTGTGACTAATAAATAAAGAACTTTAAGAAGAGGCTTGATAGGGTAGATGCTCAGAGGTTGCTTCAGCTGGTCAGGGAATCTAAAACATGGGAGCACAGCCCTGGGATCATTCAGGATCGAGATAATAAGAAACGTCTTCAGCATTGCGATCTTAGGAATTCTCTTCCCTAGAGGGTACATAAGAACATGAGAAATAGGAGCAGGAGTAGGTCATCCAGCCCTTCGAGCCTGCCCCGCCATTCAATAAGATCATGGCTGATCTGTCGTGTCTCAGTTCCACATTCCCGCCCTCTCCCCATAACCCTTAATCCCCTCGCTTATCAAAAACCCATCAACCCGCGTCTTAAAAATATTTAGCGAGGCAGCCTCCACCACTTCAACGGGCAGAGAATTCCAGAGATTCACCACCCTTTGAGTGAAGAAGTTCCTCCTCAACTCTGTTCTAAACCACCCCCCCTTTATCTTGAGGCTGTGCCCCCTAGTCCTATCCTTTGAGCGGGAAGAGTCTCTCCACCTCTATCCTATCCATCCCATTCATCATCTTATACGTCTCAATGAGATCTCCCCTCATTCTTCTAAACTCTAACAAGTACAAGCCTAGTTTATTCAGTCTCTCCTCATAGCTCAACCCCCTCAACTCCGGTATCAGCCTAGTAAACCTCCTCTGCACTCCCTCCAAGGCCAAAACATCCTTGCGTAAGTACGGCGCCCAAAACTGCACACAGTACTCCAGCTGCAGCCTCACAAATGCCCTATACAGCTGCAGCAAGACCTCCCTACTTTTATATTCAATCCCCCTCGCTATGAAGACCAGCATCCCATTAGCCTTCCTGACCACCTGCTGCACCTGCAGGCTGGGTTTTTGCAACTCATGCACAAGGACCCCGGAGGTCCCTCGGGGAGTGGATGCATCATTGTTGAATACATTCAAGGCTGGGATGGACAGATGTTTGGTCTCTTGGGGATCAAGGGATTAGGGGCAGTGGTTTGGAAAATGGAATTGAAGGCCAAGATCATTGTTGACAACAAACATTTTGAATAGCAGAGCAGGTTCAACAACCTTATAATATAAAGAATAGGGAGGTATAAGCCATTTTGCCCTTCAAGTCACTCCACCATTCGATACATTCATGGCTGATCTACTTCAACACCATTTTTCTGCACTATCCTCATTGCTAGGGATCAGAAACTCCAAGGTAAGTTATGAAGTGAGCTGTTAGAATGTAACCAGTAACAACTTTGTATCAGATGTAATGTGACCAATGGGAACAAGATGTAAGGGTTAGTTGACCAGCTGATTCATTACGAATACGGAACTATGTAGAATTGTGGACAGCTTGGAGTGGCCAAGGGTGAGGCCCCAAGTTTGGAGTAATGGTATTTCTTTTTTAAACCTTTTCTTTGAGAAGTTGGAATAAGTTTTGTTGTATTTTTATTAGCTGCATTTTGAAGAGTTTTTTCTGATGAAAGATCAGCCCTAGACCCAAACCTTTCCTTTTGGTTTTGGCACTAAGGTGAACAGAAGGTATTTTGCTCCAGATATAATTTAATTGACCTATTAGGATGCTTTTATCAAAGGAAAAATTTTATTGAAGAACATGGTTAGAATATAACAGGAGAATTAGCATAACTTTTACCAATTAAAATACTTATACACGACAAAGTATAATTTTTATTAATCTCTATATTTCACATGTAAGCAGTACCCCACAGACATAAATCTCTTTTTCAGAAGAAGTTAATACCAAAAAACAGATATGTTCATATGGATACTAAATTTCAGCCTTTTAACAGCTCGGGACAGAGATCCAGACAGACAACAGTCTTCTGATTCTCATACAAACAACCTCCAGAGAAAGATCCACCCCAAAACATTAGAATTTTGGAGAAAGAAATTTACTTCCTGGCAGATTGCAGGCTCCAACACCAGAGAGAGAAAGCAACCTCTCTCTAAAGATCCCAAGCAGCAGAATGAGCTCGCTTTTCCTATGTAAGCCTAGCTCTACCTAGTCATCTGATATTTCTGTCAATCAACCTAATCAAGATCTATTTGCAAAACCCCAGGGGAAAGCACTAAATGCAACAGAACAGTATTAGTCCAGATTAAAACAAACATTCCAGCAATTAGGAGCAACTGTGCTGCTGCAGTAACAGTACAGGGCTGCCAGATACAACCCCAGCAGCACTGGTGTTAGAACAGACTGTTTAAGAAAAATTCTGCACAAACATATGGCTCAAAACACATTTCTTAAAAGGCACAGTGTAATCACATTATGCCCCTTGCTGTTTTGAATGTGTGGAAATCCACTGACCTCACTTCAAACATATTCAATGACTGAGCCTCCACAACCCCGAGGCAGATGATTCATTACCCTCAGTGAAGAAATTCCTGATCTCAGTCCTAAATGGCCTGCCCCTTAACATGAGACTGTATACCCAGTCCACTAACTCACCCCCAATACCCACCAGCCAAAGGAAACATCTTTCCTGCATCTGTAAGAAGTTGGTATGTTTTAATTCTTCTAAACTCCAGAGAATAAAGGCTCAGTCTATTTAATCTTTTTCATAGCAGAATCATTCCAACCCAGGAATCAATTTATTGAACATTTGTTGCACTCCCTCTTTATCAAGTACATTTTTCTTTAAGCAAGGAGACCAAACTGCACAAAATACTCCAGGTACAGTCTAACCAAGACTTTATATGATTATATAAAAGACATCTTCACCCCAGTACTCAAATCCTTTTGTAATCAAGACCAACATACCATTTGCCTTCTTAATTGCTCATTGCATCCACGTCAACTTCCAATTACTGTGATGTTAGTGTGTCTCTAAGAAATGTTTTTTTTAAATCATGTTCTCGGCAGTTTGTAAGTAGGTTTTTTTGGTTTAATTGGGGCATCAGCTGGCTGCTTAGATACCTTTTTATTGTTGCTTAAATGGCATTTTGTTTCGTTATACTTTGAGTCTCAGATACTTTCTTGGATTTTCAATGATCTTGCATTGTTAGAGGAATTACAGATTCTGCTGACTAGCTGGAAGCAGTTCTGGTCTTCCTATAGTGAATATGTTTGATCTTATAGAATACATCCTCCTATACTGGAAACACCTCACTGCAGTAAGTTGCAATCAGGCTGGAATTGATTTCACTGTACAGTTGAGGCATTCTAAAAGCTGCCATTTACCAAAAAAAAAGAATTTTTCCTATTATGCTATTTTAAAAGGAGACTGCAGCTTGAACCTGATGCACATAGTACATTCCAGGGGCAGAGAACTGCAGAAGAAAACAAACATTTTCAATGAAGAATCTTGATATCAGTAATCAATCACAGTTTTCAAAATTTATGTCAGTGTGAAAGAATTACTCCCAAGCTGTCTTTCAAAAACTCTTTTCCAGTACGTTTATTAACAAAAGAGTTCACTAAGAAGAATCTTTAAAAATGTAATTACTGATTTTTGCATCCCAATTGAATAATTTGAGAAAGAATCTAACTGAATAATTTAAGAGCAAGAAGCTAAAGATAAGCAATGAATCTGATGATCATTAAATAGATGATGGCCGGCCCCAGGGAGCTTCCTCAAATTTGACATTACTTCAGAGAGTGAATTACGCTAAAGTTAACACACTCATTCAGTACACAGGAAAATATCCATCAAATACAGGCATGCAATTGTTCCATGAAGACAACTTGGGAGTTACATCTCCAAGAGATCATGACCACAAATCTGTGATAAATATCTTTTTCCCAGAAAAATTGCAAACCCACGTCAATTCCCAAATGAAGATAATTTCAAATCTTGACATTTTTATGATCAAAAAGGTAAAATATGGCACATTGATTCTGTACAAAAGACCACACACTAAACAATGAAATATGCCAATATCACTTGTCTCACTGGAAATACAGAAACTTGTAAAGTGCAAACAGTAGAAATCCAGTGATTTCTTTTTCTGAAACCACAGAACATACTCTATTTGGAAATTCTCACAGAATGCAGGGCACTCATACATCTGTAACATCGGATGGATTCACCCACTGCATGATAATATACACATTTGTTATTTGACAATAAACCCTAACTTGTACACAGTTCACACAGATACTTCTATTCCACTCAATCAGGATTAGGAAAATTGAAATTGTGGTTGCATACTGGTATTGTCACTGGACAATTAATCTAGAGACTCAGGGTAATACTCTGGGGACTCAGATTCAAAACTGGTGATGGTGAAATTCAAATTCAGTAAAAAATTTGGAATGTGTGTGTGTGTGTGTGTGTGTGTGTGTGTGGATTTCACACATGCATTCCCAATGCATGCATGTCTCCAGCGCAATCCAGACAATGCAGGAAACCTGCAGGAACACCAGGTGAGTAATTTTAATGTGATTCAAATATCATGTCCAGGCTGATTTCTCCAAGCCTGATAGCATCTCCCACCCTGCCAGTACAATTTCACTTCAATGGGGTTTAGAGTAGATCCCCACTTTCAGGGAACTAGCAGGAGGCCTTGCTGGAGTGAAGGGGAGGGCAGTCAGGGTCCCCAAGGGGGTTGGGCAGCAGGAGGTGATGCCTTCAGATGACTGTGAAACTACTGTCAATTATCATAAAAACACATGTGGTTCACTAAGGTATGTTAGGGAAGGAAATTGGCTATCCTTAGCTAGTCTGGCCTACATGTGACTCCAGACCCAGTGATGCGGTTGATTCTTAAATGACCCAACAACCCAAGCCATTCGAGGGCATTAAGGGCAGCCAATAAATGATGGCAGTGCCAGTGACACCCACATCCCATAGTAGTAGTAAAATAGAGAGAATTAAAAAAAGATCAGTGCCAGCCTGTCCCCCAGCACTGCCCAAGGGGCAAAGTGCCCTTGCACTGCCCAGCAGGGGTGTCCCACTGCCACTCTGCAGTCAGGATCGGTCATAAGAACATAAGAAATAGGAGCAGGCCATCAAGCCCCTCGAGCCTGCCCCGCCATTCAATAAGATCATGGCTGATCTGTCATGGCTCAGTTCCACCTTCCCGCCCTCTCCCCATAACCCTTAATCCCCTTGCCTATTAAAAACCTATCAACCCGCGTCTTAAATATACTTAGCGAGGCAGCCTCCACCACTTCAACGGGCAGAGAATTCCAGAGATTCACCACCCTTTGAGTGAAGAAGCTCCTCCTCAACTCCGTTCTAAACCGCCCCCCCTTTATCTTGAGGCTGTGCCCTCTAGTCCTACTGTCCTTTCTGAGCGGGAGGAGCCTCTCCACCTCTATCCTACCCATCCCATTCATCATCTTATATGTCTCAATGAGATCTCCCCTCATTCTTCTAAACTGTAACGAGTACAAGCCTAGTTTATTCAGCCTCTCCTCATAGTTCAACCCCCTCAACTCCGGTATCAGCCTAGTGAACCTCCTCTGCACTCCCGCCAAGGCCAAAATATCCTTGCGTAAGTGCGATGACCAAAACTGCACACAGTACTCCAGCTGCAGCCTCACCAGTGCCTTGTACAGTTGCAGCAAGACCTCCCTACTTTTATATTCAATCCCCCTCGCTATGAAGGCCAGCATCCCATTCGCCTTCCTGACCACCTGCTGCACCTGCAGGCTGGGTTTTTGCGACTCATGCACAAGGACCCCGAGGTCCCTCTGCACCGTTGCATGCCGCAGGTCGAGGCTGGAGAAAGGCCAGCAATTGGGGTGAGCATCTGCCAAGGTGGGGGAGATTGTCACTGCTTGGGGAGGTGACTGGGGGGGAGGCTAGCAATCAGGGAGCTTCAAGCCAAAGGGCACAGGCTGGCACTGTCAGGATGCCCATGCGCAGGAGCCACCACCCCCCTGCTGCCAGGCCCCCCATTTGGGGAGGGGGGGTGGAATGCAGCACAGCAAGGGCCCCAAGCTGGCCAGCAAATAGAAGGCTGACAGATTGAGGCCACTGTGCATGCAAAGAGGTCCAGAACTGTCAGACTCTTGTGAATAGGCCCCGCCCCTTGAGCTTTTAACAATATTCCTGATTATGACCTCTGCACTGCACAGTGTGGAGATTCGAGTCTAAACTGCCACTGAAAAAATAATTGTGATCTACACCATTTAGAACTTTTTGGGAGAATCGTCCCCTGAAAGTCAATGATGACTGTGAAACCACTGTCGATTATCATAAAAATCTATGTGGTTCACTAATGTATTTTGGTGAAGGAAATTGGCTATCCTTAGCTAGTCTGGCCTACATGTGACTCCAGGCCCAGAGTGATGTGGTTGATTCTTAAATGACCCAGCAACCCAAGCCATTCGAGGGCATTAAGGATAGCCAATAAATGATGACAGTGCCAGCGACACCCACATCCCATAAAAGTAGTAAAATAGAGGGAATTAAAAAAAGAGATGTGAGGTGGCAGTACCAATCAGAAGAAAATGTAGCACTGTTAAGAGCTGATGTTCTGGAGTTGGAAAATAAATAATAAATTTCATTAGAGTTCAGAAGTAAGGCTGAAGCACAGTATTCTACAGGCCTCCAAAATAGTGAGATATAATGGAGAAAATCTGTGGGAAGAATTACAGATGTGCAAGACTTGAGTGAGTGGCAATACTGGGAGACCTTTATCAAATTGATATTTGGGTAATTATATTAGAATAAAAAAGGAAGGGGGGGTACGAATTTCCAAAATACATTCAGGAAAACGTCTTTGACCAGCATGTTCTTGGTCTAACTAGGAAAGAGGTACTGGGGAGTGAGCTAGAGCAAGTGGACATGGTGTCTGGGGCTTGCTATTGGCTCTTCCCCTCCCAAAGTTCATCTCCTTGGCAATCTGATCTTATGTGCCTTGTGTCCAAGTGGAATGTTAGCTAGCCACCAGGCCCCATATCCATTCTTTCTTGGAATTAAGTGGACAGTTCAAACCACCTACAGAATCTGATGTTCCTAACGTCAGCCCTCGAGTCGTGGAGGCTAGCAGTCTACTACAGCCAACACAGATGTCACCTACAGATGTGAATGCCTTGCTTCCCAGTAAAACAACTTTGACCCCACTTCAACAATCAAGCCACCCAAGCTTCCTGTTAATTAGAAATGAACTAGGTCACAAGCCCTCCCCTTAATTTTACCCCAAACCAAAATCATAAAATTATTTATAACCAACTTCATTACTATTTTCATCTTATGGCCTCACTGTCTTTAAGAAGCTGATATTTGATCCAGAATTATCATTTAGCTTAACAATGATGAAAGACTCCTAGCTATCTTACAGAATCCCTATAGTGCAGAAGATGGCCATTTGGCCCGTCAAGCCTACACAGACAACAGTCCCACCCAGCCCCATAACCCTACATGTTTACCTTGCTGGTCCCTCTGACACTATGGGGCAATTTAACATGACCAATTCACCTAATCTGCACATCTTTGAATAGTCAATATGTTGCCTTGGTTTTCATGGTGAAGGACACTGGAACCAACCCAATAGTAACATGTATTGCAGAGGTTGTTCAAAAGAAGGAAATTAAAACAATCATAATCACCTAGTAAATTATTGGAATTAAAAGGCAGACAAGTGCCCAGGGCCTGAAGGTCTAAAGGAAGTGGAAGCAGAGATAGAGGCGTCATTGTTTATAATATTCCAAAATTCCGTGGATTCTGGAAGGATGCCACTGGATTGGAAAAAAGCTGAAGTAATGCTCCTGTTCCAAAGGGGAGAACGTGGGGAACTGGAGACCAGATAGTTTAATGTCTGTGGTTCTGAAATTGTTGGAATCCATTATTAAGGAAGTAGTAACAGGACATTAAAAGTCAAAACACAATCCACCAGGGTCAGCATGGTTTTATGAAGCGCAAGTCACGTTTGTCTAATTTGCTAGAATTCTTGAAAGATGCAACAAGCAAAGTGGATAATGGTGTGCATTAGCTAACCAACAAAACTCACCTGATGAAGGAGCAGCGCTCCGAAAGCTTGTGATTCCAAAAACTGGTTGGATTTTAACCTGGCATTGAGAGATTTCTTACTGTAACCAACAAAAAGCTGACAGAGTGGAGATAAATGGTATTTTTCTGGTTGGCAAGGTGTAACTAGTGGGATGCCACAGGGTGTGGTCCTCAGGCCACAACTATTTATAATCTCTATTAATGAAGTGGTTGCAATGATAGAATGTACTATAACCAAATTTGTAGATGCCACCAAAATAGGTGGGAAAGCAAGTTGCAATAAGAAGAAATTCACAAATGGATATGGATAGGTTAGGTGAATAGGTCAACAGTTGCAAATGGGGTTAAGTGTGAAGTTTTTCATTTTAGTTAGAAGAAAAAGTAGGCAACTTATCCAAATGGAGATAAACCTCAAAATTCTTTGCAAAGACACCCGAGTGTCTCGTGCATGAATCACAGAAAGTTAGTATGGAGCTGCAGCTGGTAATAAGGATTGCAAATAGAATTTTGACATTCACTAACAATGGAATAGAGAATAAAAGTAGGGAACTGCTGTTGCAATAGTATAGGGCATTGGTGCGACTGCACCTGGAGTACTGCACAGAGTTTTGGTCCCCTTACCAGAGGGAGCACATAACAGCATTAGAGGCCACTCAGAAGGCTCACAAGGTTGATTCCAGGGATACATGACTTGTCTTACGAGTGCGAGTGAGCAGGTCAAGCCTACGTTCGCTTTAGAATTTAGAAGACTGAGAGGAGATCTAATTGAGGCGTACAAGATGTTAAAGGGGATTGACAGGGTAGACAGAGTGAATGTTTCCCCTTATTGGGCATTCAAGAATGAGACGCCATAGCTTTAGGTTAAGAGGTGACCAATTTAAAACAGAAATAAGGAGAAATTACTTTGCTCAAACAGTCATGAAACTGTGAAATTCACTACTCCCTGAGTGCAATGGATGCCAGAACACTTAACAAATTTGAGTAGATAGATAGGTTTCTAATAAGTAGGATTTTTGGGAGAAGGCAGGAACGTGTAGATGAGACCAAGATGAGATCAACCATGACCGTATAGAATGGCAGAACAGGCTCGAGGGGCTGAATTGCCTACTCCTGCTCCTCGTTCTCATGCACAAAATTTCCTATTATTTGTTCGATGTTATCAACTGAAGTTGGACTCAATGAAATGTTCCAGTTTTTCATGGTCTGATAAGATTTGGATGTCTACTTTTCCATATGATTTGAAAAGCTGCAGAATGAATGGAATAGCAAGTTAATCACATATTAAAAAGGGCATGGGAAGGAAAGATTCTATTTTGCTGGTGCTAGTACTGGAGCAGGAATGATCTGTACTGCTGGGAGCAGCTCTGTGTTACCTGGTGTAGGAAAGATGTTTTCTACTAACAGTCCAATTTATCCCAAGTCAAGGAAAGGGATTTGGTGAAAATAACTTTTGTCTAAAAGTAAAAGAAACAGATGAGAATAAAAGGTCAGTCCAAGATAAGGAAC
This sequence comes from Carcharhinus amblyrhynchos, assembly GCF_965287045.1. Classification (NCBI taxonomy): domain Eukaryota; kingdom Metazoa; phylum Chordata; class Chondrichthyes; order Carcharhiniformes; family Carcharhinidae; genus Carcharhinus; species Carcharhinus amblyrhynchos. The sequence continues at coordinate 12,928,242 of NC_137348.1, forward strand.
AAGGACAACATAAACAATCTGGGAACAACCATAAAACAGAAATATAACAGCATATAAAAAAAAAATCAGATAAAAGGGACTATGAAGGATAAATTAAACTAGCCATATAATAACATACACAGTATCCAAAATAAAACAGGGGAACTGGAATGAGAAATCCATTGCAAGAATCAGGATGGACAAATGGCTACAAATAACTAGACTGGGCAGGTAATCAAATATGGAAGGATCAGGAACATAAGAAATAGGAGCAGGAGTTGGCCAACCAGCCCTTCGAGCCTGCCCCGCCATTCAATAAGATCATGGCTGATCTGTCGTGGCTCAGTTCCACATTCCCGCCCTCTCCCCATAACCCTTAATCCCCTCTCTCATCAAAAACCCATCAACCCGCGTCTTAAAAATATTTAGCGAGGCAGCCTCCACCACTTCAACGGGCAGAGAATTCCAGAGATTCACCACCCTTTGAGTGAAGAAGTTCCTCCTCAACTCCGTTCTAAACCACCCCCCCTTTATCTTGAGGCTATGCCCCTTAGTCTTACTATCCTTTGAGCGGGAAGAGTCTCTCCACCTCTATCCTATCCATCCCATTCATCATCTTATACGTCTCAATGAGATCTCCCCTCATTCTTCTAAACTCTAACGAGTACAAGCCTAGTTTATTCAGCCTCTCCTCATAGCTCAACCCCCTCAACTCCAGCATCAGCCTAGTAAACCTCCTCTGCACTCCCTCCAAGGCTAAAATATCCTTGCGTAAGTACGGCGCCCAAAACTGCACACAGTACTCCAGCTGCGGCCTCACCAGTGCCCTATACAGCCGCAGCAAGACCTCCCTACTTTTATATTCAATCCCCCTCGCGATGAAGGCCAGCATCCCATTCGCCTTCCTGACCACCTGCTGCACCTGCAAGCTGGGTTTTTGCGACTCATGCACAAGGACCCCGAGGTCCCTTTGCACCGTCGCCTGCTGCAGTTTTTCTCCACGCAAGTAATAATCCTTCCTACCATTATTCCTACCAAAGTGGACCACCTCGCACTTACCAACATTAAATTCCATTTGCCATTTCCTGGCCCATTCGCCCAGCCTATCTAGATCCTTCTGTTGACTCTCCCCACCCTCCGCACAATTTGCCTTTCCACCAATTTTGGTGTCATCAGCAAATTTCGACACCCTACACTCGGTTCCCTCCTCCAAATCATCTATATAAATGGTAAATAGCTGAGGCCCCAGCACTGACCCCTGGGGCACTCCACTAGTCACCATCCGCCAATCCAAATAGCACCCATTGACCCCCACTCTCTGCCTCCTATTTGACAACCAGTCCTCTATCCACACTAACACCCTACCCCCAACTCCATGCCCCCTGACCTTCTGTAATAACCTCTTGTGAGGTACCTTGTCAAACGCCTTCTGAAAATCCAGAAAGACCACATCCACCGGCTCTCCTCTATCCACCGCCCTAGACACATACTCATAGAACTCCAGTAAATTTGTCAGACACGACTTCCCTTTAACGAAACCGTGCTGCGTCTGCTCTATCAAGCAGTTCTCCTCAAGATGCCTCGCTATTTCCTCCTTGATGACGGATTCTAACATTTTACCTACAACAGACGTTAAACTAACAGGCCTATAATTCCCCGCCTTTTGCCTGCCACCCTTCTTAAACAACGGCGTAACATTAGCCGCTTTCCAATCTTCCGGCACTTCCCCGGAATCCAGCGACGTCTGGAAAATAACCACCAAGGCATCCACCATCACCTCCGCCATTTCTTTCAGGACCCTCGGATGCATTCCATCTGGTCCTGGGGACTTGTCCACAATCAGCCCCTCCAGTCTGTCGAGCACCACCTCTCTAGTAACAGTAATGTCATCAAGACCCTCCAGTCCTACCACCTTTCCATCTCTAACATCCGGCAAATTATTCACGTCCTCTTCTGTGAAGACCGAAACAAAAAAGTTATTCAAGACCTCCGCCATATCCCCATCCCCTACCACTAAGTCCCCCTTCTCATCCTCTAAGGGACCAACGTTCACCCTAGCCAGCCTCTTCCTTTTTATATATTTATAAAAACTCTTGCTATCTTTTTTATATTAAGCGCTAGCCCAGCTTCATAGTTTCTCCTACCCTTCTTTATCAACTTCTTTGTCAATCTTTGTTGACATTTAAACCTCTCCCAATCCTCTTCTCGCCCACTACTCTTAGCTACTCTAAACGCCTCCGCTTTTAATTTAACACTTTCCTTCACCTCCTTCGTTATCCACGGCTTATTACCTCTCCTCCTACAGTCCTTTTTGACCATCGGAATAAATTTCCGCTGAGCACCAAGAAAGATCTCCTTAAAGATCCTCCACTGCTCCTCAGCAGACCTACCTTCCAATGCGCTCCCCCAGTTCACATTCGCCAATTCTTCTCTCATCCTACCGTACTCCCCTCTGTTCAAACAAAGGACGCGTGTCTGGGAACCCACTTTCTCCTCCTCCATCCGCACCAGAAACTCCACCATACAATGATCACTCTCCCCAAGAGGATCCTTCACCGCAAGTTCCCTAATTCTACCCGCCTCATTACATAGCACCAGATCCAAGATAGCTCGCTCCCTCGTCGGCTCCAACACATACTGTTCGAGGAAACTATCCCGGCAGCATTCCAAGAACTCCTCCTCGAGCCCACCGCGTCCAACATGGGTCGACCAATCAATATGCAGATTGAAATCCCCCATAACTACGGCCGTCCCATTCCTGCACGCCGCACTTATTTGCACGTTAACAGCCCGCCCCACCTCCAGATCATTATTGGGGGGCCTATAGACGACACCCACCAGCGTCTTCCTCCCTTTGCTATTCCTAATCTCTACCCACAACGATTCCACCTTCTGCTCCTTGGCTCCATTATCATCCAATATCATCAGAAAAGGATGGGGGCTAATAGTGATAACAGTGACAGCAGAAAAAGAGACAGTACTAATAAAGTTAGAAAGAATCTATATGGTTTGGATATAAAACGTAGAAGTGACACTATCACAGGAATACTACAACCCTCCAAATAATGGAGGGATGGTATAGAAAGAAATATGTAAACCATGAACAACAACCGTGGGTGATTTTAACCAACCCAAATAAACTAACAAGAGGTGGTATTGAATGGGTTACAAAGAATGATTTTTTTTTTTACAATGACTGCAGCACCTCCTTCTTATTTACTATGTAAAGAGTCCAATAAAAATTAAACACTACTGAATCGAGTAATAGAAAATGAACTGGGGCATAAGACAATTAAGTATAGGGGAATATCTAGACAGTAATAATCACAACATAACAAGATTTGAAATAAAGACTGAAATGGGCTTAAGCAGGACAAAAGATGAAACTATTATTTGGAAATAAGTGCTAATTGAGGGGACAAGAACAGAACTAGGGGGAGTAAACTGAATAGATTTACCAAAGAAATAGAACAGCAGTGGTACACGTTTCAAATGATGATCAAGTGTCCAGAAGAAACATATCTTACTAAAAAGAACAAACTAGGCAGTTTGGACAAAAAGAAATGTGGTGAAAAGATATATACTAAAGACATGAACAAAGCAGGAGGATAGCCAAGAGAAAACAGTTTAGGAAAGAAGTAAAACAAAAGTTAAAGGCGGCAAAGGCCAACAACAAATTAAATGTCAAGAAAATCAACCTAGACACACAAATAAAATAAATTTTAGTGTAGGGCAACTAAGAGATAGATATGATAAGCTATCATAAAATAGTAGCTCTGTGGAAGGTGCCAAAAGAGATAAAAGAATGAAACCAGGTTATATCTATCAGAAAGAATGGAACAATCCGGGGTTCATTTATCACAGAGAATGATGAGGGATAATCTGATTGAGGTTTTGAAGATAACAAAAGGCCCTGGTAGGGCAGCTATCAAAAATTTATTTCTACTTGCAGGGCATATCAAAACAAGAATCCATAAACATAAGATAGTCACTAATAAGTCTAGTAGGGAGTTCAGTGTAACTCAATGCATTTAAAGGGAAATTAGTGGTTAAAGGAGGGAAAAAGCAATAGAGGGATATGCTAATGGGGTTACAGGAAGAAGGGTGGGATGAGGCTTGTGTGCAGCAAAAATCATTAAGCCAAAAAAGTATACCCCTAAGCTTCCAGTGGATGTCATTAAATACTCCACCTTGCTCTCTCACCGAGATCTGTCCTTGGCCTGCTGCACTGTTCCAATGAAGCTCAATGTAAACTAGGATCAGCACCTCACCTTTCACTTCAGCACTTCACAGCCTTCCATAATCAGAGGTCAACAATATCAGACAGTAAACTCTGTTCCCTTGTTTTGATTCCTTTTCTTTCCAAATAGTAATATACCTGTTCTTTCCTTCCTCCATCAATATACCCTTTGACCCTGTAAGACTAACTCCTGCCATTCAATCTCCTGTCTTCTACCTTATCATTAGACCTTCCTGTTGTCCCTGTCCCACCTACCCCACATGCAAAGCTTTTCTAACATTTCCTAGTTCAGATGAATAGTCAATAGCCTGAACATTAAATTGTTTCTCTCTCCAAAGATGGTGCCACATCTGAGTATTTCCAGCATTTTCTGCTCCTATTTCATAATAGCAGGATCCACAGCATTCTTCTTTTGATATCCATTTTACCAGCTAACAGGACTATAAATATGACATTCAATTTATTTTTTGGAGTCTCAATTTGTATGTTTCTACACCAACAGGTGCCTGAAGAATTGACAGGATCAATAAAAAGAAAGACAGCTGAACCTTCTCCTCTTTCCTTTAGAAAAGGCCAACCACAGTCTCTAGTTCCTGGACAATGCAAGGATCGAATCTTTCATTCAGATAATAGCTTCGTAAGATAGCTCACAACTCATTTCATAAGGATGGTGACATGGCAAATACAATTTATATAATTTAGTACTGCTACTTTGCTGGTCCATCAGTCCTTAAATCTATCATTGAATTGCTCCAAAATGATTTGAGTCCTTATGTTTTTAATGTGTACGCATGTGAAAGCGAGAATTAAAAATGATCAGTGAACTTCAAAAATATGCTGTCTTTCTTGTTAACAGTAATGTTCTCCCCACTTCAGTCTTGCACTGAACAGGTCAAAAAGACAATCAATATGAAAATGATGTGTCTTATGGAAGGACATAGGGACACAATGCAAGCTTATATTGAAAAACAAATTCTGAATGCAATATCAGTGACAAGCTTTCTACTCAAGATTAATCCTATTTTTTGTGCCTTGTGGATAGTAGCTTAGCGCAAATAATTTTCTAAACAAAGGCTACTCCACCATCAAAAAAAATTTAGTGCGTTTCAGGGATCAGAAGATAAAATGCTAAGAAACAGGAGTAGGCCATTCAACTTCTCAAGCCTGCTCCACCAGTCATTAAGATCAATGCTTATGTGGCCTTAATTTCACTTTCCTACAAGCTCCCCATAATACCCGACTCTCGAGCTGATCAAAAATCTGTAATTCAGCCTCGAATATATTCAATAACCTGACCACCGTCGCTCTCGGTGGAAGAGAATTCAAAAGGCTACAGATTCTCAAAATAAATTGCTCAGCTCGCTCTTAAATGGGACAGCCCTTATTTTTAATCTGTGCCTCAAAACATTTTCTCAGCATTTATGCTGTCATACCCCCTCAGATAAGTTTTAATAAGATCACCTCTCATTCTTCTAAACTCCAGTGAGTATGGGCCCAACCTGCTCAACCTTTCCTCGCAAGATAACCCCTGCACATCAGGAAGCAGCCTTGTGAACTTTGTGAACTGCTTCCAATGCAATAAGTCTCCTCTTAGTTTGTACACAATACTCAAGTGTGGTCTCACAAATGTCCTGTACAGTTATACCAAGACTTACACTCCATTCTCAACATTCAATTTGGCTTCCTAATTATTTACTGTACCCAAATACTAACTTTGTGATGCATCTAAAAAGGAAACTCAGATCTGTATTGCAGCCTCTCTTCAGTTAAATAGTATTTTCCTTTTCCATTATTGCCGCTAAAGTGGACCACCTCACATTTTCCACCTGCCAAAGATCCGTTCACTCATTTAACTTCAATATCTCCTTGCAGATTTATAAAATCCCTACAGTGAAGAAGGCCATTCAGCCTATTGAGTTGGCACTGACACTAACCAACCCAGGCCCTTTCCCTTGTAATCCCATGTATTCACCCTGCTAATCTCCCTAACACAAAGGGGCAATTTACCATGGCCAATCCACGTAACACGTACGTCTTTGGAGTGCAGAAGGAAACTGACGCTGATACAAAGAATATGCAAACTCCACACAATCACCTAAGACTGAAATTAAACTCGGGTTCCTCACGCTGAGGCAGCACTGCTAACCACTGTGCCATGGTGCTGATTCTTTGCATCCTTCTCACAACTTGCTTTCCTACCTATTTCAAACATGGCTACATTACAGTTGGATTTTAATGACAACAAATAGTAGATCTCTGAGCAGCCCCAGCCTAGTGATAATGATCAGACGCTTGGCCATTATAAATGATCATGTATATAAAGCTTTGCAGGTGACACAGACAATCAGCATCTTTCAGAAAATAAAATCCAGCCTCCCTCCCCATCAACACACAATTTTCATATATCCCAGACACAACCAAACAGAGGGTCTTTCGCAGATTAATATTTCTGCCCTTGAACACTGACAAACATCTTGCATGGAAAGACTCTCAAATTTCTTCTTACGAATCTCAGTTTTTGTCAATGAGAGGAAGTGTAGCCAAATTAGATTTGTGCCCTTGAAATGTCCCCTTCTGGGATGAGTCAATAAACTCAATTTCACTGCTCAAGAACAGGAAGCTTTAGACCACACATGAATAATTTCTGAGCAAGGCTCATGCATTTACTCATGTGTTCACTAACATGTGAACAATCAGAGAGGGGGAAATGCCCTTATCCCAACTCATCAAATATGTATGAAGTAAGCGTGCTGGGCTGGAAATTAAAAATTAAAGACATTGCTGTGCAAAGTGCTTTCAAACATCAACACAAATTAATATATACCAAAAGAAGCAAGCATCTGACCTGGAAACAAGGTTATTGCGAAGATCAATTTAATAAAATTAGAATGTTAATATTAACAGCTATCAGCTTGGAGCAAATGGTTGGTTGTTAACTCAGCTGAAGCTGGTCTGAGGAAAAAAGTGTAGTGGCAACAATCGTATATGACAGGCTAAAAGGCACAAAGTGGTATTATGCTTAAATCTCAAAAATGTACATGCGCCTACAATATTTGTTGCAGTGATTACTTTTGTTCTAAATTCTGCTGTCAACTGAAACCTGTTAGTAGTTTAGGGAACAGTCACAAGTAGTGTGTATGGCCCAAAATGGCTTTGCTCTCCAGCTAATCAGAGTTCAAACACAATTTTGCATGACAATTAGATGTCACTATTGGTCAAAATTATTGCTGAACCATCAAGTTAACAACCTGAATGCAAGGTTATAGCTGCTTCTGCACATAAAAATGGTGCCATGTGTCACAATGTTAGAAATGCCTCTCAGAATAAAACCAGGTTTTACTTCGAAAAAGGTGATGCTCGCTGGGGGCTTGCATGTAAGAGCTGCATTTTCCCTCCCCGCATCGGAGATGCTTCTGGGCAGGCAGAGAATCCAGAAGGGAAGAATGAAAACTGGTTTTTGTACTTAACTACAGTGTCACAATAAAACAGTTACGAATCAGAATGTCTTCTGCTGTCTAATTCAGTAAATAGATATTCACCATGTGTGTCATTAGGACAATTACATACACAGAAAACAGACCACTCAGCTAAAATGGTCTGCGCTATTATTTATGTTCTACATAAGCCCCTATTTCCCCAAACCTACTTCATCTAACCATGTATAAATATGCTGCTACTCCTTTCTCCCTCATGCACTTATGGAACTTCCCTTAAATGCATAAGTGCTACGCATCTCAACGATAACTTCAGTTTAGTTTTCATCCCTGGAAATCTATTTTGCACCTACTCCATTGCTTCTAGATCTTTTTGCAATTAACAACATCGGTACCTGCTACAAATTGTGGTGTGAAATTATATCTTATGACTCTAGAATCCATTGTTCATGTAAATAAGTGATACCTTGCTCTGGATCTGCTTGCTCCTGTCATATTCTACCTTACAGCATCATCAAAAAGGACTTGTACATCCTCTCATATCTCTACAAACAGCATCAAGGAAGCCAGTAGTCAAGAGTGACAATGACTTTTCATTTCAGCTCAACAGCTTCAGCTTCTTCTCCCCACACCTCCCCCCCCGCCAACACCTTCTCTTCAGCAACCGTCAAACTATCCAGTTAATCCCTCTCAACTCACACTAATGGAGAGATTGCTCAACACACACAGTTTGCATCCAGCTATCTGTTACCTACTAATGCTATGACATTTCCTCATTAAGAAAATATTCCAATAACATTCAGCTAGTTTAGCTAAGCCATAGACGCCTGAAGATACGAGAGTTAACCCTACTTAGGTGCAGAATTATCCGTTCTCATCAGATATCTGTAATGATCCCTATCGAGACTGGTGACGTTTAAAAAGAAATTCAAAGACGGGGTTGATGTGAAGCATGGGAGTAGTTGCATTTGTGAACTGTGGCACTACTCAGCTCTTAAGATCCCCACTGAATTCTGGTGAAGGGGAGCCAGGCTAAGTCAAGAAAATCCTTGTTTGATCAAGGTGGTCGGAGATGGCTGGGTGGGACTCAGTTCGCACTAACGATTCCAATGGTGAGTGGGTTTTTCAGGACACAGTTGATTAACCCATGGATATCAAGTCTTGTTAGGCTGGTCTTCAAATTGATTTAGCTCCACAGCAGTGGCAGTGGTGACTTGAAATACTTGGCGGGCATATTATTTGATTGTGAGGGTTTCTCTGATGTGGGGAAATGGGTTGAATCATGTTCATAGCAGAGCTTAAATGGCACTTCTGGGGTACCTAGAGAAAAGAATAATTTGCCTTGTCCAATAAACAGAGTGATGTGAATATTCTTGGCTTGTTGGTCCTTATTTTAGGATGTCATTGAGCAGGTTAGGGCAGTAGTGACTACATTTGTCCAGGTCAGGTGGAGGGTATATTGGACAGGGGAGTAGATTGTCCTCTCCCAAGATGTTCCCTTATGGAAATTTCTGGACAGCTCTCTCCGTTGAGACCGTGTATTGGTCCTGTTGGGCTGGGCAGCGGCAGGGGGGGCGGCGGACAGCAGTACACTGTTCCTGCATCCTTCCTGCGAAAGTGTAAGCTGAAAGACTACAGCTGGCATCTATTTGGTAATTCAGATCTCTCTCTTTGGAGCTTCTTTTCTTTACTTAGAAAATTGCAGTGTTGATAAAGGCACCGATTTGTTATATTTAATCCTAGAGAGTTTCTTTATCTTGTCAGGAGGAGGAAGGCTGTATGTGTCCTCAAAACACCCCACGGTGATGGGTGCCTTGACAATTCTTGTCCTGCAACAGTAGGGGTCTTTAGTGGAATACGGTTTAAATTCTTCGGTGATGAGACAGCCTGATTGGTGCCTTTGATATAGCTGGAGATAAGTGTGGTCGGATGTGTTATGAGCCTAGATGAGGGATATGAATCCTGGACTTGTTTCCTGTACACAAGAGCTGACGTGTCACATCTTGTCCTAATAGCAATACCCTGATGTTCCCTTTTTATTGCATGGAGGTCTGAGATGCTGAGTTAGACATTGATTTCTTGACTATCACCCCATGAAGGATGTTATATATTGTACAGTTTTATTACCCTCTCTGAAGCAGCGTGTGCACCATGGGACCATGTGCTCATGGTTTTACCCATTTGACATTTTCATCTGGAACTGCTGGCAATTTGCTTTCAGGGAGAATCAGTGCAGTGACCTCTCAGCAATGAAGTGAAAACATGAGGCTCATGGAAGCAGATGCTACACAAAGTATCACAGAATCATAGAAACTCTACAGTGCAGGAGGAGGCCATTAATTCTGCACCGACAATAATCCCACCTTGGGCTTACCCCCACCACCTCACATTTACTCCACTAATCCTTCTAACCTACATATCCCAGGGCACTAAGGGGCAATTTAGCATAGCCAATCAACCTAACCCACACATTTTTGAAGTGTGGGAGGAAACCGGAGCATGTGGAGGAAACCCATGCAGACACAGGGAGAATGTGTAAACTCCACACAATGACCCAAGCCAGGAATCAAACCCAGGTCCTTGGGGCTGTGAGGCAGCAGTGCTAACAACTGTGCCACCGTATCCTGCTCAGATTTTTGGAGATCACGATAAAGATTAATTAGTAAATGATCTGCTTATGACATGAAATATAATCCTAAAAAGCTGAAATGGCACAGCATTTATTTATTTTACAGGTGTTCATGAGTCACATATTCCAATTCTGTGTGAACTTCCCATTTTCCACACTGCCATCCACTGCCATTGTTCTGAACTGCATGCCGAATTTTGAACCAGAACAGGCTTTGTATTTAACATTACCATGACAGGCAGTTAACACTAAATGCCAATTGCATCACTGCCCCACAGGCATTAGAAGTCCACATTTCTCTGCACGATTTGCTTGGTCCACGTGAAATTCCAACTTGAGCTTCAGATTTCAGACAGAAAAGCAAACCTACGTAAAAGAAACCCCTCACAGACATTAACATTTAGCGGCCAGTTTGAGGCAGGTTTCAAGGTGCTTTGTCACAGCTGCATGATAAATTTTTGTTTTAAGTGTTTCTAGCTGAAAGAAAGAAAATTAGAAGTAAAGAGATTCTTTAGTTCTGTGGTATTTTGTATTTCAGGGGAATATTGAAGCATTTGTTCACTCATTTTTTGCTATTTCAGATTTTGTTTTTAGTTTGTTATTGAAATTCAAATCTCCAAGCCTTTAAAAATTCCAGAACACCGCATAATAATAGAGCTAGGTTGTTTCAATCACTGCAAATCAGGGGACAGGATAACAAAATAGTATTCATTTCATTGCATAGTATATACTCTTACTCCCATATGAGCAACATCAGATTCACTTTTCGCCTTAAAGATAGATACACAATTTAACACAGCAAGCAGTTACATTTCCACCTTCAGTGAGGTTCTCCAACCACTATACTTAGATCAAAACAAATTGGATTTATCAGACACACATCAGGACTAAAGTTTAAGCTCATATGCATAATGCAGGAGCTACTCAGGCTACACTAAGTCCTATTGATTTTAACAAAATAATTGTGTGGGAAATGCAGCTGAAATTGACCAGACTCGAACAACAGTTTTTGAAAATTGTGAAAAGTCAATTAAGCAGATTTTAATGTCAATATCTCAGCAACAAATGGACTGCAAAGGTTGCTCTTCCTTCTCCCACCCACAAAAATACATATCAGTACTACAAAATCTAACTTTGTTACACTTAGTGAAAGAGCTTAAAATGATCTGATGGGTTTCTTTCAGTCCTCTTTCAATAGAAAAGAAGGGGCTGCACATAAATATTTTTTTAACTCATAGTAAAATTGCATTCTCTGATACTGGTTTAACCAGTTATGGATTAAACCAAATTATCAATTTTTTTTTAAAAACAGAACCATAGATAATACTGTACCTGCACTGCATTCATTTAGTTCAAAATTAGTTTCTAAATTGAGAAACAATTATCCATTGTGGTATGACTGAACAACTGATGAACCCAAACCAACATATTATAAATTGTGGAGAGACAGTAGAGTTAATGTTTTGATTCCGGATGACTCTTTGTCTAACAAAAAGGTATTCCAAATTCAAAACATTATCTCTGTTTTCTTTACACAGACGCTGAGATTTTCCAGCACTTTTTATTTTTGTTTCAGATCCCAGCATCCACAATAATTTGTTTTTATATTGTAAATTGTGTTACTTCCATTTAGTTCAACTAATTTTTAATCTGATATGATCCATGTAGCATTTCCTGTATATGCAACAGAAGCTTGCATTTGTATAGCATCTGTATTGTAGGGAAACGGTCCAAGGCACTTTACAGTAGTATTATGAAACAAATTTTGACAGCCTCATAAGGAGATACACAAAGCAGTACAAAATGTCGTTTAGAAACTGAATATTAACACTAACTCCTGGTGTTGACTAGAAAAGCATTAGGGGAACAGTTGTGCATGACTCAGTCTGTACTGCAAATCTATTCCTGATGCCTTTCTACTGGCAGGTGGCAGAGTTACAGTGATCTTGAAATATTGTGGAGCTGTCTTTAGACTAAGTACTACCTTTTCTGCTTTATTTGAACAAGTCTATTCACTTACTAAGGACCATCACAGAGCTAATGTAATGGCCTGATTAGTGACTAGGTGGAGTTATATAACCCAGTCTTCATGTTTCGTTAGCAGACAATGCGAGCCATTGTTTTAAGAAGTTGGATAAGTACAGGGATTTAAGCTGGACAAGTGCAGAGATTTCCTACATGGCCTAGCCAGATAAATTGGGTTAATTGGGGCTCAAAACCTGACTCTTAATGCCAGAGTCATGATTTTGAGCCCCACATTGAATGAGAATGGTAATTCTTTACTTAAATATTTTAAGGATTTTTTTTCTTTTTTAAAAAATACATGCTGCTGGAGGAAAATAACTACCTGTCACTCCCAGGCATCTTGCATTAACTGTTGGAAAAACTATATTCTTCATTTAATAATTCAGAAGCCTTTAATTTGATTAAAACTATGCACCAAAAATAAAGACCGTCATAATCAGCTACATTTGCAACACTGAAGATAGATAGCAGAACACACCATTACTAAGGAAACATGTTCAAGTTCTTCGCGATTCATTGGATATATTCTCACTTTTGGCTGGACATGGGAACTCAAAATCGAAAAGTTTATGATGACAAAATCTGAAGGTAAAGCAATGTTGAAACAAGATGCTAAGAAGATTTACATTTTGTTTTGCCATTACAAGAAGCTGACGATTGAAATGGTTGTTCTGTTTTCCCTATTAACTGATTTTACTGTAAAGGAAAATTTGCAGTTTTGCAAAATAAATGCATAATTGATAGCAGAAAGCACAGCCACACTCTCACCTCAAACTGTCTACTTTGCACAAAGCTTTTTAAAATGTGTTGTAAAAGTTCTATGAAATTCTAAAATTAAGCTATTAAAAGAAATAGAGATAGTCAATGGGCCACCATTACTATTCTGGCTGGTGACAGAATTGACCAAAGTAAAGTATTAATATTGCTATTCCACCTACCTTGTTGGACCACTTGTATGCCTGCAAAAGCTGGCTGTATAGGGGGGTTTTATCCTGCACTGGATCAAGGCTCAATAAACCACTGTTGTGGAGCGGGTGACTCTCGGATGGTCGTCCCACCAGGTTACTGAGACGTTCCAACTCACTAAAAACCAAAAGCAACAGCAGCCATTAGTTATAAACTCTAATGATTCAAAATGCATACAAGGTCATTCTTATTTCAATAAATCTATTCAGAAAAAGTTTAAAAACTCTCACCAAATTAACTGATTATTAAATTAAAATCAGATCAACTGATGTTTGGACTATGGTGGGTTGTCAAATGTCATAGAATCCCTACAGTACAGAAGAACACCATTTGGCCCATTGGGTCAGCACCTTCCTACCCAGGCTCTACCCCAGTAACTAGACGTATTTACCTAGCTTTTCCTCCTAACCGACATGCTGGGACACTAAGAGTCAATTTAGCTTGGCCAATCCACATAGCCTGCACATCTTTGGACTGTGGGAGGAAACCAGAGTACCCAGAGGAAACCTACCAGACATAGGGAGAATGTGCAAACTCCACGCAGTCCCTCAAGACTGGAACTGAACCTGAGTCTTTGGCGCTATGAGGCAGCAGTGCTAACCAATATGCCACCCATACATCAATTTCTTCTTTGCTATGGATGCATAGAGCATTGTTGCATTAATAAAATGTATTCACAATTATATGCTATAAACTTTTATCATAAAATAGCACATCTCCTGACTGACGGTGCTTAACAGTTCATTTTCTAATATTGATGCTATCACATCGACTGTTCAAAGCACCTCTGGTAGGCAATCCATGCTGAAATAATACAACACTTTCCACATTCTGAACCTCATTTCAACAGCAAGCAAGTCAGCAGGAGTTTTCAACCTTTTTGCCTATAAGGTTATCCCTCCAGTGTTGTAAACAAATGCATGGCCAATCCACGTAACCTGCACATCTGTGGACACTAAGGGAAACTTTGTACACAAATACTTTTCCTGTATTAAAAAGTTATACAATGAAACGTATATTTCTTTTATTTTACTCAGTATAAATCTAGTTGCTTGCACCAGATCAGAGTTTAGGGATGGGGAGTAGTGATGCATTGTTGTTGTGAGGCTTCTTATCCCTGCCTGAGTGACGAACTTCAGTTACAGGCTGCATCAAATGATCGTGGTTCTTAAGTGCATTTAAAAATTCATTAGGGAAGCGTAGGCGGATTGCGCAAAGCCCACATTTGCCATCTACTCTGGTTATTTTTGGCAGAACTCTTGGATCCTTCTCAGTTCCTTAGACCCACAGGCACATGTTGAGAGCCCAGAGTCCTATCCATCACGTAAACCAGCCTCCAATCCATTGACGCCATCTATACTTCTCGCTGCCTTGGAAAAGCAGTCAGCGTAATCAAGGACATAACACACCCCAACATACTCTCTTCCACCTTCTTCCATCAGGAAAAAGTACTAAAGTCTGAGAACACATACCAACTAACTCAAGAACAGCTTCTTCCCTGCTGTCAGACTTTTGAATGGACCCATCATATATTAAGCCAATCTTTCTCTTCACCCTGTGACTGCAACACTACATTCTGCACCGTATTCTTTCTTCGCCACTGTGTACTCTATAAAGGGAATGTTTTGTCTGTATAGCGTGCAAGAAACAAATACTTTTCACTGTAGCCCAATACATGTAAAAATAATAAAATCAAATTCTGCTCACCTATCACCCTGTGCTCACTGACCTGCATTGGTTGTCAATTTTCCAATACCTCAAATTTAAAATTCTCATCCTTGTTGCTTAAGTCCTTCCAGGATGTGATGATGCCAGCATTGGACTGGGGTGGGCACAGTAAGAAGTCTCAGAACACTAGGTTAAAGTCCAACAGGTTTATTTTGGTAGTATGAGTTTTCAGAGTGCTACTCAGGTGTCTTCATCAGGTGAGGAAGGAGCAGCGCTCCGAAAGCTCTTGCTACCAAATAAATCCTTCTGGGGTCTTGCCCATCCCTATCGCCAACATTTTGCAGCTTTTCAACCCAACGAGTACTGTGTTTCTCCAACACTGTCCTTGTGTGCATCCCTGTTCCCCATACCATCTACAGAGTTAGTGGATGGCAGATGTGAGTGGGTGGATTTAGGGAACAAAGTGATTTAACCACAAGGGTGAGAATTTTAAACAAAGGCATTGGGAATCTAGGAGTCAATTTAAATCAGAAAGGACAGAGCTGATAGGTGAGCAGAAATTGGTGGGCATCAGATACAGACAGAAAAGTTGTAGATGAGCTGCAGTAGATAATTAAACAAAGTTTCTCTTATCATGCAAGATCACTCTACCCAAAAGTATGTTATGAGAAAGACAAAATGGAACCTAACAGGCATAAAGATTGAGCAATTCCCAATTCCACACTGAATGATGCAACTCCTCCTTTAGCTATTATTCTGTTTTAGAAACCATGAAGGGTCCTTTCCTTCTTTACAATAAAGTGAAGAGGAATCACCGTATGAAAATATGGGCCAAAAAGGCAGAGTGTAGAGTCTGTATGACACAACCAACACACAAGAAAGAAGGGAACATAGAACAGTACAGCCCCTTCGGCCCTTGATGTTGTGCCAAGCTTTGTCCGAAACCAAGATCAAGTTATCCCACTCCCTATCATTCTGGTGCGCTCTATGTGCCTATCCACTAACTGCTTGAAAGTTCCCAAAGCGTCTGATTCCACTATCACAGCAGGCAATCCATTCCACACTCCTACCACTGAGTAAAGAACCTACCATGGACATCCTGCCAAAATCTCCCACCATGAACCTTATAGTTATGCCCCCTAGTAACAGCTACATTCACCCGAGGGAATAGTCTCTGGATGTCCACTCTATCTGTCCCTCTCATCATCTTATAAACCTCTATTAAGTCACCTCTCATCCTCCTCCGCTCTAAGAAAAGCCCCAGCTCCCTCAATCTTTCCTCATAAGACCTACCCTCCAAACCAGGCAGCAGCCTGGTAAATCTCCTCTGCACTCTCTCTAATGCTTCCACACCCTTCCTATAGTGAGGTGACCAGAACTGCACACAATATTCCAAATATGGTCTCACCAAGGTCCTGTACAGTTGCAGCATAACCTCACAGCTCTTAATTCAAACCCCCGTTAATAAACGCTAACACACTATAAGCCTTCTTTACGGCTCTATCCACTTGAGTGGCAACCTTCAGAGATGTGTGGATATGAACCCCAAGATCTCACTGTTGCTCCATATTCCTCTGAACCCTGCAATCTGCATTCAAATTTGTCCTACTAAAATTAATCATCTTGCACTTATCAGGGTTAAACTGGGCCATTTTCTGGGCCACCCTTCAGCCCCCTCTTCCAAGTCATTGATAAAAATCACAAATAGCAAGAGGACCCAGCACTGATCCCTGTGGTACAGTGCTTGCAACTGGCCTCCAGTCTGAAAATTTTCCATCCACCACCACCATCTGTCTTCTGAGATAGCCAGTTACTTATCCAAATTTTCCTCAATCCCACACCTCTTTACTTTCTTCATGAGTAAGGAATCTTATCATGGGGAACCCTTATCAAACACCTTACTAAAATACACATATGCAACATAACTGCTCTAACTTCATCTACACACTTAGTTACCTCCTCAAAAAATTCAATCAAATTTGTGAGGTAAGACTTACCCTTCATGAATCCATGCTGACTCTCCCGGATTAAGCTGCATCTTTCCAAATGGTCATAAATCCTAGCTCTCAGGACGTTTTTCATTAGCTTACTGATCACTGAAGTAAGTCTAACCTGCCTATAATTACAAGGGTCATTTCCATTTCCTTTCTTGAACAGACGAACGACATTTGCCACTCTCTAGTCCTCTGGCACTATCCCTGTGGACAGTGAGGACCCAAAGATCAAAGCCAAAAAGCTCTGCAATCTCATCCCTTGCCTCCCAAAAGAATCCTAGGATATATCCCATCTGGCCGAGGGGACTTATCGACCCTTAGGTTTTTCAAAATTGCTAATACATCTTCCCTCAGAGTATCTACCTCCTCCAGCCTATATCATCCTCAAAAACATGGCCCCTCTCCTTGGTGAGCACTGAAGAAAAGTACTCATTCATAGCCTCTCATATCTCTTCTGACTTCATGCACAAGTTCCCACTACTATCCTTGACTGGCCCTAACCTCACCCTAGTCACTCTTATTTCTCACATAAGAGTAAAATGCCTTGGGTTTTTCCTTGATCCGGCCCGTCAAGGACTTCTCATGCTCCCTCCCAGCTCTGGCAAGCCCTTTTTTTAAGCTCATTCCTTGCCAGCTTGTAACCCTCAAATGGCCCAACTGAACTTTGTTTTCTCATCCTAATATACGCTTCTTTTCCCTCTTGACAAGACATTCAACCTCTTTCGTGAGCCATGGTTCCCTCACTCAGCATTTCCTCCCTGCCTGACAAGGACATGCCTATTAAGGACACATTGTATTTGTTCCTTAAATAAGCTCTACTTTTCATTTGTGCCTTTCCCTAACAGTTTCTGTTCCCATCTTATGCTCCCTAATTCTTGCCTAAATTCATCCTTCCCCCAATTATAAATCTTAACCTGCCATATGGCCCTATCCCTCTTCATTGCAATAATGAAAGACAGCGAATTGTGATCATTATCTCCAAAATGCTCTCCCACGAACAAATCTAACACTTGGCCCAGTAACAAGTCCAGTGTGGCCCCACCTTTTGTTGGCCTATCCACATATTATGTCAGGAAAATCTCCTGTACACACTGTACAAAAACTGCCCCATCCAAACTATTTGGCATATAAAGGTTCCAATCAATATTTGGAAAGTTAAAGTCACCCATGACCTCTACACCTATCCATAATCTGCTTTGCAATTTCTTCCTCCACATCTTTACTACTATTTGGGGGCCTATAGAAAACTCCTAACAATGTGACCACTCCTTTCCTATTTCTAACTTCAGCACATTACCTCAGTAAGCAGATCCCCCTCAAATTGCCTTTCAGCAGCCATTAAACTAGCCTTGGTTAACAATGCTACTCCTCCACGTCTTTTACCACCTTCTACTCTTACTGAAAGATCTATACCCTGGAACTTCCAACAACTATTCTTGCCCCTGTTCTAACCATGTCTCAGTAATGGCCACAAACATCATAGTCCCAAGCACCAACCAACCCTCCAAGTTCACCTACCTTATTCCAAATGCTATTTGCATTGAAGTAGACACACTTCAACTCACCTTTCTGTCTGTCAGCACACTGCTGCGATTTTGATACTCTCCTCAGTACCTCCCTACAACCAACACTGGCTTCTGGGCTACAGCCCGTTTTCCCATCCCCCTGACACGTTAGTTTCTCTCTCTCTGGCTGTTCCCGCTCCCCCTTAAGGATCCTACAAACATAGTCCGACACGTCACAGACCCTGGCACCTGGGAGGCAACATATCATCCACGGGTCTCTTTTGCTGCCACAGAACCTCTTATCTGTCCCTCTAACTACCAAGTCCCCAATAACTATTGTTCTCCTGCTCTCCCCCTTCCCTTCTGAGGCACAGGGACGGACTCAATGCTGGAGATCCTGCACTGAGTCCTCTGGAGGTCCCTGTGACTTACTACTGGTAGGTCATCCCTCCCAACAGTATCCATAGCGGTATACTTGTTGCCGAGGGGAACGACCACAGGGGATCCCTCCACTGACTGCTTCCTCCCAGCCCTTCTCACCGTCACCCAACTATCTTCATTCTTCAGAGTAACTACATCCCTGAACCTTCTATCTATGGCCACCTCTGACTCCTGAATGATTCGAAGTTCATCCAGCTCCAGGAAAAAGGGTAGCAAAAGAAATATAAACAAAGATGTGCCCTGAGGCACAATACTGAAATAAACAGTGAGGGCCTAGGGTCACCCACTTCATTAACACACCCACAGTTCGTTCACTCATTCGGATCTCCTCACACACTCAATTTCAATTTTTATTGATATTACAACGAGGTGGTTTGGGAAGTAGGTGGACAGACATCAAATCCAGAAGCATTCTAATAACCTGAAAATATAGTTTTGAGATCAAAAAACTATATGACACCAATGCAAGTCCAATAATTAGTGCAAACATGTACATTCTGTTCAGTTTTCTGCTGTGAAATTTAATTAAAATCAGAGTGAAGACTGCACAAACCCATCACACGTGGGTTCTCCAGTCAGTACAGGCAGGATACACATTCCATCTGCTTGCATCAAACCAGGGTCATGAAGGTTAATAGATAATTTTAAACCCAATGCAGTTGTTAATTGCCTTCCTAGGAATTAGAATTGAGAACTTTGCTAATATCCTCTTCACAGTTCAAGCCACGGTTAAATCCCAACTGCCACCCTTACTGAGGTTACCTAATGCAGCAGGAACAGCAAATGTACCCTGAACTTCCTGGTCAATTAGCGACAAGTCAGAATGACTCAAAACATAAAAAATTGTATACAAGGGCATGGTAAATGCTGATTGTGCCGTTACAAGTCAAGTAAGAAACAACGGGTAAAACATGACAAAGAAAATAACTTGCAATTATGTCACTCAGGGCATTCCAAAGCAGTTTGGTGCTGTCACTGTTGTAATATAGGAAATGCAGCAGTCAATTTGTACTCAACAAGGAAATAAACGATGAAATATAGAAGAATTTAGACCATGAAAAAGTCATACAGATTCAAAATATCTGTTCTTTGCTCCACAGATACTTTTTCCCAGCATTTTTGTTTATATTTTAGACATTAGTTCAGAGATAAATGACAGCCAAGGGTGCAAGCAGACGTCCACTATTCCTCTTTGAATAGTGACATGAAACGATTTACACCCACTTGCAAAAGTAGGTTTCAGCTTAATATCTCATCTTTAAATATTTATAGGATCAAGAGAAACCAGAGTTTTAAAGACAGCACCACAAACAGTATTGCACATGAAATGCCAGTCTAGATTACATCTCGAGTGACTTCCAGTCATAGAGGTTTGCAGCATGGAAACAGGCCCTTCGGCCCAACTTGTCCATGCTTTTTTTTTGAAAAGCCCCTAAGCTAGTCCCCATATCCCCCTATACCCATCTTACTCATGTAACTGTCTAATCGCTTTTTAAAAAGACAAAATTGTACCCACCCCTACTACTACCTCTGGCAGCTTGTTCCAAACACTCACCATCCTCTGTGTGGAAAAACTGCCCTCTGGACCCTTTTGTATCTCTCCCCTTAAACCCACTTTTGGGAAAAGATATTGACTATCTAGCTGATCTATGCCCTCATATTTTATAGACCTCTACAAGATCACCCCTCAGCCTCCTACACTCCAGAGAAAAAAGTCCCAGTCTTTCCAGTTTCCTTATAATTCAAACCATCAAGTCCCGGTAGCATCCTAATAAATCTCTTCAGAACTCTTTCTGGTTTAATATCCTCTCTACAATAAGGTGACCAGAACTGTACACAGCATTCTAAGCGTAGCCTTACCAATGTCTTGTACAACTTCAACAAGACATTCCAACTCCTGTATTCAATGTTCTGATCAATGAGACCAAGCATGCTGAATGCCTTCTTCATCATTCTATCCATCCGTGACTCCACTTTCAAGGAGCTATGAACCTGTACCCCTAGATCTCTGTTCTGTAACTCTCCCCAATGCCATATCATTAATTGATTAAGTCCTGCCCTGGTTCAATCTTAGAGGTGAGTGCACTAACAGAGCTGAGTGTACCAACACACAGCCAAGGAAAGAGGCAAAGCCTGAGATTCGAACAAATAGATTTTGCATCTTTCTGGGTGTTGCTTGTCCAATTGCCATTTCTAAAAACATTGACCAGAATTCTCCAGCTGTTTATGCCCTGCCAGAGCTGCAAGCAAGGATGGAGAATTTGCCATTCAGCCAAATTTCTGTTCACTATAACGGGACCAGAGAATATGACTAACGCAAACGGCAGAGAATTCTGGCCATTATCACACCCAGATTGTTTTTAATTTTCATACAAAACTGAATGGGTAACCAGCAATCAAATTAAGTTGCCCACGACCTCACTCTAGGTCTTGAGAAAAGACAGGTCAATAGTTCACAGGATAAATGCATTAAATTACACGTCTTTCTTCAACTGCATTCAACATACAAAGATGAGAGGATAGAAAACAAAGTACGAACCTTGGTTGATTTTGCCTTCACATTCCAAGGCAATGCCACAGCTAAAAATATAGTTAGAAAAACGCTGGAAAATCTCAGGAAGTCTGAGAAGAGAGAATAGAGCCAAAGTTTCAAGTCTGGGTGACACTTCAGGGTTGGCTCAATTCTCTCTCATGAGGCGCTGTCAGATTTGCTGAGATTTTCCAGCATTTTCTGTTTTTGTTTCAGATTCTAGCACCTGCAGTATTTTGCTTTTATGTTAATTAATAAAGCTAATTTGTCCAAACCAACACTGCTCTGTACTTCAACAATGTGCTTGCCAATGAGTGAGCGAGCAATGGGACCACCAATTCTTAAGTTTGCAAAATAACCCAAGGCCTTTTTTTCCCAAGTGACAAAGTCTGAGATTCAAACACAAATAGATTTTACATCTTCCTGGGTGTTACTTTGTTTCTGCTAGTCCATTTGTCATTTCTAAAATTAATCACACCCAGATAGGCACATATTCAATTCTGTATGAAAATTAAAAACAAAGTCAAACTAAATTGCCCACAAATGTGTTGCTTGGGGCATCATTCCATCTACTTCACATTATAAACAATCCATGGTGCTTTGTGCGCACAGTTAGCCACCAGTCAATGTTTGTACCCCTTGGGGAAGGCATGCTCAAAAAACAGCAAGAATTTAAAGCGAGGGGGTTGCTGTCCTAGGTGGCAGATTTTTCAAGTATATATGTCCCATCTCAAACTAGGTGCACTGATAATAAAAATAAAAATCTGGAATTAAAAGCCTAATGATGACCATGAAACGATTGTTATAAAAAATTCCTGATGGTTCACCAATGTTCTTTGGGGAAGGAAATCTGCTGTCTTTACCTGATCTGGTCTATGTGACTCCAGAGCCACAGCAATGTGGTCACCCAAAGGGATGGGCAATAAATGCTGGTCCAGCCAATGACATTCCCATGAATGAACTTTAAAAAATTACATTACCACCCAGCACCCAATAACTGAAAACCAAATGAAAGTTTATTTTTGACCTCTACATTGTCCAATATTACAATCAAATAAGCCTTGGATGAGTCCATTCATCAAAAAAACTCAACATTAAAAATGTTGTAGTGAAGTAATTGGTGAGCTTTATAGAAAAATTAAAAGAAACACAGCAAGAAATTAAAATGTTTTACATTACAAAATCTCAAGGATGTGTTTTTTTTTTAATTCAGCTTTGTGACCTTCCCCCATCACATTACACAGGGTCACCACTATGCTGCTTGATCATTCCTTCACATCAACCGTAACTTTTGGATTTGGCTGGTGGTTTTAAACTAACATGCATTTTTGCAATTTGCCTCAAACAAAAGATAACACAACAAAGGCTTTAAAAGTGACGCTCATCCAAGCTCCTGATCAAACAGATAACAGATATATCAGTGCTTCATGAGGATATCATTCTCAATATAAAGTAAAGAAAAGATACTTAACAGGACATCCTTTAATATTGTATAGGGCAAATTCAAGACCACCTACTAAATAAATCCAAATTAAACCTCTTAGACTTCATCTTCTTGCATTCAAGGGGAAGTGATTGAACAAAATTCCTTCAAAGAATTTTGTCAAATCTATGAACTAGCAGTAGTTTGTTGGAAACTACAAAGATTACGAGCAAACTTGCAATTCCCCAGATCAAGCTGCAAATTTGCTCGGGTTGCTTGCAACTGTCAAGAAACTCTGATAAACAATTTAACACATTTCTGTCCATTAGTAACCAGAAGGCTTATTTAGACAGTGGGAAATCTGTGCAGTATCTACCCTATCTAGAACATTTTCAAAAAATATCTAGCGGTCAACAAGAGCTCTTTTTCCAAATACTGAAGTTGCTGTTCCCATTAAAAAAGGCCAGTCTTACTGTAACCAATTAATTCATTTAACTAAATATTTAGTGATCAACAAGGAGGTAAGGTTACCCACTAGGACCACTGCAATAATCAACTTAAACAACTTTATTGGCACAAAGAACTGCAGCAGCGGATAGGTTTTGCATCAGTGTAAACTCAGAGGATTGCCAAAATACACTGGTAATCAGTGAATAATCCACACTGCCATTCCAGCTAAATATATACACACGCACACACAGTGCATAATTCAACTGTTAAATATTTAATCAGCAACACTTAAACCTTGTCTGTAAACTTTTCTTCAGGAAATATACAGACCTTCATTAAATCTGAAATCTACAGATATATTTGCAAAATTAATAATGCATCATTTGCCTTAAAAACATTGGGATTGTACATTACAATTGTACAAATTATTTCTTTTCAAAATAGATAAAATAAGTTAAAAGCAGTGTTCAGACTGAGTAACTACTAACTATGCACACTGTACCTCATGCCCAAAATTAGCACAATGTGTAATTTACATATTTAGAAGCATAGATAAATGAAACAGTACATATCAATATTTGAACTTACTCATTCACAGGATGTGAACATCACTGGGGAGGTCAGCATTTATTGCCCATCCCTAATTGCCCTCCAAGTGGTGGTAATGAGCGATTTTCATGAACCACTGCAGTCCATGTGGTAATAGGAACATCCAATGGTGTCAGGAAGGGAGTTCCAGGATTTTGACCCAGCAACAGCAAAGGAACAGCAATATAGTTCCCAAGTCACTATAGTGTGTGGCTTTGAGTGATACATGCAGGTGGTGGTATTCCCATGCATCTGCTGCTCTTTTAGGAGGTAAAGGAAGATGCTGTCAAAGGGGACTCAGCAAGTTACTGCAGTGCACACTGCTGCCACTGTGCTACGATGGTGGTGGGAATGAATGTCCATGATGGTACCAAACAGGCTGCTTTGTCCTGGATGTTGTCAAGCTTCTTCAGTACTGTTGGAGCTGCACTCATCCAGACAAGTAGGAGACTATTCCATTACACTCCTGACCTGTGCCTTGCAAACGGTCAACAAGCTTTGGGGAGTCATTTGCTGCAGAATTCCCAGTCTCTGATCTGCTCCTGTAGCCACTATAGTTCTATAGTTGGTCCAGTTCAGCCTCTGATCAATGACAACACCCAGGAGTTGATAGTGGGAGATTCAGCAATGGTAGTGCCTTTGAAAGTCAAGGGGAAATGGTTGGATTCTCTCTTGTTGGAGATAAACATTGTCTGGCACTTAAGACATGAATGCTACATGCCATTTATCAGCCCAAACCTTAATGTTCTCCATGTGCTTCAGTATTTGAGTTATGAATGCACACTGTTCAATGCCAATCATCCCCATTTCTGAACTTACGATGGAAAGGTCATTGATGAAGCAACTGAAGACATCTGACGTTAGGACACTACCCTGAGGAACTCCTACAGCAATGTCTTCAGACTGAGAACATTAACTTCCAGTCATCTTCCTTCTAAAAAAGGGAGCGTTTTCCTTGATTTTCATTGCCTTTACTAGGGCTCTTAGATGCCACACTCAATCAAATGTTGCCTTGATATCAAGAGCACCTGATTTTTTTTTTATCTATGTTCGAACCAAGGCTGTAATGAGGTCAGGGTCTGAGTGGCCATGGCAGAACCCAACTCTGATTATAAGCGCGTAATTTGTAAGCAATGCCTTCCATCACTTTACAGATGATTAAGAGTAGACTGATGGGGCAGTAATTGGCCAGGTGGGATTGGTCCTTTTTTTTTTTAAATGGACAGTTCATACCTGGGCAATTTTCCACATTGGCAGGTAGACACTATCATTATAATTGGACCAGCACAGCTTAGCTACAGGCACAGCAAGCTCTGGAGAATATCTTCAGTACTGTTGTCAGAATGCTGTCAGAGCTCATATTAGCATTCTACAAGTCCTGAACATGACTACATGACTAACAAGGACCTTAAGCCAAGGTAGAGAGGTCAGCTGGATGGAGACATACTCCAAATTTATCTCTGGATTTCAAATGTTCATAATGGGATGATTATACCACAGATCAACTTATCTCTTCCATTATGAAGGTGAGGAAGATGCTATGCAACTACTAACCAGCTTCTAACTACTAACCAACTAGGCTTGTACTCGTTAGAGTTTAGAAGAATGAGGGGAGATCTCATTGAGACGTATAAGATGATGAATGGGATGGATAGGATAGAGGTGGAAAGACTCTTCCCGCTCAAAAAAGACAGTAGGACTAGGGGGCACAGCCTCAAGATAAAGGGGGGGCAGTTCAGAACGGAGTTGAGGAGGAACTTCTTCACTCAAAGGGTGGTGAATCTCTGGAATTCTCTGCCCGTTGAAGTGGTGGAGGCTGCCTCGCTAAATATTTTTAAGAAGCGGGTTGATGGGTTTTTGATAAGAGAGGGGATTAAGGGTTATGGGGAGAGGGCGGGAAAGTGGAACTGAGCCACGACAGATCAGCCATGATCTTATTGAATGGCGGGGCAGGCTCG
Source organism: Carcharhinus amblyrhynchos (assembly GCF_965287045.1). NCBI lineage: Eukaryota > Metazoa > Chordata > Chondrichthyes > Carcharhiniformes > Carcharhinidae > Carcharhinus > Carcharhinus amblyrhynchos. The sequence continues at coordinate 12,954,072 of NC_137348.1, forward strand.
AAGGGCCAGATGGCCTACTCCTGCTCCTATTTCTTATGTTCTTATGTTCTTCCCATCCATTGACTTTATCTACACTTCCCATTGCCTCAGCAAAGCAGCCAGCATAATTAAAGGTCCCCACATCCCCCAGACAGACATTCTCTCTTCCACCTACTTCCTTCAGGAAAAAGATACAAAAGTCTGAGGTCACATACCAACCGACTCGAACAGCTTCTTCCCTGTTGCTGTCAGACTTTTGAATGGACTTACCTTGCATTAAATTGATCTTTCTCTACACCCTAGTTATGACTGTAACACTGCATTCTGCACTCTCGTTTCCTTCTCTATGAACGGTAATATTTTGTCTGTACAGCGCGCAAGAAACAATACTTTTCACTGTATGTTAATACACGTGACAATAATAAATCAAATAACTGTGCACTGAAACCCCCAAATTCCAATTCATTTTATCCGTGACTGCACGGCGGTAAATCTGAGCAGCTGAAACCCTCCTGTGAGAGAGTCTCCGAACTCGAAATTCAGGTTCTGGTCTAAAACTCTCAGCGCCCGACTTACTTCAGGTCCCTGTTGACAGCATGAAGGTTCTCCTGAAAATCGCTGATGAAAGCCTTTTCCCTGCCCTCCAGAGTCTCTTTATTCTTCATCCCATCCTTGAGCGTGTCAAAGACGCGAGTAACACTGGAGCGAAGCTGCTGGATGGCATTAATAGCGTGAGCGAAAGCATCCAAATTTATCCCAACACTCAAAGTATCCGCCATATTCCCACCGCTGCCTGGCGACCGCTTCGGCGCATGTTAATGACGACAGGTCGACGCTCTCTGATGATGTGAATGAAACTGGGCGGGTGCGCAGTCCAAACGGACTACAATTCCCAGACGGCAGCGCGGTACCTAAAAGCACAGTTTCAGTGGAGTGTAGGACTTAAGGGAAATGCACCAGTTACTGCACAATTTATTATTTATTTCCATGTATCACAGAAACCTCTGTTTTATTTTCAAACTGGGTAAGTGCCTATTGTTCATCACTGCTGAAATTAAAGATAGCTTGTTCAAATGGATTAGCAAACAAAGTAATCATTGTCACTGTCCCTTCTTCAGCATTGACACCTGCATAATACCACCTTGTAAAAAGTCTGACAACACCAAACCTGGTGTTGTCAGACTTTTTACTGTGTTTACGCAAAGCACGGAATCGCTTCGCCATTTTTAAATGTTCAATTGACAAAATAAATCATTATAATTAAATTAAGTTAGAAACTTAGAAAGAGAAATGGCATGGTGACACAGGGACTCAGGTTCAATTCTGGCCTCAGATGACTGTCTGGAATTTGCGCATTCTCTCCATGCCTGCATGTGTTTCCTCTGGGTGCTCCGGTTTCCCTCCACAGTCCAAACGTGTGCAGGTTAGGTGGATTGGCCATACTAATTTATCTCTTAGTGTCAAATATATGGAAATATATGGCATTGTGGGGAGAGAGCCTGGATGGGATTGTTATCCTATTCAGGTTCGATGGATCAAATGGCCTCCTTTTGTACTGTAGGGATTCTATGTTTCTATAAACTAAAATCATGATAAATCTTTAAAACAACATGTATTCTTTTATCTTAATGGAAAAAAAAATGTCCTGAAAACATAAAATTAGCTTCTCAGCTTACTCCGGTAAGGTTTTTAAAAAAAATAATTATGACATTAGTGGGAAGTCGTGTGGCGGAGTAGGTAGCATTCCAGCTTCTAAGCCAGAAACTCTGGATCTGTGTCCCAGCCCAGGATGTAATGGCCAAGGATGTTCAAAATGCAGCCAAATGTATTGATTATCAAGTTGCAAATCCTTCCACCATGCCAATGGCAGGCAGTAAAGTGCAAGAGATTCCTGATCAGCCATGTGCTGGAAAGAAAACTGGATCCTATCATCACTATCCAGACCTCCAGACTACAACATGCATCCAAGTGATCTGTGATATACCACCATGAAATTAGTGTCCCATTAAAAATCCAGTTGCATCCCATTTGACAAGACAATTTTTTTCAAGGGTTTTTACAGCAGGACAAACTGTGGACAAGTGGAAGTTGTTGAAAATTTACTGCTTGCTCGGGGATTGTAGTCTGGAGAAACCGCTACTGTGCACCCTATGGAGAAAGATTCGCAGGAAGCAACTTCTGGTTTCCACGTTGTTCTTCATAGGGTGTATTGACAATGAACACTGACCGTTTCACCATCATTACCGCTGCAAAATCTGGGCCAATGTCACTATCAATCATATTCCATTCAGTTTACAGGGCAAACTCAATGTGAGCACATGCACCATGTGGTGCTAAGCCATAAAACTTGCAAGTTATAATCGTCATATAAGTCAAGCAAACTGCTGCAATCTGAGGTTGCTATAATTGGCATCAGTATCTTGGGAACAAGGTGGGATTTGGATAGTTTAAATTGGGGCCACACCCATTGTTCCTTTAATATTTAATTAGTGTGCAGCCCTTTATCTCAGTGCTCAATCCTATTGCACTTTTCTTGTGTATGACAGCACAAACATGTTATTTATCCAAGAACATGGCCTGTGCATTAGCTTTCAGGCTGCTGTGAAGCCACGCACTCCCACAGTTGAGCAGTCTTGCTGAAAGGCCATTGATCTGAAATGTTATCTCTGTTTTTCTCTCTACAACTGCTGCCAGACCTGGGGAATGTTTCCAGCATTTTTTTCATTTTATTTCAGCTTAGCAGGAACGTTTGCCCCACTGTTGGGCCTTTTTGACATCAGGCACAGCTGTGGCACCTCTTCTGAAGAAATAATCCACCAACATTTATTACCAAGGTTTACCCACAAAGAATGCAAAGAGTATATATAGTTTGAACCTGGTTTATGGGCAAGAGTAATGTAGTTATAATTTATAGCTAACAATGCATCCATCTATTCCAAATAAACCATTACTTTCTATGATATAAGGAAGGTACTTTATTTTTTTTTATTCATTGTTGGGTTCTGAGCATCGCTGGCAAGTAAATGGCCTACACATAAGGATGTCATTGCTAACAGAGATTGATGATGAGAAAATAGTTCACACACTAACATCCTCACCATTTTCTGTGGATATTTTTAGTCCCAGATTTGCAGCAGATTTCATCATTTGAAGAGGCTACTTATCCTGGCTGCGCTTTTTCTGACGATATTTGACTTTGTTATGACCTAAACATTCAGAATGTTGGAACCAATGCTTCATCAAGTAAAGATAGAGGATAAACAGGTCAGAAAACATTGTAGTTAGCTTATTCTTGGATTTGATTAAATCAGCCATTGTCAAGCAAAAGATTACCCAGCAATGTGTCTGTTTGCCTTAATTTCTGGCTTCAGAGAGGTTTTCTTTATTTGTGGCATATAGCTGATACTGGCAAGGTAGTGTTAATCTGACTCTAATTACCCCGAGAATGTGGTGGTTGGACTTCCCTATGAAACACTGCAGCCCTTATGGCGATGATATTTCTACAATACTGTTAGGTAAGTATTCACAATAACAATCCCACGACAACAAAGTTTCAGTGATATATGTCCAGGTCAGAACAGTGTGTAGCTTTGTGTGATCTAATCACAAGTTCTAGACTTACTTTATCTTCTTCTTTAGCCTTGTCAACCTTGCTTGTGACCTCTCTGTGGGCCTTCACCTTCATGTCCCCATTTAAGAATTATTAGACTCTTCATTATTTCCTAGGAGTCTGCTGCTGCTGCTGCTGTTGTGTGCAGCTACTTCTACTAACAGATTTGTTGTTATGTGATGCTCATCTGTCTTGCGCTATCCTCACACGTGTTAACACTAATTGTTAGTATATGATGGAGGAATAATACAACAGCTTTTCTTTTATCTTCATCAAGTTTATTCTGTGTCCAACTCGGCAGAGATACAAACTCCATAAAATTACCCTGCAGCAACCGTATCAGCAGTGGGCATTTATACCCTTTTGGAGAGTGATCCAATAATCACTACCTGTCATCAATAAGGTAATTAGCTTAACAATGTAGTTGCCACATCATGCACTTGCTGATATACTGACAACACATCCACTGTTCTGTGATGTTCATCTTCCAATTAAATCTAGGTTTACCTTCTTTTTGCTGCCCTCCACATTGCTCTCTAGAAGAGACCTCTGACAATTCAGCTCTGATCAAATGGCCAGAATACTGATATTTTATTTTCTGGATGTCATTTTTTTCGAGTTATAGAATCAAAGAATCTCTACAGTACAGAAAGAGACCATCTGGCCCTTCAGGCCTGCACCAATTCTTCAAAACAGCATCCAACCCAGACCTTCCCCTCCACCTATTGCCATAGCCCTGCATATATACCATGGCTAGTCCTCCTAGTCTACCCATCTTTGAGCACTAAGGGGCAATTTAGCATGGCCAATCCACCTAACCTGCACATAGATAGAATCCCTATACTGCAGAAGGAGGCCATTTGGCCCATCAAATCAGAACCGACCACAATCCCACTGAGGCCTATTCCCATTTACCCTGTTAATCCCCGGTCATTAGGGTCAATTTAGCATGGCCAATCAAATTAACCTGCAAATCTTTGGACTGGAAACCCACACAGACACAGGGAGAATGTCCACACAGACAGTGACCTGAGGCCGGAATTGAACCCGGGTCCCTGGTGCTGTGAGGCAGCAGTGCTAACCACTGTGCCACCATGCCACCTCTCCTTGGAACATCTTTGAACACTAAGGGCAATTTAGTATGACAAATCCACATAACCTGCACATCTTTGGATTGTGGGAGGAAACTGGAGCACCCGCCGGAAACCCACACAGGCTGTCACCCAAGGCTGGAATCGAATCCTGGGTCCTCTGTGCTGCGAAGCAGCAGTGTGCCACTTTGCTATGTTTTACTCCTTCAATTTCACGTAGCTCTTCATTTGTCTTATGGTTTATACATGGAAATTTTAGCATGGAATTTCACATTCACACTTCAAAGGACTCTATTCTCTTCCACAGATCTTAATTTATTATTCAGGTTTCTGAGGTATACAAGATACTCGACAGAATGCTTCATCTCATGAGGTTTTTTCTTGTTACAATCTTGAGTTTTCTTGCTATTAACATATCCGTCATCTTCACAAAGTTATTTCTGGCATCTCCATCCCTCTAACTTCCATATTGATTTGTTCCAATGTGACACCATCCACTTCAATCTTCACTCTAGGTTCTTCTAATGTATTCCTTTTATTTTTTTATTGAATGAACACCGCTCGACAATCACCAGGCAGGATTGTTCGCTTCCAGTCAGGGAACATTCAGCAGTCATGGACATTCAGCCTCTGATTCTCATTCTCCAAGGCAGTCTTCACAACACATGAGAAAGCAGAATCGCTGAGCAGAAACTGATGGCCAAGTTCTGCACACATGAGGACAGCCTCAACCGGGATCTTGGGTTCATGTCACACTATCTGTACCCCCCACGGCCTGCCTGGGCTTGTAAAATCTCACTAACTATCCTGGCTGGAGACAATACACACCACTTTAACCTGTGCTTTGTCCTCTCTCCACCCACATTGTCTATACCTTTAAGACTTGATTACTTGTAAAGACTCGCATTCCAACCATTATCTTGTAAATTGAATTTCTGTCTATATATGCCCTGTTTGGGAACACAAGTTCTCAATCACCTGATGAAGGAGCAGTGCTCCAAAAGCTTGTGCTTCCAAATAAAGCTGTTGGACTTTAACCTGGCGTTGTGAGCCTTCTTACTGTGCCTATCCCAGTTCAGAACCAACTTTTTCAATCAAAGGGTGGTGAGTCTCTGGAATTCACTGCCCATTGAAGTGGTGGAGGCTACCTTGCTGAATGTATTTAAGTCACAGGTAGATAGGTTTCTGATAGACAAGGGAATTAAGGGTTATGGGGAGAAAGCAGGAAAGTGGAACTGATCCACTTCAGATCAGCCATGATCTTATTGTATGGCGGGGCAGGCCTGAAGGGCTAGATGGCCTACTCCTGCTCCTATTTCTTATGTTCTTATGGCATCTCCACATCACTCCTTTTATCTGCCATTGTTCATGTCTTGTTCGTGTTCATTCTCAATCCCTGGAGTCAAATAAGATTAACTATTAAGACTAACAACTGGATTAGCTTTGAATGGAGTGGACACACTGGAGAAACTTAGTCTTCTTAGGGCAGAGAACATTAAGAGAAGCTTTAACTGAGGTGTTCAATATCTTGAGGGATTTTGACAGAGTAGATAATGAGAAACTGACAGGAGGATCAGTAACCAGAGGATACAGATTTAAGATATTTTTAAAAAAATCTAGAGGGAAAAGAGTTTCTGTTTAATGCAGTGGGGTTGTTATGATCTGAAATTTTCTGCCTGAAAGAATATTGGAAGTGAATTCCACAGAAACATTCAGAAGATAATTATATTTGAAACAGAAATTTACAGGAAGACGGGGAAAGGGCAGGCGGAGGATCAATTGAATAGCTTTTTCACAGCACCTTCACAAAGTTTATTTATTAGTCACGAGTAGGCTTACATTAATACTGCAATGAAGTTACTGCAGAAATCCCCTAGTCGCCACACTTCGGCATCTGTTTGGGCACACTGAGGGAGAATTTAGCATGACCAATGCACCTAAGCAGCAAGTCTTCCGGACTGTGGGTGGAAACCAAAGCACCCGGAGGAAAACCACGCAGACACGGGGAGAATGTGCAGACCCCGCACAGACAGTGACCCAAGCTGGGAATCAAACCTGGATCCCTAGAGCTGTGAGGCAGCAGTGCTAACCACTGTACCACCGAGCCACGATCAGCCAAGCGGTCTCATTCTGTGTTCTAGGATTCAATGAGGCAATTTTAATCAAATATATTACAATGGAAACCCGACTAGATTAGAAACCTGACAACACGGGTTTTGAAGTCAATGGAAGTAAACTAGCGCAGATGTAAAACGGACAGTCCAAGTTAATTTACAATCACCCCTCTGATTCTAGCTATATGTCAGAAGTTTGAGAAAATGAATGCTTTCATGCTAGTTTTGCAAAGGTCAGACAGTGTTGACCTCCTATGGAAAGGTGATTTCAGTGCCACAGACCGTCTTCTGCTTCAGTGCTCAATAAAGCCAGCAGAATAGCTTCCAGTGAGCCCACAGCTGGACCACATTCTCTCAGGCAGACAACATTACTGATCCAGAAACATCTATTGAATTGGATCAATTTACTCAATCAATAATTCCTATTTCGAGGAGAAAGTTCAAGACCACCTAGACTGAAGGTCAGAAAGTCAAACAGCCCTCAAAGAGAGAAGTAAGAATCACTTAAGTGCTTAAGTACTATTCAACAGACTTTCATATTATGGGATTGTCTCTTTTCCGTCCATTACACTTTTTAAGCCTTGTCTCAAAAGGGCACCAGAGCCAAACAAAGCCATGGAAAACCAGAAAGATCGCAGGTTCAATTCCTAACCTGCGCTGAGTTAACTGATTTCAGACGAGTTGGCATTAAGTACTATACAACTGACCACAAAGTTCCCTGGGATAAGGATTTTTAAAAACTCAGCATGACTGCCATTGTAATTTGTAATTTGTAGAAGTTGCTTGAGAACAGAATCTCAGTTGGCTGTGATATCTGATGCTGTCAAAATCCTGTTTCCACTCTTTGAATATGGTTGCAACTAGACAAAAGTGACAACTCTTGACATTGGTCTTAGTGAACACAATGCTTAAGCAACAGCTTTGTCAACTGTGGCTCAATTGACCCTCTTGGATGGTTCTCTGAACAGACTATCAAAGCCATCTGGCAGAATGCCTCATCACCAGAACTTTCAAATAAGCATCAAGTCATAGCTTGGCTGGTTGTGAGAAAGACACTCCTTGACTGATCTTTCTTAAGTGTCTGGAGTAGTGGGTGGCAGGTGGCATGGTGGTTAGCACTGCTGCCTCACAGCACCAGGGACCTGTCTTCTAGTCCTGGCTTGGGTCACTGTCTTTGTGGAGTTTGTACATTCTCCCCGGGTTTCCTCCAGCCGCTCCGGTTTCCTCCCACAGTCCAAACATGTGTGGGTTAGATGGATTGGCCATGCTAAATTGCCCTTTAGTGTCAGGGGGACTAGCTAGGGTAAATGCATGAGGTTATGGGAATGGTGCCTGGGTCGGATTGTGGTTGGTGCAGACTGGATGGGCTGAATGGCCTCCTGCTGTACTGTAGGATTCTATGATTCACCCTCTCCACGACATTGCCCTTGAGGTGGCTGTGGTGGGGAAGAGACCATGTCCAGCTCCTTCTGAGATGTGCCATTGTAAAGAAGATTTGGAGAAAGAAGCAATGATTTTTGTTGAGGTTCATCCAAAGCAGATCCATGATATAGAACCCCACGACGTAGAACCCTACTCTCTGTGGACTGTTTCCAGGGATGCACTCTGAGATAAAAATCAACTGCAGCTGAAGGACCATCAACTTGATGAAAGCCGCTCTTTGGTCTGCCTGAAATGCACTGGTCTTCTAGTGTTGTCCTCTACCAAGTATTGCAAACCGGCACATTCCAAGATCCAGGACTATGTACTGTGAGATGCACTAAAGCAGTGGCAACTGCCACAGAGGCACAGTGAGGAAGTGTGGATCCCTAAGGCCTTTCATCCGTAGCACATGAAGGAGTTTGAAACATTGTAGAATAGTTGCATGCCTGACCTGGAATACGTATGTGAAAATGAAGAACATTGAAATGGTATCAAGGCACTTCAAAGTGTAATATTCCATATGGAGACAATTTGAATTCTATTGCACTTTCTGTGATATCCAATTTGAAATGTTTTGCCCTTGAGTTGCAGGCCTGATATGGAACGTATATTGTAAATATCAAGAGTATTGAAATTGTATTGCACCTCAGGGTGGAGCATACTCAATGGAGAAAAGATGAATTTTATTGCACTTTCTGTAATATTCAATTCCAAAAGTTTTGGAATGCACCTTAACAAATTTTAAGAATAAAGCATATTTTGGTTTTTAAAAAAATGTGTACATGAAAAATCTAATGGCACCAATTCAAAGAAAGGCAGAGGAGATATCCCTGATGTCTTGGCCAATATTTATTCCTCAACCAACATCACAAAAACGACCTGAATATTATCTCATTGCTGTTTGTGGGAGCTTCTTATATGCAAATCAACAGCCATGTTTCCAATTATAACTGCGGTTACACTTCAAAAGTATTTCATTGGCTGTAAAATGCTTTGAGCTGTTTGATGGTCGTGAAAGGAATGGTATAAATGCAAGTCTTTCTTTCTCACAGTGTGCAAGAAAATAAATGATAAATACCACATTGTTTTCCTTGGATAGAGGGATCTAACTCATGGATCCACATGTCCAAAAACCTATCAATCTTTTTCTTGAATATATATTCAAAGTGCTCTGGATAAAGAATTCCAAAGATTCACAACGTTCTGAGTGACAATATTTTTCCCAATCCCCAACTGTCAATCACTTACTCTGAGTCTGTGACCCCTAGTTCCACATGTGAATCATCCACAGGAATTAAGAGTTTTAATACTCTGTTTCATTGTAAGCTTAAATATGTTGTGCACAGCTTCCCAATTTTTGATAGTACATATTTCAGACTATAAAATTAACAGAGAAACATCGAAACTAGAAGCAGGAGTAGGCCATTTGGCCCTTTGAGCCTGTTCTGCCATTCATCTTTGATCATGGCTGATCATCGAATTCAGTATCCTGATCCCCCACTTCCCCCCATATTCCCTGACCCCTTTAGCCCCAAGAGCTATATCTAATTTCTTCTTGAAATCAAACATCATTTTGGCCTCAATTACATTCTGTGGTAGTGAATTCCACTCACTAGATGAAGAAATTTCTCCTCACTTCAGTTCTAAAATGTTTACCTCTTATGCTTAAACTATGACCCCTAATTCTGCACTCCCCCACCATTGGGAACATTCTTTCTGAATCTACCCTGTCTAACCCTGTTAGAATTTTGTAAATTTTTATGAGATTCCCCTCTCACTCTTTTAAACTCCAGTGAATATAATCCTAACCAACTTGGTCTCTCCTCATATGATAAGCCTGCCATCCCAGAAATCAGTCTGATAAACCTTTGTGGTACTGTCTCTATACCAAGGACATCCTTCCTCAGATAAGGACACCAAAACTGCACACAATGTTCTAGGTGTGGCCTCACCAACGGCCTATACAATTGCAGCAAATACCCTATACTCAAATCCTCTTGTACAAAGGACAACATACCACTTGCCTTCTTTACTGCCTACTGTACCTATGCGCTTACTTTCAGTGACTGATGCTCAAGGACTCCAAGGTCTCGCTGAGTATTGACCTCTCTCAATTTACACCCATTCAAGTAATAACCTGTCTTCCTATCATTGCCAGCAGCGTGGATAACCTTACACTTATCCACATTATACTGCATCTGCCATGCAGGTGCCCACTGTCCAAATCACACTGAAACATCTCTACATCCTTCTCACAGCTTATCCTCCCACTCAACTCTGTATCATCTGCAAATTTGGAGATAATACATACAGATCCCTCTTCCAAATCATTAATATATAATGTGAACAGTTGGGGTCCTAGCATTGATCCCATCGAACCCCACTAGTCACTAACTGCCAATCAGAAAAAGACCCACTTACGGTAACTCTTTGCCTCCTATCCGCTAACCAGCTTTCTATCCATCTCAAGACATTACCTGCTGTTCCATATGCTTGAACTTTACATAGTAGTCTGTTATGTGAGACCTTGTCGAAATTTGTCAGCCTCCTTCACCTGTATCTGAACTCTGTCTAATATAAGTTAAATATTACAGATGCTGGAGTCTGAAACAAGATCAGAGGATGCTGGAAAAAAGACCCAGCAGGTCTGGCAGCATCTGTAAGGAGAGAAAACGGATCTAATGTTTCGGGTCCTTTTGTCCCTTCATTTCCTGACAAAGAGCCAACAGGACTTGAACTGTTAACTCTGCTTTCCCTCCTCACAGATGCTGCCAGAACTGCTGGGTTTTTATAGCAGCTTCTATTATTATTTCTGAATTCTCTCAGCCTGCTTTCAATCCTGAAATGGACTGCAGTAAAAATAATTCTCTGAAGCATCCTCTGTTAGCTAAATTCAGCATGCTTATCACTGTTTAACATTTTCATTTTAATTTACTTAGTAGTAACAAGTAAGGCTTACATTAACATTGCAATGGAGTTACTGTGAAATTCCCCCAGTCACCATATTTCGGCACCTGTTCGGGTCAATGCACCTAACCAGCACATCTTTCAGACTGTGGGAGGAAACCAGAGCACCCAGAGGAAACCCACGCCGACACAGTGAGAACGTGCAAACTGCACACAGACAGTGACCCAAGCCAGGAATTGAACCCGGGTCCCTGGTGCTGTGAGGCAGCAGTGCTAACCACTGTGCGCGGTGCCGCCCCAGTAAACAGTCAGTTTAATTTGACCGTTCTGTCTTTTTATCTGTTCATATGTTCATTGCAGGATATCTAAAGACACTTGACAAGAGTCAGTTGTAAAGTGAAAGAAGCAGCAGTTTATTGACCAGTACATGTCTGCTTACGGGGAGATCACCTTCCAATCACTTTCAGAGGCTTCTCAGCATGACACAGTTTCTCCAGACCTGCTGGGTTTTAGCAATCTTCCTGTCATTACAACATTAATCATAATTACTTCATGGATCATATGCCCTTGTTTATATTTTTGGTTCCACGCACACATCGCTAAAGAAAGATAATGCACAGCTGGACTTTGTTCCTCCATTATTCTCCTCCTTCTCGCATTTAGAATATTCTGCCCACTACTTATTCTGACTTTCCCAACTACACACTTCCCTTTTTGGCTCCCTTCTTACCAAGCATCAGCAAATTATCAAAAATAGCAATGTCTTCATCAATCCAACTGTATAACCTTTGTTTTCTGTAATATTTTCTCCCCTTATGTCACCACCAGACAGATCTATTCAGTTACTCATACCCTAATCACGCTGTTAGTCCAAAACTAGTTCTGCAAATTCAGCAAGTCAAGGCAAAATATGTAATCTCACACATTTGTGGAATCTTGTGCAATGATCATGTTGAATCACGGGGAGGACAGTGTGATTTCCACCCTCATGCATGATCAAGTGTCCCCATCTCTGCCGCCGAACTTGTCTCCTGGAGGGAGACAAGTTTCAGATTGACACAGGGCCTTTCCTCCAATAGATAGAGCTGTTCTCAATTAGCTTCACCTCAGTCCCATGCTCCTGCTCTTTGGTTGCCCAGTGTGGAGTTGGGTCTGAGGACTCTGTGAACTTGGCCAAATCTACACCTTAGAGTTAGACGGCACAGTGGCACAGTGGTTAGCACTGCTGACTCACTGCACCAAGGACCTGGATTTGATTCCTGGCTAGGGTCATGCCTACGCGGAATCTGCACATTCTCCCTGTGACCGTGTGGGTTTCCTCCAGGTGCTCCAGTTTCTTCCCACAGTCTGAAAGATGTGCTTGTTGTATGCATTGGCCATGCTGAATTTTCCCTCCGTGTAGCCAAACAGGCGCCAGAGTGTGGCAACTAAGGGATTTTCATAGTAACTTCATTGCAATGTTAATGTAAGTTTACTTGTGACTAATAAATTAACTTTAACTTTAGACACAGCCACTAAAGGTGGCTGCACTGCCTCCCTACCTTTTCCTGCCAGTTTGTCCAATCTCAGTCAGCCCTGGAGAATCCACACACACGGTGGGTGTCCAGCAGAGGCCTGAGCCCTCCTATGACAGTTCGATACCACAGGGACTGAGCAGCATATTGGGCACAAGTTGCACATTACTATTTAAATTGATAAATTTATTTATTTTATGAGTTGGATTTATAAACCACTCAAAGCAGACATTTTTGTTTGAGAGAGAAAAGAGCTAATGTCTTGAGTTTGGATGACCCATCATCAGGGTCATCTAGACTCGAAACATTGGCCCTATTCTCTCTCCACAGATATTGTCAGACCTGCTGAGATTTTCCAGCATTTTATAGTTTTGTTCCAGATTCCGACACCCACAATAATTTGTTTTATATTTTTACTTTTGTTTGAATTGTTTGATGACACTGGGGGTAACTCAATCTTGCCGTAGGAGTTTCTAAAAGAAAGGTCCAACATTACTGGGCTCATTATTGAGCAGTTAAATTAACTTGGATAACTCTGATGAGATTCACAAGAACTATAGTTTATAAATTAGTTACAAGTAAGGCTTACATTAACATTGCAATGAAGTTACTGTGAAATTCCCCTAGTTGCCGCACTCTGGCACCTATTTGAGGCAATGCACCTAACCAGCACAATCTTTCAGGCTGTGGGAAGAAATCAGAACACCCGGAGGAAACCCGTGCAGACACAGGGAGAATGTACAAGCTCCACACAGCCAGTGATCCAAGCCAGGAATCAAACCCTGAAAGCTTGTAAGTTTACTATCAAATAAATCGGTTGGACTTAAACCTGGTGTTGTCAGACTTTTTGCTGTGAGGCAGCAGTGCTAACCACCGTGCTGCTTTGCAACTTTTGCCTGTAACCCAGCCAAGGTCAAACTTTGCCTCTGCTAACAACATTTTGGATGAAATAAATGAAACTGAGGAGGTTGAAAACCTATTAAAATGAACACTGTTCTTCCAGTGAGATATATATTTTTGTAAAATGTGTAGTCCATTGAAAATAGGTGCAATTTAATGGTTCTGTTTTGGGGAATGAAAAATTTACCAGTCTGTCCTGCAGGTCTGTCCTACATGAAAAGCTATATTGATTTGTTTTCAAACTATATTTTTATTGATTATTTTGTAGCTCAAGCACTATCTGATAAAGACAACATTAATCTTCTCCGTTCACTTAGAACCAATCAGTAGAGCTCAAAGTCAGCCTAATTTGTAACCTTTGACTTTCAAGTATTTTGCTGACACATGGTGAAAACCTCTGAAAATGTTGTTGCTGCTGGCAACTGTGCATCAGCTGTCTGTGCAGGTGTGTGCAGTCAAAGGAGAGAGAAACAGCAGAATGCTGCGTTCAACTCTCAGTTGTGACTCAGTGCAGCACTCTCACCTCTGAGTGAGAGGTTTAAGCCTTACCCCAGAGACTTGAGCACATCTCGGGCTGACACTGCAACGTGGTACTGAGTGTTGCACTGTCAGAGCTGCTATCTTTCAGATTGCTTATTAAACTGAGGCCCTCCCGTCCGTCCGTCCTTTCAAAACCAACAAAAGAAGGGGTGGTTCTGGGCTTCATTTTTGAAAATAAAGCTAGACAGTTGGATCTCTGCATTGGTATCATCTGAAAGCTTCTTAATTGTACCCCATATTTTAAAGTCTAAGTCAATAATATGACATCAAACTCTTCAGAACCCCAATGAAAACAAGCTTTAAGTCATAAAAATACCCCTGGACTATTTGTTTCCTGCCACTGAGCCAATTTTGGATTCAAATTGTCACTTTCCTTTAGCTCCCGTGGGCATTCTGGCACCTGTCATCATAGAATCAGAATCCTACTGTGCAGAAGGAGGTCACTGAGTCTGCACCAACGACACTCCCACCCAGCCCCTGTCCCCGTAACCCCACATATTTACCCTCCTAATCCTCCTAATCGACACATCTTGGGGGACACTATGTGGCAATTCAGCATGGCTAATCAGCTTAACCTGCACATCTTTGGACCATGGGAGGAATCCGGAGTATCTGAAGGAAACCCATGCAGACACAAGAAGAAAGTGAAAACTCCACACAGAGAGGAACCCAAAATTGAACCTCGGTCCCTGGCGCTGTGAGGTAGCACTGCTAACCACTGTGTGACCGTCCTGCCCCCATATAATTCATAATTCAGTTAGGCTTAGCTATAGAAAAGACAAGGCAAGGGGGAAACATTGGGGAAAGGTCACTTCCAAGAAACTAAGTGATGTGATTTAGCAAATGTTGACTGGAAACATCTATTTGAAGGTAAATCAATGCCAGCAGTAGCTGGCATTCAAGCAGATAGGCAAGATTCAGGATAAATATGCTCCCACACAGAAGAAGGGTGGGACTCATCAATTTAGACCTCCTGATGTCAAAAAGTACACAGGCCACAATAAGGCAAAAAAACAAAGTTAATGTAAAAACCAAGAGTCAATGTTCCAAAGAATCATCGGATCCTTACAATGCAAAAGAGGCCATTCGGTCCATTGAGTCTGCACCAACTCTCTGATGAAATGTCTTACCCAGGCCCTCTTCTCGTAATCCTAAACATTTACCATGGCTAATCCCATCTAACCTACACATCTTGTAACACTAAGGGGCAATTTACCATGGCCAATCCATCCACCATGCATATCTTTGGTCTGTGGGAGGAAACCGGAGCACCCGGAGGAAATCCACACCGACGCAAGGAGAATGTGCAGACTCCCCACAGACTGTCAATAAAGGCCAGAATTGAACCCAGGTCCCTGGTGCTGTGAGGCAGCAGTGCTAACACCGTGTTGCTGTGCCACAAGGTGTGAAATTTAAAAAGAAATTTGGAAAACAGAGAAGAGGCATGATAAATATTGACAAGTAAAATCACAGAAAACTCAAAAGATGTTTTATGAATATATAATGGGACACCTAATGATAGAGTAAGGCCTTTTGGAAACCACAAAGCTAATTTGTGTTTGGAATTGGAAGATATGGCATTGGTTTGTAATGAATGCTTTGTGTCAGTCCTCACAAAAGAAGGGGGTAAAACACACATCGTTAGGGAGGTGGTGTATGAAATACGGGATGGATAAAAAAGAGTGAGAGGAATATTAAGGGGGTTAGCATCTTGAAAGTGGATAAATCGCCAGGCTCAGGTGAAATGTATTCCAGGCTGCCAGAAAAAGTAGGGGGGAAGATAGCAGAAGCTTTAACCATCATTTTCCAATCCTTTCTGGCTACAATAGTGCATCAAGGTCTGCAAGACATAACAGGCTAGAAGGTGAAGGTGTGTAAAATTGCCGGCTCCAACGCACCTCTCTCTGATGAGCTCCATGCATTCTACACCTGTTTTGAGCAAGAGGTCAGCAAGAGCCTGCCATCCACCCTGGAAGCCCTGGAATAACCTATATCTGGGGTCACCATTGCAGATGTCAGAGCAGCTTTCTCGAAGGTCAACCCATGGAAAGCGACTGGCCCGAATGGGGTACCCGGATGAGAACTCAGATCCTGTGTGAACCAGCTGGCGGCGAGTGGGAGTATTCACATTCATTTTCAACCTCTCTTCACAACAATCTGAGGTCCCTATCTGCTTCAAGAAGACAACCACCATCCCGGTACCTAAGAAAAACCAAGCAGTGTGCCTTAATGACTGTCGGCTGGTGGCTCTGACATCCATCATTATGAAGTGCTTCGATAGGCTAATCATGGCATGAATCAATTCCAGCCTCCCAGACTACCTGGATCCATTAGAGTTTACCTATCGCCGCAACAGGTCCACAGCAGGTGCCGTCTCCCTGGCCTGCACTCAACCCTGGAACAGCTAGATAACAAGCACACCTATGTCAGACTTCTATTTATTGATTACAGCTCAATCTTTAATACCATTGTCTGCACGAAACTCATCTCCAAACTCTGTGGCCTGGGCATTGGCACCTCCCTCTGTGACTGGATCCTGAACTTCTTAACTCACAGACCACAATCAATAAGGACAGACAACAACACCTCCTTCACGATAATCCTCAACACCAGTGCCCCACAGGCTGTGTTCTCAGCCCCCTGCTCTACTCCTTATACACCTATGACTGAGTGGCCAAATTCCCCTCCAATTCGATTTTCAAGTTTTCTGACAACATCACTGTAGTGGATCGGATCTCAAACAATGATTAGGCAGAGTAAGGAAAGAGGTAGAGAATCTGGTGAACTGGTGTGGCAATAATAATCTCTCCCTCAATGTCAACAAAACAAATGAGATTATCATCAACTTCAGGAAGTGTAAAGAAGAACATGCCCCTGTCTACAACAGTGGAATTGAAGTAGAAAAGGTCCAGAGCTTCAAGTTTTTAGGTTTCCAGATCACTGACAACCTGTCCTGATCCCCCCATTCTGACACTATAGTTAAGAAAGCCCACCAATGTCTCTACTTTCTCAGAAGACTAAGGAAATTTGGCATGTCAGCTATGACTTTCAACAACTTTTATGGATGCACCATAGAAAGCATTCTTTCTGGTTGTATCACAGCTTGAAATGGCCGCTGCTGTGCCCAAGACCGC
Source organism: Carcharhinus amblyrhynchos (assembly GCF_965287045.1). Classification (NCBI taxonomy): domain Eukaryota; kingdom Metazoa; phylum Chordata; class Chondrichthyes; order Carcharhiniformes; family Carcharhinidae; genus Carcharhinus; species Carcharhinus amblyrhynchos. The sequence goes on from NC_137348.1 coordinate 12,971,283, forward strand.
AAGGAACTACAAAAGTTTGTGAATGTAGTCCAATCCATCATGCAAATCAGCCTCCCATTCATTGACTCTGTCTACACTTCCCACTGCCTCAGCAAAACAACCAGCATAATTAAGGAGTCCACTCACCCTGGACATTCTCTCTTCCACCTTCTTCCGTCGGGAAAAGGATACAAAAGTCTGAGGTGATGTACCAACTAACTCAAAAACAGCTTTTTCCCTGCTGCTGTCAGATTTTTGAATGGACTTACCTTGCATTAAGTTGATCTTTCTCTACACCCTAGCTATGACTGTAACATTACATTTCGCACTCTCTCATTTCCTTCTCTATGAATTGTATGCTTTGTCTGCATAGCACACAGGAAACAATACTTTTCACTGTATGTTAATACATGTGACAATAATAAACCAAGTCAAATCATCAGATGACGGAGAATTGCTATCATTACACTGTTGTTTAAAAAGGGAGGGAGGGATAAGCCAAGTAATTATAGACCAGTAAGTCTAACTGTAATGGTGGCCAAATTATAGGAAGTAATTCTGATTGACATCCTTTGGTAAAGCATTAATTAATCAAAGACAGTCAGGATGAATTTGTAAAGGGAAGGTCATGGCTGAGTAACTTGACTAAATTTTTGATGAGATAGTGTGACATGAATGTAATAGATTTTAGCAAGGCTTTTGACAAGGTCCCACGTGGCAGACTGGTCAGAAGAAAGGATCCATTGGATCTAAAAGGAAGTGACAAGTTAGATCCAAAATTGACTCAGTGGCAGGAACCAAATGGTCAAGGGGTGTTTTTATGATTTAAAGATTGTTTTCATTGGGATTCTGAAGAGTTTGATGTTATACATCATTGACTTAGACTTAAAAATAGGAGGTAGAATTAAGAAGTTTTCCGATGATATAAAAAATGGGCATATGGTTGATATCAAGGAAGAAAGCTGTACTCAAAGCTGAGAACAAAATGAATGGTAGGGCAGGCTCAAAGGGCTGAATGGCCTACTCCTGCTTCTAATTTCTATGCTTCTATGTAAGCCGTAGGTAGATATCAATGGACCGATAGTCAGTGAAGGGGAAAGTGGAATTTAATTGGGGGACATTGGGCAGGATAAACAAGGGACATTGGGAATACACAATATATATAAGAAACATAGAAACATAGAATCCCTACAGTGGAGAAACAAGTCATTCAGCCCATCGAGTCTACACCGACCACAATTCCACCCAGGCCCTCCTCCCGTACCCCAACACATTTACCCGCTAATTCCTCTAACCTATGCATCTCAGGACACTAAGGGGCAATTTTAGCATGGCCAATCAACCTAAACCTAAGGATACAAGAAGTGTAGAAAATTAGAGGTATTCTGAAGTGCATGCCCATGGATCACTGAAGATAGCAGGACAAAATAGAGAAGATAATTAAGAAGGAATGGTGGATATTTTCGTTTATAGTGAAGGTGTGGAATCATATAAAACATTAGAGAGGCTACATAAAGTTCTGTTCAACACATTAAAGGAAGGATGCAATTGCAATAGAGAGGGCACAGAAGAGTTTGATGAGGCTGTTGCCAGGAATGGAGAATTGTAACTTTGTGAAAAATTTGGATGTGCTAGATTTTATTTTTTTAAAAGATGAATTGATGGGATGTGGATGTTGCTGGCTGGGCCAGCATTTATTACCCATCACTAATATCCCTTGAACTCAATGCCATGCTGGGCCATTTGAGAGGGCGTTTAAGAGTCAACAACATTGCTGTGGAGCTGAAGTCACATATGGACCATTAGTCACAGAATGGAATCATAGAATCCCGATAGTGCATTTGGCCCATTGGGTCTGCGCTGACCACACTTCCACCCAGTTTCTATCCCCATAACTCCATGCATTTACCATGATAATCATCCTGACACAAAGGGGCAATTTAGCATGGCCAATCCACCTAACCTGCACATCTTTGGACTGTGGGAGGAAACTGGAGCACCAGAAGGACAGGCACACAGACACGGGGAGCACATACAAACTCCACACAGACACTGACCCAAGCTGGAAATTGAACTCATGTCCCTGGCGCTGTGAGGCAGCAATGCTAACCACTGTGCCACCATGCTACCCTAATGAACCAGATGGATGGTGACAATAATTGACAATGGTTATTATTAGACTTTTAATTCCAGCATTTTTAAAAAAAATTGGATTCAAATTTCACCCTTGACCTGGTGGGATTCATACCCAAATTCACTGCACCATCACCACGGCCTCTCTTGCCCTGGAACAGAGGATGCAGAGAGGAGATTTAATTGAGGTGTATTAAATGATGAGGGGCCAAGCTAGAGTGGATAGGAAGGAGCCATTGTCCTTAGTGCATCAGTAATGAGGAGGTATGAATTTAAGACAATTAGCAGATGCATAAGAGGGGAGCTGAGGAGTAATCTTTTGCCAAGGCGCTGGTGGGGATCTGGAACGCTTTCCCTGAAGGGTGGCAGAGGCAGAAACCTTCATTGGATTTTAAACATAGTTGGATTTGCCCTCCACATACTGCAACCTATGAGGCTGTGGACAAAGAGCTGAAAAGTTGAATTAGGCAGGATAACATTTTATTTCAACTAGCACAGATTTGTTGGGCTGAGTGGCCTCCTTCTGCATCATAAATCTTCTGTTTCCAACATCACAAAAAGCAGATTATCTGCTCATTCCCACATTGCCCAATGTGGGATATAGCTGTGAGCAGTCTGGCTGCCACATTTTCCTACATTGGCTTCAAAAGAACTTTATCGATTGTGAAGTGGTTTGGGACATCCTGAGGTCATGAAAACAATATAAAAGCAAGTTTTGTGTTTTTTTATATGCTGCAATTATCAGTCCAAGATCAGTAGCTGCAGTATAGGGTCCGGTCAGCCAGCGTGCTATTCACACGGCCTGGATCCAGGAGTAACTTCCCAGCTCAGAAGAAAGTTCTTCCCAAAGAGATTGAAACCTAAATGTCTCAGTGGGACACCTTTTAAGCCAATCCCAGGTAGATTGCGCGTTTAAATCAGTTTTGACACCATACCGTAGTTATACTTCATAGGAGAGCAAACCAGTGATTCAGACAATGTCACAGCTCCCACCTCCCATCCCTCTCCCAAACCAAGTTGATGTCCATTTGCCAAATGATGCTGCAACTTCAAAGTGTGACTTTCAGCATTTTTCAGCAATCCCAAAGATGCTGGGTAAACGCACCACCAATCACACCAGGAAAACATGAAGTCAAACCATTTTCTTGAAATGCTGAGAAGAAGGAAGTCAACAGTGGGACTTGCCATACTTCAGTTTTAGCTCATTCATTAGTGTCACAAGTTGGCTTACATTAACACTGCAATGAAGCTACTGTGAAATCCATCAGCCACCACATTCAGACATCTGTTCGGGTACACTGAGGGAGAATTTAGCGCCTAACCAGCACATCTTCGGACCATGGGAGGAAACTAGAGCATCCAGAGGAAACCTACACAGTCTTGGGGAGAACGTGCCGACTCTGCACAGACAGACCCAAATCGGGAATTGAACCGGTGTCCCTGGCACTGTGAGGCAGCAGTGCTAACCACTGTGCTACCATGCCACCAACATAAATTGAAGTGGAGAGGCGATGCAGTCCCCCCCTCACCTGACATGAACTAACTTCTACCATAATAAGTCCTCAGAGGCAGAAGTACCTTCACCAAAATCCCTTTATTTAGAAATCTCTCAACAGCATACAGAATGCTTTCAGTCAGCAGGCTACACTAGGAGCACCAGAGGAACTGACACTCCTGGTTAAATCCAAAGCAAGAGGCTCCCTGATTTGCCCATCAATTTGGCCCTTAGTCAGGGAGTTGATATTCTAACCGGCCCACATCAATGGCCTGATTCAAGTCGCTACCGCTACACCTATTTATTATGAGGCAGAGAGGTCATTACTAGCTGAGGGAAACACAGAGAAACTGGGAAGGCAGAGCTCCTCTGAATTAAAGTTTTTGCTTTGTTGCCCAGGGACTGGTCAGACTGAGGATCGATTAGGGAAACCTGTGGGGCAAGTCCCAGGTAATTAGGAAGAATGGGGATCATTGGGCAGAGGGGGATCTTGAAGCACACATGGCATGAGGGAAGGAGAGGTGGGGGAGTGGAGGAGATGATTGAGAAGGATTGCGGGGTAGGGATGGATTGTGAGAAAGAGAAAGGGGGAGAAGGCAGGGAAAAGAGAATACTAGTGAAAGAGATCAGATGGCAGACAACAAAAGTTTTTAATGTTTATTCATTCGTGTCAAAAGTAGGCTTGCATTAACACTGCAATGAAGTTACTGTGAAAATCCCCCAGTCGCCACACCCTGTTCGGGTACACTGAGGGAGAATTTAGCACGGCCAATGCACCTAACCAGCACACCCTTCAAACCGTGGGAGGAAACTGGAGCACCCGGAGGAGACAAGGGGAGAACATACAGACTCCACACACACAGTGACCCCGGCAGGGGATCAAACTCAGCTCCCTGGTGCTGTGAGGCAGCAGTGCTGACCACTGTGCCACCGTGATGCCCATTTGAATAGATCTAATGGCAAACAGGAGGTGAACGTGGCTACTTCTGGTTTAACCTCGGTGTGTCTAGTGATATCCATCTGCTCTGAAAAGGCGAATCAGTGATTATAATGCTTAAGTGAAACTCCGACCCTTAGATTTTTGGAGCCATTTCCAGGGCTCAGAAAACCTGAGAACTAAAAGGAGGCAGGAACTACGAGATCCAGGGACCAAGACAAGTCATCTCTAGAAATGTTTGTCGGTCAGAGTGAGTAGGAGTGTTTCCCTCCCCCTGCGCTCACCACTTAAACAAAAAGTAATCAGCTGATCTCGACTCCCCACAATCTGACCCCGGTTCCTCACAATCTGATTTTTACCTATTTAAACATACCACGTCTACCCTGTCCTGGCTACCATGTGTGTATGGGGGTGGGGTGGTGATCATGTGTCTCCTTGTGTTCCTGTAGGGGATATTGGACATCAATCAAAAACCTAGCTTATCTTTCCACTTTCTAGCTCAGGAAAGAGACAGACCACATAAGGAACATCCACTACAGCGCTATCAGATATAAGAATTAGCACAGGCCAAGATGCATGGAGAGTTTTCACTGAAACAGTAAATAAGGCAAGCAGGAAGCAGATACATAAGAACACCACCACCTGTGAGTTCCCCTCCAAGACTCACACCTTCCAGACTTGGAAATATATTGCTGTTCCTTCACAATCGCAATGTTAAAATCCTGCAACGACCTTCTTAGGATTATAGAATCCCTACAGAAAGAGGCCATTTGGCTAATCAATCACAATCCCACCCAGGCCTTATCCCTATAACCCCACACACTTACCCTCCTAGCACGCCCCAACACCAAGGGGCAATTTAGCATGGTCAATCAACATAATTTGTACATCTTTGGAACGTGGGAGGGAACCGGAGCACTTGGAGGAAACTGGAGCACCTGGAGGAAATCCAAGCAGACACAGGGAAACCGTAAAGACTCCACACAGACAGTGTGCCAGAATTGAACCTGGGTCCCTGGCACTGTGAGGCAGCAGCGCTAACCACTGTGCCACCGAGCCGCCCAGCATTCGTAACATTGTGTTTGTATCCATCCCACACGGACTGCAGCGGTTCAAGAAAGCAGCTCACCACCACGCTCTCAAGGGCAATGAGAGATGAGCAATAAATGCTAGACTTGCCAGCGACACACATAGCACACGAAAAATTTTTAAGAAGGATTCACCTGTCAAGGGATGGATAAGCCCGGCAAGTAGAATAACATTTAACAAAGCAGAACTCTCTGGATTTAAATTTGATAATGGATCTTCCGGTAAGATAACAAAAAGAAGCAAAAATTGAGCCAATGCTCCCCGAGTGACTCAGTAGATGAATGGGGATCTGGTATGATGGTGGGGCATTAAGGTCAGCAAGATCCCATTTCTGACTCCTAGGGTGGAATATTCCTGTTCCGCCCACCATGGGATTCATGAAGGGTGGGGAAGTACCATGCAAAATGTCAATTGACCTTGGGTGGAAATTTCCTGCCTTGGGTGAATGCAGACAGAAAATCCCACCTTGCACTCTGTTGTGCTATCTGATTTTAAATGTGATGAAGCAGCTGCATCACTACAACTGTTGTCAGTTCCTTAGGCTAACAGCAGTTGAAAAATACATTCAATTCTTTTATTGCTATTCATTTTTGGCTTATGAGTGTTGCCCTTAAGGAGCTGCCTACTAACACCGCCATAGTCCAGGCAGTGTAGGGGTGATCCCACGTTGATGCCAGGAGGGAGTTCTGTGATTTTTGACCCAATGACAATGAAGGAAGGATTATATGTTTCCAATTTGGAAAGGCATGTGACTTGACAGATCAGCCATGATCTTATTGAATGGCGGGGCAGGCTCGAAGGGCTGGATGGCCTACTCCTGCTCCTATTTCTTATGTTCTCATGTACGGAAATTTCAAAATGATGGCATCCTGTGAACATGCTTGCCTTGTCCTTCTAGGAGATGCTGTCACAGAAACCTTAGCAAATTGCTGCATTGCATCCTGACTGTGTGGCATTTGCATCTTGAAGTAGAAGTTTATTTATCAGTCACAAGTAAGGCTTACATTAACACTGCAATGAAATTACTATGAAATTCCCCTAGTCGCCACACTCCGGCACCTCTTCAGGTCAATGCACCTAACCAGCATGTCTTTCAGACAGGAGGAAACCAGGGCACGCAGAGAGAACTCACGTAGACATGGGGAGAACATGCAAATTGCACACAGACAGTGACCCAAGCTGGGAATCAAACCCGGGTCCCTGGCATTATGAAGCAGCAGTGCTAACCTCTATGCTACTGTGCATGTTCTCCCCATGCCTGTGTGGGTTTCCTTCGGGTGCTCCAGTTTTCTCCCACAGTCCAAAGATGTGCGAGTTAGGTCGATTGGCCATGCTAAATTACCCCTTAGTGCCCCAAGACTTGTAAATTAGGGGGATTGGCAGGATAAACACATGGAGTAATGGGGATAAGGATTGGGTGGGATTGTAGTCGATGCAGGCTGAAGGAGTCCAATGGCCTCTTTCTGCACTGTAGGGGTTCTATGATTCTATGCATGGTACAGTCTGCAGCCTCAGTGTGGCAGTGGTGGAGTGAGCATTTAATCGGTTGCTGATTGCAGTCCATTGCCCAGTAGGTGGTGCACACAAAGGGAGCTGAGGCCATGTGAATTTGGCCACAGTCGACAAAGTGGAAATTCACAACATAGATTTGCGTGTGGAAGATAAATCTTGGATGAGCCACAAGAGGACTGACGGTGGTGGTCAGACTAAGGGAGAAGAAAAAGGGATAACTTTCGACAGAAAAATATAAAAAGATTTTAAAAATGCTCATAAAATATTTCTTCAGCATTCCAAACTAAAAAGGAATCCTTTCGTTTGACCTCCATAAATGGATGGTTGACTCATCAAAAGCTTGTGTCACTCCAGAGGATCAGAAGGTTCGTTCACATAGGGAACAGGAATGTTATAAATGACAACAGTGGGATTAGCAGAGCAAATTCAAACAAAGGCTACACCTATGGGAGAGTGGCGCTGGGATGTTACTATGGTAAGATATGAGAAATGTGAATCAGAAACATTTCAGAGAAGCTCGTTTTCAGTCAAATCAATAATTCTGACCTCACCGAGAGAAAGATGGAAATTTTTAGCAATGCCGCCTGATGTTAGGATGTGAAAATGTGAACTCTCCAAGGTCAGAGTGGGCACCTCTTCCTTCTGTTCTTACTGGGGTCAAATGATGGCAAAGTTAACAGTGTAACTTTAATCAGATCTCCATGCCTGAACAGTCATATTCAGTTGACTACATTGCATTGAAATTCACATAAGCAAGTCTAATAAGGTTACTCTGGAAGGATGGTGCTGAGGGCCTCTGTCTATACAATCTGATAGAGTGCAATAGGACACAAAGTGCTGACAAATCTAAATGCAAGTCTATACAACAGTTTTAACAGGGAGGTTGTGCTGGGCAGTCAGTATGACCTCCTCCCCGAGTCATCCTAGTGGGGATGGGGTCAGGGCTGGAAAGGATCAAAAAGGTAAGTGGATTTACCTTTCTTTAATTTCTTTGTGAGGCTAGGAGGAATAGGAATGCCTCTTCTGGAACCGCAGAAGTTGAGGCTATCCTTACCCAGCTTACCCATGTTCCCTATGATTTGACTAAAAGGACCTCCTGAAGACCATCCCAGTAACTTAACTAACCAGTGGGGCTGTTTCTTTGGATCCTGCAAAACAATCCATTTCGTCTGTCATCCAGCTTCTGCCCACCAGTGGTGATCACTTCTTTTGGGTTTGAGTGTTGGCTTGATGAGACCAAAAATCTCCCAAGCCTCACATTGCAGGTCACCATTCACCTCAGCTTCCAGTTACACCAGTCCCACCCCGAATTAGATTCCAGGCTCCTCTGCTTGGAGCAAATCCATCACAATCCCATGAGTCACACCTCACTATGTTACACAAAGAATGACACATCTTTGTGAAGAAGGCAGAAGCTTCAAAGAAGTATTAACAAAGAGCTATTTCATACAGGTTTCCCTGACCATAACAGCCAGCTCATTCCCTAAAACTAGGAGCCAATGATTTACAGGCAGCTGGCAATCTGCAAGAACTTACCTTAACAATTAGTATCGATGTGACCTCATAATAAATCTAATTACTCCCAAATGAGGCAGGAACCTGCTCCTGGGCCTAGCAAGGTGTTCCATCTACAGGTGCAGACAGTGGGTGATCGAGGGGGTCGTCCAACCTGTCTGCCCCTCTACTGTGGCTATATTCGCAGCCGGATGTTCCTGGAGAGGGAGCACGTGGTGTCAGAGGGCACAGTTGATGCCTTCCATGCCCACTAGGCACTGCAGGGATTGGGGTGTATTATTGACCCTTTTAATCACATTTTAATTTGATGTTTTAAGTTTCCTTTCTGTGTCGTCTTTTGTTTCAGGCAGTTCCCCTCCTTTTAGGGATCTGCCCTTTTTTGAGTTGTCCTTAAGTTAGTTTGATTTTGCTTATTTGGTTCAACACAAAAGAAAGCCCAAATGAGGCAGGTTAGATTAAACGCAGACCATTTTGCGCTCCATATTACCCATCAGCAATGTCACAGGAGATCCAGTTAGTTTCAAGTAAAACCCAAGGACTCATTGCTACATTCCTTTCCCAATTGTGCAAACACAATTTCTCACAACATGAAGAAATGAATTCACTTTTGCTCAGGCTTAGTTCAAAAGTGACAAGAGGATGGTTTCAGATTTGCTAGTTGGATTGATGATCTTTTTGATGTTCTCTATTCAAGGCTGGGTTTCATTGATGGATCAAACATCAAACAGAAATTGTGAGTGGCTGTAGACTGATGGATATGGTGATTCAGGGTTTGAGTGCAGGAAATTCATTTATCATGGTTAGGGCAGTGTTGGGGAAGAAGATGTTTCTCTCAATGGTCCCATGATTGGATGAGCGGACAGAAGGAAAACATCTTAAAACTCTTAAAGTAGCTTGCATTTGGAGCAGCAAATGTGTATATTATTGTTGTTTCTCTTCCTGCACCTAGTTGTGCACAGGGCAGTATTTCATCTGTCTCCACAGCTAGTTTAATGTTGTCTATACTTGATGTATGTACTTGATGTACTAAATAAAATGTTTAAAAAGTCCTTCACATTGTTAGACTACAACTCAATTCCAACCTGGCCAATTAAAAACAATATTATGGATGGGGCAGGGGTCTTGAAGATGTTTCTTCAGTCTGTAGTACCACCGACAGCTGAACAGAACATTACTTTAAACCAGATAATAATGTCCTTTATCACAGGGTCACCAACAGGGGAGAGTGACCAGGAGGTAGTGACATGACTTCTCTCAAAGAGAAATGTTCACTGTCACAGGTTTAGACAGGGCTTTGATGGTTCATCATTGATTCAATGTCACTAATGGAATGTCTTCTTCATGTCTCTCCAGTGCTGGCGTGCACTTTTAGGTAGAGGACATAAATGATTGACTGAGTTCAGATAAGAAAGAATGGGTCAGAAACAAAACAGAATTTAACTCTTTGTCACTTGACAGAGCTTGTTTCGTCCATCGCACAGCTTGTTAAGGTGTTCGGGGATGCCATCTGGTGGTCACATGAGTGCTTTTAACTGTATCACAGCAAGAAACAGTCTTTATGTTCATTAACCTTAAAGTATTTAGAGGTGCCATTTTAGTTTGCTATCTGTGTAGCACTGAACCCTGGTGATTCTTCAGGAATAAAGTTACACTTATTTGGCTCTAAACTGGCCTGACCATTTTCAAACCATTTCCAAAATTAAAGTGCGGAAGAGGAATAAGCCACTTAGCCCAACGGGTCTACATAAATCTCCTCTGACCCTTCTTTATCTAACTCTGCCTTCATACCCTTCTATTCCTTTTCCTTCACTTACTTGGTTAGCTTCCCTGAAACACATCTATGTTACTTGTCTTTACTAATGCATACGATAACAAGACTGACATTCCAATTAGTGTCTGCACAAAGACATTGCTCCTGAATTCTTTATTGGATTTACTGGTGACGATGTGAATTATTCTCTGGAAAACTATTTAAATCTTTCTTGTAATCTTTTTTACCTTGAAGAATTTTTTTCAGTGTCCTTCCCCCCAGTCCATTTCTCTGCTTTTTATTTTCTCCAAGTTATCCTCCGTCACTTCCACTTGACGGTCTGCCCTCTAGATTTTCCCATAGCTCCATCCATGTATGTGTAGTGCTGAGGCTGTAACAAGGAGAATGGCTTCACAATAGGACTGACTCCTGTGTACAACTCATACATTACCATCCCATCTACCTTTTCTTTCAGGTTCTCATTGCTTACAGTTTCCTAAAGCTACACAGCAATTTTCTTGCCAAGATATTCTCCCTTTAGCCTCCATGACAAGCAAGAGTTGTTCAAAAGACAAGAAGGAACCTGCTGAGTGGGAAGAAAGGCTAAGGAGCTGTGTTGTGATTATTGTGGCTTTGATGAGGGACGTGGTAAATTGAACATCAGGCATGGAAGGAGTCACTATTCGAGGGCCAGGTTTATGTCAGGACCAGGCTGTACTAAACCAAGCTCATCCGATTTCTTTCAACAGCCATCTCTACTGCCTCATACCCTGTCTTCTGGTTTCTCTGCCCTCTTGTCCTCCTTCAAATTCACCTTCCATATCAACTCCCCCATTCATCTATAGGCTCCACTTGACTATGCACTCATGTGATCTGACCTGTAAGGTGCATAGAACCATAGAATCAAACCATAGAATTCTACATTGCAGAAGAGACCATTTGGCTCAGCAAGTCTTCACCAGCTCTCATACGATTCGATGAAAAGAGCATTCCACCCAAGCCCTCCTCTCCGTCCTATCTTCATAACTCCACACATTTATCATGGTTAACCCACCTAATCTAAACATCTTTAAACACCAAGGGGCAATTTAGCATGGCTAATCCATCTAACCTGTGCATTTTTGGACTGTGGGAGGGAACCAGTGCACCTGAGGGAAATACACGTAGATACAGGGCGAATGTGCAAACTTTATGCAGTCACCAAAGGCTAGAGTCAAACCTGGATCCCGGGTGCCGTGAAGCAGCAGTGCTCACCACTGTGCCACTGCATCATAGATTGACTCCTTAACTCCTTCACTATCCGCAGCACCTTATCTATTTCCTGCCCCATTTCCTTCTTCCTCTGCTCCAGGAAGAAACCTTTCCTCAGTTCTCTCACAACCACATTCTCTAACTCTTTAACTCCTTCTCCTTTGGTCTTCCATCTCGCAAGACGCTTTCACAAATGTTTGAATAGGTTCTTTGATTCTGCCTTCCACACTGTTGTCTGCACAAGCTACTCACAGACTCTATCTCAATGTTCTCTCATGTAGCTGCAGCCTTCACTTTCTCATTGTGAATTCGCCTAGTACATGACAGTTCCCATTGTCCAATGCTGGAGCTTGATATTCTTGAACATTATCTGCTACCTTGTACACAGCCAAAGCTGTTCACTATTCCAGAGGCATCACTGATGAAAAAACAATTCCAGACTCCTTTTCTCAATGATCATCCATCTCCTGACCTCTTGTCCTCTTTCAAATTCACCATAGAAACCCTACAGTGCAGAAGGAAGCCACTCAGCCCATCAAGTTTGCACTGACAAAAATCCCACCTAGGCCCTATCCCTGTAACCTCACATATTTAGCCCACTAATCCCAGAACACTAAGGGGCAATTTAGCATGGCCAATGCACCTAACCCACACATCTTTGGCCCGTGGAAGGAAAACAGATTACCCAAGGAAACCCTACAGACACGGGGAGAATGTGCAAACTCCACACAGACAGTGACCCAAGCCGGGAATTGAACCCAGGTCCCTAGCATTGTGAGGCAGCAGTGCTAATCACTGTGTCACCTTGCCACTCATACCAACTCCCCCATTTATCTATAGACCTTCTTTTACTATGCCATCATGTGATCTACGTAAGAACATAAGAACAAGGAGCAGGAGTAGGCCTTTAGGCCCCTTGAGCCTGCTCCACCATTCAATAAGATCATAGCTGATCTTTTCGTGGACTCAGCTCCACTTATCCGCCCACTCACCATAGCCTCACAGAAGCATGTAAAAGGGAAGGAGAATGAAATAACTGAGGGCAATAGCTGCTGTATGGAAGCTAGATGGATGCTACAGGCCTCAATATTCCCAGTGTCCTTGTCATGCCTTAGAAGGCATCATGCTTGCAGTCACAACATAGATACAGTCCTATGGTATTGATAGCTAGTGCCCTAGGCTATGGGAGGTGAGCTGACAAATAGCTTGATTGAGGATTTATTGAGTTAAATCAAGATCCTTATTGTGAATGTGCTGTCATTTATGAGAAGGATGTTCAACAGCCTGTGGACTTCCAGGATATAAATGGCCTGTGAGGTGGCCTGGAGATGCCATATCCAGACAAATAACAGGCTAAGACTGGATTCCTGGCTTGGAGATGGAAAGAGACATTTCAAAGGGAAGTAGCAATGATTGCTCAACCATGTCCGTTCACATATACAAGGAGGAGTGCAGAATGCAGGCGTTAGGGAATGTTGCCTTTTTGATTGCTAATGATTAGAATGAGGAGAAGAAGGGCCAACACCGGTTGACAGAGCTTCAGAAAGACTGTCAGCCTGAAAAATAAAAGCCAGCAGGGCCGCAGGAAGTCCCACATGCTGCTGAGAAGGGGATAAGTCCACACAGACATTTGCCATGACCAAGGGTCCATACATACATACAGCGCATACATGGAGATGAGTGAATGTCAGTGCTACAGGCACCTTTACATGTCTATAGATATGATAACTCATGTTGGTTGCCTTGTCATGCTGCAAGGACTTGGAGGGCATCCACTGCAGGTTGCTTTCTAGGTTACTGCCACACTGAACTTTCTGGCCAGTTTTCTGGGCTCCACTGGAGAACTTTGCGGAATATCACAATCGGCACCATGCAAATGCATAAGGAAAGTGATAGGTGCTCTTTTCAATAAAGCTCACCATTGCGTGCATGGATAACACAAGCCAGGCACCCTGAGTGGTGGACTTGCACACAGCAGAATTCACCGGTTTGTGTTTGGATGTCTCAACAGGGAGCAGCATCTGGTGATCTCCATTTCTTCCATCGTTAGCCCTCATGGGTACATAGTTGTTACTTCTGGAATGGGAGGAATGCACAGCTTACTCTGCAGGTTACATCATTAGTTTTAAACGTTGAATTTATTGACAAAAATGGCCAATTATTTACCTTTGCTACTGTGATACCCAGAATAAAAGAGACTTTAACTAGGTTTCTCTCGATAAACTCAGGATGGTCGATTGATTGTAAAAATAACTTTTTTTAAAAAACAAGTTGCAAAAATTGGTTAATACACAATTATACTCTGGATGTATAACTAATTACCTATTATTTTAAAAAAAATACTCCAACATGCAATCAAACAAACAGGTTCTTTCCACCGAGGGGGAAAGAGGAATTTTGGAGGATAGGCTTTGTAAAATAAGGGATAAAGTTTGCAGGGTTCAATGCTGTGGATCTGGATCTCACTTGTATGATGACAAACTGGTCCGAGTAGATGTCTGGAGCTTTGACATGGAAGAAAATATTAGGATGAATCAATTATTTTTGCCTCAGCTTTGCCCGTTTCCTAATGTGGATAAGGATTCACTGGCTGCAGGTTAATAACCATACACAGAACTTCAGGAAAGGCAGGAAGAGAGTGAGTTAGGACAACCTTCCTTCTCGGCTCATTCTCCAAAACAACAGGTTCAAAACTTAAATCTCCTCTGTCAGGTAATTTCTAGTAAATCAGCAGATCTTTACCATTAAACCAATTCCTCCCCCCCCCACCCCCCCATCAATTAAAATCATTATCGGTCAAACAAACAAATAGCTCTCCCCCCCCCACCAATACAATGCTGCCCAGGCAGCTGAAACCAAGTGATTTCCTAGAAACATGAGCACAGCTGGTGGAGGCAGTGACAGCTGAGGTCTCTGACATTCAGAAGACTTGTGGAAACTAAGCCCTTTCTGAGATAGAGTCCAATAGCAAACACCTGGAAGCGGCCCTAAGAGAACAGTTCAAGGTGAAGCTATAACTTTCCTTTAAAAAAATACTAATATACAAGTGTGCTGTGTCCTTACATATTTTAAAAGAAAAATACAGTTTGCAATTATGTGGTTTTCCCAACATAATGCAGAGACATCACCCTGCTACTGACCACCCCTTGCACATCAGGACACAATGACCTTTAACTTGACATCATGCGGCAGAGCTGTGAGATTTGTTTACATTGTCCTCGCTGACAGTGCCTCGCCAGGATAATTACCAAACACTCAGAACCCTGTCATCACCAGGAGTCTGACAGGTTTCTGTCCTGGATGACCTTTGCATTGGGAAGAATCCTGGTCCAGTTAGTATTGACATAGCAGCCAATGACAACATTTTCCCCTCATAGACTCTGCTGAGGACTTGGGACTTTTGCAAATAATCCCTTGCACGACATGGCAGTCCTCGACATGGTCCCATTCACAAAGATCAATCCTTTCGGTAAGTCAATGCGTGCATTGTACTGCAGTGAATACCAGGTTGAATTATGTGCTCTAATAAAGCGGCCACCTAGCAGCATCATTAAATCGTTACAGGTAAGAAGACCACTTCATCAACACCTCAACCATCACACACTCATCATCCTCTTGCAGACATTTGCAATTTTCCTGATTGATCCTCATTTCCCAACTTCTGCATCGTGCTCAGGGAGAGTGGGAACAAAGTGAAGAATGACATTCAGCCTTAAACAGAGGGATGAGATCTACCTCCAGAGGGGCAGGAAGCCTATGGAGTTTGAAGCTGGAGTTCTCCAGAGCTGAAACAATGCCAACCTGAGAGTGACTGACTGGTCAGTCATCAGTGTCATACATTCTGCTCATTTCTTGGTGTTGCAGAAATCAAGTCTGCTCACGGTAGCGAGACTGTGCGAGAATTTAATGCAACTGAGATTCAGCTGGGGCTTCATTAGTGGTCTAAATTTTGCTTCCTTAAATGATCGTTGAATAGCATTGAATCAAATTGAATACCAATTCAATCCATGAGGTGTGGAGAAGGCACTATATATTTATAGAGGTGAAAAGTCGAATGCCCATGTGCATTCAAAACTTCTTCATCTCTCTTTCCGTGCTGCTACTTTTAAATGCCTGACCTGCTTTATGGGGTGACTGGCAGAGTGGAGTTGGGGCAGTAGGGCACCTTTGGGGTATTCTAGGTGGATGCCCTTGGGTGCCTGGCTGGTGCTTTTCTCCCTTTGTGTGTGTACCTGAGGCCCACCACCCCTCCCCCATCACCACCAACCCTTTGAGGAGAAGAGGCAAATGGAATGAAGTGAAGGTGCCCCATCATCTGACCAATACTGCAACACTAGAGTGGTAGTATGCAGGTCCGAATGCAAATCCAGCAGAAACAAGGCAACTGCCACCTTTCCAGTGGAGACTTCAATATACTTGCGTGCCTGGCCACAACATCAGTCGGAAAATGAATGGCATCCTGCTATCTTTGTCCCTCTATCTGATGTTCTCCTGTCCATCTCTGCATCTCCACCATGTCTCTTAGGGTCACTTCCAGAGGTTTGCTATTGGACCCTATCACAGAAAGGACTTAGCCTCCACAAGTCTTCTGAATTTCAGAGACCTCAGCTGTCACCTCCACCAGCTGTGTACATGTTTCGGTGAAGTAGTCACCAGATTATGAATCCAAGCCTACTCTAGAACTAGGTCCCATTGTGGTGCATGTAACTGCACTGGTGGGGGGTGATTGCGGTGATGGGACTTCTTCTGAGGATGTGTCTGCTTCCTCCCGGGTTTGGGAGCTGAGGCTTGGTCTTCTTGTGAGAGACCTCCCCCTTTTTTCACTGGTAACTGCAATCGAGAGGAGAATCAGTGTTTGACTAATAAGGCTCATACGCTTATAATTACTCATAGCCATGGTCCACATGCTGGTCAATGAATGCTGGAGGAACCTTTGCTGGCTTGCTGGAGGAGACCAATCTTACCTTCTATGCAAGAATGATCTCTCTCCTCATCAGCCAGCTCTGCAGCCTGTTCTTCAAATATTGACAGGGTTCACAACCCCAGTCATGACTCTCTTCCTTTTGTTCTGTGAAACCTTGTCCTGCACAAAGGCATATGCATTGACTGCGAACAGAGTGGATGAAAGTGCACTTCAGAAGCATGTTTGCCTGTCATTTCTTCCCCAGTAAGGAAATAATTCACTGTTTGTGGAGGAACTTACATGAGATGGTGAGTTTAAAGTGGGTGGCAGATGTCCCAGCTGCTTCTACGTGTAATATCTCTTTAGGCTCTAACCCTTCGGCTTGCCCATATGACAGTATGAGTTTCTAGTGAGTCGAAGTTTCATTTACCCTTGCAGAGCGGAGAAGATCATTCATCTGTTTGCAACAGTATGGTCCTTCTCTGTGTGCCATGGGTATAGCCTCCCCATCAACCTCCTCACAGGTCACTGTGGTCAGGCCAGAGGACATCCTGGTCTCACCCTTCAGAAAGAGGACCACTCACCCTTACTGGATGGGATGGAGGAGAATTGCTCGGCTGTGATGCAGAGGGTTTGCTTCGCTTTGGTGCCATTGTTTTCCTCTCTACCACAATAGCTGGAGTATATTTAGCGAATGTCTTTGCTACTGCCATTTAATAAGGCACCTGGACCTTTAATGATATGAAGTAACGGCGTGCAGGCGAATCCCTACCTGTACTTCCATAAGACCCACTGAACCCCTCACTGATGCATAATTAGTGAGCTGGAAAGCAGAATATCACCCGTGTTCAGCTGTCCTTTTGCCCAGTGTGAGTCACATTGACTTTCTCACCCACCACCAGACTGAGTCCTCAGAGTGGAGAATTCTATCCCACGTTCCTTTTATTCCATGAGCTGTAAGTTTAGCCACTGATCTGTTACATTGCACTGTATCAAATTGCTTTTCGAGGTCTATGTGCACCACATCAGCAACATTACTGTCATCAAGTCTCACTGAAGTTAGCCCTTCAAAAAACTCCAGCAAGTTACTTAAACATGATTTTCCCTCAACAAATCCATGCTGGCTTTCCTGAATTAACACTCCTGTGACTATTAATTATTTTGCAGATTATTCTTTCTAGAAGTTTTCCTACCACTGAAATTAAACTGACTGGCCTGTCATTGTTGCTCTTATGATTATACCATTTTTTGAACAGGGGTGTAATATTTGCATTCCTCCAGCACCAGTCCTGAGGTTAGAGAAGGTGGAAGAATTATGTCCACTGTATCTGTAATTCCCACTCTCACTTCCCGCAGTATCCTTGGATGCATCACCTTTGGTCTCCCATTTTTAATTCAAGTGGGGTGCTAGTCTGAATCCCGCTGGAGTGATATACTCTGGGCGGGGTGGGAGATGCTAGCGGGCCCAGAGAGTAGAGTCTCAGGCCCACTAATCAGATTTAAATTATATTAAAAATAGATTTAAATCACTTACCTGGTGTTCCTGCCAGTTTCCAACAAGGCTCAGATGGCGCCGGAGAGCCAATGCTGGGAGATGTGTGCATGTGGCAGGAACACATACTGAATCCCGCAAATTGGCAGATTCTCCCAACCTGCCATGTTAAACAATTAGCACAGCAGGATGGGAGAATTGCCCCCATCATTGATGAAGCAACTGAAGATGGTTGGGTCTTGGACACGCCCCTGAGGAAATCCTGGCACTGGTGTCTTGGAATCGAGATGATTTGAGCTCCAACCACCACAGCCCTTCCCTTATGTTAATATGAGTTTATCCAATGGAGAGTTTTCCCCCTGATTCCTATTGACTCCAGTTTTGCCAGAGCTCCTCGACGCCACACTCTCAAAGTCAGTTTCTTCTCATAGTCTTGCGTTGATTCCCTTATTCACATTTTAATTTTACCCTCTGCCCTCTGAATCTTCTCTATTCATCCTCGTTCTCCATTCAGTTATTTACCTGACATTTATCACAAGCACGCATTTTCCTCTTCCTCTTAATTTTTATTTATTTTGTTATCCAGGGAGCTCTGGATTTGATGGCACTACATTTCCATTTGAGGGAATATCATAGAATTATACAGTGCAGAAGGAGGGAATTCGGCCCATCGAGTCTGCACCGACCATAATCCCAACCAGTCCCTATCTCATAACCCCATACATTTATCTCAGCTAGTCCCCCTGACAATAAGGGGTAATTTAGCATGGCCAATCCACCTAACCTGCACATCCTTGTACTGTGGGAGGAAACCGGAACACCCGGACAAAACCCACGCAGGCACGGGGAGAACGTGCAGACTCTGCACAGACAGTGACCCCAGCCAGGAAGCAAACACGGGAATCGAACCTGGAGCTGTGAGGCAGCAGTGCTAACCACTGTGCCACCGTGCTGCCACTTTTTTTTAGGCACAACATACACATACTTTGACTATTTCTTCTTTGAAGGTTGCTCAATGTTCCGGTACCATTTTCCCAGTCAACCTTTGATTCCAATTTATTTGGCCCAGATCTATTCTTATCTCATTGTAATTGGCATTCTCACTGTTAAATACTTTTTTGTCTGGAATATTCTTTATCTTTTTCCACAGCCAACGTAAATCTTATGACACATTGATTACTGTCATCTAAATGTCCTCTTACAAACAGGGGGACCAGCGAGGGTAAATGCATGGGGTGGTAGGGATAGTGTCTGGGAGGGATTGTGGTCAGTGCAGACTTGATGGGCCGAATGGCCTCTTTCTACACTGTAGGATTCTATGATTCTATGAAACACTTGGTTCACCTCATTCCCGAGAATCAGGGTCAGCACAGCCTCCATTCACATTTTATGCTGCTATAAATGATTTCCCTGAACACACTCTTGGAGCTTATGCCCCTCTCTGCCCTTTAAACTATTACAATCCTAGGCTATGTCCAGATAATTAAAGTCCCCCATTATAACTACTCTATAATTCTTGCACCTCTTTGCAATTTACTTATAATTTCCTCTACAGATTTCTCATTAGTTGGTGGCGTATAGATTACATCGAGCAATGGAACTGCACCTTTTTGTTCCTTAGATTTAGCCTAATGGATTCTGTCCTTGACCCCACTGGGATGTTCTCTCTCTCCAGAATTACAAAGCCCTCCTTAATCAATACGGCCACTCCTCCACTTTGCATCCTTTCCTATCTTTCCTGAATGCCTCATATTCAGCAATATTTAACACTTGGTCTTGCTTTTCTTGGAAGCAGGTCTCAGTTGTAACCACAACATCATACTTCCACATGGTAATCTTCACCTGTAACTCAGCAATTTTATTTTACCACAGTCTGTGCATTCAGATAGATGCACAGTAACACTGAGTTAGGCTCTATCACTTTCTCCCTTACTGTGGCCCAACCTAATAACTTACTATTCACTTCTCTACTGCTATTTATCTCTCCCAGTGTTTTGTACACCTTGGTATTCCTCTCTGATATCACCTCCTAGTTTCCACATCCCTGTCACTCTTTTCACTTCTGAACTCAAAGTGGGATCATGTACAGCCCTGACTTACTGTTCATTAAATTTAATAAATACAAAACCATGTGGTGACTGTGTTCAATTTCCCAATTAATATATGCATCCTGTGTGGTGGCATAGTGGTACTATCACTGAACTAGTAATTCAGAGGCCCAAGGTACTGTTCTGGGGACCCAGGTTCGAATCCCATTGCAGCAGATGGCGGAATTTGAATTCATTAAAAATTCAGTGAAGACCATTGTCAATTGTTGAAAATGTCCATCTGCTTCACT
Source organism: Carcharhinus amblyrhynchos (assembly GCF_965287045.1). Classification (NCBI taxonomy): domain Eukaryota; kingdom Metazoa; phylum Chordata; class Chondrichthyes; order Carcharhiniformes; family Carcharhinidae; genus Carcharhinus; species Carcharhinus amblyrhynchos. Next base: position 12,991,677 of record NC_137348.1, read on the forward strand.
ACTATCCTGTAGAGAAGAAAATTTGCTGTCCTGGCCTACATGAGACTCCACAGCAATGTGGCTGACTCTTAACATCCCTGTAGGATTTGGACATGTTAGGACAGTGGGCAAAGAAGCAGCAGATGGAATACAATGTGGAAAGGTTTGAGATTATGCACTTTGGAAGGAGGAATGGAGACATAGACTACTTTCTAAATGGGAAAATGCTTAAGAAATCAGAAGCACAAAGGGACTTGGGAGTACTTGTTCAAGATTCTCTTAAGGTTAGTCGGCAGTTGGGAAGGCAAATGCAATGTCAGCATTCATGTCGCGAGGGCTAGAATACAAGAGCAGTGATGTCCTTCTAAGGCTGTATAAGACTCTGATCAGACCCCATTTGCAGTATTGTGAGCAGTTTTGGGCCCCACATCTAAGGAAGGATGTGCTGGCCCTGGAAAGGGTCCAGACGAGGTTCAAAGAGATGATCTCTGGAATGAAGAGCTTGTCATGTGAGGGACGATTGAAGACTCTGGGTCTTGTACTTGTTGGGGTTTAGAAGGATGAGGGGGAATCTTATTGAAACTTACAGGATACTGCAAGGCCTGGATAGAGAGCATGTGAAGAGGATGTTTCCATTAGTAGGAAAAACTAGAACCTGAGGGCACAACTTCAGATTAAAGGGATGATCCTTTAAAACAGAGATGAGGAGGAATTTCTTCAGTCAGAGAGTGGTGAACCTGTGCAGCTCTGCTGCAGAAGGCTGTGGAGACCAGGTCATTGAGTGTCTTTAAGACAGAGATAAGTTCTTGATTAAGAAGGGAATCGGGGTTTTGGGGAAAAGGCAGGAGAATGGGGATTAGAAAAATATCAGCCATGATTGAATAGTGGAGCAGACTTGAAGTGGCCCGAGTGGCCTAATTCTGCTCCCATGTCTTATGGTCTTAAGGTCTGTGAAGTGGCCCAGCAAGCCACCCAGTTCAAGGGCAATTAGGATGAGCAACTTCACAATAATGCCCACATCCAATGAAAAAATTTTAATCAAATGAAATATGTACAACTGTTGTGCTTGCAGGTTTTCAGAACTTCAAAACATTTCCCGAAAAGTTTTCCTGTAGATGTGAAATAATGAGGTTATAAAGAAGTTAGAGAACTGTATAGAATCTTGCATAATTGCTGCAAGTGTCCAAATAAATGAGAACAAACCCTGAAGTTCTTGATTTATTTATTTTACCTATGATTTTAAATAGACTTAATCCCAATCTGTTACGAGTCCATTCCATCCCCTCTTCCTTTGGCCACTCTACTCCCAGATCTCTGTCGCTGCTACTCAGTCACTGATGCATAAGAGTTGTCTTGAGTGAATTAATCACCAATTCTCACTGATTTTTTTACAAAGCCAGCCTGACGTCTGAGCTCACTCCCGCTATTTGATAGCTTGTCCAAGTTTGGGAACAGGTCCGATGAGAAACTGAAGTCCTATTAGCTGACTGGCGCAAGGCCTGTTAAAAGAATCTGCCTTTGTTTTTCTTTCAGAACTAGTCTGCACAACAAGTACATTCTTCATTTTAACTTTTATTCAATTGATCCGTACTTTATTTGGAAAGGGATTGACTCTTACATCAGCCAACATGGTATAGCTGCTGAATAGGGCTTGGGTGGGATTGTGGTCGGTGCAGACTCGATAGGCCGAATGGCCTTCTTCAGCACTGTAGGGATTCTATGATTCTATAGATTCTCCCTCAGTGTACCCATATATTGTGTGGCAACTAGGGGATTTTCACAGTAACTTCATTGCAGTAAACCTACTTGTGACTAATAAATAAACTTACTTACCTACTTACTTACTTCTGTCAACACAGCTCATCCCATTAGTGACAGTAATCACTTATATTCTGAGCTGGTTTCGCTGCCAGCATAAACTGCTTCCTGTACAAAAATACACTGGGCAGGGTTCCACAATTCCGAAAAAGATACGTCCTGAAAGTCTGGAGGCTCGATTAGGCACTCCTGGAGTAAGTCATCCAAGACACCAGGGAGAGTTTCTGCTCTCCATGACATCTATTTTTTTGTGGGAGGTGGTGGCCTCATGGTATTATCACTAGACTATTAATCCAGAAACTCAGCTAATATTCCGGGCACCCGGGTTCGAATCCCGTCACAGCAGATGGTAAAATTAGAATTCAATAAAAAAATTCCGGAATTAAGAATTTACTGATGACCATGAAACCATTGTTGATTGTCAGAAAAACCTTGTCCTCACTACTGTCCTTTAGGGAAGGAAATCTGCCATCCTCACCTGATCCGGCCTACATGTGACTCCAGAGCCACAGCAACGTGGTTGACTCTCAACTGCCCCTTCAAGGGCAACTAGGGTCAAGCAATAAGTACTGACTAACCAGCAAGGCCCATGTCCCTCAAATGAACTTCTTAAAAAGTACAGCAGAGGGGATAGAAGATCAGTTCAGAAACATCAGTTCTCAGACTTTGCAAGGGCAAATCACATAGATGCATTAAAGGGGACTAGCAAGGTCCCCTCTAATGAGGGAATGTTTTACAGTACATGTACATGTAAGACATTCCCTCATTAGAGGGGACCTTGCTGGTCAGACAATCCCATTTCATCATATCTTGTAACAGGTCTACTTCCTGGTGGGATCTGTTGGAATGTGTGTCCAACGCTGGAAATTACCTCAGCCTCAAACTTCCTAATGACAAGTAAACTGGATGCAAGGATGAGCTGGCGTGAATTCAATGGAAATGAAAATTGGGGGAGATGTAAAATGAGACACAAATTCCTTTCCCCTTTTTTACACTCTCACAGAAAATCAAGATCTACCCAATAGTTCCAGGAATCAAAATTATACCTAAATTTCACATCATCTTGTTCTTCTACCCATATCGTTTAGTTGGGGAATATTTTCATTTGAACAGCATTAACAACATCACTGTGAGAACTAGACTAGATCTAATGAAAAGACAGAGTCAAATTATTGATAAAAATATAGTCATTGATTCAATGTACTTCTGTGATCTTGTGAATTTGACTGTTTATATTTAAATTCATCTTTGCTGCAACACCAGGCTTAATAACAAGGACATTAAAATTAATTGTTTTTCTATAACTGTGAAGCTCATCATTAGTAAAGCACTTCGAGACGTCCTCGAGACATTCGAAGGGTCACATAAAGTTTTTTCATCTTTCTTTGGGTAGTGAATACCAGCAGACCATTCAACTGTTTAGGTTTCTAGAAACTCAGCTAATGCTCTGGGGAACTGGGTTCGAATCCCGCCACAGCAAATGATGGAATTTGAATTCAATAAAAAGGAAAAGATCTGGAATTAAGAACCTACTGATGACCATGAAACCATTGTCGATTGTCAGAGAAACCCATCTGAATCACTAATGTCCTTTAGGGAAGGAAATCTGCCGTCCTTACCCAGTCTGGCCTACATGTGACTCCAGAGCCACAGCAATGTGGTTGACTCTCAACTGCCCTTGGGCAACTAGGGATGGGCAATAAATCCTGGCCAGCCAGCGACACCAATGTCCCAAAAATAAATAAAGAAAAAAAAATTATTTAGGTTTTACAGGAGACCCCATCCAATGTCCATTTTCAAGAAGCAGTTCCCCTCTACCTAAAGTGAGGATCATTCTGGTGCCCCATTTGTTACTCCAATTGACATGAGATAGAAATCACCCAAGATTGAGATGCAATCAGACTGCGTGGATCAGTTCCATTGAGGCTGAATAACTGAGTGATCATGAGCAGTGGTTTCCTTTACCTGAATCTGTTGTAGAATAATTGAGAGACTGGTTGCCATGATTAGTCAACGACTTCATTACCATTACACTAAGATGATAGAAAGTCAACTAGATGGGCCTTGATCATGCATCATCTGGTGATTCTTATGTTCTAATGCTTGTACTACATGTTGTTTAAGGAAACAATCTTTTGGGATTTCCTGATGGGGTTTACAGAGCACACTCATTAGTGACAAAATGCTCGTGTACAAATTACATTCACAAAGCAGAAGTATTACAAGTGACTACCAAATTGATGTAGCTAATCTGAGTGGAAGCTCTCTGGTGAGGGAGAGAGACTTAATTCATAAATCAGGTAAACAAATGGCAACATCAGTCTCAAGCCATATGCATGTGTGTATTTGTCTGCATGTGAATGTGCGTGGATATGATGAATTGGGATAGCCTGACTGGCAAGGCCCCTCTGATGTGGAAATGTTTTACAACACATTTGTAATCTGTTTGCTGCTTCTCCTTAAATGCATCAATGTGATTTGCCTCTGCAAAGTACTCTTTGTGGTAGCAGGTTCCAAATTCTGACAATCACTGAGCAAAGCAATTTCACCTGAATTCCCTATTGGACTTATTAGTGATGATCTTATATTTAGGACCTGTAGCATTGGATTACTCTACAAGTGATCATAAAGCTGGACACCATTCACCCTCTCCAGCTTACGCATGAAGAATTCCATTTCGAATGATGTGCTGTGAAGTGGTTGGCACCCATAAATTATACCTCCGCCTGAGACAGCATTTTAAGAAGAGGACGAGATTCATTTTGGGGGAACATAAGAACATAAGAACATAAGAAATAGGAGCAGGAGTAGGCCATCTAGCCCTTCGAGCCTGCCCCGCCATTCAATAAGATCATGGCTGATCTGTCGTGTCTCAGTTCCACATTCCCGCCCTCTCCCCATAACCCTTAATCCCGTCTCTTATCAAGAACCCATCAACCCGCTTCTTAAAAATATTTAGCGAGGCAGCCTCCACCACTTCAACGGGCAGAGAATTCCAGAGATTCACCACCCTTTGAGTGAAGAAGTTCCTCCTCAACTCCGTTCTAAACCGCCTCCCCTTTATCTTGAGGCTGTGCCCCCTAGTCCTACTGTCTTTTTTGAGCGGGAAGAGTCTCTCCACCTCTATCCTATCCATCCCATTCATCATCTTATACGTCTCAATGAGATCTCCCCTCATTCTTCTAAACTCTAACGAGTACAAGCCTAGTTTATTCAGCCTCTCCTCATAGCTCAATCCCCTCAACTCCGGTATCAGCCTAGTAAACCTCCTCTGCACTCCCTCCAGGGCCAAAATATCCTTGCGCAGGTGCGGTGCCCAAAACTGCACACAGTACTCCAGAAGTTACAACTAAACTAAATTAACCATAAGTTCACAATACAAACCTTTGTTTCAAAATATATAGACAGAACTGATGCCCCCAAAAAACTAGAAAGTAATGATTGATCTGATTTTAATTAGCAATTCATTCCATGCAATATTGCCCACCTGAAAAATGATCAGAGGATTACTTGAGCTGAGTGTAAAGGCATTTAGACTCATGAGCACTAAATTATATTTCTCTCACACACTTGAAAACACAGAAGGAATGCAGCATTAACCAAACTGTGTTCTCTGCATTGCTCGGACCTCATTAGAAAGGCCACCTTCAAATTGATCAATAATACAAATGAATACATTATTAACCACAATGTCACAAAACACAAATCTGGGTTCCAGATTCAATTTTTGTTTAACTGAGGATCAATATTTAGCTTACTGTTGTTCTGGTAATATCTACATGTATGGAGAACATAAGTACTATGGATGGGAGCGGTCTGGTATGAGAAAGTGTCCAGATCATCAGCAAACTAAATTGTTGAACAATGTATCCATTGGTGGCCCCATAATGGATATCAAGATCAGAGGATCTGAACATTTTCTTTGGAGAGCTACATTTATGCAGGAAACACAACTTTGACATTTGACTTTGGTTTTTTGACTTCCGGTGTAGGATAGCTGGACAGATTTTTCTTTTTTATCTCAATTTTTCCTCACTGCAATGCTACATATTGCCTGTCAAAGTTATTCTATACTGGCCAACAGGAGATGCACTATAGGAATAATGAAAGTGATTCCATCAATTTGTGTTCCACCAATTCTATAACGTTGACCTTAACAGCACATATCAGGGTGGTAGGAGAATGGACATTCCCGATACCTGCAGAAATAAACTGAGTGCTGGTATCAGTTAAGAATGCAATTCACTTGTTCAGCCCATTACATACCCCAACCAGGAATACAACTGTGTGCAGTTTATTTAGTTACACTGCTATTTATTTGGTATTACATCAGATTTATAACAGGGAACATGTGATAAACATCTTGTGTGAATCTCCATAAACTAGACACCATCTATTAAAGGCTGGAGGACAGTCTGCCCTCCGTCAAAAGAACAAAACATCTCAGGAGAGGCTCTTATTATCACACCTTCAGCAACGATACACAACAGGAAAAGGGAATTTGTATGAAACCACTTCAAGTTTAAAATGATTTTTGAGTCTGATACTTTTTAAACCAACCCGAAAGACTGTGGTTTGAACTGCTCAGAGAATCCTTAATTTTCCCTTCCAATCTGTACATCTTTTGATGGTAATTCAACATAAACCTGTCAATTTCTTAATCTTTTGAAGTAGTAATGACCTTCAAAGACAGAGGCACAGAAAATATTTTGTTACAATACTGTTATTTTTCCAAGATGAATTCATGCATTTTGCCAATTCCACTGCTCCCCCCTCCCCCACCCCAATTCCCAAGACACTGATTCCTGCTGGGATAGAACTTCACAAATACCAGTTGCGTTTGGTGTCTTGATCCAGTGATAATCCTTTATGAGTGAATGTTACCAGGCTATATTTCCATGGGTTACCACACTCACCTGATATTCATATTTGCCAGTGAGTGTCACATTTTCCCTCTCTAGCCCAAGGGCAATAATGCTAAGTGTAGCAACCCTGCTGGCACAGGCCAAAACCAGCAAACTCAGCGTATAGCAGCAATTAAATCTGGGACTTTCTGGTTTGTACAGCTCACTTACATGCTGTTGCTGCCAATTAGCTATTGAGAATGCCCTGACAACACATTTTTGTGTAATTCTAACTAAAGCATTTCCTTCAGATTTCTCAGCATAACTGTCTCCACTTTCTTTTTGTATTTGTGAAGGAAAAAAAATTAGCATTCAGGATTGAAATCCTTTCTGTTTTAGGCAATCAATACCAAGCACCTCTATGTCAAGTATGAAATAGCCAGGGGCAGAGTGCACCTCTCTCTACTCCACTCCAGCCATGTGCCACAACTCAAACCAAGGAAGAGAATTCCCCTTGACATCTGTTTGCTGCTATTGTCAAACCAGTTCCGAACTATTGTTGTGGTATTGTCATTATCTTTGAAATTCATTCATGGCTGGGGCAGCATTTACTGCCCATCCCTGAGGGCATTTATGAGTCAACCACATTGCTGTGGATTTGGAGTCAAACCAAGTAAGGACAACAGATTTCCTTCGCTGAATGACATTTTTGTTTTTTTTACAACAATGGTCATCATGAGAGTTTTAATTTCAGATTTTTTATTGAATTCAAATGTCACCATCTGGGCAAACTGAGATTTGCACCCGTGTCCCTAGAACACTACCCTGAGTTTCTGGAATACTAGTCCAGCCATAATACCACTACACCACTGCCTTTCCCTATAAAGATAGAGGATAAAGTACGCAGACATGGTGATATTTACATTGACCGTGTCCATCAAGTCAGCATCTGAAAAATGTCACATCTGGCCACCTCAATTATGTCTCATCAAACAGGGCACCCTATGCCCTGGCCTAAGTCATACAAATATTACACACGTGACTTTATTTGATAAATTAATGTTGGCTTTCTAGCCTGTGTACATCTAATGAGCTCCATGGAATCTTACTCATGACATATTCCTTCCTTTAGCTGTTTTCCATCTGCACTGTCACCTGGCAGCACTGTGGCACAGTGGTTAGCACTGTTGCCTCATAGTGTCAGGGACCCAGGTTCAATTCCCACCTCAGGTCACTGTCTGTGTAGAGTTTGCACTTTCTCCGTGGGTTTGCTCCAGTTTCCTCCCACAGTCTGAAAGACATGCATTGGCCATGCTAAATTCTCCCTCAGTGTACCAGAACAGGTGCCTGAGTGTGGCGACTAGAGGATTTTCACAGTAACTTCATTGCAGTGTTAATGTGAGCCTACTTGTGACGATAATAAATAAATGTATTTGTTTGCTGCTCCGCCTTTTGCGAATCATATTGTTTACAATATACTTCCCTTCGCTTTTTTGCCAAACATGTTCCATCACAATTCTTGGCTTTGAATTGCCCCTAATTGCCTACTCTGCTAATCTGTCTATCCTGCAATCTTCCTCACAGTTTGTCATGCCCCTAATTAGGTGTCATCAGCAAACCTCAATATGATTTCCCTTGTGACTACAACCACATCATTTTTATAAGCTGAGAATAAGTCCCAGCACAAGTGCCCAGAAAATATTGTCACCAAACCAACATTTTGGCAATCCAAGCAATTTAACTGAGCCACTTCTTCTCTGCTTTCTGTCCCCTTGCCTCTTCTCCACCCAATTACATTCTCTTTAATATCATGCATCTTTATTTTCCTAAGTATCTTTTGTGCACCTTATGAAACATCTCTGAAAATATAAAGCATTCACTGTTTCCTCATTAACAGTAACTTCCTAAAGGAAAATCAATTGAATTTGTCAAACATGACACATCCTGGCAATGACTTGACAATTAACAGGCAGTCTAAGAATGAGAATCCATAGCCATCTAATTGGGAGTAAATACTTAAAAGGGCATCAGAATGGGATAGAGAATTGCTCTTGTAAAAATACTTGATTTTTTATTTGTGTGCAACCTAAGTGCTGAGTGATGAAGCAAAACAGAAATGGACTGTATGATATGGTACTGAGTATTACAGAAAGGAAGGCCTAAGTTTGACTTTTCATCTATGCTGAAAAAGCCACAAGACCCAGCAATATTTTTCTATGCTCATGCAGATCAGACTCTCAAGCTTATATTTTTGGTGTGGAGCTGCTGGCGTTGGACTGGGTAGGCACAGTAAATAGTCTTAGATTAAAGTCCAATAGACTTATTCGGTAGCACGAGCTTTTGGAATGTTGCCCCTTCATCAGGTGAGTGAAGAGTTCGGTTCACAAGCAGGACACATATAGACACAAACTCAATTACAAGATAATGGTTGAAATCTTAACAGGTAATCAAGTCTTTACAGGCACAGACAATGTGAGCAGAGAGAGGGTTAAGCACAAGTTAAAGAGGCGTGAATTGTTTCCAGACAGGACAGTTAGTGAGAGCTTGCAAGCCCAAGCAAGTCATGAGGGTTACAGATCGTGTGACATGGACCCAAGATCCCAGTTGAGGCCGTCCTCATGCGTGCGGAACTTGGCTATCAGTTTCTGCTCAGCAATTCTGCATTGTGTGTTATGAAGGCCGCCTTGGAGAACGCTTACCCGAAGACCAGAGGCTGAATGCCTTTGACTGTTGAAGTGTTCCCCAACAGGAAGAGAACACTCCTGCCTGGTAATTGTCAAGCGGTGTCCATTCATCCGTTATCGTAGTGTACGCATGGTCTCACCAATGTACCATGCTTCGGGACATTCTCAGCTACTAGGTGGGATAAAGCATAAATAGTCCACAAATTCCCAACTAGATAAGGGAATGAAAACAATTAGGGTTCCTGTGGAATTGCATCTCTATTTAAGTCACTAACTGCAGAAGACTACTAAGATGAGAGTATATTTGGCAGAACTTACTAAAGGCATAATTGGGTTACAAAACAACAGGATTGAGAGTGCTCAGCTTATTCATAGATGTGCAAATAATAAAGCAATTGTGCTGTCTCAACCACTCGCATCAAATTGCCACTTCCTCGTGGTCACTGAGTCAAAATCATGGAAATCCATTCCTAACAGCAGTGTGGGTGGTGTAAGTTCAGCTCAACCTCAGTCCAAAGATGTGCGGGTTAGGTGGATTGACCATGCTAAATTGCTCCATAGTGTCAGGGGGACTAGCTAGGGTAAATGCATGGGGTTGTGGGAACAGGGCCTGGGTGCGATTGTGGTTGGTGCAGATTCAATGGGCCAAATGGCCTCCTTCTGCAGTGTAGGATTCTATGATTCTAAGAAGGCAGCACAAGGACAATTAGAGATGAGCAAGCAATACTGGCCTTGCCAGTGATGTTCCATGAACTAATAAAAACGATAATAATTTGTTGGTTGATAGGCCATTGTATCAGAACTGTCATAGCATAACAGAATCCCTACAGTGCCGAAGGAGGCCATTCAGCCCAGTGATTCTGTACCAACTCTCTGGCAAATCATCCTACCCTGGCTACCCCCAGTCCTATCCCTGTAACCCCACACATTAATTCCACTAATCCCCCTAATCTACACATTTTTGGAGACTAAGGGGCAATTTATTATCGCCCATCCACTTAACCTGCATATCTATGACTGTAGAAAGAAACTGGACGAAACCCATGCAAACATGAGAAGAATGTGCAAACTCCACACAGACAGTCATCCAAGACTCAATCTCAGGTCCCTGGCGCTGTGAGGCAGCAGTGCTAACCACTGTGCCACCTGTCAGCAGAAGGTCAGGTGCTGATCTTTCATCATTGAGATCAAGTCAAATCTAACTCAGAACAATTAGAAATGAAGTTCAGCAATCGCTATTTAATTCCTAATGACAATAGTCAGATTACAAGGCAACAGAATAACCACTGTTCGAAATGACTGACCCAGATGGGGTACCCGGACGTACGCTCAGATCCTGCGTGGATCAGCTGGTAGGGGTATTCACAGATATCTTCAACCTCTCTTTACAACAAGCTGAGGTCCCTGTCTGCTTTAAGACAACGACCACCATCCAGGTATCTAAGGAAAACCAAGCAGTGCGCCTCAATGACTATCGGCCGATGGCTCTGACATCCATCATTATGAAGTGTTTCGAAAGGCTAATCATGGCACGAATCAATTCCAGCCTCCCAGACTACCTGGATCCACTACAGTTGGCCTACTGTCACAACAGGCCCACAGCAGATGCCATCACCCTGGCCCTGCACTCAACTCTGGAATACCTAGATAACAAAGGCACCTATATCTTATTTATTGACTACAGCCTTCAACACCATTATTTCCATGAAACTCATCTCCAAACTCTGTGGCTTGGGCCTCGGCACCTCCCTCTGCGACTGGTTCCTGAACATCCTAACCCACAGTCTACAATCAGTAAGGATAGGCAACAACATCTCCTCCACGATCGCCCTCAACACCGGTGCCCCACAAGGCTGTGTTCTCAGCCGCCTACTAAACTCCTTATACTCCTATGACTGTGTGGCCAAATCCCCCTCCAAGTTTGCTGGTGACACCACCATAGTTGGTTGGATCTCAAACACTGATGAGGCAAAGTACAGGAATGAGATAGAGAATCTGGTGAACTGGTGTGGCAACAATAACCTCTCCCTCAATGTCAACGAAATGAAGGAGATTATCATCAACTTCAGGAAGCGTAAAGGAGAACATGCTCTGTCTACATCAACTGAGATGAAATAGAATAGGGCGAGAGCTTCAAGTTTTTAGGTATCAAGATCACCAACAACCTGTCCTAGTCCCCTCCTCCATGCCGACACTACAGTTAAGAAAGCCCACCAACTTTCTCAGAAGACTAAAGAAACTTGGCATGTCAGATACAACTCTCACCAACTTTTACAGATGCACAATACAAAGCAGTTTTTCTGGTTGTACCATAGCTTGGTATGGCTCCTGCTCTGCCCAAGACCTCAACGAACTACAAAAGGTCGTGAACGTAGTCCAATCTATCATGCAAACCAGCCTCCCATCCATTGACTGAATATACTTCCTGCCGCCTCGGCAAAGCAGCCAGCATAATTAAGAACCCCAGGCACCCCAGACATTGTCTCTTCCCCTTCTTCCCTCGGGAAAAAGATACAAAAGTCTGAGGTCACGTACCAACTGACCCAAGAACAGCTTCTTCCCTGCTGCTGTCAGACTTTATAATGGACCTACCTCGCATTAAGTTGATCTTCCTCTACACTCTAGCTATGACTGCAACACTACATTCTGCACTGTCATGTTTCCTTCTGTATGAACGGTATGTTTTGCCTTAATAGCATGCAAGAAACAATACTTTTCACTGTATGTTAATACATGTGATTATAATAAATCAAATCAAAATAGAAAATATAGATCACTGATACAATAAAAGCTGCTTTTCTAGGGTTGGGGTTAGAGTCACAGTTCCAGCAGTGTTGTATCTAATAGTGTTATACTTGATCTTATAATGCCTGAATCTGATGATGTATGCCTACAATGCAAACTGTTCCATTTACAATACCAACATTCCTACATACGTATAAAATTAAAAGATTTTTTAAAGTTAATTTGTTCACTATCTCTAATTAAGCCTGCAGGAAATGTTACTGTTGCTTGAGAATGCCAATTACCTGTGTATAGGAAATTGTGTGAAACATGACATTCATCTATTCATTTTTGTTTAAATTTACACTGTACGCTTAACACAATGTAGACAAATTAAAGCTACTTGCTCAATCAACATGGAGCACACTGAGTTATTACTAGAGGTATTGTTCCATTGACTCCTGATTAACATGTGACTGGTATCCAGGTAACTCCTTGTACAGCCTCTTCAATAATTTATCCCATAACTCAATTGAATCGGACCAAAGGAAAACACAATTTACACAAAAGTGATTAGTCTTGTAAACCATACCAGATGCAATATTTAATTTAGTGAGGCGAGCATTCAAATCGAATGACTGAGGAAGATTTTGTACTTCAAGCAGGAATTCTAGGTAATGGAAACAGCTTGATGCATTGGAATTCTTTATCTGAATCAGGCATTACAATAAAGAAGATTTAGATAGATAAATAAATGTGATTTTAAAAATTATTTTAACCAGTGACTTTGCAATCATACCCAATCCACAGATGGTGATACAAGCTGTGATACAACCAGAAACAGGTCTACAATGGTGATGGGAAACGTCCATCCGAGACAGGTTTTCTTGGTACTATTTCAAAAGTAAATTACATCAAAAGTAATTTGATTGATTGGATGAACTGGTTCAATATGTTAATAAATGCAGATTAACAGACTAGATGAATCCAATTACTGACTATTGAATCACTAAAGCAAGCCATTTGAAAGAAGATGATAATACTTAGGAATCATCGTACCTCACAAGTTGTGAGTGCTGACCTCACCATCCTGGTTGTATGTTGACAGGATTCCTGTGTCAAAAAGCCCACTGCTAGATATTCAGCAGTAAGTCTATCCAGAAGTTTGGGGTGATATTTAATCAACTTAGTTCTCACCAAAAGAACCAGACATTTGCTAGTCTGGGACTTGAATGATTAAGGAGCAGGCTTTGTCGAGACTCTTTCCCAGAGCTAGTGTCCCGCCTTCAGATTGCCCCACCAATTGGGGATGGAGGGGGGAGAATGGCACATCCATTCTGTCAAAGGAAAAATCTCTAATTTAAGGAACCATGCCATGAGTTTGTCTTGCAGGAAAAGAAAGCACGCTGCTTTCACCATATTAGCTACTGACTGTGTATGCCCACCTGTACCATTGAAAAGAGGCCTTGTTCCAGGAGGCTGCAGATGACAGCAATGACCTACTGAGAAAACCTGAGCTTCCTCAGACACTGGTGCTCACAGATGTGGAGAGCACTGACCCTGTACTTGTAGAGGTCTCTCTTTCCAGCTGGATCTCAGAGTCCATTCTTCTTGCCTTATGAGCAGCATGCAGCGGGGGCGGGGGAGGGGGGGGAGAGAGACTGGTGTTTGGTGCTACTCCTGGTGTTAGTCTGTTTGTTGCTGGTGCTGATATTGATCCTGCTATTTTCCCCTCAGCAGAGATGTGCTGTTTAGCAACATAGCTTGCTTATGGTGAAGAGTGGCAATGGCTAATAATGACATTTGAGTGACCCACACAAATAACTGAGCCCTAATGGATGCCATAAGTGGAAAAGCATGCAATGCGAGGAATTATTATATGGAATTTATTAAGCATAATGTGGGATAGCCATCAAATTCTCTATGTCCTTCAAACTATCCTAAATATCTCACCATCATATTAAATACCTCAGGCTAAAATTCAGGGAAGTGCAGTAGAAGGTGTGTGAAATACAAAACAGATGAAGTACTTTCCAAAAGAATGCCCGTCAAGCAGTGATAGCCCTCTCTACAGGAAGTGCCTTGAACAGCAGTGTTTCACTTCTCCAGGGCTGGGCCTCTTCAATTTCACTGCATAAAGCCTTCAAAGGCTTGTCAGTTTAATTGAACAAGCTCCTCTTGCCCTAGCCAGCTGTTGACAGGTTGGAAATCAGGTGGTCTATCTGTAAAATCCAGAATGATGCATTAAAACATCTCCTAATTTGCTTTTTGAGAACCTTATTTACTTACCTGACAGATCCAAGGGGATTTTCCATTCACCTTAATCTCATCCCAGTTGATTGAGAAGAGGCTGGATGATGATGGTATTCCAACTTAATTTCACTTTCAGGGGACTTAAATCTCCGTCTAGATTCAAACCTATCTCTCCTTGTCTGTCAGAATTCCACCCCTGAATTCTGAAGTTTGAAAATTTGTCCTATCCACTTAAAGCATTATATTGTGAAACTCTATACTGCTCAACAAATGTTTTTAACTTCTTAAGGGCTAATTCCATTTTTATTATTCTTTTAACTAATGTACTTTCACTAACTTGTGTCTTTTTGCTTTTGCCTATCTCTCAATCTGTAAATAAATCTGATTAGTAATTTTAGCCTGAAGCATTTAATTTAGTGGTGAGATATTTAGAATAATTTGAAGATCTCAGTGAATTTGATGGCTATCCCATATTATATTTAATGCATTCTATATAATAACTCCTCACATTGCATGCTTTTCCACTTATGGCATTCATTAGGGCTCAAGTTTCCATTCATACAATACCTGCTTGCTGATAGGAATCTTTTTTTTAACTTTTGGCACAGGGTAAAAGAGTTCTGAAAAGTCCAAATTGTAACAGAGTGTGATGTAAAAATAACTTTTCCCTTTCATGAAAATTGAAGGTCATACTTATCCACTTTAATACAAAGAACATAATGTATCCTAGGAAGATCCCAGCTGCAGTGTTAAAGATCCGTGCATCAGTAGTACCTGGACCCTGGCCAAACATTACATACTATAATCAGAGGTAATTGTTCATCTAATTGTGCTCTTTCCTACTCAATGCCTCATGTATCCTTTTTATAAGGCATTTGGTCCACTTATTATATAACAATGAAATGGGCATCTTTCTGTCAATGTGGAAAATTGCCCAAGTTTGCCTTAACCACAAAAGTAGGGTAGGTCTAAGTCAGCCAATTACTCATTGTCATCCTTCTTCATCAATAAGGAAATGCTTAATAATGACATTTGAGTGACCTACTCACAAATAACTTTTCTACTGAAGCTCAGTTCAGACTCTACCAGAATTATTCAGCTCTCCATGTACATCCTCACAGTCTTGATCCAGACATAGGCACAAGAGCTGAATACCAAAGGAGAAGTGAGAATAAATTTCCTCAGCATCAAAGTAGCAATCAAACACCAAGCAATGAAAAGCCCTATCATATCTTAGGTCAATGGTGAAAATCTTCCAGTGGTAGAAGTCATGTCTGGCACACAGATAGATAGTTGTGGTTGTTGGGGGCTGATCATTGCAGCCTTGGGACATCATTGTAGATTCCCAAGCCAAGTGTTCTCAGACCACCCGCGTCTTCAGCTGCTTCACCAATGGCCTTCCCTCTATTATAAGTTCAGAACTGAGCAGTTAGTTGGCAACTTAGTTTCTTTTAAAGCTCCTCCAGTAATGAGTGACTGCTGCCAGTCTATGACAGAACACACTCACGTCACCCAAGCTCAGCTTGATAACAGGCAGACAACACTTGCATCACTTAAGTGCCAAACAGTGACCATTTTGAACAAGACAAAATCTAGCCTGTTCTTCATAACTATTAACAGCACCACCAACAACAATGTATTGCATTTACATAGCTCCTTAATGTAGTAAAATGCTCCAAAGCACCACATTGGAACATCAAAATATAATGTTACACTGAGCCTCAAAGGGTGGCACAATGGCAAGGTGGTTAGCACTGCTGCCTCACAGCACCAGGGACCTGGGTTCGATTCCTGGCTTGGGTCCATGTGGAGTTTACCCATTCTCCAGTGTCTGCGTGAGTTTCCTCTGGGTGCTCCGGTTTCCTCCCACAGTCTGAAAGACGTGCAGGTTAGATGTATTGACCTGAATAGGTGCCGAACGTGGCGACTAGGGGAACTTCATAGTAACTTCATTGCAGTGTTAATGTAAGCCTTACTTGTGACTAACAAATAAACTGCTTTACATGAGATATTCAGACAGATGTCTAAAAGCTTGGTGGAAGAGACAGGTTTGAAGGAGCAGCTTAAAGAGGAAATTTGGGTAGGGAAGCAGAGATTTAGGGAGGAATTTCCGAGTTTAGTTCTCTGCAGTGCATATCGAGGGTGACTATTGAGCAGAGCTTTAACTTCAGGGGATGCATCCGATAATGCAGCACCACATTAACACTGCATTTGAGTGTCAGTCCAGATTGTGGTGATCCAAGTCCTGAAGTGGAACCCGAACACACAACCTTCTGACTATGGATTACATTCCTGCTATCTGATATTTTACAGAGTTAGCACCATACTGCACAACATGGGCACTACAGCGCAGAAACACTGAGATAAATCCAATCCCCCATCAGTAGCAGCCCTTGTCGCTGTCCCTGTCCAGAGCAGTTAACAAATCCCCCTCAATGCGGGACATAGTGCATCATCTGTTAGATATTGCAATAATTGCTAGTGAAGTTGACATCTAATAAATGGGGCAAGCTATTGTACTATCGGCCCAGTCCTCTATCAATTATATGTTTGAAAGTACAGACTAGAGCCAGACAGAATAAGGGTCTATGCTGGTACTTTTTACTGTACCTGACAACGGAGGAGTGATTGCTTCTCAGCTAAAATAAAACCGTGGTAGCCAATCCTCCCATCTCTCCACATTCTTAAAAAAATACTCCATCTTTAAAGTTACAAAGCCAATGCTCAGAATTGGCAGGCAAACCAAAATCCATTCCTTGCTTACTTCAAAAATTAAATTCAAAATCCAATTGAATCCAATTCATGGTCCCCACAAGACAAACAAGATCCAAGCTCTCAAGATAAGATGCATTGCACGCCCATTTTGGGCTTAACTTCAGCCAAAAGGTCGCGAATTTCTGAACTTAATACAGGACAGTAGCAGTCACCGGCAGCACTTCACCTTCGATTTCCCATCTCTCACTTTCTCCCCACCCCTGCCGCACACCTTGGCCCCTTCTCCTCACAACAGCAGTCTCCCCGCAAAGCACACACTTAACCATGATAACGCTTTAAAAAGGTAAGTCACCTCTGCGCCAGTAAGTGTGGTGGAGATTTCAAAAACCTAAAAGTTTGACCATTGTGTCTTCAGGGCAATATGAAAAGCAAAACACGGTGGCCAAGCAAACAGCCTCGAATGGATGGAAAATGCAATAAGAAGAGCCAGAAATGGGGTGGCGAGAGAAGTAAATTGTTAAGTGGGGAATGACAATGGGTGATAATTGTAACCTGTTCCATGCAATGACTCCTGGACATGTTTAAAATACATATGGTAACTATAACGTTGGGAACAGCGACAGCACATTAAATCCGAGCAGTCATCACTCATACATTTTAAATCAATCCTAGTGACATTTTACTGCAGGTTTCAGTAGATCTGTTGGAATTAAATGACTTATACCCGATGACCTTGAAGGTCTCTTGCTAAGAAACCACAAAAAAACGATTTAACAAACAGTGCAATGTGCAAGCGTCAAATCACCTGAGTTCCCCACCCTCTGTACTGATTTATTCACCGATCACAGCATGTCAGTTGTAAGGGAGGATTTTTTTTACAAAACCTGCAATCAAATTTAAAAATAAATTATCCTTGAAAAATAACTAACTAGATTCCGACCAGTGTAAATCCTGAGTTTCAAGACCATTAAATAATGGAGCTCTATCTATCCAGGTTGCCTTTAATAAGATGAATGTTCGTGACTTGTTTTCACAAAGCTGACTACAGATGTTGGGATGCGTTGATGACTGAATAATGTGATACTCTTTGGCGTACTGCATCTCACCAGCGGTGGGATTCATCCTATCACACATGCAATCAAATATTAACTTCACAACCAAAAATAAAACCGCACGCGAGGGCGAGTCAAAATGAGATCTCAAAAGTTCAGATAATTTACCGAGATTAGGTGAAGCAATCAGTGTCATGGTAATGACTTGAAATCCCAATGCTACCAGCCATAGTCATCCAGAAAGTAAAATCAGTCATACGACCACAGGAACAATAATTACAATGGTGATCATAGTATCAGGAGGTAACAAACAACAGTGATCTGTTATCGTTATGCGTTGGGATGGAGAAGTACTAAAGGTGTATTTTTTTTAAGACAGAAGTAGTGTCTTTCCAAAATACTGTCTCAAAGCGCAACGTGAGAATCTCGAGCGGAAATGACAACAATTCCAATAACCTCCTTGGTAATGTAAGGACAGTAAAATGATCACCGCAATTTTAGAAGAAGAAAATAGAACTACATCCAGATTATGTATCTCGCTGATACAATGGAATTGGTGTAGGTACCCAACACAGACAACTCATATAGATTGCATTGGAGCGGCTGGTCGGATAGGTTGATTGAGTGGTAGCGAAGTCAGATACCAAGATAGAAAGATCGATGAATAAATAGATAGATCTATATAGCATAGATAGGCTGGCAGAGAGTATCACTGAAACTAACGCCAAGGATAAAAGATTTTCTATAGTACGATGGAAAGGGTCAATAACCTATCTCATGTAATATAAGTAATATATATACATATCAGCCAGATGCATTTTAATAAGAACACATGAATAGCTAAATAAGATTTAATAAACCATTCAACCCATCAAAAGATCTCCCTTCGTTCCCTAATTCTCCCATCATGACATTCAATAGAATGTGTAGAATTCAGGGGTTGTGGGGGCTGCTGCAAAATTAGCATTTATTGTCCATCCGTAACTGCCCTTGAAAAGATGGCGATGAGGCGTCTTCCTCAACTGCCCCAGTCACACAGTGCTCTTGGAGAGTTTCAGGATTTTGACTCAGCCATGATGAAGCAATAGTCATATATTCGCAAGTCAGAATGGTGTTGATTTGGAGGAGAATTTACTGTGTGCTTGTTCCTACTCCTCCACACCGCCCCCCGCCCTTTCCCGCCCCCTCAGGTGGTAGAGGTCTGGTGAGTTGCTGCAGTACATTTTGCATAAGGGTATACACACTGCTGTTATTGTTCGCCAGCTATGGAGAGAGAGCACTGTGGGTGGGATGCCCATGAATCAGGTTGCTTTTCCCGAGATGGGTCTGAACTTTTTGAATGTTGTTGGATCTGCTCTCACCCACACAAATGAAGAGTATAAATCATACTCCTGACTTATAGGTGGTGGGAGAGCATTTTTTCTTCAGATAATCATCGTGTCAACTGCGATAATCAGTGAAAGAAAAAACGTGTGCAAATGTAGGAGAAGGTGCAAAGAGAACCAGTAAAAGGATCCCAATTCAGAGGTGGATGCGCTATGAATAAAGTTTTTCTTTAAACTCACTTTGTGAATTGATAATGAAATAAATAGAACAGGATTGTCACAGGAAATTGGGTTATGTGAATGTGAGACCAACACATTGATATAATTTACTGGCTCATAGTTGCCTCATTAGATTTGTGGAGCGCCAGGAACGACGAGCCTGTGTACTATCTACTTGCTGTGTAGTGGGTACGTGTCTAATCTTAGAGGATGCTGAGTGGCAAATGGGTGAGGGACACAGAATTATGGAAATCAAAGGAGATTAGAGTTAGAGCTAGTTTATTTGAAGAATGTAAAATATTAAATGGCTTGGATCAATTAATCTCAAAATCTTGCTTTGACATAGGACTGCCTAGTTGATTCAAATGTCAGAATTATATAAATGAGCAAAAGCAATTATATCAGAAGAAACTTACATTTTTCAAATGAGGGATGGATATGTGGAAGTTACAAATTCATCATTCTGTCATGAACATGTGATCTCACTCAAGGCATTGTACAGCTTCCGCGTACCCTCGATAGATTGTCGTACCGTATTGGTCAATTTGTTAATGTTTTAATTGTATGTGGCAATGTCCAGGGTACTGCAATGTGGCTAGCGAATGTCACGGAGGCCGCAAATTGGGGACTAAAGTGAATTCGGTCTCCGGTTTCGTAATATGTCTATAAAATCTGACCAGGCGCAATGCTCTGCAGGGGAGGTTTCTATAAACATTCTATCGCATTCTTTGCCTCCTTTGGTTTCCATAGCTCCTGTGTCCCTCAACCATTTGCCACCCGGTGTCCTCTCAGATTAGATGCGTCCCGACTACACAGCAAGTAGCTAGTGCACAGGCTAGTCGTGCCTGGTAATGTAGCCCTGGTGTTCCACACGTCTATTAAGGCAACGATGTGAGTCACTAAATTATACCAATGTGTTGGTCTCACATTTACATAACCCAATTTCCTGTGATAATCCTGTTCTATTTATTCCATTATCAATTCACAATGTTTTTGCCTCTTGTGCAATATTTTATTTGCACTTGCTTTGTAAACAGATGCATTTATTACCTCTATACCTAAATGATCCAAATCCACATTGGATTAGAATCTCCCTGTTTTAATATCTACAAATAAAACAATTTTGTAATATTTGGCAGAACGGGAAAAATGTGTATGTTTTGTTTCCATAACTTCAGCCCATTTAGTGTAACTTTGGCGGCAAATTTTAACAATCTGTCAATCTGTTTTGTTCCTTCATGGGGTGAGTGTCGCTGACTAGGCCAGCATTTATTATCCATCCCTAACTGCAGTCGAGAAGATGGTGGTGAGGCCTCCAAACAAAAGCTACTTTACCTGCCTCTTTTTTTGGAATAAATGATCAACATCCTGAAGATTAGTATTGACCAGAAATTGGACTGGACTAACCACATCAATAGTGTGGCTACAAGAGCAGACCAGAAGCAGTGAGCAAGTCATCTCCTGACTGTAAACGTGTCCACCATCTGGAAGTCACAAGTCTGGAATGTGATGGAAAACTCTCCACTTGCCGAGATGAGTGAAGATCCAACGTCACTCAAGAAGCTCCACACAATCCAGGATAAAGCAGCCTGCTTGATTGGCACCCCGTCCGTAAACATTCACATTCTCTACCGCCGATAGAGTGGTAAAGGGGAGTGGCAGGGGAATTTAAAACTAGAGCGCATATGTTTAAGTTGAGGTGGGAAAGGTACAGAAGGGTCCAGAGGGGCATTTTTTTCACACAGAGGGTGGTGAGTGGAACAAGCTGCCAGAGGCAGTAGAAGCGGGTACAATTTTGTCTTTTAACAAGCATTTAGACAGTTACATGGGTAAGATGGCTATAGAAGGATATAAACCAAACTCGGGCAATTGGGATTAGCTTAGTGGTTTAAGAAACATGGGACGACATGGACAAGTTGAGCTGCAGGGCTTGTTTTCATACTGTCAACCTCCATGACTATAATAAACAGTGGCAGCGGTGTGCACCATCCACAAGATACACTTCAGCAACTTACCAAGGCCCCTTAGACAGAATCTTCCAAATGCATGATTGCTACCATCTCGAAGGACAAGAGCAGTAGGCACATGGGAACACCACTGCCTAGAAGTTCCCCTCCAAGTCATTTGCCATTTCTGACTTGGAAATATATCACCATTCCTTCACAGTCGCTGGTACAAAATCCTGGGATTCCCTGCCGAATAACACCTACAACATGCGGACTGCAGTAGTTCACCACCACCTTCTCGAGGGCATTTGGGGATGGGCAATAATCACTGGTTGCGCCCACATCTCGTAAATAAATTTTTAAACGTGAAATCCCAATGGCTGAAGGTTTGGTGTCAAGATAGAAAATATTGACAAGTAGCAGCAAGACAATAAAGGTTTTGGGTCCTTATGAAAACTGGTACGTGGGTTAGAACAACACTTGGAAGCTACTGGCACAGCTGAGGAAGGATTAAAAAGAGGTTGGGGAACAGCGTGTGGTATGTTTGATTTTTGATTGCTGGCATCAGATGTGATCAATGGCCCCGATCAAAACGAGAATCTGTCAGTTGGTATCCCGCCTGCTGAGCATTTTCAATGTTTCCATTTTACTCGGCCGAACTACTCTAAGCTTTTAAAATGTCCTTTTACCACCCCCCCCCCACCCCGTTTAAATCCCTGACATCAGTCACAATAATAATGTTCACCCTATTAAGTATCATCTAGCGAATACATGATCCTGTTGATTTGATTTATTCTTTCGGCGCAAACACTTTTGGAGGGGTCAAAGATCAACCTCATATAGTTGCACTAGGTTAAAGGTCGACCTGACACGGTTGAACTGGGTTAAAGGTCAAACAGACCCAGCTGGCACTCATTCCTTGAACATTAACTAACATAGTTTTGCTTTCGCGTGGCTCGCTACTTTAAACAAGAAACATTCCCATCGCCGTGTGGGCAGCTTGTTTCTGTGACTCGAGCACGGTCAGAATCGCCCATCTGTCCCCATGGTGGATGTGACTTCACCGAGCACGGTGCAAACTGCTTTAATTCACCACCTCTCTCTCTCTCTCAGTCAGGTGCATGTTTCAGATTGGACCTCAACTCAGCAGACGCTCTTTGGCAATGAAAGGATGCTAAAGATTACAGTGACATTGCACTCCCCCCCACTTTCTTCTAAACTCACCGTAAAGTAGCTTTAATAAATGTCGGGGTGTTCCTACACCTATTAGAAGTAATTCAGTAGAAGATTGCAAAATAACAGTGTTGAAATTCCCAACTTGTCTCTAAGAGAATAATTTGATTTGATTTATTGTCACATGTATAACATGGTGAAAAGTATTGTTTCTTGCGCGCTATACAGACAAAGCATACCGTTCATAGAGAAGGAAACGAGTGCAGAATGTAATGTTACAGTTCTTGCAAGAACGTGTTTGATGTGGTTATTTACCACTGATCCTCAGCTGACCTATTTAAATTGTTCCATTGCGATTGTAACGGTTTATTGATTGTACATGACTTCTTATGTTTAGCCCAAAGTTGGTTAAATCTTTACCCCTTCTCCCACTCCCCCCTACACCAATCTGGGGTGAGGGGAGGGGAGAGGGTTTTGGCTTTTGTGGGATATTGCGGATGTGGGAGATAAGGACACAGGCATCCCAAACAGCAGGGGATTTTGTGTGTTATGTGTTGTACCCAGGTCATTTTACTCTTAACCCTTGTATTTCCTCTTCTCGATTAGTTCTAATCTGGGCTGGGATGAGGGGAGGGGAGGGGAGGGGGTTCTGGCTGTTGTGGTATATTGTGAACCTCTTGTCAATGTGGGAGATAAGGACACAGGCACCCCAAGCAGCGGGGGATTTTCTGTGTTATGTGTTGTACCCAGGTCATTTTACTCCTCCTAACCCCTGTGTTTCCTTTCTTAATTAGTTCTAATCTGGGCCGAGGGCAGGTGGCTGTTGTGGAATATGGGGAATGTCTTGTAGATGTGTAGTAACCGGGATAGAGGGACACAGCCACTCCAAGCAGAGTACACCAGTTGTAACTGACTCTCTCTCCCGCTCCCAACATAACGCTGACTGAGAGTAAACTCAAAATTAACTCCTTCAGATCGTTAAAAAAAACACTCCCCTGTGGATTTGGACTCTGGCCTTCCCGCTTCGGCCGTTTGCTCCCACGGCAGCCTGCCCTTTTAAGAGCCGCCGCGGAACTAACGTTTCCCTTTTAAGGTGATTGGGGAGAGCAGAGCCCGGGGCTGTGCAGGAGGAAGTTGCGCATACTTCAGGCAGACCTGCCATAAAAGCACAGATAGTGATTGAAAGTGATGTTAAAAGGATTTAGCCTCCCGCATTAAGTTGGACCGGAGCATTAGCCTAAAGCCCCGGCCATCTGCCCTTGAAGCCGGGAGGGGGAGGCCAGAAGCAGCAAACCCTGAAGGCAGAGTCAGCCTGTTTTATATAAAAAAAACCCAGCCTCCGGCACACGTTATGTTTAAAAATCCGGATCGCCTCTTGGCTGCAGGTTTGTGTCTATCTCCCTTTTTTATTGTCCTTCTGCCTTGTCCCTGATCTCTTCACTTGTGGCCCCAGAGTTGTCCTCATCCCTGCAGTAAAGTGTGTGTGTGTGCTTCTAATCTGGGCCGGGGAGAGGTGGGGGGGGGGGGGAGCTGGCTGCTGTGGGATATGGAAAACCTCTTGTAGATGTGGAGTAAGCGGGAGATAAGGACACGGGCAATCCAAACAACCGGGGGATCTTGTGTGTTGTACCCAGGTCATTTTACTCTTAACCCTTGTATTTCCCCTTCTCAATGAGTTCTAATCTGGGGTGAGGGGAGGGGAGGGGAGGTTCTGGCTGTTGTGGGATATTGCGAACCTCTTGTGGATGGGGGGGGGGGCGGGTAAGGACACAGGCACCCCAAGCAGCGGGAGATCTTGTGTGTTATGTGTTGTAGCCAGGTCATTTCACTCCTCTTAACCCCCGTGTTTCCTTTTTTAATTAGTTCTAATCTGGGCCGAAGGTGGGGGGGGGGAGGAGGTGGCTGTTGTGGGATATGGGAAACCTCTTGTAGATGTGTAATAACCGGGAGATAAGGACACAGCCACTCCAAGCAGCGGGGGATCTTGTGTGTTATACCCAGGTCATTTTACTCCTCTCTCCCTGTGTGTTTTCCTTCTTAATTAGTTCTCTGCAATGCACACGCGGATTTGGAGATGAGTGGACACGAGTAGGAGCTGGACCCCGCGTCCGGATGGGTCGCCAGTGATTTCCCCCCTCCCGGCCCGGTTGGATTTGGGAGAATTCCCGAGCGGTTCCAGTGAGTTTGGAAAGGTGACCAAGAGAGCCTCTGCCTGTGTGAGGTTGCCGGAACGCCTGAGCCTCTGCCCGGGAGGGCTCGCAGCCATGGAGTTAGTGGGATTTCCCGAGCCCCGGGAGCTGTGTCACCGGTGCCCATGCTGAAGCTGGCGCTGCGCCCGGTGCTGTGCGCCCTCGCCATCCGCCCCCGAGCCTGCGTGTGCGCTCCGCCCGGGGACCATGCGCTCCGGCCCCATGCCTATGTTGCAGCTGGCCGCCCTCGTCTACTCGCTGCTGCCGGCCAGGACTCAGTACGACAGCTGCAAGTCGCTGGTGAACACCGATGACGCCGGCCCTTCCTGGGAGTTTTACGCCTGCCAGCCCCGAGCCGTGCCCATGAAGCAGTATCTGAGTGTGAAGGTGGAGCCGGCGGGGGTGACTTGCGGAGACCCTCCTGAGCGCTTCTGTGCCCTGGTAAGAGCCGGGGGGGGGGGGGAGCGGGGGGGTGGAGGAGCTTGTGGAGGGGGGAGAGATGAGGAGCTTGTGGAGGGGGGGGTTGATGGAGAGGGGAGATGGAGGGGTTTGTGGTGGGGTGAGAGGGAGGGAGGGATATTTGCATTTGGGTTTGCATTTCCATCTGTGTGAACCCAGAATTGTTTAAGACAAAGCCTCTCACTAATCCCAGTAAAGTTTCATGTCACAACTGGGAATGGATCGGAAATATCGAAGCACACCCAGAAACTTCAATGTTAAGGGGAGGACGGTGAGAATTGATACTGTATATAGTGTGGAATTCAGTGAGACAGAGGCTGAGCCGCCGCTTTATTTAATGATCCAGGGAATGGAAGAGTTCAGATCTCAGGAGCTGAATCCAGTTCTGTTGGTTTTCCTCTCTCCGGGTCTGTTACACAGCTAGGAACCCCCCAATTACCTACATGTACCATTTTTGAGGGACC
The DNA here is from genome assembly GCF_965287045.1 of Carcharhinus amblyrhynchos. Lineage (NCBI taxonomy): Eukaryota > Metazoa > Chordata > Chondrichthyes > Carcharhiniformes > Carcharhinidae > Carcharhinus > Carcharhinus amblyrhynchos. Next base: position 13,017,521 of record NC_137348.1, read on the forward strand.
TTTTTTTTAAGTGCAATTTCTCTGCGGCTTTCGGCAGCTTATAAAGTTGCCAACAATACGCTGTGAACAAGAAGCAAAACTCCAGAGAAATTCCGAATTGTTAAATTGCGTGTCAGAGATTCCCTCTGAAAGATTAATTCTCCCCTTGTGCAGCGCTCTTGGGGAGCGTGTGGCTCCTGGTGTCGGACTGAAATGTCCCATCCCCCCTGATGGGACATTTCAGTCCGACACCAAGAGCCACACGCCCATTCGGCCGCCACTCTCCGTGCTGTGGGCAGGCGGGACGTGGGATGGAATATTATTGACTGGCTCCAGTGGTATGTTTCATCGCCGTCCCGTTGTACCAGAGTCTGGACCGCTGTGGGGTTCGCTAAACTGGGACTCAATAGGTCGCACAGGAGCCGAAATGAATGAATGCACTTTGCAACATTAATAATTCAGTTAAGAGAGAATGCCGCCGGTTTAGTTTAACAGACACTTGGCTAATAGACATGCAGTTATTCAGAATGGGAGAGGGAGAGTATAATGCATGTGTTTGTTTTTAAATGGGCCAGTTCACTTACGCGGTAATGTGTCCTACACCCGAATTAATAATAGATGGCTAAAATCCTCAAATGTTATTTTTGTTCAGATGCGTATAATGTGAGTGGCTGGGAGGGGAACACAGTGGGGTGCTTTTGTGGCCCCGGGTACAGTCAGTGCTGCCGCTGAACCTTAATTCACTGAGCAGGGGATAATTTCGTTTGAAAACTTTAAAGATGCTTTGGAGTATTGAGCATTGAGTAAACGGGACTCCAGCCGAAGTGATCTTGTAAGGACTCTCAAAAAAAAATACTTTTCACTATATACTAATACATGTGACAATAATAAACCAAAGATGGAATTCCCCTCAACTCTCCGACTGGCCCCGTTTGATTTAATTGCTCAGTAAGCAGCTTTAACGGTCGCGACAGCGGGACCTGTTGTGTACTTTCCAATTCCAGGGAACCACCGCTCGAGTAACACTTGACGGAAATAAATGGGAAGGACGGGGGAGAAATCTCAACTGAGCTTTAATGGGGCGGCTGGTTTTTAAGGCAGTTTAGACTCGGGCATGTGTGCGGGGGAGGGGGGGCGGAGAGTTAGCGAATATTAGCCAGGCTGGAAGGAATACTGGATTATCAGCCTCTCTCTCTCTCCCTCCCAACACACCCCCATGAAACAACTCTTTTTTTGGAGTATCGTTAACAAATTGACAAGGCTTCCCCTGGTCAGTAATAACCCTGTTGAATTTCTGAGACCAATATGTGTGGAAGTGGGGGGGGGGGAGTGAAAAAAAAGTTTCAGATATTTTTCGCCCAGAATTATCGACTCCCACCGATCATCGATCCCACCGTCAGGATTTATGTGAGGTGGATGCGGAACTTTGTGGACCGGAATTATTCAGCAGGGTCAAGGTTAAACCAATTGTAATACTTCCAGAAACCAATCAGTCTCACCTCTGGCTGCTTTAGGAATGGGAGCTATTAGCAAATGGAATCCTGCAATAATTAAACTCGGCAAGGGGATTGCAGGGAACCTCTTTCTCGAGTCTAATAATGTTTCGGGAGCGCAGGGACCTTGAAAATATCATTCACCAGGATCGAAAACAAAAGCTTATCGATGGGGACAGAGAGTGAATGTAACCGATGGCGGGGCAGACTCCAAATGGTGGCCTGTCTAGGTGGGTCCCCAGAGGGTCCAGGTTTTAATCCGCTTTCTATTCAGGGATAGTCACTTATCATAGCCAGAGCACCAACTTGTAGGAAATCAATTTATGGCATTCACTCAGCCCGGGTACCGTACGGAGAGGGCGAAATAAAACTCCTGCAAACTGGAAACATTGCAAACGCACTGTACGGACCGCAGACCAATCATACTTGTACAGAGAAAATTGGCACTCTGTTTAAGCCCCCAAAACGTTCATGTCTCTTTTCCAGCTGTGTCTGGGCTGAGTCCTTGCTTTTCCCACACCTCTGCTAAGTTGGTGCGAGCTGATATGACTAAGTTTTATAAATAGGCCACATGTTTCAATTATTGAGCAGACACAGCAAAATTAAACTTGTTCATTGGGATATCATCAAGTCTTCACTCGCCCGAGTTGCGAGTTCACCGCCAATGCTCAGGGGAAAGGGGAGGTGGGCCTTCGTAATGGATTTTTTTTTGTCGACAATTGACTAGTTTTCTGAGGTACAAATGCGACCGCTCCGACAGGATCGATAGATTGTCCATGGCACAAGATGTCTGAGGGTGTCTTTAACCTGCTACCCCCACCCTATCACCGCCCAAGCGGTAGGGGCTATAGAATCTTTCCTCCCTGTTGAAAGCTGTCCTTTCTATATATTGTGTTTCAGGCTGGGTTCTGAACGGATCCCCGCAAATTCTAAATTATTGCCGCTTTGGGGGAACCAGGCAGCGATTGTAGGTTATTTGGAATTGGATGCAGTGTAATTTTAAGTAATTGGATTTCTATATTACATTCATCTAATGTATCACCTTAAACATTCGCTCCCTCCACCACCGACGCACAGTGGCAGCAGCGTGCACCATCTACAAGATGCACTGCAGTAACTCACTGAGGTTCCTTAGGCAACATCTTCCAAGCCATGCCCTCTGCCACCTAGAAGGACAAGCAGATACATGGGAACACCACCCTCTAAGCCACTCACCATCCTGACCCGGGAATATATCAGCGTTCCCTCATAGTGACTGGGTCAAAAGTCCTGGAGCTGTCCCCTAACTGCACTGGGGGTGTACCTACCATCAGATGGACTGCAGAGGTTGAAGAAGAAAATACCGCCACCTTCCCAAGGGCAATAAATACTGATCTAACCAACAATACCCACCTCCCGCGAGTGAATAAAATTTGAAGTACTTTGGACTGAACTGGCGCTACATAAACGCAGGCGTTTTCTTTAATTTACGGTCAATTTTACAAATAAACATGACCCTGGCTGCAGGCAAGTTTTTCCTAAGCATCTGAACGCCTATAGACCACAGCCCATTAAAGAAAGGTTTGCACTCAGGCAGCGTGCCGCAGTGTGGGCCCACATTGTGGCTGTTCTGTACAGAATCGAAAATCCAGTTACCAATGTGTGTGTGTGAGGGGGTGGCTTCACAGGGAAACTGCCTGCTCTTCAACCAATTAATGCCACAGGATCTTTGACGCCCACCCAGGTCTGGGGCCTCTCTGCATCGAGTGAGCGCATTGTGCGACCCTCAATATTGGAGTTCCCGAGTGCGATTCTCCGACACCGGCTCAGGTGGATTCTGAGACCAGAGAAAGACTGCGACAACTGAGGCCAAGTTCGCAAACCCCTTCCAGCTAAATAGCACGTTTATGAGACCCACCCCACAAAGCACATCGGTATTAAAATACAGCAACATCTAAACGGAGTGAACTCCCTGTCATATCTCAGCCCTTGGAGTCAGTGCAATAAGAACTGAATGTCTAGCTGGTGTGAATTTTTCCCTCTGAGATAGGGCACAGCACTGAAGCAATTGTGTCTGCTCTCAGTCACTGGGCGAGGGTAGATTGGAACCGCACCAATTTGCTCTCTCACTATCCAGTATTACCAATGCAGTGAAAACCTTTCTCTTTAATTCCCAGTGGAAGTTTGAAGAGTGTGTGGGAGCACAGAGTGTAATAACCAGCAACTAGAACAAACTGCAAACTAAAAATGCTGAGTAGGCTGGTCGGGTTCACTGTCGAGTGGGACTAAATCCCTGTCTTAATGCATTTCTAGAACCTTTGTGGCTGTTTATTTGTAATAGTGTCCAGGACTCGGAGTAAGGAGTCGCTAGGGCCTTTCACACATGGAAGCCTGTTTATCTCGCCTGTCAATACCTTGCTGCTAACTCCCATCCAACCGGCTGACACAGCCAACCTCTTTTACTAGGTTAGCGGGTAGGTATCTCAGCTCACAGTCACTTAACACTTAGACAAACTAAATAACGCCGGATACTCGTTGACTGAGAGGCTCTGAACAAAGGTTTGTAAGCGCGCGTGTGTAAGTGTATATTTGTATGTCTCAGTCTGTATGTGCCTGTGTATGTATCTGTCTGTTTATAGGAAGCCGACAGCGCAGAAGGAGGCCATTCAGCCCATCGAGTCTACTTCGACCACAATCTCACCCAGGCCCTATGCTCATAACCCCATGAATTTACCCTAGCTCGACTCCCTGATACTAAGGGTCAATTTATCATGGCCAATCCACTTAACCCGCACGTTTTTGGACTGTGGGAGGAAACCGAAGCACCCGGAGAAAACCCACGCAGACACGGATAGAATGTACAAACTCCACACAGACTCAAACCGGGAATCGAACCCGGGTCCCTGGCACTGTGAGGCAGCAGTGCTAACCACTGTGCCACCGTACTGCCCACTGAGAAACCTCTGTGCAGCAGTGTGTCTGTGTATATGTGTTCCTGTGTGTATTTTTTAATCCGTTCATTGGATGTGGGTGTCTGGCGGGGTCAGCATTTATTGTCTGTCCCACGCCCATTTAAGAGTCAACCACATTGCTGAGGCTCTGGAGTCACATGTAGGCCAGACCAGGTAAGGGCGGCAGGTCTCCTTCCCTAAAGGACATTAGTGAACCAGATGGGGTTTTCCAACAATCGACAATGGTTTCATGGTCATCAGTAGATTCGTAATTCCAGATTTTTATTGATTTTTATCGGTGTGTGTATGTCTAAGTGTCTCTGTTTATGTCTACCTCTGTGCGTTTGTGTCTGTGTGTGTTGTATTTGTGTGTGTGTGTTTGTGTGTGTGCTTTCTGTGTGTATGTTTATCTGTGTGTGTGTCTGCGTGTATGTCTGTGTGTGTGTGCCTGCATGTATGCCTGGTGTGTATGTGTCTGGCTGTATGTCTGTCTGTCTGTCTATGTCTATTCCTGCGTGTGTCTGCGTGTCGATCTGTGTATGTGTATGTCTGTGTGTGTCTGCGTGTCTATCTGTGTGTATGTATGTCTATCTCTATGTGTCTGTGTGTGTCTATCTCTATGTGTCTGTGTGTGTGTGTGTCTATATCTATCTGTGTGCGCGGGTTATTTTCCAATACAATATCGGGAAGCATTTCAAAAGTTTTTTTTGCAACGTTACAAATCCAAACTTTGCCCACTGTCCAAAGGGAGAATGGCGCTGAGAACCGCCTCACAGCGGGGACCGACCCGGATTCCCTGGGAGTTACTCAGGCAATCCCTGACACACGCCTGGAGCGTCTCTCCAGGGTATGCAGATGGGGAACAGAAGGGACTGGATCAGCTTAGTATTAAATATTAAATACTATTTTAACTATCCATTCTAATTGAATTTAAGCACACTGACGGGCGCGAGTGTTTCTGAGCGGGGTCTGGCCTGCGGTGGGGGTGGGGACTGTCCATTTGGAAAGTTCACTGGATTTGAACAGGGGAGTTTACTAAGCCACTGTGTAACAGCCACGATAATTCCCCATGTCCCTGCCAGCAGGGAAGATAGATTTCCTGATTTAAAAATAAATAAATCTGCAGATTTACGAAAAGATGAGCCGGAACTGAGCTTTTAATATTCAGACTTCAACAATTTAATCAGCAGAGGGGTCAGGGATTTGGAGGCGGGATGCCTCAGCTGTGGAGGGTGGGTCAAGACAGCAGGGGAGCCAGCAGCAAGCAGCAGCAGCCGGGGATATAGAGTCTGACCCAGCCACAGAACTTCTTGGATCAGTAACTAAACCTTTGCAGATTATTTATTTACTTCTCGGCTGGCTGTTCTTTGCATTCGTTTTAAGCCCATAACAGAGTTAAGAAAACGGAAATTATTAAATGGAGATAACTATTTATTCCCTGTTCAGTCGAGTGTTGATGTCCAGTTCGGGATGGCGTGGGAAGTCCTACCCAACCAGATTGATAAATGTCCATTGATAAATGTCCTTTTGTGATTTATTACTGTCACACGTATTATACAGTAAGAAGTCTCACAACACCAGGTTAGATTCCAACCGTTGGACTCTAACCAGTTTGGCTGGATTCTAACCTGGTGTTGTGAGGCTTCTTACCGTGTTTACCCCAGTCCAACGCCGTCACCTCCACAACCGAGTGTTAGTATTGTTTCTTGCGCGCTGTACAGCCAAAGCATACCGTTCATAGAGAAGGTAAGGAGAGGGTGCTGTATGTAGTGTTAGAGTCATAGCTAGGGTGTAGGGAAAGATCAACTTAATATGAGGTAAGTCCATTCGAAAGTCCGATAGCAGCTGGAAGAAGCTGTTCTTGAGTTAGTTGGTATGTGACCTCAGACTTCTGTATCCTTTTCTCCACGGAAGAAATTGGAAGAGAGAATGTCCGGGGTGCGTTTATAGTCCAGTTATGGCCCCCTGGTTGTTCACACGTGAAGAACGCATCCCAGGATGTCCAAATGAAACCCTCTGACCGGGACACAAACCTGCGCTGCTGACTGAAGCGATACAGCTGGGCATTTTGAGGCTGGTTGGGTGCAGTGGCTGCTGGTGCAGATACAAAGTTTCTCCACTTGCTACAGTTCATCTCCTCTGATTCCCTATTTCCTTCTCCATCACTTCCCTCTCTCCATAACTGCTTTGCTCGGAAATGGTGATGAGGGTTTGGAAGGGACAATTTGTCACGTTTAGGATTTGGGATAGGAACCCGCTTTGTCCAGGGCTAACATGAATGGACGAATTTCCCATTCTCCTTGTCTATCTGAGCATCCCCTCTCCTCCCTGTTATAGACTCGAAAAGCCCCTTTTAAAGATCATTCCTGATCTTCACCGAAGAACATCTTCGCAATCCCTTATTGAAGGGCGACCTTGGTTTCAAACGATCCTTCTTAAGGAAAAATCGATGAACCTTGAGTGAGAGTCGTTAAGCGGCGCTTGGATTAGTAACTGTTCTTTTAAGAAGGCGTTTCCGGGATATTAATATTTAATTAAACCTGGGAGTTGTCTTACTGGAAGGGAGTGCTGACTGAGGAAGGGAGGGAGACAAAGAGAAGACAATGAAGAGTCCAGATTCCCACTGAGAAAGCCCCTTATCAGTCAGATCATGCTCAACTCCTGGAAAATAACTTCGCATTTTCCACAGATTGGACTTTATGTGGCGCCTTTTATAGAATAAATATTCTGGACAATGTTATAGAATCGCGTTTATATTTAATATCTAGGAAGCCTAAAGGAGACATTTTAAGTGCCTATTTGTGGTTGTCAGTTAAACTCGAAGAGGAAACATTTCACAAGTTTAGATACCAGGGTTTGCATTAAAAAAAAGATAGTGGCGGTTTGAAAAGCGAGCGAAGGAGATCCGAGCCTGGACGAGATGTGTCTTCCCGTCTGTTGAACCCTCGCCCTTTACGTGGATTGACGTGGATCTGCCTGCATTACACTTCCATTCTTGTAATGTCTCCTGTCTGCAACATCAATCCTTCCATTAGTTCAGTTTCATCAATATTTACTGTTGTTTAAGGTCAAACAGGCTTTTTAAAAAATGGACCCATTCAGCAGTTTGACAAGTAAAGAAATCTCAGCCGCTCCATTACCATCCGAATCATTACTCGTCGAAAACGCCCATTTATGAATAATAATGGAACTAATATTTCCCATTAATATTTCATCACAACTCCCCCCCTTTCATGCAAAACCAAATCGTTAAAGCAGGCAATTAGGAACAGATTAGCAAAATTTACAGGCGTCGAGAATGGCATTGGCGAAATTCCCAAATTTCTTCATCCCTGTTGGATGGCGAGTGATCTACAAAAAAAAACCGTGGCTTGGGTTGAGTCCGAAAAACAATGGTGTTTTTTAAAATTTAGACTTAGCGTGTATTCATTTTCACAAGCTTCAAACCAATCCCTTTGGAAGTCCAAAGATGTGCACACAAGGTTACGGGGATAAATATGGCAGAGGAAAGGGCCTGGATGGAATGCCATTGGAGAGTAGGGGTAGACTAGAGGCCAAATGGCCTCTTTCTGCACTATAGGGATTCAATGCTTCTATGGTTCTTAAGTAGATGTCCTTGCAAGGTTTTTAATCAGCTTTGTACACATATTAAATTCAGCTCATTATTCTTGTGGGTGAGAAAAATATCAGCCATGATTGAATGGCGGAACAGACTCGAATGGCCAAGTGGTCTAATTCTGATCCTGTATCTCATGGTGTTCCATTCATCTGGTACATAATTGTAGAAGCAACTATTGTTCTACACCCACTTGTTTTTCAAATTCGGTCTTCGCCTTAGTTATATTCCAATTATAGAGCTGTAGTTAATAATTAAAAAACAACCAAAATGCTAAAAGAGTTAAACTTTCCAGTTCAACATGATTTGTTCGGGGCTCGAGCCGTTAACCTCATATCTCGATCCACAGATACTGCCGGATCTGTTGAGTTTGCCCAGCACTTTCTGCTTTTGTCTCAGATCTCCAGCCAATATGTTGCTTTTATCACAGAGTTTCGGTTTCCTATTAGTCCAGAGACAGCCCCGGAGTCCCCGGTCACCGCTGTCTCCTCTCCTCTCGCCTCCAACACAAGTACAGCCTGCAGTGCCTCTGACATGAGGAATAGCCGATTGTAACCCAGCCTCTTCCCCTCCTCTCCCCATTCTCCAACAGATTAACTTCCTCCACGTCCAGGACACCCTTCCAAACCGTCACTTGGCCACTCCCAGAGTTGCATGTTTGTGGGGCCTTTTTCAATAATTGCCCCCTTTCAAAACTACCATGCACTCCATTGACAGAATCTATGCTTGTAACTGCACAATCTTCGCAAACGTTCTTTTGAAAGTATATAAAATGGCATGTGTAAACTGGAAGCCTGCACTGCTAAAATGCTATGTCGTGAAAATTGACTGTGTTGGTCTCTACGTTGAATGTCCTCCCAAATCAATCTGCTTTTCTCCCCCCCATAGCCACTTGCATTCTTCCACATATTTTAAAGATTTGGGAATTTTTTTAATGAGTAAAATGTTGTTAAAAATGCATCCGGTATACCATTTCTAAACTTCAAAGTTGTCAGATCTGAGAGAGTAAGTTATGCTAATCGCCGCGCTGTCAATTTCCCAGGAGAATTTACATTTTGTTTGAAGTTCATTAAAAAAAAACACTTTCACTTTAGTTAGCATCCAGTCAAAATATCCAATTTTTTTGCTTTTGCATATCTACAAGTTGAAATCAAGATTTTCCAATGCAAAGTGCAACTGTTGAGAAAAACGCCTGGAATTGCAAATCAAAATATTTAACCTGCGCTTAACCCTCTCTCCACTCGCATTGTCTGCACCTGTAAAGACTTGATTACCTGTTAAGACTCGCATTCCAACCATTATCTTGTAATTGTGTCTATATATTGCTCTGTTTGTGAACCAAATCCTCCACTAACCTGATGAAAGGGTAGCGCTCTGAAAGCCCCTGCGACCAAATAAACCTGTTGAACTTTAACCTGGTATTGTGAAACTTCTTACTGAGAATGGGAACAAAATAGAGGATAGCAGAAATGATGGCAGTTTTTATCCCAGATGAGCACATTTTAGATCAAACCCCCTTGTAAGACTCGAACGAGTCTACACCTAGAAAACGGGATTAGGTGGGAGGTCAGGTGTTTAGTCGGTGCTGACTCGTTGGACAGAAAAGCCTCTTCCGCACTATATGATTCTATGGTGTAAGCCTGTCATTGATTTGACAATATCACTAAAGCCTCAGCTTTGCTCTTTAATAAAAATATAATTCCCGTGACGGTTGAGTGATCCCAGCATCTGTTACCCTCCTGATTTCCTGCCAAATTAACTCTTCTGAGCATGTAGATATTCCATAACGTTTCAAATTCACCACAACCATTAACCTGCTTTAATAAAAATAATAGTGGGGGAGGGGAGGAAACATGGGTCAACAATTTAAAGACAAGAACAACCCAACAAATTCCAAAGTTAGACTATAGCAATCACTCTATTTGTTCTCAGGTGTAGAATAGCTGGAGTCTTACAAGAAATTTTGATCCAAAATGTCCAAACCTTATCTGTAGGTGCACCGAATAAATCCAAATCTTACCCATTTCAATGCTTTTAGTAAACCCTGCCAGAACTGTTTTGTTTACCCACTATGATAGTAGCAAGGTTTTTTTGAGGCTACTTCAGTAGTATAGGTTACCTCAGAACTTGAGTGTTGCTGCAAAAGGGGCACGCTATTGAATCTTTTCATCCTGCACTCATCAGGACAGACGCAAAATACCAAATTTGAAAGGAAACAACAATCTTAACAACATGAGAAGAGGGTGCTGATTGGTTGGCAAGCTGCTCTGATTGGTCAAGACATTACCATGGTGAATGCACCAGAGAGTTTCCCATGCTTTTATTCAAAAGCTGCAATGTCTGGACATGGTCATTTTGCCTGCAGAGGAAAGGTGCTGCATATAAATATACATAGCTTCCAGCAAGCAAAAGTGTTCTACATTGTGAGTCCAACTGCTAATCTTAAATTGGCTGTTGGTGTCATTGTAGCACAGCTGGGAGCAAGTGCTGTCCAATTGTGGTATCACATCTAATGTTAGGCATTATGTTCTGAGTGTTGTAAGAACAGTTTGGTTGAGTTTGATCTGCACCCTGCCTATTATGAACAGCCAAAGGATAAAGTATCTGAAACATATGAGTAACAGGTGATGCTGGCTGTTTCACACTGCTAATCTGCAATTGCAGCATGAGTGGTGTTTTCCATTCAAGATGTTATCTCATGCCAAAAAGACATTCTGCACAAGGGAGTAATGAGGTGTGTGAATTTCAGTACCAGGTATGTAGGTGTAAGTCCTAATGACCGGCAAGTGTATCAAACCATACATTCCTTTAGCTGTTCACAACCATACTCAAACCTGTGCATAATAGACGGAATTCTCTTGCTGCGCTGGTCTATAAGTCAGAAATTCCTGCCTGACTGTCAATGGGGTTTCACATTGTCCGCAACTCAGTGGCAGGTGGGATGTGAGGATTCTGGCCAATGTCTAATTCTGCAATTTGGCTGCATTTGCTGAACAATCCTGAATTTGCTAAGAATGACGCTAACACCCAAGTTAAGATTATCACTTTCAATGTGGCTTACTTATACTTGATAGGACTTTAAGTTTATTTTCTATTGTCACAATTAACATTGCAATGAAGTTACTGTGAAAATCCTGCATACACAGCTATCTGTCCTTTGCAGGCAAAAGGAATATGTCCAGACATAGCACATTTTTCGAATAAACAACAGCACAATGCTAATAGCTCCCTCATGCATATGTCACAGCAATGTCTCACCCAATTAAAGCTGACTTGTCAACAAAACAAAATCCCTTTTCTTGTGCAGTATAAATTATTGCTCCCTTTGAAATTTAGAAATCTATCCTGATGAGTGAAAGATGGAAAGCTTCTTTAGCATGTATCCCTTTTCAGCAATACTCATTCTGTTTCACTTGGATTTCCATTAGTACATGATACAATAGAAGTTAATGAAGTTAAATACATGAGTTAACTAACTATTGATGAGATTGCTTCTCCAACCATACTTCACTCATTCCACTCAAGCTGACTGACAATCCTCCAGACATAGTTCATTCACATTGATGCCTAGTTACCACAAAATCATATTCATAGAAGAATAATAGCTTGTGTGTTCCATACTTAGTAGCTGGAGTAGTTTTATATTATTGGGTTTCCTCTTAGCTTGTGATATTTTGGTAGAAAGTAGCAAGCTGGTTTAGTGCCAATCTATAATAATGACTGTTGCCAAATGGGAATATCGTATATACTTTCCTTACAAAGCAGTTACTGTTACTACCAATGTCAAACAGGCTCCATTTTAAAAGCATCATCTGACTTTTAGCTCTGACTTGAAATATTAATTTTTTTTCACTTGACCAACTGTCCATTCAGTTTTATTTTTGTGCTGCTAAGGTTTGAATGATACTAGTCATAGGTTTTTAAGAACATTTTTACATTTGAATATATACAAATGGTTCTCAGCCTTTTCACACCTTAAGTCACACTGAGTCCTTACCTCAATATGTTCAGACATAGGAATTGTCCCTTAAGACCATAGGACATAGCAGCAGAATTAGCCCACTCGGCCCATCGAGTCTGCTCCACCATTCAATCATGGCTGATGTTTTTCTCATCCCCATTCTCCTGACTTTTCCCCACAACCCCTAATCCCCTTATTAATTAAGAAGCTATCCATCTCTGTCTTAAAGACACTCAATGACCTGGCCTCCACAGCCTTCTGTGACAAAGAGTTCCACAGATTCACCATTCTCTGGCTGAAGACATTCCTCCTCATCTCTGTTGAGGAGATGGGGGGTTGTGTGCTCCATTGTTTGGAGGGGGGTGGGCTATGTGCTCCGATGCTTGTGAGGTGGGGGGTTGAGTGCTCCATTGTTTGGGGGGAGGGTTGTGTACTCCAATGCTTGTGGGATGGGATGGTGGTGTGTCTTGAAGCATGCATGATGGTGTGGGGGGAGTCACTCAAAGTCTTTGTGGTGTGGAGTTACCCCAGTTTTTTTGGGGAGTGGTCCCCCATGTCCATGGGCAGGTTTAATTTTCATGCCACTGGGAAGTCCTTTAAAGACTGTGCCCCGATCTCTGGTTCTATCAGAGTGACAGCACAGACCACCCACAGATTTATTGTGCATGGTGCGCACTAAAACCTGGAGAGAAAACACAGCTATGCATTTGCAATGCTGCATGCAGCTTCCTTGTCTCAGGCAGCAGTCTGTGTGCCAAGGGGGAGATTCCGCCCATGAGATGGGAAGTGTATAAAATTTGCGTGTTCAACATCATCTAAAGTGCGGTTGGAAGAAAATGTTAACTTAGCTCAGTAGATAGAAGTCTTAGTTCTGTGTCAGAAGGACCTGGATTAAAACCCCACCAGAATTTGAGTCCATAATCTTGTTGATACTTTGGTGTGGTGTTGCAAAGCCATGTATCATAAAAGAAAATTCATGAATTTACTGGCTGGAAATCACTAAATTAATTTTTAGAAAGACTGAAACCAAATTCTAATGACTTGCAATCACAATCGAAGAGGATTGAAATGCTTCATCCTTTAGAGATTACTGGAATGGTTCCTCATTTGACTGAAAATAATTTAAGATAGGAATGGTCCCAACACAGAATATTTGAAAATAATTATTCCTTTTGAACCATCAACACACCATCTAAAAATCAAAGCTGTGGAGCCTTAGGCTGGTTTCACCTTTGGAAGCTTGTTAGAATTGAGTTTGTCTGATGTAATTAAAGCTTTGGTTGGCTGGAAGAGTTGATTCATAAAAACAGCTCAGTTGGTCTCAGCCCAGTGGGTGAGTTTTCATCACAAATTGATCATAATCAATTGCTGTCTAACTATTCTTCATGTGTTCAAAGAAGACCCAAGCATACCTAGTCATGGTTGCCTTTCTTAGGTTGTGATTAAGACCCGTTTTTTAGGCCAATTTATTGAGTGATATTTTGCGCCTGACCTGTACTACTTCCAATCTGGAAGCACTTGGCACAATTGTTTGGTTTTTAAAAAATGGGAAGAGCTTCCCTGCTCACACAGACATTCCTCACATTGAGGAGCTGTGAAATCTGAGCAGCCAGCTCTGTGAGGCATAAGGGGTTAGACTTTCTTCTATGTGGAATGTTCATAATTTATTTTAATGAAAACCATTGGCTTATAACAACACAAGATATTTTCCATAACTAACAGAACTACATATATATCGCAGTGTGATAGAATAGAAGCTAAATCTAAAACTCTCTGAATAGTAAGTATCTAATCTCTTATCCAGACGACCATGACAAGTGCCCAGAAGCAGTGAGGTGTTTCCATAGGAGGACAAAGAGAAGGGTAAAGTATGCATTATAAAAGTCCTGGGAATGTGGACACTGACGCTGTTGCCATTTGTGTTCTCATCCAATTTTGTCTTCTCCTGAATGGGCTAACCAATGGGCTGAGCTACAGTTCACAAGTGCTAACAGCTCTGTAGTCCTTCACCCAAATGGTCTGAATGCCTGTGCCAATCTGTACTGTGTTAGCATCACAGTCAAGAAGCCTGATCCAGGTCCCACCAGGCACCTACACAGAAATACAATTTCCACTTCAGATCACACTCTCCTTCCTTATTAATTTGGAGGCTACTACTCCAAATCAGCTCAGCTATCCAAACAGAAGCTCAAATCTTAAGCCTTCTTGGCTAACATGTCTCAGTGCTAAATAAAGTGCTACATTTAGCAATTGAGCCACTGAGGGAGATGGACAAGGAATTTAAAACAAACCTGTAAGCATTGTTTGCGATGCTCACTGAAGAAATAACTCTTCAAATGCAGACAATAAAAATAGAACAAAACTTACTCCAACTTATAAATCAAAGAAAGGGTTTAATAAAGAAACACCATTACTCCAAACTTAGCATCACACCCTGAGCCACTCCAAGCTCCCCACAATTCCAAACAGGTTCTTATTTATAGTGGTCAGCTGGTCAGCTGACTATTACATCATTCTGTAATTGGTTCCATGGTTTACTGGGTCAGCTGAGCCTTACATCTTATTCCCATTGGTCACATTACATCCAATACAAAGTTGTCACCGGTTGTATTCTAACACTCACTGAGATCTGATTTCAGATATTCAAAACGTGCACCAGCCACCGTGCTTTGCTCTTTTGCATTCAATATATTTTGATCATCTTTGTTGCAATTCACTTGTTACTTAAAAAAAAGTAATTGATAGTCAATGTGAATGCCAAGACAGAGTGGAAATGAGCCTACAGAGTAGAGAGTCTGGAAGATTGAAAGGTGATTTAATTGAAATATATAAAATTCTTAAGGGCTTGACACAGTAGACACTGAGACAATTCTTCCCCTGCCTCGGCAGTCTAGAACTAAGGGTCAAAGTTTCAATTGATGAGTTCGGCTATATAGCTGGATTAAGAAATCTGTTCACTGAAAGAGTTGTGGGGGATCTTTGAAATGTTCTAACTGAAAAGACTGTTGTTGAGTACATTTAAGAAGTCTCACAACACCAGGTTAAAGTCCAACAGGTTTATTTGAAATCACGAGCCTTCATCATACTCACCTGAGGAAGGAGCAGTGCTCCGAAAGCTCGTGATTCCAAATGAACCTGTTGGACTTTAACCTGGTATTATGAGACTTCTTACTGTGCCCCACCCCAGTTCAATGCCAGCATTTCTACACCATGAGTATATTTAAGAGAGAAAATGATACATACTTGGGTGCCAAGTAAATTAGTGGATGGTGACAAAGGTGAAGTTAAGTTGAAGATCAGACAGTAAAGATTTTATAGATATACAAAAATGGAAAGAATAGTTGAAATGAACGCTGTCTCTCAGAGGTTGAGACTAATTATGGGAAACAAGGAAATGATCTAGACTTTGAAAAAACTATTTTTTATTTAACCTCACTGCATTAAACACAAAAGCATTCCAGGAATAGTAGAAAATCAAGAAGCAAAAGGGATGGAAGAGCTTAACCCAATCAGGATCACTGGAGAAGAAATACTGGGAAAACTATTGGGTCAAAAGTCTGACAAGTCCCCCCGGACCTGATGGTCTGTTTCCCAGGGTCTTAAAGAAGTGGCTGCGGAGAGAGTGGATACATTGGTTGTAAATTTTCCAAAATTCTTTAGATTCTGGAAAAGTCCCAGCGATTTGAAAACCGCAAGTGTAATATTCTGATTCAAGAAAGGAGAGATACAGAAAGCAGGAAATCATAGGCATAGTCTCACGTCTGTCATTGGAAAAATGTTAGAACCCATTATTGAGGATGTTTAGAAAAGCAATAATACAATAAGTCAGCATGGTTTTGTGAAAGGGAATCATGTTTGACAAATTTATTAGAGCTTTTTGATGACAGAACAGGGGGAACCAGTAGATGTCATGTACTTGGATTTCAAAAAGGCCTTTGATAAAATGACAAAAAATTACTGTCCAAGATAAATTCTTAAAGTATTGGGGGTAAACAAGTAGAATGATGGAGGATTGGCTAACTAGCAGGAAACAGAGAATTGGTATAAAAGGGTAATTTTTAACTTGGCAAACTGCAACCAATGGAGTGCCACAGGGGTCAGTGCTGGGGCCTTAACTATTGAAGTTCTTCTTAGATGAACTAATTGTAGCTAAATTTGTTGACAATAAAAAAAACTAGGAAAACAAATTGTGAGGAGGATACAAAGAGTTTGAAAATGGATATAGAAAGGTATAGAAAGGATAAAGAATGGGCAAAACATTGGCAGAATATATATATAGAAAAATGTGAGTTGGCAAGAAGAATAAAAAAGAAGCAGAATATTATTGAAGTGGAGGGAGTGCAGAATGTAAGTTGATGTGAGGAAGAATTTTATTGTGTGGAGTGCTAATGACACTGCTCTTGAAGATGGTGAAACCAGTTAATGTTTTCGATTAATGATTTCAAAAGAAAACCAGACGGACACTTGAAGGTTTTTATTTTATTTTTATTTTCTATGGTCCTATGGAAATAGATTCAAAGGGCCACAGGGATCGACTGAGGGAATGGGACCCACTGGATTATTTCATGGAAAGGCAGCATAGACTGAATGGGCTAAATGGCCTCCAGTTGTGATGTAAATTACTCTCTCTTAAGGAGGAGTTTAGCAATAGCAGTTAGTAGTTTGGATAAAGGTGCCTAATGCAAATAAACTCCAATTCATGTTAGGAATTGCAGACCAAACCACCTGTGGCTCCTGTTGTGTGCAAGAACTGATTGAAGGATAAATTATTTATAGATTTATCCGGATTCAATTTTAACCAAATAAATTAGATTCAGTGTACCTTTATCCTTCACCCATCTAGTCTCTCCCCACGTTAGAAAGCTCTGAATCTTGCAGGACTGCAGTTAGGAGGATACCAGTTGTACTCTGGTACCTCACCAAAATGATTCATTCTTCATGTATCTGAATGCTGGTTGGGTGTTTGATTGTGGGGGGAGCATCATTCCTGAACTCGTTTTCACCCTTTGTCCACAGATTATTTTCTACCAGGAACCAAAGGTAGCAATTTGAATGATTTTTTTCTGCTTCCACTTTTTTCTTGTGTGCCAGTAAAGGCTTAGTTGCTGACATTCTCATCTCCTGAACCCCAAGGTTCCAGTTTCAAGCCCCACTTGAGGCTGACACCCCAGTGCAGTACTGGAGGTGTGTTGCATTGTTGGTGGTGCTATCTTTTGGGTGAGACTCTAAACTAAGGTCCAATCTGCTCCTGGTGATTGCAAAATATCCCGTGGCACTGGTTAAAAGGAGAGCAGGGGAGCTGTCCTTGGTGTCCTGGCTGGTATTTATCCCTCAGTCAATATCCCAAAAACAGATAAAAATAAAATATTGTAGACGCTGAAAATCTGAAATAAAAACGAGAAATGCTGGGAAAACTCAGCAGGTCTGGCAGCATCTGTGGCGAAACAGAGCTAACATTTTGAGTCCAATGTGACTCTTCCTATAGACTCAAAACATTCACCGAAGACCTCCAACTTTGTCCGTGGCTAGAATTCTTTGGTGCCACTGCAGTGAACCGAGTTTTGGCTGAAGCGCCAAATTCTCTGTTCTCACTTGCTGCAAGGCGGGCACGGAAAAGATCGGAGTACCAGCCCATGAACTCTTGAGGGGGATTTTCAGGTTGAGCCTACCTCAGCTCCAGGAATTCCCACCCGAGGTCAACGAACCTTTCAATGGTCCGTGAAATTGTCTGTTCCACCTGCGATGATCCCCGAGGCAGGAAGGACTGGAAGATTTTCTCTCCATGGATGCTGCTAGACCTGTTGAACTTTCCCAGCATCTCCAGTTTTTAATTCCATAAACAGATAATCTCAATATCACATTGCTTTTTGTGGGAGTTTGCTGTGAGCAAGATTGATTGCTGTGAAGATACTTCATTGGCCACAAAGTACTGTGAGATGTTCAGTATTCATGTTAAATACTCCTTTATCCCCCTTCACCAAGCCAGGAGCAACGAGATTGCCATCAACAGATGTGTTGAGGGCAGCACGGTGGCATAACGGTTAGCACTGCTACCTCACAGCGCCAGGGACCTGGGTTCAATTCCTGGCTTGGATCATTGTCTGTGTAGTTTGCATGTTCTCTCCATGTCTGCATGGGTTTCCTTCGGGTGCTTTGGTTTTCTCCCACAGTCTGAGAGACATGCTGGTTAGGTGCATTGTCCATGTTAAATTCTTCCTCAGTGTACCTAAACAGGTGCTGGAGTGTGGCAACCAGGGGATTTTCACAGTAACTTCATTGAAGTGTTAATGTAAGCCTACTTGTGACTAATAAATAATAATTTAACTCTGTGTGCAGTTGGATGGGGGAACTCTTCTCACTTAACTTTTTACCTCTCACAATTTCTTTAGAATATTCTGACTGTCACCCAATGACTTACTGGCACTCTCCAGTTCTCCTAGTCAGGCCTAGTATCCTGTGCAATTTTGGTGTTCTTATCTGAGGAAGGACGTCCTTGCTATAGAGCAAGGACAGCAAAGGTTTAACAGGGATGGGAGGAGAGATATGTCATATGAGGAGAGACTAAATCGGTTAGGGTTAAAGTCACTGGAGTTTAGAAAAGGGGATCTCATAGAAGTGAGAGGGGATCTCATAGAAACGAAAAAAATTCTAACAGGGTTCAGAAAGAATGTTCCCAATGGTGAGGGAGTCCAGAACTAGGGGTCATAGTTTGAGGATAAGGGGTAAACCCTTTAGAACGGAGGTGAGGAGAAATTTCTTCACCCCGAGGGTGGTGAATGTGTGGAATTCACTACCATAGAATGTAATTGAGGTAAAAACATTGTGTGATTTCAAAAAGCAATTAGATATAGCTCTTGGGGTTAAAGGGATATGGGGGGAAGAGAGATCAAGATATTGAATTTGATGATCAGCTATGATCAAAATGAATGGCACAGCAGCCGCAAAGGGCTGAATGGCCTACTCCTGCTTCTAGTTTTCATGTTTCTCCCTTCTGGAAAATAAGAGATACCAACTAGGACTAGAGGACACAGCCTCAAGATAAGGCGGGGGGGGGCGCAGTTTAGAACGGAGTTGAGGAGGAACTTCTTCACTCAAAGGGTGGTGAATCTCTGGAATTCTCAGCCCGTTGAAGTGGTGGAGGCTGCCTCGCTAAATATTTTTAAGACGCAGATTGATAGGTTTTTGATAGGCAAGGGGATTAAGGGTTATGGGGAGAGGGCGGGAAAGTGGAACTGAGCCATGACAGATCAGCCATGATCTTATTGAATGGTGGGGCAGGCTCGAAGGGCTAGATGGCCTACTCCTGCTCCTATTTCTTATGTTCTTGTGTAACTAGTGTCCTACTGCTCCATAATGCAGTCTATAAATGTTTAAAGAAAATGAACTAATGAGGAAAAAAAATTGCAGCTTCAGCAGTAGATGAAGGCAAACTCCAGTAGATATTATATTTGGTTCTTGTTGTGAAATCTCTCTCGGAGTTTACACCTCCAGTTGTACAGAGTGTGGGAAATGTGGTTATCATCAATGATTGGGGAATCCTAGTTTGACTATCTGAGTTGTGACTAAGGACAGCTGCAGAATTACCACTGGAACCTTAATCAGGCAGAGAAACCCTTGGAAATGATGCTTGGGTTATGAAGTTTCATTCGTATTTACCCGATGTCACTGTTGTTTTTGTAAGCATGCTTTGGTAGATAATTTAAAAAACACAAATTAACTCATACTAAATCGACCTTCTTTGATGTTCTCATTTCAGGGCAATCCCTACATGTGCTTTAGTGAATGTGATGCTTCAAACCCAGACCTCGCTCATCCCCCTAAACTCATGTTTGACCAGGAGGGAAAAGGGCCTGTAACTTACTGGCAAAGTGTCACCTGGAGCAAATACCCTGAGCCTCTGCTGGCCAACATCACCCTCTCCTGGAACAAGAGCATCCAACTCACCGAGAATATCGTCATTACCTTTGAGGCAGGCCGACCCACCACCATGATACTGGAGAAGTCCTTAAACTATGGGAGGACATGGCAGCCTTATCAGTACTATGCAGAGGATTGCATGGAGGCTTTCAGAATGGAGGCCAAAAATGTCCGAGATCTCTCACCTGTGACTGCCCTCCAGATAATCTGCACTGAAGACTACTCCAAGTGGGTGGGCTTTGAAAATGAGAAGAACTTGCACTTTGAGGTCAAGGAACGCTTTGCCATTTTTGCAGGCCCACTCCTCCAGAACATGGAGGCTCTGTACAAGAGGATGGACATTAACAAGGGACTAAGGGACTTTTTCACGTTAACAGACCTTCGAATTAGGCTGATTAAACCTGCAACAGGAGGGACATTTGTGCAGAGGAAATACCTAAATAAATACTTCTATGCCATTTCTAATGTTGAAATTATGGGCAGGTAAGGGATCAGATTATTATTGAAATAGAGTCATTTTCAAGATTTTATTTGCTTTTTGTGAACTGGTTTTGGACGAATCATTATTGAAAGTGATGTTACTAACCCTTGAATGTTGCAGTTGTCCAGCTCAGAGGTAAAAGGCAAAATAACCAAAGCTTTTGAACCTCAACAATTTGCATAAAATCTACCAATCCACTGATTTATGAGAATTAGCAAACAAAGGAGCAATCAACTCTTAGGTTCTGAGATTAAGTTTCCATCTTGTCCATACAAGGAAGGGATCCAGCCTCACATCCATTGACTCGGTCTACACTTCCTGCTGCATTGATTAAAATGAAACATTTGAAATAAATATCAATTTTTCAAGGGTAATAATTCCACAATGGATGGTCAGATGAAGAACTGAACAGAATCTATCTGAAAGATTACCTTTGATCTGCAGCCATTATTTTTTAAGAGAATCCTCTACTACTTTTCCCTTCTATTCATTCTGATCTTTTTGTGTATCTTTTTGATTTGGTTTATTATTGTCAGGTGTATTGGTATACAGTGAAAAGTATTGTTTCTTGCACGCTATGCAGACAAAGCATACCATTCATGGAGTACATAGGGGAGATGGAAAGGAGATGCAGAATGTAATCATAGTCACAGTCATATCTAGGGTGTAGAGAAAGATCAATTTAGTGATGGAAGAGAGTGGAAGAGAGTATTTCTGGGGTGCCTGTGGTCTTTGATTATGCAAGCTGCTTCTCCGAGACAGCAAGAAGTGTAAACAGAGCCAATGGATGCGAGGCTGGATTGCATGATGGATTGAGCCACGTTCACAACCTTTTGTAATTTCTTGCAGTCTTGGCTGGTTTATCCCAGCCATAGCTAGCTTCATTATAGTTATCAAAGAAACATGGGAGCAGGAATGGGCCATTCAGCTCGTTGAGCCTGAATTGAGCTGTTTCATGCTATCATAGTTAATCATATTATCAGCTGACAGGAAGCTCTTTTTATAACTCTTTATAAAAACAAGCTTGGGGGTGGGTAGGAGTAGTGGGTTTAATACTGGTCTTTAACCATCTAGACCTGGGTTAAAATCCAGGCTAGATGGTAGGATTAGTGTCTCAGCTGCTTGCCGAGTGGATGTTATGGTTTGGGCTTTCTCCAACACGGCTTCCCTTGTTCAAATCAGCTTACACACTGCCTAATGAATTGATTATAGTATGGGTCTAACACCATGGGCATCCTTCCATCGATAAAAGGCGATGGACGTGCAGCAAACAAATCCATTCAGGTGGGGTGTCTTCATACAGCCCAATCTTTCCGATGGCTGAAGAGGCCCCTTGAGAGGCAGGTTTTGTCATGGGTTCTGCACATGAAGCTATCAGGTATCGCTGTGGTTTGTTGTTTTCAGTCCAGCCAACTGTTGTCAATCTGCTGACAATATGGATTTGCTATCATGTTGATTCGTGCCAGTCCACAGGAGGTGTCACCATTTTCCTTCATCACCAGATAATGACTCCCAGATAATTCATGTCTAATGTCTAACTCAACATTAGCTGAGTTTCTGGATTAATAGCCTAGCGATAATACCACTGCGCCATCGCCTCCCCTGTACGTGACTGTCTTCCATCCCATGGATATACATGAACAAACAAAGCCTCCAATAGTTTGGTGATTGGGAGCTCTGCCTTTGGGAGGACGGCTGCATTCCTGATCTTGTCCTGCCAGGATATATTTATAATGCACTGCAGGCAGCAAAAATGGAAATTATTGATGAATTATCATGGAGTATTCTCACCATGTTTACAAACAGCCTTGAAGTGGAGCTTTGAGTTTAATATTGGTCATCCAACTCTGGCTGTCTCACAATGCAGAAAGTCCTTGGATTTTGTTATTCATTTGTAGGATTTTGGCGTCACTGGTTGGTCATCATTTATTGCCCGTCCGTAGTTGCCCTTAGAGGGTAGTTGAGAGTCAACCACATTTCTGTACTCCTGGAGTCACATGTAGACCAGATCAGGTAAGGACAGCAAATTTTCTTCCCTAAAGGACATTAGTGAACTGGATGGGTTTTCCTGACAATCGACAACGGTTTCATGATCATCATTGGATTCTTAATTCTAGATTTTTTTATTGAATTCACATTCTGCCATCTGTTGTGGCAGGATTCGAACCTGGGTCCCCAGAGCATTAGCTGAGTTTCTGGATTAATAGCCTAGCGATAATACCACTACACCATCGCCTCCCCTGTACGTGACTGTCTTCCATCCTATGGATATACTTGAACAAACAAAGCCTTCAATAGCTTGGTGATTGGGAGCTCTGCCTTTGAGAGGACGGCTGCATTCCTGATCTTGTCCTGCCAGGATATATTTATAATGCACTGCAGGCAGCAAAAATGGAAATTGGTGATCTTCTTGGCAGCTGTTAAGTTGTCCATGCTTCACAGTCATGCAGCAAGGTGCAGAGAACACAAGCCTTAGAAACCTGCAGCTTTGTCCTGAGGGTCAGTTGGATGTATTTCGTCAGTTGGCCAAAGGTGGTAGCTGCTTTTGCTATGTGTGTATCAAGTTCTGCACCAAGGGACAGATTGTCTGTCACGGAGGTAGCAGAAGTTGCAAAGCACTTTCAGTAAGATGTTATTTTGTGTGGTTAGGGGTGGCACCTTGTCTCATGACCACAATTTCCATGATGCTTATAATTAAGGAAAATGCATTACAGGCGTGGGAGAGACAGTCCCTGGGTCCTTGCAGTTGAGTGTCCGTATGGGTGATGAACACAGCACCATCAGGATTCACCGATTAGGGTGCATTGTGTTTTACCTTTCAGTCAGCTGGATCGAAGAACTTGCTGCCTGACCTGATATACAAGTAAACTCCTTCCATATCCGTGATGGAGATAAAGGTCAGAAGCATGTCGAAAATGTCAAATTGAGTGGAAGCTAGGACTCAACCCTCTTTTGTTCCATTCTTCATTCTGAAACTGTCTGAAGTGGAACCATCAAATTGTACAGTGCAGTGCATTGGTCGTGGATGAGAACATGGAGCCTTCTCGGGCAGCCAATTTTCACAAAATCTTGCCGATTCCTGCCCTGCTGAGGATGTTAAATGCCTTACTGAGAGTATGAAAGGAAGGTAAAGGGTGTTACCTGTTCCCTTCCAGCTGATGTATGGAGAAGATCGTGTCAACAGTAGATCTACTGGCTTGGGAAACTTCACAGTGCTTCCAGGTACAGTCAGTCTGCAAGTAGATGGTGTATTTCAAGTCTGACCCTAGCAAAGGCATTCCAACTGACGCAAAGAAATGAGGTGCCCCTGTAACGGTGGCAAGTTCCTCTGTCACCTTTATTTTTGTATAATATAATGACTTTTGCAATACATACCTCTTATGGAACTTGTCCTGCCAGGATATATTTATAATGCACTGCAGGCAGCAAAGATGGAAATTATTGATGAATTATCATGGAGTATTCTCGCAAAGGAGGAGAAGGTTTGAAAGGTGTGGCCGTAGATGGAACTTCCCATGCTTGGGCAGTTTAGCTGGGGTTCCATCCTTCTGTTTGTTAATCAGTCTGTGGCCTTGTGGAGTTCGAGTGATGAGCGTTCTTCATCTGTCTCATCCAAGACAAGAAGCTGTGAGAGAGGCGTCAAGCGTGGACTGGAAGATTGTCTGTCTCACAGGAGTACAGATCGCAATAATGTTCAGGCCAGTGGGATAATTGTTTATTTCTGTTGGTGAGTACTTCACCCTCTGCTAACTTCAGGGGAGGCAACTTTGGTGATTGTAGGATCAAACACTATTGTGATCCATTCGGAAACATCTCATAGATTTCCATTCTTAATGCAGTTCGGATCTCTTGACAAAAGTTATGCCAGTTTAGTTTTTGCAGTAACTCCCTATCTTTTGCACAGCTTGCCTTGGCTACTTCCAATGTTTTGGCTGTTGGGTTTATGTTGTGCATCATGTAGTTTTATTTTTAACAGCACTGACACTTATCATCTCAGCTGAATAGGTCTCTAACCAGTCTGTGTTCTGGGTTCTGCTTTGACCAAATGATGCTTTATCTTCCTTACAGATAATTGAGCTCAGTAACCTCCAAGCCTCATCCATATCAGCACTGGTGCTATCTGGTAAATCCTTGATGAGTAGCAATCATTCTAGCAAGACTGCTGGAATTTGACATTATTAATTGTGTAACATCATTAATTGTCCATCACAAATATTGATTTATGGTGGGCCGTCATGTAAGAAAATGTGAAATTTTCTGGGGTGCATCTTCACTCTGCTGCTGACGAGAAAAGTCATAATCTTCAGTATGGTAGGGGTGGATGTGGCGAACACTGGGTATATTGTGTCTTCTGATAATGATCAGGTCTAGTGGGTGCCAACGTCTAGACCATGAGTGATGCCATGATACCACGTCGCAATGTCTATCCTGAAAGATGGCGTTGGTGATGCAGAGTTTATTCAGGGCACTAAGCTCAATGAGCTGTTGTCCATTAATATTGATCTGACCCACCCCATGATTTTTGAGGCACGTTGGCTGTGGATCATTGTCTGTCCCAGCACGACACTGGAGCCACCAGGATGAATAGCATCTTGCCATTTGGAATGTTCCTCAGAATGTCACCTAAGGTCTTTGTCTGGGACGTTAGCATACAAAGTTGGTGTGTAAGTGCAACTTGGTGTTGACTGTGTCTCCATATGACAGCCGCAGGGAAATGAGGTACTACCGGTGACTCACTGACTGTCAGACAGTTGGTCAGTGCGATCTACATCATGTTTCCAGCGGTCTCCAGCATTTCTTTCCATGCCAGTTGAAGGTGTCATTAGCCACACGAATAGAGCCTGTGTTGGCTCGTCTGTTTTCTTGTTCAGTGGCAGTCTCAACACCAAACTTGCCTAAATCAATCAGGACCATCATGCAAACACGTACTCCAGAATGTGGGTCATTGTTCATGTCGTGGAACATAATCCTCACATTCTAGCTTGCAAGCTGAAAGCTTACCTTTCTTGCTTGTCACTCTAACAAATGCAATCATTTAGCAATGCTTATCGTTGATCAACCAACGATAAGATGGAAAGTATTGCAAAACTAAAACTCTGTCCAGGTTTATTTACAAGTGATTTACAGATTCAGAGACACAGACACGATACTACAATCAGTAACGTAACCTACATATAAATGCGGTCACTGTTTAATTATGTCAATGATTCACCCAATTACTCTGGTAAACTCTCAGAAAGACAGAGTCTCTGCTTATGAGTTACTCACACAACTCTGTACAACATCCATACAATCAACAGAAATTAATTAGAAATAAAAACAAAAAAATGATGGTTGATCTTAGCAGGTCAGTGGAGAGAGAAACAGTTAACATTTTGAGTCCAACATGACTTTTCTGTGAAATTAATTAGTATTGGATTATTTTTGGTTACAGAAATATTTTCCCCTTTCAAATTCAAATGACTTTTCAAAAGACAAGTCATTGAGTTTGCTTACATCAGAGAATGAAATGATGGCGCTCCAACAGATGGCAATAACTTGTCTTAAATCACTCTTTATAAGACCTACACAAACACTATTGACATCAAATTCAAAGCACATACATCCACAGATTAGTATGACAAGATTACAGTTAGATGAATTCAACTGCCAGAGGGCTGAGATGAATATTCACCACAAAACATTCTTCATCAATCCAACAGAGATGAGGACTACCTGAACTGCAAGCAATTATGTGGATTCACCTTCTACAGAATAAAGGGAGATTTTATAAAGAATTGCAATGGACCCATCAGGCTGATGCCATTTTAAATAATAAGTCATCCTGTTTAAACCAAACACTAAACACACACTTAGTCACGAGAATCCAATACAAATGGGATCTTGTTAGTTAGTAGGTAATGGGGCAGCACGGTGGCACAGTGGTTAGCACTGCTGCCTCTCAGCGCCAGGAATCAGGGTTCAATACAGAAGTGATGTTAGGGGTAAGTTTTTCACTCAGAGGGTGGTGAGTGAATGGAATCGGCTGCCGTCAGTGGTGGTGGAGGCGAACTCGCTGGGGTCTTTTAAAAGACTTCTGGATGAGTATATGGGGTTTTATGGGATTGGGGGTTATAGATAGGTCTATAGATTGGTAGGTGTTGATGTGATCGGCGCAACTCGTGGGCCGAAGGGCCTGTTTGTGCTGTAGTGTTCTATGTTCTATAATTCCCGACTTGGTCACTATCTGTGTGGAGTTTGTACTCTCTCCCTATGTCTGCACTGATTTGCTCCAGTTTCTTCCCACAGTCCAAAGATGTGTGGGTTACGTGTATTGGCCATGCTAAATTGTCCCTTCGTGTTTGGGGAACTAGCTAGGGTAACTGCTTGCGGTTATGGGGATAAGGACTTGGGTGGGATTGTGATTGGTGCAGTCTTGATGGGCTGAATGGCCTTTTTCTGTACTGTAGGATTCTATGGTTTCAAATAATGGGTTATCCTAACTGTTAAAAAACCAAACACTAAATATACGCTTTGTCACAAGCATCCAATACAAATGGGATTTTGTTAGGTAATCCAGTTTCTAGTTCATACACTGGACAAGACTGGCACTAACTAATGCTAAATAGATCATTTTACTTACAGCAGTCACACAATGGCTAGTGTGGAACATGGAAAATTGGCACAGTGAGCAGGGTTAGGGGAAGTGGTTCTACTGTGGGGTTATTTAAGCACCATGTATTTGATTATATGATAGATACAAGTTATGATTGCGGCTGTGTTTGATATTGGGGAAGAGTGAAGGATGTTTTCTCTCTGCTATATCTGAGCGACGTGTGCTTGATGGTGACACTGGTGACACAAAATGGACCATTTGTTCCCAGTACTAATGTTCCACACTTCGATAAGCACATATATTGCAAAAAAAATCACATTTATTTTACTTACAAGCCGTGGTAATGAATAATGGAACTTATGTCAAAATGCATCACATCACTTAGACTTGGTATTTACCATGTTGGAGAAGACACATGTCTGTTCTCCATTCCTGTGATAAAGTCTATGCTTCTTTTAAAATCTGTATCAAAAGATCACAGTGACTTTGCAACAGACCTCTATCACTGACCTTATGTTAATACAAGTCTGAAGCTCGTAGGTGTCACATTTATAAAACATTGATCTGATATCTGCACTAATTACACCTGTCATCTTGTCATTGCCTCTGTCCTTGGTAACATTTACACCTCCAGTACATGCCCTAAGCAGTGTGTGTGGGCCAGCAAACAGAATACTGTCAGACGTGAATCTGGTGCAGATGGGGAGATTATACAGACTGTGATTGGAATCACCATCTGTACCAGCACTGGGGAAAGAGGAGGCTGGTTAAGGGGGAAGGGGAATCTGTCCTGTTTTAGCCCCTCAGCACTCTTTAACAAGTGCAGTGACCACACAATGAAGGTGCAGAAAAGGGGGCCTGTGGAGCTGGCAGGACTTCAGGAGGTGGAAACTCGAGGGCCCGAGAGGTGGAGGGAAATGTTTTTGAAAGAAAGCTGGCACAGAAACTTGGAGCTGAGTCAAGTGAAGATGGATGAAATTTCAGTAGCTCACATTTTAAAGAGCTACTCACTTATCACAACTTAAATCAGCAAAATCTGACCATTAGAAAGATAGGATCCATCTAATGCGTTATATTCTGACAGACTCAGCACTGTGTATTTTCATCTCTTACTGAAGTAATATTTCTATGATCCTGATAGGGGAAGGTAATTAGCCACAACCCACAAATGACCATAGGTATCTCTCGCTCTTAGCCATGATGTGGAGTTGCCAGCGTTGGACTGGGGTAGGCACAGTGAGTAGTCACCTCACAACTTTATAAAGTATTGCAATGGACACATCAGGCTGATGCCTTTTTAAATAATGAGTCATCCTAACTGTTTAAAACCAAACACTAAACACACATTTTGTCACAAGAATCCAATACAA
Source organism: Carcharhinus amblyrhynchos (assembly GCF_965287045.1). Lineage (NCBI taxonomy): Eukaryota > Metazoa > Chordata > Chondrichthyes > Carcharhiniformes > Carcharhinidae > Carcharhinus > Carcharhinus amblyrhynchos. The sequence continues at coordinate 13,045,863 of NC_137348.1, forward strand.
ATGGGATCTTGTAGGTAATGGGGCGGCACGGTGGCATAGTGGTTAGCACTGCCACCTCTCAGCGCCAGGAACCCGGGTTCAATTCCAACAGGTTTATTTGGTAGCACAAGCTTTAGGAGCACTGTCCCTTCATCATCTCTTAGGGCAGCACATTGGTTGCACTGCTGCCTCACAGCACCAGGGACCTGGGTTAGATTCGCGGCTTGGGTCAGTGCAGAGTCTGTATGTTTTTCCCCTGTCTGTGTGGGTTTCCTTCAGGTGCTCCTGTTCCCTCCCACGGTCCAAGAGATGTGCTGGTTAGGTGCATTGGCCATGCTAAATTCTCCCTCAGTGGAGCCGAACAGAGTGTGGCGACTGGGGGATTTTCACTGTAACTTCATTGCAGTGTTAATGTAAGCCTACTTGTGACACTAATAAATAAACTTTAAAACTGTATTAGTTATATAGTTTGAGAGGTTGTACACCACAGTAAGTGTGGGGTAGGTAAGGGTTGTATCCGCGCTGTTGACATTCTACTGATCCACAAGCTTAGCATCTTGGCCAACCATCTAGCTATCTGAACGAGCCAGCTCCAAGTCCTGATCTAACTTATAAAAATGACACAACCTGAAAAGAAATACAGAAAATGCTGGAGAAATACAGCAGGATGACCCGGGTCACCCAGGCTCGAAATGTTGGCTCTATCCTCTCTCCACCGATGCTGTCAGGCCTGCTGAGAGTTTCCAGCATTTTCTGTTCTTGTTTCAGATTCCAGCATCTGCAGTATTTTATCTTTATCAACCTTAAAAGATTTTTTTTGTACTTCTGTTAATTTAAAATAAGCTGAAAGCCATCATTAGGTAACAATCTCCATTTTAACTACAATCCATGATCTGTGTAAAAACTGTGCTAGTTTTAAGAAGCCTTTATTTCAGTTCTTGATATTTTCTTATCACTGACACACAAAAGCTGACTTGAAATAACACAAGCGGGCAGCATTTTGGAAAGTAATTTAAGTTTTGCTTTGAGAGATATTTGATGAAGGCACCTGGCAGTGAGTTCATTACAAAGTTCACATTTCAAATCAGTAAATTCACCACCTGTGACCCAATTTACAAGCTGGTTACATTGGCAAACACTGGTTCGATTCCTCATATTTAATAAAAATCCTCAAAAGCCTTTCAAATGATTGGAGTCATTGAGAGCATCCTCACCATTAGTGTCCTCACCATTAGAGAGTGTCCTCACCATTAGTGTCCTCACCATTAGTGTCCTCACCATTACAGAGAGTCCTCACCATTACAGAGTCCTCACCATTAGAGAGAGTCCTCACCATTAGTGTCCTCACCATTAGAGAGAGTCCTCACCATTAGTGTCCTCACCATTAGAGAGTGTCCTCACCATTAGTGTCCTCACCATTAGAGAGTGTCCTCACCATTAGTGTCCTCACCATTAGAGAGAGTCCTCACCATTAGTGTCCTCACCATTAGAGAGTGTCCTCACCATTAGTGTCCTCACCATTAGAGAGAGTCCTCACCATTAGAGAGAGTCCTCACCATTAGTGTCCTCACCATTAGAGAGAGTCCTCACCATTAGTGTCCTCACCATTAGAGAGAGTCCTCACCATTAGAGAGAGTCCTCACCATTAGAGAGAGTCCTCACCATTAGTGTCCTCACCGTTAGAGAGTGTCCTCACCATTAGTGTCCTCACCATTAGAGAGAGTCCTCACCATTAGAGAGAGTCCTCACCATTAGTGTCCTCACCGTTAGAGTGTCCTCACCATTAGTCCTCACCATTAGTGTCCTCACCATTAGTGTCCTCACCATTAGAGAGAGTCCTCACCATTAGAGAGTGTCTTCACCATTAGTGTCCTCACCATTAGTGTCCTCACCATTAGTATCCTCACCATTAGAGAGAGTCCTCACCATTAGAGAGTGTCTTCACCATTAGTGTCCTCACCGTTAGAGAGTGTCTTCGCCGTTAGAGAGTGTGCTCACCATTAGTGTCCTCACCATTAGTGTCCTCATCATTACAGAGAGTCCTCACCATTAGTGTCCTCACCATTAGAGAGAGTCCTCACCATTAGAGAGAGTCCTCACCATTAGTGTCCTCACCATTAGTGTCCTCACCATTAGAGAGAGTCCTCACCATTAGAGAGAGTCCTCACCATTAGTGTCCTCACCGTTAGAGAGTGTCCTCAACATTAGTGTCCTCACCATTAGTGTCCTCACCATTAGAGAGAGTCCTCACCATTAGTGTCCTCACCATTAGTGTCCTCACCATTAGTGTCCTCACCATTAGAGAGAGTCCTCACCATTAGAGAGTGTCTTCACCATTAGTGTCCTCACCGTTAGAGAGTGTCTTCGCCGTTAGAGAGTGTGCTCACCATTAGTGTCCTCACCATTAGTGTCCTCATCATTACAGAGAGTCCTCACCATTAGTGTCCTCACCATTAGAGAGAGTCCTCACCATTAGAGAGAGTCCTCACCATTAGTGTCCTCACCATTAGTGTCCTCACCATTAGAGAGAGTCCTCACCATCAGAGAGAGTCCTCACCATTAGTGTCCTCACCGTTAGAGAGTGTCCTCAACATTAGTGTCCTCACCATTAGTGTCCTCACCATTAGAGAGAGTCCTCACCATTAGTGTCCTCACCATTAGAGAGAGTCCTCACCATTATAGAGAGTCCTCACCATTAGAGAGAGTCCTCACCATTAGTGTCCTCACCATTAGAGAGAGTCCTCACCATTAGAGAGAGTCCTCACCATTAGTGTCCTCACCGTTAGAGAGTGTCCTCACCATTAGTGTCCTCACCATTAGTGTCCTCACCATTAGTGTCCTCACCGTTAGAGAGTGTCCTCACCATTAGTGTCCTCACCATTAGTGTCCTCACTATTAGTGTCCTCACCGTTAGAGAGTGTCCTCACCATTAGTGTCCTCACCATTAGTGTCCTCACCGTTAGAGAGTGTCCTCACCATTAGTGTCCTCACCATTAGAGAGAGTCCTCACCATTAGAGAGAGTCCTCACCATTAGTGTCCTCACCATTAGAGAGAGTCCTCACCATTAGTGTCCTCACCATTAGAGAGTGTCCTCACCATTAGAGAGTGTCCTCACCATTAGAGAGAGTCCTCACCATTAGAGAGAGTCCTCACCATTAGTGTCCTCACCATTAGTGTCCTCACCATTAGAGAGTGTCCTCACCATTAGAGAGAGTCCTCACCATTAGTGTCCTCACCGTTAGAGAGTGTCCTCACCATTAGTGTCCTCACCATTAGTGTCCTCACCATTAGTCCTCACCATTAGAGAGTGTCCTCACCATTAGTGTCCTCACCATTAGTGTCCTCACCGTTACAGAGAGTCCTCACCATTAGTGTCCTCACCATTAGAGAGTGTCCTCACCGTTAGAGAGTGTCCTCACCATTAATGTCCTCACCGTTAGAGAGTGTCCTCACCATTAGTGTCCTCACCATTAGAGAGAGTCCTCACCATTAGTGTCCTCACCGTTAGAGAGTGTCTTCACCATTAGTGTCCTCACCATTAGTGTCCTCACCATTAGAGAGAGTCCTCACCATTAGAGAGTGTCCTCACCATTAGTGTCCTCACCATTAGAGAGAGTCCTCACCATTAGAGAGAGTCCTCACCATTAGTGTCCTCACCATTAGTGTCCTCACCGTTAGAGAGTGTCCTCACCATTAGTGTCCTCACCATTAGTGTCCTCACCATTAGAGAGAGTCCTCACCATTAGTGTCCTCACCGTTAGAGAGTGTCCTCACCATTAGTGTCCTCACCATTAGTGTCCTCACCATTAGAGAGAGTCCTCGCCATTAGAGAGTGTCCTCACCATTAGTGTCCTCACCATTAGTGTCCTCACCATTACAGAGTGTCCTCACCATTACTGTCCTCACCATTAGTGTCCTCACCATTAGTGTCCTCACCATTAGAGAGAGTCCTCACCATTAGAGAGTGTCCTCACCATTAGTGTCCTCACCATTAGTGTCCTCACCATTAGAGAGAGTCCTCACCATTAGAGAGTGTCCTCACCATTAGTGTCCTCACCATTAGAGAGTGTCCTCACCATTAGAGAGTGTCCTCACCATTAGTGTCCTCACCATTAGAGAGTGTCCTCACCATTAGAGAGTGTCCTCACCATTAGAGAGAGTCCTCACCATTAGAGAGTGTCCTCACCATTAGTGTCCTCACCATTAGTGTCCTCACCATTAGAGAGAGTCCTCGCCATTAGAGAGTGTCCTCACCATTAGTGTCCTCACCATTAGTGTCCTCACCATTACAGAGTGTCCTCACCATTACTGTCCTCACCATTAGTGTCCTCACCATTAGTGTCCTCACCATTAGAGAGAGTCCTCACCATTACAGAGTCCTCACCATTAGAGAGAGTCCTCACCATTAGTGTCCTCACCATTAGAGAGAGTCCTCACCATTAGTGTCCTCACCATTAGAGAGTGTCCTCACCATTAGTGTCCTCACCATTAGAGAGTGTCCTCACCATTAGTGTCCTCACCATTAGAGAGAGTCCTCACCATTAGTGTCCTCACCATTAGAGAGTGTCCTCACCATTAGTGTCCTCACCATTAGAGAGAGTCCTCACCATTAGAGAGAGTCCTCACCATTAGTGTCCTCACCATTAGAGAGAGTCCTCACCATTAGTGTCCTCACCATTAGAGAGAGTCCTCACCATTAGAGAGAGTCCTCACCATTAGAGAGAGTCCTCACCATTAGTGTCCTCACCGTTAGAGAGTGTCCTCACCATTAGTGTCCTCACCATTAGAGAGAGTCCTCACCATTAGAGAGAGTCCTCACCATTAGTGTCCTCACCGTTAGAGTGTCCTCACCATTAGTCCTCACCATTAGTGTCCTCACCATTAGTGTCCTCACCATTAGAGAGAGTCCTCACCATTAGAGAGTGTCTTCACCATTAGTGTCCTCACCATTAGTGTCCTCACCATTAGTATCCTCACCATTAGAGAGAGTCCTCACCATTAGAGAGTGTCTTCACCATTAGTGTCCTCACCGTTAGAGAGTGTCTTCGCCGTTAGAGAGTGTGCTCACCATTAGTGTCCTCACCATTAGTGTCCTCATCATTACAGAGAGTCCTCACCATTAGTGTCCTCACCATTAGAGAGAGTCCTCACCATTAGAGAGAGTCCTCACCATTAGTGTCCTCACCATTAGTGTCCTCACCATTAGAGAGAGTCCTCACCATTAGAGAGAGTCCTCACCATTAGTGTCCTCACCGTTAGAGAGTGTCCTCAACATTAGTGTCCTCACCATTAGTGTCCTCACCATTAGAGAGAGTCCTCACCATTAGTGTCCTCACCATTAGTGTCCTCACCATTAGTGTCCTCACCATTAGAGAGAGTCCTCACCATTAGAGAGTGTCTTCACCATTAGTGTCCTCACCGTTAGAGAGTGTCTTCGCCGTTAGAGAGTGTGCTCACCATTAGTGTCCTCACCATTAGTGTCCTCATCATTACAGAGAGTCCTCACCATTAGTGTCCTCACCATTAGAGAGAGTCCTCACCATTAGAGAGAGTCCTCACCATTAGTGTCCTCACCATTAGTGTCCTCACCATTAGAGAGAGTCCTCACCATCAGAGAGAGTCCTCACCATTAGTGTCCTCACCGTTAGAGAGTGTCCTCAACATTAGTGTCCTCACCATTAGTGTCCTCACCATTAGAGAGAGTCCTCACCATTAGTGTCCTCACCATTAGAGAGAGTCCTCACCATTATAGAGAGTCCTCACCATTAGAGAGAGTCCTCACCATTAGTGTCCTCACCATTAGAGAGAGTCCTCACCATTAGAGAGAGTCCTCACCATTAGTGTCCTCACCGTTAGAGAGTGTCCTCACCATTAGTGTCCTCACCATTAGTGTCCTCACCATTAGTGTCCTCACCGTTAGAGAGTGTCCTCACCATTAGTGTCCTCACCATTAGTGTCCTCACTATTAGTGTCCTCACCGTTAGAGAGTGTCCTCACCATTAGTGTCCTCACCATTAGTGTCCTCACCGTTAGAGAGTGTCCTCACCATTAGTGTCCTCACCATTAGAGAGAGTCCTCACCATTAGAGAGAGTCCTCACCATTAGTGTCCTCACCATTAGAGAGAGTCCTCACCATTAGTGTCCTCACCATTAGAGAGTGTCCTCACCATTAGAGAGTGTCCTCACCATTAGAGAGAGTCCTCACCATTAGAGAGAGTCCTCACCATTAGTGTCCTCACCATTAGTGTCCTCACCATTAGAGAGTGTCCTCACCATTAGAGAGAGTCCTCACCATTAGTGTCCTCACCGTTAGAGAGTGTCCTCACCATTAGTGTCCTCACCATTAGTGTCCTCACCATTAGTCCTCACCATTAGAGAGTGTCCTCACCATTAGTGTCCTCACCATTAGTGTCCTCACCGTTACAGAGAGTCCTCACCATTAGTGTCCTCACCATTAGAGAGTGTCCTCACCGTTAGAGAGTGTCCTCACCATTAATGTCCTCACCGTTAGAGAGTGTCCTCACCATTAGTGTCCTCACCATTAGAGAGAGTCCTCACCATTAGTGTCCTCACCGTTAGAGAGTGTCTTCACCATTAGTGTCCTCACCATTAGTGTCCTCACCATTAGAGAGAGTCCTCACCATTAGAGAGTGTCCTCACCATTAGTGTCCTCACCATTAGAGAGAGTCCTCACCATTAGAGAGAGTCCTCACCATTAGTGTCCTCACCATTAGTGTCCTCACCGTTAGAGAGTGTCCTCACCATTAGTGTCCTCACCATTAGTGTCCTCACCATTAGAGAGAGTCCTCACCATTAGTGTCCTCACCGTTAGAGAGTGTCCTCACCATTAGTGTCCTCACCATTAGTGTCCTCACCATTAGAGAGAGTCCTCGCCATTAGAGAGTGTCCTCACCATTAGTGTCCTCACCATTAGTGTCCTCACCATTACAGAGTGTCCTCACCATTACTGTCCTCACCATTAGTGTCCTCACCATTAGTGTCCTCACCATTAGAGAGAGTCCTCACCATTAGAGAGTGTCCTCACCATTAGTGTCCTCACCATTAGTGTCCTCACCATTAGAGAGAGTCCTCACCATTAGAGAGTGTCCTCACCATTAGTGTCCTCACCATTAGAGAGTGTCCTCACCATTAGAGAGTGTCCTCACCATTAGTGTCCTCACCATTAGAGAGTGTCCTCACCATTAGAGAGTGTCCTCACCATTAGAGAGAGTCCTCACCATTAGAGAGTGTCCTCACCATTAGTGTCCTCACCATTAGTGTCCTCACCATTAGAGAGAGTCCTCGCCATTAGAGAGTGTCCTCACCATTAGTGTCCTCACCATTAGTGTCCTCACCATTACAGAGTGTCCTCACCATTACTGTCCTCACCATTAGTGTCCTCACCATTAGTGTCCTCACCATTAGAGAGAGTCCTCACCATTAGAGAGTGTCCTCACCATTAGTGTCCTCACCATTAGAGAGAGTCCTCACCATTAGAGAGTGTCCTCACCATTAGTGTCCTCACCATTAGAGAGTGTCCTCACCATTAGAGAGTGTCCTCACCATTAGTGTCCTCACCATTAGAGAGTGTCCTCACCATTAGAGAGTGTCCTCACCATTAGAGAGAGTCCTCACCATTAGAGAGTGTCCTCACCATTAGTGTCCTCACCATTAGAGAGTGTCTTCACCATTAGCGTCCATTCATATCTGACTTCTTTGTTCTTCACCTTGATACTTGGGATAATTCCGCTCAGGGATTTTCACAGGAGTGCAGTTGGTCATCTTATTAACCAAAAAAATGTTCAACAGATTTCTCTTGAATGAGTCCTTAGGGGCCATGGAGATTAAGGCTTGTGAACGATTGTTCCAGCAAAAGCTCTAAATTTGCCAAGGATCTCAAGGACGCCCCCTCCACCCCCCCCCCCCCCCCCTCAGACTTACTGGGTAGGATTTCATTTTGTTTCAGCTGCTGGAGTTTCAGATAGATTTTCTTGTCGTTCCTCTTCATTTTTTTTATCGAGAATATTGTGGTATTTGTAACCTTCTGTTCTTGAGGAATTAATGAGCTGACGAAGGTAACGCATTGGGGTGTGTACGTTTGGAGCTCTTCTGAATTCTTTGCATTTGAACACTTCTGGGCTTAGTGTAATCCTTAGAAACGTATAATTGTCCATTGAAAATGTTAAAGAAGCTTGTCAACCTATGGGGATTTCCTCAGTTTTTTGATTTGATTTATTATTGTCACATGTGTCACATATTGTTACATGTGAAGTCACACAGTGAAGAAAGTTATCTCCAATTGCAGCAGGATCTTGATCAATTGGGCCAGTGGGCTGACAAATGGCAGATGGAGTTTAGTTTAGACAAATACATTTTGATAAATTGATCCAGAGCAGAACTTAGTTAATGGTAGGGTGTTGGGGACAGAACAAAGAGTTCTAGGGGTACATGTTCATAGCTCCTTGAAAGGAGTCACAGGTGGACAGAGTGGTGAAGAAGGCATTTGGCATGCTTGGTTTCATACAGGAGTTGGGACGTCTTGTTGAAGTTGTAAAAGGCATTGGTCAGGCCACACTTGGAAATACTATGTGCAATTCTGGTCATAGAAAAGGATATTATTAAACTAGAAAGAGTGCAGAAAAGATTTACTAGGATGCTACCGGGACTTGATGGATTGAGTTATAAGCCGAGGCTGAATAAACTGGGACTTTTCTCTCTGGAGCGTAGGAGGTTGAGGCTGCGTGGTCTATAAAATAATGAGGGACGAGATAGATAGTCAATATCTTTTCCCAAAGGTAGGGGAGTCTAAAACTAGAGGGCATAGGTTTTAAGGTGAGAGGGGAGAGATAAAAAAGTGTCCAGAGTAGCAATTTTTTCACACAGAAAGTGGTCAGTGTCTGGAACAAGCTGCCAGAGGTGGGTACAATTTTATCTTTTAAAAAGCATTTAGATAGTTACATAGGTATGATGGATATAGAGGGATATGGGCCAAATGTGGGCAATTGGGATTAGCTTAGGGGTTTTTAAAAAAAGGCGGCATGGACAATGCTGTAAACCTCGATGACTCTATGGTATTAGTATACACTGGAGAGTATTGTTCTCGCGTGTTGTACAGACAAAACATACCATTCATAGAGAAGGAAAGGAGCGAGTGCAGAATGTAGTGTTACAGTCATAGTTAGGTTTAGACAAAATGTAAGATAAGTCCATTAAAAAGTCTGACAGCAACAGGGAAGATGCTGTTCTTGTGTCGGTTGGTACAGTTCTGGAGACTGTGCCAGCCAGGCAAGGTGACCAATTGAGAGATACCAGAATTGCACCAGTAGTTGTTTATAATGAAACAAGCTGCCCGGCATTAAATTTTCTCAATGAGGGTAATGTTTTTAGTAATCTTTGGGTCCTAAGCAGCTATGCCGTATCTAACCATTGCATTTTCTTTACTGTAATTGAAGAGTGATGGGAGTTCTATTCAGGAACCCCAGCATTTTGAATGTCTTGAAGGCTGCATATTGACTTTGTACAAACCCATTTAAATTATTTTGGACATGGATTCCTCAGCAACAACATTCTTTAGTAACTTCAAGGTGCATTGTGTAGCTGTCATGAGTAAGTACTGCATCCCTACTGGAGACCTGCTGAGGATTTCACATCCTCTTTGTAATAGGTCTGTGGAGGCAGAGGTCCCTTCACCAAAATCCCTTTTTTTACAAACTCTGAACAGCAGTACACAGAGTCTGAGCAGTCAGCAATCTATCTCCAGGGGTGTTAGAGGAACAGGCATTCCCAGTTAAGTACAAGACAAAGACTCCCTGATTGGCCCAATTGGATGCTTAATCAGGGATATCTTTTAGTGTCCAAACCCAAATAAGCAAAATCAAATTAAGAGATCCTTAATCAGGGACATCTTTTTGTCTCTGGCACCTGGTATTCCCAGGCAATCTCCCATCCAAGTACTGACCAGGTCTAAATCTGTTTAGCTTTTGAGATCAGACTCTTTATTAAGTCCCTCAGACTGGCTGTTGAGTAGGATTCCATTTTGTTTAAGCTACCACATTAAGAGTTTTGGATAGATTTTTTTCATTCCTCTTCACTGGAACACTGAATATTGTGGTATTTGTAACCTTCTGTTCTGACAGGTGTAGGAATTTCAGGACCATTCCCTAAGCTGGCCTTACATAGATATTCGATTCGATCTTGCCAAACTCTGCTGCAGCCCCACAGAAGCAAGCCATGTGCATACGCAGCAAGACCTGGACAATATTCAGGCTTGGGCTGATAAGTGGCAAGTAACATTCACGCCACATAATTGCCAGGCAAAGATCATCTCCAAAGTGGGAATCTAACCATATTCCCTTGACATTCAATGGCACTCCCTTCGCTGAATCTCCCACTATCAAAATCCTGAGGATTACCATTGACCACAAACTTAAATGGACCAGCCATATAAATATTGTGGCTGCAAGAGCAGGTCAAAGGCTAGGAATCCTGTGGTAAGTAACTTACTTCACGACTCCCCAAAGCCTGTACACCATTTACAAGCCACAAGTCAGGAGTGTAATGGAATACTCTCCACTTGCCTGGATGAGTGCAGTGCCAACAACACTCAAGAAGCTTAATATCATCTGGGACAAAGCAGCCCGCTTGATTGGCATCCCACCCACAACCGATGCACAGTGGAAGTACCATGTACCATCTCCAACTCACTGAGGCGCCTTTGACAGCATCTTCCAAACCTGTGACCTCTGCTACCTAGAAGGAGAAGAAAGTAGCAGATGCATGAGAACAAGACCACCCACAAGTTACCTTGCAAACCTGACTTGGAACTACAAGACTGCAATGGTTCAAGGTGGCAGTTCACCACCACCATCTCAAGGGCAATTAGGGATTGGCAATAAATACAGATCTAGCCAGTGAATAAATAAATAAAAAGAAGATAGCATTGTAAATATAGTTGTTGCCATCTTTCTTGCAGGAAAATGGCATTTTCTGATTAATGGAAATTGGTTTTGGAAACATGGTCCTCTCATTGTTGGGCTTCTATCAGTGGGAGCAGAATGTTTTCTCTACTATTTTTTTCACCAATCAGAAAGCATTTTCCAATATATAAGCTTTGTATTTCACAAAGCCATTAATAAAATAAAAAGTGCTGGTAAAACTCAGCAGGTCTGACAGCATGTGTGGAGAGAGAAACAGAGTTTCAAATCCAATGTGTCTCTACTTCAGATTCATAAATCATAAGGGTTTGGGGGCTTTATAAATATCGTGTAGACAAGTGATGGGCAATTTAGGCTAGTGAGTGGGCCACATGAGTGTTTCGCCTTCAACTCATTGGGCCGCATGACTGAAATCAGGTTTGTCATGACCCCATATATTAAGTATATTTAATACATGCTGAATGTTTCATAAGTTGTAGAAAATGCTTAATCATTTATAGATTAATAGAACTATTGTCAACTTGAAATGGTAAAAAAAGAAATGTTTACAGCTTGGACACAGAGGGAGCGCACGGTTCTCACAGTCACTTTTGTGAGCAACCCACATGTACCCCACTTCACTTGCCGTTGCTTTACGTGCGAATCACTTCAGTCACACCAGTAGGAAATAAATTACACGGACAAAGATCAGCAAAATATGGCAACACTGCGCATGGACAATGGACAACAAAATGTCTCATGGGCTGCACTCAGAATCTAGATGGGCCACAGGTTATCCATGGCTGGTGTAGACAGTTAGGGTATAAAAGCCAGGGAGTAATACTGAACCAATATAATCACCAGTTCATCCTGAGCTGGAATATTGTGTCCAATTCTGAACCCTATGAGTTAGGAACCAATTGAAAACTCTCTCAAGGTGGCACTGAAGAGTTTCAGGAGAATGGTTTTAGAGGTGAGTGATTACAATTAGATAGTATGCAGAAGCAGGTGATGTTCTCTTTAGAGCAGAGAAGGCAGAGAGGCGACGCGTTAGAAGTGTTTAAAATCCTGAAAGGTTCAAATAGAATAAAGATAAACTGTTTCAAATAGCTGAGGCATCAGTAACGAGGGGTGGGGGACCACAGGTTTAAGATATTGATAGAAGAAATTGAGGTGACACAAAGAAAAATGACTTTGAGTAGTCAGAATTTGTTATGCACTGTCTGATGGGGTGGTGGAAATAGATTAAATAGTGGCTTTGGTTAAATACTTGAAGAAGAAAAAAATGCAGGAATAGGGAGAAGGGAGTGGGGGGGGCGGAATCAATGGATTTCTGTTTGAAAAAGCCGGCATAGGTTCAGTGGGGCAAGTGGCTTCCTTCTGTGTTATACTATTCAAAGAAAGGAGATTATTCTATGAAAAGACAGTATTCCAGGTACCTCCTAGTAGCATCATAGCATCCCTACAAAGCAGAAGGATGCCAATTGGCCCATTAAGTCTGCACCAACTACAATCCTACCTCGGCCCTATTCCCATAACCCCACATATTTACCTTGCTAATTCCCATGACCCTAAGGGGCAATTTAGCATGGCCAATCAACCAAACCTGCACATCTTTGGACTGTGGGAGGAAACTGGAGCACCCGGAGGAAACCCACACAGACACGGGGAGAAAGTGCAAACTCCACACAGACAGTGACCCGAGGCCGGAATTGAACCCAGGACCTAACGACTGTGCCACCTGCTAGTCCTCCTGTTTCATACAGGGCTTTAAGACTTTGAATCATTTCTCTTTTGCATATAATTCAACTCCAGTTTATCATAAGTGGTTATTTCCCCAAGACTGTTTGCTTCATTTGGGCATCTAATAGACAGGCGCAAGTCATACTGTGTTAATCAAAATCAGCATCTGTCTCTCATGAACAAGGACAGTCCATGATTGGTTTCCATTCAACAATTCTTTTTAGACTTAGACCTTTTAAATGATTCTCTTCAACTTTTCTGTACCCCGTGCATTTCAATTGATTTGAATTATAGTTTAGTTTATGTGAATTATCTGAAGGCATCCTAAAAGATTCCACATAAAAGTTGATTTCTAAGAGATTCTTGGACAGAGTTTGAGTTGGTTAAAGGGAAGGAAACTGAAAGAACATCGTTGAGGAACATGATGGAGAACTGGAAGGAGGAATTGGAGTCCCTCAGGGGGATACTTGCTGCTTCTCACATACATAAGTGACTGAATATAGTTCCAAGGTTGTGAAATTGGTAAATGCCATTAAAATAGGCAAACCAATAGAGAAGGAGGATACAGCTAAGGACTGGCAATTGGAGTTGTATAATTTGTTCAAGTGAGTAGACAGACAGAGAAAGAAACTAATCTTGGCAGAAGTAAAGAAATTGAGCTGGATAATATGTGAAATAATGAACGGAATGGAATTAGGAGTAAAAGTAGACACTGTCTAGATAAATGTCTAGTTATTGTGGTAAAATAACTAAAATGTTGATTATAATATGGCCAGTATAGTGGAATGAAGTCCATGGAGATTATGCTGCTGCTGTACAATACATCTCCTTTGGGAGCAACAAGAATTGTTTCAAATATGAGGGGAATTAACTGTGGGGACAAGTATATATTTTTAAAAAGGCCTCATCTCGAAATGGCGGACAGAACAGTTAAGATAGAGCTTTGTAGAAGTCTATGAAATATTAAGTGGCATTTGAATGGAAAAAGTATGAGCCACTGAAAATAAATGATCAAATATCAAGAGGATCTTCCACACACGGCACGTGTGGCACAGTGGTTAGCAATACTGCCTCACAGATCCCAGGGAGCCGGGTTTGATTCCCAACTTGTGTCACCGTCTGTGCAGACTCTGCACATTCTCCCCGTGCCTGTGTGGGTTTCCTCCAGGCACTCCAGTTTCCTCCCACAGTCCAAAGATATGCAGATTAGGTGCATTGGCCATGATAAATTCTCCCTCTGGGTAATCGAACAAATGTGCAGCGACTAGGGGATTTTCATTGCAGTGTTAATGTAAGCCTTACTTGTGACTGATAAATAAACTTTACTTTTTCACAAAGAGGAGTAAATGCTTTGAATTGCTGACCATGTAGCAGAATAAAACATTCAATGCTTGGTATGCATTGAATGATCAGCTGGGAAATGCCTTTACATGTGTTTGTTTCAGAATACTGGGCCATAAGCTCCTTTGTTCTTTCCAGGACTTATCTCTATTAACATATTACGCTTGTAATTTAGATTTAATGCTGCAGCTTCATGTGTCAGAGCCAATTAAGATCATTATTTCTTTCTGCCAATGTGTTGGAACATTAAGTTGTATTTATATAGCGCCTTTAACATAGACACCACAGGACTGTTAGCAAACAAAACACCAAGCTAGACAGGGAGATAACCCAAAGTGTGGTCAAAGAGGGAAGAGGAAACATAAGTTTAGGAGGGAATTCTGGAGTTTAGGGTCCTGGCAGCTGAAGGGAAGCAGATGTGGCTATATAGCTATACCTGTGTGAGGCGATGAATTTTAAGGTGACTAACAATGCAAAGGAATAAACAGTGAGCTGTTGGGTATTAGTAAACACAGAGGACCAAGGAGCTGTTGGGGTGCAGGTCCAAAATTCCCTGAAGGCAACAAGACATGTAGATAGTGTGGTTAAGAAGGCATATGGGATATTAGCTGAGGCACAGAATACAAGCTATGATGTGGAGTTGCTGGCCTTGGATTGGGGTGTGCACAGTAAGAAGTCTCACAACACCAGGTTAAAGTCCAACAGGTTTATTTAGGATCACGAGCTTTCAGAGCGCTGCTCCTTCATCAGAACAGTGCTCCCAAAGCTTGTGATTCTAAATAAACCTGTTGGATTTTAACTGGGTGTTGTGAGACTCCATACTATTGAATACAAGAGCAGGGAGGTTATGATGAGCTGTGTAAAATGTTCATTAGGCCATAGCTAGAGTACCGTGTGCAGTTCTGGTCGCCACACTATAGGAAGGATGTGATTACATTAGTAAAGGAGATTCACCAGGGTGTTGCTTGAGTTGAAGCATTTCAGTTATGGAGAGAGGATGGTTAGGCTGGGCTTGTTGCTCTGAGAGCAGAGAAGGCTGAGGACAGTCCTGACTGAGGTGTACAAAATTATGAAGGGCATAGGGTAGGTAAGAAGAAATGTTTCCCCTTAGTAGAGGGATCATATTCAGGGGGCATAGATTTAAGGTAAGGAACAGGAGATTTAGAAGGGATTTGAGAAAAACCTTTTCACCCCCATGATGGTGGAATCTGGAGCTCATTGCTTGAAAAGGGTGGTGGAGGCAGAAGCCCTCATAACATTTAGATGAGTACTTGAAATGCCAGAGCATACAGACCAGCTGGAAAGTAGGGTTAGAAGGGTGGCACAGTGGTTAGCACAGCTGCCTCACAGCCCCAGGGACCCAGGTTCAATTCTAGCCTTGGGTGACAGTGTGTGTGGAGTTTGCACATTCTCTTTGTGTCTACATGGGTTTCCTCAGGGTGTTCCAGTTTCCTCCCACAGTCCAAAGATATGCAGATTAGATGGATTGGCCATGCTAAATTGCCCCAAAAGTGTCCCAAAATGTATAAGTTAGGGGATATAGTGGGGTTACAGGGATAGGATTTGGGTGATATGTTCTGTTGGAGCGTTGGTGCAGACTCAATGGGCTGAATGGACTCCTTCTGCACTGTGGGGATTCTATGAATAGATCAGTGTTTGATGACCAGTGCAGACATGATGGGATGAATGGCCTCTTTTACATGCAGCTAAACTCGATGACTCTAGGTCAAGTTTGTTGAGAGTTTCTATTCTTCAGCAGGGCTGTTACTTGCCTGCAGTAAACTATTAAAACAAAAATCTTCAGATCAATGCTGCACCAATCGCTGTGATCAAATCGAGGGATTGACTCTTGGTACAGTGGTTAGCACTGCTGCCTCACAGTGCCAGGGACCCAGGTTCAATTCCTGGCTTGTGTCACTGTCTGTGTGGAATCTGCATGTTCTCCCCATGTCTGCATGGGTTTCCTCTGGGTGCTCCTGTTTCCTCCTCCAGACCAGAAAGACGTGCTGCTTAGGTATATTAGCCACACTAAATTCTCCCTCAGTGTAGCTGAAGTGTGGTGACTAGGGGATTTTCACAGTAACTTCATTGCAGTATTAATGTAAGCCTACATGTAATATTAATAAATAAAATTTACCATCTCACTGGTTGCTGCCAAATTGACTACATCTGAGCACCAGGGCGGGAGGGGAAGCCAAACCTTGACATAACGAAGAAAGCAGCCAATGAGCATCCCCCCCCCACCACCCCCACTCTCCCGGCTGACCAATGAAAAGATGTCCTGTCCACATGGGCATGGATCTTGGGAAGAAGATGGGAGAAGAAGGTTTTGAGGTAAAGCTGAGATGGGGGAAGGTTGTTAATCCCCTCAGGTTAAAGCTAACGGGGGTGGATGCTTTGACACATCTTTGGACATGAAGCTCAATCTTGAATCTTTTATAGAATCCATTTCACATGCAGAACAGACTCTGCAAGAACCAATCCCTGGAGGGCTGGGGCTTTGCTGAACCTGCAGTTTCTGAGCTGGCTCAGTTCCGGACCATGGACAGCAGTTTTTTTTCAATAAATGTCCTGTTCCTATTGATCTAGCGTGTAAAAGGAGACAGATGGAACTTATTAGAAGAGAAACCCCAGCACCAAGATGAAAGAGCAAAGCCTTTCCGCTGACGTCTAAATCCAGAGCTATATTTTCACCCGAGTTTGGTAATGAGACAAATTGAAGCTCTTGATAAAGTGGACACAGTTGGTTTATCCTTGTCCGTTTGTAATATGAGGTCCAATCGATAGGCAGAACAGCAGATAGCTGGACTGCCATCTCCAGCATAACATGTACTGGCTGCTCACAGATACAATATGCCAATCTCTTTCAGGGAGGAAGACAAAAGATAACTTGAGCTCAGGATGCAGCTGCTATCTGGTGTCAGGAAGTTAATAATTGAGCAGAATCATATTGCAGACATAATGAGCTTCCCATTCTCAAGTTGCAGTGTGGTCAAAGATATTTGATTGATTTTTGGATTTGATTTATTATTGTCACAAGTATTGGGATATCGTGAAAAAGTAGTTTCTCGTGTGCTATACAGACAAAACATACCGTTCATACAGTATATAAGGGAGAAGGAAAAGAGAGGATGCAGAATGTGGTTAGGGTGTAGAGAAATATCAATTTAGTATAAGATTCACGGTGGCCCAGTAGTTAGCACTGTTGCCTCACAACTCCAGGGACCCAGGTTTGATTCCCGGCTTGGGTTTCTGTCTATGTGGAGTCTGCACATTCTCCCTGTGTCTGTGTGGGTTTCCTCCCACAATCCAAAGATGTGCAGGTTAGGTGCATTGGCCATGCTAAATTCTCCCTCAGTGTACCCGAACGGGAGTACGGTGACTAGGGGATTTCCTTAGTAACTTCATTACAGCATGAATGTAAACCTACTTGTGACAAATAAATGGATTTTAAACTTTAAACTTTCAAAAGTCTGCTGGCAGCGGGGAAGAAACTGCTCTTGAGTCGGTCGGTACATGATCTCAGACTTTGGATAATTTTCCCAATGGAAGAAGGTGGAAGAGAGAATGTCTGGTGTGCGTGGGCTCCTTGATTATGCTGGCTGCTTTTCCAAGGTAGCGGGAAATGTAGACAGAGTCAATGGATGGGAGGCTGGTTTGCATGATGGACTGGGCTGTGTTCACAATCCTTTGCAGTTTCAATTATATTTTATGTGAGAAAAGCAAATCTTGCAAATTCAACATCCCCACCCCCCCATTCCTCATATATTTTTCCATTGTTCTAAACATACATTAGAAATGGAGTGGGAGAGCTGAGTATCCATCCTGGCTAACAGGGTGGCTACCAATTCTGCTTTGCAACTGGTGGACAGAAGGTGCAAGTGCGAATCTAGGAGCCAGAATGGACTTACTGACATGTTTTCTGGACTAGATACAGGGTAGAAGTGATCAGTGACTGTCAACTGCTCTTGGGCAATGAGGGAGGGGTAATAAATACTGGCCAGCAGCTGATGCCCATGTCCCACAAATGAATAAAAAGTTCACAGACATTGTGATGAGACCCTTGCTAAATGTAACTTGAAATAATACCCAGCCATAAAATTATCACCCGTACATTTAACATATGGACCCCCCTGTGGAGGACAGGGCATTACTGACCTGTCCTATCCAGGCACAGGAACAATACTGATCTACTCATAGATTTTGCCTGCAACCAACTCATCCGTTTAACGTATGGACTCCCCAGACTGGCTGGCTGGCCACCATTTACGGCCCATCCCTAGTTCCCAAGGGCAGCCAGCTCTTCCTTTCAGTTGGACGCAGGGTGGTGAGAGAGCAAAAACAGAGAGACAATTCAACCTTGGGGAGCATCGCATTATCAGCATACATGATGAAAGTTTCACAGGGCAGTAATCAGGAAGAGAAATCCAGGCTGATGTCCCTCTCCCTGCCCCAGACTCAAGAGTATCACATCTTCAATGCACTTACCATTGAACCATTGTGAAAGTGAAGGTTTAATGATAGTTTACTCTTCCACATAATGAACATTGCACTTTCAATGTTTGGGTGGGATTTTACATCCTCACTCATCCCAAAACCATAAAATCCCACCCGAGGTCAATGGGCCTTTCAATGGTCTGCCCATCACTTGCTCCAGTTCCCGTGGCAGATGGGACGGTAAAATTCCAGTCTTTGCCTCTTTTGTTTTATGAGTTCTTGGGATGTGAGCATCATTGGCAACGCTGGCATTTGTTGCCTATCCTTAACTGCCCTTGAGAAGGAGACCTGTTGCAGTCCGTGTGTTGCCCAAAGTGCTGTTGGGAAGCGAGTTCCCGGAGTTTGACCCCATAAAAGTGAAGAAATGGTGATAAGGTCCCAGGTTAGGTAAGTTTGAGACGAAGGGGGAATTTGTTGCTCTTTTCCTTCTGGGTGGTTGAGGTCACAAGTTTGGAAGATGTAATTGAAGGAACATAGGCTGCCGTGCATCTGATGGTGCAGGCTGCCATCACTGTGCATTGGTGATGGAGGGAGATTGTGAATCAATTGGGCTATTTTGTTCTGAACGGTGTCAATCTTTGTGAGATATGCACTCGTCCAGGCAAGTGGAGAGTATTCCATCGAACTTCTGACTTGTGTCTTGTAGATGGTAGTCAGGCTTTGAGGAGTCAGGATATGAGCTAATCACAAGCAGAATTCCCACCCCTGACTTGCTTTTGCAGTCACAGCGTTTATATAGTTCGTCCAGTTAAGCTTCTGGTCAATTGTATCCCCCAGGATGTTGATACTGAGGTTGACAATATGACACTAATGACATTGAATGTCAAGGAAGATGGTTAGATGCTCTCCTGTTGGAGATGGTCTTTGCATGGAACTTGTGTGAGACAAATGTTACTTCTCAGCCCAAGCCCGAATGTTGTTCACTTCTTGCCACTTGCAGGCGTAGACTGCTTCAGGATCTGAGGAGTTGCAAATGATACTGAACACTGTGAAACCAATAGTGAGCATCCCTCTTTTTATTAAAGAGAAGGTTCTAGATGAAGCAGTTGAAGATGGTTGTGTCCTGGACACTATAATGAGGAACAGTTGGCGGTTTAGCCAAAGGTTTACCAGGCTGATTCCGGAGATGGCGGGACTGACGTATGAGGAGAGATTGACTAGGATTGTTTTCACTGGAATTCAGACAAGTGAGGGGGGAATCTCATAGAGACTTATAAAATCCTAACAGGACTAACCAGGGTAGATGCAGGGAGGATACTCCTGATGGTGGGGGAGTCCAAACCAGGGGTCACAGTCTGAGAATTCAGGGCAGACCATTTAGGATGGAGGTGAGAAGACAGTTCTTCACCCAAAGAGTGGCGAACCTGTGGAATTCATTACCACAGGAAGTAGTTGAATGTATTTGAGAGGCAGCTGGATATAGCAATTGGGGTGAATGGGATTAAAGGTTCTGGGGAGAAAGCAGGATTAGAATATCGAGTTGGACAATCAGCCATGATCGTAATGAATGGTGGAGCAGGCTCGAAGGGCTAAATGGCCTCCTGCTCTTATCTTCTATGTTTCTATGGTTCTATGTATGTCCTCGGCTGAGGTGATTGGCCTCCAACATCCACAGCCATCTTCCTTTGTGCTAGGCATGACTCCAACCATTGGAGAGTTTTCCCTGATTCCACTTGACTGGAAGTGTTTGATACAACACTTGGTCAAATACTGCCTTAACGCCTGTTAAAAACAAATAAATAAAAATTCCTCTGAAAAGACCTGGTGTTACCTGGGCATCTAACTGGAGCACTTAGTACATCAGAATAAACAGTATTGTTTGTGATGATTGGCATCAGATACCTGACCAGAGCAGAATGTTCTCCACAATTAATTCTTGTTGAGCCATGGTTATTGTTTCTCTTCCGGCACTGAGTGATGCACAAGGCAGATTTTTAGCTGTTTCCGTAGCTAGCTTTCCCTGGAACAATTTGCTAACCTGTTGCCAGAGCTTTAGGGGCACCACTCCACATCAAGCATGGGTAACCAGGAGTCCCTTCCATTCTTACCGCCTGCCAGATTTGGAAAGTTTTGGCAGGTTGACATTCAGCCTGTTTGGCTGCATTATTGATGCACCTTCCCTGGCCACCAAGTCCTGGGGTGGGATTTGAACCCAAAGTTTTAGACTCAGAGGCAGAATCACTGTGTCATGAGATGTGTTGAGTTGTGGTGCCTAACATCTAAAGAAAGAGTAGGGAAAAGTACTGTATGATTCTCTATTTTCCACAGTTCTCAAAAATCTATAAAGGCTAATCTTTTTCTGTTTTTGGGGACAGCTCTCAGCGCTCTTCCAGGTTGTCCCATTCATAGAATAGAATTCCTACAATATAGACAGAGGCCATTTGGCCCATTGAGTGTGCACTGACTCTTCAACAGAGCATGCCACCCAAGTCCTATCCTTATAACCCCACGTATTTACCACACTAGTTCCCCTAACCTACACACCTTGGGATACTAATGGACAGTTTAACATGGCCAATCCACTTAAACTGCATATGTTTGGAGTGTGGGAGGAAACCGGAGCATCCAGAAGAAACCCACGCAGACGCGGGGAGAACTCCACGCAGACAATCACGTAAAGCCAGAATTGAACCTGGCTCCCTGGCGCTGTGGGGCAGCGTTCTGCCGTTCTGCCACCCCTAATTTTATCCCACCCCTCAGTATTTTTCCCAGCTTTGTAACTGCGGCTTTACTCTGTGCTTGGGGAGGACTTGAAGCAAATGCAATAAATATTTTAACAAAACTATGAAAAATGTAACTGCAGATGAGGTATAATGTATAACTTGCAAGAATCCAAGCAGTTTTATATTGTGATGGATCAGGATCTGCTGTAGGGTAAATATCGATTGTCGTTAGTCAAGCGGGGGGGTCAATAAAATAGCCTCTCAGTGCAAGTGGATGCTTCACATTGAAAACCATCTGGTTAATCCCACTCTGCTGCCCAGTGAATTACACTCTTTAATATTCTTCCTATGAAGCAACTAGCAACTTCTTAAAAAATAATTTATAGCCTCTGCTTCAACAGTTGTTTGATTTAAAACTCCAAATTCCAGTCATGCACTATGTAAGGAACTTTCCTGATCATTTTTAAATAATTGTATGCTCACGAGTGGGACTAAAAATGTTAGGGCAGTCTCGGTTTATATGGTGGCACAGTGTTTAGCAGTGCTGCCTCACAGCGTCAGGGACTCGGGTTCAATTCCCAGCTTGGGTCATTATCTGTGTAGAGTCTGCATGTTCTCCCCGTGTCTGCATGGGCTTCCTCCGGCTGCTCTGGTTTTCTCCCACAGTCTAAAAAGACATGCTGGTTAGGTGCATTGACCATGCCAAATTCTCCCTCAGTGTACCTGAAGAGCGAGGTTTACTTATTAGTCACAAGTAGGCTTACATTAACACTGCAATAAAGTTACTGTGAAATTCCCCTAGTCACCACATCCAGCACCTGTTCTGATACACTGAGGGAGAATTTAGCATGGCCAATGCACCTAACCAGCACATCTTTCAGACTATGGGAGGAAACAGGAGCACCCAGAGGAAACCCAGACAGATATAAAGAGGCTCAGCATAGACAGTGACCCAAGACAGGAATTGAACCAAGGTACCTGGTGCTGTGAGGCAAGCAGTGCTAACTACTGTGCCACTGTGCATTGAGTAACTTCATTGCAGCGTTAATGTAAACCTACTTGTGACACTAATAAAATAAACTTTATTCCCTAGAGTTTAGGGGATCATGGATGATCTGTTTCATGGAATATGGGCATATTTGGCAATGCCAGCAGTTGGTACCCAACCCTAATTGCCCTCGCTCAGTTATTTCAGAGGGCAGCTAGGTGTCACCCACATTGCTGCCAGTCACAGGTAGGCCAGTTCAAGAAAGGATGGTAGATTTCCTTGCTTGGCGAATCAGATGGGTTTTTATGATATTCAATGACAGTTTCATGGTCACCATTACTGAGACCAGCTTTCAATTTCATATTTTGTTCATGAAATTTAATCCCACCAGCTGCCAGAGTGGGATTTGAACCCTTGTCCTGCGCACCTGGGCCTCTGGATTATTCAGCTAACAACTTTACCACTATGCCACCATCTCTCCTTATGAGGGTGTTTGCAATGACCAAAGGAGTTGATAGGTAAGCAGAGCGCAACTATTCCCTCCAAAGCGCAGACTCCAGGGGCAGAATTATACAGCCCCCTTCAGGCAGGTCTGCGGAGGGGGGCGGGGGTCTATAAAATTCTGTGGGTGACTTTCTGCCGCTTACTTGCCCTGACCTCAATATGATTTTACGGGCGATTGGATGGTCTGTTTGATCTTGGCTCATCCTCTCCCTAAATCATGCCCTTAAATGGTCCCCTTTTACAACCGGAGGTGTCCCAGCAAGGTCTGCCACCCACCCCCCCAACATACCACCCCTCCCCCTCTCCCATCTCTTCAGCCTGTTCCTCCCTTCCTCAGCACCCCTCCCCCCTAATTCCCCCTCCATCCAGGCCCTCCTTGTTTTACACAAGCTTAATGGAAATCTAGAACTTTCTTCTTGGAAGGCTGTTACTGCTGGAGCATCAATTGAACTCTCCAAAACTAGCATTGTTCGATTTTGTTAGGCAAGTGTATTGAAGGTTATGGTTTAAGTTTAAAATATTAGTGTCACACTGCAATGAAGTTATTGTGAAATTCCCCTAATCACCACATCCAGCTCCTGTTCTGATACACTGAGGGAGAACTTAGCATGGCCAATGCACCTAACCAGCACATCTTTCAGACTGTGGGAGGAAACCGGAGCACCCAGAGGAAACCCACGCCGACATGGGGAGAATGTGCAGTCTTCACACAGACAGTGACCCAAGCCAGGAATCGAACCCAGGTCTGTGAGGCAGCAGTGCTATCCACTATACCACCCTGAACAGCAAGGTTTGCCTGAGATTTGAACTCAGATCACTGGATTCAGAGTCCAAAGTGCTCACCATTACACCACGGAGGCAGATGGATGGAGTTAGGATTCAAGGTAGTTGTGATTTAATTGAATAACAGTACAGGTTTAAGAGACTGAATGCCCTGCTCTCATTCTGATGTTCCTCAAGATTCTGCCCTCCCATTACCATTTCATTTCACTGACCACTGGGAACACCAGCACCATTTACCATAACACAAACTCAGAGAATCTTGAACAAATCCATCAGGTCACCATTTAACCTTCTCCGTTTTAGAAACATAAAACATAACTTCTCAAATCTCGTCATTGGTAACATCATCCTCAAATTGTGCCTCATCTTTTCCATTTCCTTTTATATCTTCCTTATGACAGAGAGCCAACTCTGTACATAATATTCTGAGTTGCCACTGAACCATAGTCTTGTACAAGGTCATTGTTACTCTGTTTGCATTTTTTATGCCTTTAGTTACAAAACCAAGGATTCCAATTGCATTTTTATGACCTTATCTACTTACATGTCACCTTTAATCTCCCATATATTTGCACACTGAAGTCTCTGCTCAGTTTTATTTAAAATCTTCATCATTCTTATTTCTGAAATGAATTCCTTTGCAATCTGGCACATTGCAAGGTGCCTCTACCCATTCTGCTAATACCAATGTTCTCCTGAAATCTTTTACAGTTCAGCAGACTCCCACTTTGGTCTCTTCAGCAAACTTTTAACATCTTTTACTCGATTAGAGTTATTGAGCAGTACAGCACAGAAACAGGCCCTTCGGCCCAACCGGTCCATGCCGACCGTGCTGTCCTCCCAGCTAGGCCCAATTGCCTGCGTTTGGCCCATATCCCTCTAACTCTTTCCCATCCATGTACTTATACAAATGCTTTTAAAATCTTGTCATTGTGCTGCCTCACCCACTTTCTCTGGCAGCTCATTCCATAGACACACCACCTTCTGCATGAAGATGTTACCCCTCAGGTCCCCGTTAAATCTTTACCTTCTCCCTTTAAATCTATGCCCTCTAGTTTTCAATTCCCCTTTCCTGGGAAAAAGACTATGTCTGTTCATCCTATCGATGCCCCTCATGATTTCATACACCTCAATAAGGTCGCCCCTCATTCTCCTACGTCAATAGGAATAAATCCTAGCCTGGCCAACCTCTGTCTATAATTCAGACTCACTAGTTCTGGCAACATCCTTGCAAATCTTCTTTCTAATTCCTAAGCCCAAAGTATTTATATACTAAGTGAGTAAAGGCAGCCCCAAAACAGCTAACTGTGGAACACCAGTCACCATGTCTGTCCACTCCAAGGAATTTCCTTTACCCTTAAACTTTGTCTTCTGCTTTCCAAACATCTCTCAGGCAGTTTTCTTTCTAATGCCACGTGCTGTTGTTTTTGCCATGAAGATG
This sequence comes from Carcharhinus amblyrhynchos, assembly GCF_965287045.1. Lineage (NCBI taxonomy): Eukaryota > Metazoa > Chordata > Chondrichthyes > Carcharhiniformes > Carcharhinidae > Carcharhinus > Carcharhinus amblyrhynchos. The sequence goes on from NC_137348.1 coordinate 13,070,716, forward strand.
ATTTCTGTCTTCTTGCTGTCCTATTTTTCAGTGCGAACAGGGTGGAAGTGGGACAATAAAATGAACAGAATAAAGAAAATCATGGAGCGGCACGGTAGCTTCACAGCTCCAGGGACCTGTGTTCCATTCCCAGCTCGGGTCACTGTCTGTGTGGAGTTTGCACATTCTCCCTGTGTCTGCATGGGTTTCCTCTGGGTGCTCCGGTTTCCTCCCACAGTCCAAAGATGTGCGGGTTAGGTTAATTGGCCATGCCAAAAAATTGCCCCTTAGAATCCTGAGATGTGTAGGTTAGAGGGATTAGTGGGTAAATATGTAGAGATACGGGGGTAGGGCCTGAGTGGGATTACGGTCAGTGCAGACTCGATGGGTTGAATGGCCTCCTTCTGCACTGTGGGGTTTCTATGTTTAAAACCACTTGCTTATCATCCAAGGGCCATCTATTGCAATTTTGGCCTCGGCTTTAGGTTAGTCAACAGCCTTACACTGGATACAGGCATATGCCTAATGTTTACATTGAAGTGAGGACATTATGACATGCTTGGGCCTCTGGTATCACTTTTTATGTGAATTGGCCCTGCTTAAACCAGCTTGTAAATCATTGCTGATATCCACTGGGAAACAACCAGTTCATCACTACTTAATCCAGCACAGGCACAATGGGCCGAATGGTCTTCTTCCACGTTGTGTCAGTCTATACTTAAAGCTCAATCTTTTTTGAATCCTTTTGCAAGTCTTGATCTCGAAAGCTTCCTTAATTTGAGCTTTTTAATCTCAAGTGTGTTATTTAAATGGAGCCCTCACATTCCATTCCAAGCTTACCTTCTCCATCTCTTAGGGGCTTTAACCCTATCCCAGTTGTCCCCTTTATACTTAGGTGTCTATCGAGTGCCTTTTGTTTGTGTTTATATTGCCTACGTTTTTTCCCAAAGTCCATCATTATCTACCTTGGAGGTCTTGTTTTTAACTTTCAATTTGCCCTGAAATTTATATTCTTCAGCTGTGAGTATATTTATTTGGTGGAAATGAAATGCAAATTTTAAAAATTTTAAAGAAGTCAAATTCCAGCCGTGGCCTAGCCGGCATTTTGGGGCAGCACAACAGCACGGTGCTACTGCCTCATGGCGCTGGAGAAGCAGGTTCGGTTCCGGGCTTGGGTTGCCGTCTGTGTGGAGTTTACACATTCTCCCTGTATCTCCTCCAGTTTCCTCCCACAGTCCAGAGATGTTTGGGTTGGGTGGATTGGCCGTGCTAAATTGCTCCTTAGTGTCAGGGGGACTAGCTAGGATAAATGCATTTGGTTATGGGGATAGGGCCTGAGTGGGATTGCGGTTGGTGCAGACTCGATGGGCTGAATGGCCCCTTTCTGCACTGTAGGATTCTATGATTCTATGTATAGACATGGTTTGTATCTTCCTTATTCCTCATTGCTTAAATAAATTCCCAGCTACTTTCTGAATGTTCCCTGATGTCTATGTTGCCCACTCACTACACTGCATTATCTGAACCAAGCCAAGCAACACTTCCTTTCCTGAAGAAGCAACATGTTGATGAAGAAAACTCTTTTTTTTAACTATTCATTCATGGGACATGGGCATCACTGGCTGGGCCAGCATTTATTGCCCATCCCTAGTTGCCCAAGAGCAGTTGAAAGTCAACCACATTGCTGTGGCTCTGGAGTCGCATGTAGGTCACACCAGATAAGGAAGGCAGGTTTCCTTTCCTAAAGGACATTACCGAACCAGATTGCTTTCAGTTGACAATGATTTCCTGGTCATCAGTAGATTTTTAATTCCAGATATTTTTAATTGAATTCAAATTCAACCATCTGCCATGGCGGGATTTGAATCCAGATTCACAGAGCATTAGCTGAGTTTCTGGATTAAGTGATAATACCACTAGGCCATCACCATCAGTTCTCTATATACTGCAAATTGCTCCCCTTCTCTCAAACATTTACCCCATCTGTTCCTATTTTTGGATAATTAAGGTCTCCAATGGATACAGTTCTATTGTTGATATACACTTTTCTAATTAGTCTACAATCAGTCTCTGAGACTATCAGGAAGTGGGAAGTAGTGCCCCAAGGTGTCCTCTGGCAGGACCACTCTAGTTGCCGTACACATAAATGATTTGACTTCATGATTTGGAAGTATGGGTTGAAATTTGAAGATGATGCCAATAATGTGAAAGGTATTATTATTCCAAAACACAGGCAGATATAAACGAGTTTGCAGCGTTGTGGGACGGACAAACAAATGACAAATGAATTTCAATATAGCCAAATGCTTCATTTTGAAAAGGAGAATAAGAAAGCCATTTATTCTTTGGAAGGCAAAAACCTAAATGGAGTGGAGGAGCAAAGGGATAATTCTCTAAAAGTAGCAACTCAAGATGATAAGGCCATGTTCATTGCAAAGTACTTAGCAGGCTTGTGGAATGTAGAAAATCTGACAACGACCAGTTGGATCAAATGGTCTGCTTCTCTGATCACAGGTTCTGTATAAATTCCATCCCCAGTTTCCTTTCCGCTCTATAGCAGTCTATAACATATACTCTCAGTAATGGGACTGATCCATTGCTACTCCTTACCTCAACCCAAAGCAATCCTGTTTGAATCACTTCTCCATTTAAATCTTTAAGTTGTGACATTATGATATTGTCCTTACAATATTGAGTGGGATTTTCCAGCCACGCTTGCCCCAAGATCGGAAAATCCCGCCCAAGGCCAATGGGCTTTTGTATGGTCTATGTCCCACCCACTACAATTCCATTGGTGGGCGGGAAGGGAAAATTCCACCTAATTGTTTTTTGACACATTCATCTTTTCTTCCTTCCTTACCCTTCCCAAAATCTTTATACCCAGATATTATATAACCTTTGTGATATTTTGGCTATTTCCATTAAGTCTTGATTGTTCATTATAATCACTAACCCTAATAAATGAGCAATTATGTGTCCCTCATCTAAAGGATTTGAACTTCGATAAATACTCCCGCACAAGAGCCAATGGTCACCTGACACAGGTTTGCCTCTCTTTTCTGCATCGCGTCTCAGTATTTTGGTGAATAGAAATAGGGGGAGTTGGTGGTGATTATCAGTCCAGTGATTGTGTCACTGGACTGATAATCCAGAAGCCCAGGGTAATAGCTTCAAACTCCATCAATGCAGATAAAGAACAAAGCACAAAGAAAACTACAGCGCAGGAACAGGCTCTTCAAGCCTGCACTGGCCATGCTGCCTGACTGAACTAAAACCTCCTACCCTTCCAGGGACCATATCCCTCCACTCCCATCCTATTCACGTATTTGTCAAAATGCCCCTTGAAAGTCACTATTGTATATAAGAACATAAGAACTAGGAGCAGGACTAGGCCATCTGGCCCCTCGAGCCTGCTCCACCATTCAATAAGATCATGGCTGATCTTTTCGTGGACTCAGCTCCACTTACCCGCCCACTCACCATAACCCTTAATTCCTTTATTGTTCAAAGATTTATCTCTCCTTGCCTTAAAAACATTCAATGAGGTAGCCTCAACTGCTTCACTGGGAAGGGAATTCCACAGGTTCACAACCCTTTGTGTAAAGAAGTTCATCCTCAACTCAGTCCTAAATCTGCTTCCCCTTATTTTGAGGCTATACCCCCTAGTTCTAGTTTCATCCTATCTGCTTCCACTACCTCCCTGGCAGCGAGTTCCAGGTACCCACCACCCTCTGGGTAAAAAACTTGCCTCTTACATCTAAAAATGTTGATTTTATGTTAAATGTTAAAAAGATGTTGAAATTTGAGTTTCAACAAAAGTCTGAAAACCATTGTTGATTGTTAAATAAAACCCATCTGGTTTGCTAAAGTCCTTTAGGGAAGGGAATCTGCCTTCCTTATTTGATCTGGCCTATGTGTGACTCCAGATCCACAGCAAAGTGGTTGACTCTTAATTGTCCTCTGAAATGGCCTTAGCAAGCCACTCAGTTCAAGGGCAATTAGGGATGGACAATAGTTGCTGGCCCAGCCGATAATGCCCGCATCCTGTGAAAGAATTAAGAAAAGCATTAATCCCCCTCATCGATTGACACGAAGGGGAATTCTTGATGGTAGCCATGATCTTCCTTTGATTTTGGCTTCAGACTTCCTTTTGCTGCTCTTGTGGGTTATGAAGATTGTTAGCAAGCGTTTTGTTTGCTCAGCTATCGTTTGACCAGTCTGGGCCACTGCCGTCTAGTGCTCTGGACACAAGTAACATTTTGTCAATACAATTTTTGTTGGATGTAAAAATTCAACCATTACTCAAAAAAGTTAATGTTGTTCAGTCAATAAAATGGAAAATGATATCTCTGGATATGTTGAGTGCATGAAAGCTTCTTGGTAATGGTATTTTAACATTGATTAAAAAAAAATTAACCTTGTTATATATTTAGCAGCTTAACAGGGAAATGCTTTCTCCAAGCTCGGGGGACTGACTAGCACTCTATCAATAAATTGGATTGCTGCTTATGCAGCAATACAATACTGCAGAACCACTATGAGCTGACCAGGGGTGCTATAATTAGTCTCAGCGCTGGGGGCCAGTGGCGGGGGGGGGGGGGGGGGGTAACAAAAGTTTCCGTGTTCTTATTCCGAATCCAGGATAGTGCATTCATGGGGATTTTGGGTGAAGACAGAAGCAGGTTTTACAGTTGATGTCCTCTTCCGGTTGAAATTTGGCAGAACTCAATATTAATTTCCAAACATGAAAAAGAGAATGATGAGGGGGTGACCTGACTGAGGTCTTTAAAATTCTGAAGGGGGTTGACAGGGTAAGCTTGGAGAGAAGGTTCCTGTTTATGGGGGAGTCTAAAGCTGGGGTCAGTTTCTGTTCTGTAAATACCACGCAGGTAAAGATATCCCCATCCATCATCCTATAAAATCAATGCTTCCATTTTTCTTTGCCAATTTTATTTCCTCCTGTAAGTACTGTTTCTATATCGGAGCGGAACGCCACAGGCATCACTTACCCTTCTGTTTGCTTGATCGCTTGACAATGAATCGTATCCGTGCCTAGAATATGGGCAGAATGTCCTCAGAGCTGCTCCCATTCCACCCACTTTATGGATAGCATGATAGGAATTCTGTTTATGTGCATGAACAGGCTTTCTGCTGCTCTTCTGGTGAAGCTGGGGTGGCAGAGTGGATCAGTGTTGTTCTCCCCTGACATTCATACACTCACACCAGCCAGATAGCAGTGGAAACCTCACCCAATTTTTCTCTCCCTAACTCAGGAGCACTATAAGACTCCTCCTTCTGTCCCAGCTGAGATGAGCTAATTCAACATAGCCTGACGATCAGAATCTCCCTGCTCCATGTGACTCAGAAAGCCATTAGGATAAGTTTATTGAAAATCATCTGCCCACCTTCAACAAAAATCCTGGTTTGCTGAGAAGCTTCTCTTTTTCTGAAGGAGAGAGTATCTTGTCCCCTTAACCATTCGTCATGAATGAATGCTGGCGGTGAGTTGACACACAATTTACCTTTTGAGGGGTGTGAACACAAACCTTCACTGGGTCTTCTCCTCACGGGCATAAATACATTGTATCATTATCAGAGCGGTGACCCTTACTCAATTCTTTTACCTCCTCTGTGGCTTAGTAATACTGAGGCCCACTGTGGTGTGCCTGCTGAATGAGATGACATTAACTAGGAATCAAAGCTCGACACCTTCTGGCCCATCATACAACCTCCTGTCATGCTGGGGCAGTGTATTTACCCACCAAGTTGTTGAGTAAGGCAAGGGAGGAACTAATAGGGGCATTGGCAATAATTTCCATTCCTCTCTGGCCACAGGAGAAGTCATGATGTGGAGATGCCGGCATTGGACTGGGGTAAACACGGTAAGAAGTCTCACAACACCAGGTTAAAGTCCAACAGGTTTATTGGGTCGCAAACGCCACTAGCTTTCGGAACAAGCAACGCAAGCAAATTGGATCCAGAATTGGCTGAGTGGCAGGAACCAGAGGTTAAGGGTTGAGGGGTGCTTTTTGGACTGAAAGACAGTGCCCAGTGGGTCCCGCTGTTTGTTGTTTATACAAATGATTTAGATTTGAATGTAAGACGGTTGATCAGTAAGCTCGTGGTGATATGAAAATTGGAAGGGTGGTAAATAGTGAGGAGGATATCCTTGGATAACAGGGGGATATAGACGGGCTGGTTGATGGCAAATGGAATTCAATCCGGATAGGTGTAAGGTGCTGCATGTGGGAGGGAGAAAGAAGACAAGGGAATACATGATGAACAGCATGACCCTGGGAAGCACCAAGGATCAGAGGGATTTTGTGTGCATATAACTGGTCCCTTCAGGACAGGTGGATAAAGAGGTTAAGAAGGTTAATGGTATTCATGTTTTCATTAGCTGAGGCATAGAGTTTAAGAGCAGGGAGGTTATGCTGGAATTATATAAAGAATTAACTAGGCCAGGGTTAGAGTATAGTGGGCATGTGTATAGGAAGGATGTGATAGCACTGGAAAGGGTGCAGAAGAGATGATGCAGAGGAGATTTAGCAGGATGTTGCCTGGGCTGGAGAGTTTTAGTAACGAAGAGAGATTGTGTATAGACTAGGGCTGTTTTCTTTGGAGCGGAGGAGACTGAGATATATAAAATTATGAGAGCCAAGTTTTGGAAAATGAGATTAGAGAATAGTTGGGTGGTTTTTCTTTGACTGGTGCAGACGCGATGGGCCGAAGGGTCTTTTCTGTGCTTTAGACCTCAATGACTCTAACTCTATCACTCAGTGTTGCTACAAGTTTCTGTAATGCCAGGGAAATGAAAGTATTTCCCACAACTTAAGACATTATTTATCTGTTGTACTTTAATTGGCATCAAAGTAAGTGAATATCCTATTTGACCTGGCGTATGCAGTCTAGAACAAAACATCTAGGTTGGCATCAGATGTAAAAACCCCCCGGTGGTGGTAAAGGTGATTTCATTGTATTGTATAGTTGTGTGTATCAGTTGCAAGTCTAAATGAGGATGATGATTGGACTGTGGTTGGTACACAGATCGGGATTTCCCTATTCTATTGGTCCTAGACTTTTACGTTTCTTATCTACTTCATTAACATGGATATAAAGCTGGTGAGCCAGGATGTAAGAAAGCTCTCTGTTGTTCTACCTTAGAAACTTAGAAAATAGGAACCGGAGTAGGCCATTTGGCCCTTCATGCCTGCTCTACAATTATGATCATGGCTGATGTCCAACTCAGTAGCTTGATCCTGCCTCCCCCTCTATATTCTTTGATACCCTTCACCCCAAGAGCCATGTCTAACTCTTTCTTGAAAACATCCAATATTTTGGCCTCAACTGATTTCTGTGACAGCAAATTTCATAAGCTTATCACTCTCTGATGAAGAAATTCCTCCTTATCTCTGTCCTAAATAGTTTACTCTGTATCCTTGGACTATGACTCCCTAGTTCTGGACTCCCCACCGTTGCCTCACAGCACCAGGGACCCGGGTTTGATTCCCGGCTTGGGTCATTGTCTGTGTGGAGTCTGCATGTTCTCTCTGAATCTGCATGGGTTTCCTCCAGGTGCTCCAGTTTCCTCTCACAAGCTGAAAGACGCGCTGGTTAAATACATTGGCCATGTTAAATTTTCCCTCAGTGTACCCGAACAGGCACCAGAGTGTGGTGACTAGGGGATTTTCAAAGTAACTTCATTGCAGGGTTAATGTAAGCCTAGTTATGATACTAAAGAATAAACTTTAAGAAATCCTTCCCACATCTACCCCTGTCTAGTCTTGTTAGAATTTTATAACTTTCTATGAGATCCTTCCTCATTCTTCTGAACTCCAGCAAATATAATCCTAACCAAGTCAATCGCTCCTCACACATCAGGCTTGCCATCCCAGTCTGGTAAACCTTTGCTGCACTCCCTCCATAGCAAGAATATCCTTCCTCAGATAAGGAGACTAAAACTACACACCTTGGCAGCCAGTACCCATTGCAGTAAGCGACATGTACACTTCACAATTGTCAAGAGAAACTTCCAACCAAGTTGACTCTGGATCTGATCTGGAGTCAGTAGATTTTCCTTCAAATCCCTGCTCCAGACCAATTATCCATGGTTCCAGCAGCAAGCCTGAAGTGAGTTTAGGTGTACACTTCTGTTTAAACTTTTTTCATGGTTGTTTTCATTTGTCAATCGCTTTTCATTCATGCTTTTGCTGTTAAGTAGGTGCCTTAGGCTTGCAATATTTTCCTGGATCATCTTTCATGCTCCAGTTCGTTGGCTACACGGAGAGATTTCCTTCTGATTTCCTGTCTCCACTCCTCCACTTTACAGGAAGAAGTCATGGTTTCCCACTGGCATGGCTCAGGTTGGTGCAGGATCGGTGTGGGATTAAATACACGTTCATTGCAGTCTGCAGAATCTGTCCTACCTCTGGGATGCAGCTCTCTATGGGTGGCATGGTGGCACCGTGGTTAGCACTGCTGCCTCACAGCACTGGGTTCGATTCTCGGCTTGGGTCACTGTCTGTGCAGAGTCTGCACATTCTCACCGTGTCTGCATGGGTTTCCTCCAGGTGCTCTGGTTTCCTCTCACAGTCTGAAAGACCTGCAGGTTAAGTGCAGCGGCCATGCTAAATTCTCCCTCAGTACAGCACCGGAATGTGGCTACTGGGGGATTTTCACAGTAAGTGTTAATGAAAGCCTACTTGTGACACTAATAAAAAATAACCCACACTGAAACTGGAGATTATGAGATGCTCTGGAGTGGTGTGGATGGCTGGTAACCCTTCCAGTTTACACAAGCGGAACAAGATATAACTTTTCACCAAATGGTTCCTTCATTCCCTGCACAAAGCAACTAACATTCATTACTGAAGAATGATTAAAGATCATTTTATCTCGAGTATGAAGAGTACCTTGAAATGTGTGAAGGGTGGTCTGGCTCCACAAAACCCATTTCTCTTCTTGTTACTCAGAAATGCAGTTTTAAGATCCAATATTCATTACTAAATAATGCGTCCCCATTGATTTACTTAGCACTCTGAAGTGTGTCTGTGCTATTGGGCCCAAATCCTCAGCTAATACTTTTGCTGCAGACTGATGGGTCTCAAAGGCTAAAATCAGAAAGAAATTCCCAGTAAAATTGATCTTCTAAATCCAACTTCAGAAGGACTGCTGGAAGAGATGTCCTCTGCAGTTAGAAGTGGTGGATTACACAGTTCCATTAATTGGGAATATCCAGAGTACTTTTCAGTAGCAGAATAATTAACAAGGTTCAGAAAAATCCAGCTTCTGTTCATCAATTCTTACGTTTGACTCTGATTTGCATTCAAAATTTGTGGCTGGCTCTTTTCCTCAGTTTTCCTCCTTCCTACCCTTGGGGTACGACTCTACACCTGGGGGGACATATCATCCTAGGAGCTCTGCTACAGGACAGAGAGGTGATAGGATATCCAATTGTGGATGGAGAGCAATGTCACATCCAACTTCAGCCCTGTTCCCCAACCAGCTTACACACACACTTTCCAGAAAAAAAAACCTTCTCCACTATCTCTAGGCACATGGGTGGCACAGTGGTTAGCACTGCTGCCTAACAGCACCAAGGACCTGGGTTCGATTCCCGGCTTTGGTCATTGTCTGTGCAAAGTCTGCATGTTCTCCCCGTGTCTCTGTGGGTTTCCTCCGGTTTCCTCCCATATTGCAGAAGATGTGCTGGTTAGGTGCATTGGCCGTACTTAATTCTCCTTCAGTGTACCCAAACAGGCGCCCGAGTGTGGTGTCTCGGGATTTTTCACAGTAATTTCATTGCAGTGTTAATGTATGCCTACTTGTGACAACAATAAATAAACTTTAAACAAAACATTTATTACCATTTGCATTGCAATTAAATTCTACAGCAACTTTGGTGAGTAGCTACACCATTTAGCAAGTCCCAAACTAAATTCCCATTCAGTACTTGTGATACTAATAAATAAATAATAAGCATGTGAACCAATTCAAGTATCCCTACTGATGCCGTACTTGAAATCAGATAATGCAGCTAAGATTAGAACTCCAACCGAAGAATCCCTACAGTACAGAAGGAGACCATTCTGCCCATCGAGTCTGCACTGACCCCATGTAGGCCCTATCCCCATAACCCTATGCATTTACCCTGCTAATCTTCTTGAGAAGGTGAGAGGGCATGGGATCCAAGGGGCTTTGGCCTTGTGGATCCAGAACTGGCTTGCCTGCAGAAGGCAGAGAGTGGTTGTGGATGGGTCTTTTTCAGCATGGAGGTCAGTCACCAGTGGAGTGCCCCCGGGATCTGTTCTAGGACCCTTGCTGTTTGTCATTTTCATAAATGACCTGGATGAGGAAGTGGAGGGATGGGTAAGTAAGTTTGCTGATGACACGAAGGTCGGTGGTGTTGTGGATGGTCTGGAAGGATGTCAAAAGTTGCAGCAGGACATAAATAGAATGCAGGACTGGGCGGAGAAGTGGCAGATGGACTTCAACGCAGATAAATGTGTAGTTGTCCATTTTGGCAGAACCAATGGGATGAACGAGTACACTATCAAGGGCAGGAGTCTTAGTAGTGTTGAAGAGCAGAAGGATCTTGGGGTCCGGGTCCACAGGACTCTTAAATCGGCCTCGCAGGTGGAGGATGTGGTCAAGAAGGCGTATGGTGTACTGGCCTTCATTAATCGAGGGATTGAGTTTAGGAATCGGGAGGTAATGCTGCAACTTTATAAGACCCTTGTCAGGCCTCATTTGGAGTACTGTGCGCAGTTCTGGTCACCTCACTATAGGAAGGATGTAGAAGCTATTGAAAGGGTATAGAGGAGATTTACAAGGATGTTGCCTGGACTGGGAGGCATGCCTTATGAAGTTAGGTTGAGGGAGCTGGGACTCTTTTCCCTGGAGAGACGAAGGTTGAGAGGCGACCTGATAGAAGTTTATAAAATGTTGAGAGGAATAGTTAGGGTGGATTCTCAGAAGCTATTTCCCCGGGTTGAAATGGTCGCTACGAGAGGACACAGATTTAAGGTGCGGGGAGGCAAGTACAGAAGTGATGTTAGGGGTAAGTTTTTCACTCAGAGGGTGGTGAGTGAATGGAATCGGCTGCCGTCAGTGGTGGTGGAGGCAAACTCGCTGGGGTCTTTTAAAGGACTTCTGGATGAGTATATGGGATTTAATGGGATTGGGGGTTATAGATAGGTGTATAGATTGGTAGGTGTTGATGTGATTGGCGCAACTCGTGGGCCGAAGGGCCTGTTTGTGCTGTAGTGTTCTATGTTCTATGTTCTATCCCCCTGACACTAAGGGACAATTTAGCACAGCCAATCCACCTAACAAGACTTCCTAGTTCAGGGATGCATGAACTCACTCTTGGGAGAGCTAGCAACCTGTTTTCTCCCTTTGTGATTGGTCTCTGCAGAGTCCTCGTTGTTGCAACAGTTGGATATCAAGACCGAGAAAGCAGCAAAAGAAATAATGCTGGAGATGCTTAGCATGTCGGGCGGCTCCTGTGCAGAGAGAAACAGAGTTAACACAGCTGGGATTCACTGGTCTTATTTGCAACCCCCCCCATTCCCACCTGGGGGTTTCCTTCAGGTGCTCCAGTTTCCTCCCAGAGTCCAAAGATATGTGGGTTAGGTGGATTGGCCATGATAAAATTGCCCCTTAGTGTCAGGAAGAGTAGCTAGGGTAAATGCATAGGGTTATGGGGCTAGGGCCTGGGTGGGATTGTGATTGGTGCAGACTTGATGGACCGAATGGCCTCCTTCTGCACTATAGGATTCTATGGTCTCTAAGTATAAGTAGGTCACTGCTGCTTCCCACAGGAGTGTTTGGGTCACTGGATAGTGGAAAGAGAGGAGTGTGGAATTTCCTGTGCTTGCATGGCATGGGAAGGGGAGGGGTGTAGGGAGTGGAGTGGATTCCAGAGGGAATAATTCCTTCGGAATGCTGTAAGGGGAGGAAAAGATAAATGTTTGGTGGTGGGGTCATGCTGGATGTGGCAGAAATAGCAGAGGGTGGTCGATTGAATTGCAGAGTGGAGGGTGAGAGTGAGGGAAGTCTACCTTGGTTCTGGAGGGAGAGGAAGGGATGGGGAGAGAAATATATGAAACGTTCCTCTGACCCTCTGCTTTGCAGTATTGATTTCCTAACCATTTTCTGCAGGAGTAGCAAAACACCATTCCTAATGTCCCAGCCCAGTGGAAAAGTTTGAGTTTGCCTAAACTGGGTCATTGCCAGATATTCTTGTGATTTTGCGAGATCAGCTTTGAGGATTAAACAATTGCACCATTTCCAATAGATGAATTCAACAAGGAAACAAGGACATCGGCAAAAAAAACCCTCAAGCGATGCAGAACGAGTAAGCTTTCAGAAACAGAGCAAATATCTCTAAATAATTACCAATTGACAAATGGGGACAATATCAATCATCCCAGTCTACGTCTCAGTGACAGCTACAGGCAGAGTGGATCAGCAGCAAGCCTGGGCGCCCAGTTAAGCAGTATCCATTCCAGACTTGATTAAATACAAACAATTTCAGAATCTCAATGCCGTCCACATTTAGCCTGCACGTCCAGCAGGGAAATATAATCTAATCTGATGGATATACACAGACAATGCGAAGAAGCAGCTGGTGACTGAAAGCAAAGCATCAATTGGAGTGAAGTTGCCAGTGCGTTGGAAGTGAATGAGTTTTATTAATCCCATCCTAACCAGTGCTTTATCCTCTGCATTTCATGTTTGTTAAACTGCTATTTCATTTTAGTAATTTAACCAGGGCACAGGAAAATAAGGCTCATTTCTCTTCTCTTTAGCTTCCCCTCTGAGGTGGTACACCATCCTTGGGAAAAGAGGATAAGCAAGCAGCCTATTCCAGCTTTCCAGCATTTCCACTGGTGGTGTGCCCCTATCCTTTAATCTCCTCTCGCTGCTGTTGGGAGTGACTGGCTTCTGTTCGGTGCCTCCCAGCTGCTCCAACTGAGAGCGTGATGTACAAATGTTAGGGAATCACAGACACAAACTCCTTCTCTGGGCCATATGTTCCACAGCACCTTCCTTTGTAAATTCCTATGCACGTTTTAACAATGTTCTGATGTGTGCAGCGGGAGGCTGGATGGCACCATCCTGCAGGACGGTACAACTGAGTCACAGTTTGACGAGATGAAGATTGTTTCAATGAAGACTGTAATTATTCACGTTAAAAAGTCTCACAACATTAGGTTAAAGTCCAGCGTGTGTCACCTTACGTGTAACCCTCACCATTTGGCCTGGGCTTGCAAGATCTTACTAACTCTGCTGGCTGGAGACAATTCACCTTTAACCTGTGTTTATCCCTTACTCCACTCACATTGTCTATACCTGTAAAGACTTGATTACCTGTAAAGACTTGCATTCCAACCATTATCTTGCAATTGAGTCTGTGTCTATATATGCCCTGTTTGTGAACCCAGCTCTTTACTCACCTGATGAAGGAGCAGTGTTCCGAAAGCTCGTGCTACCAAATAAACCTGTTGGACTTTAACTTGGTGTTGTGAGACTTCTTATAGTGCCCACCCCTGTCCAACGCCAGCATCTCCACATCATTATTTACTTTATTGTTGCCCGTGTGACGCCCGCACAAAATGATCACTATATGAAGGTCTACAGAGCAATAGTAACTGTTAATTCTATTGCTAGTGTATGATGGAAAGATAATACAGCAGCCTGTATTTTACCTTCAGCAAGTTTATTCTACATACAGCTCCGCAGAGATACAAACTCCTTAAGATTCGCCCACACCAACTGTTCTGGCCATGTTCACTTGTGCTCTTTTGGAATTTGGACCAAAAATCATCGCTTGTCGTTAATAAGGCAGTTAGCTTAACAATGCGATTGCCAAAGCATGAACTTGCTAATAGATTGAGAGTGACTGCATTTCAAAGTAATTATTGTGTGAATGCATTTGGCTCACCAGAGCGCTCTCATCTCTGAATCAGATAGTTATGGATCAAGCATCACTTCAGGAATTTGAGTACATAATCCAGGCTAACATTATAAAACACTAGTTAGACCTCAGTTGGAACATTGTGTACAGTTCTGGGTGCCACACTTTAGGAAGGATCTGAACTTATTGGAGAGCGTGCAGAAGAGGTTTACAAGAATGGTGCCAGGGATGAGAAACTTCAGTGATGAAACGTTGGAGAGGTTGAGACTATGCTTCTTGGCTAAGAGGAGATCTGACTGTGGTAAAAATCATAAGGGGGTTTGGACTGAGTAAATAGAGAGAAACTGTTTTCCCTTGTAAAAGGATCGAGAATAACAGGACACAGATTCAAAGTGATTAGAAAAGGAGGAAATATGGTGGGAGAAGAAACTTTTTCCCACAGCGAGTGGTGTGGGTCTGGAGTATGCTGCCAGGAAGTGTGGTGGAGGCAGGTTCAATCGAGGCTTTCGAAAGGGAACTAGATGATTATTTGAATAAAAACAATGTGCCAGGGTATGGGGAGAATTCAGGGGAATGGCACAAAGTCATAAGACTTATTTGGAGAGCCAGTGCAGACATGATGGACCAAATGGCCTCCTTCTGCACCGTAACAATTCTTTGATTCTGTGAACACTAAATACTGAGGGAGCGACAAGTTGTTTTTTTGGGTAAAACATTAAAGTGAGCTGGACAAAAAAGATTTTTCTTTCTGTTTTGAGCAAGAGCAGTGGTGTGCTGCAAGATTTCTGGCCAAATCTTATCCCTAAATCAACAACAATGAATCAGATGATCTCATTGCTGGTTGTGGGACCATGCTAGGTGAAAATTGTCTGTTGTATTTTCCTACATTACAATAGGGACAACAGTGAAGTCGATTCTCCGGCGTACACTCCACTGACTGCGAAATATTTTGAAATGTCCTGAGCTCATGGCGGCGCTAATTAAATGCAAGTTCCTTCTTTCCCTATTAAAGGGAAATTAAGAGAAAGAGAAATAAAATGTAAGTAACATTTGTACATGGCAGAAGTGCATGAAGCAATAACCCATCACGTTGAAGCTAGCATTGATGTGCTTACTACATTATTTCATGCATTTTTAAGTTGTCTTTGTGTAATTACTGGTTAATTTAGTTAACAGCACAGATAGTGTGTGATTCCTCAGCTTGATGCAGACTCTCAATTCTCTGTTTCAAACTCTTTGAACAAATAAAATCAGGATGGGGGGGTGCCTGTTAAAACTGCTGCCTCACAGCACCAGGGACCGGGTTCGATTCCCAGCTTGGGTCATTATCTGTGCGGAGTTTGCACATTCTCCCCGTGTTTGCGTGGGTTTCCTCTGGGTGCTCTGGTTTCCTCCCACAGTCTGAAGGATGTGCTAAATTCTCCCTCAGTGTACCCGAATAGGTGCCAGAGTGTGGCAACTAGGGGAATTTCACAGTAACTTCATTGCGGTGTTAATGTAAGCCTACTTGTGACTAATAAATAAACTTTACTTTTTTGATACCCCCACTGGAGTCAGTCCAGCAGAGAGAGAGAGAGAGGAATCTGCTACTGTACTATCCCACTGTGCTTTGCAAAGAGGAAGAACTTCTGCACTTTAAAACATTCCATGTAATTTGTCTTTTGGCTGTGATTTGGAAGGCGGTGTATCTGGGACAGCGTGCGATCTTTGTGCATTATCAGAGCAGTGCAAACAGGCCCAGCTTTCCGAGTGAAGTAATATCATGTGTGCGAGTTAGTGCATTTCAACCTTGGACATAAGTTGAAAGTTTGCTGTCTTGTCAGCACTGCTCTCCAGGATGGAGCAGCAGTATTTAGGACTATGAAGCATTTACAACAGGTTGCAAGATGCATTTAATTCATTTCTAGGATGTGGGTGTCGCTGGCCAGACCAGCATTTATTGCCCAACTTTAGTTGCCCTTCAGAAGATGGTGGCAAACAGCCTTCTTGAACCGCTGCAGTCTCTGAGGTGTAGGTATTCCATGGTGCAGATAGAGGGGGAATTCCAGAGTTTTGACCCAGCAACAGTGAAGAAACGGCAATATATTTCCAAGGCAGAATGGTGAGTGACTGGGGGGGGGATCCTCCAGGTAGTATTCCCAGGTGTCTGCTGCTCTTGTCCGTCCAGATGATAGCGGTTTTAGGTTTGGAAGGTGCTGGCTAAGGAACCTTGATGAGTTCCTGAAGGTACACCTGACTCCCACTGTTCTTCAGCAGTGGAGTGATTGAATGTTTATGGAAGGGGTAACAATCAAGTGGGCTGCTTTTTCTTGGGTGGTGTCGAACGTCTTGAGTGTTGTTGGAGTTGCATTCATCCAGATTAGTGGAGAGTATTCCATCATACACCTGACTTGTGCTTTGGAGATGGTGGACATGTAGGGGGTTAGGAGGTGAGTTATTCGCTGCAGGGTACCTAGTCATTGTCCTGCTTCGGTAGCCAGTATTTATCTGACTAGTCCACTTCAGTGCCTTGTCAATGATAACCCCCAGGGTGTTGATAGTGGGGGATTCAGCAATGGTAATGCCATTGAATGTCAAGGGGCGATGGTTAGATCCTCTATTGTTGGAGATGGTTATTGTCTGTATGGCACGAATATTATGTTCTATTTGTCAGCCCAAGTCTGGATATTGACCAGGTCTTGCTGCATTTGGGCATGAATTCTTCAGTATCTGAGGAGCTGCGAATGGTACTGAACATTGTGCAGTCATCTGCGAACATCCCAACTTCTGACATTTTCACTGATGGAGCAGCTGAAGATAAGCCAAGGACACTACCCCGAGGAACTCCTGTAGTGATGTCCAGGGGGGTGAGATGATTGACCTGCAACACACAACCATCTTCCTTTGTACCAGGTGTGACTCCAGCCAGCAGAGAGATTTCGCCCTGATTCTCATTGATTCCAGTTTTGACATGGCCCCTTGATGCCAAAATCAGTCAAATGCTGCCTTGATATCAAGGGCAGTTAGTCTCACCTCACCTCACGCATTCATGTTTGAACCAAGACTGTAATAAGGACCGGAGCTGAGTGATTCGGGTGGAACCTCAGTTGAGCTCCCGTGAGCAGGTTATTGCTGTGTAAGTGCTGCTTGATAGCCCGGTTGATTACATCTTCCATCACTTTGCTGACGTTTGAGAGTAGACTGATGGGGTGGTAATTGGCCAGATTGGATTTGTCCTGTTTCTTGTGTACGGGACATACCTGGGCAATTTTCCACATTGCTGAGTAGATGCCAGTGCTGTAACTGTACTGGGACAACTTGGCTGGGGGTGTGGCAAATTCTGGAGCATAAATCTTCAGGACTTAATGGGAAAATGTAATTGGTGAGAAGCCTGGGAGGTTACTTCGTTCAGTCAGTCAGACCCTTGCTTTTTTTTGTGAGAAAGTGACATTCTTGGGTCCTGATTCACCAACCTGACTTGGTCATGTATTGTCATTCCGTGTTGTAATCCACGTCCAGACCCCCAAGTTGGTCGTGAGATCCAGTTACGGACCGATAACATTTTGTTTAAAGTGGACAAAGTTTGAGATCCAAGACATTCACTCAGTGAATAAAGCCACAATATTCCATGAATTTTGACCAAACAAAAATAAATTTGATAATACAAGGTCAGAAAGTTAAACCATTTATATCATCTATCTTACATTCTGACGTTCAGGGTTAGTATGGGCCAGATGTGAATTAACAGGCAAACTGTGATCAAACACATCGCCTTGTACACAAAATGGCAAATGCCATCAGGACAGAGTCCATGGATTTCACAACAACCCACCCAGATGTCAGTAACACTGAGTGAACCAATCTCATTGAAACTCTGGATGGGATTTCCCGGCTCCTCCCACAGGCAGGATCTTCCAGTTCCACCAAAATAGACCCATCACAGCGGGTTCCCCAGCAGCAGATCAGGTGAGCCATTCAAATGCCTGTAAACATTGGCAGGACTGGAAGATCCCATCAGTGGCCAGTGGTTCACTAGGGAACAGGAAACCTGCTGAGGGTAGGGTGGTGGGGTGGTGTGTTAAAATCCTAACTTCTGTCTCTCCCATGAAGGATCCCAGACTTCACCTCCGAAGGTTTCACTTTGGAAATCTCTCCACGAATTACTCTAACTTGGATGGCAGCAACAATAGCCCACCTCACATGGTTTCAATCTCGTCTCCCGCGATTCCACTCCTCTAGATACCTGAGTACGTGCTCAAGCTCCAATCCACAAGCACAACATCGGCTCCTTGGCCACACCAAGCAGAGCACCAGAGCTCCAAAGTAATAGCTTCACCCCAACGGTCTGCAGCACAGACTCACCAACCTTCCACTGCTTTTTTTTTGGCATTTTCAGGGACACCTTCTGAGACCTCTTTATCTAGGCCAGGAGATACAGGAGCAGAATTAGGCCATTCGGCCCATTGCGTCAACTCCGCCATTCAATCATGGCTGCTAAGTTTCTCAACCTCATTCTCCCACTTCTCCCCATAATCTTTGACCGCTTTGCAATCAAGAGCCTATCTATCTCTGTCTTAAATACACTCAATAATCTGGCCTCCTGTGGCCATGAATTCCACAAATTCACCACCCTCTGGCTGAAGAAATTTCTCCTCATCTCATTTCTAAAGGGTTGTCCCATTACTCTGAGGCTGTAGCCTCAGATCCTGGTCTCTCCTCCTAATGGAAACATCTTCCCCACATCCACTGTATCCAGGCCTTTCAGAATTCTGTAAGTTTCAATGAGGTCCCCCCTCATCCTTCTAAACTCCATCAAGCACAGATCCAAAGTCCTCAAAACGCTTCTCAATATCAAGCTTTTCATTCCTAGGATCATTCTTGTGAACCTGCTCTGGAGCCTCTCTTAACATCTGCTAATCACAGCCAAAGCCCCTTTTCCCATTTGGAGCCTCTTTTCCTTCTCCTTGTCCACTCCTATACTTGGCACCTAACTGGTACCTCCTTTTGTCCCCGTCTATGACTCTTCTTTTGGGATCTGTTCCTGTCCCGTCACCCTTTAGGCTCCCTGTCCCCTGCCTGGGATATTTATTTTCAATTGCACTCCCCTGTCAGTCACATGATTGGGGTTTTTGAGCCTTTTTTTCTTCAAGCACAGACACACTGGCCCAAAGAACTTCAAAATACAAAATTGCATCTGTGGAGCCCATTCCCAATTGGCACACGGGTGGAAATCGAGGTGTGTCAGGACTCGGAGTTCCCGATCTCCACTCTCAACTGCAAAGTAAGTTTGACCTTCATGACAATCAAAATCCTGGGAGTCTCTCCCTCCCAGCACTGCGGGAGAGCCTTTAGCACACGGACTGCAGTGGTTTAAGAAGATCACCTTCTCAAGATGCGGAGATGCTGGTGTTGGACCGGGGTGGGCACAGTAAGATGTCTCACCAGATTACAGTCCAACACATTTATTTGGAATCACGAGCTTTTGGAGCGCTGCTCCTTCACCAGGTGAGTGAGGAAGGAGCAGCACTCCGGAATCTCCTGATTCCAAATAGACATGTTGGACTTTAACCTGGTGTTGTGAGACTTCTTACTGTGCCCACAAGAGCAACTAAGGGTGGGCAATAAATACCAAATTTGCCAGTGATGCCCACATCCTGAGAATGACTATTGAACAATGATTGATCACACACTGAAAACACTGGTTTCAGAGCACAGTCAATAGAAGCGTGGTTCACTCGAAAGTGCCACACTATGGTAGCAAATTATTGTAGAAGATGCTGTACCAGGTTTATAAACGGAGATGGGAACAGAAAAGTGATTATCCTGCCTCTAAACATTTTCAACGCTATCAAACAGTATGAAATACATCTGCTGCGCCAGACACCCATTCTATTCTGGTACAATATTGGAACCGATGGGGCGGATAACTGTGAACGATTTTTGCAGAAATATAGTTGGATGTAACACTGTCCAGTGTGGGAGACAGCAACTTGGAGCACTGCCCGATCAGAGCGTGGACTCAGTTCCCGATTAAGCAGAAAATAACACGGGCTAAATTGCTTTCCTGCGGCTGTGCGTCTCTGTAGATTGGAGAGCTCACACCCTTTGCCCTGCTGCATGCCCCAATAATCAATTAATAACCCATATTCATGTAACCAAAACCTCAGAGTGCATTAATAGACTGCATAAAAGGAGGAAATGCGCAGATCTGTCACATCAACAGCAAACAGGCTGTTCCTAATGGAGTATCTATGGACTGCCAGCTGCCAAGGTTTGTTTTAAATAAAAGGAAAAGAAAAAAAATCAAGGACAAATGAGGGGCCTTCAGGCTCATTGAGGCTCACTCTTCCCGTAACTCATCCAGCTGCGCACCATCAGTTACATGTTGGTGTTGTCTAACATGATTCCATTACGTTACCTGGGAGCTCAGTCCAAACACTTACCAGCCATTGAGTAAAAACAATTGATCGAAGATCTGTTTTAAATTAATTTTCCACTAATGTTGTTTCGAAATGAGATCTCTCCATTAAAAGTGTGGGCGTGCAGTACTGCTTCTTACAAAATAACCTCCAAAAGTATTTGAAACATGCTTCATTCAATCCCGATTTCCTGTTCTGGGATGTGACATTATAAAAGGTGTTATGGGAATTTAAGTACAGTAAGAAGTCTCACAGCAAAGTCCAACCAGTTTTATGTGGAACCACGAGCTTTTGGAGCGCTGCTCCTTCATCACTTACCTGGGACAAAAGTTAAATGCCCAGATGATCAACAATGTTGACAGGGTGCACTTCTGGTAGTCCAGTTGATTCCATTCTCACCTCAGAGGCAAACTGTTGTGAGCTTGGTCCCTGCTGCAGGATGTAAGTGCATTATCTTTGAGCCACTCAGCACTGAGGTGTTCTCTTCAGATTAAGATATTGATGCAAGCCCTGACGAGGTAGTTCAAGCAGATTTTCAAAATAATTATTCTATCATGGGATGTGGACATCGTTGGCAATTAAATTTGTTATCCATCTCCAATTGCCCTTGAACTGAGTGGTTTCAAGGCCATTTCAGAGGATAGTTAAGAGTCAACCGCTTTGGTGTGTGTCTGGAGTCTCCAGACTGGGTGAGGATGGCAGATTTCCTTTTCTAAAGGACATTAGTGAACCAGATGAATTTTTTACAATCAATGATAGTTTCATGGTCATCGTGACTAAGGCTAGCTTTTAATTCCAGATTTATAAATTGAATTCTTGTCCCCATGTCCAATGATGTTACCACTAAGCCACTGTCTCCCCCCTCTCCCACCATGGTAAGAAGCCCATCAAGGTAGAATAGCTCTGTCCACACTTCTTTCATGTTTTCATGGACGAGTTAGTTACTGGGATGAATTTCACCTCATCCATTGCTTCTTCGTTGCTATAACTGGTAGATCAAGGACTGAAGACCAGCGATAGATAATAGATTGAGCTGAAGACCACATGTGTTGCTGCACTGTACATTCAAGAGCTATCATTGAATCCTGGCAGTAGAGAAAGAGGCCATTCGGCCTATTGAGACTGCACAGACAACAATGCCATTCAGACCCCATAACCCTACGTGTTACCCTGTTAGTCCCCTTAATACTAATGGGCAATTTAGCATGGCCAATTCACCAAACCCGCACATCTTCAGACTGTGGGAGGAAACCAGAGCACCTGGTGGAAACCCACACAGACATGGTGAGAGTTTTCAAACTCCACACAGACAGGAGCCCAAGGCCAGAATTGAACCAGGGTCCGTGGAGCGGTGAGGCAGCAGTGCTAACCACTGTGCCGCCATGCCACCCTAAAAACACATTAACCAATCAGGGTACCTGGATTTGAACTGGGGACCATTTGGTTTGCAGTCGAATGCTCTACCACTGAGCTATACCACCTCAGAATATGAAAGGCCTGCCGGAGGTCAGAAGCCATCCACCCTTACCCCTGGTCGGAGGATTCCTGCTGCTCACTAAATTGGTTAAATTTGAACTTTATTTGTGAGACTCTGTGCCCTGCTTTGCCGTTCCTGAAAACACTGTCTCCCTTGCTGGTGAGGTTGGGAGACACGAGGGGCGGACCTCTTTGAGGCAGAGGAATTCAGGTGCAATCACTCGTGCTTTCTATGCCCTCTGAGGTGAGGTGGCATGTCCTCTTCCACCGACCCGCCCAACTCAGCACAATGCCACCATGACCTCCTGCTGGGCACAAAAGCCCGGAGCCAGTCTCCAGGCACAAATTCTCCACAAAAGTGAACAGTCACCACAGCAGCACTGAGATTGATCATAAGGATAACAGATGGTATCTTGATTCAAAAGATCCAATGCTCCCAGGAGATGCCAAATGGTGGCGTTCTAATTGTATAGATGGGAAAATGGTTGGCTTATGTAAAAAGGCAGCCAGTGTGGCTCAGGTGCAGAATTTGAATACCTTGTGAGGTATGTTTCCATAAAAAGAACTTGAAAAGAACAAGCTGTTTGCACTTTGTGTAAACTAATTTGGTGTCTGTGAGGCAGTTTTGCATAATTGGGAATATTAGTGTGCCAGATGTGCACATTACAACATCTCAAACTTTGTGAGTGCTAGCTGGCATCAAAAACGTGTCCAGAATAGAGCTGGCATTTTTATCTGTATTTTCTTTCCATTCGTGGCCTGAGGTTCCAGACTTGTGCTGGGTTAGACGCCCCTGGATGTGCCGGCCACCTCTCAGAAGCTCAACCAGCTGCCCATTTCTCATCAGTGAGTCTAGACAGGGGATCAAGGCGGGCTATTTAACTGTGAAAGGCTTCGCAGCTGGGACTCATCTGGTTCTGAGCTCGTTTCTACGACACTCCCCAGCCTGAGTTTAGTGATTAGTAACGCTGAGAGCTACATCAGCAACCCAGCTACAAAACAGATTAGCGTCAGCTAACATGGAGTGCAGTGCAAAACCCAGCCAGTTGTGCTTTTGAGAAATTATGATGCCTTTTGATAAGGTAAACAAGGGAGGGGGGATTTATTTCTGCTGATAATTGGGAGCCAAAGGCCATTGAGTAAAATGGTCACCAAAAAAAGAAACAAAGACAGTCATTGGGAGGAAATGTTTTTCTGCAAAGGGTTATTCAGGTGTGGAGAACGCAGCCTGGGAAAACAGCTTGGAACAAAACAAGATGGAGCTTTCAGAGAGTCAGGCTGAGGGCACAACAGACCCCTCCCTCTATCCTGTAAATGATTCCAAATGTAAACTGGAATTTATTGGGTCCGCCCCTCATGTCTCCCAACCTCACCAGCAAGGGAGACAGTGTTTTCAGGAATGGCAAAGCAGGGCACAGAATCTCACAAATAAAGCTCAAATTTAACCAATTTAGCGAATAGCAGGAACCCCCTGACCAGGGGTATGGGTGGATGGCTTCTGACCTCCAGCAGTCCTTTCATATTCTGAGGGGGTATAGCACCACCGAGCAGACCAGACTAATTCAAGAACAGGATATCGCAGCTGCAGCTTTGGTTAGGCCACATTTGGAGTATTGTGTGCAATTCTGGTTGCCAAACTACCGGTAGGATGTTGGTGCATTGGAAAGGATACAGGAGACATTTACCAGGATGTTGCCTGGTTTGGAGGATAGAGACTATGAAGAAAGGTTGAACAAAATTTGGATTGTTTTTATTGGAGCTTTGGAGGATGAGGGGGAACCTGATGGAGGTTCACAAGATTATGACAGGCTTGAATAGAGTGCATAGTCAGAGACTTTGTCCCAGGGTCGAAGGGTTAAAAGTGAGAGGTGGAGAGTTTAAAAGAGATGTAAGGGGCAAGTTTTTCACACAGGGTGGTGAATACAGGCTGTGGGGAGACCATCTTCAGGTAGTTCATGACCCTGAATCAAGTAGACTACCTAGGTTGGTGAGGGTCTGAAATGAGCTGCCAGAAGTAGTAGCAAAGGCGGGTACAATTTTGTCTTTTAAAATGCATTTAGGCAGTTACATGAGTAAGATTGGTATCGAGCGATATGGGCCAAAAGCAGGCAATTGGGTCTAGTTTAATGGTAAATACTGAGCAGCATAGATAATTAGGGCCAAAGGACCTGTTTCCCTGCTGCAAACCTCTGTGACTGTCTGATCGTTAGACTATTAATCCAAAAACTCAGTTAATGTTCTGGGGACCCGGATTCGAATCCCACCAAAGCAGATGTGGAAATTGAATTCAATAATAAAAAAATCTGGAATTAAGAATCTACTGACGACCATGAAACCATTGTCAATTGTCAGAAAAACCCATCTGGTTCACTAATGTTCTCGAGAGAAGGAAATCTGCCGTCCTTATCTGGTCTGGCCTACATGTGACTCCAGAGCCATAGCTATGTGTTTGATTCTCAACTAGGGATGGGTAATAAAGACCAGCCAGCAACACCCAATGCACTTAAATGCAAATGAATGCATTTTTAAAAAATTACAACTGCAGTGCCAACCCAAAGGGAACAGCTGACATCTGTATGCATTCGGACAAGGCCTTTGTTTCATTATTATACCCATCGCCACTCTCATTGGCTGCAACCTTAAGAAATCTTTTATTATTTCAGCTCCCCTGCTTTCCACCCAATCACGCCTCCTTCTTTGTTTGTCAGATTCCCCCTTCCACTGTCTCAAAAACTCTTTCACCAAAACTGAAGAAAAATGGAAATGTACGTCCATCTCAATCTGAAATGTTTCTTTCCACAGAGGTTGCCAGACCTGATGAATATTCCTGGCATTTTTGCTTTTATTTCAGATTTCCAGCATCAGCAGTATTTTGCTTTTGTTGGGTCAGGTGACTAACCTTGGTACTTCTCAATGTGACACCAGTAAACACCTTGGAGATGTACATGACTGGAACAAAGTTAGGGTATCTCCCTTCAAACATCCAAAGCGAATTGCTGTAGGTGATGAGATGGGGCTGGAGTTAAGATTATTGCTTCAATTCTGGGAGATGGATTTTCTTTAGCGTTTTCTCGTGGGACCTGGGCACCGCTAGCTTGACCAGCATTTTTATTGGCTGTCCCAAATTGGCGGTGGTCTGCCTTCTTGAACTGCTGCACTCCATTTATTTACTTTATTTATTCATATCACGAGTAGGCTTACATGAACACTGCAAAGAGGTGACTGTGAAAATGCCCTAGTCACCACACTCCTGAGTCTGTTAAGGTAGATTGAGGGGGATCAGCCAATGCACCTAACCAGCACGTTTTTCAGATTGTGGGAGGAAACCGGAACACACAGAGGAAATCCATGCAGACATGGGGAGAACGTGCAAACTCCATACAGCCGTGACCCAAGAATTGAACCAAGGTCCCTGGCACTATCAGGCAGCAATGCTAACCACCGTGCTACCGCCACCTCCCCCCATATGGTGTAGGTACACTCATTATGTTGTTAGGATTGGAGTTCCAACATTTTGACTCACTGATAGTGAAGGAATGGCAATAAAGTTCCAGGTTAGAGTGGTCAGTGGCTTGGAGGGGATTTTATAGGTGCTGCTGGCCCCATGCATCTGGTGCCCTTGTCCTTGCTACTGAAGGAGTCCTGATAAATTGTTGCAGTGCATCTTGTGGACGGTACACACTGCTTCCACCGTGCATCAGTGGTGTTCTGAGTGCTTTGTCATGGATGGTGTCAAGCTTCTTAAGCCTTGTTGGAACTGCAGTCATCCAGGCAGATGAAGAGTTTCCCTTAACAAAATGTTGATGCTTAAAATCAATTACAACAGTGAATAAATATATTTCCAAAGATATTTCATGGGTTGTGAATCACTTTGGATTATCCTGAGTCTACATAAATGTAACCTCTTTCTTTTCTCTAATTAAAAAGTCGAACAGTTTCTGCCTCTACAATTGGAATGAGAGTAATGAGGAGAATGGACAAAGAATCTGATTTCTGGTGTCCCATTTGTATTGTCAGAATTTTTGGACTGACCATTTAATGGATCACCTGGGAAACAACCTTCCCGGCTTCACCTGAAGGATTGATGGTGCCTGGTGAAGGGAAATCACCGGGAAGGGAATGGGGAGAGAGAAATCCGTCCAAATTGCTTTTTAAATTATTTACTTTTAAGTAACTGTGCATCAATTAGAGGTTGATGAATATCAGAATCCATCGATACAGCTGGTAGTTTAATTCCAGGAAATGGCTGCTGTCTCTGAATCACGATGGCAGATGCTTTCATTTTAATTGGAGCTGCAGATCACACAGTGCTGAGGTTCCCGAGGCACACAGACTCAACCATTCCAATAATTGATCAGTTCCACGCAGGCAGAACCCCCAATTCCAAACAGCGCTGGTGTCAGGAGGTAGTTGCCATTGCAAATTCTTCTCTTGGTCTGTCACGCTCTCTCTTTCTCATTCCAGGTGTAAGTGCAACATGCACGCCAACAGCTGCCAAATCAAGGAAGGCAATCTGATGTGTGATTGTGAACACAACACAACAGGTCAAGACTGCGGAAAGTGCAGGAAGAATTACAAAGCCAAGTCGTGGCGACCTGGCAGCTACAGTCCATACCCAATGGGAACAGCTAACAGCTGTATGTATACTATTGCTGTGTCTTTGCCACTGAGATTACGTTTCAGTCTGTTTCTAATCCTCCAAAGGCTCCAAGTCTGTTGAGCTTTCAAACCCTCGACAGGTCCCCCATCGAACTCTCACAAACAGCTCACAGCTCTGGTCAACTCCAGTGGTTGCCAGTGGGAAAGAGTTTGTCATCCCTCAGAACAGGATATTTTCACCACCTCTTGTATAAAATCACAGATTTGCCCGGGAGTCCACAACTTGCCTTAAAATGTGGCGCAATTTGGCGAATTTCTTGTGTAGCAACGAGGGGTGTTCCAAAAACATGTAAAAACAAAAGGCTGTCTCCATTTAGGGTAAGCCGGTTCAAAGCCAGTTATAAATCTTATCACTCAATAAAATTCAGGCAGACAACAGGTGATTCCAGCCAAATACATCCGTACAGACATTACGGGGGTGATTCTCCCAGGCTGCTGCACGGCTCTGGCAGATCTCACAGGTTCCCCACTGGGCATCTCTGGCTCCAAGTCTTTTGGAGTAATCAGCCCCCCACCAATTTCCGATGCGCAGATAATTCAAGTATTTATATTAAAATTTCCATCCGATAAGCAGGCCTGGGACTGAAGACTCTGGGCACTATAAATTCTCCCCCCTCCCCCCACCAGGAATCATTTACAACAGGCAGCCAGAGCCCACTGGAGAGAACAGAGGCCATTGAGGTCCCCCTCCCCCAGTCAGGGGTAAGGAAGGGTGCCCCCCCCCCCCCCCCCCCCGGGCAGTACTACACAAGAGGCAAAGTGATCATGCCTAAGAGGCACCCTGGCACCGTCCACCAGGCATTGTTGGGCAGTACCAAGGGAGGGGGCATCGGCAGGGACGGTCTTGCTGCCACTGTATCAGAAGATCACTGGGAGAGGGAAGGAAGTGGGTGATCAGGGCTGGCATTTTTATAAAAGGGCTAAATATGCGTGAGAAAAAAAAAGTCAATTTAGTTAATAAAGCAATGACATTATTCTGTCAATGGCAAGGTACCTTTTTTAAAAGAAAGATACAGATATGTCAAATTAGCTAGAATCATAGAATCCCTACAATGCAGAAGGAGGCCATTCAGCCCATCGAGCCTGCACTGACAACAATCCCACCCAGTTCTCATCCCCATAACTCCACATATTTACCCTCCTAATTCACCTGACAATTTAGCATTGCCAATCAACCTAACTCACACGTCTTTGGACTGTGGGAGGAAACCAGAGCAACTGGAGGAAACCCATGCAGACATGAGGAGAATGTACAAACTCCACATAGACAGTGACCCAAGGCCAGAATAGAACCCAGGTCCCTGGTGCTGTGAGGCAACAGTGCTAACCACTGTGCCACTCCCACTGCTCAGTATCATTCATTTTACTATTAACACAGAATGCTGGAAATACACCACAGGTCATTTCAAGAAAGTGAAGAGCAAGTCAAGCTTTGTCTTGGAAGATCCTTGGTTTGATGAAAGGATCTTATCCTCAAAATCCATTTTATTTCTCAGGTGCTGGCAAGCCTGTTGTGAAATTCCAGGATTTTCTGCTTTTATTTCATTTGCTGTACAAATCTAAAAATATTCCTCCACATGTCTGTGAAAAGCCCTGAGTAATGAGTTCACGCTGTCAGCTGCCCAATGGGGGGAACTTGCTGAATTAAACTGTCACACGGTGAAGATTTACTGACCTCCAGAGCTGCAGTAAGTATTACACGGCACCTTGTGCCATTCACGTCTATAATGATCTGACAATATCTCAGATGTGCCTTCTTCATTCAGAGAGACTTTGCATTTAAAACTCAAACAAGTTGTTAAACACCATGAAGCTCCCTTTGATTGCCAAGTCAACACAACAGAGCTGAGAATTGATGCGGGCACCAAGAGGCATGTTAATGAGTTCATCCGGGAGCAGTTTCTGGGCACACATTCATGCGAGAAGAAGGATGTCGCTCAGGAAGACATGGGCACTGGCTCAAAATGCTGACATCCCCTCCCTACACCACATGGACTGTAGCTGCTCAAGATGGCAGCTCATCACCATCTTCTCAAGGGCAATTAGGGATGGGCAATAAATGCTGGCCTTGCCAGTGACGCCCACATCCTTTAAATAGTTCAAAGATCTGAGGTTCCAGCCAGGAGGCTATGTCACACGTGTTTCAGTTCATTCTGAGTACAACATAACTCCAGTACATGTTGTAGGCGCCACAATTTTCTGCATGTAATTTCTTCCCTGGGCAGTCTAGACGGATGAACGTACTCTGGTGGGTTGCACAGCTGTATCACAGCACCAGGGATCCAGGTTCAATTCCTCTGGTCACTGCCTGTGTGGAGTTTGCACATTCTCCCCATGTCTGCATGGGTTTCCTCAGCATGTTTCAATTCCTCCAGAAACATTAGGGTTAGGCTGATTGGCTATGCTAAATTGACGCTAATGCCTGGATTAGCAGGGTAAATGTGAGGGGACTAGGGCCTGGTGGTATTGTGTTCGGTGCATGCTCGATGGGCCAAATGATCTCCTTCTGTATTGTAGAGATTCTACGATTCTAGCTCTCCTTCAGTCGGTGACATAAGACCCCCAGCTCCCCACTCAGCAGTGACTAGGAGTTTCCTCAATGGCCTCTGGAGCTGGTCGGCTAGTCGCTATCTTGAGTGGAGCATGCTGAGTGAGTTTGGCATTTTGGCCACACTGAGATGCTACAGCTGCCAACGTTAACCATCGCTGGAAAAGCTCACACAACTGAGAGATACTGAAAGCTGTTTCCTCTCCTTCACCAATCCTCATGAGGATAGACTCTTTGCTGGACCAAAGTTCCACAGACCTCAGTTGTCCCCCCCCCCATTTCAGTTATTTCCGTGCGGATATCTGGAGCAGTCACCTGGTGCCTGGGATAGAATTAATGCTGATCTCATCAAAAAATCCTGTGTACAGGAATTCTCTGAGTTTAAATAGGCAAATGTGCAAAATTACTGAAGGTGCAAACATTCTAGAAATTTTTCCATCACATTTTACATTGGCTAATTGCCTTAGACATGCAAGGTGAAGGTATGATCATACAGCAGTAACAATGCCCAAGATTTGGGAAACTATGGAATGGGAATTGGTTATTCTGAGTCCAAAGCCAGTGGCTTGCCAACATGGCATGCCAACCAGGATTGAGACCAGCCTGATATTGTTCCTTGGGCCTCAGTAATATTTTGTGGCAGCACTTATCGTTCAGTCCTGCTCCTTTCCAACGCTTGTATCCACAAGGATGATCTTTTAAAAACTTACTAACATTTAATGTTGCTTGTTGGTGGCAGCAACTGCTTAAACGAGAACCCAGCACTCACTGTATATTCATATACTATCTTTAATGTGTCCTAAAATGCTCTGTAGGAGGGTTATAAAAAACATGTGAGCTATATAAGGTATCAGGACAGATGGTCAAAAGCTTAGTTAAAGAAATTAAATTTTAAGGAGCATTTTAAAAGGAGGAAAATTGAGAGGTGGAAAGGTTCAAGGAAAGAATTCCAGAGCTTCGAGTCCCAGAAGTCAATTCAAAACAGTGAGGGCTAAGACTGGTGTCCGAGTCCCTTACTTTGTATATATATATGTGACGGATCCAATGCTTGTTTTAGGAAACCACCTGGCACACCTGTAGTGCTGTCTTCATCAAGATGGCAGTGCCCATAACATTGGTAGGAATTGGGCATGATGGACTACAATTCAGAGTTGGTGCTTTCTGCCCTGGGAGAATGAACATAAAAGAAAAATAATTTTTATCCCCATATCTAGGGTGGACTACTGACCTTCAATGGGATAATATCAGAAGTCAACAACACTTTTGCAAGTTGACGAATGCATTTAAAACTGAACTCTAGTATGTAAAAAGCAACAATATTAATGCAATTGCGGGGGCGGGGGGGGGTTGCGGTGGGAGGCTGTGTTTTCCTCTCTGTGTGGAAATCTGTAATTCCCACCTTACACCGACAGAAAGATTTTAAAGTTTACTTCTTAGTCACAAGTAAGGCTCACATTAACGCTGCAATGAAGTTACTGTGAAATTCTCCTAGTTGCCACACTCAGGCACCTGTTCTGGTCAATGCACCGAACCAGCACGTTTTTCAGGCTGTGGGAGGAAACCAGAGCACCCGGGGGAAACCCACACAGACACGGGGAGAACATGCAAACTCCACACAGGCAGTAACCCAAGCCGGGAATTGAACCTGCATCCCTGGTGCTGTGAGGCAGCAGTGCTAACCACTGTGCCACCCAAGCAAGTAGAGATCAGCAACTGGAGGGAAATACAGCTCTGTCTCTCTCTAAGATCTTCCTCTGTTTCCCTTTCAGGTGTGGCAGCCAGTTCCGCTTATGGCAGTAAGTACAACCATCCCCACCTCTCTCCTTTCTCTGTTCCATTTCCTCCACATCCTATTTTTATTTAAACATTTCATTTTGAACATCTCTTTCTGAAAAAACAACTGAATTTGTTCTGCTTTGTTTTCCAGTCTGCATGCTGTGCTTTTTCTGACAATGTTTTGAAAATTTTTCCACAGTTTTCAACATAAATCAATATTTTGAGAAAGTAATTGTTTGGAATCGCAGGTCCTGACCTGGCACTATCATTTCAGAAGGTTCTTGATCTGCATCGTGTGTATTTTTCTAAACATATTGTAATTTATTTGCATTAGTTCCTGTCACTCATGACCTCCGGATAATCTCTTAGAGTGAACCAACATGTCTAGGTGGGCAGCAGAGACATGACCACAGCTCTGGTTAATATTAACAATTCCAATCGGGCCTGATTCCCAAGTTACACAATGTAGAAGCTGCAGGACAGACATCTATTCCTCCCACTCTCACCGGGGGATCTAAAACAATGTGAAACACTCCTCACTTCATATTGGGAGTGGATCTCTGCGCTGGCAACAGTGGAGGTAGAGTCATAGCATCCTTACTTTGCAGGAGGCAGCCATTCAGCCCATTGCGCCTGTACCGTCAACAATCCCTCCCAGGCCCCATTCCCGTAACTCCACATGTTTATCCTGCTAATAGCCCAAACACTAAGGGGCAATTTAGCATGGCCCAGCCTGCACATCTTTGGAGCTTAAGAGAAAACAGGAGCACCCAGAGGAAACCCATGCAAACATGGGGAGAACATGCAAACTCCACACAGACAGTGACCCGAGGCTGGAGCTGAACCTGGGTCCCTGGCTCTGTGAGGCAGCAATGCTAATCACTGTGACACTGTGCCACCCAATGCTTGAATCCTCCTAACCCATCCCCTGATTTAGGGGAAAGAAGTTAAGGTTTCACAGCATTGCCCCTGAATCACGATCCAGAGACTTTTGGTTATTGTGGTGTGTGACTTGGACATTGAAGCAGAGAGGATAGGGCAAGGCTGTGATATCCTCCACAGTCTCAATGCTGAGGATCACAAGGTACAAAAAAAACAGATATCAAGTCTGACCTTTTGGATTGGTGGTGCTGCTGGTAATCACTCATGGGGAGGAAACTGAGGGCATTTTTTTCTGTTAATGAGAAGAGGAGTGGATTCTTTTCAATGCTGAACAATGACAGAATTTACCATCTCAATATACTGTATTGTGAAGCATGGTGCCTTCTCCAGTCAGCAACAGATTTGTTTAATATCCACCAGAAATAAAAACAGGAAAAGCTGGAAAGTTGGAGCTGAAGTTGGAAAGTGAAACATGCACTGTTTTAAGTGGGGCTCATGGAAAGATTCCACTTCAATAACTAGGCTACTTTTCTCAGCTAATTTAAACAGAAAGAATACTAAATGCTGTAACTTAGTTACAGCTTATTTATTAGTCACAAGTAAGGCTTATGTTAACATTGCAATGAAGTTACTGTGAAATTCCCCTAGTTGCCACACTCTGGCACCTGGTCGGGTCAATGCATCTAACCAGCACGTCTTTCAGACTGTCGGGAGGAAACCGGAGCACCCAGAGGAAACCCACATAGACATGGGGAGAACATGCAGACTCCACACAGACAGTGACTCAAGCCGGGAATCGAACCTGGGTCCCTGGCGCTGTGAGGCAGCAGTGCTAACCACTGAAAACCACCTAAACTGATGCCAAACACCAAGTTAGAAAGATAAACCTCAACTGTTGGAAAGGTAAAGGAGCTATGCCAAAGTCCAGAAACAGAAAAGATGGGTCATCATTTCAAGTAGAGACTTTTGTCAAAATGACTGTCCTAATTTAAATGAGAAGGGTCTTAGACCAAATTATTCACCATGTTGTTTCTCTTTCTTCGTTACCCTGCTGCATACTCTCAGTTTTTAGTGTTACTGCAGTCATGGTGGTTTTACCTTTTCATGCGGTCTGGTTGAGCAGCAGCAGAGAAAATAGCTCCTAGGATTGATTGCCACGACTCCCTGTCATTATTTGGAACCTCCCAGGATAACAATATTTTCGAGCACCAGACGGCTGTTTCTAAATCTGTGATCAGCGGGGAATCAGGGACTCGCGTCACTCCCAGTGCCATCCTGAGTTAACAATCCCAGTACAATACACAGAGCAATTACTTACTTCGCTATAGAGCCTTAAACACAGTAAAACTCTGTGCATCACCGAGACTAAAGCAGCCACGCCATAGATGCCATGGGTACCCGAGAGAAAGTGAATGGGAAAGTAATCAAGGCCGGTGAGCCCTACGTCCGCGGTAGGGAAATTATTGGAGAGGATTCTTTGAGACAGACTTTATTCCCACTTGGAAATAAGTAGATGTATTAGTGAGAGGCAACATGGCTTTGTGAAGGGGAGGTCGTGTCTCATGAACTTGACTGAGTTTTTTCGAGGAAGTGATGAAGATGATAGATGAGGGTAGGGCAGTGGATGTTGTCTACATGGACTTCAGTAAGGCCTTTGACAAGGTCCCTCATGGCAGACTGGTGCAGAAGGTGAGGTCACATGGTGAGCTGGCAGGGTGGATACAAAACTGACTGGGCTAAAGAAGACAGAGGGTAGCGGTGGAAGGGTGCGTTTCTGAATGGAGGGCTGTGACAAATGGTGTTCCTCAGGGATCAGTGCTGGGGCCTTTGCTGTTTGTAATATGTATAATTGATTTGGACAAAAATGTAACTGGATTAGTTAGTAAGTTTGCAGACAACACAAAGGTTGATGGATTTGCGGATAGCGATGAGGACTATCAGAGGATACAGCAGGCTATAGATCAGTTGGAGACTTGGGCAGAGAGATGGCAGATGGAGTTTAATCCGGACAACTGTGAGGTAAAGCATTTTGGAAGGTCTAATATAGATAGGAAATATACAGTAAATGGCAGAATCTTTAAAGAGTATTGATAGGCAAAGGGATCTGGGTGTACAAGTACATAGGTCATTGAAAGTAGCAATGCAGGTGGAGAAGGTAGTCAAGAAGGCATACGGCATGCTTGCCTTCGTCAGTCGGGTATTGAGTTTAAAAATTGGCAAGTCATGTTGCAGCTTTATAGAACCTTAGTTAGGCTGCAGTTGAAATATAGTGTTCGGTTCTGGTCATCACACTACCAGAAGGATGTGGAGGCTTTGGAGAGGGTACAGAAAAGATTTACCAGGATGTTGCCTGGTATGCAGGGCATTAGCTATGAGGAGAGGTTGGAGAAACTCGGTTTGCTCTCACTGGAGCCACAGAGGTTGAGGGGAGACCTGATAGAAGTCTACAAGATTATGAATGGTATGGACAGAGTGGATAGTCAGAAGCTTTTTCCCAAGGTGGAAGAGTCAATTACTCAGGGGGCATGGGTTTAAGAGGTGAGGGGCAAGGTTTAAAGGAGACATACAAGGCAGATTTTTTACAGAGAGTAATGGGTGCCGGTGGAGGTAGTGAAAGTGGATCCGGTAGTGACTTATAAGGGGGTGTCTTGACAAATACATGAATAGAATGGGAATAGAGGGATATGGTCCCTGGAAGGGTAGGGGGTTTTAGTTACATTTTAACATGGCCGGTGCAGGCTTGGAGGGCTGAAGGGCCTGTTGCTATGCTGTAATTTTCTTTGTTCTTTGTCCTTTGACCTATTCCCCTCAGCAGAGATTTTGGAGACCAGAGCCGTAGGTTTAAAGTAATTCACAAAAGGATGAGAGAGGATTGAGGGAGAAATCTTTCCACCCAAATGGTTGGAATTCACTGCCCGGAAGGGTGTTGAATACAGAAACCCTCATCACAGTGTAAACTATACTTGGATGTACCCTTTAAGTGCAGCACCCTACAAGGCTACAAGGAGTGCAATTAAGCTGGATAGCTCTTTGTTGGCTGGCACAGACATGATGGGCCAAAGAGCCTCCCTTCTGTGCTGTAAATGTTCTATATTTCTAGCGTGCAGTGTTTATGGGAGGTAAGTGAAAAAGGGTGGCTCAGGGAATTAGAATGGTTTAAGGAAAGCACTCTGGGGTGTGGGGGCTGCAGGACACGTGCACGCACACACCCACCTACATCCAACAGAAAAAGTACCTTGAAATGATCACAAACTGTATCCTCCAGGTGATTCTGTGCAGCTAAATGTTTGTTTTGTTTTTATGCATATGCAGTTATCCAGAAATCACAAGCGGTGAAGCCACCCCTGGCTGCTGCCCAGAAGCCACAGAAAGTGTCAGGTATCATCACCTCCTCTTAGCTTTCCATCAGACAGCAGACCAGTTAGAGAACAACCCAGAATGAGGTCCGCGGACTCCTGTTAAACAACTACGTGAAGGAGAAAGGCAGTGAAACTGTTTGCATTTTGATTTTCAATTTAATTATTTGGAAAGGGCTACATTGATAACAATATTCTGATGTACAATCAAACCCCATTTAAAAGGATTATGTCCATGGAACCAGAGGAAGATCTCATCATTGAGATGGGGGGCTCAGCCATTGACTGGATCATCCAGGCTCATAGACTTTCTGATGCCACAATAGCCTCCCATCCATTGGCTTTGTCTATACATCCCACTGCCTAGAAAAAGCAGCCCCACGCACCCCAGACATTCTCTCTTCCAGGTTAGGTGAATTGGCGATGCTAAATTGCCCCTTAGTGTCAGGGGGATTAACAGGGTAAATATGTAGGGTATGGGGATAGGACCTGGGTGGGATTGTTGTCAGTGCAGGCTTGATGGGCTGAATGGCCTCCTTCTGCACTGTAGGGATTCTATTCTACAGAAATGCATGTTCCAGACTGACCAGAAATCAGAAATCTCAGCAATGCACTGATTTGATTTATTATTGTCACATGTATTAGTATACAGTGAAAAGTATTGTTTCTTGCACGCTATACAGACAAAGCATACCATTCATAGAGAAGGAAAAGAGAGCGTGAGGAGAAAGATTAACTTAGTGCAAAGTAGGTCCGTTCAAAAGTCAGATGGCAGCAGGGAAGAAGCTGTTCTTGAGTCGGTTGATAGGTAACCTCAGACCTTTGTATCTTTTTCCTGACGGAAAAAGGGGGAAGAGAGGATGTCCGGGGTGCATGAGGTCCTTAATTATGCTGGCTACTTTGCCAAGGCAGCAGGAAGCCTAGACAGAGTCAATGGATGGGAGACTGGTTTGTGTGATGGATTGGGCTTCATTCACGACCCTTTGTAGTTTTTACGGTCTTGGGCAGAGCAGGAACCATGCCAACCTAAAATACAACCAGAAAAAATAACTTTATATGGCGCATCTGTAAAAGTTGGAGAGAGTCATAACGGGCATGCCAAATTTCCTTAGTCTTCTGAGAAAGTAGAGGCATCAGTGGGCTTTCTTAACCATAGCGTCAGCATGGGGGGGCTCAGGATAGGTTGTTGATGATCTGGAGACTAGAAACTTGAAGGTGAGTCGAGAGGAATCAGAAGCTGTAAAAAAAAAGGTTTAGAGATACTAGTACTTACTTAAAGCATACCCAGAATATGACATACACTTCCTAATCTGGCTCCATGTACCAGAAATTACTAGCAGAACAAAAATTAATCGGGAGAATAATATCAATGAGATTTATGAAACAAGACAGACTGTAAAACCATTTCAAAATAAATAACATTTTTAAACCAAGAATGAATGAGATTGGGACATGTTACATCCATTGGGAAATAGGGGTAGGTACGGGTTGAAATGAGACCTACACAGGAATTAGATATGGTTATGGCGAAAACCCCTTACTGAGGCAGATCAATTATCAGAGTTAGTGATGAATCTCAGCTTTTATAATTCTGGTAACTAATGAGAAACATAGAAGCACTAACTGACTGTGTTAAATGCTGCATAAGGGCTCTTCAGCTTGAGCCTAGCTCACCTATTCAACCCTCATCCCCTAATGGTTTGCCTGAGAAAGATATCTTCTGTTAACATGACTAGAGACTCCCTTATTGTTGCAAGAAGTCACTGGGATATTGATACTGTTCATCCTCCAGTGACTTTACAAATCTTTCACAAAGATCCATTACATTGTGGTGTGATACTGAATGGAATAAAGCCTAGCGATTGTAATCTTGAATGCTAAGTGGCAGTCCTAGCGACATTAGGGAAAAAAACCCATCGATAGCATTGATTCTTAAAAAATAAATACTTGAAGTAATTTTCCTTAATGCAAATTGATTCCCAAAGCCCGTGGAAATAAAGTTTAATGGTGTATAGTTCCTTTCATGTAGAACTAGTACTGATTAATCTTTTGGCTAGTGGAGTATTTTCTGTGCAATAGTTCAGAAAAGGCAGATTGTAATAAAAATGAAAGGCTGAGAATTGTGGTGAATTATTATTTTTCACATTTGGGATCATTATTCTTCTCCATAATGTTATGGGTCAGAGCAGAAACTCCAAAGTGCTTTATTGAAACCGCCCAAACTGTAAGTTTTATATGTTGAATTTGGCTAGGAATAGCATGATATGTTTCACTTCAGGTTTGATTCAACAACCCACTAGGAAGCTTTTATCAAACAAAGTTTATTTAAGAATATAGTTAACTCATATAGTAAGAAAATTAGCAAGAACTTTTAACAATTACAAACAAAAAAAGAAAACAACCATAATAATTTATTAACACTTAATTGAATATTAAAGCTGTTCCAACAAGCCAAAACCTTTCATAGACAAAACCCTTTTCACAGGCTTAGCACAGATAGATGAAATCTCACTTGACTGGAATTAGTCAACATGAAGGCTACATTTTCCTTCCAGAAGGCAAAACGTTGCCTTGAGATAACCAGCAGACTTTCCAAATAGAATGAGGAGACAGAGAGAGACAGAGAGACTTCAGCTTCTTTCTTGCTTGATACCCAGACTAAAACTAAAATTAAACTGCAGCCTCAGGACTCTCCAAACTGAACCTTAAACACACTGGAAAGAAACAAAAACTGTCCAAAAACACATGACCTTTTTTCCTAACAATGCAGGATCATAAAACTAATCCCAGGGTAAACATAAACAACCCCATTTAAAGTATTTAAGAAGCAATAAAACGACTGATTGTAGTCAAGCCGGCAACAATGACATCACTGAAGCTGTGAGCTAAGAAACCACAAACTGTGAGAGCTACAGAAATCATGTTTAAAAAAAATCTTTCTTAAAGGGCAATTAACATCACTATGTACGCAGGGAGCACTAACAAAATTTTCAAATAACATATATATATATAAGTGTGATAAATTGTGAAGAGGACAAAGTGACTTCAGGAACAGATTGCAATAAGTTTAATCTGACAACTACCTACCCAGAGATGGAAAAGGAAAAGTAAGCTTGAGGAAATGACAGTGAATGATAACATTTTAGAAATAATCAGCAGATGGCTTGGGGATTAGTCAGATGTTTAATTCTTAAAAGAGAGAGGATAAGTTGACAGAGCTTTATTCTTTTTAAAGAATACATGATGCAAGGTTTTAGAAAATAGAGGATCATGAAAGGGACAATGTTAAATTAATGCAATTCATTGTTTAGGCTGCAGATAGAATAATGGATCATGCTTTGTAAATTACTTTATGCTATGGAGAAGGTACAGAAGGAAGTCACTAAAGGTGATACCAGGGCTGGGGAACTTTGTTTCTTTAGTCTCCCTTCATAGAAGTAGAGTTCTTCTGAATACAACAGATAAAGTTAAGAGGAGACTCTAAATTATGAGGGGTTTTGATGAGATAAATTTTCACTGGTCAGTAAGTCGATGACTAGAGCACATCAATTTCAGATAAAAACCAAAAGAACAAAAGGGACAGTCAAGCGAATTTTGCTTACATAAAAGTTTAAAGTTCATTTGTTAATGTCACAACTAAGCCTACATTAACACTGCAATGAAGCTACTGTGAAAATCCCCTAGTAGGGTGTTGGAACATGGAAACTGAGGGTGGGATTCTCCAGTCTCATCTGTGGTGGACCCGTTATGAACGAGAATGGAAAATTTGGCATTCCAGCCAAAACTTCATTCACTTTCAGCGGTGCTGGAAAATCCCAGCTGCAAACAAGGATGGAAAGTTTTGGCCAATGGTGGGAGCAGAACTCAGAACATCACTTTACAAAGGAAAGTGGATAAATAGTTGAAAAAGAATAAACACTGAGGAAAACGAAGGAGATCAGAGGTATTGGAAGACACCCAGTACTAATGGAAGTTAATGACCCAGCAGATAAATATTAGAAAACTCCCCATAATCCCATCCCTGCTTTAGACTCGGAATGGAAATATTGGACCAGGGATGGAAGTGTCAGAAAACGCCTTTGATCTTCTTGATTGAATATTATCGTTAGTCCGATCAATTTTCCTGGATTGATGTTCACCAAAGCGTGCAAGTTCCTGCAATTCATTTACTGTAGTGTTGTATCTGGTGGTCAGTGTAACTTCTGTAATACACAGTAGAACTTTGTCCCTCTAATTAACAATTCAATTCACTTCCTATGAAACTAGAAAGCAGCAGAAATAAGCGTGTAAATTAACAGTTAGCAATAGACTCTGCGACTGAATTTCCTTCAAGATGTTCTGCTCACTAAACTGCCTTTGTCCCGCTTTTTTAAAAGGAGAGACCATTTCACGTCCTGATAAGGAAGTCAAAAACAGTAAGTCTTTAAGACTAGTTATGGATAGCTAGCAATGGTAGAGCGGTAACTAAAACAGCAATTAGCAGTGCAGAGTGGGGCTTACTGTTGTCTCCAGCATCGCTATTAATTGATTTTAAAAGTTAGCCTGTTTTTTCAGCACTGATTAGCACATGTAGACCATACTTACTGGTACAACAACAACAACCCCCTCTTCCCCCTGCAACACCCATCTAGCAGCTGCTATTCTTCTGAGTACAACTTGTTACCTATACCCTTAAATGATTGAAACAAATTAATATAGATTCTACAATCTAAGGCAACCTCAGAAATTGTGCTTATGTTTCCTGTGAAGGCCCTGGACCAAGTGTTAAGCGAGAAGATAAGAAGGGTGAGTTTACAGTTGTAGTTAAAGTCTGTATTATTAGTGATGAACAAACTCCATGCCTGTTGAATGTAAAACACTAGTTTGGAACCCCTTCCTGTAGAGCTGGTTGCTAGCGCAGATTGTAAACTCTGCTCACAGTTTATGCTGACTATTTTCCTGCCAATTTTCTCCCCATCCCTCTCAAAGGTAGTGGACAGTTCCATAGCTGTCATAGTTCCTTCTTAGCTCCCTTTAGTGCTTGTTCTTCCCGTGTGAGCCCAGATAGAAAGGGTCAGCAGGCAATTTCACCATGGACATTGTCACAGCTGAGCCCAACTCTATCCACACCTGAAGTCTATATCCAGGCATATTCCAGCAGGAGTCATTGTATGGTGATCACACACTTAAATATTCAATTTCTAAATTGCAATGCCCGTGTTATTCTCATTGCTGGGACCAGCTAATATTGTCCACAATTTTTATGCGTCCACCTCGCGCTTCCTTTCAGTTTATTATTGTTTCCATTTCTTCCCACCTCATCCAAATCCTGTCAGAGTTCACTACATTTGAACCTGTTCTTAAGGCAATCACCATTCTTTACCTTCCTGTGGTCACTAAGGTTAAGTAGCAACTTAAAGACTAAAGTTTCAGCGAATGTGTAATTTTATGGATCGCAGCAGCAGACCAAAACGGTTAAAGAATAACTTGAGTGATTCCACAAAATTGTAGGTGGTTCGGCCTACTGAACCGTTTGTTTGCTTTGTTCCAGCAGCTTATACATTCAAGTCTAAGTTTAGTGTGTACTGTTGAATTGGCCCCTGTTTATGCTGATGTGGAAGCCCCTTATCGCCAACACCTTCAGGCCCCTTTAGAAAATGGTGATATCTCATTCAGGCATCAATTACTATTACTAATATGAACCACCTAATGGAAGTTGATGCTACCAGACTTGTTCCCAGCTAAATTGCTGACAATTTAGTTACTGGTACTAGTCACTAGTACTAGTTATTGAAGATCTATAGATAGTAATGGTTAGTAGTGAGAGTCACTCCTTGAGACACTTGTTCCTTGGAAAATATTACTTTGACAAATGGAACAATTTACATTTAAAATACCCAATTAAAGTAAAGTTAAAGTTTATTATTAGTCAAAAGTTGATTTACGTTTACTGTGAAAACCTCCTATCGCCACACTCCAGTGCCTGTTCGGGTACACTGAGGGAGAATTTAGCAAGGACAATGAACCTAGGCAGCACTTTGGTGCTCTGGTTTCCTCCACGTCTTTCAGACTGTGGGAGGGAACTAGAACACATGAGGAAACCCACACAGATACAGGTAGAACATGCAGACTTCACACAAACAGTGACTCAAGCCGGGAATCAAACTCAGGTCCCTGGCGCTGTGAGGCAGCAGCGCTAACTACTGTGCCACCCCGAATTAAATGTAAATTCACTCACTCCGAGATTATTAGAATGCATTTCTTTGCTATAAATAATCAACCTTAAGACAAGATTGCGACAGAAACTCTGTGTACAAGTTGTCAACAGAAAAATGTTGTCCATTAATGTAAGTTACTGAATAAGACGCACTGCCTTGTTATAAAACTGAGTTAATAATTGTGAAACTAAAGTGCCTTCGCATGTAGAAATTAAGTGATTGCACTGATAGAACCTTTACTCTGACGCCTGCCTGTCACATTATACCTATATGATGGTTCACTGCTTGCTTACAAGGAGGACGCACCTCAACCCAAGGACAAGCAATCAAGAAGGGTGAGTCTATAACATGACACATTGACCAGTGACACTTGCACTGACTACTCATGTAGAATTGCAGTGTTATTTTTTAAGTCTAGAATAATCCCCAAAGGATTGAACACCAATCGACCTGTAACTGTCAAAGGTAGAAGGCACATCCATTCAAGTATAAATCTGATAACAGATGTTCCTGTTAAGTGAAAGAGAATGGGAGATTTACTTGCAATAACTGTTAATGGATTCATTTCCTTTTGAAATTCCTCTAAGTGAGCAGTTTCATTGGTAAATCGCAGCATTCAGCAGGTTTCCGACTGCGTTATATTGCTCCTTTGGGTATAAATCTCATGACTTCCTATTACTTTCAATCACTTTGTATTCAGCTGGTAGAATGCGCACACAAATTTTAACACAGAATCTCACTCTCCCAGTGGAATGTTTATCTTCTAAACAATATCCCACCTAATGATCTGATTCTGAACCGTCACTCTGTACGCTGCCATAGGGAATCTCGACAGGCTCCTTCACCTGGTCATGAAGACATTGACTTTATGTGGAAACGAACATAGCTAGGTGGCCCCACAAAACCACCCCCTCCCCCCAGCATACAAATTTGCCACCACGCATATTAACCATTCTTCCTCATTTCTTCTGCATTCAATCATCTTGCTTGTCTGTAGTTGAAGAGAAAAAAATTACAGCCCCCCACCCCCACCAACCGCACCAATTGCAGTTCGGGGTTCTGCCCATGGAGATAGTAGTTCTGGCTTGTTGAATGATCAACATTGATATGCGACATGAGAAGGTCAGGGCCTCCACTATGAGTAATGAAGGGAGTGAATGCAGGGCATGCTGTACGCTGTCCCTGGAGACAAGCCCATTGACAAATTAATCCATTGCCTCTCAGATTCTTTCCTGCCTCAAAATCCCTGCCGACAAGATGAATGTCTTGTATGAACAGTGGTATGTCTTA
The DNA here is from genome assembly GCF_965287045.1 of Carcharhinus amblyrhynchos. Classification (NCBI taxonomy): domain Eukaryota; kingdom Metazoa; phylum Chordata; class Chondrichthyes; order Carcharhiniformes; family Carcharhinidae; genus Carcharhinus; species Carcharhinus amblyrhynchos. The sequence goes on from NC_137348.1 coordinate 13,113,198, forward strand.
TAATGAGCAACAATTTTCTTCAGATAGGCACTGGAACTAATCCTGTGTTTAAAACGCGAACATACAGGGCAGGCTGTGGGCAATTCCAAAACGGCCTTGCTTGGGTTAATAGTGAGGTTTAAGCAACATTTTAAATTAAATATATAAATTATTTAACAGGCAAGACTAGATGCGAGTCATAATATTAAGCTATCTTGTTTCAATTGATTATATTGAGAAAAGTCACTGAGTATTTTTGTCAACTAAGTTATAATTTTATCTACGTTTGTTGTGAAGGCTAAAGTTAAAATTATTTCTAGAAAGAAACACCAATGTTGTTAATCCAATGTAATAATTCTCACTTCTTGTAGCCATATCATTTCATGTGTGAAGCTGCTGTCACACTGGCTGTGAACTCTCTGAGCTCCCTTGTGGACCAACCCAGACACATTCTGCATTGTCCACGTGAAGAGTTGTTACACTGGCCCGTTTGCATAAGGATAATAGGGAGCAACTAATTGTGCAACAGCTTGCATTTTTAAAAATATTCTTTCAGGGGATGTGGGATTTGCTGGCTAGGCCAGCATTCATTGCCTATTCCTAATCCCCCCCGAGATGGTGGTGCTGAGGTGCTTTCTTGAACAACTGCAGTCCATGTGGTGTAGGTACGCCTACAATACTATTAGGGAGAGGGTCCCAGGATTTTGACCCAATGACAGTGAAGGAATGGCAATATGGTTTCAAGTCAGGATGGTGAGTGACTTGAATAGGAACTTATTAGTGCTGGTGTTCCCATGCATCTGCTGCCTTTGTCCTTCTAGATGGTAGCGGCTGTAGGTTTGGAAGATGCTGCCTAAGGAGCCTGGATGCAGTGCATCTTGTAGATGGTACACCCGGCTACCACTGTTCATCTGTGGTAGGAGGAGTGAATATTTATGAAGGGTGCCAATCAACTGGACTGCCTTGACCTGGATGGTGTCGAGATTCTTGAGTGTTGTTGGAGTTGCACTCATCCAGTCAAACGGAGAGTATCCCATCACATTCCTGATTTGTAGATGGTGGATAGGCTTTGGGGAGTCAGGGAGTGAGTTAGCCACCACAGGATTCCTGGCCTCTGACCTATTCTTGAAGCACAGTATTTGTATGGCTGGTCAAGTTGAGTTTATGGTCAATGGTAACATCCAGGATGATGATAGTGGGGTTTCATTAACGTTAATGTCAGTAAATGTCAAAAGTTAGATTCTCTCAATTGGAAATGCTCATTGCCTGATACTTGTTGGCCTGAATGTTACTTGCTACATGGCAACCCAAGCCCAGATTTTGCTGCATTTGGACATGGACTGCTTCAATATCTGAGGAGTCGTGAATGGTGAAGATTGTGCATTCATCAGCAAACATCCCCACTTCTGAGCTTACGATTAAGCAGCTGACGATGGTTAGGTCCAGGACATTACCCTATGGAACTCTGCAGTGATATTCTGCAGCTGAGGTGACTGATCTCCAGCAACCACAATCATCTTCCTGTATGCTAGGTATGACTCCAACCAAAGGGAGACTTCCCCCTGATTCCCATTGACTCCACTTTTGACAGTGTCCCTTCATGCTGCACTTGACCAAATGCAGTCTTGATATCAAGGGCAGTGACTCTTTATAAAACACCTTTATCGTAATAAAACATCCCAAGGGGCAACATAGGAGCATCATCAATAACACCTGACATGGAATCACATGAGGTGATATTCAGCGAGATGACCAAAAAAAGCTTGGCAAAAGTGGTGGGTTTTAAGGATTGTGCTACAGGAGGAAAGAGGTGGAGAGATAAATGGAAGGAATTTCAAATCAATGATGGATAGGGTCGGAGAAAAGACAGATAAATCAAGAAAAAGTGTTTAAGTGATCCCATGATTGTGTTTGAAAAGGCTATAGATTGTCAGAGGAAGAGAGCAGGAGGGGGAAAGTGTTTCACTGCTCAAGGTCATGGGAAAGATATTAAATATTTGAATCACCACAACATGGACAGTCCTACATCCACGGAGTTGCCTGGTGATGAACATTCATCTTGAGTATTACAAACTAGAGACATTCATTTGACTCCAGGGACAACTGCATTTTGTCGCAGGTCCAGGAGTGTGATTGGTATAGCTTACATCCGTGTTAGAGAATTCCATAAAAAAACAACAGGATGGAAAGGACATTCATGCAAAGTTCAAGTTTGAAAACACAATCACCCGATGTCATTTCAAAGCCCGGGGTCCGCTTGTGTAATTAACAATACCTTGTGTTGTGTTATCCAAGATTCTTCAGCTTCTCGCATGCACCAAGTAATAAAATTCCAGTACGATTCTGAGATCGAAACAAATTTAAGGCTGATTTAATAGTAAACCAGGCTGTACATGTGAAATGAAATGGAGTAAAGAATAATTTACATTGCTTGACTAAAAGGGGAAAGAGCTTCCTTGTGAAGCAAATGTAACAATATCAAAGAAAAATTAACACTAATAGTTTAGGTTAGCAATGAAGATAAAGAATTAAGCGAGTTCTCACTTCTATATCAGTCTGTTCTTTAAGGAGACACTCCAACCTCATTAAGGGTGAAGCATAACTTTGCATGTTGATGTAATGCCACCTCATGCTTCAATCATCCCTCTATTCTTACTCCAATACATAAGCAACTTCCTTACACACAGTAGAATCTGAGAGGGTTATGTAGAACAGCATAGATCATAGAGTCCCTACAGTGCAGAAGGATGCCACCGTCTGCACCAACCCCAGTCCCACCCAGGCCCTATTCCTGAAACCCCACATATTGACCCTGCTAATCCCCTGACAGTGGGGTCAATTTATATAGAGCACATTATTTTCCCCAATTATTACATTGGGCTTTCATCCCATTACTATCTTTCCCGTCACAGAGCGAGTGGCCCCATTGGGTTTGTGCAAGAGCTTTAGATAATGACGAGACAAAGATTACTTTGTGAACAGGAACAAATGGAAGATGCCTCTTTAAGCCACAGGGTCCACAGCTTGTGCTCATCAAGCTATTAGGACCAGCTGGAAAATGGAGGGATCAGCGCCTGGGTTCAAAGCCTCAATGACACACAAGTTGAATTGAATGTTTAACTAAAAAAAGAGAAACAGATATTGGCATTGTCTCTAAAATTGATCAGATTAGTAAGACAAATATATAAATATCGCAGTGTTAGAGAGATTCAAACCTAAAAATGTTATTAATTTTCAGATGAATATAGGCTTTTCTTATGTATGTCCTTGGGACTCTGTGACTGTTTCAGGACATACTTAGTGACAAATACATTAACAAACAGTCAGCATCAACTTTAAGCTGAGAAACAACCTGATCACTTACAACAGACACAACCAAATGGCCTACATGTATTATTGAAATTGGGCTTTGCTTTTCTGGAGACATCACGTTCTCACATTATCCACAGAAATTAGACCACAAAACTGGTATAGTAGGGACTGCTTCACAAAATAAAAATTCAATGTAAAAGATAAATCACGCAGAAGTGGCTTTTATCAACAATCTAATTATATCAGTTTAGTGTAGGCTTGCAGTTCCCTTACAAAGCAAGCACCCTTTCATAGAGTCATAGAGGTTTACAGCACGGAAACAGGCCCTTCAGCCCAACTTGTCTATGCTGCCCTTTTTTTTTAAACCCCGAAGCAAGTCCCAGTTGCCTGCATTTGGCCCATATCCCTCTGTTCCCATCTTATCCATGTAAGTGTCCAAATGCTTTTTAAAAGACAAAATTGTACCCGTCTCTACTACTACCTCTGGCAGCTTGTTCCAGATACTCACTACCCTCTGTATGAAAAAAATTGCCCCTCTGAACGTTTTTATATCTTTCCCCTCTCACCTTAAACCTATGCCCTCTAATTTTATACTCCCTACTTTTGGGAAAAGATACTGACGATCTATCTCATCTATGGCCCTCATTATTTTATAGACCTCTATAAGATCATCCCTCAGCCTCCTACGCTTCAAAGAAAAATGTCCCAGTCTAGCCAGCCTCTCCTCAACTCAAACAATCAAATCTCGGTCGTATTCTAGTAAATCTTTTCTGCACTCTTTCTGGTTTAATACTACCCTTCCTATAATAGGGTGGCCAGAATTTAACACAGTATTCCAAGTGTGGCCTTACCAATGTCTTGTACAACTTCTTGTCCCAACTCCTGTATTCAATATTCCGACTGATGAAATCAAGCATGTTGAATGCCTTCTTCACCACTCTGTTCTTAGGTATTCAAAACCAAGAGGAATTACTTTGGCATCCACGAGGCAATCATGAGATACTCTGCACCATCAGCAGCAGCAGAACTGTATTCAAGCACAATCTGTAACCTCAAGGCCTGACATATTCCCCACTCCACCATCAAACCAAGGCATCAAGCCTGGTTCAATGGAGAACATCCCACTCCTGACTTTCCCAGAGACCTGAGTTGAATCACTGTGTGTGGAGTTTGCACGTTCTCCCCATATCTGCGTGGGTTTCCTCCGGGTGCTCTGGTTTCCTCCCACAGTCCAAAGATGTGCATGTTAGACCGATTGGCCATGCTAAATTGCCCATCAGTGTCCTGGGATGCGTAGGTTAGAGGGATTAGCGGGGTAAATATGTGAGATGACGGGATAGGGCCTGAGTGGGATTGTTGTTGGTGAAAGAGGAATGGCCTCCTTCTGCGCCGTAGGAATTCTATGATTTCTAAGAACATGCCAGGAGCAGCACCAGGCATACCTAAAAATGAGGTGGCAAGCTGGTGAAGTTACAACAGAGGATTACTCGCATGTCAAACAGTGAAAGCAGCACGTGATACATAGAGTAAAGCAATCTCACAATCAACAGATCAGAGCAAGAGTTTGCAGTCCTACCACCTCCAGCTGTGAATGGTGGTGACAAACAAACAACTAGTCAGAAGAGGAGACTTTACAAACATCCCGATTCTCCATCATAGGGGAGCCCAGTACATCAGTGCCAAACACATGGCATTTGCAGCAATTTTCAGGCAGAATGAGTGATCCAATTCAACCTCCTCTTGAGAGCAGCTTCCACAGCACTGAAAAAAACTCAACACGGTCCAGGATAAAGCAGCCAATTGATTGGTTTTCCATTCACCACCTTAAGCATTCACTCCCTCCACCACTGAAACAAAGCTGTGGGTATGTCTCATTGTACAAGATACACTGCAGTAATTTGTCAAGCCTCCAACAAGAGCACTTTCCAAACCCACTACCAAGAAGGACAAGGACAGCATGGGGACACCACCACCTGCAAATTCCCTACCAAGCAACGCACCATCCTGACTTGGGAACCATAATCATTATTCCTTCACTGTCACGGGGCCAAAGTCCTGGAAATCCCTAATGGCACTGAGTGCGTGCATACATCCCGGGAACTGCAGCGGTTCAAGAAAGTGGCTCACCACTACCTTCTAGGGAGGTCTTGCTGCAGCTGTATAGGGCATTGGTGAGGCCGCAGCTGGAGTACTGTGTGCAGTTTTGGGCGCCGCACCTGCGCAAGGATATTTTGGCCCTGGAGGGAGTGCAGAGGAGGTTTACTAGGCTGATACCGGAGTTGAGGGGGTTGAGCTATGAGGAGAGGCTGAATAAACTAGGCTTGTACTCGTTAGAGTTTAGAAGAATGAGGGGAGATCTCATTGAGACGTATAAGATGATGAATGGGATGGATAGGATAGAGGTGGAAAGACTCTTCCCGCTCAAAAAAGACAGTAGGACTAGGGGGCACAGCCTCAAGATAAAGGGGGGGCGGTTCAGAACGGAGTTGAGGAGGAACTTCTTCACTCAAAGGGTGGTGAATCTCTGGAATTCTCTGCCCGTTGAAGTGGTGGAGGCTGCCTCGCTAAATATTTTTAAGAAGCGGGTTGATGGGTTTTTGATAAGAGAGGGGATTAAGGGTTATGGGGAGAGGGCGGGAAAGTGGAACTGAGCCACGACAGATCAGCCATGATCTTATTGAATGGCGGGGCAGGCTCGAAGGGCCAGATGGCCTACTCCTGCTCCTATTTCTTATGTTCTTATGTTCTTATGTTCTTATGTAATTAGAGATGGGAAACCCCACCATCTTATATAAGAATTAAAAAAATAACCTTAGTGAAATGATGTCTATCGAGAGATAGCCCCGTGTAGTACATGCACGTTGACACTGGGCAAAGAGCAGATTGGGCTCAGTGATAATTCCCTCTACGGTGAACCGCCAGCTAGGCTCGCACATGAACCAGATCCTGCAGGATAGGAGAAAAGTAGAGAAAATTGGTGCACAAAACACAGGAGAAAGCTGCGTTCATATTTACAACGATAGGCGCATTTAAGGCAGCTAAACGCATTCCTGACATTTACTGTAGCTCTCATTTAGCAGATCATGAATAATAAAGTATTAAACTGATGTATCTGGATAAACATATCAACAGATTAACATTTGGAAAGGCGAAGACAAAGGATATTTATCTGCTTCCTCAGGTTCTCTGTGCAGCAATGCATTTAAAAAGGAGAATTCCACTCATTAATACATTAAACAGGTCAGGCTGGAATTGAAATAAATGGGAAGATCCAGGCTTTTTATAAAGTTGCATCCTAAATATTCAATAGCATTTTGCTTACAGGGTAAATAAAGACATCAGCCTCTGCCAAACCTTTATGAATCCCCAAACCAATTTATGATTTTGAGTACGGAATATCTTTGTGCAGAGATGCATTCTAAAATAAACTAGCCAGACACTATGGGCAGCACAGTGGTTAGCATTGCTGACTCACAGCTCCAGGAACCCAGGTTCAATTCCACCCTCGGGTCACTGTCTGTGTGGAGTCCACATGTTTTCCCTGTGCCTGCGTGGGTTTCCTGTGGGTGCTCCGGTTTCCTCCCACAACCCAAAGCTGTGGGGTTAGGGTGATTGACCTAAAGCTAAATTGACCCTCACGTCAGGGGGATTCGCAGAATAAATATGTAGAGTGACGGAAATAGGGCCTGGGTGGGATTGCGGTCAGTGCAGATTTGATGGGCCAAATGGCCTCCTTCTGCACTGTAGAGATCCTATTATTTCAGTTTTGTTAATTAGGACACAAACTCCACAAATCGGAAACAGAAACAGAAAACGCCAGCAAGTTTTAAAGCCAAAACACACTGGGAGGTAACCCTTCCTCAGAACCTGGCTTTGTTGCACAATTATCCCATTAATTCTGGTGAAGGAACCCAACACGAACATTAATCTTGTGGGTTGTTTGAAATATTGACTGACCTCTTTGTTGTATTTCATTTATCCTTTCCATCTTAAAAATCTCTTGCATAGGCGGAATGGACCTGAAATGCTGATGACAGAGGCATAATGGTAATGCCACCGGACTAATCCAGGGGCCTAGGCCAATATCCGAGGTCATGGGTTTAAATCCAACCATGGCAGCTGGTGGAATTTAAATTCAATTAATATAAAGTCAGTAATGGTGACTATGACAACTATCATTCGTTGTCATTTAAAAAACCCGCCTGGTTCACTCATGTCCTTTAGGGAAGGAAATCTGCCTTCCTTACATGGTCTGGCTTACGTGCGACTCCAGACCCACTGCAATGTGGCTGACGCTTATATGTCCTCTGAAATGGCCTAGGAAGCCAGTCAGTTCAAGGGTAATTAGGGATCAACAATAAATTCTGGCTCAGCCAGCAACGTCCACGTCCCATGAATGAATAAGAGAAAATAGACGGAAACGCTCCTAACAAATTTGACAAAACTTGCTCAGAGAAACATACAGATAATAATTTATTAATTCAGGATCAGTGGTCCAAAGGAGTGCAGGTTAGGTGTGTGGCCTGGCTAAATTGTCACTGAATATCCAAAAAAATGTGTAGATTAGGGAGATTAATGTAGTAAATATGTGGAGTTACGGGGATAGGGTGGTGGGTGGGCCGGGTAAGATCACTATGCTGACTCGATGGGCTGAATGGCCTCCTTCTGCACTGTAGGGATTCAATGAATTGAAGAGAACTCTGGAATCTGATGATTTGGAGCTGGATTCTGAAATGTACCTTCAATGCCAGAGCTCTTAAAGATACATTGGATAAAAGTAAATTACTGCAGATGCTGGAATCTGAAACCAAAAGGGAAAATCTCAGCAGGTCTGGCAGTATCTGTAAGGAGAGAAAAGAGCTGACGTTTCGAGTCCAGATGACCCTTTGTCATCACCTGGACTCGAAATGTCAGCTCTTTTCTCTCCTTACAGATGCTGCCAGACCTGCTGAGATTTTCCAGTGTTCTCTCTTTTGGCTTCGAGAAAAAAACATTTTTGACAAGGGAACATTTTTCCTTCCTTGAACATTTGTTTTTTTATATTTTCTGATCCCTGCCGGAGATGATTGAAACCAGTTCAAGAGATCACTCTGATATTTTATGAAGTGTCTACTTCCAAACCACCAGATTTATCTAACCATGTGCCTGAGAGACACAAATATCTCATTTTCCAACATAGCGTATGACTACAATTCTCAAAACTCTTCACATTTACAGTGAGACAAAAGGATCTCTCATCTACCTTCTTTCTGGAGGAATGGATGACAGGAGAGACTGAAAAATAGAGTCATAGAGGTTTACAGCATGGAAGTAGGCCATTTGGCCCAACTTGTCCATGCTGCCTTTTTTTTAAAACCACTAAACTAGTTCCAATTGCCCACATTTGGCCCATGTCCCTCTATACCCATCTCAGCCATGTAACTGTCTAAATGCTTTTTAAAAGACAAAATTGTACCTGCCTGTACAACTATCTCTGACAGCTCATTCTAGACACTCACCATCCTCCGTGGGAAAAAATTGCCCGTCTGGACCCTTTTGTATTTAAGCTACTAAAAGTCAAAAATAAAGACAGTAAGAATCATGCTACATATACAGAGGATCAAATTACGCAAAAATACTAGAACTGACTTTAAACACAGATTTCAATAGATAAGGATAGATGAGGAAAGAGGAACATTAATGAGTAGTAAAGTTGATATGTAGCAAAACATGCTGAACATTTATCAGGTGTATACTTGAATGGGGCCAATTTCTACAAAGGAGAAAAAAGGCAAATCTTAAGTTTCTTGTGACTAACCTGGTTTCTGATGTGTGCAGATGTTCCAAAAAGAAAATCAGGGGTTGGAGTGCCCTCTAGTGAAGGACAATTGAAGAGACCAAAAGGTATTCATTTAAGATAGATGGCGCAGCCAATTAGCAAACTGTTCAGATTTTGGGTGAGGGCAAACGACTCAAGGAGTCAATCTTTTTGACTAAACAATTAAACTAAATCAAATTAACTGAGGGACAAATTAAAAGGGGCAACCCCCGAAAAGAAGGGAGCTGGCCGAAACAGAAAGGAAACTCAAAACATCAAACCAAAATGTAATTAAAGGGGTCAATAATACACCCTAGCCCCTGCGGTGCCCAATGGGCACGGAATGACATAAGAGGTCGGGGACGCATTGCAGAGTTGAACTATTTAATATGAAATGACGTATTTATGGAAAAAAATATAATTTAGCACAAAAGCTCAAATCTAAGCAGTTTGCTTCTCCTCAGTAGATTGCGCCATATTTAGGTCATAATATCCTGGAATCGTACAGCTTAAAGAAAGACTTGCGTTTATGTAGCACTTTTCATAACCTTAGGATGTCCCAAAGTACTTTAAAGCCAGCTAAGTACTTGTAGCAATTGTTGTAATAACTGTGGTAGCCAGTATGTACACACAGCATGTTCCCACAAACAGCATTGTGATAACAATCAGGTAATTTGATTTTGTCATGTTGATTGAGGCAAATTTTGTTCAGGATCCTTGGGACAACTCATCTGCCCTTTTTCAAACTGGTGCCATGGGATCCTTTATGTCCACATTGAGAGAGCAGATGGGATCTCCATTTACTGCCTAATTCGACTGATGAAGGCATGAGGGAGAAAAACGTAGGGACATTTTAATGAGTTTGAAAGTTGATAATGCAGTAAAACATGCTGAGCATTCATCAGGTGTGCACTCTGAGTACAGCTCATTCCTAGGAAGGAGGAAAATGGTAATGCTTAAATTTCTTGTTACTCACCTGGTTTCTAATGTGTGCAGATGTTCCAAAAAGAAAATCAGTGTACGGATTTCCAACCAGTGAAGGAAAATTGAAGAGACCAAAAGGTATTGATTCAAAATAAATGGTGCAGTCAATAGCAAATAGCAATAGCAAACAGTGCAGACAATGCAGCACTCCTTCTGTGCTGCACGGGTGAATCACCCTGGATTTTTTTGCTTTGGGGTAGGACCTGAATCCACAGCCTTCTGACTCAGAAGCGAGGACATTATCAACTGACCTACAACTGGCACAGAGGCTATTCAGCCAATCATGGTTCATTGAAAGACTGTCCAGTTTCTCGCACTGCCCTGCTCTTTTCACATAACCCTACAGTTTTCAAGGATCACAAAGACAAGAGAGGCCATTGAGGCCCATTAAGCCTGTGCCAGTTCTCATTTCACATCAGAGACATCACAGCTTCACTGCCTGACTAATCTGGGGAAATACCATCGTCCACTGGGATCACAATCAGACAGGTCTCAGTGGCAGACAAGTCCTTCACTCCATCAGGTTACTGCCTGGGCAGGACTCCCATCTACTCCAATTCCATCTCCTTGTTTTTCTTTTGATTCTTCATTGTTACGGCAAATTCACTTTCAAAAGAGGCCCCAGGATTGCCTCGTTCCCATCCTTCACAAACCCTCTAATCCACCACGTCTCTTATTTAAGCATTTTTTTCAATCCAGCCTCTCAATCCCCTTCCTGGATTTATCCTTGGATGGTTTGACGTTTATTTCCTCTTGTGGAATTTTTTGGGTATGAAAAGCGATATATAAAATGTAGGCTGCTGTTATTGTCCCAATGCCAGTTCCTGTCCATGTTTCACCCCCACAGAAACTCTTATCCATGTCTTAATTGCCCCCAGGTTTGATTTAACCATGCTCTCTGTACCTGTTTTCGAGCTCCACTTTATCCGAACTCAGTTTTGTCCAAACCGCCACCAACACTGAGTTCTGTACACTGTCACCTCCCTGCTTTCTGACACTTGGAGAACTTCACTGACTTTCCAAACCCCCAGTGCACTGAATTCAAAATCTTCACAAGTCCACATATGGCTTTGACACACAAATGTCGCAGCCCACACAGCTGGTTTTGTGGTGGTGATCTTCCGGACATTTCCTCCCCATCTCTGATCTGATCTAATTCAACCAATATCCAAATATTCAACCAATATCCAATCACAGCACGGGTTGCTAGACAGTGTTGAGGTCATGCCTACCTTTGCCCTCTTGACTTTGAGAGGCAGAGGCCAGTTGTAACGCCCTATTGCCAACTGGGCTGAGATCAGCTAGGAATATAGGAACAGGAATAGGCCATCCAACACCTTGAGCTCACTCTGCCATTCAATAATATCATGGCTGATCTGTGGCCTAACTCCACATACCTACTATAAGCCCATATCCCTTAATACCCTGCTCAATAAAAATGTCTGTCTCAGACTTAAACTTAACAATTGAACCAGCATCTATCACCATTTGAGGAAGAGAATTCCAAACCTCCCCCACTCTCTGTATGTAGAAGTGTTTCTAACATCTCTCCTGAATGGCTAGGCTCTATTTTTTGATTACAGCCCCTGATTCTCGAGCCTTCAACTAGTGGCAGCAGTTTATCCTTATCCGCCCTGTAAATATTTTGTAGATTTAACAGATCATCCTTCAACCTTCTGAATTTGAGAGAATGAAGGCCTAATTTGTCCAATCTCTCCTTAACCCTTGGAATCCAGATATCATCCTTGTAAACCTGCATTGAACTTCCTCCTGGGCCTAAACATCCTTGCTAAGATGTGATGCCCATACCTGCTCACATTGCTTGAAATGGGGTCTAACTAGGGTTTTGTACAACTGCAGCATAACAGCTGCATCCCAATACTGCAGTCCTTTAGATATGAAGGGCAGCTAACCCATCTCTGACTAAGCATTCCTAATCCATGTAGTTCAGCATAATTATCCATTGATAGAAAGACCAACAATCCTGTTAAAGGCTCCACTAACTTCGATGTAATATTCAAATATTGCCTTCTCATTATTACTGCTAATTTCAAACTGTTAACAGCCCCTGGCCGCTGCCAGTGACTATCCAGCCCAGTGCTGGTTGCTCGCGTTTCTCTCCCAGATGATTCACAACACTGACTATTCTGAACATTTACGCGTGGTGATAATGGAAGGAATTTTTAAATTTTTCAAGCACCAGGGAAAATATCAAAGCCACTTCAGACACAACCAAGATCAATGCCAGATGACCAGAGAAACTTTAAAGGTAGGACAGTAATTAGAATAGATAATACACTTAGCTTATGTGCTATTAGAGCAATATTTAGGGTCACGGCATTTAGATTGCTTCAGAGTTATTGTGTGTTTAGATTTTGGTTTATTTTTCTGTTCTTTTTCCACCTCTCCCCCTGCCCCTCAGAATATTGACAGTTAGTGAAACTAAGCCGTCCCGTTCCTCAATCTCCATTATAAATGCTACAGGCGTCACTCAGCGGGTCAGCTAAATGCATTATATCCTGGGCTTGGTTCATTCATAAATCGGCAACATCCCGTTTGATCAAGTTTAAAACTGGAAGCATAAACAACGCTTGTGTAATGAATTCTTCAGATTTGACCAGTGAATCCCGAATCGGATTCTCCTTTTAGCAGCAATCCTGAATGTCTGTGATCAATAAGCAACTGGATCCTGGACTGGGAAAGATCCAACTATGAGGTGATGCCGGCGTTGGGGTAAACACAGCAAGAAGTCTCACATCACCAAGTTAGAGTTCAACAGGTTTATTTGGTAGCAAAAGCCACTAGCTTTTGTAGCGCTGCTCCTTCATCAGGTGAGTGAGATAGACTCCTACAGACCTGATGAAGGAGCAACGCTTCAAAAGCTAGTGGCTTTTGCTACCAAATAAACCTGTTGGACTCTAACCTGGTGATGTGAGATTTCTTACTTTGAAGATCCAACTGTCAGCAGCTCCGCACGGTGATCCGAGGGCAGCAAATCTGGACACAAAACTTGATGTTAAGTTTTTTTATTACAGCATAAACTCTGCCTGATTCATTTCAAATCAATTCCAGGTAAAGTCAAACCTGTTTCATCCAACGGGGGTTCATTGCCAATTCTTGTGAAAACAAAATCCATCTCTGAATCAGAACAGCCCATTACAAAGTGCCTTTCTGGCTGGTGATAAATGCCTTGATGTGGAGATGCCGGCGTTGGACTGGACACAGAAAGAAGTCTGGTATAGATAGATACCCTGTCAACACTATCACAGAATGGTTACGGCACAGGAGGAGGCCATTCGGCCCACCATGTCTGCACCAGCTCTCCCGTTGAACAGGGTGACATTCCCTGCTTTTCCCCGAACCCCCTGTGTGGTGTTTCTATTCAAGCAATCATAACTGAGGTGTGGGATGTGCTTACTATCTGCTGCGTTACTGTCTGCAATTACAAAACCATGCGCATCTGAAGAATTTACCTGTGAAATGTTCCCCTGAGACTTCCACAATTTCATCTCTGAGTTATTTCTTTTTTTATTGAAAAAAGGAATGGTTTGAGGCTCATCTCTGTTGTGAACCCAATCCGACAGGAAACCTCATCTTGGCTACAGTGTGTGTTTTCTTATTGAGCAGGTATGGGGCTATTAGAACTGTGCTCTGGTTCTCTGTAACTATCATCCAGAGAGTAGATATAATGACCAGAGTACTCAATGGGTCAGCCTCCGATCACAAGAAACGCTTCGCTTATTCTGTTTGCTGCAAAATAATCCAAAGGGATAACTGCCCGCAGATTAATAAAAGCAGCTAACCGTTCAGTAAGGATATGTTGGGATTTGTTTTGTGTATGAAGCGAGGCGCTCAATAAATGGAAATAAGAACTTCAGCCCCTGCCCCACTGCCACCCTAAACCTGGTTCGGATTAATCATAACCTTTGAGAAAAATGGTGGGAAATGGTGAGTGGCAGCGTAATCCAAGTCAGGTCAGGTTCGGGCGGAGGTTGAGGAATCATCCACCGCTACCGGTAAGAGGAACGTTTGATTGTTGCCTTCCAGTCTTCCTCCTCCATCCAACTGACCAAAGGTAAAAGCCTCCCTGATCCATTCACCCTCCCATACCAGGCTCCTGAGGCTACCCCCCCACCCCCCGAAGGCCATTGCTGGTGTTAATCACCGCATGGATCAAATACTTCCAAATATTGCTCTTGGCCATACTTTACATAAATTTAAAAGCAGAGTTTGTCCTGCGGTTGTCAAATAAGTTTACCCAGCCTTGACAAAGGCAAAATACTGCGGACGCTGCAATCTGGATGCGGTCTTTACCAGGTTGGAGTTTATCCTCATTGACTAATTCGAGAAAGAATTAAAAGCTGCGCACTGTGGAAAAATTTCAATTTTTTTTCTATTTAGTCTTTCAAATCCATGAATAATTTGTCATCTTTCTATCACTTCTTCTTAATCAATCTTTTCATCAAATATTTTTCACAAATTCATTACATTGATTTTGTCATATGTAAAAAATCAAGTTTTCTGTTTGAGAAATTGCCTCTGAAATGATTCAAGTGTTTAACAAAATTCTACCTTTGTTCCTGAAAATTGCCTCTCCCTTTCGAGGTCTTGAAGGTTTGCATTGATGTTTTTTGTTGCACTGGACTCCCCCCCCCCCCCCCCCGCCCCCCATCCATCTTCCTCCACCCCTCCCCTCACTTTCACTCCAGACTGTGAATGTTACGGCCACTCCAATCGCTGCAGCTACATCGACTATCTCAAGATTGTAACTTGCGTCAGCTGCAAACACAACACCCGGGGGCAACATTGTCAGCACTGCCGATTGGGTTACTACCGCAATGCCTCCGCAGAACTGGATGATGAGAATGTCTGCATTGGTCAGTATGAGCAGCCTTAACTCCGGGCAGGTTGTACAGATTTATTTTAACGCTCACCCTTAACGAAAGGCCAGCTTTCATCTCAGATTATCCATCAAAATGAATGGCGGAGCAGACTCGAAGGGCCGAATGGCCTATTCCTGCTTCTAGTTTGTGTGTGTCTAACCCAATGGACCTTCTAATGAAGATCTCCAATTAATTTAGAATTTTAGACAAGTCGATTATTCCGGTGACTCCTCTCCAGGAGCTATCACATTGAGAATTGGTTGTGGGAGATGTATGTGATGTTGGACTCCATGGGATCTCTCCATCATGCCAGGTCTGACATGTTTTGTTTTGAATTTGGCAGAGTATTTCATGCAAAAAAAAGTCAGTCAGCAGCTGCAGAGATGTGGAGATGCCAGTGTTGAACTGGGGTGGGCATAGTAAGAAGTCTCACAACACCTGGTTAAAGTCCAACAGGCTTATTTGGAATTGCGAGCTTTTGGAGCAGTTCTCCTTCAGCAGGTGAGTGGAGAGGTAGGTTCATAAACACAAAGTCAAAGACATAATTGCAAGATGGTTACAGATTACTTATTCATTCTTTATGATGAGTAAACTGATAGCCAAGTTCCACACGCATGAAGATGGCCTCAACCATGATCTTGGGTTCATGTCACACTACATGTATCTCCCACCATACTGTTTGGGTTTGCTAAATCCAACTAATTGTCCTGGCTTGAGACAATTCACACCTTTTTAACCTGTGATTATCCCTCTCTCCACTGGCCAGTTGTTTCTGTATCACGTCTGCCTCACCTTCCTGGTTCGAAACCGAGCAGGGAATTTTCCTTAAACTTTCTCATGTCGGGTAAAAGAAAAATAGCTTGGGGGAATTACAAGTGGTAGAGTGCTTGCTTCACATGTGAGAGGCAGTGGGATCGATGTCCACATTCTTCACCTTAAAAAAGGCCACTGACTGTACTTGTAAAGACTCGCATTCCAAACATTCTTCACATTCCAATCTATAATTATCTTGCAATTGTGTCTCTGCCTATATATGCTGTGTTTGTGAACCTACCTCCACTCACCTGATAAAGGAGCAGCGCTCCGAAAGCTCATGATTCCAAATAAACCTGTTGGACTTTAACTTGGTGTGTTGTGACTTCTTACAGCATCTGCAGAGAGCATAGGGGAGTTAATGTTTCAGGTGTGAACTTTTCAGAGTTGGAAATACAACAGATGAAAATTTATTTAAACAAGACAGAAACAGGTGAAGTTGAAACTAAGACACAGCTATTTTCTTTGCTGGATAGGGTTTATTGACTTTATAAATGACAATGGCTGGGGCAGTGGTGGGGTGATGGTATTGATTCTGGATTAAATTTATTGACTTAGTTCAACACTATTTTTAAATCATTTGTGGGACACGGGTGTCGCTGACTGACCAGCATTTATTATCCATCCCTTGCTGCCCTTGAAGGGGCAGTTGAGAGTCAACCACATTGCTGTGGCTCTAGAGTCCAGACCAGGTAAGGACAACCTAAAGGGGAAGGTTCACTAACCTGTTGGGTTTTTCCTAATAATGGGTTTTTCTGACAATCAACAATGGTTTCATGATCGTCAGTACATTCTTATTCCCAGATTTTTATAATTGAATTCAAATTCCACCATCTGACATGGCAGGATTTGAACCCAGCTCCCCAGAAGTTAGCTGAGTTTCTGGATTAATAGTCTAGCAATTATGCCACTAGGCCGTTGCCGCTCCTACTCCAACCCTCTATTGCCTCAGCCGTCTCAATTATACTCTTTTGGAATCAACAATTAAACTATTTATAGCCATCACCTACTGAACAATATAATTGCCATTAAACTTTAACAATATAATAAGACATTGACACACAGCATTGCTTACTCTGTCCATATCTCAATCCAGTTTGCTACTAAAACCCTCATCCTTGACTTTGTGAACTCCAGACATGATTATCCCAATGAACACATGACCTGATCCTATCCCCCATCTTAAAGTGATCTTTAGCTAATCCAAAAAAAACTCTGCCTCTTTTCTATTCCGTACCAAGACCTGCTCAGCAATAATCTTGGCATACATTAGCTCCCACTCCTCTAGAACCTCAAACTTTACTCCGGCATTTAAATCCCTCTTTGACCTTCCTCCTTCCCATTTCTGTAATCTTTGGTAATGACAAACCCCTCCAGAAATGAATTCTTCCCTTCTAAGATATTTCTTAAAACTCACTTACTTGACCAACTCTTTGGTGCAGTGACACCTGAAATCATTACAGTTCTGGTGAGAGACAGAGGCAGGGTGAAGGGGACACTTCGAAACAAGACATATGCCCTTTAACAAGCCAACCACACAGCAAAGTCATAGACTCAGAAATTTGGAGCAGAAGTAGGCAATTCATCTCATTGCGCCAGCTCCACCATTCCATCAGATCATGGTCAGTCTGAAGGAAGCCAAAAGTATTCCTTCAGAATTCTTGCAGAGATGACTCCACAGATGATTCAGTGAACCTATTATATTTGGATATACAGAATCTAGACTGGTGCTGTTCACAAACTTCACTTTAGATTTGACTCTCCCATTTGTCACTAATCTTCAGTCAAGAGCACAAATTAATTTAGAAACAAACTCTTTCATTATTCTTCCCATGAGATGCAAATAATTCTCATCAAGTGCTTTAGCCTGGCCAAAAAAACTCTTAATACAATCTTCCTCCCAAAGGTGCTCCATCCAGTGCCCCAGTTGAGAAAATCAGCTTTCATTTCAGCAGGAGTTTGGATTGATTGACAGGACCTGAAAGCCCACACAGCTGAAAGGGAGTGAACAATGCAGTATTTGGCTTCTGTTATATAAGGGGCTTTATTAAGACTTAATGCCATGCTGGAGTGGTGCATTCATTCGACTTTAACTGGTAAGTGTGCGGAGATAGGATGGGCCTGGATGGGATACTCTTTCAGAGAACTGGTGCAGACTTAATAGGCTGAATGGCCTCCTTCTGCACTGTAGGGATTCTATGAAAGGTTCTGAGTTTGAATCCCAAGGTTACCTGCCACTCAAGAGACAAGGACTTGACATGTTAATTCTTCTGTCAGTTACACCCCAGACTAATGAAGGAATAAATGAGCAATAAAAGGGGAAAGTGCAAAAAATAGCAAGATGACAACAACTCACTGGATCACAGAACATTTTCACAGAATTCTGCAGTGCTGAAGGCGGCCATTTGGCTCATTGAGTCTGCACTGACCACAATCCCACCCAGGCCCTATCCCCATAGACTCGTGCATTTACCCTAGCTAATGATCTTGACACAACAGGGCAATTTAGCACAGCCAATCCACCTAACTCACACACCTTTGGACTGTGGGAGGAAACCAGAGCACCCAAAGGAAACTCACACAGACACAGGGAGAGTGTGCAAACTCTGCACAGACAGTGACTCAAGTTGAACCCAGGTCACCATAGCAGTGCTTGCTACAGTGCTGCCTTTCTTGTCAAGATTGGTGAAGAATTGTCTTGACAGCACAGGAGTCCACAACAGTCTTGAGCTACCTGTGTTAAGGCTTTCTCGATAACATGCTGGGAACAGTTTGTGAAACTTGGGCTGATGACATGTTGGGAGCAGGTGAATGCCAGGCCACTGCTATCTCATTGCAATGTAAAAACATTATCTTCATGTTACAGAATGTAACTGCAACCAACTTGGATCGAGACATGACCGCTGCAATGAGACCGGGCACTGTGAATGTAAAGCAGGAGCCACAGGCCCCAAGTGTGAAGATTGTAAACCAGGATACTACTGGAGACTGGGCTGCTTTCGTAAGTATCTGTAGGACAGTGAGTTGGAAGACTTACTGCAGACCATTAAAGCTAATCCCATTCCAGCATAGCGTTTAGCTCAGTGCTGGCTATACCTGGCCCAAATACCGAGAGCGCCATCAACAATGTCCGATTGTGAAACTCAACAAGAAGTCACTGTCAATGGCCAGTCAATGAATAGTGAAAAAAGCCAGAGAATGTCTGATGGCACACAGCATCCTGGGGAAAGTGCAGAATCATAGAATCCCTACACTGCAGAAGGAGGCCATCCGGTCCATTGAGTCTGCACCGACCACAATCCCCCCAGGCCCTATCCCCATAACCCCATGCATTTACCTTAGCTAGTTCCCCTGACACTAAGGGGCAATTTAGCAAGGCCAATCCACCTAACCCACACATCTGTGGGAGGTAACCAGAGAACCCAGAGGAAACCCCCCCAGTCACGGAAAACATGCAGACTCCACACAGTCACCCAAGACCGGAATTGAACCCCGGTCCCTGGTATGGTGAGACAGCAGTGCTAACCACTGTACCACCATTACCCATCTGAACACTGGTGCAAAAGCAAAATACTGCGGATGCCAGAGATGTGAATTTTAAGAAAGAAGCAGGAAATATTGGAAATGTTCAGTGCATCAGACAGGATCTGTGGAGAAACAAAATGAACAATCTACTTCAATGATCTTCCATCAGTTCTGACCCGACATTTAATTGAAGGCCATCAAACCAAAATGTTAACTTGAGGCATGTGTCCCAGCCCAAATAAAGAAATAAGAGGAGGAAATGTACTGAGGAACATTGTGGGTACAATTACTAATGTAAAAGCAGTTTACCCAAAGTTGCCATGGAAACACAAAGGCAGGATAGCAACATTGACCCCCAGTAGTTAATGGAACTGAGAGGTGAGACTGAACCACCACCGCCTCCCCCCCACTCTGCCACCGCCACCACTCCAAAATACAGTGGTCTTCAGGAGTCTGGATTTCACAGGCTTCTCTCCCATTGTAACTACCAACATTATGATGCCAGGATATTTTGGTCTTGAAGGGAGGTTTTAGAAAGAGAAGACAAGAGGCTAAAGTGCTGTTTGCAACTGTAGGAAGCCACCAAAACCTTTTATAGCCAATGAGGTGTAGTCACTTTACATGAAAGTGCAAGGTCCCACAGAGAATGATGAATCACTGGTATTTTCTGTCCCAGAGGGCAGTGGAGGCTTAATTACTGAGCACATTCAAGACTGAGATTGATGGATTTCTACATTTTAAAAATATCAAGGAATATGGGAATAGTTCAGGAAAATGGTGTTAAGCAGATGATAGCTATGTTCTCATTGAATGGCAGAACAGACTTGAAAGGCTGAATGGCCTACTCCTGTTCCTGTTTCTTATGTTCTTACATTCACAAATAAATGACTAGATAATCTGTTTAGATGTTGGCTGAGAACTAAATATTGACCAGGACCTCAATGAACTGCCCAACTCTTCCGCTGACGTAACAATGTTTAATGAGAACCAGAGGGGGCAGACAGGTCACATGACCTTGTTTAAATGTCTCTGTGGAAGGCAGTAACACACTGGAGTGCCAGTCTGAACAGTTGCTCAAGCTCACAGAGCGGGACTTGACCCAGTTTCAGATTCAGGCAAAGGTCACAGAGTGAAAGCGATAAAGTGATCTCGCCCTGATTAAAGTGCCATACAATTTCCGATGCCAGTGATGTTCAATATAACTTCATTGATTGCAGAATGTTCTGAGCAACAATTTAATGTGTAAGACTTAAATTTGTAAAAGAAAATTACTGGTAATACACAGCAAGTTAATCAGAAATGCTGAGTTTGCAGCATTGTTTAAGTTTCAGATGTTCTGTTTCAATTGCAGACAGGAGGGAGGGGTGGGTTAATTTAAATGGTTTCTATTCTCCCCATTTGTAAACAGAAAGGTGTTTTGGTTTCCCCTTGTATAAATGGTGGTGTATTTCCCAACTCCTCTCAATTTTGGTGTGATCCAATTTCTATTAATAACCCCACAATAAACTCAAGATAGGATGAGCTCAGAGGGCTAATTTATTCACACATTTAATATGCAGGAGGGGTGTGGCTATGTAGCTTTCCTGTGTATTCATACAATGAGAGAGAATAGAGAAAGAAAGATTTACAGGACAAAAACCACAGGGCAAAGAATTATTATTTTGCATAAGTCCAGAATCAAAGGTGTATCATTTTAGAGATCAGCAGGCTGAAAACTGATGCTGGCTAATTCACTTTTCCAGCGTAGATGACTTCCACAATGGGATAGGGACAACGAGATGAATTAGTCTTGTAGGCACTGGTACACAAATACCAGTAGAAACTGCGTAGATGGAGGGAGGTGGTGGGTAGATATTCAAATCTGGATAGAGCCTTTTTTTCTGAGCTGCTGCTTGTTAGTTGGAAAATGGCAGACAGATTGGTAGGACAGCAGCCGAAATTTAATCACACACCTGCCCCGATTCCGGGTGTGGGCAAGGCTCGGAAAACGGCATTCTCCGTTAGCCTCAGGCGGGATCATACTGACCTTGGGCAGATGTGCTGATAAAGTCTGCAGGTGCAGCAGGTGATCAAGAAGGCGAATGGGATGCTGGCCTTCATAGCGAGGGGGATAGAATATAAAAGCAGGGGGGGTCTTGCTGCAACTGTACAGGGCACTGGTGAGGCCGCAGCTGGAGTACTGTGTGCAGTTTTGGTCGCCGCACTTGCACAAGGATATTTTGGCCTTGGAGGGAGTGCAGGGGAGGTTCACTAGGCTGATACCGGAGATGAGGGGGTTTGACTATGGAGAGAGACTAAATAGACTGGGTCTGTACTCGGAGTTTAGAAGGATGAGGGGGGGATCTTATAGAGATGTATACGATAATGAAAGGGATGGATAGGGTAGAGGTAGAAAGATTCTTCCCACTTAGAAAGGACAGCAGGACTAGAGGGCACAGCCTCAAGATAAGGGGGGGGGCAGATTAGAACAGAGTTGAGGAGGAACTTCTTCACTCAAAGGGTGGTGAATCTCTGGAATTCTCTGCCCATTGAACTGGTGGATGCTACCTTGCTAAATATATTTAAGTCATGGGTATATAGGTTTTTGATAGACAAGGGAATTAAGGGTTATGGGGAGAAAGCGGGAAAGTGGAACTGATCCACTTCAGATCAGCCATGATCTTATTGAATGGCGGGGCAGGCTCGAAGGGCTAGATGGCCTACTCCTGCTCCTATTTCTTATGTTCTTAAAGTTCCGCTCAGAAGATTCCTTCAGGTGACTCCTATCATTAGTTTTGACAAAGATGTGTATTCTTTTGTTGGATTCTTGAGCTTGTTAAAGTTCAACCATTAAGAATTTGAGAAAAAGATGCAGGATCCTTTGTTCTAGCAGACTGGTAAACTCAGGTGGTTAGGCCTGGCTTATGAAATGCAGATGGGCTTTGTATGATTCTCTTTGAATTTTATCTCTGCAACCACAGGGTTGATGTCTCCACAGAGATAATGAGCTGCAAATTTCTTCCACACTGCTAGATTAGCTCCTATTGTTCAAAATTACAGGCAGGCACAACTGCAGCCTTTTCAGAGTCCTTGAGTTAAAATTTTGTATTATATATAAATAAAAGTACTGTGAGGTCTTGGTTCCTTTACACATAGGTGTTTAGACTTTTTGATGCTGTATCATTTTATGATTCTATTCCCTGCAGCAAACATTTGTGACAATGAACTTCTGATGTGTCAGAACGGCGGGACCTGTCACCAAAACCAGCGCTGCATCTGTCCCAAAGGCTATAGCGGCATCCTCTGCGAAGCTGGCAACTGCGACCCGGAGAGTGGCAACTGCAACACGGCCTCCACCTCTTTCCCCGGCCCGTGGACGGTCCTGGTCTCCGCACTGACATTGCTGCTGGCAATGGCTCCCTGCGAATAATGGACAGGCAGCTGGGAGACTCCAGACCCAGGATAACCTGCCTGATAACCTGCTTCAGGAGCCGGAGGCTCTTCTGATGACACCGTGCCGCCGGCATGGCGTCCAATGGGAGTGTCACTTTATAGATTCCATGTATCTAAAACAAAAGGTGATGATGACGAGACTGTATAAGTTGACGCGTGTTGTACCGTATCCCACAGTGAACGTTGCTCATAATCCGTTTAGGGAGGGGTGGGGGGGGAAAAAAAGATATTCTAGGGAGTAATTCCTTCACGAAAGCCAATGGAACATTTAGGAACTATTGTGGCAAGTAACTGCAAATTGGACTTTTCAAAATTCTGCTGCATAACCCAGTGTCATCTATTGCCTAGATGTACTGATGCCTAAAGCACTAGTGGCTGCATTTTGTTTTGCAAAATACCAGGTTGACAGAAGAGAGGTTGGTTCAATTTGTGATGAGATTTGGTTTTCAAAAGGTGGAGAGCTGGTGTATAACATGATGAGCAGTATTATTCTACCAGATTCAATAGTTTTTTTTGTAGAAATGGTTATTTTTGCTCTATTTAAATGTTAACATATTATGAACATTTTATTATACAGTGACAACACACTCAGTAAAGTGACTTGTTACATCATAACTCTGGTATTCTTCATATTTTTCCTACAGTTTTTGATTTCTGGCTCATTCTTGATTGGGCTACTGACTGGTGATAGGAGAATTGGGGAAAGGGAGGGTTAATGAGAGCAACTTTAGCATTTGGAACGGTGTGGGCTGCAAGTACTGAGTGGGGCATCTGTGAAAATCTAAGCCTAGCCTGCCCAAGATAGACAGAAACCACAGAATTCCCACAGTGCAGAAGGCAGCCATTCAGCCCATCAAGTCTGCACTGACTCTCCAAAAGAGCATCTTACCCAGGTCCACCCCTCAGCCTTATTCCCATGACTCCATGCAATTACCGTGGCTAATCCAACTAACCTATATATTTTTGGATACCTAAGGGGCAATTTAGAATGGCCAATCCACCTAACCTGTACACTTTTGGACTGTGGGAAGAAACCAGAGCACCCGGAGGAAACCCACAGACACTGAGGGAAACATGCAAACTTCACACAGTCACCCAAGTCCAAAATCGAAGCTGGGTCCCTGGGACGGAGGCAGCAGTACTAACCATTATGCCAGCAAAAGCTCTCGGGAGTGTCATATATAGTGCCCGAAGGGTGAAAAATACCATTTTTCCAAATCCACACTTCCCAGGCAGTGATAGCGGGCTGTGATCAGGAACAGTAATCCACTCTCTGACTGAGACCAACTGATGAAAGGCAGACAGGTGGCAGACACACTTTTCACCTGAACTGTTGTATTATTTTACACACTGACAAGCTCCAATGATGATGTCACACACGAGAAACACAATTTATCTTCGGTCCAGTACATGTGAGCTGATTGAATTCAATGCTAATTAGCCGAATTGTTTTTTTTGTTGCTGCACTCCAGTGGGTCACCTTGTCTCCGGCATCAGTTGGTAGGAGCACTCACATCTCTCCTGGGTAGCCGAGCAGCCAGATGAAAACAAAATACAGCAGATGCTGGAATCTGAAACAAAAACAGAGTACTGGAAAAACTCCAGTCTGGCAACATCTTTCCCTACAGATACCACCAGACCTTGAGCTTTTCCAGCATTCTCTGTTTTTAGTCGACTTTGCATCTTGAGACTGGGAGAAGGGAAACTGGCAATGTTTCCTTTGTCACTAAATCCCTGGATTCCCACACAGGAAAAGACTTGGAACAATTTTAGATTCAGTTCAAGTGGATGGGAGCTAACCAGGTTAAAGTGCTGCAGATACAATATACTCACAATGGAATTGGAAAGTTTAAAAACACACTTTCAGTTTCAGGGATTAGCTGCCACAGCACTGACATTTCTCATGTTGAAGAGTAATTAAATAAAATGTAACTAAAGAACTATACTTGGCATGGTGTTACTTGTTACCCCCTTATTGGTTTGTCTCAGATGCCCTTTTGCTGCATCAACTCCCCCACCACCTAATCACCACTGGAGCTTAAACACACAGGTTAGGTAGGAGATAGGAGTAAGCCATTTGGTCCTTTGAGCCTGCTCCACCATTCATTATAATCATGGCTCATCATCCAATTCAATAGTCTGATCTCATCTTTCCCCATATCCTTGAACCCTTTTGCCCAAGTGCTATATCTAACCCCTATAAAACATTAAATGTTTTGGCCTCAATTACTTTCTGTGGTAGCATATTCCACAGGCTTACCACTACTTGCTTAAGAAATTTTCCCTCATTTCAGTTCTAGAAGGTTTACCCATTATCTTTAGTCTGTGACCCCTGGTTCTGAACTCCCATACCATCAGGAACATCCTTCCTGCATTTTCCCTGTCTAGCCATGTTATAATTTTATAGGTTTCTACAAGATTCCAGGTAAAGAGGCCAGAATTGCACATGGTGTGGCCTCACTAAAGCCCTGTACTTTTGCAGCAAGACATTCCTGCACCAGTACTCAAATTCTCTCACTATGGAGGCCAACATAACATTTGCCACCTTCACTGCCTGCTGTACCTGCATACTTATCTTCAGTGACTGGTGTACGAGGATACCCAAGTATAACCGCACATTTCCCCTCCATCAATTTATAGCATTCAGATAATCTGCCATCCTGTTTTTGCTACCAAAGTGGATAACCTCACATTTATCCATATTGCATGGCAGATGCAGTACATTTGCCCAATCTTTCAACTTGTCCAAATCACACTGAAGGATCTCTGCATCCTCCTCACAGCTCACCTTCCCACCCAACTTTGCCTCACCAACAACTTTGAAGATATTGCATTTATCTCCCTCATCTGCATCATTAATATATATTGTGAATAACTGGGATCCCAGTGCTGATCCCCGCAGTATCCCACTTGTCACTGTTCACCATTTGAAAAAAGGCCCTTTTATTCCTATTCTTTGTTTCCTGTCTGCCAAACCAGTTTTCTATCTAAATACACTAACCCTGATCCCATTGTTTAGTTTTACATGTAATATCTTATGTGGGGCTTTGTCGAAAGCCTTCTGAAAGTCCAAATAAACCACACTCACTAGCTCCCCCTCATCAACTCTTGTTACATCCTGAAGAATTCCAGTAGATTTGACAAGCATGATTTCCCTTTCATAAATCCATGCTGACTCTGTCCAATTCTGCCATTGTTTTTGAAGTGCTCTGCTATAAATCCTCAATAATAGTCTCTAGAATTTTCCCCAGTACTACATTAGGCTGACTGCTCCTGGTTTTCTCTCTACCTCCTTCTTTAATAGAGGAGTTATGTTACCTACCATCCAACCTGTAGGAACTGTCCCACAGTCTACAGAATCTTGGAAGATGACCATCAATGCATCCAATATTTCTTGAGCCACAAGTACTCGGAATGTAGATCATCAGACCCTGGGGACTTATCCCACTGATTTCCTCATCAATAATTCTCTACTAATACAGATCTTCTTCAGTTCCTCCGTCTCACTAAACTCTGTGTTCCCCAACATCTTCGGTATACTGTGTCCTCCTTTGTGAAGCAGAACCAAATTATGTATTTAGTTGGTCAGCCATTTCTTCGTTCCCCATTATAAATTTCTGTTTCTAACTGTAAAGCACGTTCATTTGTCTTCACCCATCTTTTTCTCTTCACATACTTACAGGAACTTTTATGTTCCTCACAAGCTCACTCCCATACTCTATTTTCTGTCTTAATCAACCCCTTGGTCCTCCATTGCTGAATTCTAAACTGTTCTCAATCCGCAGGTCTGTTGATTTTTCTGGACAATTAGTATGCCTTGGATCCAATACTATCCAGACATGCAGCTTGTTCAATCATGGGCAGTGGAATTATCCCGGTCTCCGTTTAGCAGTTTGAGTACATTTATCTTTGGTAAACATCACAAACAGACTCCATCCTCCCCCCCCCACAGACAGAGCGCTGTGTGACAGCTCATATTCATCATCTCAGAATGGTCTCTCGTGTAATAGATTCTGCAGTTTTTAACCAAGACAATGGTACTCTATTTTAATCATCGCAATGCAGACACATGAGATTTCCAGAATTAAGCACAAAGCTTAATTATAAAAATAATCCCAATTCAATGAATGCACCTCAATTTCAGCTATAAACCTTTTAATCCTTATTCTGCTTAATCTGCCTAAAAGCCTAAGCAAAATCCTGTGGAGAAATGGCAGTAATTCCTCACTGGGGAAATCAGGGACTGATTTGATGAGCTTCCGCCGTGAGAGAGGAGCTCACACAGGATGAGCTTCCGCCGTGAGAGAGGAGCTCACACAGGATGAGCTTCCGCCGTGAGAGAGGAGCTCACACAGGATGAGCTTCCGCCGTGAGAGAGGAGCTCACACAGGATGAGCTTCCGCCGTGAGAGAGGAGCTCACACAGGATGAGCTTCCGCCGTGAGAGAGGAGCTCACACAGGATGAGCTTCCGCCGTGAGAGAGGAGCTCACACAGGATGAGCTTCCGCCGTGAGAGAGGAGCTCACACAGGATGAGCTTCCGCCGTGAGAGAGGAGCTCACACAGGATGAGCTTCCGCCGTGAGAGAGGAGCTCACACAGGATGAGCTTCCGCCGTGAGAGAGGAGCTCACACAGGATGATGGTAAGAACAGCATTTCTGACTCTTGTCGCATCTTGCCAAGCATTTCACAATCTTATTGGTTCTCTTTAGTTGTAGTGCTCCTGTGGCCAAAGCTTTAAATAGAGCCAGAGGACAAAGACTCATTTCAGACTGGTGTTTACTTTGTGGTGTACTGGGGACAGCAAGAGAGTTGGTGGCTGTGGCTGCTCATCCAAATGTAAAGAAAAGATAGTTGGAGCTAAAATGTTGTCTGATTTCAAGAAGAAATTAGGTATAACTTTGGGGGCTAAAGGGATTAAGAGAAATGGAGGGAGGGGGAAGAGGATCAGGATATTGAATTCAATGATCAGCCATGATCAAAATGAATGGCGAAGCAGGCTTGAAGTGCCGAATGGCCTACTCCTGCTTCTAGTTCCTATGCTGACAGCTACGGTTCAGTTGGAAGGCGGGAAAGCCCCACTCCAAAAACCTGAACAACATAAATCTAGGCTGACCCCTCAGTGCAATTCTGAGCAAATGGCTAGAGAATGAGGTGTTAAATTGAAACCCTTCCAGCGTCCTGACCACTAGTTGAAATCATTAAATGGAATGACCGCAAGATCGTGATCAAATCTGATGGGCAGAGTCAGAGTCACTTTGAAAATTGCATTCAGGGTGAAACTGGCTCACACCACTAAATAATTAATTATCTTATATATTTTACACATTAATGCAATCAAGTCAGTTGCCATTCTTGATATTTGAATTGAGGTTTGGATGCCAGAGTCTGCAGTACATTACTCACACACCCAGAAAATTTAATGCCAAAGACTCCAGCTGAGCTTAACAATGTCTGAGACAAATACTATTATAGGAGAGGTTGATTCCAGGCTATCGTTTTCAGTGTCTCTTTAAACGTGATGTTACCATCACGTTTTAAGCCTCGTAGTTTAACCAGACGCTTACTTAAAAAAAACTATTTGCTACAGAGTGATGATTCGAGCGTTGCAGGGTAACATTTTATCGCAGTTAATTGTCAATAGTAAATACTTCATTTACTCAAATCAGGAGTTTAAAAAAAATAAATCCCCTTCCATTAGTCTTACTAACACAGAGTTCAGGCTGCCTCATTAGAACCATCAATTCTGCAACAGATCCAGGATTCTAAGGAGCATAAGGATATTTTTCTTCAGGAAACAAGAATGAGATTTATTATATACATATATGCACACATAATATATGTATATATAAAATATATGTATACTTAGAGCATATTTGCTTGTGGAGTTATTGTTTCACTTACATATCTCATCAGTAAAGTAGGGAAAGATATGCACAAACTATGGGTTCCTGGGCTTACATCTCGACTCCTGTCTCCATAAACAGAACTGGTCATAAGAGAAACATTCAGCATCTGGATGCAATGGAGCAGAGGTACAGCATTCACCCTCAGTCAAAGGTCACCAAGGAAGAATAGAAAAGGCTGGCCCACTTTTGACACCTCATTGACTGGGAACCTCCGAATTACATACTACTAATCAGTAAATTAAATCCAGAGACTCATTTCCAGGGGAGTGGGGGTCAATGGGTGCTATTCGGATTGGCGGATGGTGACTAGTGGAGTGCCTCAGGGGTCAGTGCTGGGGCCTCAGCTATTTACCATTTATATAGATGATCTGGAGGAGGGAACCGAGTGTAAGGTGTCAAAATTTGCTGATGACACCAAGATTGGAGGAAAGGCAAATTGTGCGGAGGGTGTGGAGAGTCTACAGAAGGATCTAGATAGGCTGGGCGAATGGGCCAGGAACTGGCAAATGGAATTTAATGTTGGCAAGTGCGAGGTGGTCCACTTTGGTAGGAATAATGGTAGGAAGGATTATCACTTAACGTGGCGAAAAACTGCAGCAGGCGGCGGTGCAGAGGGACCTCGGGGTCCTTGTGCATGAGTCGCAAAAACCCAGCTTGCAGGTGCAGCAGGTGGTCAGGAAGGCGAATGGGATGCTGGCCTTCATAGCGAGGGGGATTGAATATAAAAGTAGGGAGGTCTTGCTGCGGCTGTATAGGGCATTGGTGAGGCTGCAGCTGGAGTACTGTGTGCAGTTTTGGGCGCCGTACTTACGCAAGGATATTTTGGCCTTGGAGGGAGTGCAGAGGAGGTTTACTAGGCTGATGCCGGAGTTGAGGGGGTTGAGCTATGAGGAGAGGCTGAATAAACTAGGCTTGTACTCGTTAGAGTTTAGAAGAATGAGGGGAGATCTCATTGAGACGTATATGGTGATGAATGGGATGGATAGGATAGAGGTGGAGAGACTCTTCCCGCTCAGAAAGGATAATAGGACTAGGGGGCACAGCCTCAAGATAAAGGGGGGGGAGCGGTTTAGGAAGGAGTTGAGGAGGAACTTCTTCACTCAAAGGGTGGTGAATCTCTGGAATTCTCTGCCCGTTGAAGTGGTGGAGGCTACCTCGCTAAATATTTTTAAGACGCGGGTTGATGGGTTTTTGATAGGAGAGGGGATTAAGGGTTATGGGGAGAGGGCGGGAATGTGGAACTGAGCCACGACAGATCAGCCATGATCTTATTGAATGGCGGGGCAGGCTCGAAGGGCTAGATGGCCTACTCCTGCTCCTATTTCTTATGTTCTTATGTTTAAGGCAGGAGAATAAGGATGCATTGCACTACACTAGAAGAAAGCAATCTTGAGGCAGTTATAGGGAAAATCAGGACTGGGAGGTTCAAATTACAAGGAGAGGCTGGATTGACTGGGTTTTTTTTGCCCTGGACTGTAGGAGGAAGAGGAGTGAACTTATGGAGGTTTATAAAGTCATGAGGAGCATAAATAAGGTGAATAATCACGAACAGTCCCAGGGAAGGGAGTCCAAAACTAGAGGGCATAGGTTTAAAGTGAGAGGGGAAAGATTTAAAAGGGATCTGAGGGGCAGTTTTTTCAGAGGGTGGTGCGTATTTTGAATGAGCTGCGAAAAGTGGTGATAGAGACGGGTATAATTATAACACTCAAAAGACATTTGGACAGATATATAGATAGGAAAGGTTTAGAGGGATATGGGCCAAACACAGGCAAATGGGACTAGTTTAGTTTAGTTTAGAAAACCTGGTTGGCATGGACAAGTTGGGTCAAAGGGCCTGTTTCAGTGATGTATATCTCTATGTTCGACAGCAGAATATTGAAGGTAAAATCTTAAGGGTGATTCAAGTACCAGTTAGTGGGTGGGGAAGAACCCAAGTTTTTCTTGATTTCCTCATCTCCATTTACCATTATGCTGTGAACGTGCTTTCCACTAATACATTATATCGTTACTGTGAGTGTTCAGTCAGTCCACGTACAGAATCTAGGCCCATAGCCCCAGCCCACTAGTGGGACAGCAATGCATGGGAAGGTGGTAAAGGGCAACATAAATGACAAGTGACTGATCCCAAAGGTTTTAGTTGTGGGAATGTCAACTCACCAAGAAAGCCATTCAAGGTAAAGCAGCTCAATGGAGGAGCTTTATTTTAATAGCAAACGTTCTTCACCTCTTATATTAAATGTTGACCAATTTGTAGCCAGATCATTTTAACACAATAAACCCAATGGATCAGACTAGGAAATAGAATGAAAGAAAGTGAAAATTAGAATACCAAAGATGTCAAGCACTAATTATTACTATCGAACACATTCCATTATGCAGGAAATACTGTTGAGAAAATAGAAATCCAACGTTAAACCTGAAAGAAAAGCTAAATAAAACCTGAAGAACTTTTTCAAAGGAACATAAAAAATGGAGTCGAGAAACGTGGGCACGGTGGTTAGCACTGCTGCCTCACAGCGCCAGGGACCCAGGCTCGATTCCCGGCTGGGGTCAGTGTCTGTGTGGAGCTTACACATTCTCCCCGTGTCTGCGTGGGTTTCCTCCGGATGCTCTGGTTTCCTCCCACAGTCCAAAGATGTGCAGGTTAAGTGGATTGGCCATTAGTCAATAGGACTAGCTAGGGTAAATGCAAGGGCTTATAGGGATAGAGCCTGTGTGGGATTGTGGTCAGTGCAGACTCAATGGGCTGAATGGACTCCTATTCTGTAGGATTTCTTTCCCCTCTCATCTTAAACCTATGCCCTCTAGTTTTGGACTCCCTTCCCCTGGGGCTATCCATGGCTATTCACCTTATCTATGTTCATGATTTTATAAACCTTTAAGTTCACTCCTCTTCCTCCTATAGTCCAAGGCAAAAAAAAGTCCCAGCCAACCCAGTTCCTCCTTATAATTCAAACCTTCCAATCCTGATTTTTGCTATAACTGCCTTAAGGTTGCTTTCTTCTAGTGTAGTGCAATGCATCCTTATTCTCCTGCCTTAACTTCCTTGAAAATATGACTCGGGATTTAATTTATTGTTTAGTAATATGTAATTCTGTGATGTTCCCAGTTTGTGAAGTGGCAAAAGTGGGTCAGCCTTTTCTATTCTTCCCTTTGACTGAGGGTGAATGATGTGTCTCTGCGCTCCATTGCGTCCAGATGCTGAATGTTTCTCTTGTGGCGAGCTCTGGTTGTGGAGACAGGAGTCGAGATATAAGCCCAGGATCCCTGTTTTGTTTATAGAAACGTGCTTCTTCTGCAAGTGTGTTAAGTACAAAATCAGGTTTAGCATTTTGAGAAACAGTTTTCACTCCACATCTGGCTGCGTGGACGAGTTGAACTGGTGTCCTATTTGGACATGCAAAATACAATTCAAGTAGCATTATCAACAGGTGCATATTCATGCACACTTCCAACCCACTGACTACAAAATAACTAGGGGACATTGAATAACTATTAAAGTAATAAACTCATATAATTCATATCACCATTATTACAAGATCAAGAAATGAAATGGTACACACAAAAAGAGTGGACTACAAAAAGAGCAGTTCATGGAAGTGTATAGTCTATTCTAACCACTGTTCTAATTTCCTGATGTAGATTATGTACAATTTCCCCTTGATTATCCCAGTGTAAATTCAACAAACAGTCAGGCTATTAAGTGCCTTGGCATTGTTTATTTCTTAAGTGATTGTTTTCTTTGAAATGTCTGATTCTTGGTCTACACCACCTGGTTTAGTATGTTCTATCAGAAGCTTGAAGGAAGGACAAGCGCAGAGGTTTCTCAGTAGAATGCACATCTCCACCATGTTGT
The DNA here is from genome assembly GCF_965287045.1 of Carcharhinus amblyrhynchos. NCBI lineage: Eukaryota > Metazoa > Chordata > Chondrichthyes > Carcharhiniformes > Carcharhinidae > Carcharhinus > Carcharhinus amblyrhynchos. Next base: position 13,145,687 of record NC_137348.1, read on the forward strand.
ATTAACTGAAAGGTATTACAATTATGCAGCTCTTCCTTGAGCCTTTTCCCTGCTTAGTTGATGCTCTGTGACAATAAAGTTGAGAAAATAATTATTTTTAAGAGCTTCCATCTCAATCAGAAGGCTTCAAGCCAATTCATGTTCAACAACCTGCTCTGAAAATTCTGCTCACATTTTGACAGCGGTGACAAATTCCATCACAGCAGCTGAGATAATAACAATATTAAAATAAATCACCCCATCTCCTTTCATTCCTGAGTATTTACTAATAATGGAGTTTATCTGCCTCCATAATTACAACGAATCAACCATTGTCATATTGGCTTGCACATGAGGCACAGCTGCCTGGGCAAGGTACTCCCTTCCTCGTGTCTTTCCAGAAGGGATAATAGAAGAACATTTTGGTGCAGGAACTAAAGAACATTTATCTTAGCTACACATTTTAAGTCATACATTACGTATCCTCACTCCTCTCACCAAGCTTTTTATATTTAAAAAAAATTCAGCTAAGGGCACTGGATGCTTAGGGCCAGTACTAGACTGTTATCCACACTAGGCAAACCTTCAGCCTTGCAGCATCTCCCAACCATAAGACCGAGGAGCAGAATTAGGCCACTCGGCCCATCAAGTCTGCTCCGTCATTCAATCGTGCCTGATTTTTTTCTCATCCTCATTCTCCTGCTTTTTCCTCATAATCCCTACTCCCCTTACTAATCAAGAACATATCTATCTCCATCTTAAAGACATTCAATGACCTGGCCTCCACAGCCTTCTGTGCAAAGAATTCCATGGATTCACCACACTCTGGCTGAAGAAATTCCTCCATCTCTGTTTTAAAGGATTGTCCCTTTAGCCTGAGGTTGTGCCCTCTGGTTCTAGTTTTTCCTATTAGTGGAAACATCCTCTCCACATCCACTCTCTCCAGGCCTCGCAGCATCATGTAAGTTTCAATAAGATTCCCTCTCTAAATGCTAACGAATACAGACCCAGAGTCCTCAATTCCAGAGATCATTCTTGTGAATCTCCTCTGGACCCTTTCCAAGGACAACGCACCCCTCCTTTGATATGGGGCCTAGAACTGCTCACAACACTCCAAATGGGGTCTACCCAGAGCCTCATACAGCCTCAGAAGTACATCCCTGCCTTTGTATTCTAGCCCTTCCAAATGAATGCTAACATTGCATTTGCTTTCCTAACTGCCGACTGAATCTGCAGGTTAACCTTAAGAGAATCTTGAACAAGGTCTCCCAAGTCCTTTTGTGTTTCTGATTTCCTAAGCATTTTTCCATTTACAAAATAGTCTATGCCTCAATTCCTCCTTCCAAAGTGCACAACCTCACACTTTTCCACATTGTATTCCATCTGCAACTTCTTTGCCCACTCTCTGAACCTGCCCAAATCCTTCTGCAGCCCCCTCACTTCCCCAATACTACCTGCCCCTTTATACATCTTTGTATCATCTGCAGACTCAGCAAAAGTGCCTTCAGTTCCTTCCTCCAAATTGTTAATGCATATTGTGAAAAGTTGTGGTCCCAGCACTGACCCCTGAGGCACACCACTGGTCACCGGTTGCCCTTCTGAGAAAGAACCCATTATCCCCACTCTCTGCCTTCTGCCAGTCAGCCAATCCTCTATCCACACCAGGATTTTACCTTTAAGATCATCAGCACTTAACTTATTTAACAATCTCCTATGCGGCACCTTGTCAAAGATCTCTGGAAATCTATATAAATCATGTCTGGGGAGGGAGTATGAAAAGCTGGGAATGGAATTAAAAAGTAGAACCAACAAGGTGGTTATCTCTGGACTACTGCCTGAACCGAGTACAGACGGGCGTAAGGTTGATAAGATTAAGGAAGTGAATGGGTTTGAATTTATGGGGCATTGGCATCAGTATTGGGGTAGGTGGGACCTGTTCAGGTAGGATGGGGTTGGTCTGAACCGTGCTGGGACCAGAGTCCTGGCAAATCGTGTAAATAGGACTGTAGGTAGGGCTTTAAACTAATTGGGGGTGGTGGGGGGGGGGGGGGGGTGGTGGTGTGAGGGTAGGTGACATTACGGGGTCTAAAGGAGAGGGTACAGGTAAGGGAAGAGGCCAAGGATGTCCCAATGATAAAGGGAGTAGGGGGCGTGAGTATGGTTGGTGGCGTTCTGGCAAATAGGGTCCAGGTGAAGGCTGGGATGAAGGCACTATCTAAATGCATGAAGCATTTGGAATAAAGTGGATGAGCTGGTGGCGCAGATCAGCACAAATGGATATGATCTGGTGGCCATTACAGAGACGTGGCTGCAAGGTGACAGGGACTGGGAGCTGAATGTCTAGGGGTATCAGATGTTTAGGAAGGATAGACGGGAGGAAAAAGGGGGGGGGGGGGGGCGCAGAGGCGTAGCTCTGCTGCTTAAGGATAGCATCAGGGTGGTAGCAAGGGATGATATAGGAACCAAAGAGCAGAAAATGGAATCGTTGTGGGTGGAGATTAGGAACAGCAAAGGGAGGAAGACGCTGGTGGGTGTCGTTTATAGGCCCCCAAATAATGATCTGGAGGTGGGGCGGGCTGTTAACGCGCAAATAAGTGCGGCGTGCAGGAATGGGACGGCGATAATTATGGGGGATTTCAATCTACATATTGATTGGTCTACCCATGTTGGTCACGGTGGGCTCGAGGAGGAGTTCTCGGAATGCTGCCGGGATAGTTTCCTTGAACAGTGTGTTGGAGCCGACGAGGGAGCGAGCTATCTTGGATCTGGTGCTATGTAATGAGGCGGGTAGAATTGGGGAACTTGTGGTGAAGGATCCTCTTGGGGAGAGTGATCATTGTATGGTAGAGTTTCTGGTGCAGATGGAGGAGGAGAAAGTGGGTTCCCGGACACGCGTCCTTTGTTTGAACAGAGGGGAGTACGGAAGGATGAGAGAAGAATTGGCGAATGTTGACTGGGGGAGCGCGTTGGAAGGTAGGTCTGCTGAGGAGCAGTGGAGGATCTTTAAGGAGATCTTTCTTGGTGCTCAGCAGAAATTTATTCCGACGGTTAAAAAGGATTGTAGGAGGAGAGGTAATAAGCCGTGGAAAACGAAGGAGGTGAAGGAAAGTGTTAAATTAAAAGCGGAGGCGTTTAGAGTAGCTAAGAGTAGTGGGCGAGAAGAGGTTTAAAAGTCAACAAAGATTGACAAAGAAGTTGATAAAGAAGGGTAGGAGAAACTATGAAGCTGGGCTAGCGCTTAATATAAAAAAGGATAGCAAGAGTTCTTATAAATATATAAAAAGGAAGAGGCTGGCTAGGGTGAACGTTGGACCCTTAGAGGATGAGAGGGGGGACTTAGTGGTAGGGGATGGGGAAATGGCTGAGGCCTTGAATAACTTTTTTGTTTCTGTCTTCACGGAGGAGGACGTGAATAATTTGCCGGGTGATAGTGATGGAAAGATGGTAGGACAGGAGGGTCTCAATGACATTATTGTTACTAGAGAGGCGGTGCTCGACAGACTGGAGGGACTGATTGTGGACAAGTCCCCAGGACCGGATGGAATGCATCCGAGGGTTCTGAAAGAAATGGCGGAGGCGATAGTGGATGCCTTGGTGGTTATTTTCCAAACGTCGCTGGATTCCGGGGAAGTGCCGGAAGATTGGAAAACGGCTAATGTTACGCCGTTGTTTAAGAAGGGTGGCAGGCAAAAGGCAAGGAATTATAGGCCGGTTAGTTTAACGTCTGTGGTAGGTAAAATGTTAGAATCCGTCATCAAGGAGGAAATAGCGAGGCATCTTGAGGGGAATTGCTTGATAGAGCAGACGCAGCATGGTTTTGTTAAGGGGAAGTCGTGTCTGACAAATTTATTGGAGTTCTATGAGGATGTGTCTAGGGCGGTGGATAGAGGAGAGCCGGTGGATGTGGTCTTTCTTTTCAGAAGGCGTTTGACAAGGTGCCTCACAAGAGGTTATTGCAGAAGGTAAGGGGGCATGGAGTTGGGGGTAGGGTGTTAGCGTGGATAGAGGATTGGTTGTCAAATAGGAGGCAGAGAGTGGGGGTCAATGGGTGCTATTCGGATTGGCGGTTGGTGACTAGTGGAGTGCCCCAGGGGTCGGTGCTGCGGCCTCAGCTATTCACCATTTATATAGATGATCTGGAGGAGGGAACCGAGTGTATAGTGTCGAAATTTGCTAATGACACCAAAATTGGTGGAACGGCAAATTGCGTGGAGGGTATGGAGAGTCTGCAGAAGGATCTAGATAGGCTGGGCGAATGGGCCAGGAACTGGCAAATGGAATTTAATGTTGGCAAGTGCGGAGGTGGTCCACTTTGGTAGGAATAATGGTAGGAAGGACTATTACTTACGGGGCGAAAAACTGCAGCAGGCGACGGTGCAGAGGGACCTCGGGGTCCTTGTGCATGAGTCGCAAAAACCCAGCTTGCAGGGGCAGCAGGTGGTCAGGAAGGCGAATGGGATGCTGGACTTCATAGCGAGGGGCATTGAATATAAAAGTAGGGAGGTCTTGCTGCAGCTGTATAGGGCACTGGTGAGGCCGCAGCTGGAGTACTGTGTGCAGTTTTGGTCGCCGCACTTACGCAAGGATATTTTGGCCTTGGAGGGAGTGCAGAGGAGGTTTACTAGGCTGATGCCGGAGTTGAGAGGGTTGAGCTACGAGGAGAGGCTGAATAAACTAGGCTTGTACTCGTTAGAGTTTAGAAGAATGAGGGGAGATCTCATTGAGACGTATAAGATGATGAATGGGATGGATAGGATAGAGGTGGAGAGACTCTTCCCGCTCAGAAAGGACAGTAGGATTAGGGGGCACAGCCTCAAGATAAAGGGGGGGCGGTTTAGAACAGAGTTGAGGAGGAACTTCTTCACTCAAAGGGTGGTGAATCTCTGGAATTCTCTGCCCGTTGAAGTGGTGGAGGCTGCCTCGCTAAATATTTTTAAGACGCGGGTTGATGGGTTTTTGATAAGAGGGGGGATTAAGGGTTATGGGGAGAGGGCGGGAAAGTGGAACTGAGCCACGACAGATCAGCCATGATCTTATTGAATGGCGGGGCAGGCTCGAAGAGCTAGATGGCCTACTCCTGCTCCTATTTCTTATGTTCTTATGTCCACTGCTCTCCTTTAACTAACTTCATTGTTACCTCCTCAAAGAACTCAATCAGATTTATCAGACATGACCTCCCCTTGACGAAGCCCTGCTGACTCAGTCCTATTTAATTATGCACTTCCAAGTACTCTGCAATCACATCTTTAATAATGGACTCTAAAATCTAAAGATAGTGACCCAAGCCAGGAATTGAACCCAGGTCCCTGGAGCTATGAGGCAGCAGTGCTAACCACTGTGCCACCCTCAGTGGCACTAATAAATAAATAAACAGAAAGGGTTGATAAGGTTGGTGTGTATGTAGTGTCCCAGAAGACATTTTGATAAAAATCCCTGAACAGACTTGCGTGAATGCCCACGTGCTTTCAGGGGAAAATAGTTATATTTTGTGCGGGAAGGTGGCCCCTGAGGATTTAATTTTTGATTTAGAAAAATACAATTGGTTTCCAGTAAATGATCATGGGACCAGGTTGCTTGGGAGATTAAAAAAAATCAAAAAAGGGTTAATAAGTTTATTATAAGGTTGAGCGAGTTCCTAATGGTCACTTTCAAATGTGATCCTTGCTGGCTTCCAATCTTCCATCCCTTAAAATTTATTTATTTATCCAATTATTTATTAGTGTCACAAGTAGGCTTACATTAACACTGAATGAAGTTACTGTGAAAATCCCCTAGTCGCTATACTCCTATTCAGATACACCGAGGGAGAATTTAGCATGGCCAATGCAACTAACAAGCACATCTTTCAGTTTAAATCTAAATTCAAGATTTCATGAAATCTTGGGTCATCCAACATTTTGCTGCCCTTGTTCCACCCCATACAAAGCTTTGTTTTCCAATTACACCAGTCTTTGCTGCCCACTTTGGTTACTTGCTGCCCCAAACAAAACCTCAAATTTAACATTCCTTTCTTTCCATGGGCTAATTTTCCTCTGTCTCTGTAATCTCCTTCAGCCCCAAAATTTCTTGGAACACCCCAATCTGCTGCCTCTGGCCTCAAGTATATATGGAGATATCAGTCGATCTCGATGTTTCATTCCCACTGCTGAAGCCTGTTTGTAGTTCCATGCGAAATTGTTTCAGTTTTTTGCCACTGTCCCCCCACCCACAAATGTTGATGCTATGGGCAACTGCATAATTTACCTAGCGGTTGCATGAGGCTTGATCAATCTGACCCATGAACTCTTGGAATTCAGTGTAATCATAAACCCACAGTTCATCACTCACTTGTATACACAGCATTCTCATGCAATAAATGGAGACATTTTTCGTTATTCTAAGGACACTCGTGAATTTGAAGAGCAATGTTACACTTTTTACCGCTAGTACACGGCCCCATGCAGGTTTAAGCCTCTGCTCCAAAAGTCTTCTTTATTAGTGTCACAAGTAGGCTTTCATTGACGCTGCACTGAAGCAGCTGTGCATATCCCCTACTCACCACACTCTGGTGCCTGTTCGGTTACACTGAGGAAGAGTTTGAAAGGAGAGGGAGAGGGAGGTCCCAATCAAAAGCCAAGCATTTCCTCAGAGAAAGTGAAATGGAAAGGAACGTCAGTGTTACTGGTGCAAACCTAAACCACAATCACTTTGGAGGTCAGCGGTTAAGGCAAAGAGCCAAGAACAGAGGTCAAATAGCTACCTGCCAGTGCCAGGGAGCAACACGGTGGCAAGCACTGTTGCCTCATAGTGCCAGGTTCAATTCCCAGCTTGGGTCACTGTCTGGAATGTGCATGTTCTCCCCGTGGCTGCAAGGGTTTCCTCCAGGTGCTCCGGTTTCCTCCCCACTGTCTGAAAGACGTTCTAGTTAGGTGCATTGATCCAAGGGCGCCAGAGTGTGGCGACGAGGGGAATTTCACAGTAACTTCATTGCAATGTTAATGTAAGCCTTACTTGTGACTAATAAATTAAAGAAAACTTTTAAAGAAATCCAGCTGAGGAAAGCTAGAGAAGCTTCAAACATAGGATGGGAGGTGAGAAAACAGATTAAGACGATCAATATTTTCAAATTTTACAAAATCTTTTGACACTAAAATATTTTCTTCTCAAGATACTGAGATCAAAACTTACCATTTTTGGTACTCTGCTGCCCTCTGATGTTCATTAAAAAAAGTTCAATGTTATTGGAAAATCTGAAATAATATAACAGTTGTAATACCCTTTTATCCTCATGTTAAAGTTGATTCCAGTACTAAATTTTCAGCCAAAAAGTAGTAGTTAACGCGAACACAGGTAATAGTTGAGGGGTTTAAATCCACTCTTTCCCATTGCTTTGTTATTGTAGGAACAGCTACTTCCAAGCTGCCATCAGGCGTTTGAATGGATCTACTTTACATTAAGCTGATCTTTCTCCACACCCTAGCTATGACTGTAACACTACATTCTGCACTCTCTTGTTTCCTTCTCTATGATGTTGGAGCACATCTGCTGCCTTCCTCTCTCCTCCAATCATCCAATCACTCCACTTTTCCATCATGTGTATTTAGAGATGGTCTACAGAGATATCCCATAACTGGCTGGATAACAGAATTATTGCAACATCCCTGCTTGCAATCAACTTTCAGCTACATCATCAAGGTGTAATCTATTTTCCAGATGTGAAGACTTATTGCATTACATAATCCTCCTGATATTTCTTTGTCCGTATAGCGCACAAAAAACATTTTTCATTGTATGCTAATACATGCGACAATAATAAATCCAATCAAAGTGACTTTTTCTGACAACCCCACTCCCAAAAGTAGCACATAAAAATTCAACTTTTTGGTTCCTTATTTCTAATAGCTTCTATGAAGAGATGTGTTCCTTAAATTCAAATTCACTAAGTTCAACAACAAAAGCAATATGTACAATTTACAAAATTTCACTGTGTTTTCACAGTACAGAAAAATATACTTACCCACAGTGCGTGCACTGAACACGTATTAAAATCCATAAATATTACCCTCCATCTTGTTTTCAGAATCATGTAATGCACCAGTCTGTTCTTAGAATAGCATCATCATATGGATCAATCATCATCAGTAATCACATTATCAGCCGTATCACTTCACAAATAATCATCCCCAGTGCCTTGAATTGGATATCTAATTTTTTGAATGATTTTGACAACAACCTCCGGTCTGATCTCATCCCAAGCCTCCGCCATTCACTCAGTGTTGCTGATGTTGGAGCCTATCTGCTGCCTCCCTCTCTCCTCTGATCATCAAATCACTCCACTTTTTCATCATGTGTGTTTAGAGATAGTTTATGGAGATTTCCCATGACTGGCTGGATAACTGAGAACTATTGCAACATCACTGCTTGCAATCAACTTTCAGCTACATCATCAAGGTGTAATCTGAATATTTTCCACACGAAGATTTTTTGCATTAGATAATCCTCCTGATATTTCTTCAGCCTCATTTCTAACCCATCTCCATCTATTCTTTGTCCTGAATGTGGCTGCTTTGGGAGTTTCTCTCTTCACCATTGGCTCAAGCTTTCTCTCATAAGACCATAAGTTATAGGAGCAGAGTTAGGCCATTAGGATCATCGAGTCTGCCCCACCATTCAATCATGGCAATGTTTCTCAACCCCATTCTCCCACCTTTTCCCTGTAATCTTTGATCCCCTTACCAATCAAGAACCTATCTTTATCTTAAATACACTCAATGACTTGGCCTCCAAACCCTTCTTCGGCAATATATTCCATAGATTCACCACCCTCTGGCTGAAGAGATTTCTCCTCATTTCAGTTCTAAAGTGTCACTCCTTTACTCTGAGGCTGTGCCCTCGGATCATAATCTCCCCTATTAACGGAAACATCAACTCCACATCCAAACTATACAGGCCTTTCAGTATTCTGTAAGTTTCAATGAGATTCCCCTCCACCCCCATCATCCTTCTAAACTCCATCGTGTACAGACCCAGGGTCCTCAAGGCTCCTCATACGTCATGCCTTTCATTCCTGGGATCAGAGTCGTGAACCTCCTGTGGATCCTCTCGAAGGCCAGCACATCCTTCCTTAGATAAAAGGCCCATTAGACTTACACAGCACAATGCAAATCTAATTTTAGGCCAGGTGTCCACTAACCCTGTTTTCTCCCCAACTTTGCTCACTTTTTACCTGGCTGGTTTGTCAAAATTCAATGTTTCCAATACAGGCCAGTTTGTATCCATTCTTTTGATGATTTTTGATTATTAACCCACTGAAATGCAATTAGCTGTTGCATTAATTTCTGCTGGGAGATTCTCTGAAATCTTGGTCTTCTGTTGTGGTACAAAATTACTTCTCTTCATAAACCTGGCACATCAATCAGAGCTGGTTTTGAAAACTGCAAGGCCCAATTTCCTTGCTTGTTTCAGGGCAAGATTCGGATAGATCCTCAAGAAACAGAGTCCATTCTGGCGATTTGCATTGCCACCTTTTGTAACTGCGTTTGCAAATTGTGGCCACATCCTAGGCTTTCCTCTGTGTATCTGCCTCAACTGTGTAGAGAGCTTCATCCAATCTCTAAAGTTCTTCCCTGGTATCTTGAATGTGCTAGCTGCTGAGCAACTATTTCTCTGCTCTGTAATCTCAAAGTTGGAACTGGGCCGTTTATCTGCCATACCTTCTTAGTACAATGTTCCCCCATTAAAGGGCAGCATTGGTGGGAACGCAGCATGAGGTGACAGCCTTGACATTATGCGTTGACATGCACAGACATGAAAATCTGAACAGCCACCTTCAGTGGTGAGCTGTTTTGGCAATATGTAGATTTGCACCAGAATGAGTTTGATTTCAGTGTTGCCAAATACAGAGAATTTGGATTATTTGGCTAAAAATCAGACATTGACTTATGCAAGATGTGAAAAATGAATTACATTTTGGCCAAACATCAGGGGTTGCCTTTTATACATGATTGATCATTACTCGAGTATCTACAGTAAACCTTATCAAGAGTGCACCGTAATGGTCCTGTGGACAGATGCAAGGGAAATCTTTCCTGGCAAACTGACAACAGCACTTTTTTTTTCAAGAAATGAAGTATCAGGCTCCACTTAGTGGGACAGATTTAGCAGCCAGTCCTTGGATGCCACCTACAGTCTGTATAACAAAGTTAAAGGGGTTATTTTTCCTGAGACGTTAGAAAAATGAATTAAGTACTCCCACAAGGATGTGATCCTATTACTTAAAGCAGATTAAGTTGACAGAATACAGCCATTGTTGCAAGTTTTAAGGTTGCAAATATAAATCCTGCCATAGAATTCAGGTGATCGTGCATTCTCCTCAGTGATGGAATCTTTTGGGATAGATTCGCTTGATGTACAAGAGATTTCTCCCCCCCATTTGGTTACAACAGAATGGGTTGAAGTTGAAATCCAAAGAACTGATGCTCATTTCAAACAGAAGTGAAGCCTCTTGATCAAGTCTACACAGAAAATAGGAATCTGTGTGCAGATCAGACTAGGCCCTTAGAAGGTCACATTGCCTGAAAAGTTAGGAGCAATGTTTGAACATATGGGTTGGGGGAGAAACTAACAAAGTGATGGCCAGGCTGGCACCTGAACACATGCAGGCCCACATCAAACATCAGATTTTCAATGCTGCACTTAAATAACTGACTTCATAATGAGCAAGTGATTACACTACACTTTGGAATATCATGAAAAATTCTATATAAATGCACACTGGTTAGCACTGCTGCCTCACAGCACCAGGGACCCGGGTTCGATTCCTGCCTTGGGTCACTGTTTGTACGGAGTCTGCACAGGTTTCCACCCACAGTCCAAAGATGTGCTAGTTAGGTGCAATGGCCATGCTAAATGCTCCCTCAGTGTACTTGAACAGGTGCCAGAGTGTGGTGACTCGGGGATTTTCACAGTAACTTCATTGCCATGTTAATGTAAGCCTGCTTGTGACTAATAAATAAACATTAAATTTTAATGAACAACTCACTTTTGCCATTCAAGTTGAAACTGTAGGAAAATACTCAAGAGACTGAGCAAATGGTGGGATTACCACCAGAGAATCCTTCAGTGCCTATTTCCTTTCACCATGCTGGCGTTGGATTGGGGTGGAAGAGGTCTCACAACATCAGGCTAAAGTCCAACAGGTTTACTTGGAATCAAAAGCTTTCAGAGCGCTGCTCCTCACCGAGTAGAGTGCTCTGGAAGCTTGTGATTCCAAATAAAACTGTTGGACTTCTTACTATTTCTTTTAGAATACAACATACCAGAGTGTTGTTCATTACACCACTGTTATATTTTAATGCTTGATCATCTCAGGGAGACACTGGCCCCAGGTGACATGAATTGTCAGGGTAGGAGAAGCAAGGTACCTGACTAAAATTAGGCGTAAAAATGGTGATCAGGAAATGTAATAGGACAGCAACGAGACATCTATATTCTGTTGGAACCAATTTGGATGCTTTAATCAATTTGAGTCTGATCAAGGATGACAAAACTCTTCAGCATGGAGATATGTTAAAGTAAAATTTGAAGTTTATTTATTAGTCACAAGTAGGGTTACATTCACACTAATGAAGTTACTGTGAAAATCCTCTAGTCACCACACTCCGGCGCCTGTTCGGGCACACTAAAGGAGAATTTAATACGGCCAATGCACCTAACCAGCACATCTTTGGACTGTGGGAGGAAACCAGAGCACCCAGAGGAAACCCATGCAGGCACAGGGAGAATGTGTAAACTCCACACAGTGACCCAAGCGGGGAATCGAATCCAAATCCCTGGCACTATGAGGCAGCAGTGCTAATCACTGTACCACCGTACCGTCCCACATACCTTGGTGTTGCAACTGCTGCACTTAGACATTACATATTTTGACTGAGAAAGCTGCTGCAAGATCAATAATTGAGCAAGTAGGGATACAGAGTTTGTAAAGAAATGCCATGCACACAGTCATTAGGCAGAATAGCCAGAATTCTCCAACCTTACATGCAACTGTGATTCTCTGTTCCTGCTGCAGTGAATGGGAATTTTAACTGAGTGCCAAAGTGTCCGCTCTCGCTGCTGGCAGTGATGGTCTTACGAGATTGGAGAATTCTAGCCAATAACTGATTGATGATAAATTCAATTGCACGGTGTTTAGAAAAGGTATAAAGATAGGGTCCAAATGGACTGGAAACGTAAATGACTTCTGAAGGAACACAAGCGACTCAAAGGATGAAGCAGGGGTTCATGCAGCATTCGTTATAGTGTCTTCTAACCAATGGCATAAACAAAGTAATTTAATTCTCACTTACACCTTGAAAATCATTACTCAGCCACTGTAAGGTATCAAGTTTGTTTGTGCTAAATAACGCTATTAATGTGAACCAATGTTGAATAATCGGTTTCCCCAAGTCCTAATGTCCAAACAAAAGGGAACCGTGCTGATCCATTATTTGTGCACAATGAACCATTTCATACGGGAGTGTGTTCCAGCACATGGAGATATAACAAGCTGGAGATTAAAGTTAGTTACAAGAGAGATGCATTTGAGAGCAGCCAATAGATTAGTGTTGTTCTATTGGATCGATCTCTGGCTTCTTTTGTCCATCTCATCTGTAATGATTTTCAGTTGGTTTCTAGGATGTAAGCAAATCACTCCACCACTTATTAATCCAAATTAATAAGCTATGCAGGTTCATTTAAAACAAAGGACAATATGAAGGTCAGCTACTTGTATTTTATGAATTGAGATACAACACAAGGATTGAATAGAAAACATTACTGTCCCTCAAAAACCACTCTTACTAGACTTAATGCAACCTGGACGACTATGAAATCTGTCTAACCTATTTAATCCCCTGAGAGTAATCTTTGCAAAGATATTTATCCTTACAGGTATCAAACTAATCTTGTGTAGAGCATGCCACTAATTTTAAACAGCTTAACTCCAACCCAGAATAGTTCTCGACTTACCCCGGAGTGGGTTGAGCTGCGATCAGCAACATGCTGTGCTGATGTCACAAAGCCAACTTATGTAAAGTGATAGTAATGAGGGCAGACAAGTACTTCACTCCAAGTAGAAATACTTGGTTCACCAAGTATGCAAAAGATCAAATAGTACTGTATAAATTAATGGTGCTATACGAATATCAAATGTCAGCTGTGCTTAAGTGGGTAGCATTCTTACCCGAGTCAAAGAGTTCAAGCTCCGCTCCAGAGGTTTAAGAATATAATTGACAGACGTTCATGTGCAATACTAAAGGGGCACTACACTGTTGAAGATGCTGTCTGCCCCCTTAGATGGATGTAAAAGATCACCATGACATAATTTGATAGGAGAATTATCAATAGTCATCACTAAAATTATATAGCTTATTGAGTTTAAGTTTACTTAAAAGTGTCACAAATAAACTTACATTAACACTGCAACAAAGTTACTGTGAAAGTCCCTCGTCGCCATACTCCAGCACTGTTTGGGTACGTCGAGGGAAAATTTAGCATGGCCAATGCACCTAACCAGCATGTCTTTTGACTGTGGGAGGAAACCGGAACACCAGAGGAAACCCACGTGAATGTGGGCAGAATATGTAGACCCGGCACAGTGTCCCAAGCTGGGGGTCCGTGGCATTTTGAGGCAGCAGTGCTAACCACTGTGCCACCATGAGTTATTATACACCAAACTTGCATGGGGCTTTTTAAGTAAAAAAATGTTATTCATAAATAGGGGAGGATTCAAAATAATTAATGTAGTGCACGTAATCAGATTTCACCAAGTTCTAACATCAGATTTGTTGAGTGCACATCATAAAAACCAAACTGTACCAACCATCACCCATAGATTATTCAACGATACCAATATCTTGAGTAAATCAAATTCAATGACACTACGATGTCTGTGAGATTACTCCTGAATATGAAATGATCGTTTGTACCTGGAAGTCATGTACATCTTATAAATTTATCTTCAAACTACAACCACAACAATTGAGGGGTCATAACTTTCAGCCTCTCATGTAACATTGCACCTCTACAGTCCGTTCTCATTTGAGGAGCAAGTGCAATGTAATCTAACTTCTTTACAATAGATGCCAGTTTTAACTGGTAATGGAAGGCAGGATTCAAATAAGGCAAGCTAAACAAAGTCAAAGTTACTGTCTCTCCAGCCTTCATCACTGACTGGGTAAAATGCACGGCTATGAAAACTCTGTACGAGCAACATAGGCCTCAAAATTTGTTCTCTCCCATTTGATCAGTTGGGCGACATCCACCCAAATAACTGACATAAGCAATTGACTGGTACATTGATGCTAATTTCCCTGTGGAGAGAAAGCAGAAAATCAGAGAAATTGTTACCTTGCTGTTGACATTCCTGATTAAGTGAGTTGATTCCTGTGTCATAAGGGGAGGCGATGGCCCAGTGGTATTATTGCTCGGCTATTAATCCAGAAACTCAGCTAATGTTCTGGGGACCTAGGTTCGAATCCCGTCATGGCTGATGGTGAAATTTGAATTCAATTTTAAAAATCTGGAATTAAGAATCTACTGATGACCATGAAATCATTATTGATTTGTCAGAAAAACCCATCTGATTCACTAATGCCCTTTAGGGAAGGAAATTTGCCATCCTTACCTGGTCTGGCCTACGTGGCAATGTGGTTGACTCTCAACTGCCCTTGTGCAACTAGGGATGGGCAATAAATGCTGGCCCAGCCAGCGACTCCCATGTCCCATAAATGGAAGAAAAAAAACAGGCTTCTAACTGTTGTAAATTAAATAAAGGCATGATGCTGAATTCTTGGCTAAACAGAACTAATCTGTCAAAAATTTTGGATGATTTTTTATTTATTTAGTAAATAACAGGTAAACTAGAATTTGCATCCACTGAGTTTCATTGATTCTTATTTGTTCAAAACATTCAGAATCCAGTTTTCTGCCAAGCAACTGCTTTTCTAGTTCAGCAGGGCACTGTGGTGTGGCATTAGTTTGAGATTTCTATATAATGTGTATATGTCAACATCCACTGCACTATAATTACATTTCCAAAAAACCCACTGGACAAATTCACAAAGTATTAGAATTTTTCTTTAATTCCACACACAGATGGCTGGCCAGTTACTAATTTGCTGCAAATAAAACTTGGTGATAATGATATAGGTACTGCTAACAACTGAAAATGAAATGACCCAGTGTGCAAGCACTCTAATGAATGTTAATTATCTAATTTGTACAAAATGCTTGGTACTGGCAAAAGTCATTTAAAAAATCAATTTTATTAAGTATGAAAGAAAATGTTTGACATCTTAGTGTCTGCATTTCTTTACTGGGAGAATTACAAATATCCCAACTGCAAACTACAATGCCTAACAATTTAAGTTCAGTCTCGTTCATTGCATAAAATCAGTAAGCCTGGCATCTCATCATTCTGACTCAGCAGTGCAAACTTTAAAATGAATGCTGCAGTCGACGAGTTTTTCCAGTAGTGCAGGATTCTGTGTTGCTGTGTCAGTTAAAGACAAAGATTAAAGTCAGTTAATATACAATATGTATATATATATATATATATAAACACCCACTGTACAGTAATTACATTTCCGAAAAAAAATCCAAGAAGCATTAGGAATTTTTTTTTAACTTTACATACAGATGGCTGGCCAGCTGCTATTTTGCTGCAATTAAGATGCAGGATTTTGTGATAATTATATACATACTGCTAACAACTCTAAATGAAATCAGTGTGTATGAACTCTAAAGGATATTAACCTTCTAAGTGGGACAAAATGTTTGTATGCAATTAAAGCACAGATTCACCAACCTTGCACTTCCAAATAATATGTTTGAAACAGTCTGAAATCCATGTGACATCCTGTAAATAAGATGCACAATGGAAATGCAACTTCACCGAAAATTAAGTGGGAGACATTCAAAATCGCCAGGAATTAGTTCTGTCCAGAAAGTTTTGAAAGAGACACAGCTGAACGGTGGTGGGGTTAAACTGCATGGTCATTCTGCCACTCTCACCATGTCTGTTAAAAACCCATCCTAACTAAATCAAGTATGTGAAAGGACAAAATGTGAATTCCTGCCGTGCCATCACATTTCAAAATCCAGGTAAATCTTGCAGAGTTGAGAGAAAATGCGTAACATAGAAATGCGTAAAATAAACGTGGTTCATAAACATGGTTAAAATATCAGGGACTGTTCCTATATTCCATGATCCATGTAAGAAGGGCTCACATCTTGAACCTAGTACCAAGTGAGATTAGACTAGAATTGTGTGTCTGCTCAACTAAGATTCTATTTCTGTCAAAGCTATTTAATTACTGATGATGAATGGCACAACATGCTGGAATATCACTGCAAGTGATGTTTTCAGTTCCTAAAAAGGTAGATTTTGGCCTTGTCATCCAGGGAGACCCAAGCTTGCAGCCAGCGACATGCATCAAGCTACCCCTTGTCTTTCTGCACTGGGACAGTTTCTCACTGGTTATTTCCTTGTAGACGTATTCAAGTGGCCAGTCGGATAGCAGTTTTGGGTGTCTCTGGAGCAAGTCACCTGCTTGCTCTCAATCATGGATTTGGGGGAAAACAGGAAAACATTCACGAATACAAAATTAAAATGGTGCAGCTTATTTTCAATAAACAGCAAAAATAAACAATGCACCATTGTAATCATAGGCCAAAAGAAATAAAGTCTATAAGTCTGACTTTCTACATTATTGCTTCTGTATGTTGTACCAGCCCTGTGGGATAAAGCTAAATATATATAGAGACAACTTCTTAACATCACATTTTCATTTCCATCGCGTATTTTGTTCTCCATATGTGTCTTCTTTCTCCTTTTCATCCCGTGTTTGTCTCCAGGAACCAGGACACTCATCAAGTCCATAAACTATATCTTTGTCACTTCGATACACAGAGGTCCCAGAAGGAAAGGCCCAGCTTCTGTTTGGAGTAAAAGTATTAGGTTTATCATCACTAGCCCGTGAAAGAGTATTTCCATTAGACTGACCAAAGTGTGAAGAAAGAGAAGCACCACGCCCACCACTCAATGCTGGCGAATCAGGTGGATTTACTACATGCGCCTCTATAGGAGACTGATTGGCTTGTAATTGTGGCGAAGTCCCCTTCGGCAAAGCCCTTCGGGCCAGTCTAGGATCCCTAGGTTTGGTCTGAGCAGGTGACTCAGACCTAACTGATGTCTGAGGCAGTGAAACAGGAGCTGATATCTGAGGCTGTACAGTAGCAGAAGCTTCTGTCCGATGCAAATTACGGAGTAACGAAGCCGTTTGTTGAGAAGGAATCGGTGCTTTTCGGAACTGTCCGATGCTGGGATCAGCTGCCTGACGTGTAGCAGTTTTGAAGCTTAAACCATCATTCCAAGAACTTTTTCGTACAAGATTGGGAACCTGTTTCTGTTCACTTATTAGTGCACTTGGGTCAGAAATATTTCTCTGGAAAGCAGGCCTGGGCTTCAGAATCTTTTGGCAGTCTTTCTTGTATTCACTTTCAGATGTTTTCACAATGGCACCTCTCTTCTGCGCATCCTGAATCAAAGCATTCCAGTCTTTATTTTCCTAAAATGCACAAAGAAGAAATGGCAGTTGTCACAAGCACAAATTCATCCTTCACAAGTAAAAGTAAACAAGCTCATTACAGAAAAGCAAGATGCTTATTCTTTAAAATGTTCAGGTACAAAGCCAGTTATTCAGTGTGAACAGTTCCAACAATGAAACCATCACACTACCAAAGCATTGTTGCAACTTTAAGCAACTAAATGCTATCAATTTTCTTTTATTATATCCAATTCAATCCAATCAAAGTCCAATTCGAAGTCTCAACAAGTGAGACATTCAGATCAAGCTGACAAGACAGGAAAGCCTCTTCCTGTCTTGGACTTGATCTACATGATCCAAGCTCATTGGAGCAGGCATTGCACCCCCTCCAGTGCTTGATCTCATTTACATCTTAGCCAAAAAAGACCAAGGTGCCATTTTAAAAAATTGTTTCAAATGAAGCCTCAGTGTAACCTCACTGACTTCCATCAAGTGCAGGACGCCAATACTACATCTGATCTTAGCCAAAAGGCCAAGAACTAAATTCTATCAAATGATACAATCTCGCAAGGAGATTTAAGTGATCGACAGCCCACTTTTCTCTCACTTGCTATTCCTTCTTCCTCATCTGTTGCCACAATATTACAGCTGCTTTTCTTTCTCTGTCTAGCACTGATTAATCCCTCAATTTATGATTTTTTTCTTTGAAATCGATATTTGGTAACTGATGGATTCTTGAAGAAAGTGCTCTCCTGGCCACATAGTGTTCTAAAACAGCCTCTTTATAATATTTAGATGAGCAACCTGCATCCCAATTGGGTTGGACACCCGACATTCATCCCGCCTCTGTTAAAACTGGAAGTGTTATGTTTCGAGGCAGATTGGGTCCCTGTTTCAGATTTTGTTTTTGCAATTTAACCTTTGATAAGGCTCCAATCTACCTATTTTTGGAAATTAAGAATTCTCCATTAATAATGAGCGAACCACATACATTCAAATAAGATTTACTGTAAAGTATTACAGCAAGGTGGCTAAATTCAGACTTGTACATGGAAAATTTTTCAATTATACCTAAGATGTGTGGGTTAGGTGGATTGGTCATACTAAAATTGTCCCTTAGTGTTAGGGAACTAGCTAGGGTAAATGTATGGGGTTATGGGACAAGGCCTGCATGGGATTGTGGTAAGTACAGACTCAATGGGCCAAATGGCCTTCTTCTGCACTGGAGGATTTTATGACTTTTTAAAAAAGTATTGATATTGTTGACTGCCAACCTCGACTGTTGAGTATAGCTCCTATAAAATCAAAATTGATCAATTACAAACCATGAGAGTTCTCAGATTTCCCAGAATGAAGAGACTCAGTCGAGCTCGTGTAATTGTAACATTCATTCTCTGTCGGTCTGCTAAGAATCTGGAAGAGTCAGATAGAATGACATTAGTAACACTGTTCCTTTCAACTCAATACAAACTACACATCTAATCATTTGAACAAAGGTGTTTAAACTGAGCTCGCTGAATCCTTGTGGATTCATAAGGCCTTCAGATTTCTGCCAATTTCTGCACTAATGGTTTCCCTTTGGAATGTAACACTGTCTTTTCAAAGTTAGGGGAGGCCACTCCTCTGAATTTCACTGGGAGAGATGCTGATGGTCAGCAGAGGTCCCCAAGAAGACAAAGCTTGTTGGTACCTGGGTTGGGTTTTTATACTTGTAATGGACCTCACACAAAAAGGGATGGCCATAGCCCTAGTATAACAGGAAGCAAAATATCTATTTTTTCTTCTGCTCACCTCTACAAAGATAAACTCTCATATATAGTAGCAGATTCTTGAAATAAACTTAAAGCTTGCTTCTGTTGCCCACAGACACATTAAGATAGCATGCATCATTCCCCCCTCACTGAGATCCATTCCCAAATTTGCAAAGAATAATACTGAAGGAAATCCTAAAGTTTAGCAGATTGACATGGCTGAATCTGAGAACCGATAGATAACCCTTGATATTTTCAGATCTGCAACCGATACAATTTTTAATTTCTAGTTCCAGTTGATTGCTAACTCCTCTCCCTATCTAGTGTCTAGCACAAGACTTTGTGTTGAAATTTGGTCTGGTCATTTCTGGGCATCATATGTGAGAGGAGCCTCATAATTCACCCAACTATAAAACAGGAAGAGTCACTTAATAGTTCACAGGCATCTTGGAAAGAGCATGCCAGATAGAGAGCTAGAGTGTGAGATGAAAACTGAAAACAAGATGATTTCAAAAGAATCAGTTTCCTTTTGCAATTTCTCAGCTTCCTAGCCTCAGACGAAGAAAGGTCTGTAAAGAAGCATGAAGAAATTGAAAAAAATAAATAAATTTAACTGAAATGTTGTAGGGCCAAACAGTAGCAAATGAAAGAAAAATCACTTCACCCAATAGTTCCTTGAAGATTGCTTGCTCTGACACAGGTAACAATTATGCAATCCTTTTCACATCCTTGAAACCCATCTACTGTGCCCACCTGCACTGTCCTGAAAGAGGAAAATCAATGTGTTAACTTATATATATCCCCTTTATGACAGCAAAACACTGATTATACCTACCATAAAAATGGAGGATTACTGGGCAATAGAAATATGCATTCTGAAGATGGGATCACAGTAAATTGATTCATATTTCAGTCTAATCCAGGTCTATGGAAAATAAACACTGTTCAACAATCTTATTTTTTGTTTGCCCCACTTATTAATGTGCTGGCTTGCCCGCTGGGGTGCAGCTGAACTAATATCAGGTACACTCCAGTACTGTACTGCATTTACGTGCAACTATCAACATTTAACATTGGAAACTGAGGGCCAGAACCACCGTGGCGCTGAATGTGATCTCATCAAACATCAAATTATTTCCAGGTGGGACCACAGGAAAGGGACCTGGAACAGAAATCCCAGCTCGTTTTGCCTTCCTTAATGCAGAGGTACTGAGGTTAATTGTAATGCCCTCATAATTAATAACCCACCATGTTCTGCATTTGTCCACTGTCAAAGGGATAAGCTCAGTGCATTGTAGATTGTAGGAAGTCATGAAGATTACTTTTGAGACAAGCCTAACCATCACTTTACAAGATTTTGTTTGTTTTCACTGACTTGCTCAAAACGAGCTTTATATATGGAGGAAAGTTTGGTCTAATTTCAGTCAGGTTGCTATACCATGCTAGTATCTGGTTCTTCTTTCTAAAATGTAGACATCTCCTAGCAGTGGCCATGAACTAAAACTACTTTCCACTCTTTTGATGAGAAATATGGGTCACATTTTAAGACCAAATTGATCACATCACAACCACCTTATACAGCATATGCATTTTGTAAAATAGTCCATGAAAGTGGCTTCCTGGTGCATTATAGCCAACCTCTTGACTTTAATAAATCTTGACGACTAGGACAAAAGCAGTCTAGACACAGTTTGGTTACGTACCAGTTTAGCCAGGGCCAAAAGATCATAGAAAACAAACACCACAAAAATGAGAGAGTGGTAACTATGCAAATAAATAACAATAAGCAGAGCGAAAGCTGACCTCAATGGGGAAAGATGCCTAATCGTCAAATGCTAATTTTTAATTATTTGCATGCTTATTGCTAGCCTTCATCTCATAAATGTTTTAAAATCCTATGATGTTAGCCAAGACAACCTGGGAGCAACAATTTTGTAAAACATCACTTGCTGCGACACCCGGAACGGGAACTCTGTCCACACATCAGGACATGTGTCTTTGTCAGGTGCACAATGCCTGTCACGGAACCTCAGCAACAACGTGCAAAGTTCAAATTCAAATTCCATTTAAGCATATGTCACTTTGCTAATTCCAAACTCAAATCTGAACACCAAGCTCTTTCAGAAAGACCAACCACTCAACAAGCTTTTTCCAAACTTGCAGGCTTACAGAAGCGAGTATAAAAGTTTTGTATATGTAATGAAAGCTCAACATGCAAGGTTTCAGATAGCAACTATTCACATACCTGCTTTGTTCCAGTCCAGCCTTTTTACACTCTTGCTCAATTTGATTTATGATTTTCTGTTTCTGTGCATTGTAGGGGGTGATCACTCCAATGTTACGACAAGTTCCCTTTTGTTTCTCTGCAATCATGCTGATTAAAGCTATCACCAGTTTCACTTCCCGAGTGTTGCTGTAAGAGCTGCAAACAAGAGGTAGAATAAAGGTGAGAAACAAAGGATAAGAAAAAAACATGTTATGCGCTGTCTGTGAGTGCAATGGGTAGTTTCCAACTGTACCAGAATATTTCACATTAAATTACAAGCAGCACAGTAATGACTAAATAATCCCCTCAACTTACACCATCAACAATTACCACATTCCCAAATATACAGAGCTCGATTTTAAAACGACAATTAGCTATTAGGGCTAACACACAAAGTATATTCTAACCATCCTCAGTTGTGGGGTTGGCACCATACCCAAGGGGCAACATGTCACCTAATATGATCCTGATTAACACAGACCATAAAGCTCAGATCTATGCTGAATTAACAGTTGTGGCAGGAGGTCTGCTAAATTGGCCTCAGCTTGTCTGGGCTGGGGAGGAGCAGGGTAGGCAGCTGAGAAAAGTCGTCATCTCTACAGCTGCCAAAAATGTTGCTTTGGGATTGAGCAGTAGGAAGGATTACTGTTGGCTTCTGTCCCTCATCATAATCCCACGGGACAGATATCTTGCTTCTATTTGGCACTTCTGCACAACCTTCACACAAGGAAATATTATTGAGAGCAAAGAAATGTAAATGATAAACAGTCCTGAGAACAAAGATTACTCTGGTGAGAACTGCAGCACTCCCCCATCTGCTTACACCAATAGTCAGCCTCTTATCATTGCATATAATAAATAAGATCGATGAAAAAGGTAATCAGGTTTAAAACGCACTCTTTCTCCCGATATTCACATCCATCCGTCACATCAAACAACATGTATGACTGGAAAGGCCAGTTTGGAGAACAACGTTGCATCTCTATCTTCCTGAAAAGACACAAGGGGCGACAGCAAGAGAAGGACAGAGATGAGAAATAATAATCATGTACAGTAGAGCCATTAGAAAAGTTGCATCTTATTTCAAAAATAAAAACGATTGATTTTGATTATTACAATGCTGCATAATTTTTAGCATTTAAAGTTACAAATATGTTTATATATAATCTACATTTCAATAGCTTACTTGTCCAGACCCAATTTAGTAAGTTCCTTCAGAGGGCAACAGCCTTCACTACATCAGAGGTCACAGGCTTCTCTCATAGTGAGACTTTAGTTTTGAGTTGTTAAAAAAATGATAGTGAACATCCCAGAGAAGCAGTTCCAATAATTGTAAAATGTGAAAGCAATCTTACCGTATGATACTTCAGCTATTTCCATTGTGCTATTTATGTAAAGTTATGAAATTTAGAAGAGGAAGATGAATATTTTGGTGGGGATTCAGCATCCAGTAAAATGCACTGAACGCTTCCAGGTTAAAGTGCAGATAATAACACCACAAAATAAATTATTTTATTTTCTATTCAAAACTCTTCACTGTTGATATACAACCAAAAAATTCTTAAGTGGTTGCAGGAGCAGGAGGGCCTGAGTGTACATGTGCATAGATCAGTGATGGGTAGCCTAGGCTAGTGAGTGAGCTGTATTTAATGCACACCAAATATTTCATGACAAATTATAGAAAATGCTTAATCATTTATATATTAATGGAATTATCAATTTCAAATAGTAAAAACAAAATATTTTCACTTTGGATGAGGCAGGGGCACACAGCTCTCAGTCAAAAACAATCAGTATGCACCTCACGTCATTTGCTTTATGTGCATATCACTTCAGTCATACTGGTAGGAAAAAAACTACGTGGACAGAAATCAGCAACCCTGTACGTGGACAACAGTCAACAAAATGTCTTGTGAGCCACACTAAACTGCAGACTGCCCACCACTGGCACAGATCATTGAAGGTGTCACGACAGGTGGAGAAAGCAATTAAGAAAGTACGCAAAATCCCGGTTTATTAATAGGGACATAGAGTACAAGAGCAAGTAGGTCATGCCAAACTTATACAAGACACTAGTTAGATCTCAGCTGGTGTACTGTGCATATTTCTGGGTGCCACGTGATAGGGAGGATGCAAGTGCACTAAAGAGAGCACAGAAGAGTTTCAACAAAATGCAAGATCATCCATGTGAAATCCAAGTAGTAATATACAAGAGACATATTAATCCATGCCCACTTACTCATCAGTCTTCAACAAACTTCCATAAATGTACTTGGAGGGGAATAGACAGATGTCAGGATGCATCCTGTATTGGGTTAGTAGCATCACCACTGGGCTCCGTCCACAAATGTCCTGCTTCACTTCATCTTGCAGGCACTTTTGCAACCGGCACATCATTGATTGGCCATAGTTCAACTCTCTTGCTTTCTATGAAAAGTAAAAATTTAAATGTTTTAAAATTGCTTTCCAGCCATGAGACATCAAAAATTTTAAAAATGACACAAGTGGCACACAATATAATTTTATATAAAATAGAACATTTAATAATGGCTTATTTCAGCAGGGGCAACCATGTTGTGATGGAATCATGCAATTCACTGCAGCAAGAACAAATACTTCATTAATTTGATCCTGATGTTTGGTTAAGAAAGCAGAAATATAAGACCATAAGGTGTAGGCCATGCAGTCCCATGAGCTTCCTCTGCCATTTAGTAAAATCATGGCTGATCCCTGATCTCAACACTTTTCTGCTCTATCCTCTACTCCCTTAAGAATCCAAAAATCTATTGTTAAGAATGTGAACATGAACATACCTTGTTCCAGATAGAGGCAGAGAACTCCATTTCCCAGCAAGCCCGAGACATGATGCATGCATGAAGCGCAGTAGGGTGACAGGTAGTGCAGGCTCAGCACGGACTTAAAGGTATTTGGGCCATGGTAGAGATCACTAGGGCTTCCATGGGATGATGGTGCAAAAACGACCACAAAACCTGCAGTCACAGTAAGCCCACGTGACTGGGTGTGTTGGGAGGCAAAAAAAAAGGTTCCAAGCAGCAAAAGTACTGCTGTTGGCAGACACCAAGTAGTGAGGGCTCAGGAGAAGTTCTGGGGAGCTGAGGAGGTGGCAGAAGGTTGCTGGTTCTGTGATGGAAAGGATCGGGGCTGAGAAGAGATCATGGGAGCCATTTATAGCAGTGCAACTCGGAGGCTGAAGTTTGGCAAAATCTGGATCAATGCCAGCTCAGTGAACCTAGTGGTCTATTGAAAAGCTGAAATTGTGCCAGTAGTTAGAGTTTGCAACTTTGTAATTTCATGAAGGCAACCTCAGGAGAAGAGACTGACCCGTTGGGAAGTGTGCAGTGGTTGAGGCAGTCTGAGTCAGAGTAGCTTAAGGGAATTCAGAGACTTCATGATGGAGACAGCTTTCCTGTGATTATGTAACCCATCATGGGCACCACCTGGATGGGATTCTGAGAAATCCATGGGTCAAAAGATGTGCGGTTTAGGTTGATTGGCCATGGTAAATTGTCCCTTAATGTCAGGGTGACTAGCTCGGGTAAGTGCATGGGTTACAGAGATAGGGGCCTGTGTGGAATTGTGGTCAGTGTAGACTCGATGGGCCAAATAGCCACCTCCTGCACTGTGGGGATTCTATGATTCTGTCTTGGTCACATCTGCCAGTTGTTGTGGCTGCACAGCAAAAAGCTGGCAAGTTCTTTTTTTTTTCATGATAATTAGAATTTAAGTTAGCCATTCTACATTGTTTTACTTTTGTGACTTTGCATAGTAGTTTATTCTGCTTGTTTAAAACTGTGAAATCTTATAGCTTTATTCCCTTAGTATCTACAATTTCAAACTTCGACAGCTTTAAACTACAGGCAACTGATCCCTAACCAGATCGTAACACTATCAATCTCAGATTGCTTATTTTCAACCACTGAGCATCTCTGCAGTAGAGAATTTCAAAAACCCACAAACCTCTGAGTGAAAAGATTTCTTATCCTAGTTAACCCCCAAAGACTCGTTTAGCAAGTTAGCAGTGGATAATGATTTTTAGGGTATGATGGCTAATTCTGCACTCAGACTTCAAGTAGCAACATTGCCCGTGTGCTGAAGTTGAACAAGGAAGAATCATATACACTAGTTTCATTTTGTTCTGTAGGGACAGGAACGCTCCTATTGTGGAAGGAAATCAAAGAGAAGAAATTTTTTTCATAGGGTGATGGGTGGAGGAGACCATTCCTTTCTCTCAAGCGTATGGCTGTAGGGAAAGAAACAGATCTCACAGGAAATGGAGTGGCAGGAGCCTGGGGTGAGATTTTGGGGGGGGGTGGTGGTGGTACTGATGTGAATGAGTGATGGGCAAATAAGGAACAAAAATGGAAATTTGGGATTTTAAAAATCCAGTCAGTAAACTATTACACAAAATTGGCCAAAATTCTTGATATGCAAGAGAAACTCAACATTTCTAAAGGTATTCTTACCATGGAGATTATGGTTGGTGGCAGTTGCTCACGGTCTCCAACAAGAACAAGCTTAGGACAACGAAATATCAAAGGGATCAGTATTTCAGTTTCACAAGCTTGCCCGGCCTGAAAAGAACAGGAGAAATAGCACAGTGAATGCTAAACATGTGATGGTTAACTCTACACTTTGTTTCCAAGTAACAACATCTGAGAGAAATCAACAAACAGGAACAGTACGTGCTAGCTTTCTGTTCTGCAAGGATGGGAATGTTCTCACAGTGGGAGGTTATTGGCTATCCATACCTCAATTACCAAGTCTCAACTGAAATGGCAACTCAACTATTAGAGGGGAAATTCATTCATTTTTGACCAAGGCCCAAAATCAAAAGCAGTGACTTGCTTGAGGGACAATGGTTGTTGCCAAAATTTCCAAGCATGAAAAGATGAATGTTGTACAAGAGTGCCTGATGATGCAAGGATTTCTTTTTTTAAAAACCCACAATTAATCACTTTGCAATTCCTCTGGGAAACATGCCAAGTCACTCTTGATAACTACAAGAGACACCACTTTCAGCCAATCACTTTTCAGAATTCACCTGGAAGAGTGGGTCTCACAGTGGGAAGACTGGATGCTGAGCTTTGAAAAGGACCCACAGAAAAAATAGGTTTTAATGTTGAAGCAAACACAGCTATGTGTTATATAATGGGTGGCATGGTGGCACAGTGGTTAGCACTGCTGCCTCACAGTGCCAGGGACCTGTGTTCGATTTCCAGCATGGGTCACTGCCTGTGCAGAGTCTGCACATTCTCCCCGTGTCTGCCTGGGTTTCCTCCAGGTGCTCCGACTTCCTCCCACAGTCCAAAAATGTGCAGGTTAGGCACATTGGCCATGTTAAGTTCTCCCTCAGTGTACTCACTCAGTGTCGGAGTGTGGTGACTAGGGGATTTTCACAGTAACTTCATTGCAGAATTAATGTAAGTCTACTTGTGGCAATAATAAATAAGCTTTTAAAAAAACTTTATTACCATTTGCATTGCAATTAAATTCAATAGTTCAGCAAGTTTTGGTGAGTAGCTACACCATTCAGCAAGTCCCAAATTAAATTCCTGTTCAGTGCTCTGACAAAGGTGAACCCATTGGCTAGTTTTGATTTTACAAACTCATTGATGAAAGGCAAAAAAGCACAACTTTCTTAAGATGAGCTAGTGCTGAGCAATAAATGCCAGCCTGGCTAGTAACGTCCAAACGCTAAGAAATATTTGCTTGGTCTCCAGCAAACAAAGCAAGTATTGGCAGAATGCAGGTGACATGGTGAGATCCCTGTGGAAGGACTACAGATAAGGGTGACTCCTGCTACAGGGCAAAAGACAAGGTTGCAAGGAGCTTTGACTGTCCATCTAGCATGCCTGCATGAACAAATTTAAAAGAGTCACCCAAATTGAACTTTCAGTTTGCTTTCTCTGCCAAAATATCTTCACTCTATTCAGCTGAGAACTTATTGGACCTGGTGTGAGAATCACATCCAAAATGTTAACCTTTCATTCCCCTTTCCAACACTGATCTATATATTCCACACAATTTCATCGTAGAATTGTGACCTTTCTTTTTATCCTTAGTGCTTATCTAGTTAACCATCAGCGCGAAATTAATTTCTACCTACCTCATCCACAACAACACAGCTAAATGGTTCATGTCCCAGTTTTCGGAATGACATCTCCAAAAGCATAATCCCACTGGTACTCAAAGTGCAGCAGATGATGTGCGAATCCAGGATAATACTTTGCTGCACGTCCTGGGTTCGGCCTCGAAGCTAAAAAAGGCATTGAGGAATTAAATTTAAAGCCTCCAAATTGGTTCAAAAGCAGGACATTTATGGTTTCATGGTTAGGAAAGAACAGGAAAATGATATTCTGACATAAATATTACTACAGCATCAAAACTTTAGCGCCTCTTGTAACATTCCTCCTCCACCACTAGAGCTGATACCAGCTACTAGACCAAGATGTTATATGGGGGAAGGTTTACGACTGAGAAACCCCCGAATATTGCAATAATTAACATTTTACTGCTCTATCTCAAAACAAGTCCTCCCTATTATAACATAGATGCATCCAAGCATCTTCTGGCTGTTTCATTTGTCAACTTTTAATTTTAAGATTAGAGTAAACCATCATCTAACAACTGGAATATTATTAACCACATTACTGATTAGCTTCTCAATGTGTGATCCACTGTATCAGTGCATCAGCAACACATTAAAGAATGTTAAAGTACTGAGTTATGCATGTGCAGTTATTGAACATGGCTGTACAATTTATTCTCCAGTAAGCCTTAAGATCTAAGTTAAAGTATTTACATTTAAATTATTTCTACATAAAAATGTTTTGAAGTGCTTCACGACATGAAATTCAGTTTCAGAATGCAGTGACTTATGGACAGATTCTTTAGATGATTGCAACTATTCAAAGGAATAAAAGGTATTCACTATAAAATATATTAAAATAATCAGTAAATGAACAAGTGGCTACCAATGTAAATTGCTGCCATTTTACAGGTGTAGATGCAAGATCGTCAAAAAATAGCCAAATCTTTCAGTTCTTACTTCCTTCAGTTTGCGTCCAAGTTCCTCCCTCTCCCTCTCTAATTTTCTCTTTTCTTGAATTGCCGATTCAATCTATAGAACAGGTGGCAGGATAAAAAAAATCTTGTTTCCAAATGACTTCTCAAACTATCACCCCAACATATATTAATGTCTTTCCAGTAACCACATACACTTCTTTTGAAACATATATACAGCCACTTTAATGTTCTAGGATTACAATACCAATTATATATGTTAAATATGAATATAAAAGTAGGGAGGTCTTGCTGCGGCTGTATAGGGCATAGGTGAGGCTGCAGCTGGAGTACTGTGTGCAGTTTTGGGCGCCGTACTTACGCAAGGATATTTTAGCCTTGGAGGGAGTGCAGAGGAGGTTTACTAGGCTGATGCCGGAGTTGAGGGGGTTGAGCTATGAGGAGAGGCTGAATAGATTAGGCTTGTACTCGTTAGAGTTTAGAAGAA
Source organism: Carcharhinus amblyrhynchos (assembly GCF_965287045.1). Lineage (NCBI taxonomy): Eukaryota > Metazoa > Chordata > Chondrichthyes > Carcharhiniformes > Carcharhinidae > Carcharhinus > Carcharhinus amblyrhynchos. The sequence continues at coordinate 13,174,781 of NC_137348.1, forward strand.
TGAGGGGAGATCTCATTGAGACGTATAAGATGATGAATGGGATGGATAGGATAGAGGTGGAGAGACTCTTCCCGCTCAGAAAGGATAGTAGGACTAGGGGGCATAGCCTCAAGATAAAGGGGGGGCGGTTTAGAACAGAGTTGAGGAGGAACTTCTTCACTCAAAGGGTGGTGAATCTCTGGAATTCTCTGCCCGTTGAAGTGGTGGAGGCTGCCTCGCTAAATATTTTTAAGACGCGGGTTGATGGGTTTTTAATGAGAGAGGGGATTAAGGGTTATGGGGAGAGGGCGGGAATGTGGAACTGAGCCACGACAGATCAGCCATGATCTTATTGAATGGCGGGGCAGGCTCGAAGGGCTAGTTGGCCTACTCCTGCTCCTATTTCTTATGTTCTTACGTTCTTATATTGCTGATGATACATGGGCCTAAGACGGCCCAATGTGATTTTGTTTCTGTCTTCACAAAATGGCATGTGAACTCTTGATATACTATTGTTCAGATTAGGAAGTTACTTCCCACTGTGCTAGGTATTAATATTTCAATAATTATGGCAGAACAGCCACAGATATTTAAAATTTTAATAAGATCTGAAAGCAAGCAAGGCGGTAACTGCAGAATTTGAACATGGGATTAATGCATTCCAGATGATGCAATCAAACTAGGGCCAAGTGGGTATAGACAGAGTGAACGCAAGCAGGCTTTTTCCACTGAGGCTAGGGGAGAAAAAAAACAGACAGCATGGGTTAAGGGTGAAAGGAGAAAAGTTTAAAGGGAATATTGAGGGGCGGGGGGCTTCTTCATGCAGAGAGTGGTGGGAGTGTGGAATGAGCTGCCGGATAAAGTGGTAAATGCGGGGTCACTTTTAACATTTAAGAAAAACTTGGACGGGTTCATGGATGAGAGGGGTGTGGAGGGCTATGTTCAAGTGCAGGTCAGTGGGACTAGGCAAAAAATGGTTCGGCGCAGACAAGCAGGGCCAAAAGTCCTGTTTCTGAGCTGTAATTTTCTATGGTTCTATGTTGCAACCGAAGCCTGTTTGGTCATATTGTAGAAGGTGGTCATTTTTGATCATGTGGTTTGGAGCTGCCCATTATTCACAGCATGAGGACCACTGATCAAGGAAAGGATGGATATAATCAAGAGGCAGAGCCTAAAAATAAATTTTCACTTCAATTAAATAGGTTTGTGCACTAAGCAAAGCGAACGAGGAAGGAACCACTTAATGCAAGCTACAGGACGACCAAATGATACAACAGGAAAGGAAGCAGGATAGGAGAGAAATGCAAATTACTGTGATGCTGGAATCTGAAACAAAAACAGAAAATTCTGGAAAATCTCAGATCTGACATCATCTGTGTGTAGAGAACAGAGCCAAATGTTTCAAGTCAGTATGACCTTTCGTCAGAGCACAGATACAAACTGGCAGAAAGGTACGACTCATTATAGAGAATTAAAGAACATTCAAGGGGCTGTGTTTTTCTCATTCCTCTGTACTAAAGTGATTCACTTATTTCACATTAATAAAGTCACTGCACATCCAACGACAGTATTCCTTGGATGCTTACAACTCCAATGTACATCTGTTAAAGAATTACCTAAAGCTACAACACAGAAACAGGCCCCTGAGCCCAACAAGACTGAGCTTCATCAGGAACTCCAGGTTCCATTGCACCACAGAGCGTCAAGTGATACGCAAAGGAACAAGTTTATTTTGATTTAATATGAAGAAAAATATCATCTAGAATACACAGAACCTTCCTGACCAAAAATGTAATTTCTTGAATGCTTCTTTTACTTTTTGTTTGGGTTCCTTATGTGTTAATAAATTGCATTTATAACTATAGGTAGAAATTTTAGATTGATCATAAGTACAAACTACATCCTCAACTAAAAGAGGCACTTTCAATAGCAGCGTTGCTTCAGCAGGGAACTGAGCACTGCACACTTTTCAAAATTTCCCTTATGCAGTGTGTTGACATTGCCAGCGTGCAGTTTTAAAATTGCATTCTTCATTTCTGCTATGTTACAGCACATGTATAATAACTCTTTGAGGAAAATAGATGAACCTTTACCTCACTGCTTTAACCACTTTGATATTTAAGTTTATATATTAGTGTTACAAGTAGGTTTACATTAACACAGCAATAAAGTTACTGTAAAAAAAAAAAAATCCCCTAGTTGCCACACTCTGGTGCCTGTTTGTGTACACTGAGGGGGAACTTAGCATGGCCAATCCACCTAACCAGCAGTCTTTCACACTGTAGGAGGAAATCGGAGCACCCAGAGGAACTACATTTGGACACAGGGAGAGAATGTGATTCCACACAGACAGTGACCCAAGCCAGGAATTGAATCAAAGTCCCCAACGCTGTGAGGCAACAGTGCTAACCACTGTGAGGCAACAGTGCTAACCACTGTGTTGTCACTTTGCTGAGGATTTTGGCATCATTATGGGTGCAAAATGATTGTGCAATCCTGAAACGCCATACCCAGCTTTCTTGAATGAACAGACATTAACTTGGTTGTTGCGGAAAATAATTAAGGGAAAAACAATAAAAAGTTGCTACCAAGGGCAATGCAGCACTGAATACTTAAAGATTGTGGACCAGTAAGACCAGGGAGTTTGGCAGGTTGGGGTGGAACTGTTATGGGATCCTATCATAGCTCGATAACTTTTTTCTGGAAATAGTTTTTAATTGTGTCGACAGAAGAGTGAACAGAAAAAAATCTAGGCATTTATATTAGAGGGCACTATATCAAGCTTACGATTTAAATTTCCATCAAGTAATTATTGGTGGAATAATCAGTGTACAATTTAGCCATTCCTCTTCCTTTCAGATTTGGTTACAACTAACATTTATAGTTAATTGTTATGGATACTGTACTGAGAACATACTACACTCACAGCAGTTAATTCACTTGCATAAGTGCAATACAAGCACTTCCTCATATTCTTCAAAAATACCGAGACATTCGATCGTGTAAGCTCTTCAAACAGCGCGCTAATAGATCTCCTCCACACCGCTGCTCATCCCACAACAGTGAGATATCAGAATTTACCTGCTCCTTGTCATTTTTGATAATGGCACATTTCTTCCCCAGTTTATCAAGTCTCCAATCCAACCAATCCTTTCGACTCTGAATGACATGATCGGATTCAGATTGGCCCTTCTCTGCAAAGCCAAAGCCAACAATTTTGGATTCAAGAGCAAGAATAATCACTTAGAGGCATTTAAACTCATAATATTTTATTCAACAAAACGATAGGCATCAAAATCATACTCAATGAATCTCTGATCAGAGCATGGGTGAGTCATGCACTACACACTATAACATTTTGCAGTTCGGCTTTGCACTGAATTGAAACTATTTCATCTACTGAAAACCAAAATTAATACCAAATATTTCCCACACAAACTATACCTTTCCTTTCGTGCCAATTTATTTAACACTTGGAGAAAAAAATGCAGGTAGTGTACTCTGACAAGATTTCTCCCTTCTCATCAATGCGTGGTGGGAAAAAATTCCCCCCAAATTTGTCAAACACCGATTTGCTTTTTAAAATTCTGTACTGCTGCCCTCAATTAACTAACACATTTCAAAATATTTGGTATTTTTATCTGATTCTCTTCTCCACCATGACCAGAGTATGATATAAATTTCATGTTTTTCCTCCCAAATGGAAACACTTACTCATTCTATGATTCACTTGATAATCCAAACTGAACCTTGACACATCAGAATGGATGGTTCTCTCTGTGCCCAGTCTTACCAGGTTCACATCTCCACAGTTTCCTGCAGAGAAGAAACATTGAACAATTAACACCATTTCTTTTTTGTGAAACTTTATGGTATGAACTCTAAGTTGACTTTGATTTGATTTGTCACATTTATTAACATAGTGAAAAGTATTGTTTCTTGTGCGCTATACAAAGCATACCATTCATAGAGAAGGAAATGAGAGAGTGCAGAATGTAGTGTTACAGTTATAGTTAGGGTGTAGAGAAAGATCAAATTAATGCAGGGTAGGTCAATTCAAAAGTCTGATGAAAGCAGGGAAGAAGCTCCTCATGTGTCAGTTGATACGTGACCTCGGACTTTTGTATCTTCTTCTCGATGGAAGAAGGTGGAAGAGAGAATGTCCGGGGTGCATGGGGTTAATAATTATGCTGGCTGCTTTGCTGAGATAGTGGGAAGTGTAGAGAGAGTCAACGGATGGGAGGCTGGTTTGCATGATGGATTGGGCTACATTCACGACTTTTTGTAGTTTCTTGCAATCTTGGGCAGAGCAGAAGCCATACCAAGCTGCGATCGACAGCAATTAAGGGGAACAGCCACTTTTCTTTTTAAGTGTTGTCTGATTATGGGGCAATTATATTTAAAAATAAACAGCTCCATATCATTAAATAGGTTATATTCTTTAGTCTGGTGATCAGAAATGTCACAATATTTTCCTGATGTTTGCTGTTATAATCAAATTTTCAAAATGTATAGTTTGGGGGAAGGAAGAAAAAGAAGCATCACCAGAGGAGAAAGAAATTCTCAAATGGCAATATTCATGCTGAGTTATAGGATTCCCTGTTCTTTAGCAAATGGATGTACATGCCACCTGGTGGATAATCAATCACTGCAAGTTAATGAAGACAAGTCAAATTTCAACTTGTTGAATACCATTTTGGATCATTAAAAAAAATTGAGATTTGGAAATTGAATTGCACCAAGTTAACTTTCAGAGGGGCAGACAGTATACCTAGTGTATTATTCTTATCTTTGCACTTCGACTTAAAATCAACAATGATTTTCTTCATGAGATCGTCAATGGCTGCGTTCGATGGTGCACACACAAGAATCCTGGTTCGTTTAGCTCTAATGTTCCTGCTGTAGTATGGCTTAACATTCTCTTGTTCCTAGATTCAGAAAATATAAACAAGCATGAAAAGACAGTGGGTAACACCTCTGAATAATATTTCCTATCCTATTGCCTTTTAAACAAAGATGCGCGGGTTAGGTTAATTGGCCATGCTAAATCTTACCCTTGGTGTGATGGGGGGGCATCAGCAGGGTAAACATGTGGGGTTACAGGGATGGGGTCTGGGTGGGATTGTTGATGGTGCAAGTTTGATGGACTGATTGGCCTCCTTCTGTACTGCAGGGATTCTGATTCTGAACAAAATGATTTGAAAGAACATACCAGCACCAATTTAAATATTGGAGATTTTGTTTTCGGAACAGGCAAGTAAACAAAATATATAATACCTCTGAAGTTAATGCAGCCACTTTTAATATGTGTTTCCATAAGCATAAAGTGAACAAAATCACAATGGTTGAACTGACTATTCTAAACAAACATTTGTACGGCAATTTTCCTAATGCTTAATATGCAAGATTCCCTGAAGAGCTCGTTATACCTAAGAGCTAGCAAACATATTGGTAGTACCATTACATGATGCTCTACGGTGGGATTCTAACTCTTTGAGCAGAAAGACAGACTTGCATTTCTAAGGCACTTTTTATACTACTGCTGGATGCTTCAAATGTGATGAAATTCTTTTAAAGTGTAATCTCAGTTGTAATGTAGGAAACACAGGAACTTGCTCACAGCAAACTCACACAAACAATAATTCGGTGACCAGGTGATTAAATATTGGCCAGGGCACTGGAGGAAAACCCCCGTTCTGCAAAATTGTGTAATGGCATCTTTTGCATCCATGCAAGCAGGAAAATGGGATGTCAGTTTAACGTCTCATCTGAAAGATGGCACCATTGACAGTGCGAGCTGGGTATCATCCTTGATTTTATCCTCAAGCCAGAGAACGGAGCTTGAACCAAAAACACGTGTGACTCAAAGGCTATGTGCCACCAAATGACCTACAGCTGACATAAATTAAAAGTAACTGTTGGAGGGAGCAGAGGCCAGGTATCTCTCTTCGCCTAGGCAGACCATTGTGCTAGACCACTCTCAAAAACTTCCAAGAAACTGCCAGTGAATGATATGGGGAAAAGCCAAGGAATAAGTCATCAGCCTGAGCCCTCCAGCTGAAGACCAAGTAACGTTAATCAACTGTAAATGGGAATAAAGAGTAAAAGTGGAATTAAGTATATTCACTTTATGCTGCTTCTCTCAGACTTTCATCTACATTTTGCAACACCTGGACCCCCAACAGAACTCAGGTTCAAGATTTTAGATTAGCATTGTCTTTAACCACTAAAATATAAAATATTTCCTATTTTGAAGTTTGCAGTTAAAAAGGCTAACTTTTCAGAATTATATAGATACATTTCATTTAATGAGGGCAGTACCTCATTAAGTAAACGGTGCAGGAACCCAACAATCGTTTTTGATTTTCCCGTTCCAGGAGGACCCTGTATGAGACAGATCTTGGGAGTTCTTGGCTGTTTGGCCATTGCATATGCCAGGTTAATAGCCTTCTGCTGATGCTCATTGTAATCATCCTGTGTCGGGAGAGAGAATTGTAAAATGGAGTACCCAAAACAATGAGTAGCCACATACTGTTCAACTTATAATCCTAACACTGACAAGCAAAGCTGATGATAATACACATTTCTTGGGACATGGAGGCCTCGAGGGGAAGGGAAAAGGGAAGACACCAACTATGTTAATACAGATTACAACTAGCAAATCATTTGACACAGAATTTGAATCAAACAACAGCAACAGCTGTCCAGTTTAGAAACTTTTGCATGAGTAATTCCACAGAAATGACATTACTGTACAATCATTCTCTTCATCCGAATGTCCATTTCAATCAAATATATGCATTAATCTAATTTTAACTCGTAGTTTTGTGAAGATCATTATACATTTCTGTTAATGTACTTCTGTAGGAGTAACTGAGCTGAACAGAAATTAATCTGTAAAGTCATTCACATGAAAAACTGGCTTAAAATGATGAATGGGATGGATAGGATAGAGGTGGAGAGACTCTTCCCGCTCAGAAAGGATAATAGGACTAGGGGGCATAGCCTCAAGATAAAGGGGGGGCGGTTTAGAACGGAGTTGAGGAGGAACTTCTTCACTCAAAGGGTGGTGAATCTCTGGAATTCTCTGCCCGTTGAAGTGGTGGAGGCTGCCTCGCTAAATATTTTTAAGACGCGGGTTGATGGGTTTTTGATGAGAGAGGGGATTAAGGGTTATGGGGAGAGGGCGGGAATGTGGAACTGAGCCACGACAGATCAGCCATGATCTTATTGAATGGCGGGGCAGGCTCGAAGGGCTAGTTGGCCTACTCCTGCTCCTATGTTCTTATGTTCTTAATTCAACATTCAACTGGTGCAACAGGCAAAATTATCACCATAAAGTTCAAAGCTGTAGTTTCCAAGTTATGTTTTAGAAAACTGAACAGCAAATTTTAATTTATATTGAATAAACCAACATTGAAAAATCAAATGCAGCAGTGGAACAAAGCTGCAAGAATTTAGATTACTGCTTTTACACAAATGAAGTAATTACATTTTTGCTTATATTTGTGATTCATTGCTAGATTTTACTTACTGCATTGTTCAACTTTGGACCCTCCACTAGATCTCGTTGAGTAAAGTGTGTGAAATTGGCTGATAGAATTGGTCTGAACAGGGGAGACTTGGCCAGAAAAAGTAATCCTTTGAACTGCCGCATGGTAGTCACAAGGGAACCAATTACGGCACACTTCACTGGCTTGTTTCTCATCGCACTAACATTCCCTCTTGTACGTATTGAAAGGTAAAGAGTTGGCTGTGAACGACCCCCTGTTCAAAAAGGAAATCAGGTGAAAGGCAGTTACAAAGTACAAGAAAGAAAAAAACCGATGCAGGAGAAAGTTCAACATCAAAAACAAAAACTGCTGGAAAATCTCAGCCGGTCTGACAGCATCTGTGGAGAAAAAATAGAGCCTTCTCAGATTAACTGAGAAATCTCTGCTGATTTTCTTTGTATTAGCTCTGAAGGGTCATCTAGATTCGAAACGTTGACTCTATTCTCTCGCTGTTTCAGATTCCAACTTTTGCAGTATTTTGCTTTTATCAATTTAAAAAATCCTGTTTCCAGCCCTATGAACAGGAAACGAAGAACATGTTACATAGAAAACTACAGCACAAACAGGCCCTTCTGCCCACAAGTTGCGCCGATCACATCTATACCTACCAAGCCACAGAACTATCTGTAACTTCCAATGCCATTAGATCCCATATACTCATCCAGAAGTCTTTTAAAAGACCCCAGCGAGTTCGCCTCTACCACCACCGATGGCAGCCGATTCCACTCACTCACCACCCTCAGTGAAAAACTTACCCCTAACATCTCCTCTGTACTTGCTTCCCAGCACCTTAAACCTCTGTCCTCTCGTAGCGACCATTTCAGCCCTGGGAAATAGCCTCCGAGAATCCACCCTATCTATTCCTCTCAACATTTTGTAAACCTCTATCAGGTCGCCTCTCAACCTTCGTCTCTCCAGGGAGAAGAGCCCCAGCTCCCTCAACCTATCTTCATAAGGCATGCCTCCCAATCCAGGCAACATCCTTGTAAATCTCCTTTGCACCCTCTCAATAGCTTCCACATCCTTCCTGTAGTGAGGCGACCAGAACTGCGCACAGTACTCCAAGTGGGGTCTGACAAGGGTCTTATAAAGTTGCAGCATTACCTCCCGGCTCCTAAACTCAATCCCTCGATTAATGAAGGCCAGTACACCATACGCCTTCTTGACCACATCCTCCACCTGCGAGGTCGATTTAAGAGTCCTATGGACCCGGACCCCAAGATCCTTCTGCTCTTCAACACAGCTAAGACTCCTACCCTTGATATTGTACTCCTGCATCCCGTTGGTCCTGCCAAAATGGACCACTACGCATTTATCCGCATTGAAGTCCACCTGCCACTTCTCCGCCCAGTCTTGCATCCAACTTCTGACATCCCTCCAGACTATCCACAACACCACCAACCTTTGTATCGTCGGCGAACTTATAACCCATCCCTCCACTTCCTCATCTAGGTCATTTATGAAAATGACAAACAGCAAGGGTCCTAGAACAGATACCTGGGGCACTCCACTGGTGACTGACCTCCATGCAGAAAAAGACCCATCCACAACCACTCTCTGCCTTCTGCAGGCAAGCCAGTTCTGGATCCACAAGGCCAAAGCCCCTTGGATCCCATGCCCTCTCACCTTCTCAAGAAGTCTTGCATGGGGGACCTTACCAAACGCCTTGCTGAAGTCCATGTAAACCACGTCCACCGCTCTTCTTTCGTCAATGTGTTCAGTCACATTTTCAAAGAACTCAACTAGGCTCGTAAGGCACGACCTGCCCTTGACAAAGCCGTGCAGACTATTCCTGACCATTCTAAACTTCTCTAAATGCTCATATATCTTGTCCCTCAGAATCCTCTCCATCAACTTACCAACCACTGAGGTCAGGCTCACCGGTCGGTAATTTCCCGGGCTATCCCTGTCCCCTTTCTTGAAGATAGGAACCACATCCGCAATCCTCCAGAACCTCTCCCGTCTCCATTGACGATGCAAAGATCATCGCCAGGGGCTCTGCAATCACTTCCCTCACCTCCCACAATAACCTGGGGTACATCCCATCCGGTCCTGGCGACTTACCTATCTTGATAGAATTTAAAAGTTCCAACACATTCTCTCTCTTAATATCCACACACTCAATCTTTTCAGTCTGCTGCAAACCTGTAGTACAACCTCCCAGATCACTTTCCACCGTGAATACCGAGGCAAAGTACTCATTAAGCACCTCTGCCATGTCTTCCGGTTCCACACAGACCTTTCCCCCTTCATCTTTTATAGGTCCTATTCCTTCTTTTCTCATCCTTTTACTCTTCACATATTTGTAGAACACCTTGGGATTCTCCTTAATTTTACCCACCAAGGCCTTCTCATGTCCCCTTCTGGCTCTCCTAATTTCCTTTTTAAGCTCCTTTCTACAAGCCTTATACTCCTCTTGATCCTTAACATCTCTTAGCTCTCTGAACCTTTTATACACCTTTCTTTTCTTCCTGACCAGGTTCACCATAACCTTCATGCACCACGGCTCCCGCGACCTACCAAAACCTCCTTGTCTCACTGGAACGTTGTCGTGCAGAGCTCCAGTCAAACATTCCTTGAAAATCCGCCACCTTCCTTCAGTACTTTTCCCCAAGAACACCTCCTTCCAGTTTATTCATCCAATTGTCTGCCTGATGTCATCATATTTCCCCTTACTCCAGACAAACACCTTCCTAGCCTGCCTGATCCTATCTCTTCCCAATGCTATCGTAAAGGAGATAGAATTATGATCTCCATCCCCGAGACGCTCTCCCATCGAGAGATCCGTCACCTGTCCTGGTTCATTAGCCAGCACCAGGTCAAGTACAGCCTCTCCTCTCGTAGGCTTATCCACGTGCGGTGTCAGGAAACCCTCCTGAACACACCTAACTCCTCCCTATCCAAACCCCTTACCCTAGGGATGTTCCAGTCGATGTCTGGGAAATTAAAGTCTCCCATCACGACAACTCTTATTACTACATCTCTCTAGGATCTGTTTCCCTATCTGCACCTCAACTTCCCTGTCACTGTTGGGCGGCCTATAGAAAACACCCAGCAAAGTTATCGACCCTTTGCTGTTCCTAACTTCCATCCACAGTGACTCCGTAGACAGTCCCTCCACAGATTCCGCCTTCTCTGCAGCCATGACACTGTCCCTGATCAACAGTGCCACTCCGCCACCTCTTTTGCCCCCCCTCCCTGTCCTTCCTGAAGCATCTGAATCCCAGCACCTGAAGTACCCAGTCCTGTCCCTGAGACATCCAAGTCTCTGTAATGGCCACCATATCACATTCCTAAGCAGCAATCCACACCCTAAGCTCATCTACATTGTTCACTGCACTCCTGACGTTAAAGTAGATGCACCTCAGACCCTCGGTCTGGGCACTTCCCTTCTCCATTATCCGTCTAACCTCCCTCTCATACCATCTACAGTCCTTCTCTACCTGGGAGCTAACCTCCTTGCTCTCAGTCTCCTCATCTCTATTCCCTCCCCCCAACCTTTCTAGTTTAAAGCCCCCCCCCCCAGTAGCCCTAGCCAATCTTCCCGCCAAGATATTGGTCCCCCTGGGATTCAAGTGCCACCTGTCTTTACTGAACAGGTCACACCTGCCCCTAAAAAGGTCCCAAATGATCCAGAAACCGGAATCCCTGCCCCCTGCACCAGTCCCTCAGCCACACATTCACCCTCCCCCTCATTCCATTTCTGCTCTCACTCCCGCGGCGCAGGCAGCAATCCTGAGATTACTACCTTTGCATTCCTCTTTCTCAGCTGTCTACCTAATTCCCTATAATCCCTTTTCATGACCCCTTCCCTCTTCCTGCCTATGTCAGTGGTACCTATGTGAACCACAATCTCTGGCTTCTCAGCCTCCCCTTTCAGGATGTCTGGGACGCATCGAGACATCCCGGATCCCAGCTCCAGGGAGGCAAACCACCATCCGCGACTCCCATTGTAAAAGAAAAATGCCAAAATGATCAGCGTTAAGGATGATCACTTATGAATGAATTCACATTTAAAGTCAGCGATTACTTGATTAAATTGAACACAAGGTCGTCGCCCAACCAACTTGCAAGTCTTCCTCCACAAACATAATCATTCCAACGTTCTATCAATTCTGCACTGCAGACTCCTGGAAATGTTTGTCTTTGATTCTACTGTCAACTAAGGCAACCAGAAGGAGAGGAATGGATTGGAAGTAGAGTTGATGAAAATTTATGGATGGGGGTAAACACAAGAAATGGCACAGATACAATCATCAACGTACTGGAAAAAGAGGTGAGGGATCTGTGTACACATGCACAAAGACGACTGCACATATTAAGCTTGATGGAAGATTGAAGAGCAGCACCTTATCTTTCAATTACATACTTTACGGCCTCCTGGTATTACCTCCGCACAAGACCAGACAAATGAAACTGTTCCAACGTATCAGCCAATTTCCTTTCTGGGGTGTGTTAAAACATTCTTATTTTTTCCAAATGATGTGACTGGAGAGAGATAAAATTTTGGCTAGATATTTTAGATGACCACTCTAACTTTAACCATTTATTGCAATTATTGAAGTGATATCTACAGTGTCAAAGATTGATTTAAATAACATTTAAAACCCGAATTTGCAAAAAGCAAAATGTTTTGTTGTAACTTTGTTAGCATCAGAAAGGAAGTAGTCTTGTGGCACAGTAGATAGCACTCCTGACCCTGAGCCAGAAGTTCCAGGGTCAAGTCCCGCTCCAGCATTTAATGGCCAAGGAAGGTACATTAATAATGTGGCCAAATAAATTAAGCATCAATTTACAATGCCTTCCAATGTACCTCAATAAAAGTGGTAAGGATTCCCAATAAGCCATATAATGGAAAGAAATTGCAGTCCCAACCATCACTATCCATGCACATGCATGCTAAAGTCCATGTTGCCACAAAAACTCAAGAGTCCTTGGGGGAGTGGTTGGCTCAGTTGGTTGGTGTGGATCAAAGTGGTACCAGCAGGACAGGATTTAATCCTTATTTGGGTAAAGTGCCTCCTGGCTCTACCAGTGGTGGAAATTATGCCACTGTGGGCCTGACCCAATTTTGGGCAGAGAATGGATGAAGTAGCAGCATCAGAAATGTCGAAGGGACTTGAACTGTCTTCCTCAATGATTTGCTGTTAAAAGGAACTTTAAATCTCCTACATAAAATAGAATTAATTCTCTGCATTTCTACCAAACTCACCAGTTGAAAAACGTGACGTTCTTGAGATATGGCTTAAATGTGGAATTAGACTATTATTCATGATCTCGCCTTCTTCTTGCATGTAGTAATTCTGATTGAGGGGTAGCCACAAAAAGACAACATCATCCTCCTTCGGGTGTAGCTGTTTTTCAACCTCATCATCACGTAGAGCAACTGGATAAATAAAGAAACTGCAGTCAGCAATAATTGATGAACAGTCAACTAGACTCAAAAGGTTGGCTCTATTCTCTCCCAACAGATGCCATCAGACCTGCTGAGATATTCCAGCATTTTTTATTTGTTTCAGATTCCACCATCCGCTGGATTTTGCTTTTATAATTAGTAGATTATTAACTATATACACAGCATAAAGTAATTTCTCTATTAGATTGAATTCAAAGTTTAAACAGCTGTCATGTGACTATGATGAAAACTGACTCTTTGGGTTGACTTTAGACTCAAAGCAACCGAATTAACCTGGTTCATCAGCATCACAATTCACCTCCAACTGGAATGCATCAAATATAAATTTGCCATGCATAGTCTCCATGGTGAGCTCAAACTCCCTTGAGCACAAGAATGATCTCCTGCAGTTGCTGGAGTCTGAAACCACTACATTTACAGTCTGCACTGTGTCAGCTGAAATGCAGCAGTTATTGTCACCACCTCAACCTACTTAATCACAGAAATAATGAAGCCAATTTATACATATATAAAAAAAATTAGCCACCTAGTAATGGGGCATCTTTTGTAGTCCAATTGTGACAAAAATAAGTTTTCTGTTGTAATGGAAAAAGATCACAGCCTTGATCTCCTTTAACAAAACCTGGCTTTGCAGTGAAAAACCTTTAAGTAACAAATGTGAATAAGTAGTGTAATAGAATGCGATCAAAATACCAATAATAAAAGGATCTTAGCTGCAGATTCAGCACATTTGGTACAAATACATGGAATTATTGAAAATGGGCTGGGTTATACAACAAGGAAAAATTCTGAGCTGCTTACAAACCAGATGTGAACCCATTCAGGCAATCGTGTGATAGGTCATCACTACAAAGCAGTCTGGCTTCAAACTGATGCTAAATTTGTAATATAAATTCAGAATCTGACTTAGTTTTAAATCAAAGCCAGAGGAAAAAGATTCAGTTATCTCTGGAGTCAATCTCCCGTCATGGGCTTAATATTATAAAAGTGCTGTTGTTGATGTGCCATATCATTTAAATTCATCCTGATTCCACACAAAATAGTGATTCTGGAGAGGGAAAGCAATGTTGCAATTTAAGTTTAGGAATATATGCTCCATTTTTTGCTCTCACCTTGAAATTCCGCACAGTTTATTTGACCCTCCACACGATAGTTCTTCAAAGTCAGAAAATTCTGAATCATTTTATTTGTCTGTTTGGATTCCTTCATTTTCTGAGCTAACTGTATAAAAGGAACGCTGCAATTTAGAATTAAGATTAAGAATATTTCATTGAAGTTGTCAGTCATTATGTTTGCCAATTGCTACATATTTTATTGATGTATAGGGCTACACATATTAAACTTGTTCTAATCCTTTTCCATCCTCCATGTTGTGCAGAAATACCAATATCTTTCCTGTGTTTTCTCCAAGTTCATTACTTTGGGTTTTCCTTAGTTCATCAGGTTTTAAACATAGATTGTTAAATGACAATCCATCTCACACTATGCACTGGTAGCCCTGTGTGACAAGATGTTGATCTCTGTTCTGGGTGTATTATACATGACAAGTAACAAGATGATCTTTGCCTTACACACTAGCTCTATCTGAAAGTTTATCATAAATATATTTCCTGACTGTCCCACACAAGTTGTTTGACTGTATAATACTCAATTACTCAGTATAAATGTGACCCTCTTTGTTCTTAGAATGTATTTACCTATTAAAATACATAAACTTTGTTCTTGTACAGCTATCCAGTTAGCTAAGCAAATTAGTCAAGGTAAACAGACCAGAGAAGGTCTGATATCGATCTGTGGTCTGTTCTGTGCTAGCTAGCTGATACCCAACATGTATCAGTTGGGTAGCAGTGAGAGGAAAAGGAGGGTTCCTGTTCCTGAACTCTACCCAGTAATTTGACTACTGTACGTGGAGAATAATGCTACTTGCGGCAGAATAGCTGTCTAAAAATATGTAAGGAAACATGGAACATAAGAACATAAGAAGTAGGAGGAGGAATAAGCCATCTAGCCCTTCGAGCCTGCCCCGCCATTCAATAAGATCATGGCTGATCTGAAGTGGCTCAGTTCCACTTTCCCGCTTTCTCCCTATAACCCTTAATTCCCTTGCCTACCAAAAACCTATCTACCCATGACTTAAATATATTTAGCAAGGTAGCCTCCACCACATCAAGGGGCAGAGAATTCCAGAGATTCACCACCCTTTCAGTGAAGAAGTTCCTCCTCAACTCCGTTCTAAACTGACCCCCCACCACCCCCCCCCCATCTTGAGGACACGTGTGAGGTAATGGGGCAATAAAGACCAATGGAACTATATGTGGATAAGGATTAACATGCAGATGGAGAGGAGAGAAACACAGAGAAGTCATCTGAAACAATGGGGAAAAATCTGGTCTGATGAATGGGGGAAAGCCCCATTTCAAACTTGTCCCTTTAAGACTCTTACACAATCACTTGGACCTGGGATGGCAGATCAGTCATAGGAGAGATCAGGTCGCTGAGGATTATATTCAATTGAGTTTATAAGAGTGAGGGGGGATCGCAAAGAGACTTATAAAATTCTAACTGGGTTAGACAGGACGGATTCAGAAAGAATGTTCTCAATGATGAGGGAGTCCAGAACTAGGGGTTATAGTTTGAAGATAAAACTGTAAAACCTTTCAGAACTGAACTGAGGAGAAATTTCTTCACCCAGAAGGTGGTGAACGTGTGGAATTCATTACCACAAAGTAGGTGAGGCCAAAACAGTATCAGATTTCAAGAATAAATTAGATATAGCTCTTGGGGATCAAGGGATATGGGGAGGAAGGAGGGATCACGATAGTGAATTCACTGATCTGCCATGATCAAAATGGGGCGGAGTAGCCTCAAAGGGCCAAAGAGCCTATTCCTATTTCTAGTTTCTGTGACTCCAATCATTTGGACTCCAATCTCTCTGACCCTAGTTAGCACATAATCAGCAACAGCTCTCCAGTGTCACAGGTTCCACACCCAAGAACCTACATATTTGCATCCAGTGATTTCATTTGTTGACATTGAGCAAACTTCCACAGTTTTACTGGCAAAACTCAACACATATACACGCACAAGACTGAGTTCACATTTTATGAATATTGCTGCATAATGTGTATTCCAAAGACAGTTTCCATTCTAATCATGTACTTAAGAAAAAACTGACAGAAAATGCCAATTGCAAGATCTTTAACATATTTTTAACATAGAGCAATTCTGTCAATTGTCTATGCTGGTTATTCACCAAAGTAATCCAAAACTATTCCCACAACATGCTCTTTCTCCAAAAATCCATCTTCATCTTTTCCTTTCCTGATTATATTATCCACTTAATCAAATTGTGGGAACAAAATCTCTCCATTGCAAAAATAAACAGATTCAAATGCAACTGCTGAATTCAGACTTTTCTGCCATGAAGTCCATCTGAGTGTTTCTCAAAATTCTCTTACCAGATATAGTTCAAACATTTCATACTGGTCTCAACAATCAATAACATTTCTATCATGTTTCATTGCCTGTACAGTACATCATGCTCACCTGTTCAAATAGGTTTAGCATCAATAAAGGGCAAAATGTCTGGAAATACTCTTCATATGATTGAAACCTTTCAGGCACCTCTCGTGGTGGAAATTCACAGAGGGAATCTGGTGCCCCAAATTGATCGAATGAGTCAAACATCTGATTGGTCCACTTGAGGACAGTATTGATGAGGTAAGATTGGTCACGGTGTTGATTTTCTGTCAGACCCAAATTGAGATTAGGTGAAGCCTGTCTGGATTTCCCAGGTGGTGGAGGTGCAAAGGTGGATGTCAATGCTGTATCTGGGGATGGAAAACGCGACTGCATTCGAAAATTCACAGCTTTGTTTAGTGTTTGAAGAACATTATTAGAGGCTGCAGCTTTTGCAACAGGGGTTGGTCTTGATGCTACTGGCACAGCAAATGTCGCTGATGAAGATTTTTGAACTTGAACTTTAGAAGCTGCTCCTCCACAACGTTTGGGGACAGTCTCCAAGTCTATAGCGAGTTGGGCATTGCGCGAAGTTGTGCTCGAAGCAAAAAGTTTGGTAGTTGCAGGTCTTACGCTTTTTGGGATAGACTGAGGCAATCCTGGTTTGATAAAATTATCAGCTTTGGGTTTGGATACAGTATGCTTCTTACAAAATTTCTCTGAGGATACAATTACATCTGTGCACCCTATGTGTTGGCATCTTGCCTCATTTGGACTTGAAGGTTTTTTTCTGGAATCTTCCTCTTCTGTGGTGTCACTATCTATATCCATATCTATGGGATCCCTCTGTGTCAACATTATGAATGTGTCATCTTCCACGTTTTCATCTGTACTAATATCCATTTCCAAAGGATCACGTTGTGTTAAATTTAAATCGTCAGCTGCATTGATACTTGACAGTTTTTCCTTAGTCGAAGTCACATTCATTGCGCTATGTTCTCTTTCTAATGAAGTAGATGTAACGTAACTATTACCTTTGTCCACTGAAGTAGACTGGTGCTTCTGACTCTTTTGGACACCAGTAGAAAGAGAATCCCAACTTTTTTCAGTCGACAGAGCTCTTTTTAGTGAAGCACTTCCATCAAGTGTGGATGTACTTTTCCTCTTCTTCCCTTTACTGCACTGTTGAAGCTTACACTGTCTTAGGTATTGAAGATCCTGAGAAATCAGCAGTCGTGGATTTGAACGTATTGTTAATTTCTGCGGCATGATAAGCTTCGCCTTCTTACAGTGTGAGTGCTCAACAGTCCCCATTGTTTGACCATAATTACGCAGTTTGTTCAATTTGTCAAGGCTACCCTGAGATAGGTCGAACGCTTTACGAGCTTTCTTCTTAAGGCCAAGTTTTTCAACAGTTGAAGTAGGTTCAGGACGTTTACGCACCTTCTTTGGAGATGAGCTGCAATGGGACTTCACTGAATTTAAAGTTGAAGGAAATACCTTTTGCACATCCCTGGCAGAGGACTCGGAAATATTAGACATTGATGTCCGAGAGCCTTTTCTCTCTAAATTTTTATTTGGCTTATTTTTTGTCATAGTTTTCTGGTCTGGGCAACTGGCAATGGATTGCTTATTTAGGTTGTATCTGTTTAAATCATTTTTAGAAGTGGCTTGAGATAAATGTTTTTCTCTTTTTCTACCTTTTGATAAATCAAGTTTATTCCTTTCTCCACCTTTATCAGTCTTATTCTTCATTGATATTACATTTTCTGTATGGGAGTCTGTTAATTTCTTTGTAGGTGCGCACTTCAGCTTACTTTGATCAGACCTCATTAGGGATCTGAGGCAATTCAGATCGATCAGTTTTTTGCTATGGATTTTTTTTTCATTTGTATGGCTCGAAGTATCAGAAATTAACCCAGAATGTGAAACAGTGCTGCGGCCAACAGAAGTATTTGCATCTGTAGAGCTGGACCGAGAAGAAACCCGTTTCACTCCAAGTTTTTCAGTGTGTGGATGACTCACTGCTGCTTCTTGCCTCTTCTTCAAATGTGCTTCTGCCTCCTCGACCACCTTTTCAATTAATTCATCCGACACATAATCTGTATCATAGCCCCATTCATTAAGCATACTGTTAACTTCCAATTCATCACTGTCAGATGGCACATGGAACTCATCAACAGGTCCCATCTTTTCTTTGTCAACTGCTTGCTTGTGCTGTGGCTGAGCATCTTCCCAAACAGAATATACCTGTTCTTCACTTTCAAATTCAAAGAACTGTGAATCATCTTCCTCAAAGGCTGAGGAAGATTTGTTGTTCACAGGCATTTCTGGCTGGCAAGACTTATTTTGCTCAATTGCATCAGAGGCACCCTGTATTGAAGTAGCATTGTCTGTTTTATCAGCATCAGATGTGTGAACTACCAACACATTGGAAGTTTCTTTTGGAGGTTTTGAATCAGAGATAGTGACAACTTCCGCATTCTTGTCAATGGTGGGCTCTTCCAAAAGTGAGTCAGATTCACATTTTTCTTTACTGTGAATGGAACCACACAACTGTACCTGACAGGCAACTTTTACTTTTCTAGCAATCTTGTTTAGAGATTGGATTGTGTGAAGTTCTTGGGGGAAATCATTGAATGAATGAGCATTTAAAATAGAAGCAGGTAGGGGGGGTATAGCAAGGTCTTTATCTGTCCGTGAGTCATTCTCCTCCGAACTTAGAGAAACCCTTTCCTTCAGTTTCTTTCTTAATTCACTGAATGGCACATCATCATCACTATCACTGTTGTTCAAATTATGATGCGAAGTGTTCGATAGACTAAGAGATTGGGGTGCATTGCCAGACTTCGCTGTATCCACTGATGGTAATGGAGAAAGTAACAAATGGTCAGAACTTTGTGCCTTTTCTATTTTGTCAGAAAATGGAGACAATGTGGGAAGGTGGGAAGAAAGCAAATGTTTTGTACTGTTGTCATGCATCTGTTTTCCACTGAAATTTAGGTTCTGACTAGCATTGCTATTGCTCTTATTATCAAACTGCCTGTCAACTCCTGTGTTAGGTAACTCCTCAAATATCTTTTCTTTATTAGGAGAACTACTACTTTCCTTCAGCTTCTTTCCCTTAAGGTTAATTGTTTGCAGCTTTACTTTCAGATTGAACAGTTTGCTTGGATCAATCTTAAACTTACTTGACCCAGCACTGACTGATTCTATGTTTTGAGGTAAATCACAGTCAGTTGCCACAGGATCACAGGTTGAAGGGACCCGAGATTGAACATGCTGATCTTTTTCAGCAGAGACCTTTTCAGGCTTTGCTGTGCTCTTGTTCACAGATTCCTGAAATTCCAATAACATAGAGCGTTTCCATTTTTCTTTATGTGAAACACTGCGAGTGACTTCAAGAGGCTCGGGTGGCAAATTATCTTTGTGCAAACAACTTGCAGTAAGATCCACAATGGAACTGGATTCATGTATGGGTGCACCAGTGTGTTCCAGAGTATGCATCTGTCTGCTCTGTGGATCATCCACATTGACATGTTCCAAAGAATGGCAAGGAGAGGGAGGAGGGGAAATTTCTAATACTGCAGGTGTTAGTTCCTGTTCATTACCTGTATCAATAACATTTTCATCATCATTACTGATCTTATTGACGAAGGTATTGTCATCATACAAGGTAAACTCAGCCTTAAATGGGAGGAGTGGTTCTACAAATGATTCTTTAGGTGCATCTTCCAGGGCCTTGCATTCAGCCATTGTTTCTTGATTCGGAATACCTTGCTGAATAGCTGACCTTTTGCTGTCTAGTTGTAACTTTGAAGGAGATGGTGGACCCAGGCCACTGTTATAACATCCTGGCATCTTTCCCCACTCCCCTGGCTCTTCTCTTTCAGATTTAATTGAAGGATACTTCAATTCACTTCCTCTTCCAAGTGTGCTGCTTAGCTGTTTTACTTCAGAGGTTTTATCTTTTGCACTTTTAACTAACTGTGTTAAACAGGACTGCAAATCCTGCTGTTCACTGGGACTTAGCTGCCAACCAAGGATAAAGGTGCTTCGCAATTGTCGATTCAGTTTATCAAGGAACTGTTGGAATATGTTTCTTTGCTGAGAATGACACCCCGTTTTCAGAAAACTACGAATTAACTGAACACAGGCTTGCTGGACTGAGCTAGTGATAGAGGAACATGCCACAGAGGACACAGTAGCAATTGTGGTGGACGTGACCTTGGCGTTACTTGTCGCTGATGCCATCTTCTCACTGTTTTGGTTGAAGACTCTGGCAGGAAGAGTGGCACATTTCACCAATGCTTCCACCCACTTCTGTGAACTGTACCACAGTAAATGGAGATGGTTTTTATTTCTGTGGAGTTCTATGATGGACACCAAGATAAGGATGAAAAACTCAGATGCTTTATCACAGAAGTCTACTTTCCGATTCAATATATCCTTTATCTCCGAATAGATATGGTGAACAACTTCCCCAATGTAGGCTATGCCAAGATCCTTTAGGTCCATGACCGAATCAACAAATGGAATGAACCACAGAAATGTACTGTTGTGTACACGCATGTCTTGTCCAATGTCACACTGAAGCACATTTACAAGAGTTTGCATTTCATCATACATGTTTGGGTAGTAGTCTGGGCAAATTGCATTTCTCCAGCCAGCTTCCTATGAAGAGCAAAAAAATTAAGTAAATTTCCATTTAAATGTATTAAAATTACGACAAATTTATAATAGTCACTCTGAAAAATATGAAAAAAAGAGGCAGCAGACCCTTTGAGTCTGTTCTGCTATTCAATATAATGGCAGCTGATCTTATACCATAATTTCACCTTCCTCCACTGTTCCTATATCCCTTAGTTCCCTCAACATGCAAAAACTAATCGCTTTCTGACTTTGAACATATCCAATGACGGAGGATCCTTATCCCCTGGGGTGGGGTGAGAGGTTCCAAAGATCTGCAATTCTTTACATGACAATATTTGGACCTTAAAATGCATAGCCTTCGGAAAAAGCCCCAGTCTAACCAGCCTCCCCACATAGCTGAAACCCTCCAGCCCAGGCAACATCTTGCTGAACCTTTTCTGCACCCTCTCAGGTGCAATTGCATCCTCCCTATAGTGTGGCAGCCAGAACAGTGCATACTACTCCAGCCATGGCCCGACAAGCATTTTATACAGCTCCATCTTAACTTCCTGCTCTTACATTCTATGCCTCAGCTAATAAAGGCAAGTATCCTATATGATCCAGAGGTACCAGGCCTCTGATTAAGCCAGTAGCATTGGGAGTTCAGGCATCTTTTTTATTTAGATAGTGATCTTGGAAGTAACCAATTAGAAGATTGCCCCAAGAAAAAGAACTCCTCCAGTCTGGCTCCCAGCATCCAATTTCCAATTCCTGTTTGGACCCAGCAGTAAGATCACAGGGCAAATGTTGCCTGATGTATATGGGCTAATATTTCACAAGGGAGTTTAGTACCTTGCTTTGTTTTTTCGAGTTGTAGTCATAGACAATCTGGCTGCATGAAACCATGTTGTCGTCATCATCCAGATCACACTTTATCTTTGTGTTATTTCTAAAAACCAAATATCAGTACAATTAGTTATTAAGGTTAAAGCAGATAAGATTTAAACTATATTTGGGTGAAATGTTGGAAGTTGTTTACATTTACATTTTAAAAACATGACTTCAGAACAGCATCTTCTAAAATATGAGTTCTTGAAAAATGCTGCAGTGAACTACCACCCAATTATTAACACATTTTTCAAGAAACCTTTCAGCCATAAAAAGGAAACTTGCATCCTGTCAACCTAAACCGCATTTAAACAAATACTATTATTTGTCACTTGGATGCTCACTGCCGAAAAGTTGTACTTTTGTCATCCATTTATTCAGAAGGCTTCGACCAGACCACATTTATTGTCCACTCATAGTTGCAGTGAGAAACTGATGTTGGACCACCTTCCTGAACCATTGCTGTCTTCATGGTGGTGATGTTCACATGATTATGATAGCGAGTTTCAGGATTTTTGCCCCTGTGGTAATGAAGGTATTATAGTACACACCCAAATCAGAACAACATAGAGAGGAACCTATAGGTGTTGCCATGATGTTGCATTTTTCATCTTGGCAATGTTAGAGATCATGCAACAGCTGAGTGCTGTCAAGCATGGCACAGTATTGCAAGACATCCTTTAGGTGCAGCACCTTGGCCTGAGAATGGAGAGCAGCAACAGGGACGAGTGGCAGGGTGCCAATTAAGCGAGCATTGTCTTGAATGGTGCTCAGCTTCAGTGGCGCCAATCAAATTAATTGTTAACTACACCCTCACCTTACATCTAACCTCATATTGTCTATAACCATTTCCCAATCATTGGGTCTATAGGGAGACATGAATAAAGACAAGAAAACAACACCTAGATCCTTGCAGTCCATCCTGATTGGTCAGTGCACCAACAACTAGTCCCTCAATCACACGATCTCTTAGGAAGGGCAAAAAAAAACAAGTCCCACCTAAAATTTTATCTCTCTCCAACTTCTCATTCAGGCCGAACTCAAAAGATGTGGAAGCATGGGTGTCTCATTTGACCAAATGCTGTTTCGAATGCTGCATCCTATCCTTCAAGGCCGTCTATTTCCATCTCTGCAATGACTCCTCCAACTCACCTCCAAACTTAACTCCTCTCACTGGCCTCTCGGTTTCACCTTGCACATTGCCAATTATCCAAACCCTGCTGCATGCAATCTATCCAGTACAAGATGCTGTTCCCTTAACACCACATCCTCTTCAACCTCCCAAGAGTCTCATCACCTAACATTTGCAATTAAAGTATTCCCACAATTTCCTCTATTCACCTACCACTGCAATGGTAGTGCACACCTTTGTTCTTCACACTCCAGTGTTCTTTTTCCCCAGTTTCAACAGCAAAACCATTAGTTACTTTTGGCTCCACATTATGGAGTCTTTTCCCAAAACCTTTCACAGCTTGCCACTCAATCAGAAGCCTCTTGAAAATCTACATCTTTGAGCATGCTTTGGTCAGGCTCCTGAACTTATCTACTGATGCTTGGCATTCACTTGCGCCTTTGTGACGCACCTTTGAACATTGTAAAATATTGGAGGCACAGTATAAACACAAACAGTTATTGTTAAGATTTTTGACTTCTGAAATAATTTGTACCTCCCATCTTTCATACATTGTGTGATAACGATATTATTCTCAATTATACCTGCGCCACATTATGTTGAATATACTATACAAACTGAGCAAATACTATTAAAAATCCATTTCACATTCACTTTGACCAAATTCTCACTGTAGTAAATCAAAGTGACAGCCCAATTATCACCACAGGAAACAACACTAAATATTTTTACTTCCTCTTTCTTTTCAAATCTCCTTTTCCATCAACTTACCAACCTTGTATTACGAATTTTTTCAATCTCGTTGTTGTAACTCTGGCTTCTAATAATGGTCTGGAATGCCTCTGTGGGGTCAATGAGTTGGCCCCAGACTTTTGACCCAAGTCGATCAAGGATCACCATGAAGCACTGCAGGGCTGGCCAGAATGGGTCAGAAGCATCATCTACAATAACAACCATCACAGAGAAATTACTTTAAAATTCTAACATTCCAACTTTTAATGGTTTAAAAGCTAATTACTCATGATTCCAAAATTCACAAAAAAGCGCTTTAACAGAAAACAATTCCAATCAATTCAGTGTCAATTTATACAGGCTTCAGAAAACTATCAAACTAATAAAGTTTTAACAGCACAAGTGGCTAATTTTGCAATAGAAGCAGGGTGGGAATTTGCTCCGTCCTGTTACACCCAAGATATATTAGTCTAGATTTATTGACTGCAAGATTGATTGCTTTATCAGATTTTCTGCAAAACTAATAAGAAAATCTAGACCAATATTCCGAATTAATTTTGTAGATAGGTTGAAAATCCTCAGCGATTTTGGTCAAGATATTGGACAGCCTGTGAAGTAATTAAAGATCTAGGACATGCTTGGCCACAAAAAAACTGCATTAATGTCTGACATCAAAGTTTAACCAAGTCAGGTTAATTTAGGGTATTCATTTCCTGAGAAGAAAGGTACTGAAGATCTTTGTGCACTAGAGTTTAAAATGAACTGACTAAAAAAAGGAGGTAAGACTTGACAAGTTTTTCTGGGTATGAAGAGAAAAAAGTACCAAAAAGCTAAAAATATGCAAAGCTCTTACTTAAAAAGCAGCAATTCTGACATGTCTAGATTTTTAATAAAAGCACCAAACTAACTAGAAACATTGCCTTGAAGCATTTTTTTTTCTTCAACTGACAAAAGAGTTGCTAGTAACTCAAAATGCTCATAACGACACTAGTTTCATCCTAAACTTTAGGAATATGTTAATGTTATAAATTAAATAAGCTTTTCTTGAAAAACAGTACAGTTTATACCATATTTTCTAGTTACTTTTATTTTTGCTAATCCAGTACGGCATTTGACTAAATTACCTTGTATAAGTGATATTAGTTTCAATTTTATACACATGCAGATAACCCACGGGCACCACTTTATGTTGAAAATACTTTATAAATTATATTAAGCTTATTTAATATTTTGACCAAAACTTCAGTGTACTGCTACAGGAAACAGTATTAAATGTCTACTTCCTCTTTCCTTCAAAGTAGGCATTGTGGTTCAGCGTTTTTTTCCACTTGAAACAAAATTACTCCCATTGCACCTCATGACGTTACAAATGTGCACTGCGAAGTCTGGTCAGATCATTTAGGGAGTAGATAGTTAAGATGAGATTTATTTGCCTACAATGCCCCAAACTAAAATATGGGTTAACCCTTTTAAAATAATCATGTCAATGCCATCAGACTTGCACAATCATCGGACTTTATAACAATATCACAACTACAGGAATATTCAGGCATACCAGGTTTACTTTTCATCATGGTGTTCAGAATTGACTTCATGAAGTCGTTTTGTTTATCTTGAGCAAGCAGCAGTGAGTCCATAGCTTGTTCATCCAATACCATCAACAGCATACAGATACCTATGCAAGCAAAGATTTATAAAGCACAAACAGTTCATGTCAATGAGTTTCTCAATAGCAACATTTTAATTAATTAACTTCAAACCCTGTTCTATTCATTTTAAGAAGAAACCAAATACAACTTATTTTATTTGTAAAAGATTACACTCTCATTAAATTCAACACAAACACAATGCTGTGCTTTGGCAGGCTCATTCAGAATATGGTTACTCAGATCAATAGAGAGATTGGATTTCCCATAAAAGGATGGACTGGAGCTTTGCCAGAACAGGGAGATTATTTTGATCAGAGGATCTAAGGGACAGTCACTTTTCAATTAAGAGCATGCTTGAAATCCAAATGGAAATAGTGAGGTAGCAATCTTGACGACTCTCCTGGAAATACACTTGCAATAGGACTTAATATGCTTGTAGTGATACAGGTGAGTAAAAAATAACTTTATAGAACTGCAAAGCAAATCAGGTAATTTGTTACCTGCAGGAACAATATACAAAAGCAACAGGACTGCAGGTCAAAATTGGAATAGTTTGTACGAATATGGAGACTCCCCATTTTAGGGAGGAAAAGCAATGGGAAGCTGCAGCACAGATTCATTAGGATGTTACCAGCAATGATGAGCACAAAGTGATTCAAGAATTTACAGCATTCTTGACTTTAAACCAAGGTCAAAGAGGCTGCATAATAGAGGTCACAAAAGATCATGAAAGGTTATGATAAAGGTAAATAGAAAAGATCATTTAACTTGGTTGACAAGACTGTTAGGATCTCCCTAGAGATTGAATAAATTCAATCTTTAGTAAATAGTTGAAAGGATGAAATGACAAGATTTCACATTTTAAGGCTTTTACAGTAATAGATCAACACCACCATTGATGAAACAATATTTTTATAAGCAAATTGCACTTTAATCTACAGAATGTAACTTTTCCTTTTACTTTTAACACACCTGAAAAAACCCACCTCAAGTGGGTTTTTTACACTGTTCCTAAGTAGTTACTTGACTTTCTTGAACACAATCCAAAGTGATTACTCCTAAGCATTTACTTGTATTTCTTTCCTTTTACCACCTGGTAACATTTAACCCAGAACAGACTCTCAAAGGGAAAATTTTCCTGGAGATTTTATCTCTAGCAAGGTGAGTCTTCCTCATAAACCTGGTTCCTCCAAGTAAGCATTAGTTCCCACCCACTTTCGTGCATGGTGAACCATAGAGACCTGTTGCCTCACTCCTTACTACCTACTTGCTCTCTTTCTCCCCAATCCTGACAGACTGAATTATCTAAGAGCTTCAGGAAATGTCTTTACAAAAAGCTACAACGCAATCTCAATCATTTCCCCAAAGACCACCCCACTCTGAAAACCCATGGCAATGTGAATCAGATGAGCCTCATAAGGTAGAAATGCTGATTATTCTTTAAACCCCAAGCTTATTCCATCCTGGAAATAAAGGGACAATTAAATATAACTGTTTACAACCTAATATTCTCACCACCTTCCTGGAACTTGGGAGAGAAGCAGTCGAACCACTATAAACACAAATGTGGCTGCCATTATCTCTAAGCATGAGCACCTTGCACCGGTGAAGGGTAATCTAGGCTTGTGAGTGGGTTGCAAGAGTGGTTCTCCTTAATCTCAGCATGCTGCAAAATTGAAATCAGGCATGTTCACTAAGTACGATCCTAGAATAAGGCTGAATATGTTTAATGTACATCAAATATCTCAAAAGTTACAGAAAATACTTAATCATTCATATATTTATACCTGCCATCAACTTCAAGTGGTAAAAACAAAAGAAATATTACACACAGCTCTCCCAGTCAATGTTGTCTGCAATCAGCATACTTCACATGCCCTTGCTTTACGTGCACATTAGTTACTTTGCAGATGAAAACCAGCAAAATATGGCAATTCCACGCACAGGCAACAATCAAGAAAATGTCTCGTGGATCGCACTCAGTACCCTGATGGGCCACATGTGGTCCCCAAGGCACAGGTTACCCACCACTGCCTTGCATCTTCATTTCAGCAAAAGATCCCAGCCTCCCCTTAATCTTTAACAGCCACATAACCCAGCCTGTCATCAGACAACTGCAGAACAAGTCACATGATCCCATTCATCTCCCCTAAACTAAAGGCAGTCCCAAAACATAATCCTATAAACCTACAATCATTACTATAAACCTATGTATCATTACTATGGCACAAATTTAAGATAAGAATCATAGGTGATTAAAATTTTATTTTTAAATTTAAGAAGGGAACAGGGAGATGGTGATGTAGTGGTAAAATCACTGGACAAGTTATCCAGAGGCCCAGGTTAAGACTCCAGGGAGAGGTGTTCAAATCCCACCATGGCAGCTGTGGAATTATGTTAAGTTAATAAAGTTTTTAAAGTTGAAGTTTTAAAGTTTATTTGTGTCGCAAATACGCTTACATTAATACTGCAATACTGTGAAAATCCCCGAATAATTAATAAATCTGGAATTCAAAGCTAGTCTCAGTAATAGTGACTACGACAACCACCATTGAGTAAAACCTACGTGATTCACTAATTCCCTTTAGGAAAGGAAATCAGTCTGGCTAGCAGATGACTCCAGACCCACACCCGTGTGGTTGAATCTTAATTGTCCTCTGCAAGGGCCGAACAAGCCACTCAGTTCAGAGGCAATGAAGGAAGGGCAGTATTGAGGAGAAAACAACCATTATGGATGAAATTTGTCTGAGCTTCATTCTTATTGCGATATCTGATTGACCAACAGTTGCCTCTTTCACCAATAGTCTGTCACAGTTACATAGATATAGGCACAGATCTACAGCAGAACTTTTATGATCATCATTACACTCACCAATCCAGTAGTTCTTGTGGTTGGTAACATCATAAAGATGGGGTGGCAAAAGAATAAATTTTCCTTCTTCTAACCCATAACTGTTATAGAAGTCTGTATTTTCAAAAAGGTCCAGTTCAATGACCTTCAGTAGGCAGCTTATTACCTCCTGTAAGTCATAAAAATCATCTCGTTCCACCTTTCCAAGAGATCTGGCAGCAAGGATTGCCCATCTTCGGATCTAAAAACAAACAGAAGTATTAATAAATCTGTGTGCCACTAGAATTTCTTTAAATAGGCAAATAGTTTTCATTTTTCTCCCATCAGTCACATATTAGTTGTTACCAAGCATAGATGGCATGCTCCTTAGAATACCAAATTTGCTTCAAACCAAAAACACTAGAAAGCATACCTGCTCCAGTTCTATAAGCAAAGCCCCCAGAACATCAAACAGCATCAAAGTAACCATGTAGTCAAAGTGAAATGTGCAGATTTTTAAAAATTCACTCATGGGATATGAGCTTCACTGGTTGGCCAACATTTAATGCCTATCCCTAGTTGCCCAAGGGCAGCTGAGAGTCAACCACATTGCTTTGGCTCCGCAATCATACATAGGCCAGGTAAGGTAATGATGGCAGATTACCTTGCTTAAAGGGCATTAATGAACCACATGGGTTTTTCTGACAATTGACAATGATTTCTTAATCCCAGATTTAGTGTTATGGTGACTAATAAATTTACTCTCAATGAGAACCAAGCCAATGGTGCACACAAAACAATTTAAATGTGTCAATTGCAACCTTCTTACAAAATTTTTTAAAAATTAAAACTTATGAATTACATGGAGGAATTACAAGGCTGTAAGAAAGGGACTTGATAGTTTACTTCTGATTAAGCAAATGGATCTAAATCCCGTGGTTATGTTTAACCTGTCACCCACTCATGGACATAAGAGACAAGAGTAGGCTTTTCAGCCCCTTGAGTCTACTCTGCCATTCCAAAAGGTCATGGCTAATCTGGTTGTGCCCTTAATTCCATGTTCCTGCTGCCTCTGATAACCCATGAGTCACTTGTTAATCAATCCCTTCCATCTTATTTAGTGTATACAGAAATTTAAGTCAATTTTCAAAGCCGTTTTATTCGTTTATCTGGTGGAAGCCAAGCAACACTGAACAAATTTTTGCGATTGATCAGAAATAGGTCATAGAGATATCTACCTTTATTTGAGAATGCCTGTGCTTTCAAGAGAATAGAGTTTATACGTGTAAACTTTTAGGTACATGTAAACTTTTAGGTAAATCATAGGTTTAATTTTGGAATTTATATACAATTGCTACACCCTCTGGTCTGTGGCTCAAGTAACAAATTGTAGTTTTAAAAATATTGCCAAATTATTGCGAATTGTCTAACTACGGGGTGGCACAGTGGTTAGCACAGCTGCCTTGTAGTGACAGGGACTTAGGTTCAATTCCGGCCTTGGGTGAGGGTGTGAACCTGTGATGCATTTCCTGTTTTTACTACTTCAGTTTTTCTTCTAAGCAAACGAAAGAGGCTTCCAAAGAAAACCAAATACTATTGATCATTCACAAGGTTAACTATTCCATAGTCAAATAAGACTCACCGTTTCACTTGGGTGTACCAGAAGTAGATAGATACCAGGATATTTTTCAAATATCTGAAAGGAGAAATTCACCTGCTCCATTTTACTAAGGGCCTCAACACATAGCTCACCTGAAACACAAGGTGCAATTATTTTTGTACTGTCCTCACAGTGTTATTGGGAAGTAGATTTTCAACGTTCCAGGAGTCACTGAAATCAGAGACCCCACGTAATTTGTTAGAAAAACTCAATCACCGCATCAAGTCATAAATGATCCAAGCTCCAAGAATTTTAACAAATTTTTTTCACAACTTCCATCATCTCAGTGTTCCCAATTATATCCCAACAGCTTTTGCATGACTTCATTCAGATGGAGAGATGGTTACAGACACAGCCCAGTGGCATAAAAGCAAAATTTGTGAAATAGGAAGATTATCCATCCATGTCATTTAATCTCACTCTCCAGTTAACAAACGGAAAAACTTTCCACATTTTCAAGGTACGTGTACCTTTAACATAGCAATATGCTTGGAGGTATTGGTAATGCCAGGTGAGAAGGGGTGAATTGGCTCTCTTCCATTCAACCTCCTTGGTTGGTCACAACAACGGTTTAATTGCTTTTTCATAAGGGCACGCTTTTTCTAAATCAAAATGTATTTAACTATTTAAGTTGCGAACAATTATAAAGGGATAATAATCACACACTGCAGGCTGAACCTCAATCACACAGGGAAGCTATGTGCAAATGACAGGTTTTGATTAAAGTAAACCCAGATAAGGGTCAAGGACCATCTAATTGAATGACGTGTAGCTGCAATTCATGTCTGCCCATTAGAGCAAGGAACGAGAGAAAGGGAGGTTGAGTTCCATTGGTCAGAGATAAAGCCATCATTTCTTGACAATATAACATCCACAAGTTTTAATTGGACATTATACTCTTATGTATGCTTAATGTAACCTTAACTATAATTGGATAGAGATAACTCCTAAACATCTATGGGTATATGCTAATTGTAATTGAAGCTGTGACTTTAATTGCCTATGCATTTCTTAATTTTTCACTCTGAACGATTTCATTCAGAGTCCCATGGCAATAGTTTTCTTTAATAAATTATCTTGAACCAAGCTGTTACTTTGGCGAACAATAGTTTTAAATACAACAAGAAAACATCATAACAGCCCCTAACTAATAAGGAGCCAATAAAACAAAGTTTCCTTGAATCAATGGAACAGAAAATATATTAACCACACACGCAGCTGTCAGAAGTTGTGCATCCTTTGATTGTAGATTTTACATGCTGCAGCCAATTTAGGTTAGCTGGTTTCTTGGATAAGTTAATTCCAAGAGGTAGAAAGAGAGAATGAGAGTGAGGGTGAGGACAAGGGCAGGCTCTCAGCTTACCTCCTCTGCTGAAGACTTCCTTAACACTGCCTCTGTTCTTGCAATCTCACTCTAGTGGCTGGCAGCCTGACCTTGAAATACTTTTTGTGTATTTCCAAAAGGTTTTTGGCAAATCTGTCTTTATCAGCCATTGCTTCAATATCTAGTATTTTGCATTTTTCCTGTCTCTTTCTGACATAGTTATGAATTTTGATGGGAATCTGGATTATAGGAAATGTCACTGTCTTCACACCACCAAGGGTGATTTGTTTGTTTCTCATCTCCATCTTGCAATGTGTCCTTGCATTTTTACATTGTTGCGTCTCAGTTCAAATTGCAAAATTTTCAGTTAGTTGGAAGTTAAAAGTCATACTTACAAAATTAAAGGGGCATAGCCTCGTAATAGTGTTAGCAAACAAAATTTGATAAGCAGATATTAGCTTTGAAGGAGCATTTCAAAGGGGAAGAGAGAGGTACAGAAGCAAAAGGATTTAGGAATTTAGGGTCCAGACTGATGAAGGCTCCCCAGCCAATGGATGGGCTATGGATATTAAGGACTAGGAAATTGGAGAAAGCAGTTTATAGAATCAGACAACTGGAAGAAGGCCATTTAAGCCCATCTTATGTGCCAGTCGTTTCAAAAAGCTATCCAATTTTGCCCCAAGCCAAGATCTCAATATTGATAGTAAGAGAGATGACATCCTCACACCTCTCGCTGGAATTGAGGGCACTGGGAAGAGTGGATGAGATGGCTAAGAATAGATTGTATTTTTATTTCAAGATCCTAGTGTAGTCAGCAGTTTTGGTGGAGAACAAGGCCTAATAACGATTAATATGTTAAAACCAGACATGGGAATCAATGGGCCAAATGAGTTTTACACATAGGGATTAAATACTTATACAGGGAGAAGAGTCAGTGTGAGAGATAGGAAATATACTGGAAATGAAGGTAAAGATAGAAGTGAGGGAATGTATGAGTAAGAATTCATAGAGTCCATACGATCACTACAGTGCAGAAGGAGGCCATTTGGCACAGCAAGCCTGCACTGACAACAATCCCAACCAGGCTCTATCCACATAACCCGATGTTAATCCGCTGAGACTAAGGGGCAATTTAGCATAGTCAATCAATCTTTGGGGTGTCAGTGGAAAACGGAGGACCCAGTGGAAATCCATGCAGACATAGGAAGAATGTACAAACTCCACACAGTCACCCAAGGCTGGAATTGAACCTGGGTCCCTGGTGTTGTGAGATAGCAATGCTAACCACCATGCCACCCACAAATTCAAATTTGAATTCAAAACCATTTCCTGCATCATTACATCAAGTGCAATTGATTTAACTGACTTCAAAAGCCAATGAGAACATTTTGACCATGGCAGTTAAAAACAGATCAAGATATTTCTAAACAGAAGTCTAAAGATTTATTTGAGTGTTAAGCTGGTTTACTGATTTTTTTTTTCAATAAGATGCAATACTTCGCATTGACGGGGAGGAGGCCATTTTAACATGTGAAGTCCTTAGAAATGTAGCACTTATTCATTGCCATAATTAATAATTACTTACTAAGACGTTCATGAAGCAGCAGGTAAGGGTATTTGAGGATCTCCAGAATGGGAACCCTTAGGTTGTTCTCAAAGTCTGGCCCTGTGTACCCACGGAGCTGAATTTCCTGCTCGTCTTCAATTAGAAACAACTCATCATCCTCCTCATTCACTTCTTTCAGTGCATTTTCAAAATGCTCTATCAGTCGCTTAGTCTCTATTTTCCACAAATTCTGAAAAATATATTAAATAATGTAGCTCAACAACTAATTGGATTTAAATTCAACTCAAAACCAAAACAGTATTTTGAAACAATTGCAACAAAAATAGCCCAGCATATTGACACACAACTGGCACAACGATGTCCTTCTTGTAGACTGAACTGTTCATCTCAGCAATAGATTAGGGGAACAAAGGCCACACTTCTTGTTGTGAAGTGGAAAGGAAAATCTTATGCCAAAGTAACCCAGTGATCTTCCTGGTGCTCAGTATATTCAGCTCCTTTGGCATGAACCTGAATGAACACCTTACCATCTAGGAAACGGCTTCAGGCGGAATATTTCCTCCAACTGAAAGGTAGCAGGCAGGCGGAGATGTAGTTGTATTGGTACTGGACTAGTAACCCAGAGGCCCCAGGGGACCTGGGCATGAAGTCCATCATGGCAGACGGTGAAATTTGAACAAATTCAACAAAAAACTGGAATTAAAAGTAAAACGATGCCCGTGAAACCACATTCAACTATCGTGAAAAAGAAAACTCATTGTGTTAATTGATGCCTTTTAAGGAAAAAAGTCTGTCACTTTACCTGGTCTGACTACACGTGACTCCAGATCCAAAGCAATGTGGTTGATTCTTAAGTGGCAGCATAAGCCACCCAAATGCATCAAACCTTTAGAAAGTCAAGAGTGAAGCAGATGGACCACATGGCATTGACATAGGCACAAACAATTATGGCGAATTCCGTCATGTCAACTCTTCTAAGCTCCTTCTCACTAATATCTGGTGCCAAAATTAGGAGAACTGTCTCACAGACTAGTCAAACAACATTGTCACACTAACAGAACCACCATACAGACAATACCTCAGTCACCACCAACACCATCCCTGGTGGGTATGCCCTGCCACACCAGCAGGGCAGACCAAGCAGAAATGCTGTCTCAGTGGCCTGCAGTCAGGAGGGAGTTGCCCTGGAAGTCCTCAACATTAACTCTGGACCCCGTGAGGTCCAACAGCACCAGATCAAACATGGGCAAGGGAACCTCCTGCTGATTGTTACCTTCAACACCTCATCAGCAGAATTCCACCCCCCCCCCCCCCGACCCCTTTACCACCAAGCCAGGGAATTAACAGTGGTTCAATAAAGAGTGCAAGAGAAAATGCCAAGCCCAGAACTAGACACAACCAAAAAAAAATCAAGCTGGTGACGCTACAATACAGGACTCCCTGCATAACAAACAGAATAAGCAGAAGTGATCAATACAGCTAAGTGATCCCAGGACTAATCAGGTCTAAGCTCTGCAGTTCTGCCACATCCAGTGGGGAATGGTGGTGGACAACTGAACAATATGGTGTGTGTGTGCGTGCGTGTGCGTGCGTGCGCATCGGCATTGTCCATAGTAAATCCAGAAACCCATGGCAATGCTCAAGGGATCTTGGTTTGAATCCCACCATGGCAGATGGTGAGATTTGAATTCAATAAATAAAATCTGGAAACGTAAGTCTACCAATACCATGAAACATTGCCAACTATGCAAAAGCCCATCTAGTTCAATAGTGTCCTTTGGGGAAGGAAATTAGTTGTCTTTACATGGTCTTGATTATGTGTGACCCCAGGTCCACAGCTATGTGGTTAACTCTTAAATATCCTCAAGGATGGGCAATAAATGCTGACATTACCAGCAATGCTCTGTTAGAGATGAATATAAAATGTGGTTAACATAAAATTATGATTCAAGAAACAGAACTAGGATCTTGTGACTATACAACAGCAAACAGACATAGTTTAAACAACACAGGATGGGACAAGGATGAGGGGAGAATGAATGTTATCTCATGAGAGCAAACTAAGCAGGACAAAAACCTACGATTCGGCATATTGCTAACCCACATTATGGGAACAACTGTGGTTTTAATCACTAATACAGGGTATGAAAGTTGCTGAGGCTAGACAGAACTATAGTCAAGGACAGTGAAGAAACTGCCTATTGTGTAGGGACAACACTATATGTGTGGTGGGCAGGAAGGCACGTACACCACCTCCTGTAGGAATGTATGGAGGCCCGGACTGTGAAACAAACGGTAAGCAAGATGTGTGGTTCCTGCAGCTGAACATATTTTGTAACTACAGGAGGATGAAGGCCACTAAGATAGTCAGAACATCAGTGATTAAGTTAGCAGAAGACTGAATACAGCCGGTCTGGACCGTACATGTTAACAGTTCTTGATAAGGCGGATGAGTTCCCATGAGAACTAATCAAGTAAGGATATTGAATCAACCCTACAATGTGCACTCTTGCAATAACAGGAAAATATGGTTAGAGGGGAGTAGAGGGGCTTGGGACATGAGCCAACATACAGCACAGCCTGTGCCTAGGGGCACCTTGAGCCAATAGGGGAATGACAACACATAAATAGGATAGGGACCACCAATTAGGGGAGAACAAAGTATCGTGTAATTGATTAATATGCTTGTAAAAATAGTATAAAGCCCTTGCTTAAACTCGATGTAAGGTGTGCCTATTTAGTTGGACATCCGGTCTTGCAAGAACGTTAAATAAAATATCTTGCTCCTTCGGAACTTGACTCGACTAAATTGTTTGACTGTGAGCTGCGTTTCTCACATTAAATATCCTCAAGGATGGGCAATAAATGCTGACATGACCAGCAATGCTCATATCCCATGAACAAATTAACAAGAGACTCACTGGAGGAGGTGGCTGTACAAGTATCTCAATCATGGAGGAGCCCAGCACATTAGTGCAAAACAAAGCATTTGCAACAATATTCAACCAGAAGTGCTGAGTGCAATATCATCATGGCCTCCTCCAGAAATCCTGAGCATCAAAAGTACCAATCTTCAGTCAATCGATTTACTCCACATGATATCAAATATCTGAAGGCATTGGATACTACAAAGGCCATCAGCCCTGACAATACTCCAGCAATTGTACTGAGGTCTTGCGCTCCAGAACTTGCCGTGCAACTAGCCAAGCTGTTCCAGAACAGCTGCAACACTGATATTGACCCGGCAACTCTGGAAAATTGCCCAGGTATATTCTGAAGACAGAGGAGGACAAATCCAACTAGGCCGACTATCAGCCCACTTGCTATCATCAATAAAGTGACGGAAAGGTCACTAACAGTGTCATCAAGCAGTATTTGCATAGCAATAACCTGTTTACTGACGGTCATTGCTCCTCCAGGGTCAGTTTGCGACCTCATTACAACCCTGATTAAAGCATGGTCAAAAAGCTTAACTCCAGTGAGAGCTACTGCCCTTGACATCAATGCAACAGTTGACTGAATGTAGAATTAAGGAGTCTAAGAAAAATGGAGTCAATGGGAATCCGGGGGAAACTCTCCCTGGTTAGAGTCATACCTAGCACAAAGGGAGAAGTTGTGATTGTTGGAAGTGAATCTCAATTCCAGGACATACCTGCAGAAGTTCTTCATGGTGGTGCCCTAGGTCCAACCATTTTCAGCTGTCAATGACCTTCCTTCCATCATAAGGACAGAAGGGGGGATGTTCAATGAGGATTGTACAATGTTCAGCACCATTTGTGACTCCTCAGATACTGAAGTAATCCATGTCCTATCAGCTAGACCTGGACAATATCCAAGCTTGGGCTAACAACTAACATTCATGCCACACAAGTGGCAGGCAATGACCATCAAAAGAGAAAATTTAACCATTGCCCCTTGACACTGATGGCATTACCATCACCAAATCCCCTGCTATCAATGTCCATAGGGTCACCATTATCCAGACACTGAACCAGCTACATAAATACTACAGTTACAAAGAACAGGTCAAAGGTAGGAATCCTGTGGCAAGTAACTCATCTTCTGACTCTCCAAAGCCTGTCCACCATCTACAAGGCACAAGTCAGGAATGTGGTAGAATACTCTCCACTTGCCTGGATGAGTGCAGCTCCATCAACATTCAAGAAGCTTGACACCACCCAAGACATAGCAGCACTTGATTTGCACCCAATCACAAACATTCATTCAGTCCATCACAATGGCAGTAGTGTCTACCATCTACCAGATGCACTGCAAGTATTCATCAAGCACTTTCCAAACTCATGATCGCTACACTCTAGAAGGACAAGGGCAGCAGACACACTGGAAGCAAAGTCATAGAGATAAAGGAGCATAAGAAACAGGGAGACTGAGAGTGGAGCCAGAGAGAGAAAGGAGTGCGAGAAATTCTGAGACTAAGACCAGAGGCAAGGAGATAAGAGCGTTACCTTGATCCATTACACAGGGAGTATCATGAGAGCTGCACTCCGTGACATCACAAGTTCAAAAGTGATGTTTTGTACAGAAGGGCTCCTGATTGGTTAGTCGTGGTCAAGTGATTCTTTTCTCTTATCTTCAATTTCCATTAATTTTCATACCTATAAGGTTCTAGAGTAGTGGTACCTAGGCTAGTGGTAGAGTAGTACAGTACCAGGATTTAGAACAGTATTTAAACTGTTGCTTACAGAATAGCATGTTCAGTATTTTGTTTAGTGAAAATCTAACACTAGGGACCATCTAGTTAGCAGAAAATCGATTTAATAGAAATTTACTTTTAATTTAGTAGTTGTTAGATGGCAAAAATGGCAATGGAGTAGTATACTTCTCCTGTGGAATGTGGGAAATTAAAAAGAGTTCAAACATAATAAGAACATAAGAACATAAGAAATAGGAGCAGGAGTAGGCCATCCAGCCCTTCGAGCCTGCATCCCTGATGACTACATCTGCAGGAAGTGTGTTCAATTGTAGCTCCTTTCAGACCACATGGATTGGTTAGAGTGGCAGTTGGACACACTTAGAAGCATACAGGAAGCAGAAATCATCATAGACAAGGCTTTTAGAGATGTGACAACCAAAGTATACCGTTTTGGATACTGTTTGGGGAATTATTACCTATTTGGGATGGGGACAACAGCAGCCAGAGTACTGGCTCCGCAGTAGACTCTGTTATGCAGCAGAAAGAGTTGAAGTGCAACAGAGAAGTACGAATAGGGGATTCCATAGTCAGGGACACAGATAGGCGTTTCCGCAGCCGCAAAGCAGACTCCAGAATGGTGTGTTGCCTCAATGTCCCACACCATCTCAAAAACATTCTCAAAAGGGACGGCAAACAGAGGTTGTGATACACATTTGCACTAATGACACAGCAGAAAGAGTGACAAGATCCTGTAAAGGGAGTTGAGAGAGTCAGGTAGTAAGGGGAAAAGCAGGACCAATAGAGTTGTAATTGTGGGATTACTCCCTGTGCCACGTGCTAGTGAGGCTAGGAATACGAAGACAGTAAAGTTAAATGCATGGCTAAAGCACTGGTGTAGGAGGGAGGGCTTCAGATATGATGGAGATAGGGAGGAAGGGGGAGAGAGAGAGAAAGAGGGGGGTAGAGAGAGAGAGAGAGAGAGAATGAGTTAGATGCATTCAGGAGGGTTTCTTGAAGCAACATGTAGCTCTCCTTAATGAATACTTTGTATTTGTATTTACAAAGAAGGACACGGTGGATGGTGAGTCTAGAAAGGGGTATGTTGATATTCTAAGGCATGTCGATATAAAAAAAGGTGATGTTATGTGCTTTGAAAAGTATTACTGTAGACAAGTCCCCAGGACCTGATGGATCCCTGGGATCCATTCCAGGATACTGAGGGAGGCAAGGGAGGAAATTGTTGGGACCTTGTACCAGATCTTTAGACACAAGAGGGATCCCAGAGGACTGGAGAATAGCCAATGTTATTCCTTTGTTTAGGGAGGGTAACAGGGATAATCCAGGAAATTACAGGCTGGTGAGCCTTATGTCAATGGTAAGAAAATTACTGGAAAATATTCTTGGGGATAAAATTTACTCACATTTGGAAAAATATGGATTTATTAGCATTAGATAGCATGGCTTTGTTTGGGGGAGGTTGTGGCTCACAAACTTGACAGTTTTTTTGAGGAAGTGACGAAGATGATTGAAAGCGTGGTGGTGAATGTTATCTCAATGGATTTTAGTAAGGCCTTTGACAAGGTCACATATGGCAAGCTGATACACAAGGTGAAGTCACGTGATCTGCAGTGAGCTGGTAGGATGGATACAGAAATGGCTTGGTCACAGAATACAGAGTAGCAGTGGAAGATTGATTTCCCTGCTGGAGAGATGTGGTGTTCTGCTGGGATCAGTGTTGGGACCTCTTATTTTTGGAGGAGAATGTAGGCTGTCTGATTAGTAAGTTTGCAAGCGACACAAAGCTGCAGATAACAAGGAGGATTGCCAGAAGACACAGCAGGCTACAGAAAGGCTGGAGACTTGGGTGCAGAAAAAGCAGATGGAATTTAATTCAGACAAACATAAGGTGATGCATTTTGAAAGGTCAAACATAGGAGGGAAGTATACAGTAAATGGCAGAACCCTTAGAAGCACTACCATTCAGAGGGATTTAGGCGTGCAGGTGCATGTTCCCCAAAAGTGGATAAGGTGGTTAAGAAGGTGTTATGGCATGCTTACCTTTATCGGTTGGGGCATAGAGTATAATGTCATGTTGTGGTTGTATAGAACTTTAATTAGGCTATATTTGGAATACAGCATACAGTCCAGGTCACTAACGGCCAAAAGGATGTGGAGGCTTTGGAGGGGACATAAAAGCTTTACCATGTTGTTGCCTGGTTTGGAGGGTATTAGCTATAAGGAGAGGCTGGTCAAACTTGGTTTGTTTTCACTTGAACATCGGAGGTTGAGGGACGACCTGATAGAAGTTTATAAAATTATGAGAGACATGGATAGAATGGATAGTTGGAGTCTTTTTCCCAGGGTAGACATGTCAATTATAGGGTTCATAGCCTTAAGGTAAAAGGGGAAGTTTAAAGGAGATGCGAAAGCCAAGTTTTGTTTTATAGAGGGTGGCAAGTGCCTGGCGTGTACTGCCGTAGCGGGTGGTAGAACAAGATACAACATTTAAGAGGCATCTTGATAGATATGTGAATAGGCAGGGAATAGAGGAATCCAGACCAGACAGCAGCAAGAGGTCATTAGTTCAGAAAGGTGTTGAAGTCTTGGTGGTCCGGAGGGCCTGTTCCTGTGCTGTATTGTTCTTTGCAACAGCACCACCCGGAAGTTCCCTTCAGATTATTTGTCATCCTGAAATAGAAGTATACCACCACTGACTCAAAATCTTGCAAATCCCTCTCTAGCAGCAGGGGAGGTACCTCCACCACATGGACTCCAGTGGTTTAAGAAGCCAGCGAACAACCATCTTCTCAAGGTCAATTAAGAGTGGACAATAAATGTTGCCTGAGTCAGTGACATCCACTTCCCATCATAGAATCCCTACAGTGCAGAAGGCGGCCATTTGGCCCATCGAGTCTGCACCAGCCATAATCCCACTCAGTTCCTATTCCCACAAAACCCTCATATCTACTCTACTAATCCTCCTGTCATTAGGATCAATTTAGCATGGCCAATCAATCTAACCCGCACATCTTTGGATTGTAGGAGGAAATCATAAATAGATAAAAAATTAAATGGTACAGTACCACTAATGTATTCAATACAACGCAACTTCGCTGCTAGTTACACATGCTCAGACATCTCTGCACTCTATTTTGTCAAGTATACTTACAGCAACCAAGATACATCTGTTGTGTCTTTGTCAACTACAGACCAATCATATATTTACCAATACGTATCAATGATCTGGTATGCAAGGGACAATTTCAAAGTATGCAGATAACATGAAATTTGGAAGCATTGTAAACTATGAGGACGACAGTGTAGAACTTCAAAATGGCATAGACAAGTTGGTGGAATGTGTAGATAGATGTGTAGCCAATGAAGTTCAATGCGGAGAAGTGTAAGGTGCTGCATGTTGATAGGAAGAACTTGGAAAGACAATACAAAATAAAATGTATAATTCTCAAGTGGGTGCAGGAGCAGAGGGACCTGGGTCTATATATGCATAGATCACTGAAAATAGCAAGACAGATGGAAAGAGCAGTTAATAAAGCATTCACTATCATGGGTTTTATTAATAGGTGTATAGAGTACAAAAGCAAGGAGGTCATATTAAACTTATACAGTACAATAAGTTAGATATCAGCTGGAGTACTGTGTACAGTTCCGGGCACCATATTATAGGAAGAATGTGAATACATTGAAGAATGCAGAAGAGGTCTACAAGAATGGTTCAAAGGATGAAAAGCTTCGCTTATGAGTACAGATCGGAGAGGCTGGACTGTTCTCCTTGGAGAAGGCGGCAGCAATGAGGAGGTTTCATAGACGTGTGCAAAATCGTGAGGGGATTGGACAAAGTATGCAAAACTTTTCCCACTTGTAAAAAGGTCAAGAACGAAAGAGTAAATTTTAAGTACAAAAGAAGCAAATGTGACACGAGGAAAAAACTTTTTCCTACAGCAAGTGGAACACACTACCTTGAAATGTGACAGGTTCAACTGAAACATTTAAGAGGGCATTAGATGATTATTCAGATAGAAACAACATGCAAGAGTACGAGGAAAAGGTAGGTGAATGGCATTGTCATAATGCCCATTTGGAGAGACGATGCAGACACGATAGGCTGACTAGCCTCCTTCTGCATCATAATAATTCTGTAATCCATTACAACCGACTGATCATTCCCACCACTAACCAGTAAAACCGAATCCCTGGTTCACAGCTTTGGCTTCCCAATGTGCTAGACTGAATTATGGTTCTCTCAGATTAGAGGATCAGATATGAGAGTTGGAAGTCAATTGGCTCAGTTAGCAACAGTCTATGGCTTGGCAATTTCTTCATTTAAATTACACCTGCAAATCTGTCATTTCCTTTCAATCCTGAAAGTGTCTCCATATTTAGTGTTCAAAACGAGTAGAAGGCTTTCAATTACATATCTTCTGAACTTGTGTCATGTTTGGAATATCATTTCAATGTCTATCACTGGGATGTCAATTACTCTCAATTCTTCCAAAACGTAGGTGTTCCTTTGGAGGAGCCAGAGAATTCTGCATTTTTTGTTGCGTATAAAAAGTATGGCATTTTACACTTCAAAACATTTATATTTAAAGCTTCATGGCCAGACATAATTTTAAAACAGTGTCAATTTGCAAGAAATGTTACCTTTGTGGTTATTAGCACAGATTTCAAGGAATTCACAACACATTGCATTCTTCAAGACATAATATTGTCTGCAGATTAACTCCTTACATTACCTTGTGCGCTAACGGGAGTTTATCACGTGCTTGGTGATAGTCCACCACACATTCCAGGCAATAACAAAGGTCTTCATTTGCAGCTTTTAATTCCTGCGGAGAGAGCTCCTCACAACTGTAGCTGTGTAGAAACTCGATTGTTGACTTGCCTTGAGGTGTGCACCAACGACAAGTGCTCATTTTCCCTATTGGAACATGAAAAGCAGGTTTAATGGTATGTTATGTGTTAGCATACAGAGTAAAAATACAGTACAGAATGGCATTGTAGAAATATAGTGACAATAATTTGAAACCAATCATGAAACTGTGTCAACTGCAGATGAACACAGCATCATTTAATTAGGATAATATCGTGTCTCAAATAACAGGTGCACTTTAATTGTTTCTAATGAATACAGCACTTCCAGTAAGGATTAGTGTGTGTTTTAAATCCCAAGGGTTGTCTGGAACATAAGCAGCACATATTGTGGAAGAAACTGCAGACTCTAGTTCATTCATGCAAGTGCCCTGGACTAAAAAAATAACAAAAATGGCTTCTGAAGTCATAACTTTGCAACCATAAAGTTAACCTCCATCTATTCATTAAATTTTCATAGTAGAACTGTACTAAATTAAACTCATTGTCCTTGGTGGAAGTATTTATTTTTTTCCAAATTCACTCTTTAACTAACTTCTGAATTGCAAGATTCACTGGATATCACATGTCCATCTCCATTAACCTTCTGCAGTGTACGCTCGTCAGTGATGCATAGGAATTGTCACAAACAGCTTCCCTAAAGTAGGTGTAGGGATAATACTGATAAAAGGACAAAATTCCACACAAGCAATCAAATAACTTCAAGGAAAGCAAGGAATTTACGGGAAAAAAAAATTATGCCTAGTCGCTCAGATCTTAAGTAACATTCAGAGTCCCAAATCATAATAAAGCTATTGCGTTTGTTCATCTGAAGAATCTTGGCGCATGCAACATTTTAAAGTAACCAAGTGGAGGTCAATGTTTGTTAGACTGTAATGCAAACAAGCCACCACAGAGCTACATCCTCAAAATAAAGATACTAGCCACTTCAAGTTAATAATTCAAATCCCCTATTTTAAGTTATTAGAAAACTTTAAATAGTCTGTTAATTAAACTGAAGGAGGCTTTCTGCCATCTTAACACAGCAGAAGTAGTACAGAAAAACAAAACTTGGCTATACTTCACAGGTATCCCCTTTAATCATTAAACTGCTAGAAAAATTCAGATTTTGCTTTCACTGTCCAACAACTGTCCCTTAAGGCAGAAAGCGCCAACATTTAAATATTTCCTACAGGGTATAACAGCTGTTGATGTTGTTTATTAGACAGAATATTATCATCTCACAAGAGGGTAAGGCATAAAGAGGTTATTTAAATTGTTAGTGAAAAATAGCTTGAGTAATTGCGTACAATAGGTTCAGAAATATTGGCAAATTCATTGTTCTTACACTAAAAGTAGCAGATTTAACATTTGAATTAAGCAACATACATATAGTAAAATGGGAAATTGGTGCTAAAAATTGGATAATAGAATAATTTTAAACTTTGACATAAGATCTTAAATTTAATCAAAGCCATGAAATTAACAAAGTTGATTTGCATAAAACGCTAGGTACAACAACAACTTGTATTTACATAGTGCCTTTAACACAATAAAATTTTTCAGTGTGCTTCATGGGAATGTCATAAAGTGAAATTTTATACCAAGGCTTATGAGGAGATTAGGGCAGATGATCAAGAGCTTGGTCATAAGCATCTTAAAGGAAGAAAGAGAGATAAAGAAGCAAAGATATCAGGGTGGGGTGAAATTCAGAGTTTAAGCCCTTACCACCTGAATGCATGGTCACCAATTAAAATCTGGGATGCCCAAAATGCCAGAATTGGAGGAACATCAAGATCTCAGAGGACAGTGGAACACGAGAAGATTACACAAATAGGGAGGGGTGAGACATAAGAACATAAGAAATAGGAGCAGGAGTAGGCCATCTAGCCCCTCGAGCCTGCCCCGCCAGTCAGTAAGATCATGGCTGATCTGTCGTGGCTCAGTTCCATGTTCCCACCCTCTCCCCATAACCCTTAA
This sequence comes from Carcharhinus amblyrhynchos, assembly GCF_965287045.1. Lineage (NCBI taxonomy): Eukaryota > Metazoa > Chordata > Chondrichthyes > Carcharhiniformes > Carcharhinidae > Carcharhinus > Carcharhinus amblyrhynchos. Next base: position 13,219,105 of record NC_137348.1, read on the forward strand.
TCCCCTTGCCTTTTAAAAACCTATCAACCCGCGTCTTAAATATATTTAGCGAGGCAGCCTCCACCACTTCAACGGGCAGAGAATTCCAGAGATTCACCACCCTTTGAGTGAAGAAGTTCCTCCTCAACTCCATTCTAAACCACCCCCCCCCCTTTATTGAGGCTGTGCCCTCTAGTCCTACTGTCCTTTCTGAGCAGGAAGAGCCTCTCCACCTCTATCCTATCCATCCCATTCATCATCTTATATGTCTCAATGAGATCTCCCCTCATTCTTCTAAACTCTAACGAGCACAAGCCTAGTTTATTCAGCCTCTCCTCATAGTTCAACCCCCTCAACTCTGGTATCAGCCTAGTAAACCTCCTCTGTACTCCCTCCAAGGCCAAAATATCCTTGCGTAAATGCGGCAACCAAAACTGCACACAGTACTCCAGCTGCGGCCTCACCAGTGCCCTGTACCATGGAGAGATTTGAAAAGAAGGATGAGAATTTTAAAATTTGGGCATTGCTTAACCAGGAGTCAAAATACATCAGCAAATACAGGCACAATGAGCAACCATAAGCTCAATGAGCAAACATGACTTGGTGCCAGTTAGACAAGAAAAATAAAGAAAAAATAATACCATAGAAGACTCCTCTCTGTAGATTCTTTCACAAGCCCTTTGCAGGAAAGAGGCAGAAATTGTACCTCAAGCTGAATTCATTCTGGTGACACTGAATCTCTTGACCCCCGCTAAACAAGATATTTATGAAGTGATTATTCAGGGGAAAATCAGAGGCAACAGTTTGTGCATCTTAAGTTGTACGTGTTGATCTGCCTGAAATGGAAAAGCTGCCTGGCATCAAAAAACTCTCACCTTGAGCACAAAATTCAGAAAAACAGTTGATGATGATGTGCAGGAAGTTCTTTGCAGCTCTCATTAAACCCGCACTCTGCAATCAGACTGTGTAATTTGTTATATTTTATTGGGATTAAACCTGGACACTCTTGAGCACATGTGGTAAAACTAGTGATCAGTTCTCCAATTTTTTTTTAATTCAGGTGATCAACCCTCAGCAGGAGAAAATAAACAAACCCCATTGAAAGTCGACTGCAAACAAACGTGACCTATTTAAAGCTGCCTTCCAGTGAGCTTGTTCACTGCACATTTCCTCAGGAGGTTATTTTTGTACACCACAAACAATGTGAGAGACAAGAGAGTCAAGTGAAAAGGAGTTCACTTAATACAAGCAAGTGAAAAGGTAAAATTGTTGAAATTTAACGAATGACTGGATCTACTGCAGCTAGTTAATTTCATCGGGCACTTCTGGCTCCTCCCAGTTTTAATAGAACCCAAGTAAACTAAACATTAATTAGAAATAAACAGCAACAAAAATTATTAAAATTTGTCACTTTTTCAAAGCATCTTTTTTATATACAAAGTGGATATGATTTTTAAGAACATGAATTCAATTTGGTGAATTCAATTCAGTTCACCACAGACTGGTGTGATCTTAGAAAGACAGGTTACTCGATTGTGGTTTTCCATGAAAAAAATCATTCTGCTAACTGGAGATGTTCTTGTCCAAACGAGGCTTTGAGCATGCTTTCAAATCAATTAACCACTTCACATTACTGAGCAGAGGTGAGAAATAAAAAGGTACAGAAACAGCCAAATCCACTCAAGTGAAAACTGACAATCGCCATGTGATACCCTGGAGAACAGTTATAGGGTGCAAGACTTTCCACAGGATTCACAAAAATGTGGATTTCTCACACCCTGCAGTTTACATCCGAGTGCCAGTAGGAAACTGATTGCTGTGCTGGCAATGGTGCCAATTTCAACAGAAAAGGGCATTTTCACTCTGGCACTGCTGACAGCTGTTTTCAACACTATCAAGGTTTAGGAAACAATTTATCCTCAACTAACCAGAGAGAACTTTTTTTCTCTCCCACAGAAGGAGCAAGCTTCTTTTTCCAAATCTGGATGTACAGAATGAGAAAAATACATTACGAGCATACACAATTAAGTTTAATGGGGGAATGGCCTTACATTTGGCCGACGCCATCTAATATAGTCATAGTGTTATGCACAGGGTTACAAATCCAGACAAATGTGAGGCAATGCATTTTGGAAGGTCTAATAAAGATAGGAAACACACAGTAAATGGCAGAACCCTTAAGTGTATTGATAGGCAGAGGGATCTGGGTGTACAGGTACACAGATCACTGCAAGTGGCAATGCAGGTGGAGAAGGGAGTCAAGAAGACATACGGCATGCTTGCCTTCATCGGCCAGGGCATTGAGTTTAAAAGTTGGCAAGTCATGTTGCAGCTTTATAGAACCTTGGTTAGGCTGCACTTAAAACATAGTGTTCAATACTGGTCGCCACACTACCAGAAGGATGTGTAGGCTTTGAAGAGGGTGCAGAAAAGATTTATCAAGATGTTGCCTGGTACGGAGGGCATTAGCTACGAGGAGAGGTTGGAGAAACTTGGCTTGTTCTCACTGGAATGACTGAGGTTAAGGGGCGACCTGATAGAAGTCTACAAGATTACGAGGGGCATAGACTGAATGGATAGCCAGAAGTTTATCCCAGGATGCAAAAGTCAATTACTAGGGGGCACAGGCTTAAGGTGCCATGGGCGAGGTTTAAAGGAGACGTACGAGGCAATTTTTTTTAAAAAACAGACTGGTGAGTGCCTGGAACTCGTTGCAAGAGGCGGCAGTGAAAGCAGATACGATAGTGACTTTTAAGGGATGTCTTGATAAATACATGAATAAGATGAAAATAGAGGGATATAGTAACGGATTTTAGTTCAGTCAGGCACATCCTACAATATCCTTCTATATATTTACATCAACCTCGCTCAATAATTAGTTTGCTTCATTTTGGATAATTGCGATAAATTCCCACTTACTGGACAAGCTAGCAACTTGCTCCACAGGTTTGTGACACTTCGTGAAAAGATAATTCCTGCTATCTAATCGAGTTACGAAAACAAATTCCGCATGGTGAACAACTCTGCATTGGTCCTATCCAAATTGTAACAATCCTTGTAAATGATCTCCATGGAGACCAACAATCTCCTGAAAAGAAATTTGAACCAATTCATGGCTGAACAGATGACGTGACAAAATTCTGTGTTTTAAGATGTTTACAGTAACAGAATAAAAGCACAAAGCACTGGCTTTGTAGGCAACTTATATTTAAACTACAGAATAGGACTTCTAAACAACCGAAAAAAAAGTTATCAGTTACATTGACCTTTAGGTAGACATTCAGTTCTCCCAGAACGAGTCCAAAATAATTCCTAGCTCCTGATCTTTTCTTCTGCATGGTGGTCTTTTCCTTTCCCAGCCTGGAAACATTTTTAACTCCAGACCTATCTTTCACAGGGCATGTTTTCCTGACAACTTCTACTTTCAGTTTAGCTTCCGACCTTATTTTAATTCATGAATTTGCTTTTCCAATTTGAAGGTGATCCTCTCGCTGTTTTCCTGCCTGACCCTGTCCCTGCTCTCCCATCCTTCCTGTGTCTCGCCCAGACCCTAACTTTGCCAGTTTTCAGGGATATCTTTCTCATTTTGTTTCCATGGCAAATGAATCACACAGGCCTTGTATTCAGTTAGAAATGCACATTAGCTATTCCTTGGATCTTTATTTGTTTTAATGTGATAAATTGCCCCTTAGTGCCTGAGGGTTGGCAGGGTAAATAAGTGGGGTTGCAGGGATAGGGCCTGAGTGGGATTGTGATCCGTGCAGACTCGATGGGCTGAATGGCTGCCTTCTGCACTTCAGGGATTCTATGATATGTTGAGGGTCAGCTGACCTGGTGGACAATGTAACGAATGGCAACATGATGTGGTGATCAGCTGACCTGACAGAAATAGAAAAAAAGATGGGGATTGTGGAGTGCATTTGTGGCCCAGGGCATGGCCCAATGGTGGCATAATGATGTTTCTTTATTAAGTCTTTTCTTTGATTAACTTTGTGAAGCAAGCTCCTGAAATGGTTTTGACTTCCTTATTGGATTACGAGGGTATTGTAATATATTGGTTGTTACTGGATTTGTAACCCAGAATTTGCAAAATACTATGAAAAACATAAGAACCAGGAGTAGGCCATTTGGCCCCTCGGCCTGCTCTGCCATTCAATAAGATCATGGCTGATCTTTTCGTGGACTCAGATCCACTTATCCATCTGTCACCATAACCCTTAATTCCTTTATTGTTCAAAAATGTATCTGCCCTTGCCTTAAAAACATTCAATGAGGTAGCCTCAACTGCTTCACTGGGCAGAGAATTCGAGATTCACAACCCTTTGGATGAAATTCCTCCTCAACTCAGTCCTAAATCTGCTCCCCCTTATTTTGAGGCCACATCCCCTCGTTCTAGTTTCACCTGTCAGTCTTATCTATTCCCTTCATATGTTTCTATAAGATCTCCCCTCATTCTTCTGAATTCCAATGAGTATAGCCCCTGTCTAGTCAGTCTCTCCTCATAACCCAACACTGAACTCTGGAATCAACCCAGTGAATCTCCTCTGCAACCCATCCAGTGCCAGTATGTTCTTTCTTAAGTAAGGTCAAAACTGCACCACTACTCCAGGTGTGGTCTCACCAGCACCTCATACAGCCACAACATAACCTCGCTATTTTTGAATGCCATCCCTCTAGTACTGAAGGATAAAATTCCATTTGCCTTCTTAATTATCTGCTGCACCTGCAAACCAACTCCTTGTGATTCTTAAACAAGGACACTCAGATCCCTCTGCACAGCAGCATACTGCAATTTTTTACCACTTAAATAATAGTCCATTTTGCTGTTATTCCTACCAAAATGGATGAATTTACCAAGATTGTATTCCATTTGCCAGACCCTTGCCTGCTCAGACTATATCAACTTTGCAGACTTTCAGCATCCTCTGTAAACTTTGCTCTGCCACTCACCTTGACATACATTTGATTCCCAACTCCAATCTTCTACATAAATCAAACAATTGCAGTCCCAACACTGATCCCTGAGGCATACCACCAGACACTGATCACCAACCAGAAAAACACCCATCTACCCCCCACTCTTTGCTTTCTGTTAGTTAACCAATCCTCAATCCATGCTAATACATTACCCGTAACACCGTGCACCTTTATCTCATTTGGCAGTCTTTGGTGCGGCACCTTGTCAAATGCCTTCTGGAAATCCGGATACATCATTTCCACAGGTTCCCCATTGTCCACTGCACATGTAATATTCTCAAAGAATTCCACCAAATTGTTAAACACGACCTGCCCTTCATGAACTCATGCTGCATATTACCAATGGGACAATTTATATCCGGATGTCTCGCTATTTCTTCCTTGATGATAGATTCAAGCATCTTCCTTACTACAGAAGTGAAGCTAACCAGCCTACAGTCACCTGCCTTTTGTCTACCTCCTTTTTTAAACAGTGACGTCACATTTGCTGTTTCCAATCTGCTGGAACCACCCCAGAGTCCAGCGAATTTTGGTAAATTACCGCTAATGCATTTGTTATTTCCCCTACCATCTCTTTTAGTACCCTGGGATGCATTCCAACAGGGCCAGGAGACTTGTCTAACTTTAGCCCTATTAGCTTGCCCAACTTGGATCCCTGGCGCTGTGAGGCAGCAGTGCTAACCACTGTGCCACCATGCCGCAGAAGTTGGTAACCTAAAAATATCAAAATGTGTTCAAATCTACAGCCTACACAAGAGGTTTGGTCATCTGCACAAACTGCTCGAGCTGCACTTGTATGGTTTATGAAATCATAACCCTCAAGACACTCCTATTTATCAGTTTCTCTTGCAACTGGTCGAATTAGAATTCAGAGCTAGTAGGAAAACTCCCAATCCTATACAGTGCTCACATTGTTCAATTCTTAACTACACAAATTCAGCTCTCAGTAAGTTTCACAGACATAAATATATACATATACATCAGTCTTTCCTGTGTCCTCATGCACAGAAATTGTGTTACAAACAACACATTTCTTTGAGGCTTCCCCACACGCACACATTTGTTCAGTTTGCACTTGCAGCATTTACAGGTCCGCTTACCACATCTGGAAACAGCTAAAGATCTGCAATTTAAAGTGATTGTAAATGAACTACCCATTATAATCCATCTCTGTAATCCCACAAATCATTTCATATAAAACATGAGGTCATGATGGCTTCAAAAATACTTTTAAACATTTGGTGGCATATCATTGTATGTTAGGCTTATTTTTGATTGAATCTGAAACTAAAAAAAATCTTAGGGAAACAAATTCAACATGCTAAAATTAACTTATACAAGCCTGTGTTACATTTTATTTTTCTTTATTCATTCAAGGAATGTGGGTTCTGTTGGCTAGGACAGCATCTATGAAAGACTGTGGATGAGACATTAATTAAACGGGCTGCTTTGTCCTGAATGGTGTCAAGTTTATGCATTAATTTCACAAGTAGGCTTACATTAACACTACAACGGAGTTCTTGTGAAAATTCCACAGTCACCACACTCTGGCGCCTGTTTGGGTACACTGAGGGAGAATTTAGCATGGCCAATGCACCTAACTAGCATACCTTTCGGACTGTGGGAGGAAACTGGAGCGCCCTGCCCTGCTTTTGGAAATACAAAACATTATACTGCTTTGAAATGTATTAAAAATATTTTTGCACGTATTTCAGTTTTATTCAATATCATTACCTGGATAACTGCTGAGAAAACCTACGAAGGTACAGAGAACGTACAAACTCCTCACAGACAGTGATCCCATCCAGGAATCGAACCTGGGTCCCTCAAGTCTCGTTGGAGCTGCATTCATCCAGGCACTTACCAACTTACATATTTTTAATGCATCTTGTCACGAGCAATGAGCAATAAATGCTGGTCTAGCCAGCAATGCCCATAGCCTATGAATAAACCAGAAAAAAATTCAAAAATGAAACAACACTCTGGAAAATGTTTCTTTTAGTTCTGACAAGAATTTTAATATTATAATAAACTTGCTAAACGCTTACACAGGTATAACATAGCATAATTTTACACAGGGGTTTAGAACAGTAAACTTTACAACTGGATTTTTCTGTGTTATACATTTCATATGTATGCCAGTGGTAAACATGTGGATGTTGGTTGTGGGGGAGGGCGTGGCAAAATGGGGAGGGGAAAATTTCTCAGCAGTTATCTAGGTAAGGATATTGAACAAAACTGAATTACGTGCAAAAATATTTTTACTACATATTCAAAAGCAGTAGTGTTTTGTAGCTCCAGAAGCAGGGCAGATACCGATACCTATAGAGACCAAGTAGGCAAAGCAATAGAAGTAGTCGTGGGGTAAACTGTGGATTCCAACATGAATTAGGATTATCTAGTTCTGTTTAGCTGCACAAAAAAAAAGACGTGAAGGTTAATAAACTATGGAGAACATTGCACTTGTGGTTTACCAGGAGGTCTAAACCAGATATACGGTGGAAGGAAAGAAAATAGGTACAAAACATTTACCTAATTAATTTTGGCTGGTTACAATGCTGACATTTTAACCGCTGACATTGTTTTTCATACCAGTCTCAGAAAAATATTAATAACTCATTTGTAATTTGGTGCCAGAGCCTTAAGGGCAGCAAGACAAAAATTTTCTCCAGCCCTAACCTCCCGCACACGTTCATTTAGAGCTGTATGCTAAACAAACAGAGCCAAATGTGTTTTTTGACAAATTTATAAGCTTATTTTTCAGATTTTGAGTGCTTAAAAAGAGAAAACTAGGTAAGAATCATTGAAAAATCATGTTTTTAAAACAAAATTGTTTGCATTTCACCAAAATCTAGGAAAGCAAACAAGGGACTTAAAGTAATCGTACGCTAAATGACAATCCACAATTATTTATGTAATTCATAGGAATCACTGCTATGGGTCAACCCAAGAATAGCTTACACCTTTAATGTTTTGAAAATAATTAAAAGTGAAATTGAAGAACTGATATGAAAATCTTTTGTTGCTAGCCACTGCAACCAGGGTAGTGAAATATTCAAGATCATTGGAAATTATGCAAAAGGTACAGTTGCAATCATGCTTTAAATGAACACTTGCTGCGATCTGAGCAAGCCTTTGACCAATGACCCAAGTCATCTTTAATGGTCAGTGCATTGCTGCCCATGTTCCATAACTGACTAAGAATGAAAAACTGAAAATTGCGATTGCGTAAATTTGATCCTCAGAAACTGAAGATACAATGTGTAGGCAGCAAAAAGGAAAAGTCAAGTTTGACCAACCTTACCAAAGAAGCAGAAAGGGTAGATGAGAATAATGCAGTATGGAAAAAAGTTGGCCAAGTGACAAGAAGCAGAGAATGGGGGCGAATACTTGCTCTGCAGACTGGAGGAAGGTATGCAATGGAGTTCCACAAGATTTGGTACAATAACTTCTGCTCTTCTTGATCTATTTTAAATGATCTAGATTTGAGTTTGTACGGCCAAATTTCAACAATGTCAGATGATACATGGGAGTATTGTAAAGAGATGGGTGGTGACAGATGTCAAAGGGCACAAACTCAAGGCAGATAAAATTTAGTGCAACGAAGCATAAAGTGATAAATTTGGTGTGAAGAACAAGGTCAGGCAATATAAAATATAGAATTTTAAACATGATTCAGGAACAGAAGGACCTGGAGAGTTACATGCACAAGTGCTGAGGGTGTCAGGGCAGATTGGGAAAGTGGTGAAAAGGCACACAGGATCCTGAACATTATAAACGGAGGCACAGAGTACAAAGGCAAGGAATTTATGGTGAACCCTTATAAAACATTTGTTCGGCCTCAAATGGAGTATTATGCACAATCTGTGACATTTTAGGAAGGATATGAAAATATCATTGGCTACAGAAAATAACAAGAATGGTCCCAGGGATGAAAGACTTCAGTTACATGGACAGAGTGGAGAAGTAGAGGCTGTTCCCTTTAGACAGAGAATTGTATAGGTATTCAAAGGTATCGAGGCAGAGTAAATAGGAAGATACCATTCCGATTAGCTGGCATGGCCAGCATGTGCTGCAGGTACATCCAATAGCAATATAGTCCCAATCACCTTTTTAAATTGAAATGTAAATTGAATGGCAAAAGAATTGAAGGCAATATGAGGAAAAACCTTTTTCACACTGTGATTGATCAGGATCAGGAATGCACTGCAGTATGGTGCCCTATCCGTGGGTAGAGGCAAATCATGGTTTTCAAAAGGAAACTGGATAATTATCTGAAGAGAAAATGTCAGTGGTTATGGGTAAAGAGCAGGGAGTGAGACCAGTGGAGTTGTTCTTGCAGAGAGCACAAAGGGCTCAATCGCCTCTTTCTGTGCAGTAATCATTCCATGATTTCCAAAAAGCCTTGGATAAGGTACTGCATATTGGACTCTTGAGCAAGGTCAAAACATGTGGAATCATAGGATCCCTACAGTGCAGAAGGAGGCTGTTCGGCCCCATCAAGTTTGCACTGACTCTCCAACAGAGCATCTTACCCACACCCGCAATGCCTGCTCTATGGTAAATGTGTTACCCGACACATTTACCATGGCTAATCTCCCTAACCTGCACATCGTTGGATACTAAGGGCAATTTAGCATGGCAAATCCAACTAACCCATGCATTTTTGGAGTCAGAGGAATGGATAGCAAACTGGCTACAAAACCAAAAAGAGAATAACGGTTAAAGGTTACTCAAATTGCTAAATATTGGTTCAGAAGATGACAGCTTCAGCAACACTTGAGAAGCTCAAAACAATCCGAAAAAAAAGCAGCGTGATTGATTGGCACCCCATTTGTCAACTCAAACTTTCCCTCCCTCCACCACAGGCTCACTGCGGCTGCCATGTACAAGATGCACTATAAAAACTCACTGTTCCTTTGACAGAATCTTCCAACCTGTGACTTCCACCACCTAGGACAAGAACAGAATGTGCACAGGGACACCATCACCTCCAAGTCATGCACCATCACTACTGGGTGTAGCTATAACACAGATTGTCATGGTTCAACAGGCACGTCACCACCATCCACAAAGACAATTAGGCAATAAATGCTGGCCTTGCCAGCAATGTCACCTTCCATGAATGAGTAAAAATAAGTAACTTTACAGTATGTAGTTTTATATTTGGTTTTGAAATGACTGTAAATTTCATGTTTCAAGAACCCAGCAAAACACTAGAGCAATTTAAAAGCACTGGATATTTAGGTATATCTGTCTTTTGAAAAAACTATGCATCATTGGTTATTTTGCTTGCCTGGTGCCATTTTTGACATCATAACTGGTGCAATATGTGAAATATTTTGCTAAGTTTCTATATGACCAAACACTAAATACAAGTGCACTCTGGTTTCTCTTGATCCTATAAATAAACACAAGAACACAGCATAGAAACTAGAAGCAGAAGTAGGCCATTCAATCCTTCATACCAGCTCCGCCATTCATTTTGATCATGACTGATCGTCAAATTCAATATCCTGGTCCCCCTTCCTCTCCACATCCCTTGATACCTTTAGCTCCAAAAACTGTATCTAATATCTTCTTGAAATCAGACAACATTTTGGCCTCACCTACATTCTGTAGTAGTGAACTTCATACATTCACCGCTCTCTGGATGAAGAAATTTCTCCTCACCTCAGCTCTAAGAAGTTTACCTCACAAACTATAATCCCTAGTTCTGGATTCCCCCATCACGGGAGCATTCTTTCTGAATCTACTCTATCTAACCCTGTTAGAAATTTTATAAGTTTCTATACAATCCCCTCACTCTTCTAAACTCCAGTGAATGCAATCGTAACCAATTTGGTCTCTCCTCATATGACATTCCTACCATCTCAAGAATCAGCCTGGTAAACCTTCGCTGTACTAAGAACATAAGAAATAGGAGCAGGAGTAGGCCATCTAGCCCTTCGAACCTGCCCCGCCATTCAATAAGATCATGGCTGATCTGAAGTGGATCAGTTCCACTTTCTCCTCATAACCCTTAATTCCCCTGTCTATCAAAAACCTATCTACCCGTGACTTAAATATATTTAGCGAGGTAGCCTCCACCACTTCAACAGGTAGAGAATTCCAGAGATTCACCACCCTTTGAGTGAAGAAGTTCCTCCTCAACTCTGATCTAAACTGCACCCCCCCCCCCTTATCTTGAGGCTGTGTCCTCTAGTCCTGCTATCCTTTCTAAGCAAGAAGAATCTCTCTACCTCTACCCTATCCATCCTCTTCATTATCTTATATGTCTCTATAAAGATCCCCCCTCATCCTTCTAAACTCCAACGAGTACAGACCCAGTCTATTTAGTCTCTCTTCAACTCCATCTGTAGCAAGGGCATCCTTCCTTAGATAAGGACACCACAATATTCCAGGTGTGGTCTCAACAGCACCCTATACAATTGCAGCAAAATATCCCTTTCCCTATACACAAATCAGTTGGCTATTTGGCCCTTCAAGGTTTCTCCACTATTTGTTTAAGATCATGGCTGATCTGGTTGTGGTCTTAACTCCACTTTCCTGCCCCCATATTCCCTGACTCCCTTGTCAATCAAAAATCTATCCAACTCAACCTTAAATATACTAAATGAATCAGCCTCCACTGCTCTCCAGCAGAGAGAATTCCACAGAATAACAGAAACAAAATTCTTCATATCTCAATCTTAAATGGAAGAGCCCTAATTTTTAAACAACGCCCCCAAGTTCTTGAATCCCCCATAAGAGGAAATGCTGCTCTGCACAGACAGTATTGAGACTCTTCTGGATCTTTACATTTCAATACATTCATCACTCATTCTTCTAAACTCTTATGGGTATAGATTGGCCCAGCCTCTCTACAGAAACTAACCCCTGCATTGCAAGCATCAGTTGAGTGAACCTTTTTTAAATTGTTTTCAATACAATATTATCCTTAACTAAGGGTGGGCAATAAATTTACCATTTATATAGATGATCTGGAGGAGGGGGCTGAATGAAGGGTGACGAAATTTGACACAAAGATGAGTGGAAAAGCAAATTGCGTGGCAGGTGTGGAAAGTCTGCAGAGGGATCTGGATAGACTAAGTGAGTGGGCGAGGACCTGGCAGATGGAGTATAATGTCAGTAAGCGTGAGGTTATCCACTTTGGCAGAAATAATAGTAGGAGGGATTATTATTTAAAAGGCGAAAAGCTGCAACATGCTACAGTGCAGAGGGACCTGGGGGTCCTTGTGCATGAGTCGCAAAAATCCAGTCTGCAGGTGTAGCGGGTGATCAAGAAGGCGAATGGAATGTTGGCCTTTATAGCGAGGGGGATAGAATATAAAAGCAGGGAGGTCTTGCTGCAACTGTACAGGGTACTGGTGAGGCTGCAGCTGGAGTACTGTGTGCAGTTTTGGTTACCGCACTTGTGGAAAGATATATTGGCCTTGGAGGGAATGCAGAGGAGGTTCACTAGGCTGATACCGGAGATGAGGGGGTTGGACTACGAAGAGAGACTAAATAAACTGGATCTGTACTCGTTGGAGTTTAGAAGGATGAGGGGGGATCTTATAGAGACGTATAAGATAATGAAGGGGATGGATAGGGTAGAGGTAGAGAGATTCTTTCCACTTAAAAAGGTTAGCAGGACTAGAGGGCACAGCCTCAAGATAAGGCGGGGGGGGGGACAGTTTAGATCAGAGTTGAGGAGGAACTTCTTCAGTCAAAGGGTGGTGAATCTCTGGAATTCTCCGCCCGTTGAAGTGGAGGAGGCTACCTCGCTAAATATATTTAAGTCACAGGTAGATAGGTTTTCGATGGACGAGAATTAAGGGTTATGGGGAGAAAGTGGGAAAGTGGAACTGATCCACTTCAGATCAGCCATGATCTTACTGAATGGCGGGGCAGGCTCGAAGGGCTAGATGGCCTACTCCTGCTCCTATTTCTTATGTTCTTATAAATACTGGTCAGCCAGCGGCGCCCATTTCACACAAATGAATAAAAAACCCTGAAGTAGGAGACTAAACCTGTGCACAGTATTACAGATGTGGTCTCACTAAAGCATTGTTACCTCTCTACTTTCTTACTAAATTCCCCTTGCAATAAATGCCATCATTTCATTTGTCCTCCTAATCACTTGCTGTACTTGCATACTACCTTTTTGAGATGCACCAGGGCACCCAGATCCCTCTGCAGAGTTCTGCAGTCTCTTTCAATTTTGATATGTTTTTCTATTCTTCCTGTATGGTGGACAAGTTTGCATTTTCAAACATAATATTCCATCTGCCAATGTTTTGCCTGCTCAAATTAGTCGATCTAAATCTCTTTGTAGACTCATGTTTCTTGAAAACTTACTTTCCTAACCTATCTTTGTGTCAACAGCAAATTTAGCAACCATATATTCAGTCCTTTTATTCAAGTCATACATGAGGCACGAGCACAGATACCTATGTACTGCAGAAGGAACAGTGTGCCAACTCAAAAACAACCAATTTGTCCCTACTTTCTGCATCCTGTTAGCTAACCAATTCTTCATCCTTGCTAATATGTCATCCCTGTACCTTGAGCTCTTATTTTGTGAAATAACCTTTGATGTGATACCTTACTAAATGTTTTTTGGAAATCCAAGAACACTACATCATCCTCTTTATTCAACTTGCTTGTTACTTGTTAACTAAAACACAACTTTGCTTTCACAGATTCATAGATTGTGCTTAACTATTATGACTCTCTAAATGTCCTGCCATTATCTTCTTAATAATGGATTCTAGTATTTATCCTATAAAAGGCACAGCTGCCTCAGCGCCAGGGACCCGGGTTCAATTCTGGCGTTGGATCACTGTCTGTGTGGAGTTTGCACATTCTCCCTGTGTCTGCATGGGTTTCCTCCCACACTATAAAGATGCACAGGTTAGGTGGATTGGCTATGCTAAATTGCTCCTAGTCTCAGGGGGATTAGCAGGGTGAACATGTGGGGTTACGGGAATAGAGCCTGGGTGGGATTGTGGTTGGTGCAGACTCGATGGACTGAATGGCCTCCTTCTGCACTGTAGGGATTCTATAATTCTAAAAGGTGGGACTTGCATCGATATGGCAGGAATTAGGCTACGTGATTTATAGAATCAGAGTTATAGAGGTTTACAGCATGGAAACAAGCCCTTTGGCCCAACTTGTCCATGACGCCCTTTTCTTTCAAAAACCCTAAGCTAGTCCCAATTGCCTGCATTTGGCCCATATCCCTCTATACTCATCTTACCCATGTAATTATCTAAATGCTTTTTAAAAGATAAAATTGTACCTACTTCTACTACTACCACCTCGGGCAGCTTGTTCCAGATACTCACCACCCTCTGTGTGAAAAAATTGCCCCACTAGATACTTTTATATCTCTCCCCTCTCACCTTAAACATATGCCCTCTAGTTTTAGACTCCCCTACCTTTGGGAAAAGATATTGACTATCTAGCTGATCTGTGCACCCCCCCCCCCCCCCTTATTTCATAGGCCTCTATAAGATCACGCCTGAGCCTCCTACGCTCCAAAGAGAAAAGTCCCAGTCTATCGAGCGTCTCCTTATAACTCAAACCATCAAGTCCCGGTAGCATCCTAGCAAATCTTTTCTGCACTCTTTCTAGTTTAATAATATCCTTTCTATAATAGGATTACCAGAACTGCACACAGTATTCCAAATGTGGCCTTACCAATGTCTTGTACAATTTCAACAAGACATCCCAACTCCTTAATCATTTCTAGATTACCATCTCCCTCCTTTTTTGAAAGGGGGTATTATAAATTTTCCAATCCACCAGGGCGTTTCCAAAATGCAAAGAATTTTGCAAAATTCCAACCAATGCATCGACTATCTGTGCAGCCACTTCAACTAAGGCTTGAGGACGTAGGTCATCAAGTCCAGGGAATTTGTCAGCCTTTAGTTCTAGTAGCTTCCCAGTGCTTTTGCCTCGTGGTTATGATCACTTTAAGTTTCTCCCTCCCTTTTACCTCTTTACTTTCAAGTATTCTTGGGATTTTTGTCTTCAACATCTTGTTTCCCGTTGTTAATTCCCCAGCTTTACCCAGTAAGACCCACTCTCATTTACTCTTTTCCTTTTTAAATACCTGTAGAATTTTTATGATCTAGCTAACTTTTTCTTATATTCTTACTCAGCCCTCATTACTTTTAAGTAATTTGTTGCCTGTTTTGAAAATACTACCCAATGTTCTAACCTATAAATAATCAGGCTCACAACACCAGGTTATAGTCCAACAAGTTTATTTGGAATAATGAGCTTTCAGAGCACTGTTCCTTCATCACGTGTCTGCTTTCTTGTATCTTTGTAGAAACTTGATGTCTGTGTCGATGTTCTTGGAGATCCTCTCCACTTTAAGGCGGTGGTTTGCGGTGTCAATGGTAACCATGATGCGGAAACGCTGGCGTTGGACAGGGGTGGGCAAAATAAGTCCAACAGGTTCATACGGAATCACAAGCTTTCGGAGCATTCTCCTTCATCTTACTATGCTCACCCAATGCTGGCATCTCCACAATATAAGTAATCCTCACAGCATTGTACACTTTCAGTCTAATATCCTTAACTTCCTTAGGTAACTCAGGTTCCTTCTCAAAGTTTATTTCTTAACGGGTATACCTTTGAGTTATGAAATATCTCCTTAAATGCTTGCCATTGTTCCGGTTCTATTCAAATTTTAACTTTAGCCAACTCCATCTGCATAAACTTAATCTAATAAAGGCATATACACTAGAAAGACTGCACTTCACACCTCAAACCTAATGTGAAATTCTACCATGATGACTGTTGCCTGGAAGCTCCTTTACCATAAGGTCACTAATTAATCGTGCTTCATTGCACATTACCAGATCGAAAATAGCCTGCATCGTGGTTGGCAAGAGAACATTCTCCTGAGAAACTTTCCTGAATATGATGTGGCAACTCAATTTCTAGGCTGCCTTTGTTAATCTCATTTGTCCAATCTGTATGAAAATTAAAATCACCCATTGTTATTGCAGTGTCTCACACACAAATTCCCAATACTTTTTCCTGCATGTTTTGTCCTAGTATAGATTGTCAGGGGGTCTACAAACTATTCTCAAGTGTTGCCTTACAATTCCTATTTCTCATCTCAACCCAAACTAATTTTACATCGTGATCTTCTGAACTAAATTCATCTCTCACTATTGAGCTAACGATATATTTAATTAACAAAACTATCCCACCATCTTTTCTGAGCTTCCCATCCTTCAGCTACGTCAGATTCAAAAGAACATTGGATCAAGACAGCCCAGCAAGCTAAGTAACAGGACATCTCATTTAGTAGCCAAACAAGTCTAATTTATTTTCATACCTCTCAAGTTTGCATTTTAAGTGGATTAGAATGTCTTGAAGAAAATTTATCTGGACAGCTGCTTAAATTTAAAATGAAAACCTAATTTTAATCTGAGTCCAAGAAGTTCCAATTAAGTAATTTCAGGTTCAAGTAAATCAGATTCTGTTTAGGCTGCTTTGTCCCCTTAAAAATAACACCGCAAAGGAAATGGTTACGTTTCTACTCATGCATGACACCACTTCCCCTGGGTTTGCACAAACTTTTATACCAGTGCAGGTGTGGTAAGTGAAGAGGGAATTATCTGGACATTCAGATATTACTGCTTGATGGATTTCATTTTGTGCAAATGGGCAGCTGTGTCTCCAACATCACAACAGTGGCTACACGCCAAAGTATTTGATTGGCTGTAAAGTGCTTTGGGACAGCCTATGGCTGTGCAAGGAGCTATATAAATGAAAAGTTTGTCTTTTATTCTAAATGGATTCATTTTAAAAAGCATACATGACGCCAGACAAATTAATATGCAATCACTTTATCTGATCATTCACTGAATGCTGGTGACAGGCAGATGAACTCATCTGCTCCCTGGTCATTTCCCTGGTTGTATATTTAAGCTCTGTCAAACAAGATGTTTTTGCTTATGAGGCCTGAACAAAATATTTGGAAATCAGAAGAACAATAATCACATCATGACATTAGTTGATTGATTTGGTATGCCATCGTCAATAGCATGGAGAGGGTTAAATGCAGGGAGAAGCAGAAATTACAATTAAGACAATATCCTGTAACATTATGTCGTATCTCAAAATAACCCTACCACTAGTGACAAACTGATAAACACAAGTATTTTGTCCCAATTTTCCTTTCTTAAAATCAAACTCCAGTAACCACAGAGCAAAACAAACACAAGAGGTTCTGCATTACAGCCTGAAATTGGCCAGTACATTCCAATTAATAAAGTTCTACAGCCAGTTAAAGGGCATGCTGATTTACTTAACCTTTGTTAGACTTTGTAGTCTTAAAAGAATTGAACTGCACGGTTGTAATTTTACAATTTTGTACAACACATCAGAAAGGTCGAAGCAAACTGACCAACAGAAGCCATCCACAGCAATCATCTGTCTTTTCCCTATCCTTTCACAGTCTCATTTTCAAATGTAGTATGATGCTTTGAGATGTCCTGAGGTTGTGAAAAGCACCATATAAACACAAGTCTTCTTTCATTCCAAAAATAAAACAGAATCTGGTCTGTTACCTCCCAGATGTCTGTGTTCTCTTTAACTCTCTCCTCTTCAACATTTCTCTGCTGTTATCTGCCTACTTATTTCCTTCCTTTCAATGAATAAGTGGCAGATGACATAGAAAAGAAATACCGAAAGCTGCAGGCAATGGGACCCTGTGTGAGAACCTCTCTGGCTACGTCGAGGGCATCCTGAAACCTGTTGTACAAAGAACCCCAAGCTTCTGTCGCAAGACTACAGATTTCCTACAGAAACTCAGTACACATGGAGTAGTTGAACCATGAGCATTTTTCTTCACAATGGATATCTCGGCAGTTCACACTCTACACCAGCATCCCCCACGACGACAGTATTGCTGCAACTGCATCAGTACTCATCCACTTCATCCTGGACCACAACGTCTTCACCTTCAACAACCAGTTCTTCATTCAGACACACAGAACAGCCATGGGGACCAAATTTGCACCTCGATGTGCCAACATCTTCATGCACAGGTTCAAACAAGACCTCTTCACCACACAGGACCGTCAATCAACGCTTTTACATTAGATACAGCGATGAAATTTTCTTCCTTTGAACTCATGACAAACAATCACTGCAACCACTATATGACGACGTCAACAAGGTCCATCCCACCATCAGACTCATCATGAACTACTCTCCAGAATTGGTTGCATTCTTGGATATGCATCTCCATCAAGGTCGGTCACCTCAGCACTTCACTGTACTGCAAGCCCACGGATAACCTCACGATGCTCCACTTCTCCAGCTTCCACCCTAAACACGTTAAAGAAGACATCCCCTATGGACAAGCCCTCTGTATACACAGGACCTGCTTAAATGAGGAGGATCGCAACAGACACCTACAGATGCGAAAAGATATCCTCATAAAAACAGCATATGGTGCTCGACTCATTGATCGACAGTTCCAACGCACCACAGCGAAAAATCGCACTGACCTCGTCAGAAGACAAACACGGGACACAGCGGACAGAGTACTTCATCATCGTCCAATATTTCCCCGGAGTGCAGAAGCAAAGACATCTTCTCTGGAGCCTTCAACAAGTCAACCATGAAGATGAACATCTTGCTAAGGCCATCCCCACACCCCCACTTCTTGCTTTCAAATAACTGCACAACCTCAAAACAGACCACTGTCTGCAGCAAACTACCCAGCCTTCAGGAGAAGGTGGTGGAGGCTACCTCGCTAAATATATTTAAGTCACGGGTAGATAGGTTTTTGACAGACAAGGGAATTAAGGGCTATGGGGAGAAAGCGGGAAAGTGGAACTGATCCATTTTAGATCAGCCATGATCTTATTGAATGGCAGGGCAGGCTCGAAGGCCTACTCCTGCTCCTATTTCTTATGTTCTTATGAGAACAGTGACCGTGACATCACACAACCCTGCCACAGCAGCCACTGCAAAACACGCCAGATCATCAACACGGATGCCATCATCTCACATGAGAATACCATCCACCAAGAACACAGTACATACTCTTGCGACTCGGCCAACGTTGTCTACCTAATACGCTGCAAGAAAGGATGTCCCAAGGCACGGTACATTGGCGAGACCATGCAGATGCTATGACAACGGATGAATGAACACTGCTTGACAATCACTAGGCAGGAGCATTCTCTTCCTGTTAGGGAACAATTCAGCAGTCACAGGCATTCAGCCTCTGATCTTCGGGTAACTTTTGTCATGCTGTCCTCTCATCTATTAACAGAAGTTCAAATTTCTTCCTCCAAAGTTATCAGTCTACGGAGGTCCTAACAATGATCTTTGAAATTCTGAATGTTTCTGTTCAAAGCAGCCTTCGTGACACATGACAACACAGAAGCGCTGAGCAGAAACTGATAGCCAAGTTCTGCACACATGAGGATGGCCTAAATCGGAATCTTGGGCTCATGTCATACTATCTGTAACCCCCACAACTTGCCTGGGCTTGCAGAATCTCACTAACTGTTCCTGGCCGAAGACAATACACACCTCTTTAACCGGTGCTTAACCCTCTCTCCATTCACATTGGCTGTACCTTTAAGACTCAATTACTTGTAAAGACTCACATTCCAACCATTACCTTGTAAATTGAGTTTGTCTCTATACAGGCCATATAGATGTTGTGAGACTTCTTACTGTGTCCTAATATACCAGTTGTGCATGAGTCGCAAAAACCCAGCTTGCAAGTGCAGCAGGTGGTCAGGAAGGCGAATGGGATGCTGGCCTTCATAGCGAGGGGGATTGAATATAAAAGTAGGGAGGTCTTGCTGCGGCTATATAGGGCATTGGTGAGGCCGCAGCTGGAGTACTGTGTGTGGTTTTGGGCGCCGCACTTACGCAAGGATATTTTGGCCTTGGAGGGAGTGCAGAGGAGGTTTACTAGGCTGATGCCAGAGTTGAGGGGGTTGAGCTATGAGGAGAGGCTGAATAAACTAGGCTTGTACTCGTTAGAGTTTAGAAGAATGAGGGGAGATCTCATTGAGACATATAAGATGATGAATGGGATGGATAGGATAGAGGTGGAGAGACTCTTCCCACTCAGGAAGGACAGTAGGACTAGGGGGCACAGCCTCAAGATAAAGGAGGGGGGGGGGGGGCGGTTTTTAGAACAGAGTTGAGGAAGAATTTCTTCACTCAAAGGGTGGTGAATCTCTGGAATTCTCTGCCCGTTGGAGTGGTGGAGGCTGCCTCGCTAAATATTTTTAAGATGCGGGTTGATGGGTTTTTGATAAGCAAGGGGATTAAGGGTTATGGGGAGAGGGCAGGAATGTGGAACTGAGCCACGACAGATCAGCCATGATCTTATTGAATGGCGGGGCAGGCTCGAAGGGCCAGATGGCCTACTCCTGCTCCTATTTCTTATGTTCTTATGTTATGTTCAAACGTGCAGATACAGCTAGTAGTTAGGAAACTCACAAGGAGTTGAAGCGAAAGGCTTGAAAATCCACGTGGCAGTAAAAGAAACCCACTGGGAAAGTGAGATTTAAGATTCCCAGACTGAGAAAAAGAACAGTTCAGAAGTAAACTCTCAGGAGACAAGAATCATCTTGGACAGGTTCCAGGATAATTGAATATCAACATAAAAGAATTTTTAAAACTTTTGCATGGATGTAGATATTGCTGTCAAGGCCAGCTTATATTGCCCATCTCTAATTGCCCTAGAACTGACTTCCCAGACCACTTACAGGGCAGTTAAGAGCCAACCACATTGCTGTCAGTCTGGAGTCACTTTAGGCCAGAATAGGCAAGACAGTGGATTTTCTTCCCCAAAGGGCATTCATGAACCACATAGTTTTTTACAACAATCAATGGTCACTAATATGGAGACTAGCTTTCAATTCCAAATTTAAGAATTTAGTTTAAATTATTCCAGCTGCCGTAGTGTGATTTGAACCCTTATCCCTAGAGCATTAGCCTAGGTCTCTGGATTACTAGTCCAGTGACATTACCACAACAGCACCATCTCTCCTTAAATATATGTGAAGTGTTTTTCACGTGAAAAACAAGGGGAATATCCTATTTTGTGATTTAGAGGAAAATATGCTACAAAGCTTGCATTTACTGACCAGTGTTTTTCTTCTTTTGTTACAGTAAAAAAGTCATAAAATGTGAAGTTTTGTCATGCTGTCCTTTCATCTATTAACAGAAGTTGAAATTTCTTACTCTAGAGTTATCAGTCTATGGCGGTCCTAACAATGATCTCTGAAATTCTGAATGTTTTTGTTCAGTTATAAATTACAGATGCTTTTTAAGTAAAGACTCAAACAATATAAAATAATACCTTTTTCCCACCCATTGTAGTTAGAGGCACCTCAAGTGAGTATTTGAATGCTATTCTTTAATGTTGGTAAACAGGATTTGTGCAAATGCAGTCTGGGTGTTGTGCCTGTTAATTTTTACTCTCCCTTGTCACTTTGTTTGATTTGATTTATTATTGTCATATGTATTAACGTAGTGAAAAGTATTGTTTCTTGAGCCCTATACAGGCAAAACAAAACGTTCATAGAGAAGGAAATGAGAGAGTGCAGAATGTACTATTATAGTCATTGCTCAGGCGTTGAGAAAGACCAACCCTCAGCCATTCACCCCAACAAATGCTCATGCAGTCAAAGCAGGGACATCTTATGCAGGAAATCATTGAGCACAAACACGTAAAGCAATGCACTGAGGGATAATTCTAGCTCACTCCATCACACCTAACATATATAATTTCAAAGCTTTTCTAAGAAGATTTTATTTCCTGTAAGCAAAATCTAAGTAGCTGAAATTGGGAGAAACTAAGCAGATTATTCAAACAGAATTTTTTTTCCTACGTTCAATGTATGTTTCCCATCCCTCACCAAAAAAAAGTCTGATTTTTTTTGCTCATATTATTGCATTTGTTGCTAACCCTCCACCCCACTTCATCTTTTGAAGGTGTAGATTCTTGACAGTACCAAGAGGTCCTGTGGTATTTACCCTACATTGATACATGAGGCCTCGACCGTTAGTGTAAAAGATGCTATTCAGTCCTGAGAAACAGTTGCCTATCTACAAACATTTTTTTCAGCAGCAATCACTGGACAACAAAATAAAAGTTTGCCACACCAAGTTTAGCATTCCAGAGTTGCTGCTTTTTATAGCAACCCATAATAATGTAAAGTGAAAAGACAGTTCCTTTTGCACACTTTATTCCATCTTTGATACTGGGCTTGAGAATTTAACACCGTAATTATAATTTCTTTGTTATATGCTTTAAATTTAGTCTGTTCAACGCAGGAAAACATATAACAGGAGAACATAATTGAGAAATAGGAAATATGAAGTATAACCTGATGAATCTGGTAGCTTAAATTAGATAACCCTACAATGGTTTTCAAGACATCTGTTGTAAAGCTGAAGTGAAATGCCAAAGACAATAGATAATCTAAGACGATGTGGTGCAGCAGCTTTTCTGGAACGCTCTATTAGGGCAGTCTCACCTTAGGGCATTGGTTTGCAGCGAGTTTGATACCTGCACCTGCTAAATGTGCCAAACAGCTGGTTGTGTATTGCTGTCTAACCAACAGAGCAAAAAAATCTGTGCACCAGTATCTGACAGTACCATTGACAAACATTAAAAAGATTAAAAACAAAGTTTAAAAGTTCCTATGAGGAGAGACTCAGGATAATTTTCCAAGACTGAATGACCTTTTATATCAAATGCTTTGGAACTGAACATGGTAAATGGCATGATGGAAAGACCAGTCTATTCACAGAAGTACAGTGGGTAGCACTGCTGTCTCAGTGCTAGGGACGCAGGTTCAACTCCCGGCTTGGGGCACTGTCTGTGTGGAGTCTGCATGTTCTCCTTGTGCCTGCATGGGTTTCCTCCGGGTGTTCCAGTTTCCTCCCATAGTCCAAAAGATGGGTTGGTTGGCCATGATAAATTTTTCCTCAGTGTACCCGAACAGGCACCAGAGTGTGGCATCTAGGGGATTTTCACAATAACTTCATTGCAGTGTTAATGTAAACCTACTTCAAACTACGTCTTTCATCCAGCACCATCGTTTTCCTATTGAGCACAAGTCCCTTCATCCTGTCATTCTCCTACTGTCTGCCAGTCATATTAGCCCATCTCAGCTCCTCCATCCTCTGCATCATTCCCACTTCTGTAGAACTGTTTCTATCCCAATCTAGCCATGTCTGCTCCCGTGTTTCCCATCCATGTTCATTCTTTCCAATCTCCCTGCTCGTCGTTCCATCCCTTCTTTCTGCACACTTCATACTCCTACTCTCCGCACATTCCCTCTCTCTTCTCCCACTCCTTTCCAAATCCACTTCCTATTTCTCCCCTCTTCACAGGCCTTTTTCCCATGGACCTTCCTCTTTCATAGAACCCTACAGTGCAGAAAGAGGCCCTTCAGCCCATTGAGTCTGCACCAAACACAATCCCACCCAGGCCCTAAACCCACATTCCTACATATTATACCCACTAATCCTTCTTACCCACGCATCCCTGGATACTAAGGGGCAATTTCTTAGCATGGCCGATCAACCTAACACGCACATCTTTGGACTGTGGGAGGAAACCGGAGTACCTGGAGGAAACCCACACAGACATGAGGAGAATGCGCAAACCCCAAACAGATAGTGACCCGAGCCAGGAATCGAACTCAGGACCCTGGAGCTGTGAAGCAGCAGTGCTAACCACTGTGCTACCATGCCGCCCACAGTTTCACCTCTCTCCTCATCTTCCCCAGCTTTTCCACACCCCCTCCATCTTCCAGACCCTACTCCTCACCTTTCCCTTCTTTTTCCTCTCCACCCCTCCCCACAAGGCGTGCACCACAACCGACGCACTGGGGCAGCCACGTGTGCCATCTACATGATGTACTGCGAGAACTCAAAGTTTTTTTGGGGCAACACCGCCCAAAGGCCACAACCAGTACCATGTGGAAGGACAAGGCCAGCTGATACTTGGTCATGCCTCTACATGGAGGTTCCCCTCCAAGAGATGCACCATCATGACTTAGAAATATATCATTGTTGCTGTGCCATAATCAAACTCCTTCCCTAGCTGCACATGGACTGCAGCGGTTCAAGGCAGCTCAGCACCACGCTCAAGGGCAATTAGGCTTGGGCTCTAGTCAGCGATGTACACATTCTATGTATGAATAAAAACAACAATCACATTGTGGTGGGATTATATAATCTTGACCACATGTCATGGACATCTGCAAACACAACGTGGCCATGGATCAAATGAGGGGAACCAAATGCGACTCAGGAGAATTTTAACGGTTGTTAGGGATTTACTATGTAGAGTGACCCTTGACCCACTTCATCTGACAAAGGGGATGGAGTCTGCCTCTAAACCAAACGCTGCTGAATGTTAGCATCACTGGCAGTGAGATACCAGCCACTGCATGTTCTGGGTTTGGGCCCTAATTATCCTTTTTTCCTAATAGTTCAGTTTGCATGCGTTTCGAAGGAGAGGATGGAGGGTAATATTAATGGGCCTGGGATCTCATTCCATTGAAGAATGAAAATTGCCACAATGACTGGGTCAGAATACTCAATGGAACGGCTGACTTTTCAATGGCATTGTGAGTAGTGACAAATATACAAAGAAAAACTTCCTGCTTCCACATTGCATGCCCAACCAGCTGTTTAACAACATAGGAATAGAAGCAAGTCCACAAATTCCCTATCTGCACCAAATCTGATGTTTGCTTCTGTGGGCATTGCAGGCAGGACCAGTATTTGTTACCCATCCCTAATTGCCCCTCTGAGCACAGTTAAGAGTCAACCACATTGCTGCAGGCCAGACAGGGTCTGGAAAGCAGATTTCCTTCCAGAAAGGACATTAGTGAAACAGGTGGATTTTTATGACAATTACAGGCATTTATGTGGTCATGATTAGTCACGGCAGGTTTTGATTAATTAAATGAATTTAAACTCAACCAACTGCTCTGGTGGGATTTGAACTCATTTCCCAGAGCATTATCATGGGCCTCAGGATTACTAGTTTCATGACATTATCACCAGCCAACCTTCTCTATCTATTGAGTACAACTTCAGCCCTCAAAACCATTATTCCTACAAAACTCATATCTCCAAACTCTGTGGCCTAGGGCTCAGTTCCTACTGGATCCTGGCCTTCCTAAACCACAGACTGCAATCAATGACAGGTAACAATACCTCCTCCACAATTATCCTCAACACTGGTGTCCCACAAGGTTGTGTCCTCAGTCCTAGCTTCCTCCTTATACACCCATGGCTGTGTGTCCAAATTCCCCTCCAACTTGATTTTCAAGTTTGCTGATGACACAAACATACTGGGTTGGATCTCAAACTATGATGAGCAGCAGCACAGGAAAAAAAATAGAAAACCTGGTGATTTGGTGTGATGACAATATTCTCTCCCTCGTGGCAATAAAACAAAGGAGATAATTGACTTCAGGAAGCGTAATGGAGGACATGCCCCTGTCTACATTAAGGGGGGTGAAGTGGAAATGGTGGAGAGCTTCAAGTTTCTAGGTGTCCAGATCACCAACAGCCTGTCCTGATCCCTCCATGCTGATGTTATAGTTAAGAAAGCCCACCAACGCCTCTACTTTCTCAGGAACTAAGGAAATTCGGCATGTCCACCATGACTCTCAACAACTTTTACAGATGCACCACAGAAAGCATCATTTCTGGTTGCATCACTGCTTTGTATGGCTCCTGCTCTGACTGAGACCACAAGAAAGTACAAACGGTCATGAAGTCCAGTCCATTATGCAAATCAGCCTACCATCCATTGACTCTGTCTACATTTCCCACTGTCTCAGGAAAGCAGCCAACATAATCAAGGACTCCAAGCACCCCATTCTCCCGTCCACCTTCTTCCATCGGGAAAAAGATACAAAAATCCAAAAACACGTGCCAGCCAACTCAAGAACAGGTTCTTCCCTGCCGCTTCAGACCTTTCTCATTAAGTTGATCTTTCTCCTCACCCTATTGGTGACTGTAACACCATATTCTGCACCCGCTCCTTTCCTTCTTTATGAACAGTATGCTTTGTCTGTATAACGCACAAGAAACAATACTTTTCACTGTGTCCCAATACATGTGACAATAATGAATCAAATCAAAATCAAATCCTAGTTATGACAGTAACAATTTGCACCCTCCCCTTCTCCCTATATACTCTATGAACGGTGTGTTCTATCTGTAAAGCGCACGAGGTACAATACTTTTCAGTGCATACTAATACATGTGGCCATAACAAATCAATTCAAGGGGAGTGGTATTAAGTTTAAGTGTTAACTCATTTGAGGCGGCGGCGCGGCCAGGACGGCCCGAATGGCGGCCTGCTGCCCCACAACCAGTCTGCAGCTGCTTTCGCTCCGTGGCCCATTCGTGTACACGTCCACCAGCAGCACCCAGACAAGGTGGCCCAAGAGAGCCCGCGCACCTTCCCCCCCCCCCGGGGCCGAACTCCCTCTCCACGCCACCCCCCCACCGGGTTCCCTCTCCACGCCACCCCCCCACCGGGTTCCCTCTCCACGCCACCCCCCCACCGGGTTCCCTCTCCACGCCACCCCCCCACCGGGTTCCCTCTCCACGCCACCCCCCCACCGGGTTCCCTCTCCACGCCACCCCCCCACCGGGTTCCCTCTCCACGCCACTCCCCCACCGGGTTCCCTCTCCACGCCACCCCCCACACCGGGTTCCCTCTCCACGCCACCCCCCCACCGGGTTCCCTCTCCACACCCCCCCACCCCGTAGCCGAGTTCCCTCTCCACCCTCCGCCCCACCCCGTGGCCGAGTCTCCTCTCTTCCCCCCAGGCCCGGGCCCTGGGCCGAGTCCCGGCCACTTACCATGTTGAGCTGCGGCCTCTGCCGCCACCCGGTTGGATTCCCGTTGAACTTCCAGCCAAAACTTCCGATTCTCACGCAGGCCCTACCACCGGAACTGACGCATGCGACCCAACCGTTGGGCGGGTTTTTTGAAATCAGACGGCGGCCGCGGAAGGACCGAACGTACCGGATCGCCAGAGAGGCTGGGCCGTCTTCAACACACACACACACCTGAGGGAAACACTTCAAACGGGCAGCAAAAAATCTTATGGTAGGACAATTGAAGGATACTGGAGGATTTCACAGTGTGTGATGTAGAGATGCTGGTGTTGGACTGGGATAAACACAGTAAGAAGTCTCACAACACCAGGTTAACGTCCAACAGGTTTATTTGGTAGCAAACGCCACTAGCTTTTGGAGCTCTGCCCCTTCGTCAGAGGAGTGGGGAGTTCTGATCACAGACAGGGCATAGAAAGGCACATAGACAGTTTACAGATTAGAATTATTGAATAGACTGGGTCTGTACTTGTAGTTTAAAAGGGATCTTATAGAGACATATAAGATAGTGAAGGGGATAGATAGGGTAGAGGTAGAGAGATTCTTCCTGCTTAGAAATGATAGCAGAGCTAGAGGGCATAGCCTCAAAATAAGGTGGGGGGGGGTGCAGTTTAGAACGGAGCTGAGGAGGAACTTCTTCACTCAAAGGGTGGTGAGTCTCTGGAATTCTCTGCCCATTGAAGTGGTGGAAGCTACCCCGCTGAATATATTTAAGTCACGGGTAGATAGGTTTCTGATAGACAAGGGAATTAAGGGTTATGGGGAGAAAGCGGGAAAGTGGAACTGATCCACTTCAGATCAGCCATGATCATGTTGAATGGCAGGGTAGGCTCGAAGGGCTAGATGGCCTACTCCTGCTTCTATTTCTTATATTCTTATGTTCTTAATGCGAGTCTTAAAGGTACAGACAATTTGAGTGGAGATAGCGTTAAACATAGGTTAAAGAGCTGTATATTGGTGCAGAGGGACCTTGGGGTCCTTGTGCATGACTCGCAAAAACCCAGCCTGCAGGTGCAGCAAATGGTCAGGAAGGCGAATGGGATGCTGGCCTTCATAGCGAGGGGGATTGAATATAAAAGTAGGGAGGTCTTGCTGCAGCTGTATAGGGCATTGGTGAGGCTGCAGCTGGAGTACTGTGTGCAGTTTTGGGCGCCGCACTTACGCAAGGATATTTTGGCCTTGGAGGGAGTGCAGAGGAGGTTTATTAGGCTGATACCGGAGTTGAGGGGGTTGAGCTATGAGGAGAGGCTGAATAAACTAGGCTTGTACTCGTTAGAGTTTAGAAGAATGAGGGGAGATCTCATTGAGACATATAAAATGATGAATGGGACGGATAGGATAGAGGTGGAGAGGCTCTTCCCGCTCAGAAAGGACAGTAGGACTAGGGGGCACAGCCTCAAGATAAAGGGGGGGCGGTTTAGAACGGAGTTGAGGAGGAACTTCTTCACTCAAAGGGTGGTGAATCTCTGGAATTCTCTGCCCGTTGAAGTGGTGGAGGCTGCCTCGCTAAATATTTTTAAGACGTGGGTTGATGGGTTTTTGATAAGCGAGGGGATTAAGGGTTATGGGGAGAGGGCGGGAATGTGGAACTGAGCCACGACAGATCAGCCATGATCTTATTGAATGGCGGGGCAGGCTCGAAGGGCTAGATGGCCTACTCCTGCTCCTATTTCTTATGTTCTTATGTTATATTGTCTCCAGACAGGACAGTAAGTGAGATGTTGCAAACCCAGGCAAGTGACATGAATCCAAGATCCCATTTGAGGCTGTCCTCATGTGTGCAGAACTTGGCTATCAGTCTCTGCTCAGCGACTCTGTGCCATCGTGTGTCGTGAAGACCACCTTGGAGAACGCTTGCCCAAAGATCAGAGGCCGAATGCCCATGACCGCTGAAGTGTTCACCAACAGGAAGAGAACAGTCTTGCCTGGTGGTTGTTGAGCAGTGTTCATTCATCTGTTGTCATAGTGTCTGCATGGTCTCCCCAAATTCACAGTGCTCAGCAAAAGTATACACCAGTGATAAAGAACTGTAGAAAAAGAGACAGTAAGAAGCCTCACAACACCAGGTTAAAGTCCAACAAGTTTATTTGGCAGCACAAGCTTTCGGAGTCTCACTCCTTCAGGTGAATCACTCACTCACTCACCTGAAGAAGGAGCAAGACTCCGAAAGCTTGTGCCGGCAAATAAACCAGTTGGACTTTGGTGTTGTGAGGCTTCTTACTATCTCTTTTTCTACAATTCTTTATCACTGGTCTATACTTTTGCTGAGTCCAACTCGGTCCACACCAGCATCTCCACATCATGAAAAAGAGATAATCAGTTATGGTTATCTAAGGAAATAAAGGAGGTATCAAATTGAAAGAAAATGGATACAATTTGGCAAAGATTAGTGGGAAACTAGAGGATTGGGAAATCTTTAAAGGTCAACAGAAAGCCATGAGAAAAGAAATAAAGAATTTAAAATGGATTACGAGAATAAACTAGCTCAGAATATAAAAACAGATAGCAAAATTTCTACAAATATATGAAATGAAAAGGAGTGGCTAATGTAAACATTGGTCCTTTAGAGGATGAGAAGGGGGATGTAATAATTGGAAATGAGAAAATGGCCGAGGTATTAAAGAAGTATTTTGTGTCGATCTCCACAGTGGAAGACACAAATAACATGCCAAAAATTGATGACAAGAAGGCTATGGCAGGTGAGGCTCTAGAAACTATCGTTATCATGAAAGAGGTAGTGTACAGCAAGCTAATGGGGCTAAAGATAGACAAGTTTCGTAGTCCTGATGGAATGCAAAAGAGATGGTGGGGGAAATAGCAAATGCACTAGTGGTCATTTACCAAAATTCGCTGGACTCTGGTGTGGTTCCCACAGATTGGAAAACAGCAAATGTGATGCCACTGTTTAAAAAAGGAAGTAGACAAAAGGCGGGTAACTATAGGCTGATTACCTTAACTTCTGTAGTAAGGAAAATACTTGAATCTGTCACCAAGGAAGAAATAGCAAGGCATCTGGATATAAATTGTCCCATGGATAAGACACAGCATGGGTTCACAAAGGGCAGATCATGTTTAACAATTTGGTGGAATTCTTTGAGAATATTACATGTGCAATGGACAATGGGGAAGCTGTGGATGCAGTGTACCTGGATTTCCAGAAGGCATTTGAAAATGTGCTGCACCAAAGGCTGCTGCATAAGATGAAGGGGCACAGTGTTATGGGTAATTAGCATGGATAGAGGTTTGGTTAACTAACAGAAAGCAAAGACCGGGGTAAATGGAGTTTTTCTGGTTGGCGATCAATAACTAGTGGTGTGGATCAGTGTTGGGACTGCAATTGTTTATGATTTACATAGATGATTTGGAGTTAGGGACCTAGTGCAGTGTGCCAAAATTTGCAAATGACACTAAGATGAGTGGCAGAGCAAAGTATGCAGAGGACGTTGGAAGTCTGCAAAGGGATATAGAATGTCTTAAGTGTGTTGGCAAGGGTCTGGCAGATGGAGTACAATGTTGGTAAACATGAGGTCATCCATTTTGGTAGGAATAACAGCAAAATGGACTTTTATTTATGTGGTAAAAAATTGCAGCATGTTGCTATGCAGAGGTCCACGTGCAAGAATCACAAAAAGTTGATTTGCAGGTGCAGCAGGTAATTAAGGCAGCAAATGGAATATTGTCCTTTATTGCTGGAGGGAAGGAGTTTAAAAACAGCGAGGTTATTTTATAGCTGTATAAGGTGCTGGTGAAGCCACACCTGGAGTACTGTGTACAGTTTTGGTCTCGTTACTTGAGAAAGGATATACTGGCACTGGAGGGGGTGCAGAGGGAGA
This sequence comes from Carcharhinus amblyrhynchos, assembly GCF_965287045.1. Lineage (NCBI taxonomy): Eukaryota > Metazoa > Chordata > Chondrichthyes > Carcharhiniformes > Carcharhinidae > Carcharhinus > Carcharhinus amblyrhynchos. The sequence continues at coordinate 13,249,830 of NC_137348.1, forward strand.
TTCACTAGGTTGATTCTGAAGTTGAGAGGGTTGGCTTATGAGGAGAGACTGAGTAGACTGGGGCTATACTCACTGGAATTCAGAAGAATAAATGGAGATCTTATTGAAACATATAAGAGTATGAAGAGAATAGATAAGATAGGAGCAGGAAAGTTGTTTCCACTGGCGGGTGAAACTAGAACTAGGCATGGCCTCAAAATAAGGGCAAGCAGATTTAGGAATGAGTTGAGGAGGAACTTCTTCACACAAAAGGTTATGAATCTGTGGAATTTCTGCCCAGTGAAGCAGTTGGGGCTACCTCATTGAATGTTTTTAAGGCACGGATAGATACATTTTTGAACAGTAAAGGAATAAAGAGTATAGTGAGTAGGCGGATAAGTGGAGCTGAGTCCATGAAAAGATCAGCCATGATCTTATTGAATGGTGGAGTAGGCTTCAAGGGGCCAGATGGCCTACTCCTGCTCCTAGTTCTTATGTTAAAATTTATTTATTAGTGTCACAAGTAGGCTTACATTAACACTGCAATGAAGTTACTGTGAAAATCCCCTAGTTGCCAGACTCTGGTGCCTGTTTGACACCGAGGGTGAATTTAGCGTAGCCAATGCACCTAACCGGCACGTCTTTCGGACTGTGGGAGGAAACAGGAGCACCCAGAAGAAACCCACACAGACACAGGAGAATGTGCAGACTACGCATAGACAGTGACCCAACGCCAGAATCAAACTCTGGATTCCTTATGCTGTGAGGCAGCCGTGCTAACCACTGTGCCACCCATAAAGCAGAGACATTGCGAAAAACTCAAGAGAGGGGAAGAATTAAACGTTTCAGGTTTTTTAATCATTGTGGGTCATGGGTGTCACTGCCTATTCCTAGTTGCTCTTGTTCAAGAGGATAGTTAGGAGTTAACACATTGCTGTGGCTCTAGAGTCACATGTAGGCTAGACCATGTAAGGACAACAGATTTCCTTCCCTAAAGGACATTAGTGAACCAGTTAGGTTTTTCCAACAATCGACAATGGTTCCATGGTCATCAGTAGTTTCTTAATTCCAGATATTTATTATTTAATTCAAATTCCACCAGCTGCCGTTGTGTGATTTGAATCCAGGTCCCCAGAACATTAGCTGGGTTTCTGGATTGATAGTCTTGCAATAATACCACTAGGCCATTGCCACCTTTCCTCAAAACTGGGAAAAGGTAGAATAGCCTTTAAATGGGTGGAAAAGCAACAAAAGGGAAGGTTTGGAAAAGGGTGAAAGATGGAAATGTGACAAAGATGACAAAAGTGTTGGTGCTGCAAGGCTAAAGGGAGTTTTAATGTAGTTTGTATTGCTTCCTTATATTACCGACTTGGGTTTGAATCCAGCCTTGGGTGACTGCCTGTGTGGAGTTTGCACATTCTCCCCGAGTCTGCATAGGTTTCCTCTTGGTGCTTTGCACAGTCCAAAGATGTGCAGGTTGCCTTTAAATGGGTGGATCATGTGTCCTGCTGAAGATCACAAGAAACTACAAAAGATTGTGAATGTAACCCAATCCATTATGCAAAGCAGCCTCCCATCCATTGACTCTGTCTACACTTACCGCTGCCTTGGCAAAGCAGCCAGCATAATTAAGGACCCCATGCATCCCAGACATTCTCTCTTCTACCTTCTTCCATCGGGAAAAATATACAAAAATTTGAGGTCATGTACCAACCAACTCAAGAACAGTTTCTTTCCTGTTGCCCTCAGACTTTTGAATGGACCAACCTTGCATTAAGTTAATCTTTCTCTACACCCTAGCTATGACTGTAACACTATAATCTGCAGTCCCTCATTTCCTTCTCCATGAAGGATATGCTTTGTTTGTATAGTGTACAAGAATCAATACTTTTCACTATATGCTAATACAAGTGACAATAATAAATCAAATCAAAATCAGGTTAGGTGGATTACCCATAGTAAATGTGCAGGGTTATGGGTTAGGCAGAGGGGAGGGCCTGTGTGGGATGTACTTTCAGAGTTGGTGCAGAATACTGTAAAGTGCCTAATTGAAAAATCAGGTGCTGTTCCTCAACCTTGTGTTGAGCTTCATTGGAGCACTGCAGTAGGCCAACAAAGAGGTCATTGGGATAGCAAGGTGGCAAATTTCATACCATAATCTTTGTGCCCACCCCCATATCCCCAACTTTTTTTCTTTTCATCTTTCAGTCATACCTTTGGTTTTCTCTTTTTTGCTTTCAAACAGCTGTTTAGCATTCTGCAATTAATATCTCCTTTCCCATTCATCTATCTGCTCATACGCCTGAGGCACTTCTTACTCAGAACCAACGCAAGTCAGCGAGCATAGGGTGATAGGGAAACAAGACTTGACACGAGCAGCAGTGTTGGATGGTCTCAAGCTTATGAAGAGTGGCTAATGGAAACCTGGCCAGGAAAACACTGGAATAGCCAAGTCCAGAGGTGATAAAGACTTGCAATTATATAACATATTTCATAGGACATCCCAAAACACTTTACCTTGAAGTGATGTGAGGAAGAAGTTTTTTCACCGAGGGTAGTTTGAATCTGGAATGAACTTCCTGAGAGGGTGGTGGAGGCAGCTTCAACCAATGGAGCGAAATTGGATTGCTATCCAAAAAGAATTTGCAAGATTTCAGGGATAAGACAGGGCAGTGGGACTAGGTATAATGCTCTTTCAAAATGTCAGTGGAGACTCAATAAGCAAAATTCCTTCTGCACGGTAAAGATTTTGTAATTGGGTGACAGCATGTATGTGTGCCACTGTTGTATTGCAGGAAACATAGCAACAATTTGTGCACAGTAAGATCCCAAAATAACAGGGTGATGATGACCAGATAATTTATTTCAACAATTTGATTGAGGAATGAATATTGGCCAGGAATAACTCCGCTGCTCTTTAAAATATTGCCATGGAATCTTTCATGTAGAAGGTAGACAGCTCTTGGTTGATTCTTGCATCTAAGAGTGTACCACACATTTGGAATAACAAAGGCATGAATATTATCGCCAGGATTCTAAATGTCCTTCCACATTTATCCATGATATAAAGCTATTTCCTCCAATTTACAACCACGAAAATATACCATTTTCTTCATGGTGTAGATTCCTCAACACTGGGCAGCACAATGGTTAGCACTGCTGACTCACAGTGCCAGGAACCCAGGTTCGATTTCCAGCTTGGGTCACTGTCTGTGTGGAGTTTGCACATTCACCCCCATCTGCGTGGGTTTCCTCTGGGTGCTCCACTGTTTCCTCCCACAGTCTGAAAGATGTGCTGGTTAGATGGACTGACCCGAACAGGCGCCGGAATGTGGTGACTAGGGGGATTTCACAGTAACTTCATTCAGTGTTAATGTAAGCCTTACTTGTGACTAATAAATAAAGTTTAACTGGGGGACATCAAACATTCTTAGGATGATGATATTGTTAAATATTTTGGCTAGGTCTTCAATCATATTCTTGACTTGCATGTGATTTGTGCTTAATAAAACTCAATCCACCCGGAATGATGCAGGAAAATTGGCTAGGCTCTAAAGTAGGCAAGAATCTGATATAACACAACCTTATTAGGTTCCCACTCCACAACAGGACATCAAGTATAGAAACATTTGAAGTTTATTTATTAGTGTCATAAGTAGGCTTACGTTAACACTGCGATGAAGTTACTATGAAAATCCCCTAGACACCACATTCCGGCATCTGTTTGAGTACAATGCACCTAACCAGCACACTTTTGGACTGTAGAAGGAAACTGGAGAAAACCCACACAGATACAGGGAGAATGTACAGACTCCGTACAGACAGTGACCCAAGCAGGGAATCAAACCCGGGTCCCTGGCACTGAGAGGCTGCAGTACTAACTACTGTGAGAGGGAAACAATGGTCATAACAGTGAGGTAAAACCTGCAGCTCATGCCTCTAAACTTGAAATAGGCATTGCTGCGACCGCCAAGTGTAAAAACTGAGCTCTGTTCCTCGTGTCCAATTGCAGTAACATAGATGATGTATATTTGAACTCCTCATTAGTTGTCCCATAGAGTTATGCTTGTGGTTTCAAATTGCAAGTTTTGGTCCTATGCAACTTTATGCAGCTTTTATAGCAACGGGAATCAAGCATTCCAAACAAGCATATTGTATCCATAGTGGCAGTTTTTTGTCCTACCATTGAACACGGCACCTCTCCTCCATGTCAACACATCTTCCCTTAGGTGCGGTACCAACAATTAAACATAGTTGGGCCCTGGCAAGGAAGCATCACTTCCTCATTGTTACATTCCAACTTCCTTGTGATAATCAAGCCTTTTTGATTATCCATAAACACAAATCACTAGAAGCCAGTATCTGTGCACTAGCTTTCAGTGGTGTGTAAATACGCACCCTTTGCTTCTCTGCATCTCCTGAACTCTTATCACTGTGACTCCCTTTTATCAGCCCATAGTTGTCCAAATGATCTGTCACTATTTCAACTGGACTAGTTTCTTCACAGTGACTGTTAGACTCACAGGTCTATAGTTACCTGACATTTCTCTACCTCTTTTCCATTTCAAATAATGGAATAATTTGTGCAATTTCCTGATCCATAAATAAACCTCTGAGTGAAATTAGCAAACGCTTATTCATGTAAAGGATGATGGAAGTTTGGAACACTCTTCTGCAAATGGCAATTGACATTAGATTTATTGTTAATTTTAAAATTACAATTGATTGAATTTTGTTAGCTTAAAGTATTGAGAGATACAAAGACAGGTATATAAAGTTCAGGCAGAATTTCATTGAACGGCCTTCTCTGGCTCCTGTATTCCCAGGAACCACAACCAGCTACTTGCTGGTTGTAGGTTCAACCCTCCCTCCAGAGTAGACCACAAAGTCCAGAACGACACTAAGTACTGCATTGTCAGGATGTTGCCTTTCAAATATGTAGCCTTGTATTTGTGCGCATGTAAAGAGTTCTATTCTGGCCCTCAAAAAGCACCAAAAAGTTAACTTTTCAGTCACTAAAATTATTGCTTGTAGAACTATGAATGCAAAATAATTGCCGTATTCACCAAAATGAAAGTCATTTCATTGAAATGCCATTCATTTTACATGTTTCATGTAATGAAAATGGTTATTTTTTTAAAGCATTTTCCTGATATTATGCTCCATTTTGTTTCAGATTCAGGATTTATGCCAAATCCTTGATTTCCCAACTGAACTAAGAACAATTATAATTTACCATTGCCCTGGCTGATCATTTTGATACAAGATTTTTGAAGTACTGTGTACAGTATTGATTTATTCAAGGATGTAAATGCATGGAACATAGCTTACCAGACTAATACCAGGAATGGGCAGGTTGTCTTGACAAAAGATTGGACAGGCTGGAGTTTAGAAGAGCAAGAGGTGACTTGATTGAAACATACAAGATCCTGAGGGGTCTTGATAAGGTGGACGTGGAGTGGATGATTCCTCATGTGGATGAATCTAGAACTAGAAGTCACTGTTTAAAAATAAGAGCTTACCTATTCTCTGGGGGTGTGGCGGGTTGACTTTGGAACTCTTCTTCTGAGAAGGCAGTGACTTAGAATCCCTACAGTACAGAAAGAGGCCATTCGGCCCATCGAGTCTGCACCGACCACAATCCCACCCAGGCCTTACCCCCACATTCCTACATATTTACTCACTAATCCCTCTAACCTATGCATCTCAGGACACTAACAGAGTGGAAACAGAATCCTTGAATTTTTTTTCAGGCAGAGGTAGGTAGATCCTTGGTAAGCCAGGGGATGATTGTTATTGAGGGCAGATGGGATGCAGATCTGAGGTCACTATTAGATCAGACATGATTTTATTAAATGTCGGAGCAGGCTCGAAGGGTTGAATGGCCTACTGCTGTTCATATAAGAACATAAGAAATAGGAGCAGGAGCAGGCCATCTAGCCCTTCGAGCCTGCCCCATGGCTGATCTGAAGTGGATCAGTTCCACTTTCCCGCTTTCTCCCCATAACCCTTAATTCCCAACTATCAAAAACCTATCTACCCGTGACTTAAATATATTTAGCGAGGTAGCCTCCACCACTTCAATGGGCAGAGAATTCCAGAGGTTCACCACCCTTTGACTGAAGAAGTTCCTCCTCAACTCTGATCTAAACTGACCTCCCTTATCTTGAGGCTGTGCCCTCTAGCCCTGCTATCCTTTCTAAGTGGGAAGAATCTCTCTACCTCTACCCTAACCATCCCCTTCATTATCTTATACGCCTCTATAAGATCCCCCCTCATCCTTCTAAACTCCAACGTGTACAGACCTAGTCTATTTAGTCTCTCTTCATAGTCCAACCCCCTCATCTCCGGTATCAGCCTAGTGAACCTCCTCTGCACTTCCTCCAAGGCCAATATATCCTTCCGCAAGTGCTGCAAATGTAGACATTAAGCCAAGTCTGAATAATTTTAAACAGTGAACAAATTTCATGTTGACTTTCCAAGCAAGCTGCCTCCTTTCCCATTGTAAGAAATTATGAACATCTTCAAAATTATAAAAACAAAATGCTGGAAATACCTCACAGGTTTGCCAGCATCTGAGAAGATAGAAACCAAGTTCATGTTTTATCTCAATCTTTTATCCAACCCAAAGGGTTAATTGTTTCTCTCTCCAGAGATGCTGTTACAACAACTGCATATTCCCAGCAATTTCTTTTATTTAAGATTTCTAGTATCCACAATATTTTGCTTTTCCGTTTACACAATTTTTTAAATCTGTAATACAGTTGACAATTTTAAAAACATTTATACAAGCCAACTATTATCAACATTAACTGTTCATAGAATCTTATAATCAAAGGTGTAAAAGTGTTCCTGTTTCTGGGTATAGCTTGAATTGTTTATGAGCTCTATATTTTCTTATTTCTGCACATCGTTTGAAGAATTATCTTTTCAGCAATTATTTGGACAAATTAGAAATGGGAAATAAATGCTGGCCTTTCTTCCAGCTAGGCTAACATTCATTAAAGCATATTAAAAAAAACCTTGCACACAGTAAATTGTCAAGTCTTAAAAACCCAGAAGTCTCGAGAGACCACAATGGGAATATCAACATTTTTGCATTGTCAGTATTGCTTTTAAAATTGTAGCATCAGTGCCGATCACAAAGAATACTGCAGGAGATCATGCCAGGCTGCGAGAAGAAATTTTCAGATGGTTTCTCCAACTTAAATTTCTAGCGAAGTTCCAGTATGTTCTTGTATTTTCTCAATTTAATCTTCCTCATCATCAAATATTTCACGTAATTGGAACTCATGTTTTAGTGGCTGATAAAGATCGTCTGCTCCAATCCAATAAACTGGGCTATTCTGTTTCATTAGCCCTGCTTCCAATTCTGGAATTATTCATTCATACAGAAAGTCTATAATACCTATAAAATGTTCAAGTTAAATTTGTACATTTGTAAAAATGTCCAACTTAAATTTGTAGCGAGGTTCCAGTATGTTCTTGTATTTTCTCAATTTAATCTTCCTCATCAAATATTTCACGTAATTGGAACTCATGTTTTAGTGGCTGACAAAGATCATCTGCTCCAATCCAATAAACTGGGTTATTCTGTTTCAATAGCCCTGCTTCCAATTCTGGAATTATTTGTTCATACAGAAAGTCTATAATACCTGTAAAATGTTCAAGTTAGATTTGACTTGCACAACATGGCATTGTTTCAATAATATTTTCTTTTAAAACTATAAACCACATAATTTAATATTTGTGAACATTTCAGTCGTGGGCTTTCACAAAGTATAGATGTTTACCCTCATTGCTTTTATTACATAATTTGCAAAGCAGCACAAGATTGCCATTTCACCAGGGTCTGCATGCAAGACAATGTAACATTTATGCTGTAGTCCTGGATTTGCCAACCATTGTATTTAGAATTCAAATTCAAGGCAAATTAATTATCTATTTTGTACGCCCAACCAAACAAATTCATAAAATGTAAAGCAATCTAGAGGCACATGCGCATTTGGATGTGAACTCTATTTTAACTCATGTGGTCAAGAAACCAATTTGCAATTCCACACAAATTATTTCTTGAAAACTGTTAGCAATGAACTGTTGAATAAATATTAACATGCAGAAGAGCAACACTAGTCAAGATAATGCCTCCCACTTTTTCCAGCAACACAAGAGAAAGTTTCAAATCAGCAAAAGTCTTGAATTCTGATGCAGAATCAGATAAATCAGATTATATGTGCTGCCTTGGAAAGGGTCCAAAGGAGGTTCACAAGAACGATCCCTGGAATGAAGAGCTCGTCGTATGAGAAACGGTTGAGGACTTTGGATCTGTACTCGGAGTTTAGAAGGATGAGGGGGTGGAACTTATTGAAACTTTCAGGACACTACGAGGCCTGGATAGAGTGGATGTGGAAGGATGTTTCCACTAGTAGGAAAAACTAGAACCAGAGGGCACAACCTCAGGCTAAAGGTACGATCTTTTAAAACAGAGATGAGGAGGAATTTCTTCAGCCAGAGAGTGGCAAATGTGTGGAACTCTTTGCTGCAGAAGGCTGTGGAGGCCAGGGTCTTTGCATGTCTTTAAGACAGAGATAGATAGGTTCTTCATTTAATAAAGGGATCAGAGGTTATGGGGAAAAGGCATGAGAATGGGGAAGAGAAAAATATCAGCCATGATTGAATGGCAGAGCAGACAATGGGCTGAGTGGCTTAATTCTGCTCCAATGGCTTATGATCTTAGCAGAATGGAATGTAGGATTCCAAAATTAAGAAAACATGCAATTTTCAGGACTTGCTACTGAGGAGGTTAGGGCATGGTAAGTATTGGTATACAATAGTCACCTTGTGCACAGAGTTGTACTAAAAGTGCAGTAGTATTCACTAAAAGTCATATTTTGGCCCTCAAGAAACACATCTACCTTTATGGCCCACTATCAAACTGTAAACTAACAGTACTTGCTGTTCATTATACTTGCAACAGCTCACAGATTTTTAATGGACCTTTTTTTGCAGCAACTTGCAGTAATTAGTTCAGTGCAGTGCCCTACACAGGAGATCCATGAGCAGGGCAAGCAACAATGACTTGAGTAAACAAGTTTTGTGGGCGTTAAGTGGGTAAGTAATATCACAGTCAGTGTATTTTAATGCCAAATAGAAGACTGTGATACTGGTGTAGTGAAGCTCGTGGAGGAGCAGGTATCTTGGGTGACACTTCCTGATTTGTGTTTTACTGGGTATGTGCAGACAGTGAGAGCTGTTGTTCGATTTACTCAAACATTTTTTTCTCCACAGGATATGGGCATTGCTGGCAAGGCCAGCATTTGCTACCCATCACTATTACCCTTGAATTGATTGGCTTGTTAGGCCATTTCAGACGGCACTCAACCACATTGTTGTGATTCAGGAGTCACCTGTAGTGCCCCTCACCACACGCACATCCCACTGATTCATACTGACTCCAGTTTTGCTCGGGCTCCTTGATGCCATACTTAGTCAAATGTTGCCTTGATGTTCAGGGCAGTTACTCTCAACTGTGGAATTCCGCTACTTTTGTTCTAATTTGAACCAAGGCTGAAATGTCAGGAGCTGAGTTACTCTGGTGGCACGCAAATTAAGTGTCAATGAGCAGGTTATTGCTAAGCAATTGCCGCTTGGTAGCACTACTGATGGCCACTTCCATCACTTATGATCAAGAGTAGACTGATGGGATAGTACTTGACTGCTTTGGATTTGATCTGTTTTTGTGTGTACAGGACATCCCAGGGCAATTTTCCACATTGCTGAGTGGAGGTATGTAATGAATATTGTAGCTATACTGGAACAGCTTGGTTAGGAGCACAACTCTTTATACTGTTGCCAGAATATTGTCAAGGCCCATATAGCCTTTGCTGAAATTTGAACCTTGCATTACAGTTGTGACAATGGTGGGTCTGGGTAAAATGCTCTTTCGGAGAGTCAGTGCAGAATTGATGGGTTGAATGGTCTCCTTCTGTACTGTAGGGATTCTATAAATTTGATGTAAAGCAATTTTTTTTTAAATCAAGATGATTATGTTTTAACACATTGAGGTGTGCAACTGCTAAGTGAATCAACATCATCAGCAATAACAGAAATATTGCAAGAGCCTTTTCAAACCCCAGAAACAATTATGCCAAGGCCAACTGTACCACACAACTAATGTCTTAACCGGAGATCAAGTAACAAGACAGACTGGAGAAAAACTCTGGGACCTATGGCTCAACTACTCCCTGCATTAAGCTGAACCATCAAAAGATCTCCCTCTGTTCTCATAAAGAATGTGAAGTGGAAACATAAGAAGTGATGCTACCAGTAACCATATAAAATTAAAATACTGACCGCCAAAGGATTTGCTGGACCAATTAGGTACATAGCGAGTTTTCAATCTATAGAACATCCGTTGAACAAAGGAAGGAGGGACATCTCTATAAAAACAATAGGGAAATAACCACACAAACTGTTAACCCTGTGAATTTAATTTGTTGTTGAAAAACAGAACTTTATTTCTAATTCCACTGAGAGATTTAGGCAATGTAATTGTGATAATCAAAAAATCATTGAAATAGAAAATAAATTCATATTTTCAACACCTAGAAAACTTTTAAGAGCCAATAATAAGATACTGTAGGCACATCTGACAGGTGAATGCAGTTCACCAGTAACAATAGAATGCCAACAGAATGACAACTATACATTAAAACGGTTGGTCCATCACTGAATGTGACTACATCATAAAACTAGATAATCGGAAGCAATAATAGTAATCTGATGGAATGGATTTAGACAATGTCACAAACAATTGTAGCAACTAATCAAATGCTTTGAAGCATCACCTGGGGTCTCAGATGTGGCACTATGAGATAGGAGTATTACATAATCTGTTAATTAAAAATAATTTACACATCCTCTTAGAAGATTTAAACAGAATAGGCATCACTCCACCGAATAATAAGCCCAGAGTGGAACTTCCACCTATCTGATTCCATTAGGTTTTGGAACCCCAAATCAATTGTGTCCACCCAGAGATGCTATTATGATTATGCTACTACATTACAAAAATGAAAAAGTTAATACTGTTTACCCAATAACGCTGCAAAGATCCTCCCAGTCCACATCACTAACATCATCAACTTTCAACAGGTACAACCTACAAAATATAAAACAGGGTTTTTGCCTCCAATTTTCATTGACAAATCTTTTCCCAAATCTCACATAAAATTAAAATAAAATCCATATACAGAAATAATTATGAATCTAATAAGCCGATTACACCTCATTGACAAGATGAAAAGGATTTTTAACTGCGAGGCTAATAATGTAAAGGTGAAGGTCCTTATCAATTTAATGATTTTTCTCGTTTGCAGTCTGTAGGGAAATTCAACAGCCACCCACCATGGCGAAACATAGAATCACTGGCACCAACTTTTGGACTTCCACATTTAATATACTTCAGGTGTTGTTACAAAAAGAAAAATGCTGCAGCTACTGGAAGGAAAATTGGAATGCAAAATGCTGGAATACTCAGAAGGACTGGCATCATCTGTGACAACAGAAAAACAGTGTGAATGTTTCAGGTCAATGACATTTCATCAGATCCGGGAAAAGTTACAACGCAACAGGTTTTAAGAAAGAATGTTTCGGGTTGATGACCCTTTGTCTGAACTGGAAAAGTTAAAAATGACTAGGCTTTAAACGAGTCTCCACCACATCCCGCACTTATGTTCCCACCCCTTCCCTGAACTATAAAAGGGTTCCCCTTACCATCTGGCATAGTTTAGTTCATAGCCTAAGTCAGAAATTTATGGGTTGAAGTCCCACTCTAGGACTTGAGCACAATAATCAAGACTGACCCAGTCTTGAAGGAATGCTACACTGTTGAAGATGGTGTTCTCTGGATGAAACATTAAAACCAAAGAAACATCTGCCCTTTCAGCTGGAATGTAAAAGATCCCATGACATGTTAACTCTGTTTCTCTCTCCAAAGATGCTGCCTGACCTGCTGCGCATTTCCAGTTTTTAGTCCAGAAGTTGCTATAGTTTCAGAGGAATAATGACAGTAAACACCAACTGTCTCATCATTAATACTGCAAAACGTGGGCTACTTCAACTTCTGCCATTAAATTGGTTACACACTTTATTAGATGATAAGCACTGCACTCTTTATGAACAGCAGTATTGTCTTCAAATTAAATTTGTTACCCTGCGATTTCTTTCACCAGGTATTTAACTCAAAGTGTTCTACTTTTATTGTATGAATGTTTTAATATGAAGCCTTTACTCTACAATATTGTTATCTGTTGCCTCATACTTTCCTTAAACGTACACTTTACCTTTTGATGAGATTGATTTTTAGCTGGTAAGCATTAAATTGTTGTGATTTCATCCCGTTAGACATCTTTTCGGCCAGTATGTACATCCTGTCACAGAATAAGAAGAAACTTAAATTGACTACATTCATTTTGGGATTTTAAAGGCATGATTATTTAAATATCATGATTTAGCAAAGCACACAACCATACTGCACCAAGGCATTTAATCCCAACAGCAAATGATTGGCTTTAGTTGGGTATTTTGGTGAACTAATGCATTAAATACATGACACCAATCCGGCAGGAATTTCTTGTGCAGGAATTTCAGCACACTTCCAAATTCCAGATTCTGAGTCATGTTTTAATGCCATTAAATGTTGACACAGCTGGCTTACTTCCCTTCAAGAACTCCAGGTACACCTCAGGCTCCTTAACAATAGCCTGCCTATATTAGTCTCATTATGTGAATTTGCTTGCAGCCCAGTTCTTAGTTTATAAATGATTTTCAAAATATCGGGTGCATCATAACAATAAAAGATGAGAAACATGCTTGTTCAGTAACCCAAAGGCCATAGCATGTTTTACAACGTTAAAGAAACACGTTGTGGTTGAAATTGTTTGACATTGGTAATTATTCTCAACGTACCTGCGCAAGGATATTTTGGCCCTGGAGGGAGTGCAGAGGAGGTTTACTAGGCTGATACCGGAGTTGAGGGGGTTGAGCTATGAGGAGAGGCTGAATAAACTAGGCTTGTACTCGCTAGAGTTTAGAAGAATGAGGGGAGATCTCATTGAGACGTATAAGATGATGAATGGGATGGATAGGATAGAGGTGGAGAGACTCTTCCCGCTCAAAAAAGACAGTAGGACTAGGGGGCACAGCCTCAAGATAAAGGGGAGGCGGTTTAGAACGGAGTTGAGGAGGAACTTCTTCACTCAAAGGGTGGTGAATCTCTGGAATTCTCTGCCCGTTGAAGTGGTGGCGGCTGCCTCACTAAATATTTTTAAGAAGCGGGTTGATGGGTTCTTGATAAGAGAGGGGATTAAGGGTTATGGGGAGAGGGCGGGAAAGTGGAACTGAGCCACAACAGATCAGCCATGATCTTATTGAATGGCGGGGCAGGCTCGAAGGGCTAGATGGCCTACTCCTGCTCCTATTTCTTATGTTCTTATGTAAAAGATCTTGCAATTGCTCAAAATTAAGAAAGTCCAAATAGTAAAAATTGTATGTTAGAGTAACCGTACATTAACCATACATTAAATGATTATTTGATAATCCAGTTATAAAACAAGTTTTTTTACGCATATAATAGAATTCCACAATTGTTTGTCTGCAATGTGACATTAGAGTAAGTTCAAACTGATACTGACAAACTAAAACAAGGCAATCATGGTCACAAACTCAATTTGTACAATAATGGTTGGAATGCAAGTATTTACAGGTAATCAAGTCTTTACATGTACAGATAATATGAGGGGAGAGAGGGTTAAGCACAGTTAAAGAGGTGTGAATTGTCTCCAGCCAGGACAGTTAGTGAGATTTTGCAAGGCAGACAAGTCATGGGGGTTACAGATAGTATGACATGAATCCAAGATCCTGGTTGAGGTCATCCTCGTGTGTGCGTAACTTGGCTATCAGTTTCTGCTCAGCGATTCTGCATCGTGAAGGCCGCCTTGGAGAATGCTTACCTGAAGATCAGAGGCTGAATGCCTGTGACTGCTGAAGTGTTCCTGACAAGAAGGGAAGATGAACATCTCGCCAAGGCCATCCCCACTTCTTGCCTTCAAACAACCGCACAACCTCAAACAGACCACTGTCTGCAGCAAACTACGCAGCCTTGAGAACAGTGACCAGGACACCACACAACCCTGCCAAAGCAACCTCTGCAAGATGTGCCAGATCGTCAACACGAATGCCATCATGTCACATGAGAACGCCTTCCACCAGGTACACAGTACATACTCTTGCGACTCGGCCAATGTTGTCTACCTAATATGCTGCAGGAAAGGATGTCCCGAGGCATAGTACATTGGCGAGACCATGCAGATGCTACAACAAGGAATGAATGAACACCGCTTGACAATCACCAGGCAGAAGTATTCCTTTCCTGTTTGGGAATACTTCAGGAGTCACAGGCATTCCTTCGGGTAAGCATTCTCCGAGGCCTTCACAATACATGACAACGCAGAATCACTGAGCAAAAACAGATCTTTTTTTATTTTAAACTTTATTCCAATCCAATCCAATCAAATCAAATCCAATTCAGACTCCCTACAAGTTGAGACATTCCCGATCCACGTTAACAAGACAGAGCTCTCACCACCTGTCCTGGGCTTGATCTACATGATCCAAGCTGATTGGAGTAGGTGTGGCTCCTCCTCCAAGGCTTGATCTTATTTGCATCTTAGCCAAAAGGCCGAGATGCTGCTTTAAAAAATTGCTTCAAATGAAGCTGAAATGTAACCTAATGATTTCAACCAAGTGCAGCATGTCAATACTATACTTGATCTTAGCCAAAAGGCCGAGAAGCGAAAACAGATAGCCAAGTTCTGCGCACAAGGACGGCCTCAACCGGGATTTTCGGTTCACGTCACACTATTTATAACCCCCACGACTTTCCTGGGCTTGCAAAATCTCACTGACAGTCCTGGCTGGAGACAATTCACACCTCTTTAAACTGTGCTTAACCCTCTCTCTGCTCACATTGTCTGTAATTGTAAAGACTCGATTCCCTGTAAAGACTCACATTCCAACCATTATCTTGTAAATTGAGTTTGTGTCAATGTATGCCCTATTTGTGAACACAACTCTTCACTCACCTGAAGAAGTAGCACGATCCGAAAGCTTATGCTACCAAATAAACCTGTTGGACTTTAACCTGGTGTTGTGAAACTTCTTACTGTGCTTACCCCAGTCCGGCATCTCCACATCAAAACTAAAACAAATCATAAATGACAAAGTGCTTCTACTTGTGACTTGTTATGCTGTCTATAGACAGCCTTATATTCAACATCACAAAATGGACAACTGACAGATGGAACAGGCAAAGAGTTTCTCTGTCATAATAGTGTAATTTCCAGCAGGAGGGGTTTAAAGTCTGCAGAAGTGCAAAGAATTCTCAAGTTCACCTTGTACTTCATTGGAAAGGAAGTTAATGTAACTTTTATTATGTTACAGACAGGAGAGGTTCTTTAAACAATTTAAATTTCCCTTCTCACCATCTGTTCATAAGCAGAAAGGTGTACGTGATTTGTGTTAGCAAAACAAAAATAGTTTTAAGGATTTATACTTGTATTGGTAAACATTAGAGATAAGGAATAGCATTATTTCTATTCATATGTGCACTTAATTTAATGTTTGGACAAAGGCTGTTGCCTCATATCTCCAGGGACCTGGATTTGATTCAGGCCTTGGGTGACTGTCCGTGCGGAGCTTGCATGTTCTTCCTGTGTCTGCATGGGTTTCCTCTCGCAATCCAAAGATGTGCAGGTTCCAGTTAAGCAAACTAGAGAAATGAAGAGAAGTTTCTCAAGAAGTGTGGAGTTAACAGAACAGAGTTAACTGGGAACCAGAACAGATTCCTGTTCAGTAAAGTCAGGGTTGAAAGGGCATTGGATTTTGAGAGGCCAGAAATATATCATAGAATCTTACAGTGCAGAAAGAGGCCATTCAGCCTATTGAGTCTGCACCGACCACAATCCTACCCAGGCCCTATCCTCATAACTCCATGCATGTACCCTAGCTAGTCCCCGACACTAAAGGGCAATTTGACATAGCCAAACCACCTAACCTGCATATCTTTGGACTGTGGAAGGAAACCGGAGCACCCGGAGGAAACCCACACAGACATGGGGAGAATGTGCAGACTGTGCACAGACAGTCATCCAAGCTTGGGATCAAACCTCGTCCCTGGCATTTTGAGGCAGCAGTGGTAACCACTTTGCCACCACTGTGCCGCTTCTTGGACCCATTCAAGCCAATTTTTGTTGTCTTGTCTCAATCAGTTGGAAATGGCTCAAAACTGATGCGAATCTCTCAAGAGTGGTAATGGCTTAATGAGAACTTTCTATGACTTGAGCTCGAAATGACCACATATGTCCTAGTAACATTTTCATGGCCCAAACTCCATGTGGAATGTCTCATCTTGTCAGCTTGGATCTTGTTAGAGTCATAGAGGTTTACAGGATTACAGGTTCTTCAGCCCAACTTGTCCATGCTGCCTTTTTTTCAAAAAAACGACTAAGCTAGTCCAAACTGCTTGCGTTTGGCCTACATCCCTCGATAGCCATCTTAGTAACTATCTAAACACTTTTTAAAAGACAAAATTGTACATACCTCTACTACTAACTCTGACAGCTTGTTCCAGATTCTTACTACCTTCTGTGTGAAAAAGGGTCTCTGGACCCTTTTGCATTTCTCCTCTCTCTAGGTTTAGATTCCCCTACCTTTTGGAAAAGACACTGACTATCTAGCTGATCTGTGCCCTCATTATTTTACAGACCTCTATAAGATCACCCCTCAGCCTCCTACACTCCAGAGAAAAAAGTCCCAGTCCATCCAACCTCTCCTTATAACTCAAACATCAAGTCCTGATGGCATCCTAGTAAATCTTTTCTGCACTCTTTCTAGTTTAATAATATGCTTTCTATAATATAGTGATCAGAACTGTCCACAGTATTCCAAGTGTGGCTTCACCAATGTCTTGTACAACTTCAACAAGACTTTCCAACTCTTGTATTCAATGTTCTGAAGTGCTATCGTTTAGGGGAAATTACTACAGATTGGGAGTTATTATTTTAAATAATTTTGGGAATCGGTGGCTGGACCTCAGAGTTTGTGTAAAAGCTTTTAAGGCAAAGCAAACCTGAAGGAAGGAAGAGTTGTAAAACCTGAAAGCAAAACTTTGATGGAAGTAACAGGAGGAAAAGCATAATTTTGAAGAAAATTTTAAAGTGTGACTTTTGAAAACGGAATTTGAAATCAGTTGTGCAGAAGCCAGAGTTCAGTGAGACAAGGTGGCTCACAGTACGATGTTCACCATGGTATCACAGTGGTTAGCACCGCCACCTCACAGCACCAGGAATCCAGTTTTGATTCCAGCCTTAGGTGACTGTGTAGTTTGTACACTCTCACAGTGTGTGCGGGTTTTCTCCAGATGCTACAGTTTCCTCCCAGTGTCCAAATATGTGCAGGTTAGGTTGCTTGGCCATGCTAAATTTTGCCTTAATGCCCCAAGATGTGCAGGTTAGGGGGATTAGTAGGGTAACAGGCATAGGGCTGAAGGGCCAAATGGCCTCCTTCTGCACTGTAGTGATTCTGTTCTGTGATTTTTGAAGAGAAACCAGACATTCACTTGGACTTAGACAGGACTGAATCTTAAAACAATTGTGCACCTAAAATGTACTGTGTGTTTTTGTGAGACCAATGTAGCTTAATATACACTTTGTAATTTTTGTTAATTTTAAAATCTGTGTGTAATTGCTAAAGGGTGGGGGGGAAGAGAGTAAAGGGTCATTGCATCATAATCCATTTTGTCATATTCTTGTTGTTAAAATCAATTAGCAGTCCTGTGACCCTGTTCTTCCATATTTTATAATAAGAAAAGTTATGTTTAATTGAGCCAGGATTCCATTCTGGGATCTTCCTGTCCAGTTATAACACCAACGGGGATTATAATATTTTGCTTCCCTTCCCTTTATAAGCAGTGGTACTTTTGTTTTTTGGTGCGATCTGATTTCTATTACTAATGCCACAGCAAACTCAGAGTCACTTTACTTTTCCAGTAAAGTTCACTTCCATAATGAGATAAGCACATGGACATAAATCAGTCTTGTAGTTTCAAAAAATCATTAGTTTTATTGTGACTATCATTTTGTAGTTTGAATTAATATGTTCTAAAGCATTTTCTGCTAAAATTGATATTTTAATATAAGCTAAACCAATATTACTGGAAACCAGCCAGATTAAATATGTAGACAGTCTTAATTGTGAGACAATTAAAGAATAAGTAATTCATTCGACCATAAGACACGGGAGCAGAATTAGATCACTGGCCCCAGCAAGTCTGCTCCGCCATTCAATCATGGCTGATATTTTTTTCCTCTTTCCCATTCTCCTGCCTTTTCCACATAACCCCTGATCCCCTTATTAATCAACAACCTACCTATCTCTGTCTTAGAGACACTCTGGCCTCCACAGCTTTCTGCAGCAAAGAGTTCCACAGATTCACCACTCTCTGGCTGAAGAAATTCCTCCTCGTCTCTGTTTTAAAGAAGCATCCCTTCAGCCTGAAGTAGTGCCCTCTGGTTCTAGTTTTTCCTACTAGTGGAAACATCCTCTCCGCATCCACTCTTTCCAGGCCTCGCAGTATCCTGTAAGTTTCAATAAGATTACCCCCCCACCCCATCATTTTAAACTCCAATGAGTACAGACCCAGAGTCCTCAACCATTCCTCATACAACAAACTCTTTATTCCAGGGATCATTCTTGTGAAGCTCCTCTGGACCCTTTCTAAAGCCAGCACATCCTTCCTTAGATATGGGGCCCCAAACTGCTCGCAATTCTCCAAATGGGGTTTGACCAGAGCCTGATACAGCCTTAGAAGTACATCCCTGCTTTCAACATGAATGCTAACATTGCATTTGCCTTCCTAACCGTCGACTGAACCTGCACGTTAACCGTAAGAGAACGTTGATAGATAATTAGATATGTGAATAGATCTTGATAGATTAATAGATGTTAGGCTGGAAATATAGACACAAATTATTATGAATATATTAACAGTTGATTATTAATACAGACATTTAAATTGTTCTTCTGTAGTCTCAGGCCACAGAATTAAAAGAGTTAACATGACTTGTTAACCTTGATTAAGAGGACAGAATTGGCCCTTGTTTAAGGAGACTCAACTCCAAATGATAGACAACTGTGTTAACAAATTATTGGTTGACACTCAGCCTACCTCATACAATCCCTCCAGTGCAGAAGGAGGCCATTTGGCCCATCAAGCCTGCACTGACAACAATCCCACCCAGGCCCAACCCCTTAACCCTCACATATTTACCCTGTTAATTCCCCCGACACTAAGAGGCAATTTAGCATGACCAATCCACCTAACCCACACATCTTTGGACTGTGGGAGGAAACCAGAGCACTCGGAGGAAACCCATGCAGACACAAGGAGAATGTGCAAACTCCACAGAGGACTGGAATTGATCCCGGGTTCCTAGCGCTGAGAGGCAGCAGTGCTACCCACTGTGCCACCATGCTAACCTCAAATTAAAGAGATATAAGAACAAAGAACCCTTCGGCCCTCCAAGCCTGCACCAACCATGCTGCCCAACTGAACTAAAATCCCCCTACCCTTCCAGAAACCATATCCTTCTATTCCCATCCTACTCATGTTCTTGTCAAGACACCCCTTAAAAATCACTACCGTATCCACTTCCACTACCTCCAACAAGTTCCAGGCACCCATTACTCTAGTTGTAAAAAAATTGCCTCATACATCTCCTTTAAACCTTGCCCCTTGCACCTTAAACCTAAGCCCCTAGTAATTGACTCTTCCACCCTGGGAAAAAGCTTCTGACTATCCACTCTGTCCATGCCTCTCGTCTTGTAGACTTCTGTGAGGTCGCCCCTCAACCTCCGTCGTTCCAGTGAGAACGCATCAAGTTTCTCCAACCTCTCCTCATAGCTAATGCCTTCCATACCAGGCAACATCCTGGTAAATCTTTTCTGTACCCTCTCCAAAGCCTCCATATCCTTCGGTAGTGCGGCGATCAGAATATTCCAAGTGCAGCCGAACTAAGGTTCTATAAAGTTGTAACTCGACTTGCCAATTTTTAAACTCAATGCCCCGGCCGATGAAGGTAAGCATGCCGTGTGCCTTCTTGACTACCTTCTCCACCTGCATTGCCACTTTCAACGGCCTGTGTACCTGTACACCTAGATCTCTTTGCCTATCAATATTCTTAAAGGTTCTGCCATTTACTGTATATTTCCTTTCTGTATTAGACATTCCAAAATGCTTTACTTCACATTTGTCCAGGTTAAACTCCATCTGCCATCTCTCCACCCAAATCTCCAACTGATCTATGTCCTGTGTATTCTCTGATGGTCCTCATCGCTATCCACAAATCCACCAACCTTCGATTTGTCGGCAAACTTACGAATCAATCCAGTTACATTTTCCTCCAAATCATTTATACATATTACAAACAGCAAAGGTCCCAGCACTGATCCTTGAGAACGCTACTTGTCACAGCCCTCTACTTGGAACTGTTCCACTGCTACCCTCTATCTTCTCTGGCCGAGTAAGAAGTTTCACAACACCAGATTAAAGTCCAACAGGTTTATTTGATAGCAAAAGCCATTAGCTTTTGGAGCACTGCTTCTTCATCAGGTGAGTGGCAGTTTCGAAACCACCTTATGACCTCACCTCTGATCCCATGCGACTTCTCCTGCTGCACCATGAGGGACCTGGTCAAAGGCCTTACTGAAGTCCAATATAGTTTAAGAAAAAGCATGGTTTTAAAGCTAATGACATATGTCATTAACTAACATATTAATCGGCTAATTCTTATTTAATTATTGACAAGTCATAGAACAATTGGCTAAGGTGGGCTTTCAATATTTTACGGTATGAGGTCTTGATAAGTCATTTTGAAATATAGGATGAAGCGTTTATGGAGAACGGTAGGGAGAGAAGCATTTATGGAGAGCTGTTATCAATGATTTTTGGAGTCATCACTTCATGACTTGGTTTGGAAGAATGCTGAGAAGTTTGTTCAATTGTTAAAGTTAAGCTTTGTTAATTACTGCTAATTGCTGTTAATTGACATTGCATTTTATCTTTCTGACTGGTTACCTTTTTGGCGGTTAATAAACTTTCTGAAACCTGGAAATGTTCTTTCTTGCCATGGTTAAGTCTCTAGAACTTGGTGTAATTTACAATTAGGGGTGTAAACAAATGATTCCCATAAAGCCTCGTTTATAGAAATCAAAAAATCTTGTAGACGGTACAGTTCAGAGATTCCAGCAGAAACAGGGGTCAAGCACTCAAACCTGGACAGAGCCACTTTTCTGAGCTGGAAAGATAGTAGACTGCCTTGCAGTCCAGCAACATAATGTAACTGGCTCTCCCAGCTAGGGGAGTCACATCACATAACTCCCACATTTTCAGTTGGATTTTGACATTGGGTGTATATTCCTTTGTCTGGGATTCTTTGAAAGGAAGATTCCAGGGTTTTGTCCTAGCAGACCACTCAGCTTATGAAATGGAGATGGCTGTTATATAGCTCCCACTGAATTATGTCTTTGCTGCACACGGTCATTACAGTATTGATAAAGATAACGAGGCACAAATTCTTTTCATGCTCTTTTGTTCAAAGGTTACAGCCAGATATGGCTTCAGTCATCTTAAAAGGTCATTTTTTTTAAGGTAGAGAAATTAGTTACAGAGTAATATATATTATGAAAAAATAGTATGAGATCTTAGTCGCACTATAACAACTATATTGCTTCCAAACCTTAAAAAGATGAAACTCTTCACTCTCAATCATTATTGGCTCACCATTTCTGCCTGCACTGCGTCCAATTTCTGTGCTCCATTTGGTCTGCAACTGCAGTCCAAGGAATTTCTTTGTATAGTTGTTCACGAAGGATTGGAAGATAACTGTTCGTATTTAAAGTTGTGTTTGTTAGATCGTGGGATGTTTCTCGTATCTTATTTTTCATAACCTCCTCCATTATCTTTATTAATGCCTTCTCCTCCTCCTCACTCCAGGGTCCAAAATTAATTGCTGTTTAAAAAGAAAATCCATTTTAGGGAATTTTATTTTTGAGCATAATGTGTTTATCCAACAAGAAACTAGACAACAAAAATTTAAATTGATCAAATATGATTTAGTACTGTAGTTACACTGCTGAATTTGTGCATATATATAGCACAAGAACACTTCCTATAAAAGTAAAATAAATTTTTAGATGCTTTACCATTTCCGAACAAAAACTTCCACTTAAATATGTACTTTTAAAACATAGTAAGATGTTCTAAGGTGTTTCAAAGCAACATTATTAAAGAAAATTTGACACCAAGCCACATAAGCACTTAGTAAGCTGGATGACCAAAGGTTTGCTAGAAAAGGTTGGCTATAAGATGGTATCCTAAGGATGTATCTTAAAACAGTAAAAAGAGCTAGAGAGGTGACTAGGTTTAGGGTGAGAATTCTAGAGCTTAAGGTCTTGGCAGCTGAGGACAAGGCTACCAGTGGTGCAGTGATAAAATTCAGAGATGCTCATGGGTCAAAATTGTGCAGATATCTCAGTGGGTTGTAGGACTGGAACAGGTTACAAAGCTAGGGTGGATTGAGACCACTGAGGGATTTTGAAATCGAGGTGTTGCTTAACCTTGAATATAATTCAGCGAGCACAGGTGTGATGGGTGAAGGGCATAAGAACATAAGAAATAGGAGCAGGAGTAGGCCATCTAGCCCTTCGTGCCTGCCCTGCCATTCAATAAGATCATGGCTGATCTGTCGTGTCTCAGTTCCACATTCCTGCCCTCTCCCCATAACCCTTAATCCCCTTGCCTATCAAAAACCTATCAACCCGCGTCTTAAATATATTTAGCGAGGCAGCCTCCACCACTTCAACGGGCAGAGAATTCCAGAGATTCACCACCCTTTGAGTGAAGAAGTTCCTCCTCAACTCTGTTCTAAACCGCCCCCCCTTTATCTTGAGGCTTTGCCCTCTAGTCCTACTGTCCTTTCTGAGCGGGAAGAGCCTCTCCACCTCTATCCTATCCATCCCATTCATCATCTTATATGTCTCAATGAGATCTCCCCTCATTCTTCTATACTCTAACGAGTACAAGCCTAGTTTATTCAGCCTCTCCTCATAGTTCAACCAAACTTTGTGTAAGTTAAGACACAGGTAGCAGAGTTTTAAAATTATTTCAAATTTACAGTGGCAGATAATGGGGGAGGTGGGGGGTATTGAAAGAGTCAAGTAAACAGGTCACAAAGACACAGATGAAAGTTTCAGCAAATGTGCAGAGGTAGGAACAGAGTTGACTGAAGTTACAGAGATGGAATTAAACAGTCTTAATGCAGCTATGTGGTCAGAAACTCATCTTTTGGTCAAGTATGACTCTAAAGCTATGCACAGTCTGGTTTGGTCTCAGACAGTTGTCAGGCAAAGGAATGGAATCAGTGTCTAAGCAACTGAGTTTGTGGTGGAACTCAGTTTGTG
Organism: Carcharhinus amblyrhynchos; assembly: GCF_965287045.1. Taxonomy (NCBI): domain Eukaryota; kingdom Metazoa; phylum Chordata; class Chondrichthyes; order Carcharhiniformes; family Carcharhinidae; genus Carcharhinus; species Carcharhinus amblyrhynchos. The sequence goes on from NC_137348.1 coordinate 13,273,386, forward strand.
GTGGAACAGAAGACAATTGCTCCAATCCTCCCAATATTTAGTAGGAGGAAATTTATGTTCATCCAGGACAGGCTGTGCTATACAGTGCAACAATCATGAGACGTTAAGACGGGTTATGTGTGTGGGGCCGGGATGGATGGGTGGATGGGTGGGTGGGGTGGTGGTGGTGGTGGTGATAAATTTGAGCTGGTTGCCATCAGGATACTGTGGAAACGAATGGTGTGATCGGGCAGGTATTTCTAAGGGCGAACTGTCAGTATTTACTGTCATTTCTCTTCTAAATCTGACTGCAACTTCAGTATTTAATACAAGAACACACTAGTGAGGAAATCCTGATTCACTGCTAGATGAGTCTGTGCTGTTGATCCCTCCCCAGAACCAGCAATCAATGAAATCAGTTGCTATAGTGACAAGGTTCCTTTTCTACTCTCCCATTGTTGTCGGAAACTCCAGAAACCCCATAAAATATTACACCACATTAGGTGTGATGGGATTTCTAACAGTAATCTGAGTAACAACCATATGGATTTGGCCATGCAAATATAATTTTATTTTTGTGGAGTGTTGTTAAATGTCACCATTAAGGTTAAATACTACATTTTTAATCTAACTTTTTAAAATAATTTTCAAGTTTCTTCTGTGATATTTCAGCTTCTATCTTTACCTCTTGTGTATATCCAAATATTTATTTTACTCGGTAAATTTGAAAATAAAACAAATGTGGTGTTACTGCTCTTCATTAAGTGGTTGCCTGCTTGTTAGAATCCTTCAATACGAATGGCTGCTTGGACAGCTTAGTGGTAGCAACGCAGCACCACCCTGAAAATCCTCATTATAGAATGCTACAATTTACTACATCGCAAATGGTAAAGTACTTGTCACAGAGATTGCTAGACTTCTCAGCATGTTTATCATTGCGGTCAGTGGGGAGCACCTTTGTTTTACTGCTGATTGCAAGATCTGTTTAGATTTTTAAAATTCCAGATATCAGATCAGCTTTTAGGTTGACCAGAATTATTGATATAATACATCATGTACCACAAAACATTTCCTATTTATTGTATTCCTATTAATTACAAAGCTACTGTAGGTTGGATATCTACAAATTTAACTTCATGAAGGGGGAAAAGAATGAACATTAATAACTTAACTTACAGTTCTTCAATGTTTTTGCTCGACCCATAACAGATACGTCAGTACGGTCCATGAGTTCAGCAATCTTCTGCCACTGATTTCCATGCACAATTTGCAAATGTTGCAGTTTCTTCAGTTCTTCATCCGTGTATCTGATAGGAACACATCTGTAGTTAATATCAGGTGAATATAACAAATAGACATTGGACTAGGCAATTCAACTCCTGAAGCCTGCTCTGTCAATCAATAAAATCATGGCTGACCTGGTGTGACCTTAACTCCATTTTCCTGTCTATCCCCCATAACCCTTGACTCACTGGTCAATCAAAAATCTACGTAACTCAACTTTGACTAAATTCAATGATCCAGACTCTATTTCTCACCAGGGAAAAGAATTCCAAACTCTTACTGTCCTCTGAGAAAAGAAATTCCTCCGCATCTGTTTTAAAATAGGAGACACCTTATTTTGAAACTACATCCCTTCTATATTTACACTGTCAAGCCCCGTAGGGGTCTTGCACGTCTCAATAAGATCACCTAGTGTCCCAAGTAGGCTTACATTAACACTGCAAATGAAGTTACTGCGAAAATCCCCTAGTCGCCATACTCCGGCGCTTGTCCGGGTACACTGAAAGAGAATCTAGCACAACCAATGCAGACTGTGGGAGAAAACCATAACACCCAGAAGAAACCCACACAAACACGAGGAGAACATACGAACTCCACACAAACAGTGACCCAAGCCAGGAATCGAACGCGGGTACCTGGCATGTGAGGCAGCAGTGCTAACCACTGTGCCGCCCCATTGTATCAGCCAACATACTCTACCTTTCCTCATAAGACAACTGTTCCATCCATCAGGAGTAGAAGGGGACAAAATTAGCAGAAAAAAAACTTTGGACTGCTAGCACATGATCGAGCATGGGGATCATCAGCAACACAAGATTCAAAGACAGGAGAATTTAATTGAATGGAAACACCAGTACAATGTGCCATTAAAGGACACAACATTCACACCGATGATCAGACACAAAAAGAGAAACATGAAACTTTGAAACAAACGCTGAAACTTCACCACCATCCTCAACTAAAATAATTCTAAATACAACCAGCCCAGAGTTAAATTTTATAACCTTTAATATTTTTTGTTTTTGCAGGTGCTGATTATCATTGACAAAGAACATCAACTACTCAAATAATTAAACACTAAATGTAAAACAAACGACTGGTATGACACACATTCCAGGTTAACTCACCTGCCTTTACATCGTTTAGGATCATACATTTTCTTAGCTCGCTGATAAACACATTTCCACGGCCTTGCAATGCCTTCGGCTGTAAAGAGAGGTTTCAAATATGTAACATTAGCTTTGGATGAAAGGAAGGGCAAGTCCTGAGATAATGGAGTTATCTTATGAGGAAAGGTCAGATTAGGTTAGGCCTGTATCCACTGGAGTTTAGAAAAATGAAGAGTGATCTTATTGTCATGTACAAGACGACCCTGGGGAGAATTGGCAGGGTGGATGCTGAGAAGATGTTTCCCCTTGTGGGAGAAAGTAGAACTAGGGGATATCCTTTTAAAAATAAGGGGTCACCAATTCAAAATGGAGATGGAAAGAATACCTTTTTCCTCTCAGAGGGCATTGGTCTGCGAAGGCAGAGTCACTGAACATTTTTGAGGGTGAAGGAACATTCTTGATTGACAAGGGGGTCAAAGGTATGGGGATAGGAAGGAAAGGAAAGTTGAGGCCACAATTAGATCAGCCATAATCTTATCAAATGCTGGAGAAAGCTCAAGGGACCAAATGGCCAACTCCTGCTCCTGATTCATAAGTCAAATGGAGCAAAATGTTCCTAGTGAACAGGTATAAAGAAAAAAATGTACATATTACAAGGAATAACAGATCAATGCAAAGTCCAGCAGGATTCAATTAGTATAAATATTCGATGCATTGTTTGATGTTATGCAAAACTCAAAATTATGAGATACACCCCTGCTACGTAGAATTACACTGGCATAAAAATGAAACTAAAACAGAAATACCTAGTCTGCAGCAGAATAAATTGCTCTGTTTCAGTTGTTTCATTCTTATCATCTCGTGATCAGACTCAGGAACGTGAAAAAACTCCCATTCATTCTGAACTCCAGTTAACTGCATTAATTGGTTTAGGTTTTCCTGTAACTGCATGTTTTCTGCCTCGGTAAACCTGCCTTGTCGGATTGGAATTCCTACACAAGGGAGAAATATTACAGCAATTACCAGAATCCACTTTAAGAAAAACCTTGCAAAAAGAGTTCTGTTTATTTTTAATTCACTTCTCATCTCTGAATAAGGGAAAAAAGATTCAGAACAAAGGAAAGGAAATGTGCATTTATGTGGTGCCTTTCATAATTTTAAGATCCTCAACGCACTTTATGACCAATAAACTAATTTCCTACCTTGAAATGTACTCACTGTTATGTAGGAAATATGCAGCCAGTCTTCATACAAAGCTCCCATAAATAACAATGCAATAACAGACCATTTGTTTATTTAGTGATTTTGATTAAGGGATAAACATTGGCTAGGGCACGGGATAACTCCACCGCTCTTCTTATCATGGGATTTGGTGTGAACCTGAGTGGGCAGATGAGTTCTCAGTCTATCATCTCAATTGAAGGATGGCACTTCCAACAGTGCAGCGCACTGGAGCATTATCCTAGATTTTTGTGTTCAAGAGCCTGGAGTTGGACTTAGAACAAAGAAAATTACAGCACAGGAACACATCCTTCGGCCCTCCAAACCCACACTGACCATGCTGTCTGTCTGAACTAAAACCCCACAGAATCCCTGCAGTACAGAAGAAGGCCATTTGACCCATCGAGTCTGCATTGACCACAATCTCACTCAGGCCCTTTTCCCATAACCCCACATATTTACCCTGCTAATCCCCCACACACTAGGGTCAATTTAGCATGGCCAACCCACCTAACCTGCACATCTTTTATCTGTGGGGGGAAACTGGAGCACTCAGAGGAAACCCAGGAGAATGTGCAAACTTCACACAGACAGTGACCCAAGACTGGAATTGAACCCGGGTGCTGTGAGGCAGCAGTGCTAACTACTGTGCCACTGTGGACTTGAACCCACAATGTTCAGATAAGGCAAGGGAGTGCCACCACTGAGCCATGGTGACACCAAAGCAGTGCACAGACCAGACAATCTGATTTGGCATGCCCCAGTCAAGCACTCCTAATCAAATGTAATAGATAAATAGACCAATCACCTCAAAAACAGTGCAGAATAGAATCACAGAGAATAAATCAATCAAATGCAATTTAAAACATATTCGGAATAATCAAGGATCAGTTTGGTTGATCTCAGGATTCAACATTACGTGTTTGAGACCCACTCTGGGCTCTGAAAGCTAGGTGGGCTCTTTAGTACAATACTGGAAGAATGGTATACAGTATTATCAGGTGACGTCTCTTTGCTTGCTTAGGTGGCAAGACCTTCATACTATTATGAGGAAGTGAGGTGATCCCCTGGTCAATATTTCTCTTCAGCCACAGTTTTATGATACACTTACTTAATGACCTACTGCATGTTAAATGGCTTAATAAGTGATTAACTCTATAAGTAATTAATTGCTAATTTCAAAGGATTTTTCTTCCATTGTAGAAATTCATAATTGACACTAAAAATTAATTGTAAAGTTTATTTAAAAATATATACAGAGAAACCTGTAAGCGACAAACTACTTGAGTAGTTGCTGTCCTTGAGATGTAGTTCTTACAAATAATTTGTCTCCTTTAACCTCCGCTAGTTATAACTTTTCCTGTGGTGGCAGATGTACAGGCTGACAACTAAACAAAATTAATTCGGTAATATCTTCTGGTTTTATGCAATCGTCCTTATAAATATAAATACTGTTTGTTATCATTTAAAGCAGAATGGAGTTTGACTGCTGTCCATCTGCATGTTTGACAACGAGTTTCTGTCCGGTGTGGTATAAACAGCTCTCCCAGGATTTCCAGAGCAGCTGCTCTGTGCACACCAGGCACATTGATATAAAGTAGCTACACTTTCACAAAGGCACATCAAACATATTCTTATCTAGTGGTTTTTGAAAAATACTAAAAAAGACACATTTTCAGCCCAATCTTATAACAGCCAAGCTGGGAAAATGCTGTTTGGGTGCAGCAATATTGTTTCTAGTCAAGGCTATGAGTAGTCATGATTTAGACAGCAATGTTTATTTTTTGAACAATAAACCCCTGAAGACAAGTGTTATTAAAGATAGATAGATAGAATTTTGCATATTGGCTCATTCACTCAGACCTCCAACCTCTGCCATAACTGTACGACTGAATTCCCCAATCCCCCTTCAACAATGCCAGTTTACACTTCTCAAATGTTGCCAAAATTCCAATTTCAGGCATGTTGGACCATAGGATTCTCTTTTCCCTTACTCTCATCCCCATCTCATTACTTTTCCTTACTTCTAAATCACTGTAGACTGTCCATTTTTCATATGCTCATTGACTGTACTACCAGTACTTTCAGAATTGCCTAAATCTTTCCAGACTCTTAAACCTCCCTCTCCAAAGACCTCAGTTTCCAGTTCCTTCTCCACTGATCCTAAAACATCCCATTCCAGTGTTCCTATAAAGCCAGAGAAACCCTTCAAGAATACTACTAGCTCCCATCCTAGTGGGGCAGCATGGTGGCATCGTGATTAGCACTGCTGCCTCACAGAGGGGACCTGAGTTTGATTCCAGCCTTGGATGTCTGTGTGTGGAGTTTGCACTGTCTCTCTATGCCTGCATGGGTTTCCTCCCGTAATCCAATGGTAGGTTAGCTGTGGTAAATTGCCCCTTAATTTCCTAAAATATGTGGATTAGATTTATTAGCCATGGTAAATACACAGGGTTATGGAGATTGGGGGTAGGCCTAGATAAAATGCTCTTTCAGAGAGTCGATGCAGGCTTGATAGGTTGAATGGCCCCCTTCTGCATTGTAGCGATTCTGACTATGATACCGCAAGACCTCCTTCCCAATATTTCCAAGGATAATTAAATTTCCCTGGGAATTATACTTAGCATAATACCGATCTTTAGAAAATCTACAGTTGATTATGAGCAACGCCACATGAAATCTGCTCCATAAACGTTAAATGTTGAATACAGAGTTGTAAACTCTTAAGCATTTTAACACTTGAAAACACTATCTTTCATAGTAGTTTTAAATCTTACGTTTCCACAACATATTGAACTGGAACTTTACAATTGAGCAATTAAAAAGTGTGCAAGAAATTGCTCAACGATAAAGCTGTGTGTCGCTAAGTAAACAAAACAGCAGCTTTGCATTGATTAGTCGTACCTGCTTCTTTAAACTTTTGAAATCTGGGAAGATCATATTTATACATGCTGTACATTGTTTCAGGTTTCAGCTTTGCCGCATTAGGGATAAAGTCCTTGAGTAGCTCAATCAATTTTGATTTGTCCATCATTTTGACTTTAGTTGCATCTTGATCAAAGGGTATTTCCTCCCCCTGAAAATGCTCCTCAGCTGTGATGCTGACATTATTGTCAGATCCTGTCGTGTGCTGCTGCTGCTTATTTTGCTGTCTCCAATTTGGTTCTGTGAAGGTCTCGGGTGTAATGACAACCTCAAGTGTGCTCGCCCTGTTCAATGCAGAAGGCTTACTCTTCATCAAGTTCTTCGTTCTGCCAGGATTCTTGCGTCCTGACAAGCTGCCTTTCTCTTGCCTGTGTTTCTTGGAGGTTTTGACAATTTCTTGACAACCTGTGCTAGATGTATGCTTTATTCGATCACTCTGCTTTGTAGTGATCTCTGCAAAGTCACCAATGTCCACAGCGTCGGTGTGGTCTGTTGCTTCTTTCTCTGCAATCCCACCTGGACTGCATTTTACTCTCTGTTCCTTGAAAGATTTGTTAATGCTTTGTTGCAGGTCTGCACTGTGATTTTCAAATGGCAATACGTTGCTTATTTTACATTTCTTGACTGATTTTAGTGGCACTTCAGAACCACTGAGAGAGCCATCTTTGTTAACACTGTTATCAAATTCAATTTTCTTCTTTGTCCTCTTGAATTTTTTGGCTGAAGTTTCTGTATCAATGTCAACAGATTCTGATATTGCCCTCTTTCGGTGAGGAATCTTTGCAGCAGTCTCAGAATTATTACCGCCTTCTGCTGACTTACAATGGTATTTTCCACCCCGCTCTTCTGCTGAATTGGAACAACGTTTCCGTTTCTTCTTGTGGCCATCTCTGCCATCCATTATCTTGGGACTCTGCACTGCTTTTGTAGTAATCTCTATAACATTTTTCAATGCCTTGACATGGTCCTTTTTCTTATCACTACTATCCATTAAGTTGGCACTTTGCGGCGTTTGTTTAGTCTTTACTGCAGACATCAAAACATTTGTCTCATCTGCTGAGCAGGAATGATGTACTTTTTTATTTGTTTGATAGCCTTCATTCTCCATCTTAATTTCTGTGGAATTCACCTGTGTAGCAACATCAATTTCTAATGAGCTGGGACGATGTTTTTCCATTTTTGCCTCACCATTACCAACTAACTGAAGATCCTGGATCTCCCAATTATCACATCCTTCCTCTGACCTGGAGTTGTGACTCTCTTTTTTCCTCTCCTTTTGTTTTTCTCTATTATTCCCTGCATACTGGATATTTTGCCAGTCTTGTCCAGTGGCCACCGTAACAGTCTCTGAACCATCGTGTAAATCTTCCAATGAAATGAGGCGGTTGTTCTTTTTCTTCTTTGGTTTACTTTCACTGTGACCAGATTCTCTGGGGTTTCGCACTTCTGAATCATGACATTCTTCCTCTGATCTAGAACAGTGTCTCTCTTTTCTCCTTGTCTTTAGTTTCTTTTCACTGTTAACTACATACTGGAGGCCATCTTCAGTATCTACTGTAACAGTCTCTGAACTATCACGCCCCACTAAAGATGCAGAACGCTCCTTCTTCCGTTTCTTTTCACTATTACCCACAAACAATTGAGTGTTTAAGTCCTGTTCAGTGTTCACTGTAACTGCTTCTGAACTATCACAACCTTCTAACGCTGAAGAATGTTCTTTCTTTTTCTTTCGTTTCTTTTCACTATTACCCACAAACAATTGAGCATTTAAATCTTGTTCGGTGTTCACTGTAACTGTCTCTGAACTATCATAACCTAACAATGAAGAATGTTCTTTCTTTTTTTTCAATTTCTTTTCACTATTGCCCACAAACAATTGAGTGTTTAAGTCCTGTTCGGTGTTCACTGTAACTGTTTCTGAACTATCACAACCTTCTAACAATGAAGGATGTTCTTTCTTTTTCTTCCGTTTCTTTTCACTATTACCCACAAACAATTGAGCGTTTAAGTCTTGTTCGGTGTTCACTGTAACTGCTTCTGAACTATCACAACCTTCTAACGATGAAGAATGTTCTTTCCTTTTCTTCAGTTTCTTTTCACTACCTGCAAACAATTGTGTATTTAAGTCTTGTTTGGTATTCACTGTAACCTCTGCAGAAATATCATACTTTGCTAAAGATGGAGAATAGTCTTTCTTTTTCTTCAATTTCTTTTCATTATTACCCACAAACAATTGAGCGTTTGAGTCTAGTTCAGTGTCCACTGTAACTGTCTCTGAAATATCAGACAAAGAACACTCCTTTTTCTTCTTCCGTTTCTTTTCACTATTAGCTACAAACAATTGAGTATTTAAGTCCTGTTCGGTGTTCACTGTAACTGTCTCTGAACTATCACAACCGTCTAACGATGAAGAATGTTCTTTCTTTTTCTTCTTCAATTTCTTTTCACTATTACCCACAAACAATTGAGCGTTTAAGTCCTGTTCAGTGTTCACTGTAACTGTCTCTGAACTATCACAACCTTCTAATGATGAAGAATGTTTTTTCTTTTTCTTCAATTTCTTTTCACTATTACCCACAAACAATTGCGTATTTAAGTCTTGCTCAGTGTTCACTGTAACCTTTGCTGAAATATCATTCTCTGCTAAAGATCGAGAACGGTCTTTCTTTTTCTTCCGTTTGTTTTCACTATTACCCACAAACAATTGAGTACTTAAGTCTTGTTCGGTGTTCACTGTAACCATCTCGGAAATATCACAACCTTTCTTCTGTTTCTTTTCACCAAAGCCCTCTAACCTGGGACTTTGCACCTCTTGGTTAGCCTCTACAGCAGCAGTCTCTGGAGCATCGTCTTCCAGTGATCTCAAAGAATGCTTCTCCTTTGTGTTGCCACTGTGCTTCTGTTTTTTCTTCTTATGTAGTATATCTTGCATCATACTGTTGTTTTCCTCCATCATTATCTTCCTATTTTCAAAAACGGAATAAATATTAGTTTAAACAAGAAAGTGCATGGAACAAAAATATCAATTCCTTTTCTCCTTTCCTCAACCAACTATTAAGAGATTCTTTAATGCATTTGCAACATGATCATTCAAAATATTTTGCTGTGCTACTAAGCAGTTTCCAAGGTCAGCAGAGAAAATGACACGAAGTCACAAAATAGATCTTTGATGTATTTCTTAAGATAGTTAGTGCAATCAATGAACAACAGCAACACTTACTAGTTCCTCACTTCTTTCAGTGGATTCTTCAATCTTATTCACTATAATTCAGCTTCAGATTTTCTTTTAATATACTTACATGTGTGTGCATGTATCTATTCACCATGCTGGGGCAGCATGGTGGCATAGTGGTTAGCACTGCTGCCTCACAGCGCCAGGGACCTGGGATCGATTCGCAGCTTGGGTCTCTTTCTGTGTGGAGTTTGCACGTTCTGCCTGAGTCTGCGTGGTTTTCCTCCAGTTACTCCAGTTTTCCTCTAAAGAAATGCAGGTTAGCTAAATTGGCCATGCTAAATTCTCCCTCAGTGTGCCCACTGCATCAGAGTGTGGCAACTAGGGGATTTTCACAGTACTTCCATTGCAGTGTGAATGTAAGCCTACTTGTGACTAATAAATAAACCTTAATATTCTGCAGCATGTGTATGGCCAGTTGTTTCACATTAGCATACAGCTCTATGGGTGCTGTTCAATGTCCGATACATCATCCAAGTGGATAAACTTCATGTATCAGTCTGAAGAAAGTGCTAACAGACTTCCAAACTTTTATAGTAATTGCTAGAGCCTGATATTATTCTTAGCTGTAACGCAATTGCACCGCTCTTCACAATTCATTACACAGTAAGCAGAAGCCTTCATTAATTTTTTTAAAATTAATTCTCAGTGCTCAGTGATGCAAGGGCAGAATTATTGCCCATCTGTAATTTCCCTCAAAAGGTTGCAATGGTGCATCTACAGTTTGATGTAAGTGAGTGGTGTGTAAAGCCATTCTGGAAGAACATTGAGTCAAGTGCATTAGTGTGGGGCTTAAGAACAAAGGCCAAACATCACAAGCATGGTTGTTTTCAGCCTACAATACAAGCTTGTTCTCTACTGATATAAAAACACCTTCAGTCTGTAAGAACATAAGAAATAGGAGCAGGAGTAGGCAGGCCATCTAGCCCCTCGAGCCTGCCCCGCCATTCAATAAGATCATGGCTGATCTGAAGTGGCTCAGTTCCACTTTCCTGCTTTCTCCCCATAACCCTTAATCCCCTTGCCTACCAAAAACCTATCTACCTGCGTCTTAAATATATTTAGCGAGGTAGCCTCCACCACTTCAACGGGCAGAGAATTCCAGAGATTCACCACCCTTTGAGTAAAGAAGTTCCTCCTCAATTCTGTTCTAAACTGCACCCCCCTTATCTTGAGGCTGTGCCCTCTGGTCCTGCTGTCCTTCCTGAGCGGGAAGAACCTCTCCACCTCTACCCTATCCATCCCTTTCATCATCTTATACTTCTCAATAAGATCCCCCCTCATCCTTCTAAACTCTAACGAGTACAAGCCCAGTCTATTCAGCCTCTCTTCATAGCTCAACCCCGGTATCAGCCTAGTGAACCTCCTCTGCACTCCCTCCAAGGCCAAAATATCCTTGCACAAGTGCAGCGACCAAAACTGCACACAGTACTCCAGCTGCAGCCTCACCAGTGCCCTGTACAGTTGCAGCAAGACCTCTCTACTTTTATATTCAATCCCCCTCGCTATGAAGGCCAGCATCCCATTTGCCTTCCTGACCACCTGCTGCACCTGTAGGCTGGGTTTTTGCGACTCATGCACAAGGACCCCCAGGTCCCTCTGCACCGTAGCATGCTGCAGCTTTTCGCCCTGTAAGTAGTAGTCCTTCCTACTATTATTCCTACCAAAGTGGATAAACTCACACTTGCCAACATTGTATTCCATCTGCCAGGTCCTCGCCCACTCGCTCAGCCTATCTAGATCCCTCTGCAGACTTTCTACACCCTCCGCACAATTTGCTGTTTCACTTATCTTTGTGTCATCAGCAAATTTCGACACCTTACACTTGGCTCCCTCCTCCAGATCATCTATATAAATGGTAAATAGCTGAGGCGCCAGCACCGATCCCTGGGGCACTCCAATAGTCACCAACTGCCAATCCAAACAGCACCCATTGACACCCACTCTCTGCCTCCTATTTGACAGCCAATCCCCTATCCACGCTAACACTTTACCCCCAACTCCATGCCCACTAACCTTCTGTAACAACCTTTTGTGTGGCACCTTATCAAACGCCTCCTGAAAATCGAGAAACACCACATCCACCGGTTCCCCTCTATCCACTGCACTAGACACATCCTCATAGAATTTCAATAAATTTGTCAGACACGACTTCCCCTTAATGAATCCGTGCTGCGTCTGCTCTATCAAACAATTCTTCTCAAGATGCCTCGCTATTTCCTCTTTGATGACGGATTCAAGCATTTTTTCTACAACAGACGTTAAACTAACCAGCCTATAATTCCCTGCCTTTTGCCTGCTACCCTTTTTAAACAGCGGCATAACATTAGCCATTTTCCAATCTTCCGGCACTTCCCCGGAATCCAGCGAGGCTTGGAAAATAATCACTGTACTATACCACTGTAGCATCAATTACCAAATCTCTCTATCTACTTCATCAATATTGATGCTACTTTAACATCTGTCTGTAATACAAGTCAATTGCATTGTCATCTACTGGCTTGGTTATACTTGTCACAACAAAGACATGGATTCTGATGATTTGTCCTCCTTTGTTCCAAGATGGAGAAAGATTTTGTGGCTTCTTAGTCCCCACTACCATTCAGACAAATCTTCCCCGCATCCTTTCCAAAACATCAACGACCTTCCTAAACCATGTATAATTCTGGACAACACATTGCTGTAGCTGGGTATTTATTTCCCATCACCCATTATGTGCATAAACCTCCTTGATTCTCAGTTGAAGTCAAAAGACACAACCTTCCGCACTCTACCAAGCCAGGGTCCCTTCCCCACATACTGTCTTCCTGAAATTCACTTAAAGGTTAGACCACAAAATTTCATCCTGAGAATCCATTTCTTCAATGGCTCTGCAAGCTAGTCAGCCTCCATATTTGACAAACTATCTCATTCAAAGTGCTGCAAGTTGCAAATGTGTTGTCTGAAGTATTGTATAGAAATAAGGACGGAGTGCATGATTTTAAGATCTATGAACTACATCTGCACAAAGACCGCAAATAATCCTTCACCATATGAAGACTAGATTTTGGATTATCTGTATTACCAGGGTATCATCAAGTAAGATACCAAATTTCCTATGTACTGCACAATCTTGGGCGTGAATACCATGCTCATAGTCAATCTGCAGATACATATTTAAGAAACTAAATGGTTTTATAAACTTCAGATTCCCATACCTATACATTGAGCAACCACTATTCAGCCAGACACACACCTTGAGGAAATCTAAGCTGCCTTCTTGGTAACAAAGTTGAAAAAACTACTCAATTTTTCCCATTAGTTCATCCCTTTTTATGTTAAATAATTCATGAAACATGAGCAATTTTTAATATTTTTACTGGAAGCTGTTCCCAGCATATCTGCCATCCTCCCTGAAGCTTCACGCTTCTATGTCTATAAGGTATTCCCTGACATCAGTGCCCATTTTTAAACTTTCCTGATTATTTTTTAATTTCTCTTTGGTATATCAACATTGCTGACATTTATTGTCCACCCTTAATTCATCTTAAGGTGGCATTTTTAAAAATGTATTCTTTTGTGGGATGTGGGCATTGCTGGCTAGGTCAACATTTACTGTCTATCCCTACTTGAACCGCTCTGTCCATGTGATACAGCACCCACAGTGCCGATAGGTAGGGATCTACAGGATTTTGACTCTGCGACAGTGAATGAACACCAAGTCAGAATGGTGTGTGGCTTGGAGGTAGTGGCATTCCCATGTGTCTGCTGGCCTTGTCTTTCTAAATAGCGGTGGTCATAGGTTTAGAAGGTACTGTCTTATGTTAACAATTAGGGAAAATTAAGATTAAAAAGAAATAGGGATAAAATAAATAGGGCGACTGTGTGAAAGGATTTTGATATGCGAATTAGTAAATCAGTGAGAAAAGCAAGTGGTTAATCTATGTGATATGGGGAAAATGGTGTTTGGAAAGGGTTGTGGGGATAGGGCTGGGGGTTGGGCTTGGGTAAGATGCTCTTTCAGAGAGTTGGTGCAGACTTGATGGGCTGAATGGCCGCCTTCTGCATTTTCGGGATTCTATGGTTCTATAGAACAGGTAACTTCAAAGTGGAGAGATAAGGAAATTGACATTCGTATGCAAAAGGCCAGATTCACAAGGTGGGTAACATCAAAGGGAAAGATTGCCACATCCCTAGCACAGTAACTGGAAAAGAGGACAGTAGCAACTTCCATCACAGGCGCACCCAGCTCCTAAAACAGTCTCCTGAAAATTAAATCATTGCTGATTACACCTTTTCTGAAACCATATTCTCAAGTATGGATTAAAAAACCTGTGTGGTAATTATTGACTGAACAAAAGACATGAGAGTTCAGGAAACGTGAGTATTTGAGACTAAAAGAGTAACCATTTAATATTGTGCAGAGCCATCATTGTAGTTAAGTGTACAGTTGTAGTGCAGTTGTATTTTTTTTACATTAATAAATATTCCTTAATTGATCACATGACTGGACCATTCCTTCCTGGTTTTTCATACCTTTTCTCACAGTATGCCAAATTGAAAATATACACCACTAAGTACCAGTGTTCGAAGTTACCCTTCTGGGTTTTGGGATATCCTCGCATTTAACATCTGCAGGGTTCTTAACACCAAGGTATTGATCATCATGCCACCAGCCCACAGGAATATTCTGACTTGTGACTGAATGACTGCAGGAAGCTCAGTTTAAGATCATTAGGCATCCTTACTACCCCAAAGAATCCCTGCAGCAACTTCTGTGGCTGGAATGATTCCTTTCAACAACCACAGCCATCTTTCTTTGTGCTGGACATAAACAAGAGAGATTTCCTCAGGCAGTCACTCTTATTTCACCTGTGGAATTCAGCTCTTTTGTCCACATTTGGACCAAGCCTGCAATGAGGTATGGGGCACCAATGGCAAGCATTGGTGCCTCACAGCACCAAGGACCTGGGTTCAATTCCCAGCTTGTGTCACTTGCAGACTCTGCACAGACATTCTCCCCTGCGCAGATTCCCTCTGGGTGTTCTGATTTCCCCACACAATCTGAAAGACATGCTAGTTAGGTGTGCTGGCTATGCTAAATTCTCCCTCAGTGTCACCAAACAGGCAACAAAGTGTGGTGACTAGAGGAATTTCGCAGTAACTTAATTGCAGTGTTAATTATAGAATCTATCGTGCAGAAAGAGGCCATTCCGTCCATCGAATCTGCACCAACCACAATCCCACCCAGGCCTTATCCCCATAACCCCATGCATTTAGCCAAGCTAGACCCCCTGAAACTAAGGGGCAATTTAGCATGGCCAATTCACCTAACACACATCTTTGGACTATGGGAGGAGACCAGAGCACCCACAGGATACCCACAAAGATGCAGAGAGAACACGCAAACTCCATAAATAGTGACCCAAGGTGGAAATTGAACCCAGATCTCTGGCACTGTGAGGCAGCAGTGTTAACCACTGTGCCACCCAACGTTAATGTAAGTCCCACTCATCACTAATAAACTTTAATTGGGTGACCAAGCTCATTACAACAATACTTCCTCACATAATTTGTCTGTGGTTCCAGTGAAAGGCCATCAACCTGAAACGTTAATCCTGTTTCTCTCTTCACAGATGCTGCCTGGTCAGCTGAATATTTCCAACACTCTTTCTCAGAAAACGTTCGCTCACTCCTCTTCTGCAACACTTACAGGTCAAGACAGCCTAAATAAAAGCAAATTACTGCAGATGCTGGAATCTGAGATCAAAAGAGAAAACACTGGAAAATCTCAGCAGATGTGGCAGCGTCTGTAAGGAGAGAAAAGAGCTGACGTTTCCAGTCCAGGTGACTCTTAGGCGGTGCTAGACCTGCTGAGATTTTCCAGCATTTTCTCTTTTGGGTTAGCTCAAGACAACATCTACCCCTTCCACGGACAGAGTGACCAATCTGTTGAACGCCTTCAGCGCTTTCTGCTAATATTTCAGCAGCCAGACAGCGTTTGAATCGAACGCTCGCCCCCTCTTTGAAAAGATAATTTTAAAAACAAGTCATTCAACACATGGCGCTGAGGCTGCTACACAACTAACACGAGGCCGGAAACTGTAGCCTGGTTTAAAGTGGCGGACATTCCAGTCAGTAAACTTTAACTTCAGTTTGCGATGGACTTCCTACATCTCCTTGTAATTATTAACAGTTTTCTTTTGGGGGAGGGCGGGGGAGACCATTGGAAACTTTTAAACAACCCGGACAAGGCACGTTTCTACACTTACCCACTCGCTCTTAAAGCCCCCCTGCACCGGAAGCGGAAGTGCCACCTAGGGTCAGAGGTCATAAAGCCATAGTAACCGTATCGGTCTTGGATACTGTTACCGTGGCAACGGGTTTCCAACAGCAGCAACCATCTGCAAAACGGGTGCTTCGAGGAGCCTCTGGGTAAAATGATTCAACATGTTTGAATGTGCTCGCGCTTTTGGCTAAAATTTAAGGTAAAAAAATGTTACGGAAAGAAAGACACATCGAAGTTAGTGCACGTTTGAGTTTATGCGATTAAGCTTCCCCAGAAAACCGGGACTGGAGCTCAGAAAGGCTCTCGTGTTTTGTTGTGGTTACGAAATGCGGTAAAATAAAATTCTTCTAATGTTTATTAACAATACTCAAGCATGATTTATTAGGGGAAATGGTGATGTAGTTACATCACCATTCATACAGTTACTTTTAAAGTTTATTTATTAGTGTTACAAGTAGGCTTACATTAACAGTGCAATGACGTTACTGTGAAAATCCCCTATTGCCACACGGCAGCGCCTGTTCGGGTACACTGAGGGAGAATTTCAGACTGTGGGAGGAAAGCCACGCAGACACGGGAGAATGTGCAGACTCTGCACAGAAAGTGACCCAAGCCGGCTCCCTGGTGCTGTGAGGCAGCAGTGCTAACAACTGTGCCACCCCATACTGGACTAGTAATCCAGAGGCCCGGCTCCTCAAAGGGGCTGTTGAATGATGTATTACACATAATAGGGTGTTGTAATAATGTCACTGTTAAAGTTTATTTACTAGTGTCACAAGCAGACTTACATCAACATTCATGAGGTTACTGTGAAAATCCCCTAATCGCCACGCTGCGATGCCCGTTCGAGTACATTGAGGGAGAATTTAGCATGGCCAATGCACCTAACCAGCACGTTTTTCAGACTGTGGGAGGAAACCCAAGCATCCAAAGGAAACCCACGCAGACACGGGAGAACGTGCAGAATCTGCACAGAAAGTCACCCAAGCCGGATCCCTGGTGCTGTGAGGCGGCAGTGCGAACCACTCTGCCACCCCACACTGGACTAGTAATCCAGAGGCCCAGCTCCTCAAAGGGGCTGTTGAATGATGTATTATGTATAGTGTAATGCCACTTCACTTGTCAATAAGCTCTTATTTCTCCCCATAAGTGAACTTGTCCAGCTTGTGTCTGACAGAAAAGTGATCATTTAACAGCAGTACACCTTGGGGAAGGTGTAAATTCATCATCATTGTTGATTAATCAGATATAACAGTGATGCTCTGGGAACATGGATTTAAATCGTACCAAGGCAGTTGGTGTAATTTGAATTCAACTAATAAATCTGAAATTGAAACTATCATCAATTGTTGGAAAAACCTATCTGGTTCAATTTTTTTAGGGAAGGAAATCTGCCGTCTTTACCTGGTCTGGCCTACATGTGACTCCAGATTCATAAGTTGCTTAACTGCCCTCTGAAATGACTTAGCAAACTATTCAGTTTAAGGGTACTTACTAGAGATGGGCAACAAATACTAGTGATGCTGAAATCCCATGAAAGAATAAAGGAAATAACTTATTTTAAAACCAAGTTTTCTTAGTGATTTGCCTCAAAGGAACTGTTGAAATATTACAACACAATACCACTTCAGTTGTTCATAAATACTTATTTCTCCCCACAGTGAACTTGTCCAGCTTATGCCTGACAACAAAATTAGACTGTGCAATCATTTGGCAGCAATCAATCAGCCTCAGGGTGTGAATCTAGAATTCATCATCATTTCTGATTCATCAGATATAACAAAAGATGCTCCCTGCACCATTGTGGTTAGAGAATGATCGTGTTGGAGAGCTCAGGGACTCCATGCTGGTTAATCCTCTATTAATAAAGGTAAGGACTTGAACGGTCACAATTCTGGTAGCTGTGTCAAAATAAAACACAAAATCAGTGAATACAAAAGTAAGGTACTGCAGTTGCTGGAATTCTGAAATGAAAGCAGAAAATCCTGGAAATATGCTGCAGGTCGGGCAGCATTTGTGGAGCAAAACATTAACTGGTGCACACTTAAAATGAAGGGATATCATTGACCTCAACTCCACATTTACCTGTCATTCAACTGTTAGAAATTACCCAAATGTCAGCTGCAGAAATGTGGTCTGAGTGTTGCTTATGAAAGAAATAGAAATAAATACTGCAGGGCAATTTTATTACAGATCAGGGAGGCGGTGGTGTAGTGGTATTCTCACTGGACTAGTGATCGAGAGACCCAAGGTACTACTCTGGGAACGAGGGTCTGAATCACATCACAACAGATAGTGAAATTTGAATTCAATAAAAATCTGGAATTAAAAGTCTAATGATGACTATGAAGCTATTGTTGATTGTCGTAAAAATCTATCTGGTTCACGGATGCTTTTAGGGAAGGAAATCTGCAATCCGTGACTGGTCTGGCCTACATGTGACTCTAGCAATGTGGTTGACTCCTAAGGGCAATGAATAAATAAAAAAAATTATTTTGGGTATAGAAAAATATGTAGCAAACAGTACTGACTTGTTGTCTTCTTAAGCAGAGTTTCTGTGTAAATTTTGTTCTGATATTTTAAAAAGTATACTCCTGTCTTCCACAAAGAGAAAATCAGAATGTAAGTCAGCATGGACCAGATACTCCCAAACTGGTTGAAGCCAATGAGAGACCATCGTGAGTAGAGATCTTATCTTCAAACAGTTTATGTTTCTGGCCTTAAAGACTACAAAGATCCACTGTCTAATCATACAATCATAACTAGGCCAGTAGTTAGGCAACATTGGCCTCAACAGCTTTGGGTTAGAGAAGGAAACATTCGCTCTGGTTTCTACCTCTGATTGCTACCAGAGATTCTTTCTGATGTAGATGTGTGTGCACGTTGGACAAGAACAGGATGGAATTTGGCAGTGCCACCAAATCCACTCCCTGTTCCCCCTGCTGCTTCCACCCCAAATCTTCCCTCAGGAAAATATTATCTGTTGAGCCTAACTATGTAGAATCAGCCATGAAACTCACCAGAGTGGACGAGGGGCAGATCGCAGAAAGGTCCGTGGACCTCCAATGGGATTTTCCAGTTTTGGGATGAGAGCGGCTGGAAATCCTGGCTACAACTCCAGCAAGGAAGATCAAGAGAAAAATGAAAGGTGACTGGGACAGCAAAAAGAACACAAAGGCAGGAATTGCACTTTTTGTTGTCTGGCTATGGAATGACAACTGTGAAAATTTGAGAAAAAGTTAATAGCTGAGGCTATTCCCAAACTTTAATGGTAAGTTTTTAAGAGGTGCTGCTCACATATTTGGAAATAGAACAGTAATGAGAGTAAATTACAGAAGTTTGTATGTATGAATTAAAATGAGAAATGTCATTATTCCCTAGCACTTATTTTCTTTACATAAAATGTGGGATTATTTTTCTGTATTTAATAATAGAAGTTTAAACGGACTATGATTTTGACTGTAGAGGACATCGTAAAGTGCCCCAGTATTTGATATAAATTTCTCTCGACTCTACAGAAGTGTTTACCCTTGACTAGAAAACGTCCTCATTAATGATTAAGTACTTAATTCACTGGGTACATTTTGGCCCAGATGCTGTCTACTATCTCACCAGTGAATCATGGCACCAATATGAATACAATTACAATTATTTTGCGTTCAATTTGAATCTGGTATAAACCTAGAATAATAGATGTATAATTATTTACTGGGCATGCAATGGAAGATACAGGACAGTGTACTGATGATATGCCAAATATGCTGCAGTTGATTTTTACTTTGAAAATTTCCCTATTCTTGCACTTGGACATCACCTCACTGAACACCGGCTCTTGTAATTTCAAACATAATTTCGCTACTCATGATATAATAATGAAAATATCATTATAATAGTGAGTTTCAATATAGAATCCTATGATGGTTTCACACACTGCTATTGGGAGTGAATTAGTACATAGCAGATTCTTCATGTTACACCAGGTGGTGCTGATGCAGCAGCTAAAATTAGTGACATCCTTTCCTGAATTCCCTCCACAGAATGGGATTGGCAAATAAAATGCTGTATGTTTCACAATATTCAGCTAGATAAAAGACTATTGAAACACAGATATTGCAATCTAGTAAAATGGAAGATACTAAGAAAGGATTTGTAAATGTTTACGCAACTTAAAAAGGCAGACCTGATTACTGAGCAGTAATCAATCCTGAAGCGTACTGTGTCTTCCCAGTAGCAGATTGAGCTTTGTATTCCAATTTCTTGCTGTGTCCGTACGTATATGTTTTAGACCATTGCCAAAAACTGCATACAACTTTTACATCATCTCAAAGAACAAAGAAAAGTACAGCACAGAAACGAGCCCTCCAAACCTGTGCAGATCATTATGCCCTAGTTAAACTAAACAAAACCTTCTGCCCTTACTCAGTCCATACCTCTCTATTCATGTACCCACCCAGAGGCCTCTTAAATATTGTTAATGTGTCAGCTTTCACCATCTCCTCTACAGCACGTTCCAGGCACCCACCTCTCTCTGCATGAAAAACTTCTCCCCACACATCTCCCTTAAACTTCCCCCCTTGAACATGTGCCCCCATGTAATTGACACATCCACCCTGGGAAAAAGCCTCTGACTATCCACCTTTCAGTCTCTCTCATGATTTTGTAGACCTCTATGAGCCTCCGCCTTTCCAGTGAAAACAATCTTAGTCTTTTCAACCTCTCCTCACAGTCAACACTCTCAAGGCCAGGCAAACCCTGGTGAACCTTTTTTGCACTCTCTCCAAAGCTTTCATGTCCTTTTGGTAGCGTGATGACCAGAACTGCACACAAAACTCCAAATGCAGCCTAATTAAGGTTTTAAATAGCTGCAACATGATTTCCCAACTCTTGCACTCAGTGCCCCACTGATGAAGGCAAGCATGCCGTATGCCGCCTTAATCACCTTGGCCACCTGTGTTGCCACTTTTAGGGAACCGTGGACCTGCACACCCAGATCCCTCCATATGTTAATGTTCCTAAGGGATCTGCCATTTACAGAATAATTTACACCTAAATTTGATCCTCCAAAATGCATCACCTCGCATTTCTCCGGATTAAATTCCATCTGCCATTTCTGTGCCCAAGTCTCCAATCTATCTATATTCTGTTGTATCGTCTGATAATCCCTGGCAGCATCAGCAACTCTACCAGTCTTCATGTCATCCGCAAACTTACTAATCAAACCATTCACGTTTTCCTCCAGATCATTTGTATACACTACAAACAACAAAGCACTGATCCCTGCAGAACACCACTTGCTACAGATCTCCATTCTGAAAACATCCTTCCACCACTACTCTTTGTCTTCTATAACCAACCTAGTTCTGTATCCATCTAGCCAGCCTACCCCAAATCCCATGTGATTTTAGGTTTTATACCAGTCTGTCATGTGGGACCTTGTCAAACACTTTACTAAAGTCCATATAAACTATATCCACGTTACTTCCCTTATCTTTGTCACCTCTTCAAAAAACTCAATCAGATTGGTGAGACATGACTTTCCCTGTACAAAACCATGCTGCCTGTCACTAACTAGTTCATTTCCTTCCAAATGTGCATATATCCTGTCCCTCAGTATCTTCTCCAAAAGTTTTCCCACACCTGGTGTTAGGCTCACCAGCCTATAATTTCCTCTCTTCCTGTAATGAATACAAGTAAGGCATTAGGTGAAATAAAGAGGACACTATTGTGGAGCATAAGTAGATCAGCTGGGCCCAATGCCCTCTTTCCATTCTGTATGTTCCACGTAATTCTATGTAAATGTAAGCACAAGTTTTTTTCTTAACAATTCTTTGGAAAATCACCAGTTCTGCCTTAATCTTGGTCCTGAAATAATGGGAACCTTCAAGACTGCAGCCACACTAGCAGGATTAAAGGAAAAATAAATTCCTCAGTTGGGCTAGGATTTCAATTGAACACCTCGTACTAGGCAGCTCTTGCTTGACCATCCACTTCAGTTTGATTTTATGTATAAGAGGGTGGGTTTTGAATGAGTTTATAACTCTTGCTCCCAATCTTTGCAACTTACTCAGCATTACAAGACTTTAAGATTCCACCATTCCTCCAATACCTGGCTCTTGTGCACCACCAAGTTTAATCACTCCACATTGGTAGCTGAGTCTTCTGCTGGTCTTCATGCCCTAAGTATTGGAGTAAGGAGAGAGAGGGAGAGAGAATTTTCTTTGAAGTCACGAATTATAGTTGGAATATTGTTGCCTAAAGAGACAATATGTTGTGAATACTTTGAGGCAGTAGTCATTTGGAACATATATCGTATCTTCCTGAATTTCAAATCTGTGCCTTTAATGATTTCCTACTCTTCTCTGTGTGATACAATATTGAATTATTTTTTACAACTGTTACGTCTGAGTCTTCTCTGTTAATTCTTTTTCTTGGTACTTGTTGCTACTGTGATCTCCCAGTTAGTTGGTTTCTGCATTTTCATATGTTCATTCTGGTAAGTTCTTTTGACTTATCAGATTTTTACAGTCTGTTTTCCCTCTTTATCTCAGTTTTAGGTTTTTTTGTAAATTAATGCTCTCAATTGCATCTTCAAAGAAATCAATCTGTCTTCTGCAGAATTGGTATTAAACACTTTCCCCAACTTTATTTCACTTAATTGATCCTTACTTCATCAAGTTTAGTCCTTTTTAAGTTATCTATGCTTTTGGTTTCCAGATCATGCTAAATTTAGTTATATTGAATTATCTCAGTTATCTTATGCTCTTGGGTTAAAACTGAAAGAACAAGAGCTTATCAGAACCTTCTCTGCCTGTACCAGTCCCAATTCCAATTCAACCAGCCTAATATATCAATCAGTTTTTCTTTTCTGTCCAGGCATGCAAAGAACGTTTGAGATAACTTGTTTTATGTTTTTCGCACATGGCTTATTAACATTCACGAGTCATATTATAACTTAATAATCATCGTAGGGAACATCTTGCAGTTAAGCTGAACAATTTACTCACACTGATCCCACAATACTTTGCAGGAATTGCAGGTTTACATACAAAATAATGTATCGTTATGTTAGCTGTTTAAAGTGTGGATTTGCCCCATTACATGGCTACTTAGAATTCAGCTGTGGGTGGATTTCCAGAAGACATCTAAAATCACTAGACTTACCGCTTTAACGGTGGGCTTACACAATGTGTCTGTGAGGGAAGGCAATTAAATTTGATTTCACTTACTGCAAATTCTTTAACATCTTGTAGTTTACAATATGGGATCTATCTGCTTTACTGTGAAGACACATGCTGGCACAATCCACTGGGATGTGCTAAATAAAATTAAAAATGTTTGAACTTCAGAAAGGACTACATGTTCCTGATATTGTGTTTGTCAGTAAATCTTTGACAAAAGTACCTATCATTACCTATCATTTAAACAACATATTTAAGCATAAAGTTGCTCTAATAATTCTTCATTTCTTAAGTGAATCATAACTGATTTTATTTCGATACGTTACAAAATTCATTTTCAAAATAATTTTGCCTAAGTTTTAAAATCCATGTTTCTGTTTATCCTCACCTCTCCATGTCGCTTTGACCTGCTTCAGTCCTAGAACGGTCCCAGGTTTCTCCACGCTTCCAGTTCAGGCCTCTTGCACATCCCCAATTTTGCCATTGCTGACTGTGCGTTCAGCTATCTAGAGCTTAAGCTCTGCAATTCCTAAAACCCTCTGCCTCTCTACCATTCTCTAGAATCATAGGATGCCTGCAGTACAGAAAAAGGCCAATCAGATCATTGAGTCTGCACCAATACTCCAAGACAGCATCACCCATGCCCTCCCCTCCGTTCTATCCCTGTAAACCCACACCTTTATCATGGCTAATCCACCTAATGATACATCTTTGAACACTAAAGGGCAATTTAGCATAGCCAACCTGCACATCTTTGGACTGTGGGAGGAAAGTGGAGCACCTGGAGGAAACCCACATGGACATGAACATGCAAATGTCTGTTGACTTTGGGCAGCATTTTCTGTTTTTGGGTCTAGCACGGCCAGAAAATCCCACACGAGGAGAATGTGCAAACTCCACGCAGTCAACCAAGGCCAGAATCGAACCTGGGTCCCTGATGCTGTGAGGCACCAGTGCTAACCACTGTGCTACCATGCCACCCACAGTCTCTAAGACGCTCCTTAAAACATGGCTCTGACCAAGCTTTCGTTCGCCTGTCTTAATATCTCCTCATGTGGTCTGGTGTAAAAAAGATGTGAGGGAGAACTTTTTTAAGCAGTGAGTGAAAGAGGTGACAATCGATTATTTCAAAAGGAAGTTGGATTGATACGTGAGGCAAGAATGGGATGCTGGCCTTCATAGCGAGGGGGATTGAATATAAAAGTAGGGAGGTCTTGCTGCAGCTGTATAGGGCATTGGTGAGGCCGCAGCTGGAGTACTGTGTGCAGTTTTGGGCGCCACACCTGCGCAAGGATATTTTGGCCCTGGAGGGAGTGCAGAGGAGGTTTACTAGGCTGATACCGGAGTTGAGGGGATTGAGCTATGAGGAGAGGCTGAATAAACTAGGCTTGTACTCGTTAGAGTTTAGAAGAATGAGGGGAGATCTCATTGAGACGTATAAGATGATGAATGGGATGGATAGGATAGAGGTGGAGAGACTCTTCCCGCTCAAAAAAGACAGTAGGACTAGGGGGCACAGCCTCAAGATAAAGGGGAGGCGGTTTAGAACGGAGTTGAGGAGGAACTTCTTCACTCAAAGGGTGGTGAATATCTGGAATTCTCTGCCCGTTGAAGTGGTGGAGGCTGCCTCGCTAAATATTTTTAAGAAGCAGGTTGATGGGTTCTTGATAAGAGAGGGGATTAAGGGTTATGGGGAGAGGGCGGGAAAGTGGAACTGAGCCACGACAGATCAGCCATGATCTTATTGAATGGCAGGGCAGGCTCGAAGGGCTAGATGGCCTACTCCTGCTCCTATTTCTTATGTTCTTATGTTCTTAAGTAAACTTGTAGGTCTATGCACAGAGATTGGAAGAATGGGACTGACTGGATTACTTTACAGAGAGCTGACATGAACTCAACAGGCATAATGCAGTTATGACTCTTTTTAAATATAAGTTGTTACTGTTAACTCAAAACTGCAAAATATATTCATTACATGCCATTCGAATTTAGCTACATTGTGCCATCTGAGTATTGTCAGAATGCACAATGTTTTGTGAATTAAGAGCTTTGCGTTAAGAAAGACTTCAACAACGTCTACAGAATTGGAAGTTGAATGGATTAGTTTTCTTTATGGTAGCTGTGAGTTTATCGCCTAGTTTTACCCAGGAGAAGCACATTTGAGGCAACAATTGAAATATTGATCTGATAATATCACCAGTTCTCTTCATTTATCCAAAATACTTTCCAAATGGAAATATTTCATTTCAATAAAGGAGATACACAAGATTATGACAGGCTTAGGTAAGGTAGACAAAAATAGTTGTTCCCATCAGTTGAAACAAGGACTAGGGAAGACAGATTTTAGGTTTCAGGCAAGAAATACTGGGTAATATGAGGAGAAGCTTTTATGTTGTGAGTGGTAATGACCCAAAATATGCTGCCTATGAATGTATGGAAGTGGAGACAATTAATGATTTTAAAAAGGATATTGTATAGATACTTGAGGGAAAAAAATTGCAGGAAATAAAGAAGGGAATCAAATTTATTGTGTGTGTCTACAGAGGGTTGGCATGGACTCAATGGGCTGAATAGCCTCCTTCTATGCTATAATGGCCATCAGGTTCTAAAAAATGGTCTATCAAAGGGACGTAGAAGTGTACAAATCCAGCATCAATGGTGAAGAGAGTTCCAGAGAAGGGAGGGTTGTAGGACTGGAGGAGATTATAAAAGTAGTGAGATCACAAGGAATTTTTAAAAAATTAAAATTTTAATTAAATGTTTTGAAGTATCAGAACCAGTGTAGATTGGAAGGATGAAAGTGATGTGTAAGTGGGACTTAAGGAGCAATAGGATATATCTACAAATATAAAGACAAATAATATGGGATTCTATAGCTAGTTAAATAAGAAAAGGGTTAACAAGGTGTGTGTTGGTCTTGCAGAATGTGAATCTGGGGAATTAATAATAGAAAATAAGGAGATGGTGGGTAAATTAAACAAGTATTTCATTTAGAGGGGACAGGTAAGATCCCAGAAATAGCTGCAAATCAGGAAAGGGGAGAAAGAAATTCAGGAAAATTACAATCACCAGGGAAATGGTATTGAACTGAGCAAATTGATAAACCCTGGGGTCCTAATGGACTTCATTCTTGGGTATTAAAAAAAGTGGCTAGTTGATGCATTGGTTATACTTTTCAAAAATTTCCAAGATTCAGGAAGGTTCCATTACGTTGGAAAATAGTAATATAACTCCTTTATCAAAAAACGGAGAAAGAAAATGTGAAACAACAGGCCAGTTAGCTTAACATCTGTCATGGGGAAAAGTTGGAAGCTTTTGTTAAAGATGTTATAGCAGGACACTTGGAAAAATTCAGGACAGTCAGGCAGCATCAACACACTTTTGTGAAGAAGAAATCATCATTAACCAATTTAGTAGAGTTCTTTGAGGGATTTGTGTGTGCTATGGATAAAGAAGAACTGGTGCATATACTGTACTCAAGATTCCAGAAGGCATTTGATAAGGTTCTACGTCAAAGGTTATTGCAGAAAATAAAAACTCATAGTATAATTCACTTATGGGCAATCTAGGTTAGTTGAGTGGCCAGTATGAGTGGCCCTCCTTCATCTCAGTGGGTCACAAGATTGAAATCAGACTTGTTCACCAACTGTGACCATATGGATAAGATTAAATGTATTAACACACACCAAACAATTCATAATGAGTTATAGAAAATGCTTAATCATATATATAGTAATAGAACTGTCATCAACTTCAAGTAGTAAAAACAAAAAAAAGGCTCTCACAGTCAACGTTGTGTGCAGTCAGCATGCACATCACTTTATTTGCCCTTTACGTGTGTATCAGTCAGTCATACAGGTTGGGAAAAAAAAACTATATTGGCAAAAGTCAGCTGAATGTGGCAACCCTGTGCATGGGCAATGATCAACAAAATGTCTCAAGGGCCATATTCAGAACACAGATGGGCTGCATATGGCTCCCAGGCCATAGGTTGCCCAACACTGGTGTAGGGGGTAACGTATTAACATGGATAAAAGACTGGCTACGAAACAGAGTGTAGTCATAACATAGAAATGTAGAAAATAGAAGCAGGAGTAGGCCAAATAGGTATTTTACTGGTTGGCAAAATATAACAAGGGGTTTGCCACAGGGATCAGTGCTTGAGCCTCACTTTTTTTACAATATTTATAAATGACTTGAGTGAAGGGACCAAAGGTATGGTTGCTAAATTTGCCAATGATACAAATAAAGGTAGGAAAGTAAGTTGTGAAGAGTATATAAGAAGGCTGCAAAGGGACATAGATAAGTTACATGAGTAGGCAAAGATCTGGCAAATGAAGTATAATGTGGGAAAATGTGAAATTGTCTATTTTGGCAGAAGAATGAAATAGAAGCTTATTATTTCATGGTGGGAGATTGCGCAGCTCTTAGATTCAGAGGGATCTGGGTGTCCTAGTGCATGAATCACAAAAAGGCTATTACACAGATAAAGCAAGTAATCAGGAAAGTTCTTGTTTATTGCGAGGGAAATTGAATACAAAAGTAGAGAGGTTACATTTCAGTTGTACAGGGCAGTGGTGAGACCACATTTAAAATATTGTGTACAGTGTTGGTCTCCTTATTTAAGGAAGAATGTATTATCTTCTGAGAACATTTATTAGACTAATACCAGAAATGGGTGTGTTGTCTTATGATGAAAGGTTGGACAGGCGAGGCATGTATCCACAGGAGTATAGAAGAATAAGAGGTGACTTGATTGAAACCTTTAAGATTCCATGGAGTCTTGATAAGATGGATGTGAAGAGGATGTTTCTTCTTGTGGGAGAATCTAGAACTCAGGGTCACTATTTAAAAATAAGGAGTTGCTCATTTAAGGCAAAGAAGAAATTTTTTCTCGCAGACTGTCATGAATCCTTGGAACTCTGTTTTCACCACCTTTTGAGGAAGACAGTCTGTCACGAACCCAGCTGATGTTATCTGCGAGGGAGTCGCAAGTAGGAAACATCAGTTCATGATGGTGTATTTTTTTATCGTCAAGAATGGAGTAAGGTGTGAGACCCAGTGAGGACTGTAACCAGCCCAGTGGTAGTATAACACTTTTTAAAGACTATTAATTAAAAAGACACATATAGACAAACAGGACAATAATGATTTAAGACAGTTATATACAAGAATAGTAAACACACCACATAGTTTAAATAGGGATTTTTTTTTGACCCAAAGTACATTTACAAAATCTGAACTCTTCCCTGTTCCCAAACAACATCCAAACCAATAGATCTATTAAGTAAATGCCACCTTATAGTTACCGCATAGTATACAATTGAGTAGTTATTCTGGGGAACATCTCTTCTTCTTTCAGCAAAGATATGGGTTTTAACTGCCTCCACAAACGTTTTCTGCACCCTTGCTTTTGTTCTGCCAGCTAGAGCCAATTTACAGACTGATAGGTAGAATTTGCCCCCTGCTTCTCTCTGTATACTTGGCTGTTTGGCCGCTCAGCTTCTGTTAGTTCTAAAACATTAACAAATGTATATCTTCCCTGAATGGTGCAATTGTCTACTGGAAGTGTTTCCTTTTAGCAGGATTATGTATCCATTTTCCCCTGTCTACAACTGCTAACTTCGTTATTGGGATTCACATCCTGTGAAAAATTTTTGAAATGTTGGTGGCTTTGAATCCGCAGGTATATTCATGACAAATCTTTGAATATTTTTAAGACAGAGGTAGATAAATTCTTGATAAGGAAGGGGTTGAAAGGTTACTGAGGGTAGGTGGGAGGTTACAATCAAAATAACCATGATCTTATTGAATAGAGAGCAGGCTGGAAGGGCCAACTGGTCTGCCTCCTGCTCCTAGTTCATATGTTTGTATGACAGCCTGAGTTTTGAATAAGTTGTCATTTACACAGTGTAGGGAACAGGAACCAGGAGAGCACTGAAAAAGTTAATGCCTTTGTCATTTCCAAAGTTAAGTGTTTCAGCAACAGATTGACAATCTTACAGCTGTGAAAGCAGGTAATGTTTGTGAGACAGATTATATGGAATTGGAAGCTCAGGTCATTGTCAAATGGAACAGTGGTTGCAACCAGTCTGGTTTCTGGTGAAAGAGTAGCAAAGCTGGGGGATAGAATCTATTGCAAGGGTATAGAGGTTATCATGGGAACCAAAGGCAATGGCACTGATTTTTTTGAGTTTTAATTGAAGTACAGTGTGACTCAAGTTTTGCACAAGCAGTTTGGCTGCATAGAGATTGTGGAATTTAGGGAAATAGAAGTATCTTATGATCAGAGAGTGGTTTTACTGGGGACTAGGGCCTTAAAGCTTGAGGAGACTGAGTGGTTGAGGATGTAAGATTCCATTACCTCATTGAGAGAATATTTGGTTTTTGGAATAATTTGTCAGGGATATTGGAGGGGCAACTGGCCTCTAAAATGAAATTGTGTTGAATGATCTTGAAGGGATGCTGTTTCACAGAGTCAGTGGAGACTTGATGGCCTCCTTCTGCATAGTTGGGATTCTGTGGTTCTATGGACTATTGATACCTCATTCAAATTAATCCACCACCCCTTATAACAGCCATGATTGCCAGAAGGTGACAGCTGCAGACCATCCTTTGGAGGGGATTTCCCTCCATAATGACAGTCTGGTAGTTGTAGCCACTTTTCATTGAACAATGAAAATTCTTCAGAAAGTTCTTCCATCTAGATCTTACAATGTCAAATGCAGACCTGTGAGCCCACCTACATCACTAATTGAATGGGGCTCCTGCCACCTCCTCCAAAATATCTCACTGGATCCCACAAATGGCACTTGTGGATTTTTAATCTGCATTTTATCCTGATGGTGCAATCAATATTCGGGAGGGAAAATCGTGCACATTGCTTTTCCTGATCTTGAGAATTTTTGTATTTCTAAATAGAAACTAGTGCAAAAAGCAGATTTAACTAATTACTAGACTGATATTCCTCACCAATACTCAATTGGATTCAAATGTAATAAATACCTATAAACTTTGATAGTTCTCATAATTTGGTCTTTTGTAGAAAAGCTTGTCTGTGAACTTGAATACTCACTGGGTGTTCCATTTAACCCTTGTTTATTTAGTTATCTCATGGAATACAGATTCACTAGAAAAAAACTAGGAACAGTGTTTCCTCATATATCCACTTTACTTTGAAGACTGAAGTTATGAGGGGAAGACATAGAGTGGTCAGGACAAAATTGTTTTCCTTGGTGGAGAATTCTAGAACCAGGAAACATAGATTCAGGATAAGTGGCAGGGGGCAGCATGGTGGCATAGTGGTTAGCACTGCTGCCTCACAGTGCCAGGGACTCGGGTTTGATTCCCGGCTTCAGTCACTGTCAGTGTGGAGTCTGCATGTTCTCCCTGTGCTCTGGTTTTCACCCACAGTTCAAAAGGCATGCTGGTTAGGTGCATTGGCCATGCTAAATTCTCCTTCTGTGTACCTGAACAGGCACCGGAGTGTGGCAACTAGGGGATTTTCACAGAAACTTCATTGCAGTGTTAATGTGAACCTACCTGCGACACTAATAAATTTTAAAAAAGGTGTGGAGGGGACATGAGGAAGAACTTTTTTATGCAAAGGGTGGTGGTATCTGGGATTCGCTGCTTGAGTTGTGGAGGCAGAACCTCTGAAGTCTTTTAAAAAGTTCCTGGATCTGCACCTTAAGTGCTGTAAGCTACAGGACTATGGGCCGGGTGCAGTAAGGTAGGATTAGAAAGGGGACCTGGGTGTCTTTGGCTGGCATGGGCAGGATGGACTGAATGGCCTCCTTCTTTGCTATAACTTTTCTATAGTTCTAAGTGGGACAAAGCTATCTTTCTAAATCAAATACAACTGTCAATCACAATTGGGTTGAAAGACATTGAAACAGCTTAACTAGCTTTCTTAATGGAATATTTCTACCTTTACAGCAATGGCTGGCAGGTTCTGTCCAATTATTCAGCAATTCCAAATGATTACCTGCTTCCTTGTTCCAGTGCAATAATCATTATTAACTGTTTGTAACACCTGAGTGTTATATACAACATTCATTAAGTTGTCTGCCAAGACAGAAATGACTCAGCTGTCAATGAAGCAGTGGTCTGCAAATCATAAAGTGAACTGGATTCTTAAATGTACATGCATCTATATTCCAGCAAGCAGCAATCAATTTAAATTGAATATTAGCTGCCTAGCTATCAAAAATATTTTTATGATTTG
Organism: Carcharhinus amblyrhynchos; assembly: GCF_965287045.1. Lineage (NCBI taxonomy): Eukaryota > Metazoa > Chordata > Chondrichthyes > Carcharhiniformes > Carcharhinidae > Carcharhinus > Carcharhinus amblyrhynchos. The sequence continues at coordinate 13,304,809 of NC_137348.1, forward strand.
AAACAAGGCAAGCCTGAAACCTGCTATATAAAATTTATCAACCAGCCTTTTGGTTAATATTATGTTCTGAGAAGTTGCCAATTTTTATTCATAAGAATAATTGCTGTGAAATACTTCAAATCCAGGACAACAGTGCAGGAGCTTTACTTCATCGCCTGTCCATTTGTTTGTACTTCAGATATGTATTCGGTGTAAACCTGCAACAAATTATTAAAAGCAGGAATGCAAATATGGTTTTGGATCCTGTACAGAAGGACCTCTGATTCCATAATCAAAGTTCTGAAGTACTGAATGGTGCCAAAACAAAAAAATGTATAATCTCAGACAAATGTAGTGAAATGAATAATTCAAAAATCTTTGGTAGCATGTTCTTCATTGTCCTGTTTACACGCATTAAATATATGCTTTAGAAATAGTACAAATTTTGATAATTATCATTCTCCAAAGGATTTAAAAAAGTCTGTGGAATAGCTAAGTCAATAACTAATGGAGTCAAGCAACCAGTTGATATCAAATTCTTTGTCTCCGTATTCTGACTACTGTTCTGCCAAAAACATAAGAAGCTAGGCTACCATCAGAATAGGCTACAGTTTTTCTTAAATAGTACAACTTTTCATCACAGCAAAGCTTGCAAATTCCACAAGCTCACTACAGGAACACTGAAGAGCAACAATAAGGGTTCAAGGCCTGAAAAGCTTTGGGGGCCTAAGAATAAATTGCATTCATTTGTATGCATACTTCTAACCTTCTATAGGGATGTTAGAAGGGCATACAATTGCATGACTCCCACAGTGCTTCCAGAGTTTTGCTGCAAGCAACATCAACTGCTGAACGGCAGTCAGCTGCAAAAGCAGAAGTTGCTGCCGTTTGCAAAGGGATCTTGTGGGACTATTACGTCGCTGCTTTAGAATGTAAATACTCTGCAGTTTGGGCAGCTGAATTGTTCATATAAATTACACGTGGCATTGTTACCACACCCCATATACCCAGGACTTTGGCTTCTGAAACAAATGGTGTTCTCTGAAAGATATTCCACAGTGGAAAGTTTTGAGGGAAATGAAAGTAACCTACAATCCTGTCCATTCATACAGGTATTTGGAAATCTTTAACAAATCCTAGATTAATCACCTGGCCTCTGCAGGTCGCCTTTCCTTGATAGCACAATGGGGGCCATTAATTAATAATGCAATCACCAATAGAAATCCACATTACTTTATAGGGTTGGGTAGCACACTGGAGTATCAACACAATGAACCAATGCATCTTTGTCCCAGTTTTGACCAATCCCTTAGTCAGTAGTCATATAGCCGCTCCAGTTTTATGCAAATCTGGTTATAAATAACTTAAAGGTACCTTGATGCATTGTATTTCATGGAGTTCCACTTTTAAATCTATATGTTATCCTTTTGATCCCTTCATCTTTAAATAGTCCCTTCAAGGATCGGGTGCACAGTGAAGTTCAGGCTAAATTTCAGTTTTTTAATAATGAACCACTATGATTTTTAACTGATCTTTAGTTCAGTAAATTCTTAAAATCTTAATATGTAATTTATAACCTCTACAGTGAGATAGTAAAACAAACATTGGGTTGTAAATTTTGGCCAACAACACCGCATGTCATTGACTGCGGAGGAGTCAGATGTTGTGCATCATCTTCACTGTTCTCACTTCAATGATTGACATTTGCAGACAGCAGTTAGATACTATCAGCCACTATTGAGACATAACTACAATGAAATTGCTGCACAAGAATGATGGCTATAAGGCCAGCTTCTATGCTGTATCATTCTATGAAAATGGGTGGTACATTTATTTTTAAAACTAAAACTATTTTTAAAACTAAAAAGCATTACATTCAGAAGAACAACAAATATTGAGGAATATAAGCCAAGCTATAAGGCAAGCAACTTCCCTTCTAATTTCAAAGTAAGTTGTGTTGGCTTTTATAACAGTTGAAGCCCTTAGTCTAGGTTCAATACTTGACTATAATCTGACACCTTTATTCACAATCTGTGTATTATGATTTATTTTTTATTAGATATTAACTTAACTTTAGAAAAACACATTGAAGTAATAACTCACACTTATGACTGTGGAAATGGATCAGCATTACCTTTCCTCCCTCCTCTCCTAGTAGGGTACAGTTCCACAGGTTCTGGCAACACATTGCTACCTTAGTGGCCAGTATTCAAATGAAAGCATAGACATTGAATGTTGGCAGGCATTTTGATTTTGATGCATAACTTCAACCAGTGTCCACACAAGTTAATTTTCCATGCATCACTGGATAGTAATTAGGAGTGGGAATCCTCACCTTTGCCACCAGAAGCGAACTGTTGTAATTCCATTGTCACTCTGGTCCAGATCAACTAACTCAGCACAAACCAGTGATCTAACCTCGGATTCTCCTGATTTATGTGGCTCACATCATGCTGCCTTGTATCCCTGAACCATTTGGGAATCTTTTTTCAAAATAACTTTTGATATTTCTATTTTCATCTTTGAGGAATTGTTCTATTTAAATTAACATATGTTAACATAAATATTGCAAGTACATCCCATTCATGTGATCCCTGAGCTTACCAGAAAAAGAAAAATTGGCCTACTCAATTAGGAAAGTCAGAATTTCCCTTACTTGGAAAATTTCTGAGAAAGCTTTGCAATTGATCAGCAGACCAATTTACGATTGCCATATTTATTACCAGCTATGTTGAGGTCAGCATAACCATTCTGCAAGTCAGGCAATTACCTGTTGGGGGAGCTCAGCCCATGATGTTTTGGAACCAATAGCACTCCTGGATTTCCTGATTGTGAAAATGGACCAAAAACCTGTTATCAACAATAAATAAATCCAAATAGTAGAGTTGTTACGCAAATGTAGATGATAACCTTTTGAGGATTCCAGTAGCATTCGTAGAAGTGATGATTTATTGCTAAGAACATAAATTCAAAATTGTTTTTCTTTCAGTGTAACTTCCTAATTCTGCTTCATCGCATTCATCTTTTAAAATCTATCAGATAAAACTGTTGCACATCTTTGTATTTGACATTCTGTGCAGGCTTTTCAAAGGTTCTCACCAGATTTTAAAATTATACTGTAGGAAAAGAAAATACAGAGGGTGAAGTTTTCCAAAATAAATTGCAAAGTGTCGAGTTCTGACTGAAAATCGGAGAAACAGGCCGATTTTCTCTCCAGATCTTTAGACTCCTTGTCAAAAAAAGGCAGGGAGACGTGTTTTGTGGCTTCATTCCTGAGGGGCGGGACCGAAAGAGGTTGGCAAACCTGGCTCTGCAGAGATTGGAACACTGTTTTTAAAAGCCCCAGTCTCAAATTAAAGCTAAAACTCCATTCCCCGAGGGAGAGGGGGAGCATACAGTGAACCCAGAAGGTAAAGTGTTATGCCGTTTATTTAAATTCATGGTAATCAGCCAGAGGGCGAGATCTCATTTTGAGATCTCCCTGATACAAATCCCATTATGGCTCTCTCAAGAGAATTAGTGGCCATATTGGGATTTGTGTCCATGACAAAGGGGGCCGGAAAATCACCCCTAGAGTCTGCTTCCAGTTCACATTTCCAATTTAAGGAGCACAAACCACAGATTCATGAATGAGGAGAAACACTACGAAGAAGTTCTACTTCATAGGTTTGCAGTACAGTAACTAAGGGAAACAATGCCCAATTCTATTTAGTTTGCAGTAAAAATGAATGCCTCCTGATTGCACACTTAGGGTGAACAACGGACCTACATAGATAAAGAAAACAAATTTACTCTATTGTTTAGACCATGAAGTACATGCATCAATCACTCTGTTAATTTAATATTAAATATGGAAGAATAAGTTAAAGTAGTACGGAAATGAACTAAGGGTTCAAGACAAAAACTGACTGCAAGGTGCATAGAATCTCCAATGAGAGTGAACCGAAGGGACAGTGATTTTGTTTTTAAATGTAACTCTGACTTTCAATACTCTTTATTCTCTGTTGTATACAGCTATGCTATGTGGGATATTAGAATAGTAGAAATTCAGCATTACACTCTTAGCCCCATTTACTCTACAGCTGCATATTCCCATTTGTTCAAAATTGCAGCTAATTCTAAACACAGTCCCCTGGGTAAATGGTATCCAATTGTGATCTGGAATAAAGATTACCACCTTTGGGATGTAGAGTTAGTTCAAGCTGCAAAGCATGAGATTTACATTGGACTGATATAAATGCAAAATACTTTTACCTAGCATTTTTCAGAGCAAATAAAATCTCATCACTTACACTAACCAATCTGTTCGGTTGCTACTAACTGATGCATAAAGCGTTGCAAGTAAACTACTTTCAGTTTGGAAACCCCTACAATCTGGATTATAAACATGACACCTTATATACCAAACTACAAATATACTTCATTATAGATTCATGACTATAAGAGTGACAGAACCCACGTGTGACATTTGCTTTACAATATATTCTTCATTATGACACATTTTGTTCTACAAGTCCCCAGGTTATTACTGGGTAATAAGTAAAATACTGCAGATGCTGGAAATCTGAAACAAACAAAAATTGCTGGAAACATAACAGATCAGTCAGCGGATGTGAAGCAAATGGACAAGCTTATACTTTGGATGTGGATTCTTCCTTCAACCTGTAAAGAACTGGCATCATTATATCAGAGACAGGGGAGTTGGAAATGGGTACTGTCCATCAAACTGAGACCCTGTCTTATGTTATTCATTGGCAATTTCCATCCATATTTGTATTTCCAGTCTCCTCCTTTGCAGTCCTAATATGTCTGTCCATTCTTTTCATAAACGTAGGTTGACCTGTTGTATGCTTCCAGAATTTCCTGATTTTTGTCCCAAAATAATTGTGTTGTTTTCAAAAATCATATGTTAATAAATAAGTTTCAAAATTCAAGGCATTATGATGCGCTAGCTCACCAATGAAGACAGCAAAAGCTAGTCTTAGCAACAGCAGAAGAGCAACACAATGTCACTAGCACTCTAGAAAAGAGTGCTATATCTGTCTGGTTCTGCATTCAGTGTGATTAAGGGAATCTGACCACAATAGATCAGTGCAAGGCAGTTTGACTCGAGAGCTAGGTGGAATGGGAATCCCTCCTCCAGGAAGAATCATTTTTATTTGCTCTGGAATCAGGTGATCCCAATTCTGTACTTGTATTACAACACCTTCCTCAAGATATGAAATAAAACAACCTTGCTTCAATTGTATGAGCCTTAGGAAGCACTTAGACTAACTAAAACATTTTATGAAGGACAGTTTGCAGGATGTATTGGGAGCCACAACAAGGAATTATAGTGAAACTTTTTGGTACATCTCAGAAAAGGATGAGAGGAGGACGTGAGTTGGGACTTCCTGCTTCCTGAAGTGCAGCATGGGCCTTTTTGGAAAGAGGTGGTGAAAGGATATTGATGCAGGCTGTTTGTTCAAACCCTGAAGGTCCAGATTTAAAAAATAAATAGGATTAGACAATGGGTGAGAGTGGAATTACATGGGGTCTTGCAGGTCTTCGTGGAGGTCAAACCCGATGGTGGCCAGATGTTGGAATTTAAGCAGCGTGGGACAGATGTCTTTGATGTGCATCTGCAGTGGTACAGTAACCTTTCAGTCCAGTGCAGATGAAGTGCCTCCCAGCGATTCCTGCAAACTTCAACAAGGACCAACGCTGCTCTGTGCAATCCATTGCTGATTTTTGATTTGATTTGATTTATTATTGTCAAGTGTATTAGTATACAGTGAAAAGTATCTTGTGTGCTACACAGACAAAGCATACCGTTCATAGAGAAGGAAACGAGAGAGTGCAGAATGCATTGTTACTGTCATAGCTAGGGTGTAGAGAAAAATCAACCTAATGTAAGGTAGGTCCATTCAAACGATTGATGGCAGTAGGGAAGAAGCTGTTCTTGAGTCGGTTGTACGTGATCTCAAACTTTTGTATCTTTTTCTGCTGTTCCTGGAATTGTGATACACTTTTTTTGGGGGGGACCTACAGTTCAATCAATAAACTATTTTGCAGTATTGATTATCTTACTGTCATTAGTTGGAGCTGATGTAGAACTGACATTGTAGAAAAGTATGTTTTCATTGATTTACAAGATCAAACTTTGTTTTCTTTCTATGGAAGAATGGATGGAATAGTGACAATATAGGGACATTTAAGTTTGTATTCTGAAAAAAAAAGTAATTTCAGTCATTCACCTGTGCAGTTTCTAACCAAATTGACACAAACCTGATTATTGTCAAACTTCCCATGCACTAATCTCACCCAGTTCATCTGATGGTACTGATAAAATGGTTATCAGATTAGGCACCAATGAAAAGTGCAATCCCCCTCGTAGTTAGCATTTAGATTGACAGGACTGAGCTATAATGTGCTTCAAAGCTGAAGCCTGCCTGAATAAAGAGGATTAATTCTTGAGCCAGCATGCTTCATTGGAGCTCTCATTACCAAACTTTGTCGGTGTCGATGTTAGATTTGATTGAAGATTATAGCATTTAGACTCCCCCCATTTTCTGCAGATATTGGACCCATTGAATTTTCATACAGCAGGGACATGGTCAATACTCCAGCCTTTATCCTCTAATTCTGCTTCATTGAAACTTCATCAACTTCCCCAATGAACTGGAAGAGGGAAATAGGCTTCACAAGAAACATCTTTCTTTTGTCAGATAATTTATTCACTTCCCGCTCCCTGACGCTGAAAATTAGATTACAGTATTTAAATGAAAATGATAATCGAATGGGAGCCTTAATCAGCCAGTGAGGTTAATATTTTTGAACAGAACAAAGACGAAAAGCACAGGAGCATGACACACCCCAGGGAATTTCAACTTCAGATCTGCATTTCTCTTGTGTTTTTCTTTTTTAGTTCTTCAACTTCAAAGCTCTGTGCTGCTGTTGTTTTTTGTGTAATGATTTGGTGATTAGTTGTAAGCTGGCAGGGCGGATCTTTCTGCCAGTGAGGGTGGATTGAGTTTAAATGATGTTTTACATCACTAATAATTAAAGCAATAGTCGGCCTCCCCTCTGTTAGTTAATGAAGTGGAAAACAAGGGAAGGGTTACAGGAAACAAATTATTAAAAAATTGTCTAATGCCCTTTCTTACTCCAACTAGGTGAATGATCCTTACTGTCCCCTTTGGCTTTAGCAACAATGTTATTATACTGTCAAGCTTTAGATAGACAGTTTTCATGATGCTACATTTATCTTTTTTTCCCATAGCCATCCATTACAAAGTTAAACATAATGTTGGCCCTGTTAAGGAGTAAATATGAATGACATTTGATATTTTCAGATAATTTGATTCAAACTATGATTACTGAGTGCAGTGATCTGGTTCACCTGCCCCTATCAACCAGTGTTGTCTCTAAGTGGAATCAGGCTCTGATAATCCTCCTTGTTGCTGATATTGAAAAGTTGTTGAAACACCTCACTCACAACAACCTACAGTATTATGTGAACACCAAATCAGGTAACCTCTGATTTCCTGTTTCATCAACAAAAAAAACTGTTTTCTTGACATCCAGCAGGAAATTCTAAAAGAGCTTTAGATTTCTAAACTCTTTTAATCGGTTATGATATTTCAAACTCTTTGAGAATCTAGCCTACCATGGTATTTCAATAGAACTGTTGAACTGGATATTTTTCCTTTAAGGGAAGAAGAAGAAAGAACTTAGATTTATATGGCACCTTTCATTACTGCAGGAGTGATACAAACATTGAGTAATGATAACATGTACAGGGGATTCTCAGGAAACTATGTTTTGCCTAACCTGTTTCCTGGTTCCTGTAATAACCCGGTGAATGTAATTGGTGGTGATTTTGTTTCCTGCAAGTGGTTAAATCTTCATCTGAAAGACAACAACTTTTGGTAGATATGGACAAAGTGTGGTTAAATGGTATGCTGGCTTTAACATTGAGGAGAACTTCCAAGACAAGTTGACACTGAGTTTGCTCATTGGTATTAAGGGTTGTAAATTTTCTTCAAATTACAAACATCCAACTACTGTTGTATTACATTTAATCAATGGTGAACAAACAAGTGGACATTCTATGACAAGCAGTAGTCTTGTTTAACAAGCTGAAGAATGCACCTATCTTACTCTTGGACTCTGTGGTGTAGACGCGTGGACTTGATAGCGAGAGAGAGACATAAGCTGGAATTCTACCATCTTGCCCGCCACAGGAATTGGAGAGGGCGAGGGGCGGACAGTGAGAAGGTCTGTTGACCTCAGGTGGGATTCTACAGCCTTGCTTATCACAAAACCATAAAATCCCACCCATTTAGAGAAGGAAATGAAAAGAAAGAGAAGGCAAGCAAGAGAGAGAGAGAAGATTTGCATTTCTATGACATCTTTCTTGATCTCGGAAATTCCAAAAATGTTTTACATCCAATGCAGTACTTTTGAGTCACTGTTGTTATATAAGAAATATGGTGCTCAATTTGTGCATAGTAAGTTCTCAGAAAAAAAAATTGTGAAAATGACCAGATCAACAGATTTTTTTTCAATGTTGATTGTGGCAGGGACACCAGGGATAACTCCCTTTCACTTCTCAGAAATAGTGCCATGGAATCTTTTATACTTATCTGAGAGGGCCAAATAGGGCATCTGTTTAATCATCCAATGATGGTATCAGTGGGGCATCATCCAAAAGATGCCATCTTTGACAGTGCAGCACTGTCTTTATACTGCACTTCTGTACTGCACAAGTATAAAGAGAAGAGGAGAAAGGGGAAATAAAGTATACTTATATTATGACTGTCACAACCTCAAGACATCTCAAAAATGCTCCAAATTCAAAATACTTTTGAAGTATGTCCAATATTCGCACAACAAGATCTTGCAAATTATACTGATATGAGCGACAGGGTAGCTGAGGAATAGATATTGTTCACATTTTTTCATGCGTAAAATTAGTGCTGTATTTGAAATCTTGCTTGACTGATTGTATTACGAACCAGACGTGGTTCTCTGCAGGATAACTAGAGCACCAACTTGAGATTTGCTAATACTTAAGGTAAGCTTTTATATTTGTGTCACAAACATAAAGACCACAGAAGCTTTAACAAATCCTTGGATCCAAAAGCTCCAGTAGTATAGGTTCACAAATTCTTTTTCCTGTCTCTAGAACTCTCCCACAGTGCCTTGATCAGAAACTTTGTCACTTGGTTTCAGAAATGCAGAATCAACCAATGCTTGCGGAACCGCTGGAGAATGCATTAGACAATTGAAAAGCTGTGATTTGCCTACTGATACTCCTGTACATCAATTCTGTACATTTTTGTTTGTGTTCAAAGTGCCGAAAGTGGTTGATTTCATACAGCTTCTGTTACAGTTGTTACTGCAATCTGTTGTATCAAATAAGTCACCTATATAAGAAAATCATGGATCTTTATATAGGGCCATATGTTTCCAGGTTAATTTGCAACATGCTATAAGTTGTATTATTTGTTACCAAATGTTTTATTACATTTAATGTGATATACACATGCAAGAAGTTGTTGTATAATTCTGTAGACAAAGTTTGCTTTCTCTTTTAGTGTGTAGTGTTTTCTATTAAGCTGGTCGAAGTGAAATGACATTATGGTCATTTAATTTGCACCCGCAGGGAGCTAACATGTTGTTGTAAGTGACTCTAAGTAGATTAACAAGACAATCCAAAGTGAGACAAAGACAAAAAATTAACTCCCTTAGGGCTTCAGAGTAAGGATGATCATGGGAAGAATCTTTGAAACTTTAGTAGCCTATCAAAAGGCTGACCAGAGAAGCAGAGAAAGAATTAAATTGGTTTAACAGCAGATGCTAAAGATTGCAGCAGGAAATTTATCTGCTATTATAGCATCAAGAGAACAATCAAAGAAGAGGTGCTGACTTTAAAATGACGCCAGTAGGAATGAAACTGGCGGGAAACTAACCTATTTAATGATTAATTTCTTGAGTAGTTAAATGTGAAGACTATAGTAACACAAACCAATTTGTAGATGTTCTAGGCAGACATACAGAGCTCAAACTGAACAAATCCCTGGAGATAAATGATATCGATCTAAGGATTCTAAGACAGACTAGGGACAAAAAGCAATGAAGTACTGACCAACCTGAGTATCCGTTACCATCTCTGATCCATCCTGAGCATTCCTTGCACTCTCTGAAATCTGGGAGTCATTGTATGCTAAGATTTCTAGATTATTAAAAAAAACTAGTATTTTATCAGTATTCGAGAAAGAAGATATATTTAATCTGTGCAACAACGAACCCTTCAGTTTCTTATCAATATCTGGTAAAATATTGGTTTGCACATTTCCTACATTTCAAAATTGACTATTTTTCACAGTTAATTGGTTGTAAAGCACTCTGGGAAGTTCTGATTCATGGAAGATGTTTTATATATATATATGCATTTTTTATAGTAATGGACTTGTGCATTAGGAGTTTTCCATTTAACAATAATGTAGAAGACTATATAAAGTAGCAAACAATATGAAGAAGTAATATACTAACTGATTTACCACCTGGAATTTAGAGAAATGATATTCCAGGAAAAGTCAAAATCACGAGATGGTTCACCTAGATTTCCAAAAAGATTTTATATCAAGTTTGTAATGAAAGACTTCCACTGAAATTGAATAAAGTAAAAGCACCAGATTTTTGTGAGTTTGTAAGGATTTTGGAGCTATTTAAAAATTGTGGATGGAATCAAATTCCAGGATTCCTGCCCTCATTCATTTCAAAGATATTTGGCAAAATCAGTCATGGAAGGCTATTAATCAATCTCAAGGTGGTGAATTCAGATTATAACCTGGGAAACAAGTTCAAGGCTAACAAGCAACAAATTCATTTTCAAGGAGTTAGGTTGCGTTGAGAGGGAGTACTGAGTAGAGTGCTCCAGGGCTCAGTGCTGAGAATACTAGTGTTTCTCATTTCCATACATAACCTAGATTTATACTCAATGCAACATAGTCAAATTTATTGAGACCAAATTATTTGGGGAAGTTGAATTGTGGAAAGAGCTCAACAATTATACATTGAATTGGATAAAATAAGTTTGTGGGCAGATAAAATGGCAGATTAATTTTTTAATGTAGTTAAATGCAAAATATTGCACGTGTAATAGAAAATAAACATCAAATGTACACAATAAATGGTTTTGAAATAGCTAAGGATGAATTAGAAGGAAACCTATGACTCTTAGTAGACTGTACGCCAAACATGTCCAAACAATACAAAGTGGCAATCAACAAAGGCAATAGAATATTGAACCACATAATCCAAAACAGTTCAATACAAGTGGGAGGAAATCATGGATGTACTGAGTACTGCATCCAGTTCTGGTGACTAAAACATAAGGAAGACATTTTAGCGGTGGAGACAATGCAGAGAAAAGGGCAGGAGGCTGATCTCAAGTTCTGTAGAAAGACTGGAATGATTTGAGATTTTCAGCTTGGGAAGGAAACATTGAGAGGTGATGTTATGGTATTATAATAAGCTAGCAAATGGTATGTTATATGACTTGAAATTCAGTTTGGTAGCTACACAAAGAGTCTTAGCTTCAAACTATTAAGAGGAAATGTCAAGATTAACATCAAGAAGATGTTCATGCAAAGGGTGATCAAGACTTGAAATGGACAGGCAGATTAGTGTTGTTGAAATCATTGGATACCTTTTAAAGAATGGGGAGATGCAATAATAGGGCAAACTGTCAGCTGCTCCAAAATATTTTCCCTTGATATTCAAATGCATTGCAATCACCAAAATCCCCTATCATCAAGATCTAGTCAATGACTGTTGAATGGAAACTCAATTAGACCAGTGGATAAATATTATGGCTACAGGAATTGATCAGAGACTGAATACGCTACAATGAGTGGCTCATCTCCTAATTCCCCAAAGCAACTACAAGACAGAAGTCAGGAGTGTAAGAGAAAATTCTCCACTAGTCTGGAAAGATGCAACTGCACCAATATTTGTAAAGTTCAACACCATCCAGAACAAAACAATCCACTTCATTAGATTCTCATCCATTACCTTACCCATCCAATCGTCTATCACCACTGTTACACAACATTAGTATGACACCTTCAAATTCCCCTGTTCTGTCTTAATCATAGATCGCCATTCTTTCATTGTCATTGAGTCCAAATCCTAAAAGTCCTTCATCACACAACTGCCATGATTTAAGGAAAAGGCCTGCCACCACTTTCTCTGGGCAAGAAGGGCTACGGAATAAATACCAGCTTTCAAGCATTGCCCACATACCTTAAATGAATTTTAATGTGCAAGGTACTTCACATTCAATAGGAAAATTGGGCCATATGTATGTTACGGATGTACAGAGTTTGCTCAAGGTAGAGAAGGAAAGGATCTGCAGTAAGAGTAGGTTCTGAACATAAATTACCATGGGACAGCAGTAAACAAAGCAAGTAGAGTGGTTAAATGTAAAGATTGAAAAATATTGTGAGTTTGTGGTTTTTTTCCCGACATTTTTATTCCCAACCAGTACTGAACTGTTCGAAAAGAAATAATGTACCAGCTGGTTTCAAGAAGGGCAGTGCATTCAGTGAAGAGCAATTCAAAGCCTATAATATTGGCACACCGGACTGAGATCTCTTTTCCATTTTTATAAAACATCTTGCAATGACCTGGGTCCCAGGTTCAATTCCAGCCTCAGATCACTGTCTGTGTGGAGTCTGCACATTCTCTCTGTGTCTACATGGGTTTCCTCTGGGTGCTCTGGTTTCCTCCCACAGTCCAAAGACGTGCGGTTTAGGTTGATTGGTCATGCTAAATTGACCCTAGTGTTGGGGGGGGGATTAGCAGGGTAAATGCGTAGGGTTGCAGGAATAGGGCCTGGGTGCGATTGTGGTCGATGCAGACTCGATGGCCCGAATAGCCTCCTTCTGTACTGCAGGGATTCTATGATGACATAAGTTGACAAGTTTGTTCTTTATTTCTCTTCATGATCCAGTAACGTCCTTGTGTATATGCTAAAGTGGGAGTGGGATACTAAACTATGCAAAACTGATTTGAGAATTTAAAAATGACTCCTTAACATAGAAAATGATAACTTACAAATAATAGTCACATAAAAGTTAACCAACTCTTACAGGAAATCTGGGACAGAAACACATTTTACATATTTCTGTTCAGTTTAGCTAGAAATTGTTCAAATATGCCATAAAGCGGTCTATCACTTGCTGTTTTTATTTTATATTTCAATAAATACCCCAGCTGCTACTGTCTTCTCCTTTGCACAGTTGATCTATTAGTTTTCCACGCAGAATGGGGTTTATAAATCATCATAATATAGCTTCAGAAATGACTGTGCTAAGGGCTGGAAAAGTAGATTCTAACTAACGGCCCCGGCAGGGAGAAAAAAACTCGCCTGTGCGCCATCTTCGACAGGTTACTGATGGTGTTTGTTTTCTGTGTCTGTGTGAGTGCCATCAGGGCAGGACTACTGGGATCCCTCTGCATGCTTCTTAGCCATATTTTACACTCTCTCTGCCATTTAGCAAGAAACAGCTTATTTCAAATCAGGAAAGTAGGGGGATGGGAGAAAATGCAGTGAAAAGGAAAAGGAGGCACTGGGAAGAAAGAATAGGAAATGTTGCGGGGCGTTGGCGGGGGGAGAGGAAATGTATCAGGGTAGTTGGAAAAGTGCTTGATTAAACTACTTGGTATTGGCCTGTTTTACATGCATATTTTATATGTAATAATATGCAAAAGTCCTCTATGACAAAGAAATGGCAAACAGTGAGGTTGCAGAAAACAAAGAGGCATTTTAGCATGACAAAGTCATTTAAAAACAATAATTGGTGGCATCTGTGGTCCATTTCCTCCTGTAACTATATGTCCTGAACAGCCGTGCAAAGTGAGAATAATGGGTCGTCAACTATCTAGCAGCTTCGAATCTTTGACCAGGATCCATGTTTAATTAGTAGGCAGAAACACAGAACACGTTGTGTAGGCCATGATCCTGATCTTCTGTCATAATTCATATACGTGATTGCTATTTTTCAAATAATTTTTTTTGGGACAATCTGAATTTTACATTGTACCATTTGCTTTATATCTTTATTAGCAGTGTGAAGAAATTGTAACGTGTGTAGTGGGACTTTCAAATACAATCATGTAGTCACAGAAATAAAACCAGAAAATGCTGGAAATACTCAGCAGGTTATGGCAGCATCTGTGGAGAGAAACAGAGTTAATATTTCAGGTCTGTGACCTTTCATCAGAACTGGGAAAACTTAGAGAGGTAATAGGTTTTGAGCAAGGAGTGGATGAGATAAGAGGTCACTGTTTCTCTCCACAGATATTGCCATCACCTGCTGAGTATTTCTGGTTTTATGTCAGATTTCCAACATCCGCAGTATTCTGCTTTTCAATTCATGTAGTCATAGGCACTCATGTGGGATCACCATTTACCACTGGAAGTATTGTGATTAGTGTGGTGGGTGATACATAGTACATTCTCCCGCATATCATGAGGAAAAAATGTCAAATGACTGTAACGTTATGCCATGTGCATTCAACTGCATCATGCTCATTTTATTATTGTCAATTCAAACATTATAATAATGATGCCGAATACAACAATGAAGAAAACATAAAAATAAAGACATTAAACATGAAAAGGAAATGATAGATTCTACAATGTAGATTATTCCAATTGGGGAAAAAAAAGGGAAATGAAGCAAAAAGAAAGAAAAAGAATACACTTGCATTTATATAACACCACTCACAGCCTCAGGATGTCCCAAAGCACTTTACAGCCATTTACATTGTGAGTGAATGACAAACAGCAATTAGTAAATTACCAAATCATCTATTTTATATGATCTTTGTAGCATAAAAAGAGTTCAGGACACCTAGAAAGTTCCCCTATTCCTTCAAGTAATGTAGCAGGATCTTTAACATTCACCTGTGACGACAGTGCGTGGATTTAAAGTTTTATCTGAAAGATGGCACCCCGAAGAGCGAAGTGCTCTGTTCGGCATTGAAATGTCAGTCTAGATTATGCCGATGGGATTTGAACCCAAGACCTTCAGACTCAGAAGCAAAAGCCCTGCCATTGAGCCAAGGCTGTGACTTCAGTGGAGCACAGCTCAATATTACAGTTCTGTTCTGTTTCATGAACTGTTCAATCCTTGCTGCATAGTTCGTGAGATGATGTGAATCATTTGATTTACTGTGTTTTTGTTCATCTTGACCAAGTAGTATGTAATAGACAATGGGTGGGACTTTCTGCACCCTCTGTGGCATGTTTTGCAGCAGAGGTGGCCACCATTGGCTGGTGGTGGGATCTTCCAGTCTCACTGGGAATTTGCGCCATCAGTGGGACTAGAAGATCTCTTCAGCAGGAACAGCTGGAAAATCCCGCCCAATACATTTTCAGTAGTAATTATAGTGAAACTGTCATTACTGCTCTGAAACTGATTGGGACTTCTGGAACTTGCACATGTACAATTATGTGCAGAAATCCAGAACTTCTTGTCAGTGATTCCTTTTTTCGCTTCTTCATAGATGTACTGCCGAGTTCTCACAGATTGTATTACATTAGAAGTCACTGAACTGAAAAAAACTTGTTATTGTGCACTATTAGACTCACTGTTAAAATCCTTGAAATAGATACACTTTATTAATTTTAAGTATGTTTTAACAGCATACTAAGTTGATAATTGCTGCTAAGCAATCTCTCTACCTGAAAAACTGATTTTACATTTATAGAATGTCAATTTTATCTACCCTGATAAAAACAATTCCATAAGTGAAATTTTCTCAAAAAAAACAGAAACGAGGAGAATCTACTTCTCTCAAAGGGTCATGAATCTGTGGAATTTGCTATCCTAGAGTGCAGTGGATGTTGGGACATTGAGTAAATTTAAGGAAAATATAGACCAATTTTTGATTAGTAATGGATTGAAGGGTTATGGAGAACGGGCAGCAAAGTGGAGTTAAGACCAAGACAAGATCAGCCATGATCATATTGAATGGCGGAGTAAGCTTGGGGGGGTTGAATTGCCTACTCTTGCTCCTATTTCTTATATTATTATAACATGCTGGTGTGAATCAGATCACAATTTTATCACACAGTCATTTTTTCCGAGGGTTAAGTTTTGCTGGTTTTGAGAAGGGCGGGGCCTGGACACACCAGCAAGCCTTGCTTCACAGAGATTAGGCAACATTTTCAAAGGGTGCCTTGACCTCAAAGTTAAATTCAAGATCCCCTTCCTCCCACCCTCTCCCACAGACATCAGGAACCCCCCTACCCCCACATTGAAGGCATGTCTCCCCACCTGCTCCACAGCATAAATCTGCAGGATTGGGGCCTTCCAATGGGTCCCCCTTCATTCCCCCCCTTTTATGACCCGCTTTCATAATCCCCTCAGGCTTTCCCTTCCTGCCAGCCTAAGTCCCCACATCCCCTCAGACCTCATCCACTTGGCACTACCCCCAGCACTCTGGCAGTGCCAACCTGGTAGTGCCATCTGCCACACTAGATGGCACTGTCTGACAGACACTGCCTAGCCATGTCCCCGACCATCCAGGGATTTTATTGGCCTCTGAACAGCCTCCCAACCCCACCCATTGGCATGGCCATCATGCTTGGTCTCAGTTCATGGAGACCAGTAGTGATTCTCGCTGGGTTCCCGCTGTGCCCAAGAATCAGAGACTCCCAGAAACATGGAGAGCTCAGCCTCAAATGGACTAGGTATATTTAAATGCTTATTTAAATATGCTAATCTGATTCCCACCCTCACTGACCAGGAATCAGATTACATCCAGGCATGCTGGCTAGGAGGATTGCAGTGGGGTTTTGCGCCAGCGCTGAATGCGTTCAATCCCTCATCCACAATTCTCTGATCCAATGCTGCCCAAATGTGATCTTTGCTAGCCATGGTGTGGCTGGGAAATCACAGCCCTCATATTTTAACGTTTATTTTTAGGTTTATGATATTTCAACTTTTTAATCCCAGATGTATGTTTCAATTGTTATTTCACCCTCTGTAAAATTATATTAAAAAATGATGCATTGGTGCATTTTACCTCCTGGTTTGTTCCTGTGAGAATACTTAATGCAATTGCTGCTTAACCTGCTAAGTAATCTAACTGTTGCAAACATGAAGATCTCTGACTTGGCACCAGATCCAAACTAATATCAGAAAAGGGGAAATCCTTACTTCCAGAATCTCTAAATTTTTTTTATGTAACTGGCAAGCCCTGTCAATATGCTGCTGACCACAAAATCAGGGCCAGTGTATTTATGTAATATGTGGAATTGAATTAGTGACTGTACTTCTTGTTCCAAGTTAAAGTGTAGATTGCAAGCAGTAACTGTGGGTGGGATTTTGCAGCTCACTGGTGACATGTTTTCCGGGGGCAGAAGTGGCTCACCATGGGGTGCCAGTGGGATCTTCTGGTCCTGCTGATGTCAGTGACATCTTGTGTGGCTCACACGTTCACAGCTACTTCTTGAGGACCTTGTTCTAGAGGTTGCTATTGGTGGAACTGAAAAATGCTGCTGGCAGTAGGGTCTGAAAATATTGCCCTTTGCCTCCTAATTGACTCAATTGTCAGGTTTCACGTAGCCATGAAATACAAGGGCTAAAATATAGAGATCTATTTCTTTGTTTGTGAGATGTACATATTAATGTCACAAAGTTTGGATTAAACTTTCATATTGGTCTCCTGTAAATTTTTCTTATTTTTGTATTTTTTCAACCTTTGTAATGGTCTCAGGTGAACAACTTTGTTACATGGGTACTTTTAATCCTGTATGTACTGAATATATTTGACTGTTACTTCCTCTTGTAAGAAAATGGAAACACATTCTGGTTGCAGACTGCTATATTCAATATAAAACTTTCAGGACAGTATCACAGGATCATAGAATCCCTACAGTGAAGGAGAATGCCATTCAGCCCATCAAGTCTTCACTGACTCTCCGAAAAAGCATCCCACCCAGGCCTTATCCCTGTAACCCCACACATTTACCATTACCAATCCACCTAACCTGCACATCTCTGGACGCTAAGAGGCAATTTACCATGGCCAATCCACCTAACCTTCACATCTTTGGACTGTGGGGGGAGGGAAACTAGAGCACCCAGAGGAGACCCAAGCAAACTCCACACAGACAGTCACCCAAAGCCAGAATTTAATCAGGTCCTGGGATGCTGTGAGGCAGCAGTGCTAAAGGCTGTGCCACTGTGCCACCATATCATTCTAACTAACGTTAAGAATGAATGAACAATAACAGGGATGCCATTTTGCTAAAGATGTTGTAATGTTTCAAATTTCTCCCCTTTTTTTATAACTAGCTGTACCAATTAAAATCTGTTCTCAATGGCAAAATACAGGACAAATCTCACTCTATTTATAAAACATAATTGATACAAAAATGTAAATGCAAAGTTCCAATGCTCCAATTACACATTTTTTGAATATTTGGCAGGAAAGGTGGGCAAAACAATAATTGTTGTGTTCCTGTGAGAAAAATAAAACTTGTACATGGTGCCTACATTAATTAAAGCTCTTTGTAGCACAGCATTGCTGACAGAAATCCTTTGTTCCATTGAAATCTGAACTTGTATCCCTAAAATGGTTACTGTTACTATAGTTTTCCTGCCTCCACCCTTCCTAAGATTGACAAATAGCTTTAATTAAAATAAGTTCTAAGATTTGAAGCACTGTGAAATAAATTATCTCCAACAACTCAATGCTTTCTTCTTTTGCCATTTACTTATCATGAACATTTTATATCAGGGTGAGTTGACCATGCAGGTGAGGGTGTCATGGTTGCACAGTGGTCAGTACAACTTCCTCACAATTCCAGGGACCTGGGTTCAATTCCAGCCTTGGGTGACTGTCTGTGTGGGTTTCCTCGGGGTCTTTGTTTTCCACAGTCCAAAGATGTACAGGTTAGGTGGATTGGTCATGCTAAATTGTCCTTTGGTGTCCCAAGATGTGTAGGTTAAATGGATTAGCCATGGTAAATGTTTGGGGGTTACAGGGATAGGATGGGGAAGAGTGCCTGGGTAAGATACTCAGTCAGATAATCAGTGCAGATTCAATGAGCTAAATGGTCTCTTCTGCATTGTAAGGATTCTGTGAGATTGCTGGGAAGAAAAGAAAGCTACCTGACATTGCAAACACAACAGTGCAAAAAATATCCATTGTTGAGATGGGATATGAGGGAAATAATCTACACGTTTTTGTCAATAATAATGCACAGGTTTTATAGCTGTAAGTTTTAGAAAACTCAAGGGGATAAAGTGGACTGTAGCCTCCTTAAATGGATTGTGGTGCTATCATGACATCTCTACTTCAGTGTAAATGACGTGGTAACCTTTGCCTTCTTGCTCTTTCTCAGACCCATCCCATCAGCTGAGTGCTGAATGCTGATATGGCAAGGAGCAGTTAATGAAATGACACTTTCAAAACACAACAAGGTCATCAATAATGTTTTAATTATTCTCATCAGTGTCAGAGTGTTGGCTATCCCCTGATGGCTGTCGGCAGCAGTTGTGCTGGCTAAAAGAGGTTTGTCCCCCTGCTGTTTGGCTTTGATGGTGTGCAGAATAAATCCTTGCTCCTTTTAATTCCCAGAGCAAGTGTAAAGATGAGATTAGTGCCACAATTTACTTCTTGCTTCACTCTGTGGAACAAGGCAGCTAACGGAATAGTTTCTATTGTATTCTTTATCTTTTAAATTCTAGGATAGGTTGTGGGGTTAGTGATTACCTTTTCATTGGTGATCAATCAGTTCTATGTTCATGTCAAAGCTGTGTATCCTTTTTTGTGTGTTTACTTTGATCACTGTTAGGTCAATCAAATAAATGGTACTACAGCTAATTCTGCATAAATCAATACCTGAAACATATCATTTAACTGAATATAAAATTGAAAAATCAGGATCCTCTAGTCTCCAAGTTCCTGCTGTAACTATCCTTGTTAATTGTGTTTTGTTAATGCATTCCTCCATGAGCTCTTGCCATGGAAATAGATTAAGTTCTGTATGTAACAGAAAAGCATTAAAAAATACACAAAACATATGATGAATGCCCTCAAATGTAAATGTTTTGCTTTTAACTAAATCATAACAGAAAGGCAAGTCAATTCACCTACTTAATATTTTCAATGGTAATGGAGAGTAGGGTGTTGCCTAAAGTCAGAGGACATGCTGTTTTAAAAGGATGTCAGCATTATACCAAGTAAAACACAGCATGTGATTTCCTTATTAAGGAATTACTTAAACTGCCTGTTTAAGATTTTCCTTGGGTATATCTTGAGATAAATGACAGGCTAATTGGTCTTAGGTTCTGTGGCTGATTAGAGGGAAATTTCTACTATTATGGAATAATTGACTGATAACACAGGAAATTATTGGCTTTTCTGACTCCAAAAAAAACTAGTAAGTATAATGCAAAGGGTGGTAAGCGTGTGTCAGAATCTTTACATTTGTCCACCTATCTGTCTGTCTGTCCGTCTACCTATCCATCAAACCTTGTTGAAAATTAAAATTATCATAAAATTTGTGGCATCTTGGGATATTAATTAAACAAATATGTCATTGTTGCTTTAAGGGTTAAATGATATTTTAAAGTTCAGTTGTGTCTAAACTGTGGCTTCCCATGCAGTCTATATATATCCTTCAATGATTCCTGGGATGCCTTTGTATTATGTTTACACATCTGGATCATTTCTACATTAAAGCTGATATTTCTTCATTGCACAAAAATATGATTTAAATGGGGACTGCTTTAGAAAACTATTAAGTTAACTGACAGAATTAGACCTCCCCAATTTATAAACTTGCACTCATACATAGACTGCATACAAATGTAATTTTAAAAAGACACTTGCGTGCATTGCAGGCATTCTTGTAAGTATTTTCTCTTTCATGTCAACTAAGCACAGGAAATATCAAAGGTTAAAAAAAACTATCAAATGCTAGCTACTACATGGTTTAAATCCAGTAAAGAAACATGAGCGATCAATTGTAGTATCTTCTGGAAGGGAAGATATTCTATTGTACCTGGCCACATAAGTAAATGTTTTCCAATTGCTCAAAGTAGTAAAGCAAGACAATGTACATCTGTGAGAACAGATTGTATAAATGTAAATATGAATTCCAAATTGTTCAGTTTTTCCAAGCACTGATAGGAATTCTTTCCTAAAGTCCGTAGGTGATTTTTTTCCTTGCCATTATTACAAAATAGAACCAAAGAAAGGTGTAAAACCATAAAATATTTCAGAACAGTATTCTTGTGTTAATGAACACTAGGATAGCATCATTGCCACATGTCTCAGACAGCTAACAAATTGTTTCCATTTTAATCCTCTTCTACCCATTATTGCTAAAACATCAATTTATTGCTGAAAGTGGTTGTCAAAATTTAACTTTTTTTCCAATTTAATAATATAACATCTTTACGTTATTGGTGATTTTAAAAAGGAAATAAATTTTATATTCTGGCCTTTTAATCCCCATCGCATAACCTTGCATTATCTGTAATTGAAAGGATGGTCAGATAATTTGCTCCCAGGCCTTTTGTTGGGAAAATTGAGAGAGCAGTCTCCCAAGAGGATTTTTTCTCTGTCCCTTTTCACAGAGAAAACTATCAAGCCTCCACTAGATGGTACCTTCTTCCCCATTAAATGGCTGGTACCAAAAACTCATTGGTCAGGAAGACAGTTTTTCACACTAGATTGTTGAAATACCAGTAAATCATCTGGTAAAGTTAGAAAGAAAAACTGTTGTGATGTTAATTGCAGTATGAGTTTTTTTTATATTATTTTAGAACAACCAGGAAGTGCTTTCTTCCATGTCTCAATCCATAAACCCATTGTAAGATGTAGAAGAGAGAAGTTCTAGTTGAGACATTACAAAGAAGATATGGTAGCTTCTGAAAGGATACATAAGAGAATGATTGAGGGGATAGAGTATAAAGAACAATTATGTAAATTGGGTATGTTCTCACAGAAAACAGTAATATGATTGCTGCCCTTACTTGCTCCTGAATAGCATAACCAAAGAACATTGCTTAACTTTGAAGATGGTTAAACTCAAAAATAATTTGCAGAAGCATTGGCCCAGATTTATGGTCATGGTGTGGTGAAGGCATTCACTGCTGGCAAAAAAATTCCCAACAAAGTTCTAGGATTTTATGTTTCCCTATGTTAGTTGGAAACTTGTGCTATGTTGATGGGATCTCCAAACATCCAACATTGATGTAATCAAGCAGGATAAAACTTTAAAGTTTATTTATTAGTGTCACAAGTAGGCTTACATTAACACTCCAGGAAGTTACTGTGAAAGTCCCCTAGTCGCCACACTCTGTCACTTGTTCGGGTACACCGAGGAAGAATTTAGCATGGCCAATATACCCCTAACCAACACATCTTTCGGACTGTGGGAGGAAACCAGAGCACCCAGAGGAAACCCACGCAGACACAGGGAGAATGTGCAGACTCCACAAGAGAGTGACCCAAGCTGGGAATAGAATCTGGATCTCTGGCGCTGTGAGACAGCAGTGCTAACCACTGTGGCATCGGATAAGTAACCAATCACATTGAATTATTCTCATAGACCACAAATCAGGAAGCTAAATGTATCTTTTCTTAAGAACATTTTACAGAGAATGAAATAAATGCTTGGAACACACATGGGATAAAGGAAGCAGCTAAAATATCATAACCAAACTTAAAGAAAAATCTTAAAATGTTCATTTTTTTATCCTAATGGGGAAATTTGATATACCATGAATAAAAAATTAGTCTTCCAAAATAAGATAAGTTTTTCATTGGTAATTAAGAACATAATGCACATTAAAACAATTATGTCTCATTCAACTAGGTGTATTTGCATTATCATTACGTCAGTGGTTTCTAATCCATTGTGTTCTGTGGGGACTTCAACAGTGCACCTTTGGATGTTGCTGCAAGCAGTTTAGTATTGTTGAACACTAACCAAGAAATGGGTCATGGGTGCCCAAATTCATTTTACACAGGAGCCTTGCAGCTGAAAGAGAAATCTTTCACAGATTTAAATTGAACACTTACAACCCACTTCCCATCCAGTCTCCATAAAATATTATATTAAGAATTTTGGACAGAACTACTATCCCCTATTATAAGCAGATTGCAGCCAAATTAATTATTTTTATTAATAGTTAATAAACAAAAAAGAATGTATTAGTGCACCTCTAATTCAGGCACGTCAAGTATGCATGTAATGCTTAAAAGAATGGAAATGTAGAGAATCTGGCTCTGTATATTGAAATGATAACACTTGGCATAGAAAACATTTTTGACATGCAATCAAAATACAGCATGTCTACTTTCTGAGTATTGAGGGCAGAATTTTCCCCTTATTCATAATGAGCGAGGAAACATTTGATCCTGGATGTCTTTTGCAGCTTTCAAAATCTGTGTTTTCTGTCACTTAACAGCAGTGCCACAAATGTTTTCCTGTCAGTTCCTAATGCTGAATATCATCCAATTACACAAATGTACAAAGCCACAAAATATATATTTTTACTGTTTAAAATTTTTTACATGAGTTAAAAGAAGGAAATCTAGTTATTATTTTGGAGCAAATATTAGTGCCATCAAGTCAAGGCTAAATATGAAATGACCAATCACAACATTGTAAAGGCCTTCTCACTGCACTTAATTGTGAAGATCACCATGATTATGCAATATTTTGGGTAATGTTTTAGATTCAGCTCATTCCAACTCATTTTGTTTTGCTAGGAATTTTCTTTCCCCTTCTTTATTTGGCTCCTTCCCTTCCTCGAAAGATGCAATTTCCGTTAACAAGAGATGTGTGAGCATCACACTGCTTGTCCAACTTCCAATACTGTTTGAGCAAAATTTCGCACCAACTAAATGTTGGAAAAACTGAAGCTGCTGACTGGAATTTTCCAGCACCTCTGGCCGGCCAGATCTTCAATCCTATCGAAGTCAATGAACATCAGAATGGCTTGCTGCATCCGCTAAAGGCACCTGTCAAGGCAGGGCTGGAAACTTCTGGCCATTATCGCTGACCCTGCCAATAACTTCATTTCCTTGCCACAACTCCATCTTTCCATACCTAATTGCATGAGAAGCAATTGAAAGAAGGTTCATTTGACAAATTCCTGGGGTAAAGGATGTTATTGCATCAGGAAAGGTTAAAGAAGTTGAGATGTATCTACTGGACTTTATAAGAATAAAAGGGATCTTATTGAAACGTAGAGGGTGGAGTTCTATGAGAAAATTTCTAAGTGTCCAGTTAACATGAAAATGGGAGAGTTGCAGATAAGTTTTCTGGGTGAGATTTTACTCCTAATTTTATGCACTTAGTACATGAGAAACTGGGCCAGACTGTTTCTAGCTACTAGAGGAAGTGGGTGGAGCTTAATTCACCAGTCAGTCTGATCAGACAGCAGAGGGAGTTATTGTGCATGTGCAGACGTCTGTGGCTGCACATGCGCATAGCAACAGCAGAGGCCTGACAGAGAGAGTGAGAGATCTGTCAGGCCTCTACTGTTGTGGCCAGCTTCAGATCAGTCCACCATCTGCAATTGCAGAGACCCATGACAGATCGTGAGCTCCATACCGCTCAAAAATATAGCCCCTGCCATTTCTCCCCCCCCATCTCCCAGACCCACACCCCCAAGTCCCCCACCAGTTGTCTGCAGAGCAGCAGCGGGCCCACTGATCTCAGGCAGAGTGCGCAGCAGGACCCCCTACCTCTCCTCATCAATCACAGAGTGCAAAGCAGGTGCCCTGCTCCCCACCACCACCCCCTGCCAATTGCAGCCAGAGTGTGCAGAGGGCCACCCCCTCCATCCCCTCACAATTACAGGTAGAGTATGCAATGGACCCCACTTCCCACAGGCCCTGCTGCTTTGGTTCTGTCCATTTTATGCCCTACCCCCACAGGCCTTGCCCCTTCCAGCCCCACCCGTGGAACTGCATTGCCAAGGTGCCTGGTGGGCATTGTCAAGATACCAGGCTGGCAGTGCCAAGGTCCCAGGCACTCTCCTCTTGCCCTCGACCTCCCTGGGTTCCCTCAATGGCCTCCAGTTCTACCATTGAGGGCATCACAACTGTTCCCCATTCCTGGGGAGCAGGAATTTTCCTCGCCAGAGAGAACCTCTCCCAGCAAGACCACAAAGGCAAGTGAGCCTGGATGATCAAGTACTGGGCTCGCTAAATGGATGCAAATAAGCATTTTAATAAATTTAAATTAATTATTCAGCCTATTTCTGGAAATGGACAAGAGGCTGACTGCGCTGGATATCTGGGGCCGGTAAGATCACAAGAGCCGAGAATTCAGGCATGATCCTGATTTCTCGGCTGTCTTGCAATTTTACCGGCTCTCTCCAGCCATTGATGAGCTGATAAAATGACAGCCATGATATCCTAAGGGGACTTGACAGGTTGGTACTGAGAGGATGCTGTCCCTTATGAAAGGGACTAAAGCTAGGGGACACCATTTAAAAATAGGAGGTCTCCCATATATGACAGAGATGAGGAGAATATTTTTCTGTTGGAGAGTTTTTAGCCTCCTCTTCCTTGGTGAGCAGTGGAGGCAGGGTCATTAAATATCTTTAAGGCTAAGTTAGATAGACTCTGGATTGACAATGGAGTCAAGGGTTATGGAAGGTCGGCAGGAAAATGGAATTGAGATCATAATCAGATTGGCCATGATGTTATCAAATGGTGAAGCAGACCCAAAGGGCCAAATGGCTTACTCCTGCTTTTAAATCATATTATTGCATGTATCCCTCTCCCTGGAAACTGCCTAAAGCTGAACCAAACCATTCACAACCTTAATGTCAGTTTTGATTCATAGATGAACAACCACATAAACACCATAAGACTGCCTACTTCCACTGCTACAACATCATCTGTCCCTCTCAATTCATCTTCTCCTGAAACTCACATCCATTGCCTTTCATGCATCCTGACTTTGCTATTCTAATCCCCTCCTGACCAGCTTTCCATCTCCTACTCTACCTGTTCACATTGTGCCAATCACCTTTCACATTAATTTAGGAGAGATAGTGGCATGCTAGTAATGTAGAGGTCCAGCCTAATACTCTGGGAGCAACGTTTCAGTTTCCACCATTGCAGCCAGTGAATTTAGAATCAATTAATAAAACCTAGAATAGTGGCAATAAAACTGTTGTTGATCATTGTTAAAAACCCAGTCTGAAATGACCCAGCAAGCCACTCGGTTCAAGGGCAATTAGGGCCAGGCAACAATGATGGCCTGACCAGTGCTATCCATATCTCATGAAATAATTTTTAAAAATCGTCTTGCGCAATTTGACTTGCATTGGTTTTCATACTGGCAACATCTCGTTTTTAAATTCCTCATCCTTTTCAAGTATTTTCACAACCTCATCCCTCCCTATATTTATAACTACCTCTGGCCCTACAAATCCTGGAGATCTCTGTATTCCTCAAATTCTTGTACATCCTGATTTCTATCACTTCATCCTTGGAAACCATATCTTACAGTTGCCTTGACTTGAAGCTCTGGAATTCCATCCCTAAACATCTCTACCTCTCATTCACTCTCTCCTCTTTTAAGATTTTCTTTATGTAAAATTTTTAAACAAGCTCTTGATCATCTGTCCTATCCAGTTAGAGTCCAATTTGTTTGGTAATGCCCCTTGAAGCGCCTTAGAACATTTTACATCAGAGGGGCTGTATACATGCAAGTTTTTATTTAACAGGTGCATACTTTTTTTAATTTTAATTTTCCTTAAAAGGTGCCATTTACAGGGTTTCTTCTATTTCAGCAAGTATCAATCAGAAACTCAGCAGTTAGTTTTAACTCAGTGAAGCCTGAAGCAAGTGCCACGCTTGAAGGATGGAAAGGAAGCAAGGGCTGATTTTAATATTTTGCATCTATCTTTTACGCATTGGGTAGTGGGCATGGAATAATGTGCCATCAAGATTGGCAGGTGCAAGTGGAAATTGGGGTAAAGAGGCTGAATCCCCCTCCGGGACCTAAGGGAACAATCCCCAACATTAGATAAGCACTAGGCAGAAAGGTGGTTAGAGACAAAAAAGGCAGGAGAAACCCAAGATTGTTTCTAGTTCCCAGAGTAGCAACTCCTGAACAGTAAAAGTTTAACCTACCTTGGTTCTTTCTGGCCAGTGCTACCTTTTGCTAGGGAAGGTGATGGCATAGTGGTATTGTTGCTGGACTGGTGATCCAGAAACTCAGGGTAATGCTCTGGGGATCCGGTTCAAATCCCACCATAGTAGATAAAAAATCTGGAATTAAAAGTCTAATGTTAACCATGAAACCATTGTTGTAAAATCACATCTGGTTCACTAATGTTCATTAGGGAAGGAAACCTGCTATCCTTACCTGGTCTGGCCTACTTATGACTCTAGATTCACAGCAATGTATTTGACTCTGAAATAGCCGGGTAAACCACTCAGTTATATCCAACCACGACAAAGCCTACAAAAAGGGATGAAATGGGACAGATCACCAGGCATTGACAACTGCAAACTCAGCCCTGTTGACCCAGCAAAGTTCTCCTTTTCTGGGTTCTTGTCCTAACATTGAGAGAGAGCTATCCCACTCGAGCAACAGCCTCACTCTGTCATACTGATTCTATATCAAATAGACAATGTCTCAGAGACCACCTTCACCATTCCTGCCAATCGGACGTGACATACCCAACATAGTGGTTTTCAGTTGGGATGGAGTTGTCCTGGGACGACTCAGCATCAACTCCAGATCCCATGAAGTCACATGGCTTCAAATTTGGAAAAGGAAATATGCTGTTGGTTACCAAATCCACCTTCCACCCCAGCTGACAGATCAGTACTTTTCCACGTTGAGCAACACTTGGAGGAAACACTGAAGATGGCAAGAGAGCCATATATACCCTGGGTGGGGGAACCAAATATGTCTCAGGAGCACAACTGTTGATCGAGCCCAAGTCCCACAGGACACAGCTGCTGTAGAAACAAATGAGAGGGAAAAACATTCTTGACCTCATGCTCACTAACATGCCTGCCATAGATGCTTTTGTCCATGACAGTATTGGTAAGGAGTGACCATACTGCTTGTGGAAATGGAGTCCCATCCTCGCATTGATAATATACAGGAGGTCATTTGGCCCATCTCATTCATTCAGCCCATGGACATCCAGGTGCATTTTTAATCACATCTTCCTGCACCTTCTGATATCTAATTCTTTGGCCCAGCAGATTTTTAAAAGATATAAATGCGTATTATTCATTTGCTGGGATGGCAAACTGATTACCACTTATAAGATAATTTTCCAGAGGAGGATGCCATTCCATATGAGTCAATGAGTTAACTCTAGCAATGAGTCATTGTATAAAAGCAGACATGACAACAGGTTTAAATTTAAGCAAAGTAAACAGGTGCACACCCCACCCCCCCTCCCACCACCCAAGTAGTTAATATTATTGCTTCACATTATACCATGCAGTACTAATGATACCAAACAATTATCCTAGCATGCAATTACTCGCTCTCCATAAATTAAACGCTCCATAAATTATTTTGGGCTCTCTGGATTATTCGTTCATAATGCAGGTTAGTGATTAAGTAAACAGCTGAACTGTCAAAATAACTGAGGTGTGCTTTCCCAACCCTGGAGAGAACTAGAGACGTTGGGGTAACAAATTAACTAACTGCTTCAAGGACCAATTATTCGCAAGCAAAAGGTGTTAAGCCAGCATTATAGGCAGTAGCTGTGATATTTTGTTAATCATTATTTTAAAAACCAATTTTTTAAATACTATAAGGGTAGTTTGTAATTATAATTTTATAATGTAACCCTGCATTTTTTGTAAATTTGTTTTTATGTTATTCCATTAAAATTAACATTTTATTTACTTTTTTAAATCTTACTATTCTTTATTATTTGCAATTAAGAGGTTAGGCAGAAAATAGATTCTGCTGTTTCTATAAATGTTGAGCACTAAGCAGTCTCTGAGAGGGTATACAAAAGTGGCTCAGGAGTCTAGGCTTTGATTTATTTCCCCTATCCATATGTAGATATTGCCTAGGCTTTGCCTGACATATTGAGGCCTCAAGCTCTGTCAGATATGTGCTTCCATGCATTGAAACATAGCACACGCTCCCTGCATTCTGAACACCCAAAAATTAACAGGCTGGGCTAGGTAACAGGAAAGCTAAATGAGTTGATTTAAATTGGAACAGTTCCACAGGTGTCAGAATTCATTCCTGAACCCCAAAAAGTAAATATTCTTTTTGTGAAGCTGAACAACTGTCAGCAGGCTATCTTCCTCCCAGAAGACCAGCCCTTCATGCACATTTTCCAGAAATGATCATTGGATCAAGATCAGAAGTCCGAATCATGGCCAAATTTACCCCCTCTTGCCCAAAGTTCTAAGATCAATTTAAAAGCAAAATACAGTGGCTGTTGGAAATCTGATTTAAAAAAACAGTAAATGCTGGAAATACTGATGAAAGGTCTCTGGCCTGAGACATCTCAATTTCTCTCTCCACAGATGTTGACAGATCTGCTGAGTATTTCCAGCATTTTCTGTTTTCCTGCTAAGACTAATTGTTATACCTCAGCTGTTGCCCTGACAGAAATCACAGATCAGATTTAAATATGATGGCTTATGCTCCGCATGGCTCAGCATTACTCCAGGTATTATGTTTACCCACAAAGCAATCGGCAAGCTATTTTTTTGAAGTAATTCTATCAACAGGCCAAATTAATGCACACATTCTAACTGTAGAATTGAGATAAAAAACAATATAATGTTTCCACAGCATACTCAGCAAGTGGTTCTTTAAGATTGGAAAATAACCAAGATTGTTTCAATGTTTAAAAAGGGTCAGAAGAATGGTCCTTGGAATTATGCAGATGTTAGCTGAGATCCATAGGGATGAAAATACTTAGGTCTCATAATGGAAGCAATTTAAGGAAACAGATTTAATGACAGGTATGTCATGTTAAAAGAAATTTGAATTCAAGAGGATGCAAGAGTCTGTGGATAATGTCAATGTCATAATCATAACTTGCAATAAAACTTTAATAAGGTCTCTTTCAAAAGGCTTACAGTGCCATGGAATAAAAGAATACATTGTAAATTGGATAACGAATTGGCTGAATAATAGAAAATAGGATAACTGTAACCAGCAGTATATAGTTGGGGGTTTAGATTGGAGACCCCTGCTGTTCACAATATTCATAAATGATCTTAATTAGAATATTTTATATATAATGACTCTGCAAATAAAACCAAGTTGAACAACAAAACTGGATGTTATAGAGAGATAAAATTAAAGGCGACCCATTAAATCTTTATCACTGAGAAGATAAAACAGATGACGTTATTTAAGACTCACAACATATTGTGGAAAAATAGCAAGTAACATATGAAAGATGCAATTAATTCCTAAATTAGGTAAATCAAGAAAAAAAAACAAATTTAAGAAACATGGATATGATCAGACCTAGGAAACCTTGCATTGCATGAAAGCAATTTCCAAAGTAAATAGAATGTTGAGTTATATATGTAGCTATTATTGTATTCCACAACACGGTTCCTGATCTTTCAATTAGACACTACAGCCTTCAGAACTCAACATTGAGTTGAACAATTTCAGATTATAACCTTAGCCCTTCTTTTGTTTCCTCCTTTTTTGCTGTTTTTTTTGTTTGTTTTTATTTTTGAGTTGCAGCAGTTCTACCACTCACACCTTCTCTGGATGCATATTTTGTTCCTTTACTTTTCCCATTAACACTGACTTTTGCCTTGAACCATCAAATGCTTTGTCATATAAACACTCTTGCCTTCCATCCTTTTGCAGGCCTTCCCTTTTATTCTATTTCCCACCCTTATCCCTTTCATGGACTCTTCATGGGCAAAGGGCTATCCGGACTCGAAATGTCAGTTCTTTTCTCTCCTTACAGGTGCTGCCAGACCTGCTGAGATTTTCCAGCATTTTCTCTTTTGGTTTCAGATTCCAGCATCCACAGTATTTTGTTTTTTTTCCCACTTTCTATGCCTTTTAGCTTTGACAAAGGGTCACCTGGACTCAAAATGTCTGCTCTTTTCTCTCCTTACAGATGCTGCCAGACCTGCTGAGATTTTCCAGCATTTTCTCTTTTGGTTTCTGTATTTGCTTAATTGAGTCTCTAATTCTTCCCAGTTCTGCTGAAGCATTATCAGCCTGGAACGCTGACTCTATTTCTCTCACCACAGTTGCTGCCAAGCCTGCTAAGTATTTCCAGCATTTACTGTGCAGTTTAGAATTGCTTACAAAGGCATCTTTTGGGCCAGTGATGTAACAGTTCATTTTAAAAGGAAAGCCAGATGGTCTGTCTTGTCACAAAAACTGAAAATGCTGGGGAAAAACTCAGGTCTGGCAGCATCTGTGGTGAGATCTCACTCTACAGATGCTGCTAGACGTGCTGAGTTTTTCCAATATTTTCTGTTTTTATTTCAGAATATCTGCAGTATTTTGTATTCCATTTAGTCTTTATCTAGTATTCTCATGAAAAATTGCAAACTTGAAGACATTCCTGAGACATCAACTCTTCTATGATTGGTTTTATTTTGATGTGGGTTTCTCTTTCAGAAGATGTAGGTGTCCTGATGCACATTAAAATCCAATGTTGAAACAAGGGAATGTTCATTCTGATACGTTGGTTATCAGAAGATAACTCTAACTTTGCTAAGTAATCAAGATCAATTTATTGACAAAAAATGAAATGGCAACTTTTTTCAGATTTTTGTTGTTGTTCTGAAGCATAATTATATAGGAGTTAAAATGTTCTGTATCAACGCAATTGGGCACAAGTGGCAGGCAGAATTCTCCCATCTGAAGCAATGAACATGGATCTCCAGAAGAAAGAAGACGGACCTCCTGAAGACAGAATATAAACCCCCTGAAGAAAGAAAATGGACCTTCAGGAACAGTCTTGAGGTTGGAAGGTGGACCTCCTTGACACTGAAGCTGGAAAATCTAATTGATGCTCCTCCCACCAACTGTCATGTTCCAAGTTTTAGGGTCACTGGCAGCCTCCATTTTGAACGCTGGAGACAGCCCCAGGCCTTTTTTGGGTAAGTCCTAACTTGTGCATGCCACTCTGGTCCAGACATGTTCTGGTTCACTGTGTTTTCTCATTGGCATCACGCAAAATTGGGTATGAGGTTAAGATTCTGGTTAGGCCTTCAGTTGCATGTCATTAATGGATGCAAACTGATTTCAAATCTGCCCCAGTGAGATTCCTGAACTCAGGTCTGGAAGCAGCATTGAAAGTGGGCAGCATTGAAAGCTCCCACTGTAAATGCACACAGAGTGAAACTGATTTCTGGGTCACCCAATGAATTCATCCTGCTAAGCAGAGGTATAGGAAAATTCCATTTGGAGATTGAGAAACAATTGACATCTTATTTAAGAAGGTTCACTCTACTGATTCCTGGGATGAAGGAGTTGTCTTATCAGGAAAGGATGGATAGGTTGGGCCTGTCTCCATTGAAGTTTAGAAGAACGATGACTGATCTTCTAAAACAAATAAGATACTGAGGGACGTGGACAGGGTGAGTGCTAAAAATATTTTTTAAAAATTCATTAATGAAATGTAGCATGTCACTGATTTGGCCAGAATTTATTGCCCATCCCTAATTGTCCTTGAGAAGGTGTTGGTGAGCTTCCTTCTTCAACTGCTGCAGTCCAAGTGTTGTAGGTACACCCATAGTGCTGTTACAAAGGGTATTCCAGGATTTTGACCCAGCGTCAGTGAAGGAATGGCAATACAGTTCCAAATCAGAATGGTGAATGGCTTGGAGAGGAACTTCCAGGTGATGGTGTTCTCATGTGTCTGCTGCCCTTCCAGAAGATGCTGTTTAAGGAGCCTTGGTGAGTTGCTGCAGTGCATCTTTTAGATGGTACACACTGATGCCACGATGCATCAGTGGTGGAGGAAGTGAATGTTTGTGGATGGGGTGCCAATCAAGTGAGCTGCTTTGTCCTGGATGGTGTCAGGCCTTTTAAGTGTTTTTAGGGTTGCACTCATTCCTGCAAGGAGAGAATATTCAATCATACTCCTAACTTATGCCTTGTAAATTGTGGACATACTTAGGCGAATCAGGAGGTGAGTTACTTGTTGCAGGATTCCCAGCCTCTTACCTGCTCTTATAGCCACATTATTTATGTGACTAAGTCTAGTTCAGTTTCTGGTGAAAGGTAACCCCGAGGATGTTGATAGTGGGGAATTCAATGATGGTATTGCCAGTGAATGTCGTGGGGCGATAGTTAGGATCTCTCTTCTAGGAGATGGTCATATCCTGGCAATTGTGTAGTTCCAATGCTACTAGCCACATGTCAGCTCAACCTGGATATTGTCCAAAACTGATTCCAGTTTTGTTAGGGCTCTTTGATGTCACACTTGATCAAGTGCTACCTTGATGCCAAGGGCAGTCACGCTCTCAATTTGGCGCCTCTCAGTACTTAGCAGCCATGTTTGGATTTGTTAAATCGCGCCCATTGGATATTGTTAAGGCTGAGTTAGATAGATTTTTGACTGTCAAGGGAGTCAAAGGGTGTAGGGATAGAGAGGAAGATAGAGACCACAATTAGTTCAGCCCAGATATTATCAAATGATACAGCAGGTTCAAGAGGCCAAATGGCCTACTTCTGTTCCTGATTTGTATGTTCCCATTGTTTGAAGAATTTATTATTTTGGTCTTTGGTGCTGTGGCCTTCACATATATGTTTTGCAAAGTAATGAGAAGGCAAAGAGACCTTCCTATCAACGTGGACTTGTTCTAGTTTATTATTTGAGGAACATTAGATCACATCAAAGAAGGTCTGATGCCCTTGTTAATTCCAAAACAAAAATTAAAACTTTTGGTTTCTATTTTTAAGTTTGTGAATATTGGGTATATGATTGAATCTGCTTGTTAAGTGGATTTGTTGACACAAGATCCCGATAGTATTTCTTTATATATTTGAAATTGAACTTTATTTAAACATTGGTAAGACATACACTGTGCTTTAGGAAAGAATTAGCCTATTCATTAGGCCCAATTTAACTCTGTGCAACTGGTTGGGTTTTGAATGAGTTAAAATCTCGCTCGGGCAAGACAGGAAATTCCGGCCTGAGGTCAGCAGAGATTTTCGTTGTTGGGCCCTCGCCTGCTCCAGTTCCATGGCGAGGGAGGTGGTAGAGCTCTGGCCATTCTTTCTAACCGTAAAACAACAGTAATTTGTTATTACTTTGTAAATCATTCCACATGTCTGAACAAACAAAAGTAGCTTTCCTTCCCATCTTTTCAAACGTTTGCTGATAGTCACTATTTAAAGTATAGGGCATAACATTTGCTGTTGTGGCGCCTAGTTTAATACTACAGGAAAATAAATGCTAATACCTAAATTAACTATATTTCCTTTTCTGCAGCACATGGTATATTCAGTTTCCATCAGAGTGTCGTCCCTTTACTCTTCAGCATTCTCCATTGTTGTGCCAAGAGTTATGGCAAGCAACTTGTTGCAATTTTGCTTTTTGTATCTTTTCTCTCCATCTTACTCCATCAATTTTCTCCCAGCTCCTCTGCCATTCTAGGATGCATTCACTGAGGTACGATTTCTTAAATAATGACTGCTCTTAGCATGCACCTTGTGACTATTTTGTTTTATTCAACTGTTTTTGCCTAACCAATTGAACTGTATGGAGCATCACAGCAAAACCTGACACTGATTTTATTTGCTAGCCACACATGGATTCATCCCTTATGATGTGGACATGCCAGCATTGGACGGGGGTGGGCACAGTCAGAAGTCTCACAACACCCAGGTTAAAGTCCAACAAGTTTATTTGATAGCATGAGCTTTTGGAGTGCTGCTCCTTCATCTTCCCTTATAACAGCGACCAAGAATCGGGAACCTGCTCGTTTCCCCTTCCCTAATTCAGGAGCACTTAGGTCAATTTTGGCATCATTCCTGCTACTCAGTTTGAGATCAGCCTGCTCAGCATTGGCGCTAGAACCTAAGACCTTTCTGATCCATACAGCTCACATACTCACTGACTTAACCAGTAAAAACATCAGGGGGATAATTTTGCTCTTTAGCTAACCATTAGAAAGATGACTCAAGACAGGCCAACTGAGACTTAAAACTGTAAGGGAGAAAAGTAAATCTTACAACTCCGTGGCACAATGCATGACTTTACGCTAATTACTTCAGTAAAATTATTTTCTTTCTGAGGAAGATGCTTGCTGCTGTACAGTCCCAATGACACCAGCAGTTTGTCACATCTTATCCATTGAATCAATGGTTAGGTACAAGACAAGGCAGTTTGCAAGCAGTTCAATCTTCATCAAAATCATAGTTGAATTTCTTCCTTCCATCATCTGACATTTATACACATGCACTGATTTTTTTTTCCCTTCCAGCCCAGCCATTGAAGCCAGTTGTTTTCAAGTTTCTGCAGAGCCTTGCCTTTCCCTGTCTCTGTAACTTCCTCGACCCCAGTACCCTCCAAGGTATATTTTCGCTGCTCCAATTCCTGCCTCTTGAACATTCTCGATTTTAATTGCTACACCATTTGAGGCCAGGCCTTCAGCTGTTAAGACCCCAGTGGGATTCTGGAGTTCTCTCCCTAAATTTCTTCACCTCTCTTCTTTTAAGATTCTCTTTAAAACCTTACTCACCAAGTATTTTAGTCAGCTGCCCGAATATCGCTTTATGTGGCTCAGTGTCAAATTTTGCTTTTTAGAGTTCCTATGAAGAGTTACTACAAGTTGTTGAGCTGGAACAGTAGTTAGCACTGCTGTCTCACAATGCCAGGGTCCCAGGTACAATTCCGGCTTTGGGTTACTGTCTGTGTGGAGTCTGCATATTCTCCCCGTGTCTGCATGGGTATCCGCCGGGTGCTCCAGTTTTCACCCACAGTCCAAAGATGTGCAGGTTAGGTCGATTGGCCATGCTAAATTGTCCCTTCATGTCAGAGGGATTAGCAGGGTGGATGTATGGAGTTGAGGGAATAGGGCCTAGATGGTATTGGTTTGGTGCAAACTCACTGGGCCAAATGGCCTCCTTCGGCACTGCAGGGATTCTATGGATTCTATACTTAAAGGGGCTATACAAATACAATAAAAGCAAATTACTGTGGATGCTGGAATCGGAAGCCAAAAGAGAAAATGCTGGAAAATCTCAGCAGGTCTGGCAGCACCTATAAGGAAAGAAAAAAACTAACGTTTGGAGTCCAGATGACCCTTTGTCAAAGCTTTGACAAAGTCAAAGGTCATCTCATCCTTACAGATGCTGCCAGACCTGCTGATATATTCCAGCATTTTCTCTCTTGCTATACGAATACAAGTTGTTGTTGTTGTAATGCTGCCCACTGCCATTCTGGCTAATCTAAACAAATTGAGTCCAAAGATCAAAACTGGGACGGTACTGGTTTGTATGATTCGGTACCTACCAGACGGCATATTTTCGCAGCAAGCCATTCAGAACGTCATATGTAATGCATAGTTTAGTGATCCGCTGTCATATTGCATAGTACGTCTGTAATTACAGGGCGACAGCTACAGATATGCTGCAAAGTGCCGGGGAAATTCAGTAGACAAAGAGTTAAAACAATTACCGTTGCACAATTTCAGATTTCGTTTCAAGAACGGATTTTATTTCTTGGAACTTTTCTTTTCATCATCCCAAATATGAAGGAGTGTTCGAGTCCCTGTGCAAAGCGCAGTCATTTGGACGAGATGCATCCCGGCAGTTTGTAGCGCGGTGCATTATTGAAGTGTAATCAAACATCAGCTAAGTGGAAAATAAATATCCAGATCTCATAAGCAGCGCAGCAAGATCATGTAAATGCAAATGAGGGGTTGGTTTAAAGCCGTCATCAGGGGAAATCAAGCCTTGTCACTGCAATCGCTTCATCGGGCAGCGCAGTAAATCAACAGAAATAATAACCGCATGATGGGCGGCTTAACTGTACAAGAGGGTGTAATGAAAACTGGCAGTGGAGGTTAGTGCAGAGAACAGGAAACTAGTATTGAAAGAGGAAAGGAACTGGAAAGAAAGGAGGCGAGAAGCAAGGAAGCCGAAATAGAAGGGAGGCATCATGAAAAAATGTAGCCAGGATAAAAGAATCTTGGAGACAAACATGACATCGGGAATTTAGAAGCATTTTGGAGAAGCAAGAGGGTTCC
This sequence comes from Carcharhinus amblyrhynchos, assembly GCF_965287045.1. NCBI lineage: Eukaryota > Metazoa > Chordata > Chondrichthyes > Carcharhiniformes > Carcharhinidae > Carcharhinus > Carcharhinus amblyrhynchos. Next base: position 13,342,030 of record NC_137348.1, read on the forward strand.
GGGAAGACAGGGCAATTAACATTTCTACTGTCATTGTGTTGGGCAGTTAAAGTTATTGCTGAATTGTTTGATCATTTTGGTAATGACCTCTTCGTCTGGTAAGATCTAATTGTTGGAATTGTTATAACGCTGTTTCGAGAACATAAAGTCACACATTACACAAGGGTTATGCAGGGGAAAAAACTTTACAAAGTTGCTTCCAGGAAAGCTCCTGCGGTTTTGTATTTGATGCTCTGATTAAAGGGAGTACCAAAGACTTAAAAACAGAAACAAAATTGCAACTCAGCCTAGGTGAAATGAAACATGAGTGTGTAGAGAACGAGCCGAAGCAATAAATATTAAATTGAGATCTTTTACACTGAGCTTTTTTGACTGAACGCAGTTTATGCCACTCTTTGCTAAGACCCAGGTTATGCGCTGGATACGGTCAAATTATTAGTAAGTTAACTGTGATACGACTTTCCCCTGAACAAAATGTAGATACGGAGTTACATTTAATCACACTGATTCTCCAATATTAGCAGCTGAATGTAGCAATTGCAGCTAGAAAGACGGTGAGTGAAACATCTGCAAAGTTTTGAACAAGTTTGTATCTGTGGCAATTGTGCATAGGTGTCTAGAAAATGGAACACAATTGAAAAAGAGGGACCAAATATGTTCACCTAAATACCAATTCTTGATGGCTTTTTGGGACATTTATTACAAAAGACAAGCCACTAGATTTATTTTAATGCAGGGGCAGAGAACATCTTTTTAAAAAATGTTGCTCAAATTGATAATCTCAATAAATAAACAAAGTTTTTATGAGAGGTATCTAGTGACAGCATTCATTTTGGATCAGGCTGTTCTGAACTGAATGCAACGTCTCAGGGTTTCCACTTAAATCTACACAGATTAAATTGATAAAGCTGGACACAGTATATTACATTTTCATTTTAAAACGTGATGAGTTTGTGTACTCCCAAATGTTCTCAAGTCTATCCCACTGTTGTATTACATTATTGCTGATCTGTACCTCAACTCCATTGTTCACCTTTCTTCAATATCCCTTGATATCATTACACAACAAAAAATCTATCAATATTAGCTTTGAAAATTTAAATTGTCTCAGCACCCACAGTTTATGGGGAGATTTTCCAGATTTCCATTTACTTTTAAAAATGTATATGCAATAAGATACATTTTTTCCCAAACTTGTTTCATTCAACACTAGATGGAGAGCATATTCTTTACAGTATAGTTTATCAACGTAGCACTGGATACTTTGAATTTGTCAAGTTTATAAAGCTGAATTTATATAGTTTCTTTCGGTGCATTCTGTCTCTCCTCAAAAGAATGTTCACAGATATGTCATGAGCCTTAGTAAACCTTGGTAAGAAACAAGTACTGTAGCTTAGCCTGAAGACTAGATATAAATTCAGATCAACACATGGTTCAAAATGTCTAAAGTTTTCTGCAAACTCTATAGGGGTCATAAATTTACTTCTGCTTCCTTGCTGTTATCTCAGCTTTTATTACCTCTGCTATGGAAAAAGTGGGCAGAGATAATGTTTTTTTCCTTTTGTTAATCTGTTTGTCTGTGCACAATATATCTCAAAAACTAATTGATTATTTTTTTAAAGATATACAGGCATGATATAGCCCAAGAAAGAACTGATTAGTTTTTGGCAAAAATGTGGATCCAGATCTGGATCCTAGGGATTTTTTTAAAGGACCCATCCATTAAGGGGTGATCAAGCAAATTGACTTTCTTTTTAACATGTTGCAGTTTGTTTTATTTCAAACATAGTTGACAGTTTTAGAATTTTGTGGGCTGTTTTATTCAGAATGTTGTTGATTATTTTAAAACTTCGTAGATTGTTGAAGTTAAAATTTATTTATTAGTTAAAGTTTATTTATTAATCACAAGTAAGGCTTACATTAACACTGCAATGAAATTACTGTGAAATTCCCCTAGTCCGGCGCCTTTTCAGGTCAATGCACCTAACCAGTACGTCTTTTAGACTGTGGAAGGAAACCAGGACACCCAGAGGAAACCCACGCAGTCGTGGAAGGACGTGCAAACTCCACATAGCTGGGAATCAAACCTGGGTCCCTGGTGCTGTAAGGCAGCAGTGCTAACCACTGTGCCATCATGCCACCAGTATTTGTCTCAGCTGGTGTGGTGGAATTTCTCACAGCTATCAAAATATGAGCAGAGTTTTCAGAGCAGATTGCTGGATATGGATTGACCTAAAGCCTCCTCAGTGAGATTGAAGTTCTTGATGAAAATATTTCCTTTTTTTCAGCTTTGTAATTACAGAGCATCAGGTAGGCAGGGAAAAGCTTAAGGAAGAGCCACATAATTGTACTAACGTTAAACACAGTGTGGTAGAGGTATGCTGTCTACTGAGTGACCACTTCACTTGTTGCTATTTGCCGTTATTTTGCATCTGATCCGCCTGGAAATGATACATCAAGAAATAAGACCCCCTTACTGAACCATTGTAAACTCTGCATAATGGCAGAATAGATTCACTTACCTATCACAATTTTTAAAACTTACAAAGATGTATTTTTTGCCTGTATAATCAACATAACTCATTGTTATTCGTCCATCGTCATCGATGAGGACCTCGATATCATTTGTCATTTTGAGGCTAAGGATATGCAGCAACATACCAACATTTCCTCTGGCACATTGAGTTTGACCTGCTTCTAATTATGGGTACAAACTACCAAAGGTTTGGTGGAACTTCTAGTTTCTAAACCTGAAAATGCCACTGGAATCTTAGAATAGTTACTGCACAAAAGGACACTATTCAGCTTGCTGCAAGCAGGCTCTCTGCAAAGCTACTCAACTAGTCCCTGTCCCCTCCTTTTTCCTGTAGCTCTGCAATTCTTTTCCCTTCGTATCATTATCCAATTTCTTTATTAAAAAAAACAATTAAAACTTTCTACATCACACTTTCAGGCAATGTTGTCCAGATCCTAACAACACAGTATTTCATCATGACAGCTTTGATTCTTTTTCCATTGACTATTATTTCGACACATAGCAGAAACTCCACGATATATTGTGAAGTTAGCCTAGACCACAACTCTTTTTGATTTTGGTGTTAGTGTGAGGAAAAGGGTGTTTCACCCCAGGTATGATTCTGTTGACCCATTAGGAAACTTTTATTAAAACAAACTTTATTTAACAATGCAGTTTAACTATAACATAAAGAATGAGCATAACCTTTACCAATTAAAATACTTAAGACAAGGTATAATTCTTAACTGTTAGCTATCTCTAATATTCATCATAGACCTTTGGGTGGGATTTTATGACCTTTCTTGTCTCTAAACCGTGAAATCCTGCCCGAGATCAATGGACCTTTCCATTATCCACCTCTCACCTGCTCTGATTCCTGTGGCAAGCAGGTGATCGAATTCCAGCTGTAAACTCCTCTTCAGAATCAGTTAGCAAAAACATACAGACTTATGTGAGTTGCTAGCCTTCCAGCCTTTTAACATGTCTGAACAAAGTCTCTGACTCTCGGACAGCAGACTCCAGAGTGAGAAAGAGTGAGGAGGGGAGGTGGAAAAGGAAGCACCTTTTGCAGATTTCTGGAGCGAGAGACCTCTTTTTAGCAGGTCCTAGGCTTTAATTTCCAGAGAGAGAGAGAGAAATGGTGCTGCTCCATTCAAAATCAAACAGCAACAGCCTGCTTTTTCTCCCTGCAAGTTTAGCTCCTCCCACACATGGTTGTTGTCAATCAAACCACACTCTGAAACCCCAGGGAACAATCTAAGAATAACAATAATGCATTAGCCCAGGTTAAAACAAAAAGTCCAATAATTAAAAACAATTAACCTTCAGCAATATCAGCAGGTGAGCTGCCAGTTGTAGACAATCAGCACTATAATCAGAGATGAAGTATAAAACAGTCCCTTCAGAAGAAACATGACAGAAATACGTTCACATTCAAAACCCGACTGTACTGAGATCAGCGCCACATGTTTAAAAAGTACCCCAATCAAACCAAAAAGTAATGTCACCCCAGCGCACCACGGAGATCTCAGAGACTCACCCCCACAATCCCTACGATTGGAACAGGCATTCACCCTCCCCCAATGCCCAATTGGAGCCATGATTTCTCCCCACTCTCAGAGCTGGCACTTCCACCTCCTCACCACCTAACCGGAGCTGGCATTTTTCCCCCACAATAGTGCCAGCAACCCACCTCCCCCCCTGCACCCCACCCCTGAAAATCAGACCCCTCCTTCCCAACCTTTCACCCACACAGTCAATGGCAGCACCCAACCCAACTCCTTCCCCCCCTTAAATATTCGACCCACCCCCCCAGAAGTCAGTGCTGGAAACTCCACCCACTCCGAACATTGGATCCCTTCCCCCCAACCCCATCCACATAGTCAGCTGTAACACATACCCAACCCGCACCCTCACAAAACAGCCATCAATGGCATTCCTAGCTTCCATGGCTGCTCCCCACCCATCACCACAAATAAATACATTCCCCCCATTCCCTCATGAAACTTCCCTGGTACTGCCCCTGGGCACAGGGTGGCACTGCCAGGGTGGCATGGGCATGGTGTCAACCTAGCAGTGCCAGTCTGTTACACAGCCTGGCCATGTCCCTCTCCCCGGGGCTATACTCATCTTTACGCCCTTGCCACTGTTTCCATGGATGGCTAGTGTGGGCTCAAGATTGCCCCCATGTTTCCTGTAACTCAGCCAACTTTGTATCCAAGCTTTCAGTGTCCCTTTTATTCCATAGATTTTAACTTTGCTGACAAGTTTGTTATGTGGCATGTTACCAAATGCCCTTCCAAAATCCATTTACGCCACATCAACCCTTTCTGTTACAACTTTTTCTGTTGCGTAATCAAAAAATTCAATTAAACACAATTTCCCTTGAACAAATTTGGCTTTCCTTAATTAACAGAAGAGCAAGGAACAGCACCAATCATTGTACAAAGCTTCCTTTCACCTCACAAAAGCCTTTGTCTCTGTTAATTGTTATGGAGTATCCTAAATTTGTCACCATTCTTTGCCTACTCCAGGATGACGTGCATGCAGTGATCTTAACCTACATAGCTACCCAAACAAAGGCCGTGATTCTCCCATCCCACTGTGCTATAGGATCAATACAGCAGGTCAGGAGATTTGCGCGAGGGGGGCGATGAGTGGGATTCGTGCGAGAGTTAGTGCCTTGCTAGCATCTCCCAGCGCCGGATTTCTGACGCAGTCTGCTCCATGCTGGAAATTGCCAGGGAAGTGGGGCTAGTATTTAAATTATAGTTCAAACATCATTTAAATGCTATTAATGGGCCCGGGACTGAATTCCCTGGGCCTGCTAGCCTCTCCCACCCTGCCAGAGTGTTTCACTCCAGCAAGGTTTAGAGTGGCTCCCCACTTTCAGGGAGCCAAAGGCCTGACCCTGCTGGAGTCAGGCCTCCATGGCATGTGTCCCAGGGTAGTGTCCCCTGGGCATGGGCACCCTGGCTGTGCCAGGCTGGGTTTCCTGGTGCTGCTCAAGGGGCAAAGTGCCTATGCTCAGGGGACCTTGCTACTGCTCACTGTGGGTGGGGCATATGGGGGCAGGGCCCAGGGGGCAATCAGTGGGGCTGGGAGATCCCACTGCCACTGGAATCAATGAGGGCAGGAGGGAGACCAATGATCTGGGGGTGGGGAATCAATCAAGCTGACCAGCAAACAGGAGGCTGACATTTCAGGGCCACCACTCATGTGCAGAGACCTACTGATTGCAGCCTCCAGGCCAAGAATAAGCCCCACCCCCCCAGAAATCTAATGAGATTCACTATGGTGGCCTCTGCAGTGCACAAAGTGTCAGAGGTTCTAGTGCGAACTCCCACTGAAAACAACAGTGTGAATTACTCCAGTTTTCCCATGAATTCTACACTTTGAACTTTTTGGGGCGAATTCTGCCCCCTATCACTGAAAACTGAGATCAAAACTGGTGTTATTGCACAAACTCTTCATTTTCCTTGCTGTAATACTTCACCTCACTTACAGCAAATTACACACAGGTATGGACACAATCTACAGAATAGATGGGAAACTGTTCAAACTATATCTGCTGCTTTCAATCCAGTGCCAGAACCATTCCAACTGCAGTCATGGAGCTTCAGTGTGCATGTATGTATGTATGAGTGTATGCACTCATTCAGAAATTGAGCTCCAGGTCATTGTGAACTCCTCCCACGCATGCAACAAAATGTGCCTTTTATTAAGCACCCAGGAAACCAAGGCCCCTTCCAAACAGCTTCCATAACAAAACGTCTCCTCTAGTTGATTAAGATCAACACGAGATCTTAGCTCATTTTTTATATCGCCTGTCAATGAAGACAGTCATAGGCAACAAAATTCTTCATTGCCTCCAATATGCTAGCTCAGTCTTTGGTCAACTGAGGAAAAGAGTATTGAAGATCCAGATGATCAAATACTGCAGCATTTAAATAAATGTTCCATCTGCGTCAGGTAAAGGAAGAAAAGTGGAAGCAATATAAAAAAAGCTACTTTGCAAGACAAAATTTCACTTCCCACGAGGAACACAACTCATTCTCTTTTCTCACACTTATATATGCTATACTGCCCTTTTTTCCACTTACTCAGCACCAACTAAGAATTCTTTCTAAAAACCTTAAATGAGTCAGTTTGTGGATGCAGCATTTTTTACTCTGGCAAAAAGGCTGACAAAGCCACAACTAATCAGAGGAATTGTATCCCAGAGTACTTGCAATGTGTATTTAAAAATATAGTTGAGATACATTATTCACAACATTGTTCTATAATTCCTAAATATTACAGTATAGACATGTCCACATATTCCAGTTTCTCTTAGTTGCGCACATTACTGTGTTTATAGCCTACATTGAATGAGTAAATGTTGCTGAGAGCAGGCATTTTGTAAAAATGTGACATCATGAGATTCCATTCAGCTCTCACTGCCAAAATAGTCAATTTATCACCGCTATTTAATACCGCAGGTAAGCACATAAAAGCTAGGTATGGATTCTTGAACCCATTCTTACATATTCTAGGATTACTATTTTTCCAAACAATATTCTTAAGTTTACTTCAAAAACATCAGATACAAATCTTATATTTGCTGCTTTGTGAGATTATTTCAACTCAAATGACCAAATTCAAAAGAATCAAAATCTTAAAATTGCCTTAAACCTATAGGTTTATATAAGGTCCTAACATTTAAATTATATACAGTTTGAAGAAAGGGGAGAAAAATGTAGCAAATAAAAGCAAGAAAGAAAACACAAAGAAAAAGAAACATCAAAGAAAAATGGCTGATTTGAATTATGGGCAAAATTAAGAGCCGGAGGTGGGAAGTAGGGCAGAAAGATGATGACTTAATGAGGCTTAATTAAGCTGTCTGCTAAAGGGACAGCTGTCAGCAAGATCTACACTCGAGCCAAACAGCTCAATCACAGTTCCGAACTACCGAGTGGGGAGTCACAAATTCTACATGAGGTGTTCAGGCACCAGCAACACAAGCTAAAAAAGCACGGGAAACAGGTCACAGAATTTCCTTGAAATCTGAGAAAACATTCACCTCGCATGGTGCTGTCTTTCAGCTGGTGTTCATTTTTATTCCCGAGAGTGACAGTAGCTCCTATATATCCCACCAATTCAGCAATTCTAGACTATTGCAAGTCTGTATCAGTTATTGAGAAGATGTTGTATGGTCAGACAGCACAACAAGAAAACAACCACATTTTATGCTGCAGAACAATGCCATAATGAAGCTATTTCAGAAAATTTGAACCTGTAATTCAATGGTGAATAATTCTTAATTTCTATTATCATGATCTTTCATAAAATTGAAACTAGCTAAGTTTGCTAATATTACACATGGTGAAGTTATGGAGGTATGCTTAAAATTATACGATTTATAAAACTGAGATGATTGCAAAGGGAATTTTACTTTCCCTATTGGGCTCTCTGCAGTTACTTCTGTTGCACTGACATTTGAAAATCCTCATGGTGGAAACTTAAGTATTAAATTTGCAGCTTGTTTCAGTACCACTGATTGCAAAGCTAATGGGGGGGGGGGAATTCTCCCAACAAATATTTGAAGTGCCAAATTCACGTAAAAACTGGAGAAAATCGCACTTGTTTTTTCAGTGGAAGTTTAAAAAAGAACGTCCCACAGTCTGCACTGCAGACTGCCTCAGCATAAATCCCTTTGAAAAGCTGGGAGTGGAGCCTATCCATGCCAAAGAGGCTGCAGCATAGCGCTGAATGGGCCATTGCGCACGCGCTGATCTGCCAGTGCTGACATCGGCGCATGCGCAGTGGCCCCTGTCTGCCGGCCTCCCGATCGCTGGCCAGCCCTGTGATCCCTGCAACAACAGCCCTCCACGCACCGATCGCTGGTCTCCCAGACGTGTCCATGCCAGCCTTGACAACCTTCCTCCCATCCCCACAGTGCCAACATCCCCTTCCAGCAGGTTATCCCTTCTGCCCCCCACACCCGGATGGCCAGTCCGAATCGCTGGCCTCCCTCCCTCCCCACTGATCCCAACTGCAGAGTGGTAGCAGGACCCCCACTCTCACTGATGTCCCTCCCCCTTGGCACTGCCATATTCACAATGGGCAGTGCCAAGGTGCCCTCTGTGCATTGGCACTGTGCCTCTTGGACAGTGCCAGGGGGCCTAGGCTCATATCACCAAGGTGGCGATGCCCAGGGGGCATCCATCTCGGCACCTGACTCTCTGGGGTGCTTCAATTGCCCCCCCCTTTCACTCCAGTGGGCTCGGGCCGGCAGCTCCCCGCAAGAAGGGAGCTAATGTAAACCCTGCTGGAGTGAAATACTCCTGGTGGTGATGGGGGGGGAGGCTAGCAGGCCTGGAGATTTCTGTCATGGATCCGCAAATTACATTTAAATTATATTTAAATTGCCCCTGAGTGTGTAACGCAGCTCCATGCCAGTTTCTGGCACTGGGAGATGCAATCAGGCCTGGACGTTCAGCGCGAATTGCATGAATCAGCCAGCAAGAGTCTCCTGGCCCACAAAAATCAGTGCAGCAGGGTGGGAGAATTGCCCCCATTTGGTATTGTGGTAACTTGGCCACAAAAAGGTGGTCAAATGCATTGTGATGTTCAATCTTTTATAAAAGTATCAAAATACAGTACGGCATGGACTCAGAACTGGAGACAGCTAGTTACATGGGTCTCTCATGGAAAACTAAACCCGTGAAAGCCCTGCACTACCAATGACGTCACTTAAATATGCTCATACCCATTAAAGACATCAATATATACATTCAAATAGGGAGATGCTTACTGTAACACTCTTTCCTTAATTTCAATCCCCCTTAGGGACAGAAACATTATGACGCTCATGTCAATCTTTCAGGCGCCTATATTGTGACCTGCGCAGTACCACTGGTGACTCTGTATACACTGGTGAGCCTTATTCCAGTGGAGCTGGACTTGTGGGCAGACTAACTTGAGCATCTGTCCATGAATATCCCTCATCTTCTCCTAGATTTGAGTCCATTGGAAATCCTTGTACAACAAGAAACTCTTCCTGTCAAATGTCCACATCAGCATTTCCTTCTACCATGTAAAAATCCTTACAGACACAATCATTCTAGTTGAAATGTCTGTCCTTAATATGCTTGTCAAGCCTCTGCTTCTGCTTTTCCTGATTCCTTCCCAGTCCTGCTTTGACATCCAGATGTAGCAGATCCAGATGAGACTTTGGCTTCCAACCCATCAGCATTGTGACCATCGAGAGTCCTGTCACACTTTGCGGCGTGATACAATTCTGGAACAAGAACTATGAAAGGGTGGTTCCCAAAAGTATAATCTGCCTTCTCCTCAATCCTTCTTTCAGTGTCTACATAGATTGCTCTGCTGAATCATTTGAAGCTGGATGAAAACGCACAGTACACACATGGCATATCCCATTCCTTTGCATAAACTCTTGCAATAAGTCACTCAAAAACATTGTACCATTATCAGAAAGAGAATCCAGTAAACCATGAGTAACATCTCCATTGTAATGAGAGCTACAATGTTGCTTATGACGTGTACTTTTAACCACTTAAATGTATGTCTATGATGATTAAAAACATTTATCACATCTGTTGGTTTCCCCTTCATCCACCTTGATGGTTACTCAAAAAATTCCAATTAATTTGTTAAACAGAACTTCCCTTTAGTAAAACCATATTGACTTGTTCTAATCATACTATGTGCATTGTTAACACTTCCTTAATAATGTATTCCATCAGTTTCCAACAGCTGATGTTAGATTAGCTGGCCTAGAATTCACTGTTTTCTCTCTCCCTCCTTTCTTGAAAAACAGAGCAACATTTGCCAACTTCCAATCTGATGGGACCATTCTTGAATCCAGTGAATTCTGGAAAATTACAGCGCATTCACTATTCCTTCAGCATTTTTCTTATTTGTTCATGGATTTTTGGCATCACTGACTAGGAAAATGTTTATTCCTATCTATAATTGTCCTTGACAGTGTAGGAACGCCAACATATTTCCAAGACTGGATTATTAGGGTGTTGGATCAGAACCCCAAGGTATATTATGAAACCAGACTATGCTCAAACAATTTTTCTGTTTTGACATAAATGTGAGGATAGGATATTTCTTTCCAGGAACGGTTTCACTGACAAAGTCGGGACTTTTTAATAGTGAAACAAACTTTAATTTAAATATAACTCTCACAAACAAAACAGCTTAACCATTAACAGTTGAACAATATTTAAACATGAACGAAAGCAACTTTACTTTCTAGTTTATGACTGTTCTAGTTCCAACTAAGCCCCATTCATGCATAAATCAAATCCACTTTTAAGTAAGTAATTAGCAAACCATTACCCATGATAATTTCCTCTTCTCATTTTAACAGACCAATGTTTATTTTAGCTACTCTCTTTTTATATACTTACAAAAGCACTCACAATCTGTTTTTATATTGCTGGCTAGTTAAATCTCATGTTCTGTATTTTCCCTTTTTATCAACTTTTACATTGCCCTTTTCTGGTTTCTTAAACTCTCCTAATCCTCGGAGTTGTTAGCTGGAATTCTCTGGTCTTGCATACCCTGCCGCTGTTGCCTGCAAGAAGGGAGAATTCGGCTCTCAGCAAAATAACTGTTCACAGCAGCAGGACTGGAGAATCCTAGCTGCAGGTGAGGTCAGAGAAACCAGCCCATTATTGTTTTTTGCAATATTGTCAGCTTCTTGTTTTAATCTGACGCTGCCCTTAACTTCCTGAATGAACCACGGATGGGACCTTCTTGCTGAGTTTCTGTTTTCCAATGGAATGTATTTTTGTGGGCTATTTTGAATTATTTCTTTAAATATTTACCACTATTCATTGGCAGCCATACCTTATTGTCTGTTTACCCAATTTATCTTCGCCAGTTCTCCACTCATATCTATGTAATTGGCCGTTTTTAAGTTTAAGATTCTTGGTTTTTGATTAGGGTATATCACTTCCAAATTTGACCTGAAATTCAGTGGTATCATGATCACTATTTCCCAGTGGATCTTTTACAGTGACATTACTAATTAATCCAGCTTTATTATGCAGTATTAGAACTAAGATAGTTTTATCCCTAGTTGATTGCAAAAACATTCCATAAACTTTTAGACCATTCTTACCAATTTGATAGTCTTAGTCTATATGAAGATTAAAGCACCCCCCCCCACAATACAATCATTACATTGCCTTTATTACAATCTCCAATGATTTCTTGGCCAGTGCCCAGACTAGTGGTACAAAGGGCCTAAAACTACTTCCATCCATGTTTTCTGACTCTTGCTATTTCTAATTTCAACCTGTACTGATTGTACTTCATGATCTTCTGAGGCTAGATCCTTTCTCTTGTGTAATCCTTTATTATCAAAATTGCACTCTCTCCTTTGGCATTTCATCTGCCTTTCTGAAATATAGGGGTGATCTTACCAAAAACATTCTAAGTGCCAAATGAGTGTGAGAATGGGAGTCACACCCATTTTATGGGCAAGTTCTCAGACATGATCTTATGCCACATAGTGCACAAAAAGAGGGAATGTGTGATTCACACCAGTAGGGGGAGTGGATGGAGTCTATTCTCATTGGGAAACAAACTGATGACAGCTAGAGGGCACCATTGTGCACAGGTCTATTTCCCAGGGCACCAACTGTTTACAGATGTACACAGTTAATGCATTGGGAGATATCTCACTCATCCTACCCTGCCAGAATCACATCCCCACCCCCCTCAATTGTGCACCCACTGGTTTTCCCCGCCATTGTAATGTACTCCACCCATGGACAATCGACGCCTCCATCCCTGTCTCTCTCCCAGTTGATTGCCTCCTAAGTTCTCCCCCCACTCCCCGAGCTGATCTTTGTCCCCATTCCCAACCCCCTGCCCCACACCAGCGATCCCAGATTGCAGAGTGCCCAGACTCCTGCCTCCCCTTAGATCCAGCCCCATCAAGCCCCGTTTCCTCCCCTTTAAGCCCCATCCCTTGGCACCACCCAGTACCAGGGTTTATGGCTGACAGTGCCAGGCTGCCACAGCCCAAGGGGCACTGCCTGATCCTGCTCCCAAACACCCACAAAGCCTCAATGGCCTCCAGGTCCACAAGGGCAGTCATCATCTCTGATCTCCATTGCTGGGGACCATATGTGACTCGCACCATTGAGGACCTTCACCAGTCAGGGCTTCAAGGCAAGTGAGCCCACATGATTCTATCCCAGGCTCACTAATAAAATTAAAATCTGATTTAAATATTATAATCAGCTTCATGCCAGGAAGGGCATAAGGCTAATCACTGCCAGCTTCATAGTGCTGCTAGTATTGCAAGAGGCAGGAGACCTCTCTTACAATCTAACTGGCTCTCCACTTAGACAACAGGCAGAACGAGATGGTAAGATGGCCCCTTGATCATCTTGTAAACATGTCTCTTTTGTGGTGACAATAATTATTTACCTCTATTTGTGCAATTAGTCCATCTATTTTACTGTAATGCTTCATGCATTCAGATAGAGAACTTATAATTTCTTTCTTTTTACTTCTAATCCCTGCAACACTCTAAATTATATGATTGGCCAAGACATAGGTCCCAGCCTGGTAAAATGTAGGCCTTTCGAGTGGAATAGCTCACTATACCTATTTCTATGCCATCTGCATGTAGAATCTATCCTTGTGTTTAAATACTTTGCAATAAATCTCACTTAAATTCCATCATAAGTTTCTCACCTAAGCTGGAATTTTACCAAAATTTCTCAGAGTGTCAGCCGAGTTTTCAGACCAGACCAGACCAGACTTTTTGACACATAGTGCACAGAAAATCTGGGGGCATGGTTTATATTGTCATGCTGGTGGGGCAGGGCTAATAGAGCCTACACAGCCAGCTCCACAGAATTTGGGGCACCATCCTTAAAGGACGTCTCAATTAGCACTGGAAATGTACGTCTCCCCCACAGTCACAGAAGACTCACCATACAAGCATGTGGATGTCCTGTGCCACAACCTGGCTGGGAAGCCCTTTAATAAGATCACACTAGGAGTGGGAACCTCGTTACATCAAAGGTGAGGGATGGGGAAAATCAGGAAATGATATCTTGCCGACTCTCATGGGAGTTTATACCCATGTTGCGGTTTATGTTCTCTCAATATGGTTACTCCTCTAATGTTCAATTGTATTGATAGGAGATTAAATCAATTTTAAACAGCAATCTGCAGAAATATATGAATGGAAAGCTGTAGAATGAGGCTATATATGGCTAATTAGGTGAACTGCGGTTGAATTCTGGCAAATCACATTCAAACTTAACACTTAATGAAAATAGATCCACATTCCATTTAACAGAGCTGAATTCAAACCAACTTGTGAGACAAAAACTGGATCATTTTCATTTTCTAAAATTATATTCTGCAAATTTTTGTGAGTTTGAAAAAGAAACAAAATATAGGATGTGGCTACCCTGAAGAAACTGACAATTCTGATCCTTGATTATTTTGAACTGAATTTCCATAAATGGTACCGTGACTCTCAAGGGTTAAATGGAGACTTGGTGCACAGTTGTTAAAGTATTTTGTCAGGTTTCTACTCCAAAGAACTCAGTTGGCCAGATTTTCACAGCTTCTTATATTCAAAAGGGAAAAGAACAACCTTCACTTTTAGGTTTTGCTCAGCTCTTCCGAGCACCCTGATCAGATGACATGTTAATGAGCAAAAACAGCATTGGCTGCTAGAACATCCAACCAGATCTTTCCCTTTTGGTGACTGGAATCCCCAAATGACTTCACCATGGAGACAGGTTAAAGAAATATGGATGCAGTCAGGGGGTCAGTTAATCCCTCAAATACTGAAAAGCCAAAATGTTCACAGAGGGAATTCATTTTAAAACTAAATAAAACAGATGATCTTTGTATTTTTTTTCTTTCCTGATTCAGCAGGTCCGTTGGAACAGCAATAACTTGTCTCACAATCCAAAGACTACATATTACAATCTCTGGGCTGGCACTGATTCAAATGAATCAGTCTGTTAATACCATAAGTAAACATGAATGCAAATAAATAGTAAATTTTATTATGTGGAAACCCTAAATCTGAAGGGCATTAAAGTTCTTCATAACACCATGAAATACCTTTTGACATTAGTTACAGTTATGACATTGTAAAAGAAAAATGTGTATTCTAATGGCGAGTTAATAAGCCTGTTGACCTACCATTTATTGGTAAATGGTGAATACATTCCATTGAAAGGTTCCCATGTAAACCTACGCCAATGGAAAATCCTATTATAAGTGTCTACATTTTTTCTGAAATTAGCCATTATACCTGCAGGTGGTGTTTTCATTGTACTTTCAGGGGACAGAATTGAAAAGCCCCCAAAACCAGGCACGAGGAACGTGATGTGTAATTACAATTCAAAACAATGCTAGTTTCATGCTGCGTGTTTATTATACTGATTATGGTATGTAGCACAGTACTAAATGCGCTGCTGAGTGGGCTGCACACCTCATATGGGGTGATACAATTTCAAATGAGATTAGCACCACTTACAGCTAATGCAAATGGAAAGTACTGAAGATGCTGGAAAACTGAAATAAGAACGGGACATGTTGTAAATACTCAGCAGGTCTGGCAGCATCTGTGAAGAGAAAAACAGTATTAACATTTCATTTCATCTTCCTCCCTTGATCATCCATGTGAGATTGCTTGATGTTGTGCAGGCTCAGACTTCTGCCATCATGGGTACCAGTACTCAAAGGAATTTTCAGAGTTGTGCTACAGTCGAGCAATCTGTTCTCCAGCAGATTATTCAGATAGCCAAGGTGCTGGGATATTGACAGTGGAACCATGCAGCACATGCCTTCTGATCTATCTCAGGATGACAACATTCAAGTTCCCACTGCTGCCGTTCTGGCAGTGCCCTTTCTGTTGCCAGTCAGCCAGCCGGTTCAAATTGTTGAAAGCCATGTTGAGATGGTGCAATCTCAGGTCAGGCTTTCAAGGTCCAGAGCTTCTCATGTCCTGCAAAGTTAATTGCAGCTTCCTCCACTGAAAGTCAGCAGTCTTTTATCAGCCGTGCTGCAGCCACTGGAGTGGAATAGGTGCAGGTAGCTGAATTGTTCCATCAGTAACTATGGTCTCTCCTTCGTCTCCACAAGAGCAGCTCCTTTTGTGCCTGTGCTCTATCTTTCCCTGATACTGCAGCCCTTAAGGTATGAACGCCCTCAAGAATATAACTAGGCGGTGAGCTCAGAATTCTTGCAGTAGCACCCAACGTCTTCTCCATATTCAGTGCCACTTGCTGCAAACTTTACCAAATTTATGAACTCTTGCAAAAAACCTCATACTTACAAAAACTCGGGAAGAGCCTATAGAAAGTAGTCAACTAAACTGAAAGTTGAAGGATGATCCCATTAAATAACACTAGTGGCACCCCCTTTTTGCTGCTGAACTCATGACTGTGTTAAAGAGATAGCATTAATTATAATAGCAAGGTCAAAAATGGCAGGTCAGGCATCAACTCGACATCAGTTGCTGATTGATATCGCAATCTACCTACCGTGCATACTTCTGGTACATGCTACTCATTTCACTAAAAAGATGGCAGCACAGTGGTTAGCACTGCTGCCTGACAGCTCCAGGGACCTGCGTTCAATTCCCGGCTTGGGTCACTGACTGTACTGAGTCTGCACATTCTCCCCATGTCTGCTCAGGTTTCCTCCAGGTGCTCCAGTTTCCTCCTACCGTCCAAAGGTGTGTGGGTTAGGTTGATTGACCAAGCTAATTCAACCCCCAGTGTCCTGGGATGCATAGGTTAGAGAGATTAGTGGCTAAATATATAGGGATACAGAGAAGACCTGGGTAGGATTGTGGTCAATGCAGACCCGATGGACTGAATGGTCTCTTTCTGCACTGTAGAGTTTCTGTGACTCTATGACATTCGATATGAGCCATGCCAGAGGTGGCGCAGATAACATTAGTTTATTAAACCAGCACGACAAATCTGTAATAGCCTTACTATGTTTGGAGTCGTGGGTTTTAAACAACAAGAAAATAATGTGGTTTGCACATATGGGCTGCAATTCTCCTATCTGCGCCTGCCACTTTTCTGGTGGGTCCGGCAGGGAGACGTACGTCTGTGGCCTTGGATGGGGATTTGTGCATGCACAGGGAACGAATGCACATCTTCCAGAGCCGGCGAGAAGTCGCCCGCCAGACCATGCTGGAAACCGGCAGGAAGGACGGTAAGCCGTTTCAATCTTTTTAAATCTAATTTAAATATGTAGATAAATTAATTATTGGGACCTTTCAAGACCTGATCAAATCTCCCACACTGTCAGGAATACTTCATTCTGGCGGGATTCAGACTAGCTTGGAGAGCTAGCGGGAGATCCTGCCAGAATGAAGGGGGAGGTAATTGGGGATCAGGTGGTGGGGGGGGCCTGCTAGGCATGGGTACCCTGGTAGTGCCAGCCTGTGCTCTCTGTCACTGCCCAAGGGGCAAAGTGTCCATGCCCAGGGTGCACCTTGGCACTGCCTATCGGTCATCGGGCAGTGCCAAGGGGCAGGGCCTATTATGGGCAGGGTCTAGGGACAATTGGTGGGAGTGGGCGGTACTGCTGCCACTTTGCATTGGGATTGGTCTGGGATGGAGGGAAGGCAGCGGTTGGGGAGTTGGTTGGTCTGCTGCGGGGGGACCTGCCTCCAAAAGGGTCTGACCCTGGAGGGGGAGGGGGTGTCAGTGGTGATTTTGCCAACATGAGGGAGTGAGGGGATCACCACTGCTAGGGGGTGGGACCTGGACATCGGATGGGGGAGGGTGTAGAGTGGTCAGGGCCAGATTCACAGTAGCACACAAGAGGTTTATTGAAAGAGATCTCTGCACAGAACAGAAACTAAAACTAAACAGCAACCTGTGAAACACCCTAATGACCTTACCATCAAATCATGTGACTGGCTCTTAAAGCAACCATGCAACCACTTAAATATATAACATTCCTCGACCTCGTTTCTGTGGTCATGAGAACAAATTGCTACAATGTTGCTCATAGGATCAATAATACTTTAGATACAGTATTATGTATCATTAATCATTATACAGTCAACAAGAAAGGTGATTGGGAAGACATCTATTCTTCTTTGATTATATATGACCTTTTGGAATTTGGTTGTCCTTGACCCTAGAAGTATGAATTGAAACTTCAGTGGACTCTTTTTCTCTCCTAATTGATTTTGCATTATTCTGACTTGGTGTAATTGCAAAGACACCATCATCAGGCAACTCAGATTCAACAAAGTCTTCTGTAGTAGTATTCATAACACTAAAGACTAAAGAAGTTTGTACTTCTGGAGATGACTCTGAGAAATCGTTTTAAGATGACAACAATTGGAGTGCATGGCATTGCCAAACTAGTTCATTTTTGGTAAAAGCAAAAACCGCAGATGCTATAACCTGAAACGAAAACAGAAAATGCTGGAAAATCTCAGCAGGTCTCACAGCACCTGTGGAAAAAGAACAGAGCTAATGTTTTGAGTCTAAATGACCCTTTATCAGAGCTCTGGTAAGCGAAATAATGGCTGGAATTTTACCGCCCCACCTGCCACAGGAATCGGAATGGGTGAGGGACAGTCAATGGGAAGGTCCGTTGACCTCAGATGGGATTTTATGGTTTTGGGATGAGTGAGCATGTAAAATCCCTCCCAATGTATTAACATGGCTCTCTGACTGATGGTACTTTATAGCGAAAGAATGTGAAGGTAAGATCAGTGACCATAAATGCTGGAAAATTATGGCCGAAACATATATGCTAATTGTACAACATTTAAAACTGGAACAGAGATGTTGGAGTTTGGTAGGGTTGGAAGAGGCTATGCAGGTAGGAAGGGTATTTGAAAACAAATATGAGAACCTGAAAATTGACCAGAAGTCAATATTGGTCAGTGACCACAGAGTTGGTGGACGAACACAATTTTGGATACAGGCTGCAACAAGTTAGATAAGCTCAAGTTTATGGTGGGTGACAGACTGGCCAGGAGGGCATTGGAATAGCTGCATCAATAAACATCAAAGGCATGGGTGCAGTTTCAGCAACAGATAAACAGAGGCTGAGCTGAAGCCAAGTAGTGCCATGGAAGTGAAAATGTGCAGTTTTGGTGATGGAGTAGAAACAGAATTGGAAACTCCTCTGAGGTTCAACTAGGATGCTAAGATCGTGGATGTCTGATTCTTTCTCAGATTATATGCCAGGGAGAGGGATAGTCAGTAACTAGTAAAAAGATCTTGTGAAAGGGATCAAAAACAATAGCTGCAGTCTTCTCAATATTTCACTGAGCATGTCAGTGTTGGATGTTGAACAGTGACATGTAGCTAATAAAGACAGAGAAAGATCATACTTTCCAACACAGAGTTTGCAACGTTACGGGAAGTAAATTAATAGCTAATATGGCTCCTGAGCTTGAGCCAGGTTATTGTTATTTTTCAGCATAATTATTTAGTTATCACAAAGTCAGAAGATCCTACTACAAATCCTCAGTCAGCTATAATTATTCTGGTTTATTCTGGTGGCATGATGGCATAGTGGTTAGCACTGCTGCCTCTTAGCGCCAGTGCCAGGGATCTGGGTTCAATTTCAGTCTTGGGTGACTGTGTGGAGTTTGCATGTTCTGTGCATGTCTGCATGGGTTTCCTCCAGGTGCTCCGATTTCCTCCCACAATCCAAAGATGTGTGGGTTAGGTTGATTGGCCAGGCTAAATTCTGCCTTAGGATTCCAAGATATATAGATTATGGGGTTTAGTGACATAAATATGGGCTTATGGGGTAAGTCTAGGTGTGAGTCGTTGCAGACTTGATGGGCCGAATGGCCACCTTCTGCATTGTAAGGATTCTATGATTTTGGATTCAAGTGAAATTATTCAAATCAAGACTTAAAGAAGGGAAAGACAGCCTCTTGTTCTAGGTTGTGATTATATGGATGACCTTTTCAGATCTTTTATACAGTAGAATGATTTTTTAAAAATCAAACTCAGGAACCTAAAATGTTCTTTTCCACTCAATAAATAATCCTAATTATTGTCTCTTTCTTCTTTTAGTCAGAGCTTGGCAAGGGAAAACGCAGTGGTAACCCCCTACCAGGGCCTAACCACATATATGGGACAATTGAGAGAATTTATGATGGTGGAGTTCCTGCAGGTAATCATAGATCATAGAAACTCTACAGTACAGAGAGACCATTCAGCCCATCAAGTCTGCACCGACCACAATCCCACCCAGGCCCTACCCCCATATCCCTACATATTTACCCACTAATCCCTCTAACCTACGCATCTCAAGACGCTAAGGGCAATTTTTAGCATGGCCAATCAACCTAACCCGCACATCTTTGGACTGTGGGAGGAAACCGGAGCACCCGGAGGAAACCATGCAGACACGAGGACAATGTGCAAACTCCACACAGACAGTGACCCAAGCTGGGAATTGAACCCAGATCCCTGGAGCTGTGAAGCAGCAGTGCTAACCACTGTGCTACTGTGCCGCCCATACTGAGGCAGAGTTTTTTCACTTTTGAATAGCATACCTCAGAAATTACTTTATTAATTACTGTAGAACTCAGCACATTTAAAAGGAGAATTCAAATTTATACAAACTATGATTATTTGAAGTACAACATACTGGAATTTCACAAAACTACCTTTTGCTTGAATGCAATTTAACCTCAACGTTTCTACTATAAAGCACATATTTCATCATAGGCTGGAGGTGTCTAGATCATTGATGTCTAAGGCTGGCATTAATACATTTTCTGCTGTTTTCCTTTTGCCTGAAAGGAAGCACTCAATTGCAGCACACCCATTATAGACTATTATAATGTCGTTACAGAACAGGAATAGGCCATTTGGCTACATGGTCTAACCCAGGCAAAACATAACCTGCTTGTTTGGATATTCTAAACTTCATGCCTGGTTAGTACGTGTACCAAGAGCAGAATTTTACTGGGCCTGTGGCAGCAGGGATGGATGTGCGGCAGGGTGGTTGCCATTAAAAATGGCTAGCCCATGTCAGATTTTACAAAATGCAGGCAGTGAGACAGATCACTGGCAAACCCATTGCATGATCAGATATATAATATAGATAAGAGAGTCAATCGTCAGGTATTTTCCGATCATTTCTGATTTTAAGAATGGCATGCAGGTTGCATGGATGTTCAGAGATTCACTTAAAGCATTTGAGTTGAGGGGTTAACTGGAAGCCATACTTTGAAACAGTCTGCAATCTGTGTCTTGAGGAAGCAACACTATCAAATTTGGAGGCACGGCAGAAGGTGGGGCCAAAGTGAACTGCTTGATATTCTTTAGAGGCTACTTCATTTAGTTATGAAGTCAGTGCTTTCAAATTTTGACTCCTCCAGTGAAGAGGAGAATGGCACAGAAATGGGGATGCAGCTATATGGAGCACCTATGGAGCAGCCTGGAGAGCTTTAGTGGGTTGAGAAACTAATTGGGTGTTGATACGGTGGATGCATGATGTCAACTCCACATTCACAGAAGACAACACCAACTCTAAAGCTGGAAGGATTAGCTCCATGGAGATATCCCAGCCCCAGTGTCTGTGAAGACTGTGTCTCCCAAGCAGGCAGCGGCAGAGATGTATGGTATGTTGTGGCAGGGGTTGATGCCATTGGGAAGTGGATGATATTGCAACAAGGAGGTGTACCACACCTTCAGTGTTCAAGTCATTTGCGAGCACCTATGTAGATCATGTACGTTCCTAGGAAGCTCCCATGATTCCCACAACCTTAGACAGTCCCATTGCCTTGGCTCTTCAGGCCACCAGAACACCTTCATCATTGGACACTGGAGGAAGAAGGGTATCCCCTGAAGACATGGCTTCTGACCCATGTATGCAAGTCCAATGCACAGGCAGACAACACATACAAATGTGAAATGGGCCACAATAGTGCAGACTATTGGCCTTTTGAAGATGAAGTTTAGGGGCATGGAAGATCTTGAAGAGTCCTTCAGTACGTTTCTGCAAAGGTATCTTGCACATTTTTCATGTGTCTTGCATTGCACAATCTGACCTTTAAAGAAAAGTACTGTTGTAGCCAGAAAAGGTACTGAGGAGGCACATCCTCAGAGGAGGAGGATGAGCAAGAGGCACCAGAACAACTGGTGAAGCTGGCACTGTCGGGCTTAACTCATAGGATACTGAGATGCATGACATCACATAAAAACACATAGAAAGTAGAAGCAGGAGTAGGTCATTCAGCACTTCGAGCTTGCTCTGCTATTCATTATGATCTAGACTGATCAAATTCAAAATCCTGATCCTGCCTTCCCCCGATATCCCTTGATCGACTTGGCTCCAAGAACTATATCTAATTCCTTTTCAAAATCACACAACATTTTGGCCTCAACTACTTTCTGTGGAAGTGAATTCCACAGATTGTCCACTTTCTGGGGGGGAAGTTATTTCTCCTCACTTCAGTCTTAAAAGGTTTACCCCTCACTCTCAAACTATGACCCTAGTTCTGAACCCTCCCATCATCAGGAACATTCTTTCGGAATCTACCCCGTCTAATCCTGTCAGAATTTAAAAGTTTCTATGAGATCCCCTCTCTCTTCTAAACTCCAATGAATATAATCCTAAGCCACTTCACCTCTCCTCAAATGATAGTCCTGTGATCCTGGGAATAAACCTTTGCTGCACTACTTCTATAGCAAGAACATCCTTCCTCAGATAAGGATACCAAAACTGCACACAATACTCCAGGTGGGACCTCACCAACTCTCTATACAATTGCAGTAAAACACCCCTATTGCTATACTCAAATTCTCTCATTATGAAGGCCAACATATCATTTGCCTTTACTGCCTGCTGTATCTGCGCTCTTACTTTCAAAGCCTGATGTACGAGGACACCAGGTTTTGCTGAGTATCCATCTTTTTCAATATACATCTATTCAAATAATAATTTGCCACCTTATTTTGCTACCGAAGTGGATATCGTCTCATTTATCCACATTATACTGCATCTGCTATGCATAAGGCCACAGATCACCCTCCTACCCAACTTTGTATCATATACAAATTTTGAGATAATACATTTAGTTCCCTCACCCAAATCATTAATATACGATGTGAAAAGTTGGGGCCAGATCCCTGCGGTATCCCATTAGTCACTGCCCATTGGAAAAGACCCATCTATTGCAACTCTTTGTTCCTTTCTGCTAACCAGCTTTCTATCCATCTCAAGACATTACCCACAATCTCATGTGCTTTAACTTTATACATAGTAATCTGCTATGAGAGACCTTGTCTAAAAACCTTCTAAAAGTCTAAATAAACCACATCCACTGGTTCTCCCTGATCAACTCTACCAGTTACATTCTCAAAGAATTTGGTCTATCTATCAAACATGATTTCCCTTTTGTAAATCCATGCTGACTTCGTCTGATTTGTTTTCCAAATGCTGTGCTTTGAAATCCTTGTTAATGGACTATAGCAACTTCCCAACTGCCAACATTAGGCTCACTGGTCTATAGTTCCCTGTTTTCTTTTTACTTCTCTTTTTGAATAGCGGACTTACATTAGCCACCTTCCAATCAATAGGAACCATTCCAGCGTCCAAAGAATTTTGGAAAATGTCCACCAATGAATCTACTATTTCAAGAACCATTTCCTCAAGTACTCTATGATGAAGACTGTCAGGCCTTGGAGATTGATCTGCCTTCAAACCCATTAATTTCCCATAACCATATTTCTACTAATACTGATTTCTCTCAGCTCCTCACTAAAACTTGTGTTTCTCAGAACTTTTGGTACATTATTCATGTTTTCTTTTGTGAAGACAAAAACAAAGTACAAATTTAGTTCCTCAGCTATTTCTTTGTTCCCAGTACGAATTCCCCTATTTCTGACTGTAAAGGGCCTACATTCATTTTCGTCAATCTTTTTCTCTTTACAGTTATACCAACAATAAATAATTCAACATAACATAACGTTTTATGAACAGAATTCAAAAAGCATGATACTAAAAAGACGTACACAATTTTTTTTACTCTAAAGCAGACTTATCAGAAAATAATTCAGTCTGTTCAAGATAAATTAAAGAATGAAGTCTGCACAGGTCAAAAGATTTGCTGTATTAATCCAATGGTAAACATAGGGAATCCATAAAAATGTTTTCTTTTGTCCTGTCTCTCTCAGCAATTGGTCACTGGAACACAGTGAAACCCAGAAAAAAAGAAGCACTGCACAAACTGAAACGTGACTTCACGGTGCTGAATAAAGCGGCAATTAAAGCTGGATTGGTTACTCCGAGAGAGATCCAACAGTTTAGGGCAACGCATGACATTGGAACTTTGGGAAAAAAGGTAGAACAGAAAGAAGGCGCTCTCCCTGAAATAACTTTTGGAATGCCCGCACGGTAAGCATGTTTATTCCCTTATTGTTCATTCCTTTGTTCATTCTTTTGTCCATGTTTTAATTTTGCAATTAAAATTAGATGGTAGGCAAAGTACTTGCACTATGTGTCCAATATCACCCATAGGAGAACCCTTTGATATTTGATATTGTTGACTCTGTAATAAAATTGCCAGTGCAAAGTTAGTGCTGATAGGGTGTGGGGACTGCAAATGTGGCACTGCTTCATGGAGCTCAGCTGACAAGAATACTTCAAAGGGATGGGAGGATAGTGGGAGAAGCAGATTGTGGGGATCTTTAAAAACCTCGTTCATGAGGAATGGGTGACTAGGATAGGCCAGCATTTATTCCCCTATTCCTAATTGTTCTTGAGAAGGTGGTGGTGAGCAGCCTTTTTGAAAATTGTGGTCTAGGTATACCAACAGTGCTCTTAGGAAGGGAGTTGCTAGAGTTTGACCCAACTATAATGAAAGAATGGCGATATATTTCCAAATTGGGATGGTGCGTGGCTTGGAGGGGAACTTCCAGGTAGTGATGTTGCCATGTGTCTGTTTCCCTTGTCCTTCTAAATAGTTGTGATCATGGGTTTAGAAGGTGCTGTTGAAGGAGCCTTGGTAAGTTCATGCAGTGCATTTTTGTAGATAGTAAACACTGCTGCCACCATGTGTCAGTGGTGGAAGGAGTGAATGTTTGTGGTTGGGGTATCAATCAAGCAGGTTGCTTTATCGTGGATGATGTCAAGCTTCTTGAGTGTTGTTGGAGCTGCACTCATCCAGGTGCATTCAGCCTCCTGACTTGTGGCTTGTAAGTGGTGGACAGACTTGGAGGCGGCAGGAGGTGAGTTACTCCCCAGAGAATTCGTAGCCTTTGCCTTGCTCTGGTACCAACAGTATATATATGGCTAGTCGGGTTCAATTCTCTTCAACAGTGACTTCCAGGATGTCTAAATAGGCGATTCATAGATGGTAATCTATGTCCATCCATTGAACATCAAAGGGCAATGGTTAGATTCTCTCTTGATGAAGATGGTCATTGCCTGGCATTTGTATAGCACAAATCTTATTTCCTACATATCAGCCAGAGCCTGGATTTGTCTAGGTTTTGCAGCATTTGGACGTGGACAGCTTTAGTATCTGAGGAATCGCAAATGGCGCTAAACATTGTGCAGTGATCAACAACATCCCACCTCTGACTTTAAGACGGAAGGAAGGTCATTGATGAAGCAGCTGAAGGTGGTTTGGTCTAGGACACTACCCTGAGGAACACTTGCAGTGATATCCTGCAGCTGAGATGACAGATCTCCAACAACCACAACCATCTTCCTTTGTGCCAGCTATGACTCCAACTAGTAGAGAGCTTTCTCCTGATTCCTATTGACTCTAGTTTTTGTTAGAGCTCCTTAATAACACATTCAGTCAAATGTGGCCTTGATGTCAAGGGCAGTCACTCTCTCCTTGCCTCTGGAGTTCCGCTCTTTTGTCCATGTTTGAACTAAGGCTATAACAAATTTAGGATATGAGTGCTCCTGGTAGAACCTAAACTGAGCGTCAGTGAGCAGGTTATTGCTAAGCAAATACCACTTGTTAGGCCATTTCAGAGTCAACCACATTGGAATCACATGAATGAAACCACACCTGGAGTATATGAGGCCACATCTGGAGTATTGTATGCAGCTTTGGTGTTTTTATTTGAGGAAGGATGTCCTTGCTATAGAAGGAGTGCAGCGAAGGGTTAGTAGGCTGATTCCTGGGATGATGGGTCTGTCATATGAGGACAGACTAAGTCAGTTAGGATTATATTCATTGGAGTTTAGAAAATAAGAGATCTCATAGAAATTTATAAAATTCTAACAGGAATAGAGAGGGTAGATTCGAATAGAATATTCCCAATGAACAAAGAACAAACAAAAAAAGCACAGGAACAGGCCCTTCTGCCCTCTAAGCCTGCACCGATCATGCTGCCCGACTTAACTAAAACCTGCTACCCTTCCAGGGACCATATCCTTCTGTCCCCATCTCATTCATGAACTTATCAAGATGCCCCTTAAAAGTCACTACTGTATCCACTTCCATTACCTCTCCTGGCAACAAGTTCCAGGCACCCACCACCCCCTGTGTAAAAAAATCTGCTTTGTGCATACATCTCTTTTAAACCTTGTCCCTCGCACCTTAAACCTATGCCCCTGAGTAATTGATCCTTCCGCCCTGGGAAAAAGCTTCTGACTATCCACTGTGTCTGTGCCTCTCATAATCTTGTAGACTTCTATCATGTCTCCCCTCAACCTCCTTCACTCCAGTGAGCACAAACCAAGTTTCTCCAACTTCTCCTCATAGCTAATGCCCTCCATACCAGGCAACATCCTGGTAAATCTTTTCTGTACCCTCTCCAAAGCCTCCATATCCTTCTGGTACTGTGGCAACCAGAATTGAACATTATATTATTCCAAGTGCAGGTTATCTAAGGTTCTATAAAGCTGCAACATGACTTGCCAATTTTTAAACTCAGTGCCCTGGTCGATGAAGGCAAGCATGCCGAATGCTTTCTTAACTACCTTCTCCACCTGCATTGCTACTTTCAATGACCTGTGTACCTGTACACCCAGATCCCTTTGCTTATCAATACTCCTAAAGGTTCTGCCATTTACTGTGTATTTCCTATCTGTATTAGACCTTCCAAAATGCATTACCTCACGTTTGTCTGAATTAAACTCCAATTGCCATCTCTCCGCCGAAGTCTCCAGCCGATCTATATCTTGCTGTATCCTCTGATGGCCCTCATCACTATTGCAAATCCACCAACCTTTGTGTCGTCTGCAAAATTACTAAAGAATCCAGTTACATTTTCCTCCAAATCATTAATATATATTACAAACAGCAAAGGCCCCAGCACTGATCCCTGAGGAACACCATTTGTCACAGCCCTCCATTTAGAAGTGCACCCTTCCACCGCTACCCTCTGTCTTCTTTGACCAAGCCAGTTTTGTATCCATGTTGCCAGCTCACCTCTGTACCCATACAACTTCACCTTCTGCACCAATCTGCCATAAGGGACTTTGTCAAAGGCCTTGCGGAAGTCTATGTAGACAACATCCACTGCCCTACCCTCATCAATCATCTTCGTCTCTTCCTCGAAAAACCCGATCAAGATCATGAGACACAACCTCCCTTTCACAAAACCATATTGCCTCTCACTAACTGGGAATAACCCCTGTCTCGAAGAATCCTTTCCAATAATTTCCCTACCACTGATGTGAGGCTCACCGGCCTGTAATTACCTGAATTATTCTTGTTACCCTTCTTGAACATGTTGATGAGTCCAGAACTAGGGGGTCACAATTTGAAGATAGTGGTAAACCTTTTAGGATTGAGGTGAGGAGAAATTTCTTCACGCAGAGAGTGGCGAATCTATCGAATTCACTACCACAAAAAGTAGTTGAGGCCAAAACATTGCTTGATTTCAAGAAGAAATTAGATATTGTTCTTGGGGCTAAAGGGATCAAGGAGGGATATGGGGGAAAGGCGGAATCAGGATATTGAATTTGATGATCAGCCATGCTCAAAATAAATGGTGAAACAGGCTCAAAGTGCCTGCTTCTATTTTATATGTTTCTATGAGTTACGTGTAGGCTGCTCTGGGCAAAAGGCGTTAGTGATCCAGATGGGTTATTACGACAATCAACAATGATTTCATAATCATCATCAAACTTTTAATTCCAGATTTTTTTATTGAATTCAAATGAGTAGTGATATTAAAACTGGGATCCCCAGACCGTTTCCCTGGGTCCCTGGATTACTAGTCTAGTGACGATACCACTTCATCACTGAGTCCCTCCTTGTAACATTCCACTAGTCACAATTTTAAAATGCTCCAATTCTGACAATTCTTTGCTTCCTGTCTGTTAATTAATCCTCTATCCCTGCTAATATATTACACCCTGTTATAATGTAACCAAAGATAACACACCCAACTCCATAAGCTCTTATTTTGTGCGATGACCATTTGTGTAGCACCTTAACAAATGCCGTATGGAAATCCAAGTATGCTACATCTACCATTCCCCTTTATCTACCCTACTAGTTACATCATCAAAAAACTCAAAGAAATCTATGAAACAAGATTTCCCTTTCATAAAAGGATGTCTATTTGATCATGATTTTCTAGGTGCATTGCTAAAATCTCCTGAATAAATAGACCCCAGTGCTTTCTTGATGACTGGTGTCAGGTTAACTGATGTGCAGTTTCCTGCTCTTTATTCCCTTCCTCCTTTCTTGAATAGCTGGGTTACTAATACTGATTTCCAAACTGCTAGGACTGTTCCAGAATAGAGGGAAATTTGGAAGTGAAAGCATGCACATCTATTATCTCTGCAGCTATCTCTTTTGGGGTGAAGGCTGCTTGGGTTTTGAAATGTACAGTATTACACATCCTGTCTGGCTTGCTGTAGTCATGTGACCTGTACCTTAGCACTAAGAAGCACAATGGTTTTTAAACATGAAGTGGCGATAAAATGGTTTTGAAATTTGGAAATGCTGCAGAGAAGATACAGCTCAGAATGTTCAAATCTGCAAAAAGCTACTGAAATAGGACAAAAAAAAAGCAAATGTGTGCCAAAGGCCACAAGTAAAACACTGGGTGAGTGAACATTATACCAGTCTCCCTAGTCCTAGCTGCAGTAGAGATGAAAGGCAATACATGGCAGAACTGGTTGATTTTTTTTTTCACTTGCCATGGCAAAACTATAAGCTTGCAACAGACTTAATTAACCAGTCGGAACTGATAAGAGTAGCCACACTTCTTACCTGCCAGGGAGGGACTGCTACAAGTTACAAACCTCCTTAAATCTAATAGACGAGTAAAGAAAGCAGACGGCAGAAATTGTGAAAGCCTCAAATGAACACTTTGAACCCTGAGTAAATGTTACATTTGAACGTTTTGTATTAAACACGAGAACAGAATATGAAAAGAAAACCATTGATCACTATGTGATGGCAGTAACACAGCTTTCAGAAGCTGGCAAAGTTGGACAGCTAAAAGATGATCTGATTAAAGATTGAATAGTCTTAAGCACACAAGACCCTCTAATGAGAGCAAGTCTACTGAAAGATGAGAAATTTACACTCAGGAAAGTGAAAGACTGGTATAGAAATGTGAAGCATGTTAAATGACAGAGCACAAGTACGGCAGAACAAACCAGCAGATACATTATGTGGAGAGACATTACAGAAGGAGCAGAGCAATAGCGGACAAAGGACACGATGCAAGTACTATGGAGGACATCATACAAAGGATAAGAAGGAGTGCCCAACTTTGGGAAAGCAGTGTTGTAACTACAAGAAGCAGAATTATTTTACACAGAAATATTTGGTGGAAAAAATGCAAAACAAGCCAGAGATGGTCACTGGAGAAAGATAGCAGAAGTGTCTGATGGAAAACTATATATGATACAACAGGTTAGTTCTGTCAAATCTACAGGTGTGAAATTGTATGTGACTGCTACTGCAGAAGGAGTATAAAATGAGCAAGAAGTATTCACAGATCTGTGCAGAGTGGCTCAACATAGCAATCCAAAATTGAAGCTCTTGAAAATAAGGTTGAGGCTGCATGATGGCACAATGCTCATACTGAGATGACAAATTAGTCTGAGAGCCCAATGTAATGGCAAGAAGGAAAATCTAGAATTCCTGGTAGTAGATGGCATGCAACAACCATTCATATTAGCTGGATTAAGTCTAAAGCTTGGACTGGTAACCCTAAAAATGCCAACAATGTCAGTGTAAAGCAGCAGCTCAGCATAATCTGGAAGACATCAACCCTGCAGAGACATTGAATCTGACTGATAAGGGCCTTGCTCAAATCAAACAAACTACCCAACTTAATGCAACTCTCCAAGCGCTACAAGAAGCAGTCATGAAAGGGTGCCCTGAGATCACCAAGGACACACATGTGGTCATGAACATATTGGGCACATCAAGATTACCATTCATCTTGAACAAAGAGTAATTACCCCTCCAAAGGTGAGAGGAGAGATAGTGATGCACATCCACCAAGGAATTGAATCACGCCTGACAAAGACAAAAGAAGTGTTCTACTGGCCAAACATGAACATTGAAATTAAGGACCGCATTGTCCAGTACATCACTTGTAACATGTACCAAACTAAAGAAGCTAGAGAGTCACTGATGATGCATGTCATCTTAGATAAGATCATGGATGAAATTGGGAGTGACCTCTTTATTATAACAGGAACTGATTATCTTGACTGCTACCCTGACTACAGGGAGTTAAATCAGCTAACTTCAATGATGACAAGAGAAATAATAGAATGCCTGAAAGCACATTTCCAGTCATTACTGAATTCAAGACATTGTGATGAGTGACAATGACCCTCAGTTCACAAGAGTAGAATTCAGCCGACTCACAAAAGATTCAGAAATTCAACACTGGACATCAACTCCATGTTTTCCTTATTTGAATGGAAAGGCTGAGGCAGTGAAAATTGCCAAAGGAATCATTAACAAAATGGCCAAATCTAGCACAAATGTACAGATGGCAATCCTCAAGTGGAGAAACATGTCAACTGAAGGCATGGAAAGTAATCCAGTCCAAAGGTTAATGTCACACTGTACCAACTGTTTGAATAGCAAAAAAGCTACTGAAATTAGAAGTAGTAACAGGTATGAATGGAAAAAAGGCACAGTGCAGAGGGACCTCGGGGTCCTTGTGCATGAGTCGCAAAAACCCAGCTTGCAGGTGCAGCAGGTGGTCAGGAAGGCGAATGGGATGCTGGCCTTCATAGCGAGGGGGATTGAATATAAAAGTAGGGAGGTCTTGCTGCAGCTGTATAGGGCATTGGTGAGGCCGCAACTGGAGTACTGTGTGCAGTTTTGGGCGCCGCACCTGCGCAAAGATATTTTGGCCTTGGAGGGAGTGCAGAGGAGGTTTACTAGGCTGATACCGGAGTTGAGGGGGTTGAGCTATGAGGAGAGGCTGAATAAACTGGGCTTGTACTCGTTAGAGTTTAGAAGAATGAGGGGAGATCTCATTGAGACGTATAAGATGATGAATGGGATGAATAGGATAGAGGTGGAGAGACTCTTCCCGCTCAAAAAAGACAGTAGGACTAGGGGGCACAGCCTCAAGATAAAAGGGGGGCGGTTTAGAACGGAGTTGAGGATGAACTTCTTCACTCAAAGGGTGGTGAATCTCTGGAATTCTCTGCCCGTTGAAGTGGTGGAGGCTGCCTCGCTAAATATTTTTAAGACGTGGGTGGATGGGTTTTTGATAAGAGAGGGGATTAAGGGTTGTGGGGAGAGGGCGGGAAAGTGGAACTGAGCAGCGACAGATCAGCCATGATCTTACTGAATGGCGGGGCAGGCTCGAAGGGCTAGATGGCCTACTCCTGCTCCTATTTCTTATGTTCTTATGAAAAGGCAGAAAGCTAAATTTTATTTTGACAAGATTATCAAACCATTGTCAGAGCTCAATATTGGAGAGTCAGAGTGCAAACCTTAAATTCTCACAACAGGAAGCAGAACAGTCCATGTGGAAACTTGGGACATGCGTAGAGGAATTGTCATCGTGACCATATGCAGTGGAAGCGAATGGCCCAATATACCTGCGCAAACAATGACATATATGAATAACTAAGAAAACTATCCCTTTCACTGCATCAGGGAGAAGGGATCTCACTGGCTATACTGAGTACAGAACTACCCCAGAGGTCCTGTTGTCCTCAACAATGACAATGGAACAGCAACATTTACCATGGCAACAAGTGCCACGAGCACAATATATAAGGAACATCACCCAGACAAACAATTAATGATGATGTGCATTATACTACCATTAAGAGACTAGCATGATTCAAAAACAAAGCATGCAAGAGACTGAAAAGGATAATGGACAGTTTGTTAATGCGTAAGATAGATGGTGCACAGTGGATAATTTGGGTAATTCACAGTTACACATATGCATGCATGCACACATCTTTTATTTGTTAGGAAAAGAGGGATATTTGGGTTTTGAAATGCAACAGGACTGCATGTGATATCTGGCTTACTGTAGTCATGTGATCTTTGTCATGAGGTACTGTATCTGTAGGCTGCTATTTTAGATCAGTCAATAAAGGCCTCTTATTGAGAAGACATGATACATTGACTGTCAGGTCTTGGGGATCTCTCAGACTTTAATTCCTTGAGCTTCTCCAATACATTTTTCCTGCTGATTGCCTTATTTCCACACTCTTTTAGCCCCTAGTTTGCTATCTTTTTCGGGTATGTATCTTGTGTCTTCTACTGTGAAGACACACAAAATAATTGTTCGATGCCTCCGTAATTTCCGTTTTCCCTATGATAAATGACTTGCCTGGAGAAGGTCAAGGGAAGCAGTGGAAGAGAGGCAGATCTGTTTGGGCCGCAAAAGAAATTGTGCATTTGAGTCAACATCTGGGGTCTTTACTTTTGACTAGCAAGTGACCACATTTACTAAGTAGAAGCACAAGTAGTAAAGCAAAATGGTACTTACTGTGAAGTTACAGTCTTTCTTTCAAGCACATGCTCTGTACTGCTTGATTGAGGCACTGTTTCCTTTGTTCTAGTTGCTGCTGCATTCTTGTTGACCGTTGTCTATCCTCTCTTGGTTGTGTGTTGAGGGGGTCACAAGAATCTTCTTCTTGTACCCTTTTTGGGTCTAGCCTTCTGCTGCATTAGGTGACTGAATTGTTTATCCTTATGGTGGAACCTCAGTCAACTTGATTAGTTTGCTACTATTTTATTATTGACCTGAAGTGTTTTATCATATTTCATTATTGTCCAAAACTGTATTGTTAACTTGCCTGGCTCTGTCACAATCCTTGGGTTGGAAAACGTTAATGGGAGTTGTCTATAGGCCTCCAATCCTTTGTTTATTAAGCAGGAAAACTTATATTTAACATAGTTTACATAATACAGTTCTGTATCCTTGCTATTGTCTTATTAAGGAGCTCAGCAGACAAAAATGTTTATCCAATTTCCAATCCGAATACGCCCTGACCCAAAATTTTACAATACTTGGACATTTCTTTCCATTATTACATTGGAATTTTACATTGACAAAAATATTAAAAATTATGCCTGAAGGTGAAACAATGCTCGTCCTTCAAATTTACTATATTATAACAGTACATTTGATCCATATAATTAATTCATATTCTGCAAACATCCCTGACAAATATGAGAAGCCCTTGGCGGGTCGGATAAAAGAAAACCCAAGGCTTTTTACTCTTATGTGAGAAACAAAAGAATGACCAGGGTGAGGTTAGGGCCAGTCAAGGATGGTAGTGGAACTTGTGCATGGAATCAGAAGAGACAGGTGAGGCGTTGAATGACTACTTTTCTTCAGTCCTCACTAAGGAGAGGGGCCGTGTTTTTGAGGATGAGTGCATGACACAGGCTGATAGGATAGAGGAGGTAGGTGTTCTGAGGGAAGATGTGTTAGCAATTTTGAAAAACATGAGGGTTGGTAAGTCCCTTGGGCCAGATGGGATACATCCTAGAATACTTTGGGAGGCAAGGGATGAGATTGCGGCGCCTTTAGCTTTGATCTTTGGGTCCTCACTGTCCACGGGGATAGTGCCAGAGGACTGAAGAGTGGCAAATGTTGTTCCTTTCTTCAAGAAAGGAAATAGGAATGACCTCGGTAATTATAGGCCAGTTAGTCTTGCTTCAGCGGTCGGTAAGTTAATGGAAAGGGTCCTGAGAGATAGGATTTATGACCATTTGGAAAGATGCAATTTAATCCGGGATAGCACAGTTTCGTGAGGGGTAAGTCTTGCCTCACAAATTTGATTGAATTCTTTGAGGAGGTAACTAAGTGTGTGGACGAAGGTAGAGCAGTTGATGTCATATACATGGATTTTAGTAAGGTGTTTGATAAGGTTCCCCATGGTAGGCTCAAGAAGAAGATAAAGATGTGTGGGATAGAAGGAAATTTGGCCAATTGGATAAGTAACTGGCTGTATCATAGAAGACAGAGGGTGGTGGTGGAAGGAAAATTTTCAGACTGGAAGCCAGTTACCAGCAGCGTACCACAGGGGTCAGTGCTGGGTCCTCTGCTACTTGTGATTTTTATCAATGACGTGGAAGAGGGGGCTGGAGGCGGGTTAATAAATTTGCTGATGACACCAAGATTGGTGGAATAGTGGATGAGATGGAGGGCTCGTGCAGGCTGCAAAGAGACATTGATAGGATGCAGAGCTGGGCCGAAAAATGGCAGATGGAATTTAACCATGATAGATGTGAGGTGATTCATTTTGGTGGGACAAACTTGAATGCAGATTGCTGGGTCAACGGCAGGGTTCTAAGGAATGTGGGGGAACCGAGAGATCTTGGGGTTTGTATCCACAGATCTCTGAAGGTTGCCACTCAAATGGATAGAGCCGTGAAGAAGGCTTATAGTATGTTAGCGTTTATTAACAGGGGGTTTGAGTTTAAGAGCCGTGGGGTTATGCTGCAACTATACTGGACGTTGGTGGAATATTGTGTTCAGTTCTGGTCACCTCACTATAAGAAGGATGTGGAAGCATTGGAGAGAGTGCAGAGGAGTTTTACCAGGATGCTGCCTGGTTTGGAGGGTAGGTCTTATGAGGTAAGGTTGAAGGAGCTGGAGCTTTTCTCTTTGGAGTGGAGGAGAATGAGAGGCGACTAAATAGAGGTTTATAAGGTGATGAGAGGGATTGATAGAGTGGACGTGCAGAGAATATTTCCTCAGATGGATGTAGCTGTCATTAGGGGGCATAACTATAAAGTTCATGATGGGAGATTTAGGAGGGATGTCCGAGGTAGATTCTTTACTCAGAGAGTGGTTGGGGTGTGGAATAGACTGCCTGCTGTGATAATGGGATTCGGACACTTTAGGAACTTTCAAGCAGTTATTGGATAGGTGCATGGAGTACACCAGAATGATAGGGAGGGGATAGCTTGGTCTTGGGATTGGACATAGCTCGGCACAACATTGAGGGCAGGAGGGCCCGTACTTTGCTGTAATGTTCTATGTTCAAATATATTTTCCAAATCAATGCTTTAAGGTCTAATATTCAGATTTCCAGTTTCATCTTCCTTGGTGTGTGTTACCTCTGGGTTTACCTGTGAAGAATAAGTCCTCATGCTTTCACCTAGGTGAAACGTGAAACTTTGCTTGGTGACTTCCCACATGGCTTCAGGCGAATGGATAACTGTGTTCTGGATGTTTCTGTTAACCTGAGGTAGACTATATATAGCATTTCATGTTCAATTCCTACAAAATGAAGATTAGGTTTAGCATTCGTTCTTTACCATTTTTAACTGATTTTTGCGGAAGTATTTCAGCTTTGATTTGCCTTTGGTCCATAAAGAATTTGCAACAAATACACAGCAAGATTTAATTTGTCCAGTATACTAAACTGTCTTGATCATTTGACATCGAATGAGTGTTTCTTTGATGCCAAATTATATGACTCATACTCAAATGATTTGACACTTTTATCAAAATGTTTCTTGATTTGGTTTTGGGATTTACCAATATTTTTGCCCACTAACTTATTAACTTCTGTCACATCATCAGTTAATTTCTGGATAGATCTAAGAAGCAACAAGGATTGGAAAACATTAGTGCGAGTTCTCTAAAGGCCTCCCATCCGTACTGATAAAATAGGGGATAGCATTAAACAGGAAATTCAATATGCATGCTGCAGTGATCATGGGTGACTTAACTCTACGTATAGATTGTGCAAATCAAATTGGCAACATTGCTATGACAGATGAATTCCTGGAATGTGTAGAGTGCTTTTTTAGACCAGTTTGTTGAGGAACCAACTTGGGTACATGTTTTCCTAGAAATGTAGTAAGGATTATTAGCAATAATACTGTTATTAACTAATGGCACGGTTGCCCCAGCTTCTAGAGCACAGATCCAATGAAATGTGGGAACTCCAGGAAGCTTCCCATGCTCTGGCTAACCATTTGTGCATGAAGTAGTAGCAAGTGTGAGGTTATCCACTTTGGAAGGAATAATAGTAAAATGGACTATTATTTAAAGGGTGATAAATTACAACATGCTACTGTGCAGAGGGACCTGGGGGTCCTTGTGCATGAATCGCAAAAAGTCAGTTTGCAGGTGCAGCAGGTGATCAAGAAGACAAATGGAATGTTATTGCGAGGGGGATCGAATGTAGAAGTAGGGAGGTCTTGCTGCAATTGTTCAGGGTACTGGTGAGTTCTCAACTGGAGTTACTGTGTGCAATTTTGGTCCCCTTATTTGTGAAAGGATATATTGGCCTTAGAGGGGGTGCAGAGAAGGTTCACCAAATTGATACCGGAAATGAGGGAGTTAGCTTATGAAGAGAGATTGAGTAGACTGGGCCTGTACTCGTTGGAGTTTAGAAGGCTGAGAGGTGATCTTATAAAGACATATAAGATAATGAAGGGGCTAGATAGGGTGGAGGTAGAGAGATTCTTTCCACTTAGAATGGAAACAAGAATTAGAGGACATAGCCTCAAAATAAGGGGAGTCAGTTTAGAACAGAGTTGAGGAGGAACTTCTTCTCTCAGAGGGTAGTGAATCTCTGGAATTCTCTGCCCATTGAAGTGGTGGAGACTACCTCGTTGAATATGTTTAAGTCACAGGTAGATAGATTTCTGATCAGTAAGGGAATTAAGGGTTATGGGGAGCAGGCGGGTAAGTGGAACTGAACCACTACAAGATCAGCCATGATCTTATTGAATGGCGGGGCAGGCTCGAGGGGCTAGGTGGCCTACTCCTGCTCCTATTTCTTATGTTCTTATGTATTATCATTTACAGAAACTGGAGTTCTGGGTTTTGGAGCTTGAGCAACAGCTGGTGTAACAGCTCTGCATCCATGAAGGTAGCAGTATCATAGATGATGGATGGAATCTTCTGGCTGTTCACACAGGCAGGATTCTCTGGTCCCACTGCTGTGAATGAAGATTTGGCTGAGCGCCAAATTCTCTGTCCTTATTTGCAGTGGCAATAGGGCATGAGCGGCTAGAAAATCCCAACCAATATATTTATAGATCTGGTCACCCTGCAGCTTAAAAGTATGCAGAAAGAAAGGGAATGTGTGACCACCAGACAGTCAAGTAGAAACAGATGGAGAGTGCAGGAGTTCCCTGTGTGCATTTCATTCTCCAACTAATATTCACTTCTGAATACTGGTGAGAGTGATGGCATATCGGGTGAATGTAAGCAAAGCCAAGACCATGGTGCCACAAATGGCTCAGCTGTAAAAGGGATTACAAGGGGTTACTGAAATAACAACAATTATAGGTGATTTAATAGTCAGAAGAATAGATAGGCCTTTCTGCAACTGCTGAAGGCAATCCAACATGGTATGTTGCCTGCCAGGTACTAGGATCAAGGGTGTTACACAATGGCTACTAAGGACCCTTAGGTGGAGAGATGAACAGTCAGACAGCTGTGGTACAAATTGTCAAGAATGTCATAGACAGAAAGAGGAATGTGGTCCTGCAGAATTTATGGAGTTACATAGGAAGTTAATAACAAGATCTCAAAAGTACTAATTTCTGGATTATCTCCAGTACTATATGCAAGTATAAAAATAGAAGGATAAAGCAGATGAATATGTGGCTGGAAAGCTGGTGCAAGAGGGAGGGCTTTAGATTTTTGAAATATTAAGACCAGCTCGGGGGAGATGGGACCTGTACAAGCCAGATAGGTTGGACTTAAATGGCTGAGTTTTTTACATGGCAGTTTGTTAGTGCTGTTGTGGAGGGCTTCAATTAACATGGCAGGGCTGTGGGAATCAAGTAGAAATATCAGAGAAGAATTCCAAGATGCGCAGAATACTGCAAGAGAATTACAGTGGGAACTATCGTACGTTATTAGGTGGGGCCTGAGTAAGGGAGAAAGTAATCAGGGTTAATGTGCATGCATGTGAATGCATGGTGTGGTTCATAAGATTGATGAGTTATAGGCGCAGATTGCCATGTAGAAATATGATGGTATGACAGTAACAGGCACCTTGCTCAAATACAGGCAGGACTTGGTGTTAAATATACCTGGATGCAAGATGTTCAAGAAAGATGGGAGAGGAAGAAAGAGGAGAGGAGATATTGGATAAGGAAAGCTTTGCAGTGCTGGAGAAAGAGAATGTCCTTAAGGGGTCAAGGACAGATCCCATTTAATGGAAAAAAAGATGCAATTACATTGCTCAGTGTAGTCTGTAGGCCACCAACTAATGGAAAGGATGTAGTGAAAAAACTTAGCAAGGAGGTACAAGATATTGGGAGACTTCAATTATCCAAATAGACTGGAATAGTCATAGTGTGAGGGGCAGCGAGAGGCAGGAATTCCTAGAATGCGTCCATGAAAACTTTCTACAGCAGTGAAAGGAGGCACTACTGATGTGGTTCTTGGGAATGAAGCTGGACTTATGGATGAAGTGTCACCAGGAGAACATGTTGAGGAATTGCGATCATTGTATCATAAGTTTTCAGTTGGCTACGGAAAAGGAGAAAGAATAACCCAGAGTAAGAAAAAAGTAACCAAAGAAAGTTAATTTCAATGAGATAGGATTGGATCTGAGCAGAAATCAAAGGTTGGCTGGAAAAATGGTAAATGAAGATTAAGTTACATTGAAAGAAGAGATAGTTCAGGCACAGTCAAGATATATTCCCTCAAATGGGAAAGATAGTGCAAACAAATCCAGAGTACCTTGGATGACAAAAGGGATAGAGATTAAGATGAAGAAAAAAAAACTGTTTATGACAGATGTCAGGAAGACAATTCAATGGAGAAGCAGCCTGAATATAGAAGGTTCAAAGAGCAGAGGAGAAATCAAAAAAGCAAATAAAGGAGTATGAAAATACACTGACAGCTAGCATAAAAGGGAATACAAAGTCTTCTGTATAAATAGTAAAAGGGAGGTAAAGGCATAGAGCTGATTAGGCACCAAAAAGGGGATTTACGCATAAAAGCAGGGGTATGAAGTGTATACTTTGTATCTGTCTTCACCATTGAAGATACTGCTGCCCAGGCCAGAGTGAAAGAGGAGATATTTCCAAATACTTTGGAAATCTTGAAGAAGTCATATCGGACTCAAAACATTAACTCAGTTTCTGCCTCCACAGATGCTGCCAGACCTGCTGAGTTTTCCAGCACTCCCTGTTCTTATTACTGCAACCCGGACTCCAGCTCTGCAACCCTGAGCCAAAGCCACTCAAGCTGCAGCCTCTTAACACAGACGCGGTCATCTGGAAAGGCTGTGCATTCCACAGATTCCCAGATATTGCAGTCACAGCACATCTCCAGCCATGCCCTCTCTATCTAACCTTATCTATTTAATTAAATATTTTAATAGAACCTTGATTTGAGTCCACAAGAAGATCAGCTATGACCTTATTGAATGGTGGAGCAGGCTCATGGGGCCAGATGGCCTACTTCTGCTCTTAGTTCTTATGTTCTTATTATTATGTTCTTATGAGCATCAGGCTCATGTCTGCTTCTGATAGGAACTTTGGCTGTGAAAGTCAGGATCTACTGGATGGACTTTAATTAATGGTTTAAAGTAACTTTATTTTTAAATAGATTGATGCTTCTGCACAATTGAAATCTATGGGTTAATGCTTCCTTTAAGGTCAGCAAGGGAATGTCAGGTAAGCATCTTAAGCATACCAGATAGGATGAAATATTTTGACATATTGTTAGTCACTAAAAGAAAAAGCGTTCAGAAACAAGATTTATAGGATTAGGCTCGGAGAGCTGAATTTTGGGTCTCAGGTGAACCTGACAAACTGCTTCCAGCCTGATAAAATACACTTATTAATTATTGATTCATTGCACACACAGATATTGTCCACTGTATTGCAAGCGCAGGCTCCCACACAGATTGTTGCATGGTAGCTAAGGGACCCATCATGGATGTGGTGGTAATTTAACCTGAGGATTCCCACATCAGAGGCAAGGGACAAGGTTGGGAAGGCAGGTCTTCATGAATAATCTCAGCTGCCATGGGAATTAGAGCATAAAACACTACAGCACAAACAGGCCCTTCGGCCCACAAGTTGCGTCAATCATATCCATACCTACCAGGCCATAGAACTATCTGTAACTCCCAATCCCATTGAATCCCATGTACTCATCCAGAAGTCTTTTAAAAGACCCCAGCGAGTTCGCCTCTACCACCACCAACAGCCTAAATCAGACTATTTGGTTGGTTAATTTCAAAGTGTCACAACATGGCATGATTATCGACCTGATCACCCACCTTATTTGGAATGGACTTTGGATTTATAACTGGTCACATCGGTGCAACAGCATTGTTTATTGCCTATTTTTGTCTGCCATCCTTTTCAGCAAAACAAAAATAAACTAAATTGAACAAACTGAAGGACAAAGCAAGAAGGGGAGCCCCTCAAAGGAAAACACCCAAAACTAATACAAAACAAATGAAACTTAAAACATCAAATCAAAAGAGTCAGTTATATACTCCAACCTCTGGGGTGCTCAATGGTAGGAACCATCATCATAAAGCCATCAAACCAACTATCTTCAATTAAGCAGCCATGGTAATAAGAGCAGAAGTACCCTGAAAGTGGAAGGACTCTCCCCAATCTGCTCCAAATTCAAGTTCATCTAAGAACCAACTTCTTGAAAATTTAGCTTCAAGAAGCCTCACAGCTTACTGAGAATTCACTGCTTACAGGACCTTAACTTCAATTAAAAGCAT
The DNA here is from genome assembly GCF_965287045.1 of Carcharhinus amblyrhynchos. Classification (NCBI taxonomy): domain Eukaryota; kingdom Metazoa; phylum Chordata; class Chondrichthyes; order Carcharhiniformes; family Carcharhinidae; genus Carcharhinus; species Carcharhinus amblyrhynchos. Next base: position 13,382,681 of record NC_137348.1, read on the forward strand.
CAACACATCTAAGAAACCACCAACCTGCCATGAAAGAGAGACCAAAACCATTTTGATTTTTAATTGTATTGTTTTATTCTTCACCTGTATCTAATCTTCACGTGAGTGATATTGTGTGTGAGGCAAGTGAGTGAAATGTCACTTTTTAAAATCTCCAGGGTAAATGTGGCACAATAAATAAAATGCATTTTAAAACTCATAGCTTGCTGTTGGAATTATTTAATTGGGACAATCACTCCAAGGATAGTAAAATACAGACATCTCTTATGGCTCAGGTCAGAAACCGCGAAGTGTTTTATGAAGCCCACCCGAACCATAAGTTTTGCATCTTGAATTTGGCTAGAATAAGCATGAGATGTTTCACTTCAGGTATGATTCAAATGATCCAGTAGACAGCTTCTTTCAAACTAAGTTTATTTAAGAATATAGTTAACATGTATAGTAAGAAAATTAACAAGAATGTTAATTATAAACATATATATCTTAATGAATATCTCTAAAGTGTTCCAATTAAAATCAAAGCCTCAGCTATTTACCATTTATATAGATGATCTGGAGGAGGGAACCGAGTGCAGGGTGTCGAAATTTGCTGATGACACCAAGATTGGGGGAACGGCAAATTGTGCGGAGGGTGTGGAGAGTCTGCAGAAGGATCTAGATAGGCTGGGCGAATGGGCCAGGAAATGGCAAATGGAATTTAATGTTGGCAAGTGTGAGGTGGTCCACTTTGGTAGGAAGAATGGTAGGAAGGACTATTACTTACGTGGCGAAAAACTGCAGCAGGCGACGGTGCAGAGGGACCTCGGGGTCCTTGTGCATGAATCGCAAAAACCCAGCTTGCAGGTGCAGCAGGTGGTCAGGAAGGCGAATGGGATGCTGGCCTTCATAGCGAGGGGGATTGAATATAAAAGTAGGGAGGTCTTGCTGCAGCTGTATAGGGCATTGGTGAGGCCGCAGCTGGAGTACTGTGTGCAGTTTTGGGCGCCGCACCTGCGCAAGGATATTTTGGCCCTGGAGGGAGTGCAGAGGACGTTTACTAGGCTGATACCGGAGTTGAGGGGATTGAGCTATGAGGAGAGGCTGAATAAACTAGGCTTGTACTCGTTAGAGTTTAGAAGAATGAGGGGAGATCTCATTGAGACGTATAAGATGATGAATGGGATGGATAGGATAGAGGTGGAGAGACTCTTCCCGCTCAAAAAAGACAGTAGGACTAGGGGGCACAGCCTCAAGATAAAGGGGAGGCGGTTTAGAACGGAGTTGAGGAGGAACTTCTTCACTCAAAGGGTGGTGAATCTCTGGAATTCTCTGCCCGTTGAAGTGGTGGAGGCTGCCTCGCTAAATATTTTTAAGAAGCGGGTTGATGGGTTTTTGATAAGAGAGGGGATTAAGGGTTATGGGGAGAGGGCGGGAAAGTGGAACTGAGCCACGACAGATCAGCCATGATCTTATTGAATGGCGGGGCAGGCTCGAAGGGCTAGATGGCCTACTCCTGCTCCTATTTCTTATGTTCTTATGTTCTTATGTACAACAAAAAACATTTTTACAGGTGTACCACGGCACAGACCAATGCTCCCTTGATACTGGGATCGAATTTTTTCCTTGTGAGGCTACAGTCAAATACTCCTGTGACTCTCAGAACAGTTTGAAGACAAGACAGCTTTCCAAAGCATCAGAGAGACTCTGGTCCAGCCCCCAACAATAGATTTCCTACTCCAGGAAGGTTTTCAGCTAAACTGCAGAATTTTCCAAAAGCTGGGAGGGAGAGAGAGAAGAGACACTGCTTTCAATCTGATGTCCACTCCCTTCTAAACAAAAAAACTCAAACCTGCAGCTCAAGACTGAAACTAAAAACAGCTGTGTCACCTGACCTGCCTTCAGTTTTTCCTATTTCTCCTCCACCAATGAGATCACCTAAGGCTGTGAGCTGTAGAGATTTTTTTTAATCTCTTAAAGGGACACTAAAATTGCACACCTCACAGACAAAATGCGTTGATTGTGGACAATAAATAAGAAAACACAAAAAACTGTGACAAAATGTACATTTTTTAAAAAATCAGCAATGTATAAATAGGGTAACCAAAAGACGCAAAGCAAGCCCAACATCTAGCTCATTCAATTTCACAAAAGTTTAGTTAAGGGAACAAAACATTCCAATTGATGGGGACCATCAGCAACTCCCTAATAGAGATTAAAGATGTAATTACATACAATGCCTCAGTGGAGCTTTGCTGCATCACTGTAAAAATTATGATGGAGACTGATGTCAGATTACTGCAGAGAGTATGTCTATATAATCAGATAAACATTTGTTAGAAGCAGTGAAGGAGGGCTGCATTGTCTATTTGCAGAAAACCCACAGAAAGATACAATTGTATTTTTTTGAGGCATTGCCTAAAGACTCTACAACTAAGTAGGTATTTTGTATGAAAAGATGTAGGAACTTCTTAAGCTAGGGCTATCACCCCAGCCAGGAATATTCTACTTCTACCTTTACACATTATTGACAAAAGCATTTCATTAGTGGTGAGTCAATGCGCTGAATACTCATGGAATCAGTGGGTCACTGTGGACTTCTAAGAATGGCAGCCAGGACCAATTTTGAAGAATCCCCCCTAGTTCTGCCGTCCCATGCATCAGCATAGCTTGGCTGGTGTAGGGCATGAACCCATACTGTGCATCCCAACCGTAAAAGCATAGCAAAATTACAGCACAGAAGGTGGCCATTTGGCCCATCTTGTCAATGCCAGCATGACACCCAAGTGCCTTTTCTAATCCCACCTTCCTGCTCTTGGGCATAACCCTGTAGCTTATGGTTCTTAACATGCAGATCAGGTACTTTTAAAAAGAGTTTAGGGTCCCTGCTTTCACCACCAACTCGGGCAGCAAATTCCAAGCTTAGCCCAGTGAGGGGTGACTTTATAGGCCATCTCCCTTTGTGTAAATAGTTCTTCCTTATGTCCCCTTTACATCTACTGCCACTTATCTATGTCCCTTGGTTCTAGAATTCTCTACGAAGGGAAACAATTTTATCCTGTCCACTATATTGCTTCCCCTCATAATTTTGTACACCTCTATAAAGTCACCCCTCAGTCTTCTTTGTTCTAAGGAAAATAATCCCCACCTACCCAATCTCTCCTCAAAACTATACTTTTCTAGCCCTAGCAATATTCTTGTAAACCTCCTCTGCACTCTCTTCAGAGCAATTAGATCATTCCTGTAATATAATGACCAGAACTGCACACAATACTCTAGTTATGGTTTCACCAATATTTTATACAATTCCACTATTATGTCCTTACTTTTATATTCTATACCTCTGCCAATGAAGGAGAGCATTCCATATGCCTTCTTTACAGCCTTGTCTACAGGAACTGCTTCCTTTAGGGACCTGTGTACTTGTACACCAAGAGCTCTCACTTTATCTATCCTTCTTAGTACATTCCTATTTTTTGTATATTCCATGTAATTGATCAACCTCCCTAAATGTATTACCTCATACTTCACTATGTTAAAATCCATCTGCCACTTTACCACCTGCTCCACCAATGCATCAATATCATTTTGTAGATTATAGCTATCCTCTACGCCATCCATTACTCAGCCAATCTTTGTGCAAATATTCCAATCATGCCCCCGCCATGTTCACTTCCAAATAGTTAATATATAACACAAAAAGCAAGGGTCCCAAAACTGAATTGTATGGAACATCACTTGAGACAATTTTCCATTTGCAAGGGCACCCATTGACTATTGCCCTTTGTTATCTGTTGCTAAGCCAACTTTTGATCCAGTTGACCACATTACCCTGTATCTCAGGAGTTTTTACTTTTTAGACCAATCTGCCATGTGGGACCTTGTTAAAATCCATGTACACAACATCCACTGCGCTACAAGTTCTCTTCTCCATCTTTAATAGGTCCAACTACTTCCTTAACTAACTTTCTTACCATTAATTTATTGGTAAAACATCTTTGGGTTTTCTTTAACTTTACTTGCTAATCTTTTGATGATGTTGTGCCTTTAAGAAATGTATTAATATCATGTTTTTTGTAAGGGGTAATATTTGGAAATCAGCTCTGTTTTACATGATTTGTGTACAGCAGGCAGCGCACATGCTGGGAAAATAGTCTAATGATTGATTTTAGCTAAGGATGTGTTGTTTTAATCTGAGTTAATGCATTTTTGTTTATTTTAGTTTTTCCCCTGGGGTTTGAGAGCAGGGTTTTAATTAGGTTGACTGCCAAAGTCATGTGCTTAAGGGGAGAAGCTAAGTTTACAGGAAAACGCAGGCAGTTTCTGCTGGGTTCTGAAAGAAGCAAGTGGTCTCTTCCTGGGGGCTGCTGTTTGGGACCTGCAGGGAGAAGATCTCTCTCTCCAAAGATGTCCTGGAGGCTCAAGGACTGACAGCCCAAGTGCAAGCACATAAGCCAGTGTGTTGCTAACTGATTTTGAAGAGGAGTTTAAGTCTATAAGAGGAATATTGCATGAATTGGAACTGACAGACATAGGTTAGCAGATGAGAATTGTATTTTGTCATGTTTAAATATTTCAGTTGGCATAAGTTGAGCAAATCCATTTGTTACAGTTAAACTGTGCTATTAAATAAAGTTTGTTTTGATATAAGCTTCTTAGTGTGTTAGTAGAATCTCACCTGGAGTGCAACACCTTATCCTCACACTGATGCCAAAATAGAAAAACTGTTGGGGTGTAGTCAGACTTCATAATTTACTTTGGGGTTTCTGATCCATACCCAAACACCTTCAACTTACAATTTAATACTCCAATAATTATTTTAGCTTTTGCTAACTTGTCCGAAGAATGTTATTTGTTTCCTCTGTGTCTCTTTCGCATCTTGGATTTTAATAGTTTTGTTGTTATTTTCTCTTTATTCCTATCAACTGTGGTAATTTTGCAACATGAAATTATTGAAAAACGTCCCAATGTCCCACAGTTGTGTCATTCAGCTCCCCGGCTGATCATTCTTCCCATTTGTTTGGGTTTTTCAGCCACACCAAGAGCATTTCAAGACAACGGTTTGGTTCACTTTTTCCCAATTTCACGAGCTTTTGTCCAACATATTTCATGCCTTTCTCTTTTTTGTCTAACATATTTCATGACTTTCTCATTTTTTGCAAAGAACATCATTTTCCCACATGCAACACTCTGTTTAGTTTCATAAGTTCAGTCTGTCACACTATTTGTATTGCCTTTGTGGGAGTTAAATCTCCCCTCATTTGCAGAAGATCTGATGGGGTTTAATCTAAGACCCCCAACCACAATACACTTATTTATTATTTCAACTCCGAGGATCCCCTAGCTTCAGTTCTCTGTGAATATGTACAGGTGACTTAATTCATGGATTTACCCAGCTTTGCCTCTTTTCATTAAATTTTGCCTACTCAGTGGTCAAAATCTTTCTGACACTGAAGGATGAATCAAATGCCTGGAAGATTTCTTCATTTGTGCCCAAAACTTGTCTTGTAATGATAATATTGTGTGCTATGGCCCCTACTGCAAAAAGTACTGGCCTGATCCTTCTGTTCCTTCTGATGCAAACCCAGATCTGTTCTGTATCTAGAGAAATCCTCTTTCATTTTCCCAGTTTTGAGCTTGTTGCAAACCTTCAGAACTGGGAATGGCAGTGTAGACTCCATGCTTATGCTTAGGTCTGAATCTGTTGCTGCTTCTGTAATTAGACTGTTTGATCAAAAGGACAGCTGCCTGGGCTCTGGGACTATATGTCTGCCTATACTTGCATCACCCATGATATGCTGTTCTCAGGTGAGTTTTCAATCTCTTTTCTTCTCATCCTTTTTCCAAGGATTTGTGGGTCTGTTAGGTCTGCAGTCTTTTAGGTTTTCTTGGGTCTTTATGCTCTGTCTGCTGCAACTGTGTTCCAGGTGGTGCTACATAAACAGTTAGCAGAAGGCACTAGCTGCCACCACGTTTTGTGTTAGGTTTGGATGTCTATATGAGGTTTCTATCAGATTTGCCTGTTACCTTAGAATGTGACCATACACTTATTGGCAAAAACTTATTTATCTGCAGATCTATATACATCTCTAATTTACATATGGTTAGATTTCTGCACATCACTCAGTCGCTTAGTCATGTGACATTGCATCACAGTGTCTTCGGTCATTACATCAGCATCAATGCTCCTAATGTTAATCCTTTACTCTGCACAGTTGAAATCTCTTTACATGACTTGTTGCATAGTGAAGCTTTGGTGAGAACTGAGGCATCCATTAATCTATTAAAACAGCTGTGGCCATGGGAAAAATTGCTGGATTGATAAGTCTTTCTCTTCAATCAATTTGTCAATTGAACAATGCTTATTTACACGATTAAAGAGGTGTCTGTCATGGGCTTGCAGTTTCTCTGATTGGTACTTTAACAGGGCTATAGTAGAAGGATTTTTATTAAGAAAGTTATAAATGACTGACCTTTATTAAAGCTTTTCTATACATGCCGTTATTACAAAAGGGTTTGTTGGTTCTGTATAGAGTATATACTAGGTATAAAGGTAAGAGAGGTGCCACTGATAGGCATGGAGGGTGTAAGGAGCTATTAGGATGGGTAGAAGGGCTTCAATTGGCATGGATGGGACATTGGAAGAGTCGGGGGGTGGGGGGGGGGGCGGGCATGAGGGAATGTGAAAAGTGAGGACTATTAGGCCTAACAGGGGAACAGGTGGTGCAGTGGTTTTACATTTGATTTGTAATCCAGAGACCCCTGGTAAAGCTCTAGAGGCCATGTTCAAATCCCACCATGGTATAAAATGGACTTTAAACGTAATAAAACATCTGGAATTAGAAGTCTAATAATGACCATAAAACCATTGTCATTATTGTAAAAACCTATCTGGTTCACTTCACATTGAGGATACCCTTCATTTGGTTGTGTGGCACTACCATTGTGCTAAATGGCATAGATTTTGAACAGATTTAGCAACTCAACTCCATGAGGCACTGGGGGTCATTAGCAGCAGCAGAATTGTACTCACCACAGAACTATTCAAAGCCAGTGAGTTAAATCACTTCTGTTGGATGGCTCCCAGCTCAGCACAATTCTCCAGGGGAAGTTAGCATTTCTGGACAATTGCCAGGTAAACCCCTATATGGGAACTTCCTTGAGGGATTCCCCAGTGCATCATTGGGGTGTCCCCTGAATGAGATGGTGGGGAAACAGGAAGTTATGATTTGTTACATTACCGTTGTCTTTGTTATGCATCTTTTTCACTATTGTGGTCTATGCATTATATACTTTTAGTAACCATTGTTGGTTTTATTACTGCCTGATGTTTATCAATATGTATTAATATACTTCAGTAGTCTTACAAGGCTCAGGGATTCCCTCCTTGTTCTTCTTAAGGGCAGTGAAGTATAGATCTGTTCGGAATGAGACTGAGCCAGCAAAGCTGGGAAAAATCACCAGAACTTAAAAGTGTGAAAGTTGTAAGTGATGCTTCCTTATGGCATTGAGTTAATACATATTTTGGACATGAACATGAGACTTCTTATTGAGAATGAAGACCAGTATAGCTAGGAAATGTAGCCGGGATGATTTTGTGAGGCTTGCAAGAGTGTGAAATGTGGCAGGTGGAGTGACTTAATTTTCCCAACAGCAGGTTCAGATTTAGAAATTAAGTCAAGTTTATGTGTGGCACATCAGGACTAATCAATCCTGTGGTGGGTTCCTACTTGTAATACATTTGTATTCCATGAATTCTCAAAATAGTGAAACTTTTTACAATGATTTCCTACCTTCAAGATGAAGTCAAGGGCGCACAGGAATCTCATGGTATCCCATTCATGTTAGTTTAAAGGCGATGGGTAACAGCCAACTTTGTGTAGTTGTGTCTGAGGCCAGTGCTTTTTTTTGTGGAACTCTGTGGCACAAGGGAGGGGAGCAGGAGAATGGCAGTTTGCATAAAGGCTCAGGACCAGCAAGAATGAGACAAGTTAGGGTATGTGTGTAGTGAACACGGAGGAATGGATGAAAGGGCAGCATGGTGGCACAATAGTCAGCACTGTGTCTCACAGCGCCAGGGACCCGGCTTCGATTCTTGACTTAGGTTAATGACTCAGCAAGTTTGCACATTCTCCCCATGTCTGGGTTTCCTCCAGATGCTCTGGTTTCTTGATGTGCTGGTTAGGTGCATTGGCCATGTTAAATTCTCCCTCAGTATACCTGAACAGGCATTGGAGTGTGGTGACTGGGGGATTTTCACAGTAACTTCATTGTAGTGTTAATGTAAGCCTACTTGTGACACTAATAAACTTAAACAAAAATGGACACAAGATTGGAGTCAGGAACATGGAGAGTGAGTGAGGAGGGCCTGACTTTCTGGTTATAGTGGGGGGCATGTTTGGGTACAGTCAGGCATGCTAAGAAAATAAAGGATCTGAAGGACAGTGTCACTACTATCCAAATTTGTTATTTATTTGTTCACATGATGTGGGCTAGGCCAGCATTAGTGGCCCATCTTTAATTGCCCTTGAGAAGTTGGTAAACAGTCATCTTGAACTGCGGCAGTCTATGAGGTGTTAATATACATACAGTGCCATTAGGAAGGGACCCCTACATTAGCGTCCATCGCAGGGTGTTGGCTAGCTGAGTCCTTATAAGGCTTTCAGTTCATATAGGGCATGCAGTTTACATGAACATTTAAGTTATCCCTGCTTAGAATGATCTTCTATTGACAGGACATAAAAGGTAGGGTCAGCTGATCTTGCAATTTCAGCTACTTCCCACTGATTAGTGAGTAAAACACTGGATACTAACACGGAAAGAGTGAATGTAAAAACACAACAAAGTTTCTTTCACAATAAAAGAAATGTCCCAAACTCCCCTTTAACCCTCAACGCATGCCAACCATCAGGCATTCCAATACATTTAGCTCCCTGACTAAGCAAGTCTCAATAGAGAACGATGATACATACATAAATAAAGTGAAACCAACGTAATGAGAAATATTTGCAAATTAATTTTAAAAGTGGAAAAACACCCCTGTTACCTTTGTGCTCTCCATACATCTCTCATTAACAGCACTGGAGTTGGGCAAAGAAGTTGTGATCCCTTTTTATCCAGAAGGCTCTTTGTTAGTCTCCGAGTTTCACTGTTGAAAAACACTTGTCCCCTATACATATCATCGGCACTTCAAATTTTGACTTCTGCATGAGAACCTGCAAAAAGTAAGAGCATGGAAGTAGCACCCATGTCCAGTTCTGTCTTCAGGAATGGCGTGCCATGGTTAAAATCCTGCCTGTAATCTAGCATTATTGCTGTAAAACAATGAGGAGGATTAAATAAACATATGATTATTTTAAAGTAGAAACTACATTAAGGAAAAAAACGCTATGTGATATACAGTAGCAGTGCAATGGTTAACAAAAGAGAAAATGCTGGAAAATCTCAGCAGGCTTGGCAGCATCTGTAAGGAGAGAAAAGAGCTGACATTTCAAGTCCAGATGTTCCTTTGTCAAAGTGGTTAGCAATGCTGCTTCACAGTGCCAGGGACTACTGTCTGTGTGGAGTTTGCACATTCTCCCACTACCTGCATGGGTTTTCTCTGAGTGCTCTGGTTTCCTTCCACAACCCAAAGGTGGGCAGGTTAGGTGGATTAACCAAGCTAAATTGCCTCTTAATGTTCCAATGTGTAGGTTAAAGGGGTTAGCAGGGTAAATGCGTGGTGTTTTGGGGATGGGCAGGATGGTGGGCCTGGATAAGATGCTCCGTCAGAGAGTTAGTGCATATTCAATGCGCTGAATGGCCTCTTTTGCACTGTGGGGATTCTTTGATATTCTATGACATGATGAAGCCCAGCACTGGAACTGCAATGCAATGTGTTGGTGAATTGAAGGATGTGGACTGGCTCCTGTAATTCCCCATAAAGCTATTAGCAGTGCTGTTGGGGATACCTCGAGCATAAGCCAGGTGTTCACCACAGGGAGGCATGCAGGTCTTTTCTCATACCTCCTAGATGGTAGTTGCAGAATGCCATTGGCAAAAGCCTAGGAAGTGTGCTTACCTGTTTTCTCTGCCCGGGCTATATTGCTTTAGGAGGGGGAAAGGAGAAAAGAAATAACATGGAAAAATCTAATGATTCTGTACCTGTTGAGGTGAGGAGCATTGAATAAGAGCCAAGTTCACAGTAAGTGGATATAGTCTCATTTTCAAAGAGGGAAAATGATCAAAACTTGGCACAATATATTTCCTTTGAAAACTGATAGCACTTGCCAAAATATATTATCTCTCTATGTGGGTCGGTATTGATAATCTTGACTAATTAAAAATATAATTATTGAGGAACATGTACATGTATAAATAATATTCTTTAATGTAATGATAAACCAGGAATATTAATGTTCAGTCAAATCAGCCTTTATATTCAGGGTATTGTATTATATAATACATACTGTATAACCTATAAATGAGTTACATTAAGAATTCAAAGATTTTATCAAAAAGCTTTGACATTTAGGTCATGTAGTTGTAAACTACATTCTTACATGTAGATGATAAGAGGAAGGCTCCAGGTAAAAGAAACATTATTTTGTTTTGGTTCAAGGTTTTATTTTGCAAATATTATGTGCCAGTCTGGTAGCTTGAAGAAACTTTGGCAACTGCTCTGCTGAAACCAGTGCCTCCAGACAGGAGGGCCCTTTGCTTTTATCACACTGAACTCCTGGCGAGATGCAAGTGGATGGAAGTCACCAGGGTCTCATATGGTCTCATATGTGAGAGCTGTATGAGCTTCGGAATACAATAACATGGCACATAATGCAAGCCAAATGATAATTAGTTCTGACATCAAGCTCCATCATCCTCAGCCAGCAAAGGTTAACAAAGGCAGACTCTTCTGCCATGGGGCCCAAACTGAGCTTGGCTGTCTTCCTTTGAACCTTGGCCACTGGTTTGAGTAGAATAGATGCCAGAAGATCCTCAAGTCACCAGACTGACACATAATAATTGCAGACAAAACTAGAACCAAAATAAAATAATGTTTCTACATGCTTTAACCTGGACCTTCTTTTTAACCACATGTAAAAAAGTGGTCTGTCTAAATTTATCTAAATTTCAAAGCTTTGTGACAAAAATTCTTGAATTTTTCATATAATTCATTCATTTATACTCTAGAAATGTACTTTTGTCAGTTCTGCTATGAGTAGTTAAATACCAGCAGTAACCAAATCAAAACATTAAATTAGAAAGCATCTATATCAAATTGTCATGTAAAGGCGCTGCCAACAGGAAGTCTTGCCGATATAAAAACCATGTATATGTTCTGACTTAGTCACTAGAAGCACAGAATACCTCTTGTACATTTCTGAATGAGCATTTGTCTACAATTGTTTAAAGTCCATCTGTAGTACGTCAGTATAAATTAACATAATGTAAGTGATGTAATGGTATAATATAGCGGTGAACAATTAATTCCCAGTAACAATATCAGAGGCAGAAATAAAAGTTAATTTGGACGGGGAAAACATTATGATGCTGATCAAAGTCAACATTGAAGAGATAAGGAAGAACTTTTCTGAACATTGGCAAAAGCCGATAGCGGGCAGAAGAAAGCATATTGAAGCTGCTGGCACCAATAGTGGCTTTCTCGGCCATGATGTTGGGAACATTGAAAAAAAAATGGCAAAGGGCAGTCACCATGATGTCCTGCTGACAGGCAGCCTCTGATGGAGCCCACCCCACCAGCAACTTTGTTTTTCAAGGATCGGGTGGCATTTTTAATGACCACCCTAGTGCACAGAAGTTCACACGGAACCCATGTGACCATAAGAAATAAATAGAAATAGGAGCAGGAGTAGGCCATCCAGCCCTTCGAGCCTGCCCCGCCATTCAATAAGATCATGGCTGATATATAAGATATATATACATAAGATATGTGCAACCCACTCCGGCTGGTGCCCGGGCATGATCCTCACCATCCCCACCAAGTGATACATTTACCTGAGCTCCAATGGGAGGTCTGTCCGCCAGATGCTTTCCATGAGAGACCAGTGTAATGCAAGTTGATCTTCCCTCATGCCAACATGAATGGACCTTCCCTCATGCCAACATGAATGGACCTTCCTGAGGGGTGGGGGATGATTCTGGCGGCCAGATGGTGATATGAAAATGCATGGAAATAATAATTGTGACGTTGAACATCAGGAATCCCATTATATCACTGATGTGAGGCAGGAACAATCGTGTCATGCTTTTATGTCAGCATGAAATGTGATTTAGACACCTTTCAAGATTTTCTCCTCTGCTCAGCAATCTTGCCTGGTGAAAACAAGAGTGGAAATCCGCCCCCTGCCCCCCACACAGTGTTTCTTTTAAATGTTTGTGACAAAAGCAATTAGGTGGAGGGATTTGGGGTGGGAGTTCTACAATGTAGGGCTCAGGTAATGTCCTGGTGAAACAAGAGGGGAAAATAAAGTAGCAAAGGAGGCCAGACCAAAAGAATGGAGGACATACATATTTAGACTTTCCTGGACCTGTCAAAGAGATGATGGGACTACTGTTCATCTATTTGACCTAGCTGATAGATGTCATGTGGAGGAAGTGGAGACAGCATACTCATATGCTACAGATAGTGGATAAATTAAAGGATTTACAAGTCACACCAGTAACAACATGAGGAACACCATAATGAATATGATAGTCCAGCTGATTTCTGCAATATTAAAATGTTATGAGGAAGTCCCAAGAGCAATTATTGCTTCCAGAGCGACAGCAACCACTACTTCCATAGATGCTTTGAAAAATATGTTGGTTCAAAGCTCCCAGGACTCAATTAGGCTTATTTGGCCTGAACTCACACAACCTGGGCCCAGTATGGATAGGCTATGAGGATTGGTTGCAGATGTTACTATTTCTCATGATAGTGACAGTGTAGCTGTCTGTATAAATGCATTCCACTCCAATGCTGGCACAGAAGAAAGCTTCTGATCTGGGCCCAGTAGGCATCAGATATGACACCAGCAGCAGGCCCTGCCAGATTATTGGCATCACTGAGACAATTATTACCTCGGCCCTTGAAGGCTCCATTCAAACTCTCCAGTTAGACTTCTGGATGCTCCCTACCTGCCTAGGTATGAAAGCAACCAGATGCACCAGGTAGAGGTTTCCTGATCCCACCCCTAAACAAGAGGCCAGGAACCACTTTTAATTAAAGTTTTGAAAGTGTTGATGTGAGGATGTCTCCATGTCTTCTCTATTATTTCCCTGTCATCAAAGTCTGCTGCATCTCTTAAGCTGGAAGATCTCTGATTGGCCCTCAAGTTTCAAAAGTCTTCCAGTTTTCTCTTGATTGATCAATGAACCTGTCTCCATGCCAATTAAGGAGGTACTTTGATGGATATCCCAATGGGTGGAATTTTACAGCCCGCCCAGTGGTGGGCTAGCAAGCAGAGGGTATAAAATTGGGTGCCTTGGCGGCAACACCATACCCATGGCCCTACCTGCCTTCACTGATAATTTACCAGTGGGGTAAAGGCACCAAGCAACCTGCTCCCTTTGGGGTAATTAATGCTCTCTGGCCAAATATTGGCCTCGCCCCTCTGTTGCTGTTTTTTTTAATCAGTGGCATAAGATGTTGATATAACATGGAGGGCTGAGGTGTGGAGTCACTTCTGTTTGGATACCTGTGCCATCCTCCCCCACCATGCACCACCCTCTCATGTTTGCCCCCATTTCCTTTTCTGGGGCCTCTCAGTCTGGTTCCGGCAATGTTTTGCACTTACCTGGTCCTCCTGCTCCATGGCAACTTGACATTGGGAACTGCCTGTAGTTCCAGCAGCGGCCACTAGTTAAGAACATAAGAACATAAGAAATAGGAGCAGGAGTAGGCCATCTAGCCCTTCGAGCCTGCCCCGCCATTCAATAAGATCATGGCTGATCTGTCGCTGCTCAGTTCCACTTTCCCGCCCTCTCCCCATAACCCTTAATCCCCTCTCTTATCAAAAACCCATCAACCCGCGTCTTAAAAATATTTAGCGAGGCAGCCTCCACCACTTCAACGGGCAGAGAATTCCAGAGATTCACCACCCTTTGAGTGAAGAAGTTCCTCCTCAACTCCGTTCTAAACCGCCCCCCTTTTATCTTGAGGCTGTGCCCCCGAGTCCTACTGTCTTTTTTGAGCGGGAAGAGTCTCTCCACCTCTATCCTATCCATCCCATTCATCATCTTATACGTCTCAATGAGATCTCCCCTCATTCTTCTAAACTCTAACGAGTACAAGCCCAGTTTATTCAGCCTCTCCTCATAGCTCAACCCCCTCAACTCCGGTATCAGCCTAGTAAACCTCCTCTGCACTCCCTCCAAGGCCAAAATATCTTTGCGCAGGTGCGGCGCCCAAAACTGCATGCAGTACTCCAGCTGCAGCCTCACCAATGCCCTATACAGCTGCAGCAAGACCTCCCTACTTTTATATTCAATCCCCCTCGCTATGAAGGCCAGCATCCCATTCGCCTTCCTGACCACCTGCTGCACCTGCAAGCTGGGTTTTTGCGACTCATGCACAAGGACCCCGAGGTCCCTCTGCACCGTCGCCTGCTGCAGTTTTTCGCCCCGTAAGTAATAGTCCTTCCTACCATTCTTCCTACCAAGGTGGACCACCTCACACTTGCCAACATTAAATTCCATTTGCCATTTCCTAGCCCATTCGCCCAGCCTATCTAGATCCTTCTGCAGACTCTCCACACCCTCCGCACAATTTGCCGTTCCCCCAATCTTGGTGTCATCAGCAAATTTCGATTCCCTACACTCGGTTCCCTCCTCCAGATCATCTATATAAATGGTAAAAAGCTGAGGCCCCAGCACCGACCCCTGGGGCACTCCACTAGTCACCATCCGCCAATCCGAATAGCACCCATTGACCCCCACTCTCTGCCTCCTATTTGACAACCAATCCTCTATCCACGCTAACACCCTACCCCCAACTCCATGTCCCTCGACCTTCTGCAATAACCTCTTGTGAGGTACTTTGTCAAACGCCTTCTGAAAATCTAGAAAGACCACATCCACCGGCTTTCCTCTATCCACCGCCCTAGACACATCCTCATAGAACTCCAGTAAATTTGTCAGACACGACTTCCCTTTAATGAAACCGTGCTGCGTCTGCTCTATCAAGCAATTCGCTTCAAGATGCCTCGCAATTTCCTCCTTAATGACAGATTCTAACATTTTACCTACCACAGACGTTAAACTAACCGGCCTACAATTCCCCGCCTTTTGCCTGGCACCCTTCTTAAACAACGGCGTAACATTAGCCGTTTTCCAATCATCCGGCACTTCCCCGGAATCCAGTGACGTCTGGAAAATAACCACCAAGGCATCCACTATCACCTCCGCCTAGTTCTGGCAGCACTATAGAGCTGCTGGCCATGTGATTTGGAGAACTACTTCTGAAGGCGGAACTTCTTCGCAAATAGGGGCCAATGAGCCTGAGCCAGTTAACAGTTCACTAGCTGTTAAATCTGTATGGAGTAATCTGGCCATACAAAGGCAGACTTACCACCAACTTTTAAGCCAAATGCAAGTCCACTGCCTCCATGTAAAACTCCAGCAGTGTGTTTATAAGCTTGACTCCTCTTTCTCATGCCTCAGGGAAAATCCAGCTCTAAAAATACAAGCAGTTTTTCTATTGCTGCTCGGCTGCCATTATGAAAGCCAAAGCAAACATTTGTTAGTTCTTGTCCAGGTCACTAGATAGAGGATTTAATGACAATGAAATGCTCAATTTCAGGAAGTATGAGAAGAGTCAAAGGACCAGATGCCCTCTCGAAGCATATTTCTGGTTAATTAATTGTCAAATGCCACTGTAAGTGATTTAAGTACTCCACAGACAGGTTTGGCTTACTGAGGTTGGAACTAGATTATTGGGAAAGCCCTTTAACGTTGATTGTGATATAACGCTATTCTGACCTATGCAAACATATGCAGTTGTCCTTTAAACAGGCAACAATATGTTTTGCTGCTTCTAGCATTTTTTTTTGTCTATCTTGCTGCTAAATACTAGAATACTGTCGCAGATTGTAATTACTCATTCTAGTCACAAGTGGTCATTTGCTCTCTAACCTTATTCTTTTAAAGATAACAAACATTATGGTCTTTGTATAATTTTCTTTGAGGAAGCGAGGTGATTTAATTATTAATAATGGACAATAATGAGGCTATTGAAAATGCTCTCAGCACGAATTGCACATTTGTTTGTATATAGTTACTTAAAAAGTGAAAAAATTTCAGGTTAACTAAAGCTTCGTTTGCTGGATGGCTTATCAAAATTATACAATGCCACAGATTTGAAGTACTTTCCTTTCTACGTTGCAAATGGAGTGAATTTGGAGAGAAGTTTCCATGGTTGGCCCCATCATTTCAGTGAGGCTTCCACCACACTTAGGCTGAAGACTTCTGGACTAGTCGGAGAAACTATATGGAGATTAACTTCAATAAAATAAAATAGACAGCTAGATAATGCAGCAAGGTACAAAGCCTTCAAACATGTCAAGAAATTTAAGCTACTCAAAAGCATTATGCCGGCGTGGGGGGGGGTGGGGGGCGGTAGGAGGTCAGGCTGCATGAGTTGAAATGCTGAAGTAACTAACTCAATGGGCCAAGACCACAAGAAACTACAAAATGTTGTGAATGTTGCCCAATCCATTATGCAAACCAGTCTCCCATCCTTTGACTCTGTTTACACTTCCCGCTGCCTCGGAAAAGTAGCCAGCATAATTAAGGACCCCACACATCCTGGACATTCTCTCTTCCACCTTCTTCTGTTGGGAAAAAGATACAAAAGTGTCAGATGGCATACCAACCGACTCAAGAACAGCTTCTTTCCTGCTGCCGTCAGACTTTTGAATGGACCTATCTTGCATTAAGTTAATCTTTCTCTATACCCTAGCTATCACTGTAACACTACATTCTGCACTCTCTTGTTTCCTTCTCTATGAATAGTATGCTTTGTCTGGATAGCACCCAAAAAGCAATAATTTTCACTGTATGCTAATCCATGTGACAATAGTAAAACAAATCAAATCAAAATGGCCTTTTCTTATTCATTATTTTTCCTAATATATTTGTGGTAAAGATAGAAGCTCCTGTAAGCGTACTGTTCATATTCTGTTTGTTCTCACACACCCTGAACAATCAGGTCTCTGTGTTAAGTATGACATTTCAGCCAATGCTTATATGAATCAAGTTTGAAAACTTTGCATTAATGCATGATTTTACAAAGAAATACTAAATCGATTTGGAAGGAAAAATTTCTCAATGGCTGTTTTGTGGGTATACTGCCAAGTACTGCCTGGCTCCAACACTGTCACTGAGACTTAATTGCTCAGTCATCAGGGATTCCCCCTGCACCAACCCCCTTGCCTTTCTGCCCGACATTTAGGGTGGAATTTTCCACTAGCAGCAGGAATTCTGGTCAGCAAGACTACGAAATTTGACATGATGGCAAAAGTCAGTTTCACGCAGGCAGGACATTAGTTTGGAATTTTATTCTCCTGACTTTGATGGTGGATTAAAGATGGTTCAGGTTTCGCACTATATATGTTAGGAACGACATGAACATTTCTTTGCTGTTGTAAATGCTCGTTAAAAGGCCAACTCCAAATTAAGTGCCCTGCCAGCAGATAATTAGAATGGTCTTGCCGATTATATATAAAAGATGTGAACCTGGTGAGCTTCAGTTTATCAACAACCTCAAGGTATGTAGATGCATGTTTTTCTTACCAGCAAAGGCTGGGCACTGGAAGTAATACCAGCAGGGAAGGGAAGGCAGAGGCAGGACCTGAAGAAAGGTGGTGTTGGTGGAACATGGGAGGGAAGGGGAAAGACAGAGGATTAGACTCAAGATGGGAAAGTGATGGAATAGGGTGGAGTAGTTAAAGACTGTCTTGGGGCAAGTGTTATAAGACTATCCAAGGAGGAGTCAGAAACTGTCCTTGGGCTGAGGCCATGCTGTCGGAGGCATATGGAACAGACCTCCTTGGGCTGAGGTCATGCTATCTGGGGCATAATGAACAGACTGTCCTGGGGCTGTGCGAGCCATGTTTTAGGCCTCTACATGGTACACGTGTCTCGGTCCGGACTTGGGCATGACAAGGTGTGCAGAGTGTGGCCAGTCTCCTAATGAATTCTGTCCTGGGGCTAGAGACATGGGAGTGTGATGGAAGTGGCATTGTCACAGTCAGGGGAGGCATCAGTGTCCTAGTTGGCGGATGAAAAGTCATTGGGGTATATTTGGTGATTTCATGGGATGAGTTGCAGAAAGTCAGTGTGCATGTGACCTTGAGAAGGAAAGGAGTCAGGTCAACAAAAGAATGGGGACATCAACATTCTGTGTGGAACGGGAATATCAACAACATGAACAATGATAGAGTAACAAGGGGAGGCTGGATAGCAACAGAAGAAATGGAAATTAGTAGGCATTGACTATGGAGGAGGACAGGGGGGTGGATTTTGGTGGGTTATAGAGAAGTTGGAAGCTGGTCACACTCAATTGTAATGAGCATTATGTTTGCCTTTAGTGATCAGTGACACAGTTGGTAGAATTGTGACGTTAGTGTCCCTTTAAGAGATTTCTTTATAAATCATGATCTCTGCAGCTCATAGCCTCAAGTGATGTCATTGGTGGGAGGAGAAATAAAAAACTATGTGCAGTTCAGGTGACAAGGATTTCATTTTCAATTTCAGTTTGTGAGATAGAGTGTTAAAAGCTCAGGTCTCTTTCTCTCCCCTTTTTTTTGGAGGGGAAATTCTGTTGGTTAGCTTAAAACAAGATCTTGCTCTCCTGAAGGGTGTAAACCTGCTGTTTTGGGGGTGGTGGATGGGGGCAGTGTGTGTGTGTGGTGGGGGGAGACCAGAGTCTCTCTGGTACTTTGGAAAGCTGCCTTGTCTTCAAATTGCTTTGAGTCACAGGAATATTTGACTGCAACCTCATAAGGAAAAAAGTCAATCCCAGTATCAATCAGCATTAGTGTCTGCTATGTTAAACCTGTGAAAAGGGATTTTTGTTGTCTATGGGTTTTGGTTTTAATTGGAACACATTAGAGATATTCATTAAGAGTTATACATTATAGTGGTTGTTTTGTTTCTTGTTTGTAATTGGATTAAAGTTTTTGCTAATTTTCTTATTATATATGTTAACTATATCCTTAAATAAACTTTTGTTTGTTAAAAGCTCCCAACTGGGTCATTTGAATCACACCTGAAGGGAAACATCTCATGCTTATCCTAGCCAAATTTAAAAGGCAAAACTTATGATTCATAAAACACTTGAGTTTCTGACCTGAATCATAACAGAACAAGCTTGAAAAAAACAAGATGGAAGGAATCTCAAGGTGTATGGCAGGAGTTCAGCATAACCATTTTGGGCCGATAAAAAGGGCACCCTATAACTGTCGTTCAGACCAAGGAGGGCATGGCTCAGCTGAGTGCAGCACTTGTGGGTTTCTTGTAGAATGAATGAACTTGCAGTCAGGATAGGAGTGCAAGAGCTGGATATTCATAGTTCTTTTAAAGGCCACTGGAGTACAACTACCAGAAGGCTAACTGTGACTCCTAGGACTTGGAAAGATCAGCCACCTGGATGACCCTTTGACTACAGGCTTATGGAAAGCCAAGGGGTGGCATTGCATAGCTACCTTGAATACGAATAAATAATTAATGCACGGAATCAAGGAGGAGTTGAGAATGCAGGCTGCAAACAACACTATCTTTTTGGTTGTGTTCATACAAATGAAAAGAAGAGACTGTCACCACTTGACAGAGCTCAAGGAAGACTTTTGCCCTGACCAACAAGAGCCAGCGGGGCCCAGGATGACCTGATGATGAGGTACCAAATCCACAGAGATGTTTGCTGTGACCAAGGACCTACAGAAGATACAGCTCATATATGGAGATGAGCGAAAGACATTGCTGCTTCTCTGGGATATGTTTGCTTACATTTGCTACATTCTTCACATGGACTGGGAATCATCCAGTGCCACTCTTAATGTGACCACCGCAATCAATCTTTTTACCAATGGATTCTTCCAGGCTCCACTTGGAAACTCTGCGGAAATTGACAATTGATGACACATAAATGTATAAGGGAGGTAATGGATGTCATTTTCAATAAAGCTCACCATTACATGCAGTTGAGCATGGACAAAGCAAGCCAGGCTGTCAGAGCTGTAGAAATCACTGTGATCTCAGGCTTTCTGCAAGTTCAGGGCACCGTTGACTGTACACAAGTGGCCTTTAGAGCTCCCTGGCAGCAGCCTGTGAGAATCAATGAATTTCATTCTGTAAACTTTCAGATACTGTGTGACCACAGAACGCAGATCATGCATATTTGTGCCAGGTACCAAAGAGCTTTTGCGAGTCTTGTGTCTTGAATCACTTGCAGATGCCACAGATCTTTGAGGGCCCGTGGCACACAGTGGGTTGGCTCCTTGGTGATAATGGGTACCAATTAAAGTTCTGGCTAATGACACCCGTTCATCGTCCACAGAGTGCATCTGAGGAGAGATACAATACTGCAGTACAGGGCAATCCACTGGCCTCTAAAGTTACATTTCAGACAGGTTTCTCCAATATTCACCACAGAGGATCTTTGCTGTGCCCTACAAAACCTAATAATTCAAGGCAGAGGGCAAGGAGTGTTTTGCCACAGGGAGACACAGAGGAGCTGCATATCTTCATGGATGAGGAGAATATTGAAGGGGGTGAACCTAAAGAGGGTTACAAGATTCCAGGAGGGATACAGTGAAGACAAGTTGATATGAGCACAGGTCTCCTCATGCTTTGACGAAGGAGAGATAATAAGACCTTCATTGTCACCTTCAACATCTCATGAAAGGTCATTATTCTCAAAATGATAATGGAAGAAGCATAAGTCGCCTTCAACTCTAACAATGGGATCGTCCTTGGAACGTATAGTAACCTAGTGAGCATGTGGCTGCTGTGTAATAGAGTAAGTACTTCACTAGCTCTCATGTTTAAGCAACTACATATAAGTGTAGTCCCTTTTGGCCATCTCAGCCTTCAAAAGGCAGAAATGCTACTGCACACTGCAATACACATGCAAGTGTGACAGGAGCTTAGCAAGGCGGCCCTGAGAGAAAAAACATCCATTAGTAGTTAGCACTTGACCATCTGAAGATGGACCTACATCCAGACAGCATCATCTCTTCAAATACCAGCTCTCAAGTGCAATTAATGCAGATGCCACATCTTGATACTGAGCCCAGGATACTATCAAACATGCAATGATCTGTCATATGACAGCATGGACGCAAATCTGTGAGTTGTGCTAGCATTGTATTCACAGAATGGTTTAATAGGATTATGGTGTGATTATTGACAAACACTCGTTACCCTACATTCATCAAAAGTTTACATACTGTATTCCTTGGCACCTGTTAGAGACATGGCCCAGTCAGTTTTGACATAGAAGTCAATGATAATCTAGTCTCTTCATAAGTACTGATGAGTACTCAGAGATGTGTCAGAATATCACATTACAGCCCTTGACATTGTCCATCTCACACAAGTCAATATTTGCCATGAACCTGAAGACACTGATTGCATAGTCACCTAATGAAATCCATATCGATCAGTGCTGTGTGACCTCAGAATGGGATTCCGTCAAGCAACACTAGACAGCTGTTCAACAATAAAGTAAGTTCCTTACAGGTAATTGGACAGCTTCGTTAGGATGAACACACACCTCTGACATCACGCACTCATACCTGTCTAGCAGACATTTCAAATGTCACC
The DNA here is from genome assembly GCF_965287045.1 of Carcharhinus amblyrhynchos. Taxonomy (NCBI): domain Eukaryota; kingdom Metazoa; phylum Chordata; class Chondrichthyes; order Carcharhiniformes; family Carcharhinidae; genus Carcharhinus; species Carcharhinus amblyrhynchos. Next base: position 13,404,458 of record NC_137348.1, read on the forward strand.
GAGTGGAACCAACTTCCATCATTCAGCATCATGCATGGGCTGAGTGAGAACGCAAAAGGACTAATATTCAGCCTTGAAAGTGGAGACAAAATAATACCGCTGGGAGGCACAAAAAGTTGTGGCACTTGACAATGCATAAATGCCAAAACCTCACAGTCATAAAAGAAAGACCATGTCAAAGTGCACTTGGGTACAAAGATCCCAACTTGGGCCACAATAAATAATTATAATATCCACAAAGGACAGACTTACTGTGCAGTAGCATCAGGAAAATCACTAATTATTAACATTGGAGGCTAATGTGAGCCTCAGGTGCCAGGCTTACATGTGCATTGCCCAGCCATCATGTTTATATATCTTCATGTTGCTGAAATGGAACTAAAAACACTTGATTGTGATAAGATTAAGAGAGACTTCATGGAGCTGAGAGACAATATGGGAAATAATCGGTGGAGATATCATTTGATACCCGTGAATGAACACAGGATCTTGCATCTCATCAATGAGCCATTGAATACCTGAGACTTTCAGAGGAATAAAAACAGAATGTATTTACAATAGTGCACATTTTATACAGTGAATGAACACCTATACCATCATTGTACGTTCAAAATTCATCAAGTTTCCTTATGTCTAGGTGTAACCCTGACATCTGCAACAGAAGTGGAACCAGTCTGTTGACTGTTATGACCTGTTGTCTGAGATGACTTTGGTGTGTCTTCTCTAGAGACCTGAGGCCTGGAGAGTCCTTTGGGTGCCCGTGTGCCCCTCTCTGACTGCTTGAGTAGAAGGGGTACTTGGAGAGAGGATGAGGTGCTTGTCTTCTCTTGCTGTGTCACTACTCAAACACACTCATGACTAGAGCATTGAGCTATAGGTCTGAGTGTACATCTGGAAGAAACTGTGCATTCTTTTGGACCAGGGACTCCAAGATGGCTGCCACCCTTCTCACTGAGAATTCAGTGCACTTGCATGCTGGAGCTACAACATCAGCAATAACATGGATGGACTCCTCCATTCTCTGTCCAAGTCTGTTGACAGCTTCTGACAACCCTGAGGTTCCCCTGCCTGTCTTTGCATCACCAATGTTTTTCTTAGGGCCAATTACAGAGGTTCATCATCAGATTCAGACTCTACAGGGACCTGATGTCTCCAATAGTCCTCTGAGTCCAAAGAGAGCTCAGCTGTCACTGCCTCCATCTGCTGTGAGTATTAGATTGGGAACCTGAGCTTCCTCTAAAACTATATCCCACCTAGGTGTATGTATCTTTGCAGATGGACAGCTCAGATGAAGACAGTGATAGTTCTTTATCAGGTGGGAAGTCTGCTTCCTCATCTTAGCCAACCTGGGAGCTGGGGCTGAGTCATCTGGAAGACGTCACTCACTTTTTCTTCCTGGTGGCTGCAATAATTTATGATTGGCTAAGCAGGTTGCTCAGTCAGTGTGTGCATGTGGCCAATGTATACTGGATGGACACTCACTGCCTTCTTTGGGGAGGCCAGTCTTACCTTCCAGACAGCAACAATTCTTCTCCTCTCCAGCCAGCTCTGTGGTCTGTTCCTTGTGTAGGGAAGGTGGCTTCAAGTCTGGAGTCCCCCTACATTTTTCGATCTCTCCCTCCAATTTGGGAGAGCTTTCCTGGATAAAGACAGCTGGATTGACCCTGAGCACTATAAATGAAAGAGTCATGCTTGCTCTGTGCGCCTAGTTATCCCCAGTCAGGGATGAAGATGCAGGTTCTAACATAAGATGGGGATTTTATAATGGCTGGCAGACATTAAATGCTGATGTCCCATTTGCTGGTTGTATGTGACATGCCTGTAGACTCTAACCCTTAGACTGCCTGATGCCCTTATGAAAGTGAGTTTGGAATGAGGGGAGGCTCACTTCCCCTGGGGAAGTAGATCAGGTCATTCATCCTTTTCCGGCAGTCCAGGGCAGTTCTTTTTTGGTGGCCACAGTGCTACGTTCCCTGGTGACCTCATAGCATAGTCAGGTAGGGTGACCTCCAGCTCACATCCTTTGGGAAGAGGACCTCCTGCCTTTCCTGTACAACCAGGAGGAGAATCGCCGGGAAGGCCTCACTGAAGCATGGAGCAGAGGGTTTCATTCATTTGGTCGTAATGTATAACTTCAGCACACGCCTGGCAGTCAGTGCATGTGCATCTGGATCCCATATAAGTATGGCACCAGGACTTCAACCGCATGAGATAATAATAGTTCAGACAAGTCACTAGCTGTTCCACCACAACATTTGAAGAGCTCCTCACTGATGCTCAGTTAATGAGCTGAAAAGCAGAAGATCTGGTGCAAAAATTCACCCCATCCCACTGCAGAAATAAAATCGACCTTCCTGCCCACCACCACGTTTTGTCCCCAAAACGGAAAATTCTCCCTTAATTCAATTTACAATCCTAAATTTGTTGTTATTGCAATGCTGAGCACACTTAGGTCAGCAAATGCTGCCCAAGTGCAGAATCACACCTAACATTTGACATTATGTTCCCAGCAGAATGGGCTGGTTGAGTAACTTCAATACTCTGCCTATTGCAAACAGTTGAAGAGACATGCTGTTTTATATGATCTACCAGTCATTGGGACATATAGCCTACGTGCTTGGTATTGTACTGCCACTGAAATTCATATACGGTGTTACTTATTTGTGTGGTAGACAGAACATTGTTTTGGCTTGATCCTGTTAATGGAAAACACCACTAGTATTGCCACTGCACAATAGCAGCATGAACCAGCTGGCTTTACCTGTTGCTCATACAAAAGCATAGGGCGCAATAACTCTCTGCTGCATTCACCATGGCAATGTCTCAACCAATCAGAACTGACTTGCCAACCAATCAGCACTACTTTTCTCATGCAATATAAATTGTTGCTTCCTTTGAAATTTGGCATTCTTACATCTATCCACTCATATTATTGACTCCCTACTGGAGAATGACACAGTTACTCTCTGTTTCTTCACTCAAGTAGCCATCATGTCAGTGGTGTCAAACTTTTTTAGTATCTTTGGAGCTGCACTCATGTGGGCTAGGAGTATCACATCACACTCCTGACTTGAAGCTTGCAGGATAGGCTTTAAGAAGTCAGGAAATGAGTTAGTCACTGCAGAATTCCCAGCGTCTGATCTGCTCTTATAGCCACAGTATTTATATGGATAGTCCAGTTCAGTTTCTGGTCAGTGATAAGTCCAAGGATTTTGATAGAGGGACATTCAGCGGTGGTAATTTTCTCCAGGTGCTCCGGTTTCCTCCCACAGTCCAAAGATGTGTGGATTAGATGGATTGGCCGTGCTAAATTGTCCCTTAATTTCAGGGGGACTAGGTAGGATAAATGCACGGGGATAGACCTGGATGGGATTGTGGTCAGTGCAGACTCAATGGGCAAAGAATGGCCTCCTTCTGCACTGTAGGATTCTATGATTCTATGTAATGCCATTGAATGTCAAGGGGAAGTGGTTAGGTTCTCTAACCACAAGAGAAAATGCTGGAAAATCTCAGCAGGTCTGGCAGCATCTGTAAGGAGAGAAAAGAGCTAACACTTCAAGTCCTTTGTCAAAGCTAAAAGGCATAGTAAGTGGGAGATATTTATACTGCAGGATGAGGAAATGAAAGATGAGTCATAGTCACAGAAACCAGGAGAAAAGGCTACCAATGGCAGTCCACAAAGAGAATAAAGGGTGTGAATGGCCGAACAGCAGAAAAGCTGTAAGCTGTGACAGGTGAAGATATTGGGGGTGGGGAGATGGGGGGAGAGTTGGGACAGAGGTGAATGTAGAAAAGGGGAAGCGGGGAGAGAAGGGAAGAGAAGGGGAATGAAGTAGGGAGAAAGAGTGGGGGGAAGAAAAATGAAGAAAGACAATAAAGAAATAAAAGGTAGAGAACAGTAAAAAATTAAATAAAATAGGATGAAAACAAAGGGGGTTGAGGTGGGGTAGAGCAAATCATCTGAAGTTGCTCAATTCGATGTTGAGACCCGGAAAGCTGCAAAGTGCCTAGCCGGAAGATGAGATGCTGTTCCTCCAGTTTGCGTAAAGCTTCACTGGAACATTGCAGCAAGCCAAGGACAGACATGTAGGCATGGGAGCAGGTTCGTGTGTTAAAATGGCAAGCAACCGGAAGGTCAGGGTCCTGATTGCACATAGAAGGAAGGTGCTCAGCAAAGCAATCACCCAGTCTATGCTTGGTCTCTCCGATATAGAGGAGACCACATTGAGAGCAACAAATGCAATACACCAAATTGAAAGAGTTGCAAGCAAAATGCTGCTTAACCTGAAATCAATGTTTTGGACCTTGGATGGTAAGCATTGAAGAGGCAAAGAGACAGGTATTACACTTTCTGCAATTTTCTCTCTTGTTGGAATCTCTCATTGGAAATTCATTGCCCAGCACTTGTGTGATGTGAATGTTACTAAGCACTTATCAGCCCAAGCTTGAATGTTTTTCGGGTCTCATTGCACTTGGGCACGGACCTGTGTATTTGAGGCATTGCGAATTATGCTGAACTTTGTGCACTCATCAGTGAGCCTCCCCACTTCTGGTCATTGATGAAGCAGCTGAAGATGCTTGAGTCCAGGACACTTCCTTGAGGAACTCCTGCAGCGATGTCCCGGGATTGACCTGATTGACCTCCAACAATCACAGCCATCTTGCTTTATACTATCTTCCTGTCTATGTCATTCAGTATAGGTATTGTTTAATGTACGGAGCCTTTGGGATTATAATCCATTTTTTCTCAAATTCTGATTTTGGAATAATTCAGAAAGCTTTCATTGTAAAAGTGAAATTATAAAGAAATATTTGTGATACTGATGAACAATATATCATTGTTCTATCCTGTTTGGATAATGACACTTTGTGAACTGCTAAAAATAAAAAAGATACTGACTAATGGCACTTATGCTTGCGATTTTCTCTGAGTGGCAAGTCCTCATGTTACCTATTTATAATGACAGCTAGTTGATGGGTACCTGTTATACTTAATATGATCTGGACGATGCCAAGCAGACACTGTCACAGTATTTAGAGCCTGGACTGTTCTGACTGGTTACATTGTATGATGTTCTCAAATTTCTCACAATGAATCCTTCTAATCCAAAAACAAAATAATAGGTTGAAAAGTAGTAATAATAGGATATTAAAAATAGGTTCAGACTATGACAAGTTATTTATTATTAATTTTTCATGGATAATATTCTATTTGATACATTTTGCCTTTGACCCTCATAAAAAAGGACATTTTTATTCCATCCTTTTTTTCAGGATCAGACACAGATTTATTCTCTCCCTGATGCCTGCAGTGTTCAGATCTGGGAGGGTCAGGGAGGTGGGAAGAGTACAATAATAGATAAGATAGGGGCTCCCCTGGGACTTGTCCACCGCACACTCTATCCATCAGCCGCCTCTTTCTCTTACCAAGGTCAACACTAATGAGGATGAGCCAGGGTCTCAGCCCCACGGGATCCTCCAATCAGCTCCCAGCAACATTCACACGCTTGCACTTACAAGGAACCGCTTGCATACGACAGAGATTGTGACAGAAAACAGCAGCCAAATCACGTACTTAAGAAATGGCAGTGTTTCTCCACACAACTGCACAAGTTCACACTGGTGAGTTTAAAAGAGGGAAAAAATATGACAATTCTGCCTAATATCATTGAATACCTAATTATGTCAGAACCTTGCTTTCAAATGGCCATTGATAGATTCATCAGTAATGCAGTACCATCAATTCCACTTCACTGAGATCTTGTGTGAAGTTTATCATATCTTTGAGAGACAAAATGTCACACAAACAAGCTGCAGCCTTACATTGGTCATTCTCTGTTGTACTAACAGCAAATGCAAAAAGCTAGAAGTAAATTTGCTCAGATATGGAATTATCATAACTGAAGCACTGTAGATTGGCAGGTAAGGTGTACAGAAAACTGGCTGTGGATTGCACTTGCTAGAGGAAATGCATTCCAGCCTTTTTGCCCAATATTGAGCGTTTAATAACTCCCACGGATAGTATTTTATTTTAATAATCAGAAATCTACATCAGATATTTCAAACAAATGTTGCTGCTCTTAAAAAAATTACATTAAAGAAGATGTGTTGGAGGAAACTTAACAGTGTAGCAGTTTGAGCTACCATGAATAATAGCAGCTTTTTTGATTTCTGATTTGAAACATGATAACCACTTGAATAACAAAAGTAAGTGGTAGTACAAGGGGGAGAAATAATGACAGTGCCAAGAACTGATGCAATATATCCAAAGCTGTGCCAGGTAATTACAAACTTGCAGCAAACCGACTGTCCATTTATACCACACCACAAATTATGCCTTTCTTAATGGGCATCATTGGAAAAATTACCTTAAAGGACATGATATTCATGAAAGTTTTGGAAGGACAATATCAGCTTCCTGCATGTATGCAGGTGGCACCTAGCGTGACCTCACTGCCTCTTCCATTGATGCAAAGTTTGTTACCACTTTCTCAAAATGCCTGCCTAATTTCAAGATTTTGATTAAGCAAAACTCCTCAAGTTGAATACTGGCAAGACCATGGATCATCCTTTTGCCTCCCGTCCCTTTTGACTTCAATTCAGTCAATCTCCAAACTGCCTTCTCAAGCAGAGCTTAAAGCCTTCGCATAATGCACAACTCAGAGCTCAGCAATTCCTTCATGATCAAAATTGCCAACTTTCAGCACTGCAATACTTCCCAACTCTGCCTTCTGTTGGCAGAACTCCATCCACACTTTCAATATCTCACAACTTTACACATCTTCAATATCCTGCTATGTGGTCTCTAAGCACAGGAACATATAGTTCCTTGAGCCCTTACTGCCATTCAGTGATATCATAGCTAATCAGTGACCTAAGCCCATATACCTGGCTTTGCCCCATATCTCTTGTTAGATTTGCTTAACAAAAATCTGTCAGTCTGAGATTTAATTTTATCTGTTCGTAACTTTGGTGTCATGTTTTATCTGAGATGAACTTCCAACCTCATATTCATGTCACCTCGAAGACCACCTTTTCACACCTTTGTAAAATTGAGTAAATTCATCTATCTCAGCTGACTTGTTGCTGAAAACTTCATCCATGCCTTTGCACTTATAGATTTGACTATTCCAAGACTGACTGGTCTCTCACGTTCTACTCTATGTAAACTTGAGGCCACCAGAAATTCTGCTACCCATATTTTAAGCTAATTTCCTAACCAGTTCAATAATTTGCCATCAAATCCATCAGCTTCAACTTTAGCAAACAGTCTCTTATAACGGACATACTCAAATGCTTCTGAAAGTGCAAATAAATAACATCCATTGGCATTCTCCTGTCCATATTTTAATTATTTCTTCAAAAATTTGGATCAGTTTTGTCAATCATAGCCTGCCCATTACAAATCTAGGTTAGCTCTTTCTGATCTTCTGAAATTTTAAAGTGTTCACTCAGTCCATCCTTAACTATGGACTCTTAATAATTTCCTTATAGCATATGATAGGTTAATCAGTCTATTATTCCATGCTTTCCCTCTCTTGCCTTTCTTTACTAGCAAAGTAGTGTCAAATTTTCCAGTCCAAGGGAATGATTCCTGAATTGAAAGATCCTGGTTAGTATATCTACAATGTTCTTAGATGCTTCCTTGAGAACATTGGGATGAAAACCATCTGGTTCTGAGGACTTATCACTCTTTCGTGCTATTATTTTCTTAATTGCTGTTAGTTCATTTACGTTATCAATGGACTGGTCATGTGGGAAGAGCCGAGCCTGTCAGATGATAACATCACCCCCCCATCCGAGGTGTCCGTTGACTGAACCTGTTCTACTTCTATATTCCATTCCTTTGCAACAAATGACAACATTTATTTTGCCTTCCTAATCACTTGCTGTACATGCATACTAACTTTTCCTGATTCATGTACCAGGACACCCAGATCTTTCTGTATCTCAGAATTCTGCAATCTTTCCCAATTTAAATAATATACATTTCTATTCATCCTGCAAAGTGGACAAGTTTGCATTTTCCTCCATTATACTCCATCTGTCAAAGTTTAGTGTACGCACTTAATCTATCTATGACCCATTTTAGACTGTTTATGTCCTCTTCACATCTTACTTTCCTTCCTATCATCGACAAATTTATCAACCATACATTTGGACCCTTCATCCACATCCACAGATTGTAAATAGTTGAGGCGCCAGCACTGATCCCTGTGGCACTCTCATTTGTCACGTATTGCCAACCTGAAAATGACCTATTTATTCCTACTGTCTGCTTTCTGCTAGCTAACTAATATGTTACCTCTTACACCATGAGCTTTTATTTTCCACAGTAATATCTGATATGGTACCTGATCATATGCCTTCTGAAATTCTAAGTACAACACATCGACAGGTTCCCCTTCATCTATGTTGCTTGTTACTTCCTCAGAAAAATTCCAAAAATTAGTCAAACATGATTTCCCATTCACAAAACAACATTGACTCTGTTTGATTGCATTGAGATTTACTGTGTGGCTTGCTGTAAGTTCTTAATAATAGCCTACAACAATTTCCCTATGACAGGCGTTAAGCTAACTGGCCTGTAGTTTCCTGCCTTTATAGATTCATAGATTATTACAGCACAGAAGGAGGCCATTTGGCCTATTGTGTCATGCCAGTCAACAAAGATCTGACTACACTAATCCCATTTTCCAATGCTTGGCCCATAATCCTAGAGGTTATGTCAACACAAGTGAATATCTAAACATTTCTTAAATGTTACAAGTTTCTGACTCAACCATCCTTGCAGGCAGTGAGTTCCAAACTCCCACCACCTGCTGAGTGAAAACCTCAGCTCCTCTCTTAGCCTTCAATCCTGGTTATAGATCCCTCAACTAATGGAAAAGGTTCCTTCCTATTCGCCCTTCTTCTCACCCTCATGATCATATGCACTTCTCTCAGGTTCCCTCTCAACCTTCACTGCTCCAAAGAAAACAGCCCCAGTCTACTCAATTATCAGACCCTCCAACCCAGTTAGGATCCTAGTAAATCTCATCTGGTGTAATACTTCCTTCCTTTAATGCGGTGACCAGAACAGCATGCAGTCCTCCAGTTTTGGCCTAAGCAGCGTTTTGTAAATTCCAGCATGACCTCTCTGTTCTTGTATTCAGTGCCACAGCTAATAAAGGCAAATATCTCATTTGCTTTCTTAACTTTCTTATCTGTCTGCCGTGCCATCTTCAGGGATGTGTGGATATGCACAGCAGGGTCCCTCTGACCTTCAGTATTTTCTAGGGTTCTACCATTCATTGTATCATCCTTTGCCTTGTTAGCCCTTCCCAAGTGCATTACATCACACTTTTCTGGGTTGAATTCCATTTTCCACTGCTCCTCCCACCTGACCAGTCCATGGATATCCTCCTGCAGTCTATGACTATCCTCCTCACTGTTTACTACCCTACCAATTTTTGTGTCATCCATAAAATTTTTTATCATACCCCCTACATTTAAGTCTAAATTATTAGTGTATATCACAAATAGCAATGGCCCCAGCATCGAGCCCTGCAGCACCCCACTAGAAGCAGACTTCTAGTCACAGAAGCATCCCTCTGCTTCCTGCCTCTCATCAATGTGTGACTTTGGATCCCATGGGCCCTTACTTTCTTATTCAGTCTGCCATGAGGGACTTTTTCAAAAGCCTTGCTAAAGTCCATATAGAACACATCAAATGCATTACCCTCATCAACACTTTCTTCAAAAAATATATTAGATTTGTCAAACGCAACCTTCCCTTAAGAAAGCCATGCTCACTATCCCTGGTAAATCCATATCCATCCAAGTGTAAAAATATTCTGTCCATCAGAATTCTTTCTAGTAACTTCCCCACCACTGAGGTTAGGCAAATTGGCCTATATATTTTTATCCATCTCTATATCCCATTTTTAATAATGAGGCAATGTTAGCAATCATCCAGTCCCCTGGTATCTTACCTATAGCCAGAGAGGATTGAAAATTACTGCCAGTGCCTCTGATATCACCTCCCTTAACAATCTGGGATACACCTATTCCGGGCCTGCAGATGTATCCACTTTAAAGGCTGCAAACCTGCTGGTACCTCCTCTCTTTCTATGTTAATTTCCTCTAACATTTCACAGTCCTCCACCCTAATGTTTACACCTATGTCATCCTTTTCCATTGTGAAGTGTGGCACAAAGTATTAATTGAGCACAGTACCCATGTCATCAGGATCCACACACAGATTACCTGCCTGTATGCTTCCTGATTGGCTTTACTCTTTCCCAAGTTATCTTGCTCTTACATATATATTTTGTAAAAGTCTTCTTCATTTCTTGAATAGAGGAGTCACATTCACTACTTTCCAATCTGATGGGACCATTCCAGAATTTAGGGAATTTTGGAAAATTTGCTATCTCTGCGGCCACTTCGTTTCAGACCCTAGGATAAAGTGCATCAGGACTTGTCAGAGTTTAGTTCTCATCATTTTCTCAATACCCTTTTCCTATGATTGTAATTGTTTCAAGCTCTTCCCTCCCTTTCACCTCCTGATTCACAATTATTTCTGGGATGTTATTTGTATCCTGTACAGTGACGACAGATGCAAAATATCTGTTCAATCCATCTGTTATTTCCTTATTTTCCATTATTAATTCCCTATTCTGTCTCTCTGGAGGATCAATGCTCATGTTACTTACTCTTTCCCCTTTTAAATACTTATAAACTCAGAACTCTTACAATCGATTTTTATATTTCTAGCTGGTTTTTTCCATACTCTAATTTCTCCCTCCTTATTAACCTTTTAACGATTATTTGCTAAACTTCATATTCTGCCCAATCTTCTCACCTGATACTCAACTTTGTGGTATTCTATGCATTTTCTTTCAATTTGGTACTATATTCAACTTCTTTAGTTAGCTACTTGCTGAAATGCATCTTTTCTCAGTATTTTGAAATATCTCCTTAAATATCTACCACTGCAACTCTACTGATGTATCCCTTAACATAATTTCCCAGTTCACATTAGCCAGTTCAGTATTTATGCCCTCATAATTGCCCTTACTTAAGTTTAAAACACTAGCCTTAAATCCACTCATCTCATCACTCAAACTAATTATGGAATTCAATCATATTATGATCATTGCTACCTAGAGGCACCTTCACCAACGGTCATTAATTAATTCTGCCTCGTTGCACATTACCAGGTGCAATGTAGTCTCCTCTCTGGTTAGTGCTATAATGTGGGCTCTAAGAAAATATCCCAAAAACATTCTACAAACTCATCATCCAGGTTTGGACAGTGAGAGCCTTTTACCTTGGATGGTGATGGCTAACACAAGGGGACATAGCTTTAAATTAAGGGGTGGTAATTATAGGACGGATGTCAGAGGTAGGTTCTTTACTCAGAGGGTAGTAAGGTCGTGGAATGCCCTGCCTGCAGCAGTTGTGGACTCGCCAACTTTAAGGGCATTCAAATGGTCAGTGGATAGGCATATGGATAACATTGGAATAGTTTAGGTTAGAGGGTCATTAGATTGGTTCCACTGGTTGGCGCAACATTGAGGGCCGAAGGGCCTGTACTGCACTGTAATGTTCTATGTTCTATGCAGGTTACCTCTGCCAACCTGATTTGTCCAATCTATATGTAGATTTAAATCACCCATGATTATCTTTGTTCCTTTCATACAAGCCCTCAATATTTCTTCCTGTATCCTTGTCCTACAGGAGGCCTATAAACCACTCCCACAAGTGACTTCTTATCTTTACTATTTCACATCTCTACCCAATCTAATTCTACATCTTGATCTCTAGAACTAAGATCATCTCTCTCTATTGTGCCAATGTCATTATTATTTAATAGAGCTAGTCCTTTTCCAAGCTCCCCATTCTTCCTAAATGTCACATATCCTTGAATATTCAGGTCTATTCCTTTGTCATCCTGCAGCCAGGTCTCCGTAATGTCTGTCAAATCATACAGATTTAGTTCTATTTGTGTTGTCAATCCACCTGTCTGTTTTACTTTTTTTGTAATTTCTACTCTTATGTCGTGGTGCACTCATAGGTTTGTACACTCTGTTCCTTCCTCCCACACACTGTGCATCATTTCTCTGATTCCTCCCATTCTCTTTTGCCTTGTCTTCCCAACTCATTTATCACATCTTCTCAAACTTGATTCCTTGCCCCCACTTTTTTGCACTCTTGTTATATGACTTGCTGGAACATTCATCCTAGCATGGTTCATCTGAACACTGTACCAAAGTTATAACTTCCACTTTCTCCAGACTGGTGCCAGCGCTCCATGAATCAAAACTCATTTCTCCCAAACCAACCTTTGAGCCATGCATTTTACTCTAATCTGAAGTGCTTTATGCCAATTTGCTTGTGGCTCAGGTAGTAATCCAGAGATTATTACCTTTGAGAATCTGCTTTTTAATGTAGCCCCTAGCTGCTGACACACCCTCAGCAGGACCCCTTTCGTAGTTCTACCTATGTCCTTGATATACAACCATTGGATCCTTCCCCTCCTGTTGCAACCACAACCACTGGATTCTCCACCTCCCCAGCCCAGACAACATATTCTGAACCCTGTCACTGAGCAGCCAACACAGCCGTCTGGGCTCCCACTCTCAGCTCCAGAGAATGTGTCAATCCCCCTGACCATACTGTCCCCAACTACCACTATATTACAATTAAGTCCCCCCACTTGAATGGCTTTCTGTACCATGGTCAGTTTGCTATCCACGCTGAAGCAACCAGTTTCATCTACACAGGCTGCAAGATTTGTTGGACAATTACAAAGGCGGAGGCTGCTTCATTTCTATCAACTGCATCCCCATACTTGCCTCATTCACAGTCACACCCTCCTTTCCTGACCACTGACCAAATTAGAAGACCTAATCTGAGGGATGTGACTGCCTCCTAGTACAAAGTGTCCAGGTAACTTTCTTCCTTCCTTATACATTATAGTATCTGCAGTTCAGCATCCAGCTCAATGACTCAGAGTAGAAACTCCACAGACAAATACTGCAGATGTATTTGACTTGGATCACCTTAGTGTTCAGGAATTCTATTCTGCAGTTGGAACACATCACCTGCCCTGCAATTAGTTAATTAATTTATAAGTAATAAACACTGCTTCTCCCAATAACCTTTACTATTGCTAGTAAACCTTACTATAACTCAAAAAATCGTTTCAATCACTAATAAGTTACACACATTTTGAAGATAAACAAACCAAATAATCACCACTTATATCTTCCCCTAATATAATTGTAAAAGGTTGTGTTGATTTTGATATACCTTGCAAGTTTCTTTTCATATTCCCTCTTTGTAGTTTTTTTTTAACTTCACCCATTGCTGCTTCTTGTCTCTCTCCAATTTGCCAAGGTCTTTTTTTTCCATCTTTGTATGCTCTTTCTTTCAATTTTATGTTGTCCCTAACCTCTTTAGTTGTCTGTTTTTCTTGACAAGTGAGGTACTTGTCCCTTAGCAGGATAACCTGGTTCTGTACCACATTAAATTCCCTTTTGAGCATCTCTCATTGATCTTCTGTCATTTTATCCCTGGATATATTTGTTCAGTTTACTGTAGAATGTCTCTATCTCATTCTGTTGAAGTCGGCTTTATCTAAATCTAGAAGCTTAGTTGTTGCGTTGTGTTTCTGAGTTCCAAACGTAACAGCCTGGATTCTTCCAAAACAAAACTAAGTGCCCAACAGGCAGGAAGACTGGAAATTTGCCTGCCCGTATTTTGGGTGTACTTAATTTCACGAATCCCTGGCACTCACGCAGGAAAGGAGGGGTGGGCTTAATCCCATTGGAGAGGCCGATAGCATAGTGTTGAGCAGGCCACTGCGATGCACGGATTTGTCAGTGTAGAGATCAGTGCATGCATACTGGCCCCACCCATTGCCAGCCTCCTGATCGCTGGCCTTCCGACATCTTCCCAATCAAACTCCCCAACCACCCTCCCCTCCGATTGCCGGCCGACCTACACATTCCACCAATCATCAGCCTACCCAAACCCTCCCCACCGTGATCCTGATCGCTGGCCTACCCAACCCCCTTCCCTACCCTGATCGCTGGTCCAGCCCCAACCCCCATGGCTTGCCCTGATCACCTCCTCCCTCCCAACCCCATCGATGCCATTGCAGCGTGTGAAGCAGGGCCCCCCCACCCCACCCCACCCCACTGGTCGCCCCACCCAGTAGTCCCTGCCCTGCAGTAGGCTCTACCCCCTCTGGCCCTGCCTCCAGTGCCTCTTGGGCAGTGCCTGAGTGCCACAGTGGTGGTGGGGGGGGTGGGGGGGGGTTGCCTCAATGGCCTCTGTCCCCACCAGCGGGGTGAGCACACCTGATCCTATTGGTCAAGAGCAGTTGTAAATCACGCTGGTGGGAATCTCTCCCAGTTGCTTGGTGTGGGGGGAAGTTACTTGCGGGCCCTGAACCTACTATCCCAGGCTTGCTAGTCATATGGAAATGACAATTTCTGTATAGTAATCAGCCCCGCGCTGGTCTCCAAAAAAATGGGCCTGGGAAACTCGCAATCAGCCACACGCTGGTCATGAGTCCTACCACAGGCCCCCACTGATGGCTCCCGGCCTGTTGTGCTACTCAAGCAGTACAGCTGGCTGGCAGAATCCCAGCAACATTTAATTCAATCATATTATGGTCAATATTAGTTAATTGTTAGCCTGTTTACCAAATATAGTCATTACACATCACTAAATCAATAGTCTGCCGCCTTGTTGGTCCTAGGATATGTTCTTGCAAAAACCTAACCTGAACACACTCAGGATATCTGCTACCTTTCTGTATGAGTATTCACCTTCTATAAGTTCCAGCTAATCCAACATACTTAGCACAAACTCTCAGCCATATAAATCCCATTTCCATTCTCTTCAACTCCACTGACATCCCTTGTGTGTCAATTCCAAAATTCTTCTCTTTGTTTTCAAGTCATGTCAAAGCCCCACTGCATTTGTGATTCCTTCCTATTTTACAACTTGTACGCAGCCCTGCTCCTCCATCACTGGATGTCTCGTCAATTCTCCTCCTTCCAGTGCACTACTGCTAACTGCACCTTTGGACTTTCCAATTGTTCCTTTTGGAATTCCCTACCAAATCCTCTCTTGCCACTTCCTGCTTTCAGAAACATCCTGAAAATCTTCCACTTTGACCATGGTTTTTTTCCCCCTAGTCTTTACATTTCTCTCCATCTTTCCCTTCATTGCAACTTTTCCTCCTTTTGGTAAAGTGCTTAAAGGTACTTCCATCCATGTGAAGAATTCTATGTATAAATGTATACTGTCATTGAATGTTCTATATTCAACCCCTGATGTAAATCGCAACATGTCATTGCATCATTTGTGTGTGATAAAAGTGACCCATAAATCTTCCCAGAATCTCAACATAAAGATTCATTTTTTTCATTTAGTTGGGTGGAAACTCAATCAAGTCATTGTTGTAATGACAATTGTGGCTAATTTTTGCACAACAAGTTCCCATAGACACGAAACCTGATAGAGGAGCAGATAATTTGTTTCAGCAGAGTTCATTGAAGTATAAATGTTGACCAGGGAGAACTTCCTTTTGAGTAGAGCTGTGGAATCTTTTATATCTAACTGAGGTGGCCTTGGATTCTCATCTAAAAGATTGTAGCTGGGACAGCACAACAATCTTTCAGTTCTGCACTGAAAAAATATGTGGAAAACTGCCTTCACCCAAATATGTTGGAAGGGACATGAAAGATATTGATTGACAAATCCAATCTGCACAAGTACTAAAATGATTATTTCTGGAAAGTGTTAAAAGTTTTATTTATCCTTCATCACCATCTTTGATATTGTTTTTGCTACTAATATAACAGGAATAACCTCAAGTACTGGACATCAGCAGACGGAAAATATTTTTTGACAGTAAGGAACAACACAAGAGTTGATATCACTAGATCCATAGTACCTGTGTTACATCTGAATATTTGTTTCAATATTGTGCACAGATCTTTTTAAAAATACAATTCAGGAGCACATTATTGCATGCCCCTATTGCATATTTTAATCTTCTCAGTTTAAGATTTTCCCATAAACCACAAACAATTAAAAAGCCCAATGGCCCTCCCACCCCTCCCTAATTAGTCACAGTATCCTGTTCATGTGTGTATTGCTAAGTACTTCAATTACCATCCTGCTACTGTCCTTGTTAGTACAGACAGACTGGGCCAGAAGGGAACAATTAACTGAATAGAAGCGTGCAGGTGGAAACCTGTATTGTGTACCTGTCCCCAAAGGGACAGTGTTACAATATTGCACACACTCCCAGCTGTGAATCAGATAGAATGGACCATGGGCAGATTTTGAGTTTCTCCATGCAAGTACGAAAGGTGAATGCTTCTTACTGTTTTCATTATGAGCTCTCCTGCTGCAGTAACAGTGACTTTTCACTATTCAAATAAAAAAAGCACATTAATTCTTCGAGCCCCTTGCATTTGACAAAATATGCGCATATATTTTTCTAATATATGTCTGCAAAAAGATTTTCTGTAAACCTTTACCAGTAAATAAAATAGTGGAATTAAAGAAGTGTACTGAACCAAAAGACATTTTTAATCCCTAAATTAGCTTTTAATGTTTATTCAGCTACATTAACTGATTTTCTCTTTGGTCCAGAATCCATCTGTTTTATTTCTAACGAAAGGTTTTAACTCTGTACTTACATTTTTTCAGAAATACAGCAAATAAATTTACATTGCAGTTCTAATACAGAGAAAATGCTGGCCATCACAAAAATGTTTAGTTTCAGTGATTCGCTGAATGTTGAAACTCAAACATCAACATAATATACATTCAGGTGTTTCTACTAATTGACTGCAGATCATCACACAACACATTTGAAATGATAACACATCCTGACAGCAAACTATCAACTGAATAGGGTACCTTGGCTCTTTCATGTAATCATCATAGAACTCTTACAGTGCAGAAAGAGACCATTCAGCCCATCATGTCTGCACCGGCAACAATCCCTCCCAGGCCCCATTCCCATAACCTCACACATTTACCACGGCACTAAGGGACAATTTAGCATGGCCAATTAACCTAATCTGTGCATCTTTGGACTACGGGAGGAAACCAGAGCACCTGGAGGAAACCCACGCAGAGACAAGGAGAATGTGCAAACTCCACATAGACAGTGACCTGAGGCTGGAATTGAACCTGGGTCCTGGCAGTGAGGCAGGCAGCTGTGCTAACTACTGTGCCTCTGTGTGCCACCCACAATCCACCACATCATCCAATGAGTCCATCAACTGCATACACAGCCCTGCTAGACACACAAACTGATCTCACCCTGACTACAATTTCTTATGATATCAACTGGCATTATTTTAGAACAATAAAAATTATCCTGAAGTAGTTTCACCATTTAACCTCATTCCTGAATCCACATGGCAGCTATAAAATCTTTAAAATTATACACCAGTAGTTTGTTCAACAGCCAGGCCTCTTGATGAGATTCATAAGCAAAACACTGGAGATGTTGGAAATCTGAATAAGACAGAAAATTATCAAATTACTCAACAAGTAAGGCAGCAATTGTGGAGAAAAATAGAGTTAACATTTCAGGCCAATTATGACCCTTTGTCAGAAGTGCTGAAGAGCACTGAAGTGCTGACTTAAAACTTCGGGTGGAATCTTCTGTGCCCACCAGCAGTGGGAAGTTTGGTAGATGAGGGATCTTAATTTGGCACAAGGTCAAAAGTCAGTTACCTGACAAAGCGATGAATGTCAGGAATTCTGATCCCAGGACCTAAAAAGTGAGTTGAGCTTCCTGATGAACAATGTCAGGAAGCCTTTTTGCATACAATAGTATATCTTGCATGCTCATTAAAAAGTCACCTTTTTAGAATGAAGTTTTCCCCTTCAAATTAATTTCCCTGCCAACAATCAAATTAGAACGTTCATTTTTACAACTGCATGTAAGTGGCTAGGACCTGGTGAGCTTGACTTCTTCCATGATTAATGGTGAGTTGCCACTGCATTGTCCTGTTTGGGGAAGCATCTGTAAGTATCACTCTGCATCAAGCATGGCTGATCAGGAGCCTCTCCCACTCTTACCACCACCATTGGTGTGTTAGAAGGATTTGCAGGTTGACACTCAACCTCTTTGGCCATGTTATGAACACACCTTCCTTAGCCACCAAGTCCTGGGATGGGACTCGAACCCAGAGCTTCTGGCTTAAAGGTAGGGACACTACCCAGTGCACCACAGGGCCATTGGTGAAATTACTGACTCATAATCATTCCCAGATCTCTTATCCTTAATAAAATACATATCACACAGTGTTCCTAGTGTTCATTGTGATATCACAATGTTAGCATAGATCTTCTCTGAAGGAGCAATTACCATCAGATTGCTGTCCTAATCATAGTTTTCTGCATCCTAACATAGCTCCGCATTTTGGGTTGAGTCTTCCAAGCCCAGTTTCTCCACAAATGCGGAGCTTTCATTCTGTCGGAGAATTCCATTGCAGCAGAGTGGTGTCAGGGGTGGGGGAAGACTGGACTTGCTCACTTTTTTATCACACTGGATGCCATAAAGTAGGTTTAAATGTCCAGTGCGAATGTTAGTGAATGACTGAACGACTGAATGGGTAGGGTGGAAGGTCAGTAGGATAGCAGGTCGGTAGGGTGGGTGAGTGTAGGTGGGCCTAGGGTAATCAGGACAGGTCTAGATGGGGTATTCAAGTTAAGGTTTAGTTTGGTCTTGTCAGTTGGTCAGTCGGAGAGGGATAATCAGGTGGTTAGGGGTTAGTATCAGCAGGAGACATTCTTGGGTTGGGAATTCGTCGGAGTTAGTCGGGGTGAGGGTCAGAGGGAACACGCGGGTCAGGAGGGGTTGTCGGCTCTGACTAGATTGGGCAAGGTAGGTAGTCATTTCTGTAGTTACATACTCGTCTGCTTGACAGTGTTTCGCAGCTGGTCTGCACCCCGAGAGCAAATTGACAATATGGACTCTATCTTGGTTTCCAGGTTGCGGCATCTGCTATAGAGCTCGTGTATGAGATGGTTGAGGAATGCGAAAGAGTTACAATGGCAAAGTCTCTCAGCGTAGCCTGTATTATAGGTTTACCTGAGTGGGTTCGTGATCTGTCGTCCTTTTGGTATCTTGTCTGCTTTCTTGCATCTTTGTCGAAACTTGATGTCTGTGTCGATATGCGCAATCTGCTTGGAGATCCTCTCCACTTTCAGCCAGCCGCTTGCAGTGTCTTTGGCAGCCATGATGTGGAGATGCCAGAGTTGGACTGGAGTAAGCAATCTCACAACACCAGGTTAAAGTCCAACACGTTTATTTGGTAGCACAAGCTTTCAGAGTGTTGCCCTTCACCTGATGAAGGGGCAACATTTCGAAAGCTTGTGCTACCAAATAAACCTGTTTGACTTTAACGTGATGTTGTGAGATTACTTACTGTGCTAACCCTAGTCCAACGCCGGCATCTCCACATTGTAGTTACGTACAATTAGACTAGGATTCTTCTGCCCCATACTTCCTGGGTAACTATCCAGTTTGTTATTTACATTATTTAAAATCTTTGTCTGATATCAGTTCTATATCTTAAAGTAATTTTAAATCAATTTAACAATCTTTTTTACTTGGGTAAAGAGCGATAGAAAGGCTATTAATTTAGTTTACATAAGAAGAAAATTAAAATTGGAATAATCATCACTTTTATTTGTGTACCTTAAGCAATGTTAAGCACAGCCGGAAGAACTGTGAAGATAAATACCTGGATTGATACAGAATCTCATTTTAACACTCCATAGTGCTTCATTTTTGTGAGGTGCATGGTTGTTACCTCACTAAAATATTATTATACATAGTGATGTTATGTAACATTATAAAACTACAAAGTATTTACAGAACAGAAACAGGCCATTTAGTTCAGTAGGTGGTGTTTATGCTCCACACATTCCTTCTCTCAATCCTCTTCATTTAGCCCTATTAACAAATGCTTTTATGCTTTATCCTGTTATGTTGCTTATCCAGCTTCCCTTTGAATGCATCAATAATATTCACTCCCACTACTTCCTGCGGTTGCGAGTTGCTCATTCTAGCCATATTTTAGATAAAGAAATTCCTCTTGAATTCCTTATTAGATTTGTTAGTGATTGTCTTATATTTATATTTGGTTCAGGTCTTCCCACAAGCTTGGACATCTTTTCTGTGTCTATCCCATCAGATTCATTCATAACTTTTTTACAAGTATTTTCCATGCATAGACAATGGGCACAAATCAAGCTTATTGGGCCCTATTTTGATTCTAAGTGCTGGGCAGACTTGAAACTGGGAGTGTTTCAGATCCAACTTTTAGACCTTTCTCAGGTGCCCCACTATGTACTTGCCTGAAAAAGTATCAGCAATTCCAAATCACGCTGGAGAAGTCTGTGGGTGGGGCTTAACGCACCTGAAATCCTGCAGCTCTGATTGGTGCCTCCAACTGTGCATGTGCAGGAAAAAAAAGATAGAATACAACTCCTCTGCCACATCACTCCTGGGCCGGATAGTGCCTTCCCCTGACCCCACAGGCCCTCTTATCCCCTCGCCACCCAGACCAAACACGGGCCCCTCTCCCCTCGACCCCCCACCACCAATCTCAAATGGAGTGGCAGCGGAACCCTCTTCCCCTCACTGATCACAGGCAGTGCCAGTGGACTCCCCATTTCCCCCTCACTGAATAAGGCAGAGTGACAGCAGACCCCCTTCCCCCTCACTGATCATAGGCAGATTGGCAGCAGGCACCACCCCCCACCCCCACCACCCACCCTCCACCCTCACTGATCTCAAGCAGAGAGCCATCGGTCGCCTGGCACCTACCTCCTCGCTAACACGGGTGCCTGAATCTTTTGTACAGCATGTCTGTTTCGCGCCAATTCTGGATGGGCAAACGCAGTGGTAACGAGGAAGTGCCGGTAAAGTTGGGCGTGCAGCCCATTAAGTCAGTTTAAATGCATGTCCGTTTCTGGCGCAGTCCCAATTGCGGCCATTTTTGGGCCTTGGTAAAGGTAGAAATTGGCGTGGAGGTGGGCGTGAATCACACTACTCACCTCACGCCCGACTTTACCAAGTTTTCGCAACGCGATGATAAAATCAGGCCCTGTGTTTCCTTTTCACATTATCCTTCCAAGTAGTCAAATTCTAGCTATAGTTTTTCATCAGAGGGGAAAGAAGTGCTGTAGAATAAGAATCAACTTAAGGTGCTTACTGACTCGTAACATTTCTCCCCAGGCCCTCTACTCCAATGTTTGACCTGCTGGAGAATAAATTCCAGAAGGAATGGGTAGACGAGCAGAAAGTAAGAGACCAGATGAAGAAGAAGAAAAAGACCCATCAGGTTTGTGTGCAACCTAACAGTATAAATGCATTTTATAAATGAAACCACCGCAGGGCATCTCATACCAAGAGTTGGAATGAGACCCAATTTAAATTGACCTGGAAGAAATTGATTTTCTTTCAGAGAAAATTGCAATACAGAATAACTCCAGTTGGGAG
The DNA here is from genome assembly GCF_965287045.1 of Carcharhinus amblyrhynchos. Taxonomy (NCBI): domain Eukaryota; kingdom Metazoa; phylum Chordata; class Chondrichthyes; order Carcharhiniformes; family Carcharhinidae; genus Carcharhinus; species Carcharhinus amblyrhynchos. Next base: position 13,426,002 of record NC_137348.1, read on the forward strand.
TGTACACTGATAATGCGAAACTTTAAGTTTGCTTTTCTATTACTTGAACACATTGTCAAGTATAACAATTTCCTAATACTCTTGTCTTTATCAGCCTTATATTCTTATATCAAGCAGATGAACTGGAGCAGGCTTGTCCAACCTTTTTTCTGTTGGGGGGGGGAGGTGTTACATGTCAGTTAATTTCTCAATCAAGGGACCAATCAGCAAATTTCAGAAAGATAAGGGTTAGTACAACATTAAACATGAATTTCCAAAAAAAAATCAATGTCAAAGCAGTAAATTGATCGTTTCAGAAAGAGTGAAAACGAGCATTAAAAAGTTCCAAGCAGGAGAGTTAATCAATATACCTGTTATTGCTTTGTCACTTAAGAAGCAGAAGTACAGAGACCACCAGGCCCCAAGTCTTGGTTACCATGGCAGGGGTTGCAACAAGGCCTATATAAGGAGTTGGTTTAACAAACACTGACCTTGTGTTCTCTGATGACATACACTCCGAGCTAGCCTTGGCAGAATTCATAGGAAAGTGGGGTTGGAAACGGGTTGCCTTTCAGCCTGGGTTTTCCTCCTCTCCTGGCTTGCTTTGTGGACATGTTTTTGGGGAAGGAGGCAGAAGTCTGTGTCTGGCTCACTCCCACTCTCAGGGTTCTTGCACTCACACAGACATACTCAGTCACACAAGCTGACAGACTCACTCATATAGATACACACACACACACACACACACACACACCCCATCAAGGCCCCCAGAATTTTGACATTTTACCTGCCGAGGAGGAAATTGGGACAGCCATGAACGTACTAAGAGATGCTTCCTCACGCCGCCCAGTCAAGTCTCCAGCTGCCCCAGGCAGGGGACCAGGTGGGGGTTGTTGCTGAAACCATTGTTCCTTGTGGCCTCCACAGCCCACCTCTCTATCTTCTCCCTTGTGCTCCTTTTGGGGGCAGGTGCCTGAGCGGGAGGGCGAAAGAGAGAGAATGCATTCAGGCCACTCACCTTCATGATGCTCCTCCAATCCAATTAAGTCTAAATCAGAGTCAAACAGTTAAGCCCTGGGAAAGTGAACATATTCCTTCCTTAAATATGGAAATTAAGATTTTAATTCATTTAACTATCATTCAATTAGGAACGATATATTGAAGAACATGCAAAAGGTGAAGTTCTTCAATATTTAATGTGACTTTGCTGAGATGGGCAAGGAGAGCGCTGAGAATATTGCTGAATATGTTAATTGGGGTCTGACTTACAATGAGGGAGACTTCTTTGTTAATAAATCCAAATGCCATAAAAATGCATTAAATGAAAAAGAAAATACATTGCAAGTCTCAGTGGGGTTAATTTTTCTAAAATCCTCAGAATAATGCAATAAGACAGCAGGAAAATATTGCTTTCTGCTATGCTTGAAAATCTGATTGAAATTTGAAGAGATTCCCTAAGTAAGCACAATTGCAGGAAATATTTTTGGATATGGTCTATAATGGGGTCAGGGTCATCATTATAAGTGGAAATGTGTTTGGTTGGAGGGATCATTTGATGATCTTAAAAGACTGAGGTGATCCAGATATATTGTGCTTATGAGTATAACCAAAATTACTTGATCTTTTAGGCCACATATTTGGCCTGTGCATGTCCTGAAGAATTACACAGAAAATTCCATCTCTGATATCTGGGATTAATTTGGATCCTCACAGTGTCACACTCAAAGATCTGCGTCATATTGTGTGGAAATTCTCAGAGAATAATCACAATTAAAAAAACAAAGGCAGGAAATTGACACCAGCCGGAAGTAACTTGCAACAGTAGTGTGGCCCTTCTTTTCTCCAAGGAAAAAATCATGAGCAAAATGCAAGTGCAAAGTCTCAACCACTAGTCGTATTTATTTAACATAATTGGATCTTGTAGTATGATGATGAATTCTACAATAAGAGGCACAATTTTGGATTAGAAATTGGGCCACTTAGTGGCCTGTTTCTAACCAGAAGGTGGATTTATTGCTAAACTGGGTAAAAGGCATCCTTTGGCCATGCCTGAAGCAGCCTTCATGACCTAAAAGCTGTGAGATTTGGGAGGAGAGTGGGATCATAAAAATGGCAAGATTTTCAGAGGACTGTGGGATCATAATGTGGTAAACTTTTGTAAGAGATCAAGACTATAAAAGCTGTGAGATTTTGGAGGATAGCAGTGCCATAACATGGGGAGATTTGGGAGGAGAGCGGGGCTAGCCTGTGAACAGCCTTTGGGTTCAAAATCCCATAGGAACCAAAAATCAAGGTGTGACTTCATAGGGAAATTTATTGCCTGGTGGGTGTTGCTGCTTCAAGACGGAATCTAAACAACTGGCAAATTAAACGAATTAAAAATATTAAGATGAACAATAAGTATCCAATGAATAGCTGATGAGAGTTATCCTTTTATTTTAAGTAAGGTTTATTACTACCAGTAGGTGTGCTAAGTATTAATACAACCTATCAGTATCAATCATGTTTAGTAAGTGGTGGTAAGGTTTTTTAATATTCTTAAAATTTAAGATTTATTAATATGAAGAAATGTGATGTGGGTAAGTTTGGTGGGGAAGAACATGGAGCGACAGTAAAAACTAAAGGGTACAATTGTAAAGGGAGTCCAGGAACAGAACGATCTAGGTATGTCAAACACTGAAAATGGCAGGATGTTGAGAGAGTGATTTTAAAAAACACACACAGTATTGTAGGCTTTATTAACAGGGACATAGAGTACAAGAACAAGGAGAGTTTGTTGAGCATATATAAAACACCAGTTTGGCCTCAGTTGGAGTATTGTAATGAGTTCCTGTTGCTGTATGGAAAGATGAGTTCAGAAAAGTTCCAGGGTGAGGAACTTCAGTTATGAAGATAGATTGGGGAAGTTAGGACTACTTTCCTTGGAGAAAAGAAGGTTGAGAGGAGATTTGATAGTGCTATTCAAAATCATGAGGAGTCTAGACAAAGTAGGAGGACAGAAACTGTTTTCACTCCTGAAAGGATCGAGAACAAAAGAGCACAAATTAAAAGTAATTGGCAAAAGAAGCAAAGGCAACATGAGAAATAACTTCTTCACACAGTGAGTGGTTAAGGTCTGGATTGCATACTTGGTGGAGGCAGGTTCAACTGAAGCATTATGGGTGGCACAATGAATAGCACTGCTGCCTCACAGCACCAGGGACCTGAGTTCAGTTCCAGCCTTGGCAGACTGTGTGGAATTTACACATTCTCTCCATGTCTTCGTGGGTTTCCTCTGGATGCTCCAATTTCCTTCCACAGTCCAAAGATGAGCAGGTAGGTGGATTGGCCATGGTAAATGCATGGGATTACAAGGCTAGGGCAGAGGAGAGGACCTGGGTGGAACACACTTTCAGAGAGTTGGTGCAGAATGGCCAATTTCTGCATGATAGGGATTCTATGAATCAAAAAGGAAGTTGAACTATTATCTGAAAATAAAGAATGTGCAGGGTTTTGAGGAGAGGAGTATGGCACTAAGTGAATTGCTCATTCAGAGAGCTGGTGCAGACTGAATGGGCCGAATAGTTTCCTTCTGCACTGTAAAAGTTCTGTGATATGGGACCTGAAGTCCATGCAATAACAACGATTTGCTTTGAGTCTGCCAATACAATCAAGGGCTGCATTCAGGGAAACTAACTCTGAGGAACACCTGCAACAAAGAAGGCAAGGAATTTATAAAAGTATTTTAAATATAGAAAATTCTGTCCTGTCCAATGTAGGTAGGTAATTAGCCACAGTCCACGAGGGGCCATAGGCATCTTTCGCTATTAGACAGACATAATTGGTTATATAAATTTGAGGGACATCATTTCATTGCAAGCATGGGGCAAGGCAAGGAGGCAGGTCCCAAGTCTACCTCAGCCAGAATGAAAATTGAACCCATACTGTTGGTGTCATTCTGAACCACATACTTAGTCATCTATTTAATTGTACCCTCTCCCTCCCATGTACTATTAAAACCAAACAGCTGTTTGGACTTTACAGTGTTAGCTTGTTACTGATTCACAGATGAGTGTGAAAAGAACAGTTGGGATGATACACCCTCAGATTTTTCTTTTTGTGCAAAATGGCTTTCTTCATTGCCACCCCTGAAACATGGTTCAAATTGACATTGTGTTGGCTGGGAAACTGAGATCCATTTAAACTCACATCCTACGCCTAATGGGTCAGCACATTAACAATGCACCATGCTGCTGCAGTGACTGCAAGTTTTCTAGTCTTTTACCAGTTTTTAAAAGTATTCTCACTGGAAGATTTCATCATTGCAATGTCTCAGGTTAATATCCATACACTTTGCTAGATTCCCATCACAACTGTACTGTATCAAATGCTTGAGAAATTCCACTGATTTAGTCTATATGGAGCATATGTTTCTAAGAATTGTACAATGATAGATCATTTTTATCAAATATATTTGTATCCTGTAGAAATATCGATTAAGAAGGTACTTATAAACTGAATTGATGTTATGTTTGTTGCACACTAATCTGCATTGAACAAACATATCCACATTGACTAAAACAGTTTGATGGTGTTGATTCTAATTCTAGCAGTTTTCATGTACCCAGGTTTTGTGTTTGTAGGTCACGCTCGTAAAGAATTATCAAACCCGGGCAGCAGTGTTGAACAAAGCTGTGCCAAAAGTTGACCCTGCACCGATAGTGCACCCAAAGTGCTACCAGAAGGTGAGATGGTTGCTTTTTGTGTTTACCTTTTTTAAAGTTCTATGTCTGTTACTCATTATTTCTTTCTTTGGTGATGCGGTGGGTTAGACAATTAAATAATATGTGATCCTCATTTCCACTACAACTCACTGAGATGCAGAGAGAGTTCATGTCAAAGGGATCTGTATGATATGTCCAGTAACAATCCAATATAGATACATAAATTCACAGCATGAAGCTGCTCATAATTCAGCACATATTCATTGACAATTATGTGAAGATAATATAAAGTGATTTATTGAACTATTTTTAAGTAATTATTTGCTCATGAGTAAACCAGGAACTCAAGCATGTTTTTAATGGCCCAGATGTTTGCTGAGGTAGAGAGTCTCAATTGTGGCAAAAATAGCAGAAATAGCTGACAATCTTAAGACCTGTTCCTGAACATGCAACTTCCTGTTCAAGCAGATGCAGGACTGGAGTCCAGCTGAGCTTCACACATGCACATTTTATGGAGGTAGCTAGCCATTCAAATAAACAGCTGCCTCCACTGAAGTGGGATTTTGGTAGGCTAGGAGGTTAAAATCCAGTGTGTACAGATTAGACCAGGTAAGAGCAAGTCTGAACCTGGTGATTTGTTTGGCTAGCCAGGGTGCCCCTTTGGAGAGGTAAGTTACCCCTTTGGATATATTCCTGGGACACCTTCGGAAGAGGTAAGGCACCCTTTGGAACAGGTAGGGCACTCTTTGGAATTGATAAAATAAACATGATTGTGTATAAAAAGTGCATAAACTCAATGGAACAGTTAATGTTGTCAAAGAACTGTCAAAACTCATTGGGACAGTCAAAACTGTCAAAGAACCATCAAACCTCATTGGAACTGTCAAAAAATTCATTGGAAATGTCAAAGTTGTCAATGGACTTAACTCTGGGTTTTAAACTGAAAAGAAACTATCAGGAGTTCATAAAAAGTCAATGCTTAATATTTCATTCTGATGGATATTTCATGAGCCTGATGGTTATCATTATAGGATTTGTACTGCAAAGACTGATTATCCAAAGTAACATTATCATAGTAGGGTGTTTGTTAGGTAAGCAACTTGATTGACAGCTTCAAGTGGTTAAATGATTGTTTGTTTGTTTTGTAAGAGATCAGTTGAATGAATTTCTATGTATTGAATGGTTTTTAATCAATGAGTTTTTTTGTTTAAAAATGTCATCAATAGAACATAATTTTATTTTGTGTCAACATGTCTCCAGCTCGTTGCCATGAAATGGGGCAATATGGGCAAAAATGGTAGGTGGGGGCATGGATTGGCATGAGTTGGCACTGTTGACATGGGGGCTATAAAGGGCCATGGGGATTTGGGGAACATAAATGTGTATGAGTGACCATGGGGGAGTTGGGAAGGCATGACGTGATATAAGTTGGCATGGTTGGGGCATGGGACATGTGTAGGGAGTGAGAAGGGTGAGGGTTGCTCTATGTTTTAGTAATTTTTTTAATGAACTGAACAAAATACTAGAGCAGAAAGGCAAGCCTTCCATCTAACCTATCTGTGCACTAGCCAGTCTCCTCACTGATTACAAGGACAGCAGGCCCGGCTTTTAATCCAGACCATCCTTTTGGAATGAAAATTGGAACCTCATGCCTCCATTATTAAAGGTCATGGCCGGGATTTCCTGCCCCCCAATCATGTTGCGCGGGTACATTGACGGGAGCAGGAAATATCATGAGAACTGCAAAGTCATGTTTTACATCGGTGTAAATGCATGATGCAATTGTCCCCTCCTCCCGTCAGTGATGGGACATGTTTCCTAATGTCGAACATCGGGAACATCATTTGAATGTATTAACATAGAATCATCAGGTCACTACACCTGAATATCCACTCCCATCAGAAAATCCACCCACATTGCCATGAGAGCTGAACGGCTTGTATCAATATTGGTCTCCCACGGCATGCAGCTGATGGGCAGACCTCCCTGGGAAGCTCAGATGAGCTCAGGAAGGAGCAGGTCGTGACTGTTGCATCTTGTAAAATCCCTGACACTGCCTGGTATGTGCCATGCCTTCAGATATTTTCTCTTCCAAGCACTGCACAATATAGTAAAAAAGACTGACTGCCAATGAGCTGGATGCCACTTCTCTCATCTGAGCCAGATTAGAAAACAAAAGGGAAAATTCCTCCCATATGTTTTTAACCATAAATGTGGGCAGTTATGAGTTGGCGTGAAGAAATAGATGCAATTCACAATTGCCCTAATTTAAGTTTATAAACTTAAATGTGTTAGTAGGATGTGACAAATGGTAAGCCACAGGGATCAGTGCCGGGGCCTCAATTTTTTACAATTCATGAAGGGACTAAAGGTACTTTTGTTAAATTTGCTGATGACACAAAGATAGGTATGAAGGTAAATTGAGAAAAGGATGTAAGGAGGATACAAAAGGACATAGATAGGTTAGGTGTGTGAGCAAAACTCTGGCAAATAGAGTAAAATGTGGGTACATGTGAAATTGTCCATTTTGGCAGGAGGAATAAAAAATAAACCTGTTATTTTTTGTGGTGAGGAATTGCAGAGCTTTGAGATAGAGATAGATTCAGGTGTCCAAGTGCATGAATACGTAGGTGCAGCAAGTAATTAGGAAAGCTAAAAGAATATTATCATTTATTATGAGGGGAATTGAATACAAAAGGAGGGAAGTTATGCTTCAATTGTCTAGGGCATAAATAAGACCACATTTGGAGTACTGTGTATAGTATTAGTCTCCATATTTAAGGAAGGATGTAAAAGTGTTGAAAGCAGTTCAGAGAAGGTTTACCAGACTAATATCTGGAACAGTTGGATTGTCTTCAGAGGAAAAATTGGACAGGCTGGACTTATATTGGCTGTAATTAAGTGTAAGAGCTGATTTGATTAAAATGTACATAATCCTGAGAGGTCTTGATAGGGTGGATGTGGAGAGGAATTTTCCTCTTGTGTATGAATCTAGAACTAGGGGTCACTCACTTAAAACATAAATAGGCAAAAAATTTCATTCAGAGAGCCGTGAGTCTTTGGAACTCTCTTCCTGAAAAGGTGGTGGAAGCAGAGTTTTTGGATATTTTTAAGGCAGAAGTGAATAGATTGTTGGTAAGCAAATGGGTAATGAATTATTGGGAGTAAACTGGATGCAGATTTGAGGCTACTATGAGATCAGCCATGGAACAGACTTGAGGAGGTTAATGGCCTACTCCTCATACTTGTTTGGTATGCCCACTATTCCTCTAATCCAAACCCCTGGCCTCCTAACCTCCCCACTCCCATGGTCTCAAACCCTGACCCCGGGTTTCATTACCTGGAGACTGATAGTCACAAAGCAATTTAGGTTCCATTTTGCCAGTTGGGTGTTTGTGCCATGTTGACTCTGTTGAAATGAAGCCTGAGGCTCCATGAGGGGATGCCTGAGCCTCACCATTCAGGTACTAGATGGATGCCTGAATTTCCACCCCATATTCTATGGTCAATTTGTACTTATTGCAGATATTGTTGTTGGTACATCATTGTACCAAGAAGTTTTTACTCATCAAGTCTCCAATGACTAGAGCTGGACACCAATACTCAGTATGTTCTAGGTTTGACTGATACAGCACAGGCTGACTGTTCCTAGGGTTGATGCAAATATCAGTGTTCCTCAATGACATAAAAATACATAATCCCAGTAAAAGTGAGTTAGAAATTTTCACTTAATAGTTTACATTTTAATTAAAATAATTTCACTCTTGATGCTTTTCCCTCCCTCAATTGCTACTTAAAGAATCATAAGCATTTTATAGCACAGGTTCAGCCTCCCATCCCATATCCACTCATCGGGAGGTTCCATTCCTCTGTTTTTCCATAAGCTTCTAATGTTTATTTTTCAACTATTTGTCTTCCCATTAAGATGCTCTTCGTGCCCCACTCTTGCTATCCCCTTGGTATAGTTCAAACCTTCACACTTTAAATTCTTATGTTTATGCAATGACTATAAATTTACTGCAAAACAAGAAATCCCTATGGTTATCTGCAATCCATCGTAACTGGATTATATCAGGTATTATTAGAGCTCCCATTCCACAGCCAAAGCTTCCTACCACCCCAGGATAATCCTAAGGGGCAAGGACAATTCACAAACTCTTTCCTCTATGACATATCACCTCCTCAAAATCTCTTCCTCACTCTTCCACCAACACTTCTAGCTCCAAGACTGAGGATATCATGATTTTTTTTCATCTCCAAGATTGACAGCATCTGTGCAGATCCCTCCTGCACTCCCTTGTAATTGACCTTATACTCTCATTTATTTTGGCTCTGACCCCCAGATGCCTTCCCCGCTTTACAAGCCCCATCATTCCACAAGATTCACCACTTGTTCCCTCACCATCAAACCAAGCCTGAGCCCCTACCCTTGCTGGCATGATAAGTGGCTTCCTTGGCTCAAGGATTGTCTAACCTCTTTAATGTTAGACCAGTGCCAGTATTTTGTTCTCTCCAATTTACTTGAACATATCATAGTTTCCCAATTCCATGTCCACTTCCCAGAGATGTATTTTGCCTTGCTTACAGCACTGAAATCGCCCTGGACAAAGTCGGCAATACTCACTACTGAGACTGCAGCCCATTATCTCACCTTGTATTTCCAACCTCACAGCTGTATTTGATAGATGTTTCATCAAGGAAAGATCCAGGGCTTTGTTTGTCTATACGTGCACAAAAATGAAATTGTGCTTTGTTAAATTACATTACATTGAATTGAGTTTTACTCCACGTTAAATCTCTAGGAATGTTTGGAATGGGCACAATATAAGTGGAGGAATAGATGATGGTTTAAAAACAAAGTAATTAAAATTAAATAGATCAAAGTATTTAACATTAGCAACTCTGACTTGGAGAGTCCAAAATGGTTTTCCATCATTATGCAAATTTTGTAAAATGCTCTTGCTAGAACATACATTTCTTGTTGGTGTTAGAAAGGACATTAACTACATGTTTGGACATGAATCATCAAATTGCATCAAGAAATTAAAAGTGTTTGATCTGTGGAGTTCAAGGGAACAAGAAAATTATGTTCCCTTAAAGTAGAAAAACGTAACTAATTATGTCAGGTCAACCAAGGTAATATAAAGAAGTTTCATTATGGTACCTGGTGTTCTTTATACAGCTGATGAAAAATGATTTCACAAATCTCTGGAGGACACCAATATTCCACTACATCAAATATTCATCATACTTATAAAATTAACAAATTCTGTTCAACATTTCCAAATGTTTTACAACACACAGTAGAAGAAAATGATGATACCTGGTAAAATAAGTAGATCCCACAAAAAACATGAACATACTTGGTCTTTAAAGAACTTTCCAAATGAAACTTATTCTGCTTGTGTATTATTTCTACACAATTCAGTCCACACTATCAATTGTGATGTGTTTTGACATTGTGTAACAGCAATCAGGACAGACATCTTTTGTTTTAAAGATATATGTCATATCATTTAAATTCCCTATACCATCGCTGTGGGTTTGACTGTGGGCAAAAGCAGCAATTTCCATTTGGAAGAACAAAAGTACTGCTGACATCTTTTGGGCCATTTGGGAATGTTTGCATGACAACTTCAGTTACTGTTTTATTTTTCAACGTTTGAATGAGATGGAAACCCAAGCAGTGAGTAGTATGGTTTTTTTAGTACTGTCTGTTGAAAATATTCTAGATAGTCACTCAAAAAAATTGTATTTTAAGGGCTTCTTTGCAAAGCCCTGCCAGTCCTCTACCCAACCTGATATCACAACCAAAGGGATCTCTTTCTGTGCATATTAAGTACTTGCCACTGGATGGCTCCCAATTTTTTTATGTTTTAATCAAGGTTAGGTGGTGGGAAATGTAAAAAAAAGCCTTCAGTTGGTCTGAGAATAGACTGGCATCGGCAAGAGCGAAGGGATGCCCATAGCAGGCATCATTGGAATGCAACTTGTCCACTGATTTGAACAAATAGAGGACAAACTGCTTCACAGACAAGTTCTTAGTTTAAATTTTAAAATAAATATTTATGTTTTCTATTTTAAAAAATCAAAATGGGATGCATCTTGGATTCATAGAAACCATAGGAGTTTCCGTCAGCTTTAATTCTAGCTGAATGAAATACAGAGAACATATTTCTCTAGGTTATTCGTTTGTTTTATCCTGGGGAGTGGGGTTGGATTGGAGGGTATTGCATTTATTTATGTAGAGTGTGGTAGATACATAGTGTCATTACGCATGGGATAATCTGCCTTGTATTACAAGGCATTAATTCATACAGGAGTTGGGAAAATCCAAGTCTGTTAATACTGTATAATGTCTAAGAGTATGAGGATTCTTTGCCTTATCGTGTTTATTTTCCATTTTTTGCTGATGGGATGTCATTGAAGACAGACACAAAGGCTTTCATCTTGGTACATGTCATCAGACCAAAAGTGTTATATACTATAGGGTTGTGTCTCATAATTTAACTGCATCAGACAGTAAAGTAATTCTGATATCCTTTCTGGTCTAATGATGTGAGGTGAGAGGTGAATCTCTGCTGTTGTCTGTCATACAAACATATAAATCTCACGCCTATCAGGTAATTCATAAATTGCAAAGGCAGCACTTGAATGCTGTACAACTGTGATTTAAAACTCAGTGTTAGATTAGCACAGTAAATTATTTCTTAACACTCATCATTTTTTATACATGTGTTTTTTTTATTTTCTGTGTAGACTCTTAGGACATTCTACTTTTGCGTTAAAAAATAATATTCACATCAGAGGATTAATGATTCCAATGCATTGCAACATCACATACCTCAAAAGTGAAGCAAGCAATCTCCAAGAATGTTGTACCCAGTGGGACAGACTGAGGTTACAAATTAGGTCTCCAACCATATTAAGATTTCCCAAGGTCTTAGTGCCTGCTGCTTAAAAAACATTGGGATTATTAATTCAAGTGACATTTACCTTCAACAACGGTATTTAATAGTGCGCGTTGATGGGGATGGGGGTGGGGAGAAAGAACAGGACAAACAAGGCCAAAATAATTCACCTAATCATCCCAGTAGGACTACTCCTACTTATAATTTTGAATATCAAAATAATTCTACACTGAATATGATTTACATTAATACAAAATTCATTAGAGTATTTTTTTCTGCCGAAAACTTAAATTCATTTAGGTACGTTGCTTCATAATGCAAAGCAAAAGCAGCTTGAAACCCAATGCACCATGTGTGAAATATTATAGACTGATTTTGTTAAAATCTACAGCATACATTCATTGCACAAATTTAAAGGGACAGAATGGGAAGAAAATAGACAGGGGAAACTCAGAAATAAAAACAAGAATCTTCAAAATTGTTGTCATTGGAATATGCTTTGAAGGAAACAAGCTGTGTCCAAGCCCCATTCAAAATATCTCAGCACGTTACATTTTTCAATTCCTAGGACACCTAGTATGTACGTGCCCCATTAGCATATGTCAGTAATCATTTTACAAGTTGCCTGTCAGCCCAAGGCTGTTCTACCAGGTAAAGTCAAGGAAAGAACACGACCCTTCAATGTTCAGCAGATTGTGTGAATCACTGGAGATCTAAGGGGGCAGCTTACACAGTACTCAATCCCTCACCCTCTCTATCTATTTTATTGCCTTTCTGAGAATTTCAAAACTTCTGGGATACAATCATCTACATTTCTTAATGATGGTTCTTAGGTTTATCCTACATAAAAGCAGATGGTAACAATGCCAGTGATAAAGAATGAGTTTGGCCTCTTTAAAGATCAGGCTTGAATGCATGCAATATCATAGTGCCACTGCTAAACTGTGGATTCCTAAATTAATAAATATGCGACAGAAACATGCAGCTACATCACCAACGTGGCTGCAATGAAATTCAGTACCTTACCAGATTAATGGGGAAAAAAAGTACTGAACAGCTTGGTTGGTGAAGCACTTTGAAACACCAGTGTACTGCACCAAGGTGGTGTCACATGAGTCAGTCTTTCCTCGACAAAGCTAAGATTTCAGTTTCAGCTGCACCACTGTAGTGGGCCTAATGGAGGTCAACTGGGAAAGGAAAGAAAAATCAGAAGCCAAATTCTTGGCTAGTTATCATTGTGGAGGCATTAGTCCGGGTCATTCACTCACCCTATTTACTGAAGTTATTGTATCTTGCACAAAAATGGAGTAAGGAACAAAGTAATGCAGAAAAGCTTAAGCCACAAAGTAATTCAGAAAATAGGAAAATAATGTATATTTACAAATTAAACAACCAAAATCAAAATAGATTTTCAAAATTCTGTCTCGCCAACATTAAGTTACTACAGTTTTGTGAATTATTCAAAACTAAAAACTGAACTCAGAACGTTACATGAATCCATCAAATGTCACTTTGAACTGCAATTTTTGGAATTTTCTCAAAGAGGAACTTCAGCTGGTCGACTCCAAGAAATTGTTAAAGCTTGTCTATAGCCCTATGCCTACTGATTGTAAAACAAAAAAAATCATCGTTAAAAAATGGATCATTTTCTAAGTAGCACATCCCTCCATGTGAGAAGCATTTATTATGTGAATAGTGAGCCTGTGATTTAATTAATGGTGACACAGTCAAACAACATATTCAGTCCCTTCCTCCAGACAATGACATTTCACAAGATTAGTCATCTTTCTGTTCCATGATTACACACGTGATTCAACAACTATTACCAGTCACATTTATCTATTAAATATGGAATTATTTATTCGTGACATATCCTGCTTCCAATTCAGTTTTATTTTTCCTGAATTACTTTAATGTTCAATAACTAGAAATCAGATTTAATATTTTACTGAAATAACCAGACCTGTTAAGACAAGCACCATTTTCATTAGAATAGAGCTAAGATAAATGGTGCCATTAGTTAAAAATCAAGATTTACATCTCAAATCAAGTCATTGAAAACTGCCATTCACTTTTGTTACAATTTTCTGCTGACTTAATTAATTGCACAATAGCTGTGGAGACAACATAAAATGTAATTGTCAAGATTAAACTTGTATTATTCAAGAATGGAGCAATTCGAATTGTCTGTGATCACAATGTGACTGCCTTGCAAACATCATTCGATTTGATAAGTCTTTGATCCAGAATACAATAAGCCTTACTAATGTGCTGCACCAGAGCAATAGGACCATTGCTTATTTTCTGATTGCCACATATGAACAACAGCAACAGATAAGAATAAGGGGTATGGAATTAATGAATTATAAATTGGTTGGAAGAGCGGAAACAGAATAGGAGTTAAGGGCAGTTTCTCAGAGTAGCTAGAACTGGGTAACAGCATCCGTTCTGTGATCATTTCATCTCACAATACAGGTCAATGATTTGGATATGGAGCTAGAGGGAGTGGTGCCAACATTGCAAACAAAATTAAAATAGGAGGGGCGATCGGAAAACATGCATTATTTTGGGCTTCACAATATGGTAAACATGTTGGGGCCATAGAGACATTACAGCTCGGATTAACTAGGATGCTGCCTGATATGAAGGCAATTTTTAAAAATGGAACTGTTTTCATTAAAACAGAGGAGATTAGGGATGACTTAATAGAGATGTTTAATATTTTGAGGTACTGGAACAGTTTAGGTAGAAATGAACTGTTTACAGTGAATGAAGGACTGAGAACAAGAAATCATAGATAGAAGATTTAATGTAAAAATTTCAGGAGCAGATGAAAGTCTTTTACATGTAAGATTGTTGAATGCACCAGAGTTAGAGATTGAAGCAGAGCCCATGGGATGGATTTTCAGTTGAAGGTTCAGAATAACGCGTCACAACCTGCAAGGTGTATTTCAAAACGCCTGTCCAGATTTTTAAAGGACCAGACCAATGAAGGACAGTGGACTAGCTCCATAGCCTTGAAGTCAGTAGCTCCACTGAACAAGGTGGGAGCTGCCATTTCCTGATGGAGAGAAAGAGGACATCTCTTTCTTAGAATTTTCCTTTTCTGATTTTAAAGTCTGGTTTTGTTCTTCCACACTGCGCATCTCATCTTTCATGGTCTTCAGATTGGATCAAAGTTCAAGAATTTCATTGCTCTTTTCTTAGTGCTTAAAAAGATACTTCTCATAGTTGCAGTTCAAATCCTAATTTTTCATTAGCAACCTCATCTTGCAGATGTGAAAGTTAGTTCGCTACACTAGAGGGCTTTTCCTTAGCAGAGCCTAATTCTTGTGTACTATCCTTCAACCTCACATCCTTTAATTTTACTTCTGCTATTTGTTTCTGACACTTTTTTATGTTCCTTTGGGAGAACTTCTACTTTCTCTTGCAACCATTCAACTTTTTCCAGACATTCTAGTTTTTGATTTTCATTTCAGCCATGTCAATTATCAACAACCCAATGGTTCTCAATGCATTTGAGGTATCCAGTGATTTACCTTCTAGTTCCTTGAGTTTCTACATTGGATTTACATTTTCCTGTCGTACCTTTCTCTGTCTGCAGCAGAGCTTTGTCCTTGTCTTTCATTTTAGTTTACTGGAGACAAACTTGGCCAACAGTAAAATTTTTAACTTGTTTCAATTCTTTAATCGTGCTGTTTATGGCTTCATTAAGTGCTTCGCAGCTTGGAAACCTCTTTTCCATTGTCCCATCCAGAAGACAGGAAGGAAAATTCCTGTCACTTTCCAAAATTATTTTATTTAGATAATTGACAAAAACTTTACCCTGACATGTTGGACTAGCCATGACTTATAGCAGAGGCATTTCTAACCTTCAGAAACCAGCTGGGACCTTGTTACCTCTAAAGATACACTAATGCTTCCTGTGACAACAGAGAATCAAATTCCAGAGAAATACATCCTTTACATTTCTAAGACAGAGCTCTAGCCAACAGAGGTGGTGGCCAAAATTTTATGCTCCCCCTGGTGGGTTCTCAGGTGAGGGGGAAGAGTATGAAAATACATGCATGGGATTTCCCCCAAGATCCCACCTACCTGACCTGGGCATATTATGCCAGTTCAGGCAGGGTCTTGGATGAGATGTCTACCCATACCCCAATTGAAGCCCTTAAGTGGCCCCAATATTTAAGCTAGTAAGCAGATGAAAGATCAGATGAAATTGCACAAAATTTGATCTTGGGCAGGAATGGGGGGTGTGGGGTGGGGGAGCAGAGGCTCCATTAGAAGCCCCCTTCTACTGATGCCACCCTCGCCTTGGGGACTGGAGACCTCCGGACCTCCATCTCCCCCTAACCTATCACCTGACAACCCAATCGCCCCCTTGTGACACCCAAGGCCTCCCATTTCCCCCACTTGACCACTGCAATTTACCTGGTAGCTGGCTGCAGTGCCTCTTCTGGCCACTGCAGTGCTGCTCTTGGAAAGACTGGAGAAGAGTCAACCAATGAGGTTAGCTGGCAGCTTACCAAGATGGGATTTTCTCCCAGTGATGGGCAGAAGTCCCGCCTACTGCCAGTCAAAGCTCTTTAGAGCCTGAAATGTGTCTTGATCACCTGCCTTCCTGAAAACTCAGACCAATATGTCTGCAAGGACAAAAGAGACACTGACTCCTCTCAATACCTCGAGATTCCAGATCTGGAAAAATACCTCCTTTGTCCAAAACCCAGGACAAGAAGTGGGAGATATGTCACATGACCTCCCCAAGTTGCTAGAATATTGACATATGGAATCAAACTCAAGCAGTCTAGCAGTTTACCTCCTACCAGGTAGCAGCAGGAAGAGCTCTGTCCCAGGCCTGGGCCTGATCTGCATTATATATTATTGGGAACATCAGAACACTTATTAGACTAATTCATCTCAATGTACTTCTTCATCGGGAAGTCTTCACTTCTGGAAAGACGAATCACCCTGCAACAGTTTCTGCCTGCTAACCTCTGAAGGAATACACCATTGGACTTTTGATTCTGGACTCACATAAAACCATAAC
The DNA here is from genome assembly GCF_965287045.1 of Carcharhinus amblyrhynchos. NCBI lineage: Eukaryota > Metazoa > Chordata > Chondrichthyes > Carcharhiniformes > Carcharhinidae > Carcharhinus > Carcharhinus amblyrhynchos. The sequence goes on from NC_137348.1 coordinate 13,442,642, forward strand.
TCTTATTTTTATTGTGGTCTTGCCCTTTAATCCTTTCTTTCCCTTATCCCTGTTATATTAAATGAGTGCAAAAGGGGCAGTCGTTGTGAACTCTCTTGCCGTATTTTGTTTTGTGTCTAAAATAAGCTAACCCTCTTATTTTACCTTATCTCAAGTTTGCCGTGGGGTTATTATTAGAGCATTTAAGCACTCAAAACTGAAGGGCTGGGAAAAATATGCCACCATTAATGAAGAGAGAAATCAAAATTCAAAAACACTTTTCTGTTTGTGGACAGATAAGTGAGAGAAGAAATCAGGGCCATCTAAATTACCCCCTTCTATCCATAAACCATTCAGATGGTTCTTCAGCTGTTCCTTGTACCTTATGGAATATTGAATATTCTGAATCATCTTTGCCAATTGTTTCTTCAATTTGTTCAGTGTCATTAAATTCATTTGTTCCTCTTTGTAATTTTTGAGAGGAACAAACTTTGACCTGAAGGATCTTTAGTATGTGCAGGTCCTTCAACAGGTTTCCTTTTTTTTTTGCAAAGCTCAGTTGCTTCATCTTGATTTTTCTTGTGATGCAATAGAATCTTGCGAGTTTCTTCTGCTCAAAACACTCTTCACTTCTTCGTGCTGCTGAACAGTCATGCACTCCTTTGCATTTGATCTTGAAGGATTATTAGTTGTTCTTTCAACTATTTATTTTCTTGTTGATTTCTTGCCAACTCACACTGTGTTTCAGTACATTGTTTTGATGCTACTAGTAGTTTCAAAGCAGCTTCTTCTAAAGTAGTATTCAACATCTTTTTAGTTCCTCATGTTTATCTATGGACATGTATTGATTTTCAGTCTTTCAGAGCAGCAACTTCTTTGAGTACCTTTTTTGCCTGGTGTTGCACTTGGCTATAATTCTGGTTGAGTTCTTCCAATTCAGCATAGATACAAACATTTTCCTGTGAAGTACCTTCATTTTCTTTTTGCCAGTTTTGTTTCTTTTGGATTACCTCAGATAGCTTTTCTTCATTCACAGCCAGCTGCCCATTCCACTCTGCCGTCTACACTTGGAGTGTGGGTAATGCATCAGCATTTTCACACTGCTCTATTTTTAAAGTCTTTCGGCTGCTTCTCAACCCCATTTTCCTTCTGCACTAAACTCTTCAGCTCATGCACTTCATTGCACTGACATGGTGTGCAATCATCTCTTAGCTTCCTTAGACATTGTTTCCCTCAGCCTGAGGTCTCCTGTCTCCCTCACTCGGGGGGGGGGGGGGGGGGGGGGTCTCCCCATCTTTCCTGTGCTTTACTGAGGTATTCAAGACTTTATTTTAAGCTATGTGATCTCCACAGCTTGGGAGTTTGACAATATTTGTCGAAGGTGTTTAATATCTTATCAACTGTGGTTGAGGATTCATCTTATCGTAGAATAATGTCATTCAAAACTACATCAAACAAACATAAAAACATAATCGTTTGTATTTTTTCTGATTTCTTGCTTAATCCTAATACAATACTGCAAAAAATAAATTTTCTTCTCCAAGACTCCCAATTTTGGGTCTGATTTAGTCCTTTCATTGGCCTAAACTCGTCTGATATTTTTAATTTACTATCCATGGATAGAATTTTTTTTATCTTCAAAATGGATTATTCTGTGATTCAGCCTATTTTCTTTTTGGTGAATTTTGCTCCACCTTTTGGTGATTTGGCTAAGTCTCTTGACTCTGCTTCTATGTTTCATCAACTTCCAAGTCTGTAATTGTGATTTTCATTTTAGGCAATCTCCAACTGTGTCTTTGCGTTAGGTGCTCTTTGCTTAGGTTGGGACTCAGTTTCTTTATCTCGTGCTTTGAGATTCTGAATTCCTTCTCCAGCTTCACTGAGATTTCAAGGTCCATCCTTCACGGCCACCATATTGTAAGGTTGTTTGGTGCCTCACTAATAGGTCTGGAGATGTGTATGGTTGAACATGAACAGTTCATTGGTAACCCATAGCTAATACGTAGCCAAGGTACTGCCAAGTACTGGCTCCTTCCAATCTGTACACAGAATCTATCATCATGTGATTCTTTACATCATACCAAGAGTGGTACTGTTCTCCAATCTCACATTATCACTTGATCTGACTGAACACCTTTATGTTAGATTACCTACCCATTGTATTATCGGGAAGGAGTAAAGATTGGGGTGGGTCGTAAAATTCACCCCTGCTTCTAAAAGTTCCCACCTCATTAATGTCAATGTTTAAGATTAGATAAGTTGTCAAAGAAAAATGGAAAGTTATAGAGAGCAGGCATATAGGATTAAGATTAAGACAACTGGTCACTTGAAGAATAAAGATCAACAGGCCTGTTCTAATTTTTAAGTAATTCTTTGCAAAAACCATTTGCATTTATGGAACCCCTATAACACAGAAAAAAATCCTAAAGTATCTCCCAGAGACATTAGGAGAAACTTGGAAATAAGTCATACAAGAAGATTTGCTTCAGCAATGATTCAAGAATGATGCTATCTATCTTGTCATAACATCAGCATGATTGTGTTGTCACAGAGAGAGATCACTGAGCTGCCATTCTCTCAGAGCAGATGGAAGATGCACTGACATTGCATGGGGTTGGCTGAGCAAGCAGTAATGAAATAAGCACAGAGGCACTTTAAGGGTATACTTTAAGGGTGCACAACGTGACTTTTAATACAATTAATGGTACTATAATTTCTACTTGTGCCTAAGTTCACCCATGCCAACTCTGACTATTTTTTTTAACCTTCCTCACCCTACTGCTCTGTCTAGGTATCTCCCCAGGAGCCATAGCTGACAATGAGCAGGCAGCTGACTGCCATGCCCGGTTGCCTCAGATGACTTTGGTGGCATCCCCTGAAGGGCCTGGACCTTGAGGGTTCGAGCCTACTTTTGGGAACCACAGATCTCACTGAAAACCACACTTTAAAAAAAATTGGAAAATTCTGCCCCTATTGAAACCCATCACCTTATTAAACGCCTGGAAACCAAGCTACTGGGATATGCACAATGATAAAGTTTCTGCTTGTATCCACATCGTCCCCACTTAACTAAAGCCAGAAAGTTTAATCCCAGGTTGCCGAAACAGCTAATCTGCCAGCACAAATTATTGGAATCTACAAAATATTCATGGGATAAATGAGAAGTTTTTATTTAAATCACTCTCCTAGCCAAATTTCTCTAAGATCCACGGTAGGTAGCATTCTCCTTTGGCCATGTTGTCTGATATATTACCCATACACTGAAGACTAGATGCATCAATAGAGTGACCAAGTGATTGAAATCACCGTAAGGAATAGAGATAATATCTTGCATTCCTCATGTGAATAGTAAAATGTCACATGCAGTGACTGCCATAATCACAATGCCTTAGCTGAGCCTTTCACCGTCTAGTCTAGTCATGCTGTAACATTAAGAGCCACAGGCAATGGGTGACCTCCCAGTCCGTGTCACCAACTGCTCTATCACTGGTGCAGGTGTCCACCATCCCTCAGGACAGATGCAGTCCTCTTCAACATCTGGAGGTATGATGCTGTCCTCCAATGCACAAATGACCAGTAATATCTCCTCCGAAAAACCACGATGTATGGCCCTGCCCCAAGTAACTTAGTGCGCCCTGCCATCCCCTTATCTGCAGAATGCTGGTCCTGCCCACCTGCAGCGACACGTTAACGCTGTTGGTCCACTGTTAGCAATAGCACAGCCAGCTTAATTTGAGCCCTGATAATATCCTGACCCAGAGCCCTATCAAGACATGGGACATTCACCCATGCACATTCCCCTATGTGAATGCCTTTCCAATAAGCTTCACTCCCTCCTATCTCACACAATGGCCATGTCCCCAATCAAATCTCTCCCAACTCCACTTGACAGTGGGCATACACCTTGGATAGTCCTCGTGGTCTGCTTAACCCCTCAAGAGTGAGGATCGAGGGCACATGAATGCATTGACTTGACCTGTGTGTTGAATTCCCAGAGGTATGAAACACACCACCAAACTTGTCATGTCTGACTGATGAGCTCTGTTATCTTTGTCTCTTGCACTGGGGACGACGTCTGTGTCACCTCTGTCTTATGGAGAGGTGAATGTAAGCAATGGACTTCAATGCTTGGGGATTGCTCTCTGCTATACTCTTCGGAGGTGAGGTTACCAGGTTCACGTTTTTATAGAGCTATTGTAAATCATGCCAGCATGATGTCACGCCGGTGTGGAATGAAGATTCAGAGAGTTGGAAGTCCTAATGAGATGGCTCACAAATTAGATGCTTATGTATTTAAATGAAGTGGATGGGAACCTCATTATGTCATAGGCGAGAGGTATGGAAAATCGGGAAACAAGATCTCACCAGCAAGAATCTTGTTTCCCGACTTTCAGGGGATTTTGCATCCACGTTGCTGTTTACATTGACGACTAATGCAGGTTTAAAATACCACTCCAATGAAAAAAAATAGGATAGGACAAAAGTTTGGGCAGCTCTTGAATTGACTGAAAAAGATCTAGATCCATAAGCAACAAATGAAGGAATGATTTGATGAGAAACAGGGCAGCTGTGAATATACACTTGGTAAAAGATGATCTAATAATAATTTTACATTTTAACTTAATAGACACTTCACAGTCTTCTGGACTCAACAGTTTCAGATCATAATCACTGTTACCGTTTATTTGGACAATAGTTTACTGTTGGTACTTACACCTCCTGTAGACTCAGCTTTTTTCTCTACTTATCCCATCATCTCCTTTTGCCTTGTCCCATGATCTTTTCTGATATTTAAATCCCCCTGCCTTCCACTCTCTCTCTATTTCCTTGCACATATACTTGCTTAAAACCTGTTATGTCTGTAACATTTTCCAGTTCTGATAAAGGGTCACAAACTTGAGTCAAGTCCATTTTTCTGTCCACAGATGCTGCCTGCCTGGGTATTTTCAGCACTTGCTGATTATGTTTCTGATGTTGAACATCCACAGTATTTCACATTTTGTAATAACAACTTGTTTGGAAGTGCATAGTGTCAGACCCAGTCAAAGACTTTGTAAATGTCTAAGAAAATGACAGATGATTCATCACAATATTCAAGATTAGAGCTCTGAAATGTGTTGAATGATTGCTGCATGATTACAGTGAACAGCAATGCTAGTAATTGTGGATTAACAAAGAACAAAGAAAATTACAGCACAGGAACAGGCGCTTCGGTCCTCCAAGCCTGCATTGACCGTTCTGCCCGACTGAACTAAAATCCCCTCCCCTTCTGGGGACCAAATCCCTCCATTCCCATTCAATTCATGTACTTGTCCTGACGCCCTGTAAAACTCATTATCATCTGCTTCCGGCAGCAAGTTCCAGGCACCCGCCACTCTCTGTGTAAAAAAAACTTGCCTCATACGTCTTCTTTAAGCCTTGCCCCTCGCACCTTAAACTTATGCCACCTAGTAATTGACTCTTCCACCCTGTGGAAAAGCTTCTGACCATCTAGTCTGTCCATACCCCTCATAATCTTGCAGACTGCTATCAGGTCGCCCCTCAACCTCCATCATTCCAGTGAGAACAAGCCAAGTTTCTCCAACCTCTTCTCATAGGCCAAAACTTGCTAGGAACATAGGAACCGAAATAGATCATTTAGCCTCTCACACCTGTTCTGCCATTCAACAAGATCATGGCTGAACTATGACCTAACTCCATATATCCGCCTTTGATACCTTTGGCTAATAATAATCTATTAATTCTAGTTTTAAAACTAACACTTGATCTAGTATCAGTTGCTATTTGCAAAAAAAAGTTTCAAACTTTTACCACCCTTTGCACAAGAACATAAGAAATAGGAATAAAAGTAGACTGTTACCCATTTGAGCCCATTCTGCCATTCAATAAAATCATGGCTGATCTGATCATGGCCTTAACTACCTGCCTATCCCCAAGCCCCTGACTCCTCTGTAGATCGGGATGTTTGTGTGAAGAAGTGAATCCTAATTTCACTCTTGAAAGATCCGGCTGCAATATTTTTGAGTATGACTCCTAATCCTACACCCCAATTAGGATAAATTGGAATAAATTATTCACACTATCTGTTCCCGTTAATACCTTGAAAACGTTGATCAACTTTCTCCTTAACCTTCGATCTCTCCTTGTAATTTAACACTTGGAGTCTAAGTATCACTCTGGTAAATCTGTTTTGCATTCCCTCTGAGGCCAACATATCCCTCCAGGAACTGCTCCCAGTACTTCAGGTATGCTGTGATCTGGGCTTTGTGCAACTGAAGTCTTATATCTATGCCCGTATGTTCTATCCCTCCCTCCAGATATCAAAGCCAGCATTGCATTAGTTTTTCTGCGCCTGTTCATGGCATTTTAATTTCAGTCTGCGTGTCTGAACCCACAAAACCTTTTAACTTCTTACCACTTAGAAAGTAGTCTGTTCTGGTTATTTTAGGTCCAAGAACCTCACATATGTCTTACACTGAAATCCATTTGCTACAGTTTTGCTAATTCACTTAGTCCATCAATATTTCTCTGTAATTTTGTGCTTTCATCTACATTGCTTTATGAATGAATCCTGCCTATCTTTGTATTACTGACAAACTTGGATGGGTGACTTTCTATCATATCATCTAAGTCACTGATGAAATGTAGTGAATCTTTGCAGCAGAATACTTGTCACAGCTGTCTCCTCCTGCTCAGCCAATTTCCTATCCAGGTCAATAATCTGCCTTCAATCCAACTTTAGAAAACAGTTTCTTCTAAGGTACAAAAACAGAAACAGCAAATTCTGGAAAAATCTCAGCAAGTCTGACAGCATCTGTGGAGAGAGAGCAGAGCTAACATTTCAAGTCTGAATGAGCCTTGAAGGGTTCTGCTGAAATTTTCCAACATCTTGTGTTTTTGCTTTACAGCGTCCGCAGTAATTTGCTTGTATCCCTTCTACAGTACCTTATTTAGGTGGTGGATTATTTGAAAATTAACAGTAACTTCCAGAACTAGAGAATAACCAATAGAAGAACAATCAATCAGCTGATAGATAGAAGGGGACATTGGATCTTTCTTAGGGGATAAGAGAAAAAAAATCAAATGAGAGAAGGACTTGGAGCAAAGAGATTGAATAGGTGTCAATTGATAGAGATATGTTTGAGATACACTTCGGAAGGGTGATGTAAAGAATACCATTAGGACTGGACATCTTATTGGATTTCAAAGAACCAAAAATCTGATAGACCAGGCAGAGATAAAGTTAGTATTGCATATAACGGTTGAATAGAATGGAACAATATAGAGGCTGTTTTCCAATTTCATCAAAGTCTGTGTTTTCAGGAAAAAAGTAAGATGAAAATATTAGCTTTCTATTTAGATATTAGGGCGTTCTGTGAGAAGTAGATGTGAGGCAATGGACAAAAGAGCCCAGCATGAGGAGATAAATAGTGTGTAGGAATTAGGATTGATTGAATATGAATAGATTTATTAACTGCAGCAAACAAATGGCATCGGTCCCACACAAATAGAAGAGTGGAAGTGAAGCCATTGTTGATGGTGATTTCAGCAAGAGAATTTTCCCATCCCACCCATCACGGGAATCATAGTAAGTGGGGGCGGATCCCACCTTGGATGGGATTTTCCAGTCTTGATGCAAGTGCGGCTGGAAAATCCCACCCAATAAGTTAGTACTTTTAATTTTATTTAATGAAAGATTGAAAAGTTGGAAGAATAATAACAGATCATTTCGTATCATGAGAGAAAAGTAGTTTCAGGAACAAAATTGAAATCACGTGATTGGAAGGAGCTACCAATCTTAAAAGAGCCAATATTTACTTGGTTGCATTTGCGGCATCCTAGTCAATGAAAGTTCATAGAGGAATCTGAACAAATAATCTATGTGTCCTTTAGAAGAGAAGTTATTTGCATTAAGACGTTGTGCAGAATCTTCCAAACTCCAGAGCAGTGAAATCTGAAGTTGCTATTTTGCATCAGACCCTGCAGAAATCCCAGCTTGTTTAAACTCCCAAAGGGCTCAATTACACTACCTGGACACAACATAAAGTCTGAAAGTCTCCAACATTAACTTCAGTTTCAGAGACAAGGGACAGATACAATGGGTGTACCTGGACAGATAATTTTTTAAAGTTTATTTATTAATGTTCCAATTATCTTCATTAACACTGCAATGAAGTTACTGTGAAAGTCCTACAGTTTTGCGCCTGTTTGGCTACACCGAGGGAGAATTTAGCATGGTCAATGCACCTAACCAGCACGTCTTTCAGACTGTGGGAGGAAACCAGAGCATGTGGAGGAAACCCACGCAGACACATGGAGAATGTGCAGACTCCACACAGACAGTGACCAAAGCTGGGAATCGAACCCAGGTCCCTGGCGCTGTAAGGCAGCAGTGCTAACCACTGTGCTACCATGCTGCTCTGCTATAACAAAGTGATTAGCTAACATAACTGAACTGAGCAACAATCCATCCACTCAACATCTCAATCCCTCTGCCCAACCTGAATTACCCCTGACATAACCAATTCCACCTCCTCCCCCAATCAAACCAACCATTCTCTGACCTGACCATACTACAACCCAACTAATTCCTGACCAGTCCCAACTACAAAAGGAGGGGGGAGTCTGGCTGCCCACTCACTCAAAGATCTTTGAAACTTACCTGAATTTGACAGCTCATGCTGAAAAAAGAGGGCATGTCCTTTCTTCATCCTTCTTCTCCTAACCTTGCCACTCTTGCCCTGGAGTGTCTGTGCTGGCTTAATTCTGCTGCAACCAGGATCAGAAGGCCCAGCTGAAAATATGTAATATTGCCAAGATGCAGGAAACCTCACTGAGAGCAACAATAGTACCGCTGGCCAGAAGATCTATGCCTCTATCTTTTCAAATGAATGATTCTAAAATTCCATTACCAAAATTCAAAGCAGTGTAGTTGTTGTCCTGACCAACACTCCTCTCTCAAAAACCTCACCATAAGATCAAATTCAGTGCTGTATTTACAATTCTACTGTGCACAAAGACATTGCTACATTTGCCTGCATGGCAATGGTGACTGCACATCAAAGTAATTCCTTGCATGTGGAGCAGTTTAGGATATTTCTAACAGATCACACCTAAACAGTAACCTGTCTTTTCCTCTTTCAGATGTTCAGCAGGCTACTACATTTTAATGCCCTTAAAACACATTTGAAACAAAAGGATCTTTCAAGTAGCGGACAGAGGAATGTCATGCATTAAGTGCACAAAAACATGGCATGCAAGGACAGCTGTAGGAAGCTGAATTTTGAGACTGCAGTTGAATCTGACTAGCTGTCACCAATCTAATATCTGCATACTTATTGATTATTATATTCTTGATTTGATGCTTACATTTCTCCATGGATGTTGGCCATTTCAGTACTGTCAGTGGCTATTGCATGACAAAGTTAAAAAAATCTTCACTAAGAACAAGTGAGCAAGCTAAAAACAGGTTGCAAACAAAACAGAATACTACAGTCCACCCATAAATTGGAGAGCAGTCTGCATTACATACTAAGTAGTAAAACCCAACATAGCAATACCATAATGTATTTTTTAAAAAGTTAGGTAAAACTCATCACCACTCACTTACTTCCTTTGTTTCTAAACTGTGACAATTCCACAACTGCAGTACTGAAAATGTTCCAGAAGGAAGTAGTTGATACATTCATAGCAGGAAACATCGTCTTCCTCTCACAAAGAAAATAAAATAAAACTTCACATAAGCTAACAGCTGTTGGATGCCTGACAGGCACAGCATTCTGGAGGTTTTACTGCACGTGTTGGCAGGGTAATCTGCTGGAATTTCTTGGCCCAAGCCATTTGCATAACTCAACAGCATTCCTGAAGTGTTCTGCCTCCTGATAGGGCCTTGCATCCAAATCAGGGACAGAGCAAGATTATAACTCTGTCTCTGAAGCTAGCAACAGCACTTCTGGCCCCTGGCAGCAGGATCTAAATACCCAGATGCCCAAGGATTGTCAGAAGAGGGGAATTATTTCTAACCTTCAGTGAATCTCCGGTGCTATTGATTTTCTGGGTGCTTCCAGGAATCTCAGATTTTTTAGTCTGTAGAGAGATATGACATATGCCCTGCTACATGCTCTTTTAGGCAAAGTCAGTCGGGTAAGGGTAGGGAATGTCATTGACAGTACCCCTCCCACCTGATCTGCAAACGGGACCCATGCTGATTCCAGATGTAGGTCCAGTTCTGCCCACATTAGAAAGCATTGGAAATCTTAGGGCAGCATAGTGAGACTGGAAGCTTGATGCAATGAGACCGTTCCTCATTTCCTCTTTACCTGAGAACTGAGCATTCTTTTTAAAATAAAGAAACAAACAATCTATTGAAAAGAGGTCTAAATGCTGCAGTTTTACTTCTTGGAGATGAATAGTAACGATACCCATTTCTACAACATTCAGTAGGCATCAACTCACCTTAAACATTTCTGCTTCAGGTTCTTGTGCACAGGCAGGACCTGTGTAATTGGTTCTGATTGCATTCAGTCATACTTTCTGATTGATCTAATTGGTTCCACTAACTTTCAGTCCTGCCCTACAAATGATCAGACCAGTTCTGGTAGATCCCAATCTAATTGATCGATTCTGACAACATCCAATTTCATTGAAAAGACTGATTTTCCTGGCAAAATGCTAACAAGCTGACACATGGAATGAAATGCTAACTGTCAGCTTGAAGTGTGATGACTAACATGTACGCACTACTAATGTAATTCTGCACTGATCCAGCTGCATTTTCACTGTGCTTAAAAGGGGTTATTATCATAATATGTAAAACCAGGCATCCTCACCCCTTTTATAAACGTTCATAGTTGTAACACCATTTTACAGCAACTGCCTGTTGCTAGTTAGTTCTCCAATTACAGGACTTACAAAGCACACATTAGGAACAGAACAGTCATTTAATTTTTGGTGTCAAACTTTCTTTGGAGACAGCAATTTTATTTAACTGTATCTTGACACAGCTTCCTCAATATGAAAGCTCATCTGCACACAGTTGAGCTAAAATCACTCATATATTTACTACAGTGGTCAAATAAGTTTTAACCTGTAGTTTTTCTGTGATCTTACAGGTTAAGCTGGATTTGGTTAGAGATAGATAAGTGCCCACCAACTCTGTACACAATTTGGAACCAATACCATTCAATTTTCACTCCAAATTTTTCTCCTTATAATTAAGAATTTCACAGTTTCAGTCATATTTCTTCATTCTTTGCTGATCCGATTCACTAGTAATTCAAGAGGTGTCAAAGAGCACGAGCTTGATCAGCAATTTATACTCCAATTGGACAGAGCTTGGATCTAACAATCCTCAGTTAGGCTTGGGGTCAATTCAGCAATGGTCCACTTTGACTCCTGAAGGCAACAAAGATTTTACTTGGAGTCAAGCTGGCACGATTTGGTTTTCTCACCTCAGTAATGCTGATCAGTTTTGAAGCCTAACAGTTCTAGTCTGGGTATGAACATACAGATAGTTAATCAAGGCCTTGCAGGCTGTAGGAAAAAAATATAAATCACCTGCCAAGCTTTTTGTAGTCATATTGAAAACACTTTCCAGTGTGAGAAGAAAAACCTTTCAATTTTGTCAGACAGATTTTGAAGTAAGCCATAATCATCAATAGGCCCAAAGAAAGTGATGAGCCTTCTCACCTGGGCTCCGAGCGCAAGCCTCCAATTAAAGAAAAATTGTTTGTTTTTAATGGTCTTTTACACTGACAAGTGGGCAATCATTCCAGCACCGGTAGCTGTCAGGGATCCAGGAAAATCCTCAGTTGATAATGCCCAATGCTTCCAATTAGGAGCAGAGCCGCTCCTGGAGCGCTAACGATTCCCCAGTCTCCACAGGCCCTCGATCAGACTTTTACTGCAAATTACTGACACAAAACAACTTGTATTGATGGCGGAACATGTCGTCCGTGGCTGCTGAGTTTAATGAGGCGATGGAAGTTTGGTTTTGCTGAATTTCTTTGTTTGACAGCTGCTTGGGAAGAGGAGTGTTGACCTTATAAAAGATTTAGTGATTCTCATTATATTCTGTCAAGTAGTAGAGTGATGTGTTTCTAAGTAATTTGCATCCAGGATCCTTGTGCATATTTTTGCAGAGCATTTCTATATCAAAAAAGTAACTGTTGCAATCTTTCTGTCAGTTTATTTAAAAAAGTGTTTGTCCATAAGCTGCTTTGTCATGAAGTGGTGGGTGGGGGGGTTGTGCAAGAAGGGGATAGAGCAATGTAAAAGAAAGAGTTGTATCTATCTGTGGCCCACCTCAGAAAATGAACTCTATAGTTTCAGTTTTTCCTGGATATATTATAAAACTACCAACACATAGTGGCAGATGGCGTACACAGCAGGGAATACTGGTGATAAGAGTGGCTCTGTATCTGTGACGCTTTCTGACACAAACCTGGACCACTTGCTGAACAAGACTGTAACTATAATAGGTTTTGTGGGTGTGATTATTTTTAACAAGTTGTCAACAGCTCTTGAGAGTTGCTGATAATTTTTCAGGCCAACCTCCCTTTTGTTTGTTTTTCTCTATCTTGGAGTACACTGGATATCACTAGTCTGTGACACTCTTGCTGCCTTTTAGGGTGGGAAAGAAACACAACAAAGGAGTGCAATTAGTAATATTAATCAAGATGTAATGTCTTCCTGTTGGCTATTTAAACCGTCAGTATAGTTTCTGCAACAACCTGAATGGCCAAGCACATTGGTTCTCGAGTCTTTTTACCTGCAGACCATTTACAAAAGATCTTGTAGACCACTGGTCCTACACCACTTGCCACCAGAAAAAGAGTCATGAAAATTAATGGGAGCTATAAATATTGTGCCTCTTTTCCCTACTAAATGTTAATAAATTTGTGAGATTTTTACTAAATATCACATGTAAATTATTAATTCATGCCAGAAACAAAAGCATGGACGTTTCATATTTTTGTTTAAAAGTTAATACTGTTAAAGGAGTGTTAAAAGGTCAGCATGGTGGCATAGTGGTTGGTACTGCTGCCTCACAGCACCAGGGACCTGGGTTCAATTCCCATCTTGGGTCATTGTCTGTGTGGAGTATGCATGTTCTCCCCATGTCTATGTGAGTTTCCTCCAGGTGCTCCAGTTTCTTCCCACAGTCCAAAAGATGTGCTGGTTAGGTGCATTAGCCATGCTAAATTCTCCGTCAGTGTACCTGAACAGGCAAGTAGGGGATTTTCACAGTAACTTAATTGCAGTGTTAATATAAGCCTACTTGTGACACTAATAAATAAACTTCAATGTTATAATCTTCAAAACAAAAACTCACCCAACATCTTTATTAATTAAATAAAATCATTATAAATGTTGCTTCTAAAATAACATTCTTTCGCTCACTTATAACAACTCATGTCATGCACACAGGAGTTGGTGTTGTGTGACGTTACACAAGCGGTGGGGATGAGTTCTCAACTGTTCTTTTACACAGTATTTCATTGGCCGTAGCATTGTGTGTCTGTGACTTGAATTTTGGAGCAGCCTGTGGAGGACCCTCAAGGATCATCAGTGATCCACAGAGTAGACTTAGAGAATAACTGGTCAAGGACATTGTCACTGTGACATGATTTAGGCAATATCACACAAAAGGTCTGAAAACTGCCCAAGTTCATCACAGGTGTGGGTCAGTTTGGAGTATTTCAGTACCTTGACCACATTTTTGCAGGATACATTACATTTGAGAAATTCTACATTCCTTTCTAATTAACTCTATATAACTTTCCGATATTATTGTAAAGCACTTTGGAAAATGCTATATAAATGCATGTTTCTCTTGTCTGTCAAAAGTGAACATCCACATCTGTAGGTGTAACTTGCAATGACAGGAAACTGTTAACAAATGTGATTTTGTTTATATTGGAAGGATAAATACTGAAATTTCATAATTTGAGCTTCCTAAGATTTCAGTGAAAGCAATCTTATTGGCTCGTCACACTGGTCAATCGGTGTGCTGAGCTGGTAAGATTGAGAGAGGCAAGAAACTGGGTTCGCATCAGGTTTCTTGCCTCTCGCTATACTACTGGTCCTGGATTGCAGGCATGATTAGCCTGGTGCCAGGGAAGGGTGGAAGGTTGATTTAAATATTCATCTAGATATTATTAGTGAGCCCTGCACACAGTCGTATGGGCTCACTTGCCTTAATAGCCTCATAGGTGGAGGTCCTCACCAGCAAGGATCACGTATGATCTCCACCAATGGGGCACAGCCTGAGGGAAGGAGCAGGGCTATGATGGGGGTGGGGCTAAGTGGAGGTAAGTGGGGGGTTCGGCCAGGGTGGGGCAATGATCAACCAGGGGCAGAGGGACAGGGGGGTTGCGATGTTTTAAGGGGAAGGGGGCAATATCCGGGAATAGTGGGGTAGTTGGGGGAGAGTTGGCTGGGGAAGCCAGCGATCGGCAGCAGGGGGGCGGGGGAGTGCCAAATCTTCAGTATTCTCAGTTACACAGAACACTGAGAGATCTGCGCAAGCATGATAGCGCCCTTTAACTGTGAGCAGCCGGCTTTCCAGTGAAAATAGATGCCATCCACCCCTCCTATTGGCGTGAATCAAACATTGCCTTTTTTTTGCACTAAGTGGCGTAAGATCATGTCTGAAAGTTTGCTGAAAAATGGCCACAATTATCTCCCGTTTTAATACTCATTCGGCAATTTGAATTTTTTTGGTAATATCACCTCTTGTGAGTTATTGTTTAAACATTGCAGGTAACTTATGAATTCCTCAAATTGTCAAAATTCCTCAAATCCTAATACAAATTTGTGGCTCTGTTGCCATCATTGACAAGTTGGATTTCCAAACAAGAAATGGGAAATAGTAGAAAGGTCAATCCTCCACATTAAATATTATATTTAACAAGGTGTTGCAGCATTTTCCAAATTTGAAAAAATGACCACTGAGAAAGAGGAATTAAGCTGCCTCACTGTACTGGTTCTGCAGATACTCCAATCTGTGTCCATCAGAATTTGTGTCTACTGTTTTGCAAACTATATGAAGTCAATTATATACAGTTACTGCAAGGCCAGAGCATCTTCACCGCAAAGACTGCATAGATTCAAGAAGGTGACTCATCCCCATCACCTTCCAAAGTCAGTGACAGTGTCAGTGACACAATCATTCTGTGAATGGATAAAGTAAATCAGTTATACCTATCAGGAATTACAGTACAGGCTGGGACTCTTTTCTCTGGAAAAGAGAAGGTTGAGATGGCTTACTGAAAAGTTATGGAGAGATGCAAACATTATAGGTATTTAATTCTCCAAATATAGACTGGGAGTGCAGAGGGTGAAGAGGGCCAAATGTTACTACATTGTTTTCAGAAAAATTTTCTACAGCAGTGTGTCCAGTCCACAAGAAAGAATGCGCTTTTGGACCTGGTTCTTGGAAATGAGGTGAGCCAAGTAGATCAGGTGTCAGTGGGGGATCATTTAGGAAACAGTGATTATTGTATCATAAGGTTTAGGATAGTGATAAAAAAGGAGAATAGACAATCCAGAGTAAGAATAATTAACTGCGGAGAGTCCTCTTCAATGGGGCAAGAATGGAGCTGGGCCGGAAAGAGTGGAATGAAAGGTCATCAGGAACAATTGTAGCTGAACAATGGTCTACCTTTAAAAAAGAAATGATCCAGATACAGTCAAGGTATATTCCCTTAGAAGGGAAAGGTAGGACAAACAAATCCAGAGCTCCCTGGATGAAAAAGGAGATAGAAATTAAAATAAATTTTTAAAAACTGTGATTCTGACAGGTGTCAGGTAGAAAATACAACTGAGAACAAAGAGAAATACAGAAGGTTCAGCGGGGAGGTGAAAAAGTATATTGGAGAAGCAAAGAGGGCTTAAGAGAAAAGACTGGCAACCAACATAAAGGGGAATTCCAAAGTCTTCTACAGGCATATAAAAATGAAAGGATGGCAAAAGGAGGAGTCGAGTCAATTCGGGAGCTAAAGGGAATTTACACATGGAGGCAGGGGGTGTGGCTAAGTTATTAAATGAATACTTTGCATCAGTCTTTACCAACGAGGGAGATGCTACCCACATCTTGATGACAGAAGAAGGGTGCAAAATTGATAAGAAGGAAATGTTGGATAGACTGTCAGTACTTAAAATTGACAAGGCACTAGGATGAGATGCATCCAAAGATGTTGAAAGAAGTGAGTGGAAATTGCATGGGCACTGGTCATGAGCATTCAGTCTTCCCTAGACTCGGAGGAGGTGCCAGAGGACTGGAGGATTGCAATTGTCACACCCTTGTTAAAAAAAGGCTGTGAGGATAAGCCTAATAATTACAGTGGGGGAAGCTTCTAGAAACAATTATTTAGGTTAGAATCACATGGAAAACTGTGGGTTGATTAGGAAGAGCTTGGAAGAACAATTTGTAATGGAGAAATCACATTTGACTAATTTGCTGGAGTTTTTTCAAGAGGTAAAAGAATTGATGAGGGTAATACTGTTGATGTGGTGTAGATAGACTTTCAAAAGGCATTCGATACAGTGCCACACAACAGAATTGTGAGAAAAATTATAACTCTTAGACTAAAAGAAACCATTGCAAAGTGGACACAAAATTGGCTGAGTAATGGTCAGTGGATATTTTCAAGGTCAGAGGTCAGAAGTTGTCAGAGGTCAGCATTGGAACTTTTTTTTCTGATATATATTAATGATCCAGATCTTGATGTGCAGAGGACAATTTCAAAGGTTGCAGATGATATGAAACTTGGAAGCATTGTAAACTGTGAGGAGAACAGAACTTCAAAAGAATATGGGCAAGGTGGCAGATTAAGTTGAATGTGGAGAAGTGTGAGGTGACGCATTTTTGTAGGATGAATATGGGCAGACAATATAAACTAAGGGGTACAATTCTTAAGGGAGTGCAGCAGCAGAAGGACCTGGATGTACATCTGCATTGATAAGTGATAGTGGTAGGACAGTTAGAGAAAGCAACTAGCCAAGCAGTATCCTGGGCTTTAATAGTAGGTGCATAGAGTACAACAGCAAAGAGGTTATGCTGAAATTATACAAGACACCAGTTAGACCCTCAGCTGGAGTACTCAGTGCAGTTCTGTGTGCCACACTATAGAAAGGATGTGAATGTATTGCGAGAGTACAGAAAAGGGTTACAAGAATGGTTTCACAGGTAAGAGACTTAAATAATGAGGATAGATTGGAATTTTAATGCCCTGCCCGCTCTGGGAATCGGAGCAGGCGAGGAGTGAACAATGGGAAGGGCCATTGACCTCGGGTGGAATTTAACTGTTTCGGGACGAGCGAGGCCATAACATCCCACCCAGTGAGTGGTTCAGGTCTCGAATTCTCTGTGCTTCATGGAACAAAGAAGGCTGAGAGAAGATTTGATAGAGATGTTCAAAATCATGAGGGGCTAGACAGAGTAGATAGAAACTACTCATAAAAGGACAATAAACAAAAGAGCAGCGATTAAAGTGATTTGCAAAAGAAGCAAATGTGACGTGAGAAAAACTTTTTCACACAGTGGCTGGAATTTTATCGCCTCGCCTGCTGTGGGAATTGGAGCAGACAAGAGGCGGACAATGAGTAAGTCCATTGACCTCAGGTGGAATTTTATGGTTTTGGGATGAGCAAGGCCATAAGATCCCGTCCAGTGAGTGATTCTGCCTGGAAATGTGGTGGAGGCAAGTTCAATTGAGGCATTCAATTGAGGCATTCAAGAGGCCACTGCATCAATATTTGAATGGAAACAATGTATAAGGTTACAGGGAAAAGGCAGGAGAGTGGCACTGAATGATAATGAGCATTGAGAGAGCTGATGCAGACAAAATGGGTTACATGGCCTCTTATGTGCTGTAACACTGTGATTCTGTGATATGTGAATGAAAAATCTGACTTCAGAAAGTAGTGAAAAGGAAAACATAGAATTCAAACGAAATGCCATCAAAACTTATCTTTTAAAGGGAAGAGTCAAACTTGACTCTTTGCTCATTATTAAAGAGCATTGTGGATCAATGATGAACAATAAACTCCTACTGCCTATATTAGCTGAATTAATGCTAATGCTATTATCTTTCTGGTAAATTTATGAACAACAAAACGAGGAACGTTTATATTGTAATTTGACCTGTTCCTTTCTTCCAACTATTGTATTAGACCACAGATTATGAGCTTCAAGTTTGAGGTTGGGGATCATCCGTTTAGATAGTCTAGCTTTTGAAACGGACAATTACCTCTGACGTTTCCTTTGCTTTATTTTGTGCAGATTGGACCTCATCTAGATACATTCCGGAGCATTAAGGCTCGGCAAGCAGCTTTTGATGCTTATTGGTTGGATTCTGCTGCAAGGAGTGGCCCCCATGGACACGGTGTTTACGTCTTTGAATAAACCAGAGCCTAAATTTATCAGTTTTCTTTAACTTGCAAAATAACTAGGATTGTAATTCTCCATTTTTTCAAATGTTTGAAATGTGTAATGATTTTAAATTAGAATTAAATTCAACCTTTAGCTGTCTTGATTACATCTGTGTCTTTGAATGTTCAACACTAGATAATTTCTTCATACAGAAGGAATTTTATTTCTGGAAGCAGTGGGTGCTCGAGTAGTTAAATGCATTGCACTGGACCACCTAACCAATCTCTGCAATAAGAACAGGAAATGCTGGCAAAACCTAGCAGGCTTGGCTGCTCCTGTGGAGAGAGAAGCAGAGTTAACGTTTCGAGTCCAATGCAACTCTTCTTCAGGACTGAAAGAGGTAGAAGATTAGTGCTGTCAGTTTGGAGAAAAAAAATTGAAAATGGGGTGACAGTTTTGCAGAACACTTTAGCTCAGTCTACTAGAATGATCCCATTCTTCTGGTCGCTTGCCATTGCAAGTCATCATACAAAGAACAAAGAACAGTACAGCACAGGAACTGGCCCTTTGGCCCTCCAAGCCTGCACTGATCATGTTGTCCTACCTAGACCAACCGCCTGTATCTCTCTATTTCCCATTTGTTCATGTGTATATCCAGATAAGTCTTACGTTAACATCTTACGTTAATGTCCACATTTCTGTTCTCAACCTGTTACCATGTTCCAGAGAAGTCCAAGGCAAGAAGGAGGGACAGCACCTCATCTTCCAATTAGACACTTTACAACTGACTGGACTCAGCATTGAGTTTAACAAATTCAGACCGTGATTTTGATTTTCTTTCTCTCAATGTCAGTCTGTATCTTGTTTTCATTCTTTTGTTTACAGACAGCGCTGACCTTTATCCTCCTATTAACACCTACTCTGAACCAATGCTTTGTTCCTTTACTATAACCATTACTAGTCTCTTTGCTTTTTGTTCCGTGACATACTTGTCATTTAATCTCCCTCATCCTCTAATTTATCTTGACCCTAACTTTTGCTCCATTTGGTTTCCACCATCCCCCCCTCTGCTTTTATCAACAGCATAAAACCCATAATTTCTACCTCTTCAGCTCCAAAGAAGAATCACACTGAACTCAAAACATTAGTTCTGTTTATCTTGCCATAGATGCTATAAGACGTTTAATTTTTCCAGCATTTTCTGCTTTTATTTTAAATCCCAGTATCAAACATTATTTTGCTTTTAGTTTAAACAACCTCTGATCAATATAATCTTTATACATGATACACGAAGAAGCCTATAAGGAGTCTTCAGCTAGATATTCTATATTTCAGAAATCATCATTTTCATCTGTCTGTTTTAAGAAAATAAATGATAATCAACTATACATTAATGACCAGGACAAGCTGATGAAAATTACAAGGAAGGGCCTTCTAAGTATCATGTAAAAAATAACCCTGATTCTGCAACATGATGCTACTCAGAGCTTTGGTAAACTCAGGCCAAGGAGAAAAGTGAGAGAGCATTGAGATGCTCCATATAGAGCGATATGGTGAAGTTGTCATAGTCTCAGATACCCATAGGCTGCTCTCCCCTTTGAGGGGAGAGCTGACTGGTGATGATTTTAATGTGAGGATCCCCACACCTCAGGTTGACAAGGCAGGCCCTCATGAATAGCCTGAGCCTGTACGGGAATTGAATCCTTGCTGTTGACATCGCTCTGCATCACTAATCAACTGATCATAACTGTAAACTCAAACTTAAGCTCATTCAATTTACCCCTCCAAACTTGACCTGCCTCTGTAAATTGAATGGAGTAATCCTGTCTACTTGTTAAGGGAATGTGAAAAGGTGCACACGTTGTTCCACATTCCCAGGTTAAACCAACCTTATTGTGACCGTGTACTAAAATCAACAAAACCTGGTAGACATTGGTTAAATATGATTTGCTAATCATCCCAATGGAGTTGTGGCATAAAACAATTATTGTACCTCAGCTTTTTCTGCTGCTGTTTCCAACATTACAACAGTGACTATACTTCAAAAGTATTGCATTGGCTACAAAATACTTTGATTCACTTGATGCTTGTAAAAAGTGTGAGATAAATGCAAATCTTTTTTTCTTTCTTTCTTTCTTTGTGTGTCAGTGTATGGCATCCAGCTACAGCCCAGCGAACAGGTACGGCAGATATGTAAGAAATGCCCCAGTCTAGTTTATTTTCAGTTTCTCATGAACGATTCAGTCCGACTGCAGACTATGGGCAAGTTGGTCTGTATTCTGACTAAAGACAATGGGATAGATTTTGTGGTCAGTAGCAAAGCAATGGCTGCTCACAAAGATCCAAAATCTTTGCGACATGGACTTCCTATCTACTGAAGTTAGTTTGAGTCTAATGTCAAGTAAAGGGAATCTCCAGGCCTCCAGCAAAAGTGATGCCATCAAGCAGGGTAAGCACCCATCACATTGAAGCATTCACAGCAATCAGGAAGTACAAAACACTGAATTACTTCACTTTTAATTTTACACATAGCAAATTAATTAATTGCGACAAACACACAAGGATTAAAGTAGAAGCTAAAATAAAATCTACATACGTAAAAAAAATGTGGAATTTATCAGAATGGAGAAAGTTGATATTCAACAAATATACTTTGAGGCCAGAGAGACTCTTTAGAGGTAATTATGAAATGTCTACACTGTTAAAAACCCAGTTACACCTTCACATTCTATGAGGTGTATTTTTTTTCATGACTGACAGAGTAGGAGTGGAAATTCTTGTCAAGTCAGTGATTTCTAATTGAGTGATTTCGGGGTGACAGCAAATCTGGAGAAACTGAATCACTGAAAGTAATTCATTGATTTCTGGTTTAACTGTACAGATGTAAATTCAAGAAGTTGCTGTCAATTTCAGACATGTAATTTTGTAACCGTTTTGCTGTTATTGCTACTGTTAAATCCAGAAAGTTCTTGCAGTAAATATTTAGTCAGTTGCTTTATCCTACTGTTAAAGTTCATTTAAAATGGTTGTTTTTCTTCTTTCCACTTGTTTAATTGTTACTTGTGTACAATGAAAATGTTAACAAGTATAAAATCTGGAAAATTAATAAGCATGTCCTGCAAATACAGAGCTACGGTGGGTGAAATTTTACAGCTTCGCTGAGACGGAAAATCCAGCCTGAGGTCAATGGACATTTCCATTGTCCGTTCCTCGCTCACTCTGATTCCTTGACGGGCAGGGTGGTCGAATTTCGGTGCATCTATGGTGTTCCACTAAATATATCCCTTTTAATTTGGTTTTGCAGTTAGGTTTTAATCCTTACTTCAGTGTGTCTATAAATTGGAAGTAAACATTCCATAAAAGTCTTTCTCCCACTTTGCAACTTGTTTTGTCTATCTTTGTTTATACTTTGCCAGGAAGCATCACCAGACCTTGTGGAGTAACTTTTCATCATCAACACACAC
The DNA here is from genome assembly GCF_965287045.1 of Carcharhinus amblyrhynchos. Taxonomy (NCBI): domain Eukaryota; kingdom Metazoa; phylum Chordata; class Chondrichthyes; order Carcharhiniformes; family Carcharhinidae; genus Carcharhinus; species Carcharhinus amblyrhynchos. The sequence goes on from NC_137348.1 coordinate 13,464,461, forward strand.
CTGAATCCTGCAATGCACTTCCAGTCTACAGAGCCCTGTGCCATGATTGTGGGAGATGAAAATTTATTCCTCTGTGACTAACTCACTGCAAATTTCCTTAGGGCCCTATTAACAAAACATTACATTCGTAACATTCTTTGTACTCCCTTTCAACACATGATAAACAGCATTTTCTCATTAGTACATTTACATTGGAAACAATACAGTTCCTTAATTTCAGCAGATTCACCAACGAGGGCGGGTTTATAATGTGGCATGAAGAAATAAACGGATGGTTGGCTATCCGCAATCCTTCATCAAGATAGATAGAGTTAACCAGTTTCCATACAGCTTCTAGCAAAAAAAAACACAAGAGCAGTGCAGGAGTAGGCTATCTGCCAGCCCCTCTATGTTAGCAAATGCACATCAAGATTGGAAAACTAATGAGGGGAACAAAACACAAATGTTTAAGATTATATCAAAGAAATAGATGACTTATTAGAGTTGGCTCTCAGATGTGAAGAGCTAGTAGGAGGCAGGCAGCTAAATAGCTAATAAAGAGCTTGCTGGCTCAAGATGATGAGCACATTTAAAGGGATGCAGTTGCTTAAAGGTACATGATGGCATATTTGATTTGATTTTTTTTATCACATACTGGGATACAGTGAACAATATTGTTTCTTGCTTGCTATACAAAACATATTCATGAAGTACATAGGGGAAAAGGAAAAGGATAGTGCGCAAAGTATTGTTTTGCAGTTATAGGTGGGTGAAAAGAAAGATCAGCACGGTAGCATGTGGTTAGCACTGCTGCCTCACAGTGTCAGGGACCCAGGTTCAATTCAGGCATTGGGTGACTGTGTGGAGTTTGCACGTTCTCCCCATGTCAGCGTGGGTTTTCTCCAGGTGCTCCAGTTTCCTCCCAGAGTCCAAAGATGTACGGATTAGGTTGATTGACCATGTAAATTGACCCTGGTATCAGAGGATGAGCAGGGTAAATATGTGGGATTACAGGAATAGGGCCTGGGTGGGATTGTGGTCGGTGCAGACACATAAGAACATAAGAAATAGGAACAGGAGTAGGCCATCTAGCCCCTCGAGCCTGCCCCGCCATTCAATAAGATCATGGCTGATCTGTCGTGTTTCAGTTCCACATTCCCGCCCTCCTGACACGCTGGGTCAAGTGGCCTTCTCCTGCACTGTAGGGATTCTATGATTCAATTCCAACCTTGGGTCACTCTGTGTGGAGTTTGCACCTTCTCCCTGTGTCTGCGTGGGTTTCCTCTGGGTGCTCCGGTTTCCTCCCACATTTCGGAGATGTGCAGGTTGGGTTGATTAGCCATACTGAATTGCCTTTGGTGTCAGGGGAATTGGCAGGGTAAATAGGTGGGGTTATGGGGATAGGGCCTGGGTGGGATCGTTGTTGGTGCAGACTCGATGGGTCAAATAGCCTCCTTCCACACTGTAAGGATTCTACACTTCTATGATATGATAGGACCATTCACAAGTCTGATAGCAGCAGGGAAGAAGCTATTAGTTTTTAAAGAGGCCAAAAATATTTTCAAAAAATAGATATACGGCATTTCGAACACCTTTGGGCGCAAGCTAACCTGATGTTCACGCCACACTCCCACTGCAGTGAAGTTGGGGAACTTGGTGGCCAGCCAAATCTCTGTTCACTGTAGCAGGATGGTAAAATCCCATTGGTGTGAACGATGGTAACGTTGCAGCCTTTGGGTATTGGGGAAAAACTAATATAATTACACAGAAGCTAGCATAATAGAAAGAAAAAGTTTTTATTTATTGATGGAGCTTTCTGTTTGATACCTCACATAGGGTTACTGTTATGAAGTTAGTACAACAGTTCCTGACACACACTGATAGCCAGGATTAATACAGCACACTGTCCTTACAAAACTCAGGAGTGGATGTGGAAGAAAATGGCACAGCTTAAAGATGTGGTTAAGGTAAGCCTCTCCAATGTTTGTGTTCCATATCCGCATGCCACAAAACATTATTCAAGTTTATTTATCAGTCACAAGTAGGCTTACATTCACACCGCAATGAAGTTATTGTGAAAATCCCCTAATCACCACACTCTGGCATCTATTTGGGTACACTGAGGGAAAATTTAGCATGGCCTATGCACCTAACCAGCACGTCTTTCAAACTGTGGGAGAAAACCGGAGCACCCAGAGGAAATGCACGCAGACACGGGGAGAATGTGCAAACTCCACACAGACAGTAACCCAAGCCAGGAATTGAACCTGGGTCCCTGACGCTGTGAGGCAGCAGTGCTCACCACTGTGCCTCTGTGCTGCCCTGGTGCTTATATACTGCTGACCTGTTCTTTCATTGCCAACCGTGCAGATTCAAATGGCACACATTACAGCTATAATTCACAATGGCAAGCCTGAAACTGATTTCACATCTTTAAAGGGACTCAAATGTGAAAGCACATTCTACAATGCAGTCATCGAATCACACCCAGGGTGGACTGCACCTTCAGCATTTTGTGAGAGTGCACGTTCAACTATCCAACATGTCAAGATTGCTACTCCGTTTCCATAAGCAGTCAATATTTGTCCTAACATGAGGGAGCAGTCCCAAAGGAGAGAAGTGGAGTTCTGAAATTACAACCCTGAACTCTGCTGCAGGAGGTCACTCTGATAACCGTGCATCTAAGATCAGAGAGGAGTCGAGCCAGGCTGAAGCTGGAAAACCCTGTTACATTGTGGAGTTGGACAATCTGTAAGCCCATAAGCTATTACCACATTAAAATTCAAAACATACCAATTTTTCTTTTCAAATCACTTTCCTCTTTTATTTACCAGTGCTAATATCCAGGTCTTTAATCTCCTCCTCGAGTGGTTAGCACTGCTGCCTCACAGCGACAAGGACCCAGGTTCAATTCTGGCCTCAGGTGATTGTGTGGAGTTTGCACATTCTCCCTGTGTCTGCGTGGGTTTCCTCTGGGTGCTTCGGTTTCCTCTCACAGTTCAAAAATGAGCGGGTTAGGTTGAGTGGCTGTGCTAAATTGCCCCTTAGTATCAGGAGGACTAGCTAGGGTAAATAGGTGGGATTATGAGGATAGGGTCTAAGGGACAGGCTGATCAGGCAAAAAAACTATTCTAGGAGTGTTACTAACAGTAAAAATTAATGCTGACCAGAATTTAACATCAGCTTTCTATTGTGTTAAAATAACATAACACCGCACATTTAAAACCTATTTTAATGATAAAATGGCTGTTAAAAATAGTGAAATTGAGCCATGCAGTAAGTTACAATTGTTTGGCAGGTTTTATGTATGAGAGAAGGTGTTATATAAATGTTGTAAGAAGGAAATCTTCTGTCATGTATTAATTTTTTAAGTCCTTTCCCTAATTTTTTTAGTTTCCCTCTCCCTGCCTGAAAAATTAGGCCAGTAACTTGCGCACACAATCTTACCAAAGCCACTCTTGAACTACTCACTTGTATTTGAACTATCGGACAGAATTTTCCCATGATTTGGCAAAAGTGGCGTTGAACCCACCGGTGACAGTAGCATGTTTCAGTGCCATATTTTTCAGCACTTTAAAAAATACATTTTTCTCCTTGGGTTTCATACTGCCTCCATGGCAGGAAGTGTCTGATTCACCCACCCTGACATCAGCTAACACTACAATCAGTGGGGCACTCCATTTAAAGAAGCTCCAGCGCATCCCAGCTCCATCTTTATGTCCACTGCAAGGGATGCCTGCCTCAAGATTTTCAGGGACCTCCCTAACCAACTGCCATGGAGCAATGTAGTGACGCCTTGTACCCACACACAGGGAGGAGACCAGCAAGCAAGTAAATGAACCCCACAATGAAGACAGTGGTAATGCTGATAAGCACCAGCTCCCCGCAGAGGAGGATGGGCATTAGGTTTGTGACCCCGAGGCCTCTCTAGTATTAAGTCCCACTGAGGTGTGTATCTCAGTTGTTGTGCAGGGTGTGGGTGAAAGCTGTGATGACTTTTCAGAAAAGGATGAATGATTTCCTTGTTCTGTCAGGGTGGATCACTCCTCCCATCACTCTGAACTCTTACACTCACACACCCATCACACATCCACAGGAAGCACATTCACTGCCAGCTCAAGGGGCACCACCACTTCCTCTCCCACACACATCTTCATCTCCCCTGAGGGTCAACTCCTCACCCCCTCCCTGCTCCACTCACCATCCACACATGCCAGGCATCCTTACCAACTGTCCTGGCACATAGCCTGTTTACACTCTACGCGTTTTAATGTAGGCCAAGTTGGCTCACAATAAGAGGGTGGGATTCAAGACGATACCTGAGTTGAAAGTTCTCTTTGAATTCAAGGAGAGATGTCACTAGTTGGTCAGGGAGGAACTCGATCTCTCCTGCAGCAAGGATGGGGCGGGTGCCAAAAAATTAAGTGAGGATCCAGAACTCATCATGCATCACACCAAACAAGCATGAGCCCTGTGTCTTCTATCTGAATGCCCCTGCCATAGAAATCTCCCTTCTCTTATAGGCATATCAGGGGAGCAGCCGAGAGCCTCTACCAGTAAGATCCAAGGACTATCGCAGATGACTTCTCAGAAGTGGAGATCAAAGAGTTGTCACAGCTTTCACCTGTCCCCTCCAACAATGCAGAGATACACACTTCAGTGGGACTCAATATCAGAGGGGCTTCGGGGTCACAAACTGGTGAGATCCACAGCAGCAGAGGCAGGGACATCCCAGGGTGCCAACACTTGAAGGATTGCTGAAGGCCAGGACTCAGCTGAGGCCTATTCAGATGATGTGCCTCTGCCTCTGATGATGTGCTGGTGGAGCTACAAATTCTAAATCAGGAAGGGATGTCAGTTACACCCTTCAGAATGAAAGACAGAATGGAGAAGTCCTATCATCTTCTGCCCAATGAGATAGTCCCGATGCTCCAAGGCAGCCAGATCAACACCGGGAGAGTGGCAGCTGCAGTGGCTGTACTGCTGCAGGATTTGTGTTCCATAGTACATGGCATGTGCTACATGATACAGGACATGCACTGCATCCTGCAGGCACTTGTGGGTACCCATGATTGCCATCATCAGAGGATGGAAAGGCTTCCCAAGCTCCCTCCAGCTGCCCTCATTTCCCAAGCAGGAGGCCAGGGGCCCTCGGGCACACATAGCAGGGAGGAGAAGGTGGTGCGGAACCCGGGCCAACCACATCGGTGACTCCAGGAGTGCCCAGCCGATCTGAATCCCCTGTTCCTGTGACCATTTTAGCCCTGGCCCCCACAGGCTGAGGAGAGTGGCACTGCCGCACAGCAGCACCCCAAAAGCAGGCTGAGACCCTCCAGCTCTCAGCCATCCAAAGGACGCCCACTAAGGTCACCACAGACAACAGAGTGTGGCAGACAGCAACTTGCCTCCACCTCCACTGTGGAACCTGGGGATACACCAATACACAATGGCAGGGTTAGAAAGTTTAAAAGTTTGACAGCTCTCAATGCACAGCATCAGCACAGATGTCAGGTGCTTATAGAAAGTGTCCAGCTCTGTGAATACATACCCATCCCTGTAAATAAACTCTAACACACTGCGACCTCTCTATGGCCCCTTGCTCTGAGATATCTTTCTGTTATGTCACTTAGACAACTGCACTCCTGTTGCTTCACAGTGCACCACAGTGAGGACCTGCCCCTCAACATCCCCCAGAATAACCATGACCCCCCCACACCATCCATTCCCCACTCAGCTTGTTAACCGAGTGGTCACATCTTTGGCAACCTTACTATCTCCTGAGCTCTCATGTATGCACAGATATTTATCCCTAGTTTTACTGAAACAGTCATTAGGGGAGCACCTGTAAAGATGCCCCAGCACACAGATCTGAATCAGGGTGCCCTGCTTAACCTGTGTGCCCTAACTCACTGTTCAGAGTTATATATATATATGCTCACACATTCAACCAATGGTGCAGGGAGAAGATAACAGTCACAGAATGAGGAAGTCAGCACAATAACTGCTGAATGGCAATCAATGGCCCTCACGCACATTAGTGTTTAGTTAGTGGGCATAATTGACTTAGTTGCCAGATTGAAGGGGTGGTGATTGCCTGGCAGTTGAATGATCTCAGCTGCAAAGGAATGTTCATTGCTGACATGCCTCTCCATTTGAGTTTGCATTGTCAGTAATGCCCTCAGGGGCAATTACATCCCCCTGCAACAGTCCGTGGTTAGCCATCCATTCAACACAGTCTTCCCTTCCCAGTGTGTCAGGGCCTTCCAAGGAGGTAGAGGCCCAGCTGCTAATAATGCAGCCTCAGGTTGGGTTAGTTTAGAACGTGGCTGACCTCCCATTCTGAGCCCAAAACTTCCCCACTTCTGGCACCGAGACCATTCCCTCTTAACCCCAGTGCCATATCCCCAATAGCCCTTGTGCTTTCAGCCCCAGAGCCCTCAGTATTTGAGCCTGGTGCATTGGCCCTTTCTGGCATTGGTGCCTATGCCTGTTGCTCCCCCCATCCCTCCATCTGTTGCTGTCCCCATGTTACCCCTTCTTCTTATTGCTGTCACTCCACCTCTTGCCTCTTCTGCCTGTTGCCTCTTCCACCTTGATCCCTCTACTTGTTTCCCCTACTCCACCTGTTTCTCTCTCTGCCCCTTGCTCCCTCCACCTGTTTCTGCCCATGCCTGTTGCCCCTTTCAGCCGGTTCACCCCCTCCTCACCTCTGGACCAGTCGCTGCTTCAGCCCACCCCAGCCCAAGATCCTTCACGACTTCAACCTACCACAAACCGAGACTCTTTGCTGCTTCTGAACTCCCCTTGGAAGTGAGCTCACCAGGTTCCCATTTTTCAAAAGTTGTAGTATATGGTGCCATGGCAACGGCAGGCCACTGAGGGTAGATATTCGAGCATGTGACTGATGCTTGCTGCTGAGAGCTCTGATATTAAGATGCTAATATGGGCGGCACAGTGGTTGGCACTGCCGCCTCACAGTGCCAGGGTCCTCGGTTCAATTCCAGTCTTGGGGTCACTGTCTGTGTGGAGTTTGCATGTGTCTGCATAGGTTTCCTCTGGATGCTCCAGTTTCCTTCCACACACCAGAGGTGTGCAGATTAGGTTGATTGGCCATGATAAATTGCCCCTAGTGTTAGGGATTAGCAAGGTAAATGTGTAGGGTATGGGAATAAGGCATGGATAGGATTGTGGTTGGTGCAGGCTTGATGGGCTGAATGGCCTCTTTCTGCACTGTAGGGATTCTATGATCTCCATTTATGTATTAAAATGAGATTCCCAATATAGCCTGTTATGTTACTGGCAGGGGTGGGAAAGGTTTATATTTCTTAAGATTTCTCAATAAACTAAATCACTTGTGACTCCTCTGCAATTTGTTATCCCGATCAAATCTTGCATGAGGTTTGCAAGGCGGGTTTCCTTCCCTAAAAGACATTAGTGAACCAATTGGGTTTTTACGTATTCCAACGGTTTCATAGCCACCTCCTCTGAAATTGGCTTTTTATCCCAGATTTTTTAAAAATGAAGTTAATATTCTCAAATGGTTGGTTACAGTGGGATTTGAACACAGATTCTCTGGATTATTATTAGTCCAGGCCTTTGTAGAAACAAACCCAAATATTTCTGTGTGTGTGTGTGTGTGTGTGTGTGTGTGTGATATCTGTTTATAAACTGAATTCTTTGCAACAGTATATTTTCAGTTATAGCATCCACAAAAGGTGGTGGAAGTTTCTGCAGATGGCAATTGATGTTAGATCAGTTGTTAACTTTATGTCTGAGACTGACAAATTTTTGTTAACCAAGATATGGAGCAAAGAGCGGTATATGGAATTAATTCACAGATCATCAATGATCTCATTGAATTCCAGAACAGACTCGAGGGGATAAATGGCCCCCTTCCTGTCCCTAGTTCCTAATTTAAATGAAACATTGTGGGGTTCCATCAGGAAACCAACAGGGCAACTAGGATATTCAAAAAGTTAGGAAACTATTTTCTGCACTGGGAAATCATTTTAAAGCAGAATACACTGCCACTGGCAAGAAAATAATTACTCCTTGGTGTGTTCTATTTTATTTACTTATGCACTTTTTTAAATAAAATTCAGTGACAAAGGATTTTTATTTCATTCACGTAAAAGTTACACTTGTAAAAGCTAGTATCGACAACATTAAGCATATCTGCTGTCCAGCATTAACCCATGTTGCGATTAGTACTGCTTTCATTAACTGGGGACTGTTTCCTTTTCATATATAAAACACATCATCTGCAAATTTTTGCTACACAAAGATAAAAATGGTGAGCACATCAACAATTGTGCAGTAAAACGCTCTTCTCAGTGCCAACCCTACCACAGAGCATCTGCTTGACATTTTCTTGAACTAAAATTTGACATCTGCTGGAGTTTATGTCAGCAGCATGTTTTGGATAAACAAAAAAACCACTTGAAACACATCGAGGTAATTAGCTAACATTGTAATGACACTTGGCTGTTTTTAACAGGATAAAATACTTTCTGAATTAATAAGTAACTAATAATTAAATGTATTACAATAAACAGTGAAGTTATGATGATTGAAAAGTGGTAAAGTATATTTGCTTGATCTATCAGCGTGATATATTGAAAAACATAGATTTGTTGTAGCACATAATAGCACGTTATAGCATTGTTGTACTTTTCTACTGCCTGTAGATTTAACTGTAAAACATTACAGACATTCTTTGAGAAGTTCTCACAAACTGATATGAATGGTTTGGCTGTCCCCACCGTGATAACTATCCTGATACCACTCCAGCTAAACTAATATAGCAGCATTATCATTTGAATGGGCATAATGTTCATTACTGGTCCTGAGGTTCTCATTCCTAATGACACCCTTAGGATATATAATGACTTTAATGCTCAAACAAAATAAGACTGATCATTCAGCTAAGCAACGTGTATAATTTCTAATTCTGTGTCAACTTTCACATATTTGGCTAGCGTTCTATTTGAAACAATTCCTAGAGATCTGCCTTTGAGTGACTTCCGACGTTGTGCTTTGAGTCGCCCTTTCCAGAGAACTGCTTTAGTTATTGTGTAATGGCGTCGAGGTGCCAGCATTGGACCGAGTGGACACAATAAGAAGTCTCACAACACCAGGTTAAAGTCCAAAGTCCAACAGGTTTATGTGGAATCACAAGGAAGGAGGAGTGCTCTGAAAACTTGTGATACCAAATAAACCTCTTGGACTTTAGCCTGGCATTGTGAGATTTGTTAATGTGTGAAGAAGTGTTTTCTAAAATGGATTCTGAGCTTGCTTCTCTGCCACACCATCTCCCACCAACAGCCATGATGTAACTCTATTTTAGCCTCTTGTATTCTATTTAGAATTTCATTTGGGTTTAGAAAGTCCTCTTCTCATTCCTCTTTCAAAGCTAACATGTGCAAGATTTTCTAATGGTTTTCATAACACAATCTGCTGACACTGGAGAATCAGACTCACAATGCTTTCTGCACTGCTTTCAATTCTTGTCTGAAAAATGGATAGTTGGCCCTGCATTCAAATGTCCAGGATAGGTGAATTACCTGTGCTAAATTGACCCTTAGTGTCAGGGGGATAAGCAGTGTAGATATGTGGGATTATGGGGATGGGGCCTGGGTGGGATTGTTTTCAGTGCAGGCTCGATGGGCCAAATGGTCTCCTTCTGCACTGTAGGGATTCTATGACTGTATGATTCTTGATAATTGAAAATTAAATAGTGGAGCCACCTCATTCCGCTGGAAGTATATCTGATATAATTGTCAAATAAACCTAGAAATGGGTGACTAGCTTCTTTGCTGCAACAGGCAAGACTCTTGTGCTTCCTTTTATTAAAATTAACAGGTGGAATTCTCCGGCTGCACTGTCTGAAAGCCAGAAAGTCCTGCCTGACCATCAATGGCATTTCACATTCTCTGCAACCCGCCTGCTAAAATTCCAGTTGCAGGCAGGATGGGAGAAGAGGAGAATGAGAGATGCTCTCATTCAAACATACAAAATTCTTACAGGGCTCAACAGGATAGATGCAGGAAGGATGTTTCCACAGGCCGAGGGAGGTCACAAACCAGGGCACACAGTCTCAGAATAAAGGGCAGGACATTTAGGATTGAGATGAGGAGGAATTTCTTCATCCCTAAGGTGGTGAATCTTTGGAATTCTCTGTTCTGATGGAGGGTCGGTCATTGAATATGTTCACGCCTGAGATCGATAGATTTCTTCATTTCAAAAACATCAAGGGATACGGAGATAGTACAGGAAAATGGTGTTAAAGTAGATCAGTCATGATCTTATTGAATGGCAGAGCAGGTTTGAAGGGCTGAATAGTCTTCTCTTGCTCTTATTCTTTATGTTCTTATGTTGTATCTTTTCAGAGCAAAGCTCTGTCAAACAGACATGTCATTTCTGCAATCTCAAGTGTCACTTAAACACTTTTAACAATGCAGTAACCTGCAAATTAGCTGAACAATCAGGTGACTGTCCAATGGCTATTCACCTATCAAAGGTGTCACTGTCTGATGCTCCAATGTAGAAAGTGAAATTCTAAACTTGCTTACGTGCGGCCTACACACAGGGCAGCAAGCATTGCATCAATAGATCTGGTTGGACCTCCCCTTCCCATTTTGATGCTGGGTCCTGTGTTCAACGATGTTGACTTTCAACAGGCTGGATCTCAGTTTTCCAAGTTTCTTAAACATCTTCTTCATGCAAAACACAAGGTCAACATTAACCTCTTTCACTGAGGTTTATCATTCATTAGGTGAAAGTCCGCACCATCCAGTCCCAATAACTAGCAACTGTTATATGACAGACGCCAATCTCAGTGTTACCTATAGGTTTTACGATAGACATTACCATGTCTATAGTATGGTATTGTACCATGCTATTGTGTTACAATGCATTTTCCCATTGAGAAAGTATGAGATGGAAATTTTCACTGGATTTCAAAATAAAATATTGTGGTTCACTAAACATTTTTAATGAGTAATGACTGTGATTAGTAGACATTAATAGTTGAGAATAGCATGGCATACGATTCCATATTTTGAACAGGCCATTCAATTTTTCAATCCCCTTGTTAATGTTCAATAATCAAAGGCATTCACCTCAAACCTCTTTGCCTCTCTTACAGTGTTTTCAAAACCCATATGAAATTACCTATGTGGTTCTGCTTTAAAACTTTGTATCAGATTAGAGTTAGTGAAATTATTCCCTATGGATCAATGATCGAGATAAACTGGAAAAAGAATGAGAGAGAGGGGCTAATGGATAGTTTTAGCAAAAGAGCCAGCACCCACACAGTGGGCTGAACAGCCTTGACGTGTGCTGTGAAATTATAGGATTCGATGATTTACTGAACACGGTTGATGTGCCTTTCCCCATCAGATGCTGCCTGATCCCGCTCCAGTTCTCTGTGCAACCGGAGGAGAGTGAGAAGGTGTAGTGTGGGGGATCGGGAAGCGGGTGGAGAATGGGGGGAGTGGAGATTGGAGTGCGGGGTGGAGGGTGCAGTGAGGTGGGGGGGGGGGGAGCGGGGGGAGGGGTACCCGCTTCCTGATTCTGCAGAGTTTTGAGAGGCTGGGCATTTCCACCGGGAAAGGTGGACGCTGCTCCAACAGCAAGGAAAGGACGAAGGCACCCCAAAATGGAGGGAAACTTCATCAAGTTGATGAAAGGAAGAGAGTAGAGAAGCGGAGGGGAAAGCACTCTAGAGGAAAAGTTTGGGCCCTACCCCCACACCGGTCATTGGGGTCTTGGGGTAGGGGACACTCATAAAGCTGGGAAATTATTAGCGAAGTTTTTCTTCTGATGGATACTGCGTCGAGTGGGGAGAATCATTGTTGATGCTGTTCGTGTCTGGGCCCCTTTTCTCACTTGCTGTATGAGGGAGAGAGGATGTCCTCAGTGCCTTCAGACCACAAGTCCCTTGTTTTCACCGAAATCAGAGAGCGAATTGTCAACTTGCTGGATGTGTGGTGATAAGTTATTGATGAATTGTTCCTTCCGCGTGCAGAATAAATGAGTTACAAAATGCCCCCTTCCTCTACAACTCCAGATATATGTAGCGTGTTTATTCAGCATCTGTAGATAAGAACAGGCTGCTTTAGAGATTACACTGACCCATGAACAGAATTATCTTCCACCTTAAAGGAATTATTATCTTATTTAAACAGGAGTAATCCGGTGTAACATGTTATTGCACAGCCAATGATGGAGCCTCCTTCACTCTGGACTTCAATCCAATCCAAGTCGCGGAAAAAGGACCCAACAACTTTTCTTGAACAAGCTGAGATATTCCTGCCCTGCCTGAGGAAGGCACATCCTGGACCCAGCCCAGCAGCAACCGCCTGGACTCCCACTTTTTAAAACTTCGTTTGCTTTCCAAATTTCGTTGGGCTAAAGTCATGAAATAATGTCACGTGGCCATTCGGCCTATCGTATCTGTGCCAGCCCTTTGAGAGAAGAAGCTCTGACGAAGGGTCCTCCAGACTCGAAACGTTGGCTCTATTTTCTCCCCACGGATGCTGTCCGACCTGCTGAGATTTTCCAGCATTTTCTGTTTTTGTTTCAGATTTATCTTTGGGAATTTTATCCAATTAGTCTTCCTGCTCTTGATCCCTCCAATCCCTGGAATATTTCACTTCGGAAAGTTGCTATTGAAACTGCTTCCACCGCGGTGCATTAAGAACTTGCTGGAAAACCCATTTCCTCTCCTGCTCAGACCCCAGGTAAATCTAACGGGTTTTGTCCACTGTTCCAGCAATTAGATCAACGGTTGACTCCAGCCCGGGCAGTGACAAGGTGGCTTTTGGCCCAGGTTTCGGTCTTCTTTAGTTTCCCGAGAAACATGAGGCTCCAGGTTCCTCCCAAACATTGACCTGTCCACTCGGCACAGGGAGGAAGTCGGGGAATGCAACCGTGTCCCTTTGCTCCTTGATGTTACTTTCTATAGAGATGAATAATTATCTCCAACGTGTACAGATTACTTCCTATGTGTGTGGAAAGTGAGGGTCGTGGAGGAAACAATTGTTCCAATTCAAAGGGATTGCGATTTAAAGTCGAGTTGGGACTCGGATTTTCTTCCAAACTTCTCAACGTTTAGAAGTGTAAAGCTGGGCGAGGGGGGTGGGGGGGGGGCGGATGCATCAGTCCTGCTGAGATTAGCTGGGGGAGCAACAGAAGTTAATGAAACTTTTCCTAACTCACTGGGGAGACTCCAATGAACTTGCTGCTGTCAAACTTCTGACAGCCGTGTTGTCTTTACTGGGGATCGCCGAGTACGTTGGTGTCAATGGTTTACACGGACTCCCAGCTTCAATATGCGCGGGGTGGATGTGGGGTGAAAATGACCAACAACAAGATGCCATTATTATTATGCTGCACCCCGAAAATAAAACCAAGCGCCAGAGACCGGGCGACGGAAAGAGATAGAGGAGCGTTCTTACTTGTAAGCTGCTATAATATAAATATTCATTTTCCAAACACAAATATACTTTGAAGACGTATGAATATTCTATATATGTGCACAAACTCACTCAAGACCATCAATAAACCCATGCACACAATATACGTACCAATTTACAGAATCTATGATAGGCTGGTGTGAACAAATTATAATTTGATCAGGAAGAAATAGGAACACAAATTGTCCTAGGTGGGCAAAGACAGAGAGAAAGGAGAGAGAAGACGGGAGTAAAACCGGTAGCAGGGACAGATGTGTTAATGCCCTGAACAGATAAAGAAAATATTTACAGAGAGATAGAAACACAGATTTAAAACCGACATAGAAAGTCAAACAGCTACATAGACAGAAACTGGAATTGGTGGAACGGGAACTAAAAAAAACAGGAAATAAGGAATAAGTTTTACGGAGCTGAGGTGATTCTGGGTTTTATAATTTGGCGCAGGCACTAATGTGATGCTGTTTCTGCGTGTTGTGATTAATTAACCAGAGTGACACAGTATTTGAGAACGAAATAAATTATTGTGTCTGTAATTAGTGAACAGCCAAGTGTAAACAGCTTAGAGCGCCGAGAGCAAAAAAAACATTTTGGCTTCTCTGGATGTTTGCAGTTGCAACCGGCCATGGTTTAAAATGAGCCGGTGCAGCCCAAGACTTGCCAGTCTGGTGGAGTCCAGGGGAAACCCAGAAACTGGCAGCTCCGCCTGTGATCCCGTTTCACTCTCGCTTATAAAAACCGGATCAGATACGCTCTGTCTCTAACAGATTTTAATTGGATACAGTGCAGCCCTCGCTACCTCGCCGCCGCCAAATGTAACACTTTGCAGGTTGCACGGGATATTAATCTTGGTGAATAATTTAACATTATGAAACAGTTATATCTGTTATTAATTCATTCTGAAATGGGTGAAATTTAGTCACCGTGCCATGTTCTGTCATGCATCTTCTTGTATTGTTGCCTCTTGTTTAATTTTTTGAATACTTTTGAATGTTCGAAATGCTACTTGTGTAATCTCGGAGGAGGTGAAATCAGATTCCAAAAAAATAACGCTTTCGGATACAATGTGAATGTTTCTCAGTTCAAAATCTTTGCGCCTGCGAATCCTCCCAGATACAACTCTTTCTTCTATTGCTGTGGAGGTTGTTTCAATAATATGTCCGGATCAATGTGCAGTTATTACAATTACATTGGGAATGATGTAAAGTCGGTTTAAGAAGGGATCCGACCTTTTATAAATTAGTGTCAGGATATCTTAGGAAAGTAGCAATTTGCTGGGAGAAATCGGCATTTAAAATCGAGTGGGGGGGGGGTTCATGGCGATTTTTCACCTGTGAATCCTGACCTATATCGATACCGTCCAACACCTGATCAGGGTTAGTGTTTTACCCAGACACAAACCATTTTTTACACAACAATCCCTCAATGTCACAGACTCTTTAATTCTAATAGTTGGATCCTACAACCTACAACTTTACCCAGACCCCTGCTCCCCTCCCCTGCTCCCCTGCTCCCCTCCCCCCCCCCCCCCCAGCCCCAGCCCCAGCCCCAGATCCATCACTGCTTTCAGTTAAACTTGCGGCTGCACATCCCCAGTCTGGGCGTCTTCTCCTCCTGAACTTGTCTCCAGCTCCGAGAGAGGGTCGGCTTTGCAGTCACCGTGATGTCAGGGCGAAGCCCCAATCAGAGCGGCTTCTCCTCAGACACGTGCTCCAGACATTTAAAAAAAAGGGGAAAATAAACCTTGCAAAGTGACAGAAGTTCATTTTAGTCCAAAAGTATCTGGAGGAGGCAGAAATCTGGACTGCCGCTTGGCGGCCCTGCGGAGGAGCGGATTTTTTGTTGCCCTTGTCCAAGGTGCTGAAACTTGGTCCATGTTCCACTCGCCCCCTTTTACAGCCAGATCAAAGCGAAGTTTCAATCTGCATAGCTCCCGGCTCGCACCAACTTTCTGTCTGGAAATTGGAGTCCAGGGTTTAATTGCTCCGGATCATTCTTTGGAAGTTGAAGGGTTTCAGCAAGTTCAGTAGAGTCTCTCCCAGTTCCAGATGACCATTTAACAGAGTCAGCAATGGAAGGCTCCAACGGCTCCAGCTTTGGGATTGACTCGATTCTATCTCACAGGCCAGCCAGCCCCGTCTTACCCAAAGGAGACCCCTTGATGGGCGACTGCCGCTCTCCCCAGGAGATGAAAGCTGGCCTGAGCCCGGTGTCGGACGTGGGCAGCGAGCAGAGCTCGCCTTCCTCGCCCGGCCTGGAGGGTGACGAGGCGGCGGCGCCGCTGCCGGGGGCCGCCGGCGGGATGGAGTCGCAATCGCACCCGGGGCAGCTGTGCGCCGTGTCCCAGCCCAGGACTGCTACCTCCTCCTTCCTTATCAGAGACATTCTGGGCGATTGCAAACCTTTGGCTGCCTGCGCCCCGTATTCAAGCAGCGGTCAGGCGCCCCAAGAAGCCACTCACAAACACGGGGAAGAATTTAGAGACAAATTGGACAAAAGGGAGAACTCGTCCTCAGACACGGAATATAAAGGTAAGCGTGGTGGCGGGGTGGGGGGAGGAGTAGAAACTAGGTCAAACTGAGAAAATGATAAATAATAGAAGTTCTGGCCGAAAGCTCGAGTGATGATCAAATATAACATACCGGGAAATCGAAAATTCTCAATTCAGGAGAGAAGAGACCACAATACAGAGAACTTCTCAATGTTAGCACTGTTCATTCAAATACTAAAACTACCGCGTGTGCAACGGATTACGTTTGGATAAAGTATTTTTGTGGCTGTTAGTTAGTCCTTCTCTCCTCGGGCCGGTGTTGTTATCATAAGAAACCAATAAATCGCTTTTTAATGGTCGCTTTTAGTTAACTAACTCGGTCCCTTTTGCAACAAAGATAATTCTGAAACGCCGGTTATCGAACTGCAGCAGTCTCGAGTTTGAGGCTCTTGCTGCCTCTGTACAATGCAGACATTTCCATTTCGGGTTGAACTCGCCAATTGCGAGTCAATCCGCCCATCATCACTTTTACACATAACAGACTGACCCGTGAATGGGAACTGTCAGCAAAGGTTTCTCAGGGATCAAGCTTAAACCCGCGGCACTTGACAAAAGATCACAGTGGGTTAGAAATATAGTTATCAATAAAAAAAACAAGGACGCAGGAAATTAATCGACTCTCTCTCTCTCTGTTTATCGGGATCTTGTCCTGAAATGCTCCTATAAAGCACCTTTGGCAATGGAGAGAGTGCACTTTTTGCACTGGGGTTGGGGAGGAGGAATTTGCCAGATAATATTTTTAATTTATTGACAGATCATCGTCATAAAATATAAACTGTTACCTTAACGAAACTACATTTAAATATAAAATCCAGTCCTTTAAACCGTTCAATTTTATAATCGAACTAACGTCTGTCCTGACCTGTCCCACCAAGTGATAGATGTTTAACAGCAAGATTCTCGGAACTGTGAGATCTCATCTAGTTGCAGCTTTCAAACCTGGCTTTTGAAAAAAAAACAGAGAGTGGTGCATTCTCACTCCGAATCGTAATAACAATTTTGGCAATTTGCAGAGTTGGTTTTGGATAAAATCAAACGTCAAACGATTGTCAAGAAATCGGGAAATTGAATTTCACCGAATCTAGTCTTACTCAGTGAATGGGGATGTGAGTTACAGACAGAGCAGTGAAAAGTTATTGAAACATTCGCATAAACGTGTTTTTTTTTGGTGACAGTCCCAACTGTTTTGCTGTTAATATCGCGCGAACATTAAGTTGTTGGATTGAAAAGCAACCACACATCTCCCACATTGAAACATTTTCAGCAGAAGGCGGGAAGCCTTGATGGTAACAGGGAAGTATTAGCCAATTGGGAATAAAATGGGAAAGAATGTTGTAAAGAAACCAGGTTTAGCGAGGCGTGTAACGTTTCAGGATCTGAAGAATATTCCGAAATGTAGACTCATATTCGACTCAATCTCTAAATATATTTTTTTGTGAAATAATTCCGAATCTAGTCCAAACCAGCAATAAAAATGTGTAATAGTGTGTGTGTATACGGGGGAAGGGTGACAGTGGGGTTATGGGAGGAGGTTGTAAAAGTTTAGGTAGTTAAAACTTTAAAAGAAAGATTAGATTCAGAGTAGCAGCTGTTCGCAGGGCCTCAGTCAATATCAGCCGCTTTCGAACAGCGAAAAAGACATGAATAAGTAAATGCCATTTTGATAGGACAACCTGTCAGAAGTTAGTGCAACTTAACATAAATTAAGGGACGCATAATTGACCAAGGAGCTATAACCGGCCCGGGGCCCATTTAATAAAGAGACAGAGGTTCTGTCTGGCCCCTACTTTTCTGAGGGAAAACAGAACAAACTTTTCAATCTCAACAAGGGAGCAAAATCCCAGGTTTACCCAGAAACTCCGGCCCTATTTCTATAGCCGCAGGTTTAAATGTCCAACAGTAAGAGTGAATAGTCACTGCCAGCCTGTGGTTATGGGAAATTGACAAAAGTCTGCTAAAGGTACGAGATCGAAAATTAAAATACGTTTGAACAGGGAACGTTCCCAAGTATATTTATTTAGGCGAAATCTTTAAATATTTCATTGGTTTTCACGAGATCTTGTTTTAATGTTTTGTTTCTTTAATTCTGCATTTAAAAGTGTTTAAAAAGGTGCAAAGGTTGTTAATGATCTGAGTGTTTCGGGAGTCCCAGAAACTGATTTGTGTTTTTTTAGTAACCGGTAGATTGGAATAAAGGGACTTCTGATGCTTCACATTGAAGGGGAGTGTTTGTTGTCGAACGGTTTTGTATGTCGGTTTGGAGGAGGGTGACATACCGTCTAGTTCGTTACATCATTTCTCTGAAGCCAGAGAGTTTGATATTATCACCAGCCCATTTATACACCGTACCTGGACCAATGCTGCGACTGATAACATCCCCCTTGCTGCATTTTATTTTTTTAAAATCAATCCAACAAAAAGAGGTTACAACTTACTGCAGCGAATTTCAGTAAAATGGTAACACGGATCGGGAAATATTAAATATTAGTTTCTGGATGAGTTTACATGTTCAGAGACAATAGGGGGGTCTCCTATATCCCGGTTACCAGCTCTGCATTCCTTTATCTCATTGTAGTAAACAGAAATGATATTTATCTCTGCGTTCAGGCTCGCACAGGGAGCTCGGATTCGCTCGTGTCTCCTGGAGTTTTGAGAGTTTAAAACCTGGATTTTGGGGCCGAGGAGTTGG
Source organism: Carcharhinus amblyrhynchos (assembly GCF_965287045.1). Lineage (NCBI taxonomy): Eukaryota > Metazoa > Chordata > Chondrichthyes > Carcharhiniformes > Carcharhinidae > Carcharhinus > Carcharhinus amblyrhynchos. The sequence continues at coordinate 13,483,155 of NC_137348.1, forward strand.
TATAATTGTGGGAGCCGATTCCGTGCACATTAACCCCCCCACCCCACTCCAACACCCGCAATTGAGAACAGATCGAATGAGTATTGCGAAGAGTAAGGGCCCTTTCTCAATGCCTCTCTGCTGCCCGCAATGAAATTGGGTTCATTTTGTCAATTATCAATAAAATAAATTCAGTTTGAGGTCGGCTGTTGGAGCTGCAATTTGGACACAGAAAAATTACGATTCTGTCTGTAACGAGATGAATCGTGTTCACATGAACTGGGTGTGGGTGATTAGCGCAGGTTAATGCATTCTTTAATGCGCGTGTCTGCTTTAAAGGAACAAGTTTAAATGGAGAGATATTATTAGTTCAGGGGAAATGTAGGGACAACAGACACAAAATCGAGTTGGGTTTTAAGTAGAATATTTGTGCTGAGTTTGTTGCACAAGAAATCTCTTGTCACTGCTCCTCCCTCGGAAGGTTTCGCTTTAAATTGCGGAATAATCCTCTGATCAGTTTTATTTCCAAGGATCCCGGCCCTTAATCGGCTTTGTTCCCCTCTGAAGGTGGGCGGGTTTCATTTGTAAAACATAATTTAAATCGTTGCCGTTTTGTGTCGGATGTGCCAGTTTCCTGCACCTAATTGGTACAGCCCGCTTCAAGAAATCGGTGCAATTTGCAAAATAATCCCGTGATCGGATTTTTAAAAAGGACAGTTCAATGATTGGGTCTCTAATCGGCCGGATTGCTGCTTTAGACCGCTCTGGGCATTTTCCCTGGTGACTCAATTAAAGGGATTATTTTCTTGCCGGCTACTGGAATTAGACCCACCTATCCTGTCTATTCTGTCTCATTTCTAACTCTGCTGCCCCTTCTCTCTTCCCAATTAAACCCATTTGGTAAAAGTGCAAACAAAGAGCTTTTTTCACACCTACGACCGCAGACATCATTGCGGTGCCCGAGATCTGCGGCGCCCGATGTGTGAGCGACTTTTAAACACAAACAGCTCTTTCAACATCTTCCAGACTTAACGGAGAAAGGGAAAGTTTTTTTTCTGGAGTAAAGCAGTTCCAAACTCAGACTCTCTCTCACACACAGGGACAGAGAAACTGAATGCCGTACCTGCAACTTCAGTAATACAAAATTCAATCACAGAAAGGGGGGAACCCCCCCACCCACCCTAACATAATCTCTTGGTTTTGGGAGCGAGAGGCTGAAATAAAATAATCGCCGGTTAAATGTTAACCATTTTAATGCTGCAAATACTTTGGTTACAGATTATCCAGAACATCTTTTGGGGCCGTTTAAATAATTATTATCCATGATAATTGTCAAAGTTTGCAACATGTCGAATATCCTGGAAAATAACCTGAGGAAATTCCCAGAGGATTGCCTTGCCTAGTTCCCAGATTCCAAATTGGGATATTAGCCCCCCCCCCGCCAAAAAAAATGTTCTCCTTGAGGAAGGATAGCGTTACTCTGTCTGGTATTCTATACTATGAGTGATGCACAGGGATGTGGATCCGGAGATTACTCTGTAACTGCCCCTTGTCTCTTTCTTTCCCCCTCCACTTTTCACGGGCAGTCAAGGAAGAGGCGGAGAGGGAGATCTCCAGCAGTCGGGACAGCCCGCCTGTCCGGTTGAAGAAACCTCGCAAAGCCCGCACGGCCTTTACCGACCACCAGCTGGCTCAGCTGGAGAGAAGCTTCGAGAGACAGAAATACCTAAGCGTGCAGGACAGGATGGAACTGGCGGCCTCTCTGAACCTGACAGACACCCAGGTCAAAACCTGGTACCAGAACAGGAGGTGAGACAAACAAAACCTACAGCCAATTAATATCACAAAAAAATCCAAATCAAACAGAATAATGGATTCAGAGAAACTAAAACCAAATTTAAACACAGGTTAACACCAGCAGGTATCTAAATCTTATTTAACATGGCCACATTTTCACAGCCGACACGGGCATCGATATAAATATCAATTCCTATCAGTGGAAAATGCAAATGTGTAAACCATCATCTCTCTCTCTCTTTCCCTCGCACCGTCTCCCCAGCTCAACAGATATTAATTATTTGAAGATGCGGATTACAGCATCACAAACTCCTAACTGGGTTACAAAGACCGAGCAGGGATTAGGTGTCGGGGTGTTTTAAACTTGCCCGAGCGGATATGAATCACAGCTGATGCATTGAGCGGCCGCCGTTGAGAAAGAAAACATCCGCGAACGAGGTTTAGTTGAGCAACCTAGTTTGGTTTGTTTCTATCCTGTTGTGTTGGGTTACCGAAACCATCAACTAACTAACAGGGTGGTGGGGGGTGGGGGGAGGAGGGGGGTTATAGTCAGCGAGATTTGAATGTTTTGTAACATTATTCATCAGATCAGATTCTTCCGGGGATTCCCGGATCTGGATTTATTTGACAAAGAGTAAATCTTACAGAAGCAAAACGGGTCAGAACAGGTTCCCAAAGCTAGTGTGGCGCAGGACAGGAGCCTGGGAAATCCACTTGCTCCAAGTTGGACGCAGGGGTTCTTAAAAAATCAAAATGTACTTTTAAAAAAAACAATCCCCAGTAACTGGATCAAGTTGGGTATCAAATAGTGGATGGGGCGACACTCAAACAGGTCATCAAACTGCAATAAATCTCAGGCCAGAGACTGGGGTGAATAAAGTTTAAAATCTAATCGATTACAAGGAAATAGTTGGAGTTGGCGATATGAATTGTCTCTCTCGCTCTGCTGGGAGCTTTTTAACATCGAACGAATGATAAGGTTCAGCATTATTGGAAGGATCCAGGTTGAGATACCGAGTATACATTTAAGAAACTTGATAGAAAGCACCACACAGCAATCGCTCTGTTATAAATTCCCCCAGGGGGGCAGAGAGGCAATGAAACTCTCACTGGGGAGAGAGAAGCCGAAATATATTTAAGGGAGTAAACTGGATTTAAGAAAATTTACTGTAGTGCGATGAAATCTAAACAAACAGCTCTGTCCAAAATATCCCCAGAATTGTTGCCGAAAAGAGGAGGTCAGAATGAAAGCCCATGCCGCTGAAACAGGCGAGGCCAGTGGTAGCAACATCTGGCTGAAATACCCAATCCCCAAAAACCAAACCCGTTTCTCCACAACTCAGTCCCGATGTGGGCGACATTTTGAGGTCCAGTCATTTTGAGGTGCACATTTCCATCACATTCAGTCAGTTTCTGCATCGGGTAACTCTGCACGTTCCACCCGAGCGACGCCTGCTGATGTTGGAACCGAAAATGAGACTGAGTCATCTCGCTTGTGACCACCTGAATGGCCAGTGGATGAGGAGTGAGCTGGTTATGTGTGGGTGCAGTATCCAATTTCTTGCTGCCTTGTTAACATCTATTCCGTTCAGAAAATAATTAGAACGAGTGGCTTTCTAATCACAGGAGTTTGCTTTGGGATTAGGCAGCCACCTGTCATGGCGCCCTCCCCCCTCTCTCTGTCCCCCACCCCCCACTCTATCTAATGTTGGTAACACCTAGAGTGAGAGCCTATATTTACGCATCAGTTATCAGATGGGATCTGTCGCCGAGCCTGGGTGCAAAGCATTTATTACCTGGATTTACTAACCGCCTCCTTTAAGGAATCAGTCGGTTTAATTCCCCAGAGGAGACTGTACAATACAGACTCGGCCAGAGGAAGTGTACACTACACTCCCCCCGAGCTGCAATTACCCTTAAATATCATTCAAACTACTCTCCTAACTGAGCCCAAACGAGGAGATGATGAAAAGTGTCTACAGCTCAAGGTACAGCTACAACAGCACAAAGAGCAGCAATGATTTGCCGGCACCCCGGAGCGAGCAGTTACATAAAGCTGTCAAACTAACTAGGATTGAAAATTCTGCTCGGGGAAAGGACAAGGGCGACACTTGAATCAAGAGTCTGTGTAGTTTCTGCGTTATTTAATGATAGCACAGGACAGTGACACCGGGTTGAATATAAATATAGATTATACACACACACACACACACACAGGCAAATACCTTCAGACTGTTATGTTAGTGTAAAGAACTTTATGAGTTTTACGAATGCGCTTTGATGTTTTCTCCAGCTCTCGATCGCCACTTTTTCATCAATTCTGGTGTTCATATTAAAACTGTCAGCTAAAGGGGGGTAAATCCTGCCAACATGCTGTTTGTCACCGAATGTCCTTCTCATCCCAAGCAGAGGGGGGGGTTCGGGGACTCAGTCTGAATATAGACTCGCCCCCGCCCCCCCACCCCCCGCCGCCCCTCCCCGCCCCGACATACAACGATATCACTGTACAGCCCTAACTCGCACACCACTTATTATAAGTTTCATTCATTCCCCTTTCGTTTCCATGTCCCCCTCTTTATAAACGGGCACCGGATTATTGTCCAAGGAACTGCAGCAATCATTCTCACCAAGAGTTTTCAACAGTAAAGAGTGAAATCCGCAACTGAATCAAGTTAAGATTTTCTCCAAAACCAAATCATTGCAACAACCCGTTCCCCTGAAATATAAATAAACATTTCAGGTTTTTGTTGATAACTGTTCCTCAAATGTCCCGCAATTCTCTTCAGGTCTGAGTCGGTTCAAGCTCAGCCACTTTATTCATTATATTTTTGTGAGGATTCGCTTGGTAATTGCATGGATTTAGACCCAGTTCTGCTCGACCCAAGGTAAAGGACAGGTTCCGGAACCCGGTCACCAGTAATAATGAGCACAGGGCGATGGAGAGAGGAGGTGGGATAGCGCCTGTGAGCCGCAGAGATAACAGGGGGACAGGTTCAGGGTGTAACTCCCGCCGCCACTTACCCCCCAGCGCTTGCCATTCACTCCCAGGAACCTGCCGGAGGCACTGTCTGTCTTTGCGAGCTCTTAACCTGACACATTCAATCTCAGTCCATTAAGACATCTTTGAACTGGAGACGGCGAGGAGCGGGGCTTAATTAAAAGATAATCGATCGATTGATTGGTGACAGATTTGGGTTCCTCCGAGAGACCCGCTGCCTTTCAAAATTAAACTGACAAATCCCCATTAAGTGGAGACACTGACAGCCCATAAATGCATTAATGGAAATCGCCACCATTATTTCACCCGCTTCCCTTAAACCGACTGTCAAAGTGTTGGAGAATTTGTCCCCAGTTTGGATTGTCCCGCTAAAGCAGCCTTTTGTTATTATATATATAAAGGAACAACACTTTCTTGACGAAGAAATGACATTGTTATTGTTGCGATGCTGTTTATGATAACAATGGAATAAATTGTTCCAGGTGTGGGGAGAACTGGCGGCGAGGATGGCTTAACAGGGAGGGAGAGGGGCGTGGGGGGGGGGGGCTGAATGCGGCAGATTTGCGGGTTCTGGTGGGGGGGGGGAGTCTATTCACCCCCCCCCCGCCCCCCAAACGCCCATGACAGAAACTTCACAGAGAAAGGGGAGAGTTGGGGTGGGAGTATTAGCCACAACTTGTTGAAAAGACTCAGGGATTGCAGTGGCTTGTGCTGTAAACGGATTTCAAATAAAAGTGACCAATTTTAGTCAGCGTTTTAATGTTTGGGTTGATATAACCCGGGATTAGACAGTCCAGTTTCAGGAATACGCAGCTACAGAGCCGCCTTTTGCTCATTGAGATTTGACTCCGCACCGTCCTCAGCACAACTCCATTCCCTAACTCCAATTCCCTAACAATTAATGAACATTAAAAAAGACCCAGCTGACTATAAAATGACAGAACGCAAGATTTAGAACGAAAGGGAAGATTTGCAAATTGGTGGAATAGCAGAAACCGCCCCTGTCTCTTGGAAAGGATATTTTTTAAAGCTTCATTCCTTTACAAAATCTTTAATGCGTTGTTTGGAGCTGATGTCCTCGGTGCTGGTTTCTCCTCTTCTGGTGAGACCAGCCCGTCTCTTATTACAGCAAGTTTACGGAACCGGCTGAGATCTCAGTGAATATTGTCAGAGTTTGTGGTTTAGGTTAGAAAACAATTGGCCCTTTGGTTAAGATCAAACCCAAGATCAGGCCTAATGTCAGCTTGGATCTTGTTTGTCTCTCTCGTGAGGGACGGTGAATTGGTTTCAATGTGAATATTTTGTTTTTTGGAGCAGGCAAGGAGATGGATCAAGGGCTCGCCGTATCCACTCTGCTGCATTGGCTGTGTAACTTTGAGAAAGGAGCAACACTGTTTAATAAAAAAAATCACAGCCTCTCCCACCCCCCTCCCGGTGTGTCGCTGCCGAGGCCGTGTAAAAAGCCTGGGCTTCACAAAATGTTACTGTTTGGTGCAGTCAATAAGGAGGTCACTGAAGATTGTAGAACACACCTCGGTGATCCCATGCACGGGGGTGAGGATGTTGAGGGAGAGGGTGGGGGTTGAGGGGGACGGTGGGTGGGCGTTGGAGGGTGGGGTGAGATTGTGGAGGTGGGTTTGTGAGGGAGGGGATCGGTTTGTAGAGGTTGGGGTGGATTTGTGGGGGTGGAGCTGTGGGGGTGGGGGTGGGTTTGTGGGGGTGGGGGTGGCGATGGGTTTACAGGGGCTGGGGTGGGTTTGTAGGGTTGGATTAGAGGGGGGGGGGGCTCCTGAATCTCTTCCCATGAAATAAATAAAGGCTTGAAATGGGCCCCGGTCATTGGGTTTGCCGCGTTGGGAAGAGTCGGTTTGACTGAGGCGGGTAAAAGTGCTCGATGAATATGGAAAAACAGCAGCGAGGAGAAAAGTTCTGTAGAAGGGACTTGAAAGGTGAACTTCGTTTCTCTCTCCACAGATGCTGCCAAACTGCTGAGTTTATCCATAGTTTTCTGTTTTTTTATGTGTGTGTATTCACTAAATAAGAGAATAAACTTGTGTTATATTGTGTTATATTTTGTGTTATATTAAGTGTTAAAACGGGACAAATTTTAATCCAACTTTAACCACATCTGAGGAATTCATTCTTTTCCCCCAATTTCTCGCCTCCAACAGGACGAAATGGAAAAGACAGACGGCGGTGGGACTGGAACTTCTGGCGGAGGCTGGCAACTACTCGGCTCTGCAGCGCATGTTCCCATCGCCTTACTTCTACCACCCCAACGTGGTCTCCAACCTGGAACCAGCCGCCATGTACATGTACCGGGGCCCGGCCGCTCCTCACCCGGTCATCCAGCGACCCATCGTCCCGCGGGTTCTCATCCACGGTCTGGCGGCGGGGGGCGAGCAGCCGCCGCCGCTCCCCGGCCTCGCAGGTGTCCTCCCCCGGCCGCCGCAGCCCCGGTGAGCCCCCCCCCCGCCCCCGCCCCCGCCCCCTCCCCCTCACCCTCACCCTCCACTCCCTCCATTCCTCCATCCCTCCTACCCCCTTTCCTCCTCCTCCCTCGGCTTGGACTTCAGTGGGGAAAACCCCCTCACAAAACAACAAAATCAACACAAAAAAGCTCCAGTATTTAAAACAAAGTGAAGCAATTTTTAAAGAAGATTGTATTCTACGCTATTTATGCCTTTTTATTTTCAAACTTTTCGTGTACAAAGTGAGAGGTTTTAACTGTGATACGAACATAGACTTAATTTAAAATCATTTCCAATTCATCACGTAGCATCCATAGTTTATTATTTTCATTTAAAAATATTTATAGTTTTTATAAACGGGAAATCAATTTCATGCTCTGAATCAGTAATAGGTGATGTTGCACTATTTAAAAAAAAACTTTTTGTTGTTGCTGAACACTTAAATTGTACAATTTATTTATTTTAAAAATAAGTTACAACGATGGACGAGTTTTTTCTGTAAATATATTTGTAAATATCCTCTTGACGTTTCCAGCTTGGTTTCTGACCCTGCGCAACTTTGGTACACACTTCCATGTGTTCTGACTTTAGCTGGGTGTAGGTTGAAGACGGGGGAGATCACTAACCACCGCCCCCCCCCCACCCCTGTGCACACACAAATATGATTATTTATTGAATACTGGAGCAGCAGTGGAGTTAGAACCCGGCAGCTGTTACAGCGCCAGACTGGGAGCGCCAACCCGGCTCCGGGAGCCTGACAGATGGGTAGCGAGATCTTGGCATTCTCTGGCGCCCTCCTATCACATATAAACAAAGCATCAAAAATAACAGTGTGTGTGTATGTATATGTATATATACAATATATATATGCACACACAGAAAACAAAACCCAGGAACTGTTTGTTTCCATTTATCAAAATTCAACAAGTCAGCAACAGCGGGTTAAAATAGTTTGAAAATTTCCAACCAGTTCTATTTACAACCACCGCCCCCCCCCCCCCCCCCACCCTCCTTTGGTCTTGGGTCATTTTGTCCGAAATTGTTGTTAAGTGAATATCGACCATTCTCCCTCCGCCCCCCAACCCACGTCCCCTTTCAATTATAGATCTTAAAATATTTCCATCGTCAATTACATCGTCAGTTTCCACTTCACGTCTTGCAACCCGGCTAACTCGACAAATAATGCTACAAAGAAAAGTTTGATTGCTGGGTGAAGTGGAACGACTGTCCCTCCGAGCTGTGCGTTTATCTGTGAATCCTCTGTAAGCTGTCAGCAAGGTGTCAGTCACACATCAGTATTCCCACTTAACGCCGCAACAAGGGGAGAACAAGGGACAGAGAGTACAACCGTTAATAGTCAGCTCCGAGACTTTCCAAAACATTCATTATTTTTATACCAGTTGATTGTCAATAGAGAATTTCAACATATCGAGACATTTCTTTCAGCCTTTCCTAGAACGAGTGATTCTTTCCGCCTAAGTTCCTGTTTACATTGTCATTTGTAAATTATTGAAATACAAATTATGGAAGATTGTCCGACACAGTTCATTTTTTTTAAGATTATATATCGGTCAATAAATGATTCGCTCTTATTTATTAAAAAAGTGTACTGGCAAAACTCAGGTGTGTATGTTCAATTCTAGGGACCTTTAAACTGCTAGCCATCAGGGTTTTAAACACAACTTTTGTAGAATAAAGTACCCAAGACATAATCTGATGCTCGTTTACATGGGGACAGATTCTGGACACCCCTCAAAGGCGCCGATGTGATTCCTTCACAGGTCAGCACCTTTTATCATTTCCTGCTTGTTTTTTTTCTCTCTTTTTACTCTTCTTGTGCTGAAGGGGCGAGCAGGTGATCGACTCTGAAGTCTTGGCTGTGTTACTCTGTTAAGTTCGCTCTCCCCATTTTCTTTACCTTGTGCGGATAGTTAGCCTCCCCCACCCCCGCCCTCACCCCACCTCCCGGGGAACCGGGCTGAGATCAGTCCTGAAAGCTCAGGTGCTTAGGATGGATCTTGTGTGGGGGGTCTATCCATCCCACCATCACTAACGGCAAGGACAGGAAGGAACCCATTGACGCCTTAAAGAGAATTGAGCCAGTAAAAGTGTCGAGTGACAACAGTTACCCAGTCAATTCAGCGTTGGGATCCCATATTAGACGAAAATAAAAACCCATTAACGAGACTTCATAATTATCAGATTCTCAAGAGTCACTTAAAGAGTTTGCTTAGAGAACATTTTCACTGTTATCACAAAGCTTGAACACTTCATGTCCTGTTGCAGGTTACAGGCTTGGAACTGTTGCGTTTTAGATAATTTATGTAACATTGTAACTTAATTCAATGTGCGAGGGACAGGAAAAATTGTCCTTTCGGCTGGGGTTATATTTCTTCAGGTTTCCGTTGCTTTATGGATCACACTGGAGCATTTACGGGGATCAGGGGATATATTTGCTCTAAGATGAATTTGATTGGCACCACCCTGTGATGCAATCATTACCGTGCCAGGACCGATAAAACAGCAGCAGATTTCTTCCTGCAGTCAGTGGCCATCCTATACATACATGCATCTGCGTGCTAATATTGCCTTTTTATTATTTAGTTTAAATGATTTCCATCGACGCGATTATAAAGGGACAAACGGGGTTTCTTGTAACCTGGTGGGTATGAATGCGAGTTTAGCTTTGGTGAAAAACATGAACGATGTCTTTTTTCAACTAATGTCGATTTTGTTTTGGTTTGATAAATTTTGATTCACAAAAACAAGTTCTAAACTGGATGTTCAATATTTTTGAAATCATAATTTATCACTTAATCAGGACATTACCTTATGATCTCCTTATAAACCAATTACGTTTAATAATAAATTTGAACTAGTAATAAAGTCAATAGCCGAAAAGGATGGCACAAGATTTCATAATTTAAAACTTTCACTGCAACAAATGACTAAAACACTAAGGACCAAACACAATTTTCTTCTTCTAGGCAACTTAAGGGCATTCCCATTTTTAAGTTTATCATATATCACTGTCCATGGATTTAGAGTCCTTATAGTAAACAGTCCACAGTTGCTCCCAGTTTATAAAAGCTTCCGCTATTCTCATTTTGCTGTCCAGGTGGCTTTTAGAGAGTTCTTAAACCACCAGTAAAGCCTGCGCTAATGATTTGTCTTCCTCCAGCTGGGTCAGGGTAAATCTCCTGGACTCTTTAACTACCGGCAGTATGTGTGGCCTCAACCAAAGGCCCTCTCCTCCGCACTTCTGGTTATGGTAACTCACAAAAGTTTGCAAGTTCTCTGCTGACTATGGTAATGAAGTCTTTTACCTAGGTTTCAAAAATAGATCGTCTTCTGCATAGCAATGCGAAACCACGCATCCACGTAGAAATACTAATTAGCCATCCCTTGACCTCAACTCACTTTCACCTCAGAACTAAATGGACAGTTTATAGCACCGCTGTTTAAAACCCAGTGGCTACAACACTTTTCTGGTCCACTCATTATAAACTCAGACTGCTGCCGTTGTCACTAGTTGTAAATACCTTGCACCCTCGTCGCAATAAAACAATCTAAACCTCTCTTGAATCTTTAACATTCAAAGCACCCAAAATTACTGTCAGGCAGACTGTAGAACAGGTCACATGACCCAAGTTTAAAGTTGGTACCAAAACATCTCAAATCTCATATTTGTAACATGCAACCTGTTATTACATTTAAACAAGATTACATGAGAATTAAAGAATTTATAAATAATAAATGCCAAAAACAAAGTGTTGTAAAAACATGAAATCTAAACGAGAATTTGATGAAGCTGTTTCTTTATAAACCGTAGAACAGAAGAGCACAGGCCTTTCCGCCCATATTTCCCATGCAAGCCCAAGGACACTTTCTAATCGTACTTTCCTGCACCTGGCCTGAAACCCTACAGCTTACCAGGTATTTTAAAAAAGAATTTAGGGTCTCTGCCTCCACCACCAACTCAGGCAGCGAATTCCAGACACACCTCCCTTTGCAAAAAGTTCTTCCTCGCGTCCCCACTACACCTACTGCCACTTATTTTGAATCTATGTCCCTTGGTTCTAGAATTCTCTGCCAAGGGAAACAATTTTATCCTGTCCACTCCATCTCTTCCCTTCATAATTTTGTAGAATTCGCCCCTCAGTTTTCTTTGTTCCAATGGGAAATAATCCCAACCTATCCGTCCTCATAGCTATACTTTTCTAGCCCTGGCAACATTCCTGTCGACCGCCTTCGCATTCTCTTCGGAGCAATTACATCCTTCCTGTAATGTAGTGACCAGAACTACACACAATAGTCCAGTTGCGGCCTCGCCAGTGTTTTATACAATTCCAATATTATATCCTTATTTATATTCTACACGTCTGCCAATGACGGAGAGTATTCCATATGCCTTCTTTACAACCTTCCTTACTTGAACTGTGACATTAAAACCTGTGATATTAACACATCCTAAACAGTAACATAATGCTCATTGTACAATAATACAATTTTTAATGTTTGGAATTTCGGAGTTTTTCCAAAATTAAACATTCTCCCCCCAAAATAGTTGCAATTATGGGTAAAGCGTGAGGGTCTGGTTGGTTGTTTATCCTATACCTTGTGCACTGTCTTCAAGTAGGGAAACCAGAGACATTACCCAAGGACTTGTTTGTTATTGCACTGGATGTGTTAGCTTGGTAAGAAGTCTCACAACACCAAGTTAAAGTCCAACAGGTTTACTCGGTACCAAAGTGGCGTTTGCTACCGAATAAACCTGTTGGACTTTTAACCTGGTATTGTGAGACTTCTTACTGTGTTCACCCCAGTCCAACGCCGGCATCTCCACATCACGTGTTAGCTTGACCATCGAACGTTTAATTACCATTATAGCGGCAAAAGGACTTTCCGCTGTCGGGTTAAGAGGGATCAGCGGACTAAACTCAGCACATCAAGTACTGCATTCCTGGAGAATTGGAAGGATGTAGTATGCCTGATAAGCAAGCTTGCAAAAACAATCCCGGCAGTGTTGATCTCTGCAACTGAATGCTGCATAGCTCTTACTGATCTGACGGAACATACAACATAGTTTGTCAATGGTGTTATGTTTCAGGGTATGTAATATACACCATAAATATTCATTGGTGTCATTTTACGCACCCCATTAGCTGGGCGTTGTACTAAATTTATTAGAGGGCAATTCAGGTTGCATCTTCTGCAGTTAGTTCTGATCACAGTTAGTTGGAATATAGATGAGAGAGCAACCTTTCCCTTCTCAACCAATCGATAGTCCCATTTAGGTATGAATTCAGAATAGTTAGCTTCAGATGTTTAACACGCAGTTCATGTGGAAGTCTATCCGATTCCGAATGGAGCTCCAAGCCCATTTCGTGGTACCAATTTAATTTGGACTGAGGTGCACCCCCATCATCCCCTTCACAGTTGTACATTGTATGAGGTAACAGTAGGGTACAGCTGCTGTGTGGGGGCTTCCCTCCGCCACAAAATGAAGGTAAAGGGTGATATTCAGCTTGGGTGAAAGAGATTTGAATGAAATATTTTTGGCGGCTCCTAAATCTCTCTCTCTCTGCCTTCTTTGTCGGTTGCTAACAAATGAATCGCGGCCCCCAGTAAAATGAAAGGTGGGGTTCAGACCAACATGATTAACACTCGCCCGCAGATGCAGCGCCCCTGATGTCCTCTTTAAAACGGGGGTTCAAGTAAAATGGACATAAAGTTTAATTACCCAGGTAGCCACTTCACTCTCCAATTAGAAAGATTCGCTGTATTTAGAATATGGAATCTCCCTTACTCCAGATCTGAAACACTAACGTTAAGGGTGTGAGCAGAATCCCTTTAACGATCATTAAAAACAAATCACCAAACATTAAAATTAACCAGGGTTATTTTAACCGCCCCTTGTTTTTCCCCTAAAAAAAGCCTCTCTGATAATGAGCATTTTTTAGTTAGAAGGTGATCAAATCTCCCTAATGAACAATGAAATTATATAAACATCATTAATAGATAGAATCTAAAGTACAAAGGACAGCCACTAAGCCAAACGTGTAAGCATCGAATACAGAACTGACTAAGGTGGCTCTCAGAAGCTGACGGGCGCCTGCTAAATAAAATGGAAGGACAGAAAGAGCATTATTTAAATATTAGTGTACTGGACGAATAACAAGGGGACTCCAACCATGAGATTTTTTTTTAAAAAAAGTGATTTTCCCTCTTACCGTCCACTGCGAGTTGTAAGTATGACTATGACAATGGAATGATATTTCCTTAACAATCATCAGACATACACACACACTGTCACTTGTCCTCAGCTGGGAGATCAGTTCCACACTGTGGAGTTGGTGTTAATTTTCTGAAGGCACAGATCAGTCCTCAAAGTTGGTAAACACTAAGTTACTCAATCTGATAAAAAGCCTACACCAACAACAGAAAAATACAGGAGGGGGACTAACCCCCACCATCCCAAGCTTTTATTTATTATTAATGACACAAGTAGGCTTACATTAACGCTGCAATGAAATTACTGAGAATCCCCTAGTCGTCACACTCCAGCACCTGTTCAGGTACACGGAGGGAGAATTTAGCATGGCCAATGCACCTAATCAGCGCATCTTTTGGATTGTGGGAGGAAACCCTCACTGACATGGGGAGAATGTACAGACTCTGCAAATATAGTGACCCAAGCTGGGATTCAAACCCAGGTTGCTGACGCTGTGCCACTGTGCTTCCCCATTAGTTTGAATTAACACAACTTAGAATACTATTCTAGAGACAGAGCCTGTCAATGTGTTGAGGTGACACTGAAAACATGCTCTAGCTTTGCTTTTCGGTTTTAGCACATGTCAACTCCTTCAGTGCCTTGTAATGGATCTCAATCCATCCTCAATGTTTTGTCACCTTTCCCTTTGTACGAGATGAGTTTAATAGTTTCAAATTTGTGGAAAAACACCACTTGGTCTTAGTTAGTATGAAATAACAGAAATATGTCCTATGCACACCCAACTCCTTGCAAATTAGGTGGAACAAAAAGTACCTGTTCCCTATTTTAATTTCTGTAACAGTTCTTCCCGACCGTCACATCTCAGAGCTGGTTTGAGCACACTGATGCTGGCTTTGATGTGTTGATGAATAAAACTGGTCTCAAATGGAATGATTAGGAAAAAGGAAACAGGCAAAGCTTGAAAGAAAACACAATAAAAAGATTTGAGAAACAAGGGCAGTTTAGTTTGGCCCTTTCATATCTTTTGAAGCCTTCAGAATCCACATTCAATCATCCCACGATTCAAAATGAAAATGCTCTCTTTCTAATGTGGAAGATCTGAGCTGTGTACAGCGCTTAATGTATTCTCTGAATAGAAATAAAATAAAATATATTGGCATGTTTACATTGGTGCAGGAAGATTCTTGCAGCTCTCCAAGGACAATGAATGGAAAAAAAAAGTTGAAGTGCGTAGGAGAGAGATATGGCTAAGTGCACAGCAGCCGATTAAATCAAGAAGTTTTAAGAAAAATATATATATATATTTATTTGGAGAAAATCCTCTGTTTATCTGTGCTTGTTAGCATGTGAAAGGGTTTGGCAAATCCCCCTGGCCTTGGACAGGATTCTAACCGACTCAGGGTTAATGAAGTGACGGACAGAGTCTCTCTGAGGCTAGTAGAACAAAAAAGCAGCACAACAAAACAAGAGGATTCTGCAAGGATTGACTTAAACCCAGGGGATGATGAGGGGGTTTCATCTAATCTCATTGCTTAATAATGAAATCAAATAAGGGCACAAAAAAGTTTTTTGAAAAAATAAATTTATAACCCATCAAACCCCATCTTAAAGAATAATGGCTCATGCACTCCAGTGGATGAGGTTTACAACTAACATAATTAGAATCTGAAGATTAATTCTTTCTTTTGTTTTAATAAGTTACAAAGCTATACTGGTAGCTTTCAAAAATATACAATGTACCCAACCTAAAAATGGCAGAACGCTCCAGCTCAGCCTATCCAGGCAGCACAGAAAAGTCTGAAAACCATCCAAGAAATACTAAAGTCATAAAGGAATGGAGCTTTGAAAATCCAAGGCTCAAAACTGGACAACTGACACAGCTGAAAATATTTCCAATTTATTTATTATATACTGTCTTAGTCGCTGTTAATATTTGCTTCAAATAAAAACAATTTGGTTTTAATAAAATGCCAAGTTCTAACACGGAATTGAAAATGAAAAACCCTGATACCAAAATTCTATAAAACTCCTATATGTTTATTTCTTTAATTTTTGAAAATAAGTATCAGTTCCATCCTTTCATATATCTTTCTACTCTTGAGATCTCATGAAGGCGGTAATTTTATCAGCATTGTACCTTTGTATTCAGACCATGATTAGATAACGTAATTGATAATAGTCCAGGTTATGGTAAGTCTGGATTATAGATATCGTCAAAGGGGTCTTCAGACTTCCTGAGATGTATTCAGATGCAAGTGAAACATATTGTATGGCAAGGCTGAAAAATAGGGAGCTAATATAGTGCAAATCTCGGGTATAAGTCACCACATGATGTCCACTGCAAGTCCCTGTGCTACAAGGCAGTGACCCACAAAAGAAGAGTTCTGGAACAATCAAGAAATCAGAATTGTGCAAATCATATCTGATTTGATTTACCCAAGACTCTGCTATCGATTATTCAGTCTGTTAGCTTCCTGCATTAGTCAACTATCCATTATGAAGTGGACATGGGTTTTTGTTATTCTTTGCTTTGGTCAGTGGGAAATTGAGGAGCAATTTTGTAAGGAGATTACAGATAGCTCCAAGAAAAATAGGATGGTAATAGTAGGGGACTTTAACTTTCACAACATTGACAGGGACAGCCATAGTATCAGGGGTTTGGATGGAGAAAATATTGCTGAGTGCATTCAGCAGGAATTTCACATTCAGTATGTAACTAGAGAGGGGACAAAATTTGACCTCCTCTTGGGAAATAAGGAAGGGCAAGTGACAGAAGTGTTAGCAAGGGATCACACTGGGACCAGTGAGTTTTAGTTTTATGATAGCTATGGAGAATGATAGATGTGGTCCAAAAGTTAAAATTATAAATTGGGGCAAGGTCAATTTTGATGGTATTAGACAGGAACTTTCAGAAGTTGACTGGGGGAGTCTGTTGGCAGGCAAAGGGACGGCTGGTAAGTGGAAGGCTTACAAAAGTGTGTTGACCAGGGTTCAGGGTAAACACATTCCTTTTAGAGTGAAAGCTGGTTAAATTAGGGAACCCTGGATGACTTGGGATATTGAGGCCCTGGTAAAGAAGAAGGAGGCATATGACATGCATAGGCAGCTGGGATCCAGTGGATCCCTTGAAAAGTATAGAAGGTGTAGGAGTAGAGTTAAGAGAGAAATCAGGAGGGCAAAAAGGGGACACCAGATTTCTTTGGCAGATAAGGCAAAGGAAAATCCAAAGAGCTTCTACAAATACATAGAATGCAAAAGGGTAACGAGGCAGAGTGTAGGGTCTCTTAAGGATCAACAACATCAATGTGTGGGTCCACAAGAGGCGGGTGAGATCCTAAATGAGTATTTCTCGTCAGTATTTACTGTAGAGAAAGGCATGGATATTAGGGAACTTGGGGAAATAAATAGTGATGTCTTGAGAAATGTACATACTACAGAGAAGGTGATGCTGGAAGTCTTAAAGCGCATCAAGGTAGATAAATTCCCGGGACCTGGTGAAATGTTTCCAAGGACATCGTGAGAGGCTAGGGAGGAAATTACAGCAGAGATATTTGAATCATTGACAGCCATGGGTAAGGTGTCTGAAGATTGGAGGGTGACAAATGTTGTGCCTTCGTTTAAGAAGAGCTGCAGGGAAAAGCCTGGGAATTAGAGGCCAGTGGGCCTAACATCTGTAGTGGGTAAGTTGTTAGAAGATATTCTGAGAGACTGGATCTACAGGCATTTAGAGATGCAAGGACTGATTAAGAACAGCGGCTTTGCAAGTGGAAAATCATGTCTCACGAATTTGATTGAGTTTTTTGAAGGGGTAACCAAGAAGGTAGATGATGGCAGTGCAATCAGTATTGCCAACACAGACTTTGGCAAGGCCTTTGACAAGGTACCACATGGTAGGTTGTTGCAAAAGATTAAATCTTACAGGATCCAGGGTGAGGTAGCCAATTGGATATAAAATTGGCTTGATAACAGAAGGTGGTTGTAGAGGGTTGTTTTTCAAACAGGAGGCCTGTGACCAGTGGTGTGCCTCAGGGATCAGTGTTGGGTCCACTATTATTTGTTATTTATATTAATGATTTGGATGAGTATTTAGGAGGCATGGTTAGTAAGCTTGCAGATGACACCAAGATTGGTGACACAGGGGACAGTGAAGAAGGTTATCTAGGATTGCAACAGAATCTTGATTAACTGGGCTAATGAATGGCAGATAGAGTTTAATTTAGATAAATGTGAGGCATTTTGGTAGATCAAACCAGGGTAGGATTTACTTAGTTAACGGTTGGGTGTTGGGGAGAGTTATAGAACAAAGAAATCTGGGGGTACATGTTCATAGCTCTTTGAGTGTGGAGTCAGGTGAACAGAGTGGTGAAGGCGGCTTTCAGCATGCTTGGTTTAATTGGTGAGAACATTGAATACAGGAGTTGGGACATCTTGTTGAAGTTGTACAAGACGTTGATAAGGTCACACTTGGAATACTGTGTACAATTCTAGTCACCCTATTACAGAAAATATATTATTAAACTAGAAAAAGAGTGCAGAAAAGATTTACTAGAATGCTACTGGGATTTGATGGTTTGAGTTGGAAGGAGAGACTGAATAGACTGGGACTGTTTTCCATGGAGCAGACGAGGGGTGATCTTATAGGAGTCTATAAAATAATGAGGGGCATGGATCAGCTAGATAGTCAATATCTTTTTCGAAAGGAAAGGGTGTCTAAAACTAAAGGGCATAAGATGAAAGGGAAGAGATACAAAAAGGGTCCAGGCGGCAATTTTTTCCACACAGAGGGCGGTGCGGTCTGGAATGATGTGCCAGAGGTAGCAGTGGAAGCAGGTACAATTTTGTCTTTTGAAAAGCATTTAGACAGGTACATGGGTCAGACAGGTATAGAGGGCTATGGGCCAAACACCTGCAATTGGGACTAGTTTAGTGGTATGAAAAGGGTAACACGGACAAGTTGGGCCAAAACGCCTGTTTCTATGCTGTAAACCTCAATAACTCTAAGTGCATTACTGAGAAAACAGCACCTGCAACTCTGTTCCACTTTTCTGATTACTAACCTTCCTTGTCTGATACAGAGCTGTTTGTAGGGATGTAGAACATTGCACCTCTTAGTTTTGGTGTCTGGGTTTATAAGCAGAAAGTTGGGGTGAAGGTCTATTTTCCCAGATGTGAGAAGTAGAATACTTCAGAGTGCTAGAATACATCTTCAGAATGTGGGTTTGCATCCAATTTGGGAGAGGACTGGAAATAGCCTTGTTCCACGAGCTACAAAGCATCGTACATGAACTGAATTAAAATCCATTTAAGTCCATTTTCTTCATCTCCAGGCAAATAAGTAACAAGCAATTTTTTAATCTCCTCAAAAACAAGCACAATTCCAACAGGCACTGAGAGATGGTTTACTCTGCCCTTTAGCTCAGGACAGTGCGGATTCTGGAATTTGCTGGACCCAGTCCTGTGCTGTTCATTTCAGTCTGACGTCATTTGACCCGAATTAATAGCACCACATTTGACGATGTGTCCCCAGACGTCTGAAGCTCATTTCAGATGTTTTCTGACTGATCTGCGACTTCTTAAAGGCTTTCGATGCTTCTTTACCTTGTGAAAACTTGTTTCAAATCCATTTGAATATTCAGACTGTAGAATTGAAGCCACCTGGTCCTTAGCAAACAGATGTCCACCCAAGCCAGACCTGAGAAAGGAAGACAAAAATTGAAAGGGGTAATTGTTTAATACAAGTGAGTTAAGACACTAAAACACTAAAGAGGCAAGGCTACTTTTGTGTAGCATTATGTAAACAAATCTGGATTATATGGAGATTCTCTCTCTGCCCAGAAACATTTGATGCAGCATCAATTTAAATATCTCAATATTATTCAACCTTGATGTGCATAAATTTTACATCTGGTGCAAAAACACGACAGCAAATATTTATGCTATAAAACTGTTGCATTCAGACATGCATATCAACGTACCATAAATGTATCCAGAGCTTCAGTCCTGTTCCCATATTAAATATTTATCAATAACCACCTTAAAAGATGAAAGGTTAGAAAAGAAAATCTGCAATTCTATATTTAGCTCCATAAAAGGAGATGTGAATATTGCTGGAACAAATTTCTGGGCATAATTTTCAAATTAAAAAAAGTTTAGTGTGGAACACAAGAATTCACTTGCATCCATTATTTATCCATCTTAAATACATTTGGGAGATTTTTTTTCTCTAAAAAAAAATGAGAGAGCAGTACAAGCATTGGAAACAAGTGGCATAATACAGACTGAATGAGAGAGAATGCAATGTAAGAGATACTCCAATCTGAAGCTTTTAAAGAAAAAAGTTTATTTTCTATTTGGTGACGATTCCTTGATATGCAGATAGACTATTGTTTACATGCATTGTATAAGACCTCTCCTGTGAATCATGTCTTGTATAGTACCTACTGGTTTTTGATTTCAGTATAGGAAATTCGTTCTATGAAATGTTACATAGTATTAAAAAAAAGCCTTGTATTTCTTAAAAGGGTCTGTCCGTAATATAAGCAACACAAGCTAATCTAGTTAAATATGTTCTATGGATTTATCAGATGCAGAACATAACTGTCAATTACTGCTTCAGAAGACATTTGAAAAAGCTTTGTGGCTGTTGTATTATTTCTACATGCAGCTTTGACATCTGATTTAATTGGTATTTTTATACCTTTTAAGCTGATAAGATTCACAATATCGACTTACAATTTCTATGTCCGTGGAAGAATGCCTGCTAAAGCAATCAGCTGTAATTGTGCAGGAACACTTTGTAACACAGCAAGGACTCCACATTCCCTTAAATATTCTAGCTACTGAGCTGACAAATAAAAGGCTAGTACTTGATCAATAGTTACCCTGATCAACCACAGAAAAAGAATGATGTAGGAAGGGCTTAAACTCCCTGACCCATTGCAGGGAGTCACCCAGAAGGAAAATCCCTTTTTCACACATTTGGAGAGATCGGATTCCTTTAGTGCTGACCCCTCTGGACTGTGTTCTGGAGAACAACACGAGGGAACAGGCAACATTCGGCGTTACTGAAATGTTGAAACATTTGTATGATGTGGTAAAGGATTCCTACAGAGACAAACATCCAGCTTAAGTAGTCAGAGAATTCACTCCATTACTAAAACATCCTCTATCCATAGTGATTGTTCTGTACTGTATTTTTAAACAGAAAGCATTCCACCAACAGCATAACATTTGCACAATACTCCAAAAAAAATGTACAGTTCCTAATCAGGACTGCCTCACATTCCTACTTCAATCAAATCCATGCATTGATTGACACCTGTATACTTCAGTCACACTCCAGGAACTCTTTTCCCCTGAACTTAACACCACCGTCAACAGTCCCTCGTGATCACGGCACAGGATGTTTGTTAACGTAAGACAAGTTCACTCTACATACAATGATATAAAGTGCTGTTACACAAAACACAGCATTTCATCAGCAGCTTGTGAACAGTGAAACAGTGAGTAGTCTTAACAGCTAAGGGAAGTCCTGGGATGGAACACCACTGCCAATCTGACTGGGCGTAGGTGGTCACGGATACTACGGTTGCCTATTCCTTCTTTTTTTATTACGGAAATAATTTGCAGAGAAAACCTGAAAATGTAACTTTCACACAGTATCGCATGCAGGAACGATAGACATGTAAAGAACAACAGCACTTGAGTGCATCTTGTGTACCTTTTCATTTTGAAACTATACATGAAAGTATATTTGATGTGAATCTTGAAGTGGTTTAAGTGAGAATTCAATTACAGGCTTGTGTTGTTCTTCTTGTATACTGAGAAATAGCCCAGTTGACAGGCTGCCACATGATTGGTTGTTTAATCACCTTATTAGAAAGGTTGATGTCAGTAATTGCTGGTTGCGACAGTGAAGAGCACAGACAGGTCTCATCAAACTTGTGCACACATACCTGTAATTAGGCTATGTACTTCTGCAATAACTAGGCCATTAGCACCACACAGCAGCCAAGCAGAGGAGAGGGGAAAATCTCTAAATGGGTAACATTACTTATTCAAGTCCTACTTTGCAGAGTTCACAGTAAATGGCTCCGAATGTGAGTCACTGCCACCATTTTGAGGGTCCTTTGAGCTGCCATTGGGGTTCTAGCCAATGGGAATTCCGAGTCTCCACTCTCCACCCCAACACTGCTCAGTGCAAGGCAACTCATAGGGGGACTGACTGAGGACCTATTAGATCAATTAGACAGTCATAGATGAACAAGTTGACCAGTAATTACTTCTGTTGTATCAGATACACAAGAGGACAGGGAAAGTTGACTATTAATTGTCATTAATTTGGTGGAAGGAAGATGATTTTCCCCAACACTCCACCAGTCTCATTACTCAATTGGCTGTTATTATAATGACAGGATATTAGGAGATGAAAGAGTTGCCATTAACTGTAAGAACATCCCAGACAGCTTGTAATGATAACACACTCCCTAATCTAAAGAAAAACAAAATGCAGTCTCTAGAGGAAAAAACCTCAGTGCATGAAGACAATGATTAACATTCTAACTCGATGTTTTCCCCCTTCCCCAATACAGTTTCATGTAGTTAAACCATTCACCATGGGCAACGGACTCCAACCACTCCTGGACCTCCCAGGTGGTGTCTCTGAATAGTGTATGAAGGGCAACCTTGGACAATTCTGCCCTCTCCACTGATGACTCATTTAAGAAATGCAGCAGATACTCCAGAGGAAACCACTAGTCTTCAACACTAACCTGCCCACTGCCTTAATGTTAATTAGAAGCTTTAAGGATTTTATTTGCTGCCATCAAGGCCACAGCAATTTGTGAAGCTGAGTCAGGGAAGCGAGTAAAAGTTGAAGGTCTATGAGAAGGTGAAGATAGTCTACCCGAAAAATAAAAGTTCAAAAACTTCCTCTGTTCTCAAATCTTTAAGGCCTCTAACTATTCTTTCCAAAGCACAAAGTACTATCTTAAGTTTGAACAATATAGCTCAGGGACAAATTAGCCTAACTTTCAGTTTACATCCAGCTGTTTTGCAATCAACATTGTATCCACAGCTGACTTGCTGGGAGCAAAATGCGTAGGAAGAAAATCAACCCAGCAAGAAATTTAGACTACGAAACCCTAACACAATTCCATCTAGACTTGCTCTTCATTCACAGAACCCTTATGGTGCAGAAGGAGGCCATTTGGCCCGTTGAGCTGCGCTAACAACAATCCTACCCAGGCTCTATCTTCGTAATCCCACACATTTACCCTGCTAATCTCCCTCAGGGGCAATATAGCATGGCCAGTCAACCTCACCCACACATCTGTATGGTTACCACTCTATCAAAGCTCCTTTGCTGATCAAACTTTACAAATGGCACATGATAGTTCATGGTAGTGGCATAGGGTGCATAGCACGAGTATTAAAAAAGCAAAATACTGCAGATGTGGAAATCTGAAATAAAAACAGGAAATGCCAGAAAAGTTCAGGTGGCCTGGTAGCATCATGGAGAGAGAAACAGAGTTAACATTGCGAGTCTGTGATTCTTCTTCAGAGTTGAACAGTCATACAGATTCGAAATGTTAACTCTGCTTCTCTCTCCAAAGATGCTGCCAGATTGTTGAGTTTTTCTAGCATTTTCAATTGTATTAGTAGTTGGTAGAATTAAAGTCAACTCAGATATTGTTTCATCATGACAGGGCAAATGGCACGTGAACATTCTCCACTCCAGTTGGTCATAAGGCCATGAGAAATAGGGACAGGAGTAGGCCACTCAACCTCTCAAGCCTGCTCCACCATTCACTAGGATCATGCTGATCCGACATTCGTCATGCCTACTTTCCTGCCCTTTCCCCGTAGCCCTTCATGCCTAATTGATCAGAAATCTATCTCAGTCTTAAATATACACAAGGACTCTGGCCCTACAGCTTTCTGTGGCAAGGAGTTCCAAAGATTCTTAACCCTCAGAAGAAATTCCTCCTCATCTCAAGTCTTAAATTGGCGCCCCTTTATCCCGAGACTATGTCCTCTGTCCTAGACTCTCCCATGAGGAGAAACATCCTCCCAACATTTACCCTTGTCAACCCCTTAAAAATCCTAGATATTATCCTATATCATCTCGTATTCTTCTAAATCCCAATGAGTAGAGTCTCAACCTGTTTAACCTTTGCTCATAAGGCAATCCCACCATATTGGGGATCATCATAATGAACCTTTTCTCAACTACCTCCAAACAAAACAGTATCTTTATTAGGGTTAAAATGTATTGTCCCAATACACATTTTTCCTAAAAATTCAACACAAGTGAAAATGGACTGAGCAATGGTCCACATTTATCATGGTGTAACATTGCCAGTTAAGACAGTGGAGTAAGTAAATAGAATGCAAATCAGAATTATAATCTGAGGCGTCATATAAAATGTTCCAAAGAGTAACACAGGGAACTATGTGGTAATATAAAACCACATATTACTTTATGGCACTATCATGATGCTGGAAATCTTCCTGTGTGGACATTAGACTTTTGACATCGTTCAGTATATGCTGGTAATGCAAGACACAGAACTTCTAAAATAATAAGATAACTATTAATGAGCCTACGTACCTTAACGTGCTGCAACCCACCCCCAAATCCCAATTTTTGTATTTGTTATTCAAGCTCCCGTTCTGAAAGCAGGAACCTTATTGAAAAATTATTCCCCTGCGAACTGACTGAAAATAGGATCCAATTTATCAGCTAATCAAGGTCTAGAGACATTTGTACAACCAGGTCAACACTTTAGAATGAATGCTAAAATGGGAAGAGGTATTGCTGTGAGCTCTTGACACCACAAGTATATGTTAATGAGATAATAACACTCCACCGTTTTAAATCATTTTGTGTCGAGACACTTCCATTTCAAGATATGCTGCCATTTCCTCACATTTTATGATTGGTCTTTTCTTTTGCTGCTGAATAGGCACGTGTGTGATGTATTTAACTCCTCACAATGCTATACTGCAACGAGGCACTTGGAAGTGCTCAAGTCCACCCAGAATGCTCGTTTCCTGATTCCACTCCTCATCTCAAAATGCAGTAGTTTCTTTCCAAAAATACAGAGAATACCAGTAAGCTCAGTAATTTGGTAAGTGAACGGCCTGTGTATCTGCATTCTGTGGAGGAGCGCACCAAGTCATATCCCACACATATTCACAATAGATAGACGACACTCAATTGGAAAGTAAACAACGCTACTGCGTATCTTTATAATTCACAGCACTATCTAAACAAAGTGCTATCCAAACACATTAATGCCAACCTGACAATGCCCACAGAACAGATTCATATCACATAACAGCACATTCAAATTGCTCTTTCACTCACAAGAAAGGTCTACACAGTTCACTCATGGGAGAGGATTCATTGACATTTCATGGAAGCAAAATGTTTCAGTGTATGGTTGATGAGCTCTCTCTCCCCAATGGATTCTTTGACTGCAAAATCCTTTTTCCAAAGCCACACTTCAGAGAGCAACGATAAGACACCAAGCATAACGGAATATTCCACATGAATCTGGTTAGAATTTTTCTTCAGAACATAAATAGTTACCAGTCCTCAAAGGGTTAAAGCCAACAGCAAACTGTGTAATCCTGTGATACACTGCTGTCCCTCGTCACGGAGCATCCCACTGCACTAACGACAGTCAGTGCATTATTACTGAGGATCAAAGCCCCCAACCCTGTCTCACATGCTCTTTATCAGCTAATCACTCTATTCATCTCTGAATAATCACTCTGCTAAATCCTCTCCCTATCTCCCAGCACATGGGTATTTGATTCCTGATGGCCATCTGCCGGTAAGGGTCAAGCAGCAGAGTCGAGCCTCTTGTCCCCAGTGGTTTCTCTAGGGAAGTCTGGTCCCTGTCAGTGCTTTCTCTCTCCTCAGTATTACAGACACATTAGTGGATGGCTGCAAATAAGTTAAAAGACAATTAGGGAATCAAGGTGATGTCACCTTCAGAGATTGGTGAATTTTCATTTAAATAATTTGTTGCCATTATTGAAATCAACCCAGTCGTGCTATTTTGTTTTTTTCATATTGCTTATTCACTTTCATGGTAAGTGATATAAATAAACACATTATCAGTAATGAAATATGTACCAATAGGCAATTTACTGATTCAAGTGCATAGTAAGGTACTGTCAAACTCCTTCTTACAATAGACTTTAACAGCTTGGTTATATGTTTGGTACGAAATTCTTCCATTTGCTGTTTTAAAGTTGAATACATCTCCCTTAACTTGCATTTTATAACAGCAGAACCTCAATCATATTGTCACCATGTTGTTGCAAAATGGGAAGTCCTCCTCTCTTTCGGTCTCATTTTCCTCCCACAGCGTTTAGAACCTAACCGTATCACACTGCTTTGCCATTTATTGATTCATCTCATTTCCTCTCCTATTTCTCTTGCTCTGATGGTGGCCAGCCTAGGGGTTTTGATCTTTGCCTAAGTCTCTGAAATAAAATAACATTTGCACAATTTTTCCAATTCTCACCTTTAAGAAGAACTTAATGGATCCCAAATCCACGTGAATGGAATAAAAAAGTGTCAATGTCAATAAAGATTGCCTCTTTAGTGAAAAACAAGTGTCAGGGGTTACCCTGAATGCATCAGAAATCGCAACAGTAAAGCACTTTCTAGGGAACAGCATCATTTTTTCCACTACCACTACATCAGTAACATAATGAATCTATAAATATACACACAAGTGACACCCAAAGACTGTATGTGAATACTGCACACTGTTTAACAAAATGGCCATATCTAACTTGTAAGGGCACAACGTTAAAACCTGCAGAACTGCTGAAAGTTTTAATTCCTTATGGTTATGAACATGACTCGTTTGTAACTTCAGAGACAATAGTTTTCCATTTGTGGACAACGTATACAGTGCTTTAATATGAGAAAATGCAAAAAGCCAATGGCAGTGCAGAACTTTCTCAGAATCTATGGGTCCTTCATGCTTGTAAAATAAAATGTAGTCAGCCATTACCAAAGTAAAATACAACTGCTGCCCCACTCTTCCACGCTTTAATGTTCAAATGGGATTATGGGCTAACTGGATAGTATGAGCTGCAGTGTCTGCCATGGCTGTCATCAATACTGCTTTATGATGGACAGATGAGAGGCATGTTTCCCCAGTGGCTCACATTGTGGCGCTCGGCACTCCTTCGTCAAAAGGTCGAGGCAAAACAAAACTGCCACAACTTATCCAATACTTTCAGAACAAAATGCATCTCCGATTCGGATTTCAATTCTAGTGATGCAGTGAATTCGATGCGAACTGCAATTTTAAAACAAAAAAAAACTTTGCCCAAAATACAACAAAGTATAGAAGGTAGAATACTAATAATTGTAAAATCTTTAGCAGCTGCTTTTAATTGCCGTTAGTTCAGTTTCTTGCTGAATGAAAAGGAACTCCATTTATGACATGCAACACAAATGCTGAGGGCCTGTATTAAACTGGCCTCAGAGCAAGAGATTTTACATAGCCCACACTAGAAATGTTCTCTGTATTTACAGAAGGCAAAGTAAGTTGTATTGATATGCCATCAATAAATCTAGGCCCCTAAACTGCTGCCAACAGTCAAAGCACAAGCAGACACGAAACTCAAAGAATGGCAGCTACATGAGAGAAAGATTCCCCACTGTTTCTGTGTAAGGATTATAGAATAACCCCTCAGGGATCCCTGCAACAGAGGGTGCACCATTCACAAACAGACAGCAGCATGAGGCGCTAAATACAATCTGATCAGCTGAATGGGAGCCAGTTAGTGGCTTAGATTGTAAGCAACTATCCTAAGCCACATTTGTTTAGATCTCGCCATTTATTTTTGATCACTGATTTCTCGGTCTTGCAGGCCATTCACCAGGAGGATTTATGCAATCGGCACCATAATCATTTAAACAACTGTTCTTTGTTCAGCCAGCAGGAGGTGCAATTCAATGAGGCAATTTGTACTGTAGCAGGCTAATCTAGAATTATGAAATGTCCCAAGTCGACTTGAGAGACATACAATGTTGGAATTTTAAACGCTGCTTGTTACCTTAATGCTGGGTGGCAGTGACATCACAGCTCACGTTACAAATAGTTGAGCATTAAGTGTAACAAAAACTATTAAGCAGATATTTAGCTTGGAATATTATAACATGGGAGTGCAACTTTAAGACAATTCGCTGTCTGACTCTAAAGATTAGATTCCTGCAAGGAATCCACTCTTCAGTGTCAAGACATTTATGACGGTATATGCTATTGTGGCAGAAAGACAGAAACTTACTGATAAGAAAATAAGGTTAAGGAACAGGGTTTACAAGTACACTGGGAAAGACATTAAACCCATTAAGTTTGCACTGTTATTTTCTCCAAAAAAATCTTGATTAAGCCAAGTCTCCCACTCATTTCATATTCCCTTTAAAAGTATTAATGGATATTGCTGCAGTGACAATTTGTGGCTGATAATTCTGCATTCTTACCACCCTTTGTGAAATTACATTTTCTCTCACTGCCCTTTAAGGTATCAAAGAATTAATAACCCCCTTTTGCTGTGTCAGGGAACACCACTATTTACCTGATCTGAACACTCTAGTCTTAGCAATGTTCTCAGCTCCAATTAAAAGCCTAAATTTAAGCCCCTCAATATAATTTCCTCTTAGCCCTGGTAATATGTGAGAGAATATATTCGACCTCTTTTCAATTATTTTTATATAACACTGTAGGATATCCAAAACAGGTCCTGCTTTTATATTCTGCGCTTCTACTTTTAAAAAAAGGATTCTGCAAGTCTATTCCTAGACCTAGGGTATTTCACTGCCACCTTTAATAACCTCTGTACCCACACTCCAACTACTCCATTATGTCATTTAAAATCTCATCGTTTAAGATGCAACTTATTCCCATATTCTTACTTCCAAAATCTATTATTATTTCACATTTACCTACATTGAATTATATCTGCCACCTGACTTAGCTGTGGTCACCTGGTGTAATTCCCATCATGATTTGCATAACTGGGGAGGCAATGGCCCAGTCGTATTATCGCCAGATTATCAATCCAGAAACTCAGCTAATGTTCTGGGGACCCGGGTTCAAAACCCACCATGGCAGATAGTGGAATATGAATTTGATTTTAAAAAAATCTGAAATTAAGAATCTACTGATGACCATGAAACCACTGTCAATTGTCAAGGAAACCCATCTGGTTCATTTACACTCTTTAGGTAAAGAAATCTGCTGTCCTTACCTGGTCTGGCCTACATGTGACTTCAGAGCTGCAGCAATGTGGTTGACTCTTAACTGCCCTGCAAGAGCAACTAGGGATGGGCAATAAATGCCAGCCAGCCAGCGATGTCCAAGTCCCACGAATGAATAACCCCCAAATCATACACAATCATATTGCTCCCTCTAGTTAATTTATGTTTATGACAAACAACTGTACCTACAGAGACCCAAATGGAACATTGGTCACTATGTCTCCAGTCCAAGAAACCTCTCTGTCTCTATCCTTTCTCGTCCACCCTCCAATATCCATTTATGCACAGAATATGAAATGAATAGAATGAGGCCATTCTGCTCATCATGACTGCTAGCTCTTTGATTGGCACACACACCCCATAATTCCATCTTTGCTGCAAGTCTCTTATGTGACGCTGCTACAAAATACATCTACTACATTTATTTAATCTATCCACTGTAACTTCTTCACTGCTTTTATCGAATGACAGAGATGCAAGGGAATGAAATAACAAAGATTATGTGGCATTCTCTTGTCCAGCTAGTTCCTTTTATAATCACACACAAAATATCTACTTGCCCAATCAGGGTTTTTAGCCCCTCTGCCAATTCTCTTCAGTTCCAAATACAATACCCTGGCTTTAAAGTTAATTCCACCATCAGGTAAATTTCCCCACAAGTTCCATTTCTTTAGTGTGATTTCAAAAAAATCCAATTGACAGCCATATAGGGATGTTAATGTGGCAAAAAGTCACACAGCACTTCATGAGAGTGGTATTAGGAAGTGTGAGAAAAAGCTGAGTTAAAGAGGTGGGCTTTGAGGAATGCCAAAACAGGAAGAGGAGATGGAGAGACAGATGGGCTTAGGGAAGGAATTCCTTAGTGTTAAACCCAGATGACTGAAAGCGTGGCAGTGAAACAGTGAACTGAGGGGTGAGGGAGGGGCACAAGAAGCTTCAATCTGAGGAACAGAGAATTCTGACCGTATAAAAGTAGATCAGGTGAGTCTGATACTTATGAATCCGTAACACCAGCAACTCGCCTTCAAAACAGGTGGGAAAAAGAGTAACATAAATAAATCATCAATTCCAACACTGGCTTTGATACTTTAGGATCCCTTTCAGTTAAACTTCTAACTCAAAGAAATCATAAATCAACAGGTCAACCAGCACTGGCAGCTAACATCAATGTTTTCGTGTTTTGGAGCCCTGTGATATATTAGGAAAATTATAAAAGGGTAGAATAAAATAAACTTAAAAAGGGAATTTTCCAATTCATGGCTAGTGGGTTAAAGAGGGTGTTACGTCAGTCTACTTTCAAGCAATTCAGGAAAATAACTAATTATAACTCAAACTTAGGCTATTTAACAAAAGTAGGATGACCCTGGTGAGTCTGCTTCTCCAGGGAGCCCAACAGCACCAAATGACAATGTTAGATTTCACTCAAAAGAAAGTGGCCCAAGTTGCCAGCTGACAGGGGCATCCCCAGCTAACAGGTGTTCAGTTTACACAAACCTCTTTTTGCTTATTGTACTAGGTAACAGCTGCTTACTGCACCAGTTTCCCCCAAGCAATCCCCTGACACACAGAGGGAGACAAGTGAGTGTTTTGAATCGGGTCAAATTTAAATCGTTGTCTATTCTATTAGCCGCAGCACAAGCTGTGATCTGACACATTACTACCGGCATTACATAAAAGGAAGTTATTGTCAGTAAACAGACCTTTCATATAAATACCTTTTAAAAACAGACCTTTTAATTAACATTACTTCTTTTAATGAGCATGATAGAACAGCAATTGGGACTGCCCTTTGTACATAACGGTATTGATTTTTTGCTAACAGTGCTCCCTCCACTCAGCTTTAGAAGGGTTCTTATTTCCATATTACACTGTCCAGTTATAAAGTGCAGGTGCAGATAAACAAACATGAAGGATTTTATTTGGGAATGGGGGAAAACATTTTGAAAGATAAAGATCTCATGAGTGATTCATTTTGGTAGGACAAACTTGAATATGGATTGCAGGGTTCTGAGATGTGGAGGAACACAGAGATCTTGGGGTTCATATCCACAGATCTCTGAAGATTGCCACTCAAGTGGATAGAGCCGTGAAGGTGGCTTATAGTGTGTTCACATTTATTAACATGGGGTTTGAGTTTAAGAGCCATGGGGTTATGTTGCAACTGTACAGGACCTTGGCGAGACCACATTTGGAATAGTGTGTGCAGTTCTGGTCACCTCATTATAAGGAGGATGTGGAAGCATTGGAGAGAGCGCAGAGAAGATTTACCATGATGCTGCCTGGTTTTGAGGGTAGGTCTTATGAGGAAAGGTTGAGGAAGCTGGGGTTTTCCCTTTAGAGCAGAGAAGGATGAGAGGCGACTGTATAGAAGTTTATAAGATGATGAGGGGGATAGAGACCATTTCATTGGGTGGATGTAACTGTTACTAGGGGGCATAACTATAAAGTTCACGGTGGAAGATATAGGAGGGATATCTGAGGTAGATTCTTCACTCAGAGTGGTTGGGGCGTGGAATACACTGCCTGCTGTGATAGTGGAGTCGGACACTTTAGGAACTTTCAAGCGGTTATTGGATAGGCACATGGGGAACACCAGAATGATAGGGAGTGGGATAGCTTGATCTTGGGTTTGGACATAGCTCAGCACAACATCGAGGGCCGAAGGGCCTGTACTGTTCTATCTTAATTCTCCCTCTCGTTGTAGAGGATGGTTAGAGCAAGCAGAAAGTTTGATACTTCAACAATTCCTACCGTTCACTTCAATTAAAAATAAATGGATACTACAGAAGTGTTTCCAAAGTTCATGGAATTACTTTTTCCCTGTTGCCAGACGGACAAAATCAAACTCAACCAAGCCCCAACGTTTTTCTATTTTTCTCTGGGGAAAATGTTTAACTTCCTAAGGTGGGAGGTAAAAGAATTAAAGTTTTCAAAGCAAATTCACCTCCAAACCACCCATTTAAGGTTTTAACAGACAGAGACCACTTTCAGTTTAAGTTTATTTATTAGTGTCACAAAAGTTACTGTGAAAATCCCCTAGTCGCTGCACTCCGGCACCCGTCTAGTACACTGAGGGAGAATTTAGCATGGCCAATGCACCTAACCAGCATGTCTCGTTAGGTGGGAGGAAACCGGAGCACCCAGAGGAAATCCACGCAGATATGGGGAGAACGTGTAGACTCCACACAGACAGTGACCCAAGTAAAGACTCACATTTACACCGAGTCCTTCAGTAACAGGACATCCCAAAGTACTCTACAGCCACTGAAATAATCGAACCCGGGTTCCCTGGCCCTGTGAGGCAGTAGTGCTAATCACTGTGCCACCATGTCGCCCTCAGGTGTGTTGGTCAGTAAGATTTTTTTTTAAAGGAAGTTCAGAGCTTCACTTTTAAATAACATTTTTGTTTCTAACCCAGAAGGACAGGTTCTTTGTGCTCAGGAATCCCGACAGGTAATGGGATGTGATCACCCACTCCGTTCACACTGCCCTGCCGTGTGGTCTGTGACTTGGTCGGCACCCAATCGCCGCCATGTTCCATCCCACGCCACCCCACTGTATTCACCCACTTTAACCATGTTCCTTCCCCAATCTTCAGTCACCTACTTGATCCACAACCCCCACAGTCACCAGCACCGTGTATACATCTCCCAACCCCCGTAAGCCATCCACTTGGTCAACATCGAATGAACCCCCCCGCCTTTCCATTCCAAAGATAGCCCTCTGACCCCGCAACATGCAACCCTTCTTTGCCTGCCCCACAATCTCTCTCTGCATTCATACTCTTACTCCAATCCCACAATCACCCTCTCTGTCCACCTCACCTCACCCCCCGCATCCACCCACCATAATCATCCTCTCTGTCCACACCTCATGATTTTAAATCGAGGGCTGAATTACATTTGTGCATCTTGGTCAAATTATTAACTCTCCTCCAACCAATGATGACTATACCAGGCCTTCACTCTGTACAATTCCATTGTAGGTTGATCATTAAACAATGCAGCACAGTTTGAACAGCCAGGTGTATAAACAGCAATGTACAACTTGCAGCGCATTCATTTTGTGGTTACCATCGCAACAAAACGTTGACAGTCCAGTGATAATAATGCTGCACAAGTGATTTTTATATTCACAACATTATGACAGTGACTGATTTAGCCTTCCATTGAAAGAAAAGACTCACATTTACACTGAGTCCTTCAGTCACAGGACATCCCAAAGTACTCCACAGCCACTGAAATAATTTAAGTGTGGTCACTTTTGTAATGAAGAAAAGGCAACAGCTTATTTGCAGACAGCAAGCTCCCTCAAAACAGCAATGTGAAAATGAGAAAATAATCTGTTTTTGTGATGTTGGCTGAGGAAAAATATTGGTCAAGACACCAGGGCTAACTCCCTTGTCTTCTCTGAAATAGTGCCATGGAACTTTTTACATGCACCTGAGAGTGATGGCCTTGGTTTAATGTCTCATCGAAAAGATTGCACTCCAAAACTGCAGCACTCCCTCGTGCTGCATTAAGACTGTCAGTCTAGGTTTTTTTTGCTCAAGTTCTGCGTATTAAACGACACAAAAATAATATTGACTTCAGGTTGGTGCCCTTTTGTCAGAACAACTGTTTCCCTTTCTACAAATGCTGCCAGATCTTCTGAGTATTTCCAGTATTCTCTGTTTTCATTTCAGATTTCCAGTATCCACAGCATTTTGCTTTTGCAAATACAACCTGCTTTGCAGAATCGGGCTATTTCCAAGTGTATTTTCTTAAAAAAACAACGTTGCAGTCCTGAATTGAGCAGCTTCCGTCGTCCAGGCCCTCCACACAGTTATATTTCTCGTAATGCTTGTCCATACTCTTCCAGAAAGGGGAGTTGGTTCTATTCCTTTACTATAATACAATTTTGGCCTGCTCTTACATAACACATGATATGTAATATGTAAAACACACGTTTACCTGAGGGCATTAAGCCAGCTTTACTTTTCAGACATTGCTACAAGCTTATTCTAACAACTCATTGTTGGTACAGTGATCATGAAGAAATTCACCAACATTGGCATTTCCTGAGTGAGCATGTGTTAAAAATTTGGATTTGGCAGATGTTAACAGATAGACAATTCCATCCTTGAAGATCAAGTGCAATGCGGATACATGGAGGCCTGTAAGTAGCTGGTCATTCTGGAGTTCCATTGTTCTCTGACATAACTCAAAATTCTGAGGTTGAAGGGAACTGCCTGTGCCTATATAATATGCAAGTCTGAATATTCAGTTTGCAGGTTTAGCTGGGGCTTCATTTTCAGCTGCTGACACAGCTTATAATCTTTTCAGTCTTCATTTATCCCATTTCCTGGGTATTTCATTTTGCTGTCCACGTGTTTCAAAACTATCTGTTGCTCATATGTGGAGATGCCAGCGTTGGACTGGGGTAAACACAGTAAGAAGTCTGACAACACCAGGTTTAAGTCCAACCAAAAGTAAAGACTCGCATTCTAATCAGTAATCTGTAAACTGTCTGTGCTGTTATATGCTCTTTCTGAGGCCAGAACTCTCCATTCGCCTGACGAAGGGGCAAACCCCGAAAGCTTGTGAGTTTACTATCAAATAAATCGATTGGACTTAAACCTGGTGTTGTCAGACTTCTTACTGTCGTTCATATGTACAGACAAGATTAAGATCTCCCTTTCATAGAATCCCTATAATGCGGGAGGCCATTCGGCCCATCAAGTCTGCACCAACCACAATGCCACCCAGGTCCTATTCCCGTAACCCCATATATTTACCCTGCTAATCCCCTAACACCAAGGGACAATTTACCAAGGTCAATCAACCTAGACGCTGGTGGGTGTCGTTTATAGGCCCCCAAATAATGATCTGGAGGTGGGGCAGGCTGTTAACGCGCAAATAAGTGTGGCGTGCAGGAATGGAACGGCGATAATTATGGGGGATTTCAATCTACATATTGATTGGTCGACCCATGCTGGAGACGGTGGGCTTGAGGAAGAGTTCTTGGAATGCTGCCGGGATAGTTTCCTTGAACAGTGTGTGTTGGAGCCGACGAGGGAGCGAGCTATCTTGGATCTGGTGTTATGTAATGAGGCGGGTAAAATTAGGGACCTTGTGGTGAAGGATCCTCTTGGGAAAAGCGATCATTGTATGGTGGAGTTTCTGATGCAGATGGAGGAGGAGAAAGTGGGTTCCCGGACATGTGTCCTTTGTTTGAACAGAGGGGAGTACGGTAGGATGAGAGAGGAATTGGTGAATGTTGACTGGGGGAGCGCGTTGGAAGGTAGGTCTGCTGAGGAACAGTGGAGGATCTTTAAGGAGATCTTTCTTGGTGCTCAGCAGAAATTTATTCCGATGGTTAAAAAGGATTGTAGGAGGAGAGATAATCAGCCGTGGATAATGAAGGAGGTAAAGGAAAGTGTTAAATTAAAAGCGGATGCTTTAGAGTAGCTAAGAGTAGTGGGCGAGAAGAGGATTGGGAGAGGTTTAAATGTCAACAAAGAATGACAAAGAAGTTGATAAAGAAGGATAGGATAAACTATGAAGCTGGGCTAGCGCTTAATATAAAAAAGGATAGCAAGAGTTTTTATAAATATATAAAAAGGAAGAGGCTGGCTAGGGTGAACGTTGGACCCTTAGAGGATGAGAGGGGGGACTCAGTGGTAGGGGATGGGGAAATGGCTGAGGCCTTGAATAACTTTTTTGTTTCGGTCTTCACGGAGGAGGACGTGAATAATTTGCCAGGTGTTAGCGATGGAAAGATGGTAGGAGTGGAGGGCCTGAATGACATTATTGTTACTAGAGAGGCAGTGCTCGACAGACTGGAGGGACTGATTGTGGACAAGTCCCCAGGACCGGATGGAATGCATCCAAAGGTTCTGAAAGAAATGGCGGAGGTGATAGTGGATGCCTTGGTGATTATTTTCCAAACCTCGCTGGATTCCGGGGAAGTGCCGGAAGATTGGAAAACGGCTAATGTTACGCCGTTGTTTCAGAAGGGTGCCAGGCAAAAGGCAGGGAATTATAGGCCGGTTAGTTTCATGTCTGTTGTAGGTAAAATATTAGAATCTGTGATCAAGGAGAAAATAGCGAGGCATCTTGAGGAGAATTGTTTGGTAGAGCAGACGCAGCACGGTTTCGTTAAGGGGAAGTCGTGTCTGACGAATTTATTGGAGTTCTATGAGGATGTGTCTAAGGCGGTGGATAGAGGAGAGCCGGTGGATGTGGTGTTTCTTGATTTTCAGAAGGCGTTTGACAAGGTGCCTCACAAGAGGTTATTACAGAAGGTCAGAGGGCATGGAGTTGGGGGTAGGGTGTTAGTGTGGATAGAGGATTGGCTGTCAAATAGGAGGCAGAGAGTGGGCGTCAATGGGTGCTATTCGGATTGGCGGTTGGTGACTAGTGGAGTGCCCCAGGGGTCGTTGCTGGGGCCTCAGCTATTTACCATTTATATAGATGATCTGGAGGAGAGAACTGAGTGTACGGTGTCGAAATTTGCTGATGACACCAAGATTGGTGGAACGGCAAATTGTGCGGAGGGTGTAGAGAGTCTGCAGAAGGATCTAGATAGGCTGGGCGAATGGGCCAGGTACTGGCAAATGGAATTTAATGTTGGCAAATGTGAGGTTGTCCACTTTGGTAGGAATAATGGTAGGAAGGACTATTACTTACATGGCGAAAAACTGCGGCATGTGACGGTGCAGACGGACCTCGGGGTCCTTGTACATGAGTTGCAAAAACCCAGCCTGCAGGTGCAGCAGGTGGTCAGGAAGGCAAATGGGATGCTGGCCTTCATAGCGAAGGGGATTGAATATAAAAGTAGGGAGGTCTTGCTGCAGCTGTATAGGGCACTGGTGAGGCCGCAGCTGGAGTACTGTGTGCAGTTTTGGTCGCCACACTTACATAAGGATATTCTGGCCTTGGAGGAAGTGCAGAGGAGGTTTACTAGGCTGATACCGGAGTTGAGGGGGTTGAACTATGAGGAGAGGCTGAATAAACTAGGCTTGTACTCGTTAGAGTTTAGAAGAATGAGGGGAGATCTCATTGAGACATATAAGATGATGAATGGGATGGATAGGATAGAGGTGGAGAGACTCTTCCCGCTCAGAAAGGACAGTAGGACTAGAGGGCACAGCCTCAAGATAAAGGGGGGGGCGGTAGAGGGATTCTTCCTGCTTAGAAAGGATAGCAGAACTAGAGGGCACAGCCTTAAGATAAGTGGGGGGGGGGGTGCAGTTTAGATCAGAGTTGAGGAGGAACTTCTTCACTCAAAGGGTGGTGAATCTCTGGAATTCTCCGCCCGTTGAAGTGGTGGAGGCTGCCTTGCTAAATATTTTTAAGACGCGGGTTGATAGGTTTTTGATAGGCAAGGGGATTAAGGGTTATGGGGACAGGGCGGGAACGTGGAACCGAGACATGACAGATCAGCCATGATCTTACTGACTGGCGGGGCAGGCTCGAGGGGCTAGATGGCCTACTCCTGCTCCTATTTCTTATGTTCTTATGTCTTATCTTTGGACTGTGGAAGGAAACCGGAGCAAACCCACACAGACACAAGGAAAATGTGCAAACTCCACACAGGCACTGACCTGAGGCTGGAATTGAACCTGGGACCTTGGCGCTGTGAGGCAGCAGTGCTAACCACTGTGCTGTTCATATATACAGACAAGAGTAAGATTTCCATTTCTCTCACATTTACTTGATAATGAGATGTGCTAAATGCTTGGTCAGATTGACTTGTTAAAATCTTAGTGAGGCATTCTAGCAACAATGAAAACAAAGAAATCAGCACATTGGTGCACAGAGCTAAGCTGTGGAGAATTGAACATATAGACCTTGGTCCTTCCCTCTCCTCCCACACTTTAATCTGTTGCCTAAAATCTAAACAGCATGACAGATTAGGTTTGCTTCTTACACAACTGTAAGAAGCAAACCTAATCTCATCAATGTGGTACTTATCTAGCTTTTGGATAGTGAACACTTTACAAATGTCAACACATTAGTTTCAGGAAATCAGTCCAAAAAGTACAATAAAATTAGCACTGCTGCCTCACAGTGCCAGGGTCCTGGGTTCAATTCCCAGCTTAGGTCATTGTCTGTGTGGAGTTTGCACGTTCTCCCGATGTCTGTGTGGGTTTCCTCCGGGTGCACTGGTTTCCTCCCACAGTCAGAAAGACGTGCTGGTTAGGTGCATTGGCCATGCTAAATTCTCCCTCAGGGTACTGGAACTGGCGCTGGAGTGTGGCAACTGAGAGATTTTCACAGTAACTTCATTGCAGTGCTAATGAAAGCCCACTTGCGACATAATAATATATACATTATAATAAGTAAACTCAAACTTTAAAAATCACACATTGCCTGCCCACAAATTCTTCCTTCTTGTTGTCACATTTTCGTCACAGTTTGTTAGTTTATTTCCATCATAGGTTCCCATATGCACAGTTAAAATTGTCCATGTAGAGATGGCGTGCAGTAATTATATCCTCCCACCAATGGTGGTGATGTAACAACTACATAGTCTGTGTCTGAACTTCACAGCCTCTACCGCAAATAAATCTACACACTCTGATCAACCTGATCTCTTAGCTTCCTAAATAAGCATAAGTAGTATGATTTTACACATGGATCAAGATAATTCATTTTCCCATTTTAAATTAACTAATACAAGACCTGTTGTAAAAAATAAGGATAGAATGTATGAACTTTACACATGGAACGTGCTTTGGTTCAATTCCTCTCAACTTTGCTTCACAACACCAACTAGAATTATAAAATATTTCTATGTTGTACCCTCTCGGTGCAATTCTTAGAAAGACCAATGCACTGGATTTTAAAATGGGGATATGGTTGGGGGCCTCATGGGAAATCAAATACATAATATTCTCTAACAACAAACAGGGGCCAATTGCCTGTAATCTTTGCAGCCACTGAAGAGTTTCTGGAAGGCTTTGTTTTAGGCTTCAGCCAGTAAACAGATTATCAGACAGAGAAGGAGCTTTTCTCTTCTCACTCTTCCTCAGGTGATAGAAATAATTAGTATTCATCACCAGCCTGTTCAAAAACAGCTTGGGCTTTCTTCAGAAGTCCTTGCCCAGTATGAAAGATCTTCTTTGATCTGAGGTGTGATACGCTCCTTAGAGATGTATCTTTCTTGCTAGCTCTCCTAAGTTTTTGAGTTCACTTAGCTCAATTGTACTTCCGCAGCATGGCAGTGAAGCAAAGCTCTATGTTCACTCAAGATTTAGGTAAAATACTCAGCAAAAAAAACATAGGAATTTTTGGAAGTCTGCTACTTTCTGTGAGCTTAACTCAGTAATGGTACCTACTGCTGAGTCAGAAGGTTGAGAGTTTAAAACCCTCTCCAAGACTTCAGTATATAATCTCAGATGTCATTTCAATGCCGTATTGAACTGAGGGAGAGCTGCATCTATGGATGTGCCCTCTTTCATAGAATCCCTACAGTGCAGAAAGAGACCCTTTGGCCCACCAAGGCTGCACTGACATTAATCCCACCCAGGCCCTATCCCTGTAACCCCACATATTTACCTTGCTACTTCCCTGACACCAAGGGGTAATTTAGCATGGCCAATTAACCTAACTGCATATCTTTGGACTGTGGGAGGAAACCATGCAGACAGGAGAATACGCAAACTCCACACAGACAGTTAACCAAGGCTGGAATTGAACCCAGATTCCTGGCGCTGTGAGACAGCAGTGCTAACCACCGTGCCACC
Organism: Carcharhinus amblyrhynchos; assembly: GCF_965287045.1. Lineage (NCBI taxonomy): Eukaryota > Metazoa > Chordata > Chondrichthyes > Carcharhiniformes > Carcharhinidae > Carcharhinus > Carcharhinus amblyrhynchos. The sequence continues at coordinate 13,522,665 of NC_137348.1, forward strand.
CACATGGGACATCAAATGTTCAGTTGAAAGCAAAAGATCCCATGGTACTATCGGAAGAATAGATCACATTCTAGCTCCTGTTTTTTCTTCAATCAGACAATCAAATGAAGTTGACTGGCCATCTATGCCACATGCTGTTTGTGGGATATTGTATGCAGATTGCCATCACAACGTACTACATGCAAATGTAATTAATTGGCGCATTCTGAGAATTGTGAAATGAGCTATAGTGTCTTTTGGTTTCAGGAAATGGTGTCAAGGATGAATGTTTTTTAAAACAGTGTTACAGTTTAGCTGCTGTATGTGGCTTTCATACAAATTAAAGTCTTCTGATAAATTTTGGTTTGTAGTTTTAGCTTGTATTGTAGGGTCTATCAGTACTTTATGTCAATTAGGAGTGAATGACAGATGGCGTCTACATCTTCCAATGCAAGATCACAAAGTTAATTTATTAGTCACAAGTAAGGCTTACATTAACACTGCAACGAAGTTACTGTGAAATTCCCCTAGTCGCCACACTCCAGCGCCTGTTCAGGTCAATGCACCTAATCAGCACATCTTCCCCACAATGGGAGGAACCGGAGCACCCGGTGGAAACCCACACAGACATGAGGAGAACATGCAAACTCCACCCAGACACTGATCCAAGCTGGGAATCAGTCTGCGTCCCTGGCGCTGTGAGGCAGGAGTGCTAACCACTGTGCCACCATGCTGCCTGTCATTGTAAGAGTCATTCATACATACAAACACACATGTGAAATAGGAGAAGTAGGCCATTCGGCCCCTTGAGTCTGCTCTGTCATTCGATAAAATCATAGTTGATCTGTTTGTTTCAAGTTCCATGCTTCTATCCAGTCCCCGATAATCTTTGATCCTTTTGACAAATGAGGATCCGGCTATTTCCACCTTAAAAACATTCACTGTTGATACATTAGCACACTCCAAATATGAGGTTTAACAGTTTTAGTTTGTAGCAGACATAGGTCTATCTTTGGCAACTAACAGCTCTGTGGCTTTGAGCATGGAGAGAAAGTTGGGAGAGAGCCTAAATTGTAACCGTATTGTCAAGGGAATTGCTAGTACCTACATCACCTATTGCAAAGAACTCAGTTGAAAAAAGGTACAAAATACGTTTCCATCCTTTTTCCTGCATAAATACATTACAAAAAGTATATTGAATAGAATCATATACCCATTCCTGGGCACACCTGAATACCACTGCACTTGTGACTTGTGCGTTTGTTACATTTTTTTGTTAATTGTCATTACGCTTGGTCTGAGGAGATTAAATACTTTAGTTTTGAGCCTAGGACATCACCAACGATCTAGACAAACGCAAAATAAAACTCCATTCACTGCATTGCTTTAACTCTAGCCATCGTGAAATGTCTCCTACTGCTGCAGTATGATTCCCTGTGGTTTCCCTGAGTGAATGCCAATGCAGTGCTGGCTTGAGCCAAAACGTGGACAGTTTTTCTGCTGTGGAGCCATGCCCAGTCAGAACTGAGAAAGAAGATTTTGATAATGTAGGTCTAGACTGAACTTGAACCCACGTAATCCAGAGGTGAAAGGACACATACCAACCCACTGTGCTACCCAGTTCTTGACACATGAATTATGAGTTCTTCCTTTTGGAAGATTAAAGCAATAATACATAGATTTGGTTCAATGTTTGCTGTTAGAACTCAGATAGCTAGGCGGTGAAGGAAAGAACACTGTAGTCCACACTTTATATATTTTCTATTCACAGCGATGCACACTGAATACCATGCATCTCCAATCATCAACCCTCTTTCAGTTCACTCTAACTTGTGGGCCTAATTGATACCACTTGAATGCAATTAACAATCACTTGATATTCATTTAACAATGACGATTGAAATACAAACAACTTATGAAACAAACCCAGAATGGCTCTGCAGACTTTATCCTTGACGGAACGAAAATATGAATTGCATGCAGACAAACAGTGTCACAGCACAACCAGTAGATCCATCAATATGCCTGGCATGATCTTGTGCATCAAGTATATATGTTAGCTGGAGCACACATCTTGATGAAGACTGGAAAAGTAAGCAGCATTCCGAATCCTATATAACCATCGTTACAAACACTACAACCCACTTTTACAGAGCAGGTGGTGGCTGGACATAACATGGAAGATGGTATTAAACTCTTCACCTGACTCAAGAACAACTTCTTCCCTGCTGCCATCAAACTTTTGAATGAACCTACTTCATACTAAGTTGATCTGTCTCTATACCCAAGCTATGACTGTAACACTACATTCTGCCCTCTCCTTTCCTTCTCTGTAAACGGTATGCTTTCTCTGTATAGCATTCAAGAAACAATACTTCTCGCTGTATACTAGTATACGTGACAATAATAAATCAAATCGTTAGGTTAGCAACACCCAGGCAAAGGAATGTTCAGTCACCGTTAACAAAATAACTCGCCAACAATTTCTCCGTCATTGGTTTCTGTCAAAATCATAGCAGCCAAGCAAGAGAAACCCCAAGAAATGCACTTCTTTGATCCTGAAGCATGAAACATTACAATATAGTACATGGAACAAAAACAGGCTCCTTGTCATCAATTTAAACACCTGAAAGTGCCAGATGAGCAAAATTTACAACTGTTGGTATGTAAACATCATAAAATTCCAGAACAACTATCCCAAGGTTTCAGTGTATATTCAAATTAAATCTTCAAATAAAAAGTAACACAATCTTATTTGAATGCCACAGATATTGCAAAAACTAGATAACACAAACTGAAAGATAACAATGCAACATACATAATTTTGTTGGAAGCTTTGTTTCATTTTTGTTTCTAGCACTGAAATTGAGGTCAGGAATAACACATTCAGCTGTTGCAATCAGTTTTATTGCAAGTTCTAGCCCTTCAAGTTAACTAGAAAACCCCAAAATGCACATGCACGCACATGTATAGAAATAAATAGACAAGCTGTGATCTTTTATTAGTTAATTAGCAATAAAAAAGATCAAGGCTCTTACCTTTTTACCCTTGGTTTAAAATTCTTCTTCAGCTGGCTGGCCATTATTGTGCTGCTCAGGTTCTGTGGGGCATCTCGGAGTCCAAAGCTCTTGGCAGCATGTCCAAGATGAAGTGTTTTTACATGGAAGACATGCTTTAGGTTTGTTGGATATGTGGCGTATGCTCGAATAAATGACTGCAATGCTGAAAATTTTAAAAATATGAGGAAATTGACCACGTTGTGGTAACAATTATACATGGAAAATTAAATTATGCATAGTTACTTTTTTTTATGGGAACGGGGAAGGATTTACTGTTATCACTCTATACTTGCCTGTGTTAGAAAAAAAAGGTATGCCAACTTAATAATGATTCAAATTGTTGGCCAGTTGCACACAGTATTTCCAAGGGATCTAAAATTATCTTCTAAAAATTGTAATGTGTGAAAACTATGAAGCAAGTATGTTGATGAAGAATTTTTGAGGCACCTCCTTCACAAAGTGGAAAATAATCCAAGCTGTACCCTGCAGACACTATGGCCGGATTGTTACGACCATTCACGCCAGTGAGGATTTTCCCATCCTGTTGCAGGGAATAGAAAATTGGCTGGGTGCCAAATTCTCCAACCTGGCTGCATCTGGAGTGTGGCACGAATGATTGGCAAGATCTCACAGTATGTGTGAGATTTTCTAGGGCTGCATAGTGGTTAGCACTGCTGCTTCACAGCGCCAGGGACCCGGGTTCAATTCCCAACTTGGATCACCATGTGGAATTTGTACGTTCTTTCCAGTGTCTGCGTAGGTTTCCTCCGGGTGCTTCGGTTTCCTCCCAAGATCCAAAGACGCGTGGGTTAGGTGGATTGGCCATGCTAAATTGCCCCTTTGGGTTAGGGGGATAGGGTTTGGGTGGGTTTGTGATCGGTGCAGACTCGATGGGCCAAATGGCCCCTTCTGCACTACTGGATTCTTATGATTTTTCTGGAAATTGGCAAAGGCCGTTGACAGATGGGAAAAGTGGTGTTGAAGCTGCCGACAGCAATGGCAGCTTTCTTTGCTATGTTGTGCAACACTTTGGAAAAAAGCATCAAGGAGCAGGTCCCTTGATATATTGCTGGTGGGACAGTCTCTGATTCCTGCCCTGTGAGCAGATTAGAAGCAGGAGGAGTGGGTGCTATTTTTCACCTCGGTGAACAGTGAAAAACGATTGGCGGCATTTACTCTCAGCTGACTTCAAAATCTGGGCCAATGTATTTAAGATCTCCAGCACCCCCACTGGTAGGAAGGTGCAATTACACAGACAATCTAAATTAAAAATCTGGACACAGAGGGGGCGATTCTCTCATCTTATGGGCTGGGAGATTTCAGTGGGGTTGGATAAGCGGGATCCACATTGGGCATCCAGGCCTGAGTGCATCTCCCAGGCACTCAGGGCTGGACGCCCAGCGGAGACCCACTAATAGGGTAGTGTCTGATGGGGGTAGGGCCTAGGGAGCAAGCAGTAGGGTGCAGGAGGTCCCACTGCCATTCTGCATAGGGATCACTGGGGGGAGGGAGGCGAGCAACTGGGGCAGGCTACAGGATGTTTGGGGGGAGGTAGTGATTGAGCTGGCCAGCAATTGGGAAGCTGGCAGTGCAGGGCCACTGTGCACGCACCAATCGTGGCACTAACAGATTGGTGCACGCACAGTGGCCCATTCAGCGTGTTGATTTCACTCTCTCCAGTGGGAATGGGTCCCGAAATGTAATGATACTCACGCTGGTGGCCTCTGCAGTGTACAGAGTATGGGAGATTCTTCTCTGAACTCCCACTGAAAAAAACAGCGCAAATTACTCCAGTTTTCATGCAAATCTGACACTTAGAATTTTTTTGGGAGAATTCTGACTGGAATTTAAAATAGTAATAATAAATAAATAAATAATCAATCTAGTATTTTAAAACAAGGACTGAATTCCATCTGCAGGGCCCTAGTCCAAATCTCTTCGTGTTTTAAACCCTCTTTATCTGAAACTTTGCATTGGTCTTGATCATGTTTGCAACAAAGATGATAAATTATTTACTAGTTAGATTGGTGAGTAATTCCACAAGAGAACTTGCTGAACAAGGAAATTGTGATTTAAAAGCCAGAAACCACAAAGAATAAAAAAAAGCAGCCAGGACATTTCTTCGCAACAAAAAAAAGAGCAAGTTACTTCCATCTTCAACTGCCTCCTTTTGGCATTGCCTGCAGTAAAGGATCAAAGAGAAGGATTCACAACTATTCACTCTGCACCCAATGATGCAAGTACTTTAACTCTTTGCAGTACTGAGTCTCTCTCTCTCAGCATTGGATACATGGCTTTCACAAGGCAGAAACTTCACACGTTGTAGATTAATAGATAATAGAAACTATTAACATGGGAACAAACATCACCAAGTCTTTTTTGTGAAAAATGGTATATGTAAAATAAACAGGAACACAAATGAGACTGGGTACTACCATTGGTTAAATGCAGGATTTATTGGGCTTGCTGGTGTCCAATTTTGTTTTAGGAGCCTGCAGAGGTCTAACATGGCAAACTTTGCTCATAGATATGCAACTGGCATGTGAATTGCACGAGATGTTATCTTGATGCAAACATTAAAACTAGTGTAGTGAATGCCCACAATAATCCGGAGAACAGGTAGATCATGATTTCAATCAGCATGGAATGCTCTTTCATAAGATCACAGAGCTTAACAAGTGGTCAGTGCAGAAGGAGCCATTCAGCCCATCGAGCCTGCACTGACCACCCAGCCCCTATTCCCATCATCCCACATATTTACCCTGCTAAACCCTGACACTAGGGTCAATTTAGCAAGGCTAATCAACCTAACCCGCACATCTTTGGACTGAGAAGGGAAACTGGAGCACCTAGAGGAAACACACGCAGACATAGGGAGAATGTTACTGTCCATGTGAAGTCTGTACAAAGGCTGGAATTGAACCCGGGTCTGTGGCACTGTGAGGCAGCAGTGTTAACCACTGTGCCACCCCATATTTAAAAGGATCGAACATGTGCTAATTAGTTGCTAGTTCTTTTGATTTGTCACATGCATTGGGATACAGTGAAAATATTGTTTCTCACATGCTATACAGACAAAGCATACAATTCATAAAGTACATAGGGGAAAGGAAAGGAGAGGGTGCAGAATATGGTATAAACTGCACTAGGAAGCCACACCACAGTATTGTGTCACATTGTGTCGCAGTTACAGATAGGGTGAAGAGAAAGATTGGCTTAATATACAATAGGTCCATTCAAAAGTTTGATGGCAGCAGGGAAAAAATTGTTCTTGAGTTGGTTGGTACACGTTTTTGCTTCTGGCTACAATTCCACTTGTTTTTGTTGATTTCATTGTTGTTTGTAAAGTCTACGCAGGGAGTTGGCAGGTGCTGGAAGTACTTTTTTAGCTGACTTCAAAGCTTTTGCACAAGCCAGTTGCTAACAGACATGGGAAGGAAGCCTCTTCTCAGGTAACCATTCCAGGCCAAGGTATTCAAAGAGTAACTCTCCTACACGTACCTCATGGAGAAGCAACACAAGATGTCTGTGCTTTGCTGAGGCCTTCAGTGAAATGCCAATTGCTGTAATCACAACACTAACCACAGACCAGGGAAGGCCTGCACTGCCAGTGGCTGTGAAGTTATGCGCCGATGAGCTTTTGTGTTTTTCACTCCTGCCCAGCTGGTGCTGGAGATATTAGCAATATCTTGCAGTCTGCCATGAACTGCTGCATAAGGGAGATCACTGAGGCTTTCTAGTCAAAGATAGCCAACTTCATTTCATTCTCTCTTGCCAGAGACAAACAGGTGGAGTGAGGACAAGGGTTTATTGGTTTGCAGACTTCCCCATTGTGCAGGGAACTATAATTGCATACACATTGTACTGCATGCCAACTCTGCTGTGTACCGGAACCAAAACAGGATGCCACTCCCTTAACGTTCAGCCGGTGTATTTTATTCATTCATGGGACACGGGCGTCACCAGCTGGCCAGCATTTATTGCCCATCCCTAGCTGCCTGAGGGTAGTTGACAGTCAACCACATTGCTGGGCTCCAAAGTCACATTGGGCCAGACCAGGTAAGGGTGGCAGATTTCTTTCCCTAAAGGACATGAACCAGATGGGTTTTTCCGACAATAGTTTCATGGTCACCAGTCGATTCTTAATTCCAGAAATTTTTATTGAATTCAAATTCCATCATCTGCCATGGCAGAATTCGAACCCAGGTCCCTAGAGTTGAGTTTCTGGATTAATAGTCGAGTGATAATACTACTAGGCCATTGCCTCCTGAGATAGTCTATCATGCAGGTCAGTGCCTGATATCCTGGCCGTGATTGCTTCAGAACAAAAGTATCACCATGGCGAACCAAGGGTAGCTAGTGCTGCCTGCTGACAACAAGACGCGGCTGTGTAGACCATGCACAGGTGTATGCAATGAAAACCATGTTGCCACAAATAATGTGACAGGGTAGACCAGTAATTCCCAGCCTTTAGTACGTCATGTCATACCTCAATAATGCTAAATTTGCATCCACATCCTATTTTCCCTATCATCTTCCCTTAATGGGAACTTAGTTTTTAAACTTCTCCCTGTCCTCTAACCTGTTCTTATAAACTTTCCTCATTTCTCTTGCCTCTCAGGGTTTTTACACCCTTGAGTTTTCGCTCTTTTGTGCAGGTGATGTCTTCAGCTTTAAGTCCGGTTGCTCAAATGCACAGACCTGACCAAAATCAAAACCATGCACGTGCGGCTTTTTCCTAGCCGAAGACTAAGGTTAGAATCATAGAGATTTACAGCATGGAAACAAACCCTTCAGACCAACTTGTCCTTGCTGCCCTTTTTTAAAAAAAAAACCCTAGGCTAGTCCCAATTGCCCGCATTTGGCCCATATCTCTCTATACCCATCTTATCCATGTAACTGTCTAAATGCTTTTTAAAAGACAAAATTATATAGTTTTAGTTAATTGCATAAATGTTGAATCATTTTGAATCCTTTCTCATGGCACAGCGGTTGAGAACCACTTAGCTTTCAGCACTCCGAATTCCAAATGTTATGTCGCATGCTGCACAGTCTTGCCATTGAGACAGACCTTGCCACAAGCAACCGGCAAAAAAAAATAAAGCAGCAGCAGTGGGCCATCAGCAGCAGCAGAATTATACTCGACCACAATCTGTAACCCTTGCTCTTCACAATTCACTTTCCTATCAGGTGCATCCCACACCAAGCCAGAAGATCAACCCTAGTTCAATGAAAAGTGCAGGAGGGCAAAACCAATCTAGCCAGCCTCTTTTTGCCTGGGCTATATGAGGAACTAATCTGAGTAAGATACAAACTTATGAATGAGGAGTCGGCCATTCGGCCTCTCTAGCCAGCTCCACCATTCAATAGGATCATGACTGGCCTGATTGCAACCTCAACCCCACATTTCTGCCTACCCCTGATATTCTTGATTAAGAAGTGGATGAAAGATTATGTCTAGCTCAGCCTTAAAAATATTTAATGATTCTGCTTCCACTGGCTTTTGGGGAAGACAGTTCCAGAGAAAAGATTTCTTCTCACCGGTCTTAAATGAATGACCCCATATTTTTAAACAGTGACCCCCTAAGTTGTAGATTCTCCAACATGATGGGGCCACAATTGCCCAGGTTGGATTTGTGCTGTTTCTTGTGTACAGGCCATATCTGGACAATTTCCAGATTGCTGGATAGGTGTCAGTGTTGTAGCTGTACTGAACAGCTACAAGTTCAGGAGCATGTCTTCAGGACTATTGCTGGAATATTCTCAGGGCCTCTAGCCACTGCAGTGTCCAATGCCTTCAAATGTTTCTTGATATCATATAGAGTGAATTGAATTGGCTGAAGACTGATATCTATGATGTTGGAGACCTCCACGAGAGGAAGATATGGATCGTCCACTCGGCTCTTCTGCTGTAGACTGTTGCAAATGTTTCAGACTTGTCTTTTGCACAGATGTGCTGGACTCTTCCATCATTGAGGATGGGGGTATTTGTGAAGCCTCCTCCTCCACTGAGTTGTTTAATTGGCCACCACCATTCACAAATGAATGTGGCTGGACTGCAGAGTTTAGATCTGACTGCTTGGGTGTGGGATCATTAGGCTTTGTCTATCACATGCTGCTTAGGCTCTTTGGCAAGTAGTCATGTTTTGTACTTTCACCAGGTTGACATTTTTAGACATGTCTGGTTTTGCTTCTGTTTTGCCCTCCTGCACTTTTCATTGAACTAGGGTTGATCTCCTGGCTTGGTGTGAGATGTGCCTGATAGGAAAGTGAATTGTGAAGAGCAAGGGTTACAGATTGTGGTTGAGTATAATTCTGCTGCTGCTGATGGCCCACAGCATCTTATGGGTGCCCAATTTTGTGTTGCTAGATCTGTTCAAAGTCTACACCAATGAGTATAGTGTGATGCCACAGAAAATGATGGAGGGTATTCTCCACCCAGATTACATTCTATGCACCCTTCCCATCTTCAGTGCGTCCTCCAAGTGGGGTTCGACATGGAGGAGCATTGATTATCAGCTGGCTCTGACAAAGGGTCATCTAGACTCAAAACATTGACTCTATTCTCTCCCCACAGATGCTGTCAGACCTGTTGAGATTTTCTAGCATTTTCTGTTTTTGTTTCACTTGAAATCATACCTATGAACTGAGCACAAATAGAAACTAATAAGTTTAATTTGATAGCTATTACAGAGACTTGACTACAGGATAACATAGCCTTCGATATTCACATCCCAACCTATGTGACATTTAGGAAGAATGAGAAGTTAAGAAAGGCTGTTAATTAATTAAGATATCAGCATGTTAGAAAGGGGGCTGTAGAAGCAGTTAGTGTTGAGATGAGAAACAATAAAGGCAAGCCGTCACTTGTGAGAGTGGTGCAATTGTAACTACATGGTAGGACAGGGTATAAGAGACGAGATAATGGGAGATTATCAGAAAGGTACTGCAATAATTATGAGAGATTTTAATCTATATATAGATTGGAAAAATTAGATGGGCAAATAGTATAAATGAGAAGTTAAGGGACTATTTTGGGGTTAGTTTCTTAGAACAGCACTTTATGGAGCCAACCAGAGGACAGGACCTGGTATTGTGCAATGAGACAGGATTAATTGATAACATCATGGGGAATGCACCTCTAGGTAGCAGTGATCATAATATGATCGAATTTTACATTTAGTTTGAGGGACAGAAGAGTGCAACCAAGACTAGTATTTAGAACTTAAATAAAGGCAATTATGAAGCAATCAAATTACAGCTAGCTAAAGTGAACAAAGAACAAATCAGCCTGAGAAACAGGCCCTTCGGCCCAACGAGCCTGCTCCGCCATTTTAACATTATGAGTCCCCTCTCTACCCATGACCCTTGTCTATGCTTATGGCATTCCACATTGAGGGAAGACTAATTTAGGGACAATTTGTTACACCAATTAGCTATACTAACACCAACTATACTAATTGGGGTAGACTTTGAACAGATCTAGCAACACCAATGAACTGGCAAATATGCTTAAGGGATAGATCCATAGACGTTCAGTGGTAGACATTTATAGGGATATTTCAGAATAGACACATACCAATCAGAAAAAAAGTCAAGGAGAGGGCCTATCATCTGTGGTTTACTAAAAAAAAGTTAAATACAGTATTTAAGAAAAAGCATACATATGCTCTGGATTAAGGGAAACCAGTGAATGTGCTACATTTCGATCTCCAGAAGGCATTTGATAAGATGTTGCATCAATGGTTATTGCAGAAATTAAAACTCATGGTGTGGGGGATAATATAGTGGCATGGATTGAAGATGGGCAAACTAACAGGAAACAGTTGGCAAAATTGGGTCTTTTTCTGGTTGGCAGGATGTGACAAGTGGTGTACCACAGGGTTCAGTGCTGGGGGCCTTAACCTTTTGCAATTTATATAAAATGACACGGATGAAGGGACTGAAAATTTGCTAACTTCACACAACAAGTAGGAAAGTGAATTGTAAAGAGCAAGGAAGGAGACTACAAGGGGTATAGATAGGATTGAGTAGGCATTAAGTTGGCAAATGGAGTGTACATAATGTGGGCAAAGTGTAATTGTCCATTTTGGCAAGAAAAATTTTGATTAGGCCGATTGACAGGGTCATGTGATATTTTGATTAATGGGAGGAGCTAGGTATATAGCAGAGAAAAAACAGCTTTCAATTCTGGCAAAGGTTTGTTAAGACAGAGGTCTGTAAGCTGCTCAAATTCAAAATCTCTCTGATGACTTCAAGACTGTCTACACTCATTATGGCAAGTACATTCATGGAATTTTAAGTCTGTAAGAGAATGTTGCTTATTTGGAACTGAAACAGTGATAGGTTAGAAATTAAAGTTATTTCATTTTTTCACTATTCAATTGTTAATACTTCATTTTGTTAAGGGTTATACTTAAACTGTTCTATTAAATAAAATTTGTTTTACTATAAAAATCTCTCATTTGTCATCAGAATTATTCCCGGACTAAAGCATCCTTTCCTCACATTTATGCCAAAATAGAAAAATACCTCAGGAATTTAGTAATCTAGTAATATGGGATTCTGGTCCAGGACCCGCACATAATACAAAGGAAGCTGATACCTAAATGATGAAAGATTGCAGAGATTGGGGGTGCTGAATGGTCCTAGTGCATGAATCTCAGAAGGCTACAGGTACAGCAAGTAATTAGGAAAGCTAAAAGAATGTTATCACTTATTGTGAGGATAATTGAATACAGAAGTAGAGAAGTTATGCTTTAGTTGTCCAGGGTACTGCTAAGACCAAATCTAGAATGATGGAAGAGCCCAGCACATCTGTGCAAAGGACAAGGCTGAAACATTTGCAACAATCTTCAGAAGTGCCAAGTGTACAATCCATATTGGCCTCTTAGAGGTGCCCGATATCACAGATGTTGGTCTTCAGCCAATTTGATTCACCTCATGTGATATCAAGAAGTGGCTGAAAGCATTGGATACTGCAATGGCTATAGACCCTGACAATATTCCAGCAATAGTCCTGAATACGGGCTCCAGAACTTGCAGTGCCCTAGCCAAACTATTGTCTTGGTATGTCCTATACATAAGAACAGGACAAATCCAACCCAGCCAATTGTGGCCCCATCATGTTGGAGAATCTAGAACTTGGGGTCGCTGTTTAAAAAAATGGGGTCATTCATTTAAGACCAGTGAGAAGAAATCTTTTCTCTGGAACTCTGTTCTCCAAAAGTCACTGGAAACAATTGTTAAAGATTTAGGGCAAAGCTCGATAGCTTCTTGATTAAGAAGTGAGTGAAAGGTGCTCGGGGGCAGGCAGGAATGTGGGTTTAAAATACTGATTACCATGTACCTTCCCCTCAGTTTAAATTTTACTTTATTTATTAGTGTCACAAGTAGGTTTACATTAACACTGCAATAAAGTTACTGTGAAAATCCCCTAGTTGCCACACTCGGACACCTGTTCGGGTAGACTGAGGGAGAATTTAGCATGGCCAATGCGCCTAACCAGCATATCTTTTGGATTGTGGGAGGAAATAGGAGCACCTGGAGGAAACCCATGCTGACGTGAAGAGAACATGCAGACTCTGCACAGACAGTGACCCAAGGCAGGAAATGAACCCGGGATCTTGGCGCTTTGAGGCAGCAATGATAACCACTGTGCTGCCCTAACATTCCAGATAGAGTGGAATGCAGTCGGGAAGCAACTGCACTCGAAGTCCACAGCGTGAACTCGGGACTTCACAAAAGTCACCAGGTTAAACACAGACAAAGAAACCTCTTACTGATTACCACATACCATCACCCTCATAGCTGATGAATCTGTACTGCTCCATGTTGAACATCACGTGGAGGAAGCCAGAATGTATTTCAGGTGGGGGACTTAAACGTCCATCACCAAAAGTGATTCAACAATACAGAGCCCATAGCCTTGTGCAGTATCCAGTGTCTTCAACTATATCTTGATATCACGTGGAGTGAATCTAATGGGATAAAGACAGATCCATGTGCTGGAGTCCTCTCTTGTGAAGGTCAAGATGGATGTGGCTGAATATTTTTGTAAAATGCTTCAGCATTCTGTATCACCAGAGACTGAGCTAGCTGAGTCCTAAAGGACAAAGTATCTTGGCTGGGTCAGCCACAAGTGCCAATACTGGCATACAATTGCCCAAGCATGTCCTGTACATAAAAAAAATCAAATCCAACCCAGCCAATTATGATGGAAGGTGTCAAAAACAGTGCTATCAAGCAGCACTTCACAGCAATAGCCTGCTCACTGACATTCTGTTTGGGTTTGGCCAGGGTCCCTCAGCTCCTGACCTCAATACAGTCTTGGTTCAAAACGGACAAAAGAGCTGAATTTGAGGTGAAACAAGAGTGACTGCCCCTGACATCAAGGCAACATTTGACTGAGTGTGGCATCAATGAGGCTTAGCAAAACTGGAGAATCAGAAGAAAACCCTTCACTGGTTAGAGTCATACCTGGCACAAAGGAAGATGGTGGTTTATAGGTCAATCATCTCAGTTCCAGGGATATCATTGTAGGAGCTTCTCAGTGTAGTGTCCTAGGTTGAACTACCTTCAGATGCTTCATCAATGACCTTCCTACCATCATACGATCAGAAGTGGGGATATTCACTGATGACTGCACAACGTTCAGCACCATTCACAGCTCCTCAGATACTGAAGTAATTCATGTCCAAATGCAAAAAGACTGGACCAAACTTGGGCTGACAAGCAATATTTGCATCACACAAGTGCCAGACAATGACCATCTCCAACAAGAAAGAATCTAGCTATCGCTCCTTGACATTCAATGGCATTACCATTGCTGAATCCTCAACTATCAACATTGTTGGGGTTACCAGTGACCAGAAATTGGACTAGCCATATAAATACTGTGAGTATAAGAGACAGATCAAAGGCTAGGAATTCTGTGGCAACTTACTCACTATCTGGTTTCCCAAAGCCAGTCCACCATCTACAAGACACAAGTCAGGAGTGTGATGGAATACTTGCCACTTGCCTGGATGAGTGCAGTTCCAATAACACTCAAGGAGCTTGACACCATCCAGGACAAAGTAACCAGCTTGATTGCTACCTCTTATACAAATGTTCAATCCCTGCAAACGAACAGTGGCAGCTGTGTATACCATTTACAGGATGCACTGCAAGAACTTACCAAAGTGCCTTAGGCAGCACCTTCCAAGCCCACAACCATCTAGAAGGACTAAGGAAGCTGATAACTGGGAACATCTGGAGGTTCCCTTCCAAGTCACTCACCATCCCAATCTGGAAATAAATCGCCATTCCTTCATTGTCACTGGGTCAAAATCCTAGTACTTCCTCCCTAACAGCACTGTGGGTGTATCTACCTCAGGCACAGCAGACATTCAAGAAGTGGGAGGTGCTGGCGTTAGACTGGGGTCAACACAGTAAGAAGTCTCACAAGACCAGGTTAAAGTACAACAGGTTTATTTGGTAGCAAATGCCACTTGACGTTTGCTATCAAATAAACCTGTTGGACTTTAACCTGATCTCATGAGACTTCTTACGACATTCAAGAAGACAGCTCACCTCCAGCTTCTCCAGGCAACTAGGGAGGGGAATAGATGCAGGCCAGCCAGTGACACCCACATCCCATAAATGAACAAATTTACAAAAGAAAATCATTCCGGAATATACAGAGAAGTGCCCGTCTTCCATGTGCCTTTGATAGCCCTAAAGCTCCTACACAGTGCTAACCCAGGAGTTCCACCAGGGCTGGTGAAGATTGATGACTCAGTGGAGGAGACTGAACGGTCTTGGAGGATGATGTCAAACAGTCCTTCCACCTGGAAGGTTCAGACTGCACATGTGAATGAGAGTGGCAGCAGGCTGGCAGATTGGCGACAGAAAGGACACTGGCAGAGTGGTAGGGGTGGGCGGATGGATGCTGTCAATATGAGGCGGTCAGTAGATTCATGCTCCAGGGTGTCACTGCTATCCCTGACGGAAATGCCTCAATAATCTCAGAGATCTGGGGGACAGATTGCTGGGTTGAGTGAAACCCTGCAAGCCCCTTTGAACACTGGCTTTCACAGCAATGATGGCAACAGTCTGAACCTGAACAAGTTGGAGCTTTTATGGCACTCAGACCTTTGGAGGAAGATATCTGTACTGCAGTGGAACTCAAGACATTAGTCAATCTGTGTCTTGTTGGGCACTGGAGTTCAATACCATTTCCACGCTGGAAAAGTGGTGCTTTAAGCGGTGTGTATAGCCCTGTACCTGGGACCTGAGGGTCCTTGTGCATGAGTCGCAAAAACCCAGTCTGCAGGTGCAGCAGGTGATCAAGGCGGCGAATGGGATGCTGGCCTTTATAGCAAGGGGGATAGAATATAAAAGCAGGGAGGTCTTGCTGCAACTGTACAGGGCACAGGTGAGGCCGCAGCTGGAATACTGTGCGCGGTTTTGGTGCCGCACTTGCACAAGGGTATTTTGGCCTTGGAGGGAGTGCAGAGGAGGTTTACTAGGCTGATACCACAGATGAGGGGGTTAGACTATGAAGAGAGATTAAATAGACTGGGTCTGTATTCGGAGTTTAGAAGGATGAGGGGGGATCTTATAGAGACGTATAAGATAATGAAAGGGATGGATAGGGTAGAGGTAGAGAGATTCTTCCCGCTCAGAAAGGACAGCAGGACTAGAGAGCACAGCCTCAAGATAGGGCGGGGTGGGGGGGGATTTCAGTTTAGAACGGAGTTGGAGGAGGAACTTCTTTACTCAAAGGGTGGTGAATCTCTGGAATTCTCTGCCCGTTGAAGTGGTGGAGGCTACCTCGCTAAATATATTTAAGTCACGGGTAGATAGGTTTTTGACAGACAAGGGAATTAAGGGTTATGGCGAGAAAGCGGGAAAGTGGAACTGATCCACTTCAGATCAGCCATGATCTTATTGAATGGCGGGGCAGGCTCGAAGGGCTAGATGGCCTACTCCTGCTCCTATGTCTTATGTTCTGTAGAAACATGGTGGTGGACTCCTCTATACTCCAAGGCAATGAATGCAGCCTTTCAGGCAAGCTTCCAGTGCTCCAAGCATTTTGTCGTGTACATCCATCAATCTTCTTCTGCAGCCTATCCCAAAGTCAAAGTCAGAGTCCTCTGCGCAGAAATAATTTGTGAACAGACCCTCTGGTTTGCCAATCATGCCCTTCCTCCACGCCCTGGTTGCAGCATACTCATACTCCATGTCTCATCAAGGCAGGCCCTACCTCCAATCCTTCCTCTAAGGTATCGCCCTTGCGGTTAAAGGGATCAAGAGGTATGGAGAGAAAGCGAGAGTAGGATACTGAAAATGCATAATCAGCAATGATCACATTGAATAGTGGTGCAGGCTCGAAGGGCTGAATGGCCTACTCCTGCACCTATTTTCTACGTTCTACATATTCACATAATGTTAGTATTTGAGTTGGTGGTCGTGTCAAGCGACAATGTGTCTTCATCCTCAATTTCTTCTTGGTCTTCCTTCACTGCCTGACTAGGATACACTTGTTGAGTATTGAAGAAAACAAAGGTACAAGATAAGGTGGGGGGGAAAAAGAGTATGAAAGCAAGAGATGTATGCTTACACTATATACAGCTTGTTGTAAATCAGAACAAATTGTGGAATGAGGAAGAAGTGCAACGGGTGATGAAGAATTCGTACGAAGACGTGGTTCTCGGATCATAGAATCCCTACAGTATAGGAGGGGGCCATTTGGCCCATCAAGTCTGTACTGATGACAGTCCCACCCTATCCCCATAACCCCACAACCTCACATAATTACCCTACTAAAAGTAGCATGGTTGATGAACCTAACCTGCACATAATCTTTGGACTGTGGGAGCAAACCCACACAGACACAGGGAGAAAGTGTAAACTCCACACAGACAGCGACCCAAGCCAGGAATTGAACCCAGGTCCCCAGTGCTGTGAGGCAGCAGTGCTAACCACTGTGCCACCACGCCGCCCTAAAATCTGTCAGTGGTGGGATTGAAAACCAAGCCCCGGCAATGACTGGAACCTTAATCCAGAACTTTAGGACTGTTGGCCATGCTACCAATGTTTTCAGCCCTGCTCCTCGCCAGATCAATGGGATTTTGACAGTGGTCAACATTGTATCCATGGAGCTAGAGCTTGCAGGTGTGTGTCTCCCCTCCAGTTTGTTTCTCTTCAATTTGGTTATGCTCTACCTTCTGTAAGAAAGGAGATTGCATCAAGGAGGTTCATGCAATGTTTGAGCCTGATAGCTGTTGTGATTGAATAGTCAGCAATGTGTGGAAGTTATGAGATACGAGCACGAGGCTTGTAACAGTTTTAAGTGTGTGAGAATGAGGTGAAGCATACAAGTCCTGATTGATTGGGACTGCTAGTAGGTGAGTGATGAGGTGTGATGGCTTAGACTGGTGGTGTAATTTGGTTAATATGGCATTTCAAAATGTATTTACTCACCTTAATACTCATTTGGGATACTGCATTCAGGGCTAGACTCCTGGCACTGACCTCTGTGGCTATCTGCTTCTATTGTCTTTACATTGTGCCTGGAGGGCATGCCAGCCCCTGCAGTTACAGGACAGCTATTCTAGTTTTCACCAATTCCATCAAGCATCCAATGCTGCATTGCTGCATCAAAAAACCTGGATGCTTGCATTCTCACATTCAGCTACTCTTCCATCATTCTCAGGTCAGAATCAGCTCAAACAGGTCTTCCTTTGTCTCCTCAAGCTACAATGCCCTTCCCCTTTAAGAAGTGCAAGCTAGTTTATCGCAGTGCATTAAGCAACGCGAGCAAGTATTGATTCTGGATCCCCACTTATGCATGCAATCAAAAAGCACCGTTAGTTCCTGTTGCATGCAGATATCATGTAAATGATCAGGTAGCATGAAGATGGCATGTGCCTACATTACACTGAACGAGCACTGTTAATCGCGCGTCATAATCCCCAGGCCCGTTTTCAGGGGCTATTTGATTAGATTTATTATTGTCACAGGTATTAGTATACAGTGAAAAGTATTGTTTCTTGCACACTATACAGGCAAAGCATTCCATAGAGGAGAGAGTGGAGAATGTTACAGCTAGGGTGTAGAAAGATCAACTTAATGCACAGAAGGGCCATTCAAAAGTCTGATGGCAGCAGGGAAGAAGCTGTTTCTGAATCGGTTGGTACGTGACCTCCGAGTTCTGTATCTTTTTCCTGATGGAAGAGAGAATGTCCAGGTGGTGACGTCTTTGATTATGCTGACTGTTTTTCCAAGGTAGTGGTAAGTGTAGACAAAAATCAATGGATGGGAGACTAGTTTGAGTGGTGGACTGGGCTTCATTCACGACTTAGTTTCTTGCGGTCTTGGACAGAGCAGGAGCCATACCAGGCTATGATACAACCAGAAAGAACATGCCAAATTTTCTTAGTCATCTGAGAAAGTAGAAGTATTTGCAGGCTTTCTTAACTATCGTGTCCACATGGAGAGACCAGGACAGGTTGTTGGTGATCTGGACACCTAAAAACTTGAAGTTCTCGACCATTTCTACTTCGTCACAATTATCCAATTTAACCCAAAGTACTTTTATCTGGGGTACCTGGGTTTGAATTGCTACTAAGCTGATGGCATCAAAGGCTTCTTTTCTGGATTCTGTGAAAGTTGTACAAGAATAGGTCACTGTCTAAAGGGAATGGATGAACAGCAGAACTCTGTCCCCAATTCAATATTTTTATTCAGCAAGACTTTCTGGGTGGTTGTGTGTGAAGTGGAAAATCTATACTAGTATGGAAAGAGAGATGTTCTAATGTTGGATTTTATACCAATGTTGGACCAGGGTAGATAGACATCCTCTCTCTGCCTCTGGCCTGTGCCGCACTTGATGCGCAGATACCTATTACCTGGGACTAGGGTGTTAGAATTATCCATTGCACAGAAAAGGGTATCCCTTACTTGATTAACACAAATATCTCTTCTGCAAGACACGGTGGAAGAAAGTGTCAGAGTTGGAGAGGGATTGTAAAGTGGCTGGCTATGGGTCCTTCTAAATGTAAGAAGTTCCATCAGTCCATATTACAGCTGAGCTATGAATATGCAGAATAGAAACACCCAATGCATATAAGATGGAAAATCAATTCAATACATTAGATAGGTACAATTAACCAGAAAATCAAGGCACAGCAACAGGAGAGTGCAGTAGCCTTCTAAAAGAAAATTATATAATTGCTTAAACAGAAACATAATGAAATAGAATTCATGCTGAACTACCTTGTTTCAAATCATGTTTATAATAGAAAAATATAATGGAAAAATTGAGACAATGAACTGCTGTCAAAACATTTTCTGCTGTGGCAAACTTCAACTGAAAACCTGTTTGCACAAAGTTTAAGTAGAATTGAGCAAAAGCAGCCAGTCAGTGTTTATGAACAGTAATAAAATGTGTCATCTTATGGATTTGCGGCTGACAGGACCGAGGGAATATTTTAAAGCTCTGTTTACAAGGAAAAGTGCGCTTATTTCAGATCAATATCATCTGAGTTAAAGCTGCAATGCCTTCTAAGCACTTAAATAATTCATTCACCTTTTTATTGCACACATGCACTCTTTAAGATGAGGGATGGACAGAATGAGATATGAAGCATTTTCTTTGTCAGATTTTACACACATCAAATGTACTTTGAATTTAACATTTCTCCAGTTTGCAGAAAATGATTTACATGGACCTAGTTCAGGCTGCTTTTATTTCAACTTAAAAAAAAAGTCCCCCTCACAATAGCCAAGTTGGTAAATGCATTGTTTCATGCAGAACTGGGGGATGGGGAGGAGGAGGTATAAAGAAAGAACAAAGAACAACCCAGCACGGGAAACAGGCCCTTCGGCCCAACGAGCCCGCGCCGCCGCATCACCCTACACCTATTCCTGGAGGTGGAGGATAGAGCGTGAGAGCGAGCGAGAGAGCGCGAGAAAAGTAGGAAGATGGGGGCAGGAGTAGGCCAATCAGGCCTTTGAGCTCGCTCCAGCATTCAGTAAGACAATGACCGATCTGGTTGTGGTCTCAATTTCACTTTTCTGTCTGGCCCCATAACCCTCGACTCCCTTGTCAATCAAAATTCTGTCTAACTCTACCTTGAATGACCTTCAAGCCTCCACTACTTTCTGGGGAAGAGAATTCCACATAGAAACGACCCTCAGAGAAATACAATTCTCCTCATCTGTATTTTAAAAGGGAGACCTCTTATTCTTAAACTGTGTCCCCTAATTCTAGTCTCCCTCACAAGTGGGAACGTCCTCCTGGTATCTAACCTGTCAAGTCCCCTCAGAATCTTGTATCTTTGACATGGTTGGTAAGTTTACAGATGACATTAAGTTTGGTGGCATAGTGGACAGTGAAGAAACTTATCTCCAATTGCAGCAGGATCTTGGCCAATGGGCTGGCGCATGACAGATGGAGTTTAATTTAGACAAATGCGAGGTGATGCATTTTGGTAGATTGAACCAGGGTAGGACTTACTCAATTAATGGTAGGGCATTGGGAAGAGTTACAGAACAAAGAGATTTAGGGGTACACATTCATAGCTCCTTCAAAGTGGAGTCACAGGTGGACTGAATGGTAAAGAAGGCATTCGGCATGCTTGGTTTCATTTGGTCAGAACATTGATTATAGGAAATGGGACATCTTGTTGAACGTGTACAAGATATCAGTAAGATCACACTTGGAATACTGTGTACAATTCTGGTCACCTATTATAGAAAGGATATTATTAAACGCGAAAGAGTGCAGAGATGATTTATTAGGATGCTACTGGGACTTGCTGGTTTGAGTTATAAGGAGAGGCTGGATAGACTGGGACTTTTTTCTCTGGAGCGCAGGAGGCTGAGGGGTGATCTTATAGAGATCTATAAATAATGAGGGGCACAGATCAGCTAGATAGTCAAAGGTAGGGAAGTCTAAAACTAGAGGGCATAGGCTTAAGCTGAGAGGGGAGAGATACAAAAGTGTGTCCAAAGGGGCAATCTTTTCACAGGGAGGGTGGTAAGTGTCTGGAACAAGCTGCCAGAGGTAGTAGAAGAGGCAGGTACAATTTTGTCTTTTGAAAAGTATTTAGATAGTTACATGAATAAGATGGGTATAGAGGGGTATGGGCCAAATGCTAGCAATTGGGATTAGTTTGGGGGTTTTTAAAAAAACAAAAGGTGGCATGGACAAGTTGGGCCAAAAGGACCTGTTTCCATGCTGTAAACCTGAGTCTCTATCACCAGCCAGTAATCAGCAATGGTTTACGAGATAGCTGCTTTTTCTGAACGTCGGATGAGAACTGTGCTAATTGTTGTGTTTAGCATTTAAAAGAATAATTTCTTCCCTGAGCATTTAAAGTATTGTTTAGTAATAAGTGTTCATTAAGTGACTCTTAAACTGCTCAAGAAACTTGCATAACTTATCAAAATATATAATTCCAACATTTCTGTTTACTTTTTTTTAAATGTTGCTTTAGTCTAATATGTAGGTTCAAGTAATACAACATTGTTAAAGAGGCCGAAAGATAAGTATCAATATTCTTGCTCTTCTCCATTTTCGTAACTCATTATCAGGAATTTCACCAGAGAGATGAGATAATTGCAAGAAGTCACATGTAGCATGCATTCAAAATTAATAAAAGTGTTTTATTTCAGAAGGCATTTGCCTATTTCAATTCAGGAGATACTGCCATGCATCCCCCTGGCAAGGAAACAAGTTAAAACAAAATCAGCAGCATCAATGTCTATAACCATTATGCATTAGAAATGGAGGTAAACTTGTTTACTTTACCTGTAAATACAGGTTTGACAAAGTCATACATTGGTTTATAATATAGTCGCCTAATTTTGAGCAGTATGTTACTAAAGATTAATTTCAGACTTATAATATCAACAATCATCCTGTTGAGTTATGAGGCAATGAATACTGTCATTTGAATAATATATTCTCCACTCTTTACAATAGTAATAAATCAAATAGCTTGTTCAGTACTGGTAAAACAGGTATTGCAAAAAAAAAATCTCTGCAAGTCATATGCAAACAATGACTGGTATAGGATAATTCAGCTTTGCTCCACAGCCTTGACTTGCTCAGTCTAAATTATCCATTAGTTATTTGCCACTGATGTGGATTTATTACTGTGGCCATTATTCACTCTTCAATTTCTTAGTTTAGAAGAAATCTGTGAATATCAAATTTTCTATTTCTTGTCTTTTTTTATATATGAGAATAGATAACTGCTAGTTTCTTCATCAATAATTAATTAATCAAAGGTCTCAATTTATACCCAACTCTTAATTCACATTTGCTAACAAAAAATCACCACTTTTCCATAGAATTATTGCTAAAGAATAGTTGATGACAACTAACCTTTCTTGGCTTGCAGGAGGATTTCTTTGGTTGAATGAACATAGTTCTCATACTTGTTTTGCAAGACTGTTGCTGATTCCCTCACTTCTTGCAGGATAACACCATCTGACTGTATGTGTATATGCAAAAACAAAACACTCTTAACTATCCAAGTTCATTTATTTTTGAAACTTGCAGAATATAAAATTTGGGTTATCCAACATGCAGCAATTATAAACTTTCATTTCTAAAGTAAATGCAGGGCGGGATGGCGAAGGGGGAAGAGAAGATTTTGAGCGGGGGGGGGCGGAGGAAGAGATTGAGAGAGAGGGGGGAGGGAGGGAGGGATACACCAAATCGAATAATGTTTCTTTAGTCAATATTCACCAAGCATTTTAAAGAAAGAAATTAAAAATTGTAATTGGTTCTAGACTTTCATTCTAATTGACAAACAGCCCTGCAGTTCGGAAAGGGTTAACTAAACAAGGAGTGTTTCAGTGAGAAATAATGGATGGGTTTATAACAGATTCAATAGCAAGAAAATGACAGAATAATCACAAAGGGGCACGGAGGTTAATCCCTTCAATATTACTGAAAAGAAATAATATAATGTAGCTAAAGATCACATTGAATAAGACAGCTTGGTGTTATTTGTGGACCGCAACAGCTCCCACCCAGTGTCTCTCTTGCAATTTCTCAGCTTTTAATATGAATGTCAAATTACTTTTTAAAGGATGATTGACCTTTCCCTGAGGACCCAGCGTCATGTTATTAAAGGAATAAAAAATTTTAATAATGGAAGGTATGTGTTTTCTTTCCTTTTTACTGTTTAAAATTAATGAGAAAGTGTAACAGTTGCTGGCATGAGATTGAACTCAGCAGCCAGTACCAAATAAGAGTGGAAATCCTTCTGAGCACTGAACAAACACAGATTCGGCTGCTGATCCCCGAGCTGGATATTGTATACAATGTGTTACACGCCTTCGAATAGATCAGGGGGGCTGACTGGTGGAAAGGTCTTAGATTTCTAATAACCACTTTTATATTGAAGATGGCCTCCATCAAGAGCTAAGAGCTTACTGTGGATTCCAGCAGAAATTGGGTCTAATCAGAGACTTGCAAGTGATATTTGTCTGGGATATGGAGTGGGATTTAAACCTTTCACACACAGTATAAGACTGGATAGTAACAATAACTGTTCAATTTTAATGAGTCTGAAGAAAACACAATCACCTTTAACATGAGTTGCTACATAGTACTTTGATCAATCACATATACATCATGACTTACAAAACACATCTATTATGGCCTGGTTATAATAGTTTTTCATTTTATGAAAATCAGAATTACATTTCACGTGATCCTATCAATACTGTAATTAGAAAGAATAAAGTTAAGATGCATATGCTTTCTCCCTCCTCCACTACAATCCTTTGCCTAAGGAAAGCTTATGTAAAATTAATCTGTTCTCATTTTGGACACAAAATCTTAAAATAATCATTACGACAGGTCGAGTGATCATATTTGTCCATGTTTCAGTAAAAGGTGCAAGATGGACCACTAGCTCCTGTTGCCTTGTGGATATAGGCGCCGCCTAGTGTGGTACTAAACTAACAATATTAAGTCCCATAGATCAGAAGGTCCCAGGTCTGACCTCATGACTGTGCTGTTAGTGGATTTCATCCAATGCAATAAGGTTACAATTTCACAACCCCCCTCGTGGTGGAGAGAAGGGAAATAAACATTGGCTTGCTAGATTGCTTATGGAATCTATGTGGAAGTTGGGCAAGTTTAGAAAAACACTTGGCTGCAATACCCATTTTGGTTGCTAAGTTTTCTAATTTTTAGACCATAGTGCATAAAGAATATTAGGGTTACCCAGCACCTGTGCAACCCTAAACCCTGTGCCAAATCAGCAGTCTCAAGCAGAAGAGCCACTTCTTTCCCCAACAGTGCAACAGTGATTGGAACTGAACAGAGGAGGAAGATCACAGATTCAAAGCTGCAGCTTAGTCACATGTGCAAATCAACACAACTCACTATCTCAACATGGAAATATAGAAAAGGAAGCCTGTTTTAGTTTTAAATTTTGAACTTCCATTCTTTATTTCAAACACAGCTTAATGTATTCAAATAAGTAATGCTCCACCCCAGTTATTTTAACACTTGCTGGAAAATTTAGTACAACATTAATAGGGCAGTTAAACTATATACTGTGCTCTTAGGCGTGATGTAGCTTATACAAGAAACACACCATTTCAACTGCACAATGCTAATATAACAATTTACATTTTATGCATCAGTGCAGCTTTAGCTTGTTGAACTGTTGTACTGCAATTTTATATTTTTCCAAATGGTGAATAGATCTCCTATTGTTTAAAGTTAAACTTTCAGACAAATGAACAACTTACACCAGGAGGCCAGTGAACAAAGCATCTCATGTATGTTTAAATATGAGTGCACTGAACTTTTTAATGCCCAATAGAAAGTGATGCAAGAAGACAGCATAATGGCTCACCCTCCTGGAGGGGTAGGGACATATCATTCTCAGACTAGCAAAGAACAGTGAATGAACAGTGTGGAAAAATCATAACTAAACATCAGTGTCTTACAAATTAACACTGCAGCAAATTAGTATACTTAGGCATGTTCAACAGTAGGAACAGAGGACTTGCATTTAACTTGGTGAAAAACCATTTAAAAAAATCTTCATTGGAAAAAATTGTATTAAAAATGTTTATTATAATGAGAAATCCATTATTGGAACTATCTATTAGAGAAAGTAGTGGAGACAGAATAGGAGGCTGGACGTGATAATAAAAGATTTGTTGTATGAAAGCTTTGATGGGACTGAATTACATTTGTTAATCCATGAAGTATTGTGTGATTTTCAGACTGCTCATTTGTACAAAAAGCAAAACTGATGTCAAACAATACTTCCAATATAAACATACCACCAGATCCCACAAGTCTCAGGTGCAATTTAAGGTCCATGAGAATAACTCAAATAGTTACCCTTAGGGGATTTTCACAGTAACGTAATTGCAATGTTGATATAAGCCTACTTGTGACACTAATAAATAAACTTTTACAGGATTTTCAAAACCGTTTTAAATAAAAAGTGAAGTATTTAGAAATTATAAGACCATAAGGTATAGGAGTAGAATTAGGCCACTTGGCCCATTGAGTCTGCTCCGTCATTCAGTCATGGCTGATATTTTTCTCATCCCCATTCTCCTGCCTTTTCCCCATAACCCCTGGTCCCCTTATCTTTCCCTCTTTATACTCAGTGACAGCATTAGGCACTCTATATGCAGTAGGGCATAGTTAGAAATTCTCCAAATTCAGGCTCTGAAAACGGCCCTTTTTCCAGTTTGATACCTCTGCAAGGATGATAGTATAGAGTTTGACAGAATAAGGTTACTCAATTAATGCAGATTAATTTAGACATTTTATAAGGCACCACATTAACTATAGTAATCATGTCAGATTATGTTGTAACAGGTCTAGTAACAACAAAACTAAACAGAGAGAAAAGGTTGAAAATCTGTGCCAGTGTTCCCATAATGCACAGGAATAACCCACAATCACCTCATGGAGCTACTGACATTACTGCCTCCCCAGTAAATGTGGAAACAAAAAAATAATTCAAATTATTTTTTGAAAAGTAGTTAGCAGCTTTTGAAATCATGAATATGATCTATTCTGTTATCCAAATCTTTTGTCTTGTTTAGTTTAATTAGTTGCCTACTGTCCCTTCAAGAGTGTTTTCTGGCAATATTATGATATATGACATAACAATGAATTATAATCCATTAAAAGCTAATTAATCATTAAAAATGCAATTGATTTGAACATTTATGAATGTTCTTTTCTCAGGAAATGTAAATTTCTGAAGAAATCTCAGGAAAATGCAAATACAATTTCAGTAACACACCAGGTTTTGAAATGTAGGATATCACCTTATCGCAGTGCATGATGCTAGGGGCACACCTAACCAGGAAATGAAGCAGTACCATTTGATGGTTTAATGTATCCAGATACTCAATTTGTCATTTCATCAATCAATATAACATTCAATTATAAAAAGAATCAGTTGATATCTGCTTAATGTAGCAGGCCCAGCCCAGCTGCTCTAGATATCGAACTCCAGCAGTGCACATTAAATGCTGGGGAGGCAAGTGACAGCAGCCCACGAATTAAAGTCTGAAGCTTAATTTCTCAGAAAAACTTGAGTAATTAAAGTAATACAGGTCTGAACTTTGCAGTACTGAGGGTGTGAACTATAATTCAATGTGTTATAGGAACATGTTATAAACTACTGTTGTTTTTGACTTCTCAATAAAGATCAAATTTTAGCCTTTTAAATAGATTTTTCGTATTGAATAGAAGAACTTAGATTACTCAAAATTATGTCAGGACATTATCGTGGAACAAATTAGGTTGGCCAATGTTAATTCATCTCAATTTACCAAGGCTCCAAAAAATATCTGTACTATGGATTACGTTTCCAAAAAAAAAACAAAGAATTTTCCTTTCCAATTGATATTTGATCCTACTAATGCATCAAGTAGACTTTGTCACCGATACAGTAAATATATTATGAAGAAACCAAGAAAGCACAGGAAAAGGAAAGATCATTAGACCCAAAAGATGCTCCCTTTACAGCCCAGAGATAAATTGTCCCATCATATACTTCATCGAATAAGGGTAAAGTCATCTCTTAAGCAAAAATGAATGCCCATACGAGTTTGGAAAATTGGCACTGTAGTGATGCGGCATTATATCTGACTGTGTATGCTCCAAGTCAAGTTCCCTGTTGGTAGTGCAAGATTGTTCTGAACTTAAATCTTCTATATAGAAGTTCTGCGGTCTTCTTTCTGACCTCTAAAATAATTTCATTTGTCTGAAATCTCTAGAACGTTCACAACCTTAATATTTAACTATGGCCTACTGTTTCCAGAACCAAACTTGCTGTGCAAAAATCTGTGCATTTAATATTTGATCATCTCTTGTTTCTTATCACAGTAACTTTCAGATTCAACTGCTCTCATCTGGCCTTTTCTATTACTTTTCTCTCCAAAATGCAATTTCATCATAGGATGGATATTCCACTACATCACAAGGCTGAAGGAGAGAAGAATTCTCTAGTCCAATTAAAGCTTCTTAAATTTTGAATGCATGTCTGTCAGCTCCTTACTTGCCAGATTAGATTGAATATTATCAATGCATCTCACCATTTTGAACACATGATTCATATCTGTCCCAACCATCCTCTTTGCTCCACTGAAAATAAGAGTATTGAGCTTTTTTTTCCCCAGAACTTAAGAATCCCTAGTTACTGAATCATGCCTATGGCTCTTTTCCAATGGATCAATAACCTTAAGAAGATAGGGGGCAGACTTTTCTGACCGCATTTGCCCCAAAGCCAGAAAATCCTGGCTGAGGTCAACAGACTTTTGCACCGTCCATGTCCCATCCGCTACAATTCCCACGGTGGGCGGGACGGGAAATTTCACCCAGGGCATCCAAAAAGGGATGCATACAAGGAATTTAATAATTTTAAAAGATCAATAAGCAATAGTGGAGGAAACAACTTGTACTCATCAGCATTATTCTCAAACAGAAGAATCCGATAATATTTTTGTACTGACTTTAATACTTGGGAATCCTATTTAGTAAGAGTGAGTAAAATAACGTACATGGTTTTTGCTACACAATGAAGTTTAATACTTGCAGATTCGCAATGCCAGACAAATCTATAAAATGTAGTTCAAATAGTTTGTGGCACCTGGTTACACTACATGAAGTTCATAGAAATAAATGATGAGTTAGACAATTAAAAGTTAACAAGTTTCTTAAATGGGTTTTTCTTGTCCTAAATATTTGCAAGATTGCATTTCCAAGAAAAAAAAAATCCCAGGTGACAAGGAAAGAATGGCAGCAGTAACCAGCAGACACAAACACAACTACCACTTATGAATGGAGTAAAGATTTTCTTATAGGGAAATGCAACTCCAAGGGCAAGCACTTGGAAGTACTTATCCCTAGATGGGTTCCTGGTATTACTATGATTTCCCTACAAATTGGTTTTTAAAATAATCGCCTTTTAATTGCTCCTCTGTAGAGTCCTGAAGGTAAGCCATTTGCTGTGGAAAACAATGAAGCGGACGTAATCGAGTGATGTCAGCCAAAGGGATTCCTGCCGAGCATGCCTGTGTCTTCAGTCTGTTTCTTTCTCCATTCTGGCGACTGAGAAACATTGTTTTTGAAAAAGAGAGAAAAATGCCAAAGAAATTGGAAAAACAGGATTTCTGCTCACGATTCCTCATACACTGGAGTTTCTAGTCACAGCTGTTCTTTATCTGAGGGTGTGGGGCCGAGGACAGGAATTCATAAATACAGGATTGGAAATGGAGCAGTAATCAGCCCAGGCAGCACTCATGTAGTGCCATCACAGAGCAACTTTGGCAGAAGTACCAGCCTGCTTGCCCACCCACCATTTTGTAGACCAATTGAGTAGTGTGTAATGGAAAAATGTGTACTTAAAATGTGTATGTAAAGGTATTGTTTGGTGTAGGAACACAAACTTCTATCCTAATAGATGTGCAGTGCAAATCTTCAGTCAAAGAATGATGACTGAAGTACTAAATATTTTCAAGTTACTTAACAGCCAAACAATCTTATCATTTCTTCATTTGTTTATCCTTGACACACCATAGTTAACACTTACACACTCATCTCTCACAGAGGGAGTACTTATCTGCCTGGAATACATGGCAAGGCTTAACACAGCAATATGGATCTCCAGGTCTTAATTTAACTATTAGATTAAGCAGGGAATAGTCTGAACCACCTGTCTGAAGCTTATCCATTATTAGCTAGTGGACAACCAGACATGGGGAAGATGTTTCCACTTATGGGGGGGGGGGGGTGTGGTGGTGGGGAATCAGAACTAGGGGCCATAAATATAAAATACTTGCCAGTGAATCCAACAGGCAATTCTGGGCGAACTCCTTTCCCTGAAGATTGGAGAACTGCATTGATGGATTTTAAAGAGAGAAGAGAAAGCACAAGAAATTCACAAATGGGGACATTTGCTGATCACTGTTTAGTTACATTTGTCGTTCCTCTGATAATGAAGCAATCTCTGCCTGAATGCAGCAAGGCCTTGACAACGTTCACTTCTGCTGTTATACACAGCAAGTAACATGTGTGCTACACAGGTGGTATGGCACCACAGTGGTTAGCACTGCTGCCTCACAGCTCCAGGGGCCTGGATTCAATTCCCAGCTTGGGTCACAGTTTGTTAGGTTTGCACATTCTCCCCATGTCTGCGTGGGTTTCCTCCAAGTGTTCCGGTTTTCTCCTACAGTCCAAAGATGTGCTGGTTAGGTGGACTGGCCGTGCTAAATTGCCCCATAGTGTCCCGGGATGTGTAGGTTAGAGAAATTAATGGGGTAAATATGTGGAGTTGTGGGGATAAGGCTC
Organism: Carcharhinus amblyrhynchos; assembly: GCF_965287045.1. Lineage (NCBI taxonomy): Eukaryota > Metazoa > Chordata > Chondrichthyes > Carcharhiniformes > Carcharhinidae > Carcharhinus > Carcharhinus amblyrhynchos. The sequence goes on from NC_137348.1 coordinate 13,552,554, forward strand.
AGAGGTGATTGTTGTTGATGCAGACTTGATGGACCAAAAGGCCTCTTCCTGCACTATTTGGTTTCTATGGCTTCTACACAAATGCTAAGTCATGGCCCTCAGTAACAACAGTTTAACGATCTCTCTTTGATATTCAATGGTAATGCCATGTGAAATCCATCAACATCAAACGCCTGGGCATCATCTTTGACTAGAAATTTAACTGGACTAACTATATGAGTACTGTAACAGCAGGTCTAGGCCAGGTGTTCTGCAGCAAGTGGCTCACCTTGTGACTTTCCAAAACTTTTTGACAACTCCAAGGCACAAATCAGGAGTGTGGTGGAATACTTTCTTTCCACTTGTCTGGATGAGTGCAGCTCCAAAAAACTCAAGAAGCTTGACACCTTCCAGGACAAAACAACCTGCTTGATGGCACTCTATCCATCTTTTTATAAAAACATTCACATTCCTCCACCACTGATACAATGTAGTTGCAGTGTGCATCATCAACTTGATCCACTGCAGCAACTCTCCAAGACATTTTCAACATACCCATGACATCAACTACCAAGGGCAAGGGCAACAGGCATATGGGATTGCCACAATCTCCAAATCAAACAATATTTTGATTGAGAGATTATATCACTGTTCCTTCATTGTTCCTTTCCAACAGACTGTAGCAGTTGTAAGTCAGTTTACAATTGGACAACAAATGATGGCATTGTCAATGAAATTTAGTTCCCCGTTGGGTCAAATCCCTTTTCCATGTTGTAAATTCAATGTAATTACAATGTACTTCCAATTTCTTTATAGAGGTGTTCTGACTTTGGCACCACGTTAGGGTGCAAGTCAGCCAATCACTGAATCACTCTTTTTCAATATTTAAACTTCCATATGCAACGATTTGATACAATCCTAGCTCTTGAATTTTGATATAGAATAAACTTATTAGGTAACAACCTTCTGGTAGGCTTTGGGATAGGGGAAGAAACACCACAATCCAACAACAATGCACAGAAAATCAACAACTTTTTGCACATTAAGTAAAGAACCATTTTAGTCAAACTTCAATTGTTATGCGACTACACAGATCTAGTACAGGCTTACTGTTCGCTAAAGTGAAGGGCAGAACTCGAGCCAAGCGAACCAGCTTTCTCCATTTTCTAAACCAAGAAAACCACATTACACATGTTTGAAAAGGGGAGACAGGCACTGGGTATTATTTAAATATACTTAGTGCACATTCTGCCGTTGACAGCATACACATTTTTTACACATTATCTAATGCGCATCAAAGCATCAAGAGAGACCAGAGTTGCAGGTATGTGAGAAAGAACAGTAATTGTATTTACACACGGCCTTTCCATAACCTCAGAAGATTCCAAAGCAATTTACAGCCAATGGAGTTGGTTGTCACTGTTGTATTGTAGGAAATATGGCAGCAAGGCCTCACAAATAGCAGTGTAATAATGACCCGCAATGTTGTTGGTAAGGGATATTGGACAGGACACCAGAAATAACTCCCCTGCCCTTCTTTGAAGTAGTGCCGTGGGATCTGTTACATCCACCTGAGGGATTAGGCTTTTAGGGACAGGATTTTCCAGCCTTGCCCACTCTGAAACCAGAAAATCCTGCCCTTTCCATGGTCTGCCCCTCACCCACACTGATTTCCATGGTGGACAGAATTCTGGCCTTAATGTCTCATCCCAAAGACAGCACATCTGACAGTATCAGTGTAGATTTTGCGCTCAAGTGGTCTTGAATGCACAACCTTTTCAATGAGTGAGCTGCCATGTGAGCCATGGTTGACATCTTTATCTGCTCTTATACTTCCCAAATCAGTACATTTTGTTTGGAAAGAGCTGCATATTTTCTTATCCTTGGAGTGCATATTCCATTTAAATAATTCGGAAGCAAAAATAAAGGTTATTTATTCTCACATGTTCACGTCGAATTAACACACAAAACACATCACAGGTAAAGATAGTGCATTTTAAGATAATTATTCATTTCATCTCTGATTTATGATCCACCACATGGGAGGCCTACGGTTTCTTGCTTCTTGAATGGATTTGATAATTTAAAGTTGAAGTGAGGGTCTTGTAAATTGGGTTGTGAGGTATTTTGTAGTCAAATATCTAGGAGGTTGGTTCTCAGGTGGACTTTGAAACTCTAACAGAGTAAGTACTTTGGCCGCTTGATGACTTGCAGCTAATTAAGGAGTCTGGTTCTCAGAACGGCTGGTGACTGATGGTTCTTATGGATGCGTTGTGTTCTGGGAGTAGGGTGCAGTCGCTGATACTAGTTTTGATCACATCACCCCTGGATTAACCCTTCTGTGGCTCACTCTCACCTAGTCTGGTTTGGATGGGGGTAGCTATAAATGACATAATTGGAAGTTAATAGTGGCCATGGATTTTCGATCTTCCCCTTTTTCCAAATACGAAACGTGGCAACAGTCAGTCTGGAAACTCCATAGCATTTAAGTGTTGGCTCATCTTAAACAATAAGGCATGTGAATTCCACGTGGTCGTGAGGTATTCCCCTGAAACCCCCCCATATCCATATTTAATTATCAAGTCTCCAGAAAATGTTTAATGTCTTGTGATGTGAGTCAAAAAAAAATTACAGTTCATGGCAGTCATGTCAACAGCTTGTGTCCAATTTTTGGCTGGAAGTTCATAAAATACATACCTTTACTGGGCATACTCGGCTACAAAAGAAACATAAAACGTAATGGACTAAAAGTTGCAGTACATAGAAACTAGAAGCAGGAGTAGGCCGTTTGGTCCTTCAAGCCTTCATTATGTTCATGGCTGATCAAATTCAATATCCTGATCTCCACCAGCCCATATTCCTTTAGTACCAACAGCTATATCTCATCTCTTCTTGAAATTACACAAAGTTTTGGCCTCAACTACTTTCTGTGGTAGTGAATTCCACATGTTCACCAACCTCAATTTCTCCTCACCTCAGTTCTAAAAGATTTTTCCCTTATCCTCAAATTACGACCCCTAGTTCTGGACTCCCCCACTGTTGGGAATACTCTTTCTGAGCCTACTTTGTATAGCCCTGTTAGAATTTTAAACTCCAATGAATACAATTCTAACCGACTTAGTCTTTTCTCAGTTTACATCCCATCTGATGCGACGTGAAGATCGTGCTGGACGAAATACACACCACCACAAACAGCCTTGAGACGAAACATCCCGAGGTTCGGGATGCAGCAGGCGACGGTGCAGAGGGACCTCGGGGTCCTTGTGCATGAGTCGCAAAAACCCAGCCTGCAGGTGCAGCAGGTGGTCAGGAAGGCTAATGGGATGCTGGCCTTCATAGCGAGGGGGATTGAATATAAAAGTAGGGAGGTCTTGCTGCAGCTGTATAGGGCATTGGTGAGGCCGCAGCTGGAGTACTGTGTGCAGTTTTGGTCGCCACACGGATATTTTGGCCTTGGAGGGAGTGCAGAGGAGGTTTACTAGGCTGATACCAGAGTTGAGGGGATTGAGCTATGAGGAGAGGCTGCATAAACCAGGCTTGTACTCGTTAGAGTTTAGAAGAATGAGGGGAGATCTCATTGAGACATATAAGATGATGAATGGGATGGATAGGATAGAGGTGGAGAGACTCTTCCCGCTCAGAAAGGACAGTAGGATTAGGGGGCACAGCCTCAAGATAAAGGGGGGGGGGCGGGGCCTGTTTAGAACGGAGTTGAGGAGGAACTTCTTCACTCAAAGAGTGGTGAATCTCTGGAATTCTCTGCCCATTGAAGTGGTGGAGGCTGCCTCGCTAAATATTTTTAAGACGCGGGTTGATGGGCTTTTGATAAGCGAGGGGATTAAGGGTTATGGGGAGAGGGCGGGAATGTGGAACTGAGCCACGACAGATCAGCCATGACCTTATTGAATGGCGGGGCAGGCTAGATGGCCTACTCCTGCTCCTATTTTTTAATGTTCTTTATGTTCTTATGTTCATCGTGGTCGAGGACTTCAATCAGGCCAAGCTCAAGGGTGTATTAACAAGTTAGCACCAACATGTCTCCTGTTCCACCAGAGGCCCAAACATCCTAGACCACTGTGACACAAATATCAAACATGCCTACCACTCTAACACCCATCCACACTTTGGGAAAACAGATCACAAGGCTGTGCTTCTGCTCCTAGCTTACAAGCAAAAATTGAAGCAGGAGACTCTGTCAGAGAAAGTCATGCAGTGTTGGCCTGAAGAATCAGATGATCTCCTATGGGACTGTTTAGAGTCAATGGACTGGTCAGTATTTAAAAACTCTGCAACCAGCCTGAACGAGTGAGCCACTACAACAACTGACTTCATTAGTAAGTGTGTAGAAGACTGTGTGCCAAAGAAGCAAATCTGCATGTTTCCCAACCCAGAAACCACAGATGAACAGAGATATCCACTGCTTGCTGAAGTCTAGATCTGAGGTGTTCAAGTCAGGTGACCCTGACCTATACAAGAAAGCCAGGTATGATCTAAGGAGATCCATCAAAAGATGCCAAAAAGACAGTATGGGACCAAGCTAGAGTCTCAGGCAAGACATATGGAACCCCACCAACAATGGCAAGATCTGCAAGAAGTACCAGGCTACAAGATGAAGGCATGTAAAATCGCCAGCTCCAATGCAACCCTCTCTGATGAGCTCATTGCATTCTATGTCCGTTTTGAGCAAGAGGTCAGACAGCACGCCATCCACCCTGGAAGCCTCAGATGAACCTGTATCTGAGGTCACCATTGCAGACGTCAGAGCAGCCTTCACGGAGGTCAACCCACAGAAAAGGGACTGGCTCTGATAGGGTACCCGGACAAGCACTCAGATCCTGTGTGGATCAGCTGGCGTGGATATTCGCAGACATCTTCAACCTCTCTTTACAACAATCTGAGGTCCCTATTGGCTTCAAGACAATGACCATTGTCCCAGTACCAAAGAAAAACCAAGCAGCATGCCTCAATGACTATTGTCCAGTGACTCTGACATCCATCATTATGAAGTGTTTTGAAAGGTTAGTCATGGCACAAATCAATTCCAACCTCCCACACTGCCTGGATCCATTACAGTTCACCTCCCATCACCACAGGTCCATAGCAGGCACCATCTCTCTGGCCCTGCACTCAACCTTGGAACACATAGGAGTTAGCTAAGCTAGACTGGGAGCAAAAACTTTATGGTGAGACAATTGAGGAACAATGGAGAACTTTCAAAGCAATCTTTCACAGTGCACTGCAAAAATATATATCAGTGATAAGGAAGGACTGTGGGAAAAGAGATAATCAACCATGGATATCTAAGGAAATAAAGGAGAGTATCAAATTGAAAGAAAATGCATACAAAGTGACAAAGATTAGTGGGAAGCTAGAGGATTGGGCTAGAAAGCCACAAAAAAAAAGCTACAAAGAAAGTTAAGGTGGATTATGAGAGTAAACTAGCTTAGAATATAAAACAGACAGCAAAAGTTTCTACAAATATATGAAACGAAGAGTGGCGAAAGTAAACATTGGTCCTTTAGAGGACAAGAAGAGGGATGTAATATCTGGAAATGAGAAAATGGCTGCGGCATTGAACAGGTATTTTGTGTCAGTCTTCACAGTGGAAGACACAAATAACATGCCAAAAATTGATGACAGGAAGGCTATAGTTTCTAGGTTCTCACCTACCATCATTATCATGAAAGAGGTAGTGTTAGGCAAGTTAATGGGGCTAAAGATAGACAAGTTTCCTGGTCCTGATGGAATGCATCCCGGTGTATTAAAAGAGATGGCAGGAGAAATAGCAAATGCACTAGTGGTAATTTACCAAAATTCGCTGGACTCTGGGGTAATTCCCACAGATTGGAAAACAGCAAATGTGACAGCACTGATTAAAAAAGGAAGACAAAAAGCAGATAACTTTAAGCCAGTTAGCTTAACTTCTGTAGTAGGGAAAATGCTCAAATCTATCATCAAGGAAGAAATAGTGAGGCATCTAGAAATAAATTGTCGCACTGGTAAGACGCAGCAAGGGTTCATGAAGGGCAGGTCATGTTTGACTAATTTGGTGGAATTTTTTGAGAACATTACATGCATAGTGGACAGTGGGGAATCTGTGGATGTGATCTATCTGGATTTCCAGAAGGCATCTGACAAGGTGCCACACCGAAGACTGCTACGTAAGATAAAGGTGCACAGTGTTATGGGTAATGTACTAGCATGGATAGAGGATTGGTTAACTAACAGAAAGCAAAGAATGGGGATAAATGGGTGTTTTTCTAGTTGGCAATCAGTGACTAATGGTGTGCCTCAGGGATCAGTGTTGGGACCACAATTGTTTACCATTTACATAGATGATTTGGAGTTGGGGGAAAAGTGTAGTGTGTCAAAATTTGTAGATGACACTAAGATGGGTGGAAGAGCAAAGCGTGCAGAGGACGCTGAAAGTGTGCGAAAGGATATAGATAATCTAAGTGAGTGGGAGATGGAGTACAACGTTGGTAAATGTGAGCTCATCCATTTTGGTAGGAATAACAGCAAAACGGACTATAATTTAAATAGTAAAAAATTGCAGCATGTTACTGTGCAGCAGGTAATTAAGGAGTCTCAAGGAGTTGGTTTGCAGGTACAGCAGGTAATTAAGGCGGTAAATGAAATTTTGTCCTTCATTGCTAGAGAGATGGAGTTTAAAAACATGAAATTATGTTGCACCTGTGTAAGGTGCTGGTGAGGTCACACCTGGAGTGTGGCCTCTTTGCTTGGGAAAGAATATACTGGCGCAGGACGGGCTGCAGAGGAGATTCACTGGGTTGATTCCGGAGTTGAGAGGGTTGGCTTTTGAACAGACTGGGGCTATACACACTGGAATTCAGAAGAATGTGGGGACATCTTAAAGAAACATGCAAGATTATGAAGGGAATAGATAAGATAGAAACAGGGAAGTTGTTTCCACTGGCGGGTGAAACAAGAACCATGGTGAAGCATGGCCTCAAAATATGGGGCAGCAGATTTAGGACTGAGTTGAGGAGGAACTTCGTCACACAAAGGATTGAGAATCTGTGGAATTCCCTGCCCAGTGAAGTAGTTGAGGCTACCTCATTGAATGTTTTTAAGGCAAGGATAGATACATTTTTGAACAGTAAAGGAATTAAGGGTTATGATGAGTGGGTGGGTAAGTGGTGCTGAGTCTACAAAAGAAAACAAAAAAATCAGCCATTATCTTATTGAATGGCGGAGCAGGTTCGAGGGGCCAGGTGGGCCTCTCCTCCTCCTCGTTCTTATAACAAAGGCACCTATGTCAGACTCCTATTTATCGACTACAGCTCAGCCTTCAACACCATTATTCCCACGAAACATCTCCAAACTCTGTGGCCTGGGCCTAGGCTCCTTCCTCAGTGATTGGATCCTGAGCTTCCTAACCCAAGACTACAATTAGGAAGGATAAACAACAACACCTCCTCCATGATCATCCTCAACATCAGTGCCCACAAGGCTGTGTTCTCAGCCCCCTACTATATTCCTTATACTGGGTGTATATATGACTGGGTGTCCAAATTTCCCCCCAACTCAGTTTTCAAGTTTGCTGATGACACTACCGCAGTGCGTCAGGTCTCAAAAATGATGAGAAAGAGTACAGGGAGAGATAGAGAATCTGGTGAACTGGTGCAGCAACAATAATCTCTCCTTCAATGTCAACAAAACAAAGGAGATTGTCATTCAGGAAGTGTAGTAGAGAACATACCCCTGTCTACATCAACGAGGACAAAGTAGAAATCATTGAAAGCTTTGTTTTTAGGTGTCCAGATCCCCCCATGCTGATACTGTAGTTAAGAAAGCCCACCAGTGCCTCTATTTTCACAGAAGACTACAGGAAAATTTGGTATGTCAGCTATGACTCTCACCAACTTTTACAGATGCAACATAGAAAGCACTCTTTCTGGTTGTAGCACAGCTTGGTATGGCTCCTGCTCTGTCCTGGACTGTCAAGAAACTACAAAAGGTTGTGAACGTAGCCCAATCCATCAGCCCCCCATCCACTGATTCTGTCTACACTTCCCGTTGCTTAACATCCAGCATAATTAAGGACCCCACGCATCTTGGACATTCTTCCACTTTCTTCTGCCATGAAAAAGAAACAAAAGTCTGAGGACACATACCAACCAACTCAAGAACAGCTTCTTCCCTGCTGCTGTTGGACATTCAAAATGGCCCTATCATGCATCAAGTTGATTTTTCTCTACATCCCAGCTATGATTGTAATACTCTCGATACAATCTCACTACATTTCTGCATTCTCTCGTTTCCTTCTGTACGAATGGTATGCTTTGTCTGTATAGTGCACAAGAAACAACACCCTTCCCTGTATACTAATACAAGCGACAATAATGAATCAAATCAAAATCATATGACAGACCTGCCATCTCAGGAATCAGCCTGGTAAACTTTTGCTGTACTCCCTCTTTAACAAGCTGTAATCGTGACTTCTCACAACACTGGCACTCTCTTCCACACATGGTAACTGCCTGTAAATTCTGACCCTTGTAACTAAAAGTAACCAACTGTTGCTGCATTTGCCGGGGGGGGCGGGGTGGTGGTGGTGTGTGTGGCTGGAATCCTTCATACACTTTTCCAAGTTGTGAGCGCCTGGAATACAGTCACATTTAAAAGAGATTGCTGCCCATGGTATCATCAAAAACAGGCAGTTTTGATGTAGTTCATGTGGTGACTGAAAACGCATTGATTATAGACTCTGGGAAATGAGCTGCCATCATTGTTGTCCAAGATAAGGTCTACAAAAGCCTGAGATTCTGATACCTTCTGCCTTTATCCATTCAGGAAGTCTCAGCAGTATTAACACAAGATTATTAATACACTCGTACCCGAATACACTGCTATAATGCAAAAGAAAACAAAAAAACCACAAACCTTTTGTCTAGATTGCTTTCTTGTAAAGTGCTCCACTAAAAGTGATGAAAGCATTTTCTCCATTTTCATTTCAAAGACACTAAAGGAACAGAAAAAAATGTCATATTTTCCACCAATATTAGTGGTAACATAATACTGTTAAGAGAGATTTAGTTTAAACCTAGGTGCATGTGCATGGGAATAGGGAAGAGAACACGATAGGGTTCACTTGACCACCAGACCAAGTTGTTTTTGCACCAATCCCATTATCTGTGAAATTTTACCATGTTATGATCACTCTTACCTACAGAATAATTTACTATGAGGTTATTTATGAATTCTGTTTCGTTATACATTACCACATGTTCCCAGGTTGGTTCCAGAAATATCAATCTAACAAATTATCCCAAATATCTGCACATCCATTTAATGCCTCCAGATTTCAGCACCTAGGTCTCACTGTCTCTATTTCCTTCCCTTTTTGTTAAAAGGTCAGAACACCTCCTCACTCTTTGCACCGACTTCCTTCACTTACCAAACTCTTAGATTTAAGCACTCAGCCTCACTGCACTCAGTCTCCAGCTACACTTCCATATGAATAAAGGTAGTCTATTTTGCTATTCTGATCCTCCTCACCCCCATAAAGTTAAAGTTTATTTATTGTGACATTAACACTGCAATGAAGCTGCCGTGAAATTCCCTTATTTGCATACTCCGGTGCCTGTGCGAGTCAATGCACCTAACTAGCATGTCTTTCAGACTGTGGGAGGAAACCACAGCACCCAGGAGGAAACTTACGCAGACACGGAGAGAACATGCAGACATGTTCTTTTGCATCCTCGTGTCCTTATTCCCTATTTGGTTAGTGCTTTTTATTTCTCTACTATGTTATTCTTTTCTTTTCTCATTTTTAATTTGTAGATTGCCCCCTTTGTCCTTCTTTAACATTAAGTTATTCAACATCCTGTATTAGGCTGTTGTAAGTCCATATTTCCTCATTAACTATGTATGTGTCAGGGGTACATTTAAGTGAAATGTACTGTATGACAATTATTGTGAAAGGTTAATGAAAACATCATGGATTAAAATGGTGGGGAGGAGGGGGTAATAGTGATAGCACTGATGATTCCATGCCATTCTCTCCTGGCAGCCTGCCAGGCACCAATCTCCAAGATATTTGAACTGAATCACAGCAGGGAGCCATCATCTGAGTGCCCGTGCCAGGCTGAAGCCACACTTGTCTGGATGAATCAGTGAATGAGCAATCATAGAGTTGAGAAATTGCGAGGCTGGCTGTGGAGCTTCTGTGAGCAGTTCACAAACAGAGCATGATATACGTGATACAGCAAAAAGGGTGGTAGGGGGGTGGAGACAGTGCATCACAAGATTCTTCAAATTTATATTCAATATAAATGTTGTGAATTTAAATCTACCATAATCACTAAATTAAAATTCTCCCCAACACCAGGGGGAAAGAAAAGAGAATAATGCACAGTTTCTCAACTGCTGTGCAAAAAGATTTTAATTGTAATTTTGATTAGAATTGCTAATTAAAAATGGTCATAGGCCATCCTGACCAGCAATAAGTGCAGCCCGAGGCAAAAAGCCAATGGCACTGACAGCAGCAGGATAGCAGGTGGTCTATTCTATTGACCTGCTCATCCTTCTTCCGGATTGGAGGAAATATGAAAGCAAGGCAGGAGTCCAGATTATTCAGTTACAAGCTCTGCTGATTTATGTGTTTTACTGCAATAAAACTCTCATCAGAACAGGAAATGCATGTGCACCTTTAAGTCTTCCGCGTGAAAAAAAAAACAAGCAAATTTCCACGTATAACAGTCTACTCCAGGTCACTGCTTCATTTAACACATCCTTTCCAAGCACCTGAAAACCCAACAGCTTCATGCTGCCCCAAGACTTCCCTCCCATCCTCCTACACTTTTAGTACTTAGTACTGTTACAAGTAGGCTTACCTTAACACTGCAATGAAGTTATTGTGAAAGTCCCGTAGTTGCCACACTCCGGCGCCTGTTGGGGTACACTGAGGGAGCATTTATTATGGCCAATGCACCTAACTAGCACTTCTTTTGGACTGTGGGAGGAAACCAGAGCACCCAGAGGAAACCTACATAGGAGTGCAGAGGAGGTTCACTGGGCTGATACTGGAGATGAGGGGGTTAGACTATGAAGAGAGACTAAATAGACTGGGTCTGTACTCGTTGGAGTTTAGAAGGATGAGGGGTGATCTTATAGAGATGTATAAGATAATGAGGGGGAGGGATAGGGTAGAGGTAGAGAGATTCTTCCCGCTCAGAAAGGACAGCAGGACTAGACGACACAGCCTCAAGATAAGGAGGGGAGGGCAGTTTAGAACGGAGTTGAGGAGGAACTTCTTCACTCAAAGGGTGGTGAATCTCTGGAATTCTCTGCCTGTTGAAGTGGTGGAGGCTACCTTGCTAAATATATTTAAGTCCTGGGTAGATAAGTTTTTGGTAGACAAGGGAATTAAGGGTTATGGGGAGAAAGCAGGAAAGTGGAACTGAGCCAATTCAGATCAGCCATGATCTTACTGAATGGCGGGGCAGGCTCGAAGGGCTAGATGGCCTATTCCTGCTCCTATTTCTTATGTTCTATGTAGACACAGGGAGAATATGCAGACTCCACACAGACAGTGACCCAAGCTGGGAATCGAAGCCGGATCCCTGATGCTGTGAGGCAGTCGTGCTAACCACTGTGCCTTCACATTGTAGTACACATGGGCCAACCACAACTTCTGGATTTCTCTTCGGTTCTATTCACTGCTGGGGAAGGTCTGCCTACCTGGATTTACCCTTCACCTAGGTTTTTCAAATTAAAGGGAACCACGTTTAGCAGCTATCCTATACTCATCCACATTATTTACTGATTTAAGCACATACTGGCTCAATTTTACAGAAGCCCATGAACAACCACCCACACACATCTGCTGCTCCAAGCTGGTTTCAGTGATCTTTACACTCAGATTTGCTAATTGAAGAGAAACTACAACAGTCAACCCTTCTGCAAAAGTAAAAACAGATTAAAAACCCTGCTTACAAAATCCTGCTTTACAAATAAAGACTGTAAGCGACTTTTTAGTTTTGTTGATAACATCCCTGTTAGAGACTTGCTTCTGTATTTTATGCTGTTGCTATTAATAATCATTCCCACAAACCCCTGCTACTGACACACCAAGATGCACACATTATTGTTGCCATCAACTAGAAGCAGCTTTCCCCTCTTTTGCACAAATTACTGACACCAACTCTGCAACACTTTTGCAGCTCTTTTTTAAAATCAGTTCTAAGTAAATTGAGATAAAATTCACTCCAAACAAACAAAACACTAACTCCCTCCCTGAAAACACCAGGTTATTGTGTCTACCAGCCAGTTTTCAACGATATACTTGAATTACAGAAATTCGATTTCACCATGGAACAGCTTTCAATTTCTTTTCAGTACATTGTTGAAAGAATCAAATGGAATTCTGCACCTAAACTGCAGCCACCCAGGAATTTAAGAACCAAAAACAACATTTCTAAGCAACCTGGCAGGCAATTTTAGACCAACCAGATAATCTTTATGGACAGCAGCTGAGTGCTGAGGTAATTAATGGTAAACTTTAGAACTATGTTATAGAATGGGTGACTTGGTTATTTTTACAAATAAGCACCAAGTATTATCCAACAATGAGCACTGGGGACAAAATCAGCTGCTACACAGAAAGGCTTGCATTAAATGGTGCCTTTTGTGATAACTGCATTCCAGCAAATGAATTACTTTCAAAATGTAGTCAATATTATAATGGAGGAAATGGGCAGCCATTTTGCACACATCACACTGCCACAAACAACAATGCAATAATGACCAGATAATCGGTTTTGTAATGTTGATTAAAGGATAAATATTGGCTTGGACATCAGGGATTAACACTCCTGTTCTTTGAAATAGTGCCATGGGATCTTTTACATCCATCTGAGTGTGCAGATGGGTGCAGAGAGTACAATTTTGTATCTCATCCAAAAGACGGCATCTCCGACAGTGCAGTACTCACTCAGTGCTGCACTGAGGTATCAGCCTTGATATTGTGTTCAAGTCCTGGAGTGAAACTTGAACCCACAACCTTCTGACTTAGAGCCAAGAATGCTATCAAATGAATGACAGCAGACTCCGTAAAACATGTAAAACTTTGTTGTGTTAAGTGCAATTTCTTGATAAGATGTATTCCATAATTATTTGTGGGTGTATTAATTATATATTTTTATGTTGTTCCTTGTGAATTAAACACTGTAAAACTGCACTGATATGTGTCATAAAGAGTATTGTAAAGGTTTATGTTGCGACTCTCCTGCTAGGTATAGAACAGAAAGCTTATAGTGGCTTCCAGCAGTTTGCGACAAAAATTATAGTCCACGTTTATAACCACGGTAAGTCACCTGTCCTGGGAGTACCATAAGGAAGCACCAAACTGAAACTAGGAACTTTCCCATAAAGATGGGGGTAGAGGCATTCCGGATATTAACATATGTTCTAGCCATCCATTTCAAAATATCCCACACAGCAGTACGAGAGCAAGATATCGGGCTATAACTGGCAAGACCAAGGGGACTAATGAACAAAAATACTTTAAAAGCAGGGAGGCTTTGGGTTGAGAAAACAAGACCAATTAGATCAAGATATTGGACAAATCCACAATATTTATGACAATCTTGTCCATGATGTAAATGAATTTTCAATACATGGGAAAACTTTTAAAAAAATTCTTCTTTCCAAAGTTAAACCAGATTACTTAAAGAATTTTGTTCTGACTTTACCCATTGCAAGAAAAAAAATTACCTTCCGATTTATCTTTATTTCAATAAAAGTTATAGAGGGAGTTTAGGCACTGCAGACTACATTGTACACATGGACAAGCTAGGCAGCAAGCCGATGACAGCTGAGCTTGCGATCAGTGCTGGGAACCATACATGCCTGACTCAGTGAATGAATGAGCGGACAGTGAAAGCTGATGAATTGCACCAATGATCCATAAAGGCAGTTTGCAGCATGGTGCAACACACGCCGTCAAAATAAATTGCTGTCCAGTATTATAAACAGAGCATTATGAAGACAGTTCTGACAATTTAATTTAAGATTTGGGCCAAAAACCCAGTGTGTAGTTTTTTTTTGCCTAGTGCAGAGGACAGTAGCAGAATGTTTTTAAGGGATTTGCAGTTCGCATCACCTTTGCAATATAAGTGCTTAAGACAAGACACTGACCAACACAAATATAAGACTCCTCACTCAATAAGCAGGGGATTACCAAATGACATAATTAAATAACAAGTGCTGGTGCAACACCTTTATGTAAAAGCACTTGCTCAACGTCCTTGGCGTAGCATGATTTTGTCAAATTCCAAAGTACACTTCTGACACAAATTTATTGAACTGGTGTTACTTTGAACTGGTGCTATTGTTAGTCTGAGTATGCAGTACTGTGCATTGTAACAGTCACATTCCATCAGATTAAACAGCTCTGGTCCCAAGAATGTCTTTCAAAATGATAAAAAAAAGCTTGCAAGACTGGAAAATATGCTGCTCCATGGAATTCAGGGGCAGAAAACAAAAGCATAAAAAGTTCACCATTGAGCTAAACCTATTCTTGATTCCTGAGCTTTCAAAGTAGAATCCAAATTCCAACTTGTTTTCCTGTTCCTAAGTCCTTGAACATGTTGCTTCCCGAATCCTATCCTTATCTGGTCTGGCCTACACGTGATTCCAGATCCACAGCAATGCAGTTGACTCTTAGCTGCCCACTGAAATGGCCCATCAGGCCACTCAATTCAAGGGCAATTAAAAATGGGTAATAAATTCTGACCCAGTCAGCAACACCCAAATCACATAAATGAATAATAAAAAAACTTCCTTGCATCTTCATGTTTCAATCTCTTCAAATCAGGTTTCCGACTTTATCATAGCACCAAACTTACCTTAAAAGTCACAAAGCATTGTGACTGTGATGCATCATTTCTCCCTTTCCTCCTAAACATCACTGCAGGCTTTGGTTAGCCACACTATGTTCTTCTGCTGCCCGTCTCCTGTTACCTGGATTTTTGGATTTGCATTCACTTGGCTGCTCACATACCTGATTGTAACCAGATTATTTTTCTTCTTGCCCAGGTCAATTATTTTTAGAGCTCCCCAAGAATCTATCTTTGGCCCCTCCACTTCCTTATCCTCACTATAAATGCAAGATATTATAATGGAGTCAGTTCACATGTATACTGATGACATCCAGCATTGTCAGACTGGTTGTCCAATGAGCTTCAACTTCCTCCTTCAAACTTTGGAAAGACTGCGGTCATTGTCTTTGGATTCTTCCATAAACTCCATATCTTCAGCAGTGATTCCACCCCCCCACCCCTCTAAACATCGTCACAGACTAAGACAGACTATTTGTAATCCTAACACCTTATTTTAACCCTGTGACAAGCTTTCAATCCCATATATTCTCCAACTCAAGGACTGCCTATGTCCACATTTGTCACATCTCCTGCCTCCTGTAATAGTATTGTCACTGGGCTGGCAATATAGAGACCAAGAGTAATATTTTGGGGATCCAGGCGCGGGTCCCACCATAGTGAAATTCACAGATGGTGAAATTTGAATTCAATAAATTAAATCTGGAATTAAAAGTTTAATGATGACCATGAAACCATTGTCAATTGTCATAAAAGCTCACCGGTTCACTAATGCCCTACACGTGACTCTATATCCACAGCATTATGGTCGATTCTTAAATGCCGTTTGGGTGGCACAGTGGTTGGCACTGCTGCCTTGCAGTGCCAGGGTCCCAGGTTCAATTCTGGCCTTGGATCACTGTCTGTGTGGAGTATCCACATTCTCCCTGTGTTTGTGTAGGTTTCCTCTGGGTACTCCAGTTTCCTCCCACAGTCCAAAGATGTGAGGGTTAGGTTGATTGGCCATGCTAAATTGACCCTAGTATCAGGGAGATTAGCAGGGTAAACATGTGTGGGATAGGGCCGGGATGGGATTGCGGTCGGTGCAGACTCGATGGGCCGAATGGCCTCCTTCTGTGGGGATTCTATGAAATGGCCTAGCAAGTCACTCAGTTCAAACGATGCCCACATCTCTTGAAAGAATTTCAAAAATTCCTAGTTTCCAAACACCTCCAATTTAAAATTCTCAACCTTGTTGACATTCCTTCAAGGTATCACTCTTCCCAATCTCCGACTTCCTTCATCGCTGTTAGCAATTTCAGTTATTTCCTTATTTTCTCTGTTCCTCTCACGCTAGCTATTTATGCAACCACTCACCTCCATCCACCAGTCAGTCGCGCTTCCCTCTTTAAACTCTGCACTTACCTCTCCTTTTAAAAAGGCCACTTTCAAACCCAACTGTTCATCCCTAATATTTCCTTCCTTCTTTACTGTCTGATTATGTCTTTTTATACTTTCAATATAACATACAGCCACATAGGGTGCGGAAATTCAGACAAATTCCCGATGCAAGGTGGAACAAAGCTCTCTTATTCTACTTTGCTTCTACTGGCCAGGCCCAGATACTGAATTCAGGCAAAGTTTATACAACTGTCATCACAACAGTGGTATAAACGCAGGCTTAGATACATCTAAACTCTAAAATACTACACAATTTGCTGTTATTGTCAAACTGGAGAAGTTTCAATTTCTGTTCAACAATTTTTCTTTTTTTGGGGCAACTAACCATCCACATAATAGTACACAGCAGTTGATATTGGCAAGGAACAAGGTTAGAGAAATCTCACCCAAGATTTGGTTGTGCTTAAAGTCAACACACACTTGGCATCGATAACAGTTTCAGACTATTTTCCAATATAACCATCTCTTCCTTTGAAAATTAACTAAAACACAAATTCAGCAAGAACAAACACTCGGCTGCACCAAGGCTTCTGTAGTTGTAGGACAATAGCTAATGATTCAGCATTATTTACTACATGCTAGGATGCAACTTCATTTTAACTATGGTTTTAGATTTCACACAGTGCCATGCTTTAGGGGCTTCAACAGACATGGAAAGTTGATTTAACTTTCCTATATAATTTTCAAATTAAATCTCACGCTGCTGCAAATGATTAGGCACCAGATCCTGAGTATTCCAGGGTCCTAACCACAAGGCTGTTGTCCGAGTTTGTCATCTGACCAAACGCATCCCTGGAGGTTTCATTACAAGACTTACCCCCATGCCCCAGTCATTCATGGCCAACATGTTTGACCTTAGTCATAGACTTCAGTAAGCGTAGTGGAACAAACTTGTCCCCGAATACATTAATGGGAATGAAGTAGAAATGGTCGAGAGCTTCAAGTTTTTAGGTGCCCAGATGACCAACAATCTGTCCTGGCACCCTATACTGACACTATAGTTAAGACCACCAACGCCTCTACTTTCTCAGGAGACTAAGGAAATTTGGCATACTAGGTATGACTCTCACCAACTTTTACAGATGCACCATAAAGCACTCTTTCTGGTTGTATCACAGCTTGGTATGACTCCTGTTCTGCCTAAGACCGCAAAAAACTACAAAAGGTCGTGAATGGAGCCCGATTCATCATGCAAGCCAACCTCCCATCCATTGACTCAAATTGGGAAGGCTACACTTCCCAGTGCCTCAAAAAAGTACCCAGCATAACTAAGGACCCCACACACCCTGGACATCTTCCATCTTCTGTCGGGGGAAAAAAGATACAAAAGGGCAGCTTCTTCCCTGCTGCTATTAGGCTTTTGAACGGGTCTATCTTGCACTAAGTTGAATTTTCTCTACACCCTTGCTATGACTGTAACACTACATTCTGCACTCTTTTCCTTCCCTATGAATGGTACGCTTTGTCTCTGAAGCACACAAGAAACGACACTTTTTGCTGTACGCTAATACGGGATAATAATCAAAATTATGACGCACTGCATTCCTATACCAACTGCAAAGCAAAAAGACTCATTATCTAAATGGATGATGCTTGACCTTCATTCCAACAACCTTTTCTCCCCTGTCCATTTTCAATATTTTTACATTTGATAAAGAGAAATATTCAAAGAAAATTTTTAAAAAACCCTCTTTTTTGATGCCCCTCTGATTTTTCTCTAGGGTTGTACAGAGTAGTGTCTTGGAGATTGATCTTGAATTCCTGAAATCCCAATCCTGGAGGGCTGGTGACCCTACTGCTGACAGGTCAACAAGCAACTGTACCAGAAAAGGAATTCTCCCCAACAAAATAGCTTCAACTAATTAAAATGTTGAATAAAACAGTACCAGAACTTCAGAAAACAAATGTTTTTTCCTGTTTGATATGACTGACCTGATATAGTGAGACACAAGGATATTTGCATATTCTGCTTCAGAGGGAGTGAGGAAAAGGAGGCTATTTCCACAGGACCCAATCCGGGCTGTCCTTCCCACTCTGTGAACATATTCTGCAGGCGAGGTTGGAGCATTATACTGAAAAAGAGAGGAAAAAATGGTTTTTAATCTTTATTCGACTCCCCAAACCAAGGCTAAGTGAGGTTAAAGCTCTCTCCTTTTCTAAATAATGGGACAAATTTCCAAAGGGCCTGCAGCTGCTTCTTACCCATTCTGTATCAATTTGAAGATCATAGAACAGACGAAATAGGTAAATCGATCATTGTGTTTCAAAACCTACCAGATTCTCTCTCCACTAATTTGCCACATGCTGTTGGTTTCTTCATGTAATAGGGTTCACCTTTTACTTTCAGTGGTATAACTAACTTTGTAAGTCCTTTTTTCCCATCTGGGGATTTACTGCATCAGTTGAAATTTTCAAAACTGGGCAGAATGGATTTTTGTTAGGTAAGCTTACTGAGGATCGATAGATAAATGGACTTGAAGTGCAGATCAACCAGAATTTACCAGAGGGGTAACAAATTTAAAACACAGTTGAAGAGAATCTACTGCTCCTAAATTGTTGTGAAACTGTGGAATCCACTGCTCCGAAGTGTGATGGATGTTGGGATAGTGGAGTAAATTTAAGGAGGAGTTAGACAGATTTTTAATTAGTAATGGGTTGAATTGGCTGCTGCCATGTCAATGAGGCAGCAGTGGTCTCATTCTTCCACAAGTGGGAATCTAACTGAAACCAGCAGGTTCCTGCAGGTAGTTACAATCCCCCAATGACTTTTAAAATGTAACTCTACAGAAATGGAAAAACTAAGCGCCAATTACAATCCTCCTCAAGTGTCCAATAAATTCACACACCTGCTGGAACAAAAAGTTAATTAATGTCTGTAGAGCAGTATTTGTGTGTACCTGTGCAATGGCTCAAGGATAGAAAAAAAAACTTGTTTTAATTACAAAGCACTATATATTTTGAAAGCACCGTTCTGGAGAAATAAGAGCAAATAATCTTGTGCTTTTTCACCAATTAAGGATAGGCCATTCAATTACTCAAGTTTGTTCTTCCATTCATAAGATATAAGAGCAGAATTAGGTCATTCGCCCATCAAATCTGCTTCACCATTCAATCATGGCTGATACGCTCCTCATCCCCATTTTCCTGCCTTCTCCCCATAACCAATTAAAAATCTGTCTAACTCCTCCTTAAATTTACTCCACTGTCCCAGCATCCATCGCACTTTGGAGCGGTGGAATCCACAGTTTCATTATCCTTTAGGAGAAGTAGATTCTCTTCAACTGTGTTTTAAATTTGTTACCCCTCTGGTAAATTCTGGTTGACCTGCACTGCAAATCCATTTATCTATCAATCATCAATAAGCTTACCTAACAAAAATCCATTCTGCCCAGTTTTGAAAATTTCAACCGATGCAACAAATCCCCAAATAGGAAAAAAGGAGACCCAAAGTTAGTTATCCCACTGAAAGTAAAATGTGAACCCTATTACATGAAGAAACCAACAGCATGTGGCAAATTAGTGGAGAGAGATCTGGTAGGTTTTGAAATGCACAGAATGAACAATTTATTTATTTAATCTGTTCTATGATCTGCACATTGATACAGTTTTGGGGGAGGCCATTCAGTGCAACATGCCTGAGCTATTTCTTTGAAATAATTGTCCAATTCATCTCATTCCTCGGTTCTTATTCCCAAATCCTGCATTTTTTTAAGTTTGTGCCCAATTTTTAACATACATATACAGCATACCCATATTTCAAATGGTGCAAGTAATTACAATATCATAGTCAGGTACGTAACTATGCTTAGACACTCAATGTCCATCTGATTCCTTTAGTTAAAGAGCAATCCACTGGTTAACCAGATAAGCTGAAAACCAACACCCACCTGAGCAGCAATTATTATCGCAACAGGAAGCAGATACTAGACTATAGGAAATCACTATGAAGTTGAAGAATAATGAGATACTGTGGCTTTAAGCACTGTTGATGAAGGTGCAACAATGGTGAGGTTAATGAGGGGTCAGCTGGATAGAGGTGCAAGATGCCAGATTCCCCTCCTGTAGTTGTATAATACCAAGCCCTAGTGGGCCTGGTTTTCAACCAAGGTTACTGAAACATCAGCACTGTATTTCAAGGTTGCATTAAATGTACACACTGTTTGAAGGTAGCCTGTGTAGCACAGGGGAGTCCAATACCCATGTCCTCATCATCTCTCACAAGTGACATTAATGCAGGCAGTGGTTCTCTCCCTGTAATCTGAATTGACAAGTGTTACAACTGATTATACCAAGAACCTCAGCAACTTCACAAAAGGATCAAAAGAATGTCAGAATGATCTGTATTCAAAATAAATGAAATAAAGTTTGCTTTTAAGAAACTCTAAGAAGCAAATTTCATTCATGACCTACATCACTGGTTCTAACTGTGAAGCTTGGAGGATATACTAAACCATCCAAGGGCTTCTCACTATCATTAAAGCTTCTGTGCAAGTGAAGTGAGCGAGTGGGAGCTGAAAATGGTCCATTGCTATTCTGGTTAAATTAACTATCTTTAATGAGGCTAAGATGACCTATTTGCATATTCATAGAACAACAAACATATCGCAGGTGCCTCACTATCTTTTGTAGCGTAAAAAATTTTGAAATTCAACAATAAACAGTTTGGCCATTTTGGCTCAGGTAGGATTTCTGTGAATCAAAAACAATAATCAATTTCTTCCACTGAAGCACAACACATTCTTAAAAATAACACACATATGTCGAACTGAGAAAGCAACTGAATAGTATGGACACCGTGCAGATGCACGGCTGTGCAACCATCTGGAATACCACACAGCTCAATGTATCTGGAATGTACCATGCAACTGAAGGGCAGCATGGTGGCACAGTGGTGAGCACTGTTGCCTCACAGCTCCAGGGACCCAGGTTCAATCCCAGCCTTGGGTGTATGTGTGGAGTTTGCACATTACCCCCGTGTTTATTTGGGTTTCTTCCGGGTGCTCCAGTTTCCTCCCACAGTCTGAAGATGTGCAGGTCAGATGGATTGACCATGCTAAATTACCCCTTAACGTCCCAAGATGTGCAAGTTAGATGGATTAGCCACGGGGAAATGTGTGGGGTTACGGAGAAAGGTTGGGGAGGAGAGTCTGGGTAAGATATTTTGTCAGAGAGTTGGTGCAGACTTGATGGGCCAAATGGTCTCTCCTGAACTGTAGGGGTTCTATGATTCAATAGACACACTGCACACAACAGGAGAAAAAAGTTAGATGGAACATTGGTCCCAGGTCACAGCTTTAATTAAATTCCACTTTTGGGCTGCAGGTGCAATACAGTTTTGACTAAGAAAGATACAGAAGGATTTCAACGTGAAGTCAAAAACGTATCCCTCAATTTTGCAAGGTTGCGAATACGACTATTGAATAAAAATGTTTGTCATTGAAGGGGGAAAAAAAAAACATGTACACACATGCCAAGGTTGCAGGGTTGCCATTCATCTCCATGGAAACAGGAGACAGCGATGTCACAGTTAAACTGCGGCTGAAGCCAGTGAAACAGACCCAAAATAGCCCACGCATCTTACACCTCGGACAGGTTTCGACATCTTGGCCAAGTTGTCAAGCTGTTGTAGTTATAACTGCTTATTTGTGAAAGCAAATAATTACTCCCTAAAGGTCACCTTCAGCGGACAGAGATCCTGAGTGTGTAAACTTCCTATTCCTCCACCCACAGGGTACCCTGCAAGGAGTATTCTAGTCAGTCCCCTGGATTGCAATTACAGCCCAATTTCACTGTTCAGTTCCTGGGAAATATTTAACCAGCATGTACAATATGATACAATCTCACTTAGATGGTAGGGAAGGTACTGGGTTTCCTGGGAAATACAGTTCTGGAGTTCATTACCGCTCCCACTATGACATTTAGTGTTATAGAATCCCCACCACAGAGCTCATTGGGAAAGCACAGCCTTCAGTTTAACACCTAATTTGAAAAGGTACTACCACAGCGGATGCAGTCAAATATTACTATTACTTTGTTTATAAAGACAGCAGACAAATTAGATCAGCTCCAAATTCAAAACTTTTGTTGTATTTAACTTCAGTCAACTCATACAAACTTAAACTTCCTGCAAGTCAGCACAACAGTTGTTCACCACTGATGTTCCAAAGCACAGGAGCTTACAGCATAGGCCATTCCATCCTGTCCATCAGGGCATCTTTTTGCTGGAGGAACCGAAACTAATCCCATGGTCCTACGTTCTCTCCTACTTCAAACAGTTATCTATTTTTCTCTTACCACACAGAAGTACTCTGTACATCAAAAGCTCTTGGCAGCAAATCATTCCATTTTCCAATAATCCCACACACAAAGAAATTCCTCCTAACTTCTATCTTTCCACTCAGGTCTTTCAATCTTATCTTTTCCTGCTTAGGTAGAAATTGTCCCAGAATCTCAAGCCTTCCCTCACGATCTTTTGGTTTTCCTCATTCTGTTGAACTTGCACTCTACTCAGTGACTTTATTTTCTGTTTTAAGACAAGATAACCAAAAAATACTTAAAACTTTGGTCTAAAAGAGTACTTTAGCAAATTTATTATGATCTCTTTTATTCTTGATTTTATAGTTTTCTCTACAAGCATCTGCAGCATAATATGCTCCTGAGCCCCTCGAAGTTTCTCTGTTTATTCATGCCCTTCATATCCTGGAAATTTTTTCTTTCCAAGTTGAACTAGTTCACACTTCTCCACCTTAAAGCATATCTGCCACCAGTCTGCCCATTCTACAAACCTGGATACTTTAAGTATTTTCCAAACATTCTCAGAGTTTTACAGTATTTGCCCAAATCCCAACTTTTTTTTTGCCAAAGCTTACGTTTCGTAGAACAAAAATGGATCCAAGCGACTCCTGGATTACACAACTTCTAACCTATTTCCCCTCCTAGCAACATCCAAATTCAAACACTCGGTTTCCTGCCCAGAAAGAATTTCATCCACACTGCTATATTTTTTCCTCATACACCTGAATTTTTATAACCAGCCATGTTTTTTGTAGAATATGACAGCAGGCAGGAAGAACAGCGTGGAAAACGCCAGCTCCAAAAGCAAGTTCCTCTGCCGTTTTGTTAGGGACTTAGGGAAAAAGAATTCCAAGGGACAGGTCCCATGATATCCAGCTGGCGGAGCAGGCTCTATTGCAAGTTATGTTCCAAAGGATTGGTGCGCCCTTTTTAAAGTGCGCCCTGATACAAACATTTAAAGATAGAATCCCCACTCCTGAACCCCCACCTCCCCACGTGCAACATCCACCCACTCTGGCGGATTCTGCCCACCAAGTGCACAGCAGGGGATCTATTGTGATTCATGTGAATGTGCCCTCACACCAACATGAATGGACAATCTTAGTTGGGGGAGCTATCAGACGCAAAGGCCTGATGATTACAGTTAAATATATTCAAAAAGGGATATCTCATCTGCGTAAGCCACATTTCCATGTTTTGGGACTCCTCTCAGGATGTCCTACTCCTGCTGCTGATCATGTTCCCTGAAAACAGGAGAACACACCCCCCACCTCGCATTTTTAAAATCCACCTATCCCACATCGAATGCATTCATTTTTCCTATCTCATCGATTACATCTTTAATAAAACTATTAGCCTGATCAAAGGCCACTTCCATTTAAAAATCCATGTGACAATCATTGATTAACCCTATGCATGGTTAAATACTCACTAATGTTACTTTGAATTATAGATTGTTTGGAAGGAATTTTAACCCCCAAGAACAAGTAGGTTTCAGGCAGATGGAAGAATTGTAAAATTCTCAAACATGGCTGCCCTCACCCCATTGAGATTCTACCTTCCCCCAGCACCACCACCACGTCCAACCGCCCTCATCCTAGCCTGACCAGACATCACTCACAAATTGCTTTTCCATCCAATAGGCAGCCTTTCAATCTTTCTGGCTTTGGGCTAGAAACCTCTTGGAAACATGCCCTGCAGTTAATTTCTGCTTGAGAAACCTACACTTCCGGGTTTCCTAACTGAAAAATCTACTCATCTCGCTACAGCAGCTCCCCCCACTGCCTGCCCGATAAATGCTGAGGCCTAAAAGTTTCCCCAATTCTGTCATCAGAGTATCTGGACTATTGTTATCAAACCACCTTGTCTTCTTTTATGATCAGCAATTGTATCTTTTAGTTTCTGAATATGATGTGGGTTCAGGCTTAACATTTGAAAATGTTGCCCATTTCAGCTACAGGAATAATGAAGCAGAGATCAGGCTTTCTCTAACTTCCCCTAACTCCCACTTAGAGCAAATAGAGGGGGCTCAGCATAACATCCAAAGGACACCACTAATGACAATGCAGCACACCTTCAATATTGCTCTAGGTCATCAGGACAGATTGAAAAGCTGAAGTCTTTGACTGAGAACTTGCACTCACAATAAAATGATGTTAACTGAGTCAAGCTGATGTTGTTTGCAAAGCTCCACAGGCAAAGGTCTTTGAATGGACAGTGAAATGGTTAAGTACAAAGGCCAGAAAATCCTCCTGCCCTTCACCTTATCCCAAATAATTTCTTCAAAATTTGGAACCAGTCAGCTGGAACAGAGAAGAAACTTCAGCAAACTTGGCAGATTTTGTTTAGGGAATACCCCTTTACAACCAAAAAAACCCCACAAAATGTCAGTGATGTTACTTTAAAAATTAAAATACCACATGGTCATTATCTTAGAAACATAAAAACAAGCAAATAAATGACCAATATAGAAATTGATTTTAAAAAAAGAGTAAATTAAGCCTCGTTTGAAACACATGTATTCATATTTACAAATCATTTCATGTACTTTAAGACGGAAGGCTGTTCACTGCTTAAGAACTGACTCTTACCTGAACAATCCACGTGACTTCTGGCAGGTCCAGCCCACGTGCTGCTACGTCCTTTCAGAGGAAAAAGACAGACAGAATAGAAGATTACATGGTGCTGAGACAAGACCCCAGCATGCCACTTGGTGGGCTACATGATGCCTGAAAGTACAGATGGACCGCAGGGCAATCGGTGCCAGCTTGTCAGTTGGATTCAAATGACTCATTTATTTGGTGCAGAAGCTTGCAAAGCGAGCAAGCTAATGGAGATAGGGAACCTAACGATTCACTAGGAGGGGCCACCATTTTGCCACTGTCATCCCAACATCCTGCCAAAAGTCATTATTGCCTTTTGCAGAAAGTCAGCAGCAGGGTAGTGGCCCCCGTCGTCCGGGCGACAGATTGTACCATGCTATCAGTGAAGGGATAAGAGGGAGTTAAAGCTGTCAGAAGCGCCAACAACTGCTTGAAACCAGAGGAAATTGGCATCTTAAGTTAGTTCTTCAGTCCAAGGTGCACACTATTCATACGAATGACCTTTTCTAAAACTGTACCATTACCAAAAAGAACAGGGTCCAAATGAACAATTACAGAGACAATATTATATGTAATTAAAAATGTGTGTAACATTTTAATGTGAACAGGCTTGACTGAAGCAAATCAACACTGCATTTCCAGGAATTAATCCAAAATGAACTGAAGCTTTTTAACGTCAAGCTGGGAAAACTTCCATCAAAAAATTACAAAAATGGGGAATCTGCACAGAGGCTTAACCAAACAATTAAGGTATCATTAAATGTTATTTGTAATTTTCAATCAGCTCTTGCACATTTAACTGCTACAGGCTCCAGTACATTTGAACTTTACAGAGCAGATACAGGAAGGGCTGCTTAAACATCAAAATGACACGTGGGACCAAAAACTAAATGCTTCTCAGAAAAAGGAGAGAAAAGTCCTTTCCACCACAATGAACTATTTGATTAATTTTATATCTGTTTTTTGTGGACTCTGATCATTAGCATAGCCTAAAAAGAAAATCAACTTTGTGACATTATTCTAACAATTCTGCTTGGTGACTAGGTCAGAGTCTAATGTGAATGAAGTCCAAGTGGTAATGATGGTCTATGGGGTCAAGGTCATGGAGAAAGCTGCTGGTAATGGTGGGGAGAGACACATATACGGGAGAGATGGGAAATGTCTACATTCATCTTGTTCTCACTGTAACACCATCATCAAGAAAAGGATTACAAAATTAGATCAGGAGGGGTTTTCTCTGGTGCTAATTTCTGACATGGTCATCCATCAATAGGTTTAAATAAGCATTTGATTTTGTAAATAAATAATGGACTTTGATGAACTATACTGCTTTGTCCTAAAGAAAAATAAAGGGAAAACTGAAGGATGGCTCAGAATGCAGCATTAAGCAATGATCCATCCATACACTGCCAAACAAAAGTAAAGGCAAAGGGGTCAGTGGGATGGAGGAAGCAGGCAGTGTGCATTTGAAATTGTGGAAAAACACAAGAAACCACAAAGTGACCTGGGTGTGAGCTGGACTATTATAAAAGACCAGTGTGTTGATGAGTTTCTCAGTGTGGACGTGTGATATTGTCAAAAAAAGAGAGGATTGAAGAAACTGGCTTAGGCAGCAGACTGTATGGCTATTCACAAGAGGATTTTCAGCATTTTTAAATTTTGTATAATTTACTGATTGCTGTGTTGGATAGAAAGGGACAGTCTGGCAGGAACTAATACTGAGTGCTGTCAGGGGTTAATCGAGGTGACATGCACCAAGCTGGATTAAGCTCACGCTGAAAGTTTATTTGGGTCATCTGTTCTGGTCACAATGTTATTCACTGGTTATAATTTATTAGTCCTTGCTGCTATGGCCCAGCTCAGAACTCACCACATGGGGAACTGTAGGCATGCACCCACACTCTGACATGCCATGGCACACTATTACAAAATACAGTTCCCAGGTTTAATATCTAATTTCAAGGAGCTAAAACAATACAATTTTTTGTAAAAAAAGGTAACCTTTCTTAAGCTTCAGGTTGTAAAACATAAGCAGTCGGATTTCTAGTTCAAGCATGTCAACACTCTTGTGGCTCAAGGGCAAAAGTCAACACTTTCACAGCACTTAACAGCATACGTGTGTGTACATATGTCTATTTTAAACAGGGAATTTTAATGCTTTTCTATTAATCAGGTTAAACCAATATATTTGTAGCCATACATCATTAAAATTTGAAAGATATCATCTTGTAATTTGTCTAATACCAATTTTAAAATCTACAACTATATATGAAACGCTCATTACCTACACAAAAAGCAAGTTAGTAAAAGTTGTGCACATTTATGCAAGTTTGAAAATCTTCTAAAACATACCTTCGTAGTCATGCATTTGACATGGAATATTAACAGGCATGATATAGTATCATAGAATATTATGCAGGAGGGACAGCACTGCATACCTCTCTTTTATGTTATACATTTTCATGCACTTAAAGATCTAAAATCTTTTTACTAGGCACCTGAAAAATTACACACCATTAAAAAAAAGCTTTGTACTGAAACTTGAAATATTCCAATCAAATCAAGCATGAAAAGCAAAGTCAAAGCCTACACAGTAAAACCCAGAGCTCTTTGCTCAGTCCTGTTTCTTTGGTGACAGCTTGCCTTGAAAGAGCAGTTCAGGAGTGCGTCATTACAAACAGAATGAGCTCGGAAGGGTTTATCAGCGCTAATTACTCCCGATAGCTGTAA
Source organism: Carcharhinus amblyrhynchos (assembly GCF_965287045.1). Taxonomy (NCBI): domain Eukaryota; kingdom Metazoa; phylum Chordata; class Chondrichthyes; order Carcharhiniformes; family Carcharhinidae; genus Carcharhinus; species Carcharhinus amblyrhynchos. The sequence goes on from NC_137348.1 coordinate 13,580,464, forward strand.
TTTACACTTTTTCGGTGGGTGGAAATAGTCAAGATTCACACGTTTAGAGATCAGCATCTGCCACCTTTGGAGTGCAGAATGCCACCTTCTGCAGTCTGTGCAGCAGCAAGGAGAGCCAAAACAATCCAACACAAGGCTCAGATTAATACCCAACAGCATTGGCTTGGTCAATTTTAGCTCTAAGTGGACAGGACACACCTGTCTCTTTATTTTATGAATACACTTAGCTCAAAATAAGCAGAAAGGAAGAACAGAAGAGAATGAAGGTAGCACACAGGTAGTCTTAAATTTGCAAAGCATGACAGTGCAGTGCTGAGACCTACAAATAAAACCCCAGTATTCCATGGAGTTTTTGACACAGCCATGCTGCGTTGGGAGATGCTATGCAAAGACCTGCAAACTTCCCATAAGGGGAAGTCACCAGGTTGCCGTCATGTGTCTTCTAGCAAGCAGATGAAGAGCACAGTTTGTGTAGGCTTGGGAACAAGTCTGGGAACACTTGGCTGCAGGTGGCAAATAGCCTGGTGATACCAGAGAGAGTGTGGGAGGTGGTAATGAAGAATGGTGAGGAAAAGGGGTTTTACATCCTTATCTTAAAATAAGGTCTAAAACTATTTTTCAGTACACAAGATTACCATATTCTATGCATTTTTTAACAACTGGATTTTAAAGAATTGCAGCTCCTTTATTTATTACATTCTCCCAAACTTTTGAATGAGCTGCACATATAAAAATGTGATTGTGCAGAGTGTTTTGGGAGATTTTAATTCTATAAAAACCAGCAGTCAGGCCATCTGCTTTTACTACATCACATCCAGAAAAATTATCGCCCATGAGAAAACAGGCCTCAGGATTTCTGACAAATAGCATCAATTCAGAACAATGAAAAGTGACAGTGAAGCATCAACGCTATGGTGGTAATTACTACTTTCACCACTTGGGTAGTAAACTGGGAGAGTTCTACAAAGGGTAGGTGATCCACTCTGCCAGCTCACTGTCCAAGCGACGAAGGTAGCAATTCCTTCCTGACTTTCTGTGCTGATGCCGGCATGATAAAAATCCCAGGGAAAAAAAAGGGTTTTAGCATAGAACACTACTAGAGGAAATAAGTGAGCAGATCGTGGAAAATAGTGGCACCGTAACTTTTGAGTGCACCCACCACTACTGTGCTATTTAGTAACTGCACTACATTTAATCAGTTCTTAATCTCTGTTGCTTAGTTTTTTTAATATTTAAGTCTTGGATAAAGTAAATATTGAAAATTATCATCAAGTTTTGCTCTAACTGATCACCCACTAATTACAGCAATGACTGAATGCATGATTATAAATGCATACTTAGATTGTTCTGAAACCTTTAAGTGGTCATTTACCACTAACAATTCCAAACCCCAAGCACAATTCTACAGCCCAAATTACTAGCTGAATTTGCACGAAATGAAAGTTCGGTTGACTTTTGTCGAAACAAGCTTCATCATCATTCCTGAAAATAAATCTGGCTTCTGGCAAGTTAAATACATTATCACAGGAAGACACCAAAATATTGAACGCATTCAAGAGGTGGGTGGATATAGCACTTGGGGGCAAATGGGATCTAGGGGTATGGGGAAAAAGCAGGATTAGGCTATTGAGTTGGATGATCAGCCATGATCGTAATGAATGGTGGAGCAGCCAAATGGCCTCCTCCTATTCCTATCTTCTACATTTCTATTGTGAAGCAGCACAATTTTTAACTGGTCCATTTCAGATCTAAAGAAAGTTATGATGAAGGATCTACACCTGGAAATACGACCCTGCTTTTTCTCTTTCTGGACGCTGATGGATTGATGCATTTCCAGCATTTTTATTTCACATTCACAGATTTCTCCTTTTCTATCCTTGTGAAGCTGTCCCGGCCAATTTATCCAGCTGTGGCCAACTTAACCTCACTTGAACACCCTTATGGTCTTCGATTGCCAACTTTAGTGCTAGATTATAGACAGTTTCTTTTTCTGTGTGCACCATTCAATCCGTTACGAGCATTTTTCTTAATGATGTAAGCAAAGGTTAACACTTGCTATTCTAAAAGCTGTAATTAATCTTCTGGAGCTCCAATGGTTAATGATGCCATACAGAAAATGCATCCAGAGAACAAAATTTGTCTCGGAGGGCAGAAATGCAGAGGAGGCGAAAACGGGAAAAAAAAACAAATGAGCAGAAAATAGAAGAGTAGCGTACAAGGAAGGGAAAAATAGAAACAAGAGCAAAACTGAAAGACAGAAAGGAGAGGCAGCTGGGAAAATATTCAGAGAAAACCCATGCAGATCCATTAAAAGTTAAAAGGAGTTGTTTTGTGCAGTCCAGTAAAAGAATGATTTTCACTTTCCTAGCCAAAAGGAATAAGAAATAATAAAAGTTTTCTATCTTTTAGAAATATTGGTTTCATTGACTCTGTCTACACATCCCGCTGCTTCTGCGAAGCAGCCTGCGTAATTAAGGACCCCGCACACCCCGGACATTCCCTCTTCCACCTTCCTCGGTCGGGAAAAAGATACAGAAGTCTGAGGTCATGTACCAACCGACTCAAGAACAGCTTCTTCCTTGTTGCCATCAGACGTTTGAATGGACCTACCTCGCGTTAAGATGATCTTTCTCTACACCCTAGCTATGACTGTAACACTACATTCTGCACTCTCTCGCTTTCTTCTCTATGAATGGTATGTTTTGTCTGTATAGCGTGCAAGAAACAATACTTTTCATTGTATGCTAATACATGTGACAATAATAAATCAAATCAAAATCAATAAAGAGAGAGGGAAACCATTCAGCCACTACCCTTGCCCCACATAAGACATAGGAGGAGAATTAGGCCACTTGGCCCATCTCTGAGCCTGTTTCAGCATTCAACGAGATCATGGTCAATTTATATCCAAACTCCACTTACTCATCTTGGCCTTAATAGCCTCGACTAACAAAGAAAAATCTAGAAATCTGGGATTTTAAATTACTATTAATCTAGAATCCACTTCTTTTCATGGGGAAAAAAAAATCCCAGACTTTAGAAATGTTTCTTAGTTTCCTTGCTGAATGGCCTGGTTCTAATTGAAGGATATCTTATTGTTTTGTACTTACTGTGCAGAGAAGGACACCCATTTTTGACTGTGAAAACTCCAGAAAAACTTGCTTCCGTGCCTGCAAGATAAAGCAGATGCTAGTTCCACTATCAGAGTGTACACCACATTCCTATACTCCCCACCATCATTCAGTTCCAACAGGAACAGAAGCTTCAGGCTTAATGTAGCTTTCTCACTAAAATAGTACAAATGAATCATTGAAATGAAATCATTGTCACAAATCAAATCACGTGGCAAGTTGTGACACAGTATGAATTACATGCCCATTTCAATAAGGTCGTGAGCACTTCTATCCAATTACTTAGGGTAAAAATGAAAAGATACGCATTTTTAACATGCATGAAAATGGTCAAGAAAGAGACAACAGCTACACATGGAAATAATAGTGAAATGTTCATGGTAGTGAGGACAGACTGAAAAGATTTGGCAACTTAGAAATAAGTATCAGTAAGCAGCAAGTGACAACAGATAATGACAGTAAGAGGAATCTCACTGTATCTGAAATGCAGCAGTGCATCCGCTCAGCAGTACCATATGGGGTATGCTATTTAGCTCCATTGAAGCTCTAATTTGAAGACATAATGCACTAATTATACTCAGGGTAATAAACATTAAAATTCCTCCCCTGACACCCATCCACTTAATCTTTGTTTTGCTAGATAACAGCTGGTCAGGGTGTGTGCGCGGCCTACATACCCGGCTTGCTCTGACTCACAAAGCGCAATAGTTACAATGGGCATCAAAACTGTCACTGCAGGTGTATTTTCCTTAAAAAAAACACAATCTATTTTCTCCATGTGCACACACCATCTTCCACAATTTCAGAAGTAGGGTAATTGTGTTCCATCAATGGAGGTGTGGAAGATTCCCCAACCAGTTTTCCCTTTCTCCTGTACGTACATTGATTATTTGGCCAAGTAACAGTCAATGACCAGGGCTGGAATTTTGCCGCGCCGCCTGCCAATGGAATCGGAGTGGATGTGGGGCAGACACTGGGAAAGTCCATTGACTTCAGGCAGGATTTTACGGTTTCGGGACGAGCGAGGCTGTAAAATCCCACCCTAGGAGTTTAAATTGGCATTTCCTGGCTTGTATACTCAGGATTTTAAATAGAGATTACCCCAGAAGTGTTTTTTTTTAAAAACACAATTGTCCATGGGCAGACACATTTGTAACCAACTGTTCAAGTTTCCAAAATTATGTTTAAATGCTGCCAAAGACTTTGGTCCTCAAAGCTCCGTGGATGTAGAAATGTTTCAAGTCACATCTAGAATGTGTTGAATGCCACACAGTTTAAAGACACATTACAAGCTTTTCACGCAGATTGTAGTAATAATGGCTACTTAAAACAAAACCGCCTTGTGGGACAGGACAGTTCTAGATCCCTTTTCTCCCACAATGGCTTTCTTCACCTGCCAGAGGCACAGCTCAGTAAAATAGCAAGATATTTCCTTCTAAAACCCTAGCCAAGAATCAGCGCGCTTCATCGACTGGGGAGTTTCTACAACCATTTAAGTGAGATCCAATGGCTGTCTGGCAACCTGCTGATGCACATTGCCTGCTGCACCATGGTGCTTCTTCCCTGCAGTTCCCCACACAGAGAATTTCTGATCTCACCCACGCAGTCTGAGTGATAAATAGTAGAATCAACCACAGCACTCCTGCACACCTTTTAACAGCTGTTTCAAAAGTAGCACAAGTAGAGGGTGTGGAAACTGCCAGGGTTATGGAGTGGTGTTGATAGTGAGGAATCAAAGGCAGCAAAAGGAAAATCCTTTCTTAATGTCAAGTGTCAGTTCCTTCATGCCTCAACACACAAATAAAAGCACTCTCACCTCCTGCTCCATGTTCCCATGCAATCGCAGAAACAGCATCTTACAAGCTGAGAAAGGTAACTGTTTTAGCTCCATGCTGTCGGAATATGGAACAAGGACATTTGTGAAAAGGGTGTAGTGAAACTCCACAGACTCACAACTGGAGAAAAATATGATCATTTTCTGTTTCTTTTCAAACTGTAAAGAATAGAAAAAAATTAGCAGATATAAGGCAGAGCCCAAGTAAAGGTAGTTCCTAGTAATCATTCACAATTGTTATGATTGGAAAAGTTAGACATGCAACAATGAATGGTTGTTCTTAGGACAGTCTTGGAATTGGGTCTTAGTTTATTTGGATCAAACAGGACAAAATAAATGAAAAGCAAGACAATATTTCCATTTTTTAACCCACTCCCCAGCTGATTACAAATTCTCAAACTATCACGGTAGAATCGGAACTTCAAAAAATTAGTCCAAGCCTCCGACTCACTATTCCAGTAATATTGCTTTATTCAGAGTCATTTCTTACTTTGCATTTTTGGAGTATGAATGCTGAAAGCGTGACCAATCGCAGTTTGCTGGGAACTATCACCATAAACTGCTGGAGTTGCTTCGGAATTGAATAGCATTCAGAATCTTCCTTGATATTCTCTTGCTTGGTTTTCACTCCTTCAGTCACACACGCAGGCTCGGACTGGTTTGTTTCTGTGATATATATATTGACTGGCTCCTTTAAGCTGATCCCAGCTAAATGATTCACTCCTGGAGGTAGAAACACAGCATTTAGAAATATTTCAAAGGAAAGTGTGCAGCTATGTTATTCTTGTTATTTGTGATGGACACAACGCCATGATTTATACCAATTACTATTCTTGAATGGAGTGCTAGAAGGTAGAAGAACGTCTGGGACATTGCACAATGCTTGAAATAAAACCTAAAAGCTAAACTAGAATTTTATTCTAACAAGCTTCATTCTGTTCAGTTTACAATATTTTTAATTAACTAAAACGTAAATTTTAAAAGCAATGGCACTGCGGAGAGTCATATGAAATTTTAATAGATTTCATTGTACTCTGCTATTGGTGTTCCACAATGGCAATAAGTGACAGAGTACAAGAGTGAAAAAGACACAGCAGCCCATCTCTAATCAGTCTCAAAGACTGACATCTATTTTTATTCACTCTGGGGATATGGATAACGTGAACGAGACCAGCATATTCTGGTGAAGTAGTGATGGTAATAAATCTTCTTCTTGAACCGTGGCAGTCTATGTGGTGACAATACCCTGTAATGCTGTTAAATAAGGATTTTCAGGACTTTGACCCAGCAACCAGGATGGCAGCAAAATTCATAACACGTTAGATTCAAATTTCAAGTAGCCCTGGGACTGAAGGTAGCGTTGGGAGGCTGATATTTTAGTAAAGTAAAAGTTTATTTATTAGTCACAAGTAGGCTTATACTAACACTGCAATTAAATTATTGTGAAAATCCTCTACTTACCACACTCCGATGCCTGTTTGGGTGCACTGAGGGAGAATTTAGCATGGGCAATCCACCTAACCTGCATGTCATTGGACTGTGGGAGGAAACCAGATCATCCGGAGAAAGCCCAGGCAGACACAGGGAGAATGTAGAAACTCCACACAGACAGTGACCCAAGCCAGGAATTGAACCCAGATCCATGATGCTGTAAGGCAGCAGTGCTAACCACTATGCCACCAATGCTGTACAGCAGAATGCAGAAACATTCTTTTAAAAATATATACTTATCCACCAGAAACAAAAGCCTCACCATCTGTTAGGGTGGCAGAGAGCAGAATGTTTTGCCTTTTCTCACGCACTGCATTTAGCGCATTCAGTATCACAGTGACATCTTTCTCAAAACCCAGGTCCAGCAACCTGCTCACAGGGGAACAAAAAAAAAGTCACACAAATATTGTTCTTCATAATAAATATTTTTGTGGTCTCACTATCATATCATTTGAAGTTAGATTGAACTTAATTGCACTCTTGAACACCAAACATTAGAAAAGACTGCAAGTAAAGTCTAGAAATTCAGAGCAAAAGTTACTTTGCACCTCACTCAGTTCACTTACATAACACCCCCACATTCTCAAGTTTGTTGTGATGGACTGTTAAGGTACAATAGAGACATCTAGTGGTTGTAAAACATTACTGAAAAGTATAATAAACTTTAACATAGCTGCAGTTCTACTAAGTCAGTGGTTTACAGCGTGGAAACAGGTCCTTCGGCTTTTTTTTAAAGCCCCTAAGCTAATCCCAATTGCTCGCATTTGGGCCATACCTCTTTACACCCACCTTACCCATGTAACTGTCTAAATGCTTTTTAAATGACAAAATTGTACCTGCCTTTATTACTACCTCTGACAGCTTTTTCCAGACACTTACCACCCTCTGTGTGAAAAAATTGTCCCTCTGGACACTTTTGTACCTCTTCCTTCTCACCTTAAACTTATGCCCTCTACTGTTAGACTCTCCTATCTTTGGGAAAAGATATTGACTATCTAACCAATCTGTGCCCCTCATTGTAGCAAACATTAGCCTGAAATGTAGATTATTCCTGCCACTTCTTACCGATTTAGTTAGCAAAAAGGTATTCAGATGTGGTTTCAAATCCAAGAACACAATCTATAATCACCTTGTAACAGATTATAAACAGCACAGAGGGGGCATCTGATTTCTTAATCACCATTTCAGATGAGGAATTAAAGAATAATGGTGACGAGAAAGAATCTAGAAACCTTTTAATTTAACATAGGGACCCAAACATTACTGAGCCGCAAGTTAGAAAACTCTTGCCTATACTGATTGAAAAAAAACAATGCATTCATATAGCACCTTTCACAACCTCAGGAGGCACTCGATAGAATTTTTTTATTCATTCAGGGGACGGGATATCGCCAGCTAAGTCAGCACTTTATTGTCTGTCCCTAATTGCCTCAAGAAGGCAGCAGTGAGCTGCTTTCTCAGGACCACTGAAGTTTCTGTTGAAATACTTTTGAAGTACAGTCACTGTTGTATTGCAAGAACCTTCCACAATAATCATCACTAAAACCAGATTGAGGGATAAAAGTTGCCGAAGGAACCTGTATAACTCTCCTACTCCTCTCATTGGTACCAGGAATCGATTCTAACCATCTAAGACAGCACACCAGGTGTTGCGCATGTCTCATCTGAAAGAGGGCATCATTAGACAGTGCTGCACTGGAATGTCAGTCTAGATTTTTCTGCTCAAGTCTCTGAAGTGGGACTTGAGCTCATAACGTTCTCACCCACAGCTGAGTGTGCTACTCACTGAGCCACAGCTAACACAGTAACTAAAGGTACCTGCACACTTACCTGTCAGCTTCATCAACAACAAGCCACTGCACATGGGAGAAACAAATATTTTTTGTGTTTTTTATATGATCCACTAGTCGCCCTGGAGTTGATATCAGAATATTTATACCTTTACGTAACCTGGAACATGAAAATACAAATCTTATAATTTTGAATTTATATAGCCGCCGAAACTTCTTGACTTACGACACAAAGTGAATTACTTTGAACTGAAGTGGCATAGGCAAACCAACAACTATTTCGTATGGCACATCCAATACAAAATATAAAGACAATAACTTTTTTGATTGCTATCGAGGAATGTTGAGGAAGGTGTGGGGAAAATTATTTGTTTTTTTTCAAACAGAGCTGCATAGAATCTTTAATGTCCAGTGGATCACTGGAACTGGAGAAATTGGGATTTAAGAACATAAGAAATAGGAGCAGGAGTAGGCCAACTAGCCCTTGAGCCTGCCCCGCCATTCAATAAGATCATGGCTGATCTGTCGTGGCTCAGTTCCAAATTCCCGCCCTCTCCCCATAACCCTTAATCCCCTCGCTTATCAAAAACCCATCAACCCGCGTCTTAAAAATATTTAGCGAGGTAGCCTCCACCACCTCAACGGGCAGAGAATTCCAGAGATTCACCACCCTTTGAGTGAAGAAGTTCCTCCTCAACTCCGTTCTAAACCGCCCTCCCTTTATCTTGAGGCTGTGCCCCCTAGTCCTACTGTCCTTTCTGAGCGGGAAGAGTCTCTCCACCTCTATCCTATCCCTCCCATTCATCATCTTATACGTCTCAATGAGATCTCCCCTCATTCTTCTAAACTCTAACGAGTACAAGCCTAGTTTATTCAGCCTCTCCTCATAGCTCAACCCCCTCAACTCCGGCATCAGCCTAGTAAACCTCCTCTGCACTCCCTCCAAGGCCAAAATATCCTTGCGTAAGTACGGCGCCCAAAACTGCACACAGTACTCCAGCTGCGGCCTCACCAATGCCCTATACAGCCGCAGCAAGACCTCCCTACTTTTATATTCAATCCCCCTCGCTATGAAGGCCAGCATCCCATTCGCCTTCCTGACCACCTGCTGCACCTGCAAGCTGGGTTTTTGCGACTCATGCACAAGGACCCCGAGGTCCCTCTGCACCGTCGCCTGCTGCAGTTTTTCTCCACGTAAGTAATAATCCTTCCTACCATTATTCAAAGAACAAAGAACAAAGAACAACTCACCACGGGAAACAGGCCCTTCGGCCCAACGAGCCCGCGCCGCCGCATCACCCTACACCTATTCTACCCTGCATGTCTACGAATGGAACCCCTAACTTAGCCAGATTCAGGGGAGAATAGTGTCAATTTGGTAAAACCAATCAGCCTAAGAGCACATCTTTGGGGTGTGGGAGGAAACCGGAGCGCCCGGAGGAAACCCACGCAACCACAGGGAGAATGCGAAAACTCCCACAGACACAGGCCCAAATCCATGTATCTGCACAGCTAGCAGTGCTAGTCACTGAGCTGTTGCGGCGCCCGTCTACCGGTCCAGGATCAAGCACACACACTGACACGAAGTACTAGGCCACTCCCGGAACGTCCAAGAGCAGCCCACGCACGACCCATCGTGTGCATGCCCCTCGTTTGACACGAGGTGGACCTCCACCTGCGGAATAAAAAGACAAAAACGTTAATCTTACAAGCCTGCTTTTCCGGTGTCTCCTGAGGTTCTAACCTTATTTAATAGCCCCTACCATAACCCTCCATCCTTGTTTCACTCATGTGTCTATCTAACTGAACCTTAAATGAGTCCAACGTTCCTGCCTCCACCACCCTATTCGGTAGCGCGTTCCATACCCCCACAACTCTCTGCGTAAAGAGCCTTCCTCTCACTTCCAAATTATACCTCTCCCCCCTCACCCTTAAATCATGACCTCTCGTGTTTGTACCCAGTCTAGGGAGCAGTCTCTCACTATTAACTCTATCTATTCCCTTCAGTATCTTATATACCTCTATCATGTCCCCCCTCAATCTCCGTCTTTCCAAGGAGAATAGTCCCAGTTTCTCCAACCCTTCCTCATAACCCAGCCCCTCCATGCCAGGCAACATCCTGGTAAACCTCCTCTGCACCCTTTCCATAGACTCCACATCCTTCCGGTAGTAAGGTCCAAAGTGGACCACCTCGCACTTGCCAACATTAAATTCCATTTGCCAGTTCCTGGCCCATTCGCCCAGCCTATCTAGATCCTTCTGTAGACTCTCACCACCCTCCGCACAATTTGCCTTTCCACCAATTTTGGTGTCATCAGCAAATTTCGACACCCTACACTTGGTTCCCTCCTCCAGATCATCTATATAAATGGTAAATAGCTGAGGCCCCAGCACTGACCCCTGGGGCACTCCACTAGTCACCATCCGCCAATCCGAATAGCACCCATTGACCCCCACTCTCTGCCTCCTATTTGACAACCAGTCTTCTATCCACGCTAACACCCTACCCCCAACTCCATGTCCCCTGACCTTCTGCAATAACCTCTTGTGAGGTACCTTGTCAAACGCCTTCTGAAAATCAAGAAAGACCACATCCACCGGCTCTCCTCTATCCACCGCCCTAGACATCCTCATAGAACTCCAGTAAATTTGTCAGACACGACTTCCCTTTAACGAAACCGTGCTGCGTCTGCTCTATCAAGCAGTTCCCCCCAAGATGCCTTGCTATTTCCTCCTTGATGACGGATTCTAACATTTTACCTACAACAGACGTTAAACTAACAGGCCTATAATTCCCCGCCTTTTGCCTGGCACAGCTTCTTAAACAATGGCGTAACATTAGCCGTTTTCCAATCTTCCGGCACTTCCCTGGAATCCAGCGACGTCTGGAAAATAACCACCAAGGCATCCACTATCACCTCCGCTATTTCTTTCAGGACCCTCGGATGCATTCCATCCGGTCCTGGGGACTTGTCCACAATCAGCCCCTCCAGTCTGTCGAGCACCACCTCTCTAGTAACAGTAATATCATCGAGACCCTCCAGTCCTACCACCATTCCATCTCTAACATCCGGCAAGTTATTCACGTCCTCCTCTGTGAAGACCGAAACAAAAAAGTTATTCAAGACCTCAGCCATTTCCCCATCCCCTACCACCAAGTCCCCCTTCTCATCCTCTAAGGGACCAACGTTCACCCTAGCCAGCCTCTTTCTTTTTATATATTTATAAAAACTCTTGCTATCCTTTTTTATATTAAGTGCTAGCCCAGCTTCATAGTTTCTCCTATCCTTCTTTATCAACTTCTTTGTCAATCTTTGTTGACATTTAAACCTCTCCCAATCCTCTTCTCACCCACTACTCTTAGCTACTCTAAACGCCTCCGCTTTTAATTTAACACTTTCCTTCACCTCCTTCGTTATCCACAGCTTATTACCTCTCCTCCTACGGTCCTTTTTAACAATCGGAATAAATTTCTGCTGAGCACCAAGAAAGATCTCCTTAAAGATCCTCCACCGCTCCTCAGCAGACCTACCTTCCAACGCGCTCCCCCAGTCCACATTCACCAATTCTTCTCTCATCCTACCGTACTCCCCTCCGTTCAAACAAAGGACGCGCGTCCGGGAACCCACTTTCTCCTCCTCCATCTGCACCAGAAACTCCACCATACAATGATCACTCTCCCCAAGAGGATCCTTCACCGCAAGTTCCCTAATTCTACCCGCCTCATTACATAGCACCAGATCCAAGATAGCTCGCTCCCTCGTCGGCTCCAACACACACTGTTCCAGGAAACTATCCCGGCAGCATTCCAAGAACTCCTCCTCGAGCCCACCACGTCCAACATGAGTCGACCAATCAATATGCAGACTGAAATTCCCCCATAACTACGGCCGTCCCATTCCTGCACGCCGCACTTATTTGCGCTTTAACAGCCCGCCCCACCTCCAGATCATTATTTAACACATCATCAGGAGGATGGCACTTTTAACAATATCCTAGATACCAAATCTATTGGGATTGGCCACGAACTCAATCTTTTGTTTCAAGAAGTGAGTCCAGCTGGCATCACAACTCCCACAAACAAAACTACAATAATACTTTGATACAGCAATGTGCAATAATATCATTTACACGTCAATATTGTTACGACCAGGTGGGAAGGGGCGAACTGGCTCCCCACTAATCAACCTCCTTGGTTGGTCACAACATTGGTTTAAGTTTCTTGTATACAAGAATATACCTTTTCCAAGTTAGAATACATTCAACTGCTTAAGTTGCGAGCAATTAGAAGCCAATCAAAGAAAGCTTCAATGAATCAAAAAAGGCACAAATTTATTAACCTCTAAATCTGAGAAAAAAATAAAAATGCAACATTGAGCAATTAGACCATATGCAGTCATTAGGGCACACATGCACAGCAGAGTAGGCTTCTCAAAAAAGGTGACAGGTTTATTCCAAGGAGAGCGAGATATTAACTACCTGTGTCACTACCGTGACTGGGAGCCTCATTTTGGAATACTTCACCTATTGTGCATTTCCAAGATGTTTTGGATGAATCTGTCTGTGACACTCATTGTTTCAATATCCAGTATGGCTATGTCACTTCCAGAGATAGTTACGAGTTTTGATGGGCACTTGGATTATAGGAAATGTCTCTCTCACACCACTGTGAAGGTGATTTGTTGGGTTTCTCACCTTTACCTTGGAATGTGCCCTTGCATTTTCAACATTTTGTTCATAATTCAAATTCAAAAGTTTCACAGACTTGTAAAATAATATTCAAAATTAATGGGGTATAGCTTGCAACTATATAACTTATTACATTCTCCCATGTTTAACTCATCAGTAAAGAAGCAATTTAATAAGGGGGCAATTCTCTACATAGAAAACCTCTCCCGAAAATACCAATATGTCATTGATTTTTTTTTTTAAAAAACTCTGGGGTACAGTTTTCTTTATCAGTTGCAGATTTTGACATACTAGTCTCATTACAACACACTTCATAGGGTCAACAATTTTGCCCAATGAATGGTGTGCTATTGTGAATCTCCAATAGCAGAGTAAGAAATGGGTTTTAACAGAAGACGTTGGCAACATCGTACCAACTGTCTCATGACTAGGCTCAACACACAAAGCATTAATAGAAGTGAGATCTTAGGCGTTTACTACAACTAATATGTAGCTCTGTCTTTAACTGTACAATTTTCTCTTAAGGACATGAGTAAAATAGTTAACTAATGAGCTGAAACATGATAGTTAATGCTGGAATCAAACAGAAAACAAGGAGGCCATTTGGTTTTTCCTGCTTCTGCTAATTCTTTGAAAGAGCTGCCAATTAGTCACACTAACTTTCCCATCTATACTTTGGAAATAGTAATCAGAAAACTTGGCTTACTCAGTGAGTTCATGTTTGTTTAGTTTTCTCTATTCACGTCACTCATCAAGCGGGGCATACCTGGCTTTCTCAGATTTCCGTTTCTCTCCTCCCATCAGCACTCCTGGTACAATCCATGTAAACGGCTATGAAGTTAAAATAAATCATTGCAACTACTCAAAGTAGAAGTTAGAAAAGAGCATGAAATGTACAATCTGTTTTTGTCTACTTCACTGGCACTGGTTTATAAATAGTGGCATAGAGTACAACAGTAAAAATACATTGGTTAAGTTACAGGTAGACTACTGTTTGTCAAATTAAGGAACCATTCAACTCATAGGGCACAGTGTAAATTCACTATATGCTTGGATTAGGAAAGTTTTAAAAAAAGTGACTCAAGCGACTAGGAGTATTTTCACTGGGCCAGCAAAAGCCAAGGAGAAAATCTGAAATTTTCAAAAATTATGAAAAGTTTTGATAGAGTGAATAGCAAAAGACCATTTTCTCCACAGGGAAGGTGTAATGAAGGATCAACAAATTAAAATTGTCACTGAGCATTTAGAGAAATTAGAAGAAACTTATTTCGAGTGAAGATTTATGAGCACAGAAAGCTTTTGTTACAGTGAATAGTTAACTATTTCATCGTTTAAAAGGTGGCAGTGGCATAATAGCCTTGTCACTAGACAGTAATCCAGAAAGCCAGGGTAATGCTCTGGGGACCTGGGTTTGATTCACGCCGCAGCTGATGATGGGATTTGAATTCAAATCAATAAAAATTTGGAAATAAAAGTCTAATGACAAGATCATTATGCCACTGCCACCTTTAAACGATGAACCAGTCAACCATTCACTGTAACAAAACTGTAATGATGACAATGAAACGATTTCAACTATCATTAAATCCCACCTGGCTGGCTAATGCCCTTCAGAGAAGGAAATCTGCTGTCCTTAGTGGTCTGGTCTATATGCAACTCCAGGCCCACAGCAACATGGTTGACAATGTCCTCTGAAATGGCCTACAAAGCCACACAGTATTAAACCGCAAGAAAGACTACAAAGAATAAAACTGGACAAACCACTCAGCATCAACAAATGTCACCGGAAATGATAGCTGTAAACTCAAACTGATCGATCCTGCAAAGTGCTCCTCACTAACATCTAGTTTTAGAGGCTTGTGCCAAAATTTGGTCCCACAGACCAGTCAAGAAATTGCCTGACATCGTCATACTCACGGAATTATTCCCTACAGATAATGCTTCAGACACTATCTTCACCATCCCTGGGATGGTCCTGTCCCATCAGCAGGGCATACATAGCAGAGGCGGCAGCATATTGGTATACAGTCAGGAAGAGTTGCCCTGCGAGTCCTCAGCATCGACTCCAGGCCCCATGAAGAGCCCATGGCGTCAGCTCAAACATGGCAAGGGAACCTTGTTTCCACCCCTACCCTTCTTCAGCTGATGAATTGGTATTCTTCTATGTTAAACACCACTTAGAGGGAGGGTTGCAAGGGCATAGAATGTACTGCAGCTGGAGGACTTTAATGTGCATCACCAAGTGTGGCTTGGTAGCACCATTAGCGACTGATAGGACAGAGCTGCTAGACTAGGTCGGCGGTAGGTGGCGAGGAATCCATAAAAAGGGAAAAACAAAATTGACCTCATTCTCACCAAAGATTTCAGGAGATCATTCCAGGAGCATCACCAGCCACACTCAAAAATGAGGTAACAACCTGGTGAAGCTTATACTCAGCGTGCCAAAAAGCTTAAGCAGCGCGTGATAACACAAAGCAAAGCAATCTCACAACTAATGGATCAGATCAATGCTCCGCAGCCCTGCCACATACAGTCACGAATGATGGACATTTAAACAACTCACTAGAGGAGAAATCGCCAAGAAATCTCTATACTCAATGATGGGGGAGCCCAGCAAGCAGAGCAGAAGATAAGGCTGAAGAACATGCAACAGTCTTTAAGGTGAGCAGATAATCTATCTCAGCATCCTTCAGAAATCTCCAGCTTCAGATGCCAGACCAGCCAATTCGATTCACTCCACATATTAAGAAATGGCTGAAGGCACTTGATAGAATCACAGAATCCTACAGCACAGAAAGAGGCAATTCAGCCCAACGTCTGCACCAACCACAATCCCACTCAGGCCCTATCCCCATATCCCTACATATTTAGTTACTAATCCCTCTAAGCTATGCATCCTGGGACACTAAGGGGCAATTTAGAATGGCCAATCAACCTAGCCTGCACATCTTTGGACTGCAAAGGCTATGGACCATGACAATATTCCAGCAATAGTACTAAAAACTTATGCTCCAGAACTTGTTGCGATACCAGCCAAGCTGTTCCATTAACAGTTATAAGACGGGCATCTACACAACAATGTGAAAAAGTGTCCAGGTATGTCCTCTACACAAAGCAAGTTAAATCCAAACTGGTCAATTACTGCTCCATCAGGCTACTTTTGATCATCAGTGAAGTGATGGAAAGGCTCATCAACAGTCCAATCATGCAGCACTTGCTTAGCAATTACCCAATGGTGGGTAACCTATGACAGGGGCCATGTACAGGCTATCTGACTTCTGAGTATGGCACACGAGACCTTTTGGTGACCTTTGCTCAATGCAGGATTGCCACATCTGCTAATTTCCATCTGTGTAGTTTCCCACCCCCCCCCAATCGGTACGACTGAAGTGGTACACATGTAAAGCAAACGCAACTGAAGTGAGGTGCACGTGCCAGCTGGTAACTCACAACAATGACTGAGAACCATGCACTCCCTCTGCATCCAAATTATAAAAATTTATTTTGCTTCTACCATTTGAAGCTGATAGTTCTATTAATATACAAATGATTCAGAAGTTTCTATAACTCAGTATGAAATATTTGGTATGTATTAAGTAAACAAACAATCTTATTCATGGGGTAATGGTTAGTAAACAAGCCTGATTTCAATCAGGTGGCCCACTGAGATGAAGGTGGGACACTCATGTGGTCCACTCACTGCAATAACCAGATCATTGATGCTCACCTTGGGTTCCACCATAAGAAAAAGGCTATTCAGCCCTTAGAGCTGATCCACCATTGAATAACATCACGGCTGATCTAACATTCACAAAGTCCACTTTCCTGGCGTATCTCTGTAATTTCTTAATTTCCCTACTGATTAAAAATCTACCTACCTCAGCCTTGAAATGTTCAGGGATTCAACCTCCGCAGCTTCCTGGGGGAAAGAATTCCAAAGATTCACCACTCTTTGACAGAAGATACTCTTCCTCAAATCTGTCTTAAACGAGCATCGCCTTATTCTGTGACTACACACTCTGGTCCTACACACTCCCATGAGTGGGATCATCCTCTCAATGTTAACCCTGTCTAATCCCATAAGTATCTTACATGTTTCAATCATATCACCTCTCATTCTTCTGAACTCCAAGGAGTACATACCCAACTTGTTCAATCTTTCCTCATATGGCAGTCCCTCCTTATCCAGGATCATCTGAGTAAACCTGTTCTGTACCGCCTCCAATAATACATCTTTCCTTAAATAAGGGGCCCAAAACTGTACTGTATTCTAAACATGGCCTCACTAATATCTTGTACAGTTGCAGCAACACCTCTACTTTTTAACTTCAGCCTCCTTGAAATAAAAGCCAGCATTCCATTTACTTTCTCATTGTGGGGATCACTCAGCTCCTGGCCTCATTATAAGCTTGGTTCAAATATGGACAAAACAGCTGAACTCCAGGTGAGCTGAGGAGAGAGTGTGACTGCCCTCCACATCATGACAGCACCTGACCGAGTATGACATCAAGGGGACCCAGCAAAAAATGGGAGTCAGAGCGAATTAGGTGGAAAAAAACTGCTGGTTTGAGTCATAACTAGCCCAAAGGAAGATGGTGGTGGTTGGAGGAGGTCATTCATCTTAGTCCCAGGACATCACTGCAGGAGTTCCTCTGGAAAGTGTTCTAGGCCCAACCATCTTCAGCTGCTTCACTAGTGACCTTCCTTCCATCATAAAGTTGGAGGTGCGGATGTTCACTGATGACTATACAATGTTCAGCAACAATCTAGACCCCCATTATACTGAAGCAGTCCATGTACAAATGCAGCAAGACCTGGATAATATTCAGGCTTGCACTGGCAAAAGTAACATCTGCACCCTAAGAGTGCCAGGCAATGATCATTCCCAAAAAGAGAGACTATAACCATCACCTCTTGACATTCAATTGCATTATCATCACTGAATCTCTCACCATCAACATTCTGGACCTTACCATTGACCAGAAACTAAACTGAACTACCCATATAATGAGGGATGGACAATAAATGCTGGCTAGCCAGCAATGCCCACGTCCCACATTTGAATAAGAAAAATATATAAATACTCTGGTTCTAAGAGGCTAAGAATTCTGTGATTTGTAACTCACTTTCTGACTCCCCAAAGCTTGTCCATCATCTAATAGGCACGAGTCAGGAATATGATGGTATACTCTCAACTTGCCTGGATGAGTGCAGCTTCAACAACTTGACTGGCACCTCCTGCACAAACAGTGCATAGTAGCAGCTGTGTGTACTATCCATACAACACACTGCAGGAACTCAACAAGATTCCTCAGGTAGCAGTTTCCAAACCCACAACTACCACCACCTGGAAGGACAAGGGCTCCAGATGCATGGAAATCCACCATCTGCAAGTTCCCCTCCAAGCCACATGTCATACTGACTAGGAAAGTTAGCACTGCTTCTTCACTGTCATTAGGTCAAAATCCTGGAATTTCCTTCTTAACAGCACTGTGGTATACCTACACCTCATGGACTGCAGTGATTCAACGCAGTAGCTCATAAGAACATAAGAAATAGGAGCAGGAGTAGGCCATCTGGCCCTTCGAGCCTGCCCCGCCATTCAATAAGATCATGGCTGATCTGTCGTGGCTCAGTTCCACATTCCCGCCCTCTCCCCATAACCCTTAATCCCCTCTCTTATCAAAAACCCATCAACCCGCGTCTTAAAAATATTTAGCGAGGCAGCCTCCACCACCTCAACGGGCAGAGAATTCCAGAGATTCACCACCCTTTGAGTGAAGAAGTTCCTCCTCAACTCCGTTCTAAGGCATCAAAGGCATCCTGTGGAATCATGGTTATCCTGATCAGATCATCTGGTGCTGTACATTGCACAAACTCATGAATAGGCCTGAAAGCCCCGAAAAATACCCAGTCTACCTTACAGTACCCTGAAAGGGCAAAGTATCTCAACATCTGAGGAACACACGAAGCTAGCTGTAACTATGTAGTAGCAATATAATTGGTACTTGCCACTAACGGCACTGCAGTCAAACCAGAAAGATATTCTGCCTATCATACAAATGAGTGATATGGTTTATGTGTAGTGCTAGATACGAAAGGCTGTTCATCCCAAAGGCTGTTTAATTTTTTCCCTTCCGCTGTTTGGAAAAGGAAAAGGTACACAGAGTGTACCCAACCAGCCCATGCTTGCAAAACACAAAACAGTGCCCAGTTGCAATTCCAAGATTGGACAACATTTGCTAAATAATCCTCAATGTGCTAAGAATTACACTGACAATCAATTTAAGATAGTCAGTCTGGCTTGCAATGTGGTGCATTTGCATGTACTGGAAGCTACATATTTTAATACACAGTGCCCTGTCCCTTGCAGACAAAGAATATCATGCCTGTTTCAGCTGAATGAAATAAGTGACAGCTGGTTTATTCCTCAGGGCAATGGCTTTGACCAGAGTCAAGCTGCCCGTTTTAAATTTCAATCATTTAAAAAAAAAATTTGTGTGACGGATCTCTAAGTGCCCTTGAACTGAGGGCACATAAGAGTCAACCACATGGCTGTTGTCTGAAGTCACCACCATCCCTAAAGGGCATTACTCAATATGATAGGTTTTTACGACAATCAACAATGGTTCCATCATTAGACTTTTAATTTCACATTTTTTCAAATTCAAATTTCACCATCTGCTGTGGTGGGATTTGAACCCAAGTCCCCAGAGCATTACCCTGGGAATTTGAATTACTAGGCTAGTGAAAATACCACTATGCCTTCACATCCTATTTGGCAGTTAACTATCAGTCACCATTAACTGGTGCATTCTCCATGACAATGCTTCCACCGGAGTCCACCTGCCAACCAATCAGCACTCTCTTCTCGTACAGTATAAATTTGTTGTTTTCCTTTCCATTGGTATACTTGTCATTTGCTGTTATGAGTGCAAGACAAAACGTCTCTTTTTCTCAGCAACACTTGTTCTGTACACCAAACGACTATTGGATAAAATTGTTCTGAATGTCACAATGATGATAGAATCCCTACGCAGCAAGAGGCCATTCGGCACACAGAATCCACACTGACTCTCTGACAGAAAATCTTACCCAGGCCTCCTCCCTGCCCCATGCATTTACCTAATCCCTTTACCTACACATTTGGGACACCAAGGAGCAATTGAGCATGGCCAATCCACTTAACCTGCACACCTTTGGACAGTGGGATGAAGCCAGAGCACATGAAGGAAACCCACACAGACACAGGGAGAACATGCAAATTTCACACAGACAAGTCAGTTACCCAAGGCTGGAAGCGAACTCAGGTTCCTGGCGCTATAAGGTAGCAGTGCTAACCACTGTGCTACCTCAATATCAGACAATAATCAGCAGGAATCAAGAGACAAGCAATAATACCAGAATAAAGCAGTTAATAAATGATAGATTTCTTTGAATGTTAACACTTATTATAATTAGGATGGAACCATCCTTTGTGATTATTTATACAAATTACTCTTTCCATAATGCTTTTCATTGGGGCTGAGAACCTGATTCTATCAATAAAGACATTATTGATTAAGCAAATAAATTAAGATAAATTAGAATTAATTGAAACATTTAAGATCCTGAGATGTCTTGACAGGCTGGACATGAAGACAATGTTCCTGCTTGAAATGGAATCTAGAATAAGGGGTCAAAGCGGAGATGAGGTGAAAGATTTTCACTCAGGATTGAGTGTCCTTGGAACTCTGTTCCTGAAACGGTTGTGGAAACAGTCTTTAAATACGTTAAAGGCAGAGGCAGATATATTCTTGGTAAGTCAAGTGGGGGTGGAGGGGATAGGTTATTGGAGGGATGCAGATTTGAGGTTATCATCAAATTAGCCACAAATCTAATTAAATGGCAGTGCAGGCTTGAAGGGCTGAATGGCCTACTCCTGCTCCTTGTTCGTATGTTCATGTAACATGGTTGTAGAAAAAAGTGCAAATATGCACATGGTCAGATTTTCTTTGTATATTATTCATGTTTGTAGGATGATTCAACCAACCAATGATACTTAACAGATGAGGCATAATTCAAGAGCAGTCAATTTACAGTATTTAATAAAACTTTAAAAACAAAGCAGAGGAGATAGGCTTAGGATGGAGATAGGTGGAGGAAAACAACCTACAAACATGCATCTGAATGACAGATGAGTCCCTGTTCTCAGTCCTTCCTCATCCTGGTACTCTTCAAAATCTTAACTGACACATAACCAGTATATTTCAGATTGATTTTATTGCAAATTTTCTTCAAAAGATGACATACCATGAACTGGTTCTCATTCCTGATAAGATTCTCTTACCTTGATCAATTTCTGAATGGTATCCAAGCTTTGCAGAGCCAGCTGATGAGGAAACAAAATATTAATGTTTAATTTCTCTGAATGAACAAATCACATCCAACTTTTATTCAATGTGTGCATTCTTGCTCTTAATGAGCAGTGGATATCAAAAAATTTTCCATATTTTAGCCAGTTACAGCATCAGTCACTCTTGAGACAGCAACCATCCTTCTGGGATGGGATGACACTGCAGGACACGAACAACCTCTTCCTGCTGGCTGTGAAGCCAACTCCTGTTGGATGCAGGCTCAGAGGTCAAAAGTGCTCAGTATTTGACGTTAATTGGCAATCTCACTCAGGCAGATGCGAGAGGTGAAACAGTTCACACTAGTGCATTAGGGTGCTGTTCTGAGGTTAGAGTTCAAGCTCACCGCTGGCTGCTGTAAAAGCCAACTTTTGTGATACAGTCAGTGCATGTTACACTTCATCCAATAGCTCTTGATGCAGAGCAAGAATAACAAAAAATATTCCATTCTCAGGTAAATTTAAATATAACAACTTTTACACTTTTTGCTGCAAATAGCATACCTCTCTGGTGGGAATGATGACTACAGCATATGGTCCATCACTGCGCTATGAAACAAAAACAAAAGAATAGTTGAGGGATTGAGTAGCTTAATTTCCTATTATTATTTCTGCACAAGAAATATTTTTTGGTTGTAAATGTACATATAGTTCATAGGCAGTTAATTTCCTTCCATTCTCGGGTGTACAACCAGCTCACTTAAGTGTCACACGGTACAATGTATGATCCACCTCAACACACTTTTTCAGCTCTTCTCACTTGAGCTACCTTTGGAAGCTTCTGAAGGTCAGATTGTAGGACAAAATACCAACCAGCAAGATGCTCATGTGAGCTGGCATGCCAAGTAGCCACACCATATTGAGATAGTCACAACCAAGTTGGGTTGGTCATGTAGCCAGCATGCCAGATGCGTGCTTACTAAAGTGAATCAGAGAACTCAGGTCTGGGAATCTTTTTCATGGCAATCAAAGGAAATGCTGCAAGGATCCTCTTAAGACTTCACTTAGAAGCTTTGTTATCAACTTCAAGTCTTGGGAGAAACTTGCTCAGGACTGCTGCTCCTGACCTAATCAAGTCAAAAAACAAAGTGCGGTCTCTTTCATAAGTAAGTTCATACCAGAGGCAGAGAAAATGCAAGGACAGGAAATCCAATGCCAGAAATCTGTCCAAAGCCCAAACACTTGCCTTGCCCTACCCTGTCCTATTTGCAGCAGAGCCTTTCAGGCACAGATTGAACTTAGCAGTCAACTATTTACCTAGTGGAACCCTACCAAACATTCCAGAAGATGAATACAGTCATCTTCGCCTCGAAGGACAAAAAGGCAAGATTTCAGCTCATCCTGTTGTGGCCAATAAAATTGATACTGAATCCAAAATAAATTGCATTTTAATCTTACAGAGAAAAATAAAGGGGAGAAATGTATTTTCTTCCAAGCATTTTTATGTGGGTACACAAAGGAATTTCATGCAGTGATGCTCTGTTGTGAGTAGTGGGGAGCAGGGCTGAAGAGAAGTTTTCAGGCTGGTGACTGGGAAGCGATGTTTGTAGTCTGATTGATCCAACACATGCCACTTTGAGTCAAATACACAAGAACGGATTGGATTGGATTGCTGTCAAATTAGGAGGAGGTCAGGACAGGAGCAGCCAGAGCACAAGAGATCAGGATGGCTATACAGGCAGAGTAGTCTTGAATCTCTGACATGGTTGGTATTCTTCAACATTAGGGACACCAAATGCAGACTGAGCCATCACTTTGCTGAATATCTCAGGTTTAGAACATAGAACACTACAGCACAAACAGGCCCTTCGGCCCACAAGTTGCACTGATCACATCTATACCTACCAAGCCATAGAACTATCTGTAACTCCCAATCCCATTAAATCCCATGTACTCATCCAGATGTCTTTTAAAAGACCCCAGCGAGTTTGCCTCTACCATCACTGATGGCAGCCGATTCCACTCACTCACCACCCTAAGTGAAAAACTTACCCCTAACATCTCCTCTGTACTCGCTTCCCAGCACCTTAAACCTGTGTCCTCTCGTAGCGACCATTTCAGCCCTGAGAAATAGCCTCCGTGGAGACTCTGGAGAGAGTGCAGAGGAGGTTTACCAGGATGTTGCCTGGTATGGAGGGACTGGGTAATGAGGAAAGATTGAAGAAATTGGGGCTCTTTTCCCTTGAAAGACGCCGACTGAGGGGGGATCTAATAGAGGTATATAAGATTATGAAGGGTATAGATAGAGTAAACAGAGGTAAGCTATTTCCTATAATAGAGACACGTAGGACAAGGGGCCATGGACTTAAGGTGAGGGGGGAGAGGTACAACACAGATATTAGAGGGAGGTTTTTCACACAGAGGGTAGTGGGGGTATGGAATGCTCTGCCAAGTAAGATGGTGGAGGCAAACACGCTGGAATCCTTCAAGAGTAACTGAGACAGGCACATGACTGAGTTGGAGATGGGTGGATATAGGAGATCCTTTTAAATAAGGGTCATTAGCATTGGGGCGTCCCTGGTAATGTAAATGGGTATAGTATGATAATAATGTTTTTTCTCTTTTCATTCACAGGTTTTGAGTCGGTCCACCTCGTGTCCGAGGGGCATACACACGATGGGTCGTACTGGGGCTGCTCTTGGTTGTTCGAGATTGGCCTAGTGCTTCGTGTCGTTAGTGTGTGCCTAAACTGGACAAGATACTGGGCAAGACGACAGCTCAGTGACTGTCGCTGATTGCTGTGCAGACACATGGATTTGGGCCAGTGTCTGTGGGAATTTGCGCATTCTCCCCGTGCTCGCGTGGGTTTTCTCCGGGTGCTCCGGTTTCCTCCCACACCCCAAAGATGTGCTGTTAGGCTGATTGGCAGGAATAAATTGTCCCTAAATCAGTTTCCCTCAATCTGGATGGCCATAAAACATTAGACAGGGATCGTGGGTAGAGAGGTGGACTGGCGGTGTTGAGATGGCGGCGCGGGCTCGTTGGGCCGAAGGGCCTGTTTCCCGGGCTGATTTTGTTCTTTGTATTCCTCTCAACATTTTATAAACCTCTATCAGGTCGCCACTCAACCTTCGTCTCTCCAGGGAGAAGAGACCTAGCTCCCTCAACCTATCTTCGCAAGGCATGCCTCCCAATCCAGGCAACATCCTTGTAAATCTCCTCTGCACCCTCTCAATAGCTTCCACATCCTTCCTGTAGTGAGGCAACCAGAACTGTGCACAGCACTCCAAATGGGGTCCGACAAGGGTCTTATGAAGTTGCAGCATTACCTCCCGACTCCCAAACTCAATCCCTCGATTAATGAAAACCAGTACACCATAAGTCTTCTTGACCACATCCTCCATCTGCGAGGCTGATTTAAGAGTCCTATGGACCCGGACCCCAAGTTCCTTCTGCTCTTCAACACCACTAAGACTCCTACCCTTGGTATTTTACTCCTTCATCCCATTGGTCCTGCCAAAATGGACCACTACACATTTATCTGCGTTGAAGTCCATCTGCCACTTCTCCGCCCAATCTTGCATCCTATGTCACGCTGCAACTTCTGACATCCCTCCAGACTATCCACAACACCACCAACCTTCGTATCGTCGGCGAACTTACTAACCTATCCCTCCACTTCCTCATCCAGGTCATTTATGAAAATGACAAACAGCAAGGGTCCTAGAACAGATCCTTGGGGCACTCCACTGGTGACCGACCTCCATGCAGAAAAAGACACATCCACAACGACTCTCTGCCTTCTGCAGGCAAGTCAGTTCTGGATCCACAAGGCCAAAGCCCCTTGGATACCATGCCCTCTCACCTTCTCAAGTTTAGTTTGCAAACACAACCCTGAGATTTTGGTCACTTGTTTTAATTCTCTGTTCTCCTTCCACTCTGGCCTTGACCTCTTGTACTATTCTGAAGATGCCTGAGGGCCATCACCTTATCTTTTGGCAGGGTGGTTAGCAATGCTGCCTCACAGTACCAGGGACCCGGGTTTGATTCCCGGCTTAGGTCACTGTCTGTGCGGAGTATGCACTTTCTCTCTGCGTTTGTGTGGGTTTCCTCTGGTGCTCTGGTTTCCTCCTCCAGTCCGAAAGATGTGCTGGTTAGATGCATTGGCCATGCTAAATTCTCCCTCAGTGTACCTGAATAGGCGCTGGACTGTGGCGAGTAGGGGATTTTCACAGTAACTTCGTTGCAGTGTTAATGTAAGCCTACTTGTGACACTAATACACAAATAAATAAGTCAGTCTCAAGCGTTCAGGAATCAAGAGTTCAACAATTTCAGATTATAAACATTGCTTATTACTTTCCAGGCATTGTTGCAAGTAATTATTTTGCATTTACAGCTCATGATTTTTTTTTTAAACCCTTGTCCCATTAGCACGCACTTTGTCATGTCCTTTCATCCATTTTGACATTTAATCACTCTTTAATCTGTCCTTTCCTCTGCCACCTTCCCCACCCCTTTCGCAGCACCTACATTGTCTTGAAATCTGCCACACCTGTAACATTTTCCACTTCTGATGGTCAGAATGGGAAATGTTGCCCGTCTCATTCTCCACACACGCTGCTTCATCTGTGGAGTATTTTCAGCATCTGTAATACTTTGCCTATTCTTCATAGGATACACTTTCAGAATTTTCCATGGATTTTAGCAGAAACATTCTATAAACGTTTGGAGCACCATCACACCTCTTATACAAAATGGAAGATGCTGTGCAACAGTTAGCACTCAAATATTTACTGATCATCAGGCAGGTAACAACCTACCTGGATTTTCGGTCGAACAGACTGCAAGGACTGGACCAGAGGGATACCATATGCTAATGTTTTGCCTGCATATAAACAACAAAATGAGATTGGACAAGTGACAATCTGTTTCCCCTTTGCAATAATTAAATGCTGTTACACACTAATTAACCAAACCTATAATTATTGATTTAGATGAATTAGTGCAACTCAATCATCCTTCCCAAGGCAAGATATATCTTTTTTTCACTAATTTAAGAGGTATGTGAGTGGGTCATCATAATACATTTGCTGAATTGACATCTTTGTTAATCTTCTATGATTTACTAGCACCTCTCAGCACAACTTCTGCTTTTTTTAAAATTCATTCATGGGATGTGTACTTCGCTGACTGGGCCAGCATTTATTGCCCATCCCTGAGAGCATTTAAGAGTCAACCAATTTGCTGAGACTCTGAAGTCACATGTAGGCCAGACCAGGTAAGGACAGCAGACTTCCTTCCCTAAAGGACATTAGTGAACCACATGAGTTTTTACAACAATCGACAATAGTTCCACGGTCATCATTAGACTTAATTGCAGATTTTTATTGAATTCAAATTACACCATCTGCCATGGTAGGATTTGCACCCGGGTCCCCAGACCACTACGAGTCTAGTGACAAAACCATGACGCCACTACCACTGTAACCGGTCACTGAAAAGATTCATGCCCACAAAAAGACATTTTTGTCAAAGCATTTCACCTTAAACTCAGCAGGACAATTGGCAAAATACCAATGCAAGTGAAAATTTATACTGTGTGAGAAGAGAGTGTTATTGGTTGGGAAGTGGACTCTGATTGGTAGAAGTATTGCTATGGCGAATACACTAGTTGATGGTCACTTTTTTTCAGTAATTCTCAAGTTCTGTATTACCAAATAACAATTTGAAAACTCTCTATTGTAGTGTTAGTTGTCATATGCTGGGGCCTTGATCCCACTAATATACAGGATTTTAATCATGTAGCACAATGCAAATTATTCAAGATTCTCAAACTGTTATTTAAAATTGCACATCCACATTTTAAATTTGCTGAGATCAACCATGAGTGGGTACACAATGATCGTATGAATAGTCGGCAATATTACTTTCGAAGGTCCTGCATTATATTTAATCATATGCATCTCAGATGACATTCAACATGCTTGCTGTTTGTATATGTCGCTATTTTTCTTCCAGCAACAATATATTTTGGTATTCAATGAAAGACACGCATCCTATAAAATGCGTAATTTCGAAAGTTTTAAATAAGCTTATGAATCTAAAGTTAATGTTTCATTTATTGTAAAAACTAAGAACATTGCTACATACTAATAACATCTCAATATCATAGCTAACAGCCACGATGTGGAGATGCTGGCATTGGACCGGGATGGACACAGTAAGAAGTCTCACAACACCAGGTTAAAGTCCAATAGGTTTATTTGGTATCATGAGCTTTCGGAGCACTGCTCCTTCATCAGGTGAGTGAAGTGTTGCAAGACTTCTCACTATAGCTAACAGCAACAGCTAGTAAAGGATCATTCACATTTTTCAGAGACAATTATCCTTGTGTCTCATTCTTATTGACTTCTTTTCCTATTTCAGCTGTTGGTAGCCATTTTTGTATACATAAAATAGTTAAACAAAACAATAATTACCTGAGCCAGTTTGTGATTGTATCAGAGCATCCTTCCCATCCAGCAACACAGGGATTGCTCGTTTCTGAATGCTTCAGGGAAAAGAAGTTTGTTATGATGGATTTTTAAAAAAAAATCAAACTAGGAGAATAAATATTCTCTCTTCAGATTAAGTTATTGTATGAAACCAAAATCCCCTGAATTGCAAGTACAGATATATGCCTCCATATACCGATCCGTTATTTGCAGGCTGGCCTTAGATTTTGACAAATAAATCCACTTGTTTAAGATGAGCTTCCAGAAACAAACACAAACAGTTGATTCTACAGGTCAGTGGGTTATATGAATTGAGCATTGGTAAGAATCCCCTTAAAAAGTAACATATCTTTTAACCATAGTTATCAAGGAACTAAGGGTCCTTACCTGGTCATGTTACAGAGCTTGAGGACATTGTGGAGTGTAGAGACCTGAACAATAAGGCAGAAAAATAAACTTCTTTCAAACAAAATGATGAATTTTGCACAGTGAATCTGAATTAAAATGATCCTCTAGTCCTCAACCACACAAACTAATTATGACTCATCACTAATTGCAAGCCTCCTCACATAGTAGCTCTTGTAAATTAGTGGTACAGATGAGAATTGGTCCACAGGGCTGTTATATTAATAGAGCAGTTACTTACTTCCCATACAAATGTACTAAATTTGATCTAGGATGAGACTGTTCATTTCATTTCAGCTCATATTGTTCATACTTACTCTAAAAAAAACATCAGACCTCAAAATCAGAAGTACTGTAATCAGCATTACTCCAGTAGCAAATCATTAAGGACCCACACAGATAACAAATAGTCCAAGTTTAGCTCATTACTTTTGAGTCTTGTGACTAAATAATCCATGGCAGAGAAACCCTCCACCTACCATGTGTGGATGGAGACTGAGCTCACCAAAAGAGTCAGTTGTAAAAATCTTTTCATTCAACGTTTTCACGGTGCATCTGAGAATAAAAATCAGAACAATCAGTTGGTTTTAAGTGATAAATCCCATGTGTATTACTAAATATGTCTTCAGATTGATTATGTAATGGAACTATTACAAATTCCCAATTGATTTGCCATATTATCTTCTCTGTCGGGGGAATTAGCAGGTTGAAGAAGAAAACCAAAAATTAAGTTCTTCCCTTCTCTTGTGAAGGTGTTTATTCAAATTAGAGTATGTTTCCATGGATACCTCTAACACCTGTCCAATGGTCTTTTATCACGTGGGTTTTATGAACCCTTTTGTTCCAGTGATAGGAGACCAGATAATTCAATCAGATCAGGAATCACAACATAGCAATAACATTCTTACAATTCCAAGTTCTACCACTCTCTCTGTTTCACATGATCCATCTCTGATTCTTCCTTTCCCTTTTATGACTTTTCTGTCTCCATTTCTGGAAATAGGCTATCAGCCAGTATTCATTAGAACCCCAATGACTCCCACAGATAACTCGACTACACTTTCTCACACTCTACATACATCCTAAGAGGACTTCACTCCATTCTCCAAATTTCTCCTTTACATAACACAACTTTTCCACAACAGTGCTTCTGAGATAGCGTCAGGGTGGCACAGTGGTTATCACTGTTGCCTCACATCTCCAAGGATCTGGGTTCAATTCCCGCCTTGGGTCACTGCCTGTACAGAATTTGCACATTCTTCCCATCTCTGCATGGGTTTCCTCTGGGTGCCCCAGTTTCCTCCCCACTCCAAAGATTTGTGGGTTAGCTGATTGGCCAAGCAAAATTGCCCCTTAGTGCCCAGGGCTGTGTAGGTTAGAGGGATTAGTGGGGTAAAAGAGTGGGGTAGTGGGATAAGGCCCATGTGGGATTGTTGTTGGTGCAGACTCAATGGGCTGAATGGCCTCCTCCTGCACTGTAGGGTCTCTATGATTTCTATGAGATATCCTCTATTTTCCTCACAACTGAGGGCCACCTCACACACCCCACCCCACAACTGACAAATCCCTCCAACCACGTCAGCCACAGAGGCCACACTTCTGCTGTCACCCATTCCCCTCCCTCTCAGAGACACATTGGGGTCCTCTTGTCCTCGGCTTCCACCTCACTAGCCTCCGTGTTCACTGATCATTCCTGAATTTTCTGCCAGTTTCAACTGGATGTCACCACCAAACAAATCTTCCCTTCGCCTCTTCTTTCAACATTCCAAAGGAATCATTCCTTCCATGATACCCCGGTCCACTACTCTGTCACTTCAAACACCCCAATCCTTTTCCATGGCTGCTTTCAGTGCAAACACAGGAGATGTTACACCTGCCCGCTTACTTCCTGTCTCATCATCCAAGATCTCAAACACCCCTCCCAAGTGAAACAGAAATGTACATGCCCATCTTTTAATCTCAACCGCTGTATTCACTGATCACAATGTAATCACCACGTGGTCTCCTCTACAATGGCTCATTCACATTTCTGTCCTTTACCTGCTGCACAGTCCCAGTAAGGTTCGATATGAGCTCCAGGAAAAGCACTTCAGGTGCAATTCTTCCAGGGAGACATAAGCAGAGGCCAGTTAACTGGCTCCCCACTGGGCTCCAAGGCCTCCACGTATCACCAGCCATTGGATTTCCGGTGTCAGCAGCTCCGCCACTATTTCTAGCGCGGAGCTTATTTAAATATTATCCTCATTTGAATCTGAAGTCCTCGGGCCTGCCAGCCTCTCCCCTTCCCCAGGAGTGGTTCACTCTAGCGGGGTTTACAATAGCACCCTACTAACTGGGAGCTGGCGGCCCGGCCCCACTGGAGTGAAGGGGTTGGGCTGCCAGCTTCCTGTTAGTGGGCATCAGGCATCACCTAGAGGGGCAAGACCTATTGAGGGCAGGGTCCTACTGCCACTTTGTGCTTGGGATCAGTGATGGAGAGAGGGTGGACAGTGATCAGGCCTGGACATCAGGGTGCGGAGAGGGAGTCGGCACTGACCTAGAGATTTGGGTGTGTGTGTGTGTGTGTGTGTGTGTGTGGTGGAGGATTTGGAGAGAGAGTGATGCAGGGTTGGGGGCTGGGCAGCAATGCGGAGCTACTGCACATGTGCTGATTTCTGTTGTGACAGATTGGTGCATGTGCAGTGGCCCACTCAGCACTATGCTGCCAGCCCCTCAGGTAGGAATAGGCCCTACCCCTGGATTTTTATGGTGATTCACGCTGAGTTACTTTGCAATGCAGAGTGCAGAAGTTTCAGTCCGAAACTCCTCATGAAAAAAAAAACCAGTGGGATTTACTCCAGTTTTTACTCGATTTCAGCACTTTGAATTTTTTTTTGGAGAATCCTGACCTTCATCTTTCAAATATTACTTTACACTGCTGAGCTCAACAATTTCAGACCATAAGCTCCATCTCCCATTTTGTCTTCTTTGCTCGTTTCATTCTTTCCTTTCAGTCAGCAGCACATCTCCTCGAGGCACATTTTCTGTTTCTTTTCTTGCCCCATCACCATTCCCTTTGGTCTGGAAGACTAAATGTCCTGTCATCCAAACCCTCGTTTTCCTATCACAGTTTATCCTTCTGTCCTTGTCATACCCATTCCTTGCTGAAAGCCAATCACATCTCGAACTATGCCCAGTTCCGATGAAAGCCTGAAATGTCAGCTCTGTTTTTCTCTGTAGGTACTGCCTGACCAACGGAGTTTTCCCGCATTTTCTGTTTTCATTTCATATTGCCAGCATCTGCAGTATTCTGCTTTTCAATTTTTATTCTTACAATAATTTAATCTACATACATTTTGGGGAAAAAAAATTACTTTCCTGATCAAGAATGGGGAGGGGAGGTGATGGTTGCTTTGGTATGTTCCATCCCACTTTCCAGTTTAAAAAAAACAAAGCTGTGTTTTTTTTTGGGGGGATGGGAGGGGGGAATTGCATTTCATTAAGAATCTCCTATTTTACGATCCTACCTTGATATCTCTGGGATCTTAGGGTTGTGTCTAAACAAAGAGGAGGTTTTCACAGGAGCCACTTTCTTCTCTTGTTTATCTAACGGATCTTCTGGGACTTTCTTCCTCTTTGGAGCCAGGCTGGGTAACTGTTGTTTCTCAGCACTCTTGTATTTTCTTTTTGTGGCTGGAATTGTTTGGTTTGGGCTCTTTAAAGAGGAAGGGCCACTTCTCGGGCTCCCCTGTAATTGATGATTCCCTTCATTGGGCTGTGTCTGTTTCTGAAAGCAGAAGCAAAAACATCACATTTTAAAGATCAAATGCAATGAGAGCAAAGAAAAGTTTTGCATTTAACATATCTTACTCCTCTCCTGCAACTCCCTGCATAAAATTAACTTTTCTGCATTGACAGAGGGTTGCTTTATATCACAAGGACATGACTAGAAGTTAAAAATTCAATATTTGTGGCAGCAAGAATTGTATTACCTGAACCACTGAAAGTGTTACAAACACAAAATTTATGAGATTACGTTTTGGAGCTAGACTTGTCTCTTTAATTGAAGGTAAAAGTAGAGGAATGAAGGGATAAAGGAGTCTATGTAACCTGGATTCTGCCTGACACGCTTGGCTGCCCAGTTTGTTAAAAGTTTAAAGGGGATCCCACATTATTTTACTGAGAAGGTGGTGCAAGATATTCACACCTGTACAAAATAGCAAGAACACCTGGTGATGATTGTGGATAAGTATTAGTCTCCAAGTTTCACAGGAATTGTTAGGAATGTCAGGGGTTGCAGTTAAAGTTAAAAGTTAAAGTGTATTTATTAGTCACAAGTAAGGCTTATGTTAACATTGCAACGAAGTTACTGTGAAATTTCCCCTAATCGCCACAGACTGGCACCTTTTTGAGACAACGCACCTAAACAGCACGTCTTTCAGAATGCGGGAGGAAACTGCAGCAACCGGAAGAAACCCATGCAGACATGGGGAGAACATGCAAACTCCACACAAACAAACAGTGATCCAAGCTAGGAATTGAACTCGGGTCCCTGCCTCCGAAGCAGCAGTGCTAACCACTGTTGTACCATGTCGCCCAAGTTTTGTAGGTATAGAGACAGCGAGCCAATCTCTATTGTTTATTTTGAAGAGTGCGGGGGAAAGTCACATTCGGATTGAACGGACCAAGTTGAGGATGTAAGTGAGACTGGAAGACTTGCCTAGCTTGGGATAAAAGGTGGAATCTGCAGGGTACCCCTCATTGTGAAAGTCAGTTTAGAACTTCAAAGTTATTCAGCTTGAAAACAAACAAAGTAAACCATCAGGAGCTAAGAATAACTTTGGACTGGTTCCTGGAGAATGAAGTATTCACTTAAGGTAGAATAAAGTACAACTATGGAGGAGGATATTAGTCATTTTAAAGGTTAAATGGGGATCTTTTCTGGAGCTTCGAGTACAAGTTGTCTACTGAATAGTCTTTATACAATGTTAGTTTTAGTTTGTAACACAGTAAAAGTCTTAAAACTTGAAATCTCGTCACATGGTCTTTCCAGTTAGTCACTGGAAATTCAATAATCCTTTTTAAAGTTACCAGTCTCTAAGGGAGTCATAATAAATGATATAGAAATGCAAAAGCAGTTTTATGTTGCATCTGATTTGTGATACTCGTCCTAGAAATCTCAATGCTGTTATCAAAAAAAACAAAGACTATCTTTACTTAAACCATCAACCGTTTTAATACCATTCCTAATCAAAAGAAAATAATTATTCTGAGAGACACAAGTGACACTGTCAAAGATGCATTTAAACCCTGTCCTAGCTGCCCTCAGAAGGTGGTGAGAATATTTACTATCATTCCCTCTTACCCTAAGACCAAGAAAATGGAGGTGGGCACTCAAGGACATTAAAAGCCAAATCACATTTGCGAATGAGAGTCACGTGCAGACTAGATCGGGGTGGAAGATACCGTTTCTTGAAGGATGCTGATGAACATTTTTAATACCATCTGGCAACTTTCATGTTTTCTTTCTGGTGGTGACCCACAAATTAGGAGACTTATTGAATTTAATATCACAATTTGTCCTGGTGGGATTTTAACCCTTAAGCTCTTGGGCTCAATATCGTAGTCACTACACAACCAAACATCTCTAAGTTAAACAGATTGTTCTCCACTCATGTCTGAATGCCTCCAAAAAACACAATACCTACAAAATGGTACAAAACATGCTCTATATGGCTGACTGATGACAATGTTGCATGTAAAATGTTAGGCATATCCTTCATTTTCCTGATTTTTCTTTATTTCATTTATTATTATCACATGTTTTAACATATAGTGAAAAGTATTGTTTCTTGTATACTATACAAAATATACCATTCATAGACAAAGAAAGGAGAGAGTGCAGAATGTAGTGTTACAGTCATAGCTATGGTGTAGAGAAAGATCAATTCAATGCGAAGTAGGTCCATTCAAAAGTCTGACAGCAGCACAGAAGAAGCTGTTCTTGAGTGGTTGGTAGGTGACCTCAGACTTTTGTATCTTTTTCCCCGATGGAAGAAAGCGGAAGAGAGAATGCCCGGAGTGCGTGGGGCCCTTAGTTATGCTGGCTGCTTTACCAAGGCAGTGGGAAGTGTGGACAGAGTCAATGGACGGAAGGCTGGGTTGCGTGATGGATTGGGCTACATTCACAACGTTTTGTAGTTTCTTGTGGTCTTGGGCAGAGCAGAAGAAGCCATATCAAGTTGTGATACAACCAGAAAAAAACGCTTTTCATGGTGCATCTGTAAAAGTTGGTAAGAGTCATAGTTTACATGCCAAATTTCCTTAGTCTTCTGAGAAAGTAGGCGTTGGTGGGCTTTCTTTACTAAAGTATCGGCATGGGAGGGGATCAGAACAGTTTGTTGGTCATCTGGACGCCTAAAAACGTGAAGCTCTTGACTATTTCTACTTCGATTCCGTTGATGTAGACAGGGGCATGTTCTCCAGTACACTTCCTGAAGTCAATGACAATCTCCTTTGTTTTGTTGACACTGAGGAAGGGATTATTTTTGCCATACCAGTTCACCAGACTTTCTTTATAAATTAAGAAGTTTTTTTCCGAACATCGACTTGAGTTATTCCAGTGGTAGAAAGAAATGAAGTGTAAATTATAACAGTGATGATTTTTTAAATAAAACATAGCTGAAGTAAAATAAAAAATAAGCCAATGGCTTATGGGTGGTGTTACTTATGGACACAAATAAAACTCTGTCTCTCGACCTTCATCCACATTGTCTTTCAATATTTAATTGTAGTAATCTATGAAGAAAAGCTGCATTATGTGCTTTTGTGGACCTCTAAGAGGTTTCTGCCAACCAAGTCTCACAGAATAAACAGCAAATATTTAATTCTTGAACAAAATCAGTAAAACGTTAAGTGATTTATCCACTGCTGGGCACAAATTGGTGCTATGTTGCCCTGCATTACAAAATATTTAACTGGTTGTGAAGCATTTTAGTCTGTCCCAAGGACACAAGTGGTACATCAATGCAAGCTCTTTCACAATAGCAACTTGGAAACAGCAATTCAAGCAAATTGCCGATGATGCCACAACTACGCTGAGGGACAGTGACAAACAAACACAGCCCAGATGTTACAGAAGGAGGAATTAAAAGTACATGTTTGCCAGACAATAGCAGCTGAAATTTAACATAAGACCATATGACATAGGAGCAGAATTAGGTCACTTGGCCCATCGAGTCTGCTGCGCTATTCAATCATGGCTGATATTTTTCTCATCCTCATTCTTCTGCCTTTTCCTCATAACCTCCGATCTCCTTATTAATCATGAACCTATCTCTATCTTAAAGACACTCAATGAGCTGGCCTCCACAGCCTTCTGTGGCAAAGAGTTCCACAGATTCACTACTCATTGCTGTTTTAAAGGATTGTCCCTTTAGCCTGAGGTTGTGCCCTCTGGTTCTAGTTTTTCCTGTTAGTGGAAACATCCTTTCCACATCCACTTTATCCAAGCCTCGCAGTATCCTGTAAGTTTCAATAAGATCCCCTCTCATCCTTCTAAACTCCAACGAGTACAGACTCAGTCCTCAACCATTCCTCATACGACAAGCTCTTCATTCCACAGATCATAAGGAAAATGAGCATACATGCATTCATGTGAAATAATACAAGATGAAACTGAAAGAAGCTGAGGAGTCTTTGCTAATACAAATCTGCCCAATGCAAAGCTATAATTGGCAATGCCAAAACAATAGAATACAAGTGAGAGAAAGTACTGTGCTTAGGTCACACCACACCTTGAATAATATGCCCCAATGTGATAGCTGAAATACTAAAGGAGATATTCAAGCATTGGATGAATCATAGAGAAGAGCCACCAGACTGTCAGGGGTCTGAGATTTTGAAAGATGGGGGAAAGCTGTAGAGAACTGGGCTTTTGAAATAGGAAAGAAGGCTTGATTATATAATGAATGTTATGGAAAATGTTATTACTAGCATAAATCATGGAAGTAAAACAAATGGACAGGGGTTCACAGTAATAAAAGACAAACTTTAGAAATTCTTCATGAAGCAAGTTGTCAACCATTGGAATCAGGGACTTCCAACCCAAAAAGAGTGGCAGAAGCAAAATCCATAAAAAACAGTTAAAGAAGAAAATTAGACATAGCAAGAACTGGAGTGTTGGGTTAATTGTCGGATAGATGGGCCATTCCTCTTCCCCAAGGAAGAGAAGAAAACGCTAAAAAAACTGCCCTCCAAAACCTAACATCCAAATCACTGCCAATCCTAACATATGACAAACTTCTTTTTATTACTCTTCTAATCTGGACTATTGCATTCATGGCTCCCAATGCGGTCTACGCTACATTGAAAAGACCAAACACAGACTAGGTGACCACTTTGCAGAAAACCTTTGGTCTGCAAGCAGGATCCAGATCTTTCTGTTGCTTGCCATTTTAACACATCACCCTGCTCTCCTGTCCACATGTCCAATGTTGGCCTTTTGCAATGTTCTAGTTAAGCTCAATGTAAACACGGAAGAACAGCACCTCACATTCCAAACAGCCACTTAAAAAGCCTTCTGAGCACAATGAGGTGGAGTAGAGGAAAGAGATTGAGAATCTGGTGAACTAGTGTGATGACAACAATTTCTCCCTCAAACGTCAACAAAACGATGGAGATAGTCATCAACTTCAGGAAGCGTAGTGGAGGACATGTTCCTGTCTACATCAACAGAGACGAAGTAGAAATGGTCAAGAGCTTCAAGTTCTTTTGGTGTCCAGATCACCAACAACCTGTCCTGATCCCTCCATGCCAACACTATAGTTAAGAAAGCCCACCAATGCTTCTACTTCTCATGAGGCAAAGGAAATTTCACATGTCCTCTATGATGCTCAACAAATTTTACAGATGCATCACAGAAAGTATTCTTTCTGGTTGTATCACAGCTTGATATGGCTCCTGCTCTGCCCAATAACGCAAAAAAACTACAAAGGGCTGTGAATGAAGCCCAGTTCCTCACTCAAACCAGCCTCCCACCCATTGACTGTCTACACTTCCTGCTGTCTTGGAAAAGTAGCCAGCATAACCGAGGACCCACATGCACCCTGGACATACTTTCTTCCGTTGGGAAAAAGACAAAAAAGTCTGAGTGTCAAATACCAACCAACAGGAGGACAGCTTCTTCCCTGCTGCCATCAGACATTGCATTGGACCTACCTGGTATTAAGTTGATCTTTCTCAACACCCTAGCTGTAATTGTAACACTACATTCTGCACTCCCTTCTTTATGTATATATGGTATGCTTTGTCTGTATAGAAACAATACTTTTCACTGTATAATTATACATGACAATAATAAATCAAATCAAAATCAAAAACTAGGGCCACAAAAAAAAACCCAGCTCAGAGGAAGGGTCACCCA
This sequence comes from Carcharhinus amblyrhynchos, assembly GCF_965287045.1. Classification (NCBI taxonomy): domain Eukaryota; kingdom Metazoa; phylum Chordata; class Chondrichthyes; order Carcharhiniformes; family Carcharhinidae; genus Carcharhinus; species Carcharhinus amblyrhynchos. Next base: position 13,618,034 of record NC_137348.1, read on the forward strand.
GACTCAAAACACTGGCTCTATTCTCTTGCTCCACAGATGCTGTCAAACCTGCTGACAGTTTCCAGCATTTTCTGTTTTTATTTCAGATTCTAGATAGTGGGCAGCACAGGGACACAGTGGTTAGCACTACCTCACAGCGCCAGAGACCTGTGTTCAATTCCTGGTTTGGGTCAACGTGTGGAGTTTGCACATTCTCTCCACGTCTGTGTGGGTTTCCTCTGGGTGGTCCAGATTCATCTCACAGTCCGAAAGGTGTGATTAGGTGCATTGCCCATGCTATATTCTCTCTCAGTGTACCTGAACAGGCACCCCATAGCGTAGTGACTAGGGGATTTTCACAGTAACTTCATTGCAATGTTAATGTAAGCCTACTTGTGAAACTACTATGTAAACTTTAAGCATCCGCAGTAATTTGCTTTATTATTCTTCACTCCAACTTTGCTCTGTAGGTCACACCAGCTAACTTTACTGGCACTTACTTGGAGCAATGTTAATTGCTAACACAAACAATAAATCCTCTTCCTGAATTGACATTAAGTGCACCTTACCGCCTCTCTCGCGAACGTGCGGTGATAAATCTTCTTCTTCCCACTTTCATTGAAAACGGGTGCCTGGGGCTGGCTGGTAATGTTTAATATTAAACCATCGTCAGCCATGTCTCCAACTAAATTAAGTTTCAAACACTTTCAAATTAAAGTTGGGTGCCGACTGTTGACAAACTCCAGGAGATTTTAACTACACGTGAGGAGGCCGGGCGCCTACAAACAGGTTAGTAACGACTGGAAACTCAAGCGTTGCTAATGGCTAGAAAGGAGATTCATTAAGTATAAAGTAATAAACCCCTTTCTAACACAAAAATAGACGACTTGTTTCTCTCCTTCCAGTTATTTGCAATAATCTATAACTTTCATTTCCTCACAAATGCTGCCTCTCCTTCCTTCAAGCCGAATTATCTGCGATTTTAACCGCTTAGTGATATCAGGCAATGTTCTGGGCAGCCCGGTTACTAAGAGGCGGTCGGGGTCCTTTTGAGGTGGACGGTCGCGATCTTTGAGCATCACTTCCGGGAGCAGAGGTGGGCTTGTGGAAGATGGCGGCGGTGTCTGTGGCTTCGGCCAAGAGGAAGAGCAGTGGCGGTAGCGGCAGCAGTCCGGCCGGCGGGCGAGCTCTGCTCACTAGCAAGCGGGAACCCAGTGTCAAGCTTCAGTACCCGGTGAGCGGCCCCGAGCCGCTCAGCTGGTCCGAGGACAACCGGCTCTCCATCACCACCGGCAAAAACATCTATGTCCTGGAGCAGATCTGCGACCTCCATAACAGCGGGCTGGACATGGTGATCCACAGGACCTCGGTCCCTGCACCCAGCCAGAGCTGCTCCCTCAAGGTAAATCCCTCCCTGGCAACGCGAACAAGCCGACAGCAAACTCTCTGATTCCCTAGACAGATCAGTCAGTTTGATTTGATTTGATTTATTATTGTCACATGTATTAGCATATAGTGAAAAGTATTGTTTCTTGCGCACTATACAGACAAAGCATACCGTTCAAAGAGCAGGAGAAGATAGGATGCAGAATGTAGCGTTACAGTCATAACTAGGGTGTAACGAAAGATCAACGTAATATAAGGTAGGTTTGTTCAGAAGTCTGTTGGCAGCAGAGAAGAAGTTGTTCTTGAGTTGGTTGGTATGTGATTTCAGATTTCTGCGCTTTTGCCTGACAGGAGAGGGTGGATGAGAGTATGTCTGGAGTGCATGGGGTCCTTGATTGTGCTGGCTACTTTACCACACGGTAGTACAGTGGTTAGCACTGCTGCTTCATAGCTCTAGCGACCTGAGTTTGATTCCCGGCATGGGTCACTGTCTGTGTGGAGTTTGCACATTCTCCTTTTGTCTTTGTGGGTTTCCTCCTGGTGCTCCGGTTTCCTCCCACAGTCCAAAGATGTGCGGGCTGGGTTGATCGGCCATGCTAAAATTGCCCATTAGTGTCCTGTGATGTGTAGCTTAGAGGGTTTAGTGGGTAAATATGTAGGGATATGGGGGTAGGCCCTGGGTGGGATTATGGTCGGTGCAGATTCGATGGGCCAAATGGCCTCTTTCTGCACCATAGGGTTCCTATGATTCTACGCGTAGACAGAGTCAATGGATGGGAGGCTGGTTTGAGTGATGGATTGGGCTTCATTCACAATCCTTTGTAGCTTTTTTGCAATCTTGGTCAGTCACCACCTCTCCTGTCAGATGCAACACTTCATTATCCAAATAAACTCTCTAGAAATGTTTTTTTAAAAACAAAATACAATTTTCCAACTCACTGAACTTGTGCTTTAATTTGAAATTTGATATGTCATTTTGAAATGTAGTCTAGTAAGCTTCAATAGGATAATTTAAAAAGCATTCAGTAGATTCATGGCGTGGAATCCCTACGCTGCAGAAGGAGGCCATTCGGCCCATTGAATCTACACTGACAACAATCCCTGCTATTCCCCCAGTAAGAAGTTTCACAACAACAGGTTAAAGTCCAACAGGTTTATTTGGTATCACAAGCTTTGCGAGCGCTGCTCCTTCATCAGGTGAGCCCTCTGGCACTAAGGGCCAATTTATCATGGCCAGTTTACCTAATCAACACATCTTTGCACTATCGGAGGAAACCGGAGCACACGGAGAAAACCCACACAGTCACCGGGAGAACTTGCAAACTCCACACAGTAACCTAAGGCCAGAGTCACATCAGGTCCCTTGCGCTGTGAGGCAGCAGTGCTAACCACTGTGCTCTTGTTATGAATTTTCTCATGTTGTCTTAGAGGCTTGTTTTTTTTGTTTAAGTTTAGTTTTGTCGAGATTTGAAGAACCATGAGTTTTCAGAGTACTCTCTCAAGTTTGAGTGCTTTATTTTTTAAAGAGGTTATTGGACAGTCCATGAGTACTTTGGTAGAAGCATGGAACTCTCCATCAAAAAGTACTAGATGCTCGTTCAATTTATCATTTTAAATCTAAATTTGATGGATGTGGAGCTATGGTAGGGGAGGGTGTTTGAATGCAAATCAACAGTGATTCTATTGAAATGCAGAATATGTTTAAAGAGTTAAATGATCTGTTCCTATAATAATATTATGATGCTATACTTTGGCAATGCACCTATGTAGAATTTAAGATTTTACTTATGATTCCTCTCATTTTGCATTGTTGAGTATGTTATTTTGTTGGGGGAGGGAGTGTTGAAAGTTGAGGAACAGACTACAGTTTGGATTTTCTAATGGACAGGGACTTAAAACTAGCTGCTGTAGAACTTCCATCTGAACCAAACTTCACTAGATTTCTACCTCCGTGTGAATAGCTGAAGGAGTGAAGTTAAACCTATAGTTCCCAGCCCTCAGTCTCCAACATTGGATTACTGTTTGCTCCACTATCGAAAGTTATTACCTTCTAGACACTGCATCTTTGCTCCTTGGCATTTGCTTCCAAATGGCTTGATACAGTTCTACCTTCTTTCAAAAGACTCCTAAGACTATAACTCCTGAATGGTTTTCTAACCCTTTTCCTTACACCTTTTAATTTTTCCAGTCTCCTGTTTGGCATTATCCTCTTCCTTCTGTGGGCTGTGTGAAATATTCTTTTGAGGACTGTAAGTTGTTGTACTAGTAATGTTATTATTTTCTAACTGCAATGTATCTAGGTTATTTAAAAAAAATCACTTCCTAGTGCACAAATCCCAAATGGAACTTGAGTCTTGAAATTAATCTACAGTTTCCTAATTATTCCCCATTAAGGTTTGACTGTAACATAGCTGAAGGCTTTGATTATTTTCACATGAACAAGAATAAGTTACATGCTGTTAGGAAAGGCTAACTTTTATACTTTGTGTTTTAAGGTTGGCTCTCAAGCAGAAGTAAGTGACTGCAAGGAAAAGTTCCTGAGTAAAAAAGATCCAACTCTAAGTCATTCCCTAATGATGGATAGAGTCTTTAATCCTGAAGGGGGTGCTTTATCACCACTGCGAGGATTTAAATTCACCAGCTGGTCTCCCTTGGGTTGTGACTTCAATGGAAGATGTCTGTTGGCATCTTTGACCTTGGACAATAGACTGTCCATCCAGGTGAATGTGAACAGGTTGCAGTGGACGCCAGCTTTAGACATTACGGAGGTGTATGGTGAGATGCTATACGAGAACAAATACGGCCATTTGGATGCGGATCTGGGTGGGGGGCTGAAGAATTTCTCTGAATTCCAAAGGAGACATTATATGCAGACTCCTGTTAGAATGGAATGGTCCAGTATCTGCAATACCCAACGTGTAAAAGCCAACAATGAATGTGAAGACGTGGGCACTGTGCTGTTGGCCGTCCTACTTGAAAATGGTGATGTTGTTATATGGCAATTTCAAATCCCATTTCATGGCAAAGGGTCTATCATTGCATGCAGTACCATTGAATCAGGTATTAATGACCCAAGTGTTCTGGCATGGTGGGAATATGAACATGGTAGTCGCAAAATGAGTGGGTTGATTGTTGGTAGTTCCAAAGGACCTGTCAAGATCCTGCCAGTCAACTTGAAAGCGGTGAAAGGATACTTCACACTCAGACAACCTGTGGTTCTTTGGCAAGAGATGGATCAGTTACCTGTGCACAATATTAGATGTATCTCCCTCTACCACCCCTATCAGAAATGCAGCTGCAGCTTGGTTGTGGCAGCCAGAGGAACCTATGTTTTCTGGTGCCTGCTATTGATATCCAAAGCTGGACTGAATGTTCACAATTCTCATGTGACAGGCCTCCACACACTACCCATTGTGTCTCTGACAGCCAACAAACAAACTGCAAGTTTTTACACCTGCTCTGTTGATGGAACCATCCGAAAGCTGACTCCTCTCTTCACAGATGTAGCAGTGAAGTTTGATCATACCTTAATCAAGCTGCCAGATTCGATTGGCACAGTGAGACTTCATGGAATTTGCCTCAGCCCAAACAATGCATATCTAGCTCTTGTGACAGCAGAAGGCATAAATAATGGCCTCCACCCAGCCAGCCGCACATACCAGGTACAGTTTATCACATTAAAAACTCCAGAAGAAGCAGCTTCTAAAATTTTGGAATCTTCCATCCACAATTTATTCAAACAGGTGGACTTACTTGACCTTGTACGCTGGCGGGTGTTGACAGAAAAACGTATTCCTCCAGAGCTTGATGAAGCTCTAGACCATAAACTCCAGACAAATCCATCTAACTACTTATGGCGATTAAGACTTTTTCTCTTAAAGGTTTTATTTCAGACCTTACAGAAGACACCCTCTGAAGCACTTTGGAAACCAAACCATCACGAGTCAAAGATTCTGCTGCGTGACAACCCTGCATTGTTAGGTGAGGATAGCAGACAGCTAGATGAGGCAGAGACAAGTGCACAAGGTTGTCAACCAAGCAGAGAGGCTGGGAGTCAAGCAGAGGACTTGACTGTTGAGCCAAAAGAAGTCAACGCTGAAGATGAGTTTCGAGAGAGGATTGCAAAGCAATTAAGTGCAATTCGGACGAACATTGAAGTTGTAGAACTCCACCTGACACGTGAACACATGAAACGCGTTCTGGGTGAAGTGTATCTTCACACCTGGATAACCGAGAACACTAGTGTCCCAACCAGAGGCATTTGTGATTTCTTGACATCTGACCCCAGCTATGATGATAGGACAGCCAAGGTAGGTCTTTGTTTTGGTCGAATATTCCGTTCCACCCTCCCCTCAGCCTGCTTGATCATGAAAATCATTTGTGAGGCCACTCAGTCCTTTGAAACCCTACCAACTATAATTCCCAATGTATTTCAGCAACTGGGAAGAATGGATCTTTAAGATTCATCCCACAGCAGGGAAAGATCACCAGGACAGTTAGTCTGCAAATAGGCATTAATCATAATGGTTCTATAATGTAGCATAAAAGAATATTTTCTGTCTTCAATCCTCCACAAGGACCATTTATATTGGAAAGTTTGCAAAACTCTACATTTTTGTGTATCATGGGGAGGTGATGGCCTCGTGGTATTATCATTAGACTATTAATCCAGAAACTCAGCTAATGTTCTGGGAACCTGAGTTCGAATCCTGCCATGGTGGAATTTGAATTCAACAAAACATATCTGAAATTAAGAGTCTATGGATGACCATAACACCATTGTCAGAAAACCCCACCTGGTTCACTAATGTCCCTTAAGGAAAGAAATCTGCCATCCTTACCTGGTCTGGCCTACATGTGTCTCCAGACCCACAGCAATGTGGTTGACTCTCAACTGCTCTCAGGAATTAGGGATGGGAGTAAATAATGGCCAGCCAATGATGCCCATGTCCAAAGAATGAATTAAAAAAAGTTGAAGTTCTTGCTTTTTGGAACCATCTGAGGTAACATTAAAAATAATTTGACCAGATTTTCAAAAGTAGATCTTCCTGTGCTGTGTGGACGTGGAGAGAATGTTTCCACTAGTAGGAAAAACTAGAACCAGAGGGCACAACCTCAGGCTGAAGGGATGATCCTTTAAAACAGAGATGAGGAGGAATTTCTTCCGCCAGAGAGTGGTGTATCAGTGGAACTCTTTGCCGTAGAAGGCTGTGGAGGCCAGGTTATTGAGTGTCTTTAAGACAGAGATAGATAGGTTATAATTAATAAGGGGATCAGAGGCTTTGGGGAAAAGGCAAGAGAATGGGGATGAGAAAAATATCTCATGACTGAATGGCGGAGCAGACTCAATGTGTTGAGTGATCTAATTGTGCTCCTATGAGTTATGGTGTAACTCAAAACTCTGCCTTCTCTATTTTTGTTATATTTTTTCTTCAACTTATTGAATTAATTTATTGAGCTAAGGCTCCTTTGAGAAAAGAAGAGAAAATGATGGGCTTTTTTCTAGTGTTCCCCATTTTTCCAAAAGATCTTAATCTTGAATGGAATTTCTTGCAATGGAGCCAACAATGGCAACATAATGCAGGACTAGCAACCCCTAGATTGAGAGGTCGCATCTCATGTTGGAAAGTTCTAACTTTTAAGTTCAGTAGAAACATAATAACAGCAGAGACCACCACCACGTCAAGGCAGTGAGCATTGTCACCTCACCAACATCGCTGACCTCCTGAGAATAAAATTTTAAATCAAGAACTAGGCAATAAGAAAAGCTCATTCCGTATATTGCACCCCATCACATTTTGTTTTCAAATAAAGGGAGAGGCTAGCAAGTGAACAAAAGACACTCCCTCTGGTGATAGGAATTTGTAGGAAAGGGAGAAGGGACCGGGAAGCACTGGAGACAAGGATGGAAAATGAGGGATGGGGCACCAGTGTGGGCAGGTGTCCCGGGTCAGGTGAGGAGGAGGAGGAAGCGGGGGAGGAGTGACCAGCAGGATCGTTTCTTGGTCAGTGAAATCCTCCTGTTAGTATCCCAACCGCCAGCACAAAAATGACCGAGATGTAATTGACTGAATATGCAGTGGGGAATGGATCCAAATAAACTCTGGGCCTTAACCCATAAGCGTGTTACCAGTACTGGATATGGCTATGGTGTTGCATTACATTTTTCCTGATCTTGATCCGATCACTAGTGTGCAGTCTCTTGCACAAACTAAACCCTCCAGTTAAGAGAGCAAACATGTGCCAAATGAAATCTGAGAGTGACAAAGGAATGTACTGCACAGTGGATGAGTGCAAAAATGATGCACGAAGCCAGTGTTAAAAGTGCTGCAAATAATGACAATAAAGGAAAAGCAGTTAAAGTTTTGGATGATATTTGTGTTATCCTTAACCAGTTTCCTCCTTTCATAATTGTTACTGATGTCTGTTGTCTGTGTGAAGCACACTTCAGCAACCTCAGCAGAGAATAATACTATAACTTGCAGCCCAGGATTTGAAGCTTTCTCCCATTAGCACGAACATATTTGTTGGCCCCTAGGTGCGTTGTCTTAAAAAAAAACAAAATCTCAAAGGAGGGAGCTGAATCATCTGTAGCAAAAGATGAGCTACCACCAACCTTGCAGCAAAGAAAGAATGTGTAGAGACGAGGAATTCTTGGGTGGCAGGCATTGAAGCATAAACATATCATTAAAACTAAACTGCCAATCGCTCATTTAACTCAAAGATGCCTCCTCTGCTATTACAACTACAGGTTGCAGAATGTGGGCACTGCTCCAGTAAGATTGCATCAAATCTTGACAATGCCTTGGCAGGTGCAGCAAAATTCTTCATTTGTCTTTGTAGACCAATCCTCGGTTTCTAAGTTGAACACTTTTTACATGAAAAGCTGATGTTTAGAGTTTCTGTAGGTGTGACATTTAAAATGGAAGCAGCAGCAACTTGTGCACATACAAGCTTTAGATAATGGGCAGTTATTCTGTACCACAGAGTAAAATTATTCTTTTAATTCTAAAATGGATCGGAAAATGGTCTTTATTTGTATAAAGCAGAAAGAGAGATTTAAAAATGTTTTGGGGATAATAGGAATGGCTAGTTCAGAGAGGGGATTTTCACAGTAACTTCATTGCAGTGTTAATGTAAGCCTATGAATAAATAAATTTAATTACTCCTTGTCTGCACAATGAAATTCTGGAAATCTGTAAAGCAACGAGCACACAGTTGAATATAATTAACCCTAAATAAATCTGTCAAAACTTTATCTCCAGAATGAAAGCGAATGATCCGGATTTTAAAGCAAGAATGACAGTGAGGCTGTCGGTGCTCACCGTTAGTAACAGGGTGAATCTAACAGCAATTTCCAACATTCTCACAACTACATTTAAATGCCAAAATCATGAAATTGCAGTTAGATTTGTTCTGCTCTTCAAACTTCACTATATCATTATCTCCTCGAGAGACCCAGTATTAAGATACACAAAGGATGTGAAATTTCAGTGCTTGCCCTCAACACTAAAGACACTGGGAAATGTTGGGGTTTGCCCATTCAAATGTGTGAATTTTTAACTGTGTGATAAAATAAATTTAAATAGCCGGATATTAAATATTAATTTAAATTAAGCATAGACTTTCATTCCTTTTAAATTTTAATCATCGCAGATTTTTAAAAGTTTTCACTGTTCCCCTCTTTTGCTCTTATTTATGTCTTATTCCCATCTTTCATTTCCTCTCTACTTTTTAAAAAAATTTATTCGTTGGACATAGGCATCACTGGCTGGGCATTTATTGCCCATCCCTAGTTGCCCCCGAGAAGGTGGTGGTGAGCTGGCTTCTTGAATCACTGCACTCCACATTCTGTGGATTGACCCACAATGCTCTTAGGGAGGGAATTCCAGGATTTTGACCTAGTGACTATGAAGGAACGGCGATATATTTCCAAGTCAGCATGGTGAGTGGCTTGGAGGGGAACTTGCAGGTGGTGGTGTTCCCATGTACCTGCTGCCCTTGTCCTTCTAGATGGAAGTGGTTGTGGGTTTGGAAGGTGATGATATACATACACTACTTTCTGTACATGGTTCAATATTTTCATTTGCACTTCCTAGTTTGAGAGACATTCTTTTGCTTATCCTTTATCTAAAAGTCCCAAATACCCTGTGGCACCAGACTCAGTTGGACCCCTAATGGGTTGCTGCACAAAAACCCACAAAGTCTGGACCACTGTTTAAAAAAGGAAAAAGGCAGGTAACTACAGGCTGGTTAGCTTAACGTCTGTAGTTGGGAAAATGCTGGAATCCATCATTAAAGAAGAAATAGCAGGACACCTGGAAAAGTGGTTCGATGAAGCAGATGCAGCATGGATTCATGAAGGGAAAGTCACGTTTGACAAACTTACTGGATTTTTATGAAGATGTAACGAGTGCGGTTGACTGAGGGGAACCAGTGGATGTGGTGTTTTTAGATTTCCAGAAGGCGTTCGATAAGGTGCCTCACAAAAGGTTGCTGCAGAAGATTAAGGTACATGCAGTTGGGGGTAAAGTGTTAGCATGGACTGAGGATTGCTATCTGATAGGAAGCAGAGAGTTGGAATAAATGGGTGCTTTTCTGATTGGCAGTTGGTGACTAGTGGCATGCCGCAGGGATCGGTGCTGGGGCTCAACTGTTTACCGTATACATAGACGATCTGGAGGAGGGGACTGAGTGTAGGGTAACAAAGTTTGCTGATGACACAAAGATGAGTGGGAAAGCGAATTGTGTGGAGGGTGCAGAAAGTCTGCAGAGAGATTTGGATAGGCTGAGTGAGTGGGCAAGGACCTGGCAGATGGAGTATAATGTTGGCAAGTGTGAGGTTATCCACTTTAGAAGGAATAATAGTAAAATGGACTATTATTTAAATGGTGATAAATTACAACATGCTACTGTGCAGAGGGACCTGGGGTCCTTGTGCATGAATTGCAAAAAGTCAGTTTACAGGTGCAGCAGGTGATCAAGAAGGCAAATGGAATGTTGGCCTTTGTCGTGTGGGGCATGGAGTATAAATGCAGGGGCGGGGGGGGGGGGTCTTGCTGCAATTGTACAGGGTACTGGTGAGGCCGCAACTGGAGTACAGTGTGCAATTTTGGTCCCCTTATTTGTGAAAGGATATATTGGCCTTAGAGGGATGCAGAGAAGGTTCACCAAGTTGATACTGGAGACGAGGGGGTTAGCTTATGAAGAGATTGAGTAGATTGGGCCTGTACTCATTGGAATTTAGAAGGCTGAGGGGTGATCTCAAAGACATATAAGATAATGAAGGGGCTAGATAGGGTGGAGACAGAGAGACCCTTTCCACGTAGAAAGGAAACAAGAACTAGAGGACACAGCCTCAAAATAAGGGGGGGAGGTCAGTTTAGAACAGAGTTGAGGAGGAACCTCTCTCAGAGGGTAGTGAATCTCTGGAATTCTCTGCCCATTGAAGTGGTGGAGACTACCTCATTGAGTATGTTTTAAGTCACAGGTGGATAGATTTCTAATCAATAAGGGAATTAAGGGTTATGGGGAGCAGGCAGGTAAGTGGAACTGAACCGCTACAAGATCAGCCATGATCTTATTGAATGGTGGGGCAGGCTCGAGGAGCTAGGTGGCCTACTCCTGCTCCTATTTCTTATGTTCTTATGCCACTAAGTGTGATGAATTGTTCACTTGCTGCTGAGTGCAAAATCCATACCAATGTAATTGAAGATTATGTCATGCCCCCTATTGTTATTAATGTGCTGATCTTCTCCATTTATATATCTGGTAATTACAGACAAACAATATTTTGCAGTTTAATTCATCTATTTGTGAAAGACCCTAACAGTACTGTTTCTGTTGCAGCATTTAATAGCTTATTGAATGATTCCAGAGTTTCTACTTGCTCTATCTAGAAGTCTGTTCCATATGTTTATCCTGTGATGATACTGTGCTATTGATATATTTTATGTACAAGCAGGATTGCCTAATGATTCAGTTTTTTTGACAGGAAGTCAATATGTTTGGAAAATTTGCAATTCAAATGTTGAGAAAGCAAGATAACTCATTTCAGCTAGAAATATGTTACTTTGTAGAGTTAATGTGCTTTTGTTTACTTTCAGATTAGAATGATTGATTAGAGTCATGTGATCCTGGCTTACTGGAGGAGCTAGGCTTGTAGCAGGAAAACAAGTTTCTCTTTTCATTTTTAAAAGTGAGTTACTGGAGGGGCTGTTCAGAGATAAAAGTCTCTGCTCTCCCCAGAAAGTCTCTCTCTGGAATCTTCGCGGCTGTTACTCAAGTCAGAGAAAGTATACCTGTGATTGCAAACTATATTGAAAGTGGGCTTTAAGTCTGTAAGAGAAACCTTATTTAAATGGAACTGAATTAGTAATAAATTAGAAATTGGAAAGGTTTCCTTTTGAAGTATTATTCAACTGTTAAAAGTTAAGCTATGCTATTTTGTTTGAGCGATATAAAGACTTTATAGTAAATAAAGCTTGTTTTCATAAAAGAATCCTAATTTGTCAGAATTACACCTGGAGTGAAGCATCCGATTCTCACATTTATGCCGAAAATAGAAATAGTTGTGGTCTAATCTGACTTCATAATATACCTTGGAGTTTGGGTGAAGCATCCTAACGATCCCCCTTCAAGTAGTGTGTGGAGAAAACTTCCTGATACCAGCCCAAATTTTATCTTTTATTAGTTTAAACCTGTGACTTTTTCATAGAATCTTTACAGTGCAGAAGAGGCTCATTCGGCCCATCAGGCCTGCACCAACAAAAGTCCCACCCAAGCCCTATCCCCATAACCCATGTATTTACCCTACTAATCCCCCTAACATGAAGGAGAAATTTAGCATGGCCAATCCAAACCAACCCACACATCTTGGACTGTGGGAGGAAACAAACACTCAGAAGAAACCCAAGCAGACACTGGGAAAACATGCAATCTCCACACAGACAGTGACCCAAGGCCAGAATTGAACCTGGGTCCCTGGTGCTGTGTGGCAGCGGTGCTAAACACTGTGTCATTTGTGATTAAAAAATGAAATCTCAGAATTACTTTTTCTTTACTCTTCACCCTCTGATTAAACCTCTCAAATATCTGTTTTCTTTTCTTGCCTGAAATATCCACTTTTTCAACCTTTCCTCAACTTAGATCTCATACATTAGAGATCAGTCTCTTAGTTGTTCTCTGCACTGGAGTTTGTTTCCAGGAAGACTGAACAGCGGGCAACGTTCAAAGGTGTAATCTGGCTAGGATACTATAAAATTTGATAATTCTCTCCTGGCTTATGGCCTGAAGTTTGTATTTCAATATCCTAATGACTTTGACTGGCGCTCTTCATTTGACAGTTTAGTGTCAGTTTCAGCTACTAAGACACCTAAATATTGAGTATTTGTAAGGATTCCTTGTGTGCAAGTATAAGAACTTTGTATATGTGTGCACTTGTATTGCTCATCCCTAGTTGCCCTTGGAGGGCAGTTAAAAGTTAGCCACATTACTGTGGCTCTGGAGCCACATGTAGGCCAGACCAGGCAAGGACAGCAGATTTCCTTCCCTAAAGCACATTAGTGAACCAGATGGGTTTTTCCAACAATTGACAATGGTTTCATGGTCATCAGTAGATCCTTAATTTCAGATTTTTTTATTGAATTCGAATTTCATAATTTGCCATGGCGGGATTCAAACCCGGGTCCCCAGAACATTAGTTGAGTTTCTGGATTAATAGTCTAGCGATAATACGACTAGGTCGTTGCCTTCGCTATGTCTTTCATTATCTGTTGTAAGTAGATCGAGAGACATTCCACAAACTTGGTGCTTTAAATCTCTGGAAATTCATCTAATTTCAAAGCACGTCACTTAAAACTCATTTTTTTGGAGAAAACATACAAATTCCAAAACCTAGCATCCTCTATTCTTTTGCTTCTGGTATTAGATGCCAGTATTTTTCATCTGGGTACACCATGGCTTAGAGGCGCCATCCTCTTTATGGTGCAGTAATGTGCTTTGATTTACACAGATCCTCCTATCATACTGCTTGTGATGGTTCCACTTTACATTTCAGGTCTCTGAATTTACGACTGAGGTTTGAAGTCTGCTTGGGCATGTTCCTGTTTGCTCACTCAATTTCTTGAAGTTTTTGATTTATGTCAGATATTCTTCATGCATGCCTGTGGTGCTGCTGCCCGTGTTTACCCTCCTGTAGTGTGAAGGTGCTGCACAATTCCATACTAAACTTCAATTTATGCACTTAAATCTCCATTAGCTGATCTATTAATGAAAGCCGGTGGTGAACGTTTCATTCTTTCTGGCCAAAGGTGATACATAGTTTTATCAATACTAGAAATATCACAGCATCTTCCTCTTTAGTGCAGAGGTTTGTTCTCCCCGCCTGTCACACCAGAGCCCATGGTTCAGTACCCTGACGGGGAGCTGTCGGTGCGGCGGCTGTGTGTGTTATTGGGTGGTACAGTAGTTAGCAAGGCTACCTCACAGCGCCAGGGACCCGGGTTCGATCCCAGGCCTTGGGTCACTGTCTGTGCAGAGTCTGCACATTCTCCCTGTGTCTGCGTGGGTTTCCTCCCACAGTCCAAAGATGTGCAGATTAGGTGGCTTGGTCATGCTGAATTGCGCCTTAGTGTCAGGGAGACACTAAGGGGATAAGGCTTGGGTGGGATTGTGGTTGGTGCAAACTTGATGGACTAAATAGCCTCTTTCTACACTGCAGGATTCTATGATACATTAATTATGTTGGTTATTTAGCGCAACTAATATAACGAGTTGAGCACTGTTATTGCTTCTGTGTACAATAACTTGTTTTCCCATGATCAGCGCTATTAGGATCTGATATGGAAGAAAGGCATTCTCGTTTCTTGAAAGCCAATGCTATTATAAAATGCTCAAACGCAACATTTTTGTATGTAATGTGTGGTGCAGGAATGATATTCAGCCTGGAATACCCACTAGGTTTCATTGGCTTTCTCAGCACAATTTCTTCAACCCAAAATCAGTCAAACCAGAACAAAATATCAAGGGATTTCGAGCACTGATTGTTCCTGTGATCACTTATGCTAGTTTTTTTTAAAAAAAGAATTGTATGCGAAGTCAGCCAGAGCCCCACATCGAATTAATCATTAAGTTGCATTTCCAGTGATCGTACATATTGCAAGCCGCTTTCAAAGCTCTTCAAATTAAGGTTTTTTGGCGCAAGAACACTAATAGGCATGTTTTAGAAGTTTTCCTAATTTACTAAAAAAGCTGACTATTATACACTGATACAACCAGTGAATGTGGATGGTGGATTTGAATTCCATAAAAAAAAATCTGGAATTAAGAATTTACTGATGACCATGCAATCAGTGAAAGGTTCGATAAAAATGTTTTTCTTTGATTTTAAAATTAGGTTATTCACTGGTGGTAGACTAGACCACATCAAAAATGTTTTTTTTCAGATGTATAAGTAGAACTGCACCAGGTTCCCACTCTCCACTATATATTGGAATGTATCCTGAAATGCTATCCAATTGTGATGTTCATGGCAAATTTTACATTTGGATGATATATGATGAATCTGAACAGAAACCTGAGTGTGCAAATGATTAAAACTAATTCTAAAACTAGTGCAATCTTGAACACAGTTTGTGCCCATATCACTGAAGGTTCCCAAAGTAGAAACTCCTGGTCAGCAAAAGAAAACTTGTGACAGCTTGTTCTCACTGACAATGAAAAGGGGATTGCTTCACAGGAGCTGCTTGAAGTAACGCGCAATCTTTTTAAGAGTTTCTATTTTTGATGTTACAAGCAGTTAATCTCTCTCTCACCGTTGCTCCCCACCCGCCATTCTCTCTCCCTTCCTTGGCATAGGTTCTGATTTCTCACAACTTGAAGAAATTGACCAAACAGACATTTCCTGAGCACTGTTCCCTCTGTAAAGAGGTTCTACCGTTTACCGATCGACGCAAGGCTGTCTGCTCCAATGGTCACATTTGGCACAGGTAAGCCCAGTCAGTTGCCAAAGGCATAGGATGCATCCGATATGGGAACCTGATGATTTTTGTATCTTGTGCATATGTTTTTTGTGTGTTTTATATAGTGAAAATCCAGGGGCATTGCAACATTTTTTTGCCAGATTTCTAACTTCATTTTATGTAAGAACTTCCCTCTACAGCCTTTGGGAACACCTAAAAATGTTACTTTTTTTCTAGTGTTTTTTAAAGAGTGCAGCTTTTAACTATAACAGTTGGTGGTTCATTTTTGTATGAACACTGGAACAGATTGGTATAAATTAAATACTTATTGAAAACAATTAGACCACAAAGTTTGGATACCTGTGTTGTTTATGTAGCTGTCCACTACTTATTTTATTTTCTGTAGTTTGGGATGTGTGCATATCTTAATTGCGCTGGAGATCATCTTGATAGTTGGGTAGCTTGTTTGGTGGTAGTGGTATTGGTGGTGGTGGCATTGGTATTATAAAGTTATCCAGATTGGTGTGAGTTACTGGATGGGTTTTTACAATAATCCACGTGCTGCATGCTCACCAGTACTGAGACTTACTTACTTTGCATTCCAGAGGCAAATTTGATTAGATTTTATTATTGTCACATGTATTAACATACAGTGAAAAATATTGTTTCTTGTGCCCTGTTCATAGAGATGGAAATGAGAGAGTGCAGAATGTAGTGTTATGGTCATAGCTAGGGTGTACAAAAAGATCAACTTAATGCAACGTAGGTCCATTCAAAAGTCTGACGGCAGCAGGGAAGAAGCTGTTCTTGAGTCAGTTGGTATGTGACCTCAGACTTTTGTATCTTTTTCCTGAAGGAAGAAGGTGGAAGAGAGAATGTCCAGGGTGCATGGGGTCTTTAATTATGCTGGCTGCTTTGCTGAGGCAGCTTGAAGTGCAGACAGAGTCAATGGATGGGAGGCTGGTTTGCGTGATGGATTGGGTTATAGTCACAACCCTTTGTAGTTCCTTGCGGTCTTGGGCAGAGCAGGAGCCATACCAAGCTGTGATACAGCTAGAAAGAATGCTTTCTATGGTGCATCTGTAAAAGTTAGTGAGAGTCGTAGCTGATATGCCAAATTTCCTTAGTCTTCTGAGAAAGTAGAGGCATTGGTGGGCTTTCTTAACTGTAGCATCAGCATTGTGGGGGGACCAAGACAGGTTGTTGGTGATCTGGACACCTAAAAACTTGAAACTCTCAACCCTTTCTACTTCGTCCCCATTGATGTAGACGGGCATGTTCTCCACTACGCTTCCTGAAGTTGATGACAATCTCCTTCATTTTGTTGACATTGAGGGAGAGATTATTGTTGTCGCAGCAGTTCACCAGATTCTCTATCTCATTCCTGTACTCTGTCTTGTCATTGTTTGAGATACGACCCACTATGGTGGTGTTGTCAGCAAACTTGAAAATCAAATTGGAGGGGAATTTGGCCGCATAGTCGTAGGTCTATAAGTAGAGTAGGGGGCTGAGAACACAGCCTTGTGGAGCACTGGTGTTGAGGATCATCGTGGAGGATGTGTTGTTGCCTAGCCTTACTGATTGTGGTCTGTGAGTTAGGAAGCTCAGGATCCAGTCACTGAGGGAGAAGCCGAGGCCCAGGCCACGGAGTTTGAAGATGGGTTTTGTGGGAACAATAGTGTTGAAGGCTGAGCTGTAGTCAATAAAAAGGAGTCTGACATAGGTGTCCTTGTTATCTAGGTGCTTCAGGGTTGACTGCAGGGCCAGGGAAATGGCATCTGCTGTGGACTGTTGCGGCAGTAGGCAAACTGTATTGGATCCAGGTAGTCTGGGAGTTTGGAATTGATTCATGCCATGACTAACCTTTCAAAGCACTTCATAATGGTGGATGTCAGAGCCACCGGCTGATAGTTATAAGGGCATGCTGCTTGGTTTTTCTTTGATACTGGGATGATGCTCGTCATCTTGAAGCAGATAGCAACCTCAGATTGTTGTAACGAGACGTTGAAGATGTCTGTGAATATATTAGTGAAGTACAGTATTGATCTATTCTAACTCCCTTTACAGATGTGTTTTGACGTACCACGCTTGCCAGAGTCTGACCTATCGTAGATGTCTGTTACAAGACAGCATTGCTCGGCAGCACTTACCCTCAGGTGAGCTATTGGTAAAAACATTGAAAGGAATTCATCTTAAAGCGTTGTGTTTTTGAAATTTCGTCGATGTAGGTTTGTGAATTTGAGCCTTCTGTTGCTGCACATCATTGACCAGAGAGTCCATTGTCTAAATGAGCTGAAAGATGGAGAGGCGCTAAGTGCACTCATGTGTTCCACGCTGTTGATGCCTGTAACTGTTCATTAGCAGAAATATTGTTCTTTACATCTTTGGCTGTAACAAACTTTATAAAGTGGCTGTCAAAGTTAACCATTTTGTTCATCAAGGAAAACGATTGTCCCATAACCTCTGTTCCTTGGGGGATCGTACACACCTTTTGTGTACGCTGATCATGCAACTGTCTGATAAATGAATCCTGAGGTCTGGGGGGATCCTCAGACACATGAGGACAGCACAGAAATTGCTGGGGAAGTTCAAACTTCTTTTAGGCAATTACCCTGCACTGCGAACCATCTAGTACTTCAATTTAAATCAGAGGCTGTCTTAACAGGATAGTTATCCAGGAAAGTTAGAAGAATTAAGAGCATTTCTAACTCCTGGGTAACGATACTAGTGACAGCATCCCTCCTCAACTATCCTCACCAACTGGTTTCCCCGCATCCACCCCCTCCACCCTGATCCAAACTATTTATTTTACATACTTATCTTCTCACTGGCTTCTCTAAAGAGGCTGGGCCTTTATGTCATCCAGTGCTGTTTATTTTTTAAAAAGTGTGTGGGTGGGCATGACTCCTTCCCTCTGACTCTCTGTATTTGACAAATGGACTCAGGATCCTGTCGCACTGCACCTTCCTCACCCAGCCACAGCCTGAA
Organism: Carcharhinus amblyrhynchos; assembly: GCF_965287045.1. Taxonomy (NCBI): domain Eukaryota; kingdom Metazoa; phylum Chordata; class Chondrichthyes; order Carcharhiniformes; family Carcharhinidae; genus Carcharhinus; species Carcharhinus amblyrhynchos. Next base: position 13,636,348 of record NC_137348.1, read on the forward strand.
GGTCAGCTGTGAGAAAGGTGCGGCTGTATTTTGGTGCAAGTACGAAAGAGCAGTGTGGCAGTCTGACTGAGATTGACGGAGGTTGTGGCACATAGTTTTTATAAATGGAGGATTCCAAACAAACCTTGTTTTTGTTACAGAAAAATCATAGAATTCCTACAGTGCAGAAGGAGCCCATTTGGTCCATCAAGTCTGCACCGACCACAATCCCATCCAAGCCCCATCTCCATAACCTAGAAAATGCAGTTGTTAGTAGAACCTTTGTGCACTCTGATCATGCATCTGTCTGATAAATGAACAAACAACAACCCGAAGAAAAGAACATGTGCAAATTCAGCAACCTTTATCACTTTTCCAGGATGCGATGCACATAATGAGCTAGGCAGCTACCGGATTGATTTGCTTGCAAATAATACAAACAATTAATGACCTGAATAACCATTAATCTGCTTTTGGAATCCCAACAGTGCAGAAGGAGGCCATTCGGCCATCGAGCCCGCACCAACCACAATCCCATCCAAGCCCCATCTCCATAACCTCATGTATTTACCCTGCTAATCCCCCTGAAATCAAGGGGCAATCTAGCATGGCCGGGCCACCTAACCAGCACGTCTTTGGAGGGTGGGAGGGAAATTGGAGCATGCAGACCCAGGGAGAACATGTAGACTCCACACAGACAGCGACTCAAGCAGGAATCGAACCCAGGTCCCTGGCACTGTGAGGCAGCATGTTAACCACTGTGCTACCTTTGATGCACTTGATTAAAAACAAAGAAATAAAGGGACTTTGTATTTACATCGTGTCTTTTATAACCTCTGGGCATCTCAAAGTTCTTTACAGCTAATTAAGTGCTTTTGAAGCATTGTCACTATTATAAAGTAGAAACATGGCAACCAATTCATACACTGCAAGTTCCCATTATGACAATCCCAGTTGGTTTTACTACTGGACGAGAAGGTTCCAGATTGGAACCCTGGCTCAAAAGACTAACTTTTACATTGTTTTAGAAAACATGCATGGACAGAGTGACAGGAGTGCCAATTAGCTTTCAACAACAAAAATATTATTTTACATGAAAAGTTTGACTACAATAAATAATCCTTCACTCCCACTTATCTTCACAAATGTACACAGATTTTAAGGATAACACAGGTTACAAAATATATTGTGCCATAAGGTATTCAATAATTACATAGTCCCTGTAACCCTCCAGGCTAACTGTGGTCAGACAACACGACATCCTGAAACTCAGGTGCTACTCAGTCAATTTTCAATGGATTTTTCCTCAAATCCCCTTCAGGTGACTATTGCCCTGTCAGCCAAGTGATCTCGCTGGAGGCTGGCTTCCTCCTGAGTGTTTCCAAACTCCATTTTCGAACAGACATTACATAGAATCTTCTTTCAAACACTGCTTTCCCTCAATTGTTTTTAGCAAGAATCTGCATCCAGGTTTTCCAACTCTCCTTTTGGTACTCCTTTGTCTTGAACAGCCAGGAACATTCAAACTTTCATACAGTCTCTCAGTGATCCAGCTTTTTCCCTTTGTAGTTTCCTAGTTCCACTCCTATAGGTTTGGTTTAAAAAAACGCTCAAAACTTTGCAAATCTAAAATGTGGCCCTGGTTGCTAAGCAACAACACATTATTTCTGCAAGCTTGTGGTTACTTTTCAGGTTGTAAACAATTACAGATACAGTTGAACTGCTGCCAAAAACTCCCATACATGCAAACATCATTGTTTAGTGTGAATCTAACTAGAGTTTACCCTTTCTTCCACAACAACGCTAAATTAAACTCAGTCACATCTGTATTTTATTTCTGATAACCCAACAATACAAGCATTAATCACTTACAACTACCTCTGCTTCCTGACGCCATAAAAAAAGTAATAATGATTAGATGCTTTTTCTAAAGTGAGAAATGCAACCATCTGAACCAAGCTGAGATCTCAGGTGGAGAATATGATCTAACTTTACCCCCACTGTTCCCCACTTGGCAATCTGTAAGATGTACTTTCTACTCCAGGGTTACAGAGGGAAAACAAAGCATCACAACAATGTAGTTCCTTGACACTGTTATGTTCAAAGGCACCATTGACACAACTTCAACTACTTTAAGAACAAAGAACGAAATCAGCCCGGGAAACAGGCCCTTCGGCCCAACGAGCCCACGCCGCCATCTCAACACCACCAGTCCACCTCTCTACCCACGACCCCTGTCTAATGTTTTATGGCCATCCAGATTGACTTATTTTGCACTTATTTTGTTGAGCTTAATTACAAGAAATGTTTAAAAAGAAAATGAGGACAAATTTTGGACCTGATGCTTTTGTTGAAAGATCTGAGTTTGAAGATGGCCACATTCACTATCTGGGTTTTTAAAAAGAAAACTTAACTTCATGCTGAGCACTGTAATTGCGGTGGTCTATTGGGTTGCTTACTGCCCGGTTCAGAAAGTAAATTGATGAGATTTTTACTTGCTGGCCATTAACTTTGGAGGTGAAAACCATTTCATTAAAAACTGGCCTGTAGCCAAAATGCTAGTCCGCGGTGGCCCAGAAATGTGAAAATTGACATGGTTAGCCCCTCACAACCTGGTCAACTTTTGATGGGATTGTCTTTTTTAATATATGAAGAAGGCAGCTGTGACAGTACAATTGAATCACAGCAATATTGTTTGTTGGCAGTGCTAAGATTAGATGACACATTTGTAATCCAGATAGGGAGGGCCTACAGAATAATTACCTTTAACACTGACCTTCAGACGAGTCAGACAGTTGTTAAATTACAAACCCCAGTTGCAAATAAACTATTAAAGCCATCTTTAATTTCCTTGACAGGTGAGTTTCTACCCATTTACATTATTTTTCAAAAGAAAATTGAAGCATGTTGGTGCAATGCATTTTATAAATAAACCAATGAAGCATAATATTAGTGCATCCCCACAGCATCATGGCTCTTTCACATCAATTTTTTCTTAATCCTTTTTGGGGAGGCGATGCCTAGTGGTGTTATCACTAGGTTATTAATCCAGAAACTCAGTTAATGTTCTGGAGACCCAGGTTCGAATCCCACCACGGCAGATGGAGGAATTTGTATTCTGTTTTAGAAAAAAATCTGGAGTTAAGAATCTACTGATGACCATGAAACCATTGTTGATTGCGAGAACAACCCATTTTGTTAGCTCATGTCCTTTAGGGAAGGAAATCTGCCATCCTTACCTGGTCTGGCCTACATGCAACTCCAGAGCCACAGCAATGTGACTCTCAGCTACCGCTGAAATGGCCTAGAAAGCCAGTCCATTCAAGGGCAACTAGGGTGACGCCAATGCACCACAAATGAATAAAAAAAATCTTGGTTCATACAATGTGCCACTGATTTTTTTATCAGATGTGCCAGTTTATTGGTGAATGGTGTGACTGTGGCAGATTAGGGTAACTAAATATGTAATAATCCTAATAACAAAACCAATTTTCTTCAAAAGCTTTTTGATTTCAATCTATAATATGTATTTTGTGGTACGATACTTTGCTTTAATTGACCTATTATTGAAATATTTTTCTCACATTGCAGACCCTGACTGGATAAAGCGCCTGCTACAGAGTCCTTGTACATACTGTGACTCTCCTCTCTTCTGATTAAGCATTCAAACTGTTGGACACAGGAGGATCAGAGTGTACATCTGTATCTTAAGTTTAGCATTGGAAAATGATGCTTAAGATATTTACTCCACAGTTAGGGGAGTATTGTGTTTATTCGATAGTGGCATTGTCTTCTATCTAAAGATGTTCAGAGATGCAGCTTTGGGACACAAAGAAAAGTTGAAGGCTTCTTGGCACCTTCCCACCAACATCACGTTCATGAATTTCAAGGGCATTGGAGAGGACAGTGTGTAAATCTTGCTCATCACATTTCTTCAGGAGTAGGAAATGAATGTAAATTATTGCCGAGAATAAAAGAGTGCTGTAGATAATGGGAATATTTCTAGCACAGCTGAGCGTAGAAAGTGCAGGAATAATGAAGAGAACTATCTGTTTAAAGTAGTCAGATTTGAACAAGTGAAGTTTGTCTTTCCAGGGCAAGTTTTGACTAAATAAGTGGAAATGTTAACCTTTGTCACAGTTTTCTGAAGGATACTTGCCTAATTTTGCATCTGCAAAATCAGTTACACTAGACTCGAAGGTTGCGGGAACAATAGGAAAAGGAAGTTCTTTATTACTTCATCATTAGAGGATTTGAGTCATGAATGGTACACATTGGTATATCCAATATGGCTAAGGTATTTAGAAGATCTTTTACAATTTATGTTTCTCTTGACCACAAATAAATCCCACAAATGTCAGGTCTATAATGGAATTATAATCCGAGATGTGTGGGAGGGGGAGGGATGGTTGGGGGGGATGGGGAGGATGTTTAAGAGCTGGAAAGGATACAGCTATAATGTAAAGTGACCCTGTATTTAAAGGTTAGGCTGGAAAAAGTGAAATTCAATGACACACTGTTGGCCTTCAGATGATATGGACCAGTCATTAAGAGACTGGTGTGTTACTAGTTTGGGACAGTCCATTAGACTTGCTCTATTGTCTGTCTTCAATTAATGTACATTTTCACATTTTTTAAGTTTTTTGTTTAAATTTTGGTTAACGACTGCAACTGTTGCGTACATTTGTGAACGCAATTTAAGACGTGAAAAACTACTCTTTTTGTACAATAAATTTGGTTTTCTCAATAAATCTGTTACAGTTTGGATAAAATGTACCATCTTGTGAAATATAAATGGAAGTGTCTTGGGCATTTTTTTTTTAAGTATGGCTGAAGCTGCTAAATTGCAGTTTCATTATTGTACACCAGTTTTTGGATTACTTCCATGAAGCAAAACCTCTTGCCGTTCATTTCAAATGGTAAAATGCTATTCACATAGCCTTCCTTTTTGGAAGGACAATGAAATGATAATTTATTAACCGATTTCATTTGTCTGTATAAACCATGGTTTTCTAAAGACAACATCAGGAATTGGATAACTTGCCACTTCCCACCTGTTGATCCTGCTGCTCTGATATTGGCCAACAGCTAAATGTTATTTATCTGTATTAAGCAATGGGTACCTTTTTAATAGATCAGCCAAAAACTAGAAGGTTTTGTTCCTGAAGAAAAAAGTATTTTTGGACTGGATCCTAATCCTATAGTTGTTGGGTAGCATCCATCTCCATCATGCAAAACTAAATCAATTAAGCTTTAAAGTAAATGCACTTTTACTTTATACCCGATATAACTATTGTATTTTTTTAAAAAAGTCTGATGTTTTAGCCACACTAGTAGAAAAAGGTGACCCATTCTAGGTGTCCCCACTTTAGTTGTAGATAATATTTGATAACTGACATAAGGGGAACATATGAAGTACAAAGCACTAGGTCTTGAAATGTTGGAAGAGATTCTCTAATTATCCATTGAGAATTGAAATCTCACACAGGAACCTTTTTTCTCTGAGCTGAATCGGTCTGATTTCAAGACCTTGAAGAAGTTGATTGTGATGATAGATGATCAATCTGAGCAAAGCATTGGGAATTCCACTAGCTGGGTGTTCTGGAGTCTTGGATCTGGGTGACAAATCTTTGACCTTTTGTGATTCCACCAGAAACCTGAGCTTGGTGATGCTATTTTTGTGGGTGTTTTGCTTGGGGGTTAACTATGACCTGGACAGATACTTCTGCTTAACTTGATCATTTCTTCCAACATTTTACGAAGAGCAATTTATCAGCAAAATTTCTCCCCATGCACATTCAGTTGAGCACAATGGTAAAATAGTATTGGAGTTAACCCATCATATTTCTTTGAGAAGAATCACATTCCCGAAACCAAATATTACTGTCTTGTGGCAGGCTGTGATAATGGCCTGCATTACAATCTCCAGGTATACTGTGTGCCCAATGCCATTTTGCTTTATAGACCTTTTTAAGCAACATCAGGTTAAAGGTTTGGAGTTAGAAGATCTCAGTGACAGCTTTTTATTGGCACCCTAGGGAGATTTCCTCCATTCTGCTCTTTATTTTCACTTTCCCTGACTCTTTGGTGATTTCAATGATTTGGCTGTTTAACAATTGCATTCAATATACTTGATGTAGTTTTATCTTATTAGGAAAATCTTCAAACACTGACTCATTTATCCAGTAGTGAAATCGCTAAATTCTAGCAATCTGTTGACCTTTTGTCCTATTTACCCTTTACAGTAATGTTTCAATTACTCAACTCCTAATTAGACAGTTTGGGATATTACTAAAAAAATCTTTCTATTAAAACAATGGTATCTCTTAGTCACCAGTTTTGTAAGTCAAAGTTTACTTTAGAAAAGTGTGGGCACAGGCCTGATCTCCCAATCTCTGCTGATTTCAGTCAGGACAATGGCTAACTACAGATTAGAACAAAGAACAATACAGCACAGGAAACAGGCCCTTCGGCCCTCCAAGCCTGCACAGCTCATGCATCCAACTAGACCATTCGTTTGTATTCCTCTATTCCCAGTCTGTTCATGTGGCTATTCAGATAAGTCTTAAACGATCTCAGCGTGTCCGCCTCTACCACCTTGCTTGGCAGTGCATTCCAGGCCCCCACCATATATTATGGGGTATAGAGTATAAAAGCTGGCGTCTAATGTTGCAGTTGTATAGAACGTTGGTTCGACTGCATTTGGAGCACTGCGTCCAGTTCTGGTCGCCTTACTACCGGAAGGACGTGGAGACCCTGGAGAGAATGCAGAGGATATTTACCAGGATGCTGCCTGGTATGGAAGGACTGAGCTATGAGGAGAGATTGGGCAAATTGGGGTTGTTGTCCTTAGAAAGACAGAGAATGAGGGGAGATCTAATAGAGGTGTATAAGATTATGAAGGGTATAGATAGACTGAACAGTGGTAAGCTTTTTCCTGGGTTGGATACAAAAATTACGAGGGGCCACAGGCTTAAGGTGAGGGGGGGGGGGGGGGGAGGTATAATTTGGATGTTAGAGAGAGGTTTTTCACACAGAGGGTTGTGGGGGCCTAGAATGCACTGCCAAGTAGGGTGGTGGAGGTAGGCACGCTAGAGTTGTTTGTGGTTTACTTAGATAGGCATATGAGCGGATTAGAGATGGAGGATACGGGAAACTGTTCTAAGTAAAGATCAAGAGCCTTGGGACATTCCTGGGAATCAATTGATTCCTATGGACCTTCCAACATATTTTACGGCTCACTTGTCTTACTTATGAGCTCCTGGGGATTCCATGAATGTCTGTATAAGTTGTGCATGTTTATTGATGTCTTTTTTAATCCACAGGTGATTCGGTCCGCCTTGTTGTCCAACAAGGGACATACACGCGGTGGGTCGTGCGAGAGCTGCTCTTGGATGTTGCTTTGAGAGTTGCCTAGTGCTTCACGTCGTTAGTGTACGCTTAAACTGGACCAGCTGATGGGTAACATGACAGCTCGGTGACTATCACTGTTTGCTGTGCAAATACATGGATTTGGGCCAGTGTCTGTGGGAGTTTGCACATTCTCCCCGTGCTTTCATGGGTTTTCCCCGGGTGCTCCGGTTTCCTCCTGCACCCCAAAAACGTGCTCTTAGGCTGATTGGTGTTAACAAATTGTCCCTAAATTAGTCTTCCCTCAATCTGGTTATGGTTTCTTTATTGTGGAGTCCAATAGGCATAGACAAAGGTCATAGGTAGAAGAGGGCATTCACAATGTTAAAATGGTGGTGTGGGCTTGTTGGGCCAAAGGGCCTGTTTCCCATGCTGTGTTGTTCTTTGTTATTATCAGTTGTGTCTTCCTCTTCTGACCACTGTCAACAGACTGGAAGTGAGAGTGTGGCGTTACTAATGCCGTTCCAGTTTTGATTAGATAGTCATCTGACATTTATTATCAAAGTTCACAAATGAACAATGGTCACTTGGGTGAGGTTGAAAGTTAGTGCAATGATTGTACCACAAGGAAAAATATTAACTAGAAATGCAAATTCAGCCATATCATTTTATCTGGCAAAGGAGGCAAATAAATAACATTTCTTTGGCCATGCAGGAAATAGTGCCTGTTGTGTTTGCATCACTGATTTTCACAAATGTATTCACATCAGTTAAATCATAAAATGTCAAAACAAATCCAATGGTTTCAAAGTGTTTTTTAAAAATCTTCATTCAGAAAACTGTTGCAGCTGGCTGTCACAGGCTGTAGTGGAATTATCATAAAAGACATGAACTAAATTTATCTTTTAAAAGTGTCCAGATCTTATTGCTATTTCATTGACCAGTGTAGATTATACGATCAATCATGTGGTTAATGGGAATAAGTTGGCACAATTTGATTGAAAGATGTTCATGTTTTATCTCAAGCCTCTCGTGGAAGCACCATCAATGTTTTTATATTTGTAAATAAAGCAACCAAAATAATGTTTGAATCCTTTTTTTTATTCAATGCTTGTCACCTGCTGAGAGAAAGTGTGCAAGGAGTGGAGACATAATTCTGGAACTGCAGAGAAAGACATGGTGAGCAATGGCACAAAAGATGATTACTTTTTAAAATTAGTACACAAGAATATAATGACAGGAGCAAGAGTAGGCTATTTGGCCTGTTGAGCCAGTTCCACCATTGTTTCTGATCATGGCTGATTTTCTACTTCAATCCTACCTTCCTGCTCTAACCCCCATTCCTTAATTTCCTCAGTATCCAAAAAAAAATGGATCTCTGTCTCAATTATATTCAACAACTGAACATCCCAACAAGTCTTTAGGGTACAAAATTACAATGATCCATAATTCTTTCAATTAAGATATTTCACCTAATCTCAATTCTAAATGGCTGACCCCTTATTTTGAGACTGGGGCCTTTTGTTCTAGACACCCCACCCAACGCCAGCCCTATTAAGCCCTTTAAAAATCTTACTGTGTTTAAGTGAGGTCACCCCTCATTCTGCTAAATATCCAGGAATATAGTCCCAGTCAACTCAACCTTACCTCATTGGATAACCTACTGGAATCAGGCCACCGAGTTGCTGTGCCCCTTCTGAGGTTAGGATATCTAGTTTCTGTATTTGTTCAAATGTTTCTCCTCTCAAACTAAGTGATGAAATTTGTAATACTGAATCATAGATAGCTGGGCAAATTTTAATGTAATTCTTATGGTGACTACACGTTTGAATAGCAGCAAGAACGATGTTAGCACAGTAAAGATTTTATATCATTGTACTTTCAGAACTGCAAAAACATTGATATTTTAAATATCATGGAGCACCTCCCAGTGTCCGTGATTATTTTGAACCAGCTGCTGTGTCTACACAGGAATTTCTGCTATTGGATTTCTTCAACAACAATGCACTGTTAAATTGAAAAAAAAATGAATCATTCATTTCTTGGAAATCTGATCTTCAGTACTCCTCCCTAACAAGCATCCATGCCTTGCTATGCTATGTACAATGTCTCACCTACAGAGAATGTACATCAGTCAGGCAGTATAAGTAAATAGGGCAGAAATGCAGGTTTAGGATTGTTTTCTGTAGGAAATTGAATTTATTGTATGTTCCTTTTTATGGTGCAGGCAGGTTGTAGAATTCTTTGAGGGAGTGGGCGCACATGACAAGCCTGTTTGGTGAAGGCAGTTGGTATCAGCCCCTTGAGGGCCATGTAAAATGTAGTTTTAAATGGTTATTTCTTTGTTCTTTAGTTTCTGATTTAGTTTTAATTTTCAAATATATAGTTGTATTATAAAATGGCATTTGTAACAGCCCAAAAATATCCCCAGTATTGTATCATTATTCATCCCTCCACTTTCTGTGCAGAGGAAAACACCATTGCTTTGTAAATTAAGCATTTGCCATAGATTGTCTGTCTTTTAATACCCAGAGCAGTAATTAGGCTGACTTGGTACACAGTTATAACGAAGAGCAATCTCCGTTTTTCTCTATTTCTAAGGGATCGTTAAACAAGAGTATTAACATGTTCTGCTGCCCCACAGCTCAGTGCTTGTTCTCAATGCTTGTTCCCAGTGGATCCCAGAGGTCACTGACTGACCCGAGTCTGCATGTACAACATGGAAAGGAGCAGTCACAGCGAGCACAGTTCCTTGTTTGCATTCATCTATGCGCTCACCAAAGTGGGGGGAAAATGGAGACACTGCATAAAGCAGGTTTACTACAAATGTGCTGTCATTAAGCGAATAGTGAATTGCATAATTGGTATATTTACTTAATGTATTTTATCATCAGCTGGCACAGTGTCAGTGAGAGAAGAAGCTCCATCAATAAAAGCAGCATACATTTAAATAACAAATATATGCTATCTATTTTCTGTTTCTTTGATACCCACTACACCTATGTTGCACTGTTGCTTAAGTACCTTAGGGAAACGAGTGAAACAAATACCAACAACAGAACGTAAAATTAGTGTACAGTTCCGCAGCCAGTAACATGGTTCCAGGTTCAGGTCTCAAGGCTGCCATTCTCTTGAATTTATTCAGATATTGTACTTGGCACCCATGTGAAATAGCTGGGGATCTGTGTGATGGCCCCAATTAAATTCTGGCAGCTGGATTAGAAGGAGGAATGGGGCAGCAAGTTAAGTTGCTTGATGTTTAGAGGATTGGCAGCTTGAAAATAGGGTCAAAAATCATCCCCTCACCTCTATATTTCCTAACTGAAAGGAAAACTTGTATTTATAGTGTGCCTTTCCTGACCAGAGAACATCTCAAAAGCACTTTACAGCTAATGAAGTGGGGCTGTTGCTGTAATGTAGAAAACATGGCCACCAATTTGTGCAGAGAAAGGTCTCGCAACAGCAATGTGATACTGACCAGATAATATATTTTGTGATGATGTTTGAGGGATAAATATTGACCAGGACACTGGAGAGAATTTGCCTAATCAAAATCATGTCATGAGTATTTTGTGTCCACCTAAGATAGTTGGGCTTTCATTTAATGCTTTGATGAAAGATTCTAGGTCTCTGCTTCTCTCTTCAATATGGTGCCTGACTTGCTAATTATTCCCAGGATTTTCTGCTTTTAATCCCAGTATCTTCATGAGGTTAAGTTTCAGCTTGTGGAAAATACATGCTGCCTTTAGAAGCTTTTTTGAAGCATGTATGTATTCAGCACAAAAAGTATCTGCAGAGAACTTACAGCAGAATCTCTGGAAATGAAGATTGCAACTGGAGTATAGAACATGCTACACTGAAAATAGGACTCAATTTGATTAAACGTTCGTCAAGAGGAATCTGAGTTTTCTGACCACAGGTTGCAAATATCATTTTACGTGATTGACACTATACCTTGCATATATAGTCTGTCATTGACTAGTTGTCATTATGTACCATTACTCAAGGGTGTTAGTTATTATGGTCTCTCATAGGTTCTAGTAAGAATGGTACATATAATTTCCACATATGGACCACAAAAAGTTACAGCAAGCAAGACAAGTAAAAGCAATTTTATTTAACTTTAGTACCTTCCATCAACTGGAGGCTGTGTAATCTTAGGTTACCATTCCAGAAAATATCTTTGTCTGCATCCAGTCAAGAAATATAGAATAATAATGGACAGATAACATCTAATGACCAAATAAACCCCTTGTGGTGCATCAAGACATGGTGTTTGCAACTTGCACCTTCATAGTATATCTTATAAAAGGTTTATCCTGTCGAGTCCAATACTCCGACTTACTACAGCAAAGAATGATTAAAAGATCACTACAATCAGATTAAATTACACCAATGCTAGAGTCTTATATAAAGCAATATCATAATGGTTATAAATCTGAGATCAAAACACATATAATTTCCTACCAAGCTATAAAAATGAGCATCTTTCTCTAATGTAATTTCCAATGATTAACCATATTTGTCTGGAAATGTTATGAGGCAAGATTTGACAGAATAATGGAAACCAAATGTGTATTTCAGGTAAAAGTTTGAAATTAAATTTACCGTTAAATAGCATTGAAATATGCAGAATATGTGGGAAAGACACTGCAGGAAGTGTCTTATCTACAATATTACTCAAGCAAAGACATTTGTGTGTTTTGACAGTGGTTTGACAACACAGCTCTCAATGTATTCAAACACTGTGTAGGGATCCTGGTCTGCATTGACATGGCTAACAGGGTTATAGAATTGCTCCAAGTCCTTAACATTGGCATGATACACTTCCAGTGCATTTTGCACATTCTCCTCAGAATCCTTGGGATTTATTTTGCAGCGACTGTAAACCTCCATAGTTGGTGCTGGTTTGTATATGGAATGATATCTAAAAAGCAAAATAATAACAATTGCATTAACAAAAGAATAAATATCACAGGAAGTCTGAACTGTGTTCTTTTAATTTCAATCTGGATTAAATCAAACCCCAGATGATGTTATTAAGATTTGATTGTCAAGATTGTTATAAAGTTTTTTTAAAATCTGATTCTAATCAGAATTCGGTAATAACAGCCCAAGATGGATTTTAATTGCTCAATAAATCGATATTCTTAGAGTTGAATGATTTTGGAAAACCATCTGTGGAAATTTGAAAACATATTACTTTTAAAATTAATTTAAAAACAATACCTTGAAAATGTAATAATTTTGTCATGTAGATCACAGGAGAAAGGGAATTTTTTATATAAGTATGCAAGTTAATAAATTAATATTAGGAAAAAGTGCTGAAAAATATTGAATGCTACCACAATACAAGGACATTAATAGGATAAATCTCACAACATTATCAGGGAATATTCAAAACAACTTTGAGAACATTAAAATTATGTATAACACATTAGAGATAATAACCAGATCTATAGCAAATATTTATGCTCAATCATGACAATAATTTAAATTGAGCTAATACTCACAACAACTAATTAAATATATAATGTAATAAATATCATAAATTCCTGAGCATCATGTTGAGCTGTGATGTAGTAAATAGTTAATGACTAATTAGTTAATGTATATTATTGTTTTGTTAATTATATTTGACAAAAAAGTAAATAATTCATCGTATGGTAATTGGAGCTGCCTCGATTAAACATAACAACAAATCAAACCTAAAAGAAAAGCAATAATGAATGTCACAGATAGCACATTATCAGTGATACTGAAATTAGAATAGCCACATTAATTGATGTCTTTGAAATAAACTTTCATTAAACATTTATCCAATTTAAAATACAATAGGATTTTTTTGTTGTAAACTTTGGAACACTACTTGGGAAAAGTGAAGGCAGCTACTGGCTGTGGCCAGCACTGCAGTTTGAGCTTACCAAAAGTGCATAACGATTCTATCGTGCTGCAAACCTGGAAGTCAGTTTGACATTGGGCTATTGAATGGATGTCCGCCTGCAGTCCTCAACCAGAGATTTGGTTCAGTGACAGAAAATAATGAGAAATGTACTCACTTTATTTTATTCTCCACCTCTTTCACATCTAATGGGTGGAATCTTGGCAGGCAGGTTTCATTTGGAGGGAGGCAGGAAATTTGTTTTGTGGGATAAAGATCAGAATTTTGTTCATCCAACTTTCAAGTCAGATCGAGTTTCCAGGTGAACAATGTTGGGAATTCCATTTGTGGACCTTCACTTATATCAAGCTCCGGTGGCAAAAGCTGTGTCAAGGCTGGAAATGGGAGGCAGGTGAAGGCTGGAGGTGACGGTGAGGGGGTTGGGGGAGGAGTGTCCAGGGAGAAAGGATAGGGGAGAGAATGTCCAGTGAAAGGCAGATGGGGGTTGTGGGGGAGGGAGCAAAGCAGAAAAGGGTTGGTGGAGTATGTCTGGGAAAGTGGGGGGAGGTTGCGAATAGACAGTATCCAGGGAAATGGTGGAGGAGAGAAAGTCTGGGGAAAACAGGAAAGAATGTTTAGGATAAAGGTGAAAGTTGGAGAAGAGTATCTGGAGAAAGTGGAGGAGAGTGTCTTTGAGGGTGGGGTCAGTAGTGGAGTCATTAGCAAATGAGAGGTTATCCACTTTGGTAGAAATAATAGTAGGAGGGATTATTATTTAAAGGGTGAAAAGCTGCAGCATGCTACAGTGCAGAGGGACCTGGGGGTCCTTGTGCATGAATCGCAAAAACCCAGTCTGCAGGTGCAGCAGGTGATCAAGAAGGCGAATGGGATGCTGGCCTTTATAGCAAGGCGGATAGAATATAAAAGCAGGGAGGTCTTGCTGCAACTGTACAGGGTACTGGTGAGGCCACAACTTAAGTACTGTGTGCAGTTTTGGTCACTGCATTTGTGAAAGGATATATTGGCCTTGGAGGGAGTACAGAGAAGGTTCACCAGGCTGATACCAGAGATGAGGGGGTTAGCCTATGAAGAGAGATTGAATAGACTGGGTCTGTACTCATTAGAGTTTAGAAGGCTGAGGGGGGATCTTAGAGAGACTTACAAGATAATGAAGGGGCTAGATAGGCTAGAGGTAGAAAGATTCTTCCTGCTTAGAAAGGATAGCAGAAACTAGAGGGTGCAGCCTCAAAATAAGGAGGGGGGAGCAGTTTGGATCGGAGTTGAGGAGGAACTTCTTCGCTCAAAGGGTGGTGAATCTCTGGAATTCTCTGCCCATTGAAGTGGTGGAGGCTACCTCGCTGAATATATTTAAGTCATGGGCAGATAGATTTCTGATAGACAAGGGAATTAACGGTTATGGGGAGAAAGTGGGAAAGTGGAACTGATCCACTTCAGATCAGCCATGATCTTATTGAATGGCGGGGCAGGCTCGAAGGGCTAGATGGCCTACTGCTGCTCCTATTTCTTATGTTATGTTCTTATGTTCTTATGTAGTGTTGACAGTGGGGTCCTAGAAGGACGGTAGGAGGAGACAATCATAATCAGAGAGTGAGAGTGGGATATGGCAGGGTAGCTTGTCCAGTGTGAGAGTCTGGTTACTAAAGGTGGAGGAAGAATGAGGGGGAGGCTACACAGGTGGGTGACATAATGGTAGGGTCAGGTTGAGTATGGGGATGATAATGGGTGTTGAGGGGAGAGAAGGCATGTGGATCATAATAGCATCCAGAATCATGTGGAGAGGTTCAAGGATGATAGAGGAGAGAGGAATGGTTATATTGGGTGAGTCAATTGTTATGAGGGGAGGTTTGTGGGTTACAGGGGGGAGGATAGAAGATGGTGGACCGAATCCAGAAGGTGATGTACACTATTTCTCAAGTCTGACCTTGGCCATGTTGTTAGTCAGTGTGATACTCAAAGTGGAAGGAGGGTCTTTTTGGAGGGTGGCATTCAAGCAAATGGCTGACTAAGGGATATCCTAATAATCATGATGCTTAGTTGTGTTCTCGTCTCTATCCTGAAACCCACAAGGCAGCAGGTTTGTTACCAACTCATGGGATCCCAGCAAGGTGTGAAGCTGCATTCATTCTGTGCCATCTGCCATTTGCTTGTCAGAGGCATGGGTGAAGGGAAGGAGGGAGGTGAATTACCTCCAGGGTGATGGTTGGTGGACGGGAACAAACTTGCAACTCAAAATCCCTATCCTCATGGCTGAGAAGACCCGAAGTGGTTATTCTTTCTGCTGCCAAGGCAATGGTCTCCTTTTAAAGGTTCGAATAGTGTCAGAGAGAGGTGACGAGAGAGTTGATGGGAGGGGATGCCAAGTCTAGATTGAGGTGAGGTGAAGGGCTTAGCATTGGCTGGAAAGAAACCTGTAAAAGGAAACCTGCTTTCTAAATCACTTCAATTCATTCACAGATCCACTGAGGCATTGATGATGCAGGCTGCAGGCAACCTTGCCTTGGTATTGGCCATTGTCCAAATGCGAAAGAGGGCCCTTCACAGGTTGGCACTGGACCAGGAGGAGCAAGGGCCTGAGCAGCAAGAGGCAGTGGGGTCTCATTAAGGTCAAGATACTGGCATGCAGAGTCCAACCAAGGATGCAAAACAGTGATGTCCTGAGTGAAAGGCAACGCCAGAGGTACCTTCATATGTCCCGGAATGTGGCAACTCACATTTTCCAGCTTCTTGTAATATGGACTGTGGTCCGAAGGACTCTGGAGGAGTAGTGTGTAACTCTTGCGCTGCAATGAGTCAATTGCTGGGTGCCATTTAAATATGGCGCCAGGACCTGCGACCCCCATGAGGTAACAGTAGGGTGGATGAATTCCTGCCACAAGATTCACTGTGATTCTTGTGGATACATAGTTAGTGAGCTGAACAGTGGAAGATTGTCCACGTTCAGCTATCCTGCTAGCAGGAGTCATACTGAATTACCTGCCAGACAGAGACTCCAGGATGGAATGTTCGCCCAATGTATTTAAAAGGCAAAACTCTGTAATCCAAATACCTTACAGTATCATTACTACTCCTAAACATAGCAATTTTTTAAGTTGCAATGGAAAATAGATCACGTGGCTTAAAATCTGAGGTAGGAAATCTAACGGAATCCTTAATCAAAGGTGTTACATGGGTAAGATGGGAATAGAGGGATATGGGCCAAATGTGGGCAATTGGGACTAGCTTAGCAATTTAAAAAGGGCAGAATGAACAAGTTGGGCTGAAGGGCCTGTTTCCATACTGTAAACCTCTATGACTCTATGTACTAGAAAATAATTTAGAAACTGAAAATAAGAATAGTCAGCACAGATTCCAAAATTAAAGGCCTTGCTTAACCAACCTTCTTGAGTGCCTTGAAGTAATTGAAAAAGTAAATAAGGTAATGCAGTAAACATAATATATTTAGATTTCCAAAAAGTCTTCAGTAAGGTACAACACAGTCGACAAATGACTAAAGTCAGAATCATAGAATCCCTACAACGCTGAAGGAGGCCCTTCAGCCCATTAGTCTGCACTGACAACAATCCTACCCAGGCCCTGTCCTTGTAGCACCACGCAATCCCCCTGAACCTAAGGGACAATGCCACCCAGACCTGTTTCCTGTAACCCCAAGTATTTATTCCGCTAATCCCCCTAAACTATACATTTTAGGACATCAAAGGGCAATTTAGTGAGGCCAATCCACCAAATCTGCACATCTTTGGAGTATGGGAGGAAACCGCAACACCTAGAGGATTGCAGACACGAAGAATGTGCAACTCCGCACAGACAGTGACCCAAGGTCATAATTGAATCTGGGTCCCTGGCCTGTGAGGCAGCAGTGTTAACCACTGTGCCACCGTGCCGACCTGTACAGTCCGGGATAAGTAGAAGAGTGGATACCAAGCTAACTACAAAACGGAAAACATGGGTTAAATGGCTGTTATTCTGAGTGTAAAATGATGGGAGCTGGTGTTCTGTAAGGATTGGTGTTGGGACCACTGTTGTTCACTATTTAAATAAACAATTTGAACAGGAAAATTGAAAGTACAATTTCAAAATTTGCGACTGCCACCAAATTGGGTGGTCTAGATATGTCTCCTAAATACAGGACAACATTAATAAATAACTGTACATAACAGTGCAAGGCTCTTCAGAGGAACACTATCAGATACCAAGCCACATAAGGGGTAATGGGGCTGTTAACTAAAACCTTGGGCAAAGAGGGAGGTTTTTAAAGAGTGTCTTTCAGGAGAGGAGGGAGAGTGTAGAAAAACTTGCAGAATGGCCCTGTAATTGGCAGATAAGCTTTAAGATAAATAAGTGGTAGGAAATGTTGGTAGGTAGAACAAGAAGCCCCCATATTCCTGGGAAATTAAATCTACAAATAGAAAAGAGGAACAGAGAGATTTGAGTTACAAATATAGATATCATTTCACGGGCATTTGCCATCAATACCTCTGATTTAGCATTGGGGTGGATTAGCATGTAAATCCTTAAATTGCAGTCTGTCATTCACTGCTCTGCCACAGGCTGTGCTATGGACTCCTGAGCCCGGTCCACCCCCACCCCCCAGCCACTGCTCTTTGCAATCAGTTGACCTGGTGAGAACTCCCCCTTTTCTACTTTCATAGCACTGTGAGAAAGCCCATAAAAATATCAATGTGTTGTAACTGGGTATTTTAAACCATGATCTGAATAATAACTACTGTTGAGAAAATAATCTGGCCCTGAAAGATTTGTGAAATTTGTGAGATGTTGTTAGATGTCTCCATTATAATGTAGTACTAGATCTTCTCAACTAAATTGTTTAGAAAAAAAGCTTTGAATTATTTTAAATTACTTATTATATTGAAGCTTCTACCTTCACTTCGTGTCTATGTCTCAATCTTTAGTTTGTTCTCAGTAAATATTTTGAAAAGTGATTTAGAACAGAACATTACAGCGCAGTACAGGCCTTCAGTCCTCGATATTGTGCCTTCCAGTGGAACCAATCTAATGACCCTCTAACCTAAACTATTCCAATATTACCCATATGTCTATCCAATGACCATTTGAATGCCCTTAAAGTTGGCGAATCCACTACTGCTGTAGGCAGGGCATTCCACACCCTTACTATCCTCATTTGAGTGCTTTTCATTTTCTGGTTAGCTGACTGTGACCCTTCTTTAATGTAATTGGCTGCTTGGACAACTTGATGCCTGGTGACCCCACTGCAGCTGGGAATCCACAATAGAGAATACTACAACCAAGCATGTCGAGAATGTTAAAATTCTCATCTTAGCTTGCCTGAAATATCGGTGTGATCTCATTCAAAGTCAGCAATGAGCACCATTTCTTCACTGCCAAAGGCAAAATCTGGACCATTAAAAGTTGCAACACAAATTAATAAAGCTTTAATAAGTTCATCTCTAGATTAACAGAATCGATGCCTTTTACCATCAACCTAATTTTAAAAAACAGGAGTGACTCAAAGACGCTGTTGTCTTCTGCTGATTTCTTTATATCTTCAGTTGTATCACAACTCAGTAGAAGCATTTCTATTTTTAAAAGTCCTGTACGCTACATTTGTTAGCTCACTTGCAAATAACTTGCATCATTAAAGAGTACAACATGACACAATTCCTGGGCATCAACACAATGTCAATTATCAACCGAATGAGATTGTCTTGTGATGCTACAGTAGACATCTCGATTAGTCACTGCTCCTGGAATCAGCCTACACTGTTCCAGTCTGTTCTAATAGTGACATAAATACCGCAATAAAGCATGCAGGATGACACAGTGTATTGAAGCTTTAATGGTTTGTACTGTCATGGACTTCAGCGCTTTATTAACTTGTTATCTAGATCTTTTTGAAGCAGTGTGCGCGTGTGTCCTGTCTGCAAGGCAACATTATAAATTAAGAATAGAATGCCTAATTTTATTATATCTCTGAAGCAAATCTTCTCTTATTTAATGAATTATTTAGTTTTATTTGTTGAATTGTCTGTTATTCATGGAATATTACTACACCTGTTTAAGTTCCTTTTAACTTAATTTCAGAACTGAGTTGTTCTGCATGACCATCCACATGAGAATATAATTTGCTCTTGGGTTTTGCTGCCCTTCCCAAAATTCTGGCAATGCCAAAAGGCAAATCTAAATGGCAAAACAATTTACAAATTCTGAAACTTAAGCAGATATTGTAAGATCAAACCTAACAGCTTCTCAGAAACAGCACATTTACAGGGGATATTAATTTGCTGATAGTATGTGAGGAACACAGAAGTGAGTGGCAAAAACTGTAGAGAGGACTTTATGAGATCTGATTGCCCAGAATGTTTGCTGCAAGCGTGAAAGTGATAGAAAAAGTTGCTAAGACATGGTACTGGTCTTGTGTTTACCATCACTAGGATGGGGATAGTAGGATAAGAGCTTGGTGAAGCAAGGTTGCTGGATGACAAAGGATTGAAAGGAGGGTTGAATCAAAGCATTATTGAAATTTACAACATGTAAGTGGGCTGACAAGTAGCCATACAGACTAATCCCACTTTTCAGCCCTTGGTTTGCAGCCTTGTTGGTTATGGCACTTGAAGTGAATATCCAAGTATGTTTTAAATGTTAAGAGGGTTTCTGCCCTCTACTTCCTTTCAGGCAGAGTTCCAGATTCCCACCACCCTCTGAGTCATAAGAACATAAGAACATAAATAGGGGCAGGAGTAGGCCATCTAGCCCCTCGAGCCTGCCCCGCCATTCAATAAGATCATGGCTGATCTGAAGTGGCTCAGTTCCACTTTCCCGCTTTCTCCCCATAACCCTTAATCCGCTTGCCTACCAAAAACTTATCTACCCGCATCTTAAATATATTTAGCGAGGTAGCCTCCACCACTTCAACAGGCAGAGAATTCCAGAGATTCACCACCCTTTGAGTGAAGAAGTTCCTCCTCAACTCCGTTCTAAATTGCACCCCCCTTATCTTGAGGCTGTGCCCTCTAGTCCTGCTGTCCTTTCTGAGCGGGAAGAACCTCTCAACCGCTACCCTATCCATCCCCTTCATCATCTTATACATCTCAATAAGATCCCCCCTCATCCTTCTAAACTCCAACGAGTACAAGCCCAGTCTATTCAGCCTCTCTTCATAGTTCAACCCCCTCAACTCCGGTATCAGCCTAGTGAACCTCCTCTGCACTCCTTCCAAGGCCAAAATATCCTTGCGCAAGTGCGGCGACCAAAACTGCACACAGTACTCCAGCTGCGGCCTCACTAGTGCCCTGTACAGTTGCAGCAAGACCTCACTACTTTTATATTCAATCCCCCTCACTATGAAGGCCAGCATCCCATTTGCCTTCCTGATCACCTGCTGCACCTGTAGGCTGGGTTTTTGCGACTCATGCACAAGGACCCCCAGGTCCCTCTGCACCATAGCATGCTGCAGCTTTTTGCCCTTTAAATAGTAGTCCCTCCTACTATTATTCCTGCCAAAGTGGATAAAGTGGATAACCTCACACTTGCAAAACATTTCTCCTCTGCTCCCCTCTAAACCTCCTACCTTTTACCCTAAATCAATGTCCATGTGTTATGGACCCCTCAACAAAAGAGAATAGGTCCTTCACATCCACTCTATCTCGATCTCTCATAATTTGATTTGTTTCAATTCAGTCTTCCATCAACATTCTCTATTCCAAAGAAAACAACACTAGCCTATCCAGTCATGCCTCGCAACTAAAATTCTCAGTCTGGGCAACATTTTCATAAATCTCCTCTGTACCCTCTTTAGTGCAGTCATGTATTTCCTATCTTGCAGTGACCACGACTGCAGACCATATTACAGCTGTAGTCTAACTAGTGTTCAGTTTCAGCATAACTTCCCCGCTCTTATGTTCTAGGCCTCAGCTAATAAAATGAAGTATGCCTTTTGTTTTCCTGACCTTCTTATCGACTGGTCCAACCACCTTCAGGAACACATGGACATGGTGAAGGAGCTACTGAGAATTGTAGAGGAACACATGTCCATGTGTTCCTCTACAATTCTCAGTAGCTCCTTCACCAAATTCCTTATCTCACACTTCTCCCAGCTTTCTGCAGTTTACAGCTGTCTGCTTAATTCTCAAATACATGGCCAATTTTTGGATCATTAGCAAACTTTTTAATTATGCACTTTACATTCAAGTCCAAATCATTGCTATGTACCATAAATTGCATGGGAACTAGTACTGACTCCTGCCCTACTAGAAACAGCACAAAAATACCCCTTAATTCCTGCCTCTGAGCCAATTAGAGTTCCAAATTGCTACTTTGCCTTGGAACCCATGTGCTTTTATTTTTGTACCCAGCCTGCCAAGTGGGATTTATTTTATCAACATTGATAAAACTTATTTGGACTACATCAAATGCACTACTCTCATTAACATTCCTCATTATCTCCTCAAACAGGTCAATCATGTTAGTCAGAGATGGCTAAAAAATCTGTACTGAATGTCTTAGATTTATCCATGTCATTTTGGATGAGGATTTATCCTTTTCTTTAGAATTTTTCCAATGATTTTCCCACCACTGAATTTAGCTACTTGTCAATCCCTTTCTTCCTTTTTCAAAATTGGTGAAATGTTTACTGTCCTCCAATGCTCTGGCAACATACCTGTGGCTGGGAGATTGGAAAATGATGGTCAGAGTCTCCGCTCTTTCTTCCCTGAATAGCTGAGAGTACAGTTCATCCAGGCTTGCCTATTTACCCACTTTCAAACAAGTTAAACCCTTTAATACTTTCTCTCACAGAGTTAATTTAATCTAATATTTCACAGCCCTTCTCCCTGATTGGAATGTCTGTTTCATCCCTCTCTTTTGTGAAAACAACTTTAAAGTATAAAGTAAGATTGGGGAAAGAACACTGAGGGGTAATTACGCAGTCTGGGAACTTTGGATGTGGCCAAGATCCAAAAACCTCAAAAGGGTCCCAAAGTCCAGAAACAATGGAAGGTGGATAGTGGGATTTGTCAGCAGGAAGCCAGAATCTAAGAAAATGTGCTGGGTGGGTGACGACTGGGAGCAATGCATAGGGTGGGTGAGCCAGAGCATTGCTGAATAGGAAGGATTGGAGAAAATGTCTGAGATTCTTTTAAATTTTATTTATTAGCATCACAAGTAGACTTACATTAACACCACAATGAAGTTACTGCAAAAATCCCCTGGTCGCCACACTGCAGCATCTATTTGGGTACACTAAGAGAGAATTTAGCATGACCAGTACCTAACCAGCACATCTTTCTGACTGTGGGAGGAAACTAGAGCATCCAGAGAAAACCCACGCAGACACGAGGAAAATCCTCTACAATTCTCAGTAGCTCCTTCACCAAATTCCTTACCTCACACTTTTCCCAGCTTTCTGCAGTTTACAGCTGTCTTCTTAATTATCAAATACATGGCCAATTTTTGGATCATTAGCAAACTTTTTAATCATGCACTTTACATTCAAGTCCAAATCATTGCTATATACCTGGCAATGTGAGGCTGCAGTGCTAATCACTGTGCCACCGTGCTGATTCTGAGAAGTCTTAGAGTCAAAGATGGTGTTTGATATAGAATGCTGAGATCTGTCTGTATGGTTGGGGGAGAGAAATATGCAGTAAATTTAAGACTATTAGTGACCCTAGAATGTTTCCAAACCTGGAGAAGAAATTAGTTTGCATTGCTAGCTACGTCAATCAATTTCTTTACCCCCATGTAATGTTGCTAAAGTATAGTGGATATTTTCCTCTGAGGATCCCATTAAAAGATGGAAAATCACAGGCTGTGCACTCTTAAATTTTCCATGTACACTATCAGCAAGCAAGCCTGGGAGCCCCAAATGGGAAAGTATTGTATGTTTAGAATAAAAATTTTATGAATTTGTGCTATTAGCTTTGCTCAGAAGTGCATGTCAGGATTTCAAGTTTATCAGTTTTCTGAAGAAGTGCACAAAGGAAAAAGGATTAGTAAGGGTACGTTGATGGAAACATAGCAACATAGAAGATAGGAGTAGAAGGCGGCCATTTGGCCCTTTGAGCTTGCTCCGCTGTTCATTACGATCATGACTGATCGTCCAACTCAATAGCCTAATTCTGCTTTTTCCCCATAACCTTTGACTCCACTCATTTCGAGTGCTATATCCAGCCACCTCTTGAATACATTCTATGTTTTGAAATCAACTACTTCCTGTGGAAATATCCATAGTTTGATAAAGGAGGGTAGGAGGGGGCTTTTGTGGAGCATAAACCCCTTCACAGACCTGTTGGGCTGAATGGCCTATTTCTGTTCTGTAACTAATTTGTAACTTTGTAGTTACGATTTAAGAAGACAGTTCACTACCACCTTCTCAAAAGCAATTAGGGATGGGGAATAAGTGCTGGCCCAGCCAGCAATGCCCACATCCCTTAAATGAATAAAAAGAAAGTTTGTTCAGCAATGAGGTAGGGCCTAAGTGCAGATTTACACTACACAAGTTTAAAATTGGTGTCAAGGGATAATTAACTTCAAATATTCCCTCTGCAATGCACATTAACCCTCTAGAAAGCTGCACTTCACTTGTTTACACTTAATGACCTATAAATCTTATCCCCCAACCATCAGTTCCCTTCAACCCAAGAATCTGCATTAAAGTTTTACAGCTGCAAATGTATTTCAAGATGATACCCACTAGAAGAATGTAGCAGCTGTTTTTTTTTTCCATTTTCCCCAGTATCTGACTTCAATCTAGAAGATGGTATAGTTTGACTGGCAGTTTAATTTACAAATTACGCAAAGGAATCAGTCAGCGTTTCGCCCTCTCTGTTTTTTGATGGTCTGTGAATAAAGCTGCCATTCAATCTAGGGAGCTGTTTTCCTGAAGGAAATTAGACACTAAACAAAATTAAAAGTTCATGAAGTGAACTGCCTGTCATTCCAAGTCATCTTCTGTCATGGTTGCCAGAAGCTGGTTTTGAGCATCAAATTCATACAAAAAGCAAGCAAGTATGCCAGGAATTTCTGCTGCAGTTTTCTCTATTTCTTGCTCTTGTTTCTGCAGAATTCTAAAGAACAGCTGATTTCTGCCACATTTCTGCTAATATGATGGTGGGTTTAGTGAAACTCTACAGGAGTGTACCCCAGTATATGATACTGAGCCGGTCAGCACTAGGGGTAAAATAATCTACAAAAAGGTTTCAGCCTTCAATCAAATTAATTCCACACAACTGCCTGCAATATTTCTGATGTCTGAGTGTCCAAACCCCAAACCACACCCTCCCTGCAGGTAAGAGTCTCAGAACAAATGGAAGTAATCACTTCTAGAAAGATCACCAATGTCTCAGATTGACGATATTGTTCGAAGATCTAGTGAAGGATGAATATTTCCTGTATACTGTTTTCAAAAAAGATTTCTTGTCCATTGATGGTCATAATTTAATAATATTAACCAATGTCCAGTGGCACTATTCTGCAGCAGTTATATGGGTTGGGTTTTCGGATCAACCACTATTCAGGAGCAGTATTTAGTCAACAGTGGCCAGGGCAGAAGTGGAGAGTCTCAAATTACTGGAGGTGCTCTTAAAGTAGAAAAGTCAGTTTGGACTTTAAAGCCCTGACCTGATTAAGGGTACACAAAGCCACAGGAGACAGAGTTGGCCAAATTAAATCAAAGGTTACTTCATACCCAGCATCATTTTCTGGGGACATAGCTTAAGGCAATGCACCCACTCCTACTTTTCTGTCAGTGGGAGTTCACATAGAAAGAATGCTCAGACAGGTTGGCACTTGCAATACCAGTATGAAGCAGTGGGCAGGTAAAATGGCTGCACCAGGGTAGACAAATACGCTAAACATTTATTAATAAATCAATATTAGAACTAATTCATTGCTATATTTGTGTTTTTCTAAAATGTAAATGATTTGGAAAAGCAAATCTGGATGTGTATACAAGATTTGAGTAGAATAGATCCATTGTGTGGAAAGGTGCCTTAAATTGCGAATGCAACATTTGATTGCAGCTCTCAGGATGACTAGGCATTTATATTTAACAGCAATTAAAGGAATTTTCAATTGCTGATCCTTATCTACTCTTAAAATAAACCTTTCAAAAAAAAAGGTAAAACCACTGTCTGAAGTGTGACCATCCATCAATGAGTGCAAGTGTCACTGTGCAGGAAGTTGTTACAAACCGCATTATGATAATGCTTTCTTGGTTACATGTTCAGTAACCAATAAGACAACCAAAATAAGTATTCAATCTTATTGGCCTCATGGCTATGCTACTAAGCTACAGAAGTTTATCCATTTAATAGGCTTCTTTTCTCTGGTCTGCTGTTACCCTCAGAATTATTTTTCCGAATTTCTTGCTTAAACATAAATAATATATTTCCACAATTAAAGTTAAAGTTTATTTATTAGTCACAAGTAGGCTTACATTAACACTGCAATGAAGTTACAGTGAAATTCCCCTCCTCACCATACTCCAGCGCCCCTCCAGGTCAATACACCTAACCAGCACATCTTTCAGACTGTGGGAGGAAACCGGAGCACCCAGAGAAAACCCAACCAAGCAGACATGGAGAGAACATGCAGACTCCACACAGACAATGACCTGAGGCTGGAATTGAATGGGTCCCTGGAACTGTGAGGCAGCAATGCTAACCACTCTGCCACATGTACATCAAAGATTAATCTTGCATTGACTGCATGATAGTCAATTTTACTAATCAGTAATCTTATCTGTAACTTCTCTACTCTTATCCCTCAGTCCTATTGTCATCTTGATATCAGATACTGGCCGGAATTTTATCGCTTTGCCTGCCTGGAATCAGGACAGGCAAAGCTCGCAATGTCCATTGGCCTTGGGCAGGATTTTACAATCATGCCCAAGCAATGTTGTAAAATCCTGCCCTATATGGCTTCCAATGCCTTGAGTATGGCAGGCAAGAATCACATGCTTTCTCATTACAGTTGGAGGTATGCTACCACATTATTAGAATAGGAAAAAAAAACAGCATTATGTCCTCTGCACATGTAAATGTGGGTTAGCACTCATTCCATGATTCTATTAAATAAGGAATCTAACATCTGGTTGTGACCCCCATATTGAGTTAAGCAGCCACCCTCAGCCATATGATCATCACCACCACCCACACTCAAAATCTGAACCCAGATACCACTCCCCAGGTTCCCCCTTTACAAACTGCCTTTAATGACTTGCACAATGGATACTGCTGACATGGCAACTATCTTCAAACACTCTGTTCCAGTGCATTATCTGGGGATGCCCATTAGGTGTCCACAGTCCATAAATAAATTGATAATGAAACCTGAGGTCAAAATTACATGTCTTGGGCTTATCCATTAAGTGCAAGGATTGTCCCATTTTTGAGCATATCCAGATTTCTTGTCAATTGTGTAATATTTCCTTACTAGTTACGTCAGAAGGAATGACTTCTAATATATCTGCTGCCCTCTGTAGGCTATTTATGACATATCATGGTTTGACAAATATTTCCATAAGCTAATTGTGCAGAATTATTCTCCACTTGATTACTTCTGTACTGAAGGCTGCAGTAAGCTCTGTGCATTTGTGGAAGGCCTGTGTACTTTATCCCAAAGTCTCTTTTCATGAGTTAATTATGGGGAAATTATCTGACTGTGGGAAAATATCACAATATTATAAAAACTGGAGAAGCAAAAAACCAAACTTAATAAGGAATGAGCTGGCTTCAAATTATTATTGTTATGTTTGCAAATAGTTGGGCAAAAAAATTTTTATACACTGACTTAAAAGGAAGGCCAAATAGACTAGAGGTGCAGAGAATAAAGATGGAACTTGGCACCTGGAATTTCTAAATTAGAGGCAATTATCCTTTGTCAAAAATTAAGTTATTGAGTATTTTTCTCCATCTTCACATTTGCAAATTTAGATAAGTTCTTTGGCACATTTACAAATCTATTCTATATCAAAGATCATTAAGGAAAAATTATATCAAGGCAGGCATTGTAATGAATGATTACCCTCTGTTTGGTCCTGTTGAGGTAGGCAGCATGCAAACTTTTGCTGCTTGTTCATCCACATGATTACAGTATGCAGCCCAGCACAAAGTAGGCTGCTGTTTGTTGCACACACAGTAGGGAACTCAGGTGTGCGTACGTGTGGCTAGTACAATGAACAACTAGCCTGCACCTCTTAATAGACAGTCATCCCGCTTAAAGGAAGCTGCTGTCATACTACAGGAGCTGCCAGAATGGCCTCAGGGAGGCTTTGGTGGAAGCAAATGGAGCAAAAGGACAGAGAAAAGACTCTGAGGTTTTTTTGATGCAGCACTGAAGACCAACGTTGAGGGTCAAAGAGAGGAGAGAAAACACAGGCTGGACTTTATGTGGCACCATGGTTCTCGTGCCTCTGACTAAAAGGTCGATGGGCCATATGCCCACGAGAAGGACAGCTGCCATTCAACAGTGAATTGACTCTCAGGAACAGGAATTTCCATCTCAAAAGCTGGATAATTAACAGCACCAGTTGGGAATGATGGCCATTGCTTAAGGTTACAGGCAGCCCCCAGTGGAGATTGTCACTGAAACCAGGCATCAAGACAGGTGAAGTGGGTAAGTTTGCCAGGTCAGGTTGGCAGACTCCAGCAATGGGGGTGAGGCAAACCTGAGAAGGTAATTCTCCAGCCCTGGTTGGGTGGTCATTTTCCAGAATCTGGTCCTGAGGAACTGGCTGCAGTGCTGGAAATTGTTTAATAAATAGTGGTGAAGGTCAGTGAATGCAATTTCAAAAGTCATATCCTACCCACCATTTCACTAAAATGATGTTGCATTGGTACCTGAGTTGGAATCTGAAAAGGTGCTCTGATAGCTCTCTGGAGGAAAGGGTCTGGATGTGTCCTCTTGCTCTTCCCTGGTGGCCTCTGAAAGCCTGGTGGCAAAGGTTACACCCACATGATAGCAAGGTTGTGGAGGTCACAGCGCACCACCACACATTTGGAGACATGCTCTAGGGAGTACTAGAGAATACTTTCCGATCAGTCCAGGCAGCGTTGTTTCAGGACACCATGATGTTCCAGTTCCCTGCATAAGTCTCATTGTAGATACATTGTCTTCATTTAGTTGGGTAGCAGAGAGGAGAGTCATGTGCCAGGTGTAGAGCAGATAACCTTGAACCCAGCAATCAGCATCTGGTTCTACACACTGGGCCAATGGTGGATAGTGCAGGATGAATGCAGCATGATACTGCCTGGATAGTAGCCATTCACCAACAGGATCTTCTGGGTATGGTTATACACCAATTGGATGCTAATGGAATGGTAACTCTTGCAGTTATAGTAGTTCCCCATTAACATTTGGGGGCCTGCAGAACTTCATGTGTGCAGTTGATTTCACCCTATACCACTGAGAATCCTGCAAACCTGCAAAGCTCATTCCTGTTTCTCTGTGATAGGTGTAAAGGGTTAACATCAGAAGCATATTTGGGGTGGGATTTTATGGCCTCGCTTGTCCCAAATCCATGAAATTCCTGTGGTGGGTGAGGCAGTAAAATTCCAGCCATGATGTTGGTTTAATAATGATGTCAGATCACATGGCTAAGTTACAGGGATCTGGATGAGGAGAAGCTCTAATCTTGTGTGGAGGTCCCAATGTGTAAATACTTGCTGTAAATACACAGTTATGATTAAAGAGATCACATACTCGAGCAGTATACTTATCGGAAACTAGATAATCCCCCAAACCCTGTCTATACCCCAACCATACAACAAAACAGTAACTACGAAGATCATGAAGTCCTCTCTCCTACTTATATGCAGATTAGGTGGATTGGCCATGCCAAATTGCTACTTATTGTCCAAAGATGTGTAAATTAGGTGGATTAGCCATGAAAAATGTGAGGCGTTAGGGGATAGAGTGGGTAAGACGTTTTTTTGGAGAGTCGGTGCCCCCCCCTCCAAGAAGGATCCGTTGGTATAAAGGTTTAGGTCAGTGCTGACAGTTCCATTCTTACTCTGTAGGCCTGGTTGTGCTTCATTAGTGAAATGTAGTTGCTGCACATTGCTGGTGAGTTGGAGATAAGTAAATTGCCCTTAGTGGATAGGTCTCCTCTCTGTATAGACAGCTTTTTCTCTCTGCTGCTTGTGCTTCATTTCCAAGTCACGTTGTAGCTCAAGGGAAACTGCAACTATACAGCATTACTGAAACAGGCTTTCGTTTGACCTTCCAATTCTTCTGACTCTTTATAAGAACAAAAATGTTTTCAAAACTGCTCCATTAATATTCAATGGAGTAATTTCACTAACTTCATGCCAAGAAAGTCAAAAGCACCCCAACTGCACGTTTGGCCCTTCAAATAGAATCAATGGAGATGGTGGGAATAGGTGGAGTATGTTTTTTGTGTGTGTGTGCGTGTGCGGGGCAGGGGGAGGATGCGGTGGCCACTTGTGCAGCTGAATACATGCTGAACTATGAAAGTACATTCCAAATGGCAGATGTTAGAGGCTACTTAATATCGTAATCTACCTACTTTGCATGCTTATGGTATGTGCATACATGGTGCACCTGCACTAGTGCCTGACAGTCAAAATGTGAGGTGTGGACCATGCCAGATGTGGTTGGAAGTGTCCCAGTCACCATTTTGTACATTTCAGGCTATCGTAGCAACAGCAGCATTATGGGACCAAATTTAGCAGCCCAAATATAACATGATACAAACTCAAGAAATAAAATTTCAAAGAAAAAACAAAGAGGGACAAATATTACGGCACAAAGCAGAAACAATTAGATATTTAATATAGATTAACTCTTATGATAATGGAATTCTGATCTATATTCTGGTCTACTTTCACAAGAGGTTGAGTGAACAAGAATCAATGAGTTGATTTGGATTTAAGGTCCGCAAACTTTAAATTTACTAAGAAAACTGATCAGATTATTAATTATTTTGTTGCAGGGCAAGATAACATTAATTAGAAAAAGGTTATTATCTATTCTGAACTGAATTTGTATATTTTCTTATCAATAGAAGAGAAACAAATCAAAATTCAAAAGTCATGGTTAAATAACATCATTTGGAATAAACATTCCGAACCCTGCGGAAGACGCTGAGGAAAGCTAATAGCTGATGGGTCCAGGGCCACAAGATACCCAGTTATGCAAGTTTAATTTTTAAATGGTTTTCATATTGGCAGGAAGAGGTAGAGCTTTCCACCAGGTCCTGCAAGGACACTTTGGCCCTGTTGTGCCCCTCGTGTTAGGGATCAGATCAAAAATTCCAAGGTATGTTATGAAGTTAGACTAGACCCCAAATATTTTTGATTTTGGCATTAAGAACATAAGAAATAGGAGCAGGAGTAGGCCATCTAGCCCTTCGAGCCTGCCCCGCCATTCAATAAGATCATGGCTGATCTGTTGTGGCTCAGTTCCACATTCCCGCCCTCTCCCCATAACCCTTAATCCCCTCGCTTATCAAAAACCCATCAACCCATGTCTTAAAAATATTTAGCGAGGCAGCCTCCACCACTTCAACGGGCAGAGAATTCCAGAGATTCACCACCCTTTGAGTGAAGAAGTTCCTCCTCAACTCTGTTCTAAACCGCCCCCCTTTTTCTTGAGGCTGTGCCCCCTAGTTCTACTGTCCTTTCTGAGCGGGAAGAGTCTCTCCACCTCTATCCTATCCATCCCATTCATCATCTTATATGTCTCAATGAGATCTCCCCTCATTCTTCTAAACTCTAACGAGCACAAGCCTAGTTTATCCAGCCTCTCCTCATAGCTCAACCCCCTCAACTCTGGTATCAGCCTAGTAAACCTCCTCTGCACTCCCCCCAAGGCCAAAATATCCTTGCGTAAGTACGGCGACCAAAACTGCACACAGTACTCCAGCTGCGGCCTCACCAACGCCCTATACAGCCGCAGCAAGGCCTCCCTACTTTTATATTCAATCCCCCTCGCTATGAAGGCCAGCATCCCATTTGCCTTCCTGACCACCTGCTGCACCTGCAGGCTGGGTTTTTGTGACTCATGCACAAGGACCCCGAGGTCCCTCTGCACCGTCACCTGCTGCAGTTTTTCGCCACGTAAGTAATAGTCCTTCCTACCATTATTCCTACCAAAGTGGACCACCTCGCACTTGCCAACATTAAATTCCATTTGCCAGTTCCTGGCCCATTCACCCAGCCTATCTAGATCCTTCTGCAGACTCTCCACACCCTCTGCGCAATTTGCCGTTCCACCAATCTTGGTGTCGTCAGTAAATTTCGACACCATACACTAGGTTCCCTCTTCCAGATCATCTATATAAATGGTAAAGAGCTGAGGCCCCAGCACCGACCCCTGGGGCACTCCACTAGTCACCAACCGCCAATCCGAATAGCACCCATTAACCCCCACTCTCTGCCTCCTATTTGACAACCAATCCTCTATCCACGCTAACACCCTACCCCCAACTCCATGCCCCCTTACCTTCTGCAATAACCTCTTGTGAGGTACCTTGTCAAACGCCTTCTGAAAATCGAGAAAGACCACATCCACCGGCTCTCCTGTATCCACCACCCTAGACACATCCTCATAGAACTCCAATAAATTTGTCAGACACGACTTCCCCTTAACGAAACCGTGCTGCGTCTGCTCTATCAAGCAATTCCCCTCAAGATGCCTCGCTATTTCCTCCTTGATGACGGATTCTAACAAAGTGAGCATAAGGTGTTTCATTCCAGATGTGATTTTATTGACCCACTAGGAAGCTTTTATTAAAACAAACTTTATTTAACAATACAGTTTAACTATAACAAAAAGAAGTAGCGTAACTTTTACCAACTGAAATACTTAAGCATGACAAGATACAATTCTTAACTGCTAGCCTATCTCTATTAATTCTAATTTAAGCAATATTCCTCATAGACATAAACCCCTCTTCAAAATCAATTAGCAAACAATAGGCTTATGTGCTGATATGTGGGCTGCAAGTCCTCCAGTCTCCAGAACACCTCTGGAGAGAGATACCAATTTTTCGCACCTCAATTTCTCAATTATGCTTCTGCATTCTAAGCACGTGGGCTGCCGAGGAGACAGGTCAGCATGATAAACCAGAGTTGAATTTTAAATGTGTCTTTTACAAGAAACATGAACAAAAACATCTCTTAAAGGCACAGTATTGTCACACTAGTTTCCTTTGCTATTGCTCCCCAACTTTCCAAACACTTGTCTGAGTGTTGCCTTACCAAATGGGGACTATTGTCTAAAGTTCCTGGCTGTGGCCAGATACCTGAAATCATACTCCTATTTGCTAACAATCTTGACATTCTCACCATGTCCTGGAAAATAGGCCAGAATTTTATGCAGGAGGCACAAGTCCCACAGCTGAAGCTGAAAATGGGAGGTAAGCCTGCTTTGGCCAGTAGGTGGAACCCTAGGTCAGCATATTGCCAGCTCATTAAGAAGATGCATTGCTAGCAGTGGTCATTGTGAGGCTCCACCTGCAGGATGAGGATGCATTGATGGCTGGGCACCTTCAAAATAGGGTAGGTGGGGTAGTAAGATACCTTAATTGGACACATAAGTAGCTAAAGTGGGTTCATACAACAGACAATCTTGCCCACCACTGCCAAAATGACATGATGGTGACAGGATTTCTAGCAAGCCACCTGACAGCTTCCGTGCTATTCTGCCAGCCTTCCCATCTTCCAACTCATCCGCAAAGGGCTGGGCATTAGAGAACAAAAGCACAGTCAGCAATTTGGTGATATCATTGAAGAATTGGGGAAGGATATTAATGAAGAGGCACAGTAAGCAGATAATGAATATGATGTATGAAAGTTGACTTGTGAGAAGGATTTGCATAGTGAGGGGACTGAGGCTACAAGAGGTTAATCCCGCACCTGGCTTAGGCTGAAGGGAAAGAAAAAGAGGAAGAGGAAGTGGCTGAAACTACTGTTGGGTAGTTTTCAAGACAAAAAAAATCCATTAATTCTTCACCCTTAGCATTATCCTACAAATCATGGATCACAGATTGATTAACGTGTGATTTTGGGCACCCATTATAAAAATGATATTAGAGCTAATAAAAAGGAATGCAGTAATTTAGTAGAAATAAGAGGATATAGTTATGGCAAGATTCTTAAAAAATTAGGATTGTATTCATTAGGGAAGAGAAGTTTAAGAGTGTTAAGAGAAATTAAAGTAATTAATTCAGATTTCAATGTTTTGAAAGTGCTTTGAAGTATAAATATTAAAAGATGTTTTTCACTAGTTTATAGATTGGTAGGTGAAATGAGGATATAAACTTCGTAACTCAGAAGGCAGAGATTTCAAATCTAATTATTATAATAAATATATATTACATCCTGATATATAGGTAGCAAATGCAATCAGTGAAGTTTAAGGTACCTGTGGGGAAATCAATGAAGCTGATAAAACATCAAAGGTTTTTATTGTTCTTTTGCTTCTTTTGGTGATAAAATAAAAATGCACAGCACAGGTCTTGTGGCTAAATCTACTGTATAAAATGGCTCATACAATTGATCATTTTGAAAAAGAGAATCACTGACCTTTCACCTGTAACGGGATCCAACAACCTCAATGTGAGACGCTCAATGACAGCATCATCAGGAACATCCAGAAAAAACACCCTTTAAGGAAACAGCAAATCAGACACAGAATATAAGTAGTCTGGGTTTGTGGAAGGTTTATAAATAAGAATGAGAATGAAAACAATCAAACTGCACACTGGTCAGAACAAGTCAATAACGGATTGTCGAGGTATCCCATTATAAATATGCATGCAGCAGTCCCTTGTATATCTTCTCTGCATCAACTGAAAAGAAGAATAATACCCACTAAAATCTTTAATTTCATTCTTTTCTTGAATTTCCATTAGGCAATGCTATGATTGAGGGTCAAACGGCTAAGGAAACATGTGGATGTAAGTAATATAGTAGAGCCTTCCACATATAATGTAAATCTTTAAAGTATTTAGGAGAATGATCGCAACAAGAATCAAGCTGAAATGCTTGCTGTATGTACAATGCAACCAATGATAAAAAGATAGAAAGATGGTCATTTTACCACAGGAAGGGGAAAATCATGTATGCCTACTACAAAACTGTCTAAAAGACAGTTACTGTACCATACCTCCTAGGTGGTCTACTCAAAATATACTAAGTGCAATGATTAAAAACAGCATTGCACTCTTGTCATATTATATTAATGAAAAATAATCGTATTGTTATCTGACTGTAAACAAATGTATCTAAGGCATAAGGTCCTAAAAACAAAAACTTAATTAAAATTTCATTACAGTAGAAAAATTACAGAGCATAAAGGGTACATACAATTCTTAATAACGTTCAAAATGTAAATAAAAGTGATCTAAATGGAACCGTAATAATGTATATACCTATAGATTTGTTAGAAAAGTCCAAATACATCATATTTGGTATTATTTGGTTGCTTCTTTCAGGCGGTTGGCGCTTCAAGGAATGCTCAGATACCAGCTGTACTGGCCCTGTCTCAGAGATCGAGTTCCTCCAGCACGGCCCCCGCTGGCCATTTCTTGTTTAAGTCATAATTGATTGTGACAAATCTACCCCAGTTGTGAATAAAATCTCTCCAGGGGCTGAAAAGACACTGTATTTGGCTGCCATTAACTGCTAAATTAGCAAGTACTTCAAGCAAATTACAACATCAGATATAAAACTCATGAATCCAATTAAAAATAAAAGAAGGGGAAAAAAAAGGTGACCTGTTGCGAGAATCTAGCAATAACCCCAATGTATATTTTGGAGAATCACTGCACAAAATTGATTACATTTTTAACCATTCATTATAAATTAATTTAGAAAAAAACATCAAGAGCACCCCAATATGTTCAAACTTCCCTGGAAGCTGGCAATCTCACATTCAACTGTGTAAATGTTCTAAAAGGTCCTGAATATTTTATGAATATTTGTCATAAAACAGAAATAATAACTACTGAGCAAAGCTATTAGTATTAATATTTATGCTGCCTGTGCTGAAATATTCATGGAACAGAGAAAGGGTTGTAAGATGAGAATTAATTTACATTGTGCTCTGTTTACCAACCAGCCTGATGTTTAGGCAGTTGACAAGCGCTGATATGATTCTGTCACTCAATTTCAGTGTCAGAGAGGAAGGCGGCTGTCAGCTTGAAGATTGGGTTTCTGACAACTGAAATCCTGAAAGATTTCCCCCTCCCTTTATTTTATATTTTATTTGTCCACTTTTTTACTGCCTTAGGCAATGTATGCCACCCGTTCATCTGATCACCCTTCCATCTGCTTAAATTAACGAATTAATGAGAGATACACTCTACACCAGCCCAAAATGTTTATTGGTGATTAAATTATAATGGGGGTTGTATAATTCATGAACCAATTAGTGGAAGTGTTAGCTGATTTGATGGGATGAGGAGGTACAAACTACATTAACTAATAGAGAGCTTGGGGCTGCTGCTGCCTACCACTCGGATTACGTGCCTAATTGCTTTACTTTATCTGCCTGTCACAGATAGCCATGCATATTTCATCATTCTCAAAGACTTCAATTGTTTACTTTCTTGTTGATCCTGTAACATGTAGAAGCTAAGCCAAGCTTTTGTGTAGTTAAAACCATCCGGAATTGAATCAGTTTTTGGCTGTGTGCGTAGAAGGCTGAAAGAGTAGCCCACTTATCTCTTTAGATCTACTTTGGAGCTCATTTTTCTTTAATTTCTCCTCCCATCATGCCTACCCACCTCCTCTTTCAGCTGGGAAATGTCTGATAGTCTCCTCCAATCTTATTTTCTTTTCTATACTTGTCAGGGAAGAGTGACCATAAGCAGAAAATAGAACCTATCCTCTTTGCATCCAGTGACAATATCTATCATTTCCAGGTCAACTGGACAAAGTCAGATGCAATGCAGAGCACCAGCAATTGTGACTTAGCCCTCACCTGAGAGAGAGACTCTAATCCTCAACAACACGTTTCCATCATCCACCCCACCTACCCTTATGGCCTCTTTGAATGAGATTGTCCAATTAGAACACATATTTGGACAGTTTTATGTTATAGACTTGCACCCACTGGGAGCTGATTGCATGCCAAAATTCATTTCCGTAAAGACCCTTTATGCTTACCAGAGAGGGAAGAAACTTTCATCCCATCTGTCTGGACTGACCCACAGTTCCTTCCTCCACTGACATGAGGCACACTTGCTGTGGGGCAAAATTTATTTAATGCCTTTTCTTTTCTGTGATGAGACATTCAGCCTCTACATTCCCCTTAGGATTCCAGCTGAGAGCTGACAGGATCCACTGCACATATGTGAATGAAGGATTCAAGCATCAGCCACAGAAATCATTATTAATCCTTGACAACAGCCAGGTAAAATGAATATCACAGCTACTCCACCACTTCAGAATTTACATAACCAGTTCTGGTCCGGAAGGTGTCACCAGAATTGGCTTTCAGGTTATAATCCAGAATTGTCCACTGTTATGTTTGTGATCATGCTATATAACATATTTCGATCCTTTAACAAGTTATTTTCACCCAGTAGTAGAATAAAATATTTTGAAATAATCTTCACGGCGAAAAGCACCTCTAGACTTCAATCAGTCTTTGTTAATAGTGTCATGCCCTGAAGACTGTTCCTACACAGTATTGTTCTACTAATGGAACAGTCTTAATTTTCTTTCAACCATAATGCTTGGCAAAGATGCAGAAAGACAGACAGAGAGAGAGAGGAACCCACAATCAACGTATTGCTAGAAGAACCAATTCCACTCTGATCAGTTTTATACAGACAAAACACTCCTCGGGAACTCTACTGGCTAACACCAACAGAACGCATCAACCTCAGCATTTCAACAATGAAATGGGGGCTCCATGTCGAGATCTTTAAGTGAGATTTCTTTTAAGTAATGCTTAAACAAGTGGAAGTAATAATCTACTTTCTGTTTTCAGTCCTTATCTTAAAGTGAGTTCCTTCTTAAACAACTAAGGATATTTTTCTGTTTCCTTTAAAAGCATTAACATAAAGCCTTTTAATATCCCATCAGATCCCCTTTCCTTACTTATCAGCTTTTGCTCTTAAGATACAAATCTCAGCCATGTGAACATGTAAAACACCACAGATTGGTAAATAGGAAAAATACTTCCACCTAGAAGAGGATTATTAACTGTCAAAAAAATTGGAAAGGTCACTTTGTTTATTTCTGCTTAATTTTCTTTTTATATGAGTAGAATTTTCTAGAATAAATCAGGTTGATCTGATACCACCCAATCAACAGTTATTCTACTTTTCAACGAATATTAGGATATTTAGATGCCGTACAGAGGAGTGCGCATAGATTATACACCTGTTTATTGTCATCAAGGTTCAAAATTACGGGTTAGGAATAGAAGCAACAATTAACCACCACTTTAACGACAGTCACAGCATGTGTCACTGTGAAAATCAGTGAGGTAAAGGTATAAATATTTTGAGGAATGCTTTCAACTTTACTTTGTTAATTTTATACTGTTTGCACACTGTACTGAAAAGACAGTAGTTTCTAAACATATCACAGGGGAGTACACATCAACAACCCAATTAGTAGTAGCACTTAAAGTACTGCTCCATTGATTTCCCAACACTGCCTGTGGTCCAAGAGAAGCAGTCGATTGTCCAGCACACAACATACATGATTTATTTAATTACAGTCCACGACAAGTACATTATTGCTTTTCAAATAATGCTGCATAACATATCTCAGCATGTTTTCACACAGTGGTTAATTCAATACTGTGGAATATTATCTCTATTGCTTAAGAATAACTATCTTTTTTTTTACAAACAATACATAAAAAAATTATATTTGCTTTTATAAAAGATTATTACAAACAGAGATGTTTACAGAAATTAACCACCCTAAAGTTTGAAAACTGGTCCATTTTTAACAGGCCCACTTTATAACAATCATTAATGTGCATTAAAGAATGGAAGGATAGTGCGGATCCTTTACTCCACCAAGGCAACTCTCCAAAATGTCCGAAGAATTGGATTTTAGGTCAGTCTGGCTCCCCCTGTGTATGTATACCATTAAACAGATGATTGTTTATGAATGGCATCTATGTGGTCTACAATATAACAATGCCCCATGTGTCCATTTTGTTCCTAACATCAGAGGTTGATTGATTGAATTCTAAAATATGATCAGCACTAAATCTCCTTGCAAGCCTCAAAAATCAAATCACACATTTCTCTATTATTTGATTAATTTGAAATATTATCAAAGGGCTGGTTTAATGAGCAACCCTCAACATATTGAATGTTTTTATTCTCCATCAACAAAATAAGTCTTGGGTCTCATTGCCATATAATAATTATTTAAGGTCTGCACCCTGTGAGTTTAATTACATTGAAAAACAATAGTCCAGTTGGAAATACTTCAAGGCAATTTCCCTGGACTAATGCACTGAGAGCATCAAAATCTAGCTGAGCATTCACAAATATATTGCTTATAGTAATTACCTTTTTGTGTAATTTTATTATTTGAATCACGAAGTAGTTTATTTATTAGTCACAAGTAAGGCTTACATTAACACTGCAATGAAGTTACTGTGAAATTCCCATAGAATCTTCTCATTCTCCTGAATATTTTTAAAAGAAAGTAATGTTATTAGTTCTTGGGAAGCTTCGTATGGCTAAAGTTTGTAAATTAGCAATATCCATCAATTGAAATACAGCTTATCAGATGAAATTGTACTAAAGATCAGTGCCTCATTTAATATTTTCCAAAATTATCAGCAATTATTTAGAACTTTACAAAATCATAGTGAGAAAAGTGAAGGTGAACAAAATTATTATCTGATTTTACTCTTTATTGAAGTGTGTGAAAGGATCAGAAAAAAGCTGTCTTGAGAACAACTGGCAGAGATACTCAGATGATGATTACTATATCTATTTACGGGGTTAACACTCTTGAAATATTCTGCCAGATTCAGTAAATTCTTGTAGTTTCTGTTTCTTTCATTAATATTTGTCATTTCAATTAAAGTCCTCATTCTGTTTTGAAATCAGATCTGAGCTGTTATTTACAGTTTGATAAATTTTCAGCGACCAGTATTCACAAACATTTTCCCATGTATACTAGTTAGATACTCAGCTCGCGATTAGAAAATAGC
The DNA here is from genome assembly GCF_965287045.1 of Carcharhinus amblyrhynchos. Taxonomy (NCBI): domain Eukaryota; kingdom Metazoa; phylum Chordata; class Chondrichthyes; order Carcharhiniformes; family Carcharhinidae; genus Carcharhinus; species Carcharhinus amblyrhynchos. Next base: position 13,675,721 of record NC_137348.1, read on the forward strand.
AACTCATAGTACCTGACAATTGTAATAACATTTACACCTAACAGTGCTTTACTTGGTGTTTAGTTGTTTTATTGGAAAATGGTTAAACAAGGCTTCTCTCAGGAAAGCTACATTGTATTAAAGTAAAATCTTGTCACTGTCAGTTCATGTTGACAGTCACATTTCTGCTTGACAGATTAAAAGCGTGAAGAGGAAATAGTAGCATTTACAGTGCATGCCTTCAATATAACCAGTGTGACCAATGTTCCCGCCAAACCAAAGGTTCCTGCACAGGCCACGCACAAGTCAACCCCTTTAAATTAGTGTGCATAAATGCTCAAAAAAATTTAAAGCGCCTGCAGCTCCCCCCCAAAAAAAACAGAGGGTACATTGATTGTGACCATCCTCAAGTCTGATGGTTTATTACTGCCTTTTTTTTTACAATATTACCATACTTTTCAAAGAAAGACTTATATTTATAAAGTGCTTTTAATTACCTTAAGAAGTCCCAAAGCAGTATAGTCAATTCAATATTTCTGAAGTCTAGTCACTGCTGTAATTTAACAATGGCTCATTAAAAGACAGCTACTTCCCTTTTTAATTACTGATGTTCTTTGCAATTTAAATTACTCTATTCAGATGGGCGTGTGAAAGATGGAGGTAGGTTTCCATCTTTGCCTTCCCTTTATAAACAATGGAACTCACAGTCCAGAAGGAGAAATGTATCATTTGGTAAAAGACATATTTACACAAGGCTAATGTCCAGACATCGTTTCTGTATGACAGATGGAACCTGTAGAAACCAGAGGAGCAAAAGTTTAATGCTTAGGGAGTATATAGGCAGAGACTCGTTTAGGCATATCCTAGAAGTGCAGTATATTCAATACTAACGAATTTTTCTTTTGAATGTTACCATTGAATCTCTTTCCACCACCCTTACAGGCAGTACATTCCAGCTTCGATCCAGATTGAACATAATAGATAATGGTCATGTTACTGGATAACTTTAAAGCTCATCCAGGAGACCAGGGAAATTTAAATTCAGTTAATTAAATAAATCTGGTATAAAAAGCTAGCATTGGTAGTGGTGACTATAATACCACCAGATTATTGTAAAAACCCATCTGGTTCACCAATGTCCTATTAAGTAAGAAATCTGCTGTCCTTACCTAGTCTGGCCTAAATGTGATTCATTGCCACAGTAATGTAGTTAACTCTTAATTTATCTCTGGTAGCCTAATAAGACACTCAGTTGTACTGAACCATAATGACAAAAAAACTGCAGCAGTTCAAGTTGGGAGGCTCACCATCACCTTCTCAATAAATGCTAGTATTGCTGGTGATCCCCATATCCAATGATCGAATTAAAGAAATCTGTTGTGTGAAAAACATTTTGTCATGTTGCCTCTGATTCTTTTGCCAATCACCTTAAATCTACTTTCTTAGAAGTGGATAAGAGTGTCATGTCTAAAATGAAAGCAAAGATTATGGGGCTCTGCACATGAAGATCTGAATGGAAAAAAGACATCAAGCAGAGAGGTAATGAAGGGAGGAATGAACACAATACTAAACAAATATAGCATTGGTGGCCAACTGGCTATGACAAATAACCGACTGGTTCGTTCATATGAACATAACTGCAGCAGGTTATTCAAAACCTTCAGCTTGCACCGCCATTCATAATATCATGGCTGATTTGATTGTGGTCTCAATGCCATTATCCCACTTACCCCATAGCCTTTGATTCCCTTGTTAGTCAAGAACCTATGTACATATGCCTTAAAAACATTCAATGACCCTATCTTTACTACTCTCTGGGGAAGAGATTTCCATAGACTCATGACCCTATGAAAGAAAAAAAAATCTCCTCATCTGTTTTAAATGGGTGACCCTGCTCTGGTCAATCCCACAAAGGAGAGCATCCTTTCAGCATTCACTCTGTCAAGCAGCTTCAAGATCTCACATGATTCAATAACATCACCTCCCATTCTCTAAAAACTCCAGTGGATGCAGGCTCCACCCTGTCCAATCTTTCCTAATACGATAAAAGCAAATTACTGTGATTGCTGGAATCTGAAACCAAAAGAGAAAATGCTTTTGGTTTCAGAAAAGCCTATTTTTACAAAGAGTTGTCTGGACTCGAAACATCAGCTCTTCTCTCCTTACAGATGCTACCAGACCTGCTAAGATTTTCCAGCATTTTCTCTTTTGGTTTCCTAATATGATAACCCCCTCATCCCAGGAATCAGTTCAGCGCACCTTCTCTGAACCGCTTCTAATACAATTAAGTCCTTTCTTAAATAAAGAGACCAAAGCTGTACGCAGTATTCCAGATATGGTTTCATCAATGTAAACTGTAACACAGCATCCCCATTTTTGTAAGAAAAGCAAATGACTGCAGATGCTGGAATCGGAAACAGAAACAGAAAATGCTGGAAAATCTCAATAAATCTGACAGCATCTGTGGAGAGAGAACAGAGCTAGTGTTTTGAGTCTGGAGGACCCTTCACCAGAGCTCTACTTTCATGTTCCATTTCCCTTGCAATAAATAGCAACATTCCATTTGCTTTCTTAATCACTTGTTCATGCATATTAATTTCTTGAGATTCATGTACCAAGACACCCTGATCTCTGTACATCTCAAAGTTCTGCAATCTTGCCCCATTTAGATGCTGCTTTTCTATTCCTCCTGCCAAAGTGGACAATTTCACAATTTCGACATCATATTCCATCTGCCAAATTTTGACAACTCACTGAACCAGTCTACACCCCTTTGCAGACTCCTTATGTCTTCTTCATAATTTACTTTCCTACCTATTTTTGTATCATCAGCAAATTTTGAAACTGTGCATTTGGTTCCTACATGCAAATCATTGATATAAATTGCAAATATTTGAGGCTCCAGCACTGATCTCTGCAGGACTCCACATGTTACTGGTGGGATTCTCCCAAAAAAATTCTTAGTGCAGACTAAAACTGCAGTAAATCCCACTGGATTTTTCAGCAGAATTTTCAAAATGAACCCCCCCACACTCTGTGCACTGCAGAGTGCACGAGTGTGAACCTCATTAAAAAGCTCTGGGTGGGGGCTATTCCCACTGGAGAGGACAGCAGCATAGAGCTGAGCAGGCCACTGTGCATGCGTCAATCTATCATAGCGAAGATTGGCACATGTGCAGTAGCCTACACTGCTGGACCTTCTGACCGCCCCCTCCCCCACCACTCAATCACTGGCCTCCCCCACATGTTTGGGCCAGCCTCGTTGTCCCACCCGACTCACCTTGATCTCCTCCCGTCCCCTGCTACCCTCACACCGGCAGCCCTGACTCTCCCCACAGCTCTGATTCTCCCCAAAAGGCCGACCACCCCCCCCACCAAACCCCCCCAATCCAATGTCCAACCCCGATTGTTAGCCTCCCTCTGTCACCAAGCCCGAGTGCAGAATGGCAGCAGGACCCCCCACTGATCTCCCTGAGGCCCCGCCCCCTTAGGCCCTGTCCCCTTGGCATTGCTCAATGCCCAGTGAGCAGTGCCAAGGTGCCCCCTGGGCACTGGCACTTTGCCCCTTGGGCAGTGCCAGGAGGCCAGGCTGGCACAGCCAAACTGGCAATGCCTAGGGGATACCCCCCTAACTCTGACCTCCTGGAGGGCTTCTATGGCCCCCCCTTCACTCCAGCTCGGTTGGGCTTCCAGCTCCCCGCAAGTGAAAAGATGTTGCAAACACTGCTGGAGTGAAGCAGTCCTGGCGGGGAGGATTGGGAGACACTAGCAGACCCTGAGACTTCAGTCCTGAGCCCACTAATCAGTTGGAAATCTCCATTAAAATAATTTATTCAGCTCTGCGCCGATTTCTGACGTGGAGCTGACGACACCAGAAATCTGGCTGCTGGAGATGTGAGGAGGAAGCCCACGACACGGCCTCCGTTTGAGTCTCCCACAGTGCTACAGCATGCAGCAAACTGGGAGAATCACCCTCTACATCTTTCCAACTTGAAAATGACACATTTATGCCTACTATATATTCTTTCAATAAAATATAGAGAGACGCTCTTTGCTGTCTTTAAAAAATTCAAATGGGACAAAGATCTAAATTGGCTGAATCTATGTCTGTGGGTGATTACGAACAAAGGAAGTTACCAGGCAGCATTGGAGAAATTCACACATTGTTATCCCTGAAGAGATACTGAGGATCCCCTCTGGCTTGTAGAACCAGTAATATTGCCTTGCTGAACTGCAAAGTCTCAGTCTGCCTTTTTATCGTCTGACTAGCAGTATCACAGACAAGAAATTCTGGCCTGGTTAAACACCTGGCCCCTCTTTCACTGATTCCGATGGAAATTCTGGACCGTTGTCTACAAGACTGATTCATCTCTGCATGCCTACCTCATCATGTGAACTCAACACCACCAGAAAAATTAATTGTCCAGCATCAGTTTTCAGCTCACTGACTTCTACGAAGGAATACCTCATTGGACTTCGATTATGATCTCTGGGACCCATGTGAAAAATATCTCTTTACAATATTGTCTCTACACTATAAGAATATAAGAACTAGGAGCAGGACCAGGCCATCTGGCCCCTTGAACCTGCGCCGCCATTCAATAAGATCATGGCTGATCTTTTTGTGGACTCAGCTCCACTCACCTGCCCGCTCACCATAACCCTTAATTCCTTTACTGTTCAAAAATTTATCTATCCTTGCCTTAAAAACATTCAATGAGGTAGCCTCAACTGTTTCGCTGGGCAGGGAACTCCACAGATTCATAACCCTTTGTGTGAAGAAGTTCTTCCTCAACTCAGTCCTAAACCTGCTTCCCCTTATTTTGAGGCTATGTCCCCCCCGTTCTAGTTTCACCCGCCAGTGGAAACAGCTTCCCTGCTTCTATCTTATCTATTCCCTTCATAATTTTACATGTTTCTATAAGATCTCCCCTCATTGTTCTGAATTCCAATGAGTGAAGCCCCTGTCTACTCAGGCTCTCCTCAGCAGCCAACACTCTCAACTCTGGAATCAACCTAGTGAATTTCCTCTGCACCCCCTTCCCATGCCAGTATATCCATTCTCAAGTAAGAAGACCAAAACTGTACATAGTACTCCAGGTGTGGCCTCACCAGCACCTTATGCAACTGCACATAACCTTGCTATTTTTAAACTCCTTCCCTCTAGCAACGAAGGACAAAATTCCATTTGCCTTCTTAATTAGCTGCTGCACCTGCAAACCAATTCCTTGTGATTCTTGCACAAGGACAACCAGGTCCCTCTGCACAGCAGCATGCTGCAATTTTTTACCATTTAAATAATAGTCCATTTTGCTGTTGTTCCTACCAACATTGTATTCCATCTGCCAGACCCTTGCCCACTCACTTAGACTATCTATATCCCTTTGCAGACTTTCAGCATCCTCTGTACATTTTGCTTTTCCACCCATCTTAGTGTCATTTGCGAACTTGGTCCCCAACTCTAAATCATCTATGTAAATGGTAAGCAATTGTGGTCCCAACACTGATCCCTGAGGCACACCATTAGTCACTTATCACCAACCAGAAAAACACCCATTTACCCCCACTCTTTGCTTTCTGTTAACTAACAAATCCTCTATCCATGCTAATACATTACCCGTAACACCGTGCACCTTTATCTTATGTCTTTGGTGTGGCAATTTGTCAAATGCCTTCTGGAAATCCAAATACACATCCACAGGTTCCCCATTGTCCACTGCATAAGTAATGTTCTCAAAGGATTCCACCAAATAGTCAACATGATCTTCCCTTCATGAACCATTGCTGTGTCTTACCAATGGGACAATTTATATCCAGATGTCTCGTAATTTCTTCCTTGATGATAGATTCAAGCATTTTCCCTACTACAGAAGTTAAGCTAACTGGCTTTTAGTTACCTGTCTTTTGTCTACCTCCTTTTTTAAGCAGTGGCATCACATTTGCTGTTTTCCAATCTGTGGGAGCCAACCCAGAGTCCAGCGAATTTTGGTAAATTACCACTAGTGCATTTGCTTTTTCTCCCGCCATGTCTTTTAGTACCCTGGGAAGCATTCCATCAGGACCAGGAGACTTGTCTATCTTTAGCCCCATTAACTTGCCCAACACTACCTCTTTCATGATAATGATAGTTTCTAGGTCCTCACCTGCCATAGCCTTCCTGTCATCAACTTTTGCATGTTATTTGTGTCTTCCACTGTGAAGGCCGACACAATGCCTGTTCAATGCCTCAGCCATTTTTCCATTTCCAGTTATTACATCTTTCTTCTCTATCCCTCTTTTACTGTTTGAATGTAAAGATGGGCATGGTCATTGTGAACCTTCTTCTTACTTGTTTAGTGTGTGTAAATAAATCATCTTATCTCAACTTTACTATGGATTTAGTAATAGAGAATTGGATGGCATCAAAATGAGGGATTGGAAATATCCTATCATTTATAAAGAGGGAAACAAATCAAAAAGACTTTTCTGTTTACAGATGAGCGGTGAGACAAGAAATGAGTATGGCTTAAATTAACTCCCTTCCTGACTGTAACACTACTCTCTGTTTTGTTTCATGTTGGCTAACCAATCCTCTATCTATGCTACTATATCATTGCTCCGCCACAATGTTATATTTTGTAGTAACAATTGATGTGGCATTTTATCATATGCTTTCTGGAAATCCTAGTACACCACATCCACAGGTTCCCCTTTATCTGCATTGTGAGTTACTTCCTCAAAGAACTCTAATAAATTAGTCAAACACATTTTCCCTTTCACAAAACTATATTGAATCTGCCTGGTCGCACTGAGGTTTTCTAAATGCCGTGCTGTTACCTCCTTAATAACAGATTTCAGCATTTTCATTATGACAGATGTTAAGCTAATTGGCCTGTAGTTTCCTAATTTCTATCTTCCTACTTTCTTGGATGATTACATTCGCTATTTTACAACTTAATGGGATCATTCCAGAATCTAAGGAATTTTGGAAAATTATAACTGATGCATCTACTACCTCAGCAGCCACTTCTTAGTCAGCCCTAGCATGAAGTTCATCAGGACCTGGGGATTTGCCAGCTTTTAATTCCAGTAATTTTCTCAGTACCCTTTTCCTGGTGATTATAATTGTTCTAAGTTCCTACTTCCCTCTTGATTCACAATTATGTCTGGGATATTGTTTGTATCTTCTACATAGGCAGCACAGTGGTTAGCAGTGCTGCCTCACAGCGCCAGGGACCCCGGTTCAATTCCTGGCTTGGGTCACTGTCTGTGCAGAGTCTGCATGTTCTCCCCCTTTTTGTGTGGGTTTCCTCCGGGCGTTCTGGTTTTTCCCAGTCTAAAAGACTTGCTCGTTAAGTGCATTGGCAATGCCAAATTCTCCCTCAGCGTACCCAAATAGGTGCTGGAGTGTGGCGAATAGGGTATTTTCACAGTGGCTTCATTGCAGTTAATGAAAGCATATTTGTGACACTAATAAATAAACTTTAAAACTTTAAACAGTGAACATAGAAGCAAAATATATTTTCAATTAATCCGCTATTTCGGTTATCTTCAATTACTAATGCCCTCAACTCCCTCTAATATTCACTTTACTTATTATTTTCCTTTTTAAGTATTTGTAGAAATTTTTACTATCTTTTATATTTCTCTCTAGCTTTCTCTCATAAGCCAATTTCACTCTCCTTATTACATTGAGTCTTTGCTGTTTTTTATGGTCTGTTTGATCTTCTGACTTGCCATTAATCTTCACAGAACTGTACATTTTTCTTTCATTGTCAAGCCATCTTTAGCCTGCTGACTTAGCCATGACTGACTGGTGCATCTTTCCCTGAAAGTCTTTTTCCCTCACTGTAGTTTCACTGAGTATTATGAAATATCTCCTAAATGTCTGCATTTGCAAATCTACTTACCATCCCTTAATTTCCCAGTTAACTTTAGCCAATCTGTCTTCATACTCTTGTAATTGCTCTTATTTCAGTTTAAAACTGTAGTTGTAGCCTGGTCTTCTCTACCTCAAACTGAATTTGAAATTTAATCATGTTATGATCATTGCTACTTAGGAGCTTCTTTACTATGAGGAAACATTAAAAAATTAAATCATTAACAAGGTTCTCACACTGTACACTGTAAACTAGGACCTGGTAAATTTCTGAAGCAAAAGATCATGGCCAGAATTTATACTCCTACACAACCCTCTGGGATTCTGTCCTCATCAACCTGGTCATTAATTTGCACTAGGGCCTTATGCTTGCCCCTTAAAATTTATTAAAGTATGAAGTTTATTTATTAGTATCATAAGTAGATTTACATTAACACTGCAATTAAGTTACTGTGAAAATCCCCTAGACTGAGTAGACTCTCCTAGGTACACTGAAGGAGAATTTAGTATGGCCAATGCACCTAACCAGCATGTCTTTCAGACTGTGGAAGGAAACCAGAGCACCCGGAGGAAACTCATGCAGGCACAAGGAGAACGTGCAGTCTCTGCACAGACAGTGACCTAAGCAGAAATTGAACCCGGGTTGCTGGCATTTTGAGGCAGCACTGCTAACCACTGTGCCACCCAAGGTCACTTAAGGGACTTTTTCCATCCAGTCAATTTTAAGCTGACGGGTAGATGATAAATCGGGGTGGGAAGGCTTAAATTGACCAGTTTGCCTCGTAATGACCACAAAAAAGGCCTTTTCTCAACCTCAACTTTTAGGCTTGCAGTCGGATAATCAGTCGGGGAGGATAGGCTGAAATTGAATTAAATTTGATCTTAGATGGAAAGTGAAGGGCACCTCCGTCAGAATCTTCCTTCTGACTGGGAGCACCTTCTCTTTAGGGCCTCTTTAGGGACCATGACCTCCAGATCTCCCTTCCTCTTGATAGATCCCCTGAGACTTGATTACCCCTCTTGCAACTTTCCCTACTCCCTCTCCCCCCAACCTGCCTCTTGACCCCTGCCACTTACCTTTGCTCTGGGTCCCAGCACTTAGTTCCAAGAAGCTAACTGCAGTGCAGCTTCTGGTCATTGCAGCATAGTTTCTGGAATGATCAGAAAGCTGTCAATCAGATTGGCCAGCAGCTCATCAAGGTAAGGCTCCCACATTGTGATGGGTCTAAGTCCCATCTTCTGCTACTTAGCACTCATTATGAACATGAAATGGCATCAGGCCTGCTGGAATCAATAGGCATGCGTCCTTGGCTGACATTTTGCACAGCGGGGGCTGAGCTCCTGCCATCCTGAAAATTCAATATTAGTTCAATAAGGCCCTTAGATAAACTAACAGGATAAAATATCAGTGCAGATTTTCACCATTACTGCTCAAGGATTAAGTAGAAAGGAAAAAGCAGATTGTACTGCCCTATCAAATACTGTCATTTTTCCTTCAATTTAAACAGTACAAGGAAAACTGACAGATTAAGTCAAAAGTACTAAGATGAAAATCTGCCCCATTTAAGAAACAAGTGCGTGTACTCCTTGGCCTGGCATTACACATGATAAATATCTTCAGGATAGGTTGTATTTGCATGTAATTCCTTAGAGATCCAGACATTGTTCTGGATGGAATTCCTAATTTATGTTATCTTAGTAAGACATGAAAAGAAACTATATGTATCAAAACTTATTATTTTTTGCTTTTTTAAAAATGGTTATCTGCTGAATCACAAAATGATTGCTTCAAGTCACATGGCCACAGAATTGACTCTTGTTCTAGAAGATACCAACAGGAGTCATAAGAACAAAATAATCCTTTTCTCATCACCATGGAACCTGGGACATTATGATCACAAAACCAGAGGACTAACACATCAAAACTTGTTATTCCTGCAGAGTTGTGAACAGATCCATCTCACACCTGAGACTGTGTCCAGTCCATTTCAAAAGGTTCCATTAGGGGCTGTTTGAGGGGCTAATGAATGTAATTTTGCATCTTGTTAAGCTTACACCTCTCTGACGTAAGTCAGAAGGTCTGCCAAGACAATGGCATCCCAACACAAAAAAGACTCAACATAAATTGTACCTCAAAATGAAGGTCACTTGACTCTAGAGACAATTCTGAAATCTCGACGTTACTCTGATTACTGAGAAACCCTCAGACTGCTGCTTTAACACCAGCCAAAAAGAACTCTAGCAACTCCTGGCTGAGCAAGTAGCTGGCCACTATTTCACAATTCCCAGAAGCCTGTTTGATTTTAGAAGTCTCTGATCATTGTTTGCCATGTGGTCTAAGCATGGGAAGATCGTCACTCTGCAGCATCATAAATTTCAAGGATTTTTGTGTTGTTGGCTCCAACCAGAAACTCAGCAGGGCTGAACTCCATCATGAAGGAAAATTGACTTCTCAGACTCTGAAAATTATGTGAACTAATAGTTGTTTCTGTAGCTTTTTCATTCTTGCTCATTTTTGTAAGTTTTCCTCTTTTCCATTCCCACATTACTATTAGTGTGTGTGTGTGTGTGTGTGTGTGTATGTGTTTGTGTGCGTGTGTGTGTGTGTGTGTGTGTGTGTGTATGTGTTTGTGTGCGTGTGTGTGTATATGTGTTTGTGTGCGTGTGTTGAGAACTCTTCCCCACCATGCTCCCCAAACCCAGGTTTGAATGTGAATAAGCTAAACTTTTGAGTTAATCAGAACGCGAGTTTGCTATGAGTTATCAATAAAGTGGATCACATTCAATGAAGGTTTCAGAAAACATGCCAGAGCCTATATTGAAAAGCACCTCTGCTTATGGACAGACAGGGAACAGGATAAAGAAGTTCACTTTCGCTCTTTTCTGCCTGTAATATATATTTTTAAAGTCTCAATTACTTTCATGTCGTATTTCACTGATGTTCACAAACTCAAAAAATATGCCACAGAAATCAAAGCAATAAAAACAGCACAACAATTAGAGAACACCAAACAAATGACATTCACACTAGGTGACTCCAGAAATACAGCATTGTCTGATTTAAACCTATTTAACAGCCATTGTGCATAATAGCTTACAAAAATTATGAACTTCACAAAGTAAGAAAAACAGTTAATTTCTATTTGCCCAGTTTTGAAAATGTATGTTGGATTTTCTCAGCTACCCTCAACAGTAAAATAATAAACTATAACTCAAGAATAGTTTGCTTTATCGATTCTACTCAAGCCTAGGTTTTCCTCTGAAGAGACTGCTTCTGGAAAATTATTTTTAAGAATGTATATCAAATGAAGCCTTAGCTTATTAAGGCAATGTATAGCAGACATGTATATCATTTTGGTGCATTCATGTGAAGCAAACTAATTAGTTTAATATTTGATGTGGAGCACACCATGTCAGTGTGGCAAACCTACCACTACTCCAGACATTTTGCAACATATTCTACGGTGACTGAGCAGATACTGCTAATGGAAAATGTCAGTTTTGCAGTAAATGCATTTAAAGATCACAACTTAAATGGCACGATGGTTGAAAATGGAAATAACCACTCAAAATTTCAGGAGGATCAGCTTCATAGTAGATGAAAGAATGTTCCTGCACTGACCTCAGACTAAAAAACGCAGCCAACATTAGTGGTAACAAAGCAAAAAAAACCAACTGTCATCAAACGGAATAACTAGGCAGCATACAATTTTACAAATGCAAGAAAACACTCAAACCTTTAAAGAAATTTCCACAAGGAAGTCCTTCTAAATCTGCAGTTGTGTTTAGAAATTACCCTGTTCTTAGCTTCGAATTGCTCTTTGGTTTAATTCACCATCAAGAAAGTCTTAGGATTATGAGAAAGAATTTCTACTTATCGATACAAGAATTATATATTTATTAAGTCAGACAAGATTTTTCCTTCGTAAAAAGTTATTTAAATTAAATTGCTTGAATTTCTGACTGAAATACAATGGGAAAAACCTTACATTTGCCAGCATTGGTTTAGTTTATAGCTATCTTGTCACGAAGGCTGTAGGTTCAAGACTTGAGCACATAATCTATGCTGCTACTTTATTCCACTGTGAGGATATGATACATTGTCCTTTGGAAGAGATGGTTAAAGCAAGGACCCATAGCTCTAGTGGTTCTGGTGGGTGTTAAAGATCCCACAACACTCTATGAAGAGAGCAGAAGTTCTTGCCACCAAGCCTCTGTCATCAAAAATCAAATTAACTTATCATTGGTTACATTTCACTTTGTGAGAATTTTAAACTTGCTAGTCACAAAATAACTGCCACATTTGCCTACATAACAGTCACTATATTTCAAAAGTAGTTTCCTTCATTTGCACTGAGAAACTTGGTATGTTCCCTTCTGGCACCTTTGAGCATGTTAGTTTTGACTTAATGGTAATGGAGGGAAAATGTCAACATTGTTGCACCCTTTTTTTGGGAGTAAAGTCAACATTGGATTGATGGATTTTGGTTGCAACCTTTTGTCCAGATCTTCCCTGGAAGAGATACTATTCTCTACTGCTTATTCCAAATCATTAATAAAAATGTTTAAAAAGTTGAGGCCCTAGAAAAAATCCTTGGCAATATTACTTGTCACATCTCATCTAAAATTATCCTATTTATATCCAGTCCTTTAATAGGTCTTGCTCACTTATATCTGTCACACTTATCCTTTTGACCTTCTTTGGCTCCAGCTCCCCCAAAAGCATCTAATTTAAATCTTAACCTTTGTATTTAAATCTTTTCCTTTCTCAACCCCTCACTCTACAAATTCACATCATCAAGTAGTCTATTTTACTAACTCCAACTCTTTTAATGTTTTTTGAGGCTTGTCACCTCTTTAACCAAACATTCTAAAGTCTCTTCATTTGGCTCAACGTTAATTTTTATCATTATATCACTGTAAAGTACCTTAAGTTATTTTTCTATGATAAATGTGTTATTTAAATGACATAATTACTGTTATGGTCAACTCTGAGAGGTTAATAACATGCCTTTTAAAACTAAACTCCATGGACGATTCTCTGAGGCCACTAGCCCAACCATGATTCCCGATGGTCTGTTGAATTGGACAAAAGGGCCAAGTCGATATTCTCAGCGGGCATCAAGCCCATTGCAAGTCTCCTGGCCCGCAGTGCCTGGTGACATCAGGTTCTTGCTCAGGGAGGAGAGAGCCTGATTAAGTTCAATTTAAATATAATTGCTGGGTTTGAGGTTGGATGCAACTCTCTTGCTAGAAGTCCCCCAGGTGCAAATCTCTCATGGTCCTGACAAATGAGGGACAGGTGCCCTGAATGCTTTTTTTTTGGGGGGGGGGGGGCACATGAGCTTCTCTGTTCCTGCAGACTGCAGAGGTGGAGTCATTCAAGGGATATGGAAGTTTGCGGCGGGCGGGAGGGTTTAGGCTCAGGGAAAGGGGTCAACCACTGAGGTCTCCCATGGGATGGGGATCTTGCAGCTGGACCTCTCCTGGTTGCCCTGGAAAATGTGAAAATCACTCTTAAGATGGTGACTTCATGCACTGTTCTGGTAAAATCATTTATTTCTGCCCATGTACTGAAAAACCCTTTAAAGTGGCCTGGTCTCATTAAAATCCATGCCCCCTGGACACCTGGAAGCCTTGGAAATCACAACAGCACCTCATTCTACTCCGGGAATTGCCCTTGGTTGATTTCAGAAGCTCCAGGTGTTACCTGACCTCTATGAAGTGTTTTGAATGACAAGAGCATTCAGTTTCATTAGGGGGACCTCCTGGCTTTCTCTCATAAGCCCCACCTTCTTTGAAACCACTTTGAAGTGCTTTGACTGATAGGAGCTCCGTTTCACTAGGGAGATGCCATTGCTTTCTCTCATAAGTCTCAGCTGCTCTGAAATCTCTTAGAACTGCTTTAATTGACATGAGCATTCAATTTCACTTGGGAGATCTCCCTTTCTAGCTTGAATTAACCCTTGCAGCTCCAAAATCTCTTAGGACTGTTTTGTTTGACAACTCCAGACAAGATAATGGTTTGTTTTCAGAAGAAACTGATGGTCCATTAGCTGCTAAAAGATTTTTTGACTGACAGCTTTAGGGCAGATCAAAGAGTTCATTGCTGATACAATCAGTTCTTGCTCTATTAAACCTGAAGTGCTTCCTCTTTTCACCACACCTGTTCTGTCTGGCCTCTTTTTTAAAACATTGCAGTTTTTTTTTCAAGTCTCTGACCCATCCTAGAAAGCAGATATGCTTTCCAATGCCTTTTCTTTTTTACCATTGGCTTTTATTTTGCTCGCAGAACTCACTGAACCCATAAGCTTCATATTATCTCCTTTTTCCTCTTACTATATTTTTTTGGTTCTGCCAAGCTTCAAGATTTGAAGGCCTGAGGTTTTTAATCTTTGAGGTAGAAGAGGGTGAGGGAAGATTTAATTGAAGTACATTAAATAATGAGAGGACCTTGACAAGAGTAGATATGGAAGGGTCCTTTTATAAAATCAGGTGGCATAATTTAAAAATGATAGGGGAGTTGAGGGGAAATTATTTTAAACAGACAGTGTGCGGGGGCGGGGTGCAGTCTAGAAGCAGAATGCTTCTAAACCATGCAGATCATCCATCAGAAGTACTATGATCTATGGGGCTACTGCCAATGGCTGAAAAATGAATCTTTTTTAGTCAACAGACATCTGAAGGGCTGAATGGCTACCTCCTCTGCTATAATTTTCTATAAATTTATTTACAATCTCTGCAGTTCATCCAATAAAACCCTCAGAAGGACCATTCATATGAGTTAAATAAGATGTCAAAATAATTTTGCCATTTTCATATGAGGATGTAGAATCTTGTACATTTGAACATTGGGGGCCATATGGTATATCATTGGAAATTAAAACTTTTATAAGTCTGACTCTAGCTGTTGCTACCTTGGATTTGAAATTGACTTTAAAGTTGCAATACTATGTTTAACAAACATGCCAGATCCCATAGTGAAAACTGTTAATTAAAGCACCAGGCTTTTTCTACATGATTTTGCTTTCTTATCGTCCATGTTCACCTTCTTAAGAACAGTTAATAAAATTTAATTGTAATTCATTGGCACTCTGGGACATTATGAGGACATGATAAGGTGCAACGCAAGAATGAAAGTCTTTTTATGATGGTTTTTCTCATTTTTTTCAGTATCTATGAGTGAAATGGTGGGCAGCTGGTCACTAGGAGGTATGTCAGGGCTGGTACCGGAGTAACTCTGCCTCCCTGTGTGGCGAATGTTTGCCTTTCAATACTTAGATGAGATTGGAAACTTGTGGGGCATTATATAAGACGATAAGACACAGGAGCAGAATTAGGCCTCTTGGCCCATTGAGTCTGCTCCGCCATTCATTCATGGCTGATATTATCCTCATTCCCGTTTTCCTGCCTTTTCCCATAACCCCTGATCTCCTTATTAATCAACAACCTATCATCTGCGGAAAAGGATTCCACAGATTCATCACTCTCTGGCTGAAGAAATTCCTCCTCATTTCTATTTTAAAGAAAATCTTTAGTCTTAGGTTGTGCCCTCTGATTCTACTTTTTCCTACTAGTGAAAACATCCTCTCCACACCCACTCCATCCAGGCCTTGCAGTTTCCTGTAAGTTTCAATAAGATCCCCCCCCCATCCTTCTAAACAGACCCAGAGTATTCAACCGCTCCTCATATAACAAGCTCTTCATACCTTTGAACCTCATCCAAGGCCAGCATATCCTTTCTTAGATATGGGGCCCAAAACTGCTCACAATACTCCAAATGGGATCTGACTAAAGCCTTATACAGCCTCAGAAGTACATCCCTGCTCTTGTATTCTAACTCTCTCAACATGAATGCTAACATTGTATTTGTCTTCCTAACTGCCGACTGAACCTGCATGTTAACTTATATTAAAATACGTGCTAATCTATATCTTTCTGTTTTATCCTGTAGGAACTCAAAACCGTAGTGTACTGTGCACCCTAATGCTACTGCATTAGGTACAATTTCAGAATTACATGTCATTTTATTATCATGGCTATTTGTGAAAGATGGAACTATTGAGACGCAGTTGTCATGAAGAAAACTATAGGTTTGATTTAGTTATATCATACATTTTAAATGGATATGGTGTAGAACAACTAACTAGTCTTGTGATTAACTAAATTTTGGGGGTATAGTTCAATGATTTTTTTCTGGGTTCTTGTTGCAGAAGAGACTGTCAGAGATAAATCCACACTCATAACTCAAAAAGATTGGTCTCATAAAATATCTACCATAAAATGCTTCCTGCATTAATGCGAGACTGGATTATTCTTCCTTCTGCTATTCTGAAAGAAGGAAATGCTGGAAGTGTTCTTGAATATCAGCTGAATAGCTAATTGCTGATTTGAGAGCCTCTTATCCCTGGCACGTTTGGCCAGGTGTGATTCACATGGTGGCATTTTTTCTTTAGTTTTAAAGTGG
Organism: Carcharhinus amblyrhynchos; assembly: GCF_965287045.1. Taxonomy (NCBI): domain Eukaryota; kingdom Metazoa; phylum Chordata; class Chondrichthyes; order Carcharhiniformes; family Carcharhinidae; genus Carcharhinus; species Carcharhinus amblyrhynchos. The sequence continues at coordinate 13,692,025 of NC_137348.1, forward strand.
TTGAATTCCACCTCAGTAGTGCTGCCAGCACCAGTGGGAAACACATCAATTTCCCCACTGGTGGCAACATTAAGAATTCATTCAGGAGAATCACAGCCTCGGGGTTAAAAGGAGGCAACAAACAGTTTGATTCACTCTGATGCAGTAGGGGGACGGAGTTGGTGACAAGCTCATAGTATTTCGGCCAGGGACTAAAGGGCACACCTTCAGTCATCTTAGTGTTCACTTGTAGGAAATTCCAGCACAACCAGGACTGGATGTCAGCCAAGGAGCCCTAACAGCCTAGGCACCATGGAAGAGATGAGAAATAGTGACAAGATAGAGCTGAGTGTCATCAGTGCACTGGTGGAGCTGGCCTTATATTTGTCGGAGCAACATTTGGTTAAGTAAAAAATGGATGTCAACGATGGATCCTTAGGGGACTGAGTAATTACACATGTGCAAGTTATCAATTTGTGAAACATTGTGTGACAGACCGTAAACTGTTTTAGTTAGACCTGTAATTATATATTCACTAACAATAAATAAGTCATTTTTTCAAACTTGTTTGTCACAGAGCTCAACAATCACAATCCCTCCAACAGGATACTAGCCCAGGACTTCCATTTTAAATTACTGACCAATTATTGTTTCACTGGGATCAAAATATCAGAAGTTGATCACAAGTTTAGAGCACAACATAATTTTGATTTTACATTTTAAATCCTCTAGCAAAAAGTATGTTTTCTCTATGAAAGCAGCTCCAATGCAATGATTTCATTTCTAAATGGCCTGCAGTTATGCAGTCTTCCACTGTGCATTGTGCTGCTTCAGGTAATCAGATAGCTGTTAATTAATGAAAATGTCAGGTGAATCCCTCATCCTGGGTCATCATTATCCATTCAGAAACTGTATCCCAATATCATTAACAGTATCCATTGCTACTTCCAGCTCAATTAACTTAATGTTATGCAAATGAATGCTCTCATCATCAGCTTAACCCACAATGTTAATAGCATAATTGGGCCCTCAAATGGGGCAATTAGACAAGGCTCCTTCCATTAGTCTTACAAGGCTAATTATTGTTAATAGAAGACAGGGACTACATCCCAAGGCTACAATAGAGAAGGGCAGCTGTCTGAAGAATACATACTAAACACACATAATGTGTGATTATTAATTCTGCAGTACAGTGTGGGACTTTTAAAAAAGCATAACTTTAAATGCAGTATCCTCTAATAAAGTATGTTAGTTTTTTTCTATTCAGCTCAGCGTCATATTCAGTTTTAATAAGGATTATTTTCAATTTCAGAATCCTTCTCATGTTCCAGAAGTATGTGCATTCTCAATTTTGAATTGTTTTGGTTCATACTTTACAAACAAATGCACAATTACCCATCCACCTTGACTTTTTTTGACAGCCTGTACTTACAAACACCACTATCCTCAGAGGTTTCCTGGAGCATCCAGATTCATTTACGTACCTTCAAACTTCTTGTACTGACGTGTCGCCACAATAATAATCACGGCCCAAGTCAATAAGTCAAAATTCAGTTTAACTCCATGTAAATCTGATACTTTTATGTGTGTTTTAGAAATGTTGCATGATTTAATCATTGCCTAGTATTCCTAATTTGACATTTGAATATTATCATGTATAGGCTTAGTACAATTTACTTATTGTCTGCTTTTAGTCAAGTAAAAAAAAATCATTTTGCATTGTTCATATTTTTTCTCTGGAAGATTGAGAAGTGACATCATTGGGGTGGGGCCTTTCACATCAGAGGCTGAATTTTCATTCTAGGGTTGGGAACCTGATGTCCTGAATGGTTTCAGATCCTGTCAACATCAGTAGCAGTGACATGACACAATCTTTGAAGTATCAGCGACTAATTGGTTCAGAGGTGAGTATGGCACCCATTTAGAGGTGTGAAGTACAGACAAGAGATGGCCAGTAGGTATGAAGGGCTAATCTAAAAACTTTAAAAAGTTAGGGGTTTAAAAAAAGGGCAGCATAGATAAGTTGGGCTGATGGGCCTGTTTCCATGCTGTAAACCTCTTTGTCTCTATGGTTCTAAAAGGTAAGCGGCAGCTGTGGCTGTGCCTTTGGAAATGAATGAGCAGGGTAGGAAAAGGCCAGCAGTGGTTTGGTCAGCCATCCTTGGGCAGCCCCAGTTATTCTGATGCCCTCCTTGAAGCCCAGGTCAAGGCAATGGTGGACAGTACAGCTGTATTCATCCCTTCATCTAGAAGAGCTCCAGTGAGCCAGAGCAGGCAGACATGGTCTTATGCTGTCACAGAGGCCAGCAATGTCACATTCCTCTCAAAAACTGAAACACACTTTCTCCACAAAAATCAAACTTCTCAGCTCTAGGAATAGCAACTCTGGGCCACTGTATGAGCGACTGAGCATATTTTCCCCTCTTATACAATGTTTTCACATGCAATTGTGAGTACTAATGATTCCTGCTGCTTTCCCACAGCTATGGTCAAACCTGCTCCAGATACTCAGTGATCCCCATGTTGGCCAACTGAGAACTGCTAACAGTTTTACTCCCCAATTTCCCTTATGAGGCACTACATTGAGCTCAATAAGCAATAATTGGACATACTTAGATTGTTGACTCCTCTCAGCATTGCTCCCTTTGGAAATCAAATCACATCACTGAGATGTTGGGAACTAGTGATGCTTTTTGATTGTGAAATGTTCTGAGCCTGCCTGCACCTGAACCTCCCTCCACAAACAAACTGAAAATTCAGTCCACTGAAAAACATTTCACAGGGCAGATGAGGAGAAAAGTTTTCCACTCGTGGAAGTGCAAAACTAGGGGCCATGCATACAAGATAGTCACCATAGTTTCAGGAGAAATTTCTTTATCCAGCAAATGGTTGGAACATGAAACTTGCTGCCATAATAGGTAGCTGAGGCAGATAGGTGAATGCATTTAAGAGAAAACTAGGTAAACACAAGTGGGAGACAAAACTTTGCTGAAAAGGTTTGATAAATGGATGAGAGGAGTCTTGTGTGCAGTTCTTTTGGAGCAAATAGCCTGTTTCTATGTTATAAAGTTTGATGGAAAACAACCAGTTCAGAGAGAAGTTTTGCAATCTGTAGCATTCTGTATTTGGAAGTACAACTAAATGATTTTTCACACGTGCATTTCATATGTACGTTGTTAAGCAGAAAAATTGGTTTGACAGGTCAGTCACTTAGAAGATAACAATGAAATGTTTATATTACCTGCTGCCTTACAGATTGGTTCCACTGGTCGGCGGAACATCGAGGGCCGAAGGACCTGTACTGTGCTGTAATGTTCTATGTTTCATGAGACTGAGTACAAAGTGGTGATAGTGAAGGAGAAAATGAGTCCAACATGCCACAAAGAGGCCGTGTTGGAGTTTTCCACATTTTGCTAATTTTCTTACCATTTCTTCAAAGGTCGTGGAAGAATTTGATTACTGCCATGGCAATGTTTGAGAGAGAACCAGGACTAACTGGCAGGAAACCTGGGAGCAGGTCAGGAATCCTGAAAGGGATGCAGGAGATCTGGAGGTGGATGGCAGAAATTACAACTGGAAAATAATACTTAAAAATGGAGCAAATGTTCCATCGGTAAATATCAGGATTTGCCATTTGATTTGAAGAATGAAGCAGTCCTGTACGTTTAGAAAACATGAAAATTCAGCAATCTCACAACCACATTCTGGGTCAGTATTTTAAAATAATGGGCGGCATCTTCCCAAAATTAGGCAGAGTATCACGTTCTGATTGAAAACCAGCAGGTATCTCTCTAGATGCACAGCCGAGTTTTCACTCCAGGTTTTCTGACATTCAGTGCACATAAAATCTGGGGGTGTGGTTTGCAGGGCCTGATAAAGCCAGCAAGGCTGACTCCACAGAGATTCGGCACCATCTTTAAAGAATACCCAGATCTATAAGGTATATAAACTTTCTCCCACAGTCACGAAAGTACTGGGTGACCCCACACCCCCCCCCCCCATCCATGTCCCCACCCACCACATGCACTGTGTTCTCCCCACCACCCCCCACCTATCACAGAAGTTTCGGGACTCCCCCACCATCCCACCACCGCAAAGTGAAAGCGAAATCCCCCCTCCACCCAAATGGGGGTCCCCAGAGAGCCCACCCCAGCAATACCAACCAAGCACCAGGGAAAACTGCAAGGGAGGGGGCTACGCTTACCTGTGCACTCCCAGCATGGTCATCGTGGCTGATTTTCGTTTTTGAAAACCAGCAGTGATTCGCGCCATGACATCATACAGCCAGGGGTTGGGGGAAAGTTATATCGTGGCCAGATGATACAGTGTCAAGCCCTTTAATGATATGTTAATTTTTAAAAAGGTATGTATGATCACATCATCAGAGAGGAGTGGGGACGACTATAAACCAAGACTCACTGGCGCTAATCCCATTTTTGGCCTCTTGGTAAGATTTAGCAACCATGACAGGATTTGCACCCATGGCTAATGGATCTACTAAATTGCATTCTTAGAATTGGATTGCAAATGACACAATTAAAGAACATTCTGAACTTTATTTAAGACATGTACTACAAACTTTGTGGAAGCAAGTGGAGTGTAAAAGGCCAGAAATTTTTAAATGATAGAAGATTGTCCATTCGGAAAATAAGCGAGTGCTTCTTGCGAATAATCATGCAGTCTCCATTTAGTTTGAGTCAAAAAAAGGTAGGCACCCTTATACCAACAACCACATCCATTTAAAGTGATCTCTGTTATACCAAGATGTCCTCGAAGTTAATTATTTAATCTTTGCAGCAAAATACAATTTCTTGAAGATTGTTGCTGTAATTAACAGTGACATCCACTTGACAGAAAAGCAAATTGCTGTCACCAACAATAACTTCATGCTCTCCTGCAGAAATCAACTTTAAAAAATATAAAACAGAGTTGTAAGCCTAGACTTTCATCACCAAGCTGAGTAGCGGGAAATTCCCAGCTTCATGTCCCTGCCTTGGGAGAAAGTGCCGACGAAGAATGGATCTTCCTTGCCAGTGGGCTCTGTGAGCTGCAGTCGAGCCAGGAGACCCAGGTAGGAAAGTGATCGGGGTGCTGAGGCAGGCAGTTAAAAGACCCATCTTGATATTCTGGGACTTTGTCCCAGTTATAATGAAACAATTAAGACCCTCTAGCTCTCACCCCTCATGCCCCTCACCTCTTCCGCATGCACTCCCCATGCCACACCATGGCCCCTCATGCCCAATCTCTGCCTATTCGCCTACTCCTATAGCCCCTCATGCTCCCTTTGCCTGCTATGCCCCTCTACCCATATCCTATGACCTCTCATTCCCCCAATGTCAAGTTATTGACACTTCCTTGCCAACTAATTCACTATATACTGTATAAAACCAATGAACTTTGCGGTGTCAATAGGATATATCAAAAAGGCTTTATAGAAATAAGTCAGTCTTTTATTACTTTGTACTATCTTAAAAAGATTTCCTTTTACTACAGGGCAATAAAAGTATCAATCATCTAGATCCTTTAAAGTATCAGCAGCAGAAATTACAAGTACTTAAAACCTCTCGATCTTGTGAATATAAACATTGTGCAATTGACAGCTGAGGTCAAGATTGCCAGAACTGCCAATCTAGCAATGCTTTCCTTGCGGCTCAGGTGTTTCAATAGTGTAATAGAACCCTGGGTTCTTAGCCAAGCCTCATTGTGTATTCTTAGCTGGGATCTTGCAATGAACTCTCAAATTAAAAAAACAGAAATTAAATAACAGGAAATGCACTGTCGCTATTATTTGTGACAAAGTATAAGGACAAAATCACAAAAAGGTGCAGCAGGTAGTTAAGAAGGCAAATGGAATTTTGTCCTTCATTGCTAGAGGGATGGAGTTTAAAAACAGTGAGGTTATGTTGTAGCTGTATAAGGTGCTGGTGAGGCCACACCTAGAGTATTGTGCACAGCTTTGGTTTCCTTACTTGAGAAAGCTTATACTGGCACTGGAGGGGGTACAGAGGGGATTCACAAGGTTGATTCCGGAGTTGAGAGGTTTGGCTTATGAGGAAAGACTGAGTAGACTGGGGTTATACTCATTGGAATTCAGAAGAATAAGGGGAGATCTTATAGAAACGTAAGATTATGAAAGGAATAGCTAAGATAGAAGCAGGGAAGTTGTTTCCACTGGCAGGTGAAACTAAAACATGGCCTCAAAGTAAGGAGGAGCAGATTTAGGACTGAGATGAGGAGAAACTTCTTCTCACAAAGGGCTGTGAATTTATGGTATTCCCTGCCCAGCGAAGCAGTTGAAGCTACCTTGTTGAATGTTTTTAAAGCAAGAATAGATAAACTTTTGAACAGTAAAGGAATTAAGGGCTATGGTGAGTGGGTGAGTAAGTGCAGCTGAGTCCACGGAAAGATCTTATTGAATGGAGAAGCAGGCTCGAGGGGCCAGATGGCCTACTCCTGCTCCTAGTTCTTAGGTTCTTATGACATTTCATCTGTAGGACATTCAGTACATAAAGTGTTGCATTAAGTTTCTCACTTCTATTGTTATTTATATTCCTTGCAATCACATATACAGATTTGACTTCCTTTCTCTCCCCTCACGGCTCTATGTATCTGCTTAATTTGTCATTTCATCAGAGTACGATGTAGCATAATCTTCTCTTACTTTCCATAGCCATCAACAGTTCCCATATGATCAGCTGACATCATGATCCATCTCCATAACATGCTTAATATGCAGCCAGCATGTCTGAAAATTGCCAAGAATGAAATCGAGGGCCGGATTTTTGATATGAGGTGGGTCGCTTGAGTCAGAAAATTTTCCAACTTATTAGCAACCAATTCCCATCTCAGTTTAAAGTGCCTTGTTACACACAATGGTAGCTCCAAGGGGACAGGTGTAGGATAGAACCAGGACTGCTAAACCTATAAGTAGTTCTAGCCAGCCGTAGGGATGGGCTGACTAGGCCTATTTAAAAGGTGAGCTTCAGTTCTTTAGGACTTCTTCTCACTGACCTGTTTTAGGCCAGGGCTATAAAAACTGTGCATTGCAGAACCTAATATGGGAATCATCACATACTACATTGTAATGGCAGTCATGGAGCCTCATTGGGAATCCCAATTGGAGAAACAGTAGTAAGTGGTGAAGGGAGGGCATGATGTGGGAGAGTGGAGGTAGGAAATAGCCTCTGCGCACCTAAAACTTATGAGCTCCTCATTCGCATAGCAGTTAGCATTTCTAAACTGCTGCTGAACAGCCTGTGAGTGATCTAATACAAGTCCTGTTTTAAGCTGCCTCATTCAGCTTCACATTGTTTCGATGTTGTGAATTTAGGCACTTAGTGTTGGAACTTTCAGTTTCTTTTCCTTTCACGCCAGGATCGATAAGAATGTGTTTGACTCAATCGTGCCATTTTTGAGCAGCTTCTCCCATTTCTGGAGACTCGCTCTCGTTCTTCGCTTCCCTCTTCAGCCATCTCGACTCTGTTTCCCTGCCGAACTTCCACTTGCTGCTTCCCTGCCTGACCATCACTGTTCTTCGTTTCATTCTCTGTCTCTCCCAAACACTGTTTCTCCACTTGCTTCCTCCTTGCCAATATTTGTCTGAACCCTTGCTCACAGGAAGCAGGGAGCTGGGAGAGTAAGGCAGGGAGTGCTAAGAGGGGTTGATTGGGCAGGAAAGGGAAGATGGGGAAATAGAGAAGGGAATAGTTGGGGAGACAAGTGAAGAATGGGGATGGTTGGGCACTGCAAGTGGAAATGGTAAGGTAGAGAGGCAATAGGGATGGTTAGGTAGGGAAGTGAACAGCAGGGTTCCTTGGTTAAGGAATTGAAGATGGGGATGGTAATAGGGAGGTGACAGGGATTATTGAGTAGGGAAGTGAAGGATGGTTGGGCAGAGAAGCAGCAATTGGGACAGAACAAGGGAAACAGCAAGTGGGATGGTCAGACAGGGAAGTGAACAGCAGTTGTGGTCGTCAGGGAACCAGTGAGAGGGAGGAGGTCAGCTTGCAGGAGAGGTGGCAAGTAGGTGGGAAATGAGTGGTAAGATGGGTTAGAATGTAACCGGTGACAACTTTATACTGGGTGTAATGTGACCAATGGAACAAGTTGTAAGAGTCAGCTGACCCAGTAAACCATGGAACCAATTACAGAGTGATGTAATAGTCAGCTGACCAGCTGATTCACTATAAATAAGAACCTGTGTAGAATTGTGAAGGGCTTGGAGTGGCCTAGGATGAGGTCCCAAGTTGGGAGTAATGATGTTTCTTCATTAAACCTTTTCTTTGCTTTATAAGTTGGAGTAAGTTTTGTTGTATTTTCGTATCTGCATTTTTTTAAGAGTTCCTTCTGAGGAAACAAGCTGCCTTAGCAACTTTTGTATCTTTAAATATTATCTTTTAGAAGCCTCTCTACTTTACCATCATTTACACTGCCCAACCATCCCCATTCTTTGCTGCCCTACCCTGCCGTCTCTGCTCTTTGCTTCTTTACTCCACATCCCCTTCCCATATCTGCACCAGTTCTTGTTGATTTTGGAGAAGTTAATTTGACTAAATAAATCAATACATCTATAAATAATGGTCTGGTTAATTTGCCTACCTTCTTTTGGAAGCCATTTTACCAGATCACACAAAATATTTTTCTTTGATCGAGGCATGCAGATCCACAGTTCCCTGAAGGTGACAACTCAGGTAGACAAGGTGGTCAAGAAGGCATATGGCTTACTGGCCTTCATCGGTCAGGGGGTTGAGTATAGGAATTGGAAAATCATGTTGCAGTTGTATAAGGCTTTGGTTAGGCCACATTTGGAGTATTGTGTACAATTCTGGTCGCCACTCTACTGGAAGGACGTTGATGCATTGGAAAGGGTGCAGAAGAGATTTTTCAGGATGTTGCCTGGTTTGGAGGATATGGACTATGAAGAAAGGTTGAACAAATTTAGGCTGGTTTCATTGGACCATTGGAGGATAAGGGGCGACCTGGTAGATGTTTATAAGATTATGAAAGGCTTGGATAGAGTTCATAGTCAGAGTCTTTTTCCCAGGGTCAAAGGGTCAATTACTCAGGGGCATAGGTTAAAAGTGAGAGGGGAAAAGTTTGAAAGAGATGTGAGGGGCAAGTTTTTCATCACATAGAGAATGATGAATGCCTGGAATGCACAGAGAGGAGGTGGAGGAAGCAGATTCTATAACAATGCTCAAGAGGCATCAGGATAGATGCATGAACAGGCAAGGAATAGAGGGATACAGGTGACGTAGGGGCAAGAAAATATTAGATTAGAGATGTCTCTCTGCTGGCGCAGACTTGGTGGGCTGATGGGCCTGTACCTGTGATGTACTGTTCTTTGTTTGGTCATATGATCAGACCATTAGATTCACACACCAAAATTTAAAATGTACAAACTGGTAAACACACATTTTTAAACTAACTGTCGATTATCAATTATCTTATGTCCATATAAAAATTGCCTTTTGTTCAACTTTCCCAACCATCTCCACTTGTAACTTCCTTTCAGCCATTGTCATTCTTTGTTCCCCTGCTCAGCCAACTCCATCTTCTCTTCCCTTTTTGACATCACTCCCTTCGCTTTCCTGCCCAATCATCCCCTCTCAGCACTTGCTGCCTGACTCTCTCTGCTCTCTGCTTCCTTTACCAAAGCCTTGCTGTGAACAAGGGTTCAGATGAGTACTGGCGAGAGGTAGGAAACTAGTGGGAGAAACAGTGTTTGGGAGAGATGGGGAGTGAAGTAAAGAATGGCGATGGCCAGGCAGGGATGCAGTGGGTGGAACAGTTGAGCAGGGAAGTGAAGAATGTAGCATTGTAAAGTATATAACTTCGTAGAACGTTATCATTTTTTTTTTGCCCTGATGAGGAGAGGCTGAAGTATAGGTTTGCATTGGTTTTATGGGAAAATGTAATTTATTTCAAGTCATTTCACTTAAAGTCATGATTTTCAGAAACGCAACTACAACTTTAAGTGAGGATTTACTGTTATGATTACTTGCAGTCACATCATGAACAAGCTTAAATTTAGCCTCACTTCTGTCTCCAGCAGCGAGCCTTCTGACCCCTCTGGAAATTAGAAAAAGATGGGTTTCCCTCTGGAATTAGGAAACCCATCCATAACTTTCTTTGAGTTGTTTTGATATTTTAGTGAAGGTTACAATTCTGCTGTTTTGTCTTTTTCTGGCGCTTTGATACAGTAGTGAAAGTTATATTGCTTCTGTTTAGTTTTATTTTCACACTTTGATACAGCGATAAAGGTTATTATGTTGCTGATCTATTTTATTTTGATACTTTGTTATAGTACTGAAGAAGGGGATTCCTAATCAGCTAATAAGATTCATAGCCAAAGCACAGTCTTTCAGAAGACAAGGGATCAGTAAGGACTTTAATGATTATTAGGCAAGCTAACAGAAATAGTTTTGCACATATGTGAATGCAGTAATGGAATCAAAACAAATAGTTATGATTTTAAAACATATATGCTGATATATTTTAAATGTATTGCTCACTTTAGTTAAGCAATGTTGCCAAAAGGCTTGATAGTAAATATCATTAGTTTAAAGCCAAAAGTCTGGGAACCAGTTAGTCAACGTTAGTCTTATTCGGAGAATTTCTATGAGGGTATGTATTCTGCATCATTGATGAATTCATTGCCTAGACACAAGGATAGATATATTCCTGAATGCAGGAACACATGTCTATTCAAACCTGGCAGTGAGCTGGTGGGAACGTCCATTTTGACCTTCTGGTAGCATCTGCCATTACCAGGCAACAGGGATGTAGTAAGGGAAACAACATCCGGCCTAATCGGGCAAATAAGTTATCACCGTGCTAATAAGTTACGTATGGTTGGCTGAGGTGCTTGACAGAAATTTGTATTGATGTATGACTGTTAAATGAAATTGACTTTAAGCACATGAAAGGCAAAATTATTGATTAGAAAAAAAGTATAATTGATCTGTATTTGACTATGTACTTCAGATCTTTTGGGGTGGTTCTGTACTTCTATTCCCAGAACTGTTTAAGCCTTTGGAAGTCTCCAGTCGGCTGTATGTTGGTTTGTTTTATTCTATGTTTTATGTTAAACAAATTTTGTTATGTTTTTGCAGGGAGATATTTGCCTTGTGAGTTTTGAATTGTCTAAGTTAAGACGCAATTGGCCACCTTGAAATTTCCCACAACAAGTAATGACGGCTATTATATGCTGATGTTACTTTACACTTCATTAGCATAGTACTGAAGGCTATTATCCTGCTGTTTCGTTTTATATTGGCATGTTAATAAAATAATAATTATTATCCTGCAGTCTTGTCTTATATTAGCACATTGATAAGAAAATAATGATGTTTACTACCCTGCTGTTTTGTCTTATTATAGACCCTGAAAACCTCACCCATCATCATCCCCATCCATTCCCCAAGCATTATCCATACTAACACATGACCCCTATGCGCCTCCATGGCTCCTTATAGCCCCATATGCCTGCTAAGTGCAAAATCATTCCAAGCCATGACATCCCACTCAGAACCTTTCCCCTTACACCTTCCATGCTGCTCACCCAGCATCCACCATGCGCAGAACTCAGGAATATGTTGAGATTAAACAAAATAAAGTTCTAAATATCTATCCATTATATATAGAAACACAGCTACTTCAATATATTTAAATCCCTTCTTGTACATAATCCTTTATCAAAACAGTTGTATTCATAACTCCACATCAAAGACAGATAGCCCTTCAATAACTCTTCGATCAATCGATCAAATTGTGAACGTACAAACTCCGACAATGATAATGACAGGTTATGGAAAGCAGCTATGTATTAATAATGCTATAATGGTAGCACATATGGTTATGTCAACAAACAGTTATTGAAACTGCTGGAAAGAATCTTTTCAATTCTTACAGATATAGGCAGGCTGTTTTCTCAAATTCTAAATAAATAACTTGAATGCTTGATGGTGCTACATACCTTATCCACTTCTCATTAGCATTTACAACTACTCAAAAGATTTATAACTCTCACACTGCAGGATAAGACCTTGCTGTGGGAAAATGGATCAGTTTTAACTCAGCACCGAATCTGAGTTTCCCAAAAGTGGGAGTAACATCTTGCCCCTGTTCCCTCCTCCCATCTCAGCAGAAATGGTTACTTCCAAATGTGGGAGGGGTATTTCTGGATCTGGTGTTAGTCCACCATTTTGGATGCAGAATGGAGTCTTTATCACTATGCAAATATCCAGGCCAAAAAAAGGATTTTATAGATCAAAACAATAAAATTACATACAACTTGGTTACAAAAGAATATGGATTTCATATTTTAACTCTTCTCCTGCCCATCATGGGAGGGTTATCTTCTAGGTCTCTGCCAGTAAAAGAGGAAGCTCCATTTATCTTGTACATTTCAGTGTTGACCATGTCACCCTACCAATTATGTTCAAACACTAATTTTGTTACTAGATTACATGCAATTTTATAATTCTCATTTACAACATCCTTTTGAGTACTCATATTTCTCCAGGCAGTCCTTTCCAGCTTATTACACTGGGTTTTATTTTATAAAGGAAATAGTTTTATTGTACATCCTTAACAGAAAACAACTTAAAGAAAAAGTTTTTGTGAAACATTAGATATAGTTGTGACTTTAAACACCAAGGGCCAGATTTTTGAGGAGTCTAAACCTTTAAAAATGGCAGGCAGAATCCAGATCCAGATGTCTTGCTCCCATTTCAGGCGACTCTCATTTTTGCTGGTAAGGGAAAGGGATGGGGAGTGGGGAAACCCAAACTCAATGGACACCATTTTGGCTTTTGCAATGGCCTTAACTCACAGTGTGAGAGTCCTGAATTCACGGAGTGGATGTAAATACTCCTGAGGGGCAGATAAAGTCTGTTTAACATTCATGATCTTAAGCTTTTGTTACTTCCCATTCCTTAAACCATAATTGATTACAGTGGATAATAATGAGAAGGAAGAACCATAACCATTTTACCTTTCCTAATTCTCAAAACTCTTAATCCCCATCTGCAGCCTTGGCTGAGATCAGATAACTCAGTCTAGTGATATATTTATAATCGGGCTCTCAATGTGTACTTGGGAGTCCATTTGAAATTAGCTGGAGTAACGTATAACACCTCCGCCCCCACCACCACCACCACCACCTCCAAACAGCAGCATTTTTCCTCCCCGGGCTTCCCAAAATCACATCTCCTGTCCCCAACTCTCTCGCTCGTAGGCTAGATTGTCCATTTGGTTGGCTGCTGGGCAGGAGATGGATCTAAGCATGCATGAGGCCTTGCCTTTAAGATTGGTGACCGTCCACTTTCTCAATCTTGCCAAGACCGTCAGCCATTTTCAACATCATCTGCACCATTCCTGTAAAAACTAGGGCCATTGGTTTAAATCTTAAATAATTCCCAACTATTGTTCTGAAAATCAGTTATGTGTGACAAGTTCATTTTGATTACCAGAGCAATATAACAGAATTTCTAAACCAGCTAACGACTTTGAAATTATTACTTATTTAAATGATTTCTATCTTTGCAATTTTAATGAATAAATAATTACAAGACCATTGACTTCAGGGTGATCATAATTAATGTTTCTCTGTGACTGGAAACTTAATTTTAACTGCAACAAGGGGGCATTGTTGAATTTTTGGCAGTAGCTTGTCCATGTATGACTGTAAGTGCCATTTTCAGAGTAAGCTACCAAATGCAGTTGCTGATCTATTTGTGATGGTTAAGGAAGATTTTTCATTATCACATCCACAGGATGCCTAAAACACCTTTTAACAAATGGGTGACTTTTGAATTGCAGTCATAGCTTTTGCAAACACAAGTACAGTAGCTGGTTTGTGTTTAAGATCTCACAAACAGAAAATGAGTGAATGAATAAATGAATAGAACATTTGTTTTCTAAAGTGGCATTTGAGGGAAGAATATTCGTTAAGTCACAGGAAGAATGTCCTGTCTTTTCTTGGTTAGTGCTGCAGGCCCTCCATTTAATATCTCATTGAAAAGATGGCAACCTTTGACAACATGTCATTCCTTCAGTACTGTACAGCTTAAATTATGTACTTTAATCCAAAACCATCTGATTCGGCAACTGCACTAGCTGACACCCAAGCTTATACTCTGCTGTTTCTTCTTACAGAACCTTTAGAATGAACATTGACCTCACATCTCTTACAACTTAAGCTTAAATCCTATTTCACTCTTGAAGTAATTTCATTAAAATAATGTACACCAGTGACTCGAATATGCTGAAATTAAAAAAATTATTGGAGCTTCAGCTCCTTAGAGGAAGCCAAGAAACAGATCCAAGTAGGATTGCATATTTGTTGAAATCTTGCTTTAGACAAAGTCAACGATGTTTGTACCATGAATATAACTAGAAAACACATGGAAAAGGTTGTGAATTTACACAAAATGGTTATTTGAGATTCCAGAATCCACTGCCTCTAATGGACACAATTTCACAACCAAGTTCCTGGCTTATTCGGTTTTCTATTTTACTGTGGATGCAGCACCATAATCCTCTAAAATCACACCTTATGAAAATGCTTTCTCTGTACACAGAACTAAAGAGTGATGAATATTCCATCGCATGCCCAACAAACTTTTTGTAAATGGCAAGGATAGAGGACAGGTACAGCTGTATTAGTACAATTAATGAGGAGTAAGATAGGGCTGTAGCATGCAGAGTGACATCTACCACTTGAAATGGCTAAAGACTGAGTAGCTGATAATGTGGTTATTAACCTTGCTGGCCCCAAGATTGTGCTGGAGATTTCAACTCCATTTTCCCATTGAACCTTCTATTAATCTGCTGTGTGTTTTCAGTAATCCATTTGGGAATCAGCACTGGAGAATACTCCAGTCTGTGCAAACACAACATACTGATGAATTCACTTACCTGTGTTCAAGCAGTCAAAAACCTACTGCTGAATTTCTCTGGACATAGATCAAATCTAGTTCAAGTTATCAGTAAAACAGTAGTCAGAGATTTTCCAGTTTTACTAGTCAACGTTCTGCCAGTTAACAATGTTTTAATTTGGTCATTTTAGCCTTGCTTTGATGCAATGACATGCATCTATGATAGTTATGGTATCACGCAATAAAGAAAAAATAATTCAGTGCAGTGCATGGTTTAATTTCAGGTGCCCTTGCCTTTCTTACTGATCAGGGTAGATTTTAATACCCTCTCTCAAGGTGTGCTGGTGGTGGGGAGTACATTTAGTTAGGTAGGAGAGTGGTGGATAGGAACCCTGCCACCTTCCTGCCTCCAATCTGATTAAGTCTATGATGGGCAAGCCTATGGATGGCCTTCCTGCTCCACTGCCAATTTAGGCCCCTAAGTAAGCACCTAATACCTACTTAAGGGTCTCATCCAGTGGCAGGTGAGGGGCCTGCCATGCAGGGGGCAAACCTGAGCAGGTTGTTTGCAGCCTCCCAGAGGCATCCTTCCTTCGAAGGATGCTCAACTGATCCAGCATCTGGAAGAGGGAGGAGTGGCCCACTGAGAGCCATCAGCTGCCTTGCTGCTGAGTACCTTCCATGTCCCCTGTAATTCCCAGGCTCCATTATTTTGGAAAAAATGAATACATTTTATATGTTAAGAGTTTACTCAATGGGTAGCTGAGTCCAAGTTAGAAGTTAGAACAAAGTTTCTGTTCCTTCACTGTTGCTGGGTCATAATCCTGTAACTCCCTTCCTAACAGCACTGTGGGTGTACCTACACCACAGGGACTGGAGTGATTCAAGAGGGTACCTCCCCACTACCACCTCAGGAGAAATTAAGATTGGGCAATAAATGCTGGCCTAGCTAGCAATGCCCACATTCCAAGGAAGAGTAAAAAAGATTCACTCATTGGACTATGCTGAATTATCTGATCTCAGCAAAAGCAGCAGATGGGGGATTACATTGGCCAAGGATCTTGACAATTAGGGAAGGTAAAATGGTTATGGCTCCTGTTTCTCATTATTATCCACTGTAACCCTTCCATTATGGATGGCAGGTAAGGACAGGTTCAGATTTAATTTCACTTTGTTGAACAGACTCAATATTACTATTATAAGCAATATTACTGATCAAACTGTGCACCAATGGGGAGGCAGTTTCTTCAGGGAATTAGCGGTGCAGATCAGTTCATTAAATGGGATAAAGCAGATCAGGCCATGATATAAAAATCAGATTTAAAATGTGCTCGTTAAAATATTATTTATGCAAAGATTTAAAATCATAAAGACTCACCTGTTTGGGGACATTCCAGCATCTTTTAACATTTCAGCCTGATTCACATCTTGAGGGAATCCATGTATTACCCAGCCTTGTGTGGAGCAGTCCAGTTTACACAGACGTTGAGACATACATTTGATTACCATAACATCTGGAACTATATCCAAAATAAACAGAATTGCGCAGTCATTTTCTAAAACAGCCAAGATCAAAACAAGATTCTACCTCAGATCTGTGCTTTTGCTTCAATGTCTCTTTCAGAAAAGGCACATACCACATTTAACACAGTAGTTAACTGAATTCCCAGCCTGATGCCAATTCAACGCTCAATATTCAAGTGATAGCTGATTATGCGAATAGTACATTCCTTTTGGCCAATTTATAATTCTGAATTTTTGTGATGCCCTCATGTAAGACTAATGATAAACATGATTAATGGCTAAAAGATTCAAATATCGTGAAGAGTAATTCCCACATCATTTTAATTTTTTCCCATTGCTAATTCATGTCATTATGAAAGTAGTTTCTTTAGTTTGCTCTGTTGCATTACTTATATGTATTTCTTTTATATAACACTTTTTTCAATTCACACTTTTATTATTGTGCAAACCTAAGTGTTCCTCATTGTGCAAGGAGTTCAGTAATGATTAGATTCAGTACTGATTAGAGTGGCAGAACTACACAGTGATTAGCACTGCTGCCTCACAGCGCCGAGGATCCAGGTTCAATTCCCAATTTGGGTCACTGTCTGTGTGGAGTTTACATGTTCTCCCTACGTCTGCATGGGTTTCCTCCGTGTGCTCCGGTTTCCTCCCACAGTCCAAAGACGTGTGGGTGGATTGGCCATGCTAAATTGCCCCTTAGTGCTAGGGGGACTAGCTAGGGTAAATGCACGGGCTTATGAACGTAAGAACATAAGAAATAGGAGCAGGAGTAGGCCATCTAGCCCTTCGAGCCTGCTCCGCCATTCAATAAGATCATGGCGGATCTGAATGGATCAGTTCCACTTTCCCACTTTCTCCCCATAACCCTTAATTCCCTTGTCTGTCAAAAACCTATCTACCCATGACTTAAATATATTTAGCGAGGTAGCCTCCACCACTTCAACGGGCAGAGAATTCCAGAGATTCACCACCTTTTGAAGTTCCTCCTCAACTCTGTTCTAAACTGCCCCCCATTATCTTGAGGCTGTGCCCTCTAGTCCTGCTGTCCTTTCTGAGCGGGAAGAATCTCTCTACCTCTACCCTATCCATCCCTTTCATTATCTTATATGTCTCTATAAGATCCCCCCTCATCCTACTAAACTCCAACGAGTACAGACCCAGTCTATTCAGTCTCTCTTCATAATCTAACCCCCTCATCTCCGGTATCAGCCTAGTGAACCTCCTCTGCACTCCCTCCAAGGCCAAAATATCCTTGTGTAAGTGTGGCGACCAAAACTGCACACAGTACTCCAGATGCGGCCTCACCAGTGCCCTGTACAGTTATGCCTGGGTGGGATTGTGGTCGGTGCAGATTTGATGGGCCAAATGGCCTCCTTCTGCACTGTAAGGATTCTATGATTCTTTGATGATTTATCATTTATAAGATAATGCCTTGGAAAAGCAGCCAGTATAATTAAGGACCCCACCCACCTGGGACATTCTCTCTTTCACTTTCTTCCATCAGGAAAAAGATGGAAATGTCTGAGGTCATGTACCAACTGACTCAAGAACAGCTTCTTCCCTGCTGCCATCAGACTTTTGAATGGACCTACCTTTGTATTAAGTTGATCTCTCTCTACATCCTAGCTATGACTACAACACTACATTCCGCACTCTTTCCTTTCCTTTTCCATGAACAGTATGCTTCGTCTATATGGCATGCAAGAAACAATAATTTTCACTGTAAAGTTACTACTAATAAATGTGACAATAATAAATCAAAGTAAAAGAATCTGAAGGATTATGGATATGTTTCATATGAATGGAACTCAAAAAAATTTATGAATAGTCAAGTGCCAATAATTGCTTTCTCTTTCTTTATCCTTAAATACCATTGTTACAGAGATCAATTTCTGCAGTCTACCAATTTTTCCACAGTAAACTGGAGGGAAAAATCTATATCCAAGTGAACATTTCCTTTCAAATTCCTATTTCAAACATATATGATTGCATTGTATTCAAACTCAGTGTATTGTGATATAAGTATCTATAAAACAAATTATATTATCCATCATTTATAACCAAATATTTCAATACACTCAGTTCTCAGTAATGAGACATTTGTTTAAACAAAGGTCTGGAAATTAGATCTTACGTGGGTGTAAAATGTGTTCTAAAGGGGCAATACGGCTAATGGTGTGCACTTGATCATTTCGTACCAGAAGTGTAGACACTAGTATCTAGATTTGTGGTGGTGTATTGCACTCTGTGTAACTCCACAATGATAAAACACTTAGAATAAATACAAAAAAGAGGTTGTCTTGGTATGCATTAAGAAATACCTTGCATTTATAAGAAATTGTACTACATAGGGCATTTCACAGCATTAGGATGACCAAAAGTACTTCACAAAGATTTATTTTCAAAGTGTAGTTGTTGTTGATTTGTAGGCAGACATGGCAGCTAATTTGCATAAAGCAAGGCCCTACGAAAAGCAATGAGGTACATGACCTCATGTACCTCAGGAGGAGGAGGGGGAGGGGCAGGGGGAGGGGGAGGGGCAGGGGGAGGGGAGGGGCAGGGGGGGAGAGGGGGGAGGGGGAGGGGCGGGGCAGGGGCAGGAGTGGGGGAGGGGCGGGGCGAGGGGGAGGGGCGGGGGGGAGGGGCAGGGGCAGGAGTGGGGGGGGCGGGGGGAGGAGGAGGGGCGGGGGCAGGAGTGGGGGAGGGGTGGGGGGAGGAGGGGGGGAGGAGGGGGAGGAGGAGGGAGGAGGAGGGGGGAGGAGGAGGAGGGGGGAGGTGGTTGTTGGCATTGTGGAGAGTGTATTCCTAAGCCAACACCATGTGTAAATGCATTGGTCATGTACCTCATTGTTTTTTGTAGGGCCTAATGGCAGAGATGAGCCTAATTAGGGGGTGGGGCCAGACAAGGGTGGGCTGTTCGGTGGTGGGGACCACTATGCACTCTGCAACAGCGATCAGCGGGGGGGGGGAAAGGGGGCCTGCTGCCATTCTGCAACAGCGAATGCTAAGGGAGAGGGGTGTCACGATCATTCCGT
This sequence comes from Carcharhinus amblyrhynchos, assembly GCF_965287045.1. Lineage (NCBI taxonomy): Eukaryota > Metazoa > Chordata > Chondrichthyes > Carcharhiniformes > Carcharhinidae > Carcharhinus > Carcharhinus amblyrhynchos. The sequence goes on from NC_137348.1 coordinate 13,711,448, forward strand.
GCAGGGGGTTGGGTGGCAATCAGTCTATCAGTTTGAATGGGGGGGGAGGGAGTGGCAATAGGCCACAGTCCCCACAGGAGGAGTGATGGGCCACAAAGGCCTGCTATAATTAGTAGAGGCAGTGACTGGTTTCTGTGCCCACTGCGTCCAGGGGGGAGATTCTCCCAGTCCACTGTGCTGCTCTAGCAGTGAAATGAGCCAGGAGACATCAACGAAGGCCATTTTGCAGGCTTCCTGCTGGTGCCACTGCCTCTGCTCATCTTCCAATCCAAGATTTTAAAAGTAATCAGCACTGTGGTTGAAATTAGCATGGAGATGATTTCAATATGGTAATTCGGACTTACATTTCATTAGTGGGCCTCGGACTGAAGTCTCCAGGACTGCTATTGATTGCACCCCTCCAGGAGTAGTTCATTCCAGTGGGGTTTACAACTGCTTCCACTAACAGGGGACAGGCGGCTGACCCCGCTGGAGAAGAGAAGCCATTGAGGCCCCCCCAGGAGGTCAGGGGTAAGAGTATGGTGCCTGTTGCGCAGTGCCAGCCTGCATCTCATGCAGGGATAGGCTCCACCCTCAGATTTTCAGAGGTAATCCCACTAGAGCATTCTGTGATGTGTGGGAGATTCAATCTGAAAATCACACTCCTGTCTTCATGCAAATTTGGGAGAATCCTGGCCCAGAAATCTGCACATGCGCAGTTGTACCCTCTACTGCTATCAGTTGGTTTTCAGGTGATTTAGGCCCCACCCACTCACCCTACTGGCAGATATCAAGCTTTGCCTAATGTTTTTGATTAAGCCAGGTAAGATTCGATTTTTAAGTCACCCAAAAAATGGAGCAAATTTCTCTCGTTCCTTTGGCACTTAGAATTTTTTTGGTAAGATTGCCCACTCAATCTCTCCTCTTTCCCATCCTATCACACGCATTGCTTTAATCCTTTTGTCCCTCCACCCCTTCCTTAATACCCACTACATTTCTAACATTTCTCTGCCCTGATAAAAGATAATTGATCTGAAACATTAGATGGAATCTTTTATTGTCTTTAGTGGCATGTTTGATGGTAGGTAGGATATTTTTAATTGGGTGCATGCATCCTGCAGCCTTTTTGCTTCCACCAAAATTAAGTCCAGAGCAGGAAGGTTCGTGGTCACCCTTCCCACCCTGCTGCCAATTGAGGGCCATAAATAGACATTTAATGACCACTTAAAAGCCTCACCCTGCTGCTGCTAGTGTTTGCTAAGTGCAGCCAGGCCTCTCGCCATGTGGGGACAACAACAAATAATTCTGTGTGGGCTGCTTGTGTCTCCCGTCCTACAAAGGCACTCATTGCCTGATCATGAGACCTGGAATTAGGAAGGGGGAGGACCACTGAGGATTACCTCACTTCCCTGTCTGCTGACCACCCTAGACCTCCCTAACCCATGGCCACCATGCCATAAAACCCATCCCGCCATGATGGACCTCTAGCCTGAGGTGATCTGCAATCATGGGCCTTTGCTTCCTCAGTGACATCGCAGAGGAAAAAGCCAGCAGGGCTTCGAAGCCTTGGGACCCAGATTCTAGGCAAGTTGAGGCCTGCTGGTGGCCTCTCAGCTGCCTGATTGGCTCATAGTTAGGCAGGCCTTCTCCAAAGGAGGCAATCCTGATCTGTTCTATTTACCATTTATTCTATTTACCATTGTTCTAGGGAACCGAGTGCAGGGTGTCGAAATTTGCTGATGACACCAAGATTGGGGGAAAGGCAAATTGTGCGGAGGGTGTGGAGAGTCTGCAGAAGGATCCAGATAGGCTGGGCGAATGGGCCAGGAAATGGCAAATGGAATTTAATGTTGGCAAGTGTGAGGTGGTCCACTTTGGTAGGAAGAATGGTAGGAAGGACTATTACTTACGTGGCAAAAAACTGCAGCAGGCGACGGTGCAGAGGGACCTCGGGGTCCTTGTGCATGAGTCGCAAAAACCCAGCTTGCAGGTGCAGCAGGTGGTCAGGAAGGCGAATGGGATGCTGGCCTTCATAGCGAGGGGGATTGAATATAAAAGTAGGGAGGTCTTGCTGCAGCTGTATAGGGCATTGGTGAGGCCGCAGCTGGAGTACTGTGTGCAGTTTTGGGCGCCGCACCTGCGCAAGGATATTTTGGCCCTGGAGGGAGTGCAGAGGAGGTTTACTAGGCTGATACCAGAGTTGAGGGGATTGAGCTATGAGGAGAGGCTGAATAAACTAGGCTTGTACTCGTTAGAGTTTAGAAGAATGAGGGGAGATCTCATTGAGACGTATAAGATGATGAATGGGATGGATAGGATAGAGGTGGAGAGACTCTTCCCGCTCAAAAAAGACAGTAGGACTAGGGGGCACAGCCTCAAGATAAAGGGGAGGCGGTTTAGAACGGAGTTGAGGAGGAACTTCTTCACTCAAAGGGTGGTGAATCTCTGGAATTCTCTGCCCGTTGAAGTGGTGGAGGCTGCCTCGCTAAATATTTTTAAGAAGCGGGTTGATGGGTTCTTGATAAGAGAGGGGATTAAGGGTTATGGGGAGAGGGCGGGAAAGTGGAACTGAGCCACAACAGATCAGCCATGATCTTATTGAATGGCGGGGCAGGCTCGAAGGGCTAGATGGCCTACTCCTGCTCCTATTTCTTATGTTCTCGACTCTCCACCCAGGAGGTGAAACACATGCAACTTCCTATTAATGCTGTTTCTCTCTCCACATATGTTGCCAGACTTGCTAAGTATTTCCACCATTTTCTGTTTTCACACCTGGAGCACTGTCCTGCCAAAGGATCTTTTATCTCCAGCTAAACAAACACACTGAGTATCAATGTAATATTTTAACCAAAAGCCAGCACCAACAACGAGGCACTTCCTCAGTTCTGCACCAAATTATCAACCAAGATTATAAGATGAAATCCTGAAAGATGACTTGAATCCATAACAAGAGTGCTACCTCATGGCCAAACTGACATTGGCCGATGATTAAAAGCAGCTGGTGTGAAGGCTGCCAAAAAGAAGCAAATCTAAAGGTTAAAACAAACTCTGGCTTCCCACTATAACACCACTTGCATTTTAATGCCTTTTAATGCATTTTAATGACTATACATGAACTCTGAAAACTATCACAAGAAATTTGAGGTTGGTAAATCATATATATACCAGACTGCCATGAAATGTGATCCTCCTGTGCCAACTTCATAGTGATTCAATTGGAATCAACATTAAGTGCTCTGAAGTTACTGCCAACAAATGCTTAACCAAGGATATTTGGTACTGCCTGCCACCTACTGGCGAATGTTTTCAATAGCAATTTAATTACATATTAGGAGTTACACTGAAATTTATTAAATGGTTTTTTTAATATAAGGAATTTGCTAACTGCAACTCCTGTCAACATTATCACAATACTATGTTCCATTATGCCTCAAGTAAGGTGGTTAAATGCAAAACAGGTTAACTGGAAAGATGGGTTTTCTCCACATGCATGATTGAAATGCTGTGATTATTATACTGAACAAAGTAGAGAGGTCATGCCGAATAGTTTATACTTTATTTGTCAGGATCCTGCCTTGCATTTAAGAGAAGAAAAAGGGAGAGTGGTTTTGAGAGAGAATGAGAGGGAGAGAGAGAGAAAGAGTGAACAAGTGAGAGCATGCACAGGAGAGAGTATGAAGTATCAAATTTAGTCAGAAAAAAAATTACATCAGCAATCAATAATCAAGTCAACATAAATTTTATGTCACTTATTAATTTAAATGCTGTTTGAGACATCTTCTGATGCCTTTAAATCTCTATTTCTGGGGGTGGCGCGATGGCACAGTAGTTAGCACTGTTGTTTCACAGCGCCAGGGATCTGGCTTCGACTCCCAGCTTGGGTCACCATCTGTGTAGAGTTTGCATGTTCTCCCCATGTCTGCGTGGGTTTCCTCTGGATGCTCCAGTTTCCTCCCACATTCTGAAAGACGTGCTGGTTAGGTACATTGACCCAAACGGGTGCCAGTCTGTGGTGACTAGGGAAGTTTCACAGTAACTTCATTGCAGTGTTAATATATGCCTTACTTGTGACTAATAAATAAACTTTAACTTTATTTCTGTTGTCTTAAGATACACCACACAGTCATTTCATATATGTCAAAGAATTTTAGAACAACCATAGTGATGTCTATCATTTGACTTCAGTGCACACCATTGTCCACATATGGGGACAGGAACTGAACCTTTTGTTCCTGATGAACATTAGAGGTTCTAAACGTTGGCAGGAGCTTGGAAAGTTTAGATGTAAACCAGAACAGATTTAGAGTACTATTTGCAAGGAATATTTATTATTGTATGTTCTGTTTGGTGTGTTATAGCTATTTTGCTGAAAAACAAAGCATTTGGTAGGCAGCACACACTGTGATCAGACTGTTCCCCTGGTAGAAAGGGTGAGTGTCTAGGGTTAGTGGCAATTTTTCCACACTGTCACGCAATAGTCAATGTTATAGCTATAGTATAGCTGTACTGAAACTGCTTTATTAGCCGTTACGGCTAATTCTGGAGTACATCATCAGCACCACATTTGTGATGTTGTCAGGACCTGAGTATTCAGTAGATTCAACTGTCACTTGCTGTTCCATGGAGTAAATCGAATTGATTGCCGACTGGTATCTGTAATGGTGGGGCCTCCAGAGATGAGATGATCATCTGCTTGACAGTCCCAGCTAGAGGTGGTTACAAAATGCTTTAACCCTGTCTTTAGCGTTCAGGAACTGAGGTCCAACATTACAGAGGATGTGGATGTTCATAGAATTCTATTGGATGCTTAATTGTCTGCCATCATTCACGACTGGATGTGGTAGGAATGTAAAGCTTTGATTGGATTTGCTCATTGTGGTATTGCTGCACTCTCACTTGTCTGCTGTTTTTGCTTTTCAGCATGCATTCATGGCTAGTACTGTTCCCACATGTTTTTCTACACAACTTACTAAATCAGTGGTTATCTGGCTTAATAATGTTGGAGAAGTGAGAGATATGCTGAGGATGAGATTACAGATGGTGGGGGTATGCAATTCTGTTATTGCCGATGGGCCCAACATCTGATGCATGACCAATATTGTGCTGTTAGATTTGTTCTTAGTCTATCCCACCTAACACATGACACAATGGAGCGATTCTTCAATGTATAGACAGGACCTGGTCTCCATGAGGACTGTGTTCTATGCTGTGATTACAATGTTGTCATGGACTGAAACATTCAATATAAGTAGAACATAGAACATTACAGTGCAGTACAGGCCCTTTGGCCCTCGATGTTGCGCTGACCTGTGGAACCAATCTAAAGCCCATCTAACCTACACTATTCCAATATCATCCATATGTTTATCCAATGACCATTTAAATGCCCTTAACGTTGGCTAATCCACTACTGTTGCAGGCAGGGCACTCCATGCCCTTACTAGTCTCTCAGTAAAGAAAAAGAAGAGAATGGGGTAAAGTAGTTTATCCCTCACACTTTCCAAAAGAAGAATATTGCAACTATCTCAGGATTTGGGTTGCTCACCCAATCTCAATACTACTGAGTCAATCTTAGTATTGAGTCAATAGTATTGACTTAAATCTCCCACCTAGCACACGTTCCATGTCCTTGCTACCACAAGTGTTTCCTTCAAGTAGCATGTGATAGGGAGAAACACTGATTCATCAACTAAGAGAGGGTGTGTGATGACTTCAGCCAGGCTAATGAGATTAGCTTGCTAGAGTACCTGATGAGTCTTTCTTGATGATTAAATCAGGGAGCCTCATGCTCCCTATTTAAAGCAGGTGTGTCAGACTCCCAGCCTGCATTCATCAGGGAGCAACTGGAGAGCTGGTTGTGTACAGATGTATGATGTAAATAAAATAACTTGGTGATGGGACTTTTGCCTCTGTGGAATTATTACAGGTCAAAATGTTGTGTGATTTGCCATGTTAAGATTACTTGCCCCTGCATGCATGCTGCTGTGCCCCAACCTCTACTGGATCTGCCTTTCCAATGGAATAGGACATATCTAGGGATAGAGATAGCAGAGACTAAATGTTGGATGTTAGGAATGAATTTATGAGTATATCAGACTATTGCTTAATTGTCTCTGAAACAAATTTCCCACCTTTTGCATCAGTCTCTAGATTTTACATAGGAAAACTTTTCAGCATCATCTTTCTTTGGGTGTGTCCTTGTCATATCCTAGTTAACAACCAAGTGGTCTGTCTACTTTGATTCCTGTTTTACTGTCTTACTGTTTGATACAACAGAGTGGCTTGCTGGGCCACTTTAAAGGACAAATCAGAGTCAACACATGGGTATGGAGTCATTTGGATTGACTAGACTGGGTAAAGATGGCAGGTTCCATTTCCTACAGGACACTGGGGAACCAGCTGCATTTTTACAACAATCCAACAATGCCAGAAACACTCTTACTATACCAGCTCTTTATTCTAGATTTATTTATATTCTATTCAAGCTGCATCAAATTCTCAAACTAGCACTGAGGTAGTGAAACTCAAATTTCCTCAGATTATTAACGCATTTACATTACCTTGCCCATTAGAGTGAATACAATTTGTGTTAGAGGGCTGCCCTTATAAAAGCACAAGAACATAAGAACATAAGGAATAGGAGCAGGAGTAGGCCATCTAGCCCTTCGAGCCTGCCCCGTCATTCAGTAAGATCATGGCTGATCTGAAGTGGATCAGCTCCACTTTCCCGCTTTCTCCTCATAACCCTTAATTCCCCTGTTTATCAAAAACCTATCTACCTGTGACTTAAACATATTCAGCGAGGTAGCTTCCACCACTTCAATGGGCAGAGATTCACCACCCTTTGACTGAAGAAGTTCCTCCTCAGCTCCGAAATAAACTGTTCCCCCCGACCCCCCCCCCCCCCCCCCCGTTATCTTGAGGTTGTGCCCTCTAGTCCTGCTATCCTTTCTAAGCAGGAAGAATCGCTCTACCTGTATCCTATCTATCCCCTTCATTATCTTATACGTCTCTACAAGATCGCCCCTCAGCCTTCTAAACTCTAACGAGCACAGACCCAGTCTATTCAGTCTCTCTTCATAGGTTTGCCCCTTCATCTCCGGTATCAGCCTAGTGAACCTCCTCTGCATTCCCTCCAAGGCCAATATGTCCTTCCGCAAGTGCGGCGATCAAAACTGCACACAGTACTCCAGCTGTGGCCTCACCAGTACCCTGTACGGTTGCAGCAAGACCTCCCTGCTTTTATATTCTATCCCCCTCGCTGTAAAGACCAACATTCCATTCACCTTCTTGATCACCTGCTGCACCTGCAGACTGGGTTTTTGCAATTCGTGCACAAGGACCCCCAGGTCCCTCTGCACCGTAGCATGCTGCAGCTTTTCGCCTTTTAAATAATAATCCCTCCTACTATTATTTCTACCAAAGTGGATAACCTCGCACTTGCTAACATTATACTCCATCTGCCAGGTCCTTGCCCACTCGCTCAGCTTATCCAGATCTCTCTGCAGACTTTCCACACCCTCCATGCAATTTGCTTTTCCACTCATGTTCGTGTCATCAGCAAATTTCGTCACCCTACACTCAGCCCCCTCCTCCAGATCATCTATGTAAATGGTAAACAGTTGAGGCCCCAGCACCGATCCCTGTGGCACTGCACTGGTCACCAACTGCCAACCAGAATAGCACCCATTGATTCCAAATCATGGAAGAAGGAACCAATGCAGTAATTTTATTGTATACAAGCACAAGTTCAACCAGATAATTGAAGTATTTCATCAGATGAAAGACAGAAAAGAGTGTTTTTTAATTCACTTATAGGATGTAGGCATTACTGGCATTTATTGCTCATCTATAATTGTCCTTGAGAAGGTGCTGTTGTGCTGCTTTTTTGAACTGCTGCAGTTCATATATTGTAGGAACACCCACAGTGCTATTAGGAACAGAGTTCTAGGATATTGACCCAAAAACAGTGAAGGAACAGATATGGGTATGGTATGGAGCAAAAGATGGAAAAATGAGAATGCAGTTATAGTAATAACTAGTATCATGCTTACATCTTGCTAATCTAATTGTATTATGCAGTACTACTACTGCTAAATTGAGACTAAAAAGATGATGAATGGGATGGATAGGATAGAGGTGGAGAGGCTCTTCCTGCTCAGAAAGGACAGTAGGACTAGAGGGCACAGCCTCAAGATAAAGGCGGGGGGGAGCAGTTTAAAACGGAGTTGAGGAGGAACTTCTTCACTCAAAGGGTGGTGAATCTCTGGAATTCTCTGCCTGTTGAAGTGGTGGAGGCTGCCTCGCTAAATATATTTAAGACGCAGGTTGATAGGTTTTCGATAGGCAAGGGGATTAAGGGTTATGGGGAGAGGGTGGGAAAGTGGAACTGAGCCACGACAGATCAGCCATGACCTTATTGAATGGCGGGGCAGGCTCGAAGGGCTAGATGGCCTACTCCTGCTCCTATTTCTTATGTTCTTATGTAAATTCATATCTGCTAGTTTAAGAATAATGATGGGACCAATTTCAGTTTCAGAGGTTTGGAATTTGGCAAATGTTACTCCTTTGCCAAGTGTTATTACCCCTTGGTTACTCTGATTAGATTTAGTATGTCGAATAACGCAAGGTTCCGAATTGTAGCACTTAGAGTAGATCAAATTAGGAACAATGCTAATCTCCTACCTCACTTATTTTAAAGATTTGTTTCAATGCTTGCTCTACTTAAATTACCACAGTAAAATAAGTGAACATTACAGTATTTTTCCCACATATCCTTACTTAAATTTAATCTTTGGTTCACATCAATTTGTTCAAGTGGATCAACTTTTTTTTTGCCATTATCATTTAACATATTTTTTATCGGTTAACAGTGCTATTATGCTGTTCCTACTGCATATATTGGACTTGCAAATTTGGCTGCTTCTTGAATGTCTGGTGTATAGTCCATTGCATGGTAGTGAGTTGATTAAACAAATTGTTGGGGTTTATACATTCTGTTACATGTTACATCACTTCAGCTGGCACTGTGCAGACAATGTTGATTCCCCGGACACTGCATGATGCATGTGGAGTTCGTCAGTCATATCAATGGGGAAACTTGCACATGTAATCGGTGTCAGCCTGCATACTAAACAAATATTTCCCCCAGAAAATTTATCTGGTCATAGAGCAAGATAATCTTTGAATTTTATAGGGTAAATGTTAAATGGAAATTAAAACATTTGGATAGATTGTGACTTGATAAGATAGTGAGCTGCCAGTCGATTACATCTCTAGCAATTTTCATTTCTGTAGAAGTAAATAGGAATGGAAATTGGGAGAGATGTAAAACGAGCTACTAACTCACTCACGCCCATTTTACACTATTGTACCATCAAGATCCACTGAGATCACAGTAGCTTGTGTCATATTGACCGCTGGTATTAATTATGCAACCAAATCACTCCATGGGTGTAGGATTATAATGGGTGCAGCAGGTGAAAGGGATTACCATATTTTGGATTGAGAGAGGAAATTTGAAAAAGCACAACAGGAATATTTAATTCAATTTTAAACTAAAACCAAGAAAAGTCAGTTCAGTAATGGTAATCTGGTTTATTTTAGAAATGAAATTAAAGTAAAAAATGATATTAAATATATATATTGATCAAAGTTGGTTCTTGTACTTCCAATACTTTGACCTTGAATTCAAACTATGACAATTCCTTGGTCAATCAAAAAAGAGGAAAGTTAGCATTTGAAAGGGATATAAACATTATAGTGGTTAAGGGAAGTATTTTCATCTTTAAAATTGTTGTTTCTTTCCTTCTCTTCATAGTACAACATTCAGTAATCTAGTTGTACTTTTTCCATTTGTCTCTCTCTACAACTATCCAACCACTCAGACAAGCAGATCAAAAAGTTGCCTTTCACATGTATTCACGTGCATAGTAAAATATACCATAAGGAGCATCTTTTGGGTGAGTTGAAATGGTCTTTGTAGACGGGTGCACTTTTAATTTAGGTTCTAATCTGATTGATTTGTAGATTGAGACTGATCATGCGTGCCCTTGATTTGACAATTAGAAAGATATGCAAATCTTTGGGATAGTTGACTCATTGATTTATGATTGGGAGGAGCTTTGTTAATTTTCTTTCGGCACTGAACATAGTGATCTAGGTTTTCGCTGTTGCATCCAAAGTGTTCTGTAAGTCAAGTTGTGTAACTTTTTGCATTGGCATTATGATTAGGGTAACAGAGTGCAATGATTACAGTATTGTATTAGCAACCCAAAGGTCACAAGACTTAAAACTTAACCTGGCAAATAATTACATTCAATTTAATAAATCTTGTCATTTGTAAGCAGGTACCAGAAAAGTGGCCCCAAAAACTGCTGACAGTCATAAAAACTCACTTGGTTCACTACTGTCCTTTACAGAATTGACCACCACCTGGTCTGGCCTATAAAAGATTTTAGTCAATACTATTGGTTCGGCTCTTAATGCTTTCTGAAGTAGCGAGGCAAGTGACTCAGTTAAACAAAAGGTGAACAATAAATACCACCAAATATGCTTATAGCCTGAGAATAAATAAAACAACAATTATGGTATGTGGAGCAGTTGAATGGAGGTCAACAAATAGCAGGAAAAGGAAGGATAGTCAACAGAAGTGGCACCCTCCATCTTACAGAGCTTCTCTGGACCCCACAAAGAAACCTCACTTTCTACGCCTCTGTTTCTCCTCCCCCCATCCCAGGCTCCCTCCCTGCTATTCCTCTGTCGACTCCCATCGATCCATTTAGCAAGGACTATATCTGAAGAAGTCTGGTGGGGGAATATGAGCTGCCCAATTTTAACAGTTAGACAGTTAAGTCCTGGCCATTTGAGTTGGTAAATGGGCCAGCAGCTGTTAAAATTGCTCGAACCTCCCTGGTATTGCTTCTGGCCCTTCACAAAGCTGCACTTGCAATACAGGAGTCAAAATCAACCACATTGATTGACTTCCCTCCCTGATTGGAATTGAGAGCCATAAATTGAAACAAATTGTGTCTGTCTCAATCAAGTTTCCAGTGAATAAGAATTCTCAGGATTCAATCTGCCTCAAATTCAGCATGCTTAGCAAACCCACAGGAATTATAGGACTCAATAACAATACCACAGAAATATATTTAGCAAGTCAGTCAAAAGGCTTATCAGATGTCTGACACTTTGATTTTCAGATGTGCTCAGTGTTTTTTAGTAATGGTGGATTGAATCGATCGTGTTATCAAAACCAGCCTGTAAAATCTGAGAAAACAAATTCATATGTTCAACTCCCCAGATTGGGTAATCTTCTCAACATGATAAGTGCAAATACAGAACACACACACAAATTCATAGCTGCCTCTAAAAACATCGGAGTAATGAATGCTAATTAACAGTTAAAGACTTTAAATTGACACATTGGGCATTGTTGGGTTAATAATTCTTTAATCTACTAATTGAGAATTAATAGTATTGGTTTTAGCAGTGCAGTTCAGTGCTTTTGAGGTTGCACAAGGGGAATTTATTCAATCATATGCAACTGGATAAGGACATTATACTTGCAATATATATGAGCACATTGTTCATATAAAGCAAAGATATTGGAAATGCACTAATACTCTCTGCAATTTAATAATCTATTTTAATACAATAAATTTTATTCCAATGCTAAATTATATATTTGGCCCCAAGGATATATATTATTCTATGATGAAAATATATGAACATCATTCAGGCAGTGAAAATAAATTCAGGTGGCAAAAGTAATTTCAATTATTATATCAAATTTTAAGAAGTTAAAATTTTGCTTTAAGTTTCAAAAATGTGCATTCTAGCACTGTTGAAAATGGTTAACTGGAAAAACTGTGTAATGAGAGCAGCTCATCTCATGCTATTTGAATATGTGAACTCTAAAGAAAGCTTGTAGACCACCTCATAAGCCCTTCTGGAGGAGGACTGATAACAGTGAGGGGTGATAAAGGATTAGAAATGGGAGCGAAAAACACATTAATGTAATGTTACACAGTTGGCTACTGATGATTTTTATGAAAAACTTTGTTTCAGATATTTAAAGAATAAACTTCACGTATGGAAAATAACATAAAAAAAACTTTTTGACAAAAAAAGGAAAGTAAGTTGCACCACAGGGTCCATTGCACCTCTGAAAAATTAAACTCGACAGATTCAAACTGTCCTATTTCCACTTCAAAAGAGCAGGGGCTCTGCTCTCCTCCTGACTCATCTTCAAACAGCAGCGCCCCAGAAACTTTCTTTCAGGCGAAGCTAAAGCAGCCTCCAGCTCCCTTAAGCACTGTACTGGTTACTGTAGCTGCTGCCTATGCCTGTCCTAATTATACCCATGTGAGTCTATTAATCAGTTAGTAAATTATTCAGTAACCCTCCTCTGCCTTCAGCTAGTACAAACATGCTCTAAGCAAGGGCTAGAGGGAAGTGCAGGGGATGTCCCTATGGATCTCACTCTGAGATATTCAGTTGTTCAATGTCTCCTGAACTCCCTGTTAATAACGAGGGAGAAAAGCTCTCGTGGTGTCTGAATCTTGCCCTTTGTTCAATATCAGAACACTATCAGTAGGGGGGTCAGGAACCTTACCTGGCTGCCTACTTTCAACATAGGGTTTAATGGCTTCACCGAATCTTGTCTCAGCAGCGACAGCCTCCTTCAGTATCAGTCCACAGGAAACTGGAGAAAACAAATACTCATATCACCAATGTCATTCAAAGAAGTCATTTTCCCCATCACGGGTAAAACTACAACTCTCTATACTTCCCTCAAATTCCTTCGGAGCAGTGTTACAGTATGCCTGAAGGTATAATTACTTACTCGATACAACATGCTACCCATTCATAAAAAGATTCTAAAAAACTCAAGTGTTTTACAGACCATTCACCACAGCTGTAAAGAACAAAATAACTGAATGGCGTTTTCCAGCCTCGTCTGCTACCGGTATTGTCCAGTTCCGCCAAAAGTCAATTGACATTTGGTTGGGCTGCCACAATCCCTACGGCAAGGCTTGCTATGGTGGGCTGGAAAATTCCAGTCTCTTTTAATCAATGGCATCTGTACCTCTTGGTTGTTACCAGTTACAGACTTTGGAATCAATAAAACAATATCTAAATTTCCAGATGACACCAAGCAATGGTGTGGGTGGTAATCAATACAGGGAGGATGCGACAAATTACAGGAAGACATTAATAAACTTGCAGAATGAACAAATCATTGGCAAATTAAGTTCAACACCAATAAAAGTGTGGTAGTACATTTTGGCAGGAAGAAGGTGGAGCTCACTTACCACTTGGAAGGGCAAGTCTCAATGGGGTAGAGGAACAAGGGGATCTCAGAGTATAAATACAACAGGTAAATGTTGCACCATAGCTTAGCAAGGCTATAAGAAAAGTGAACCAAATTCAGGGGTTTACCTCTAGGAGGATAGCATTGAAAATAGTAAATTTATTTTAAACCTGTATTGAGCTTTGGTTAGACGACACCTAGGGTTTTATTTGCAGTTCTACTATAAAGCAGATGTACAGGCACTGGAGAAAGATTTACAAGGGTGAAAGAAAGGGTATACATATAAGAAAAGAATGAACAGGAGGGATCTCTTTTCTATGGAAAAATGTGGCTTGGGCTGACCTCCTAGAGAACTTTAAACTTATGAGTTCAGGAATCTATCCATTTCTTTCTTATATATATATTCCGTGATATCACCTCCACAGCCTTCTGTGGTGGAGGTTCACCACCCTCTGTGAAGAGATTTCTCCTAATCTCAGTCATAAATGGCCTACCCCATATCCTGAGACTGTGACCCCTTTGATCTAGATCCTCTAGCCATAGGAAACAACATCCCTGACAAGAAAAAAAGAGGAATATCATAAAATGACTGGCAACTTCAACTGATAAGGAACTCACAGAGAAATCTAAATAAAGACATTATTGTTTTTATCTTTAAGTATAAAAGCCTTTTTACAGCATCCCAGCTAGCAACAAAAGGGGAAACTGGATTGACTGGACCTGTATTCTCTGGACTTTAGAAGAATGAGGGGGAATTTAATTGAAACATATAAAATTCTGACAGAGCTGGACAGACTGGATGGAGGGATGTTGTTTCCTATGGCTAGAGGGTCACAGCCTCAAGATATGAGGTAGGCCATTTAGAACTCAGATGAGAAGAAATCTTTTCACAGAGGGTGGTGAATCTCCACCTCAGAAGGCTGTAAAGGTTATATCACTGAATATATTTAAGAAGGAAATGGATAGATTTCTAGACTCTAAAGGTGTTAAGGGATATGGAGAGAGTGCTAAAGTATGGTGTTGAGATAGTGGATCAGTCATGATCATGTTGAATGGCAAAGCAAGCTCGAAGGGCCAAATGGCCTATTCGTATTTTCTATGCTTTTTCAGGGTGGCACAGTAGCACAGTGATTAGCACTGCTGCTTCACAGTTCCAGGGACCTGGATTTGATTCCCAGCTCGGATCACTGTCTGTGTGGAGTTTGCACATTGTCCTCGAGTCTGTGTGGGTTTCCTCCGGGTGCTCCTGTTTCCTCCCACAGTTCAAAGATGTGTGGGTTAGGTTGATTGGCCATGCTAAAAAAAAAATGCCCCTTAGGGTCCTGAGAAGTGTAGGTTAGGAGGATTAGTGGGTAAAACTATGAGGGTATGGGGGTAGGTCCTTGGTGGGATTGTGTTCGGTGCAAACTCGATGGGCCGAAGGGCCTCTTTCTGCACTGTAGGGTTCTATGGTTCTATGCTTCTAAGTAAATACAAACCTTGTCAGATAAGAATCATGAGATATACAAAAGTTACAGAAATGCACAAAATTATCTAGTTTTTGGTGAGGCTCAGTAAAAACTGAAGACTGAAAGCAAAGAAGCAATTTAATGCTGCACTCTCATCAGTCACAGGCAATTTTAAAGCCTCATTAATACTACTAGTCTGCATTTGGTTTACTTCAAACTACTCAGCAGTTTGCATATTATATCACAGAAAATAAAACATCCTTATTGTACCTCAGCATAGAACTTAGCTGCAAAGATCTGCATTTGATTAGTGTAAAGCAGCATGTTACGAATTTCAATAGCAATTTATTGCTGAAAAGGAGAATTTTTTGTCAAAGTTTTCTCTCTTGCATTCATCAGGGCAATTTGCAAGAATACGTGCAAGGAAAATCACAGATTTACACTTTACAAGAAGAGAATGCTGAATGGTTGGCAAATGGACTTCAAATGGTACAGGCATTGCCATGGAGAATACAGCAGTTTATACTGACTGACAGTTAATTGCTCAGCACTGTTTGAAATTTAAACCAGGCAGCTTGACTCTGATTGGTCAAGGCATTGCCCTGAGGAATGAACCAGCAAATAGCTGTCAGTTATTTTGTCAGCTGAAACAGGTGAAATGTTTGTACGTGCTCTTTCTGTCTGCCAAGAAGAGAGCTCTGTGTATTAATATCTGTAGCTTACAGCACAGTTCAGGGAAATACCTGACGAGAGTCATGCTGCCTGATTTAAATTTCAAACGATGCTTGGCAATTAACAGTCAGTCATCACCAACTGATGTATTCTCAGGATCCGTGTTCTGTTTTTTAAACTGACATGGAAATTGATGATGGGCATGTAAAGTTACTGCACTATGTCCACCTTTCATATCGGTGACTCAAAGTTATTTTCTCCAAGAATGTTTGTTGACATATGGTTGAAGCTGTTAATAAACATACCTCAGCAATGATGGTATAATAATAAACGGTCCTCCATTTTGGACCTCATTTTCCTTTGCCACGGTTTTGTGTTGGCATTTGCCACAAGTGCAAATGGCATAGTAGGTGCAAAATCTTATCAAACCCGGAAAATTAGAATCTTGCCAGTGACATAACAAGGTTCCTGCCCAGGAAGGTCGGCACCTCATTTCAATAAATTATAATATAATTAGCTGGCTTCCCTGCCATATCGTCCCCCCAACATTTGGAATTCCTCACGTTGGCAACGTTTACAACTCCTTTTCAAAAGCAAGAACCAGGCAAAGTGAACCCACCAAGAGCACAGTTAAGTATAGCCCCCCAGAGGAGAGAGGAACATGCCTGGGTTGTACTCTGGCATTTCCCCTGGCACTGCCCCCTACCACTGCCAGGAGTCCCTCTGGGAGAACTCCACTGGGAGTTTCCCATATCGGTGGGATTTCCCTTGTGCTGTGGTGGGAGTTCCCCTTGTAGGTGTGAGGGGAGAGGCTCCCCATGTCTGTGGAGGGGGAGCAATCTCCATGTCCTTGTGGGGGGGAAGGGGGTTTCCAGTGTTTTATATCGGAGATTGGGGTGCTCTTTAGAAATGACACACTGACCTCAGGATTCCCAGCTGCCAGCTTTTTCCGGTCCCGCAATGCCACTGTGATGTCATGGGCCATGTCTCAAGATTTCTTCTGCATAGCTTGTTGGATTATCTGGAGAGAAAATTCAGCTATGCAGTCTGCAAGCTGCATGCCAGCTTTCTCACCTCAGCCAGCGTTCTGGGAAATTCAACCCCTTGTCTCCAGCATTGCACATTTAGGTGGAGAATCAGCTAACAGTCTGCTCGCTGAAACACAGTTCTGACATAAGATACACAAAAACAAAATGTGCTGAGCCTCAGAAAATTTTTTTCCCCCTGAGATATATCACCTCATAATTCAACTAAAAGATGACCTTGACAACACTCAAGCAGTATCTGAGGAATGAGCCATCTACCCTCCTTGTGGAAAAAGACACATCTCAAAAACAATGCTTCTCAGTCTTTTGTGTAGGATCAATCGCGAGATCATGTGTATTGCCTGTTCTTGTCAGCTTGGACCTAGTATGTCTCTTTTGTGGGGACCATGAATCGGATTAAATTTGAATTTGAGTTAGTTCTTGGAGCAAGTAAGGAGATCGATAAGGGGCTGCCCTGTCCACTCTGCACATTGGCTTTGGAACTCAAAGAAAGGAATAATATTTTAAAAAAATACAAACATTAAAACTTCAGAAACACATAGATCAACAGTTTTACATGGACAACGGAGAATTGTTGACAGTAAAATGGGAAATGTCAACAACAAGAAGACAGCCTGTATCTAAAAACAGATTAGTTATGCCATTTTGGTTGCATCAGCACATAAGACAATGCAAGCTGGATTCTCGTTAAAAGTTCAACCCACTTTCCAAAAAACAGAAACATAAAAAATATATTTATGACAAGTCACTGAAAAATCAAATATGGAAGTACAGACCCAGCAGTCACATTTTTTTGTTAAGTTTGGTGGCTCCAGAGGCAGTGCTGTAATGGAAGCAGGCTGTAATAGACCACAGACTTAACACATATTTACTGCCAGATTGTAAAATTTCAAATGTGCTGCTGTTGTACAGCAGAATGTACAAGACAGACAGGAATTCAATAAAGACAAAAAGTCCAACTGAGTTAGTGCTCACCGTTAACAATCTTGTATTTTTCAGCAATCAGTGATGCCTGCAGGCTCCTGCCACTGCCAGGGGGACCATGGAGAATGATTCTTGGTGTATAGGGGGCATTGGATCGATGTCGGCTTTGGACATGGCTCAAAACTGTGCAGAGTAAAAATGTTATTTAAAAAATCAGCAGAGACCCTGAGCACTAATAATACTTAGAGACAAGCTAACTCATGCAAAATGAATGCTGTTAAGCCCCATTTGTAGGGGATTTGCGGAAGGGGGTACAGAAACCCCTAGGATTTTGAAGACTATTAAAACAAAGTAGACTAGTTTAGAGTAGGGATCACAGTGTGCCTTTCATATATAATAAGGAATAACAAAATGCTTCACATATATCATACAAAGGTATTGTCTGCATTGACGTATATACCATATATAATCATTGGTAGAGAATTCTGAATAGAGAACTGTAGATTTAAAATGTATTTTCAAATGTCTTGTAAGCTTTGGCCAAGATACAGTCTGCCCCAAAGCATAATCGGAAATGAGCAGAACTAGACAGGCCACATTCTTTGGAAACAATAAGGTATGGAATGTATTCTCTTCTATCAGCAGAGGACTTTGCAACTGCAAAGATATCAAAGTTTTAAAATGAATAGAGGCATTTAGCTTGTGACTGCAGCGAATAAATGTATTCAGCTTTTGCTGATATTTTGCTGATAAGCAGGCATAGTAAAATGACTCCCTAACCATTCCCATGGTTTGTAGGCGGTGAGGGTGATCCTTGAACCCACTGGGTTTGCGTAGGTAAGGTTGGTAGGCAATGGGGGGGAAGAACTTCCGGGTCCAGTTGACCAATGAGTTCCTAATTCTGCTAGAAGGTAGAATGCTATTGGCCAAGGTAAATAATGTGTATTAATGTAATTGGATCATCCAGTTTAGATGACAAGTTGGGCAGGAGAAACGAACCTTTGAAAAGGTATATCTGTTTTACAAATGTACTGTAATATCAGAGAGAAGTTGGAATCCTCCAGTTGTCTCTCTCTCCTTATGCGTATTGGTCAAATAAAGAACATCTCTAACTGTATACTGTCTTTTGCGAGTCTTTGTATTAGCTGGATTCAGCTCAATACATAGAACCAGAGGGAAGACCCCAGGAAAACCCCCTGACAGGATTCTTCCCCCCGACCCATTTGTTTTAATTAACTGCAGAGTAATTAGATATAATGATTCCCTGATGATTTTCTTTCATAAGTTGCAAAAGTGTATAAAGCTTGCAACTCAAGTAGTCTGCCCCATCTTTAAAGAAATCGGATTCAAGGGGAATTCTTTTATTTTTAACAAATTTTTAAATTGATTTAATTTTATAAAATACAAACATTTATGTATACAGATTAACAGACACTTGTGCAATCCTACTTCTTTTAAAGAATAATTACACCATGAAAGTACATTGCTGCATAGATTAATAAAAACTAAAATTTAAAGCTGTTGCTGCAAAATTATGCTTAAAATCTAATTAAAAATCAAATACCCTTAACAATTTATTGTATGTAATTTCTGGGCCTTCATATATGAGAAAATCCAGAACACATTTTTTAAAACCCAAGGGCACAGTCAGATAAACTAATCGTAGCACAAGGCAAAATTCATATATTCTGGTTTGATAATGCAACACATGTGGAACTACCCTGCATAGATGATGAGTTTACATAGATTTATACATTCATATTCTTCCACTTATGGCTGCAAAATACTATAATCATTTATGCTGAAAAACAGGACTGAAATCAATGGAATGCCACATCAAATTTCCATATTTTTGTTCAACAAGATTTCTCTACTAGTGAATGGGAATAATCAGCTTGGCAGAGCATTAATATGGGGGTGGCGATTCTCCTGGCCTGCTGTGAAGCTTTTGTAGTATAGCGGGCCAGGAGACTGGAGTGGAGACTATTTTGTGGGCTGCCCGCTGGGTGCCGCAGCCAGCGCGTGTTTCCAGCAGCCAGATTTCCAGCGCTGTCAGCTCCGTGCCAGAAATTGGCGCGGAGCTGCATAATTTATGCTAATACCTATTTACATTTACTTTATATTTGATTAGTGGGTCAGGGAATGGAATCTCCAGGCCTGCTGGCATCTCCCTCCCTGCCACGAGTGGTTCACTCCAGTGGGGTTTACAGTAGCTCCTTACTTCGGGCAGCTGGCAGCTCGACCCCGCTGAAGTGAATTGGGGGGGAGGGGTGCAATCAAGGCCCCCCCAGAGGATCAAGCGCTGGGGAGGTGTGCCCCCTGAGCATTGCCAGTCTGGGCCTCCTGCCATTGCCCAAGGGGCAAAGTGTCAATGCCCAGGGAGCAACATGGCACTGGCCATTGGGCAGTGCTATGGGAGGGTCTAATGGGAGGGGCGATCAGTGGGGATGAGGGTTCCTGCTGCCACCCTGTGCTAGAGCTGAGTGACAGACGGAAGGCTAGGTATCATAGTGATGGAGAGGATGGTTGGCTTGTTGGGGAGGGTGTGGGGGGCAGGGTTGGGAATGCAGGGGGGAAATTGGGGACCAATAAAATTGGGAGATCGAAGTGGGCTGGGATCAGTGGGGGCAAGGCTGGCCCAGACATATGCAGGGGGTAAGCATCAGGCCATAAGCAGGATCGCATGGCCAGCAGCAAGGGTTGCAGAGCTGGCCAGCAATCGAGTTGGTCAGCGATTGGGAGGCTGGCACTGTGGGCTACTGCGCATGTGCCGATCTCAGCACTGACAAATTGGCACTTGCGCAGTGGCCTCTCCAGCCCACTGATTCTCAATGGGATTCACATTGCTGCACTCTGCAGCGCAGAGTGTGGAAGATTCAACTTGAAACTCCCACTGAAAAATCCAGCGTGATTTACTCCAGTTTTTACGTGAATTTGACACTTCGAATTTTTGGGGAAAATCATCTCTGTGATGTCTGCGAACAATAAGACAGCTGAAAGACATCCACAAAGAAACAAGGTTCATAATCAACAGACGTTACATATTCTGTTGGTGTTGACAATTTTTCTTTTGCTTTCCTTCTTCTTAATATGAGTAGATGAATAGGAGTAATCAAAATTGAGAATTTGCAGCTACACAACACCAAACCATTGGCCAAGGGTAGGATCTTCTGATCCCACCACTGTCAACAGGTTTCCCTTTGAGTACACCCCTCACCACCAGGAAATCTGCGGTGGGGTGTGCCGTTGGCGGACTAGAAGATCCTGCCAGTGTGAATGGCCAGAAAGCTCTGGCTTATATATATGTGAGGCTACTTTCGTCACTATTGTCTTATTTGAGTACTTTCTTCAACACAACAATATCATTATCAACTAAGCTAAGATGAATACATGTCTTGAGGGATGGCGCAAGAGGGAGGGATTCAAATTCCTGGGACACTGGAACCAATTCTGGGGAGGTGGGACCAGTACAAATGGGATGGTCTGCACCTAGACAGGACTGGAACCAATGTCCTAGGGGTAATGTTTGTTAGTGCTGCTGGGGTGGATTTAAACTAACATGGCAGGGGGATGGGGACCAATACCGGAAATCAGAGGGAAGTGAAGTGGAGACTTGTGGGAATTGTGTACAGACCACCAAACAGTAATGGCAATGGCATCAAGCAGGAAATTAGAGATGCGTGTAGTAAGGGTGCAACAGTTGTCATGGGTGACTTCAATCTGTATATTGATTGGGCTCACCAAACTAGTATCAATGGGTTTCTTGGAATGTATAAGGGATAGTTTTCTTGACCAATATGTCAAGAAATCAACTAGAGAATAGGCCATTCTAGATTGGGTATTGTGTAATGAGAGAGGATTAATTAACAAATTGTGGTGCGAGATCTTTTGGGGAAGAGTGACCATAATATGATAGGATTCTTCATTAAGGTAGAAAATGACACAGTTAAGTCTGAGACTGTGGTCCTGAACTTCAGGAAAGCTAACTTTGATGGTATGAGACGTGCATTGGCTAGGATAAACTGGCAAAAGATACTTCAGAGGCTGACAATGGATAGGCAATGGCAGACGTTTAAAGAACACATGGATGAACTTCAACAACTGTATATCTCTGTCTGGTATAAGAGTAAAACAGGGAAAGTGGATCATCCATGGCTAACAAGGGAAATTGGGGATAGTATTAAAGCCAAAGAGCAGGCATATAAATTGGCCAGAAAAAGCAGCAAACCTGAAGACTGGAAGAAACTTAAAATCCAGCAGAGGAGGACAAAGAATTTAATGTAGAAGGGGAAAATAGAACATGAGAGTAGGTTTTCAGAAAACATAAAAACTGACTGCAAAAGCTTCTATAGATATATGAAAAGAAAAGGGCTGATGAAAACAAATATAGGGCCCTTATAGTTAGAATTCATATGGGCAACAAAGAGATGGCAGATCAGCTGAACAAATACTTTGGATTTGTCTTCACTAAGGAGGACACAAATAACCTTCCAGAAATATTAAGGGATAGAGGGTCTAGCATGAAGGAGGAACGGAAGGAAATCCTTATACATCAAGAAATTGGATTGGGGAAATTGCTGGCATTAAAACCCAATAAGTCCCGGGGGTCTGACGCTCTGCATCCCAGAGTAGTCAAGGAAGTGGCCCCAGAAAAAGTGGATGCATTGGTGATCATTTTCCAGCATTCTACAGAATCTGGAAGAATTCCAGTGCATTGAAGGGAGAGAGAAAACAGGGAATTATAGACCAGTTAGCCTGGCATTGGTGGTGAGGAAAGTGCTGGAGTTAATTAAGGATGTAATAATACCAGCAGCTGTGAATATGTGGAGACAGAAAGAGAGACTGTGGGGTGTGCGAGACCAAGAATTCCCATAGTGCTCTCTCCACTGTCCCCCAGCAGTCTATACACTATCCACCCAATTCCTTCCTAGTTATTCACCAGCTCTCTCTTCCCGCTATCCATGGGCTCTCTTCCCACTTTCTCCGGCTCTCTCTCCCGGCTCTCTCCCCACTATCCCCCTGCTCTGTCCCCGCAATCCCTGGCTTTCTCCTTGCTATGCCCCAGCTCTCTCTTCTGACTCCGTCCCTGCTAGCCCCAGCTGTCTCCCAGTTATCTCCCAGCTCTCTCCCAGCTGTCTCCTGGCCAGCAGATAGCCGAAGGTGGGTAGTTATCCCTACAATACGTAGATTTTCAACTAAGATTCTGTTAAATTGTGCATGCATGCATGTGGTCAGGTAAGTATCTCACCGAATCACTTTGCAGGTTAAAACTGATTCGTCTTCCCCACCATTACTAATGAGGCTGAAGGTCCAGGTGTCATATTTAGGCACCATTTAAGCACACACATTTCACTCTTTCCAGCCCAGCTGTCTCCAGGAGATCCACAGAGATGGTTACCATGAGGAAGAAGAAAGTTGCAAACCCTTTCTGCCACAATGCCCGCAGGGCCTTGATCAGAGGCGTATGGCAGCATAGGAATGTTTTTATGCCAAGAACAGTGTCAAGAAGCACAAGACCTCACTTCTCCAGCATAGGAGGCTATAGCAGTGCAGGTCAGTGTGGCTTGCCATCACACAGTCAACTTTCAATTCCCCCCAATATCAACTCTCATTATGGCACCAATACTCTCTTCATGAATCTCACACAACCATTAGCAGGAGACACATATTATCATTGATTTGTTCATGGAAGTTTTCACATCACTACCATCACAGCCACCATGCAGCTCACACTCCATCCTCAGCCCCTTTTGGGGAGGGATCACTGTACCCAGGGGGCATGCATGTTTTAGAACCTCTGCTCCATCCCTTCTCATCACTTTCCCTTTTTCTGTCCTCATGCAGTTCCAGCTGCTACACAACTGAAGGGAAATATCCCAGACTGGAGGAAGGGCAGCTAACAACATACCCTTCACCAAATTCAAGGAGGATGCTGCCAAGCTAGCTGGAAAGGACATACTGCACCTATGGAGATAGGGAGAACGGCTTTTCCAAGTGACCGAATGCAAATGACATCTCCATGTGTATATCACATCCACATCACAGTGAGTGGCATGCAATCTTGCATTATGCCTGTTCTTGGACTAAAACTATCTTCTCTTTCATAGGTACTAGCAGATCTAGGCACACAAGGAAGGCCAACACAAACCCCAGCCCCCAGATGACGTCAGAGAAGGAACCTGAAGAAACTACCAAGAAAGAACTGTCAATATTTTCACTTGCATCTTCCACCAGCACAGAGACTAGCACCTTGGTGGGTCATTGCTCTAGATTAGGCTCGGGGTTACTGCAAAACACCTCACTAACACATTTCTACAGCAGTTGGAGGCAGAGACACACAGGTCATGGGCACTGATAGGGCTATTGGAGATCAACCACTTGCTGAGTCTGAATCAGATGATGAGTCTCTCTGCCACCAACACAATGCTGGAAATGCAATGACAGGTGGTGGAACATCAGGAGGAGATGCGGCAGTTATTCAGCAGTCTGGATTGATCTTCTGTCTGAGGTCATGGCTCTGACTTGCAAGGGCCATAAGGTTACCATGCTGACTACCATGGAGACCTTGATCCAGCAGCTTTTGCCAGATTTGCACTCAGTTCTGAATTCCATGGCCACACACACACACACACACACACACACACACACACACACACATATATTTGTGGGCACCATCAGTATCCAGGCAATAGAATGCCCTTCTCCTTGAGGAATCAGGGCGGGGCCTTTGGGCACCCACAAGGAGGATGGATATCATCAGGACATGTTGGGGCCTCCATTCAGGACATTTCTATGTTGATCAGCCACTCAGAATTCCCTCTGCTGTGACTCCATCCACTTCAACTATTCAGGCCAAGGAGAGTCCATCCGGCCCTGAGCAGGAGACCTTTATCAGGTCAGGCTCCTCCAGGCTTTGGGCCACCAGAGGACAGCCGCCAAGATCATCCCAGATATCAGGAAATAGCAGTCACCAGGCTGTCTCCACCTGTGCTGTAGATTATTAGAGCTGCATGCAAGCATTGTGGTAGGATTAGGATGATCAGGAAATATTGAAAGCACTTTTGATCATGGTTGTTCAACCAAAATCAGCATGAATTTATGAAAGCGAAATCGCATGCGACAATCTATTAAAGTTTTCCGAGAATGTAGCTAGTAGAATAGATGAAGATAAACTAGTGAAGGTGGGTGTGTTTGGATTTTCAGAAATCTTTTGATAAACTCCCACATAAAAGGTTAGTGTGCAAAAGTAAAGCGGATGGGACTGAGGATAATATACTGGCATGGATTGAGAATTGGTTAGCAGACAAGAAATGGAATAAATGTTTTTTTTTCAAAATGGCAGGCAGTGACTAGTGAGATTCCACAGGTATCAGTGCTTGGGCCCCAGCTATTCATAATATGCATTGATAATTTGGATAATGGAACCAAAAGTAATATTTTCAAGTTTGCTGATGGTGGGAATGTGAGTGGTCAGGAGGCTGTTAAGAGGCTTCAAGATGATTTAGACAAGTTGAGCAAGTGGATAAATACTTAGCAGATACATTATGAATACAAAGTTATCCACTTTGGATGGAGAAACAGAATGGCAGAATATTATTTAAGTGATGATAGATTGAAAAATGTTGATATACAAAGGAACCTGGCTCTCTTAGTTCACCAGTCATTGAAAGCAAGCATCCAAGTTCAGCAAGCAGTTAGGAAAGCAAATGGTATGTTAGGCAAGAGGCAAATGGCAAGGGGACCTGAGCACAGGAGCAAGGATATCTTAATACAGCTGCACATGGCCTTGGTGAGACCACAACTGGAGTATTGTATGCAGTTTATTTATATTGCCACTGAGAGAGTGCTGTAAAGGTTCACCAAACCGATTCTTGGGATGGCATGGATGCAGGAATGTTGTTTCTGCTGACTAGAACAAAAGGTCTAGAACAAGAAGTCACAGTCTCAGGATATGGGGTAGGCATTTTGGACTGAAATGAGGAAAAATTTCTTCCCTCAGAGGCTGGTGAACCTGTGGAATTCTCTACCACAGAAAGCAGTAGAAGCCAAATGACTCAAAGTATTTAAGAGGGAAATAGATCGATTTATAGACTCTAAGGCAGCGATCATACCTTCTTGCCCCACCAGCCATCGGGCGGGGTGAGCTGGTAAGATTGCAAGAGAGTTTGAGAAATCGGGTTAATGCTCAATTTCTCGCCCCTTGCAATCTTACTGGCACCGGATATCCAGCGTGTTTGAGGCTGAATATTTAACTTAAATGAATTTAAGGTGGCTAAGATGTCATCCCTGAGACCTAACATCTCAATCCCACAGCTTCAGTATCTGAGAAGTCACAAATGATGATGAACATTGTATTGTCAACTGTCATCGGTGAATGTCCATACCTCTGGCCTTATGATGGAATGAAGGTCATTGATGAAACAGCTGAACAGGGTTGGGCCTACAACACTATCCTGAGGAACTCCTGCAGTGATGTCCTGGAGCTGAAATGATTGACCGCCAATCATTAAAACCATCTTCCTTTGCGCCATATATGATTCCAACCAGTGGAGAGCTTTTCACTGATTCCCAGTGGCTCTTGCTTTGCTAGGGCTGCTCGATCAAATGTTGCCTTGATGTCAAGGGCAGCCACTCTCACCTTGCCTCTGGCATTCAACTCTTTTGACCTGGCCTTGTTCAGTGCTCTAATCTCAGATGTGACATGCTAATTAACAATATTTTGCTCATGATTAATGACTGGGTGCCCTTCGGCTCATTGTGCATGCTAATTCTGAAAAGCACATGGAAGTCTTTCACTGATGGAGTGCCATATATGCAGCACCTGCACCTCCTTAATAGTTGCCTACATTCCTGTGTGCGAATGCTGAAATACAGCAACTGTGATGGTAAGCCAATGACTTACTTTCCCTGATATAGCATACCAAAAGACATGGGTTCCAATGATTCCCTTCTCATAGACGTCATCCTACTTTCTCTCAGCTCTGAGTGTAGTGGTGTCCTTCAGGACAATGGACGCACCCAGTGGAAGAAGACCAACCATACACCCCCAGCAATGAGACATTCTACTGACACTGCAATGAGACAGCACAGCACTTTGGCAGATAGGCTATGAATATTGCACTCACCTGGAAGTCGAGAGCAAAGTGAGGCACATCACTCTTTTTCAATGTGATTCAGACCAGCCTGATTTCCTGCTGGCCTGATACAAGATTGGAAGGCACCATAACATTCTGGCAAGAAGCACGTTAAATGAGCATTCATGAGATGGTAATGAATGCAAATGGCATTCACGTCACCAGTTAGTGGGATATGCGATTCACCATTATCTTGCCATTAGGAAACCTGCAAACTGTTTTCACACTGGCACAAATACGATATTTTGGCTCCCGCTAGATTCTCCACTCCCACAAAATTTGCTGTCAACAGGGTGGTAAAATTCCACTCACACACTCTCACCCTTTCACACTCTAATGCCCTTCTTTATTTAGTACTAATTTTTAAAAACTATCAATTTATTGTTTTGACATTCTTTTGCTCAGCAAGTAGTTTCTTTTCATACATCAGCTTTTAAAAAACAATAATGAGCGGAATTTCCCCAAAAAATGGCCAAGTGTCAGGGTCTGACTGAAAACTGGCATGTTTCTCTCCAGAATCACAGCCAAGACCAGATTTTCTGGCATTTAGTGCACAGAAAATCTGGGGGCATGGTTAGCCTCATCATTCTTGCGAAACTTGATAGAGCTGGCACGGCCGTCTCCACAGAGATCGGGGTACCATCTTTAAATGGTACCCTAATCTGTGTTTAAAATAAATTCCCCCAATTCCCCATGGACAAAAATGACCAACTCCCACAAGCATTAAGGCGCTCTCTAACCACATGTATCAGGAGCACTCTATCCCATCAGGGCCCTTCCCCACCGTCCTTGCTGTCATAGGGGCTCTCCCCTCATCACATATAAGGAGAACCCTCCCCCAACCTCCTTTCCTTTCCCCTTCCCCTCCCCCACTGGGAGAAGGTTAACCTGCCCTGCCCTGCCAGAACCCCTTAGGCAGTGCCCTCTTCATGTGTCTCCTGGCACTGTCTCCCCGGGTGCATTTGCCTACTAGGAATATTATAAAGAATATAGAATACCACAAATAATTTAAAATTAGGAATTGTTAATAAAGCATATATTGGAGAATTTGATCTCATTAAGTTGGGTTGGATTTCAAACCAGTCTAAAAAGATTTATAACTCACAGTTTCACTCAATGGCTTCATTTGTTACCAAAAAGGAACTTTCAAACTACAGAGGATACCTTACTAGCTTTTCCTGCAAAGGGCTGTTTATAGAATATTACTTACCCTGTGAAAAGACATCAATACAGGGCTGATCAGCATTAACAATATGGTATTTTTTACTGTAACTATTCAGTATCCCATGACTGACTCTGCGGTATTCCAATAATTGTTTCGCGGTTTTTTCCTCTGTTATTCCTTTAGGCTTTATTAGGCGGCTCTGTATTTTACTGGACGTTGGCCAGTTGAAAGTTGTATGGTATATTTCTAAAGTGCACAAGCAAAGGTAAACTTTAAAGAATGCACTGGTAAAACACAATATGAAATACCAACTACTCCATTTAAAGGAACAGTAATCTAACTTTGTTCATAAAAGCAAAACAAAGACTACAACAAAACCCACTTCATTGATTACATATCCATCTGTGCTAATCTGAATGCCTCAGTAACCATACTTATTCAGTAATCGTCAACAATGAGAATTTTTCAGCTAAAACTTGATTAATTGAGTTGCTCATAATAGGCTGGATAGTAATTACGCAAGATTATTTGAAATGAATAATAGGAAAAGTGCTATAAAATACTTAAAAGATCATCATTATCTATTACCTAAGGAAAACAGTGATCTGGAATTTTATACTTATGGTCCAAATTTCAACAATAATTTTTGAACAATATTTTAATTTAATTTCAATGGAGACAATGACAAATACTTTTTAATATGTTAATATGAGATAAATTGCACCTTTTTGAAAAACAAAAAAAAGTTAAAGTTTGTTTATTAGTTACAAGTCGGCTTACATTAACAATGCAATGAAGTTACTGTAAAAATCCCCTAGTTGCCACACTCCAGCACCTGTTCGGGTATACTGAGGAAGGATTTAGTACGGCCAATGCACCTAACCAGCACGTCTTTGGACTTTGGGAGGAAACCGGAGCACCCGAAGGAAACCCAAGCATGACACAGGGAGAACATGCAAACTCCACACAGACAGTGACCCAAGCCAGAAATCGAACCTGAGTCCCTGGCACTGTGAGGCAGCAGCACTATCCACTGCACCACCCAATATTAATGAAACTGTGGAATGCAACGAATTATTAGACATTGTATAACATGCTCATTTAAAAAAATAAAAGATGAGCCCACACCTATCTGTAATACTGCAGGACAGCATGTGGATAAGAATAGGGGAGAGGAAGGTTTGAATCTCAAGGCAGTCTCAAGGTAAAATTGCAGAAGTGGAATAGCAATCATGGTTTTCTATGTTAGGACAGATAGGATTGCAACTGAATGCAACTGAGCTGTGACTCGTTGCTTGGCAATGAAGAAGAGACAACGAATGGAGTTGGAGGAGTAATCTCCATTGAACTGAAGAGGGGAATAGATGGATAAAGCATCACAATCATGTCACAATGGATATATTTAGTGACTTGACTAGCGCTATATGCTGAACAGAAACTTGGCTGAAGGAATTCAAAGGGAAAGGTCACTATGAGCTGTGAAGAAAGAGTGCTTCATATTTTAGATGATGTTAATAGTGATTCCCATAATGACAACTAAATTACAGGGATGGAAAATAAGTAAATAGCTAATGAACTGATGGTCACACACCTGTTTTGGTATGCGTACGAAAGGAATCAGAGAGATCCAATTGTAAAATAATTGGTATAATGTAATAAACTAAAGTAAAATGCAGACTTCCTGAGTGAATATGAAAACTAAAAGCAAAATACTGTGGATGCTAGAATCTGTAACAAAAACAGAAAATGCTGGAAAATCTTAGCAGGCTGACAGTATCTGTGGAGAGTGAATAGAGCCAACGTTTTGAATGGGGATAACCTTTCGTCAGAGCTGTTGAAGGGTCTGACGAATGGTCATCCTGACTCAAAATGTTGGCCCTATTCTCTCTCCACAGACATTGACAGACCTGCTGAGATTTTCCAGCATTTTCTGTTCTTGAATTTGTAAGCTTATTATCAATTATTTCTCTTTCTCTTTTCTCTCTTTAGCAACCAAATTACTTCCTGCAAGTATCAGCCTTCATTCTGCGGCTTTTGAGTCAGCAGATGTAGGTTCAATCCCCAATCTGAAGTACATGATCTGAGAGAGGTGCCATCTTTTGGTTGAAATGTTGAATCAAGATTATGGCATGAAGTATCTTGTACCTAATATTTATTCCTCAACCAACGTGATAAAATTATATGATCATCTGTCATTTTGCTGTTTGTGAGATCTGGTCCTGTGAAAATGGCTGCCCAGATTGCAACAGCAGCTTCATTTCATTGGCTATGAACTTGCTCTGGGATGTCTGGAGGGTATGGAGGACACCATATAAATGCAAGTCCTTTCTTTTATCTTTCTGCTGTCAAACCTCACAGTTCAATATACATGTCTCTACCTTCCCAGGTCACAAAGAAACGAGACTATTGAACCATTAAGGATATCAAATAGGCTAGCTTTTTCCCCTATAACAAGAAGACAGTTTTAAGATTTCTCAAAACATTTCTACAATAGATGCCTCTATTAATCACAGTACAGCAGAAGCAAAATGAACCAACTTGCTTCTTCTTGTAAAAAAACTATAGTTTCAATCATTAAAATTTTGCAGCAAAAAATACATAGAATGTAAGAGGAAAGGCACAAGAGAAATGAAACTGGCTACAAGCTAGTAGTATAAAGTATACCTTTGATAAAGAGTTAATTTATAAATGGTATACCTTACCTCCCGTAGTCATGTCAATCCTTTTCCCAAGATTTCGCTCAATTAGCACTGTATCAGGGGCATCAAGTATGACTACAGTTGGAAAAAATGCAGTTAATGTAAAATTGTATTTTACAATGGAATCATTAATTGAGCAATACTGAATTTTGTCTACTGTTACACCACCTCCAAAGTGAACTAAGCCCTAAAATATTATATAATTCAATATGGCACCTCCCCAGGACTAGCAATTTCAGTTATCAAGGCATTTTACATATACTAGTTAATCATAAGAAGTTACTTTGCATTAACAAATTATAATAACTCATTTTTAAACACTGGAGGAATTTTAATCTAAGCCACCCAGCTGCATCCGGGTGATTGAGAGTTAACATCAGCTGAATGTTTCATCAACGTCTGCCTGGATTATATCATCTTTCATTTAAGATGGCAGAAAATGCACACGGCTTCTTTAAATATTAGTATCGGGACCAGTTTTGGGAGGGAGGCAGAAGCGGGGCATTTAGCCCTTTATTTTCACTTGCAAAGGATCTAAAGTCTGCCCCAGGTGAGTCTTAGTTGAAGCCTATACGAGATCTTTTACCTAGAAAGTCTGTGAAGCAACAGAGGTGTGCAATGTGCACACATGCTGTTTGCCAAATTGGACATTTAGGTGCCTATTTAACATAAAATGGGCATGGCACCATTACATTTCTAGGCTTTAGTGCCAAGGAGGTCCAATGGATCTTCTGAATATTTTTATATTAGACTTGAATCACAAATAATTTGTTGTGGCATGACGACATAAAATTTCTAGACACAATTTTGTGCCTCTGTTTGCTGTGGAATAAATGGCAAAAGATCATGGGAGGCCAATAACAGGATTTGTGTCGGCAAGATTTCCTGGAGCACTTGTCCCGTTCACAGCCAGTGAGATAATGGGGTTCCCACCATGAATGATTGTGAATTGCACTTGCATGTATTTAAAAAACATTAGTGGGCCCTCTGTTGTAAATTACCCTCAACCTGTGTGTGAGAGAAGGATCAGGTAGCAAATGAAATAGTTTCAATTCTTCTTGTAAAGAATTACATTATGGTTAGTTTCAGCAGAGAGGTCACCAGTATTATCAGAAGAAGTTCAATAAAAGCCTTATGCTGAACTACTTCTTCAATCTGCACACAGCTATTAGTAACATTTTCAAAGCTCTTAACTAAATATTTTCTCAGCTGGCAGTGTTATAAAATATGTTCTGCTTTATGAATTGTATGGTACCTGCAGGTTAGTTATCAATATCCTTTATACTTCTGTGTATTTGCATGCTATTAGTTGTTGACAGGGCTGAAATCCTACTCAGCAGGAATTTTGAAGTCTCAACGCTCTGAGCTAAGGGCCTTGCTGGACACTGGTTTTGACATGGGGGCGATTTTACTATTTTTTTGTCTAAGTGCTGAATTTGAAACTGAGAGAGTTTCAGATCCATCTTTTAGGTGTGTTTTCAGGTGCCCCCATAAGTACTCTGCCTGCAAAATTCTGAGCGAGCTGTTGCTCGCTGCAGAAGCCTGAGGGAGGAGATTAACATGCCCAAAAGCCTGCAGAGGAAGGTAGTGCGCATGTGTAGGTCTCTGATGCTGCACATGCACATTAGCAACAGCAGTGGTTTGACAGAAAAGAGAGAGCTGTCGAACCCCTGTTAGTGCAGGCAGCCTGAAGCAGCTCCCCTCCAACCCCATAATCATGGAGGCCCTTGGCCGTAGATACAGCCCCTGCTGATCCCCCCGCTGCTCAGACTGATCACGGACCCCTCCCTCCCCCACCGATCACTATAGAGTAGCAGCAGGCTCCCTCTCCCTCCCTCCTCCCACCAATCACAGGCTGAGTGGCAGCAGGCCCCGTCCCCCCATTAGCCCCACTCCATGATCGCACTAATCGCCTTACGCCCCACTTTATTACCACGTCGCGCCCAAAAATGGTTGCAACGTAATGATAAAATCACCCACCATGTGTTTTGGCATCACATGTTTCCAAGGAATATTTTGGTGGGCTGCAAGGTGCTATGCCATCCTTTTCTTATAGTCCCTAGAACCCTACAACTTTTGAGAAAAAGCTGTTGTATAAAGCCTTAAAACATTATAGTGCTTGACATCTTACATTAGGGATAATGAATGCAGTAAAAGATAAAGTTGCCATATTCCCAGATGACCACAGGCTGCTCTTCCCTTTGAGGGGGAGAAACTGACTTGTGATGATTTAACCTGAGGATCATCACACCCCAGGTGAGGGAAAAGGTTGAGAAGGCAGGCCTTCCCAAATAACTTCAGCCAGTGTGCGAATTGAACTTGCGCTGTTGGCGTCACTTTGCATCACTAACCAGCTGTCCAGCCAACTGAGCTAATCGACCGCCTCAAAAATAGCAAGGGCATTAATATAATTTTCCATTTGCCCATACAGGAATGGAACCCATGACCTCGGCTTTATTAGCATCACACTCTAACCATCTGAGCTAAGTGTGGTAGTGAAAATATAAATATATTACACAACATTTGAAATTATATTTTCATTGCTATATCAGAATGCTTTTATGATAGAAAACTGTTGCAAAGTAAATGCATAATTTAATAAAATTATAGCCTCACCCAGCAGGAGAACACATCAGGGATTTTGGAATATTTTCCAGGGGAATGGGATTTTGTAAAATTATCCCTTGCCAAGTCTTGTCTAATATTTGTGGAAGTTCCATTCTACAGAAACTCCCTCTTTTTTTTAAATTCATGGGTGAAAAAAATCGATACCACAAGTTGCAATCATCTATTATTCTGTTTATTAGGTCTGGGACAAAGCTTTGTGTTCCTTTGAAAGCTTTCATTCAATAACAGAGGCTTCAGAAATATTTCTTAAATCCCTAGGAATTCTCAAACTCTGATGATTGCTTGAAATAGTTACCTGAAATGAAAAATTCAGTGCATTTAACTAGTTAGGGATTTGCAAGACCACCATCCACTTGCAACTATAGGAAAAGCAGATTATTTTTCTTTTTCCTCTTGGCGTCCATGGTATAACTTTCCTGATGCTCCAATTTTTATTTCTTCTAACAAATATTCCCAATAATTAAACTTTACCAGCTAATATTCAGATATTGGTCTTAGGCAATTAATGGAACATCAACTTCACAAATTCTTAATATAAATTCTTTTGACAAGGAAGGCAGAAATTACTTGCACATTTTACCAAATTAGGGGAATTTGCATCATCACTATCTAAAAAAGACCAAAGTGAATAAAGATATTTTGCTCAAGTTGAGAAGAAATATTCTTCTTATTGTTTTACATGCCAGATTACTTTTTGTACCCATTGAAATGGGACAGATTTTATAATTGTTATTGAATGTACATGATCCAGTATGAGACCTGTTCAAATTGGTGCCTTAAACTGTAAACTGATTAAGGTCACACTTCAGACTTTTGTACACAGTAGTGTATGCCACTGTATTTTCCAGTTGCTTCTGTTGTGTACTTTCTCAATCGGGTAAGTATAAATACATTGAAAACAAAGATACAGTGTATTTTCAGGGTTTTTAAAAAATATTTGGCCTTACTGGTATGCATGTAGGAAATCAATTTGACCCAAGCTTATGATGTAATATTTATAACCATAGTCTTCCATCACATGGTTAGACTTACTGGAGATCATTAATTTTTTCACATATTTCATGTAGTAAATGATTTCTATATAAGCAACTGGGAGATCATCCATTTTGGATTCAAAAAGGATAGAACTTAATAATTTCTTAATGGTGAAAAGCCAGCAATAGGGAAAGTGGAAGTCCAAAGAGAATCTGATGATCAATTAACATAAAAATCATAGAAGGAAGCCATTCAGCCCATCAAGCCTGCACTGACAACAATCCCATAAGAACATAAGAACATAAGAAATAGGAGCAGGAGTAGGCCATCTAGCCCCTCGAGCCTGCCCCGCCATTCAATAAGATCATAGCTGATCTGTCGTGGCTCAGTTCCACATTCCCACCCTCTCCCCATAACCCTTAATCCCCTTGCCTATCAAAAACCTATCAACCCGCGTCTTAAAAATATTTAGCGAGGCAGCCTCCACCACTTCAACGGGCAGAGAATTCCAGAGATTCACCACCCTTTGAGTGAAGAAGTTCCTCCTCAACTCCGTTCTAAACCGCCCCCCCTTTATCTTGAGGCTGTGCCCTCTAGTCCTACTGTCCTTTCTGAGTAGGAAGAGCCTCTCCACCTCTATCCTATCCATCCCATTCATCATCTTATATGTCTCAATGAGATCTCCCCTCATTCTTCTAAACTCTAACGAGTACAAGCCTAGTTTATCCAGCCTCTCCTCATAGCTCAACCCCCTCAACTCCGGTAGCAACCTAGTAAACCTCCTCTGCACTCCCTCCAAGGCCAAAATATCCTTGTGTAAGTGTGGCGACCAAAACTGCACACAGTACTCCAGCTGCGGCCTCACCAGTGCCCTATACAGCTGCAGCAAGACCTCCCTACTTTTATATTCAATTCCCCTCGCTATGAAGGCCAGCATCCCATTTGCCTTCCTGACCACCTGCTGCACCTGTAGGCTGGGTTTTTGCGACTCATGCACAAGGACCCTGAGGTCCCTCTGCACCGCCGCCTGCTGCAGTTTTTCGCCATGTAAGTAATAGTCCTTCCTACCATTATTCCTACCAAAGTGGACAACCTCACATTTGCCAACATTAAATTCCATTTGCCAGTTCCTGGCCCATTCGCCCAGCCTATCTAGATCCTTCTGCAGACTCTCCACACCCTCCGCACAATTTGCCGTCATCAACAAATTTCGACACCATACACTCGGTTCCCTCCTCCAGATCATCTATATAAATGGTAAATAGCTGAGGCCCCAGCACCGACCCCTGGGGCACTCCACTAGTCACCAACCGCCAATCCGAATAGCACCCATTGACCCCCACTCTCTGCCTCAAGTACTATCCCACTCAAGTACTATTCCCATAACCCCAAATTTTTACCCTGCTAATCCCTTTGACATTACCCTGGCGGCACAGCTGCCTCACAGCACCAGGGACCAGGTTCAAATCCCCCTTGGGTCACTGTCTGGGCAGAGTCTGCACGTTCTCCCTGTGGCTGTGTGGGTTTCCTCTGGGTATTCCGGTTTCCTACCACAGTCCAAAAGACATGCTAGTTAGGTGCACAGGCAATACTAAATTCTCCCTCAGGGTACCCGAACATGCGCCGGCATGTGGCAACTAGGGGATTTTCACAGTAACTTCATTGTAGTGTTAATGTAAGTGACTTGTGACCAAATAAACTTTATTTTACTAAGGGGCAATTTACCAATCCACTTAAATTACACATCTTGTCATGAATAGGTACAAAAAATAATCAAAAAGGCGATTTGAATGTTGGCCTTTATATCCAGAGGACTAGAATATAAGGTGTTAGAAGTTATGCTAACTCATATAAAACACTGGTTAGACCACATCTGGTTACAGCAGCTGTGGGTACCTCACCTTGAGAGAATATATTTGCTGTGGAGGGAGTTAACAGAGTGATACCTAGCCTCCATAAACTAAAGTACAAGGAGAGAGTGCACAATGCATTGCATTCCTGGAATTTAGAAGGCTAAAGGATAATCTGGTCAAAGTTTTCAAAATATTGAGGGGAGCAGCTAAGATAGAGAGAAACTATTTCTGCTGGTTGGGGAGCCTGGAACTATGGGCTATGAAGTAAAAACGTTGGGTTAGGAATAAAGTTAGGAAACAATTTTACATTCAACAGATGTTAGAAGACTCCAAACCTCTTCCTAAACAGCAACTGATAATTTTAAATCTGAGATTGATATATTCTTGTAAACCAAAGGTATTAAGAAATAAAGGGCAAAGGCTGGAATATGAAGTTAGCTCAAGGATTAGTCATGATCTCCTTGAATGATAGAAATTCCTTGAATGGGATATGAGGGAAAACATTTTTACACAGCAAGTTGCAATGACCTGGCAC
Organism: Carcharhinus amblyrhynchos; assembly: GCF_965287045.1. Lineage (NCBI taxonomy): Eukaryota > Metazoa > Chordata > Chondrichthyes > Carcharhiniformes > Carcharhinidae > Carcharhinus > Carcharhinus amblyrhynchos. The sequence continues at coordinate 13,747,821 of NC_137348.1, forward strand.
TCACTGCCTTTGAGGATGGTGGAAGCTGAGACAATAATTTCAAAAGGAAATTGGATGGACCCTGGAAGGAAATAAACTTGCAGGGTACAGGGATCAAGCAATGGAAATGAGACTAATTGGATTGCTCCACAGAGAGCTGGCATAGATTCCGTGGGCTGATTGACCTTCTTCTGTGCCATAAATGACAATGGCTCTATAACAAACTCATAAGACTATATTCCTGTTTATTTTCTATAGATTTTCAGCTTTTCTTGTTTTTATTCCAATATCTCCATGTTGGAATTATTTTAGATGTTGACACACTCAGAGACAGCGGGCAGAATTTTCTCATTTTTCCCTAAGTGTCAGGAAAAGCAGAGTACAGCCTGCCGAGTACACTGCCAGCTTTTCCCAACATATTTTTAAGCATTGAGACAAAAAAAAATCAAGGAGGCAAGTCCCATAACTCTGAAGGAGCCTGTCCTACCAGCAACCTCAGCTTTTCACAGACTGAGGCACCAAATATACAAGATACACCCATCACTCAGCCCCCATCATCACACAAATCCTCTCCCCCCCACCACAGACAGGGATGACATCTCAACCCCCACCATGGATATGCAGCCCCTAGAACTTTTCTCTCAGACCTCTCCAGCAGTGCCTCCACACTATCCCTGACACTGCTCCTGTGACTGTCTCCTGCTATGTGGGTTGTTTGCCAGTTCCTCATTTTTAAAAACCTGTTATAAACTGTACCAACATAATATCATGTTGATGAGGGGGGAACCTTTCCACATGGGGATGCCCACTAATTATATTTAAACATATTATAATGGGGTTCCTGTCAGTGTATGGCAGGAACCCCATTATGTCACTGGGGTGTGGTGGGGACAACGGCGCAGGGAAATCCCAATGACGTAAGCTGTTTTGGGCCTCCTGCTCAATTTGCTGCCATCTTTGTAATTCCTGCATTCCAAAAGCAGGGTATGGAAAATTCCCTCCAGTGTCAAACAAATTCATCCAAAGGCTGGAATTTTCCACACCCGATCGGGACAGGCATGTTTGGTAGCAAGACCGGAAGATCTTGCAAGTAGACTCTAGATGCATTTCCCAGCAACATAAATCTAGAAGCAATTGTCCCCTCATCCATCCATGGTGGATCGTGGTTCCAATCAAAGAACACCAGGAACTTAATTCAAATACATTTGCATCTCATTAGAGTGGTCATGTGCCAGGATCACTGCATCTCCGCATCAAATTTAAATCCTACGTTGGTGCGATTTTAGAATGGCCATTTATAACTGCCTTTAGAAGTTGTGCAGCCACTGACCTGACTTCAAGGGTAACACATAGGTGAGTGCACACAACATAGTGTAGTGTTCGTGAGGATCCCAATGCAAGAAATCTATTCAAGGGGACATGGGCACCATTTTTTCCAAAGCACACAAGTTACAAGTTTGTCAGCTTCAACAGAGATATGGTGAGCCATGGAGTAAGAGCATTGGGATTTGCAGAGATTTCCAGATTACCACAGGTGCTGGGTGCCAATAACTGCATTCAGATGGCTCTTAAATCTCCTTGGCAACAAGCAGTCTATTACATGAACTCTCTCAATGTTCAGCTGGTCTGCAACTGTAACAAACAGACTTGCATTTGGAAGCATCCACAATGGTACATCCTCAGCAGGTTTCAGGTCCCTAACATCTTCCAGGGACAACAGAGGCTGCAGTATTGGCTCCTCGGGGAAACAGGCTACCCACAAAGAATGTGGCTGGTTATACCTATGCAGTGTCTCAGATCCCTGCTGAAAGAAGGTACAAGAAGGGTCATACCATAACCCAGAGTTTGGTGGAGTACACCATAGGGATCTGAAAATGAGGTGCCAGTGGCTTGACAGATTGGGCACAGCATTCTAATACACTTCACAGACGGTGTCACATATCATCGTGGCTTGATGCATGCTACACTACCTGCCGATGCAAAGAGACAGGAGGACGTAGATGATGAGAAGATGGAGCTGTATGTCTCTTCTGATGAGTGGGAAGTCAAAGGGATGAGGGTGATGGCGTCCTGGAAGGCGAGGATGCAGGCAACGAAGCCATTGCACTGGCCAGGCAAGGCAGCCACATTTGTGAAGTCCTTAATTCCAGGAGAATGATGATAAGATGCAGTGAGGGCACTGCTGAAATCTTCACACTGCATCTGGGAATGCCTGACATCTGTGAAGAAGGTCATGTCATGGAGACGCTGCTGAAATGTAAATGGCACTTGGACTTTAACAGCACTTGATCTTTTGGCAAGCTTCATCACCAGTTCCTTTCAGCACCACATCTTTATCTGTCAGGAATGCTGACAGGATGGGAGGGCAGCCCTGTCTCTAAGCTGCTGAGAGCACACAGAGAACATCACAGAACCCTGTGACTCTTGGATATGAGATTCTTGCAATAAGCAAAAGCTACTTTGAAGTGTAGGTATCACTAATCTGGAGAACTTGAACCCAGGCAATTACTGAGCTTAGAAGGTTACACACTGCATAGGGGACAGGCCGTGGAGCTTGGAACGTATCTTCATTTTGTGCAGGAACCAAAGTTCCACATCTGATTGACGTGAACAATGCTCATCATAACAAAGAACTAGAGGCAAGGAGATATTCTTAGGAGTGTACTACAATGTATTATGTCTCAATTATTACAATATTACAATGCATTATGTACAAGCGATTAATACCCATGCTCACATTGTGCAACTGGATCTTCTTGACTTTTCTAACCTTGCTGTTTCATCTTGGTGCATTATATACTTCCACAAAAAAAGATGAAGGTGAAGGGGCACACCTTGTTGTTAGTGATGACCTTGATGGGCATGTTCTTGAGTGCCAAGACCTGGAGGGTGCCAGACTGCTTTCAGAATCCTGCTGTACAGCAGTGCCACCCTCCTGCAGAGCTGGAGCTGCTGGAGTCAAAGCAAGAGGAGATTTGGTTGGACTGGACACTCACAAGTCACCTGGGTGTGTGACCTCCCAGGATGAGCAGCTGCTGATCCTCCTCCCTATGGGTACCCAAAGACCCCTGCCTGACTCCTTAGAAGAGTCAGTTGGAGTGAGCTTGAGATGCCCAATACCCCACTTCGCGTTGACACTGATGGATGCCACTGTGCCTCAGTGATTGACTTTTGCTCCTGCAGCAGTGCAGAATCAATGTGCCAGCTGCTGCCCTATCAGTGTTGACCTTGGTGAGTTGGTAAGCCTGTCAGCTTGACTGGAAGGTAGACGAATTCCTCCTTTGTACCTTTAAATCTGAAGAGTGCAACAGAAATCCCTTCCTGTTATTCCTGAGTTTGTCTCCGCAGATCCAGCAACTGAGTTATAATTGAGGCTTAGCTGGAATTTTACCATCCCACCCACAATGGGAATCGGAGTGAGCGAGGGACGGATCATGGAAAGATCCATTGACTTCAGAAGGACTTTATGGTTTTGCGATGAGTGAGGCCATAAAATCCCACCCTTCTTACGTGACTCAGACTCAGCAGATTCATGGCCTCCAGCAACTCTTCAAGTAGCAGCACCCTGGGTATCTGGCCTCCAACTGCAACTTGCTCATCAAATTCTGACTCTGAGACTACTCTAGAATTAGGTCCTAACAAGGTGCCTCTCCGCATTAGTACAGGGTGTGGCTAAGCACTGTGATGTCTTCAGGATCGATCTCTGTCAATTCCTCTTCCATGGTGTCCTCAGGCTGAAGTTGAGGACCTGGCTCGTGAACCCCCTCAGCTGCTTCCCAGATGTGCCAGCAAGAGAAAGAGCAGATAAACAGTGTATGGCAGGGGCCTGTGAAACAGTAGGATCACTCACAGTATGGCTGTTTGATGAGATGTTGCAGTGCTGGATCCCCATTTGGTTGAGTCCCATCAACCACACCGTCAGCACATGAATGGCCCACATTGCCCAGCCAGCTGAACTGCTCTATTTTCAATATCTGTCAGGACCTTGGAGTTGGCCATTTCTCCACTGCCTGGAGAAATGAGCTAGCAGTGAATGAGATGCTGGTGGATATATGATGGATTTGTGAGTGAGTCAATTGTGTGAGTTCAGTGTGATGAGAAGAGCAACTTATCCTGGCGGAAGAGGGGAAATCATTCATCCTCTTTCAGCATTAGATGTCTGTCCTCTTTTGGAGTGCACTGGAGCTGACCACCACTTCAACCATTCCCATGCTGGTTTGGTGGCCTTGCTTGCTGGTCTTAGCCCAGAGTGGGGATAGAGAAAATTGCAGTGGGCCTCCATTGCATCTCTGCACGAGGAAGGTGTCACTAAGTTTAAGGGCAGCATGTTTCCTAGTTTTACCAGCCATCAGTTCCTACCAGCTTCCTATCTTTCGAAGGGGGCTATATCTGTACAGGCCAGTCTTTAAATATGATGCCCAGATTACTGAACCCCTAAGATCACAGCAGAGAGGACCAAAATGAGGCCATCCTATCAATGATCCAACATAAAACCCACACCTTTTGTTTTTTAAACAATGCTCTACATGACACAGGGTAAATTCTGCCATTATTGTCAGCGGGTCAAATGCCAATTTCCCTGCCTGATATGAGACTTAACAATTTCAGGGAAAATTCCACCCAATGTTTAAGTGAGCATGTAACTAAAACATAAAGGTTTCTACAGCAAGAGTTTCAAAGGCTCAAATAAACCAATTGTCCATCAGACTGGGTGATGCTGTGGGTGTTAACACTGGCCTGGTTTTAAATCCAGCTCCAGACAGATGGGATGAAAGTCTCTGACAGCTGTTAAGGGTCCTACATGAAATCAGTTTGGGTACTGTCAAGCCAATTCCCAACAGTCACTAGTTCCACAAATTTGGCTTCAAATTCAGTACAACTGGCAGTAAATGGTCGATCATAATAAGACAAGCCATAAGGATAGTTAAGGTGGGAGATGGCACTGTTTCACTGATTTAATAAGGAATTCTTTGAAGCTAACATCCAAAGCAGTGTATTAAAATCTCTCATTTGCACGAGGTCTGAGCTTGACACTCTTGTTGAATACAAAGAAAACAAACATTCAATTCTCCAGCACCTTAAGGGATACCCAACTGCACCCCCACCCCAAAAAAAGGCTTTTTTGCTAACGGTCAAAAACGGACATTGATTTGAATTAATTCTCAATTTCTACCACTGACTAGCTTTTTAAAATATATTCGTTCATGGGTTGTGATGGCAAAGCCAACATTAATTGCCCATCCCTAACTGCCCTTGAGAAGGTGGACTGCCTTTTTGGACTGTTACAGTGCATATGGTGCAGATACACCCACAGTGCTTTAAGGGAGGGAGTTGCAGGATTGTGGTCCAGTGACAGTGAAGGAACCTTTCCCATCTCAGCACCCAAAGAATCATCCTCCCGATTACAGCAGCCCCACAGTCATTTAAAGATCCAAGGAGAGTTAATTAGCTGGGTCTTAATTTGAATGGAAGTCCCGCTACAGAGAACTGATAGCCAATCTGATTGTTTGGCAGATCTGTAGATACTGCAGCACCAGTGACAGCATTGGTCAGGACTGGGACTGCAAACAGTCCCCAGATTTTAATTCCAGGAGTATAGAATGCAAAACCAGGAAAGGTGGCACGGTAGCACAGTGGTTAGCACTGCTGCTTCCCAGCTCCAGGGACCTGGGTTCGATTCCAGGCTTGGGTCACTGTCAGTGTGGAGTTTGCACATTCTTCTTGTGTCTGCGTGGGTTTCCTCCGGGTGCTTCGGTTTCCTCCCACAGTCCAAAGATGTGCGTGTTAGGTTGATTGGCTTTGCTAAAATTGCCCCTTAGTGTCCTGAAATGCGTAGGTTAGAGAGATTAGCAGGTAAATATGTAGGGATATGGGTTAAGGCCTGAGCGGGATTGTGGTTGGTGCAGACTCGATGGGCCAAATGGCCTCTTTCTGCACTGTTGGGTTTCTATGATACACTGAGATGTGTTTTAAGCCAGTAGTTGAGGGGAGACCTTAGAGGGTGGGAAAAGGGGCCTGGAATCATGATAAGGGGGGAGAGAGCACCCATGGGGGTGGAAGGCCATAGAGGGGCACCTGATACGAAAAGGGAACTCTTGAGGGAGACTCAAGGGTTTCAATTGGAGTGAGGTCCACCCTAGGCCTTGACTAAATCAGGAAAAATCACAGGCAGGTTGGGGGCAAGTGGGAGGGTAGCTGTACAATCACCCGGGGAGTTTTACAGGCACTCCTACCTGAAAATCACCAGCATGGGACCATAAATTCTATCCACAGTTCCAAATCAGGATGATGTACAGCTTGGGGGAATCTCATAAGACTTGGGTAGAATAACTGAACAATTGGAAATGCATATATTCATTGAACACATTACCTGTAGTAAAACCAAACATGATTTACCAGGAGGTACTGCAAATATGTACTTAATGTAGATTGAGGTAGTACCACCAATGGTTAATTTCCCACTGAGAAACAGAGAGAACAACAGAGAACAAAATCAGCCTGGGAAACAGGCCCTTCGGCCCAACGAGCCTGCGCCGCCATCTCAACACCACCAGTCCCCCTGCTCCACCCACGACCCCTGTCTAATGTTTTATGGCCATCCAGATTGAGGGAATCTGATATAGGGACAATTTATTCCTGCCAATCAGCCTAACAGCACATCTTTGGGGTGTGGGAGGAAACCGGAGCACCTGGAGAAAACCCACGCAAGCACAGGGAGAATGCGCAAACTCCCACAGACACTGGCCCAAATCCATGTGCCTGCACAGCAATCAGCGATAGTCACTGAGCTGTCGTCTTGCCCAGTATCTTGTCCAGTTTAGGCACACTAACGACATGAAGCACTAGGCCAATCTCGAACAACCAAGAGCAACCTAATACGACCCATCGCGTGTATGCCCCTCATTGGACACGAGGTGGACCGATTTAAAACCTGTGAATGAAAAGATAAAAAACATTATTATCATACCATATCCATTTACATTACCAGGGACGCCCCAATGCTAATGACCCTTATTTAAAACAATCTCCTGTATCCACCCATCTCCAACCCAGTCACGTGCCTGTCTAAGTTACTCTTAAATGACTCTAGCGTGTTTGCCTCCACCACCTTACTTGGCAGAGCATTCCATACCCCCACTACCCTCTGTGTGAAAAACCTCCCTCTAATATCTGTGTTGTACCTCTCCCCCCTCACCTTAAGTTCATGGCCCCTTGTCCTACGTGTCTCTATCATAGGAAATAGCTTACCTCTGTTTACTCTATCTATACCCTTCATAATCTTATACACCTCTATTAGATCCCCCCCTCAGTCGGCGTCTTTCAAGGGAAAAGAGCCCCAATTTCTTCAATCTTTCCTCATTCCCCAGTCCTTCCATACCAGGCAACATCCTGGTAAACCTCCTCTGCACTCTCTCCAGAGTCTCCATGTCCTTCCGGTAGTAAGGTGACCAGAACTGGACGCAGTACTCTAAATGCAGCCTAACCAACGTTCTGTACAACTGCAACATTAGACTGGTACAGTACCTGCAACAAGAGAACTTTCTAATCATGAATTGGGTATTTTTATATGAGTGAATGCATATAAATTTAGTGCGTTATTCTTTGGAAACTGCAAATCTTCTCGCCCAAAAGAAATTTACATATTTTCATGCTTAAAATTCAACTGTGTTTCTACCTCCACATTATGGACTCGAAATGAATAAGAGAATTCAATTCTCTTTCATCTACTTCTTTTGTAGCTATGTTCCTTAATGTTGATGTACACACAGACAAAATAATATCTTTCATTTATAAGTCAATAGTCTCTTTAGATGGACCAAAGTAACTGCTACTGTCTGTGGAAATGCATGTTTACAATTGTTACAAACAAATTACTGTGGATGCCAAAAGAGAAAATGCTGGAAAATCTCAGCAGGTCTGGCAGCATCTGTAATGAGAGAAAAGAGAAAAAAGAGCTGATGTTTTGAGTCCAGGAGTTCCTTTGTCAAAGTTAAGCAACACAATGTTTCCAATTGTATTGCTTAAGTTGAAAAACAGGTCAGCCATAAGGATTTTTTTGCCCAGGAAAAAATATTGTTTTCAAGTTTCCTTCTGGTGTGAAGAACCCCAAAGTCAAAGAAAGTATTTACCTTTAAATTGGAGGCTAGGTACTGGGTCTCAGTGGTCTCTGTGCATGTTTGAAGATATAAACATGCACGGCTGTTGACGCATGTTTACAACTTCAGGGATGGCCCTATGCATATGCGCAGCTTATTTTATTTCTTCAGATTGGAGACAGGCCAGCACATATGCAGAAGGAAAAAAAGTGAAACAGTGTGAAAAGGTAAAGTGACCTGGAAGAGGAGTGCCATTCCACAGAAGGTGCTCCAGTGAACAGGAGAATAAAAGAGAACAGGGAGAAGGACTCAAACAAAGAGGGTCCTAAACCAGGAAGTGGACAAGAGGTCCCAAAAGACAATCTAGTTAGGGGGCAAGGATAGAAATCTTTAACAGATTCTGTTATGTGTGAAGTTAAAAGTAAGGAACAGAGGAACAGACTCCAAATTAGAGAGCTTAGGTCATAGGGAGCAGACTTGGAACAAAGTGTACTTGGCAGAAGCCAGAAGATCAGGGGATGCAGCATTTAGTTGGTGACTTCATACTGCGGGCCTTTGCAGCAGTGGAGTTATGCATTGCACAGCTGAGGGCATGTAGGGAAAGTGAAGCTTGAATGCACATAGTGATCAATGGAAAAGAAACATCAGAAGGAGAGATTGAAACTCTGGAAGTAGATCCTTGTTGAAGATGTCAAAGCGAAAGCTTCAAATTCTAAGGCGTGCTCTTCGAGCATAAAGACAGTTTCAGTGAGGCTGACTGACACACAGTATGTCAAGCATCTGGAGGTTGATGAGAAATCCATAGAATATGCTGTGGTGGCATCCATCACTTGATTTTGTTACCAACCACCGTTTGTCCATTAGTTTAAGTATACCATATACTTACTCTGAATATTAGAGTATAAGATAAATATTTTAAATTCTGTTATTTTTACGAATTTGAAATATATCTGTAAAGGTATAGTGGGGTGAAGGAAGAGTGTAACTCGATTTATTTATTGGCATTTCTATTGAAATCTTTCTAACCTTTTTGTCTAGTATAAGACTGTATCCCAGTACATGTGACAATAAAATCAAATCAAATCAAATCCTCTGCCCTTCCCATGAGCCTCATCTCCCCTTTTCATGCTGAGGCTCCATATTTAACTGGTCTTGGATTCCCAGGACGCTGTGGACTACTTGCAGTCTCACTCCTATTCACCGCAGCTTCTGCCACTGCTGGGATTAGAGAGTTGCCAGCCAAGGTCGGACTTCATTCCAAGTTAGGAGTGGGAGTTCCATCAGTCAATTAACACATAGTGGAGCATTAAATGTTTTGGGGCAGCCAGTATCAGCAGGGATGCATTCCCTACTAACTCTTCGGATGGCAGGGAGGGAAAACCCATCACCATAAAAATCCTGGCCTTGGATTTTAACCATTCTTTCTAGGGTACAGTGTTGCTCTATTACTGAGATCAATTTCTAAATCCTTTTAGTTAATATTGTTAATCAAGATAACTTACCAACATGTTCTGGTGCAATTCCTATTTCCTGTAATGCAATAGCCTGTTCCCGTGTTTTGGGGTAATCCACTAAGACCCAACCCTGAGAAACAAACAACAGCAGTACATTTGGTTATAGATAGAGAGATGCAAGGAAAGTGTGCATTGTTAGATTTAGGACATAAGAAGATACTGATTCTAAATATACCATATAGCTTTGTTAAGAGCACAAGATTAGCTTCATTACTGAGGAGTTGCTCATTTTACCACTGTTTATAGTTAGCATCTGCATCAAATATTCCAGATTTATATGCTGGATTTGAACTCTGTGTGAGTGAATGAGTTTTGAGTGACTTAAGACCTGATCTTAATGGCAGTGTATCTTAATTTCAACTTCAGATTCTAGATAACCAAGTGCAATAGCCAGAAAAAAAAGCTCTGAAATCTTTCCCACCCCACAGATAGTCAAGCAAACCCCAGAGTATTTATACCACAGAAACACAGAAAAGTTTTGGTAGATTAAGAGGCCATTCAGTCCATTGTGCCTGTGCCAGCCAAAAAAGAAAACTAGCTGCTCAATTTAATCCCATTTTCCAGCACTTGATCAGTAGCCTTGCAGGTTACAGCACTTCAGATTCAGTCCAGGTACCTTTTAAATCAGGTAAGCATTTTAGCTTCAACCTCAAGTTAGGCAATAAATTCCCACCACTTTCTGGGTGAAATAGGTTTTCCTCATCTCCATCTAAACCTTCCACCATTCCCTTAAATCTATATCCCTTGGTAACAGACCCCTGGCTAGAGGAAATAGGTTTTCTGACCTAACCCTAACATTTTTTTTAAATAATGGTTAGTAGACCTCCAATCCTCCGGTGCCTTACCTGTATCTAGTGAAGACTGGATCCTCAAAGCATCCATTATTTCCTCCCTGATTTCCTTCAACAGCCTGGGATACAATCCATCTGTGCCCAGTGATTTATCCATCTTCAAAGATGCCAGTCCTTCTAGTACTTTCTCTCTCACTATGCTTATTGTATATATTATTTCACACTCCTCCTCTTTAACTAGAACGTCTGAGTCACTTCGCTCCTTCACGAATGCAGAGACAAAGTACTCATTAAGAATTTTGCCCACATCTTCTGAATCAACCCACAAGTTACCATGTATATCTCTGATAGGCCCTACCTTTCACTTTGTTGTTTTCTTGCTCTTAATGTATTGGTAAAACATTTTAGGATTTTTTTTCGATTTTACCTGCCAATATTTTTTCATATGCACTCTTTGCTTTTCTAATTTCCATTTTTACTTCATGCTATATTTTCTATACTCCTGTAGGTTACTACGGCATTAAGGCTTTAGTGACTTTCACAAGCTTTCCATTTCTGATTTGTCTTGACCTGTATGCTTCTGGAAAACAGGAGGCTCTAGATTTGGCGGTACCGCCCTTTTTCTTTGTGGGGACATGTCTACATTGTACTCGTAGGATTTCACCTTTGAATGCCTCCTAGTGCTTTCACACAGTTTGTCCCTCTAATAGTTGTATCCAGTCCATTTTTGCCAGCTCATCTCTCAGCTTCGTAAAATTTGTCTTCCCAAATGTAGAAACTGTTCTATAGAACTCTTGTTCTATTTTTTGTTCTTTTCCATAATGATGCTAAATCTAACTATACTGTAGTCACTAGGCAGGATTCTCTGGCCACGTGCGCCCCAAGACTGGAAATTCCCCAATGATTCCCATGATGGGTGAGAATGATCCCCACTTCTACTTCATCCATTTGACCAGCTTCATTTCCTAAGACTAAATCTACTATTGAATGCCCTCTCATTGAGCTTGTTATATGTTAGCTAATAATGCTCTCTTGAATGCAGTTCAAGAATTTTGTGACCTCTGTACCCATAACACTGTTCATATCCTGACTGTTATTAGGGTAGTTGAAGACCCCACCGATTACTGCCCTGTGTATTTCTTTTAACTCCCTTCCACTATTTAGAGATCTCTCCTAGCAATATGGCTGGCCTTTTTTTATTTGAGCTCAATCCGGATGGCCTCATTTGATGCTTCATTTAATATATCATCCCTCCTCGCAGCTGTAATTGATTCTTTAATCAATAATGCTATACCCTCACCTTTTTTATCCCCCTCCCTATCCTGCTTGAAAACTCTATATCCAGGAATGTTGAGCTGCCATTTTTGCCTCTCCTTTCCGTTATAGAGATGATATCATGCTGCCAACTGTCTATCTGTGCCTTCAGTTCATCAACTTTATTTACTATGCTCCATGTATTTACATATATGCATTTTCACACTTCCAAATTCCTGTGGTGTATACTTTTTAACCCATGCTGCTTCTGTTTATCAGGGTCACTCACTAATTCTCCATCTCCTGTTCCATTATCTGAATTTGTCCTCATCCCCTTGTCAATCTAGTTTAAACTACTCCTAAATGCACTGGCAAATCTCCGAGAAGGTATTCATTCCCGTCCTTGTACAGGTCCCACCTTCCCCAGAACTAATCCCAATGCCACAGAAATCTGACGCCCTCCCTCCTACACCAACTTTCCGGCCACTTGTTTAATCACTCAATTTTTCTGTTTATATACTCATCTGCATTGGGAATGGGAGTAATCCTGAGGTTACTGCTTTAGAGGTCCTGTTTTTCAATCTCCTTCCTAGCTCTCTAAAGTCTGCTTTCAGGACCTCATTCCCTTTCCTACCTAAGTCATTGGTACCAATGTGGATCATGACCTTCATCTGTTTACCCGCCCCCAGAAGACTGTCCTGTAGCTACTCTGAACTATCCTTGACCTGGCACTAGAGAGGCTACATACCATCCTGGAGTCAGGTCTATGGCCACCAAAAGGCCTGTCTGTTCCCCTAACAAATCCCCTACTACAAATGCTCTTCCTCTTTTCTTCCTCCCTGCCTGCACAGCAGAGCCACCTGTGGTGCCAAAAACTTGGCTCCGACTGCACTCCTCCTTCAAATTCTGTATCCAAAACAGAAAGTTTATTGCTGAGCCGGACCCCAAGGGACTCCCGCATCTCCTGCCTGGTTTCTTGGACTGCCTACGGTCATCTATTTCCTCTAGGCTTCCAGGTTCCTAAGTTGTAGTGTGATCACCTCTCTGAATGTGCTGTCCACGTAGCTGTCAGCCTTGCAGATGCACCACAGTGAGTCCAACTGCCGCTCGAGCTCTGAACCACAGAATTCGAGATTCTGCAGCTGGTAACATTTCCTGCACCTGTGGTTGTCTAGGACACCAGGAGCATCCACAGCTTCCTGCGTACTGCAAAATATGCATTCCACACATCTCTACTAACTACAACTTAAATTCTATTTACATCTCTACAAATGACTCGACTCTCCCAGAATCGCCTTGTTTCAGAAAATTTTCAAGCATCTCTATGAAAATTCTATGAATTTCTATCTGTGCCAGTCCTAATTATAAATCACATTTATTCCATGTTTTCTGAAGGAGCTAAGGTAGAATAATATTCAATACTTTCATTGAGCGTCTATTTCACATATTCATTACTCCTTTAAAATGTCTTCAAATCTTCAGCCACACCTGATGGTGCAAAAAAATCAATAGGTGTCCCTTCTAAACCTTGAAACGTTACCCTCCATTTACCTATTCTCCTCTGCTACCCTGCCACTTCTGATTGCTCTGTAAGGTTCTTGAAGATATTGTTGTCTCCCAATTCAATGGACAATTCTCTTTTAGAATTCATTTTTTTCCTATTTTGCTCTTCTCGGAGCACTGAAATTGCTCCGATCAAAGTTACAAACAGTGCTGGGTAGAGCTTTTCCTATCTTGCACAGAATGCAATGTTTGATACAGATCATGCAATCCTTCTCCATCACCTCTCCCTTGCATGATTCAATTTCCACTTATTTAAATGCAGCTACCACATCTCCAATAATGGCTTTTTATCCCACCACTGCATGGTATCTCAAAATCCTTGGCCCCTCCCTTTCCTCATCTGCTTCAGATTGTCTCCAAAACATATGTCAATGAGGGGTACCAATATCCTTGGGGGGGGGGGGGGGTGGTGAATTTGCTAATGCTCTTCGAGAGGGTTTAAACTAACTCAGCAAGGGGATGGAAACCTGATTTGTAGCTCCAGTGTACAGGAGGTTGAGAGTAGTGAGGTCATGAATAAGGTTTCAAGGTCGCAGGAGTGTACTGGCAGGCAGGAAAGTGATTTGAAGTGTGTTTACTTCAACGCCAGAAGCATCCAGAATAAGGTGGGTGTACTTGCAGCATGGATTGGTACCTGGGACTTCGATGTTGAGGCCATTTCAGAGAAATGGATAGAGCAGGGACAGGAATGGTTGTTGCAGGTTCCGGGGTTTAGATGTTTCAGTAAGATCAGGGAAGGTGGTAAAAGAGGGAGAGGTGTGGCAGTGTTAGTCAAGGACAGTATTACGATGGCAGAAAGGACGTATGATGAAGACTCATCTACTGAGGTAGTATGGGCTGAGGTTAGAGACAGGAAAGGAGAGGTCACCCTGTTGGGTTTTCTATAATGATGTGGATATGCCGGCGTTGGACTGGGGTAAACACAGTAAAAAGTCTGACAACACCAGGTTTAAGTCCAACCGATTTATTTGATAGTAAACTCACTAGCTTTCGGGTTTGTCCCTTCGTCTGGTGAATGGAGAGTTCTGGCCTCAGACAGAGCATATAAAGCACAGACAGTTTACAGATTACTGATTATAATGCGGATCTTTACACCTAACCTGCTGTTCAAGTCCTAAAGTGGCCAACAATGTGAGTGGAAGGAGCACTGATCACAGGTTAAAGAGATGTGTATTGTCTCCAGACGATACAATAAATGATGTTTTGCAAACCCAGGCAAGTCACGGGGGTTACAGATAGTGCGACATGAGCCCAAGATCCCTGTTGAGACTGTCCTCATGTGTACGGAACTTGGCTATCAGTCTCTGCTCAGTGACTCTGCGCTGTCGTGTGTCGTGAAGGCCGCCTTGGAGAATGCTTACCAGAATGCTGACCTTCGGGTAAGCATTCTAATCAGTAATCTGTAAACTGTCTATGTTTTATATGCCCTGTCTGAGGCCAGAACTCTCCATTCACGAAGGGACAAACCCGAAAGCTAGTGGGTTTACTATCAAATAAATTGGTTGGACTCTGGAATTCTCTGCCTGTTGAAGTGGTGGAGGCTACCTCGCTAAATATTTTTAAGAAGAGGGTTGATGGGTTTTTGATAAGAGAGGGGATTAAGGGTTATGGGGAGAGGGCGGGAATGTGGAACTGAGCCACGACAGATCAGCCATGATCTTATTGAATGGCGGGGCAGGCTCGAAGGGCCAGATGGCCTACTCTTGCTCCTATTTCTTATGTTCTTATGTTCTAAACCTGGTGTTGTCAGACTTTTTACTGGGTTTTCTATAGACCGCCAAAAAGTTCCAGAGATGTAGAGGAAAGGATTGCAAAGATGGCTCTGGATAGAAGCGAAAGTAACAGGGTAGTTGTTATGGGGGACTTTAACTTTACAAATATTGACTGGAAACGCTATAGTTCGAGTACTTTAGATGGGTCAGTTTTTGTCCAATGTGTGGAGAGTTTCCTGACGCAGTAGATAGCTACGCCAACAAGAGGTGAGGCCACATTGGATTTGGTTCTGGGTAATCAACCAGGCCAGGTGTTAGATTTGGAGGTAGGTGAGCACTTTGGTGATAGTGACCACAATTCGGTTACGTTTACTTTAGTAATGGGAAGAGATAGGTATATACCGTAGAAAGGAAAGGAAATTATGATGCGATTAGGCGAGATTTAGGATGTATAGGATGTAGAAGGAAACTGCAGGGGATGGGCACAATTGAAATGTGGAGCTTGTTCAAGAAACAGCTACTGCGCGTTCTTGATAAGTATGTACCTGTCACGCAGGGAGGAAGTGGTTGAGTGAGGGGACCATGGTTTACTAAAGAAGTTGAATAGTGCCAAAATACTGGAGGATAGCAAATATTGTCCCCTTGTTCAAGAAGGGGAGTAGAGACTTACGTTAAGGGGAATACAGACTCATGTTAAGATGAGACGTGAAGGCTCAGTTAGGGTGCTTGAGAGTTACAAGTTAGCCAGGAAGGACCTAAAGAGAGAGCTAAGAAGAGCCAGGAAGGGACATGAGAAGTCTTTGGCAGGTAGGATCAAGGAAAACCCTAAAGCTTTCTATAGGTATGTCAGGAATAAAAGAATGACTAGGGTAAGATTAGGGCCAGTCCAGGACAGTAGTGGGAAGTTGTGCGTGGAGTCCAAAGAGATAGAAGAGGCACTAAATGAATATTTTTCGTCAGTATTCTCACAGGAAAAAGACAATGTTGTCAAGGAGAATACTGAGATACAGGCTATCAGGCTAGACTGGCTTGAGGTTCATAAGGAGGAGGTGTTAGCAATTCTGGAAAGTGTGAAAATAGATAAGTCCCCTGAGCCGGATGGGATTTATTCTAGGATTCTCTGGGAAGATAGGGAGGAATTGCAGAGCCTTTGGCTTTGATCTTTGTGTCATCATTGTCTACAGGAATAGTGCCAAAAGACTAGAGGATAGCAAATATTGTCCCCTTGTCCAAGAAGGGGAGTAGAGACAACCCTGGTAATTAGTGAGCCTTACTTCTGTTGTGGGCAAAGTTTTAGAAAGGATTATAAGAGATAGGATTTATAATCATCTATTATAACAAAAAACAACAAAAAATTTTGTTTATTCCATGTTTTCTGAAAGAGCTAAAGTAGAATAATATTCAATATTTTCATTGAGCGTCTATTTCACATATTCATTACTCCATTAAAATGTCTTCAAATCTTCAGCCTCACCTGATGGTGGGGAAAAAAAATCAATAGGTGTCCCCTTCTAAACCTATAGTATAAATCTGTATCTTAAAATGTTTCTAACCTCAGCCCATACTACCTCAGTAGACGAGTCCTCATCATATGTCCTTTCTGCCACCGTAATACTGTCTTTGACTAACAATCCACACCGCCCCCCCACTTTTACCACCTTCCCTGATCTTACTGAAACATCTAAACCCTGGAATCTGCAAAAACCATTCCTGTCCCTGCTCTATCCATGTCTCCAAAATAGCCACAACATCGAAGTCCCAGGTACCAGCCAATGCTGCAAGTTCACCCACCTTATTCCGGAAGCTTTTGGCATTGAAGTAGACACACTTCAAAAACCACCTTCCTGCCTGCTGGTACACTCCTATGAACTTAAAACCTTATTCAAAACCTCACTACTCTCAACCTCCTGCACACTGGAGCTACAATTCAGGTTCCCATCCCCCTGCTGTATTAGTTTAAACCCTACCAAAGAGCATTAGCAAATTTCCTCCCCAGGATATTGATACCCTTCATTGACATAGGTTTTGGAGACAGCCTGAAGCAGATGAGGAAAAAGAGGGGCCAAGGATTTTCCAGGTACCATGCAGTGGTGGGATAAAAAGCCATTATTGGAGATGTGGTTGCTGCATTTAGATAAGTGGAAGTTGAATCATGCAAGGAAGAAGCGATGGAGAAGGATTGAGAGGTGAAAGATATAGGACAGATGTCAGAGGTAGGTTCTTTACTCAGAGAGTAGTAAGGGCGTGGAATGCTCTGCCTGCAACAGTGTTGGACTCGCCAACATTAAGGGCATTTAAATGGTCATTGGATAAACATATGGATGATATTGGAATAGTGTAGGTTAGATGGGCCTTAGATTGGTTTGCATAGGTTGGCGCAACATCGAGGGCCGTAGGACCTGTACTGCGCTGTAAAGTTCTATGTTCTATGACACCTAACCTTATCGCCACACTATCTCCCTTGATTGTTCCATGTTGTTGGATTGGCTGTCCAATATCAAATTATGTAAACCTTGTTCAAATGAATATCTTGAAAGCCAATGCCATTGATTTCAATCCCTCAAATTCCACTCTATTACTGCAGGTTCTCACCCACATCTGCAATAACCTCTCATCCCTGAGCCTTGATTCATCAATGCCTTTTTCTCTTTATATCAAATGATATTAATTACTGCATTACATGGATATTAAAACATGAAAAGAATTATTCTATTGATGTCACTGGAGTGTGTGGTCTTATTCTGAACATATTCCTGCATATCTTTCTTAAAAACTTGTATTTAAAATGATCTTACACATTTAACTGCCCAATTAGAGAAAATAGAATTCTAACTCTGACTGAATTTAGAACTTCTGTAAATTATGTTGTACAATGTTCAAACATGGCTGTTCTGATTTGATTCTTGTTTTAGTATTAGTATTTAGTGGTATCTGTGAGGACATATCATGATTGTTATTTTGTTTTTCTGCTCATAAGATGGGATTTTCCACATCCCTTGCAGGATGTTTCACGGTGGTTGTGGTAGCCCGCCACTGGCCAGTGGCGGATTTTCTGATCCTGCCGCTGTCAGCTGGGTTTCCCATTCTATGCAGCCCCCACTATTGGGAACCCATGGCGAGGTTAGCCATCGGCAAGACTGGAAGATTCCACTAGTGAGAACAGTCAAAAAATTCTGGCCATAGTGTTATTATACCTGTGATTTAATAAACATAAGAACATAAGAAATAGGAGCAGGAGTAGGCCAACTAGCCCTTCGAGCCTGCCCCGCCATTCAATAAGATCATGGCTGATCTGTCGTGGCTCAGTTCCACATTCCCGCCCTCTCCCCATAACCCTTAATCCCCTCTCTCATCAAAAACCCATCAACCCGCGTCTTAAAAATATTTAGCGAGGCAGCCTCCACCACTTCAACGGGCAGAGAATTCCAGAGATTCACCACCCTTTGAGTGAAGAAGTTCCTCCTCAACTCTGTTCTAAACCGCCCCCCCTTTATCTTGAGGCTATGCCCTCTAGTCCTACTGTCCTTTCTGAGCGGGAAGAGTCTCTCCACCTCTATCCTATCCATCCCATTCATCATCTTATACGTCTCAATGAGATCTCCCCTCATTCTTCTAAACTCTAACGAGTACAAGCCTAATCTATTCAGCCTCTCCTCATAGCTCAACCCCCTCAACTCCGGCATCAGCCTAGTAAACCTCCGCTGCACTCCCTCCAAGGCTAAAATATCCTTGCGTAAGTACGGCGCCCAAAACTGCACATTGATAATATTGATAATAAGTTAGGAAAAGCAAGAAGAAAGAAACCTTCAGAGCAATTTCTTGGGTCAATCAAGTAACAACTGTATTATTTGCAGATGGAATTAAGCAAACATTTTTCGAATTTCATAACTAAACATTATTTTGTAAGATATATTATAAATACCGCTTTTGCATTAGTCTTTTGCTTGCAGACTTAGCTGCTGAAGATTCAGATTGCAGAATGAAAAATAAATTTGCTGTATTGAATCAGTCTAATGCGTATTTAATCTATATAACAAAATGCAAAAGGATAAAAATCCAACAAAATTGTGAATAGAATAAAGCAAAGAAATAAGAGTTAATGCAACAGTAAAAATGAGCAGAAAGTGCAGGCTCGTTAGTTACAAATGAGAGCATCTAGCTATGGAACACTCACTCTTAGGACTACATGGAGTAACAGAGCTGAAAATAGTCATTTCCCACATGCCCTTGTTAAAGTAAATGTAAATGTATTACCAGACTGTACTCTTTGAAAATCCGCATTTATAGATATAAATATTATCTCAAGAGCACTCTTTATTAAAATTTCAATGTGTTTTGAATGCCAGAGTAGTGACAGACACTTCACCTTTTTTTTACAATATTGGAAACATTTTCTGCAAAGATAATGGTGAAATAAGGATGTAAAGAAACCTAGTAATATGAATTCCACTTAACACATAGTGCTCCACAAAAGCAAGCAGTGTGTCAAATGTATGCTTTTCATACAAGATATGAGTATTTACTCAAGGTATACCTCATCCTGTAGCACTCAAGATTCCTTTTCTGGAATACTGTAAACAAAATCCAAACACACATATTGCTTATTTTTAAGTGTAGCTTCCAGAATTACATGCTAAACATGATTATAAATACACTTTGATTTTAAAATACTTAAATTTTCCAGGGGGATTTTAAATTCTTTTGAAAAATGTTGCCATCATAATACAGTAGTAGCAGGTGTTTAACAGTCTTTCATGAAAGAAAAAATAGTTCAAGAAATGTGGAAATAATTATAATCTTATATATTGGATAAGTTTTCAAATGTTCAGTAGGTCTTATGAAGAGGTTCCGTGTCTTGTAATGGTTGAACATTTAACTGTTTACTGATAACACAAAACTATATACATTTATACAGAGTGTAGCCGAAACTACAAACTAAATCTATGCTTGTTTCTACTCAGGTCTCTGTCCAGTCCACAACTCTCTCTAGTCTCAGGTAATGTGTCTCTTTACATTACACTGTGGGTGGTACAGTTTCCCGTCTCACATAAACTCTTGCTATGCCAGATGTCCTTATGTTATACCTCCCCTGAAGTCTCTATCCAACATATTGACTCCTTCCATTTTGCGCAATTATATAGTGTGAGGTCTGCCTTGTAGAATAAAGAGGAGGTTCCTCCTGATACTATCTTCCAGTGTATGGATAAGGAGAGTCACCTACAATGTACATATGACTAGGAGCATGATGCTATCTACTCCATAGAATCATAGAATCCCTACAGTGGAAAGGGAGGCCATTCGGCCCATCAAGCCTGCACCAACAACAGTCCCACCCAGACCCTATCTCTGTTACCCCACATGTTTACCCTGCTACTCCCCTGACACTAAGGGGCAAGTTAGCTTGGCCAATCAACCTAACCCGCACATCTCTGGGAATGATACTTTGATGATAATTTTGGAGATGTACACCATACTGGTATGTTATGGGTGGCATCAGGAGTTGTGTCACCAACCATGGTTCCTCATCCGAGAGGGCCATAATGTCCAATTTGAAGTTGGTGAGGGGACGATTTATTGAAATGCCTATATTCCAAAAAGAGAACCCAATATCCCTGACTTCAACCAAGAAGCATGGTTGGGTCTCTGCTCGTGTGATAGTTGAATTCATGCATTGTCTTGGGATGCTCCATCCATTCAGGTCTCTGAGCTTTGCATAGCTTTCCAAAGTGTCCCAGGTGGCTGCAATTGAAACAGTGCATGGAGATTGCTGCACAACTCTTGATTGTGAGATCTTTTGACTCTACAGCACAGACATGGTCGCCCACCACCTCATGGTTGATTTGGGTATTGCCTCCCTTGGCTCAGCTGGACAGTTGGTCTGGACCATGGCTTGATTTTACCATGTAAAATGGATTGATGCTCTTGGTAGATCTCAGATTGTCTAACTAGTTGGATGGCCTTTTCTAGAGTCAGATCTTGCTTGGCCTGTAGTTTGTCTAAAAGGGCATTGTCAGCCACTCCAGCAACAACTCTTTCCCCTATGAGTTCTGATTTAAGATCACTATACCTACAGCCTTTAGCCAATTATATAATTCATTCATAAAAGTCAAATGATTCACCAAGCTGTTGGGACACAAATGTTTTGAATTTTGCTCTCTCCGAAATGTTGTTTCTTAAATTAAAATATGCTGCAAATGATTTTAGAACTTCATCAAGTTTATCCGAGGATTTGTTTTGCCTCACAATAATATTACCGATAATTGGGTACACTGAATAAAGCAGTGTATTTACATGTTCATCTTCCATCTTTTTATCTAACCTTGAAGCCATTATGTATCTTAAAAATCTTTTCTACCAAGTCCACAATTTTCTGTTTGATCTGGTCCTTTGATCAGTCCAATTGATCTGACAATGCTGATTTGTTGTCCATGGTTTCTTTAAAGTTCAAGGGAGTACAGCTTTAAATGTTGTGCAAGTTTTAAAGATGGTGCCACAGTGACTGCAGTGACCATTCTTCAAACAATCATCTTGTACTTGCACCACTTGGTGGGCTCCTGAGATGATATTGGTCCCAATTTCTTTGTCTTTAGTTTTTTGCAATGTTTTACTCAATCAACAATTCTGGGCCTATCCTGTGGTATCTGAGGATTTTCAGGTATTTTCAGGTATTTTCCCAGCTTGGTTAAGGTTTTTATACATTCTGCTTCGATTGATTACATGTGGTATGGCACTGACTCTGAACCCTGCTGACCGTGATGATCGATAACACATAGGTTGAGCTACACCCTGTATATATGTGCATAGTTATGAGCTAACTCCATGCTTGCTTCTACCGAGATCTCTGTCCATCTGGAACTCACTCTCATTTCAGATCACTGTGGGTGGTACTATTTCCCACATTAACACTTGCAATGCCATATACTACCCATGAAAATGTATAACCCCAAGGTACATGATGAAGTTAGACTAGAACCCAACCATTTGTTTTATTTAGTATTAGTGTGAGGATAAGATGTTTCACTCCAGTTGTGATTCTATTGACTCACTAGGCAGCTTTTATCAAAACAAACTTTATTTAACAATACAGTTAAACTTTTATTAATGGAAATATTTAAATATGACGAAGTACAATTCTTAACTGCTAACCTATCTCCAATTTAAGTAATGTTCTCCATAGATTTAAATTCCTCTTCAAAACCAGTTACCAAATAACACAGATTAATGTGTTTTCTTAACTTATTAATCGTCCTAGAGCCTTTGAACACCCTTGAAGAGAGAGCGACAGACCTATGTCTCTTCACAGGTCCCAAACAACGGCCTACAGAGAGGGAGAAACACTGCTAGCTTCTTTCAGGATCAAACAAAAACTGAAGTTTTTCCCTGTAGGCTTAGCTCTGCCCATTCACCTGACCCTATCTCTTTTCAATCAACCTAATTAAATCCTACCCTGAAATCCCAGGGGAAAAAACCCAAAAATAAACAAAAAGCACTTGCTCACATTAAACAAACACCCCATTATCTAGGATCAATTATTCTCCTCCATTCTCAGCACAAACCTCCTTGGTTTTCTGACAGATCAGCACCAGGTAACCAGAGCTGAATTTTAAACATACCCCTCATAAGAAACATGATATAAATACATTCCTTAAAGGCACAGTATTGTTACATGAGTGCCTTTTTAAATATTACTTCTGTGGATCTAAGAAACCAAATCTACTAGTCTTCATTGCTGGGTTGGATGCAGGGCAAGACTCTTATGATTTTGTGTTAAAATGGTACTGAGGTCCTACTTGTATCACAGGACCTGACTTGCAATTATTAATGAGCTCCTGGTAAGCACCTTGACCACCTGCAAAAAACTGCAGTTAAAATGGCAGCTGGCAAATTGCTCTCTAACAATTTTAACGATCCCTTCCACCCTTGCAAGGGAGTCTGGGGTAAAATCACACCAAAATGTCAAAATAAATGCCTCTGTTGTGAGTCATTTTATAGTTAGTTTATCAAAGCCAGTAAAGTGAATCTACATATTTTTATTGTCATCACATATCGCTAACATGCGTTATAGATAAAGGAAGGGAAAAAATCTTTATGCAAAAATGTGAGGTTGTGCAATGGTTGTCAACTGTACTTGATAATAAACTGCACAATGTACCTCAGAGGATCTCCAGCTTGTTTAGCCAAGGTTAATTGACATTCAGATCATCCTCTCCTTACCTCCAGCGAGTTGGTTCTTTTTATCAGACATCAAAAGCCTGTGTACTCTGAGCTCCTTAAGCACGGCACTGATCTACGGACATAACATCTGCATGTGCAAAGAAACTGAGGAGGGACAGACAACTGAGCAGATGTCACAGGGAAAAGAGCTATCCTGGGAGTCAAATGGACGAGCATAAAACACAGGGACTTGACCTAGCTCAACATTAGGCAACAATGTACAAAAAATCATTCTAACTAGATTTCACACCTGACTGCACAAACATAAATTTAGTTATCAGAGGTTAATTGCATACTAAGGCACAAAAAGCCAACCAGACAGACTCCATTAAAAAGGAATTATAATTACAAGCCATTTACACATGGTCAGTGCCTGCAGCCAGCTCTATAATACTGGTGGCAAAACATACGCACTTATTTGGAATATGTTCAAAAACAAAAACAAAGCCAAAAATCAGGATGGTCACAAATATGCGTACACCATAGACTGCTTTATAATGTTAGAATAACATAGTCAAGAACATAAAATTGAGAAAACTAGGAAAAATATATCAACTCACATTAGCAATAATTTAGTTTGTTTGGGACAGAGTTACAATCCATTAGAGCCCTAATTCTCATGTCACAGAGTGAGATGATTATTGGTCCAATTCCCTCTCTGTTCAGTTTCCAACTGAATTGCATCAGCCGGGACAAATCAAAGTGGAGTCTGTTAATTTTCCAGCCAGAAAAAGAAAGATCAGAACAGAATTAAAGTCAGTTTCATTGGGACACCTGTGGTAGTCTGGGAGTAGGTTATTTGTCCATGCTGTCAGCAGTGTAGGCATGAAGGCCAGACACAGTAAGAAATAGAAACACTCCCACTCCTCCCCCCCACCACATGTTTTCCAGTAGTCACCTTCAGTGGGGCTGGAAAATCCCACTGGTGGGAAGGGCTGGAAAATCCTGCCCCACATATCTATATGCCACTGAAGGTTCAATTTTAAAATCACTTCTTGCCCTTAAAAGCAAGTACTAAGTGCACTCTTTAATTTTAATCTATGCTGTATTGGTGTTTCTTCTATATCTTTCAAATGCACGTTTGTATTTTTTAATATACAATGCTCATATGCAGAAATTTATTCTAAACAAAGAACATAGTAACATACAGAAAAATGAACATTTCTTCATGATTATTGTTCTTTGAATAAAACTTGGCAACAGAAAGTCTGGTACATAGCCAATACAGATGATGATGGTTTTGCCAACAAAACAAACTGCATTTATATGCAGCAGGTGATCAAGAAGGCGAATGGGATGCTGGCCTTTATAGCGAGGGGGATAGAATATAAAAGCAGGGAGGTCTTGCTGCAACTGTACAGGGCACTGGTGAGGCTGCAGCTGGAGTACTGTGTGCAGTTTTGGTCGCCGCACGTGCGCAAGGATATTTTGGCCTTGGAGGGAGTGCAGAGGAGGTTCACTAGGCTGATACCGGAGATGAGGGGGTTAGACTATGAAGAGAGACTAAATAGACTGGGTCTGTACTCATTGGAGTTTAGAAGGATGAGGGGGATCTTATAGAGACGTATAAGATAATGAAAGGGATGGATAGGGTAGAGGTAGAGAGATTCTTCCCGCTCAGAAAGGACAGCAGGACTAGAGGGCACAGCCTCAAGATAAGGGGGGGGGGGGTGCAGTTTAGAACAGAGTTGAGAAGGAGCTTCTTCACTCAAAGGGTGGTGAATCTCTGGAATTCTCTGCCCGTTGAAGTGGTGGAGGCTACCTCGCTAAATATATTTAAGACACGGGTAGATAGGTTTTTGGCAGACAAGGGAATTAAGGGTTATGGGGAAAAAGCAGGAAAGTGGAACTGAGCCACTTCAGATCAGCCATGATCTTATTGAATGGTGGGGCAGGCTCGAAGGGCTAGATGGCCTACTCCTGCTCCTATTTCTTATGTTCTTATGTTCTTATATAAGAACTTCTAATATAGTAAAATCTCCAAAGGTGCTTAATAGAAATGTTATCAGGTAAAATTTGACAGCAAGCCAAAAGATAAATTATTAGGACAAATGACCAAATACTTAGTCAAATAGAGAGATTTTAAACAGCATTTTAAAGGGGAAGAGAATTCCAGACTTTGAGCCATAAGTAGCTGAAGGTACAGCCGCTGGTGATGGAGTGGAGGAAATTGGCAGTTCACAACAGGCCAAAAATGAAGACAGACAGAGTGGTTCCTAGGACTGGAACTTGTTATAGAGATGGGAAAAGCAAGGCAACGGAGGGATTTGAACACAAAATAATAGAATTTTAAATGTGAAATGTTGCTCGACTGAGAGGCAATGTAGGCCAAAGGTGATGGGAGAACCGGACTTGATCCAGATTAGGATACATGCAGTTGGGTTTTGGACAAATCCAAGTTCAAAGAGGATGGAAGGTAGGAGGCCAACTAGGACAGCATTGGGATTGTAGAGTTTGGAGGTAACAAAAGGATGGATGAGGATTTTAGCAGCAGATGGGCTGAGGCAGAGATGTGCAATATGAAGAAATGGCTTCCTTAATGATTGAACACAATCTGTTTAATATCTTGAGACTGAAGTTGGAAAAATCCTCATGCTCTGCAGTACTACAAAGCAGGCGGAAAGAAAGCTTGATAAGATTTCAAAACCTTACGGGACAAAATAAATAGCTTATAAAGGCAACAAAATGTTGACATAGCTTAATAACACGGCTGCTGCAGGTGTACCTGGGGAAAAGCAAAACCACATAATTCCATTGAAATCAGAAATTCATTTAAATAAGCTTCTGTTTTGCTTCCAAAACACAGAAATGTGCAGTTATTTAACACCATTCTCAAATGTAGTTCTGGAAGGCAATCTCCTACATTCTTGTTTGACAATTGTTTTACATTGTTTGCAATGCTTTTGGGGGTGATTTCATTTGATAAATATTGGAAACTCAACAATAATTGAGATCTTTCTGTAAGTAGCCGAATTAAATTTTTACTTACAGCAACTAGGTTATCTGCTCAGTCTTTCTGGTTCCACATTGGCCTAGCCAGCATGACAGGAGGTTGCAAAAGACCAGTTTAAACTTAACTTACTGTAGATTCAGAAAAGGCAGAACAATGCACCCGGTTTCATAGCAACATTGCAAGTTTCTATTGGCCTGAGTCTGTCTCCCTTTTCCCAGACATATCTGCAGGTCAGCACTGCACAGGACCAGGCAGATCTTCCAGGGTGCTACAACTAGCAAGGTCTCCTGCTTTCCATCCTATCACAGACCTTCTCTTCTGCTCTTTCCTCCCCTGGCCCTTTGCCTGTCTCTGAACTTCTAAAGGCCTATTACATCATTATTTTTTTTCCAGTTCTGATGAAAGATCATTGACCTGAAACATTAACTTTAGGCAGGATTTTCTGTCCCAGTCCACCGCTGGGATCATCCAGTCTCACCAAATGTCAATGAGCTTTTGGCTGGGCCTCCAAATCTCCTGCAGCCAGTTGCACCACAACAGATGATGAATGGGATGGATAGGATAGAGGTGGAGAGACTCTTCCCGCTCAAAAAAGACAGTAGGACTAGGGGGCACAGCCTCAAGATAAGGGGGAGGCGGTTTAGAATGGAGTTGAGGAGGAACTTCTTCACTCAAAGGGTGGTGAATCTCTGGAATTCTCTGCCCGTTGAAGTGGTGGAGGCTGCCTCGCTAAATATTTTTAAGAAGCGGGTTGATGGGTTCTTGATAAGAGAGGGGATTAAGGGTTATGGGGAGAGGGCGGGAAAGTGGAACTGAGCCACGACAGATCAGCCATGATCTTATTGAATGGCGGGGCAGGCTCAAAGGGCTAGATGGCCTACTCCTGCTCCTATTTCTTATGTTCTTATTTCTTAAAATTCCAACTTTTGTTTCTGTCCATAGGACTGACTGACTAACTGAGTGTTTGCAGCATTTTTTATTTTTATTAAAAATATCCAACATCTGCATCATTTTATTTTCATTGAGCTGTGTTGGGATTCCAATTGGCATCTGGAAATGAGGACCAAAATCCAATTTCCAATAAACCTTGAACCTTCATCTTTGAGTTTGCATTACAGGAGTGCTGCCCCTTCATGGCAGTTTTCAGCAATATATCAATTCTCCCGCAATTGATTACCATGCAATAGTATATTTTATTCATTTTCAACTGATCATACTTCATATTTTCTCAGTTGCTACTGGTTCAGCCGTATCTCAATTTTTTCCACCATCTCATCTAATTGCCCATACATGTAAAACTTAAAATATTAATGTATTCTTTGGTACTGCTGGCGATTGCCAGATTGGTGATTGATAAAATGGGGTTGTGAATATTGAATGCAGAAAAAAATGTGCTTGTTGGTCTAAAGGTTACCTCTGCACTGAATCTATTATCTGTAAACAGTTTGTCCTGAATTGGGCTGTGACTGCGGAAGAGTAATGGTGCCAAGCCAATTTCATAATCTACAAGTTATGAACAATGTATAAAACAATTGAGTCTGATTATGTATAGGAAAATGTCATCAAATGGTTGCGGTAACTTTCCAAAATAAAACTCTCTCTTAAGTAATACAGAAAATATTAATATTGTTCCATATCATTTTTATTTAAAATAAACAAAACTTACTGCACATAATAAAAACTAAAGCTACTGGAACAAGTCGGGAAAATAAAATTGAAGAACAAGATTAGCCATAATCTTACAGAATGGCACAGCAGGCTCAAGGGGTCTTGCATATTCCTGCTATTTTTTAAAATTCTTACATCCTTAAGCTCTGTCTCTCTGTTGGGGGTAGTGGGGGGAAATAAAAATTTCAGAAGCTCTCCATCTTCAAAATAATGAAATCAGAACTCATTAAAAACCCCTAAAAAATAGAAGTACAAGTCGGCTGTACAGTCCTGTGAGCCTACTCTGCCATACAATACAGTCATTGATGGTCTTCTACCCTAACAATACCTTTTTTTAATTCTTTCATGGGATACAGGCACTGCTGGGTAAGGCCAGAATCTTTAACTTGCCTAACTGCCCTTGAAAAATCGGTGGTGAGCTGCCTTCTTGAACTACAGCAGTCCACGTGGTGTAGTTACATCCACAATGCTCTTGGGAAGTTCCAGGTTTGTGACTCAGCATTGTTCCCAATTGTCCTAATTCCCTCAATATCCAAAAATCTTTCAATCTATCTTGGATATATCCAACAATTGAACATCTGTAGTTCTTTGGGGTACAGGCCTCCATTAGTTCACAACATCCTGAGTGAAGAAATTTCTCCTCAGACTATTTTGAACTCCCCAGTCAGGAGAAAAATCTTCCCACCATCTGGCTTATCAATCCCCTTAAGAATTTTAAAAGTTTCAATGAGATCACCTCTCAGTATTCTAAACTCATAAAAAATAGTTGGTTTGCAATACAAATGGGAGAGGTTTGAGCAACATTCAGATGTTTACTACAATACATGACATTTTATCAGGTTGGAATTGAAACAAATAGTTAAGTTAATATGAAATCTGAAGAATCTCAGAGCACTTTGTATGCATTATTATAGCTAATGCAACAACATGAGAATATTTAAGTATCAAAACTGTACTCTAGATATTTAAACCACTTAGGACAAAGGAAAAGAAACAACATAATTAAAACTACAAAATCTAAAAAAGATTTGTGTTTACTGCATATAGTCCCTTTTAGCCTGAGAATATTCTGCATTAGAGAATGAATTACGATTGAAACAGATTGCAAGGGCCAACAAGAAGCAACTGAGATATGTGACCAATTGTTCTGTTTTGGTTCAGAAGTCTCACAACACCAGGTTAAAGTCCAATAGATTTATTTGGTAGCAAAAGCCAGTAGCTTTCGGAGCACTCGCTGCTCCTTCGTCAGGTGAGTGGGATTCTGTTCACAACAGGGCCTATAAAGACACAAACTCAATTTACAAAGTAATGGTTTGGAATGCAAGTCTTTACAGGTAATCAAATCTTAAAGGTACAGACAATGTGAGTGGAGAGAGGGTTAAGCACAGGTTTAAAGAGATGTGTATTATCTCCAGCCGGGACAGTTATTGAGATTTTGCAAGCCCAGGCAAGTCATGGGGGATTACAGACAGTGTGACATGAACCCAAGATACTGGTTCAGGCCATCCTCATGTGTGTGGAACTTGGCTATCGGTTTCTGCTCAGCGACTCTGCTCTGTCGTGAAGGCCACCTTGGAGAACACTTATCCAAAGATCAGAGGCCGAATGTCCGTGACTGCTAAAATGTTCCCCAACAGGAAAAGAACACTCTTGCCTGGTGATTGTAGAGCGATGTTCGTTCATCCATTGTCAAAGCATCTGCATGGTCTCCCCAATGTACTATGCCTCGGGACATCCTTTGCTGCAGCACATCAGGTAGACAATGTTGGCCGAGTTGCAGGAGTATGTATTGTGTACCTGGTGGATGGTGTTCTCACATGAGATGATGGCATCCATGTCAATGATCCGGCACGTCTTGCAGAGCTTGCTGTGGCAGGGTTGTGTGGTGTTGTGGTCACTGTTCTCTTGAAGGCTGGGTAGTTTGCTGCGGACAATGATCTGTTTGCGGTTGTGCGGTTGTTTGAAGGCAAGGGGTGGAGGTGTGGGGTTGGCCTTGGCGAGATGTTCGTCGTCATCAATGGCATGTTGAAGGCTCCGGAGAAGATGTTGTAGTTTCTCTGCTCCGGGGAAGTACTGGATGACGAAGGGTACTCTGTCCACCATGTCCTGTGTTTGTCTTCTGAGGAGGTCGATGTGGGTTTTCGCTGTAGCACGTCAGAGCTGTCCTTAGGTGAATCAAACGCCATATCCTGTTCTGATGAGGGCATCTTTCAGCATCTGGAGGTTTCTGTTGCGCGCCTCCTCATCTGAGCAGATCCTGTGTATACAGGAGATTGTGTACAAACAGCCTAATGTGCTTGAGACAGCAGGTTGGACCAACTTCCTGATGTAGTCACATTTTCTTTGCTTTTAACCCTTCACCTGCACCTAAATCATGTGTTCCTCCAAGTTAAAATTCCCCCTGTTGTCTCAAAGTCATTGATGGCACAAATCCAAATTATTTTATGCAGATTTAAAATAGCTCAAATATTTATTGTTATACATCAATCTCAATTAAGATTTTTTTACAAAAATCTTCTGCGATCCATTTACGCTCATAAGTTTCAAATTATTTTAATCTTTCACAAAAAATCAAAATTGCAGTAAAATGTTTCAAATTCTATGTAAAAAACTGAAAATGATATACTTGAATTTTGAAATTTCTATTGACAGATGTAATTTTTTGATCCCCCTTAATAAGTAATGCAAATAGAGAAACAACTAATAAAACCTAATTTTCGAACCATCTTCCAAACCAGAAACCTCTGCCATCTAGAAAGACAAGGTAGCAGACACATGGAACACCTGCAAGATTCCCTCCAAGCCATACACCATTCTGACTTGAAACTATATCACCATCCTTCCCTGTTACTGGGTCAAAATCCTAGGACTCCCTCCCTGCAGAACATGTACTGCAGTGGTTCAAGAAGGCAGCTCACCAACACCTCCTCAAGGGCAGTTGTGGACAGGAGAATAAAAATTGTAGCTAGTGATGCCCACATCCCGTGAAATAATAATTTTAAAAAACATTATCACCGACAACACTTGTATGCCTTAGTCAATAAAGGATTCTAGCATTTTATTTTCGAAGAACTATGTTGTTCATGCTTCAGTTTTTTATTAGATTACAGTGCTGGTAGGTAGACTAGGAACAGCAGGCGTGAATTTCGGAATGAAAAGTGAACATTGACAAAACCAAAGTGATGCATATCTCAAAATCACCAAGAAATATTCATATATTCATAGAAGGAAGAGAGCGAGAACAAGTGCAGAATTCATGAATTTAGGAAGATGGTAGATGTACTGAGGAAGGAAGAACAATAATAGCAATGGGAAAGGTCTTGGTGAGAAGAGACAATTGCTATTGGAAAGCTGAATAACTCAAGAAGCGACTTATAAAGAGATGATTTGGAGTGTTGTTTGAATGTGAGACTTAGCCCTATAGAAAGATATCAGACCAATTTGCTAAATAGCTCTGAAATGCGAGTTTGGAGGAAAATAGAAAGGATTAGTTGGATAGAAAAAGTAACAAATGATGAAGTGCTGCGGAGAGCAAATGAAGAAATTTGATAAATACAGTTAGGAACAGAGAGAATATGAGTAGTAGTTAAGAGGAAACAGACTTGAAAGAAACATTTTGGAGCAAAGGTTTCAAGGAAAAAGAGGAAGAGGAAGAAAGAAAATATCAATGCTGGATGACTTGAAAATTGAAAGAAGTTATTGACAAATGAAAAGACTGGCACAAGATAGAGCGATATGGAAAGACTACTATGAGTCAAGACCCTGCCTTTAGGCAAAGCACACATGATGATTATAATCATGATAGATTATTTACTTGACAAGATCCCAAATATAACATGAGTAATGTTGTTCTATTAGTAGACACAGACATGGTTTAAACAACAATGTTAGAATATTTGCAATGAAAGGTCATTGACCCAAAATGTTAACTCAGTTTCCCTCTCATCACGTACTGCCTGGTCTGCTGAGTATTTCTTGCAATTCTTTTGGTTTTATTGCAAGAATATTTTTGCTCATGATCAACAGCTTATTTTGGCTAGATTTTCCATTTGGATCCCAACCCTACACTGTTTTGGGAATAGTCTCCCGACATGATTTTTAAAGAAATTTGTAATTAATGGTTAGCGTGTGCGCTTGCTGTCTGGTGGGCTCATGACTCTGGAAGGTCAATAGGAGGCCATCTGGCAATGATACAGCTACAGCCTGCTGCCACAGATAAGAGAAAGAGGGATGTGCCCTTTCCGTACTTTTAACATTGGTATCAGTAAAAATGCTTCATCATTGGCAATAGGGGAGATTTTAAAACCAATCCAGAGCACTGGACCCCTCAGTTTAACTACGGGAGGACTCCTTTCTCCACGCATCAGCCATCAGAAGGGGATTGCCTGCTGTAATAATTTTGTTCACCAATTAAGGGAAAAACAGCAACATGTTTATTTAGAGGTAAAAGTGATACAGAGGCTTGCAGCCTCAAAGTTGCATACAGCTCCCAAGAAGGTTCTAGAACAGAAACCCAAGCTCACCAGGGTGATATCCACCCTGCTTCCAAATAAGCTCCTGAGTCATGTGATCCTTACTCTGCAGATGGATCCTTAAGGGGACAATCATCACATCCCACCCCTCCTCAGTCCTTTTATACAAATGTCAGTATTAAAGGTATACATTCCCAGATAATTAAGCATTTAATACATTAATTTAGTCAATTATAAACTAAGTCTTTCAGAGGTTTTCTGAATCCTTGCAGAGCGGCACAGTCCTTCTGTCCGGGGTGCTTCCACAGGATAGCTGTCAGCCAAAACCACAATGACAAATGCCTTGTCAGGTACAGGCAGTACAGTTCCATCAATTTCCATAGAGACATTGGTTGTGCCTGCCACAGGACAGCCAGTTACTTCAGTGCTTGAATAGTCGATAACATTCCTAGATACTGATATAGCTCCTGATGGCAGTACTGGCTGCTGGGGCAAATCTTGCTCTCTCGAATGATCTACGTGTTACCGGATGATCCTTCCTCATTCACTTAATAAGGCAGGGATCCAGTTTTGGATACAGTGACTCCAGGGACATAAGTTGACCATTTCCAAAATTCCTCACATACACAGCTTCATCCACTGAAAATGACCATGTTGGCTTACATGAATTCTGATTTTCTCTTTTGACTGCTGGCCTCTATCCTCCATGGCAAATTTGGAAACACAATGCTCTTTCTCATTCTGAGACAATGGATCATTAGCAATGTGGTCGACTCTCAACTGCCCTCCAATGGCAACTTGGGATGAGCAATAACTACTGGCCAGCCAATGATGCCCATGTCCCACAAATAAATAAAAATAAAATAAAAAATAACAACCCTGTTAGCAGGACTCTTGTTACTGTCAGTGCTGTGATTCTATAGCCCAGAAGAAATCATAAGATTCTGGTCTCCATGGTCTCAAAGATTGCCCCTTTATGCCAGACTTAAAGATTTGGATGGTTTGTTCAGCTACTCTGTTGGATGCAGGGTGGGAAAGCACAGTCCTAATATGCTTGATACTGGCACTGGAGTTCTGAAATTTGGCACTTGTGAAGGATCAGACACTGTGCAGTCTGCAACCTGTGATCAACTGAAATGGGGGTAGAGGGGGGGCATGACTGGCAGGTCCATGCATTGGGGGGAGTGGGGGGGGGGGGGGGTGGAATCAGCCACGGAGGCCAGCGATAGCTGGGGGGAGACAGGGACAGATCTGTGATTGTGCCCTCCGCTGTGAGCTGCTGGCTTCCAGTGAGCTTAGGCTCTACGCCCTCTCCCTGCTGGTGGGAAACAGATCTTGCTTCATTTCTTGCTCAGAGTGTGGTAAGATTGGATTTTTAACTTGCCAAAAATTTATTGACACCAAAAGCCATTGATAATCCTTCTTCCTCAATTTATGAGTAGCTTTTTTTGGCTTCTGAGAGTTTTCTTGAGACATACCCTATTGGCCTTTCAGATTCACTGCCCATCTTATGGCACAACATTGCATCAATGCATATGAAGAATCATCATAGATTAACACCAATTTCTCAGATGAAATGTACTAACAAATTCAAAGAATGCAACAATTGTTTTACGCGGTTAAATCTTCTTTCTGGGGAATCTTCCTAAACCAATGTTGGTACGTCTTTAGCAGCGTATACAAGGTGGTCAATAATGTTGACAAAAGTTGGTTTAAAAATTACCAAAGTAATTAAACATTCTTAAAAATGACAAGCTCAAATGTGTCTTTGGGGCTGGTGCCTCCTGTATGGCTCTGGCCTTGTCTTCCATGGGTGTAATCCTTGTCCATCTACACAGTCCCTCACCTAGGCTACCTTGGTGGCTTCGAAAGTACATTTCTCTTTCTTGAGGTGAACTCCAACCTCTTAAAGTCTCTTTAGCACCTCCTCTAAGTTAGTTAGATGCTCAACTTCTGTCAATCCAGTTATAAGAACCCCATCAAGGTATACTGTAACTTGTGCTAGTCCTTGTATTGTAATACTTTCCATTGTCCTCTGGAAAATGGCATATGCTGAAAATACACCAAATGGCAGGCACATATATTGGCTTAAATCTTTGTTGTGCTTATCATGGCATCAACCTCAGAAAGCATAGTCTAATTCAAGTTGTGATATGGAGATGCCGGCATTGGACTGGGGTAGGCACAGTAATTTGCCTCACAACACCAGGTTAAAGTCCAACAGGTTTATTTGGTAGCATGAGCTTTCAGATGAAGGAGCAGAGTTATGAAAGCTTGTGCTACCAAATAAACCTGTTGGACTTTAACCTGGTGTTGTGAGACTTCTTACTAATTCAAGTTGCTGATACGCGTGACTTATATCCAGTTTTGTATAAGATTGACTTCTCGCCAGTTTTGCATACAGCTCTTCAATTTTCAGGATTAGATATTTATCCAATTTGGCAGCCTGATTAACTGTTAACTTATAGTTGCCACAAATGCTGGCATCACCACAGGGTCTATGGGTGCTACCCATTCCACAAACTGAACTGGCTGGATTATGTCCAGTTCTTCCAATCTGTTTAATTCAGTATCCACCTTTTCTTTAACTGCGGGTTTTTTTTCTTGTCTAATCTGTCGCTGAAGAAACTCTCATATTTCTTCATTAGTTCAAGCAGTCCTTCTAGGACTTGGGAAAATCTCGGTCCAAATGATACATTATATATTGCATGTTTTTTTATGTTTCAAGGTAATGTTTTAAAGTTCAGCATTTTTCTACAGGTGATGAATATGTCTGGTAGGATTACAGTTCAGATGTTGGTGTGCTGGAAAATTACTCATTTAAGAACATAAGAAATAGGAGCAGGAGTAGGCCATCTAGCCCTTCGAGCCTGCCCCGCCATTCAACAAGATCATGGCTGATCTGAAGTGGATCAGTTCCACTTTCCTGCTTTCTCCCCATAACCCTTAATTCCCTTGTCTATCAGAAACCTATGTACCCGTGACTTAAATATATTCAGCGAGGTAGCTTCCACCACTTCAATGGGCAGAGAATTCCAGAGACTCACCGCCCTTTGAGTGAAGAAGTTCCTCCTCAACTCCGATCTAAACTGCTCCCCCCCCTTATTTTGAGGCTGTGCCCTCTAGTTCTGCTGAGCTTTCTAAGCGGGAAGAATCTTCCTATCTACCTCTACCCTATCTATCCTCTTCATTATCTTATAAGTCTCTATAAGATTCCCCCTCAGCCTTCTAAACTCCAATGAGTACAGACCCAGTCTATTCAATCTCTCCCCACAGGCTAATCCCTTCATCTCTGGTATCAGCCTAGTGAACCTTCTCTGCACTGCCTTCAAGGCTAATATATCCTTTTGCAAATGTGGCGACCAAAACTGCACACAGTACTCCAGTTGTGGCCTCACCAGTGCCCTGTACAGTTGCAGCAAGACCTCCTTGCTTTTATATTCTATCCCCCTCGCTATAAAGGCCAACATTCCATTCGCCTTCTTGATCACCTGCTGCACCTGCAGACTGGGTTTTTGCAATTCGTGCACAAGGACCCCCAGGTCCCTCTGCACTGTAACATGCTGCAGCTTTTTGCCCTTTAAATAATAATCCCTCCTACTATTATTTCTACCAAAGTGGATAACCTCACACTTGCTAACATTATACTCCATCTGCCAGGTCCTCGCCCACTCACTCAGCCTATCCAAATCTCTCTGCAGACTTTCCGCGCCTTCCACGCAACTTGCTTTTCCACTCATCTTCGTGTCATCAGCAAATTTCGTCACCCTACACTCAGCCCCTTCCTCCAGATCATCTATGTAAATGGTAAACAGTTGAGGCCCCAGCACCGATCCCTGTGGCACTCCACTAGTCACCAACTGCCAACCAGAATTGCACACATTGATTCCAACTCTCTGCTTCCTATTAGACAATCAATCCTCTATCCACGCTAACACCTTACCCCCAACTCCATGCACCCTAACCTTTTGCAGCAACCTTTTGTGAGGCACCTTATCAAACGCCTTTTGGAAATCTAAAAACACCACATCCACCGGTTCCCCTCTGTCTACCGCACTAGTCACATCCTCATTGAAATCCAATAAATTTGTTAAACACGACTTCCCCTTCACAAATCTGTGCTGTGTCTCCTTGATCAAACCGTTCTTTTCTAGGTGCCTTGCTATTTCTTCTTTGATGACGGATTCTAGCATTTTTCCAACTACGGATATTAAACTAACCAGCCTATAATTCCCTGCCTTTTGTCTGCTACCTTTTTTAAACAGCAGCGTAACATTAGCCGTTTTCCAATCTTCTGGCACTTCCCCAGAGTCCAGCGAATTTTGATAAATAATTAATAAGGCATCCG
Source organism: Carcharhinus amblyrhynchos (assembly GCF_965287045.1). NCBI lineage: Eukaryota > Metazoa > Chordata > Chondrichthyes > Carcharhiniformes > Carcharhinidae > Carcharhinus > Carcharhinus amblyrhynchos. The sequence continues at coordinate 13,784,385 of NC_137348.1, forward strand.
CTATCACCTCAGCCATTTCTTTCAGAACCCTGGGATGCATTCCATCCAGTCCCGGGGACTTGTCCACCTTCAGTCCCGTCAGTCTATCAAGCACTACCTCTCTAGTGACAGTAATTGCATTAAGGACCTCATCTCCTACCATCCCTCTATCTTTAATATTTGGCAAGCTATTTGTGTCCTCCCCTGTGAAGACCGACACAAAAAACTTATTTAAAGCCTCAGCCATTTCCTCGTCACCCACCGCTAAATCCCCCCTCTCGGCCTCCAAGGGTCCAACATTCACTCTAGCTAATCTCCTCTTCTTTATATATTTGTAAAAACTTTTAGTATCATTTTTTATATTTAGAGCTAGTTTAGCTTGATACTCTAGCTCTATTTCATATTCTATTTCAACCTTGCAAAGTGGTTAAGTGGAGTTAATGGACTTTTATTTACTTAAGTTCTCTAGAGATTTCAAATTAGAAAGATTGACATGGTCATGTAAAGTTGGGGTTTATGTGCAGTCTGGATCCATAGCAAAGAGAGAAACAGGTTATTGAAGAAAAAGAGTTGGAGTTTGGCCATTCTAGTTGGGGTTAGGAGAGTTTTGTAGGCTTCTGAAAGCACTATGTCACTCTGAAAACTCAAAGGCTGTCTACAGCCATTATAGCAAGTATATTTGTGATTGCTAACCATCTTTAAAATGGGTTTTAAGTCTGTAAATGTTGCTTATTTGGAATTGAAATAGAGGTAAGCCAAAAATTAAGAGTTGTTTCTTTTCATGTTTAAAGGTTGTTAAAATGTTAAGAGTTAAGCTGCTTCATTTTGTCAGTTATATTTAAACTGTACTTTGAATGAAGCTTGGTTTGATAAAATATCCCAAAATTGTTGGTGCAATTACTCCTGAGGTGAAGCATGCTTTTTTTTCACATTTATGCAAAAATAGAAAAATTGTTGGGCTCTACTTTAGTTTCACATTACACTTTGGGGTTCTAGCACTCTAAAACTATTATTACTGGAAACTGGGCAGACTGTTGCACGTAGCTTATAGGTACTGTGTTGTGCCCATTATTTTTATGGCTTCTCCTGTGCCAGTTGTTAACTTTGCTGTGGTAAATTCAATGGCTGGGCTCCTTCTCTCAAGTACCGAACTGTACTTTGACCTATAGCAGTAGCAGATGCCCCGGCACCTACTTCTATCCTAAGAGGTTTTCCATTTACCAGAAGCAGTATAGTAATGGGGCGATCTTGCCTGCTTTCCCATTAAACAGGGAGTGAACATTTAAATCATTGGTGCTAGCTTCTTCCACATTATACACATGATATTCTACTTAATTAGCTACTGGGTAGACTAGACTTGCTTTTGTATATGATGACTTAAATGGCCTGTCCTATGACAGAAAAAAAAAATCAGCGTCTTTAAACCTACAGGATTCATGAACATTCTGCTTTAATCTTTGCCAATTGATTTCCTCTTTAAATCTTCTTGTTTTATTTGTGGCTGAATTTGCTTCCCACTTCACTACTACATCTTTGTTTTTAGAGCCACTGCTGACTGCAGGTTCCCACTCTAACTGGTGAACAATCCATTTTGCAGGCTTTGTAACTCTTGTGCATCCTTTTCACTGCTCTCCATTGCCAGTGCTATCTCCAATGCTCACTTAAAATTTATATCTGCCACTTTTAGTAATTTCCATTGAATAGATTCACTATTCACTCCACAGACTAATCTATCCCACAGCATATCAAAGTGGCTCCAAAGGCGTAGTGCTCCCAGATTTGTTTCAACTTGGTGATATAAATCGCAATGGTTTCTCCTAGGTCTGCCCCCTTTGAATTAAACTTAATTCTCTGTAACATGACCAATGGTTTTGAATGGTAATGTGACTTTACCAATTCGACAATCTCACTGAGTGACTTGGAGTTGGGTGCACTTGAGAGTACAAGGCTGCAAATCAAATTGTAAGCCTGGATCTCATATGCACATAGGAATATTGACTTTTTTTTCCCCTCCTCCTCTAATCTGTTTGCCTGAAAGTAAAACCCAAATGCTCACCATATTGAGACCAATCCTCTATGGAGACATTAAACTGATCTATCTATCCAAATCGAGGCATTTTCTGATTACTCTTTTTTGCGTCAACTTCACCCGACTTTAATAGAAACTGTATTCTCCCAGTTAGAGGCTAGCTGTTACCCTCATCTACACCATCTAGGCTGACACATCAGAAGATTACTGAAGCATTATTGCAGTGGTGTCCTTTCGGATAAGATCCCTAAAATTCTGGCCTTGTGTACATCCAATTTTCTTTTCCTATCATTGGAGGCCATGTCTTCAGTGTTCTTGGCCCTAAATTCTGCCTAATCCTCTGCAGATTTGTATCCTTTGTATTTTGTCCTTTGCCCACGTCCAATACTTATGGAATTACACCATGGCCACCCTGGGATTTCAAAAATGAAAATGCTAGCCAGGAGCTATGTATGGTGGCCTGGTCTTGTTGCAGACATTACTGACTTAAGTCATGCCAGGAGAACCAAAAACTGCCCTCCTCGGCCTTCCTACATCTAGGGAGTGGCCTGGTAGGCTCTGGGTGTGTGTGCATCTGGACTTCGCCAGGTTTTTTATGGGATCCATGTTCTTAATTATGGCTGATGTGCACTCCAAATAGTTGGAAATACCTCGTATGAGCTCCACCACTTCCCGTGCTAACATTGAGGAACTGTGACAAAGTTTCTGTTTGCACTGGATACCTGAAGTCTTGGTCTCTGACAATGGCACTGCCTTTACTAGCACTGAGTTTCAGACCTTTATGCTTTCCAATGGAAGCAAACACATTAGGACAACACCCTATTACCTGTCATGAAATGGATTGGCTGAACAGGTGATGCAGACTTTCAAGTTTAGCATTAAATAGCAGCCTGCAGCATCCAGAGACCAAACCTGCGTGGTTTTTATTCAATTACAGGACAACCCTAATCAACAACAGGATCATTCCAGTGGAATTGTTAATAGGATGGAGGCTTCAGACGAAATTAAGCCCACTGTTCTCAAGTCTGGCGGGGAGGGTGAAGTCCCAACAAGAGAACCAGAAGAAGAACTATGATTTGGCAAAGAAGAAAGAACGTTTAAAACTGGTGACCAGGTCTTTGGGGATGGTCTCAGTTGGTCCCTGGGATTATAATGGAAAAAACAGGGCTCATGTCTTATAAAGTCTAGGTGCAGGGCAAAGTTCTGAGGAAGCACCTGAACCACCTCAGGAGTAGGGAGGCTACACCAGTACAGGCCTCACTAACAGCCCTGGGGACGACCACTGCCAGTGTTGAGCCATGACTAGAAGTCAACCCTATGTCAGGTGGATTCTGAAATTGAAGCACATGAGACTAGAGTTCCAACTGCGGCAAGTTCTCAGGAAGAACTGGCACCTGCAGCTTTACAGCGTTCCCCTTGGAAGCAAAAGTCTCCAACTTGCTTCACATCCAGATCCATTCCTGCCTCCAACTGGCCCCAGGCCAATAATCAAGCAGCAGAAAAGGCCCTCCTGTGTAAATTGTGCTGTGGAAAAAGTAGACTTGGTGATGGGGCGGAGGACATTATGATGGCCACAGAGAAATGTCAATAGATCTCCCTGTGGGCCTCATTAAGTACAAGCTCCCCTATTGAGTGAGTGGAGGCTTACCCAACAGAGAAAGAGCAGCAGAGGAGTTTAAAACCAGCTGGTTCCACTCAGACCAGCAGTTGAAAGATTCCAGGGCTTCACCTGTATGTTGAAGCTGCAGAAGCAGTACTTCATGTATGTTGCAAAAAAAGGGTGCTGGTGATGCAAGATTGGCCTTGGTGAGATTATTACATAGAAAAGAATCCCTAAAGTGCAGAAGGAGGATGTTCGGCCTATTGTGCCTGCACGGATACAACAAACCTACCCAGGGCCCTGTCCCCATAACCCCCCATATTTACCCTGCTAATCCTGCTGAAATTTAGTGTGGCCAATCCACTTAACCCAGACATCTTTAGACTGTGGCAGAAAACCCATGCATACACGGGGAGGATGTGCAAATTCCACACGAACACTCACCTATCTGAGGCTGGAATTGAACCTGGGTCTCTGGCGCTGTGAGGCAGCAGGGCTAACCACTATGCCATTGTGCTGCCCTGGGGAATTGAAAAAAGTAAGGAGGTTAAGCTTCAGTTATACAAAGCATTACCGAGACCACATCTGGAGTATTGTGTACAGTAGTGGTCACCTTATTTAAGGAAGGATGTAAATGTGTTGGAAGGTTTACCAGACTAATACCTGGAATGGGCGGGTTATCTAATGAGAAAAATTGAGCGGGCTAGGGTTGTAGCTCCTGGAGTTTGGAAGAATAACAGGCAACTAGATTGTCATCTTTAAGATCCTGAGGGGAGTTGACAAGTTGAATGTGACAAGGATGTTTCTCCTGTGGGAGAATCTGGTGCGAGGGGTTACTGTTTAAAAATAGGAGGTTTCAGGGGTCACAGGAGTGGATGTGTTCTTGCGAACTCTGATGCTACTCATCTTTTAATTGGTTTCTATCCTGATTTACAACCCATAATTATCTGATCTTGATAGATCTAATCTGTGCTATGGTCCTGGAAGATCCTGGCTGAATTTGGCAAAGGGGAGCAGAGTTAAGCCAAGAAAACCTTGGTTTGATCGAGGCAATCAGTCAGCTGGGGTGTGGCCCAGTTCACAGTGGCGGTTTTGCTGATGAGCTTATGCTTTGATGATGCTGTTGACTTTGAGATGATAGTCACCATTAAAGTGGAATTGCGGATGATGGTCTCAGCTCCCCTGCACAGATTTATGATGCTCATATTGATGAACTGGGTTTTATCCTAAAGAGAATGGGTGAAGTAGAGAAGAGAATCCTATCAATGGAGGGAGAAATTTCCTCAGTGGGGGCTCACCTTCAGTCCTTGGAAATCCTGCTGCATGGTATGTCATGCATCCTGGCTCACTCAGGGAGGTGGGGCTGGTCTCCCGGGGGATGCATTCCTAGCTAAATTTGAGAATTGATTGCTATGCTTTCAGAATCTTGTTTTGAGGGCTAGGTGTCTCAAGTTCAATAAAGCATACTATATCCGGTCTTCTAGGCATGGGGTTGGTCGAAGACTCCAAGCACTGTCTCACACTGTCTAGTCCTCTGCATTTGTTGAGAAGGGTTGGAGGCGGCCAGACGTGTCAGGTCCTTGTCACCCACCGGGGCCTACGCTTTTCTTTGCCAGGGCTTTGGGATGACAATATGATGGGTTTTGGTGAAATTCTGGATGGATTCCAGATGTCGCTCGGCGATTCTGTCATGACTTTGGCCTTTTCATGCTCCATGGATGGATATGTTATCCCGCAGTTATCATCAATCCTGAACTTTGTTCCCTTGAGATTATAATCCCTGATTTTGTGTTGTCTTTTATCTTGACAAGGGTGTATGATATATGAGCATAAATGCTCCTGTTATTCAGTGAAAATCAGGATTGTCTATTTTTCCTTCTTGATGATATTCGCCCACTGGCATCCTCTAGCAATGGAATGAGGAGGCTGTGGTTTGAGAGTCTCCTTCTTTCCATTGAGGAGCATGCTGAGTTGGTCGTATGACATGAGGGCTGTGCAATATTTACCTGGTTTGCTTTTTTTAAAAAAATATGTTGTAATCAATGCACTTACACTGAGGGAGTACAATTTTCAGTCCCCTTCACCTTACTTTTTAGATGAATAACACCTAAGGAAGGTTGTGGGTAGGTGGTTTGGTACAGAGATGACTGGTATGGCAATCCTCATTGTGGGAGGGAAGAATCCCCCATTAGAACTATTGGGGTCATACTTTACTTTTGTAATTTTGTTGCTCTGGGATTTATAAATCCTTGCGTGGAGGGTGTGGGAAGTCTGCAGAGAGATCTGGATAGGCTGAGCGAGTGGGCGAGGATCTGGCAGATGGAGTATAATGTTAGCAAGTGTGAGGTTATCCACTTTGGCAGAAATAATAGTAGGAGGGATTATTATTTAAAAGGCAAAAAGCTGCAACATGCTACAGTGCAGAGGGACCTGGGAGTCCTTGTGCATGAGTCGCAAAATCCCAGTCTGCAGGTGCAGCAGGTGATCAAGAAGGCGAATGGAATGTTGGCCTTTATAGCGAGGCAGATAGAATATAAAAGTAGGGAGGTCTTGCTGCAACTGTACAGGGTACTGGTGAGGCCGCAGCTGGAGTACTGTGTGCAGTTTTGGTCACCGCACTTGCGGAAGAATATATTGGCCTTGGAGGGAGTGCAGAGGAGGTTCACTAGGTTGATACCGGAGATGAGGGGGTTGGACTATGAAGAGAGCCTAAATAGACTGGGTCTGTACTCGTTGGAGTTTAGAAGGCTGAGGGGGGATCTTATAGAGACGTATAAGATAATGAAGGGGATGGATAGGGTAAAGGTAGAGAGATTCTTCCCGCTCAGAAAGGATAGCAGGACTAGAGGGCACAGCCTCAAGATAAGGGGGGGAGCAGTTTAGATTGGAGTTGAGGAGGAACTTCTTCATTCAAAGGGTGGTGAATCTCTGGAATTCTCTGCCCGTTGAAGTGGTGGAGGCTACCTCGCTAAATATATTTAAGTCATGGGTAGATAGGTTTCTGATAGACAGAGGAATTAAGGATTATGGGGAGAAAGCGGGAAAGTGGAACTGATCCACTTCAGATCAGCCATGATCTTACTGAATGATGAGGCAGGCTCGAAGGGCTAGATGGCCTACTCCTGCTCCTATTTCTTATGTTGTTATGTTTGCTTGTTTCTTGAGAAAGCACAGGCAGATCATGTATCCTGGATACCACCAAGTTCTTTTTTTTTCTGGTGTCTCTGGTGTTGCTGGAGGGGGGGGGGACTATATTCTGGTGCACTCATGGGTATAGTTGACTAATCCTTGGCTATCTAGCCTTGTAGGGTTGGATTTATTTTCATTTGACTGTGCAAATAGTGGCAGTGGTTACTCGATTACTTGGCTCGCAGAATGTATGGTGGACATATTATCCAGTTGTTAGGGTTTCTCTGATGTGGGGAAATGGGTTGAATTGCACTGATGGTGAGGCCCAAATGGTGCCTCTAGGGTACCGAGAGAAAGGGATAGTTTGCTTTGTTCAATGCATAAGAGTGATGCGAATATTCTTGACTAGCTGGCCCTTGGTGTGTTGTTGAGCAGGTTGTGGCAGTGGCGGGCATGTTTGACAGCAGCATATTAGATGGGGGAGTGAGCTGCCCTGCTCAAAGACATCCTCTTCTGGGGGTTTTTGGACTCTTCTCCTTTTTGAGACTTAGTTCTCCTGGGGATGGAGTGTCCTTTTAGCTATGGGACCAGAATCCAAATCCGGGTGTTTTGGTTCAGCATTGTTGGAGTCTCTCTTCGGTTGGATATTAGGCTGGTTGGAGGAGGATGTCATCTCCTCTAAATGGTCTTATATGAAGACTGCTAGTCTGTCCATCTTCTAGTTTAGGCCCCACTGGGGAGGGCAGTATGTTGTTCCTTGTGAGACTATTCTGCTCTCTTCCTGGTATCCTTCATGAAAAAGTGAATGCTTAAAGGCTACATCTATGCCAGAATTTTACTGGCTCACCCATCCCGAGTCTCGCAGAACGGCATTCTCCATTGGCCTCGGGCAGCATCTTACAAGCCTCGGGTCAATGAGGCAGTAAAATTCCGGCACTAGCATTCATTGGATAAATGCTCCTCTCTTTGGAATTTCCATTTTTTAAATGGGGTGGAGGGGAAATTGTTATGGGTTCTGATATGTTATAGTTAATGTAGAGGGTTTCCCTTATCTTGTTGGAGGACAGTGGTGGTATCTCTCCACAAGGTACTCTGTTGCTGATGGGTGTCTTGACAATTCTTCTTCTCCTCATCAATATGGTTTCCTTAGTGGAATATGATTTAAATCCTGTTCAGTGCTTCTGTTTGACTGGAGAGGAGGGAGGTTTGTTGTGTTCCAAGCCTAGGTGAGATGTATGAATTCTTGGCTTATTGGTTACTGCACATGAGAGCATATACTGACACGTCACATCTTGTATCAACGGCAATATCCTAATGTTGCCCCTTTTCTGGGTTATCCTTTTATTGCTATTGCTTGGATGTCCTGGGATGCTGTTAAGTCCCAGTTGGTTGTATATTACCCCATAAGGGATCCTGTATATTGTGTAGCTCTGTCTCAGTTATCCTGTGGAGGAGGGTGTGCACCATGTTGCCCTGTGCTCATGGTTTTACCCTGGTATCCTGACATCCCCCACCCTTTCTGATATCCTTTCCTTATCCGTACAAGAAGAGACACCAACTATAACAATTGCAATGATTGATAATTTGGTGGATCATTTGTATGCATATCAACTGGTCTTTTCTGCATGTTTATGGGGATTGATGATTACTCTGTACAGTACTAGATTTTGGGAATTTGTTGCATCTTGTAATAAATGTAAAATAGACAACTTTAAATAAAACTATCTAAAAAAGGTTGCCCATTTAGAACTCAAATATAAATCAAAAACAAACCATGACTATTTGCATCAATGGATGATATTTTATCTGCATTGCATGAAGCGCAGTAATGGGCATGGAAATCGATACTGTCCCCAACAGCCACAATTGTCAATTTTCATGCCATATTGTCCCCATCCCGCTTTATTAATAAACAACCCTGTGAACCTTGCCAGATTGCTGGCAGGCAGGCCTCGTTTGCCAGCCCCGATATGACTACAACACCACTTCCTCAATGCAGGCGCCATTTTTAATAAGGGCACAGTGCGCACACTTCCCAATGCTTGCAGCACTGAAGTCCTCCACTGAAGAGATGGCCTCAAAGTAAAGAAGAATGCTGCCCCAGATTTAGTGATACCTCACTTGAGCACCTGCTGGATGCCATGAAGGTTTGCCATGATGTCCTTTACCGCTGCTCTGACTGCAGGAAGGGCAACAAAGTGTCAAATCCGGCTTGGGAGCTAGGAACAGCCATGGTGAGTGTGTATGCTGCCCAGAAGAGGTCTGTCACCCAGTGCTGAAAGAGGGTGAGTGATCTCATCTTTTCCACCAGAATAATTCAACCATCTCATCATTCTCAACTCAAACACTCACAAGTCCGTCACGCACCCAAGGAATCTCATTCATTCCCATCTTAATGGACATCACCACTCACTCTGCGACACACATCTAACAGAAAATGCTGAAGTAACTCAGCAGGTCTGACAGCATCTGTAGAGAAAGAATAGAGCTAACATTTCAAGTCTGGGTAACTAGATGGATTTTTCTGACAATCGACAATGGTTTCGTAGCCATCAGTACATTCTTAATTTCAGATACTTTTTATTGAATTCAAATTCCATTATCTGCCGTAGCAGGGTTCAAACCAGGTCCCCAGAACATTAGCTGAGATTCTAGATTAATAGTCTAATATTAATACCACTAGGCCATCACCTAGTTGGAGTCATGCCTGACACAAATTAAGATGGTTATGGTGGTTGGAAGTCAATCATCTCAGTTCCAGAATATCACTACAGGAGCTGATCAGGGTAGTCCTAGGTCCAACCATCTTCAACTGTTTCATTAATAATTTTCCTTCCATCATGAGGTCAGAAGTGGGGTTGTTCACTGACGACAGCACAATGTTGAACATCATTTGCAACTCTCCAGATACTGAAGCAGTCCATGTCTAAATGCAACAAGGCCTGGACGATATCTGGGCTTGGGCTGACAACTGGCAAGTAACATTCATCTCACACAAGTGCCAGTCAATAACCATCTCCAACAAAAGAGGATCTAACAATCAGCCCTTGACATTCAATGGCATTACCATCACTGAATCCCCAACTATCAACATTCTAGGGATTACTGTTGACCATGAACTGAACTGGACTAGCCATATAAATATTGTGGCAACAACAACAAATTAGAGGCTAGGAATCTTGCGACGAGTAACTCACCTCCCAACTCCCCAGAGCCTGTTCACTAACTACAAGGCACCAGTCAGGAGTTGTGTGGATGAGTGCAGCTTCAACACTGAAGATGCTCAAAACCATCAGCAAAGCAGCCACTTGATTAGTACTCCTTCCACAAACATTCAATCCCACCACCATCCACGAACAGTGACAACAGTATGTACCATCTACAAGGCGTATCACAGGAGCTCACCAAGGCTCCTCAGGCAGCACCTACCAAACCCATGACCACATCATCTAGAAAGGCAAAAGCTGCTGATACCTGGTAACAGGACAACTTAAAGGTTCCCTCCAAGACACTCACCATCCTAACTTGGAACTATATCATTGTTCCTACACTGATGTGGGTCAAAATTTTGGAATTCCTTCCCTCAGTACTGTGGGTGTATCTATAGTTCAGGGACTGCAATGGTTCAAGAACCTTTGCACACCACAATCTTTTCAAGGGTAACTAGTGATGGGCAATAAATGCTGGTCCAGCCAGCAATGCCCACATCTCATAAATGAATAAAAAAAAGCCTTGCTGTATCTTCTCTCTGTAAGCATCTGAGGCCATCATGCAGGCATTATCAACAATGTAGTTTGCAGGTATGCTTTGTTTCTGTGGAACCAGTCCTGCATCCTATGTCATGCCTTGAAGATCTGCGATCTACTCAAAATATGCGAGTTGTGAACACTTCATAAGTATCTGGCACAAACTTGCAGTATTTGCTTGTAATAGTCGTACACCAGCTGTACAATTGGAAGCTTTTCCTGTTTATGTTTTATAGTGTATGCTGCCAAGGATAACCACAAGAGTGCAATCGATGGCACTGTCCATCATGGAAGCCTGGAAATCTCAGCGAAAGCCAGCGTTCTGGCATCCTGGCATACTTGATCTTTATCAAAGTTGACGTAATTGTGGGCCTTGGCAAAAAAAGGGCATCAGTGATCTCGTGTAGGCACTTGTATGTGGATGCCTGAGAAATCCTTGGTTCCAGCAAAACCCTAGAAGGAACCAGTGGCATAGACGGAGAGTGTTTGTTATTTTCACAGCCACTGGAAAAGGATGTCCTCCATGTCCACATTGTGCCAATTCATGCAGAATGTGGCAAATGTGAATTATCAGATCCCTGGAACATGTGGGGGCATCAACGACACTGGTTCTCAGTCATCTGCAGATAAGACAGATAACTGTACAGGGCACTGGTGAGGCTGCAACTGGAGTACTGTGTGCAGTTTTGGTCCCCGTATTTGCAAAAGGATATATTGGCCTTGGAGGGAGTACAGAGAAGGTTCACCAGGCTGATACCGGAGATGGGGGGGCGGTTAGCTTATGAAGAGAGATTGAATAGACTGGGTCTGTACTCGTTAGAGTTTAGAAGGGTGAGGGAGGATCTTATAGAGACTTACAAGATAATGAAGGGGCTAGATAGGGAAGAGAGATTCTTCCCGCTTAGAAAGGATAGCAGAACTAGAGGGCACAGCCTCAAAGGGGGGGACAGTTTAGAACGGAGTTGAGGAGGAACTTCTTCACTCAAAGGGTGGTAAATCTCTGGAATTCTCTGCCCATCGAAGTGGTGGAGTCTACCTCGTTGAAAATATTTAAGTCACGGTTAGATAGATTTCTGATAGACAAGGGAATTAAGGGTTATGGGGAGAAAGCGGGAAAGTGGAACTGATTCACTTTAGATCAGCCGTGATCTTATTGAATAGCAGGCAGGCTCAAAGGGCTAGATGGCCTACTCTTGCTCCTATTTCTTATGTTCTTACTTATGTTCTTATGACTCCAATACACCTTTGGTATAGTGAGATGCCTGTGCGTGATGTTTCTGGTCCCCTGAATGTCGGCATCCAAAGTGGGCATTGCTGGGCCATGGACTTCAGGGTTTTGTTCCTGCTTTTGGTGAGCCAGCTTTCCCCTTTGCTAACGCCTCTTTCTTCTTCCATTTCTGTTTGCAATATGTAGGCAACAATTAATGCAGGTCTTATCTGCCTTGTGGCCTCCTCTCTGCAGTATAAATGAGAAACACATAGGAGTCAGAACTCATCTTCAATATTCACTTTGATGTCAATGATTTGTTTGTAAATGTGAGTTAAAGGACCTGGTTCCCGTGTTGCCAAATGTTCACGACATAAACGATTGACACTGGTATGTGTACTAAGGTGATTCCCTTCTCGCAAATCATGAATTACTAAGATGAGACTGTTTTGGCCAGGTGTCTGGATGTGCTGCTTTCAGTTCAGGTGCTGGCATCCTCACACACAGCACAGTAAGACTGCAGTGTTAGGAGCATACAGAGCGTCAATTTTTAAACAAGTTTTGCAAGATGTTGAGGGTGGTCTGAGGCTTGTCTTGTTGAAATTGTCCAGCGCCACTAATGCAACACTAATGCTGTTCAATTACACTTAATTTCATCATTTTTGTGGGGAAACACCATGCTGCGAGGAAGACAATAAACTCAGGATATCGATTAGTGTCAGTTTGTGTGTTCATTGCTTCAGTTCGATGATTTCCTGTATTGCATTAAAAGTTCACTAACACCTCTCAGCTCTGCTCATCTAGGAATGCACTGTTCTGTTGGTGGCCCTTTATTCGCACTCTTCCCACCACCACCAGCTCCCACTCCGCCCATTGCAGTCAGCTGGTGTCCATGGTGCCTGCAAAGACTCCAACAGCAAGGTTTGCTCTCATATTTTTTGTCTGCGCAACCACAGCTGGTGCAAGGTGTGGTGGCGGTGAGCTCTCATTGCCAGACTTGCTTGAACCCTCCATGTGAGGATGGAAACCACCTCCCTCTTCATCACTGAGAAAATAAACATGAAGGTTACCCTCTGTCATAAGCCTCTCACTCCTCCATCTATATTCCTTGTATCCATTGCTCTTGTGTTACTTATCCAAGTGTTAGCCCACAGATACTCTGAGGTGGAGGGACTATGCCACTTGTCACAACATGCAAGCTTGCCTGAGACCACTTCCCCCTTTTGCCAAGCAAGCCCTCATCTTGCAGCCATTGATAAGATACCTCTGCCTTTCCACTGGGCTAGTAAGTAGAGACAGGCCTGTGAGCCCCTCCAGAACTGATGTGGGGCTGCCTGCAAAACCTGACAGTGAATTTTAGAAGCACTGTCCAAAACAAGGTAGGAAAATTAACCTCAAAGTGAGGAGCAAAGTGCAAGTTGCCAGTTGCACATTGCTTTTGTACTGTTGTGAAACTGTGCATTGAAGTGGCTGTGTGATCCAGTGTGGCAGGATGATTCTGGCAAGCAGGGCTTATAGTGAGATGCAAATCTATAGAAATGATGTTCCTGACATACAACAGTGAGAAATGCAATGCGTCATTGATGGGAGAAGACGACATTTATAAAGAGACAAAATTGATTTTTGCAAGTGCATGAGATTTTCCACTTCCACCCGCCATGACTCCAGCTGCAAACAAGAACGGAAAATCCCAGATAATGTGTTGGATTGAAATATTTTCTTTACACTTCCATTTTTTAGGCAGAATGATTTCTGGAAAAGCTTGTGTTTTTCCTTGGCTGTCTACATTGGGCTTATCGTCTCCAGAATTTAGGCAACTACAATGTGATCTTATTGAAACAAGATTCTGAAAGTCTACACACTGAGAAGTTCCCTTGGCTGGGAAATATAGAGCACAGGGACTCTGTCTCAGGATAAGGGGTCAATTGTTTAGGACTGAAATGATGAAAAAAATTCTTCAAAGACTTGCAAGTCTTTGGAATTCTACCCCTCTGGGGTAGAGAACTGAATATATTTAAGGCCGAGACAGACAGATTTTTGGCCATTCATGGAATAGGGGTGGGGGTGGGAAGTGGAAATGAGGCAGGTCTATTTTACAAACCTTCTGATCATCACACTGAGGTGAGAATGATAGCCCTTAACATCAAGGCTCCATTCAACAGAGTGTGGCATCAAGGAGCTCTAACAAAATGGGAATCATTGGGTATTGGGAGCAAATATTCTGCTGGTTGGAGTCATACCTGGTACATAGGAAGATGGTTGTGATTGTGGAGGGTCAGCCATTTCAGCTGCAGGATATCTCTGCAGGAGTGCCTCAGAGTAGTGTCCTAGGCCCAACAATCTTCAGTTGCTTCATCAATGACTTTCCCTCCATCATAAGGTCAGAAGTGGGGATGTTAGCTGATGATTGCACAATGTTTAGTGCCTATCACAACTCCTCAGATGCTGAAGCAGTCCATGTTCAAATGCAATAGGATCTGGACAATATCCAGGCTTGGGCTAATGAGTGGCAAGTAGCATTTGTGTCACACAAATGCCAGGCAATGATCGTCATCAATAAGAGACACTCTAACCATCATCCCTTGACATTCAATGGTATTATCATCACTGAATCCCCCACTGTAAACATTCTTGGGGTTACCATTGACCAGAAGCTCAACTGGACTCATCCCACAGTGGCAACAAGAGCAGTCAGAGGCTAGGAATACTGCAGCGAGCATCTCATCTCCTGACTCGCCAAAGCGTATCCACCATCTATAAGGCACAAATCAGGAGTGTGATGGAATGCTCCCCACTTGCCTAGATGGGTGCAGTTCCAACAACACACAAGAATCTTGACAGCATCCAGGACAAAGCAGCCCACTTGATTGGCACCACATCAACAAACATTCTATCTCTCCACCACTGATACTCAGTAGCAGCAGTGTGTACTATCTATAAGATGCATTGCAGCAACTCACCAAAGATCCTTAGACAGCACCTTCCAAACACACGACCATTTCCATCTAGAAGGACAAGGGCAGCAGATACATGGGAACACCATCACCTGCAAGTTCCCCTCCAAGCCACTCACCATCCTGACTTCAAAATATATTCACAGTCATTGGATCAAAATTCTGGAATTCCCTCTCTAACGGCATTGTGGGTCAACCCATAGCATGTGGACTGCAGCGATTTAAGGAAGCAGCTCACCACCACATTCTGAAGGGCAACAAGGGATGAGCAATTAATACTGACCAGCCAGTGACACCCATATCCCGCGAATGAATAAATAAAGCTACCCTCTCTGCCCTGTGAAAAAAAAACCAATTAATTCAGCCACATTTTTTTCCAATTCCCAACTCTCTTGGTTTCGATCCAGTGTACTTATTGCTGTCAGTACCTCTATGAATCCATTCAATAATTACTTTCCATTTCCTTACCCTTTGATGACCTGATCCTGATCAGATCCCATATGGTTATCCCACCCACCTCATCCCTAATTTTGAATTCCCAAAATTCCCCCTTCTCTAATATTAAAGCTGCCCCTATGGTCTTAAACCTGTGGAGTGCAGACTGGCCTGCCTGACCTATGTAACTAATCTGGCTGTCTTTCTCAAGTGGTAACACTTTGCTTCTAAAAGGCCAAGACCATCTTATTGCTTCAGGGAAATCCTTTGTGCCGGAGTACAGCTGGATGGGCTGTCTCTCCTGTTGTCACACAGCACACTCAAAGGGAACCTGATGCTAAATTATAGCCAATCTCAAACTTCTTCATCATTAATAATTACTGCCTCTAATGTCCTTCTTCATTTCTTTCATCATCACCTAGGTTTCTTTCTTGAATCAACACATTCCCGTTTGTTATCTCTGTCTAACTCCTCGAAACACTCCCTTCCACCTATAGGTGCCTTTATCAAGAGGGCATATTTCCAGTGCAGAATGTGCATGTACATACCACCTACTACATTTTTTACTCAGGGCACAGTAACAACAAAAATTCATGGCCATTAAGTAGTTAACTGGAATTTACTGATATTATAATCTTGATGCAGGAGATATCTATTCATTTTGTCCAACTCAACTACTGATGTGTTTTAGACTTTCAGAAATTTGCAAGGTGAAGTTAAGCAAATAGTTTAAAAATTGAACAACAGTTATGTCATTGTTTTCATAAGTTTTAGAAAGTATGTTCTGTTGCATATTTTCTTGTTTCAATGTATACACTAACAAATAATGATGCTAAATAAAAATTTTGCCGCAACCGGCTTACTCACCAAACAGAGCTTAGCTATACGGTTTCCATTTAACTATTTTGTCTGATTTCTGGGTGACATAGCCCATCCCAGCCCTGAATACTGCTCCAGGCAATCAGTTGGATTCTGTGTTTAGTCTTTGATCAACGCTCAACTATCAGATTAGCATATGCACACACTCATCCTGCACTTTATCCTCTTAATAAACTTTCAAACTCCCCCACTGCTGTTCGACAGAGCAATCAGCCACTGCCTGAACCAATCCCCCACTCATTCCACCGCTGAATGCCAAGTATGTGTGCATGCTGTGTAATTGCTCTTTGACTATTCCTACAGGAGCGATTCCTACCCGTTTGATGCAGTCCGTTTTTGACAGCCGTTCTAGGATCAGCTTTGCCCATAGTGTATTGGGAATTTCCTGCAAAGCAAAAGAGAATTGCAAAGAGATGAGAGGGTGAATATTCAGAGCGAAGTTCAAAAGGAATTCCAAAGCCCCTACATGATTAGGCTGAAGGAGAAAAGTGAAGAGAATCGGCAGGCACTTTTTTTTGACAGTTACTGGGTCCCATGGGGGAATTGGCTCGAGACCCATGGTCCAGCGCAGTGGGAGTGTGGAATCACTGCCTGCTTGTGGTGGATCATGCTGCTTGCTGCCGCAGCCAGTGTCTGCTTCATCCCTTTGAAGTGTCACACTGACAGAGGTTATGAAAGTTACAAACTCATTTTGTGTTGTCCTGCTATACCAAGCAATCTTTTAAAGTTGCTTTAGGGTTTATAGAAAATCTGGAAGAAAAAAATTAGTAAGAATGTCGAAAGTGGTTAAGATTCACGTCTACCATCTGGAGCAAAGTATGGTAACTTTCAAAACACAAGATGCACAAATAATATCTGTAAGATTTAACTTATAAAGAGTGAATTACTAAAGTAAGCAGGGTGGTGGTCAACCCTGTAAGTGGGATATAAAATTATATTCTCAGGTCTTCATTGTGTATCCTATTTATACAACATATTAGCTAAAAAGGTACAATTTGAATGATAAGCATTAGAATAGAAATAATTTTAATTGCAAACTATACTGATGTGCAGATTGGTTCCTGGATCGTTATCTTGAATAGCCCTCCCCCACAGCCCCAGCAGTGTTATTTTTCTCAATTATAATGATATTTCCATGAAATTTAAATATTTCATGGAAACAGTTTGATCATATGAAATATAAAAATTATACTGCTGCTTGGGTTAGAACTTTTGCCCAATTGTTTTAAATCTTTTCTCAATTTAAAATGTGCAATAATTTTGTTTCCCAACTCTAAATTTGACTGCATTACTGGAACTGTACTAAGAACACAGTTCCTTCAGAACTAAAACAAAGAGAATTTGTTGATGTATTCAGTCATCAAAAAGTGAAGTTTTAACAAAAAATTTAAATAATTGAAGTTACTGCTTTGGAAAGCTGATCTTACACCAGCCATGGAAAGTAATGGCTTAACAGTTTTAAGAATTTCAGGGAACCACTAAAGTACAAATTTTATTGTTAGAATGTTAGTTTTCAACGGAGCAACAGGAATTAATGAAGTTTATTCCTCCCACTGAAAATGGATGATGTGTCTTCTACACAGCAAAATTGATGGTACTTTTAATACAATCAATGACACTAACCACTGCATCCTTTCAGCTTTTGCAGATGTTCAAAAAAAAAATCAATATGTAATCACAAAGAGGCTAAACATGTCTAGGGAAAATGCAAGGCTTATTCCTTGTAGAACAATGTCATTGTCATTTAAACAAATATATAGAAAGATAAGCACGCAAAAGACAACATTGAGGGCCACCTTCACAAAAGTACAATGCCACACAGTTAACGTTACATGCTTTTCATTTGAACAAATTAAACTGTACTATATTAAAGTATCTTAAATCACAAAATGGTTAAGTTTAAATCTGAAGTATTATGTAGTTAGCTGCAAAGATGTCTATCAACCAATGCATGAATACATTCACAAACAGTACAACTGTCCTGTAAATTAACATTTGTTTATGCCTTTGTGAAGCAAGGCCCTCAGGAGGTTTTTTTCTGCAATATAATGCAAGTTCTTGTTGAAGTAATCAACGTTGAAGCAACATTTAAATTATTCTCTTCTTGTTTCAAATCATTATTTGTGAAAGGATTCTCGCCAGCAGTTCTGATTTAATCCCTGTATTGGACTTGACCCTTCTCGCAACGGCCAAAATTAATGTCAGAAAAACATTGGCCAATCAAAACATTAAAGCCCAGAAAGGATATCATAACAATTACAATTTCCAAGTAAAGAGCTAGTGTACTAAGAATATAATTAATGCCCATGCTGCTCTTTAAGAAGCTGCACTACAATAATTTTTCCAGAGCTGTTATCTCCCTTGAGCAGAGTTTTATTCCTTTAATTAGCACTGAGTAACTCCACTTATTTTCATCCACTTCCACACTACAGCATTGCTTAAAATTAATTTAAATGGGCAGTATTTATTGAAAAAGTTAAACTAAATTCATACCCCCTCATCTGATCCAGGTTTCACTGGATACACTGTATGACAAAACAGCAACATGTCAAAATCACAATATTCACAAACTGCAAGAAGAATGATTCAGTTTGGTTACGAGATTGAACCAACTATGTACTGCCAGGTCTATGAGAATGTTACCTGGTGCCAAATGCAGGTTACTTCATAACTCATGGTCAATTGTGATGTTACTTGGTCAATGGTTAGAGCATTACAATTAGCAGAGCATTCCTGAAAAAAGCAGTGGAAGTTCTTTATTTGTTCAGGGGATGTAGGCTTGCTGGCTAGGCCAATATTTATTGCCCATTCCTAATTGTCCTTAAACTGAATGGTTTGCTAGGCCATTTAATAGTCAATCACATTGCTATGGATCTGAAGTCACATGTTGGCAGACTAGGTAAGGTTGTCAGATTTCTTTCCCTAAAGGATATTAATAAATCAGATGGGTTTTTACAATTGACAATGGTTTCATGGTCAAATTAGACTTTTAATTCCAGAAGTTGAGGAATACTAGACAGAATTTGCACTTATCTGCTAACTGGAATATGGGCATATCCAGTAAGGATACGATCATGTTCATGTGTGACAATCCCAAAGGCCAAATTTCTGACTGGAGATTAAGAGCCACCACAGATGGGATTTCAAGGACTGTGAGTGCTAATAAAATCATATGCCCAAGTTACTACCTTTAGAAAATATTGAACAAAAACACTGAAAATAACATTACTGTACCTTATTGTGGATGTTTAACTTTTGAATTTTGTTAGAAATCACAGATTTACTTGCTAGCATATTGTCCAAAGTGAGAAAGTTCGTACTGATCTTGTCACACAGCAACTTGGCCTAGTAAAAGTAAAGTGAAAAATTTCACACATGGGAATAATGCCAGTTGGTAGTTTAAGGTTAAATCTTTAGGGCTTTAAGAATTAACAATGCTATACCATACACAGATATCTTAAAAGAACAGGGACAACACCAAAGCATTATTGATAAAAAATGTTCAAAGTATATCTCATGGTTTTTGGATTGATAAGAAACACAGATTTCTAGATCAATTCTTTTTCTCTTTAATCCCTTTAGTGAAGCAGAAAGAAACAAAAACATATTCTCTATTTCTTAAAGATTATTTGGCACATTGAAAATATAGACATTTCACTATAAATATAGCAACAGATTAAAATAAATTACAAATCAATAAGCAAATTATGCATGCAAAAAGATATTTGAATTTTTGTTATATACAGACCAAGAGGAAAATTTAAGCAATTGAGTTTCTGCAAAATAAGAATGTACAAAAGTTACCTTCTACCACAAGTATCAATATTTATACTTAACAGTGGAGAAAATATCAAGGAGTGAAAGATGACTTAGTAGGACATGCAGCTAAGAAAGGGAATAGGATTGACCCTAGAATCTCTGGATCATTGAGTTACAAACTTTTTAACATGGAACTGAAAGCAACAAGAATATTAGAAATTACAACACAGAACCGAACAAACTGCAGCCCATTAAACTACCATTAATAGTTTTTCCCTTTCCCTTTCCTGTTATTTTTCAGGTAGTTATTCAATTTAATTTTACATAAGGTTATAAATTCTTGGGTAGAAACTTGTCCTCGCTAAGCCTGTTTTCTGGGTGGAAAATAGGGGCAAAACTGAGCATTTTGGAGGGCTCTGATACGCAACCCAAGGTATACTGAAATACACCCAGGACCATAATTAACATCAGGGAATTCTTATGTCTCCTGCATCGCCAGCTTGAACGCATATTAAGACCCTTGCATATGCTATTGAGGGGTCTAACACCTGCCTGCAGATTTCCTCAACAAGGTTAATCTTGGTCCTAGAGAAATAATGTGCAGGGGTATGAAGAAAAGGCAAGAGAACAGCACTTAGTCATAATGCTCATTTGGAGTCTGGGTACATACATGATGGGCTGAATTACCTCCTTCTGTGTTATAACAATTTTGTGACCTGTTCAGTCAGGTTTTAATACAAGCAGTGTGACATAAAGTGTGCCAGCACCAAAAATATTTGATTTTATTTTTTGATCTAGACCAAGAATGTTCCTTCAAAGTTCAGATTTATTTATTTAGTCAGAAGTAAAGCTTACATTAACACTGCAATGACACTACTGTGAAATTCCCCTGGTCGCCACAGTCCGATACCTGTTCGGCTCAGTGCACCTAATCAGCACGTCTTTCAGAATGTGGGGGGAAACCGGAGCACCTGGAGGAAACTCATGCAGACACAGGGAGAATGTGCAAACTCCACACGTTCAGTGACCCAAGCAAGAATCAAACTCAGATCTCTGGTGCTGTAAAGCAGCAGTGCTAACCATTGTGCTATCGTGCCGCCCCACAGCATATCCAAGAGCCACAGTGCTTTAACCCATCCCTTTCCAGGGCTTGCCTCAGGGTCAGAAAAGCTAGTAGCTCCAAATTTCACCTCCAACTCCTGCAGGCACAACACATGCCAGCAACTTTCTGAAATTATGAAGCCCAAAGTCTAATTTCCAGTGAGCATCAATCCTGAATTAAAAATAAACCAAGATCAATTTTTACCCAATTGTCACAATACCTAAGGTAAACCATTCCCTATTCAAATGCATGAAATTGTTTTCTAATATCTTCCTTCATTTTTCAAATAGTGTATTTCAGGTTTTGTGCACTTCTAACCAATGTGGCTGCTACAGGAAATAATATTTCACTGCTTATTTTGTCAAAACAGTCATATTTTTAAACATTCTACGATTCCCTTCAATATTCTACATTCTGGTTAAAAAAAAACTCAATAAGGTAAGGATGGAGGGGGCGGCACGGTGGCACAGTGGTTGGCACTGCTGCTTCACGGCTCCTGGGTCCTGAGTTTGATTCCCGGCTCAGGTCACTGTCTGTGTGGAGTTTCCATGTTCTCCTCGTGTCTGCGTGGGTTTCCTCCGGGTGCTCCGGTTTCCTCCCACGGTCCAAGGATGTGCGGGTTAGGTTGATTGGCTATGCTAAGAAATTGCCCCTTAGTGTCCAGGGATGCGCAGGTTAGAGGGATTAGTGGGTATAATATGTAGGGATATGGGGGTAGGGCCTGGGTGGGATTGTGTTCTGTGCAGACTCGAAGGGCCGAAGGGCCTCTTTCTGCACTGTAGGGTTCTATGAATTTATGATTCTATTTTAATAAATGCAAAAGACGGTAGATGCCAGATGTCTGAAATAAAAACAAAATGTTAGAAAAACTCAGCAGGTCTGACAGCATCTGTGGAGAGAGAAAGAGAGCTAACCTTTCAAGTCCATATGACTCTTCTTCAGACCTTATCATTCAAGCCTCTATACTTCTCGAACCATTTTGGTATCATTCCAATGAATCTAATAATGCCCTTTATATGGCAATGCCCAGAACTGCTCCAGTGATAAACAAATGTCTTATACAAATTCAGTATAATGTGTTGCTTTTACAGCCAATATAGAAACTCATTATTTGCCATTTCACAGCCCTTTCTATATGCATTTTTGCGTTTAAAGAACCTTACAGCTATCTCCTGAAGTACCTTTGTTCATCCAATCTGTTAATCATTGCCCCATTATAAGAAACACAGTCTTTCACTGTTCCTTCCCCCAAAAATGTATAACTTCACAGTTTTCTGCATTGAATGGCATCTGCCTACTGGTGAACTGCCAGACATGTCAGAATCCAGAATTGTTGAAATCACGACTTTACTGTGAGGAATAACATGTCTGCAATCTGCTAAGATCTAATGAAGGTGCAGACATTGCAGGTTGAGATTAGGCAGTTATGGCATAGATCAACAAAACCATTAATTGGAGAGCCTAATAAAAATGTTGACAATGTGCTGGTCAGGGAGGTTTGGCTTATTTTCTCTAAGACTAGAGACCTTGTACTATCATGGGAATGTGTATATAAAGGGAGATAAGAAAGGATTCTGAGAATGCACGTTCATAAATTAGGATCTCAAAAGTCTTGATATTCACCTAATCGCAAAGTCGAAGGGTGATCGCCTATGTGGGTAGAAAATGAATGTGAAGGCTGAGAGGGATGTGAGCTAGGCAAGAAATTCTTTGGTTATTTGGGTAAGATGATTTTAAAGAAGGATTAAATCAATAAGGATCTGGAGTTGTTCAGCTGAAAGATGAAACTGATCAGATGAAATGCAAATTAAGTGAGAAAGGAACCTAGAACTTTGGCAGGTGGGGAACAGAATCATTACAGCACAGAAGGAGGTCATTTAAACATTGTGTCTACACCAGCTCTCCAAACGAGCATTGTGACTTAGTGCCATTCCCCTGCATTTTCCCTGTACATTTGCACATTATATTCAAGCTCTTGAATGCCTCCATTGAACCTGCTTCCACCACACTTCCAGGCACTGCATTCCTGACCCGAACAACTGGTATAAAAATGCTTCTCTCACTTCACATTTGTAAAAGCAGTGAAGGATTCTAAAGGGGACTAATTGGTCATTACCAAATGCATAATGTGGACCAGATGTATAAGGGATAAAGGCCAAAGTAGGATTTTGGGAATATTTCTATGTCACCACCACAGCTGACAGGGGAAAGGAAAAGACACAGAAAACCCAGGGAGGCAGACTCAGCAGGAAGGAAAAGATTGCCCTAAAACCTCTACGGCTGATAATGTTAACACACGCCTTGGTCAAAGGAACAGAAGAGATGGAAGAGGCTGCAAATGTCAGTGGCAAGGCCAGTATTTGTTACCTATCCCTAATTGCCCTTTGAGGGCAGGTAAAAGTGAATCACATTGCAATGGGTATGCTATAGGTCTGTAGTCACATGTAGGCCAGACCAAGTAGGGATGGCAACTTCCTTCTCTGAAGGACATTACGTGAACTAGACAGGTTTTTATCACAGTCAATGATGGTCTCATGATCACTATTACTGAGATGAGCTTAAATTCCACCAGCTGCCCTGAAGAGAACCCAAGTCACGATGTGGATATGACGGCGTTGGACTGGGGTAAACACAGTAAAACGTCTGACAACACCAGGTTTAAGTCAACCGATTTATTTGATAGTACACTCACTAGCTTTCGAGTTAGTCCCTTCGTCAGGTGAATGGAGAGTTCTGGCCTCAGACAGAGAATATAAAGCACAGACAGTTTACAGATTACTGATTAGAATGCGAATCTTTACACCTAACCTGCTGTTCAAGTCTTAAAGTGGTCGACAATGTGAGTGGAAGGAGCACTGATCAAAGGTTAAAGAGATGTGTATTGTCTCCAGATACACATCTCTTTAACCTGCGATCAGTGCTCCTTCCACTCACATTGTCGACCATTTTAAGACTTGAACAGCAGGTTAGGTGTGAAGATTCGCATTCTAATCAGTAATCTGTAAACTGTCTGTGCTTTATATTCTCTGTCTGAGGCCAGAACTCTCCATTCACCTGACGAAGGGACTAACTCGAAAGCTAGTGAGTGTACTATCAAATAAATCGGTTGGACTTAAACCTGGTGTTGTCAGACTTTTTACTGTGAGAACCCAAGTTCCAGAGCTTGTTAAACTAGCGACATTACTACTAGCCCACTGTTTCCCCCTGGCCAAACTGTAAAAATGATCCCAGGCAGGATGGATAAAGGCCTGGAACATCAGGGCAAATGAAATTTGGAAGAAGCAACTGCAAGCAGAGCCAAAGTGGAATTTGGTGGTTTTGTCAGGGTGGGAGCGATGCAATAAGGAGAAGACAGCAGAAGATTCCAATCACGATAGAGGAGTGAAATAGGGATATGTGAAATTGTCTTTGGGTATCTTCCTTCATTTAAAGAAACTCTGATCCAGAGCAATAACCAATACATATTGATACACAAGATTCTTCTCCACAGAATGAATAATATTTAGTATAGTGAACATTGATCAACAGATCCTTTAGGGGTATCAAAATGCCACAAGGCCCAAAAAGTCCTGCCCTTATTGAAGGGCAAAAGGTCCACATAGACTCTCCAAAGGAAAATGAGCAGATAAAATTTGAGAGCGAGAGGGTAGTGCAAAAAGAGAATAATAGTTTCAAATGAAGGGCAATAAAAAATTCCTACTGCTTTAAATATTTTAGTTTACTCCTTTGTGTGCCAGAAACAGTCTTCACGACATTTAGTTTTCAGCTGGCAACAATCTATTTAATTTACCAGACAATTATTTAGTATTTTAATTTCATCATCATGCAGACATGTTGTAGAATAATACAAACATTTTTGCAGATAGTAATGTACTGGAACCTGACAATATTTTTAAACATCATATAATGTATTTCACCTGTCATAAACAGTAAGGCTACACTGACAAAATGTCAAGTTAATAATTAGTGTAAACTTCAAATAAAGAAAAATAGAATTATTTGCTTCCACTCTCAAACCTGAAAGCTAAGATGTGAAGAATTTACAAAATCTCTAAAACAAATTAACAGCACTGAATTAGTAAAACCAGCACTCCTTTCAGTGGAGAAAAAGATCAAATGATGTTGAAGAAAATATTCCATTGAGGAAGCTTGTATCCAATAATTAAAATTACTATTTAAATAAACTTGCAATTCTGAATCAGTGAAAAAGCCTATAGGTTAACAAATTTCATAAGAACATACATCAAATAACCACTTGCATTCCAAAAAATCATTGTAGATTGAGAAATTAATTTTGACACAGCATTGGCTATGAAGAAATATCAGTAAATACAGACACATTAATAGATAACATTGCTCAGCTGGGAGTTAATTTTTTTCAAAAAAACTTATCAACATTAATTACAGGATATTTCTCTTCAGTTAATAGTTTAAATCTAGAATGCACTTACAATAGTAAATTTCCCTGAAGCAGGTGGTCCTAGCAGAAACACTCGGGGAACTATGAAACATTCGGAAGAAAATATTATGATCATTAAGGTCAATTTATATCAAAAATATACACAAAGATAGCAAATACAAGATAAATTGTACAATTCCTTTACAATTCTTGCTTTTTGTAAAATCATGCCAAGCTAGAATAAATCCTGCAGCTTTTATAATGTAAATAAACTTGTATGTTCCTTTTGTTTTTCTATATTTGCTCTCAAGTTATAAAATAATAGCATTTATTTTGTGCAGTACAACAAGACTACTCCATGTCTGTATTCACAGTTACTGTGTTCACAGTACAGCTGCAGCATTGTTGCAAAGAAGTTTTAATTTGGTCAATGTTGTGCTGCAACTCCTGGAAGAGACAGTCTAACTCCAGTTCACCCCAGTCAGGTTGTAGCCAACACTGGATTAATGGTATAAATTCTTAGGGGACGATCTTACTGACTCAACCTGCAGTTTGATCAGTGTGGCGAGCCGGTAAGATCACAAGTGAGGCGAAAAACCAGGTCTGCGTCCGGTTTCTCGCCTCTCACAATCTTACCAGCCTGGAATGCCAACATTTCCACCTTCCACCTAGGAAGGTCACAAAGCTGATTTAAATATTAATTTCAATATAATCAGTGAGTCCTGGATACAGTCGTCCAGGCTTACTTGCCTTGGTAGCTTCGCTGATGGAAGTCCTCACCAGCAAGGATCACATACGGTCCTCAGCAACAAAAACCTGACATGATAGCCTCACTGGTGGGACCAGAGGCCACTGAGGCCCCATGAGTGGTCAGGGGCAAGAGGGGATAGTACCCTTTGGTTGGGGTTGGGTTGGTGGTATTTGGAACGATCGGCCATGGAGGCCAACAATAGGTTGGGGTGAGGGGGAGTATCCAGGGGTTGGAGGAGTAACAAATATTCAGTGTTCTATGTACACTTTACACAAGAATGCTGAGAGATCTGTATGTGCAGATTAGATATAGCCCTTAGGGCTAAAGGGATCAAGGGATATGGGGTGAAGTCAGAATCAGGATATTGGTTTCGATGATCAGCCATGATCAGAATGAATGACGGAGCAGGCTCAAAGGGCTGAAGGCTGAATGGCCTATTCCTGCTTTTATTTTCTATTTTTCAATGCACAAAAGCACTCCCTAGCTGTCAGCAGCTGGCTTTCCAGAGAGAATAGACTCCATCCACTCCATTTACTGGCATGAATCACATTTTGCCTCTTCTTTTGCACTAACTGGAATGAGACTGTGCCTAAAAGCTTGCTAAAAATTGTCCGCAATTCTCTCCCATTTTCACACTCGTCTGATACTTAGAATTTTTTTTGATAAGATTGCCCTCTTAGTGTAAGTGTAACATGAGGCCAGATTGCCCCCTTAGTGTAAGTGTAAAGTGAAGCCAATTCTACAGTATAAGTGCAGTTTGATATGGATTCTTAGCAGCCTTGAGATATAGCTTCACTTCAGAATTAGATTTAATGTGGAGATTAGGGATTGAATCTTCCTCTAGGCTCAGAAAAACCTGACCTGCACACTCTCGTGGCTCTCAAGCTGACCCATGTATGACTTTGCACACCATTTTTGACTTTTCACAGTAGGATCAAGTTCACAACACAATTTGCAAGCCTCAATGGAGTGCATGAGGAGTATGGGTGCAAAGGCAGATTGGTCAGAAAACATGTCTCAGTTCTCCACCACAATATCCCAATTGCAATTTGCATTTAATAGCATGCTAAACTCAGCCCACCTTCCTCAACTTCACCCAGTCCCTGCCATCTCAGATCACGGAGGCCACCTCTATGTCCCCATATATCCTCTACAGCCACTCACCCAGTACGCATTATATACAGTCCTCAGATTCCATGGAATATCAATTGAAAATATTTTAAAATCCTTAGGGGTGAGTGGAAAACGCACCTTTCACCATCTACTAAAGTCTTCACATCACTAAAACTTAGGAAAATTGCATTCTGCCATGTGAAAGCAACACTTATTGCACTGATACCCATTAGCACTTGAAATTCAGCCTTAAAACATTAAACCAAAGCGAGATCAAGAGGGTTAATAAATCTTCTCAGTCCCCATGATATCCACTGGTAGTAGAAGGCCTCCACAGTGCTGGTAGACATTGCATGCTCCCTCCCTAGCCGCAAATGTAGCTGCTGCAGGTGGGCAGACTGTCAGATCAGATGACCCCCTTGGTCACTCGCTGCCTAAACCTGTTTATGGTGAGTCTGGCCAGGTCACGGAGCAGGTTCATGAGGAGGTCATCAAAAGTTAAAGCACATGGGACTGAAGGTAATGTCTTGAGATGGATAGGACACTGGTTAGTAGATAGGAAACAAAGAGTTGGTGTAAATGAGTCTTTTTCTGACTGGCAGTCAGTAACTAGTAGGGTTCTGCAGGGATCTGTGCTGTGACCCCATTTGTTCACACTAAATATTCAGCACTTTTGGGAGAATCACCCCCAATGTTCCCAATGGTGGGGGAGTCCAGAACTAGGGTTCATAGTTTGAGGATTAGGGGTAAACCTTTTAGAACTGAACTGAGGAGAAATTTCTTCACTCAAAGGGTGGTGAACGTGTGGATTTCACTACCACAGAATGTAGTTGAGATCAAAACGTTGTCTGATTTCAGGAAGAAATTAGATATAGCTCTTGGGGCTAAAGGGATCAAGGGATATGGAGGGAAGCGGACATCAGAATTTTGAATTTGATGATCAGTCATGATCAAAGTGAATGGCAAAGCGGCTTCAAAGGGCTAAATAGCCTACTTTTTACAAAGGTTTGACAAAAGGTCATCTGGACTCGAAACATCAGTTCTTTTCTCTCCTTATAGATACTGCCAGACCTGTTGAGATTTTCCAGCATTTCCACTTTTGGTTTCAGATTCCAGCATCTGCAGTAATTTGCTTTTATCCTGTGATTCCCATGGTTTGCCTTTAGTATTTGATACGAGGGTGAGCACATGGGTAAAAGGCTACAAAGCTCAGCAGGGTGCACCTTCTCAAACAGATGCGGTTGCAGTGGCATTTCTTACAGCCGTTTGTTGGGGTGGCACAATTTCATCAATTTCAACCAAGACCAGGTGAGCCGTGACACACAAGCCACAGGATTCGTCCAGATAGCTGATTTCCCAAAAGTGCAGCAAGTCATTGGCTGCACCCACATGGCTTGCCGATAACCATGATATCAAGGAATCCCCTACATCAACCGTGAGGGCTCCCACTTCCTTAATGTTCAACTCATCCGCGACCATGCAAAGCCTCCTCAGGTGCAAGTGTGTGCTAGGTACCCAGGGAGAGTATATGACAGCTTCATCCTGGGCCGCTCACAGATTCCTGAGGTACTTGAAGGAACACAGTAGCTATAGAGGTGGCCCCTCAGGACTAGGTGTATCCAAAGGATATAGCTGAGTGCGCCTGTGTAGAGGCCACAGAGTGCAGCAGAGAACCAGTATAATCAGGCTCAAGCTGCTACTTGCACTTTGATGCAGCATATGATCGGGATATTGAGTTTGTGGTTCTCGTGCCTGAACCATCCAATATGTCCCCAGAGAGTGACTCGCATTGTGGTTTTCTGCTGCATCCTCCAAAACTTGGCACTTCAACAGAAAGGGGAGCTGCATGAGGAGCAGATGGATAAGAGGCACATCTCATGTGATGAAGAGAACATCAAGGTGAACAATGAGGAAGAAGCCCTGGAGATGCAGAAAAATGCTATCAAGCGGTGGTCAGATCGCCAGAAGGGTTATGAGAGTTTGGGATGTCCTAATAGCCTTCCACTTCATGGATGATCAGGATTAGGCTCACCACTGAGGTCCCATCATGGACAGTGAACACCCTGCGTGATATGGCTCCTGTCACAGGAAGGGAGTGCCATCAATACTGGAGTACAAAGGTGACTTGTGGATGTGTGATGGATGTATGAGTGTGTGAGTGGTAAGAGATTAGATGAGTGATTTACCATGGTTGAAAGGAGATCATTCATCCTCTTCTGGCATTGGATGCCCATCCTCCTCTGAAGTGAGCTGCCTCTGCCTCCCATGCAGGGTTGGTGAACTTGGTGAAGGGTTTCCCCCGTACAGAATGTGACGCCACTCCTCTACGGCAGCTAGCATCCGGTTGGGGGGCTTCCCTCTGAGAACCTTGGGGCTGCCTTCCTTGCAGAATTCTACTCAGTGGACTTGGATTAAGTGTTGGGAAGTGCGGGAGAGGCGCTTAAACGGAGTGACTCACTAATTGAAGCCTCAGCTAATGACAGGATGGACAGATCAGATTCCACCTGCCACAGACGCAGCATGAAACCTGTGACTTCTTTTTCTTCAAAGTGCCTAATAATACAGCTACATCCCTGTTTCCCACCAGATTGTCATGATGTGGATATGCCGGCGTTGGACTGGGGTGCTTTATATGCTCTGTCAGAGGCCAGAACTCTCTATTCACCTGACAAAGAGGGAAACCTTGAAAGCTAGTGAGTTTACTATCAAATAAATCGGTTGGACTTAAACCTGGTGTTGTCAGACTTTTTACTGTGTTCCCACCAGATTGACACTTTGCCAAAATATCAGAAAAGTCCACTCATGATTTCTTTGTTGCTAGGACATGTATATAACTTTCTTTTAAAAGACAATTACAATACCCTTAGCATTCACCCCATTGTAAATTACTCCACATGCAACACAGGCATCAGAGAATTTCGAAGATTAGCAATGAATAGTAGTTTTACAGGTTCCACAAAATCTTGAAATTTATTTTAGCACACATCCAGCATGGGTGATATAGGAATATTATAACTAAATCCAATATGTAAATATGTTCCTCTCTTGTTCAAAGTAAATACAGAGAACAATGAATTATTTAAACTCAATACAATCAGCACAAAACAAGCTCTAGCGCCATCATCAGTAAATTTCTTTCAAATTACTTCAAAGGAAATCTTTCTTTGGCAGACATGCCTCTTTTGAGGATTGTCTAATCTCATCTGTAAGAATAAATCCTCAGGTGATTCAAGCCTTTACACTCAAGATTCTCCAGTTATGGGATCAGTGAAAAACAGAATTATTCTATTATTAACACAAGGTCAAACTCTTGTTTGGGGGAAGAACTGCCTTGGGCTATTGTAATTGTTTATTCCGTACAAAAAAAAGCTATACTTGCCCTAGGTCATATTTTTCAATAAAAGGAAACGAAAACATTCTATAATTGGATTACTTCCCTTGTAGATTTCTAACTGACAAGACTGTAACCACACTTCTCAGGCAGACATTAATTTTGCACACAGCTGTTCTAGTTGTGCACAGGTATGCAAGTAGTGCCCCCATCAGTTTTAAGAAAAAGACACAATGTGAGGCAAACATTTCATTTGTTCCAGTTCTAGAAAAATTTTCAAAAGTGTTTTAATTATTATTTCAAGTCTGCAAGTCCCTCAGATAATACACTGTCATTTTGAGGTTCCCTGTTTCCCATAGAACTGAGAGCATCAATTGGGATTCTTAAGCCTGCACAATCTGACACACTAAATTCTAATTACACCATTAAAATATATATATAAAGTACAATGTCAAATAATAAATTAATGAAAATTGGAACAATATGTATTTACTTTATGGTATGAAGAATTGCGGCCCTTGGATCATGAAACAAAGTATGATTTTAAGTCAGGAGTGACATAATTTATAATTTTTTCTTCCCTATTTCCTATTTTCTCCTCAACAAAGCTGCATTTCTCAAGAAATCTTTAATCCAGAGCTCCAACTTCAGTTAGAGCAAAGCCAAACAAAGGTTCACTTGTGATTTTGATTTTTGAGAAGACTCCCTAAATCTTGCAGCTGACAGAATGCAATGAGTTTGAGCTAACATTTTAGAAAATCTTGAAAAATAATTTAATAAAGTACTTTCCACCAAAATGAAAAACTGCCCTCACCTTCATCATTTTCGTTTTTAAGATGATCTATCATATACTGAATGGGATCCATAGGTTTGTCCACTAGCAGACACTGCAACATTTTCTGAAGAGCACAAGAGAATAAGAGGTTACATCTCCTGCTAATAATCCTCACTTATGCATTGTTAGCTTTGTGTAGAAAATGTATTGTACGCACGAATTAAACAGAAGTACAGTGCCAGACTAAGATTAAAAAGTCATTTGTGCAATAAGTAGATTCAACTAGTTATGTCTTCAGTGCTGACGTCACAAGATAGACTCAGATTAAGAGGGTTCTTCAGCCCATTTTGAACTCTTCCTTTCCTGAAGAGCACCCCTAAGATCTTCTTATTACAGCATCTAATTGTTCCTTAGATCTCTAGCTTCATTGTCTCAACTATTCTCCAATTATTACAAATGCATAAACCTTATCGGCCGCTTTATATAATTCTGAACTCAACCAAATCTGATTCCAATAAATAAAAAGATTTCTGTGAGGTACTTGTAACAAAAAAGTTGGTTGATCCTTAAATGTCTGCCTAGCGTGCAAAAAACAATACTTTTCACCATATGTTAATACATGTGACAATAATAAATCAAATCAAATTAAATCAATGCACTAAAACATGGAAATGTAGAGTATTTTTCACACACAATTTAAATAAATGAAACTTTTCGAGCCAAATTTCAAGCGTGGCAGTATACACTGCATTTATAATAATGGCAGCTGAGTGGTACAGCACATTAGAATACTCCGAGCGACAAGATATGAATTCAAATCTATGATTTCCAACAGTGATTTCACACTTGAACTTCGCAAGTGAAGTAAAGACACTTTATTACAGATATGAAAGGAAAAGATAATGCTCTTTTTTGACTTTTTAAGCATCATGAAAAACTGTCCCACCTGCTTCCATGCTGGGAATGGTATTGCACATGCCTGAACCTAAATGAGCGAGGGTAAAATTGGGTATTTAAATCTTCAAGCATAGGAGCACAGGAACAGGAATATGCATTTAGCTCACTGAAACTGTTCCACCATCCTGGCTGATTTAATAACCTAACTCCACATGGGCAGAGCTGGAAAATCCCAGCAGAGTTTCAAACTTCTAATACCCTTTCAATGCAGCATTTCTTTACTCCACTCCTGTAAACTCTAGCTCTCATTTTTAGACCATGCCCCTTATTCATAGACTCCCTTACCAGTGGAAATAGTTTCTCTGTATCTATCATGGCTGTCTCCTTAATCAGAACACATGACATTTTGGAATAAAATGATTCACAGCAGCAATTTAACTCTTCCTGCAGTCCATGACTACCCCAACATTATTTATTATTATTTAAATGGCAAAATGATAATTTATTATTCTTTAAATGGTAAAAAAAATTGCAGCATGAATCTCATGGAGTTGGTTTGCAGGTGCAGCAGGTAATTAAGAAGGCAAACAGAATTTTGTCCTTCATTGCTAGAGGGATGGAGTTTAAAAATAGCAAGGTTATGTTGCAGCTGTATAAGGTGCAGGTGAGGCCACACTTGGAGTACTGTGTACAGTTTTGGTCTTCTTACTTGAGAAGGGATATATTGGCACTGGAGGAGGTGCAGAGGAGATTCACTAGGTTGATTCTGGAATTGAGAGGATTGGCTTACGAGGAGAGACTGAATAGTCTGGGGCTATACTCACTGGAATTCAGAAGAATGAGGGGAGATCTTGTAGAAACATCTAAGATTATGAAGGGAATTGATAAAATAGAAGCAGGGAAGTTGTTTCCACTGGCGGGTGAAACTAGAACTAGGAGGGCATAGCCTCAAAGTAAGGGGAAAAAGTCTTAGGATTGAGTTGAGGAGAAACTTCTTCACACAAAGGGCTGTGAATCTGTGGAATTCCCTGTCCAGTGAAGGTTGTTGAGGCTACCTCATTGGATATTTTTAAGGCAAGGATTGATACATTTTTGAACAGTAAAGGAATTAAGGGTTATGGTGAGCGGGTGGGTAAGTGGGGCTGAGTCCATGAAAAGATCAGCCATGATCTTATTGAATGGCGGAGCAGGCTCGAGGGGCCAGATGGCCTACTCCTGCTCCTAGTTCTTATGTTCTAACAATTAACTCTTTTCTCCCAACATCCAATGTCTTCATTCAGTTGTTTTAACAATCACAGGTAATTTTTCAATTTAAGGTTACATTAGATTTACCTTCCCAGATCAATCTCTATAAATAACACATTTAATATTTTGTTTTACAACAAAAAATACTTGTTATTAACACAAAATGATCCCATCTTCAATTCAATTTCCTAAATTACTTGGTGTCATATCACATTCAACTGTATTTGGTCCACATAAATATACAATCTTGAGTCAATGTCATTTCCACCACAATATGTGGATAGAATGGATCTGATGGGCTCAAAGGCCCTTTCTAATCACATGTTTTCTTCTAAACATTAGCATTGCTAATTAGTTTATGTGTATAGCAAAAATAGTTTTGCTCTTTCAAGCATAGCACATTTCACTGAAAATATCCAAAACCTTAATTCATATTTTTTGCATACTTTTCCAGGGCAGTGTGCAGCTTTTAGACCACTAAAAAAAAAGCTGGTCAATTTTTATTTCAGTTGATATAACTTCTACTACTGGCTAGCTGCCTGAGAGGAACGCATTACTCAAGTTTCCCCTCAATGATGCCAAATTCTGCAGCAACTCAATTTTCAAGTTTGCTAATGGCACCAACATAGTGCGTTGGATCTCAAACAATGACGAGACAGAGTACAGGAAAGAGATAGAGAATCTGATGAAATGGTGTGATGACAATAATCTCTTCCTCAATGTCAGTAAAATGAAAGAACAAGTCATTGACTTCAGGAAGTGTTGTGGACGAATTGTCCCTGACTGCATCAACGGTGATGAAGTGGAAATGGTCAAGGGCTTCAAGTTTCTAGGTGTCCAGATCATCAACAACCTGTCCTGGTTCCTCCATGCAGATGCTGTAGTTAAGGAAACCCACCAAAGTCTCTACTTTCTCAACAGCCTAAGGAAATTTGGCATGTCCGCTATGACTCTCGCCATTTTTTATAGATGCACCATAGAAAGCATCCTTTCCGGATGTATCACAGCTTGGTGTGACTCCTGCTTAGACCAAGACAAAGAAACTACAAAAGGTTGTGAACTTAGCCCAGTCCATCACCCAAACCAGCCTCCTATCCCTTGATTCTATCTACACATTCCGCTGCCTCAGAAAAGCAGCCAGTATAATCAAGGACTTCACTTATCCTGGACAAACTCTCTTCCACCTTTTTCTGCCAAGAAAAAGATGCAAAGGTCTGAGATCATGTACCAAATGACTCAAGGGCAGTTTCTACCCTGCTGCCATCAGACTTTTGAATGGACCGACCGTATATTAAGCTGATCTTTCTCTACACCCTAGCTATGACTAACAATATACTGCATTTTTCCTTGTATTTTCCTTCTCCCCTATGTACTCTATGAACGGAATGTTTTATTTGTATGGCATGGAAGAAACAATACTTTTCACTGTATCCTAATACACGTGACAATAATAAATCAAATCAAATAAGTGAGATTTGTTTTCATCGGATCAACTATGAAAAAGTACATCACAGCTTCACATTTTTAAATGGATTTGTAATGTAGCTAACTGTTTTCAATCTGAGTAACCATCAGCTTCGCAGCCAATCTACATCATTGATCGTATCACAACAAGCTAAAAATTAGTCCAATCTGTTTTTTAGGCTTTGGGGATTCATGACCTGCCCATGCCCATTGGTATGAAGATAGACCGTCTGCAAATTTCATCTTGGCATTTTATTTAGTTATTTGTAGTATACGGCCAAACACCTGCTGTGCTGCTGGCTGCCTCTCCATTCAGCAGAGGACCGCACATCATGACTAACAGCGTGTGGTGCAACCAGCCTTCCAGTTTGTTTCCCTCAAAAGGAAGCTGCTGAATTATAGGAAGGTTTGCTAGAATTGGAAACAATAAAAGTGGTACGTCACGATAGAGAGAAGGTTGTAGAGACATAGATGCAGAGCTGAAGGTGCATAGGAGGAGAGACAACGAGGATCTATTGACAGCTAGGAGGTCTCAGGGACTGCCCACAAAAGGGATAGAGAGTAGAAAGCTAGGGAAGTCAATTCCCAGAGTCTGGCGGTGGTACTACAACGGCTGGAATTTTACCAGCCCACTCACCACGGGAATCGGGGCAGGCGAGGGGTAGACTATGGAAAGGTCTGCCAACCTCAGGTGGGATTTTACAGTTTCAGGATGAGTGAGGCCATCAAATCCCACCCAAGAAATCTAATAACCCTTGTGAATGAGCATATCAGTGAATGCATCTTCACATGACATCTCCTATCTTTCACTCCACCAGCCTCTCACGTTGCTCAATGCAACACATCCACATCACAGCCCCTAGCTCTCAAGATTCATGTTTAATATCCAGTATCCCATCTCACCCTCTTGCACATACCTATGCAGCCAACCTCCTAACCACTTCTCACTGCCTGCATCTATCCACAGCTATTCAGCTCTGGAAGGCACTGTCAACCAAATTCAGTGCTACACAATCACTGGCATTCTTTCATTTCTCTTACAGAGAGTGACACAAGATAAAAGGGAACAGACCAGAACTGGCAGGGGTGGCACGGTAGCACAGTGGTTAGCACTGCTGCTTCACAGCTCCAGGGTCCTGGGTTCGATGCTCGGGTTACTGTCTGTGTGGAGTTTGCACATTCTCCTCGTGTCTGTGTGGGTTTCCTCTCACAGTCCAAAGATGTGTGGGTTAGGTTGATTGGCCATGCTAAGAAATTGCCCCTTAGTATCCAGGGATGTGTAGATTAGTGGGATTAGTGGATATAATATGTTGGGATATGGGGGTAGGGCGTGGGTGGGATTGTGTTTGGTGCAGACTCGATGGGCCGAAGGGCCTCTTTCTGCATTGCAGGGTTCTATGATTCTATGACCCCATGTTTCCCTAACAAAAGAGATAGCTGTCCACATCATGGAGCCAACTGCATCACAGCCCAGGACATCCAGCATCACCGAGAACATTGAGAGTGAGAGGGGCGTTATGCCCTTCTCCATTTCCAGCTCACCTACATCCTGCTATGTAAGATGACGAGCAAACTGCTGATAGTGTTATCATGGATATTTTACACCCCTCTTGCTTCCCTCACCCCAACCTTTTCCTTCTGATTTTTTGATTTCACACAGCTATGGATTGCCAATTGCCCTGCCACTGGGGCAAGAGAGACGGCAGTGATACAGCACAAAGAAGAGACCCGATCACTTGTCTGACTTGCAGCCGCATACATTGCAAGTGCACTTTTAAGTGTATCTTCACACCCCCACTGTATTTCCCTTTGGGAAATAGCAGAAATGGAAGAATTCCTGAGCTGATTGTGAATCCGTTATGAACACACTTTCTGTAGTCAACAAGTCCTGGCATTGGATCTGAACCTGGAGCTTCTGGTCCAGCAGTAGGGGCACTACAACAGCCTCACAAGACCTCCACACACGCATTAGAGGACAGCTAAGGGTTGGGATCAGTATGCGTTGAGTCGTCAGACACAATCGGGACTGCAGTTAGGCCAGAGGTTAAGGGATGGTTCATTTGCCAACTCACTGGAGGGCAAGTCATGAGCAAGTTCTGCACACATGACCCAGATGAGGGCCACCATGGGAAACTTACTGAAGAACAGTGATGAGTATGTCTACCAAGATGCTGAGTGCATTGCCTGACCATCCTTCTGTCACTGTGAAGGAGCAAGTGCACCTAGGCTCCAAGATGACAGAGGGCATCATGCAGAGCTTCCCCTCTCTGCAGCCTCTATTTCATCTCCTAATTATGCTGCAGACCCCCATACTGTTGCAGCTTTAGCATGGACGGATCATCAAATCCATCCCCTCCGTGAAGATGCAACAACATTCTCTGCTAAATCCAGGAAATCACCATAACACCCTCCAGAGTCTGTGCAACAGCAGAATTTGTTGAAAACTACATTACCTGCAAGGTTGATTCCAGATACTTTTAAGTAATGTTAGTGCTGGGCTACAAAATCTGTCCTACGGACCAGATTGGTCCAAATTTGAAAAATGGGCATCACAGCAATGCATGTCAACATGAAAGTACAAAATCACCTGCATCCAGCATATGAATGTGAATGAGGACACCTTTCTTAACAAAACATGATGCATGG
The DNA here is from genome assembly GCF_965287045.1 of Carcharhinus amblyrhynchos. Classification (NCBI taxonomy): domain Eukaryota; kingdom Metazoa; phylum Chordata; class Chondrichthyes; order Carcharhiniformes; family Carcharhinidae; genus Carcharhinus; species Carcharhinus amblyrhynchos. The sequence goes on from NC_137348.1 coordinate 13,821,825, forward strand.
ATCGCACCAGGGATTGCTGCTGAGGAAGGCATCTAGTTTCTATAGTGTCATCTCCAGTGGCGCTCTGGATCCAAATTTTATGTCCATCATCTATTGACCTCACATCCAACCCTGTATCACACAATTGACAACTTCAATTTAGGGTTAGTGGTTTGGAAATGTATATCAATGGTGAGAAGGGTTAATGGTTATGATTAGAAGTTAATGTTTAGGGTTGGGAATGGTATTTAATGCTTAGCTTGCAGATTGAGAGTTAATTGTTCAGGTGAGGATTGGAAGTTGATGAGAATTAGAAACCATTAATGACACTGCTGTTTCCTATTGGTAGCTGTGTTTGTAAATTCCTAGTTTTAATTCAGAAACAAACAGCAGAAAATAACTTTCTTTCTTTTTCTCACCACGCCCACTAACCACTACCTCAGTACTTCTGACATTTTGAAGTGCGATGGAAGAGTGGTAGAACTTCAGGCAGATAAATGATCCTAACTGAAAATTTTCCAAGGCTGTTACATGAATGGGATTGGCGATCAAAAAGAGAGGCACAGATCACCAGTCCATTCAAACACACAAAGCCACCTTTATTTGCAGAAGAGTTAAATCAAATAAGATTGAACTGAAGAGGAGTGAAGATAAAGGCAAAATATTGTGGATGCTGGAATCTGAAACAAAAACAGAAAATGCTGGAAAATCTCAGCAAGTCTGATAGCATCTGTGGAGAGAATAAAGCCAACAGCCTGAATTCTCCAGTCTCCCACATGCTTGTTTCCCACAGGTGGGAGGTGGCGCATTGTTTGCTGCAGCAGGATTCTCTGGTCCCACTGCTGTTAATGGAAATTCCCATTGACGTCACCCCATGGCAGCGGGAAACCTAGAAGTGGGGCTGTGCTACCGGCAGGGCCGGAGAGTCCTGCCAGCGTGATCGACCAGAGAACGTTTAGAGTCTAGGATCATCCAGACTCGAAACATTAGCTCTATTCTCTCTCCACAGATGATGTCAGACTTGATGAGATTTTCCAGCATTTTCTGTGTTTGTTAAAGAGGAGTGAAATTTGAAGTTGATGCTTCTTGATGTCTTCACTGCAGCAACTACTTATCCTAACTAAACAAGAGGAAGATTTTAGCTTAAGACAAAACAAAACACACGCCTGTAATGACATTAAAAGCGATCACAACAAAAGACAATAATAAGATCTGAGATGACATTAAAAGTGATAATAAAGGACAACTATAGGATCTGTGATGACATTAAAAGTGATAATAAAGGACAACTATAGGATCTGTGATGACATTAAAAGTGATAATAAAGGACAACTATAGGATCTGTGATGACATTAAGAGTGATAATAAAGAAAGACACAATTACAGAATCTGTAATGATTTTTAAAGTGATAATAAAGACACACTTATAAGTTCTGTGATGACATTAAAAGTGATAATAACAAAAGACACATATAAGATCTGTGATGACATTAAAAGTGATAATAAAGTAAGACACAATTATAGGATCTGTAATGACATTAAGAGTGATAAATAATAACAAAAGACACACTTACAAGATCTGTGATGACATTAAAAGTGATAATAAAGTAAGACACAATTATAGGATCTGTAATGACATTAAGAGTGATAAATAATAACAAAAGACACACTTACAAGATCTGTGATGACATTAAATGTTATAATAAAGAAAGACACAATTATAGGATCTGTAATAACAATAAGAGTGATAATAACATAGACGTTGTTTATACCTGCAGAGTCTGAAATATTCCATGTTTCTCCGCGTAGACCCCAAGCTCCGGGGAAATCCGAAGCGGCTTTTTGGTTGCGTCCATTTCTTCAGGATTTAAAATATACAATATCTAGATTACAGCTGAAGACGCTCCTGAGGCGACGGAAATTGCTGTCCGCTTGCACCGGTTACTGGCACTCAAGTTGTCTCGTGCGCACCAACGGCCGATTGTTGTAGGCCGCGTTGCCTAGGCAACGGAGCAATAAACCGACCGAGCGGTTGTCGACAAAGACCGCGATTTACACCGACACCCACCGGGGAGAAGCGAAGCATAAAAAGTGCATTTATTTAGCGATTTATGGAGAAAGTTTTCGACTGACGGTTTGCAGGCCATTGCTATGGATACCCAGCTCTTATGATCGGATAACCTGTGGAGTCTCTTCGCAATAAGTCGCGATAAAATACCCTTTTTTTGTAATATTAATTTTAATATTAATATCTCCAAATTCCTCTTGATCACCGTTTTGTACCTTGGAGCTTTCAGCTCCCCCAGAACGATGCATCCAAATCCGACTGGGGAATAACTTTCGCGGCAACAGGGGATCAAGCAAAACAATTTAAGTGAAAAGACTTTAAAAGATTTGAAATCAAGTAGAAGTGAAATTATTCAGGAAATCCAGAGTGGTGGATGAGGGAGGAGATGTTTTTTAAAAAGAGTTTAAGCTTTCGAAGCCAGGCATTGAATTCAGGTCTCTGGTGCTGTGCGGCAGCAGTGCTAACCACTGTGCCACCGACCCTCTCCTTACCTTTTTCCCTATTACTCTATGAATGGTATGTTTCGGCCGTATCGCGTGCAAGAAACAATCTTTTTTTCACTGTATGCCAATACATGTGACAATAATAAATCAATTCAAATCAAAAGGTGCTTTTTTGGGAAATGCACACACCTAATTTTGTTTCACCCAAATTCTGGAGCAAAAATGAATGATTTTAATATCATGATTTTCAATCTACCTCTTTTTCTCTTCACCCACCCTTGCACATGCTCCTCTTGATCTCGTACTTATGCTTCAATTTTCTTTGTCCTATTTTGTTCCCCTGAGCAGAAATTTCATCCAACAAATTAGGTCTCCAATCTCAACCTCTAGCCAATTACTGCATTGGGATTCACTAATTATGAGAACAGATGTCATCCTTTGTGAGCAAAACTGAGAGTTCTACATGGTAAGTTGCCTACTCAGTACCAGGGTGAATAACATTTCTGCCGTGAACAGTGAAGGCGGAAGCATTACACATAGATTAAGTGAATGGGTAAAACTGTGGCAAATACATTTCAATTTAGACAATTGTGGTGTCATCCACTTTGAACCTAAAATTAATATGGTATACATTCTAAATGGTCAAAAGCTAGAAACAATGGAGATCCAAAGAGATTTGGGAGTCCATGCACATAGATCACTAATCAGGTATAAAAACTAATCAAATAGATGGATGGAATGCTGGCCTTCATATCTAGAGGACTAGAATGCAAGGGAAAGAAGTTATGCCACAGTTAAACAAAGCCCTAGTTAGATCATATCTGGAGCACCGTTCAATTCTGGGCACCACACTGGGAAGCTGCAATAGCCTTGGAGGGGGCTTGGACTCCAAGCTAAATTATGAGCAGTGATTACTCAAATTGCAATTTATAACTGGTAGTTATAAGATTAGACAGTGATTGAATTAAGTTTTTAAGATATCAATGAATAGATGTTAGAGAGAAACTTTTTTCACACATCTGAGCATCTAGTACTAGGGGGCATAGTTTAGAATATAGATCCAGACTTTTCAGGAATCAAATTAGGAAACACATCTGCACATGAAGGGTGGTAGGAATTTGGAACTCTTCCACACAAACCAATTAATGCTAGGCCAATAACTAATTTTAAATCTGAAATTGCTAGGTTGTTGTTAACCAAAGATACTAGGGGATATGAGGCAAGGGGAAGTTGCTGGAATTAGTTCACAGATTGGAGGCCATAGTGAATGATAACTGAAGAGACACAAAGGGCTAAATGGCCCACTTCATTTCCTATGTTTGTGTCTGTATATCCTACTATATCTGCAACAAATTAACACAACCCACTGCACAGTTCTGCTGCGTGTAATCAGTTTTTTTTAGGTTAAAGATTAGCTGGGAGAAATATATTAAAGAAATATATTATTGTGTTTGTTTCATAGCAAAAAACAAAGCAAATTCATTGTGAAAATGTCATGGTCCCCACAAGATGGTGCTGTTCAGCTCTTGGACAATAAGGTTAGTGGGAATCAAATAATCATGAATAAATGCAATTCTGTGCAATGAAAATGTACTGCAATTAGATTGTGCATATAAGGAATATTTAAAATTTATATTTTGAAAATAATGGGCATAAGGAAATGGAAAATAGATTTTATTCAAACTTTTGCAGATAATTAATTAGTTAAAAAATATTGAGGGTATTTTGGAATTTTAAAGGGTGTACATGCAAGAATTTAATATTGCTATGAAACTATTTATGAAGAGAATATGTGTGAGCGAGCAAGAGAGAAGGAGAGATAGTTGTAAAACATATTGCTGCTTCATAATATAATGCTCCTGACATTTATTTGAGCAAAGCTGCAGGCAAATAACCACTAGCATACATGAGAAAAAGCTAATCTAATGCAAGTCAACCATGGGCATTAGACATTTCCATATGAAAATTATGTGCCTGCTAAAGATATATCAGGAAAAGAGAAAGAGGCCTATCCATTTGCATTCTACAGAGAAATTTCCCAAGTCATGGTAAATGTTGACACAAAAGGCAGAGTGTTTATAATTCCCAAATTATTTTTAACAGTCAGGCTGTTTTGATAAAATCATGTCTAATTTCTACTTGAATTGAGCATTGAATTCTAAAAGGTAGAGCACAATTATAGGGGAAAGGGCAGGGGAGTCCAATTAATTGGATAGCTTTCAAAGAGTCAGCACAGGCACGATGGGCCAAATTCCCCCTCTGGTGCTGTTTTACATAGAACATAGAACACTACAGCACAAACAGGCCCTTCGGCCCACAAGTTGCGCCGATCACATCTATACTTACCAAGCCGTAGAACTATCTGTAACTTCCAATGCCATTAGATCCCATATACTCATCCAGAAGTCTTTTAAAAGACCCCAGCGAGTTTGCCTCTACCACCACCAACGGCAGCCGATTCCATTCACTCACCACCCTCTGAGTGAAAAACTTACCCCTAACATCTCCTCTGTACTTGCTTCCCAGCACCTTAAACCTGTGTCCTCTCGTAGCGACCATTTCAGCCCTGGGAAATAGCCTCCGAGAATCCACCCTATCTATTCCTCTCAACATTTTATAAACCTCTATCAGGTCACTTCTCAACCTTTGTCTCTCCAGGGAGAAGAGACCTAGCTCCCTCAACCTATCTTCATAAGGCATGCCTCCCAATCCAGGCAACATCCTTGTAAATCTCTTCTGCACCCTCTCAATAGCTTCCACATCCTTCCTGTAGTGAGGCAACCAGAACTGCGCACAGTACTCCAAGTGGGGTCTGACAAGGGTCCTATAAAGTTGCAGCATTACCTCCCGACTCCGAAACTCAATCCCTCGATTAATGAAGGCCAGTACACCATACACCTTCTTGACCACATCCTCCACCTGCAAGGCCGATTTAAGAGTCCTATCGACCCGGACCCCAAGATCCTTCTGTTCTTCAACCCAGCTGAGACTCCTACCCTTGATATTGTACTCCTGCATCCCGTTGGTCCTGCCAAAATGGACCGTTGGCAGGACCAAATATAGTTTTATTCTACATTCTATGCTGTAGTCTTGAAAGAATGCACCTCTTCAGCATCAGAATCATGCATTGTGTTTTATGTTATGATGCAGTCTCTTCCCCTAGCACATCTAGAGGAGATTGAAGAAGAGAGGTTAGCATGGTATTACTTTGAAATGAAATCCTATGCTTCAGTGATAGGTAATGTGAAGGAGGAGAATCAGAAAGCTATAATTAACCATTCAGTCCCTTAACACCATTCAGTTAGATCATGGGTGATCTGTATAGAATCTCTACAGTGCAGAAGGAGGTCATTCAGCCCATTGAGCCTGCACTGACAACATTCCTACTCAGGTCTCATCCTCATAAACCCACATATTTACCCTGCAAATCCCCCTGACACTAAAGGGCAATTTAACATGGCCAATCAACCTAACCCACACATTTTTGGACTGTGGGAGGAAACTGGAGCACCCAGAGGAAACCCATGCAACACAGTGAGAACATGGAAACTCCACACAGACAGTAACCCAAGACTGGAATTGAACCTAGACCCTGGTGCTGTGAGGCAGCAATGCTAACCATTGTACCACTGTGCCACCCACTTTAATTCCATTTCCATTGATCCATTTCCCTTGATACCCTCAGCTAACAAAACAATCTATCAGTCCCAGTCTTGAAAATTTTAATCAATCAAGTATCCAAAGAAGGAAGTGAGGGTCATATTTTCACTGCTGTTTGAGTGAAAAAGTGTCCCCAAATAGGACCAGCACTAATTTTAAAATGGTGCCCTGTTAGTCTGGATTCCTGCATGGAAGGAATTCATTTTTCTGTATCCACCCTGTCAAAGCTTTTTAAATACCCCCATTAGATTCCCTAATAACTTTCTAAACTCATGGAAATCAAACTAATGAAGGGATTTTACCAGAAGGCGGGGGGCGAAATTCCAATGTTTGGAAGCTTCTCTGGTGACCAGTACATTTGGGCAGGAGGCAACTCTTCCTGCACAATATGGCCAGGATAAAGCAATTAAGAGCCAGTAGTCAGCAAAATTGACCACTTAAGGAAGGTGGTAGGGCCTTCCACACTACCAACTCAATCAGAGGGCCAGCAGCTCCACAGCGCCATTGAGAAAGATGGACGTTGCTAAGGCAGCAAGGGAAACATGAGAGCAGCTCCATTTTGAGGCAGCATCACAAGTTTAGCGGAATTGTTTTTTTTCCATGTAGGGTCAAGCAGGACAGACCCTGGTGAATGGAGTTGAAATTCCTCCAACAGCAGCATTGGCAACAGGACTGCAGAGGCAGCATTTGATACTGAGTTTCTTACTTTGGTGATTAGTATCTGGCTCCAATATCCCCTCTTCCCAGAAAGCTGCTGGCACACTGCCTCTGTGCAGATAATAGCCTCCTCACACAATGTAGGGTGCCGCTGCGCCGCAGTCAAAATGTTCCTGCATTGGGCCTCTGACTATTCAAATTGTCTATCCGCTTCCAGGTGACAACCAGCCGAACCGCTGCCTTTGCCGCTGTGGGAAAACTTCCCTTGTGATGTGGCAGAGGGAGCCATCCCAGCACATTTTACCAGCCCAGCAGCCTCCAAGTTCATCATCCTGGAGCTCGTAAAATTCCTGCCTATGTTTCTACAATGTGTCCATAACTTTCAACTCCAACATCATTCTAGTGAAATTGCATTATATCATCTTTAAAGCCAATGTATCTGTAGCCTGATGGGTATTCAAAAAGACACAGCAAAGTGAAGACTTCAGCAAAGCCTAATGGTTAAAAGGGTAGCTAAGGTCTGTAGAAGCAGCAAAGAGCAGTATGTGAAGGCATGGAACAAACATGGGAATTGATTGGACAGAGGCTGTTGCAATGCCTGAGCAGACAGTGGTTGAATACAAGTCCCTGTATATCATATTCCTGAGAAAAATTATGACATCCTAATAGAGGCATGACTCTTAGTACTCATGACGAAAAGCCAATAATTGACTAGTGCCTGTCCTTGGAGTACATGATCGGAAGCATGACCAGTACCGGCAAGATCTCTTTGAGAAGGAGTAACAAAGAGTCATCGGCAGCAGTAATACGGGATCAACCACTGCAGAAGCAAGGCCAAGAGTCTGGGATTCAGAAACATCAAAACTAAACCCATCCGCAGGGAATCGGATCAATTTGCCTCGCCATGGATAGTATCTTTAAGTTTAAGTTATGAGTTTGGATATTTTGTGACGTTTTGATACCTTTTGAATACTTATGTTTAGGATGGAGTAGGTCAAATGTTCATTACTTTGTGTGTAAGAAAGTAAGTCAGCTTAAATACTTTGTGTACAACAAAGTTTGATCCCCTGATGTGATTTTGTGGTAACTTGGTACTGTACAATAAAGAAGATATAGAACATAGAACACTACAGCACAAACAGGCCCTTTGGCCCACGAGTTGCGCCGATCACATCAACACCTACCAATCTATAGACCTATCTATAACCCCCAATCCCATTAAACCCCATATACTCATCCAGAAGTCTTTTAAAAGACCCCAGCGAGTTCGCCTCCACCACCACTGATGGCAGCCGATTCCATTCACTCACCACCCTCTGAGTGAAAAACTTACCCCTAACATCACTTCTGTACTTTCCTCCCCGCACCTTAAATCTGTGTCCTCTCGTAGCGACCATTTCAACCCGGGGAAATAGCCTCTGAGAATCCACCCTATCTATTCCTCTCAACATTTTATAAACTTCTATCAGGTCGCCTCTCAACCTTCGTCTCTCCAGGGAAAAGAGTCCCAGCTCCCTCAACCTAACTTCATAAGGCATGCCTCCCAGTCCAGGCAACATCCTTGTAAATCTCCTCTGTACCCTTTCAATAGCTTCTACGTCTTTCCTATAGTGAGGCGACCAGAACTGCGCACAGTACTCCAAATGAGGCCTGACAAGGGTCTTGTAAAGTTGCAGCATTACCTCCCGACTCCTAAACTCAATCCCTTGATTAATGAAGGCCAGTACACCATATGCCTTCTTGACCACCCCTTCCACCTGCGAGGCCGATTTAAGAGTCCTGTGGACCTGGACCCCAAGATCCTTCTGCTCTTCAACACTACTAAGACTCCTGCCCTTGATAGTGTACTCGTTCATCCCGTTGGTTCTGCCAAAATGGACGACTACGCATTTATCCGCGTTGAAGTCCATCTGCCACTTCTCCGCCCAGTCCTGCATCCTATTTATGTCCTGCTGCAACTTTTGACATCCTTCCAGACCATCCACAACACCACCGACCTTCGTGTCATCAGCAAACTTACTTACCCATCCTTCCACTTCCTCATCCAGGTCATTTATGAAAATGACAAACAGCAAGGGTCCTAGAACAGATCCCTGGGGCACTCCACTGGTGACTGACCTCCATTCAGAAAAAGACCCATCCACAACCACTCTCTGCCTTCTGCAGGCAAGCCAGTTCTGGATCCACAAGGCCAAAGGCCCTTGGATCCCATGCCCTCTCACCTTCTCAAGAAGTCTTGCATGGGGGACCTTATCAAACGCCTTGCTGAAGTCCATGTACACCACGTCCACGGCACTTCCTTCGTCAATGTGTTCAGTCACATTATCGAAGAACCCAACTAGGCTCGTAAGGCACGACCTGCCTTTGACAAATCCATGCTGACTATTCCTGATCATTGTCAAACCTCTCCAAATGCTCGTAAATCTTGTCCCTCAGAAGCCTCTCCATCAGCTTACCAACCACTGAGGTCAGACTCACCGGTCGGTAATTTCCCAGGCTATCTCTGTTCCCTTTCTTGAAAATAGGGACTACATCCGCAATCCTCCAATCTTCTGGAACCTCTCCCGTCTCCATTGACGATGCAAAGATCATCGCCAGGGGCTCTGCAATCACTTCCCTCGCCTCCCACAGCATCCTGGGGTACATCCCATCTGGTCCCGGCGACTTATCTATCTTGATAGAATTCAAAAGTTCTAACACATCCTCCACCTTAATATCCACAAACTCAATCTTTTCCATCTGCTGCAAATCCGTAGCAAAATCTCCCAGATCAGCTTCCACCGTGAATACTGAGGCAAAGTACTCACTGAGCACCTCTGCCATTTCTTCTGGTTCCACACAGACCTTTCCCCCTTCACCTTTTATAGGTCCTATCCCTTCTCTTCTCATCCTTTTACCTTTCACATATTTATAGAAGGCCTTGGGATTCTCCTTAATCTTACCTGCCAAGGTCTTCTCATGACCCCTTCTGGCTCTCCTAATTTCCCTTTTAAGCTCCTTTCTACAGTCCTTATACTCCTCAAGATCCTTAACCTCTCCTAGTTCCCTGAACCTTTTGTACACCTTCCCTTTCCTCCTGACTAGGTTCAACACAGCCTTCGTGCACCACGGTTCCCGCGACCTACCAAAACCCCCTTGTCTCATCAGAACGTTGTCATGCATAGCTCCAGACAAACATTCCTTGAATATCCGCCACCTTCCTTCGGTACTTTTCCCTAAGAATGCCTCCTTCCAGTTTATTTGTCCAAGTAACTTCCTGACTTCTTCGTATCTCCCCTTACTCCAAACACCTTCCTAGCCTGCCTGATCCTATCTCGTGCCAATGCAATTGTGAAGGAGATAGAATTATGGTCACCATTCCCAAGATGCTCTCCTACCGAGAGATCCATCACCTGCCCTGGTTCATTTGCCAGTACCAGGTCAAGTACAGCCTCTCCCCTCGTAGGCTTATCCACATACTGTGTCAGGAAACCTTCCTGAACACACCTAACAAACTCCTCCCCATCCAAACCCCTTACCCTAGGGATATTCCAGTCGATGTTTGGGAAATTGAAGTCTCCCATCATGACAACTCTGTTATTAATACATCTCTCCAGAATCTGTTTCCCTATCTGCATTTCAACTTCCCTGTCACTATTGGGTGGCCTATAGAATACACCCAGCAAAGTTTTCGACCCTTTGCTGTTCGTAACTTCCACCCACAGAGACTGTGTCATACAATAATTCAAGAGTTTGAGTACTTGTCCACTGTGTCAGTTGTTCTTAGTTCAAGAACGACATATTCTTCCTGCATTATGGTGCCAGAACTGAATACAATACTCCAGATAGAAACTAACCAAGATTCTGTACAACTAAAGCATAACATCTTTCTCTTTGTATTCCAACCTTAAAATAAAAACCAACATGCCATGAGCCTTTTTGATTGCTTTTGCTGCCTGGGCCCAGCTTTTAGGTGCAGAGGGACCTCGGGGTCCTTGTGCATGAGTCGCAAAAACCCAGCCTGCAGGTGCAGCAGGTGGTCAGGAAGGCTAATGGGATGCTGGCCTTCATAGCGAGGGGTATTGAATATAAAAGTAGGGAGGTCTTGCTGCAGCAGTATAGGGCATTGGTGAGGCCGCAGCTGGAGTACTGTGTGCAGTTTTGGGCGCCGCACTTACGCAAGGATATTTTGGCCTTGGAGGGAGTGCAGAGGAGGTTTACTAGGCTGATACTGGAGTTGAGGGGTTTGAACTATGAGGAGAGGCTGAATAAACTAGGCTTGTACTCGTTAGAGTTTAGAAGAATGAGGGGAGATCTCATTGAGACATATAAGATGATGAATGGGATGGATAGGATAGAGGTGGAGAGATTCTTCCCGCTCAGAAAGGATAGTAGGACTAGGGGGCACAGCCTCAAGATAAAGGGGGGGGCGGTTTAGAACTGAGTTGAGGAGGAACTTCTTCACTCAAAGGGTGGTGAATCTCTGGAATTCTCTGCCCGTTGAAGTGGTGGATGCTAGCTCGCTAAATATTTTTAAGACGCGGGTTGATGGGTTTTTGATAAGAGAGGGGATTAAGGGTTATGGGGAGAGGGCGGGAATGTGGAACTGAGCCACGACAGATCAGCCATGATCTTATTGAATGGCGGGGCAGGCTCGAAGGGCTAGTTGGCCTACTCCTGCTCCTATTTCTTATGTTCTTATTATGTTCTTATGAACTTCTTCACTCAAAGGGTGGTGAATCTCTGGAATTCTCTGCCCGTTGAAGTGGTGGAGGCTGCCTCGCTAAATATTTTTAAGACGCGGGTTGATGGGTTTTTGATAAGCGAGGGGATTAAGGGTTATGGGGAGAGGGTGGGAATGTGGAACTCAGCCATGACAGTTCAGCCATGATCTTATTGAATGGCAGGGCAGGCTCGAAGGGCTGGATGGCCTACTCCTGCTCCTATTTCTTATGTTCTTATGTTCTTATTTAGTGATTTGAGTAGATGGACATCCTTATCTGTTAACTACTTCCTAGTTTTAAGTTTCTCACCATTAACAAGGGATTCTGATTTGACTTTCTTAGATCCTAAGTGAATGACCTCACATTTTTTCACATTGAAATCCACTTATCACAGGTTTTCTCACTCACCCATTGTTGCCACCTGCTCCCCCTACATTTCTGTCTCAAGCGCAATCCATGGCCTCTCTCCAATGAGTTTAGACCACCCTTTACCCCTAAAGTGTGAGAGAGCAAGATAATTGGGTTACATCATGTTTACAGAGGGTATAATGTGGGAGTTTGGCCAGGAGTGCATTGGAATAGTCAAGTCTAGAGTAAAAAAAGCATGGATCAGAATTTCAACAGCAGATGAGTTGAGGCAGGGATAGAGTCAGCCAGTGTTACGGGGTGGAGGTAAGCTTTATATATTGATATTACTACTGCAGGAATTCTACAAACAAATCTAACAGTGTACTAAGCATTCCTGGAGGGTGGATGATTCATGAAGTATTACTGAACTGCTGAATTTCATAAGCCAATTTCTACCTCACTGCCTGAGTTTTAACTTGGCTGATCAAACTCATCGCCCCCTTTATAGAACCCAGATCATTTTCCATTCCATTGATACCACCTAATGCTCCTATTTGCAGCATGTATACTTACTAACGTGCTTAAACTTGAATACAACAATTTTTACGAGTTAGGAACAAGATCATTGCTTCAGCACTCAAACGTACACAGGAGCAGAAAAGACCTGTTTAATCCATCTGACAGAGCTCAGGAGTTCCAGCACAGAATGCAAAACTCATTACTTAGTTCTGCCAATTGATTTTCACTCCAAACATTTGCCCAACTCCCTTTTAAAGCTATTGATTTTATCAGCTTTTCTAGCTTCCCCAAGGTGTTCACTCCAAACATTCAAAACCTTCCATGAGAAATAGTTTGATATGTCCATTTATCTTCCCTTTTCTGAGTTTGTTTCCATTCAACTTTGTTGTCATTCTGTGGACCGTTGGAAACAGTTTCTCAGGGTTCAGTGATGTTAGGCTATTTAACACTGGTTGCACTTATAATAAATGATTACAATAAATTGGTTATTATAAGTTATTATATGTGAAAGGCCTTGGAGTCTTTCTGACATATATGGCAAGACAATATACAACTGGAAAATTTCCACATCTTCATAGTTTATGACATCATCTAGAGTCCAAGACAAAGCCTGTCTTGTTTCTTCTAACCATACATTATTCTAGAAATAATTCAAAATTGGGGTAACATCACATTAATAAACCATTTATTCTCATGGATTTATGATGTATCCTTTGCTATAAGATTTAAAGATGGTGATGTAGTAGTAATGTTGCTGGGCTAGTAATCCGGAGGTCCTGTTAATGCCCTGGGGTCATGGGTTTGAATCCCATCACAATGGTAGTTAAATTCAATCAATATATCTAGTCTCAGTAACAGTAACCATGAAAATAATCGTCGATTGTTAGGAAAAACCTATCTGGTTCACTAAAGCTCTTTGGGAAAGGAAACCTCATCTGGCCTACTCCAGACCCTACAGCAATGTCCTAGCAATAGCCTAGCCTCTGAAATGGCAGAGGCAAGTTGAAGGTCAACAAATGCCAGCCTTGCTAGTGATGCCCACATCCCATAAAAGAATTAAAAGGAAAAAGGAAGCTACACTGGAGGAATTAGCAAGGAGCTTTTGAAAGATGGACATGAGCAAGTAAATGGCTAACATGTCAACACCTTAGAAAGGGAAATTGGAGATTGTCAGTGGCTGGGGTGCCATTTTTGAGGAGTATGGGAATGATGGTAGATTTTAACTGTCTTTTTTTGGCAAATCAAATAAACTAAATTAAGTAAATGGAGAGACAAATTAAAAGGGGCAGACCCCAAAAAGGGAACGACCTGAAAAAAAAGCAGAAAGGAAACTTAAAACATTAAATCAAAATGTGGGATTAAAGGGGTCAATAATACACCCCAGCCCCTGCAATGCTCAATGAGCATGGAAGGCCTTGACGGTGACACCGCAAATTCCCTCTGCAGGGACACCCGGCCATGTAGCCGCAGTAGGCGGGTAGCCAGCAGTGCTGGACGACCCTTGGATTGCCCGCTACCTGGACCTGTTAATAGCTCCCGTGGCTAGGCTCAGGAGCAGGTTCACGGGGAGGTCCTCTGCCTTCTCTGTGCTCAAACAAGACTTCTTCACCACACAGGACCTTCAACCAATGCTATACGCTAGATACTTCGATGACTTTTTCTTCCTTTGGACTCATGGGGAACAATCACTGAAACAACTATATGATGACATCAACAAGTTCCATCCCACCATGAGACTCACCATGGACTATTCTCCGGAATCAGTGGCATTCTTGGACACATGCATCTCCATCAAGGAGGATCACCTTAGCACCTCACTGTATTGCAAGCCCACAGGTAACCTCACGATGCTCCACTTCTCCAGCTTCCACGCTAAATACGTTAAAGAAGCCACCCCCTATGGACAAGCCTTCCGTATACACAGGATTTGCTCAGAAGAGGAGGATTCAGATGCTGAAAGATGCCCTCAAAAGAACAGGATATGGCGCTCAACTCATCAATCGACAGTTCCGACACGCCACAGCGAAAAACCACACCGACCTCCTCAGAAGACAAACACAGGACACTGGACAGAGCACCCTTTGTCGTCCAGTACTTCCCCAAAGCGGAGAAGCTACGACATCTTCTCCGGAGTCTTCAACACATCATTGACAAAGACGAACATCTTGCCAGGGCCATCCCCACACCCCCACTTGCCTTCAAACAACCACACAACCTCAAACAGACCATTGTTCGCAGCAAACTACCCAGCCTTCAGGAGAACAGTGACCACAACACCACACAACCCTGCCACAGGAACCTCTGCAAGACATGCTGGATCATCAACATGGATGACACCATCTCACGTGAGAACACTATCCACCAGGTACATGGCACATACTCTTGCAACTCAGCCAACGTTGTCTACCTAATACGCTGCAGGAAAGGATGTCCCAAAGCATGGTACATTGGGGAGACCATGCAGACGCTATGACAATGAATGAATGAACATCATGCGACAATCACCAGGCAAGACTGTTCCTGTTGGTGAACACTTCAGCGGTCACGGGCATTCGGTCTCTGATCTTCAGGTAAGCGTTCTCCAAGGCGGCCTTCACAACACACAACAGCGCAGAGTCGCTGAGCAGAGACTGATAGCCAAGTTCCACACACATGAGCACGGTCTAAACCAGGATCTTGAGTTCATGTCGCACTATTGTAACCCCCACGACTTGCCTGGGCTTGTAATATCTCTTACTGTCCTGTCTGGAAACAATACACATCTCTTTAACCTATGCTAATGCTATCTCTACTCACATTGTCTGCATCTTTAAGACTTGAAAAGCAGGTTAGCTGTAAAGACTTGAATTCTAATCAGTATTCTGTAAACTGTGTGTGACTTTATATGCCCTTCTCTGATCAGAACCTTCCACACACATGACGAAGGGACACCATTTCCAAAAGTTTGTGGGATTAGTATCAAATAAACTGGTTGGACTCTAACCTGGTGTTGTGAGACTTCTTACTGTGTTCTCCGTGCCCCTCCACACATCGGGATTTTAAGTGCCGATGCTGAGAAAATTGAGGTCTAAAAACTCAAGTCACACCTCATTCAGAAGGCGTGACTTTTCCCAGGATCTTTATAGCAAGACTATCAGCATTTGAGTGGAAATTCTAATCAGTAATTGCAATGGGGATTGCAGACTGTGGAAACTCTCTACAGCGCACCCTATGGAGGAGCATAGATACGCTGACGGCAGCTTCTAGATTTTCGAATTATTTCAATTCGGACTCCCAAAGTTGCGCCTGTTTCAGGGCATTAATAACTATGAACATTGGCTGTGTGTGGACCCTACATTCACTGACAGCCACGTATTTCCGCTGTTAGTCTGCCGAATTTGTCCAAAGTCCGCAACATTGCTGATGATTTGAGTAATTACAGTGAACGTTAACAGCAAAAACCAAGTCAATGTAATCCAAGGTGTATTAAAAAGAACCATATTCACAGGAGGAATGAAAGACATTTAGCTAAAAGCATAATGGAAAGTGAAATTATTACAGCGCTCGATTTTCATACTGACCAACTGTATTATCGCATTTAAATGGGAGTCACGCCTAAGGAAACACATATGTATATAGATATATAATTATACGTGAGTGAGAGGGTTAACATGAATTACGTGTTTTTTGTTCAATCCAGTTGCTAGGTAATGAAGTTAAACAATGGTCACTACGTGCAGTACAGTGCCAGCTGAAATTGTATCCAGTTAATGTAACAAACTAACCAAGTTGGGAGGAAATAGTCCACCCGGAACACACAAAAGGCAACGAATAGAAATAAAGATTTGGGTATAATCCGAGATCCATTTTTCAAACTTTCAGGTAGGTTATCACAAAGCAATTGTTTCACTTATTAACCCGATGCATTATCAAGATGAAATATGTACTCTAAATTGCAAATTGTTTCAGTTAATATTCTTAACATCAGCGTATTTCATGAAGGTTGGCTTATTTTCTGACATTTAATCGCGATCATTTGAACCCAGTCCAAGATTAATTTCCTTAAACGTGAATTAATACCATGCCTGGTGTGAAGCCTGTCTGAGAGAGAACGGTGCATTGAAATGTTTGTGCTGTTGTTGGTTTTTCATCAATCTTCAATTTCATCGTCTTCAATAAACTCCTGCAAAATACTTTATAAATCGGGCAAACGCATTTACGGATGCTGATTGCGGAACTGCAATGCGATATTTCAATATATCTGCATTGTTTACGGTGTGTACAAGATTGTTCCAAATGCAATGCATACAGCATTATCGCGATACATTACAGTAACGTATGTGGGAACATTGTACATAGTGCACGAGTTTCACTCATGTCTCTTAGGTTTGCGGCTAATCATTATATGGCTACAATATAATTGTAACACCGAATTCTTATTTACTGCTTTTTCACCTGCACTTAATATCATTTGATGCTGAATTGTAAATTGTTCACTTGGATTTCTTCTTGGCCTTCTGGCAATGATTAAGCGTCAGATCAAGCCCAAGAAGGGGTGCAGGACGGGTCAACTTGGAATTTTTTTCTCTCTGTCTTGTGGAGACCATGAATTGGATTCAATTGGATTTTTAGTTTGGTTTTTGGAGCAAGCAAGGAATGGATTTTGCTTTGCCTCCCCCCCCCCCCCCCCCGCCGTCTACTCAGCGTTGGCTTTGTAACTTAAAGGGTGGAGTTAAAAAAGTTGCTGCTAGGTCTTTTGGTTAAGATCAGGCATCAGATCAAGCCCTAGATGGGGTGCAATGCCTTATCTTGACAGCTTGGATCTTGTTTGTCTCTGTTGTGGGAGAAATTGAACTGGATTCAATTTGAATTTGGGTTTTGGAGCAAGCAAGGAGACGGATTTGTCCACTCTGAGCATTGACTTTGTAACTTAAGAAAGGAGTTTTTGTTTTAATTCACCGAATATAAGGAGAACTCATTGTTGAGCAAACACTATATCATCAGTTGGGAATAGTTTTTAGCATATTTTAATGTAACAATATTGCCTAACTGTATAATCTGATATTTCTGGATGTAATTGATCTAATTAGAAGCTTCTCGTATAACAAACTATCTCATTGCCCTTTCTAAAGTCTTAACTTTCAAAGTGTGACTAGTCAAGTAGCCTCACAAAACATCACATTTTCAGCAACATTTATATAGCACCTTTAATGTAATAAACATCTTGAGGCATGAGGAGATGGGAATGGGGAGGAGATGAGAAGGAGTTGGATAGGGATAGGAATCAAGTGGAGATGGGCTGGGGTTGGATGAGGAAGAGATGAAGGTATGGGGAGGAATGGAAGGGGTAGGATGGGGATGGAGATGGGAAGGAGACGAAGGGAGTGAGATGGGGAGGAGATGGGTGAGGAGTTGGGGATTTTCATAAATGACCTGGATGAGGAAGTGGAAGGATGGGTAAGTAAGTTCGCTGATGACACGAAGGTCGGTGGTGTTGTGGATGGTCTGGAAGGATGACAAAAGTTGCAGCAGGACATAAATAGGATGCAGGACTGGGCGGAGAAGTGGCAGATGGACTTCAACGCGGATAAATGCGTAGTCGTCCATTTTGGCAGAACCAACGGGATGAACGAGTACACTATCAAGGGCAGGAGTCTTGGTAGTGTTGAGGAGCAGAAGGATCTTGGGGTCCAGGTCCACAGGACTCTTAAATCGGCCTCGCAGGTGGAAGAGGTGGTCAAGAAGGCGTATGGCGTACTGGCCTTCATAAATCGAGGGATTGAGTTTAGGAGTCGGGAGGTAATGCTGCAACTTTATAAGACCCTTGTCAGGCCTCATTTGGAGTACTGTGCGCAGTTCTGGTCGCCTCACTATAGGAAAGACGTAGAAGCTATTGAAAGGGTATAGAGGAGATTTACAAGGATGTTGCCTGGACTGGGAGGCATGCCTTATGAAGTTAGGTTGAGGGAGCTGGGTCTCTTTTCCCTGGAGAGACGTAGGTTGAGAGGCGACCTGATAGAGGTTTATAAAATGTTGAGAGGAATAGATAGGGTGGATTCTCAGAGGCTATTTCCCCGGGTTGAAATGGTCGCTACAAGAGGACACAGGTTTAAGGTGCGGGGAGGAAAGTACAGAAGTGATGTTAGGGGTAAGTTTTTCACTCAGAGGGTGGTGAGTGAATGGAATCGGCTGCCGTCAGTGGTGGTGGAGGCGAACTCGCTGGGGTCTTTTAAAAGACTTCTGGATGAGTATATGGGGTTTTATGGGATTAGGGGTTATAGATAGGTGTTGATGTGATCGGCGCAACTCGTGGGCCAAAGGGCCTGTTTGTGCTGTAGTGTTCTATGTTCTATGGGGATGGGATGGAAGAAGATGGGGAAGGGAATGGGGATGAGATAGGGATGGGCTGGGAGGAGATGGGATGGGGATGGGAAGGGAATGGGGATGGAATGGGAAGAGATGGGGGGTGGATTTCAGACGTTGGGAGGGGCAAAAGCAGTAAGTGATTTGAAAACAAGGATGAGAATTTTAAAATTGAATCATTTCTTGACCTGGAGCACAAACAGGGTTAATGAACACAGGGGAGATGGCTGAGTGAGACTTGATGCAATTTAGGACCTGGGCAGCATGGTTTTGAATGACATCAAATTTACTTACATAAATAAGAAAGAGGAGGCCAGAGTATATCCATTAGGGACACCAGAGGGAATCGTGCAGAGTGAAAAGGGAAATTATTGCAGGTGATTCTCTGACTATGATGCAAATGAAATCAGGCAATTGCAGTTCCATTCAGTCAGATGATGGTGGGGTGGTTTTGGAGGATGTTGTACTCTGCCATGTCAACAGAAAGTGTCAACAGAGCACCCAGAAAGCAGCAGCTAATAAGCTCTCATTGTTTCTCTGCTTCTTAAAGTTCACTGGTTTGACCTTCCCTTTGTGTTTTCTGCCTATCTCACTGAATGTTTCCATTGCATTGGTACTGATTCCAAACAGTACATGTTACAGGCACAGTCATTCATTTCTGTAATGATGTTGTGACCTGCCTGGCTAAAACTGTTGAACCTTTCCACTAAAATCTGTGGAGAAAGAATGGGTAACATGCAGGTACAGGCCCAGAATCTACAAGCAAAAAATAAAGCAGGATCCTTATTGGGATATTGTTGGCTCCCTTGGTGCTTGGATGAGGTCCCCTCACCCAGGCAAACGCTACTTATGCTCACTCCCACCTCAGCAACCAGCTCCACAGTCAGAACCGGAGGTGGGAGGCAATGGTGGAGGGGACATACCCTTCTGACTGCCATGGAGCAGCCCAGCAGTTGTGTTTTAATTTCATTTATTCTGTGTTTCATTTGCACCCTTTTCTACTTTAGTGTTGCCCTTGAGTTTTATGTTTAATTTATCAAGTGTAAAGACTGATGTGCATTTTGTCCCCCCACTCCACCCCATCATTTGAGGCCTCCTCACTAATAGAAATTTCATTTTGAACATTAAAGCCAAGTGTTGCTTTTACATTGACTCTTGATCGGAACTTTAAGGAATTTACACATTTAAAAGGTGGTTGGGCTTTTCTGATGTGGAAATGAATGGACGGTTCATGTGCAGATTAAAGTTTATTTTATTGGTAGGCACATGTGCAAACTCCACACAGTGACCCAAGCTAGGAATCGAGGTCATGACATGGTGTATTTCATTATAAATCTACCCCTAAATAAAGGCAAGCAGTTAATGGCATGGCTTCGGTGGGCATATATTTAAAGTAATTTATAGAAGAATTGGGGACCTGAGAAGGATTTTTTTCATCCAGAGAATGTTGGGTAACTGGAGCTCATTGCCTGAGAAAGAGTGGTTGAGGCAAAAAAATCTTCATCTCATTTTGGGCGGCACAGTGTCACAATAGTTAGCACTGCAGCTCACAGCATCAGGGATCAAGGTTTGATTCCTGGTTTCAGTCACTGTCTGTGCGAGTGTCTGAACATTCTCCCTGTGTCTGCGTGGGATTCCTCCCACAGTCCATGCTAAATTCTTCGTCAGTGTACCTGAACAGGTGCCAGAGTGTGGTGACTAGGGGATTTTCACATTAACTTTATTACAGTGTGAACATAAGCCTACTTGTGATGAATAAATAAACTTAAAACTTAACTTAAAAGGATATAGATATTTACTTGAAATATTGTAACCAATAAGAAGGCTATACAGACCTAAAGCTGGCATGCGGGATTAGGCTTGGCCAGCACAGACACTGAAGGCTGAATGATCTCCTTCAGTACTGTAACTTTCTGTGATTCCAGGAACGGCAGTAGCTGATTGGCAAATCATTATACATACACAGCTGATTTCCTTCCTATTGACTTCAATAGGCAGTTCCATTTGACTCCCGCTGTGTTTGAGAGCTGGAAAAAGAAAGAGATGCCTTATGAGAGGTGTAGTTTACAACTCCCCCTCCCATGGAACTGTGATACTCAAAGTGCAGCCTGAAATCCCAGACACAGAATTTATGAATGACAACTAAGTCTCACAAGTGGCAGTAAAACATACAAGATTTATTTTAAGTGCTTTCATAGTCTGAGCTATAAAAGAAAAATATTTAAGCTGGTGAAACTATTTGCGATGACTTTTCTATGCTGTTAAGGGGTATTAAGGGCAACCCTTTCAGAGGTATTTTGGCCATCAGCAGTGAGTTAGTTCGCTAACTAACACAGTTAATTATTACCTATTCAGGTGTTCAGCTATTGGAGATAACCTCCCTGGATATTATATACCATTGAAATTTGAACAAGAAATACTAAATTCAGAGTGAAAAGTGAAGGGGAGGATGGACTCTTATTATAATTATACATATCAGTTATAAAAGAAAGATGCTTGTGAAACAGGTTGCACTGATAAGCAAGTAAGTAAAGCAAATGAATCTTGATTTGATTTAATTTAATTTATTATTGTCAAATATATGAGTATACGGTGAAAAGTATTGTTTCTTGTGCACTATACAGACAAAGCATATTCCACGCAGGGAAGGAAAGGAGAGAGTGTAGAATGTAGTGTTACAGTTATAGGTAGGATGTAGAGAAAGATTAACTTAATGCAAGGTAGGTCCATTCAAATATCTGATGGCAGCAGGGAAAAAGCTTAAGTAAGTACTTTAAATTTGGAAATTAAAGTGAAATCTAACATTTGATAGTGTAATATTTTCAGAAGGGAAGAGTAACAACACTAAATTAGGAGGGATAGTAAGTAGCTATAGTGCAGATGGGAGCTGGAAGTTGAAAAGGGAAGGAAACAGATGAAGTGAATGGGCAAAACAAATGAAGAAGGGTGAATAGAATGCTGCCTTTATCACAAGTAGCCTGAAAGACAAAGGGGTGGAGGTTATGTTACAGTCACATAAATCTCTGCTTAGACTCCATTTAGTGTATCATATTTATTTCTTCAGAAAGTATATTTTGGCCTTGGAACATGGACAGAGCAGATTCACAGGAATGATAATGGGGCTTAGAGAGTTAAATTGCGAGGTGAGGTTGCGTAAACTTGGTTTATAGTCTCTTGAATTTGGTAAGTTAAGGGATGATCTGATTGAGCTGTCTAAAATATAAAAAGGATTCAGTCCAATAGCTGCAAATAAATCACTTCCTCTGATTGGGGGAAACAATAATGAGGGAACATATTTTTAAATCAAGAAACACCTTTTCACACAAAAGTTGATGGGAACCTTCCCTAAAAGGCTATGGAAGGACATTCCAAAACAGTGATCTATAGATTCTTGTTAGGTGAAGATACCAAGGGATATGGAGCTAAACTGGTTAAACGAGATTGAATTACAGATCAGCCATGAACTAAATGAATGACAGAGCAGGCTACAGAGGCAAAATGGCCCCCACTTCCTAAAGATTCTTGCAATGTGACAAAGCTTTATGAAAGCTGGTTAAATTGTGCTAGAAATATATCTCTGAGAGACCTGCATCTATCTTTTAATATCAGGTAAATAAGGTTTTTTTTTAGCTGAAACCAATCATATATACTACTATGGAAAATTTATTATAACACAGCACTCATGCTTTTTTGATTTGATTTGAATTGATTTATTATTCTCACATGGATTGACATACAGTGAAAAGTATTGTTTCTTACATGCTATACAGACAAAGCATACCATTCATAGAGAAGGAAATGAGAGAGTGCAGAATGTGTGTTACAGTTATAGCTAGGGTATAGAGCAAGATCAACTTAATGCAAGGTAAGTCCATTCAAAAGTCTGACAGCAGCAGGGAAAAAGCTGTTCTTGAGTCAGTTGGTATGTGACCTCAGACTTTTGTATATTTTTCCCAAAGGAAGAAGGTGGAAGAGAGAATGTCTGGGGTGCGTGGGGTTCTTAGTTATGCTGGCTTCCTTGCTGAAGCAGAGAGAAATGTAGACAGAGTCAATGGAAAGGAGGCTGGTTTGCCTAATGGATTGGGCTACATTTACGACCTTTTGTAGTTCCTTGCGGTCCTGGGCAGAGCAGGAGCCACACTAAGCTGTGATACAACCGGAAAGAATGCTTTCTATGGTGCATCTGTAAAAGTCGGTGACAGTTGTAGCTGACATGCCAAAGTTCTTTAGTCTTCTGAGAAAGTAGAGGCATTGGTGGGCTTTCTTAACTATAGTGTCGATATGGGGGGACCAGGAGAGGTTGTTAGTGATGTGGACACCTAAAAACTTGAAGCATTCAACACTTTCTACTTTGTCCACATTGATGTGGACAGGGGCATGTTCCCCTTTACGCTTTTTGAAGTCAGTGACAATCTCCTTTGTTTTGTTTACATTGAGGGAGTTCACTAGATTCTCTATCTCATTCCTGTACAGGTATGAATGAGCTGAAGGCTACTTTGCGAGATCTGGAACAACGCTACCTACTGTTCAAACAGCAGCAATTCACATTTGTTGCTGCCCTAGATCACACACGTGAGAATGCTCATGACAAGACCAAACCCGTGTCTACTCTTTCACAGGTAAACAATGTGTATTTATTTTGTTAGAGCTTCTCAGAAAGGAGGATTTTGCTTGAATCAGAGCTGTATTAACTGTAATATAAAACTATTGCACTAATATGTCAGATCAGGAGTGCAATCTTCCAAAGAAATGGCACATTGTCAGATTCTGATTTAAGACCAGCATGTTTCTCCCCAGAGAAACAGCCAATATTCTCTCCAGATCATCAGTACTTTGTCAAAAAAAGCAGGGAGGTATGTTTAGCACCATCATTCTTGAGGGGCAGAGCCAAAAGACACCAGCAAGGCTGAATCCATGTGGATTTTAAAGGCCACCCTGATTTCAAATTGAAGCTAAAGATCCCTCCCATGGACATTAAGACCCCTGATGTGGATATGCCGGCGTTGGACTAGGGTAAACACAGTAAAAAGTCTGACAACACCAGGTTTAAGTCCAACAGATTTATTTGATAGTAAACTCACTAGCTTTTGGGTTTGTCCCTTTGTCAGGTGAAGAAGGGACCTGACGAAGGGACAAAGCGGAAAGCTAGTGAGTTTACTATCAAATAAATCGGTTGGACTTAAACCTGGTGTTGTCAGACTTTTTATTGCATTAGGACCCCTGCCAGACAAGGGGAACATCCTCAAATCTCAACCACAGAGGGGCAACACTTAATGTACAGGTCACCACCTCCTATGCCCCCCACACCACTCACAGCCATGAAGATGACCTGACCCCACCCATCCCCCATCATCATTTGCATTGGGACATCAGAACTCCTAGCCCCACAATGCAGACATACTCTCCCCATCCTCTACTGCTGTGTAGACACAATGCCCTCCTGCCTTCATTGCCAGCTCTCTGCCTCCCCCAACATAATAGGAAACTCCTAGTGAGGTTACCTAGAGGCCCATCCCCTCACCCTGAACTCAAGCCCTGCCCTTGTTAGTGCCAGGGTGCCAAGGGGCTGTGCCCTACCATGTCCCTGAATATCTGGATAGCAATGCTGGCCTCTGCACCCCTGGCATGGTCATCTTGTCTGCTGGAGAGCAGTTGTGATTCCTGCCAGCGTGACACCACACCAGGGGCAGGGGGAGTGAGGGTAATATCTGACACCCACAAGTGAAGGTGTTAAAGCTGTTTAAGAATACTCAAAACTATTCAAATTGATGGTAATTAGATTCATGCCTTCACTAGCTGTGAACCCGATTATGTCACCAGCAGCAGGTGGGAAAGATCTTATTGTGAGAGCTCCCCAGCACAAACCCTCTTATGGCCTTCTTGTGACAGTTAACAGCATAACAGGACTTGCACCTGTGGCAAACAGGCCCTGCAATTCCCCCCCAACATATCACTAGAACTCAGAGAGATGCACCTGGAAGAAGCCTCATGCTTTCCTATCCCTGTAAATAGTTGATTTAGTTAATAAATGTTTGGAAGCTCCTGAATGCCTTGTTTCCAATCGTCCCTGTTGAGTACACGCTGACCATTTCTGACGGTACTTCACTCTTACAGGTGTTTATTGACTAGTGTTTATCTCAATTGAAACTCAATTAAATCCATTTAGATCTACATTTGACCTTCATTTAAATCTGAAAGTGCTTCCACTTAATGATATAGATCTATAATGAAGTCCCCACTATGGGCATATCAGATGGCATCCCAATCAACCATTCAGTATATTTATTTCACTGTTGTGAAGTCATTTCATTTTGAAACTTTTACGTAGCACATTGGTAGGCTGACATTTTGAATGTCGTGTCTTATTTCTGGAATCCTCCTGGGACCTTGGAGACTTCAGAGAATGGTAAGGATGATTTCAGGAGGAAGAGAAGAACTGAGAAAGATAACAGAAGGAATGTGATCCAGATTTGTAAAATTCTAGATAACATGGATATGTTACCTAACATGCTTGCTTAATGAGATTTTGAGTTTAGAATCATATTCCTGAGGGAGGCCATTAGCTTGGTGAAAGAAATGCATACAAGTTGATTTTGCAGTGATCAGCATAGCTATGAAAGCACAAAAAAATCACAAATACCTCATTAACCCATCACTGTATCATATTTATTTATATTTTGTGATGACCTTTGACCCTAAAGCAGTAGGATAAGGAAAATTTGTCACTTCTTTAAAAGGCTGGTGGAATCTGTAACTGCTTTTAATAATGTCTGGAAAGGACTTTTAAGAGTTTGCATCAACAGCAAAGAGAAAATGTAACTTTCTTGGATAATAATACATGGTCCATGTGATTGGGCTACTCTTGACCTGGAAGTAGTACCAACAGAAAGGAAATTAAGAGAGAAGCAGTGTGGCTGGCATACACAAGGGGAAAGCAGTGGACAGAAAGGAGAACTACAAACAGAGGAGCTGAAGGTGATGGGTGCATGGATGCAGACACAAAGAGAAAGCAGGCAGAGACAGAAAGAGGAATGCATCAAATTCTTGTGAGAGGAAGAAGCGTAACACTCTTTGGAAGAGGTCAGATTTTCTGTTTGGTGGAAAAGGAGACAGAAGCTCCTGGAAGCACTATGTGAGCTGATTAAGAAGATCTAAGACACGGAAATCTATGTGAATAGCTGAGATACTAAAGAGCTGGATGTTTTCCCAGAAGTTGCTAAACTATACACACTGGCATGATATTGGTTGATTGGTTGAAAAAGAACTCTGGAAACTTTCCACTATCAGGACTGTGGTGATCTGAAGGTGAGTGGATTTGTGGAAGTGTGCTTGCTGATGATAGTACACTTGAAACTCAGAGGTGAAATCTGCTGTCAGATAAAACTCCTGACCTAACCTATGTGAATAAAGATCAGCTTTTATGGAGCTGTGTAGATATGTAATGCCATACATGTTGAAGGGGATTGCTTATAGTTGTGTAAGGTGTATCTGTATTGTATCGAGTATTTACAGTGATATTTACTGGGGAAGGAGGGGGGTGTTTGCATTGGCATTGTCACTGGATTAGTAATCCAGAGATCCAGGCTAATGCCCTGGGGACCCAGGTTTGAATCTTGCCACGAAAGATGGTGAAATTTGAATTCAATAAAAGTCTAATGATGACCATGAAACCATTGTCAATTGTTGTAAAAACCCACCTGGTTCATTAATGTCCTTTAGAGAAGGAAATCTGCTGCCCTTACCTTGTCTGGCCTACATGAAACTCCAGAACCACAGCAATGTGATTGACTCTCAAATGCCCTCAAGGACAGGCAATGAATGTAAGTTGTCTCATGGACAATTTCTTCTTTCGGAGTCATTTGCTTATTTTGGTTTGGTTTATCTTCCCCCATGGTGATTCTAACATAGAAAATAGGAGCAGAAGGAGGCTATTTAGCCCTTCAAACCTTCTCCACCATTCATTGTGATCATGGCTGATCATCCAACTCAGTAACCTGTTCCCGCTTTTCCTCCACATCCTTTGATTCCTTTAGCCCCAAGAGCTTTGTCTAATTTCTTCTTGAAAACATGCAATGTTTTGGCCTCAACTACTTTCTGTGGTAGAGAATTCCACAGGCTTATCACTCTCTGGGTGAAGAAATTTCTCCTCATCCCAGTCCTAAATGGTTTAGCCTGTATTCTCTATCTGTGATCCCTGATTCTGGACTCCCCTGCCATCGAGAACATCCTTCTTGCATCTACCCTGGTCTAGACCCGATCAGTGAGTGTTCATTCTTCACATGCTCAAAATTCAGCGTATATCTGTTGTTTCATATTAGAATTTTATGGGTTTCTATGAGATTCCTCCTCAGTCTTCCAAACTCCAGCGAATATAGGCCTAACTGATTCAATCTCTCCTGATATGTTAGTATGTTCCTTGACTCGTTGAAAGGTGGAATTGTGTGTTAATTACACCAAGTGAGTATTTAATTTCCAGAACCAAATAAAGTTTAAAATGAGCTATCCCTCCCCCCCTCAACTTTTCCCAGTGTTTATTTTACCTCAGATTTTTGTTAATACTGCATTTTGTGGTGAAGAAATACTTTGAGCCTTTTATCTTCATAATATGATGATACTGGCGATAAGGCTGGCACGTTATGGGGCAAATTTTCCCATTCCACCTGTAACGGAAATCAGATTGGGCGAGGGGCAGACCATGGAAAGGCCCATTGACCTCAGGCGGATTTCCAGTTTCAGGGCAAATGGAAATTGCGTCGTCAATGGAGATGGGAGAGGTTCCGGAAGATTGGAGGATTGCGGATATAGTTCCTATTTTCAAGAAAGGGAACAGAGATAGCCCGGGAAATTACCGACCGGTGAGTCTGACCTCAGTGGTTGGTAAGCTGATGGAGAGGCTTCTGAGGGACAAGATTTACGAGCATTTGGAGAGGTTTGACATGATCAGAAATAGTCAGCATGGATTTGTCAAGGGCAGGTCGTGCCTTACGAGCCTAGTTGAGTTCTTTGATAATGTGACTGAACACATTGACGAAGGAAGTGCAGTGGACGTGGTGTACGTGGACTTCAGCAAGGCATTTGATAAGGTCCCCCATGCAAGACTTCTTGAGAAGGTGAGAGGGCATGGGATCCATGGGCCTTTGGCCTTGTGGATCCAGAACTGGCTTGCCTACAGAAGGCAGAGAGTGGTTGTGGATGGGTCTTTTTCGGCATGGAGGTCAGTCACCAGTGGAGTGCCCCAGGGATCTGTTCTAGGACCCTTGCTGTTTGTCAATTTCATAAATGACCTAGATGAGGAAGTGGAGGGATGGGTAAGTAAGTTTGCTGATGACACGAAGGTCGGTGGTGTTGTGGATGGTCTGGAAGGATGCCAAAAGTTGCAGCAGGACATAAATAGGATGCAGGACTGGGCGGAGAAATGGCAGATGGACTTCAACGTGGATAAATGTGTAGTCGTCCATTTTGGCAGAACCAATGGGAGGAACGAGTACACTATCAAGGGCAGGAGTCTTAGTAGTGTTGAAGAGCAGAAGGATCTTGGGGTCCGGGTCCACAGGACTCTTAAATCGGCCTCGCAGGTGGAGGATGTGGTCAAGAAGGCGTATGGTGTACTGGCCTTCATTAATCGAGGGATTGAGTTTAGGAATGGGGAGGTAATGCTGCAACTTTAGAAGACCCTTGTCAGGCCTCATTTAGAGTACTGTGCGCAGTTCTGGTCGCCTCACTATAGGAAAGACGTAGAAGCTATTGAAAGGGTACAGAGGAGATTTACAAGGATGTTGCCTGGACTGGGAGGCATGCCTTATGAAGTTAGGTTGAGGGAGCTGGGTCTCTTTTCCCTGGAGAGACAAAGGTTGAGAGGCGACCTGATAGAAGTTTATAAAATGTTGAGAGGAATAGATAGGGTGGATTCTCAGAGGCTATTTCCCCGGGTTGAAATGGTCGCCGCAAGAGGACACAGATTTAAGGTGCGGGGAGGAAAGTACAGAAGTGATGTTAGGGGTAAGTGGGGCGGTTTAGAATGGAGTTGAGGAGGAACTTCTTCACTCAAAGGGTGGTGAATCTCTGGAATTCTCTGCCCGTTGAAGTGGTGGAGGCTGCCTCGCTAAATATTTTTAAGACGCGGGTTGATGGGTTTTTGATAAGAGAGGGGATTAAGGGTTATGGGGAGAGGGCGGGAAAGTGGAACTGAGCAGCGACAGATCAGCCATGATCTTATTGAATGGCGGGGCAGGCTCGAAGGGCTAGATGGCCTACTCCTGCTCCTATTTCTTATGTTTCTTATGTTTTTCACTCAGAGGGTGGTGAGTGAATGGAATCGGCTGCCGTCAGTGGTGGTGGAGGCGAACTTGCTGGGGTCTTTTAAAAGACTTCTGGATGAGTATATGGGGTTTAATGGAATTGGGGGTTATAGATAGGTCTATAGATTGGTAGCTGTTGATGTGATCGGCGCAACTCGTGGGCCGAAGGGCCTGTTTGTGCTGTAGTGTTCTATGTTCTATGTTCTAAGGCTTACCCCGTCCTACCTTTTCAGGTGTGGTGACATTAAGTTTGGAATGATTAGATAAAATTATCCTCACTCTATAAGTAAATGGGGATGCTTATGAAGTAAGCTGCATAATGAAACTATGCCTCTAATCCAACACAAGTATATTATTAGCAGTTTTATTAATTGGGGTCAATGCAATAACTGATATGAGAAGTTGGAACATGCACATAGTTTCGGTAAGGCTGTGCTGTTCTGGGGTTTAAAACACATTGGATTTGTTTTCTTTGCTTCATATTAGGAACATCATAATGGGAAGATCTCCTTTGATCACTGTTCCAGTATAGCAATGGAATGTGTTATTTTAGATCATTTTTATGATACAGCTAGAAATAGCGAACATAATATTTAATGATATCACTGACACAAATTGACCAAAGGAAATATTGCTCCTTTTTTTGGACCAGAGTTTAGGAAACTTTCTGATTCATGCTAATCTGTGAGTGTTTGTTCTTCATATGCTCAAAGTTCAGCATGCTTCATATTAGATCGGGGTTCAGTTCCAGCTTTGCATTACGGTCTGTGTGGAGTTTGTATATTCTCCCCATGTCTGCATGGGTTTCCTCTGCGTTCTCTGGTTTCCTCCCACACACCAAAGATTAGGTTGACTGGCCACGCTAAATTGCCCTTAGTGTCACGGGGACTACCAGGGTAAATGCGTGGGGTTATGGGGATAGAGCCTGGGTAGGATTGTTGTCATTGCAGGCCTGATAGGCTGAATGGCCTCCTTCAGCACTGTAGGGATTTGATGAATCTATAATGCACAAACGTAACAGTGGTAGGTTTTTTGGAAATGATGAATAAATTAAGTACGCTGTAGATTTTCAGTTGTGTAATTGATAATTTTATATTGTGAAAACGACTGCAGTGCAATGGACAAGGTCAAAAACTTCAATCCTCTCAGTCTCTGCTCTATTACCAGCAATGAGGCCAGGCAACTTCTCTCTCTAAAAGACATATAAAAAAATGATCATGGGCTCGTGTTCGTCTAATCAGCCAAGGAGCAGCCTGGAGACCTAGAGCAAAGCCTGTCATCTGAGCCACAGAGTGTCTAATATAGAGGAACATGACAAGGAGTAGGAAAACCATTTTGAAATAGGGAAAACATTTTGAAATAGGAAATTTTGTTATAAAACTTTCATCTGTTTTTCAATATTTACTGTCTAAATTCTAGAAATGATGTGGAGATAATTTGTGAACAACATTAAGATACTGTTATGGTGGCACAGTGGTTAGCACTGCTGCCTTACAAGCACCAGGGACCTAGGTTCAATTCCCAGCTTGGGTGACTGTCTGTAACCCGTGTCGCATGGGTTTCCTTCGGGTGCTCCAGTTTCCTCCCACACTCCAAAGATGTACAGGTTAGATGGAATGGCCATGCTAAATCCTTCTTCAGTGTACCCGAACAGGCGTTAAGAGAATGACGATTAGGGGATTTTCACTTCATTGCAGTGTTAACATAAGCCTACTTGTGACACTAATAAATAAACATTAGATTAATTTAGATCTTTAATTCTTCTCTGTGCAGGTTCAAAATTATCTGGACCACTACTGTGACAATTCAACTGACAAGAGAATCTTGATCATGTTCCTGGATCTCTGCAAAGATCTCAGTGATTTTTGTAGTCAACTTGAAGATATAAATCCCAAAGCTTGCTCACCTGATGATAGACTGGAGAAGTGCAAACTCCTTCTCAGCTGTAACAATGACATGTCCAACATTCGAGCCAAGTAAGCCTTCTAAAGTTATTATGAAAGTAATGTGTAGCGTTTGCATCAATGTAACTAGTCTAGCTTCACAATGATCCACAATTTTGCGGAAGAAAGGTATGGCTTGGTGTGATCCAGTGGCTCAAGTGATTAAATGTTGAAATTTAAGGTCACGAGTCACATCCCAAAATTCATTTACCTAACCTCAGATCAGTAAAGAAAGTACTTGCAATTGTATAATGCCTCTTTTGTGGCTCAGCAGGGAATAGCAATTAGGATAAAGTTTGCTTCTCATGTCATAGGAACTCAACATTAACAATAGCTTATTCATGTCCAACAAAATACATACTTTTCAAATCCTATTTGGCTGCTGTCCTGAATCCAAGTCCAATATTTCCATCTCCTTTTTTCTCTCTTGGTCCTAGATTTCCTTGTGCCTTGAATGAATTAATGAACCCACAAGCTGTTTGCGCAATCCCAAGTTCTAGGGAAATAACAGATATATGTGGACAGAAAACTTGAAAACATCAGATCTGTGTGTTTCTTCTCATTAACCAAATAAACTAAGTCAACAAACTATGGGATGAATTAAAAATGCAGTTCTTCAAAGAGGTACTGCGTCAAAGTAAGCAGAATGGGAGAGGAGTGTGTATGCTGCTTCAGGGCAAAGTGAAACTGAGGCTAGATCAAATGACACACTTCCCTTAAAGTGATATCATGCTAAAATTGCTTCAAGGCATTTTACAACACTTGCCACCCACAACTTTATTGTAACTGGTTGCATTCATGTCTTGGCTTTGGTCAAAACATAGCTTATGGGTGGCAGTACCTTTAAGTTTAAGATTATTGATTGGTGTCACAAGCAGGCTTGCATTAACATTGGAATGAAGTTAATATGAAAATCCTCTAGTGGCCACACTCTGGCACCTGTTGGGGTACACTGAGGGAGAATGTAGCATGGCCAGTTCACCTTACCAGCATGTCTTTTGGACTGTGGGATGAAACTCACACGGATACAGGGAGGATGTGCAGACTCCATAGAGACAGTGACCCAAGCCGGGAATTGAGCCTGGGTTCCTGGTGCTGTGAGGCAGCAGTGCTAACCACTGTGCAACCAAGCTGCCACCTTTCTTCTGACTGAAATCTCCCCACTTGGCTTTATTTCCCACCTCATCACACCACCTCCCACTACTAAAATTGTAGCGATTGCATGCGCCTCTTATCTGTTCTATACCTTCTTCTCTAGCATCTCAACCTATTCCATGCCTCTCATTTTTCTTGAAATCCTTGTTGTCCCTCATTTTTCTCATCCAAAATATCTGCCACCTTTTGCACTTTGTGACTACTCAACCTCAGTGATTTCAATCTCCATTTCAGCTCCCTTGCTCCTCTATCCCTGGAATTCACTGCCTTACTGTCACCTTCAGTAAAATGCAGCCTCTACTGCTACCTTGGCCTTCTAGCTCCTGAAATCCCCACACATGATTTTGTCATCTCTAGATTTGACTATTCCAATATATTGGCTGATTTCCACATCACCAGGTAAAGGAAACACATCTGTACTGTTAAAGCTTGAACATATCCATGTTTTTAGTTATTGTTCTTAGGGAATTATATTGCAGCATGTTGGAAAATTTTACTTGTTGAACAAGACCCAACTAAATCATCTTGCGGTATTCAGGAGCAAGTTGACAATTTCTTTCAGTCAGTAGAGTTATAATGCTGAGAAGAACATTAAGTGGAAGCCAAAGCATTTGAACTGAGTCCAAGAGAAAAATGTTAGTATAGCTACTTGAAAAGATAAGACAATTTTACAGATAAGTTTATAAAATCATAAAATCTCACTAGGATAGGAGACCATTCAGCCCATCAAGCCTGCACCAACTGCAATCCCACCCAGATCCTATCACCGTAACTCTGCTAATCTCCCTGACACTAAGGGGGCAATTTAGTTTGGCCAACCATTCTAACTTGCACATCATTGGACTGTGGGAGGAAACCAGAGCACCTAAAGGAAACCCATGCTGACACGGGGAAAATGTGCAATCTCCGCACAGTCACCCGAGGCCAGACTTGAACCCAGGTCTCTGGTGCTGCTGTGCCGCCGTAAGATTAAATTGTGTATTGGGAAGAACATCATTTTTACTGTTTTTATTGTATTGTAAACTTTATTTTGTGCTCTGGACTTTTGACTGTGAAAAAGAAAAATGGTAGGTAAATGTTTACTAAGTTTTTTGAAAAATCATTCATGGGATATGGATGTCGCTGATTAGGCCAGCATTTATTATCCATTCCCTAATTACCCTTGAGAAGGTGGTGGTGAGTTGCCTTCTTGGAATACTCCAATCCCTGTGTTGTAGGTGCACCCATAATGCTGTGAGGAAGGGAGTTCCAAAATTTTGACCTAGTGACAATGAATGAACAGCAACCTAGTTCCAAGTCAGGATGGTTTGTGGCTTGGAGGGGAACTTGTTGCAAATGGTGGTGTTCCCACACATCTACTACTCTTGTTCTTCTAGGTGTTAGAAGTCACAGATTTGGAAGGTGCTGTTGAAGAAGTTTTGGTGAGTTGATGCAGTGCATCCTGTAGTTGGTACACAATGTTGCTACTGTGCATTAGTGGTGAGGGGAGTGAATGTTGAAAGTGGTGGATGGGATGTCGGTGAAGCGGGCTTTCTCCTGAATGGTGTCAAGCTTCTTGAGTATTTTTGGAGCTGCACTCATCCAGGCAAGTGAAAGGTGTTCCATCATGACTTTAACTTGTGCCTTATGGATGTTGGACAGACTTTGGGGAGTCAGAGGTGAGTTACTATCCAGAGAAATCCCAGTGTCTGACCTGCTTTTGCAACCATAGTATTTATAAAGCTGGTTCAGTTCAGTTTCTGGTCAATAGTAACCCCCAGAATGTTGTTAGTTCCTATTTGTTGTGGCCTAAAGGATTTTGGAAAAAATATTTGAGCAACTTCATTGGTTTAGATTCTGCTTTCCTTTCAATACATTTCACTTCCAGTCCGTAGTTGAATTGTAAGCCAAGCCAATCAGATGAAAAAGTAGCACAAAAGTTTGCATATAGACTATGTGGCACTTGAAGTGTGACAGGGGCTGCAGTGTGATGATTTATTATACTATAGATCATGAGATGTGGAACTGACATCCTGCCTTCACAGCTCTTACAAGTGATGTTACCATTCACACTGCTCTATAAATATATCACTTCAAACTGATGAGACCGATGCATTGGAAAGAGTCATAATCTCCAGTTTCTGTGCAAGTGATTCATAGATGAAGGTGTTAGCTACATTGACAGCCACATGTATCTAATGTTCATTGTTCTACATTTGCCATCTTGTGCCAGATGACTTTTCTGCAGGAATTCTTTTATCCTACTGTTAACACTTTATTGGCTGCAAAATTTGAGGTACCATGTTTTACAACAAACTTCCAGACTTTGTAATGTTCAGCCAAAGTTTACCGAGGGTGTTACAGTGCTTAGCACTGCTGCCTCACAGCGTCAGGGACCCAATTTTAATTCCAGCCTTGGCTACCTGTCTATGTGGATTCTGCACATTCTTCCCATGTTTGCGTAGGTTTCCTCTGGTTGCTCTGGTTTCTTCCCACAGTCCAAAGATGCGCAGGTTAGATGGATTGGCCATGCTAAATTACCACATTGTGTCAGGAGGATTAGTAGGGCAAAAACATTGGGTTGTGGTGATATGACTATGATAGAATTGTTGTTGATGCAGGCTTGATGGGCCGAATGGCCTCCTTCTGCACTGTAAGGATTCTATGAAAAGATGACTATAACGGGCCTTAAATAATTGCTTCAAGTTAACATTGGAAAATCTTGTTTGACTCTGTACCGACCTTTGCACTGCCATAGCACAGAAAATGAGTATGAGATGACATTGGTCTGGCAAGCAAAACACAACTCCAGGTCACCAGAATTTCAGCTGTGTAGCCATGATCTTGATGCTTGTCACGTTGGCTCACTTTGGCAATATGACGTTTCTCACTTTGTCTTTACTGGCCACTTAATTTTCAAGAAAAGTTAAAAATGCTTTTAATGTTTCTTGCTGCTTTGCACGATAGTGTGAAGAGTTAAGTTTTTGCAACCATTTGAAAATGTTGTGAGAAAATTAGCATTTGCACGTAAAACTTTTCTTCTGAGCTTCACACTTCATTAGTTTTCAGTATGGCCTGTCGTCATTGACCTTTACAATGTGCTTACTGCTTTCCTAATCATACTCTGCATCATTACTTAGGTATGCAATATTATCCATAGCATTTAACTTTGTTGTCCCATTGTAATCTTGGTTTCTTATAAAATCAATGCGATGTAGCCTATGCATAGAATCATAGAATCCCTACAGTGCAGAAGTTCTAGAGCCATAGAGGTTACAGCATGGAAACAGGTTCTTTGTCCCAATTTATCCATGCTGTCCAGTTTCTACCACTAAGCTGGTCTCAATTGCCTGCATTTGGCCTATATCTCTCTATATCCATCTTACCCATGTAACCGTCTAAATGCTTTTTAAAAGACAAAATTGTATTCGCCTCTACTACTGCTTCTGGCAGCTCATTCCAGACACTCACCATCCTTTGAGTGAAAAAATTGCCCCTCTGGACCCTTTTGTATCTCTCCCCTCTCACCTAAACTTATGCCCTCATGTTTAGACCACCCTACCTTTGGGAAAAGATGTTGACTATCTGCCTTAGTTATGCCCCTCACTGTTTTATAGACCAGTATAAGATCACCCCTAAGTCTTCTATGCTCCACGAGAAAAAGTCCCAGCCTATCCAGCCTCTCCTTATAACTCAAACCATCAATTCCTGGTAGCATCCTAGTAAATCTTTTCTGCATTCTTTCTAGTTTAATAATGCCCTTTCTATAATAGGGTGACCAGAATTGTGCACAGTATTCCAAGTGTGGCCTTACTAATGTCTTGTACAACTTCAACAAGATGTCCCAACTCCTGTATTCAATAAGAGCGAGAATAGAGGGTCATCCAGACTAGGGCTCTATTCCTTTCACAGATGCTGTCAGACCTGCTGAGATTTTCCAGCATTTTCTGTTTTTGTTTCAGATTCCAGCATCAATTGATAATGTGCCGGATATCAATCATCAAATGTATAAACATGGAGCAGTCTTGGGGAAAAAAAATCTTGACAATGCATTTTATTTCATCTAGTGTTGGAAATCCTGTTTGTCTGTCCAGAAATATATGTCAAAGTTCCTATTCAAATCTCTGACAGCATCATCCCACATAGTTGTGAAAAGCTCAGGGAAAGCACAAAACATTGTTTAACACCATTTGCTATGGAGAAAAAGATTTGCATATATAAGCATCCAATTGTGCCTTTACAAACATTTCAAAGCATTTCACACATGAACTACATCAAATTAATCATTAAAAACACAGCTGATCCCACAAATGGCAATGAGATGAATGACTCATTTATCTTTTATAGTGTTGGCTGAGTGAGGAGGGTTGGACAGCATATCAGGAGAGCTCCATGCTCTCCAATGAATTGTGCCCTGGGATATTCAGCATCAACTTTAACTACATTAACAGGCATCTCAGTGGTCAGCGCGTGACGTCCTTGGGGCCCTGAGAGAGAAGGAGACGGCGGATCCTGTCGGAAGGTTCCCTGAGCGGACTGTCAGTGTCATCTGGCAGAACGCCTCATCACCAGAACTGACAAACAAGCACCAAGATCTGGCTTGGCTGGTGGTGAGAAGGGCACTCCCTGTCAGATCCTTTATGCACGCTCGAGGTCTCAACATCACCGCACGCTGCCCTCGAAGCGGCTGCGGGGCGGATGAGACGGTCGCACACCTCCTTATGGAATGTGCCTTTGCAAAGAAGGTCTGGAGTGAGATGCAGTAGTATTTGTCGATGTTCGTCCCCAACAGCTTGGTGACGCAGGACTCTGTGCTCTACGGGCTGTTTCTGGGGACGCATACTGAGACAAATATCAACTGCTGCTGGAAGGTCATCAACTTGGTGAAGGACGCACTTTGGTCCGCCCGAATCTTGCTGACCTTCCAGCTGAAAGAACTGTCCTCGACCAAGTGTTGCACACTGGCACATTCCAAGGTCCAGGACTTCGTGCTGAGGGACGCGCTGAAGCTTGGGGCAGCTGCCGCAAAGGCACAGTGGGGAAAGGCCACACTGTAAGGCCTTTTAACGGAGGCAGACTGAGGGCCCAGGAACTGCAGAATACCCTCGACCTGTGGAGCTGTGTGCCAACCTGAGCACTAACGGCACACAGTAATTTATTGAGGCATGTAGAAAGTTTTAGGTATTGAAATGTAATCATTGTAATCAGCACAAATCTGTAAATATTGAGGCATGGATATAGTTTTTTAAGTTTTGAAATGTAGTCATTGTAATTTGTACAGATCTGTAAAAATATTTTGATTCCACGTTGTGTTTGCTATTCAAAGCTCTGTACATTTGAAATAGATGAATCGAGTTTTTTTTTATGAATAAAGTATATTTTTGGTTAAAAAAAACAGGCACCTCAGTTTAACACATAGGGTGAGAATCACTGCTCTTGGTGTCAAAGCAGCCCTTGTGTGTGGCATCAAGGAGTCCAAGCAAAATTGACCTCAATGAGAATCGAGGGAAAATCTCTTCACTGAGTGAGACATAGCAAAAAGGAAGATGTTTATGGTTGTTCAATCATCTCAGTCTCTAGGATATTGCTGGAAATTTTCATTCCAGGACTTAGTCTGAAGGTGATTGGGAAGGGGGAGATTTTCCTGCCGCAGTGGGAATTTATGTCATACCACATGATATTGGGAATTACCACATTTTTATAGGGTGGCTGGATGACTTGTGCCCTGCCATCATGTCCAGACAACATATTTAGAAGGTGCCTGGACATCAACTTACCCACCATCCAAGGAGAATATCCAACTCCTGAGAGGTCCTGAATGCTTGATACACACAGTGTTTGTGGGTACAGTCACTGGAGGCCCCCAAGTCCTACTCCCCCACTGTGCAGGCGGCACAGTGGTACAGTGGTTAGCACTGCTGCTTCACAGCGCCAAGGAACCAGGTTTGATTCCCAGGTCACTGTCTGTGGGGAGCCTGCACGTTCTCCCCGATCTCCACGAGTTGCAGGAAAGCCAAACATCTACATACCGTTGGTTCTGGACTGGTGTGAAAACCCACTGGCAGTGCCCTTTTGGATAGGGGCAGGGGAGATGATTCTAGTCGGGTCTTTGTCTATATTCCATTAACAAGATGCAAAACCGGCCTCTGGTGGGAATGGGAATCTGCCGTGATGTGTGGAAGCGCATCGTGCAGCCACCACTTGATTTGATTTGATTTATTATTGTCACATGTATTAACATACAGTAAGAAGTATTGTTTCTTGTGCGTTGTACAAACAAACCATACCATTCATAAGGAAATGAGAAAGTGCGGAATGTAGTGTTACAGTCATAGCTAGGGTGTAGAGAAAGATCAACTTAATGCAAGGTAGGTCCATTCAGCAGCAGGGAAGAAGCTGTTCTTGAGTCGGCTGGTACGTGACCTTAGACTTTTGTATCTGTTTCCCGATGGAAGAAGGTGGAAGAGAGAATGTCCAGGATGCGTGGGGTCCTTAATTATGCTGGCTGCTTTGCCAAGGCCACGGGAAGTGTAGACAGAGTCAATGGATTTTACACTGGTGGGAAAAATGACATTTTGGCTCACCCATCCACCACCCCACCTCACCACCTGCCATTACATCCACCACAGAGGATGTAGAAAATTCAGTCATTTTTCTGTCCATAGATGTTGCCTGAACTGCTGAGTATTTCCGGCAGTTTCTTGTTTTTAGTTTAACACTCAATCCAGTTCTTCCACCACCTCCTGAAAGTTTCAAATATTACCATCTCATGAGTTTTCATCTGACATAAATTACATTTTGAAAGCCAACAAGAATGCAAAAAAACTCCTTTACCGTGCATCTTGTTAATTCTGGCTTTAACTCATTTTCCCTCTCTTTACATCGAAGTGTTGATATTCAACTCATGGAGAATCTCAGTATCTGCTCTCTGAACTTGCTTATCTACTCTAGACTTCCCTATTCCTAATGCCAGCGAACTCCTTCCTTAAATATTAAGATTAAGGTCTGTTGACCGAGCACCATCTGTTCATTCAATTCTGGCTCGAGAGAGGAAGTTGCTGTGAATTTCCTTGTTAGTGGAAAGCCCCGCCAAACAGGTGTAATATTTGATCTATATACATTTGTGTTACTTTTTTTAAGAGGCAGGAGAAGCAGAAATGCTCCCTGGCCCCCAGTTAATATTTAAGCCTCCCAACTTTGTACACCCTCAAACCCCATTTCCCTCCAACGAGACTCTCCTGAAAACCATCCTACTCTCCCCCACCATGTCGGTGGCGCAGTGGTACAGAGGTTAGCACTGCTGCTTCACAGCACCGGGGACCCAGGTTCGATTCCTGAGTCTGCACATTCTCCCTGTCTCCTCATGGGCTTTCTCTGGGTGCTCCAGTTTCTTTCCGCAGTCTGTAAGACATGCTGGTTAGATGCATTGGCCATGCTAAATTCAGACACTGGAGAGTGACTAGCGGATTTTCATAGTAGCTTCATTGCAGTGTTAACGTAAGCCTACTTGTGACACTAATAAATTAACTTAAACTTAACATTGCCCATATTTAGTGACAGCAGCAGAAAAGTACAACACAGCAACAGGTCCTTCGGCCCTCCCTTTCTATTCATGTACCCATTTCAGGTCCTGCTCCTGCCCAATCGCTGCTTCCTATCTACTTCAGGCTGGTGACTGACTAGCAACAAGTAGACAAAGCCCAGAGCATCAAATTGCCCTGGCCTTTCAATGCCAATGTTAAGCATGAAGGGGGATCCACTCAATTCTCACCCAGTTAAAATCAGGACTGCATTCTTTGGTTCTCCCTGCAGGTAATTTTTGTTAAGGTTTCCTTAAAACAAGTGCTAGAATCAGGCACAGCTATTAAACAAGGCAGTACCTTTAACATCAGTGGAAAGTGTAAATGAATACACATCTCAGGCTTGATATGTATACTGTTTGCAAATACTAGCTAGAACATCTTGCCCCTATTAAATACATACATCTGAAATAAATAAAATTACTAATGTGGGATTGTATCTTGATCCTTCACTCAATATGAACACTAAAGAGTGGCAGGTGTGAGATATGGATTCATGCATTTTGCATTTGAATTGTTCCATAATAATCTTCAGCAATGCATAGTATGTTTCTATAAACTTATTGCATTTTGTCAATGTATGGTATATTTTCATGTCACGTGGGAGTAGCAAAGATATGTGGCTATGAGAGATGATTAGAGAGACAAAGGAATCCAATTTCAAAACCTTTGAAATGTCAACAGTGACTTGTATATATTTGGAAAGTTGTTGATCTGTTACTGTGATATATTTTCAGTCCTCCTTCACCCCTTGCGTGTATATACACACACACACACACACACACACACACACACACACACACACACACACACACACACACACACACACACACACACACCATCTCCCAATAAATGCATCATTTTCTAAGCTGTAGCACAAAGTACGTGAATGGACCTTATTTTCAGATCTCTTGGAGCAAAGTTGTGGACATCTAATCTCCATGCAGATTGCTTCTCGATGAACTTGCAGTAATAGCATCGCAGTCGTTAATCCTCTTGTATGCGCCTCATTGCACATTAAGGGCACAGAGCACAGTGACAGTTGCTGTCTGTATTGTCAACCATGGTAGACAGGGAATCCAACAAAAAACAGAATGAAACACCCACATAAAAATTGAAACGGTATATATTATAAATAATAACAGCCAAGGAACCTCTCAAAACGGTGTGCAACCATCAAGTTCTAACATTAGTTCACAGAAACGGTGGTTATTTGACTTTTCATTTGTATGTGCATGAAATGCCAGTAACCCGTGCACCACACACAGAAAAGATGATTGCCTTACAATTGAATGATGCTTGGCAGAACATCTTTAATGTGACATTAATAGTCAGCTTTGGTTGCCTTTTCTGTGGCTTATTATTATAAATCCAATTATTTTAGTGTCCGGTCACTGACAATTTCCTCCTACGCGAATTTAGCTTCTATGCTGTCACCTTAAAATCACTTTGTTCACACCTCTATCAGTTGAGGTTTTGGTGTTATTGCAGATCAGATTTGACATGAGGGAGAAAAAAAAATCTCTCGATCCAATTAATTTTGTAGGACCGTCATTTTCATTACAATGGGAGGAATATGAAAATCTTGGAGAAGCAGAACATGTTGGGTTTACACAAATGCTATATGGTTACAAGAATGGTCACAGTGGGGTTACCTCTTTATTTGTGACACAGGGCATTGATTCGGTGGGTGACAGCAGTGATTCCATATCTGACTAACTCCATAATTAAAGTTAGAAGCTATAACTGATTAATATTGGCCTGAATCCAACTGCTACCTAGAATCTCTTTGGTGCTCATTTGAGGCCAAGACTAGGGGCAGAATGTGGCACAGTGGTTAGCATTGCTGCCTCACAGCATCAGAGACCCCCATGCAATTCCTGACTTGGGTCACACTCTATGCAGAGTCTGCCCGTTCTCCCCATGTCTGTGTGGGTTTCCTCCGGGTGTTCTGGTTTCCTGCCACAGTCTGAAAGATGTGCGGTTTAGATGCATTGGCCATACTAAATTGTCCCTCAGCATGACCTAAACAGGCACCGGAGTATGATGACTAGGGGTTTTCACAGTAACCTCATTGCAGTGTTAATGTAAGCCTACTCGGGACACTAATAAATAAAAACAACCTCTGAAAGAAAAGAGGCATTGAAATTTCATAGAACATAGAACACTACAGCACAAACAGGCCCTTTGGCCCACGAGTTGCGCCGATCACATCAACACCTACCAATCTATGGACCTATCTATAACCCCCAATCCCATTAAATTCCATATACTCATCCAGAAGTCTTTTAAAAGACCCCAGCGAGTTCGCCTCCACCACCACTGACGGCAGCCGATTCCATTCACTCACCACCCTCTGAGTGAAAAACTTACCCCTACCTTTCTCGAAGAACCTTTGTCCCCAATTCTGCTTTTAGTTCTTTCGGATAGTAGACAGGAGTCACATCTTATAATTTGGGTAAAGATTATATACTTTAAGTGGAAATCTTGGGCTAACTTTGCTGTGGTAAGTGTATTGGGTGGTAAGATTTTTTAGTACTGTCTTATTTTGATGCAGATATCCGCATGATGAAGTGAATCACCTGAGCTGCGATGAATCAAAGCACCACTATGGTGCTGTGGTCAGCATCTTGCCAGTTGCTCTGGATTTGTTAAGGGAAGGTATTGGCGTCATTGAATCAGCCCAGTACGAAGCTGCGAGAAATAACAGGTATGCTGAGTGCAAGAAAGAGGAACCACCAGAGAGCAAAGACAACAGCGTACAAACCGTTCCAATTCCGAGGGACGATTGTGAAAAAAAAGCCATGAAATGGAAAACATCCATCAAACAGAAAAGTAAATCGTTAAAGTCCAAATCACCATGGCTACCGCCTGGTAAAACCAATGGTCTTTGAACCCTTGCAATACACAAAACATCCCATCATAGATCCATCATTAGAGCTGAGAATGTCTCAGTTGCCTGCGACAGTGGTTATTAAATAGTTACAGCCCTTCCATCCTGGAGAAAGACAGAGCATTAGAAATAAACTGAACAAATTATTACTGGATTTCTGCACTGCACATTTTCCAATTTTATTTTCAAAAAATAGTTTATTTTCTAACAAAGTTTTTCTCTTTTTTTGTCACTAACTAAAACAAAAGACTTGCACTTCCTCAGGACACCCCCCCTCCACCCCACCTCAAAACCTTTTTTACAGCCAATTAAATACCTCTAACATGTAGTCACTGTTGTAATGTAGGAAATGTATCGGCCAGTTTGCAGCACAACTCTTGTGATAATGATAGTTTTTTTTGTTAGTGACATCGGTTGAGTGATAAATCTTAGCCAGGACACCACACAACTTTTATGTTCAATCCAACTGGCAGACAGAAGTTTGGTTTGATGTCTCATCTGAAGGGCAGCACCTTTAACAGTGCAGCACACCCACAGTGGTACAATGAAATGTCTGCCTAGATTTTATGCTTCAGCCCCTGGAATGGGACTTGAAACAG
Source organism: Carcharhinus amblyrhynchos (assembly GCF_965287045.1). NCBI lineage: Eukaryota > Metazoa > Chordata > Chondrichthyes > Carcharhiniformes > Carcharhinidae > Carcharhinus > Carcharhinus amblyrhynchos. The sequence goes on from NC_137348.1 coordinate 13,864,991, forward strand.
AATTTTTCTGACTTTGAATGCTCCCAAAGAGCTACACCTGAAACCTAGTTCCATTCCATTGTCTTAGTGGGCGGATGTAGTTAGAAACATAGAAACTAGGAGCAGAAGTAGGCCATTCGGCTCAATGATCATGGCTGATCATCAAATTCAATATCCTGATCCCCCTTCCGCCATATCCCTTGATCCATTTAGCCCAAGAGCTATATCTAATTTCTTCTTGAAATCACACAATTTTTGACCTCAACTACTTTCTGTGATAGTGAATTCCACAGGTTCACCTCTCTGGGTGAGGAAATTTCTCCCCACCTCTGTCCTAAAAGATTTACCCTTTATTTTCAAACTATGATCCTTAGCCCTGGACTCCCCAACATTGGGAACATTCTTTCTGAATCCACCCTGTCTAACCTGTTAGAATTTTATATATTTCAATGAGATCCTCTCTCAATTTTGTAAACTCTTAATCTCATCTCATATGATAGACCCACCATCCCAGGAATCAGCCTGGTAAACCTTTGCTGTACTCTCTCTATAGCAAGGACACCCTTCCTCATATTTATTTACGCTGAATAGTACAGATCAAGCAGATCTTGTTCTTCAATCTTTGAACGCTGCGCATCCACAAAACTGGTGATGGACCAATCACCCTTAGTCATAACAGGCTCAATAGAAGAAATACAAGCCAACGCCCATGCTTCTGTTTGCTATCCAGTACCCCTTTGCAGAAAGAACATATCTGTGCATGTTGGCTGAGGTCAGGATTGAATCCTATTGTGCTGATCCCTATGTTTGAATAGCCTACAAACACCAGAAGGCTGCCAAAACATGTTAGACTTTATCCTTCACTTCCAGGAAAGGTTAGAAAGGAATTAGGGGATGAAACTGCTGTTTAGAGACTTGATGTGTCCTTCAGTGCTTGGTTTCTCCTCTATTCTAATCTGATAGAAACAATCAAACACACTTCCATTTTCTCAAACAGTATTGAATTTTTTCTGTTCAACTGAGTGGTCCAAAAATATGAGCTGAGTACATGATTAGCTAACAAGCTCCAACTATGATTGAGTGAGAGGCCAAATGCTTCTCGCCTTGAAGGTAATCTGTTTGTGTCTTACAAGAGAACTGATGAAATTGTATTTAGCCATTAGGTGGATTCTAATCAATGATCAGTTGGGGAGATAGTGCTATATCCCTTGCAAAATATGTTGCTATGTTTGTATATTTAGTATATATATTAGAGTTTAAATTGTTCATTAGTAAATTGAAACAAGATTATTTCTGGAACAAAATAACTGTTATTTTACTTTATCTGAGAGTTATTCATTCTGTTGCACTTTTTTACTTTTGCTCTTGCTACTGTGGGCAAATTTTCCAATTTAAATTGAGGGTCTTAATCAGAATAAAGCCTCAACAATCAGTTTTGCATCTTGCCTAGAGCAGGAAATGAGACACAAAAACAAAATGACTGCAGATGGTGGAAATCTGAAAGAAAAACTAAGACTGTTGGAAAATACTTGGCATATCAGGAACATCCCTATTGAAAGAAACCAAGTTAATGATTCAATATTAATACTCCAAAGGAAATTAGGCATATTGCCCCTATTAGTGATCAGCAGCAGTTAAGTTGATGAGAAATTGGGATAACTGATTGGAAATTCGTATAAATGTCACTATAAGTCAGAAAGGCAACTTCATCTCCTTTGTTTTCATTTTATTTAGTTTTTACTGTTCTCTACCTTTTTATTTCTTTATTGTCTTTCTTTATTTTTCTCCCCCCCCAACTATTTCCCCTACTTGATCCCCCCTCTCCTTACCTTTTCTCCCCTTTTGCTTCCCCTTCCCTCCTTTTTCTAATCTTGCCTCTCTCCTATCCATTCCCTCCCCCTTTCCCCCACATTTTCATCTGTCACAGCTTACCCCCTGATTTTAGCTTCTCTGCCATTTGGCCATTCGCACCCTTTATTCCGTCTATGGACTGCTATTAGCTGGTTTCTGTGGCTACGACTCAGCTTTCATTCCCTCACCCTGCAGTATAATATTCCACTTTCTATGCCTTTTAGCTTTGACAAAGGGTCATCTGGATTCAAAACGTCAGCTTTTTTGTCTCCTTGCAGATGCTGCCAGACCTGCTGAGATTTTCCAGCATTTTCTCTTTTGGTATCATCCTCATTGGAAAGGGGAAATTAGTAAATGGATCTATGCTCTATCCTCTAAATCATCAGATCAGGAAAGAAATGTGGGAGAAAATAAATATCTACAAACTAAAAGAGCAAGGGAGATGTTTCCATGAGGCAATAAGGAAAATATTGCATTCAATTATCATGCTAAACTAGAGGAAAACATTAGTGCTTATCAGCACTTGCAAAGGTAGAAAGCAAAACAATTTTGCAGATTTTCCAGGAATAGACAGGAGTGACAGAGTCTCCAATACTGGGTGTAATAACACTCTTGCCCATATAATTCTGCCTTCCAGAACATTGATACAATCAGTGATAGGAGATCCAGTAATAGAAAAATACAACAGCAGCAATGCAGAGGTCAAGCATTATGTTTTACAATAACTCTTGGCAATATCTGTCAATTAGTGTCACTGATGGCATTGTTTTGAAATTGGCATGATAGTCATCCCCATAGATGGGCCTAGGCCACTTGGAGCCAAAGAACACTCAGAGCAACACACTACCTCTCCGAAGCCTGAAGCAAAATATTCCCAAGCATACTTCTGCAGACAGTCCAGACTCTGGGATGCTCGCAATATGAAGCGGCAATGATTCGTAAGATGATTCACCAACTAACCTGCATATCTTTGGAGTGTGGGAGGAAACTGGAGCGCCCGGAAGAAACACATGCAGACATGGGAAGAACATGCAAAATCCACACAGACAGTCACCCAAGGTTGGAATTGAACCCGGGTCCTTAGTGGTGTGCCACTTACAAATATGATACAGAGTTTTAGCTATATGTATTCGGTGCACTCATCCGTTTCTTGATATTGCATGGAGTGAATCTAATTGACTGAAGTTTGGCATCTGTGACACTGGGGAGCTGAGGAGTAGGCCGAGATGGATTACCTACTTGGCACACCTGGCTTGCTTGACTTTCACAACTGCAATGATTAGAACAATATCAGGTTAGGTTGATTGGCCATGTTCAATTGCCCCATAGTGTCAGGAAGATAAATATGTGGGGTTACAGGGATATGGCCTGGGTGGGATTGTTGTCCGTGCAAGCCTGATGGGCCGAAAGGTCTCTTTCTGCACTGTTGGGATTCTATTATTCCATGAATTTAAATTACCGTGGAATGGATCGTACAGCGGCCTCAGGCAAGGCTAGGGGAAGTGGTGGTCTATTTCCTAATCAACACCTCGTGGTGCATAGAAGTAGCAACATTGGCAACTTTCTGCTCCCCAGACCTAGAGTACTTGATGCTAAAATGCTGCCCCTACTACTTTCCGCAGGAGTTCACTTCCGTTATCTTGATGGCAGTTTAATCCCACCCGGTGTGGATGTGAAGATCATGCTGGACGAAATATACACCACAAACAGCCTTGAGACGAAACATCCCGAGGCCTTGTTCATCGTGGCTGGGGACTTCAATTAGGCCAAACTCAAGAGCGTACTACCGAATGACCAACAACATGTCTCCTGCTCCACCAGAGGCCCAAACATCCTAAACCATTGCTACACAAATATCAAACTTGCTCACCACTCTATTGCCTGCCCACCCTTTGGGAAAACAGACCACAAGGCTGTGCTCCTGCTCCCAGCTTACAAGCAAAAACTGAAGTGGGAGGATCCATCAAACAGAGTCGTGCAGTGTTGGTCTGAGGAATCGGATGATCTCCTACGGGGCTGCTTGGAGTCAGTGGCCTGGTCAATATTTAAAAACCTGCGACCAGCCTGAACCAGTACACCACTACAGTAACTGACTTCATTGGTAAGTGTGTAGAAGACTGTGTACCAAAGAAGCAAATCTGTGTGTTCCCCAACTGGAAACCATGGATGAACAAGGTTGTTTTGAGCAAGAGGTCAGCGAGAGCATGCCCTCCACCCTGGAAGCCTTGGATGAACTTATATCTGGGGTCACCATTGCAGATGTCAGAGCAGCTTTCTTGAAGGTCAACCCAGGAAAGCAACTGGCCCAGATGGGATACCCAGACGTGCACTCAGATCCTGCACGGATCAGGTGGCAGAGGTATTCACAGACATCTTCAACTTCTCTTTACAACAACCTGAGCTCCTTATCTGCTTCAAGAAGATGCCTGCCATCCCGGAACCTAAGAAAATCCAAGCAACATGCTTTAATGACTATCGGCCGGTGACTCTGACATCCATCATAATGAAGTGTTTCGAAAGGTTAGTTATGGCATGAATCAATTCAAGCCTCCTGGACTACCTGGATCCACTACTGTTTGCCTATCGCCACAACAGGTCCACAGCAGATGCCATTTCCTTGGCTCTGCACTCAATCCTGGAACGCCTAGATAACAAGGACATCTATGTCAGACGCCTATTTATTGACTACAACTCAGCCTTCAACACCATTATTCCCATGAAACTCGTTTCCAAACTTCATGGCCTGGGCCTTGGCACCTCCCTCTGCGACTGGATCCTGAACTTCCTAAGTCATAGACCACAATCAGGAAGGATAGGCAACAACATTCTGCTCCACAATAATCCTCAACACCGGTGCCCCACAGGCTATGTTCTAAGCCCTCTACTATGCTGCTTGTCCACCCATGACTGTGTGGCCAAATTCCCCTCCAATTTGATTTTCAAGTTTGCTGACGACATCACCGTAGTGGGTCAGATCTCAAACAATGACAAGACAGAGTACAGGAATGAGATAGAGAATCAGGTGTGACAACAATAATCTCTCCCTCAATGTCAACAAAACGAAGGAGATTGTCATTGACTTCAGAAAGCATAAGGGAGAACATGCCCCTGTCTACATCAATGGGGATGAAGTAGAAAGTGTCGAGAGCTTCAAGTTTTTAGGTGTCCAGATCATCAACAACCTGTCCTGGTCCCCCCATACTGACACTATAGTTAAGAAAGCCCACCAATGCCTCTACTTTCTCAGAAGACTAAAGAAATTTGACACGTCAGCTACGACCTTCAACCTTTACAGATGCACCATAGAAAGCATCCTTTCTGGTTGTATCACAACTTGGTATGGCTCCTGCTCTGCACAAGACCGCAAGAAACTACAAAAGGTTGTGAATGTAGCCCAATCCATCACGCAAACCAGCCTCCCATCCATTGACTCTGTCTACACCTCCCGATGCCTTGGCAAAGCAGCCAGCATAATTAAGGACTCCAAGCACCCCAGACATTCTCTCTTCCACCTTCTTACTTCAGGAAAAAGATACAAAAGTCTGAGGTCACATACTAACCAACTCAAGAACAGCTTCTTCCCTGCTGCTGTCAGACTTTTGAATGGACTTACCTTGCATTAAGTTGATCTTTCTGTATGAATGTAACACTACATTCTGCACTCTCTCGTTTCCTTCTCTATGAATGGTATGTTTTATCTGTAGAGTGTGCAAGAAACAATACTTTTCATTGTATGTTAATACACGTAACAATAATCAATCAAATCAATAACAAAACAGATTTCAGATGCTGGAGTTACAATCAACGTGATTCTAAAATTTAGATGATCTTTGAGATTAATAAAAAATGGGAGATATTTAGTCCTACTTCTATTTCGTACTTTGTAAACAATGAATATAGCTGTAACTGACCATGCAGCAAAAAATGGATGACTTACTTCACATTGGCATAGGCAGATATCCTTAACTAAGATGGATCACAATGCATTACTCTCAACCTGTACTGGCTCTATGCCAATGGTAGCTCATCTTTGAAGAATAGAGGCAAATTGCTTCTTTCAGCCTCCATGTCCACCCCATAGGATGCTTCCTCATCGATTCGAAATGGAGGTCTTTCTGAATGGCAGCATTATGTATAAACTGGTTAATTCTGAAAAAGTGCATTTTGAAATACAAAACATAGCAACACAGAATATAGGAGCAAGAGAAGGCCACTCAGCCCTTACAGCCTGCTCCACCGTTCAAAATGATCATGGCTGATGCTTTATCTCAACACCGCACTCTCATATCTCTTGACGCCTTTATAGTCTAGAAACCTATCTATTTCCTCCTTGAATATATTCAATGATTTATCCTCCACAGCTCTCAGTGAAGAATTCCTTAGGTTTATCACCCTTATTGCAGACATTCCAGTCAGAAGAAACAACAGTCTGTTGAGCCCTGTCAGAATTTTATGTTTCAATTAGTTTCCGTCTCATTCTTTTAAATTCCAGTGAATAGAGACCCAATTCTACCAATCTCTCCTCATTCCACAAATCTGCCATCCCAAGAATCAGTCTGGTTAACTTTTGCTGCCCTCCCTCCTTGGCAAGTATATCTTTTTTAGACAAGGAGACAGTGGGCGTGATTTTACAACCTCATCCCGCCCATCTTTTGGTGAGGCAACATCATCGGGTGAGAGGCGAAAAGTCAGAAATGTGCTCGCTTTCTCACTTCCCGTGAGTGTACTGGCCCTGGGCACAAAGCTGCTTTCAATATTAATGACATGATTTAGATGTCAATAGTGAGTCTTGGATGCTATTGTCTGGACTCACTTGTACTCACTGGTTCGCCGGTCGAGGTTCTCACCTCGCCAGAGGGATCAGAGGCCATTGATGCCCTGGGTGGTTGTGGTCAGGGCCGGACAGTGCCCATGCGGAAGGGGGAACTGTGCAGATGGCGGTGTTCGGTGGGGGAAGGGGGAACTCTGCAGATGGCGGTGATCATTGCAATGGGAGATTGGGTGCCTGGGCAATGGCATCCCAAGAACTCAACAGCCAGCTTCACTGGCAAGCTTAGGCTCTGCTCCCTCACCGGAAAAACTGGCGCGATTCTCTTCTGGTTTCTCACTTGTTCGGCACTTTGAATATGTTTTGTAAAATAGCACCCATTAATTAATGTTTTAAAAATAATGACAAATGGAGTTTTTACACAATCCCTTCTAATTCACTGGGGATCAAATGTTATTCATTTTGGGAGCAACGTTACTCGAGGCTCCCATTGACAACTTACCCGAATCTAACTGTGTGACAGTGTTAGTTGATTAAAAACTGAATGAAGTGCACAGCCAGAACTTTGGTACTGCAATAACTTGAAGATAATGTTTGATGGAAAGACTATATAATTAGAGCACAATGGATCATTTCTAATGGAATAAGGCAGGTTATCTCACAGAGACAGTAAATTAAAGGGTCTATCAACCTAATCAAATTTAAAGTCCAAATAATACTAAAAGGACTAGGATACAAGAGCAGAGATGTACTTCTGAGGCTGTATCAGGCTCTGATCAAACCCCATTTGGAGTATTGTAAGCAGTTTTGAGCCCTGTGTCTAAGGAAGGATGTGCTGGCCTTGGAAAGGGTCCAGAGGAGCTTCACAAAAATGATCCCTGGAATGAAGAGCTTGTTGCATGAGGAATGGTTGAGGACTCTGTGTCTGTACTTGTTTGAGTTCAGAAGGTTGAGGGGGGAATCTTATTGAAACTTACACGATACTGCAAGGCCTGGATAGAGTGGATGTGGAGAGGATGCTTCCACTTGTAGGAAAAACTAGAACCAGAGGACACAACCTCAGGCCAAAGGGACGATCCTTTAAACCAGAGATGAGGAGGAATTTCTTCAGCCAGAGGGTGGTGAATCTGTCAAACTCTTTGCCGCAGAAGGCTGTGGAGTCAGATCATTGAGTGTCTTTAAGTCAGAAAAAGACAAGTTCTTGATTAATAAGGGGATTGGGGACTATGGGGAAAAGCAGGAGAATGGGTATGAGAAAAATGTTAGCCATGATTGAATGGTGGAGAGACTTGAGACCATCATTTTAAGACCATAAGTCTTATGGTCTTAAAGTGAAGGTCCAAGTATTAACAGGGACCATTTTTCAGGTACATATTCATGTTTAAAATGAACCTCTGAAAACACTGAAAATACACGGCAGGTAAGGCAGCATCTGTGGGGAAAGGAGAGTTGTTTATTATTTTAGGCCGACAATCTTTCGTCAAAGTCTGTTGATCTGAAACTTGTTTCGTTCTCCCCAGATGCTGCCAGAACTGCTGAGTATTTCCAGAATTTTCTGTTTTTCACTTCAGATTTCCAGCATCTGCAGTATTTTGCTTTTGTATTGAAGAGAAAACCTCAGCCAATTTTGGGCAAGTGGTACATTGGATATTGGTGTTGATATATTTTTCTCTGATGCTGCTCATTCCTGCAGGAATGTATGGAATTCCTTTCAAATAGCCAAAAAAAACTGAAGCTATTTTCAACAGAAAACATTCAAAGGAACTGGACCCCAGAGATGAAATGAGCATTCGCTATTTTTGTCCAAATTGTTACTTTTGGACAAAATATTTTATAGTTAGGCACACTGAGTTGACAAAACAGGATCTTACTGGAAATCATAAATACCTGTGAGGTTTGACTCATCCTACAGACATCTATCTGAATCTCGATGGAAGTCGAGTTCAACACATTACCTAGTGCCATCAAGGGCAGTAGCTCAAAGCTGGAAAAAGGATGTCATAGCATCAAAGAAACTGAGTCAACTTCACTTATCCATAGTAAATGTTCTGTGTCCTCACTTGGGTCTAACACCTTTCATTCTTCTCCCAGAAAGAGATGTGGATACAAACACAAAATGTATCAATGTAGTCCTTTATTTGCATCACGTTGATTAAATGTTCATTCCATGGACAATGATAGATGCTTAGTAGAAGCAGTATAAAATCTTAACCTAAAGCTCCTTCACTCTGTTACAGATGTGAAATGCAAAGAGCCGCATTTTCTAAATGATGGGCACGTCCAATTTCCATTCCCAGAAATCTGAATGTCTCCATCTCTGCCATTGCCATTTCAAGGAAAGTGTTGCAGAAATTTAGTATTCTGACATTAATTAGGTTGTTTGGCAACCTCAATAAACCTGTGAAAGGCAGCAGTGTATGTCTCATTTTGTAAATTGATATTGCTACGATACCTGATACAAAACTAACCTACTAAAATGTGAATTGATGGATCATAATCTGTATACGAATAGCTTAGATCGTGAAACAACCACAACTGTAACAAAACTGATAACTCATGAAGGGTTTGTGCCTTTTGAAAAACATAGTGGACAAGCAATCTCAGATGAAAGTGTGATATGTTTGTTACTAATATCACGCAACACTAATGCTTCTTCTTCAAACCATGTATCCAAAAATTCTCAACACTTTTTGTGCTACTCTTTTGGGAATTCAATATCCATTGCTGTTGACAGCACATTTCTGTTCCAGCAACACCTGAGACAACATGAAATTCTGGCAATTTGAAGTGATTTTTTTAATCTTCCCCCTTTAGTGCTAAAATTCTACTTGCTCTGCACATTGAAGTGTGGTGCTGCCAAATTAACAGTCCAAGTTTAATTTAAATACTCCTTCATCAACCGCTTCTGTAGCATTATTCCTGAAATGTCAGTGGGTAGAGAGCAAAAATTGACTCAAATTAAAAGAACCGTCCAAATGCAAGCTGGATCTTGGGAGTCCGCTTTGTTTCAATGAAGCGGGGGTAGGTTCAAATGTATCATTTAAGCAGAATTTACACAGAGAATTTTCTTTCGAAGGATGCCATTGTTAGCTCTACGGCTTCCATTCACTGGCATATTCAGCTGTCTCTTATCTCTCTCATTTGCACGCGGGAGGTTGTTGCCTGTTAAATAGCTTTGTATTATTTGTACGTTGTATTGGAGCTGCAACGTATCTGACTCTTCAATAAAATGGTTTGAAGTGCCACATTATGTTCCTATGATTGATAATTTATCCATTGTTTTGATAGTTGGTAACTCTGGGAGTGGCATAGTGGTTGACACTGCTGCCTCACTGTGCCAGGGGCCCGAGTACAATTCCCAGTTTGGGTCATTGTCTTTGTGGAGTTTGCATATTCTCCCTCCTGCTCCCCCATCCCCCTTTTGCGTGGGTTTCCTCTGGGTGCTCTGGTTTCCTCCCACAGTATGAAAGACATGCTGGTTAGGCGCATTGGCCATGCTAAATTCTTCCTCAGCGTACCCGAACAGGTGCTGCAGTGTGATGACCAGGGGATTTTCACAGTAACTTAATTGCAATGTTAATGTAAGCCTTCTTGTGACCGTAATAAATAAACTTTAATAGAACTTGCACCTGGATTTTCTAATCCAGTTCTTCATCTTTGTAGTTCTAAATTTTGACACATCCCTTCGCTCTCCTCACTGCTCTAACCAGTTTGCTCTTTCTTGAATTTTAGATTTTGATTTCCTGCTTCACATTCTCTGGAATTGTTTGCTCAGTCAAGTAAGAAAAATACCTTGCCCTTTTAAATGCAGATGGGTGCTTTTCCATTTAAATATCGATGTTCATATTCATTTGAGAGAACGAAACACAGCTGTATGCTTGCTTTTGGGCAAATTAATGATACTGAGGTTTAGAAGATGAAATAATGAGGACAGGTTGCATACACTTGACTTGCATTCCCCTGAGTGCAGGAGATTAAGGGGTGATCTGATACAGGTCTAAGCATTTGTTAGGGTCATTTCAGAAAACCTCTAGTGAGAGAATCAATAGGAGGATCACAGTCTTAAGATTCAAGCTTGGCCATTTGGAGTGAAATTGGGAAGCACGCTTTCATACAAAGGGTCGCAGAAATTCAGAAATTCTTCCCCCACAAGGCTGTGAATGCTAGAACAATGAGGTGAGATAGACTAAGACTGAGATAGATAGATTTCTGAGGTAAGGTTTGTTTTTAATTCATTCACAGGATATGCCAAGTGTCTTGGCAAGGCTGTCATTTATCACCCATCTCTTTTTGACCTTGAGAAGATGGTGGTGATCCACCATCTTGAATACAACTGAGTGGCTTTTGTATCCCATTTCAGACAGCAGTAAAATTGCCAACCATATTGCTGTGGATTTGGAGTTACGTGTCGTCCAGGCCAGGTAAGGACAGCAGATTTTCTTCCCTACATATCAGTGAATGAGATGGGTATTTAACCACAATCTCATTGCTTCATGGTCATCATTACTGATGGCGATCAGTAGCATCAATTTTTTTATTCATTTGTGGGACGTAGACATCACTGGCTGGCCAGCATTTATTGCCCATCCCTAGTTGCCCAAGGGCAGTAAGAGTCAACCACATTGCTGTGGCTCTGGAGTCACATGTAGGTCAGACCAGGTAAAGATGGCAGATTTCCATTCCTAAAGGACATTAGTGAACCGGATAGGTTTTTCCAACAATCGACAATGGTTTCATGGTCATCAGTAGATTCTTAATTCCAATTATTTTTTACTGAATTCAACTTTCACTACCTGCTATGGTGGGATTCAAACCCAGGTACCCAGAATATTAGCTGAGTTTCTGGATTAATAATCTATCGATAATCCCACTCGGCCATCGCCTCCCCAGGCCAGCTATTGATGCTATTTTTTTTGTTACAGTTTTTTTTTAACTAAGCTGAATTTAAATTATTTATCTGCCATGGTGGGATTTGTACTTATACCACTTGATTATTAGTCCAGGACTTTGTTAGTAGTCCAGTATCATAACTACAACATTAATCCACCCAAGGGATTTGTAACAAAGATGGGTAAATTAAGTTGAGATATAGAGCAGACATAACCTAACTGAGTGTTTGAGTAGGCTGGAGTGGCTGAATGTCCTACCTTTGTTTCTAATGTTCCAATCATATCTGGGGAATTCCTCCAAAAAAAGTTATGGCACCTTGGCTAAGAATCATTCTGTCATATGAATCCAGTGACATTTTAATAAAGGTGTTTGTTTGCTTTCTTTTCTCAGCTTGCTTCGAAGACCAAACTATTCTAAAGAGTTCTAGCCCAGCAATGAGTTAGGATGTTCTCGGAACCTATGGATGAGTTAGCTGATCTCAAATATTCAATAAAAAGTAAGGAGCAAAGTGCCTTACACAAGCAATCGCTGGTAGTTTATTCAGTGATAACTATGATAAAGGAGACCTAGGTGGAGCTATGAGTAGACGGCGATGTCACATTTACAAAGAATCAGTCAATTAAAAAAGAAAGATTCAAACATTTGACTTTTTAAAGTTCTGTGACAATATAAAGGTGAGTAATTTGAAAACATTTTCTGAACATCTTTGTATTAAAAGTTTCATTCTGTTTCAGATTAAAAACGAGACAGATCCACAAAACATATTACATTTACCTATACGATCATACAATTTTCTACACGCTTGTTTACACAAATAGGGATTTTCACGTGGGGAGATATGCTGCCTACATTTATCAATGGGATGTACTAGGCTTAGTGCGCTGTTCTTAATTCTTTCTTCCTGCAGCCCTGCTCTGAAATAAGAGCAGTTTTTCTGGAGATTGGCGTTTTTAATTTCAGTCATCCTAATACAAATCCATGTTCCATACTAGATCAAAGATTGTCCGATTCTTTCTTAAGTGCTTATCTTGATCTCTTAAGTACCACATCATGAACTGCAGCAGAATATTGATTTACAGTGTCAAACACATCCACTGTCTTGTTCAAAGGATCATACCCTTCTGCCTCCACCTGTAGGAAGATATGAACCACAAAAAGTTGTCAAATTACTAAAACCAGAATTCCTCAGACCAGTCTTAATAGAGCTAATTTTTTTAAATTGATTTGTGGGACATGGGCATCGCTGGCTGGTCAGCATTTATTATAGTTGACTCTCAATTGACTCTCAAGGGTAGTTGAGAGTTAGCCGCATTGCTGTGACTCTGGAGTCATGTGTAGGCCAGACCAGGTAAGGATGGCAGATTTCCTTCCCTAAAGGGCATTAATGAACCGGATGGGTTTTCTGACAATCGACAATGGTTTCATAGTCATCAGTAGGTTCTTAATCCCAAATATTTTTTATTGAATTCAAATTCCACCATCTGTTGTGGTGGGATTCGAACTCGGGGCTCCAGAACATTAGCTGAGTTTCTCGATTAATAGTCTAGAGATAATACCATTAGGCCATTACCTCCCCAATGTCAATGCATAACAACAGCTAAGAAAAGGAAGCCTTGCTATATTTGAATGGCAAACAAAATGAATAACTTTTCATGGTCATCCCAGTTAGGAATGGTAGCCCTGGAAAATAAAAAATGTTCTGGTCTGACTACCCAATAGCAGCATGAAGCATTTGGAGTTTTAGTATGCATTGATGAAGAGAACAGCGCTGTCTAGTTGTAATGGCATTGTCCTTAATCCCAACATCGTACCATCCTTTACTGAAGCTATCTGATCTTTGAATATCCTTCGGGCCCATATTCAATGCAATTGTTTAGAGATGTCCAAATTTGTCAGGTCATTACAGTCAACAGACAGAAAGAACCTTCATACCCCATAAGCCTAGACTGGCCTCAAAACCAAGACACACAGAGAAAAGATACTGTAGAAATCGCTCCATCATCTTCTCTCCCATTTTTATAATAAAAATCAAGGTTTGCTCCAAATATGTAACCTAGCAAACTGTGGTGTAAATTCAGCTGTTAAAAATGTGGAAATATAACATCTGTTTGAATTTAAAGAGATCGGTGTTGATGCCATTTAAGATTTATGTGCTAAGTGACTATTATTTTTTAACTCTTCTTCCTTTAGCCATATAAGCTCCTGAAAAACAATAAATGGCAGGAATCCTCTGTAACTGGATGTTAGAGAATGCACAAGAACAGCGAAGAGTGGCTCAAGTTTTCACCAACCCCAGTGGAGATCTGAAGGGCAGCCAACTTATTCTCCATTGGAGGAAGAGAGGAAATTGATGTATAAAGAATCTGGCTCATGTCACCAACCTGTCAGTAATATTGGCAGACAACTTCGAGTAGGTCACCTGATCTGGATGGACCACATGGGAAAAGCAAGGAAGGAAAGTGAGGAGGCCCAACTTTCGAAATATACAATACATAGTTCTTAGATTGAATATTTTTTAAAGCTAAAAATGAAATTGTTATTGGGTTATTTCCCAAATGTTGATTTTGAAATCATTAGAATGTTATTACTTTGGATAATGAAATCTAGTTGCACATGATAATGAATACCAAAATTTAAGGAGAAAAGAATAAAAGTATAAGAAACCAAAGGATATATTCCAAATTTCAAAACTAGTTAATCTATTAATCCTGAACAACACACTGGAGTTAGAAACAAGGACCAGCAGAAATAGGCTAGTTAAGGGAGGCAGTGGTGTAGGGGAGGGCCGTGGCATACTGGTGTTGTTAGTGGACTAGTAATCTGGTATGCCCTGAGAACCCAGGTTCAAATTTCACCACGGAAGACAGTGAAATTTGAATTCAACAGCAAAATGAATCTGAAATTAAAAGTCTAATGATTGTCAATTGTCGTAGAAGCTCATGTGGTTCATCAGTATCCTTCAGGGAAGGAAATCCTTCTTGGGTCTGGCCAACGTTCCAGATCCACAGAGATATGTGTGACTGTTGCTGCTCCCTGAAATGCACTCAGTTCAAGGGCAATAAATGCTAATCTAGACAGTGACACCCATTTCACAGAAATGAATAATTTAAAAAAGTTTCTGATTGTTTGCATTAGAAACACAGGGCCGGTGGGGGGGGTGATTCTCTCAAAAAAATTCCAAGTGCAAAAATTTACATAAAAACTGGAGTAAATCCCACTGGATTTTTTAGCGGGATTTTCAAAATGAATCTCCCACACTCTCAGCACTGTAGAGTGCACTAGCGTAATTCACACTAAAAATCAGGGGACACGGTCTATTCCCATCCGAGAGATCAGCAACAGTGTGCTGAGCATGCACCGATCTGTAATAGGGAATCTGTAATACCACCAACCACCCCTCCCCCTTACTCCCCCACCATAGTCCCAAACTGTGGATGTGGATGTGATGTATCTGGATTTCCAGAAGGTGCATAGTGTTACGGATAATGTATTAGCATGGATAGAGGATTGGTTAACAAATAGAAAGCAAAGAGTTGGGGGTAAATGGGTGTCTTTCTGATTGGTGATCAATGACTAGTGGTGCGCCTCAGGGATCAGTGTTGGGACTGCAATCGTTTACGATTTACATAGATGATTTGGAGTTGGGGACCAAGTGTAGTGTGTCAAAATTCACAGATGACACTAGGATGGGTGGAAGAGCAAAGTGTGCAGGGGACGCTGAAAGTCTGCGAAGGGATATAAATAATCTAAGTGAATAGATGAAGGTCTAGCAGATGGAGTACAATGTTGGTAAATGTGAGGTCATTCATCTTGGTAGGAATAACAGCAAAATGGACTATTATTTAAATGGTAAAAATTGCAACATGCTGCTATGCAGAGGGACCAGGCGTCCTTGTGCAAGAATCACAAGGAGTTGGTTTGCAGGTGCAGCAGGTAATTAAAAAGGCAAAAAGGAATTTTGTCCCTCATTGCAAGAAAAATGGAGTTTAAAAACAGCGTGATTATGTTGCAGCTGTATAAGGTGCTGGTGAGGCCACATCTGGAGAAGTGTGTACAGTTTTGGTCTCCTTGCTTGGGAAAGGATATACTGGCACAGGAGTGGGTGCAGTGGAGATTCACTAGGTTGATTCCAGAGTTGAGATGTTGGCTTTTGAGGAGAGACTGAGTAGAACATTGAACATAGAAAACTATAGCACAAACAGGCCCTTCGGCCCACAAGTTGCGCTGATCTACTAGGCCTATCTATAACCCTCAATCCCATTAAATCCCATGTAGTCATCCAGAAGTCTCTTAGAAGACCCCAACGAGTTCGCCTCCACCACCGCCAACAGCAGCCGATTCCACTCACCCACCACTCTCTGAGTGAAAAACTTCGCCTCTGTACCTACTCTCCAGCACCTTAAACCTGTGTCCTCTCGTAGCGACCATTTCAGCCCTGGGAAATAGCCTCTGAGAATCCACCCGATCTATACCTCTCAATAACTTATAAACCTCTATCAGGTCACCTCTCATCCTTCGTCTCTCCAGGTAGAAAAGACCGAGCTCCCTCAACCTATCCTCATAAGGCATGCCACCCAATCCAGGCAACATCCTTGTAAATGTCCTCTGCATCCTTTCAATAGCTTCCACATCTTTCTTGTAATGAGGTGACCAGAACTGCGCACAGTACTCCAAGTGGGGTCTGACAAGGGTCTTATAAAGCTGCAGCATTATCTCCCAACTCCTAAACTCAATCCTTCGATTGATGAAGGTTAGTATACCATACGCCTTCTTGACCACATCCTCCAACTGCGAGGCCGATTTAAGAGTCCTATGGACCCAGACACCAAGATCCTTCTGATCCTCTACATTGCTAAGAGTCTTACTCTTGATATTATACTCCTTCATCCCATTGGACCTGCCAAAATGGACCACTACATATTTATCTGGGTTGAAGTCCATCTGCCACTTCTCCACCCAGTCTTGCATTCTATCTATGTCACGCTGCAACTTCTGACATCCCTCCAGACTATCCACAACACCACCAACCTTCGTGTCATCAGCAAACTTACCAACCCATCCCTCCACTTCCGCATCCAGGTCATTTATGAAAATGACAAACAGCAAGGGTCCCAGAACAGACCCCTGGGGCACTCCGCTGGTGATCAACCTCCATGCAGAAAAAGATCCATCCACAACCACTCTCTGCCTTCTGCAGGCAAGCCAGTTCTGGATCCACAAGGCAACAGCCCCTTGGATCCCATGCCCTCTCACTTTCTCAAGAAGTCTTACATGGGGGACCTTATTGAGTAGACTGTGGCTATACTCATTGGAATTCAAAAGATGAGGGGAAATCTTATAGAAACATATAAGATCATGAAGGGAATAGATAAGATAGAAGTAGGGAAGTTGTTTCCACTGGTGGGTGAAACTAGCCTCAAAATAAGGGGAAGCAGATTTAGGATTGAGTTGAGGAGGAACTGCTTCATACAAAGGGTTGTGAATCTGTGGAATTCCACGCCCAGTGAAGCAGCTAAAGCTGCCTCATTGAATGTTTTTAAGGCAAGGATAGATAAATTTTTGAATAGTCCTGAGTGTGCCAATGGCCATTGCAACAACTACTTAAGATAATCAGTCAAGTGCATAATGTGGCTCATGAAGCATGCTTGAAGCAACATACATTCATACACAGAGCCCCACTCGCTGCAAACAGAAGAGATATAGTCAAGTCTTCAAGGTTTTTTTGAATTATCTGGCAGTTTGGAGAGCCTTTAGTTCCCCATTGCTTTCTTCATGCCAATGCCTCAGCCAATCAGAGTCGAATTGCCAACCAATCAGCACCTTTTTCTCCTGTGATATATAAATTTTGTGATGCTTTGAAATTTGGCATTCTTGCATTTGTCCTGATGAAGATGAGATGAACCCTGTCTCTCTTTTCAGCAATATCTTTCGTTTAGGGGAGGTGATGGCCCAGTGGTACTATCAATAGACTATTAATCCAGAAACTCTGTTAATGTTCTGGGGTTCTTGCCAACTGTGTAAATCTCATGGATCAGATCTTCTGGGGATAGGGCTCGAATCCCACCACAACAGATGGCAGGATTTGAATTCAATAAAAAAATCTGCAATTAAGAACCTACCGATGACCATGAAAGCGTTTGTCGATTGTCGGAAAAACCCATCTGGTTCACTAATGTCCTTTAGGGAAAGAAATCTGCCGTCCTTACCTGGTCTGGCCTACATGTGACCCCAGCACCGCAGTAATGTGGTTGACTCTCAACTGCCCTCTGAGGAAAGGCAACTAGCAATGGGCAATGAATGCTAGCCAGACAGTGACGCCCATGACCCATGAATGAATTTTAAAAATGAGGACAGCTTTAAACCTTCAGATGTGTAGGTGAATTGGTCTATTCTGAGCATTTTAGTCTTCCTCCACTTTGACCATTGCACGCACCCACAATCAGCCACAAACAAAACATATTATAAAGCTGTGGCTTTACAGAACCAAGGCAGTTACAGATTTCAAAATATATGTAGGTTCCATGGTAGGAAATCCAGCACTAACATCTCCCCCATGCCTTACCTCAAGAATATACTCCCCAGGTACTAGAAGTCTGTAGTATTCTCCCAGAGAATTGGTTTGGAATGGGACAAGATTACTACGGCCAAAAACGTTTACAACTGCTTTGGAAATAGGATTTCCCTTTTCATCCAGAACTCTGCCCTTTAATCCTGGAAGATAAAGGTGACGCGAATTACCATTTATTAATTGTTCAAAACCTAGTCAATGAGGTGGAAACCTCAAGTCAAACAGCTAAACATTGAAGGAAATATCTCTACCTTCAGACTCTCATTTCTAAACTATCGCTTTCGTATTTCTAAAAGGATAACGCGGGGGGAGGTTGTCAATGCAGATGAATAGAATGAGGGGCTTGGTGTGATATGCACATCAGGATGTCGGTGAATGTGCCACCGTGCTTACCAGCCCTAACTTGCTTGGATCATAGATTCAATGTCAAAAGCTGGTTAATCACATTTCTGCTGCTCTTCATGGGCAACCTCCTTCACCATTTCAGTGCAGGCTTCTTCCTCCTGGCAAGTGGGGAGAGTATTTCCCATTGTAGCAAATCATAGAATTGCTACAGTGCAGGAGAGGCCATTTGGCCCATCATATCTGCACTGACTCTCCGACAGCATCTTACCCAGACCATTCCCCCACCCGATCCCATAACCCCACACATTTCCAGTAGTTAATCCATCTGCTCTCCACATCTTGGGACACCAAGGGGCAATTTAGCATGGCCAATCCATCTAATCAGCACATCTTTGGATGGCATGGTAGCACAGTGGTTAGCACTGCTGCCTCACAGCGCCAGGGACCTGGGTTTGATTCACTGTCTGTGTGGGGTTTGTATGTTCTCCCCATGTCTGTGTGGGTTTCCTCCATGTGCTCCGGTTTCCTCCCACAGTCTGAAAGACATGCTGGTTAGGCTGCATTGACCTGGCGCCAGAGTGTGGCGACTAGGTGAATTTCACTTCATTGCAGCGTTAATGTAAGCCTTACTTGTGATTAGTAAACTTTAACTTTATCTTTGGACTGTGGGAGGAAAGCGGAGCACCTGGAGGAAACCTACGTAGACACGAAGAGAGGGTGCAAACTCCGCACAGTCATCCGAGGCTGGAATTGAACCCGGGCCCCTTTCGCTGTGAGGCAGTGGGGCAAACTACTGTGCCACCATGCCACCCAGGGAGGCATCACGAAAATGAATGTCTGGACTTCATTCAGCTCCTGCCCCCAAACTCCATCAAGTCAGATGCTTGGGGTATCCTTTCAGATACTGGTGTTGAAATCACCTCATATAGATCATCATCATACCCGCTCATGCCAATTGGCCAGGAAACCCAGAAAAGCTATGGTGATACAATGGTTCAGCTAAAAAGGCCTTGTTAAAAAGGCACTTGCCTTCAGTTTCCCACACTCTCCCAGCATATTGCCAAATTAAAATCCATCCATGATATTGGTTAATAAACCAATATCATGGATGGATTACACATCCTCAGTGGATGGCCATTCCTTCAACTATCTTGCACACAAACTCAGAATTCCCTCCCTGAACCTCTCTGCCCCTTCATCTTTCTCTTATCTTTTAAAGATGCTCCTTAAAACTTACCTCTTTGAACAAGTCAACCATCCTGAAATGGCTCCATGCCAAAAACCTTTGATTTCACTTATGAAGCTCCTTGGACATTTGGGGGTTAATGACACTCTAATCAGTACAAATCCATGCTGTTTTCATCCCCAACCACATCTGTGGGAAGTTAATTCCCGACACAGCAGCCATGTTGACCACAGCTTTCCACCCATTGAAATCCGTAGATGTAAAATCACGAGAGTTTTCCAATGGGAAATACTGGCGAAAGGTCATATTCAGAAAACCACCCCCACCAGCTTTAAAATGCACGATAATGTATACATGTACCTAAATGGACTTGCTGGATAAAGAGGATGAGTGGAACTTTGTTCTGTTCCCAGAAGTGTGGCAGTTGTGCTGCAACTGGGTACTTGCAACAAGACAGCTCTAACGTTAGCTCAAAGCACTGGCCCCACACATAATTGTAGTCTTGCATACCACCTAGTGAGAGATATTGAAAACTGTCAGACAGATGTATCTGAAGCCAAGAAGTGTGAAATCTCCATATGAGATGTTTTTGCACAGGCATTTCACATTCACTCTATACACATAGTCATATCTGATCCAGCTGTGCTACTGTCTTAGAAGATGTGATACCTACAAGGCAACCAATAAAATTAAAACTTCAAACAACAGAGAGCTCAGAATAATATTTTTTGATCTTTGTGTTATTTCTAATAAAGTGAGGGACCTTAAGTTTCTCTCCTTCGTTTTAAGTTTATTTATTAATGTCACAAGTAGGTTTACAGTGACACTGCAATGAAATTACTGTGAAAATCCCCTAGTCGTCATGCTCCGGCGGCTGTTTGGATACACTGAGGGAGAATTTAGCATGGCCAATGCACTTAACCAGCACATCTTTCAGACTGGGAGGAAACTGAAGGAAACCCACACAGACACAGGGAGAATATGCAAACTCCACATAGACAGTCATCCAAGCCAGGAATTGAACCCAAGTCCTTGGTGCTGAGGCGGCAGTGCTAACCACTTTAGACTGAATGTCGACATCAATTGCTCTCAGGTCCCAGGGGAGGCAGTGGCACAGTGATATTGTTGCTGGACTAATAATCCAGAAACCCAGGGTAATGCTCTGGGCAACCCTGGTTCAAATCCCACTGCAAATTTAATAAAAATCTGGAATAAAAAGTCTAATGATGACCTCAAAAAACTCACCTGTGCCTTAGGGAAAGAAATCTGCCATCCTTACCTGGTCTGGCCTACATGTGACTCCAGACCCAAGGTAATGTAATTCACTCTTAAATGCCTTGGGAAGGGGCAACAAATGCTGACCCAGCCTGCAATACCCACATCCCATGAACAAGTAAAAAAATTAGCACAGGTATATGCTATGGGCTATCACCTTATACTCTCCACTGTTTGGTACTTCCATTCTTGATACTCCTTTTTCCTTTGTGTAAGATTCCTAAACTGGCTTGAGAAGGCAGAGAAAAGGTTCTTAAAATTACATAGTATTGTGACAATACCGTGCCTTTAAGAAATGTATTTTATGTCATGTTTCTTGGGAAAGGACTGTTTTATACTGTAGCCCTGAGTGCCGATTGTTTGCAGCTGATAGCCCACATGCTGAGCATGGAGAAGAATAATTGCTCCTATTTATTAGGGTATTTGTTTTAATCTGAGTTGATGCACTTTTGTTATTTTTAATGTTGTCTCCTGGGGCTTCAGAGTAGCATTTAGCTATTGGACAGAGCTAAGCTTACCAAAAGACAAGCACGGTGTTGCTGTTTGAAATTGTACAGAGCAGCAGCTCTTTTTCTCTCTCTCTCTTTCCCTGGAGATTGAAGTCTGGGACCTGCTAGAAGACAGATATCACTCTCCAGAGCTTTCAAAAAGGCAAGAGGAGCTTTCTCCCTGACTCTCTCACTCTGGAGTTCTGCTGTGTGAAATTAGGTCTCTGTCTAGAGATCTGTGTGTTGAAGACTGGTCTTTCTTCAGAGGCTGTTGTCTGAGAATCAGAAGACAGATGTCTCTCTGTATCTCTGTCCAGTGAGGTTGAAAGGCTGGAAGACCAGCAATCCACATAAGCTTGTGTGATTTTGCTAATTCTGAAGACAAGTTTACATCTGTGGGGATATTGCTCAAATTGTGATTAATAGAGGTAACTAGCAATTAAGAGTTATGCCTTGTCATGTTTAAATATTTCAATTGGTAAAAGTTACACTAATTCTTTTTGTTATAGTTAAACTGTATTGTTAAATAAAGTTTATTTTAATAAAAACTTCCTAGTGGGTCAATAGAATCATATCTGGCGCAAAACAGTTTATGTTTGCACAAATGCCAAAATCAAAAAACAGCTGGGGTCTAGGCTAACTTCACAATATATCTTGGAGTTTCTGCTCTGCTTCCTAACACTGTTACATAATATTTGCAGCACAGAAACAGGCCATTTAGCCCAACAGGTCAATGCCTGTGCTGATGCTCCAAGATGTGGAGATGCCGACATTGGACTGGGGTAGACACAGTAAGAAGTATGCACCAAGTGAGCCTCCTCCCCTTCCTGCATCTCACTCAATCAGCATAACAATGTTGTTCAGAGATAACTGAATTATCAGTTCACTTATAATCCTTGTACAAGTTTCAAACACCACATCAATAGCAGCTACCTTTAAAATTGGTTAAAATGTGGGAAATAAGAGCAGGAGCAGACCACTCAGCCCTTCAATCCCACTCTGACATTCACTGAGGTCATGGCTACATCAATTCCACATTCCTATTCTATCCCCATAGCTCTGAATTCTCTTGGTACTCAAAAATACATTGATTTCAGTGTTTTGTGTTGGGATGGGCTTCTGCTGGATCCAGTGTCCTGGTGAATTATAAAACTAGGGCTTTAAATTAATGGAG
Source organism: Carcharhinus amblyrhynchos (assembly GCF_965287045.1). NCBI lineage: Eukaryota > Metazoa > Chordata > Chondrichthyes > Carcharhiniformes > Carcharhinidae > Carcharhinus > Carcharhinus amblyrhynchos. The sequence goes on from NC_137348.1 coordinate 13,887,515, forward strand.
GTGGGGTGGGGGAGGGAGTTTGGGTGGAGGGAAACTTAGAAATCCAAAGAGAAAAGTCAAGGCAATATAACAGTGTAGCAACTCAGGTAAAGATGTACAGAGTGGAACAGGAAGGGCAAGATAGTTTGAACTGTGCATCGTAAGGTCCATGCATGGAATAATAGAACAAATTAAAGGCTTTTTATCTGAATGTCAAAACATCTCAATAAAATTGATGAACTAGCGACACAAATGGAGGTAAATGGTTTAGATCTAATCACCATTACAGAGACATAGTTGCATGGTGGCCGAGGTCTAGAAATAAATATTCCATGGTACACTGTATTTCATACAAACATACAGAATGGTGAAGAAGAAGAAGGGCTAGCCCTAATGCTAATGGAGGACATTATTAGGACATTAGTGAAAAAGGATCTTAGCTCAGAAGATCATGAAGTAGAATCAGCATGCATTGAGATTGGGAATGTCAACTATCAGAAAACTTTGGTGGGAGAAGGTATAGGGGAAGATTAAGGAAGATATAGGGAGGCAATGGCCTAGTGGCATTATAGCTAAAATATTCATCAAAAAAAGTCAGTTAATGTTCCAGGACCCTGGTTCGAATTCCACTGCGGCAGTTGGTGAAATTTGAATTCAATGAAAAAAATCTGGAAATAAGTATCTACCAAGGACCTTGAAATCATTGTCGATTGTCAAAAAAACCAATCTGGTTCCCTTTAGGGAAGGAAATCTGCCATCCTTACCTGGTCTGGTCTAATTATGACTCCAGAGCCACAGCAATGTGGTTGACTCTCAATTACCTTCGGGCAACTAGGGATGGGCAATAAATGCTGGCCAGCCAGTGACATCCATGTCCCACGAATGAATAATGGATAATAATCATAGGCCCCGTAACAGTAGATATACTATTCGACAGAGCGTTAAACAAAAAAATTATTGGAGTGTGAAACTAAGGCAATATGTTAATCATGGGGCACCTCAATCTTTAGGTAGGCTAAACCAATCAAATTGGCAAAGCTGATCTAGAGGGGAAGGTTGCAGAATATTTTCAAACAATTTCCTGGGGCAATACATATTGGGACAAATTAGGGTTAAAGCTGTTTTGGATCTAGTATTGTGTAATGAGGCAGAATTTATTAGGAAAAAGGAGTCATAATACCATTCCACGTTAAGCTTGAAAGTGACATACTCCGTTTTACAAACAAGAATTGTAAACTTAAACAGAATCACAGAACTTGGATTAGTACTAGGAACTACAATGTTGTTGCCATTACAGAGACTTGGTTAAAGGAAGGACGGGATTGGCAGCTTAACATTCCAGGACACAGATGTTTCAGGCGGGATAGAGGTGGATATAAAAGAGGTGGGGGGAGTTGCTCTACTGGTTAAGGAGAATATCACAGCTGTACTCCGGGAGGACACCTCAGAGGGCTCATACAGCGAGGCAATATGGGCAGAGCTCAGGAATAGGAAAGGTGTAGTCACAATGTTGGGGGTTTACTATAGGCTACCCAACTGCCAGTGGGAGATTGAAGAACAGATAGTAGGCAGATTTTGGCAAAGTGTAAAAGTAGCAGGGTTGTTGTGGTGGGAGATTTTAATGTCCCCCATATTGACTGGGACTCACTTAGTCCTAGGGGCATGGATGGGGCAGAGTTTGTAAGGAACACCCAGGAGGGCTTCCTGAAACAGTATGTAGATAGTCCAACTAGGGACGGGGCCATACTGGACCTGGTATTGGAGAATGAGCTCGGACAGGTGGTCGATGTTTCAGTAGAGGAGCAGTTCGGGAACAGTGACCACAATTCAATAAGCTTTCAGGGACTGGGTTTGATTCCTGACGAGTCACTGTCTGCGCAGAGTCTGCAAGTTCTTGCCACGTCTGCATGGGTTTCCTCCTCCAGTCCAAAAGATGTGCAGGTTAGGTGCACTAACCATGCCAAATTCTCCTTCATGTACCTGAACAGGCACCGGAGTGTGGTGAGTAGGGGATATTCACAGTAATTTCATCGCAGTGTTCATGTAAGCCTACTTGCAATACTAATAAATAAACTTTGAATATCTCTATCAAATCACCTCTCAGACTTCTTCTCTCCAAGGAGAACAGTTCCAACCACTCCAATCTAGCCTCATAACTGAAGTTTTTCATCACTAGAACCATTCTTGTAAACCTCTCTGTACTTTCTCCAATGCATTCACAACCTTTCCTAATGTGGCACCCAGAATTGCATGTAATATTCCAGCTGAGGTCTAACTAGTCTTGCATAAGTTCAATATAACCTCCTTGCTCTTGTACTCTATGCACCTATTAATAAAACCCAGGATACTATATGCATTATTAACTGCTTTCTCCAACTATCCTGCCATCTTCGATGATCTATACATATATACACTCAGATCCCTCTGCTCTTGCACCCCTTTTAGGATTTTGCTACATATTTTATATTGGCTCTTTATCTTATATATGCCTCTAAATAAAGCCAATTACATAGATATGAGGGAAGAAATGTTTATGGTTAATTGGATAAATAGACTAAAAGGAATGGCTATAAATAAACAGTGGGAAACATTTACAGAAACAGTTCAAAATGTTCAACAAAAAAATTCCATTGACTAACAACAACTCTGCAATAAAGATCCATGCGTGACTTTCTTAGGCAGATAAGCAAAGTATTAGATTGAAATAAGAGGCTAATGGATTGCAAAGAATTGTAGCAAATCTGACAGTAGGAGTGTTTTAAAGATTAAGGGATAAAAAGAGAAAACTGACCAGCAAGATAAAATGGGACTAACCTCTTTGTCAGAACAGCAGGAATATAAAAGCATGACAAGAGCTTTCACAAGTAAATGAGAAAGAAGAGTTAACATCCCTTAGAAGCAGAAATAGGAAAAATTATTATGGGGAATGAGGAAATGGCAGAGACATTCAACAAATATTTTGGTCAGAATTCTCCAGTCGTTCACACTGGCAGGATTCTCTGGCCCTGCCAGCAGTGCATTCCCGCCTGCGGGTTTCCTGCTGCCATGGGGTTATATCAGTGGGAATTTCTATTGACAACAGTGGGACCAGGGAATCCCACCACTAGCGAACAACATGCCGTCTTCCACCGGTGGGAAACATGCGGCTGGGAGGCTGAAGAATCTTTCCTTTTGTGTCTGTCTTCACGGTGGAAGACACATGTTGCAAACCAGTAACTGAGGATAACCTAGATACTAAAAAGAGTGAGGAAATTAATATCAGCAAAGATAAAGGTATTGGAGAAACTTAAGGGAATAAAATCTGACAAATCCCCAGGCCTGCATCCTGGTGTTCTAAAAGAGATAGCTGCAGAGATAGCTTTGGCAATGATTTTCTCAAAATTCCTACATTCAGAAACAAGGCCAGCAGATTGAAAGTTAGCAAATGTTACATTGCTATTCAAGAAAGGAAGGAGAGTAAAAATAGAGAACTGTACTCAGTCAGCCTGACATCTGTCATCAGAGAAGTGCTGGAATTTATCATTAAGGAAGTCTTAAAATGTCCTGAGAAAATCATAATCATGGTTTTACAAAAGAGAAATTGTGCTTGACAAATTTACATGTTTTTTGAGGACATAGCTAATAAGATAGATAAAGGGAAACCAGTAGATGTCATGTACTTAGATTTCCAAAAGACATTTGATAAGTTTCCACATAAAATATTAGTGGGCAAATTAAAGGCTCATGTAGTTGAGGGTAATGTATTAGCAGGGATAGATTATCTCTCAGTTTCTTTGATTTAGTTTAATTGTTTTCACTTAAAATAGTATCAGCATGGACAGAGGATTGGTTAATAGACATGAAGCAAAGACTCAACATAGAACATAGAATCCTACAGTGTAGAAGGAGGCTGTTCAGCCCATCGAGTCTGCACCGACCACAATCCCACCCAGACCTTATCCCCATAACCCCATGCATTTACCCTAGCTAGTCCCCCTGACACCAAGGGGCAATTTATCATGGCCAATCAACCTAACCACACAAGTTTAGACTGTGGAAAGAAACCAGAGGAAACCCACGCAGATATGGGGAGAATGTGCAAACTCCACACAGACAGTGACCCAAGCCGGGAATCGAACCCAGGCCCCTGGTGTTGTGAGACCAGTGCTCACCGTTCCACCCCATATTTGAGGTATTTTCAAGTTGGCAGTCTATGACTTGGTGAAATGTTACAAGGATCAGTACTGGGGCCTCAGCTTTTTACCTAGTAACAGGGGTAGGCTATTCAGCCTATCAAGGTTAGTCTGTCATTCAGTTAGATCCTGGCTGCTCATCTACCTCAGTGCCATTTCCCTATAGATTCCTTGATGTCATTAGCCTCCATAAATCCACTGATTCCTGCCTTGAATATGAATCATTGATGACATTATGATATATATTTTTATGACTTAGATAAAGACACTGAGAGTAATGTATCTAAGTTTGTTGATGAGACAAACGTGATGAAAATGTAAGTCATGATGAGGACACAGAGAAGCTGCAAAAAGACAAAATATAGACAGGGTAAATGAGTGGGCTACAAGATGGCAGCTGGAATATAATGTGGGGATGTGTAAGATTTTTCATTTTGACTGTAAGAATAGACAGACAAACCTTTTTTGTAGATGTTCAAAGAGACTTGGGTATACTTGCACAAGGAACTTAGAAGGTTAGCATGCAAATACAGCAAGCAATTATGAAGACAGATGGCAAGTTGTCCTTTACTACAAGGGGACCAGAGAACAGGAATAAAGAACTTGCTGCACTTGGAATATTGTATGTAGTTTTGGTCTCCATGCTTAAGGAAGGATATATTTACATTGGAGGCTGCACAGCAAAGGTTCATTAAATTGCTCCTTGGGATAAGAGGGTTCTCCTATAATAGGAGGCTGGATAAACTAGGGGACTGAAATTAAGCAAAATTCCTTCACTCTCAGAGTAATGAATCTGTGGAATTCTTGATGCAGAGGTTAGAGGTTGCTCCATCCCTGATTTTATTTAAGGCTGGGATGGACAGGTTTTTGGTCTCAGAGAATGAGGGAAGTCTGTGGGAAAGTGGAGTTGAGCCCAAAATCAGCCACAATTGTATTGGATTGCCTTATTGAATATGAGCTGTATGGTCCACTCCTGTTCCTATTTCTTCAGTTCTGGAATATACTCATGGACCGAACATCCACAGCTTTCTGGAAGACTTCCTAAGATTTACAACCACGTGAGTGAAGATGTTTCTTCTCAGCTCTGTCCTAAATGGCTGATGCCTTATTCTATGTCTGTGACTTCCTAATTCTAGATTCTTTAGCTGAGAGAAGTAGCTTTTCAACATCTGTTTTGTCAAAATTGCAAATGTGATCACTTCTCAGGTTTCTAAACTCCAGAGGATATTGGTCCATTCTACTCAACTTCTCCTCATAGATCTCGTCCCAGGAACCAATTTACTGAATCTCAATTGCACCATCTCTAAGGCAAGTGCATCCTTTCTCAGGTAAGGAGACTTAAACTGTATACAGGTGGTCTCACCACAGCCTTCTACAACCAAATCAAGACTTCCTTACTCTTAGACTCCAAACACCTCACAGTAAGGCTAACATACCACTTGTTTTTCTAATTGTTTGCTGAATCTTCATTTTAACTTTCTGTGATTCATTTACGATGACAACCAAATCCTTCGGAATGCCAATATTTATTGCTCTTCACAGTTAAAAAAAATATGCTTTTCCATTCTTCCAACCAAAGTGGATAATTTGATAAGTTCCCACATTATTCTCCATCAGTCATCTTTTTGCCCAATCACTTAACTGGTCTATCCTTTCACAGCCTCTTTGCTTCCTTTTCTGATATTGAGCTGACTGGCCTATTGTTCCCCATATTTTTCCTCTTCCTCCTTTCTTAAACAACTGGGTCATATTGGCTACCTTCCAATCCACTGTGTCAGTTATAACATCTAGGAAATTTTGGAAGATCAAAACCAATGCTTCTAATATCAATGGAGCCACTTGTTTTAAAACCCTCGGTAATCAGATCCAGGGGATTTATCATCTCTTAGTTTCATTCATTTCACCAGTACGTTTTCTTTATTAACATTAATTACTCAAAGTTCAATGATTCTATGATTTTATGAATGTAAGACCTTTTCCATCTTGTAAAATGGAACAAATGAATGAAAGTGAATGTTAAGTCCCTAAGTGGCAGAGACAGAAGTTATAATGGGGAAATGGCAGTAATAGTAAACAAATAATGTGTATCTGTCTTCTCTGTAGAAGTACATACCAGAAATTGTGGGGAACCAAAAGCCTAAAGGGACTGTAGAACTTTAAGTGATTAATGTTAATAAGGAAAACATACTGGTGGAATGAATGAAACTAAAAGATGATAAATCCCCTGGATCTGATTACCGAGGGTTTTAAAAGAAGTGGCTCCATTGATATTAGATATATTGGTTTTGATTTACGCAGGAATCAGTGCTGGGAGCCTTGCTGACTGTAATGTACATTAATGATCTAAATGTCAAACTGGGGGGAGTATGATCAGTAAAATAAATTAAAGGCATGCAATTCTGCACTTTGTGTTGTGGCTCTCATTCACTACAATCCCAGTGCTTTATACTATCATGACACTACCTAACATTTAACATTGGGAAGCGTGAGTATTTTATACGACCTTAACATTAATGGTGAAGCTTCAAAAGACTTAAAAATAATCAGAAAAGTTCAAAGAGTAAACATGATGTTCCATCATCTGCAATACGGGCCAGTGTGCTGTATTAACTTGACTTGCCTGATATCCTGTACCAGTTAGCTCCATTCGTGATACCGTTCAGAAATTTCATCTTACATAAATCCCCTGTGTACATAGTTGTATGATGAAAGGAGTACGTTTTTGCCAAGTATCGGAACACATCATCATCAGGACTCCGACTATAGTTGTTGCTACCTGTGAAAGGCAGCAAAAGTGAATTCTCAATAATAGTCACTTCTGATTTTTTTGTCATGGCAGAAATGAAACTTTATTCAGAAATTCTTCAGAATGGAGACTATTCCTGTCTTGGTTAGTGGGCATCATACACAAACTCACTTAAAATATAAGACCCTAAGATATGGGAGCAGAATTTGGCCATTTAGCCCATTGAGTCCACTCCACCATTCAATCATGGCTGATAAGTTTCTCAACCTCATTCTCTCTCTTTTTTCCCTGTAACCTTTGATCCCCTTACCAATCAGGAACGGTTCTATTTCTGTCTTAAATTCACTCAATGACCTGGCCTCCACAGCCTTCTGTGGCAATAATTCCAGATTCACCACCCTTTGGCTGAAGAAATTCCTCTTCATCTTGGGTCTAGTGGGTCATTTCTTTATTCTGAGGCTGTGCCCTCAGATCCTAGTCTCCCCTAAAGTTCCCCTGATAAAAGCATCGACCAGTGTGATACCAATCAAATAAACTAGGAATATCTCAGGTCTAGTTTTAGCTGAGTAAACTCATACCAGTGCATTATAACCATTAATCACCCTCTATTGATAGCTAGGTGAAAATCTGCTAAAGTTCCAGCAGATCAGTTCCTGATCACCATTCAGTGAAGCCTATGGAAAATGAGTGTTGTTGGGAATATCTAGTTTGTAATTCATATATTTTGGAATATGACTTATAATTTTAGGAATTAAAGTTTTAACTGTAGTTAAGTAGATCAACAAGATTTGCGGCATGAGCAGTTGAGAGAGAGCACATCATGAGTGAGACACAGCCAGAGTGAATGGGTGGATCTGGGAATTCGAAGCATTGTGGGACTTTGACACAGAAGGGAGAAAGATGCTTGTGCTTTTTTTGCTTTCTAACTTTTTAAGAAGGATATTTTTTCCACAGCCCTACCGTTTATACAATCTACACCACGTGCCCCTTGGCTGGAAGGAGCACACAAGAATGCATTCCATTAAGGCCAAATGTAAGTCCCTGCCAATCTTAAGGCTAAACTCTCACTGTTCACTAAATTACTAGATCACCCATGTCAGAATGATAAACACAGAATCAGGAAGGAGTTATAATGAAAAGGGATAGAGTCTGGATTTTACAGTGAACTAGAGTCTGCTACTCCTAATGATTGCCTTGCATGGAGTTCACAAAAGCCATAGCTTTAGCTGAATTGTCAAATATCTTTATAGAGTTGTCAAATGTCACCCTCAGTGTAACAGGATACAATGGGGAATATTGCACATCAATGGCCTTGAGTTATCCTCTAACTTCATCAAAGCCCTTGCGGCTCTGTTGCATCAACACTGAGAAATGTTAAAAGAAAGAGACCTTCACTCCTCGTTACATCGAACAGTCTCCAATACTCTTCGGTGATCTTTGAAGTTATAAAGTTAAGGGCTGGAGTTTGTTGATTTTCCCCAGGCCTCAGAGACAGGATATGATGTGCCTTAACTTTAATGTGCCTGGCTTTTGCTTCTAATTTAAGAAAACACGGTAGCGAACTCTTAAAGAACTTAACTGGGGGCTCGCCCTCAGCTCCTCCTGGCAAACTGACAATCTGGATATTTTTCTTGCCTCCAGATCGTCATGGAGTTCTAACATTCTTGAAAGCATTGTAAGCAGGCCTCGAGTGAGAAAGCTGCATTTTCCACAGGAATAATTCTCTCCTGCACTTCATCAAGCTTTTGGCCAGTATTCTGCAGCTCTACAGTACGAGCACTGATATTTTGCGCTGAAAGTCTGGGGTGTTTCTCATCAATAACCTTAATATTATTAGCAGTCATCAGTTGTAATGCTTTCAAGAGTGACGAATCAAGAGCTTGTTCGCTCACTAGGTCATCATGTTAAGGAGTAGGTTCCACCCTGGCTACTTCTGATTGCTCCCTTTTGGCAACAATGTTCTATTTTTATTTATTTATTATTGTCACAAGTAGGCTTACATTAACACTGCAATGAAGTTACTGTGAAAATCCTCTGGCTACCACACTCCGGCGGCTGTTCAGGTACACTAGGGGAGAATTTAGCACAGCCAACGCACCAAACTTGCATGTCTTTTGGACTGTTGGAGGAAACTGGAGCATCCAGAGGAAACCACAAACTGTGACCCAAGCTGGGAGTCAAACCCAGGTCCCTGACTCTGTAAGGCACCAGTGCTATCCACTGTGCCAATGAGCTGTCACTTATTATTATTTATTACTGCTATTATTATATTATTACTTATTATTATATTATTATTTATTATTTTATCTGGGCATTTTGTCATCAATATTTAACCAGAAATCATCCAGGGACATAGTATGAAATTCTCACTCCAGGATTATATGAGAATGAGCTGTATAAATGCGATAAATGAAATAATTATGGGCTGAATGGTGCCAGCGCTCATAGAAACACAGCTATTCCTGCATTTGTATCACATGCACCCTGCATCCCCACCCCCCAATGAAATTTAATATCTTGGAGGATAGTTGGAACATTGGAAAAATCAAAGTGACTTCTGGGGGGCTGTGGCATACCTTTGGGTTGATCTCTGGAAAAGTAAATGAACATTCAAGGCTCTGCTAATGTATAAGAACTCTTAGAAATAAGCAAAATGTAGAACTGAGTTTACAGCACAGATAGTTATAAACTAAAGTTCCAAGTGCTTGCTTTGGTTAATTCATTTTACATACAGTAAAGTTTATTTCTGTAAAAGAATATGAAATTGTGTGGCCTAGTTCTGTCAGGTAATCTTGACGTGTTCAGATTTCTCCTTAAACATTAACCATCTTTAACAGTGTGAACATGGTTTGAAGTTCAAAGCAGATTGAGATGTGATATCCTTTCACAAGAATTAAGAAGCTTACCAACTTTCTATAGGAAAGGAGGAACTTGTATTTTGATAGTGCCTTTCCTATACTCGGGATCACTCCAAATGCTTCATAGCTACTGAAGTATCCTCAAACACAAGTTGCTGTTGTAATTTAGCTTGACGGGCATTCAGTTTGAGATTAGCAATGTCTCACAAATAATGAAACAAATCAAATAATCTGTTTTAGTTGTGTTAGGTTTAGAAACATTGGATTAGAAAATAGAAGCAGGGCTAGGTTATTTGGCCCCTCAAGCCTGTTCCTTCGCTCATTATGATCATGACTGATCATCAAATTCAATACTCCGATCCTGCCTACCCCCCATTTCCCTTGATTGAGCTTGCAGCATGGTGGGCACAGTGGTTAGCATTGCTACCTCACAGTGCCAGGGACCTGGATTCGATTCCTGGCTTGGGTCACTGTTTGTGCGGAGTCTGCACATTCTCCCCATGTCTGCATTGGTTTCCTCAGGGTGCCCCGGTTTCCTCCTGAAGTCTGAAAAGTGTGCTGATTAGGTGCATTGGCCATGTTAAATTCTCCCTCAGTCTACCTGAACAGGCGCCGGAGTGTGGTGACTAGGAGATTTTCACAGTAACTTTATTGCAGTGTGAATGTAAGCCTACTTGTGACACTAATAAACAAACTCTAAACTTTCCTTTAGCCCTAGGAGCTATATCTATAAGGAATAAATGTTGGCCAAAACAATAAGAAAACTCCCTATCTTTCCTGTGATCTTTTACATCCACCTGACAGAACAGGTGGAATCTAAGTAATAATGTTTCATCCAAAACAATGTCTCCAAAGGTGCAGCACTTCCTCTGCACCGTGGTGAAATCATTCTGAAGTAAGGTGTTTGAACCCTTGACCTTCCCAACCAGAGCTGTTCCATGGTAAGGATATGAGGCCTGTTTTGGTCAGTAAGTGGTTGATGTAACTGCCAGTTCTACATTGGACTGGCTGTTGGTTCGTATAAATGGAACATCAGGTGGATATCCATTCTCTCTTTCTTCGTGCTGTGGTTAGGAACCAATTTAGGGGGATTAATACTTTAAAACAAAAGTCAAACTTCATGGAAGTGGTCGACATGCACTTGCGTGGAGTCATACGTGGTAGCGATGTGGATTCAGATGCGGTAGATGAAGGAGCTGTTGCAGTCTGAGCTGAGGAGAGTAAATGTAGTTGAGGTGATCATCACCAAAAATCTCATTGACTTTTGATTGAACAGATCCAAGGGGTTGAATGGCCAATTCCAATATTCCAGTCATTGACCTGTAACTTAAAATTTACGAGCAACCACAGCTCCTCAGTTGTCACATTACCTAGATGTGCCTATTTAGAGAAACACCTTAAAGATGCAGGGCTGATTGATAGCTAAATTCTCAGGTCTTGGTCTCAGACTTCCTCTGAGTAATGATATGGTAAATCTTTGGGATTAAATCCTCTACTAGCATCATGAGGAAAGCTCTGTGGGGAGGTAATCCTTATGTTAAATTGAAGAAGAAATACTTTCTTTATTTGGGAAAGAAGCAACATGAGTAACAAGTTTATTTATTAGTGTCACAAGTAGGCTTACATTTACACTGCAATGAAGTAACTTTGAAAATCTCCTATTCACTACACACCGATGCTTGTTTGGGTACACTGAGGGAGAATTTAGCCAATATACCTAACTAACACATCTTTCAGACTGTGGGAGAAAACTGGAGCACCCGGAGAAAACCCACACAGACATGGGGAGGACATACAATCTCTACACATACAGTGACTCAAGGCAGGAATCGAACCTGGGTCCCTGGCACAGTGAGGCAGCAGTGCTAACCACTGTGCCACTAAAGGCAATGGAAAGAGAATTGACAACTTTCGTAAGGAAATTGGACAAAAACGTGAAGAGAAAATATTTACGGGACTATAGGGAATGGACAGGGGAGCGGAATTGGATAACGCTACTAAAGAGTAGACACAAGTATGATGTGTCAACTGATCTACTCTGCACTGCATCATTCTGTGACACCATTCAAATTTAGGGTCACCTACCAATAGTAGTACAGGAGTAAAGAATTTGCTGCACCTGGAATAACGTCTGAAGTTTTGTCCTCCCTGTTTAAAAAAGTATTGGAGCTGATAAAGCAAAGGTTCGTTAGATTGGTACCTGGGATAAGAGGCTTGTCCTATGATGAGAAGTTGAGTAAATTAGGTCTACGTTCTCTGGGGGTTAGAACAAGGAGAGGCGATCTCATTGAATCGACAGGGTAGATATTGAAAGGTTCTTTCCCCTGGTTGGGGAGTCTAGAACCTGGGGGAACAGTGTACACTTAAGGGGTCCACCATTTTGGTTTGATGTGAAGCAAAATTCCTTTGCCTAAAGGATTTTGATTCTTTGAAATTCTTGATCTTAGAGGTTAGTGAATGCGCCATCATTGACTTTATTTGAGGCTGGAATGGACAGATTTTTCGTCACTCAGAAAATTAAGGGATAAGGGTGCTGGATTTTGCAGGCTCATCGACCTGAGGTTCGTAATATCCTGCCCGAGGCCAGCAGAGAATACTGTTCTGCAAGCCTTGCCCACCTTCATTCCAGGCCGGCATGCTAGTGAAATTCTGGCAGGGGAGTCAGTGGGAAAGTGGAGTTGAGCCTAAGCTCAGCCATAATTAGTACCAAGTTTTGCGAGGACCTCAATCCTAAGTTCCAAAGGCACCCAGAAATTAACAACTATTCACAACTGGACAAATATTCTGCTTTTTAGTCATCTTATATAGAAATATGTAGAAACATAAAAAGATTTACAGCACATAAGAAGGCCATTTGTCCCACTTTGTCCATTTCGACCATGGACCTGCAGTTAATGACCCCTCTGTTAAAGAGAATAAGTTTTCCCCATTCACTCTATTTGGCCTCTCATAGTTTTAGACACCTCAGTTAAATTTCTCCTTGGTCTCCTCTTGTGACTAGAATTTCAGAGTTCAGATTCTCCCGTGAAGTGCCACTGCTATGTTAACTGTCGGCCCTGCTGCTTGTTTGTTCTTTCTCCTGCTAGTTTGTTAACATGAGAATATATTTTTCCAGCACAATTTGTCAAATCTAATAGGGATTTCAGAGGCTGCCAACTCCATGTCATACAAAGCCTGGAGCATCCAGCGATGTAGGGATCATTAGAAAGAACACTAGGAACAAAAAAATCTTTCATGTTGGACCATTCTGCTGTGTGGATGGCAAGGATCTTGGCATTTAAGTGATGTAGCGTGTGTGATGGCCTCCCAACAGGAACTCAAAATTACCCAAAACTGTTCAGAACTGACACAAGTTCAAGCCTTTCTCTTAGGCTGCTGTTCAGCTCATCCACACACCATTACAGTTTCTGTTTGTGTCGTCAGCTTTTCCTTCAGAATACAGAAGGTTGTTTCTTTCTACCTTCTTCTGCTGCCACCCTGCTGGGTATCCCCCGGTGATTTATCATTGTCTGCAGTCTCTGCCGAGATATGCACAGCTTCAATGTCAGGCAACTTGACAGGCTCCTTTTCAGAACCTCATGTCAGAGTCTTCAGCTTTGCCAAAGGACCTTGGGCTGTAAGCATTAGGTCACTGAGAATGCTCTTGTACCATCCCAGAGTTCCTATGGCTGCTCATAGTTAACTCATCTCAGCTGTAAAAGTTATTTGACTCTGCTTTAAACTTCAATCTCTTTAAAAGAACTCCTTGAACAGCCTCACATGCAGTAGTGTAGCAGCGACATTTGCTATACTTATGTTATTGTCTTTTCTACAATCCACAATGTCCTGTTGGGCTTAAGCCCATAGCACTTTGGGATGCTGAAAGTGCTGTATAAATGCAAGTTCCTTTTACTTTTAAAACATCTCGACAACTTGGCTGTTTTTGCTCATTAACCAAGTTTTCAGATGTCCATCTGAGGCTTCCTTAAGTTCTGCTCCTCGTTTGGCATCTTCATGATTAAGTGCGTGTCGTTTGCGAGTATACGTCACAATAATGGAAATTGCATCAAAACGCACCATTGCAACACTTGCAACAAATGCATTTGTGGTCAGAACAACACAAACTCTCCAAACAAGGAAACAAAGAAAATTACAGCACAGGAACAGGCCCTTCGGCCCTCCAAGCCTGCACCGACCACGCTGCCTGACTGAACTAAAACCCCTACCCTTCCTGGGACCGTATCCCTCTATTCCCATCCTATTTGTGTATTTGTTAAGATGCCCGTTAAAAGTTACTATTGTATCTGCTTCCAATACCTCCCCCAGCAACGGGTTCCAGGCACCCACCATCCTCTGTATATAAAAAACACAAAATCAGTTTTGGCAGTTGCTTTTTGATGAAGAATGGCTTATCTGGTTCACTAATGTCCTTCAGAGAAGGAAATCTGCCATTCTTACCCGGTCTGGCCTACGTGTGACTCCAGAGCTACAGCAATGTGGTTAACTCTCAATTGCTCTTGAGCAACTAGGGATGGGCAATAAACGCTGGCCAGCCAGCGACAACCATGTCCCACGAATGAATAAAAAAAAGAAAGCTCCTCGCCAATGTTAATCATATTCCTTCCCACTCTTTGAGAACATCACCAGCTGAATTGCCGATGGCACCAACAAATCCTAGGTCTATGTGGTACAGAGTGGTTAAAAAAAATCCAAAGTGAATTGTTTGGGATCATCACTTGGAGAAGCCAAGCCCTTCTAATCTCACAAACTCGCAGTTGGTATCCCACCAATTTGATCGGGGTCAGCGTCAGCAGCTCTCATTCATCATTTAAAAAAATAGGATGCAATAACTTGTCGTCAAGTAGAAACTTACAAGTCTCACAACAGTGGTCAAAGCTGAGGCTGGTGATGTTCATTGGGAACAGGCGTTTTCAACACAGCCATCAGTCTAAATGATTTACACAAGCCAATTGGACTAAAAACATCTCAGAAATCAAATAATGAAACTGCAAAGTGTGTATGGGCACAGACAGGGGCTAATTTTAATCCAACTCAAACAATTTAGAGTTCTAATATGGAAAGCTCACCTCGGTTGTTATTATCATATGGATAAGCAGCCACTACGGCTCCTCCATGAATACTGGCAGACAGCACAAACGGTTCACTGTGAATCCACCTGATCACTGCCTCGGTTTCTGGCTCAAGAGATGACGGTGTTTTTCCAAAAGGATCAGGAAAATTTCTATTTAAATCCATTTTATTACTGTTGTATCTGTAAATATATATGAAGCACAGGAAGGTTGTAACAGTACTTCTTGGTGATCAGCAGAATTTTACAACATCTGTATCTATTCTTATGCTAACATGAGTCAGAGAATCATAGAATCTGCAGTGCAGAAGGAGGCCATTTGGCTCATCGATCCTGCACTGACAACAATCCTAGCCAGATCCTATCCTTGTAACCCCACCTGTTTACCCTCCTGATCCTCCTGACACAAAGAGGCAATTAAGAATGGCCAGTCAACTCAATCTGCACATCTTTGGACTGTGGGAGGAAACCGGACCACCTAGAGGAAACCTGGCAGACACAGGGAGAAAGTGCAAACTCCACACAGAGAGTCACCTGAGGCCAGAATTGAACCCGGGTCTCTGGTACCATGAGGCTGCAGTGCTAACCACTGTGCCACCGTATCGCCCACAGTCCTTCAGAAGAAAGGTTCTTTTTGGGAAACTGAGTTGTTTCTCTTAACAGACCTGGTTTATCCTTTCTCACATTGTAAAAAATAGGATTTTTTTCACGTGGTAAAAATCAACAGACTAACAAGACACCAATTCATTATGTTAGTATTCATTTACTGATTGTCATTGCGGGAATCTCAATAAGGCTATGAAAATAACTCCAGCTTTTACCTCGTGGACATTGACCATCTCATTGCACCATGGTTAATTAAACATGCCTGTAACTAAAACCACGCTCCTGCTGCAGTGAGGTAGGAGAATTTAAAGGCCAGCCAAATCTCTGTTCATTTTGGCAGGATGGGAAAATCCCGCTGGTGCAAACAGTGGTAAGATTCCCTGTTGGCACATTACACCACCAGTGTATCAGACTTTCTTATTTTAAATGATGAGCTTCTTTCTTACTGGCAGTTAGTTCATGCAGCAAGTGCACTCTGTGCACAGCTAAACAGTTTGGCAAGTGTGCATTCAATCTGATAGCATCCATTCAGTGACAGCTGAGCAAGGTAAATGCAGACTTTCCATAATAAAGAATCAGAAACAATGCAAATCTGATACTTTGCATTTGTTTCTGTTAACCCGGATTGAGAAGCAGAGGTGAAGGGTATAATCATAAAGAAAAAGACCACACTGGCATGGGGTAAACCAGGAGGGAAAAATCCAGTGGGATATATATAATAACATAATATATACAATACTTATCTTAATTAGCTAAGGCATAGAATGTAAGAGCAGGGAAGTTATGATGGAATTGTATAAAACACTCGTTAGGTCACAGTTATATATTGTGTGCAGCTCTGGTCACCACACTATAAGGATGTAATTGCATCATAAAAGGTGCAGAGGAGATTCACCAGGATGTTGCCTGGACAGGAGTGTTTCAGCTATTAAGAGAGACCGGTTAGGCTGGGGTTGTTTACCTGAGAGCAAAGACAGCTGAGGGAGGATCTGATTGAGGTGTACAAAATTGAAAGGGATATAAATAGGAGAGGTAGGAAGAATCTTTTCCCCTTGATCGAGGGGCCAATGACCAAGGGGCATTGATTTAAAGTAAGGGCAGGAAATTTAGAGAGGATTTGAGGAAAGCTTTTCCACCCAGAGCATGGTGGGAATTAGATATTTGCTACCTGAAAGGATGGTTGTGGCAGGAACCCTCAAGATTTAAGAAGTATTTAGATGAGCAGTGAAATGCCATTGCATACAAGGCAATGGGCCAAGTGCTGGAAAATGGAATTAGAACAGATAGGTATTTGACGGCCAGCACAGACACAATGGGTCAAAGGGCCTCTCTCCTTGCTGTAGACCCCTATTGCCGGAATCTTACCACTATTCACACCAGCGGGATTTTCCCATCCCACTGAAGTGAACAGAGATTTGACTGGCTGCCAAATTCTCCAACCTCACTGCAGCAGGAGGTGGCGTGAATGGGTGGTAAGATCGTGCCCCATGACTCAATGGATCCCTGGACATATAAAGCAGCAGCACATGAGTTAAAAAGCTCTGAATGTAGCCCTAAATGCACTTTCCCCTGTCTCCTTGTCACATTATGCTTTAATGACTTTATTAAGTTACATACATGTTTAACTAATCATGGTGTAATGCAGTCCAATCATTTCTTTGTGTGGTTTGAGGGCATGCAGGGGGAACGTTACAGGAGATTGGTTAGGGACATCAGTGCTCTCAAAAGTCATAAAAACGCCCATCAAAAGATAAGCATAATATCATTGCAGAAAACCTTTTCTTTGATTAGTTTATTTATTTATTAGTGTCACAAATAGGTTTACATTAACACTGCAATGAAGTTATTGTGAAAATTCCCCAGTTGTCACACTCTGACGCCTGTTTGGGTACACTGAGGGAGAATTTAACATGGTCAATGCACCTTACCAGCACATCTTTCGGACTGTGGGAGGAAACCAGAGCACCTGGAGGAAACCCACACAGACATGGGGAGAGTGTGCAAACTCTGCACAGACAGTGGCCCAAGCCGGGAATCAAAGCTGGGTCCCTGGCGTTATGAGGCAGCAGTGCTAGCCACTGTGTCACCATGCAGTGGGGAGTAACTTAGGTGCTGCTGAACTAAAAATACAGAGGAAACAAAAATCTAAAACATATTGACATATTGCCAGATACTTAAAACCCACATTGACCATTTGACAGCCTAGAATTAACAGGACAACAGTTTGAAAAGATATGTCACACAGTCACAAGGGACAGGACAGGATAAAGGAATATACACCACAAAACTGTAAACAAAGCTTTACCGTCCACGGATCCCTGTGCACCTTCCGACAGTCGATCTTTCAAACCCATCGGGATTCATTGAGGGCAGAATGTGAATTCTCGTGCTACCAATCAATCTGGTGATGTTCTTGTCGCGTCCATAACTCGTAACCAGGTAATCGATTAAATGCAGCAGAATCTCACGGCCAATAGGCTGCAGCAATCACAGCAATTAAGGAACAGAGAAAAAAAAAGTCAACAGTCTTAAGTTTAAGTTTATTGATGAGCGACACAAATAGGCTCATATTAACACTGCAATGAAGTTACTATGAGAATCCCCAAGTCGCCACGCTCCAGTGCCTGTTCGGGTACATTGAGGGAGAATTTAGCATAGCCAATATATCTAACCAGCCCATCTCTTGGACTGCTCCTCCATCCCAGCTGTCCAAATTTGGCGCAAAGTTTCAAGGAAGTTCACTTACTCGTTCATTTACTTCAGTAGGTTGGCTGCTAGACCGCATCTCCTCAGCATTTTCCAGCCCCAGCCAAAGAGGCTAAAATGCATTTTTATAATTTGTCACTTCTCACAGGGAGTCTGCCACATTGTACAGGAAATAGAAGGTACAAAAGTACAACTTGGCTGCGTGTTTGAGTATAAAAATACTCTGCAATCTCGGGACCAGTCGGATTTTGAATTTGTCTGGTAACTTTGCAAGAGCAAAGCAAAACACATGAACGTTATGAAACATGAATGAGATTTGTTACAAGCTGAATTAGACTGGAGGCAAAAACTGGAGGACAGGTCCCATAAACCTGGCTTATTGTTCCTTGAGTTTGAAGATAATAGCAATGTCAAAAATAAAATGGGGGGGAGGAGAAGTCTCATGGCAAGTGGGTAGCATCCCTACCTGTGAGCCAGAAGCTCGGGGTTTGAGTCCCGTGTCAAAACTTGATTGCTAAGTAAGGTGCATTCATAACACAGTCAAACAGGTTGAGTGTCAGACTGCAAATCCTTCCAAACATGCCAACACCTGGCAGTAAGAGCAGGAGAGACTCCCTGGTCAGTTATGTTTGATGTGGAATGGCGCCCCCTCAAGCTATAAGCCCCTGATGACAGACAATTTGATTTAATTTATTATTGTCACATGTATTAGTATACAATGAAAAATATTGTTTCTTATGTGCTACAGACAAAGCATACTGTTCATAGAGAAGAAAAGGAGAGATTGCAGAATGTAGTGTTGCAGTATTAGCTAGAGTGTAGAGAAAGAACAACTTAATACAAGATAGGTCCATTCAAAAGTCTGATGGCAGCAGGGAAGAAGCTGTTCACGAGTCGGTTCTTGGGTTCGACTTGTTCCGTGAATTACTAGCTACAAAACAGATGAAAGTCTGACTTAACACATTACTAGCTGCAAGAAGGGAATTGGAAATGGTGTAGTGTAGGTGCAGTGGAACTATTCCCACAAGTATGGTAAATCCAGAACAAAGAGGCATTATTCTAACATTAGAACTGTTTCATTTAAAGGAGTGATACTTATTTTCCACACAAAGTGCATTGAAAATCTGAGACTGTCTCCCAAAAAATGGATGTAGATGTTGAGTCAATTGAAATTTCCAAGACTGGGACCAATAGATTTTCTTTGGTAAGGATCACATGTTGATTCACCAGAAGGAATTCTTCAATTGTAGACAACAAAATAAAACAAAACTTACTCCAACTTATAAAATCAAAAAAAAAGATTTATTAAAGAAACTTCATTACTCCAACACTTGAGGCCTCATCCTGGGCCTTTCCCAGCCTCCACAAACCTCAGTAGCTTCTTATTTATACTGAGTCAGCTGACTACCACTTCATTTTTGTCATTGGTTACGTAGTTTACCGGGTCAGCTGACCCTTACAGCATTTTACCATTGGTCACACTACAACAGATCCAACATTATCATTGGTTACATTCTAACATCACAGAGTCATAGTGTGGGATTTTCCAGTTCTGCTCGCCGTGGGAATCATAGCGGGCGGGGTCAGGGGTGGACCATGCAAAGATCTGTTGACCTTGGGCGAGATTTTCCGATCTTGGGGCACGCACAGCTGGAAAACCCCACCCATAGAGTATTATAGTACAAAAAGAGGCCCTTTGGCCCATCATGTCTGCGCCAGCCTTCAAGCACCCATCTACTCTAATCCCATTTTCCAAGACATCCAAAGATTTGCAGGTCAGGTTGATTGACCATGCTAAATTGCCCCTTAGTGTCAGGGGGACTAGCTAGGGTAAATGCATGGGGTTATGGGAATAAGGCCTGGGTAGGATTGTGGTCAGTGCAAACTCGATGGGCCAAATGGCCTCCTTCTGTTCTGTAAGATTCTATGATTCTATGACATGGTCATTGCCTTGTATGCTATAGAATTTCAAGTGCTCATCTTAATGCTTCTAAAATGTTGTGAGGTTTCCAGCCTCTACTATTCTTTCAGACAGTGAGTTCCAGATTTTCACCACCCTCTGGATGAAGAGGTTTTTCCTTAAATCCCCTCTAAATCTCCTGCCCCTTATCTGAGACCTATGCCCGCTGGTTATTGGCCCCTCCACTAAAGGGAAACATTTCTACCAGTCTACCTTATCTATGTCCCTCATAATTTAGTGCATGTTAAAGGTTATGGAGCATAGACAACGGAATGGAGTTGAGGGACAGAGCAGGCACAAATGTGACTCCTTGTTCAAAACCCTCCACAAGATTATATAGTTCCTCCACATCTACAATATTGGATCTAATTAGACACGGCAATTAAATTGTGCCCCTATCTCAAGGGAATGCAAGTCAAGTTGAGCAACCCATCCACACAACTGAACTCAAGAAACCAATGGAAAATTTGAGCGACACGTTGATGCAATAAAAATGGAGATTGTCAACTCTGGAAATAAAAATTTGGCAAGTTAGAGTTTCAATCAATTGGTCTCGGCAGTAACAAAATATATCAAGTCAGTAGGGTGATCAGTAGTATAGAGTGTGTGTTCCTTGAGTGAGGAAAAGGATGCAGGAGGGAACATTGCTTTGTTTTAACCAAAAAGGGGTTTGAAGTTGAATTTGATTTTTGGGTGATGGGCTGACAAAGTGCCCTGGGCTTTTTTTCATGTGAAGTGGGCATCGCTGGCAAGGTCAGCATTTGTTGCCCATCCCCAGTTGCCTCATCAAGCAGCAGGGGGAAGAATTCCTTGTGATCTTGAGGCCTCAGCATCAATTACGTTTGGCAGATGATCTGCAGAGCTCTGAACCGCACACAGCTTGTTGGATTGAAGTCTTAAAATTGGGCCAGTGCAGCTATGAGTAAAACAATTTCAAAGGGTTGGGGAACATAGGAAGTAGGAGCAGGAGCAGGCCATTCAGCCCCTTGACCCTTCTCTGCCAGTCAACTAGATTGCAGCTGATTTTCTACCCCAATGCTATTTTCCCACATTACCCATACACCTCTTGATGTCTTTAATATCTAGAAATCTATCAAACTCCATCTGAAACATGCTCAATGACTGAACCCCCATAGCCCTCTGGGGCAGAAAATTCCAAAGATTCTCCACCCTTTGAGTGAAGAAATTTTTCCTCATCTCAGTCCTACATGGCCTCCCTCTTATTCTGAGACCATGTTCCCTGGTTCTAGTCAGGAGAAACATGCCCCCTACATCTACTCTGGGAAGCCCTGTAGGAATTTTATATGTTGCAGTGAGATTACCCCTCGTTCTCCTGAACTCAACAGGGTACGGGCCGAGTCTCCTCAATCTCTCCTCAAAGGACAATCCCATCATTCCAGGAATCTGTCTGGTGAACTTTGTTGCATTTTCTTTTTGGTAATTATATCCTTCCTTAGGTAGGGAGACTAAAACTGCACACATTAATCCAAATGTGGTTTCACCAAGATTCTTCAAGTTTGCAGCAAAACATATTTAATCCTGTGCTTTTTTTTATTCACTTGTGGGACATGGGTGTCACTGGCTGGTCAGTATTTATTGCAAATCCCTGGTTGCCCTAGTTCAGAAGGCAGTTGAGAGTTAACCACATTGCTGTGGCTCTGGAATCACCTGTCACAGACCAGATGGCAGGTTTTCTTCCCCCAAGGACATTAATGATGGGTTTTTCTGACAATCAGCAATGGTTTCATGGTCATCAGGAGATTCTTAATTCAAGATTTTATTTATTGAATTAAAATTCCACCATCTGCCATGGGGGCATTCGAACCCGGGTCCCCCGGACATTAGCTGAGTTTCTGGATTAATAGTCCAGTGATAATACCACTAGACCATTGCCTCCACTCGGATCCTCTTGGAATAAAGGCCAATATATCATTTGTTTTCCTAATTGCTTTGCTGCATCTTCATGAGAGCTTTCAGTGACTCATGGAGAAGGATTCCCAAGTCTTTTGAACATCAACATTTCTCAATCTCTCTCTATTTATGGTACACCCTGCATTTTTGCGGGCCAGAAGATAGGGGGGGCTTCTTGGGGTGGGATGTACAGAGGGAAGGAGGTTCATCACAATTGCGGAGATTAGGGTCCCAAGGTGGCAGCTGTCCTGTTTATTTTTGTGGGGGCTTCTACCTCCACCACATGATTCAAAACTTACAGGTTATACCTTTTAGATGCCACTGGCTGGAAAAATGGTCATGATTTCAGTTCTGATGTGAAATGATCATCAAATTTAAAGTTAATTTATTTCTGTCGCTAGTAGGCTTACATCAACACTGCAATGGAGTTACTGTGAAATTCCCCTAGTTGTCACAATCTGGTCCCTGTTTGGGTACACTGAGGGAGAATTTAGCATGGCCAGTGCACTTACCCAGCACGTCTTTCGGACTGTGGAAGGAAACCGGAGCACCCGGAGAAAACCCATTCATACATGGGGAGAACGAGCAGACTCCGCACAGACAGTGACCCCAGCCAGGAATCATACCTGGGTCCCTGGTGCTGTGAGGTAGCAGTGCTAACCACTGTGCCATCAGTACTGTATCATGTCACAGGACCTCAATAGTAGAAGGAGCACATTATATGCAACAAGCTTTGGACAACCTGGTGGTAGGACCTTTCAAAATGGAGATAGCTGTATTGCTAGTGTTATTGGAATTGAGATGCCAGGGATGAGGCCCTTGCCCACTCTGTCAACACCAGGTGAAGAAAGTGAAAACTAACCTCGAGGAGCCCTACCATATAAAAAAGATAAAATTAATTAAATTTCTACTGTTTGGACAAATCTACTGCAACACAGAGGAATTCAGTTTTTATTTAGAATAAAATAAAAGAAACAGGAAGCGTGACTTCTTAGAATCAACAAGTCCCTACAGTTAGAAGGAGGCCTTTCAGCCCATCAAGCCTGCACCGAAAGCAATCCCACCCGGGCCCTATCCCTGTTACCCAACTTATTCACCCTGGTAAATCCCCCTGGCACTAAGGGGCAATTTAGCATGGCCAATCAGCCTAACTCACATGTCTTTGGAATGTTGGAGGAAACCAGAGCACTTGGAGGAAACCCACGCAGACATGAGGAGAATGTGCAAACTCCACACAGACAGTCACCCAAGGTTGGAATTGAACCTGGGTCCCTGGTGCTGTGAAGCAGCAGTGCTAACCACTGTGCCACTGTGCCGCCCTCTTATTCATATTATTTGTAGCCAAAGACATCACTGCAAGTCCCGGTAACATTTTATTGTTGATCTAACCCCTTAGCACATCAATCATTAGTAAACATACCCTCCCATTCATTATGAATTTGGGTTTACCTCATTTCCATGGATATTTCCAATGCATTTAACCTCAGGAATGCCAATACGATGTTCTCTCGGGCTTTCCCCAATTGCCACAACCAAAAGTTTCCTTCCTAATGCACAATAAGTTATACAGACAGGTAAGAATGGAGTGATTAAATAGCAGTTATCAGATCAGAGAACATTGAATGACATTGTTAACTGTAATGCTTGAGTGAATTATAACCATAATTTGAATCCAAAATTACATTTTATCCTTTGAATTAAGCTCAGTCTACTTACTTAATTAGTGCAATATGACTTGTGATTGTATATTTTATGTATAGTAAAAATCTGCAGCTTTTCAATGCATGATTCATCACTGACTTGCTACTGTAAATAACATTAAAAACTCATTTTCCACTTCTCAATTTGCACCAGGGCAAATGGAAAATTTCAGGTGTGAAGCCACCTCTCAGATTGTACATTCCAACTCCAGTCACACAATACAATTTTATTTTTTCATTCATTTGTGGGACATGGGTGTCGCTGGCCGACCAGCATTTATTGCCCATCCCTAGTTGCCTGAGGGCAGTTGAGAGTCAATTGCATTGCTGTAGCTCTGGAGTCACATGTAGGCCAGACCAGATCAGGACCGGGCAGATTTCATTCCCTAAAGGACATCAGTGAACCAAATCTGTTTTTCCGACATTCGACAATGGTTTCATGGCCGTTAGTCAATTCTTAATTCCAGATTTTTTTAAAAAATTGAATTCAGATTCTACCACTTGCTGTGGTGGGATTTGAACCTGAGTCCCCAGGACATTAGCTGAGTTTCTGGATTAATAACGGAAAAGCTCTGACAGCATCTGTGGAGAGAAAGGATCTGACGAAGGGGGCATCCTGACGCGAAATGTTGGCTCTATTCTCTTGCTATAGATGCTGTCAGACCT
Source organism: Carcharhinus amblyrhynchos (assembly GCF_965287045.1). Classification (NCBI taxonomy): domain Eukaryota; kingdom Metazoa; phylum Chordata; class Chondrichthyes; order Carcharhiniformes; family Carcharhinidae; genus Carcharhinus; species Carcharhinus amblyrhynchos. Next base: position 13,911,887 of record NC_137348.1, read on the forward strand.
GCTGAGATTTTCCAGCATTTTTTGATTCAGGTTCCAGCATCTGCAGTATTTTGCTTTTATGTTTCTGCATTAATAGTCTGGCAAAATACCAGTAGGTTACCGCCTCCCCACTGTGTGTGTTTTTTTATATAAGAACATTTGTGCATCTTGCTACTGTTTAGAAATACTCAACCTTCCACTGACTCCCCGATGCTGTAGACATATGTAATAGTTGAATAATTTGCTTGCACATCCTGAAGATAAGACTCCAGAGAATTTGTGTGATGGTACTTAAAGTCCAAAGCATAAGAATACTGATGGAGTACAAATAAGGCAAAACACACTGTGTACATCAGTGTGCTCCTGCTCTGAATGTCATAAATGCAGGGCCAGAAAGAAAGCCAGCCTGTAAGATAAAAGGAAAAGTTTCCATTTCACAATTACTTTCCCACTTCATGCTTCTTTTACATACATTTTGAAAGTTCTAGCAATCCATAATTTAACGGGGCACTAGATACTTATATCTGAATTGCCACATTGTCCATAAGAGCGTCAATGAAAGTGAACAGTTGTACTTAGATTCATGACACATAGTTCTTCTCTATTCCTGTGTTTTAAAATGTTGGTCAGAGACTGTCTGGGTACAAATATTGTGCACAGGATCTTTCTTTCATTAAAACGTTTCCAAATATGTAGATATCTATACATTATATATGTTTCAAAGAAGCACGATTCTCTACCTGTCAGCAAAGACTCAGGTTTCACAGCTTGGGTGTGGACAGCATTGTGACTAAAGCTGTAATGGCCACAGTCCCATTGTCCACATTCATGATGTCACTAAAGTGGAACCTCACAATGTCACTGATGGGGGGGGGGGTTCTACACACAAGGTTTGTCCACAGTTTGTCTCTGACCACCGCCCATCAGATAAAGGAAAAATAGACCCGGCATTGGTGGGACCTCTTATCTAGCAAACTGGAGCCTATGTCTTGCCCAAAGGATCGTTAGGGTTGCTGTGGATTGGGTAGTGTTGGGAAGGTGGTCCTGGGGTTTGGGAATAGGAATCACGAAGTATGGAGACATTTGACAAGAGGCAGCAGTCAGGCAGAACCAGGTAGAGGGGCGGTCTAGTGACACAGTGGTTAGCCTCACAGCGCCATGAACCTGGGTTATAGAGACATAGAGGTTTACAGCATGGAAACAGGCCCTTTGACCCAACTTGTCCATGCTGCTCAGTTTTTACCATTTGCCCGTATTTGGCCCCTATCCCTCTATATCAACCTTACCCATGTAACTGTCCAAATGCTTTTTAAAAGCAAAAATTATACCTGCCTCTATTACTACCTCTGGAAGCTTGTTCCAGACACTCACTACCCTTTGTGTGAATAAATTCCCCACTGGACCCTTTTGTCACTCTCCCCTCTCACCTTAAACCTATACCCTCTAGTTTTAGACTCCCCTACCTTTGGGAAAAGATGTTGACTACCTACCTCATCCATGCCCCTCATTATTTTATAGACCTCTATAAGATCACCCCTAAGCCCGCTATGTTCCAAGGGAAAAAGTCCCAGTCTATCCAGACTCTTCTTATACTCAAACCATCAAGTCCTGGTAGCACCGTAGTAAATCTTTTCTGGGTTCGATTCCTGGCTCGGGTCACTGTCTGTGCGGAGTCCGTATGTTTTCCTTGTGCCTGCGTGGGTTTCCTCTGGGTGCTCCGGTTTCCTCCCACATCTGAAAGACGTACTGGTTAGGTGCATTGGCCATGTTAAATTCTCCCTCAGTGTACCCGAACAGGTGCAGGAGTGTGTTAACTAGGGAATTTTCACAGTAGCTTCATTGCAGTGTTAAGGTAAGCCTACTTGTGACACAAATACATAAACTTTAAAAACTTTAGAGGGCAGTGGCATGAGGGAACATTGAGAAGGTGATCCAAAAGAGAAAACGCTGGAAAATCTCAGCAGGTCTGGCAGCATCTGTAAGGAGAAGAAAAAGTTTCAAGTCCAGATGACCCTAAAAGGATCCGTTCTTTTCTCTCCTTACAGATACTGCAAGAGCTGCTGAGATTTTCCAACTTTTTCTCTTTTGGTTTCAGGTTCCAACATCTGCAATAATTTTCTTTTATTTATTGAGAAGGTGATGTTTGTGATCACTACAAGGGAGGTATCAGGTGTTGGTGGGAGATAGAGGGGTGTTGTGGGGGGTGGGATTCTTGGTGTGAGGGAGAAATTCAGATGAATGGGGACTGAAAAATGTGATTAAGTCATGTCTATTTTTTTCCAAATGAGATGTAGTTAAAGAAGAAAGATTTGAATTTATATCGCACTTTTCATGACCACAGGATATCCCAAAGTGCTTTATAGCTAGTGAAATACTCTTGAAGTGTAGTCACTATTGAGGAAGATGGTTGTGCAGTGGTAACATCACTAGTAATCCAGAGGCTCAGACTAATTATCTGGACGTGAATAAAAGCAAATTACTGCAGATGCTGGAAATCTGAAATAAACACGGAAAGTGCTGGATAAACTCAGCAGATCTGGCAGGCTCTGTTGGGAGAAAAGACAAGATTTAAATTTTTTGAGTCTAATTTCACTCTTCTTTAGATCACGAAGTCACATTGAACTCAGAATGTTAACTCTCGCTCTTCCCTCTCCACAGATGCTGCCAGGTTGGATGAGTTTTCCCAGCATTTTTTTATTTTAATGTTCCGGGGCCATGGATTCAAAACCCCACCATGCCAGCTGTTCGGATTTAAATTCAATTAATGCATCTAGAATTAAAAACTAATCAGGTAATGGTGACAGTGACCATAGCGACCATCACCAATTGTTGTAAAAACACATCTGGTTCACTAATGTTTTTTAGGGAAGGAAATCTGCCATTCTTACCTGGTCTAGTCTACATAAAGTAAAGTTAATTTATTAGTGATAAGTAAACTTACATTAACACTGCAATGAAGTTACTGTGAAAAATCTCCTAAAATCCCCTAGTCACCACACTCCGGCGCCTGTTCGGGTGCACTGAGGGAGAATTTAGCACGTCCAATTCACCTAACCTGCACATCTTTGGATTGTGAGAACAAACTGGAGGAAACCCACACAGACACAGAGAGGATGTGCAAATTCCAAACAATGAGCGACCCAAGCTGGGAATCAAACCCAAATCCCTGGTGCTGTGAGGCAGTAGTGCTAGCCATTGTGCCACCGCGTGGCCCCACACTGTAATATATGGCTCCAGATCCACAGTAATGTGTTTGAATCTGAAATGGTCTAGCAAATCACTCATAACAATGGCAATTAGCAATGGGCAACAAATGCTGTCCTGGCTATCAGTTCTCACATCCTTTAAAGAAACTTGTGAAATGTGGCAATCATAAGATGTGGGAGCAATAGGCCATTCAGCCCATCAAGTCTGCTCTGCCATTCAACGAGATCAGACTGATTTGATGTGATAATCCTCAACTCCTCTTTCCTGCCTTATCTCCATAACTCTCAACTCCCTCACATTAAAAATCTGTCTATATCACCTTTGAACATACGTAACGATCCATCCTCTATAGCCCAATGTCGTAAAGAATTCCACAGATCCACTATGCGCTGAGAGATGAATTTTCTCCCCCTCTTTGTCTTAAAATGGCCAATTCTTAACTCTGAGATTATGTCCTCTGGTCCTAGACTCTCCCACAAAGAAAACAAACTCTCAGCATCTGCCCCATCAAGGTCCCTGAGACTCCTTTATGTCTCAATAAGATCTCCTCTCATTCTTCCAAATACAGTACAAGTTCAGGCCCAGTCTACTCAACCTCTCCTCATAAGACCTTCTGAATGCCAGTATATCTTTCCTTAGTTTTTTTTATTCATTTGTGGAACATAGGTGTTGCTGGCTGGCCAGCATTTATTGCCCATCCCTAGTTGCCTGTGGTCAGTTGAGAGTCAACCTCATTAGATAAGAGGACCAAACTTGTTCACAGTATTCCAGGTGTGATTTAATTAGTTCCTTACATAGTTTTAGCAAGAATTCCCTATTTCTCACTCTAGGCCAGCATTCCATTTGCCTTCCCTATTGCCTGCTGAACTGGCATGCTAGCTTTTTGTGATTGAATGCACCAATTGGTGAATAGCAAGTTCCTACAACAGGCAAAGTGATAATGAACAGCTAACCTGTTTTTATGATGTTGATTGAGGGATAAATGCAGAACACAAGGGATAACCCCCCAACTCTCCATTGAAACAGCACCATAGGATCTCTGAGGAGGTCTTACATCTCCTCCGACAGAGCAACATTCCCTGCAGTGTGACACACCAGCTTTCAGCTTTGATTTCTGAGCTTGAGCTCAGTATGCTGGACTAAATCAGGAACCTTGTGAATCAGCAGCTACTGCCACTGATCCACTGACACAATTAATTTTAATCCAAACTGAGCAAGTGCCCAATTTGTAGACTTCAGGTAGATCCCATACTGGCCAACATCCAACCATGGGGCCGGGAGGGAGGTCACTAACATCCTTCTAAGTTTATTTATTAACATCACAATTAGGCTTATATTAACACTGCAATTAAGTTACTATGAAAATCCCCAGGACGCCACACTCCCGTGCCTGTTCGGGTACACTGAGGGAGAATTTAGCATGGCCAATGGACCTAACCAGCATCCCTTTTGGACTGTGGGAGGAAATCGGAGCTCCTGGAGGAAACCTATGCAGACATGGGAGAATGTGCAGATTCTGCATAGACAGTGACCCAAGGCAGGAATCGAACCCAGATCCCTGGCATCGTGAGGCAGCAATGCTAACCACTGTACTACTGTTCTGCTCCTTTAGAACAAGAAGTTACAGGTATAGGTTGAATGGTGGTGGATTTAAAGCTGAGATGAGGAAGAATTGAATGGCAGAGCAGACTCAGTGGGCCAAGTGGCCTAATTCTGCTCCTACGTCTTATGATCTTATGGAATTCTCGCAGAGAGTGGTGAATTTGAGGAACTCGCTGCCCCATAATGTGGCAGAGTCAGAATCATTAATTGGTTTCAAGAAGCAGATATATTTCTGATTTTAAAAATTGGTTAAGGGAATAAGGGGAATAGGCAGGTGAGGTGGATTTGAGACCTGGGAGAGATCAGCCATGATCTGATTGAACAGCGAAGCAGGCTCCAAGGGCTGAGCTGGCCACTTCCGCTCCTAACAGCTACATTCCTGTGAAGGAAATCTGCCATCATTTGCCAGTCTGGCCTACATCGCAATGGGCCCAACCGCTACATCCCATGAATGAAAAGATTCTGCAGCAGATTTTCCAAATGAGCCCCTTTTCCCGCCAAGTGTAGTCATGGTGATGCCAATGAGCCCGCAACATAACCAATCACAGTCGGGGACGGCCTAATGGGCGGGATCACTTGGTGAGTGACAGTCTGTCTGACCAATGGGAGCGGGAAGGCCGACTCCAAGCGGACCAATAAAATTGGGAGCGAAGAAGGGCCGATTATGATTGAGCGCGGAGTTTACAAAAATGCGACTATTATCCCAGGTTAAAGAAACAAACCATTCAACACAGCGTGTGAAAAAGTGCAGTTGAAAAGATTCCACCTATTTTTTGTTAGTTTTAACATTCAGCGTCGTGTAAAATAACAGCAAATCGTTGGAATATTCATGGCTTTACTAGGAATATGATGGCAATTTAAAACCAAAATTCCAGCAAATACAGTCAACAAATCAAGGCAAAAACTATTATGAGGAGTTGGAAGTCTGAATCAAATATAACAGGTGTTGGAAAGACTCAGGAGGTGGACAGAAATCTCCGGGGGGGTGGGGGGGGAAGGTGTTGCAGCTTTCCCTTTGGATGGTGAGGCAGGTTTCTGTCGGCCTGCCCAGCACCTAGTTGCCTCCTAGTAACAAGACGCTGAGCTGGTGAACACAAAGTAGCTGAAGCTACTGCAACAATGTAGCTGCAACTGGGAGCTTCAAAGGGTCAGTGATACAAAGTAACATTGATTTATCCCAGCTCCCTTTCTACTGAAAACCAACAGGTTGTCTGCGTTATAGAATGTCCTCGTTGTTGGGGAAGTCCAGGACTGGGAGCTCACAGTTTAAGAATAAGGATACACAACACCAGGTTAAAGTTCAACAGGGTTATTTGGAATCAGGAGCTTTCGCGTGCTGTCCCTTCATCGAGTGGACTTTTCAGGGTCTAGTCACCTGAATTGATTTCAAAGCAAATTACTGCGGATGCTGGAATCTGAAACTAAAAAAGAAAACGCTGGAAAATCTCAGAAGGTCTGGCAGCATCTGTAACTATCTGTTACAGCTGAGATTTTCCAGTGTTTTCTCTTTGGGTACCTGATTTGATTTGATTTATTATTGTCACATGTATTAGCATACAGTGAAAAGTATTGTTTCTCGCGCACTGTTTAGACAAAACATACCATTCATAGAGAAGGAAACAAGAGAGTGCAGAATGTAATGTTACCGTTATAGCTAGAGTTTAGAGAAACATCAACTTAATGCAAGGTGGCTCCATTCAAAGGTCTGATGGCAGCAGGGAAGAAGCTGTGCTTGGGTTGGTTGATACATGATCTCAGAGTTTTGTATCTTTTTCCAAACGGAAGAATGTGGAAGAGAGAATATGTGGAGCACATGTGGTCCTTAATTATGCTGGCTGCTTTGCCAAGGCAGCAGGAAGTGTAGACAGAGTCAATGGATGGGAGGCTGGTTTACATGATTTATTGGGCTACATTCACGACCTTTTGTAATTCCTTGCGGCTTTGGACAGAGGAACCATACCAAGCTGTGATACAACCAAGAAAAATGCTTTCTGTTGTGCATTGTAAATGTTGATGAAAGTCGAACCTCTACAGTGCAGAAGGAGGCCATTTGGTCCATCGAACCTGCAATGACAACAATCCTGCCCTATGCCTGTACTCTTGCATATTTACCTGGCTAATCCTCCGAAACTAAAGGGCAATTCAGCATGGCCAATCTACCTAACCCACACATCTCGGTGGCACAGTGATTAGTACTTCTGCCTCACAGCACCAAGGACTGGGTTCGATTCCCGGCTTGGGTCGCTGTCCGTGCAGCATCTTCATGTTCTCCCCATATCTGCATGGATTCTTCCATGTGCTCCAGTTTCCTCGCACATTCCAAATTCATGCTGGTTAGATGCACTGGCCATGCCAAATTCTCCCTCAGCGTACCCAAACAGGCACCAGAGTGTGGCAACTGGGGGATTTTCACAGTAACTTCATTGCAGTAAGCCTATTTGTGACACTGATACATAAACTTTTATATTGGGACTGGAGCAACTATTTTGTGTCCAGATCATCTATTTTGCTGTATTTAAAAGACAGTTGCACACCACAACATTTCATCTCATATTTCCACTGTTTATAAGTTTGAAAATGAAATTTGACAAACCCGTTTTTAAAATAAATCCACGCTTCTAACTAATGCTGCAATCCAACAGGTGGATATCACAGGTAACTTAATAAAATCTTTGATTTTGATTTGGTTTGATTTATTATTGTTACGTGTATTGGGATACAATGAAAAGTATTGTTTCTTGCGCGCTACAGAAACAAAGCATACCATAGATAGAGAAGGAAAGGAGAGAATGCAGAACGTAGTGTTACAGTTATAGCTAAGGTTTAGAAAAAGATCAACTTAATGCGAGCTAGTTGCAATCAAAAGTTAGCAGGGAAGAAGCAGTTCTTGAGTCAGCTGGTACATGACCTCATCTTGTCACCTACAACAGTTCTGCAGAGGTAAAGATTTGGACATCATAGCTAACAGCATCCTCCTGTAGACTTGAGCCCAAAGAGTTACCATTTCAGTCACTGGGAGAACATGTCCACAGGTGGGGAAATGCATTTCAAGGTGGCATACCAGAAATTCAACTTAGGCCATTCAGGAATGAAATCAAGAAATGCTTTTTGGAACTGTTTTTGGAAAACAATAGCATTTCAGTAGCTTTTTTTTTATTATAGGTTAGGTGATAGCTGATTCCTGCACCTTTCTGGTCTTAAAACAAAAAGGACAAGTTGAAGAAAACCTAATGGAGACTAATACAAGCATGGAGAAAGCTGAGGAGCAGAACCCATCAAAAGATCAGAGTCAGTGTTTGATGAAGGTAAAGAAAAAGCTTTCAACTGTTTAGCAAATAAAGTTTTACCCAACAATCTGTGTAATATTATTGGTCATGAACCAATGAACACAAAAGCAAATGACTTCACAACATGGTCACCAGTTCTAGTTTAAATCAACCACATGATTTGTAACTCACTGGCCTTTTGGCTAAGATCAAGTTCAGGATCAGGTGCAATGTCTTTTCTTCTCACCTTGGATCTTGTATGTCTCTCATGTGGGGACCATGAATTGGATTTAGTGGTTTTTGGAGCAAGCATGGAGATGGATTAAGGGCTTGCCATTGACTTTGTAGATTGGGCAGCATGGTGACACATGGTCAGCCCTGCTGCCTCACAGCACCTGGGACCCGGGTTCGATTCCTGGCTTGAGTCACCATCTGTGTGGAGTCTGCACCTTCTCCCTGTGTCTGCGTTTGTTTCCTCTGGGTGCTCCGATTTCCTCCCACAATCTGAAAGATGTGCTGGTTAGGTACAATAGCCATACTAAATTCTCCCTCCGTGTACTCAAAGTGGCACTGGACTGTGGCAACTGGGGGATTTTCACAGCAACTTTGTTGCAGTGTTAATGTAAGCCTATTTGTGACACTAATAAATAAATTTAAAACTTTACGAACGGATTAGAAACATAGAAGATGGGAGCAAGAGGAGGCAATTTGGCCCTTCAAGCCTGCTCCAGCATTCATCACAATCATGGCTAATCGTCCAACTCAATAGCCTAATCCTCCTTTTTCCCCATAACCTTTGATCCCATTCGCCCCAAGTGCTATATCCAGCCGCCTCTTGAATACGTTCAATGTTTTGGCATCAACTACTTCCCGTGGTAATGAATTCCACAGGCTCATCACTCTTTGGGTGAAGAAATGTCTCCTCACCTCCACCCTAAAAATACATTTTTATAAATAAATAAATTATTTTTTTTAAATTTCCAGCTGCCTGAAATTAAATGACCATTTTTGATTTGTATTTGCTTCAGCGTTACTTCCAAACAACACAACCTGAATGTCGCTGAAATTCTGTTTGCAGTCATTTGATCATAACAAATCTACAAATAGGTTTGATTAGTCCAGAACTGATCCAGAATACATTAAAAGTCTTTCACGTAGCCCTCACTGCATTAAACATCAGGCTTATCTTTGCCAAGCGTTGAACAGCAGCCCAGCAATGCCAGTCACTTTCATTCTTTTCTCCCCTCAAGCAACACCTATAATTGGCACTGGGCTAATGTTCTGAGTGCCAACAGCCGCCTTCTGGGTTGCTAATTTGCCATTTTCATGTGATTCTGGACAATGAGTTCTGATAAACTCTTTGCCTTTGGCAGTATCACAACTGCGTAAGTGTATCTTAACTGCTTCACAGACACGCTTCCCGAATTAGTTACGCTACAGAAGGAGGCCATTTGACCCATTGTGTCTGCACTGGCTCTCCAAATGAGTATTGCGGCTTAATGCCTTTCCCTTGCCTTCTCCCCATATCTCTGCGCATTGTTTTCTATTCAAGTAATCAGCTAACACCCTCTTGAATTCAGCCAATTCACTGGAAAGTGATCAGGAACAGAAACTTTGGCTGATTTTATCTTTCCCCCCTTTCTGAACCCAATTGTTACATGTAACTCATTGCCAATACTCTGAGATGAGATAACTCAGTAAATAAATAAATGAATAAGCAACCCTGAGATTTCGCTGGCCTGTAAGCTTTGGCAACGTCCTACAGAACAAGCATCTGTTGGCAAGCCCATTATTTGGTCTTTAAGTAAACACACCCAAAGGGTTCGTCAGTTGTTTCAATTACCAAAGATCGGGACAAACGTACACTTTCAATGTTGTATTTAACCCAAGATTCTTAACAATTAAGTGTTTTCATTCCACAGATTGATGACATCATGTCAGGCTTTTCTGTGTTCTCCACAGCTTTGTCTGAGGAGCAACTGGAAGCAGCCACAGAGAAAGCACGACAAAACCTTTTTGGATCCAGTGGAATTTTTCACCTGGAAGGCTTTGTTGAGAAAAGTTGCAAATTTTCGGACATAATAAACAATCGGGCTAAAGAACGGTGAGTGCAGTCGTTGAAATGGATGTCCCAAAAGGCTGTGATTTATTTTATATGTTTCTCTGCTTAGTGATATTTTAGTTTGGCTGCAATGAAGTCCCAGGATTCATGACTTACTCTTTCACAAATTCACTTATCCATGCAAATAAAATACTGCGGATGCTGGAAACCTGAAATAAAAGCAGAAAATGCTGAATACACTCAGCAGGTCCGACAGCATCTGAGGAAAGTGTAACAGAGTTAACATTTCAAGTCCATGTGACACCTTTGTCAATCTTCCCTTTGCTGCGACCTATTCCTGCCCCACCTCCTCCAACTGCCTCTCCAACTGTATCATTCCTTACATTTCTCCCCCTCTTCAGTTCTGTAGAGTTGTCTTATGAACTCAGGGTTAACTCTGTTTCTTTCTCCACAGATGCTGTCAGACCTGTTGGGTTTAACCAGCGTTTTCTGTTCTTATTCCAAAAGTCTATGTTCACTAGTTCACGCATTATGGGCCAAAATAGAAGCCATCTTCAGAAAATTCCAAAAATAAAAGAAAAGCCACCTAATTGAAGTCAGAATGACAGGGCTGGAATTTTCCAGCATTCACACCCCACTGCCACTGCAAGCGAGAACGGAAAAGTTAGCACTCCAACAAATCTCCGGTCATTGCAGTGGACGTAATAGCTGGGAAACTCCAGTCCAGGTATCCATGGTGTATTTCCTGTATTTGATTTGATTTGATTCATTATTGTCACATTTATTGGCATACAGTGAAAAATATTGTTTCTTGTGCACTGTACAGACAAAGCATACCATTCATAGAGAAGGAAATGAGAAAGTGCAGGATGTAGTGTTACAGTCATAGCTAGCGTGTAGAGAAAGATCAACTTAATGCAAGATAGTTCCATTGAAAAGTCTGATGGCAGCAGGGAAGAAGCTGTTCTTGAGAATTGAGTAAATGTATGTACTTGAACATGCCCAGTGGGTGTTCCTTATTGCTGTGATTTAATAAAAGCAAATTACTGGGGATGCTGAATCTGAAACCAAAAGAGAGAATGCCTGAAAATCTCAGAAGGTCTGACAGTGTGTATAAGGAGAGAAAAGAGCTGACATTTCAAGTCCAGACGACCCTTTGTCAAAGCTGTGATTTAATTCCTGGTCACAATTCACCTCCACTCTCAAGTTAAGTATTATAAACATGACAACTTTTACACGGCTGGAATTTTACCGCCTTGCCAGCCCTGGTATGGTGGTGGGCACGGCTCGCAGAACGGAATTCTCAGTTGGCCTCGGGCATGATTTTATGAGCCTCATCTGAGCAAAGTCGTAAAATACCAGCCAATTTGCTAGGAAATTTCTCCTTAAATTTATTTTTAAAAAATAGTTGTAATTGCCTTTGATCCTTTCCACGTGTAAAAAATTTAGGATGACCTGGAACCTATCTACTCGACTCCCATTATACGGTATGTTTGTTGTTTGTGGTTTCGCCGTTTGTGATGTTTTACCAGAAGGTAAATGGTGGAATTGAACTATAATTTATTGCAGTAAATGGAGTCCTTACAGGGAATTCACATTTATGTCACTCACACTTAAAGATACATGTCATTTGAGAAGGAAGGGCTCCACTTCAGACTTTAGTTCCACCTTAGTTCTGTTAATGTGACCTTATAAACATCAGAAAATAACAGACAGTAAAAGACTGGTCGGTTGAGGCTAAACTGATCAGATATATTGTAACTGGACAGTCTGAAGCCAAATACTCCTCACACACCAGCCAGCCTTGGGAGAAGCAAACAAAAACCTCTAACAATACAGTGGGGAAATATTCTGGGAAATTCCTCTCTGACTATCAAATACATGTGGATACCAGATTCACAAGATTCTTCATTCTGTGTCATAAAAGTATATCACACATGGGACCTCTTTGAATGCCAAATTCTCTAAGTTACAGTAAATCAATACTTGTGTTAAGTGCTATAAGCTATAGGGCTATGGGCCGGGCGCAGGAAGGTCACCTGGGTGTCCTCGGGCTGGCGTGGACAAGATGGGCTAAATGGCCTCCTGTAACTTTTCTATGGTTTTATGTTGTCCTGAAATATCTCATATAAGAACTCACATTAGCAAGAGAAATGTGCTTTGCAGCGTTCTTTGGCATCCTGATTTATTTGATGCAAGTAATTTAGGGTGTGATTGAATTAACTTCAGGGTCTTTGATGGGATCGTGAATGTCTTTCTTAAGGCATTTCACATCCTCCTTCTCCTTTCTGATATCTTCCTCTCCCGTTTTCTCTGCTATTTCCCACCTCTATATGGAGGCATTTGGCAACAATTGTGTAAAGCTGAGTTTAGGAAGTGGGTGACAGAATCAGAGCTAATCCCCCCATTCTATGGCCATGATGCTATACTGTGATGCTATACTATGATGCTGGGGACAATCTCCACTGAATGGAAGTGACAGTGTAAGGAAAGGACTGGATGTAAAGGAAGTGTTTCAGACCAATCCAATATTCTAACTCATAGGAACATAGGAATTAGGAGCAGAAGATGGCAATTCAGTCCTTTGAGCCTGCTCTGCCATTCAATTAGAACATGGCTGATCTCTTCCTGGTGTCAAATCCACCTCCCCACCTATTCCCTGGATCCCTTTGACCCATTTTTTATTCAGAGATAGATCTATCTCCTTCTTGAAAATATATAACGATTCAGACTCCACCACGCTATGGGTCAGACGATTCCACAAATTCGCCACCCTCTGTGAGAAGTAATTCTTCCTCAGTTTTAAATCTACTGCCTCTCAACCTATACCTGTGATCTCTTGTTCTAGATTGCCCCATGAGAAGAAGCATTTGGTCTACATTTACTTTATCAAACCCTTTTAGAATTTTAAATACTTAGCTCAGATCCCCTCTCATCCTTCTAAACCAGCAAGTACAAACCCAAATTGTATAATCTCTCCTCATAACCCTTTCATCCCCAGAACTGAAGGTTGAACAGATCTGATCTTTTATGGTCAAACAATGGAGAATAATATCAGGTCTAAAGCAGCTGATGAAGCCAATACAAATTGTTGTACTATTTTAACAGTGAATTGTGTCAGCTCGTCTTGGTAGTGGTACTCTTGCCTTGAGCCTTCCATTGTAAACGTGAGCTTGTGATTCCTTTGCAATATTGAAGGAATGCTGTATTGTTGGAGGTGCTTCTCTTTCTGATGTTTAACAAAGCCTCTCTCTGCCTGACCAGATGATTGCAAACGATCTCATGACACTCATTGAAGGAATGTTTTTACTTGTGTCATGGAAGCAACGGTCAACACCATCAAATACAGATTATTTAGTGAAGTCATCTCATTTACTGTTTTTTGTTTTATTCTTTCATGGGATGTGGGTGTCACCGGCTAGGCCAGCATTTGCCACCCATCCCTAATTGCCCTTGAGAAGGAGGTGGTGAACTGCCTTCTTGAATCACGATTGTCCGTGTGGTGCAGGTGAACCCACAGTGTTGTTAAGAAAGGAGTTCCTGGACATTGACCCATTGACAGTGATGGAACAGTGATACGATTCCATGTCAGGATGGTGATGATTTGGAGGGGAACTTACAGTCACTGAGACTTTATCATTCTTGGTGATAGAGGTTGTGGGTTTGGAAGGTGTTCCAGGAAAGTTGGTGAATTGCTGCAGTACATCTTGTAGATGATACACATTGCTGCTACTGTGCATCAGTGGTGGAGGGAATGAATGTTTCAGATGGTGGATGGGATGTCTTTCAACTGGACAACTTTGCCTTGAATGGTGTTGAGTTTCTCGAATTTTATTGGAGGTGCACTCATCCAATTGGAGAACATTCTATCACACTCCTGACTTGTAGATTGGCTTTGGGGAATCAGGAGGTGAGTAACCCATTACAGAATTCCCAGTATTTGACCCACTGTTGGAGCCAAAGTATTTATATGGTAAGCCCAGTTCAGTTTCTGTTCACTGGTAGCCCCCAGGATGTTGATGGTGGGGATTCAGTGATGGTACTGTAGTTGAACATCAAGGGGAGATGGTCAGGTTTTCTGTTGTTAGAGATTGTCATTATCCGGGACTTGTGAGATGTGAACATTACTTATCACTTAGCAGCTAATGCCTGAATACTGTCCAGCTGTTGCTGCATGAGGGCACAGATTGCTTCAGTATCTGAGGATTCTCAAATGGTACTAAACACTGTTTAGTCCTCAGCGAACATACCATTTCTGACTTCATGTTGGTGGGAGATGAAGATGGTTGTACCTAGTTGACACTACTCTTTGTGAGATCTTTCTGTATACATGTTTTGTTATGCATACATAGTTTGTTAGGGCAGCATGGTGGCAAAGTGTTTAGCACTGCTGCTTCACAGCACCGGAGACCCAGGTTCAATTCCGGCTTGGAGTTTGCACTTTCTCCCTGTGTCTGTGTGGGTTTTCTCCGGGTGTTCCGGTTCCCTCCCACAGTCTAAAGATTTGGGATTAGATTGATTGGCCATGCAAAATTGACCCTAGAGTCAGGGGGTTTAGCAGGGTAGAAGGTCCACCAGGCTGATACCGGAGATGAGGGGGTTAGCTTATGAGGAGAGATTAAATAGACTGGGTCTGTACTCGTTGGAGTTTAGAAGGCTGAGGGGGGATCTTATAGAGACTTACAAGATAATGAAGGGTCTAGATAGGGTAGAGGTAGAGACATTCTTTCCGCTTAGAAAGGAAAACAGAACTAGAGGGCACAGCCTCAAAATAAGGGGGGGGGGGAGCAGTTTAGAACGGAGTTGAGGAGGAACTTCTTCACTCAAAGGGTGGTGAATCTCTGGAATTCTCTGTCCGTTGAAGTGGTGGAGGCTGCCTCGTTGAATATATTTAAGTCACGGGTAGATAGGTTTCTGATAGACAAGGGAATTAAGGGTTATGGGGAGAATGTGGGAAAGTGGAACTGATCCACTTCAGATCAGCCATGATCTTACTGAATGGCGGGGCAGGCTCGAAGGGCTAGATGGCCTACTCCTGCTCCTATTTCTTACGTTCTTATGTTTTTATGTGTAGGGTTATGGGAATAGGGCCTGGGTGGGATGTGATCAGTACAGACTTGATGGGTCAAATGACCTCCTTCTGTACTGAAGGAATTCTATGAAGTTACATATAAATACTGACTATACTCCAAAAGATTTAGTTGAATGTTCTGAGAGTGTGTCAGGCACTGTTTAAATGAAGGTTTCACTCTTTGCAAATGGAAAGCAATAGACAGTTGTGCTGAATGGATAGAATCCTGTACATTGGACATCCGTTTCACAAGTTTATCTTGTTTAAACAGGTGTGAGGAAGGAGAGGAATTTCTTATGAGTGGGAAACTGGAGGAAGCTGTGATTTCATTTAGTCGAGCTATTGCTCTGAATCCCCAGATGGTAAGTATGATAATACCCACGAGATCCATGGAGAATCACTGATTGATCTTGCTTTGGGGCTTATTGAGTATGAGTTCCCTTAGTAACAGGCAATGAGTGGGCTGCCCAGCTAGAACTCATTACCTGAGCCTTTTATGAGACAGGCCCAGAACTGGGCCTGCTGAACTGTAGCCCCAGGCAGGGATCCGTGTGAGTACACCACGGTTGTGGTTTTACTTTGCATTCCATAATAAACTAAGTTCCTTTCCAGTCAGGCTTCCTGAGTCATTACGGCAAGAATATTTTATTTTTGACAGCGGGGAGTGGTTATGGTGAGAACTTGATCCATGTCTTGAGGCAATGAGGATGTTGATTTAGGTGGCCATTTGACACAACTTACAAAGACAATACCAGATAATGCAGGTTTAAAGCTAACAGACTTCAAACTAAATTATAGATTAGAAATAACAGACTCCCAGAGGAAAAAAAAAGTTGAGTCTGTATTACTTGGTTCCTTAAAATAAGAATTGAATCTGACAGTATTTGATTGGGATGTGTTTGGTATGGAGGAGACAGACTCAAAGGATCAATATTTCCTTTGGCACAATGGTTCCCTGCTGAGAATGGGACTGAATGGTGAAGTAAGGTAGGGAGAAGGAGAAGGCAAAATATTGCTCACAAAGAGCAGTAATCCAGAGATGAATGGTGCAAATGAGGATGGAGAAGTATTCTGAAATCTCACTTCGTTACAACAAAGAACAAAGAAAATTACAGCACAGGATCAAGCCCTTCGGCCTCCAAGCCCGCATCGACCATGCTGCCTGACTGAACTAAAACCTCTACCCTTCCAGGGGCCATATCCCTCCATTCTCATCCTATTCATGTATTTGTCCAGACGCTCCTTAAAGGTTACCATCGTATCTGCTTCTACTACCTCTCCCAGAAGCGAGTTCCAGGCACCCACCATCCTCTGTGTAAAAAAAAACTTGTCATACATCTCCTTTAAACCTCACCCCTTGCACCTTAAACCTATGCCCCCTAGTAATTGATTCTTCCACCCTGGGAAAAAGCTTCTGACTATCCACTCTGTCCATGCCCCTCATAAACTTGTAGACTTCTATCAGGTCACCCATCAACCTCCATAGTTTCAGTGAGAACAAACCAAGTTTCTCCACCTCTTCTCATAGCTAATGCCACCCCCCCCCCCATCCCCCCCAATACCAGGCTACGTCCTGGTAAGTTTTTTCTGTACCCTCCCCATAGCCGCCACATCCTTCTAGTATGGCGGCCAGAATTGAATACTATATTCCAATTTGATTGTTCAGTAATTATTGAGCTATAATTCTCCCTCAGGAGAAATATTTGAGGTTTGGAAACACTAAGATTTGAGAAATTTACAACAAGAAGGAGGGAATTTTGCCCATCATCTCTGCCACCAGCTCTCCCATTGATTGTGAGAATGCAGAACAGTGCAAAAGGTGTGTCTGCATTGAGTCTGCACCGACTTTCCAACAGTGTCTTACCCAGGCCCAACCCTTGCCGTATCCTCATAACCTCACATACTAACTCACTAATTCCCCTAACTGACACATCTTAGGACACCAAGGAGCAATTTAACATGGCCAATCCACCTAACCTGCAGCTTTGGACTGTGGGAGGAAACTGGAGCACTTCAACCAGAGGAAATCCATATAGGCATGGGGAGAATGTGCAAACTCCACACAGTCACTCAAGACTGGAATCGAACCCGGGTCCTTGGCGCTGTGAGGCTGCAGTCCTAACCATTGCGCCACCATGCCGCCCATGATTAATTATACAAGGGGAGGTTAATAGAGATGGTATGTCAGTGAGAACTGAGAGATAAAAGGGTAGAGGTGTTAGAATCATGCATTAGCAATGTAAGGTTAAGGTGTGTTTGAAGTACAGGTAAATAGGTTGGATCCAAAATTTGCATCATAAGGAAAGGGACTTGGGTTTTCAAAGGGGATTCGGGAATGCCAAGGAACTTTTACAACTTACAAAGGTTGCAAGTAAACAGAGGGAAGATATTTGAATTTTATTGACCTGAAAGTGCAGACAAAATAGAAAAACATGAAAGATATTTACATTTTGAGAAGGTTAATTCAAAGAGATGTTTGAGAACAATGGAATCTGAGATGAAAGGGAAGAGCTATTCAAGGGAAGATGTTTAGCTGAGTTGTGGTGACTCTGGGAACGGAGGGATATGGCCCCTGGAAGGGTAGAGGTTTTAGTTCAGTCAGGCAGCATGGTCGATGCGGGCTTGGAGGCCGAAGGGCCTGATCCTGTGCTGTAATTTTCTTTGTGCTTTGTTCTAACGAAATGAGATTTCAGAATACTTCTCCATCCTCTGGGAATAAAACTTTACTGGTGGTGGTAAATAAAGACCTTACTCTTTGGGAGATCTTTCTGTGTATATGTTTTGCTTATGTCACATACAAACCTCTTCAACACATATATCAACCGGGGGCACGCTGTTTTAACATAACTGGATTAACAGTTATATAATCCAGCCACACCCTTCCTGGAATTATTCTGCAAAAAGGAAAGATACAAAACCTTCCAACAAAGACAAACTAATAACACAATGCAAACTTCATTATGATAATACAATTTACATTATCAGAAGAAATATGAGTGAAATACGAGTGGGCGGCACAATGGTTGGCACTGCTGCCTTACAGTGCCAGGGTCCTGAGTTCGATTCCAGCCTCAGGTCACTGACTGTGCAGAGTTTGCACACTCTCCCCGTGTCTGTGTGGGTTTCCTCTGGGCGCTCTGCTTTCCTCAGAAAGTCCAAAGATATGCAGGTTAGGTTGATTGGCCATGACTAAATTGACCCTTAGTGTCAGCGGGATTAGCAGGGTAAATATGTGGAGTTACTGGGTAGGGTCTGGGTGGGATTGTGGTAGGTGCAAACTCGATGGGCTGAATGGCCTCCTTCTGCTCTGTAGGATTCTATGATTTTATGAAATTGCTTTACAGATATATATGTCTGCATTCTGTGACCAATTCAATTGGATGTACCAACTGATTTGCATTGTATTGTGAACGTGTAATAAAAGTGGTGATTACTTAATGACTGAACATATTTATTGTGAATCTATGCATTGATATTTACTGTTTGTAGTTTGAAATCTGATTTTGAATCCCTTACTCATTGCAGAAAGAGTTTTATTTGAGAAGGGCTGAGGCATATTTCCATATCGGAGATTTCCAATCTTCTATTGTCAACTACAGAATGGCCAGCACTTTGGATCCTTCGGATACAGACATCCAGTCACAGATAGCGCACACCTTGTACATCCAGGTGCATCCATTGATCTTCATTTTATTTCCATTCTTATTCAGGTTTCTATTAATCTTACGTGTGACTTCTAATAAGGAACTCAAGAGAAACATCTTTATTCAGACAGTGATTAGAATTTGAAACACACTATCACATGGAATGATTGAGGCAAATAGCATAAACCAGCAGTGGACAATCTTTTTTTATTATATTCATTCATGAGACATGGGTGTTGCTGACTGGCCAGCATTTATTGCCCATCTTTAGTTGCCCGAGGGCAGTTAAAAATCAACCACGTTACTGTGGATCTGGTGTTACATGGCCAGACCAGGTAAGGATGGCAGATTTCCTTTCCTGAAGGATATTAGTGAACCAGATGGGTTTTTTCAACAATCGACAGTGGTTTCATGGTCATCAGTGGATTCTTAATTCCAGATAATTTTTATTGAATTCAAATTCAAATGGTGGGATTCGAACCTGGGTTCCCAGAACATTGGTTGAGTTTCTGAATTAATACTCTAGTGATAATACCACTAGGTCATCGCCTTCCCATACAACCCATCTGGGTTCTGAATGTGATGTGGAAATGCCAGCGTTGGACTTCATGACTACTATCGACAGCGCAAACTGCCGGACTTCTTCTGAATGTGACCCATGAGACATTTTGTTGACTGTTGTCCACATGCAGTGTTGCCGCATTCCATGTCGTTTTTTTCTTACCAATATAACAGAGGGGATACGAATGTAAAGCAAGGGCAAGTTAAAGTGAAGTGCATACTGATTCCTCACAACATTGACTGTGAGACCAGTGCACTCCTTCTGTGTCCAAATTGCAAATATTTCATTTGTTTTTACCATTTGAAATCATTGAGCGTTCTATTAATATATATATGATTAAGCATTCTCTGTAACTCATTGTGAAATGTTCAGCATGTATTAAATGTATTTAATCTTATTCATGGGGTCATGGTTGGTGAACGTGCCTGATTTCAATCTTGCGGCCCATTGAGATGAAGGGGCGCCATTCATGCAGCATTCACCAGCCTAGGGCCATCGCTGCCATAACTGGCATTTAAGATAAGGATGTGAAAGGGAAAGAAATAGCAGGACATACTGATAGGGTTAAGTGAAGAAAGATGGAGGTGGTTATGCAGAGTACAGACTTGTTGCTTCGAATGCCCTTGTTCTGTCATGTTAGTATAGAAACATAGAAGATAGGAACAGGAAGAGGCCATTTGGCCCTTTGAGCCTGCTCCGCCATCCATTAAGCTTGTGACTGATCATCCAGCTCAACAGCCTAATCCTGCTTTTTCCCTATAACCTTTGATCCCATTTGCCCCAAGTGCTATATGCAGCTGCCTCTTGAATGGGGCATTCAACATTTGCCATCAACTATTTCCTGTGGTAATGAACTCCACAGGCTCACCACTCTTTGGGTGAATGAATGTCTCCTCACCTCCGGCCTAAATGGTCTACCCTGAATCCTCAGACTGTGATCCC
Source organism: Carcharhinus amblyrhynchos (assembly GCF_965287045.1). Taxonomy (NCBI): domain Eukaryota; kingdom Metazoa; phylum Chordata; class Chondrichthyes; order Carcharhiniformes; family Carcharhinidae; genus Carcharhinus; species Carcharhinus amblyrhynchos. The sequence goes on from NC_137348.1 coordinate 13,932,222, forward strand.
TTGTTTTGGACTCCCTCACTATTGGGAACATCCTCCCTGCATCTATCCTGTCTAGACCTGTTAGAATTTTGTAAATCTCTATGAGGTCCCCCCTATTCGTCTGAACTCCAGCAAAAACAATCCTAACCTTGTCAATCTCTCCTCATACATCAGTCCCGCCATCCCTGGAATCAGCCTGGTAAACCTTCGCTGCACTCCCTCGAGAGCAAGAACATCCTTCCTCAGAAAAGGAGACCAAAACTGCACACAGTACTCTAGGTGAGGCCTCACCAAGGTTCTGTATAATTGCAACAACACATCCCTGCTTCTGTGCTCAAAACCTCTTGCAATGAAAGCCAACATGCCATTTGCCTTCTTTACTGCCAGCTACACCTGCATGCTTACCTTCGGTGACTGGTGCACAAGGACACCCAGCTCCCGCTGCACACTCCCCTCTCCCAATTTACATGAAACTGAATATTTCTTTTAATTTTCAAATTTATTAACTTGCAAGCTGTGTCAAATCTCTTTAGTAAATTACAAGTTGCATCTTAAATTAATAATCCAAATCTTCAAGTAAAATAACCATTTACATGGCTGATGGAATGATAGTGTATAACTTCTGAAACTGTTCACTTTACCTTGTGTTAGTATGGCCAAAATAACAGTCAGACATTAACATATTTTGGAGATTTGTGGTGATTGTCCCTTTAAAGGCAGCACAGCAGAATAGGGTCTCACCTGACTTGGGGGAAACCAATGGTGGAGAATCGCCCTGGGGAGTGGGGTCCTCTGGAACAGGAGTCATGTTGGGGGCTGGATGCAACCATGAGTTGCTGTCTCCTTATTAATAAATCCTTTTTGTATTCACAAACGAAGGCTGAAATTCTCCCATCTCTGCTGCCGCAGGTATCGTAGCGGGAGAGGCAGAAAATTTTGTTGGACCACTTAGTGGTCTGTTGAGCTCGGGTGGGAATTTCCGACCTTGGTGTGTGTGTGGTTGGAGAATCCCGTCCCTGGTCTGTGCAAGTGCATCATTACACATATGAACTAAACACCGAACTAAATTTAGAACTTGCTGCCCACTTTACCGTATGAGGTTCTTGAACGGGGTTTTGATTTCAGCATTGCTGGGTTCTGACTGTATTTTGTTCTGCAGGGCCAGTGTCTATTTGAAATGAAGTTATATACGGATGCTTTATTGGTTTTTGTGCAAGCTTCAGAGATGCGACCTGAAAATCAACATTATCAAATGCGAAGGTGATTCATCATCTGCATTCTCCTCCAGTAACTGTACTCAAGCGTCGGAACACTACTACCCTGCCCACCACAGGAATCAGAGCTGGCAGGGGGCAGTCAGTAGGAAGGTCCATTGATCTCGGGTGGGGCTTTCTGGCCTCGAGGCTGTAAAATCCCACCCAAGGTATTTACGCATCATTGCAAGCGGGCAAGGTATTTACGCATCATTGCAAGCAGGCAATGTGCCAACACCTAAGGCACATTGATAATACTACCATAGTCATACTGATGTGGCACAGAATCTGACCAGTTTAACACATTTATCAGCACGAGCCAGCACAGTGAATCATTACTCTATCGTCGTTTTACATATGAAGTAATTCAGTATTGAATTCAGTATGGAGAAAATACTGTTTCATATTTTCAATTGAACAGTTTATCAACCGTGGCACAGTGGTTAGCACCCGTGCCCCACAGCTTGGGTGACTGTGTGGAGTCTGCACAATCTCCCCGTATCTGCGTGGCTTTCCTCCAGGTGCTCTGGTTTTCTCCCACAGTCCAAAGATGTGCAGATTAGGTGTATTGGCCATGCTAAGTTGCGCCTTAATGTCCCGAGATGTGTAGGCTAGAGGAATTGGCAGGGTAAATATGTGGGGTTGTGGGGATAGGACCTTGGGTGGAATTGTTGTCGGTGCGGACTCGATGGGCTGAATGGCCTCCTTCTGCACTGTAGAGTTTCTATGATCAAATAGAGAAATGTGGTGCTGGTAGGGTTTTGTAGATGAAGGGTTAATAGTTATCTTCTGTGTGAATGAGGATTGAAGTAATTTACCTGGTGCTTTGGAGTACCTCCTGCAGGAACTTTGCAGGAATATACATGTACATGCATTGAAGGCAGAGGTCACATCCGTGGTTAGTGACTTATTTACTAGCCTTTAGAAGCAAAATTCTGGCTCTTATCTGCATTCATAATTTTCAGACTTTATTGCATGATCTCTGCTCTGCACTAAGGATCGTTCCTGTAACGGAGATATCACACCCCTCCTTCAGACAGTACCCCCTTCGAATCACATCCCCCCACTTTAAATCAATGTATGAACTTAAATTCACAATATCTGGTAAATGGTCCTTCTATCAGTGATTTACTCCTAAACTCAAATCAGCCTGGTCCTCAGAAAAAAATTGAATAATCACTACTAAACCGTACATTTTAGTCTAGAATCTACACACTAGCCCAGGATTTTCCCACTGGGGTAGAAAAAAACAATGTTAGCACTACTTCTGGATCCCAAAGCCTGCCTGATGTTCTTTAGGCACAGGCTGCAATTTTCATGGAGATGGCCTATTTGGCTGGGTAGCGGTGATGAGGTGGCACAGAGGGGGAGAACTGCAAGCCTAATTTAAATAGAGCAGGACAGCTAATTTGTGGCCACTGTTTGACTGAAAGAATAGATATAGAAAGTAGAAGCAGGAGTAGGCCATTCAGCCCTTCCAGGCTATTCCACCATTCACTTTGATGATGGCTGGTCATCAAATTCAAAATCTTGATCCATCCCTCCCTCCCTCTCCTTCCACCACCGCCACCAACCCCACCACCCCCCCACCCATGTAATCTCCTGATCCCTTTAGCCCCAAGAGCTATATCTAATTTCTTCTTGAACGTTTTGGCCTCAACTACTTTTTGTGGTAGTGAATTTCACAGACTCACCATTCTCTGGGTAAAAAAATTTCTCCTCATCTCAGTCCTAAAGGTTTACCCCTTATCTGCAAACTATGGCCGGAGGTTAGGCAGAACTCTACCCCTTAATTTTTCCAACACTACCTTTCAGTGTTATGCTGAGATACGATTAAAGGAGCATTGACAAGCCTCTGGTATCTCAAGTGTGACCCTCGACCTTAAGTTAAAATAAAGATTATTTAGTAGTCACAAGTAAGGCTTACATTAACACTGCAATGAAGTTACTGTGAAATTCACGTAGTCGCCACACTCCAGCTCCAGTTTGGGTCAATGTTCCTAACTAGCACATCTTTCAGACTGTGGAAAGAAACTGGAGCACCTGCAGGAAATCCACGCAGACACAAGGAGAACGTGCAAACTCCACACAGAAGTGACCCAAGCTGGGAATCGAACCCAGATTCCTGGCTCTGTGAGGCAGCAGTGCTAACCACTGTGCCGCCCTTAGTGTCAGTTAGCAAGCTATTAATGGGGATCTTGCAAATATAACAGTCCGTAGATTGCAAACACATACATTTATGCATATAATTTCACTGAACAGAGTAGAAAGTTACCTCCTTGGTTTTCCAGTGTTGAGACCCTGATTGCATTGGGAAAACTTGAAGATTGTCTCCAACTGATCAACAATCAACTTGAGAAGGTGAAGTCCAATCCTGAGCTCTACATCCTTCGGGCAAGACTGCATGACCACTTTTTCCAAGTAAGTGTGGTGCACTACTTCTGAATGTTTTATATTATTACTCTTGGTCCCTCCTTTATGTCTCTAACCTCACCTCTCTACAGAAAGGAGTTGTAGAGGTTGATTCTGGGTTTATTACGTACAATGCAGCTTTTCATTAAAAACCACAATTTGTATCAAGCATTTCTGCTTACAAACCTGTCTCAATATGTGCTTTTTCTATTCACCCCCAAAACTGGTCCATCTGTTACTGTTGGGTTGTCTCAGAAGACATTATGTGTCACTCAAATAGAAGATCTTGTTGAAGTCAAAGATCTCTCCTTAAAAGTATTTTTATTTAAATAACTAACCATTTACAAGGCTATGGAAATTCAAGACATAGCTACAGCTCCTCTCTTAGCTTCTTCTCGCTCATCCCTCTCTGAATGACATCATAGTTCCTTACACACATACTCAGTAGTTTTTATTCAAGGCATGTCAACATCTCCCATAAGGTCATTCTCCCTACATTGTTATCGACACATCCTCCTACACATCCCATCCAAAGTTAGTATTTTCAAGGGGAGAATTTCCTTGGTGGTTCCTCCTATCTCCCTGAATACGTTTTGGATTTCCTTTTGAGTCTGTTGAGGATCTTCTGCTCTGGACTCCTTCCTTGAGAGTTGTTGCTCCTGTTCCCCATGTCAGTGATGATTGTTGATGTGAAGTCCCCATGTTAGTGATTCTGTAGATATGGAGTCTCTGTGCTAGTGATTCTGCAGATGTGAAGTCCCTGTGTTAGCGATTCTATAGCTACGCAGTCCCTATGTTAGTTATTCTGCAGATGTGAAGTCCTCGTGTTAGTGATGTAGCTGTTCAGTCCCCGTGTTAGTGATTCTGCAAATGTGCAGTCCCCGTGTTAGCGATTCTGCAAATGTGCAGTCCTCCTGAGAATCAGGGTAAGCAGTCCATCCTGCTAATGGTTTCCTGTTCATTGAAATCCAGGCACTCCTGTCTCTTCAGATGATACATATTTCTGTCTGGACCAGATGTGATTTTGGTTGTTGGAGCTTCTCCATAATGGCACCGTCTTACGGCTGGTCTCTAATCCACACCACTCTCCCTTTTCAGGAGTGCAACAGTCATGGGTGCTGGGTCATTGGTTGAAAGTACAGGCTTGGTTTGCTCTGTAACCTTCTTCCTTTTCTCATGGTCTTCAATTCTGACATTTAGCATTAACCTGTGGGGAAGGAAAGGAAGTTGGGTTCTTAGCCTGTGGCCCATATAAAGCTTGCACGGGGTGAAACATTCTGCAATAGTGTAGAGCAGTAACTGAGCAGGACTCGCTGAAGTCTTCATTTACCTGAGTAGATCTTTACTGATATGTACCCCATCCCCCCCTTAGCCTCTCCATTGGCCTGAGGGTCTGTGGGTAACTTGTAACATGAGCAAATTCATGTGATGCCGCAAAGATTGGAAACACTGGTTTGGGACTTGTGGCCCATTGCCAAGAGACAACAATGTCCAGGATGCCATGTGTGGGAAAACATCCTCTTCAAAGAGCTTACAACGCCTTTAGCGGTGAGGCCATGTAGCTTTTTTGCACCTCTGTCCAGCAGGGGTTTTATTCTTTGCGGTCCTGCCACATCCGGCCATGAATGGTAATGAGACAATTAGACAATTCACTGGAGGAGGACGTTCCTCAAATATCCCCAACCTCATGATGGAGGAGCCAAGTTCATTTGTGCAAAAGATAAGGCTAAAGCAGTCACAACAATCATCAGTCAGAAGTGCCGAATGGCTGAATCATCTCAGTCTCCTCTGGAGGTCCAGTACAGCTACAACACTGCCACCTACCTGGCAATGTGGAAAATTGCTCAAGTATGTCCTCACACAAGAAACAGGACAAATCCAACTTGGCCAACTACTGTCCCATTAGGCTACCTTGTATCATCAGTAAAATGATGGAAGTGGTCATCAACAGTGCTATCAAGCAGCACTTGCTCAGCAATAACCTACTTACAGACACTCGGTTTGGTTTCCACCAGGGTCACTCAGTTCCTGACCTCATTACAGCCTTGATTCAAACATGGACAAAATGCCAGAAGTGAGGTGAGAGTGTCTGCCCTTGATATCAAGACAACATTTGACTGAATATGGCATCAAGAATCCTAGCAAAACTGGAGTCAATGAGAATCAGGGGGAAATCTCTCTGCTAGTTGGAGTCACTCTTGGAACAAAGGAAGTTGTAGTTGTTGGAGGTCAATCATTTCAACTCCAGGATGTCGTTACAGGAGTTCCTCGGGCCAATCATCTTCAGTTGCTTCATCAATGACCTTCTACCATCATAAGGTCAGAAGTTGGGATGTTTGCTGATGCCTGCACAATGTTCAGCATTATTTGCAACTCCTCAGACACTGAAGCATTCCATATCCAAACAAGGCAAGACCTGGACAATATTCAGACTTGGACTGACAACCGGCAAGTAACATTTGTGTCACACAGTGCCAGGCAGTGACCATCTTCAACAAGACAGGATCTAACATTACCCCCTGACATTCAATGGCATTACCATCACTGAATCCCCCACTATCAACATCCTGGGGCTTACCATTGACCAGAAATTGAAGTGGACTAGACATATAAATACTATGGATACTATAGCAGGTCAAAGGCTTGAAATCCTGCTACAAGAAACTCACTCCCTGACTCCCCCTACATTCAATCTACATTCAATCCTTCCATCATTGATGATCAGTGCACCACCTGCAAGATGCACTGCTGGAACTTACTAAGATTCCTCAGGCAGCACCTTCCAAAACCATGACCATTACCATCCAGAAGGACTAAGCAAGCTGATTCATGGGAACATCGCCACCTGGAGATTCCCCTCCAACTCACTCATCATCCTGACTTGGATGACTTTCCTCCGGATACTCCGGTTTCCTCCCACAGTCCAAAGATGTGCAGGGTTAGGTTGATTGGCCATGCTAAGAAATTGCCCCTTAGTGTCCAGGGATGCGTAGGTTAGAGGGATTAGTCGGTATAATATGTAGGGATATGGGGATTGTGCTCAGTGCAGACTCGATGGGCTGAAGGGCCTCTTTCTGCACTGTAGGGTTCTATGGTAAAAATGTATCACCGTTCTTTCACTGTCGCTGGGCCAAAATCCTGGAACTCCCTTCCTAACAGCACTGCAGGTGTACCTACATCTCAGGGACAGCAGCAATTCAAGAAAACAGCTCATCACCACCTACTGAAGGGTAACTGGGGATGGGCAATAAATGCTGGCCAGCCAGTGACACCAACATCCTATAAATTAATTTTTGAAAAGTTTGCAGCAGTGAGAAACACTTTCCCTTTGAATTTGGGTAGCTCCATACTGAGGTGTTTCCATGATCTGGATGGAAAAGTGAAAGGCAGAAGCAGCTCTTTCTGCCCCTGTCTGTGAATGGCACAGTTAGAGACTATGGGAGGAAGCTTACCAGCAAGTTCATACGATCCCATCTGAAGCCAACGGAGAATGCTGTTCTCCGAGCCTTGTCTGCTGTCAAAATCGGGGCGGGAGCACTGGTAAAATCCTGGTCTATGTCTTCAGTAGAGCGTGAGATACCTGGCCACATACAGACTGTTGCACCCCAGCCAACACTTGCTGGTACCACAAAGTCTTTGGTGAATCCTCTAGAGGACTTCCAGGTTGAGAGCTCGTGGTAACACCAATCACTCATTGTAGACCAAGAGGTCACCCATGATGCTAATGTAGCAATGCTATTCAAATTACTGCCTCAGGACAGGGTTACTAGGAATATCCTGCAGACAACCAGCAAAGCAGTGTGTTCAAATCTGCAAATATTCTTCAGCTCACCTTCAAGCCTCTCGAAATTCTGTTGTTGGCAAGTACTAAGAACATAGAACAAAGATCAGTGCAGCACAGCAACAGACCCTTTGGCCCTCTAACCTGCGCCAATCATGATGCCTGTCTAAACTAAAACTGTATGCACTTACGGAATTCATATCCTTCCATTCCCATCATCAACCCAAACAAGTGCCACAGTGTGGCGACTAGGGGAATTTCACAGTAACTTCATTGCAGTGTTAATGTAAGCCTTACGTATGACTAATAAATAAACTTTAACTTTAACTTAATCCATATATTCATCTAGTTGTCCTTTAAATGCTGCTATCACACCTGCTCCCACCACCTCCCTGGGCAGACATTCACCACTCTCTGTGTAAAAAAACTTGCCTCACACATCTCCTCAACTTTTCTCCACATACTTTAAACCTATGTTCCCTATAACTTAACTTTTCTAGCCTCGGTAAAGAGCATCTGACTATCCACTCTGTCCATGCCACTCATAATCTTATAAACCTCTATCAGGTCACCCCTCAATCTCTGTCATTCCAGTGCGAACAAACTGAATTTATCCAACCTCTCCTCATAACTAATACCGTCCAGATCAGGCAACATCCTGGTAAACCTCTTCTGTACCCTCTCCAAAGCATTCACATCCTCCTGGTAATGTGACAACCAGAATTGTAAACAATATTCTAAATGAAGCCCAGCTAAAGTTCTGTACAGCTGCAGCATGACCTGCAAATTATTATAATCAATGTCCCGACCGATGAAAGCAAGCATGCAGTATGCCTTCTTGACTACCTTTTCCACCTGTGTTGCCATTTTCAGTGATTGGCGGACATGTACCCCCAGATTTCTCTGCCTGTCAATATTCCTTACGGTTCCACCATTTACTGTGTAACTCCTACATGCATTGGACCTTCCAAAATGCATGTAGGAGTTATGTTCATGAAGACCTCAACTTCCTCAATGAAAGTTTTATCTTCATGGTCTAGGTAGTTGAAGGGTATCCATGACAGAGTGTCAGTCGTAGTTTGGTATTTATCTTGCACGTACTCCATTGTAGCATCGCATCATATCCCATCAGCCTCAACCTGAATCTCTGGATTGGAACTGGCATCTTTGCAATTTCCTTCATGTTTGACAGAGTTACCACTGGTTTGTGATCAGTTCTGATTTTGAACTGTAGATCTAAGCATTAATCAGAGAATTGCTCATGTGCTCAATTTACTTGTGAGGGTTTCCTTCTTCATGACAGCTTGGCACTGCTCAGTCTCAGTGAAGAACCTTAAACAGGTCCTCTTATTCCATTACTCTGGACCTGGAATAACGCTGTTCCAAGTCCTGCTGCTGATGCGACCATATCTACAATGGTTGGAAATCCAGGATTGTGGTGAGCCAGGGTTCCCAAACGTATCAACATTGATTTGATTTGTTCAAAGAATTATTATTGATGTCCAATCCAGCACCACACCTGGTCTTGTCACAAAAGTTACTCGAGAGGTTCATTTACTTGAACTAATATAGTCATAAAGGTTTACAGGATGGAAACGGGCCCTTCGGTGCAACTTGTCCTTGCCGCCCTTTTTTTTTAAGTCCCTAAGCTAATCTCAGTTGCCCACATTTAGCCCATATCTCTCTACAACCATTTTACCCATGAAACTGTCTAAATGCTTTTTAAAAGACAAAATTTTACCTGCGTCTTCTACTACCTCTGGTAGTTTGTTCCAGACACTCACCACCCTCCGTGTGAAAAAATTGCCCGTCTACACACTTTTGTTCTCGCCCCTCTCACCTTAAACCAATGCCCTCTATTTTAGACTCCACTACTTTTGGGAAAAGATATTGACTATCGAGCTGATCTGTGCCCCTGATTATTTTGTAGAAGTGGAAATTTTCTCAATTGGTTGACCCAAAATCCCCCAGTAAAATTCCGTCCTGACATTTTATCCAGATGTCTTAATCGAATCTGAATTCTATTATAAAATGTGGCTGGATGGAGTTAGGATGCAAATCAAACCATGATCACATTGAAAGATGGAACAGGCTCAAGGGGCTGAATGGCCTGTTCCTGTTTTTACATGACCCCCCTCTACTCGCCATGAAAGTGGAGTTTGTTAAACACAGTACTTTCGAATTGTGCTTAATTGCATAATTTATATGATTTTTCTTCTCTCTTGTCAACAGATAGCCAATTGTTATCGAGATGTCAGTAGCGCCCTGGCTTTAGATCCAACCAATGAGGTGGCATTATCACTACTGGCCACTCTGGCGAGCAGAGCTGAAGAGGCAAAGGCACGAGCGGTAAACAAATCCCTCGTCGGCAATTTAACCAGTGCACTGGACAACATCAATGAGGCTATAGACAACAATCCCAGTGAGGCCAGCTATTATGTTTTCAGGTATAACCATTAGTAATAACCAGGGAATTAATTCAAGCCCTGCTATTGCAAGTGCTGTAACAAGTTAAAATTGTAAACCACTAATCTACCATAATATACCAATAAAACAGAGTGGCAAATATAGAAGAGTAAATTTATTGGGTTGAATAGGGATGTTCATTGCTTATTTTGTTTAATTTCCCATGACAGATATAAAATATTTATTGATGTGTTTCCTTATATTTCATCAATTGCTTGTCTGGATTACTACATCTCTTATTCCTTCACTGTCAGTAGGTCAAAATCCTGAAACTCCGTTCCTAACAGCACAGTGGGTGTATCTACACCACATGGTTCACCACCGCTGCCTCAATGACAATTTGGAAAGGGAAATATACAGAATCATAGAATCCCTACAATGCAGAAGGAGGCCGTTCAGCCCATTGAGCCTGCACTGACCACAATCCCCCACCCCCAGGCCCTATTCCCATAACCCCATCTATTTACCCTGCTAATTTCCTGTCACCAGGGTCAATTTAGCATAGCCAATCAACCTAACCCGCATATCTGTGGACTGGGGCCTTTGTTTAAAAAGTTTTACTCCATCCTTAAAGTTACAAAGCCATTGCTCAGAGTGCACCCAGCAAACCAAAATCCATTCCTTGCTTGCTCCAGAAATTAAATTCAGATTCCAATTAAATTCAATTCATGGTCTCCACAAGAGAAACAAGTTCCAAGCTGAAAAGATAAGGCATTACATCCTATCTTGGACTTGATCTGATGCTTGATCTTAGTCAAAGGGCCTAAAAGCATATAATGCTACCTTGCCAGTGACGGCCACATCCAAAGAAAGAATAAATAAAACAAGAGCCAAACAACGCCCTTTTGAGCAATGGCATGTTTGGGTCTGTGTTAAAGTATTGGGACAATGCAGCTTATCATTGGTACATGCTTCATTGGCACTTTTGGTCTGTATGTGGACCGTTTCCATGGTAAGTGATGCTTGTTGCCATGAGTGCAGAGTTTAGTCTATGAAAATGTGGCAAGAATATTTTAAAATCTATTGTTTGGCCAGTAGAAATAGCTGTTCTACAGTCCTCCCCAAATTTGAAATTGGATGAGTGAATAGTGACGAGGGACAGGAATCTTTCCTAGTCCACAGGGACATTGTGGCAAACTATGCTGCAACTCACTCAATCCATGCAGAGACCTACTAACATCAGGAGCTTCCTAACCTACATAAGACAATAAGATTTTGAAGCAGAATTAGGCTATCGAATGTGCTCCACCATTCGATCATGGCTGAAAAGTTTCTCAATCTCATTCTCATGCCTTTTTCTCACAACATTTGATCCCCTTACCAATCAAGAACCTATCTGTCTCTGTCTTAAATACACTCAATGATTTGGCCTTCCGTGGCAATGAACTCCATAAATTCACCACCCTCTGGCTGAACAAATTCTTCCTCATCTTGGTTCTAAAGGCTGTGCTCTGGGATCCTGACCTGTCCTCCTAATGGAAACATCTTCCCCATATCCACTCTATCCAGGCCTTTCGGTATTCTGTAAGTTTCAGTGAAATTCCCCCCTCTTCCTTCTAAACTCCTTCGAATACAGACCTAGAGTCCTCAAACACCCCTCAAACATCAAGCATTTCATTCCCAGAATCGTGAACCTCCTCTAGACCCTCTGCAGGGGCATCATATCATTGTGACCCTTTGCAGCATATTTGTCACCTGGGCCATGAGGGTGACATGAATATTTTAAATTACATTTAAGAAGCTAATTGTCTTGGCTCTCTTTATTCCTCTGTGTCTCTTTATTTTGGTTCCAGCAGTGTTGTAACTTGGGCTGCCTAATATTAATGCCTTATGGACATAATTCTGATTTTCATAGTTCTCTGTTGCTATCCAAGCTTTAGTACAGAAATTCCAACTCCACTAACTTGACATCAGTCTCACACACTGACTACCCTTACAAACTCTCTCATTTAGTGGGAATTATTGGAGTGTAGATTTATGGTAAGTTTTGTGGTGATAGCCATTGGGAACTGGAATATAATTCAAACGTATTTAACAAAGAACAAAACAGCCCAGGAAACAGGCCCTTCGGCCCAACGAGCCCGCGCCGCCGTTTTAACACAACCAGTCCCCCTCTCCACCCATGACCCTTTCACTTAGAATACTGAGAATATGATTGCCCTTCACATGTATATACTAAATCAACAGTCATGTTCGAGATACTCATAGTCATAGAGTCATAAATGTTTACAGCATGGAAACAGGCCCTTCGGCCCAACTTGTCCATGCTGCTGAGTTTTTACCATTAAGTGAGTCCAAATTGACCGTGTTTGGGCTATATCCCTCTATACCCATCTTACTCATGTAACTGCATAAATGCTTTTTAAAAGACGCTGTTGTACCTGCCTCTACTATTACCTCTGGCATCTTGTTCCAGACATTCACCATCCTCTGGAAAAATTACTCTCTGGACCCTTTTGTATCTCTCCCTCTCACTTTAAACCCATGCCCTCTAGTTTTAGACTCTCCTACCTTTGGGAAAATGATTATTTTTCTTAAATTCTGCCTTCTGCACCCATGCCATTCCTAATTCCATTTTGTTTCCAAACTTCAGGGGGATCCTGTATAGAAGACTCAAGAATTTCAATGCTGCTATTGATGACTACCTCTTCGTCTTGGACAGGATAAGCAACGCGGAACAAAGTGACACCTACCAGGAGACTCAGAATCAACTCCTGCTGACATACAATGACTTTGCAGTGCACTGCTACCACATGGGCTTCATAGATGAGGCAATCCTTCTCTTAAACATGAGTATTAGGGGAGAGAAGCAGCAAAAGGGATTGTACATTAACCGAGGGGGTAAGGATTATTTCTGTTTGTGTTCCAGATGATGTTTACACAAAGGGAAAGTATCTCACGCAGGGATCTGCATTTGTAGAGCTTCCACTAACTCATCAGAACATACTAAATTGGTTAGCACTGCCGCTTCACAGCACCAGAAACCCAGGTTCAATTGCTGGCTTGTCTGTGTGGAATTTGCACTTTCTCCCTGTGTCTGCGTGGGTTTCCTCCGGGTGCTCCGGTTTCCTCCCACATTCTGAAAGACGTGCTGGTTAGGTGCGTTGACCTGAACAGGCGCTGGACTGTGGCGAGTAGGAGACTTTCACAGTAATTTCATTGCAGTGTTAATGTCAGCCTTACTTGTGACTAATAAATTAATTTTAAATTAACTTTAAACTCTCCAATCAAGAGACAGAGTTAAGTTAAGGAGCAAATTCTGATTTGTCATCCTATTGTAAGGAGCTTGCTATTTCCATTTATGATTCTAATGGTTGTCAGAGATCAAAATTCATTCTGTCAAACTGTTATTTTAGGGTACTGGGTCGGCACTTTCAAAAAGCTCTAATTTAAGCCTTTCAGCTGTTTCTGCACTAAAGTCTTCACCTTGCGCACTTCATTGTGCTGACATGGTCTGTGACCATCTTATGTTTTGCTTGGGTATTATCTCCCTGGTCCTGGAATGTCCTTCTCCCTTGGTGCTTTATTGGGGTTGTCTATATCTTATTTTAAGGTCTATGCTATCCATACTTGAGGTTTTAAATACTTATCAAAGGCTTTTAATGCCTCACCAAATGTAATTGAGGATTCATCCGTACCTTGTCTTATGATTACCTTGTTGGCAATTGCATCAAATAAGTAGGGTCCTGTTGCAATCTCAGAGCTTTCTTTGCAGATTTGCAGGGAAGCTTTTAAACCAATAGTTTTGGCCAATGATTTGTTTCTCTGAGTTTGGAAAATCGAACTGAAGGAGATTTTCTTTAATTTACTCTGTCTTCTGTTTTGAAATTTTTGTTTCATTCATTCAGTCTCGGCAGCCACGTGGTATGGTGCTGACTCTGGACTCGGACTGCAGCTTCCTTCCAGCTGCACTAGTTAAACAATCGCTATGTTCTGCCTGATTAGTATCCAAATTATTTATAAAAGGTTAATTCAGCCTTGTAGTGAATTTTGTTCACCATTTATGTGCTTGGTCTAGGTCCTTTGACTCTGATGTGGAGATACTGGCATTGGACTGGGCTGGGCACTGTAAGAAGTCTCACGACACCAGGTCAAAATCCAACAGGTTTATGTGGAATCAGAAGCTTTCGGAGCGCTGTTCCCTCATCAGGCGAGTCAATCACTCGCTAGATGAAGGACCAGTGCTCCAAAAGCTCATGATTCCAAATAAACCTGTTAGGCTTTAACCTGGTGTTGTGAGACTGCTTACTTTGACTCTGTATTTGATCAAGTTTGGCTTTTGCTCACTTTTTTTGTAATCTGGCTAGTTCCTTTGACTCTTTGTTCAATTAAGTTTGACAATGGACCTCCATGTGCTCTGGTGGAGTCTTTTGCTGCTGCGCAGTAGATTTATCTACTGCCCCTCAGCCTTCACATCTGTAACGGGTGATCTCCAGCTGTGTCTTTGTTTTAGGCGCACTTGCTCAGGTCAAGATATTATTTTTCCATTAGTTGGAATTTCAGGATGTGTCCCTTGCTGCTCTCATATTATAAAGTGGTTTCGTGTCTCACTAAGTAGTTTGGAGGTTTGTGTACTTGAACATAAGCCATGTGTTATTAACATGTAACTATATACATATTTCCAAGGTATAGCCCTCACCAGGTGCAATCTTCATGCTGGCTAGTCTCGGACTCGCTCAACACACTGTCTACCATTATGTGACTCTCTACCTCTTAATGTGGGTGGGTGCTATTTTCCTAGCCCTAAATTAACCCGTGCTATTCCAAACAGTCTACGACACTCTCTCGATCTTTCATTGAGAACTTTTGTCGTGACATTGGCCATATTCATAGAATCCTACCATTCAGAAGAAGGCCATTAGTCCATTGAGTCTGCACTGATCATAACCCCACCCAGGCCCTATCCCCATAATCCCGTGCATTTACCCTAGCTAGCCTCCCTGACATTAAGGGGCAATTTAGCATAGCCAATTCACCTAATCTTTGGACAATGAAAGAAAACCAGAGCACCCGGAGGAAACCCATGCAGATACAGGGAGAATGTACAAACTTCACACAGACAGTGATACAAGCCAGGAATCAAACCTGGGTCCCTGGTGCTGTGAGGCAGCAGTGTTAACCACTGTGCCACTGTGCCAATGCCTCTGCTCCTCTCACTCACTCTATCCTCTGAACCTGCTGCACTTCATTCTCCCAGGTTGAACCCTGACATATCATTAAATCTATTACAAGGATGCCTTGTTGTCTGGCATGCTGACCTTTAGCTAGCAGACAGCGAATGCCAACTCTCTGACACTTTCTCTTATCTCCCTCTGGACTGTGACTTCACTATCAAAGATTGTATCCAACCCTCTCACTGACTTCATCTCCTCTGGCAATCTTCCCTCTACTCTCTCTAACCATGTAGTTTCCCAGTCCCGAACAACCCCCTTTTACCCTCCATCCTGAGATCATGAACAAAACTACCCCGGTTAACCCAGTGTTCCAGCCTCTTCCTGCCCCACTGGACTTATTTGTTCCTGTCTCCGCTCTGTTTTTCCTTCCCCTTGTACAGTCTCTTCCTACCTTCCCTTCTGATGTCTTCCATCAATCACTTCAACTATTTCCAGCTTCCTGCCCCTAAATGCCTCCTCTTCACTATGGATATCCATTCCCTGTTTACCTGCATCCTCTATTAGGATGGTTGCTGAACTCTCCGCTTCTTTCTCAAACAGTGGTCCACTCAGTGCTTTGCCTGGCTAAGCTTCTTCTCAATCTGAACAACTTCTCCTTCAAATCCTCCCACTTCCTCCAAATAAAAGGATGTTGCTATGGATACCACATGGGTGGCAGATATGTCAGCCACCTTGCGTGGGATTTGGGAAACAGTTTTTATTCCAGTCCTACTCTGACCCTCACTCCCTCATCTCTTTTCCAGGTACATCAATGACTGTCAGCGCTGTCTCCTGCTCTCATCATGAACTGGGAAATGTCATTGATGTTGTTTACAATTTCCACCCATCTCTCACCTTCACCTGATCCATCTCTGACTCTCCCCTTCCTCAATTTCTCTGTCTCCTTGCCTGGAGATCGGGTGCCGACTAATGTACATGATAAACCAATGGACTCCCACAGCTATCTCAACTACATTTCCGCATACGCTGCTTCCGCCAGGCTTGTGTTGTTTTCATTAGGGCAGAGAAGACTGACCAGATCCAGGTGTACAAGGTTACGGGGGACATGGACAGAGTGGATAAGGAGCAGCTGTTCCCCTAAGTTGAAGGGTCAGTCACAAGGGGACACAAGTTCAGGGTGAGGGGCAGGAGGTTTGGGGGGGTGGGGATGTGAGGAAAAACATTTTTACCCAGAGGGTAGTGAAGGTCTGGAATGTGCTGCCTGGGAGGGTATTAGAAACGGGTTGCCTCACAAACTCTAAAAAGTACCTGATGACTACTTGGCACATCATAACACTCAGGGCTATGGGCCAAGTGATGGTAAATGGGGTTAGGTGGGAGATGCAGACTCGATGGGCTGAAGGACCTCTTTTGCACTGTATGATTCTATGATTCCTCCAGTTTCTTTGTCTCCGATGCATCTTTCCAGTGCTTTGACATATCCTCCTTTCTCCTCAACTGAGAATTCCCACCCAGTGCGGTTGACTGGCTTCTCCACTGTGGGTCTGATCCATGTCACACTCTCTGCTCTCAACTCTCCCCATTTCTCCCAGAACCTCATCTTCCACCATCATCCCTACCAGCCTCCATATCCAACGGATCATTCTCTACCATTTCCACCAGCTCCAACTTGATGCCATCACCAAACACATCATGTCCTGCCCTCCTGCCAGCGCTCCATAGGGATATGACAACCCAGACCCCTTCTCAGGAACTCGTAACACTCCCTCCCTTCCAAATGAAACAACAAATTACTTGGACTCCTTTCATTTTGCTATACTGTATTTACAGTTTATTATGTGATCTCCTCTACACTGGGGAGACCCAAATGCAGACTGGGTGTTACTTTTGCAGTTCACTTCCTTCCATTTAGTCTGCAAGCTCAACCCTGAACTTTCGATTCCTTGTCTTTTTAATTCTTGAGCTTGCCCCCGTGCTGACCTTTCTGTCTGTGGTCTGCTATAGAGAAGCCCAATGCAAACTCAAGGAACAGCACTTTATCTTACAACTTGGCACTCTGTAGGTTTCTGGACTCAAACTTGAGTTCAACACCTTTTAGCTCATAACCTTTGCCTCCATCTTATTCTGTGTAGTATTTTCTTCTCCTGTTTTGTATCTTTCTTTATCCCTTTATTTTGTATTGATAGTTTTTAGGTGGCCATTCATACCTCATTTGGACACAGCTTTGTTTTGTTACTTTATCTCTCACCACTCTCTTTAGTTTTTGCATTATGAAATATTTGGTTATTTAATCTATGAGTGGCACAGTGGTTAGCATTGCTGCCTCCCAGCGCCAAGGATTCAGGGTTCAATTCCACCCTTGGGTGACTAGCTGTGTGGGGTTAGCACATTCTCCCCGTGTCTGAATAGGTTTCCTCCAGGTGCTCTGGTTTCCTCCCACAGTGAAAAGTCTGACAACACCAGGTTTTAGTCCAACCTATTTATTTGATAGACTTTTCACTGTGTTTACGCCAGTCCAACGCCGGCATACCCACATCATTCCTCCCACAGTCCAAAGATGTGCAGGTTAGGTGGATTGGCTACGCTAAGTTGCCCCTTAGTTGTCAGATGGATTAGCAGGGGAAATACTTGGGATTAGGGGTGGGTGGAATTGTTATCGAGTGTGGGCTCGATGGGCTGAAGGGCCTCCTTCTGCAATGTATATTCTAATCCATTCTCATCCCCCTTCCTCGTCTTCCAGCCCATCACAGAGCTTTTCTGCTGTTCTCCCTGCATTCCCCCTCCCCCCTGGTTTTAAACCCCCTCCCTGGTTTTAAAACTGTCATATATTATTAAGCTTCTTCAGTTCTGACAAAAGACCATCAACCTGAAATGTGAACTCTGTTTTCTCTCCACAGGTGTCGCTCGACCTGCTGGGTTCCCCTGGCATATATTGTTTTTAAATTAAGTGGATTGTTCCTTTGACATGTTAGCACAAATGGGATGGGCTGAACAGCTTCACCCTGCGCTGCAAAATCCCCCGATTCGAACTGACTGCTCAGAGTCACGTTCTAGCAAATCCAAATGGGCAAAATGTGGTCATGTGACTTTTTAAAGTGCCGCTATTTTAAGCACTGCGATTGGCTCAGGGGAATAAAAAAAGCTCTCATACAATTTCCCCACGGTAACCACTGCCCTTAAGCTCTGGTAACCAAGAATACATTTCTGTGAAAACAATGCAACTAATAAATCACCCATGACATTGGTTTGTGGCAATTGCTGGTCCTCCGTCTCTGGTAACCAGAAATGGCACGATAAGATTACATCGCCTGACATTATCCCTTTAAAAATGTGTTTCTGTGGTCTCCACTAATAACATCATAAACTGAGAGTTGATCCAGTGTTTTCTTCCCATCTGTTACAAAATTAATCAAAAAATATTGCACTGCCAGATAAATGGATTTATACATAAATAAAAATAAGTTAGAAATTCAAACTTCCATTTTACAAATTCTCATCTTTATTTTCAAATCCCTCCTTGGCCTCACCCTCCCCTATTTCTGAAATCTCCTCCTACCCCCCTGAGATATGTATTCCTCTAATTCTGGTCTCCTGTGCATTCCCACTTATAAATACTCTACCATTGGAAACTTCCTCACAACTACCCCCCGCATCCCCCTCCTCCACTCAGCGAGGTTCCCAGGTAAGGATTGCACTCCAATTGCCCAGAACAGCAAAACTTGCGATGGGCAATTGCCCTGCACTGGGAACCATCCAACAATGTGATTTAAATCACAAACTCTGGAATGTTCTGACTGTGTTTCTATAATTACCCAGGAAAAGTTAGAAAAATTAAAATGACTTTTACCTACTGGGCAAATATACAGAGTTAGAAGTCTCACAACACCAGGTTAAAATCCAACAGGTTTATTTGTGGCAAACACCACTAGCTTTTGGAACTGGCTGTTCCTTCGTCAGGTGGGTGGGAGTTTCACCTGATGAAGGAACAGCCAGTTCTGAAAGCTAGTGGTGTTTGCTACAAATAAACCTGGTGGACTTTAACCTGGTGTTGTGAGACTTCTTACTGTGTTTACCCCAGTCCAATGCCAGCATCTCTACATCACAAATATACAGACCCAGACTGACGTCTCCCATAGACACCCCCAACAACTGATTCCCCAGGAAGTCTCCACCACCCCCCCACCCCCACACAGATCCCTAACTGCCACTACAGCCAGCAAACTGCCCAGCTCACCCTTCTCATGGCTGTCTGACCTCCCTTGACTGCCAACACCCCTCCACATTCTACTCACTTACCTGAGAAACCTACTTTCTTCTGGCTCGAACGTGGCAAGACCTTTGAACTTAGAGTCATAGAGGTTTACAGCACGGAAACAAGCCCTCTGACCCAACTTGTCCATGCCACCCAATTTTTACCCTTAAGCTAGTCCCAATTACCTGCATTTGGCCCATATGCCTCGAAACCAATCTTACCTATATAACTGTCCAAATGTTTTTTAAAAGACAAAATTGTACCAGCAACTACAACTGCTTCTGGCAGCTCATTCACCCTCTGTGTGAAAAAATTGTCCCCTCTGCACTGTTTTGTATCTCTCCCCTCTCAACTTAAACCTATGCCCTCTAATTTTAGACTCCACTATCTTTGGGAAATGCTGTTGACTATCTACCTTTCTAGTCCCTCATTATTTTATGGACTTCTATAAGATCACCGCTAAGCCTCCTACGCTTCGGAGAAAAAAAGTCCCAGTCTCTCCAGCCTCTCCTTATAACTCAAACCATAAATTCCCGGTAGCATCCTAATGAATCTTTTCTGCATTCTTTCTAGTTTAATAATATTCTTTCAACAGTAGGGTGACCAGAACTGTACACAGTATTCCAAGTGTGGCCTTACCAATGTCTTGTACAACTTCAACAAGACATCCCAACTCCTGTGTTCAGTGTTCTGACCAATGAAACCAAGCGTGCCGAATGCCGCCGCCTTCACCACCCTGTCCACTTGTAACTCCACTTTCAAGGAGTTAGGTACCTATATCCCTAGATCTCTTTGTTCTATGACTCTCCCCAACACCAAAATGTATCACCTCGCATTTATCTAAATTAAACTTCATCTGCCATTCATCAGCCCACTGGCTCAATTGATCAAAATCCCGTTGCAATCCTAGATAACCTTCTTCACTGTCCACTATGCCACCAATTTTGGTGTCATCTGCAAACTTACTTACCATGCCTCCTAAATTCTCATCCAAATCATGAATATAAATGACAAATAACATGGACCCACACCAATCCCTGAGGCACGCCGCTGGTCACAGGCTCCAGTTTGCCCCCTCTCTAGTCGGGCCATCCACATACTGAATGAGAAATTCCTGCTGAATACACTCGACAAATTTCTCTCCATCCAGACCCTTAATAGTATGGCTGTCCCAGTCAATATTGGGAAAATTAAAGTCTCCTACTATTACCACCCCATTTTTCTTGGAGCTATCTATAATTTCCTTATATATTTGCTCCTCAGTTTCCCACTGATTATTTGGGGGCCCGTAGTACAATCCTATCAATGTGATCTCTCCCTCCTCTTATTTCTCAGTTCTACCCATATAGACTCAGTGGGTGAACCCTCAGAAACATCTGCTCTCAATACTGCCGTGATGATTTCCCTAATCAAAAATGCAACTCCCCCTCCTTTCTTATTTTCTGTGCTATCTTTCCTATTTGTACCCTGGAACATTGAGCTGCCAGTCCTGTCCCTCCCTTAGCCATGTTTCAGTAATAACTATAACATCCCTGTCCCATGTACCCATCCATGCCAAGTTCATCAGCCTTCCAAGTCAGTCCTCTTGCATTGAAATAAATGCAGTTTAATCTAGACTTCCCTTGCTCTCTGCCCTGCTCTTGCCTAACCGGCCTAGTATGGATTTACAGATCTAGTGCTTAACGGATTTGTGGGCCGGTGCTGTAAAAAAGGGCATGGCCTCCTTCTGTCTGATCTCTGCAGCACCTGGATAATGGCTTTGCCTGGCTTGAGTTGGAAGATTTCCAGGTGACTGTAGTAGCAGGTGGCAATCCAACTCAGACTGTCACTCTGTGGAGGTTCAGGCCCAGTATCAGGGGCATCCTCTGTTTTATAATGTTCCTGTGAAGTATCTCAGGATGTTTCATTCGGCTGAATACTCTTACGTATTTTTGGGTGGCATGGTGGCACAGTGGTTAGCACTGCTGCCTCAAAGTGCCAAGAACCCGGGTTTCGAATCCAGGCTTGGGTGACTGTCTGAGTGGAGTCTGCACATTCTCCCCGTGTCTGTGTGGGTTTCCTGCGGGTGCTCCGGTTTCCTCCCACAGTCTGAAAGACATGCTGGTTAGGTGCATTGGCCGTGCTAAATTCTCTTTCAGAGGCCAGAGTGTGGCGCCTAGGAGGTTTTCACAGTAACTTCATTGCAGTGTTAATGTAAGCCCACCGACACTGATAAATAAACTTTTAACATTTTAAAATGCGTAGATATAAGACATGGTTGCATCTTTGAGCAGATAGCAGCATGATTACACACAGAAGCACCTGGATATCAAGGTGAATGTCACTGAGTTGTGTTGAGCTAGTTTTCCTGATGAGATTGTCTGGTTTGCTTTTCACGCAGATTGTTTCCTCAAGCAGTGTAACCTGGACTTTGCATTATTGGACTACGAGCAAGCTCTTGAACTGGACCCAGAGGACTGGCGTGTACAGATCCGTATCGCTGTGATAAACAATGAGAAAGGACTCATGGAACATCAGAACAGGTAGTCACACTTTCCCTACCATAAATGCTGAATGTCCCTTCTGTGCGTGCAGTGATCAGGTGTCATCTGCAGCTCCTTGCGATGTTTATCCACTGCCCTATATTGGCAGCTACCTCAGGAATACACTTTTTCTCCATTATATATTTACTTTTGGTGTACAAGGGCAGCATGGTGGTTAGCACTGCTGTCTTACAATGCCAGGGAATTCCCAGCTCGGATCACTGCCTGTGTGGAGTTTGCACATTCTCCCTGTGTCTGCATGTGTTTTCCCTGGGTGTTCCGGTTTCCTCCCGCAGTCCGAAAGATGTGCTGCTGGTCAGGTGGATTGGCCATGCTAAATTCTCCCTTAGTGTACCCAAACAGACACCAGAGTATGGCGACTAGGGGAATTTTCACAGTAACTTAATTGCAGTGTTAATGTGTTCCCACTTGTAACAAATAAATAAACTTTTAAAAACTTTGCTTTAGTGCCAAATTAAGAAGTCAGATTTTGCAGGGATGTTAACTTCTCTGCAGTGAAAAACAGGAGCACATTACTAAATTTCCCTGGAAGAATTCAGCATTTGATGGTAGCTGTGTATCAGATGGGTTTAAGTATGGTATTACAACGTTAACTTTTGAACATTTTATTCTTCCTGTGCTAAAGGGACTGATAGTGATCAGGCCTCCCAAGGGCTGTGGTTCCACCTCCAGCATTACAATGTGAACTGTTCCAAATTGTGCTCTAATTGGTGTTAACTAAGTAATCCCACTCACAACGACAATCCTAAATGGCTCCCTGATGCAGGATCCTGCATATTGTTAAGAAAGGAATGTAACATTGTTTCTCTGAACAAGAGTCATCCGGACTCGAAACGTTCAGGATGGATTTTACTGTCCCACCTGCCACGGGAATCGGAGTGGGCGAGGGGTGGACCAAGGCAAAGTCTGGTAGGGATTTTCCGGTTTCGAAGCGAGCGAGGCTGGAAAATCCCACCTGTTATCCCTGTTTCTGTCTCCACAGATGCTGCCAGACCCGATTTCCAGCAGTGTCTGCTTTTATTTGAGATCTCCAGCGTCTGCAGTGTTTTGCTTTTATTGTAATGCTGTTTGAAATTGGGCATTATCCCTCCGTCCGCGAAAGATGATGGGAATGTGGCCTCCTTGCTTTTGATGAGGTCAGATGAGATTATGGAACCTTTACAGTGCAGTTGTAGGCCACTTGGTCCAACAAGGTGATCTGCTGCACTTCTTTTGACAGCTGAACAAACGGATCCTGGTAGCATAAGAACAAGGAGCAGGAGTCAGCCTATCTGGCCCCTCGAGCCTGCTCCACCATTCAATAAGATCATGGCTGATCTTTTCGTGGACTCAGCTCCACTTACCTGCCCGCTCACCATAACCCTTAATTCCTTTACTGTTCAAAAATGTATCTATCCTTGCCTTAAAAACATTCAATGAGGTAGCCTCAACAACTTCACTGGGCAGGGAATTCCACAGATTCACAACCCTTTGGGTGAAAAAGTTCCTCCTCCACTCAGTCCTAAATCTGCTCCCCCTTATTTTGAGGCTGTGCCCCCTGAGTTCGAGTTTCACCTGCCAGTGGAAAGGCAGAGTCTGTCACAAGTGCCACCCAAGAGGTTGCCCTTGCCGGTAATGTGGGCTGATTGCTGCTGCCACCTTGACTGCAGAGCAGTGCCACCATGTGAAAGGAAATAAACATGTTTGGTTTCTTCTTTTCCCCTCATGTTGTTGAACATTCCTTCACGTATTGGGACATGATTGAAGACCCCCAGGTCAGGTATTTTGTTTCAAACTAATTGAATTTCCCTTTGTTTTCTTTTGGAAATCAGGAACTATCAGCAGGCTGAGAAGCAGTTTACCAGTGCCATTGAGAACAATCCCCTTCTGTCCGAGTACTACCTCCACAGGGCCAAAACACGGGCAGTTCTGCAACATCTAGCTGCTTCCCAGGAAGACGCAATCATGTCGTTGCTGTTGGATGTTAGAAATAAGGAGGTAAAAATTCTGATCAGATCTAACATATTATTCCAATCTTAGCTGAATTAAACACTAATCCAAAATTGGATTGGATTTCCAGCAACTCTTCTTTCAACAAATATATGAATAGGATGGGAATGGAGGGATATGGTCCCCGTAAGGGTAGGGACGTTTTAATTCATTCAGGCAACATAGTAGGTGCAGGCTTTTGACAACCGCCAACTGCTATCATCCAGAACAACAAGCACATCAGGCAACACAGTGGCACAGTGGTTAACACTCCTGCCTCACAGCACCAGAGGCTTGGGTTCAATCAGGCCTCAGATGACTACGTGTGTGAAGTTCGCATGTTCTGTGTAAGTTTCTACCAGATGCACCAGTTTCCTCCCACAGTCCAAGAATATGCAGGTTAGGTGAATTGGCCATGCTAAATTGCCTCTTAGTGTCCAAAGATGTGTAAATTAGGGGGATTAATGAAGTCAATATGTGGGATTATGGGGATAGGGCCTGGATAAGATGCTCTGTCGGAGAGTTGGTACAGACTTGATAGACCAAATGTCCTCTTCTGCACTGTAGGGATTGTATGGTTCTGTGATACATGGGAATATCACCAACTGAAAGTTCCCCTCCAAGTCACTCACCATCCTGACTTGGAAATGAATCACTGTTCCTTCACTGTTGCTGGGTCAGAATCCTGGACCTCCCACCCTAACAGCACTGTGGGTGTACCTATACCACATGGACTGCAGTGGTTCGAGAAGGCAGCTCACCATCACCTTCTCAAGGGCAACCAAACGGCAACAAATACTGGCCTGGCTAGTGACGCTCATGTTCCATGAATGAATAACAAAGAAGAATCTGTCTATCTCTGCCTTAGAAGTATCATTGACCCGGCCTCAATAAGTCTCTGGATAAGAGAGCTTCAAAGATTGACAGCCCTCTGAGAGAAAAACATTCTTCTTATCTCCTTCTTGAATGGGAGACCCCTTATTTTTGAACTGGGGGGATTTAAATTCAATTAATTTGCAAATGAAGCTACAGATTGTCATAAAAGCCCATCTAGTTCTCAGATGGCTTTCAGGGAAGGAAGTCTGCCTTCCTGTTACCCAGTGTGACTTCAGGCCAACAGGAAAACTCATTTTTAAAAATTATTTATTCATTCATGAGACATGGGTGTCACTGGCTGGCCAACATTTATTGCCCATTCCTAGTTGCCTGAGGGCAGTTGTGAGTCAACCACATTGCTGTGGCTCTGGAGTCACATGTAGGCCAGACCATGGCAGATTTCCTTCCCCAAAGGACATTAGTAAACCAGATGGGTTTTTCCGACAATTGACAATGGTTTCATGGTCATCGGTAGATTTTAATTTCAGATTTTTTTCATTGAATTCAAATTCCACCATCTGGTGTGTTGGGATTTGAACCTGGATCCCCAGAACATGAGCTGAGTTTCTGGATTAATAGTCTAGCGATAATACCACTAAGCCATCGCCTCCCTAAATTCTGAACTACCAAACAACTATTAGAATTAAGGTTAAATCAAACAGGTTACTGATGTCCAAAGACGTGTGGAGTGGGTTAGCTGGATTGGCCATGTTAACTTGATCCTAGTGTCAGGGGATTAGCAGGATAAATATGTGCGATTACGGGAATAGGGCCTGGGTGGGATTGGGGTCGGTGCAGACTCAATGGGCCGAATGGCCTCCTTCTGCACTGCAGTGATTCTATGATCCCTTAGCAGTTCTTGTCATCAAGATGATGAATAACAAATGAGTCTTTTGTCAGTTTTATGATTATATCCTTGTCTTTATGTATGATACACACAAAGATAGATACTGTTTGCAAGCAAACCACAGTAACATACTTCTTGTAAATGACAAATTAAGCAATCAAATTAGATTTTCAATGATCAGGGTTGTCGACCAGAAAGCAGCTAAATGATTCATACACCTTTATACACGGTCAAAACACAAAAGAGTGGCTTGCACAACCTGCTGGTGTAACAATATATGCTGATGATTCATTGATAGCCTGTTCATCAACATTAATTACTTGTCTTGCCTTTGTATCCTACATCACCTGTTAAGCAATCTTAAACTGACGTCAGAGTTTAAAAATTAATCCAGGAAAATGTGCTTCACACAAAAAACCCTGAGAATGTGAAACTCGCTCACTCAGATGGCCTCAGTAGGCGGCACGTTGGCACAGTGGTTAGTGCTGCTGCCTCACTGCGCCAGGGTCCCAAGTTCAATTCCGGACCTCGGGTCACTGTGTTGAATTTGCACATTCTCCCCATGTCTGCATGGTTTCCTCCAGGTCTCCAGTTTCCTCCCACAGTTCAAAGATGTGCTGGTTAGGTAGATTGGCCACGCTAAATTGACCCTAGTGTCAGGGGGATTAGCAAGGTAAATACTTGGGTAATAGGACCTGGGTGGGATTGTGATCAGTGCAGACTTGAATGGCTCCTTCTGTACTGTAAGGATTCTATGATTATCGTGAGGATATTAACCCAAAAATTCAGCTAATGTTCTGGGGACCTGGTTTCAAATCCCGTCACGGCAGATGGTGGAATTTGAATTCAATAGATGTACTGAAATTAAGAATCTACTGATTACCACGAAACCATTGTTGGAAAAACCCCATCTGACTCACTAATGTCCTTTAAGGTAGGAAATTTGCTGTCCTCACCAGGTCTGGCCTACATGTGACTCCAGAGTCACAGCAATGTGGTTGACTCTCAACTGCTCTCGGGGCAACTAGGGATGGGCAATAAATGCTGGCCAGCCAGTGACACCCACGTCTGATGAATAACAAAATGTACAGTCCAATTGACATGTTTTAAGGAGGAGGACTGATAGATATTTAGGAAATAATGGTATGAAAAAATAGGAGGAAATGTAATTAAAAAGGGCAGAACAGTCATGTCAATTGGTGGAGAAAGTTCAATGAGCTGAATGACCTTCTCCTGTAACCATGTCCCTTTGAAGCCACATCTGTAAAGCCCACTGATCATGAATGTATTCCATCCTCTCACGGAGATAATGCTGACTGTGCAGAAAAACATCTTAGAACAATAACACGTGGATCATTGGGAGCGAATGCTTGCTGAGAATTAGTCATAGGCTGGAATTTTACCGGCATGCTCACCCTGGAATTGAGGCAGGTGAGGCTTGCAGAACTGAATTCTCCATTAGTCATTGGCACGATTTTATAAGAACATAAGAACATAAGAAATAGGAGCAGGAGTAGGCCATCTAGCCCTTCGAGCCTGCCCCGCCATTCAATAAGATCATGGCTGATCTGTCGTGGCTCAGTTCCACTTTCCCGCCCTCTCCCCATAACCCTTAATCCCCTCTCTTATCAAGAACCCATCAACCCGCTTCTTAAAAATATTTAGCGAGGCAGCCTCCACCACTTCAACGGGCAGAGAATTCCAGAGATTCACCACCCTTTGAGTGAAGAAGTTCCTCCTCCACTCCGTTCTAAACCGCCTCCCCTTTATCTTGAGGCTGTGCCCCCTAGTCCTACTGTCTTTTTTGAGCGGGAAGAGTCTCTCCGCCTCTATCCTATCCATCCCATTCATCATCTTATACGTCTCAATGAGATCTCCCCTCATTCTTCTAAACTCTAACAAGTACAAGCCTAGTTTATTCAGCCTCTCCTCATAGCTCAATCCCCTCAACTCCGGTATCAGCCTAGTAAACCTCCTCTGCACTCCCTCCAGGGCCAAAATATCCTTGCGCAGGTGCGGCGCCCAAAACTGCACACAGTACTCCAGCTGCGGCCTCACCAATGCCCTATACAGCTGCAGCAAGACCTCCCTACTTTTATATTCAATCCCCCTCGCTATGAAGGCCAGCATCCCATTCGCCTTCCTGACCACCTGCTGCACCTGCAAGCTGGGTTTTTGCGACTCATGCACAAGGACCCCGAGGTCCCTCTGCACCGTCGCCTGCTGCAGTTTTTCGCCTCGTAAGTAATAGTCCTTCCTACCATTTTTCCTATAAGCCTCACCCAAGTGAGGTCATAAAATCCCAACCATAAAGTCATAGAGTGCAGAAAGATTTCTTTGACCCATCAAGTATGTGCCAACAATGACTACCATTAAAGACTCACTAATCCTATTTTCCTACACTTGTCCCATATCCTTGAATTTTATGCTATTTCAAGTGCTCATCCAAATTTGTTTTTAACTATTGCGGCCTCCATTAACCTCAGTAAGAAGTCTCACAACACCAGGTTAAAGTCCAACCAATTTATTTGATAGTAAACTCACAATGGCTTGTGTAGTGAGACTTACTGTGTTTACCCCAGTCCAACACCGGTATCTCCACATCATGTCTCCATTAACTTCCCAGGCAGTGCATTCCAGATTCCGACCATCCTCTGAGTGAAAATGTTTTTTCTCAAATCCCCTCTGAATCTCCTTCCCCTCACCCTAAACCTCTGTCCCCTCATGATTGACCCCTCAAGCAAGGAGAACAACTGCCCCCTACTCACCCTGTCCCATATCCCTCATAATCTTATACACCTCAATTATAAGTCATCCCTCACCCCCCCTGCTCTATAGAAAACAATCCAAGCCTATTCAGTCTCTCCTTATAGCTCAAATGCTCCATCCCAGGCAACATCCAGGTGAATCTCTTCTGTAACCCCTCTAGTGCAATCACATCCTTCCTAGAGTGAAAAAGAATTCTCTGGAAATACTTTTAATATCCAATAGATCACAATTCTGATTCTGAATGTTTAAAATAATCTGAATAAATTATTTCTTCGACTGGTTGTTCAGATATGTTCTTCATTCACACGAGGAAATTACATTGACTGAGTAAGGCAGATATGTTAAACCCTGGTTAATGCTCCCCAGGTCTTTGAATCTATCTTTATTGAAACAGGTTTTTTTTCTCACGTTCTAAGTATCGAGCTAAACATAAAGACTTGTGAACGACAGCATGCTGGTTAAAGACGTTTTTAATTGACCAACACATACTGGAGAAAGGCCGGGCACGCCAACTCCTTTCTGAAGTTTATAATGCAATGGCAAAACGGTTATACATTTTCAGAAATTCACTTCTCTTACCTACACTGTTACCCTAATTGGATGCGCCACTCACATTAGTACACATTATTTACCTTAACTAATTGCATTCTACCTCCTAGCAGAATTCGAAATTCATCGGTCTAGAGGAGGCGGAAGGTCCTACCCACTGTTACTAAACAACCTTACTTCCATAAATCCGTAAAGTTCATAGGTTGCTTTCTCAGCGTAAGCCACAGAGTTCCCACTGTCTCATCCTGCCTTATTATCAGTACGTGGAGATGCTGGCGTTGGACTAAGTGAGCACATGAAGAAGTCTCACAACATCAATTTAAAATCCAGCAGGTTTATTTGGAATCACAAGTGCTGCTCCGTCATCAGGTGATCAGTGCTCTGAAAGCTTGTGATTCCAAATCAGTAAGGATTGACTATTTAATCAGTGGAATTGAATACTTTATATACTTTGTAAATACTTCTATTCATTTTGTAAAGTATGAGAATTTGAATTCTCCATGACTTTTCCATGGCTATTGTTCCCAAAAAATGTGGCCTGTCTAGTTTACTCTTCCCATTATGCTCCAAGGCAGTTTGCATTTTGGCCAAAATGCACAATATATTCAAAAATACATGTTCAAGACTAAAATATATATTTAATTTCCATAGCAGTAGTTTTGTGAGTGTCTGTGCAAGTGGTACCTTTGTATAAAATAAGTATAAGGCATATTGTTGTCCTTATTTCCCCCATTTAGTAATCTGATCAGATTTTAAAATCCCCGGGTTTTCTGAACCTCTCTAACACTTATGAATTCATGGCAATAACTGGATCAATTCCTCCCTCTATATCTCTTCTGTTTAGGTTATTCCGCTTCTCTCACACCTCTTCCCTGGAAAGTCCAGGGATGAGATTTTGGCCAGTAAAATTGTG
Source organism: Carcharhinus amblyrhynchos (assembly GCF_965287045.1). Lineage (NCBI taxonomy): Eukaryota > Metazoa > Chordata > Chondrichthyes > Carcharhiniformes > Carcharhinidae > Carcharhinus > Carcharhinus amblyrhynchos. The sequence continues at coordinate 13,961,944 of NC_137348.1, forward strand.
ACGTCTGCAAGAGCAAAGTTAAATGCTTGCCTCCAGTCCTGTGCACCTCGCGACATGAAGATGCTTCAGCACAGGTACGACTCTGGTTTTTCATCACAGTTGCAAGTTGTTTGAAGTTATTCCAAAGTTCAAAATACACTGTTCCATCTGTCTCTTCCCTGCATCATCAATGTGTTGGAATCGCTACTTCCTAAATTTTTCTCAGTATCCCAAAACTCCTCACCTCTCTCAATGTGCCAATCGCCCAACAATCTTTAAATTGAAATCCAAGCTTGGCGTCACTTCTTGATTTAACTTGGCTCCATCTCCGTGTTTTACAACTTGTCCTACATTATGAGGCCTAATTCCGATTCCTCAGTTAAGTATTTTTTCGTGGTTACTGCTATCTCTTCCACAATTAGGCCTTACCATGCAGACAATGTCAAGTTTCATCTGCTATAAATCTTTGTCATTGAATGGGATTGATCATTTGTATGGATTTTTATTAATGTTTAGGGTTTGTTTTTTAGTGTCACAAGTAGGCTTACATGAACATTGCAAGGAAGTTACTGTGAATATCCCCTAGTCGCCACAGTCTGGCGACTGTTGGGATTACAGTGAGGGAGAATTTAACATAGGCTAACCAGCACATCTTTCAGACTGTGAGTGGAAATCGGAGCACCCGGAAGAAACCCATGCAGACATGGGGAAAACGTGCAGACTCTACACAGACAGCGACCCAAGCTGGGAGTCGAACCCGTATCTCTGGCGCTGTGAGGCAGCAGTGCTTACCACTGCACCACTGTGCTAGTTTTAAAGGCTTAGTGTCAGCCTGATCCCTAATCAAGCCAGCGTATAGATTTTTTAAATTAAGTTGTGCTTGAATGACATCTACCTTCCCAGAAACATTAAGAATCATCGATAAAGAATGGGAACAGACTCGCACGTAGAGATCAGATTCTCGTTACTGTAGGCTGAGTGAATCAGTTGGCTTTTTGCAACAATCTGGCAGTTTTCACGGTCATTTTCTGGTGCTATCACACAGATATCAGATTTCACTTGTTGTTGTGAGATTTGAACTCACAAGTTCCGTGTTGCTAATCCAAAGGCCCCGAATACTGCAGTGCCCACAGTTGCTGTAACAATTACATTGCCCTGGTTTGAAAGTCTTAGGCTGGAATTTTACCAACAGCCTGCCATGGGAATCAGAGCGGGTGAGGGGTGGAACGTGGGAAGGTTCGTTGACCTTGGGCAGGATTTTACGGTTTCAGGACGAGTGAGACCGTAAAATCCCCGCCCTGTGTCTCTAGTAAGGATGTTGAATAGGGATAAGATCATTCATGCTGGGAGTAAGAATGCTGGTTCAAATAATTCGAAGAATTCCTCTTGTGTTCCAATTTCCTTTGGGCAAATTGCAAACCCCTGACATCGTTCCCCTGCCAGACAATAAGAGATTAAGGGAATTAACAAGGCGTCGCTGTCCTTCCCTTGCCTTATGTAGAATTACCAGATTCCACGAGTCACTGATGGTGTTCATAGTGATCATAGAATCATAGAAACTCTACAATGCAGAAAGAAGCCATTTGGCCCATCGGGTCTGCATTGACAACAAACCCACCTAAGAACTATCCCTGTAACCTCACGTATTTATCCTTCTAATCCCTTTAACCTCCATATCCAGGGACACTAAGGAGCAATTTAGCATGGCCAAAGCAATGTTGTATCATTGTTAACCTTTTCTACACTTCCATCAATAACTGAACTGTATTGACAGCACCAGCAGTTCCCAATTCTATTGACCTTTAGATTATGGGCTCTGGTCCAAATTCCTCAGTTCAGTACTTATGGGGCAACAAAGTGGTTAGCACTGCTGCCTCACAGCGCCAGGGTTCAATTCCTGGCTTGGGTCACTGTCTGTCTGGAGTTGCATGTTCCCCCCATGCCTGCGTGGGTTTCCTCTGGGTGCTCCAGTTTCCTCCCAAAGATGTGCAGGTTAGGTGGATTGGCCATCCTAAATTCTCCCTCGGTGTATCTGAAGAGGTGCAACTCGGAGATTTTCACAGCAACTTAATTGCAGTGTTAATGTAAGCTTACTTGTGACTAATAAATAAACATTAACTTTACTTTATTACTGTTGCTTGGACTATGTGTACCAAATTGGACCCATCCTGCTTCAAGACTTTCTATTGGGTTCTCACTGCATGATTATCTTAACTCCTTCCACATCAGGGAAACCACACATTCCCATTTTCCAGGCTAGTCCCCTGACTGGATGCAGGAGCACCTCCCCCCCCGGCAAACAAAGGGATACCCTAACTATCAACACCCTCCTGGGTTCAAATCAGAAGCCACCCCCCACCCCCCAAGCCGCCAGTGATCGGTCAGTGAAGCGGGTGAGGCTGTGCACTAAGGTGGGCTGTGATTGTTGGGAGGGATGTCAGTCTCCTGCTTATGTCTGCGGGAGTGGGCTGAGTGAGTGACAATCACTTAAACAGAGATTGTACCTCGTGGCCGTTGAGTGCTCCACTGCCACCCACCTTTCCATTCACTACCTTCGGCACCAAATCCTAGGATAGTCCCTCAATAGCAATTAGCAAATGAAATGTGATGGAACGAAAAGTGCCTTGGAACCCAAAATGTCCGAGTAGGTGGGTGGGGTGGGGTGGGGTAGTGCGCACTGGTAACCAGATTGAAGAGCAGCGGCTGGAGCCCTTGCAGAGATCCACGGAATCATGAGAATCCCTACAGAGCAGGAGGGGACCATTCGGCCCATCGAGTCTGCACCGACCACAATCCCACCTAAGCCCTAGACCTGTAGCCCCACATATTTACCCTGCTAGTCCTCCCTGACACTTGGGTCAATTCAGCATGGCCAATCCATCTTTGGACTGTGGGAGGAAACCGGAGCACCCAGAGGAAACCCATGCAGACATGGGGAGAACGTGCAAACTCTACAGAAAGAGTGACCCAAGCCGGAATCGAACCTGGGTCCCTGGCACTGTGAGGCAACAGTGCTAATCACTGTGCCACCCTGGAATTAGATCAGAGTATGCTCCACAGGCTTGGACAGTGTGGGGTAAGTGTTTGTCTGTGTGTACACACCCCTCACCCAATTCAGATCAGAAAATATGGTTCCCCCATCCTAGAATCACCAGACTCTGATATTACACGTTGACATGTTCAGCCTTGGGTGTATGTAGGGATTGCCATCTGTCCGGTTTTATACTGGACAGTCGGGTTTTCAGTTGATCTGTTCCACATTTGGTAGAGGACACCGTTACGTCTGGTGTTTTTATTTGGGAGGGGGAGGGGTCACTAATGATGTCCAGATCCATGGAGACTCAGTCCTGGGCCATATTACTGGCCCAAAAATGTTGATAAAATTGACTCAGTGGTTTTGCCACCCCAGCCCCGACTTGAATTCTAACCGGTCCCAGGTGTCGACAGTCTCCATGAGGGGAGCACAGTGGCACAATGGTTAGCATTGCTGACCCACAGCACCAGGGACCTGGGTTCGATTTCCAGCTTGTGTCACTGTCTGTGTGGAGTTTGCTCATTCTCCCCATGTCTGCAGTGTTAATGTAAGCCCACTAATAAATCAAGTTAAACTTTAAATCCTCCCTTGAAACTGAAACCAGGTGGTAAATCGGGACTATACAGACAGTCAACACCAAAAGGTAGCCCAAGGCAAACTTACTTGGGTCACAATGGTTTTTCACCCAAGAGAACTTACCATGGGCGAATAACGCTGCCTTTAGTCCACTACCTCTATGGATAAACTATCCAGGATAAAAAGAACTTTGCAACTGCACAACTCCTCCATGTCCAATCTCCTGGAGCCTCCAGAAATTCCCAAACATTGAACACCAATACAATCACTGACTGATCCACATCTCAATGCTGCAATTTTCCAAAACTTTAGTGGTGACATTCATTCCTAATCAGTCGGTGGCTGGATTTGTATCTGAAAACATTTTAGAATTACCGGTACATTTTGCCTCTCTTTAGTTCTGTTGAAGAGTCACTCAAAACTTAAACTGTTTTTTGGTCAAAAACAATTTTAAAATGTTAACCTTTCCTCTCTACTATTGGCATGGTTCCATTTGGTTTCTTTAGTGTTTAATTGGTCAAAAACAATTTTAAAATGTTAACCTTTCCTCTCTCCCTCCAGATGCTGCCAGATCTGCTGAGTTTTTTCCAGCATTCTCTGTTTTTGTTGCAAATTCCAGAATTTTGTTTACTTTATTTGAGCTACTTGTATTGGACTTGTATCAATCGCATGAGCAGTCCAGCTCCAAGCCAGTTTATAATTGGGGGCATGCTATGAGCTGCTGTGGTATCTGCTATGCCCAGTGCTGTAAGTAATCTCCCTGGAGTGGGAATGTTAGGTCAAAGAATGTTAGTTCAAACCCCTTCCCATCATACTAGTCATCCAACTTTACAGCAAAATAAAATACTGATGTAATCTATCAGGTTTAGCTTTCTTCAAATTGGGACTTCTTTTCCAAAAATTGAATGAACTTGGAGATATATGTACTATATATTTAGTTGCAACCATGTGCAACTAAGTATATTAGTGATGCTGAATGCCCATCCTCACAAAGTGTAAATTTGGACAGCTAAGATTTGAAACAAATTTGCACCTTATTGGGTGTATCAACATATTGTACAGACTGTACATGCATGTTACAATGTCTGCAACTTTTTAACTTGCAGTGACTTAATGTTTCCACCAACATACCACGGTGGAACAGAGATTTCATGTCTCCAAGAGATGTTTTCCCTTTATGCTTTCAAAGATACAATGCCCCATTGCTTGAGGGATTATATGTAAGGAAGGGTTCTTCCCACTCGAGCTCCTGTTTCCAAAAAAAAACTCTTTCCTTTCCCAATTCATGTGGCCAGACTCAACTGCCCCCACCAATCGAGGCAAATTCCTGTCCCAATTCCAATTGCCAGGATCAGTGTCAGCACCTGATAAAGTCTTCAAATTTTGCCTAAGTAGCAAACATAATTATCTCTGCAGTTGTAGATAATTAGTAACAGTCAACAAAACAGCTTCAATCTCCCACCCAGGGCTGTTGCAACATTTAAAAAGCTACATAGCTTGCCCTTTGGCATCTCAGTAAAATTTGTTCTGAGGTTTAAAAGCAAATTACTGCAGATGCTGGAATCTGAAACCAAAAGAGAAAACGCTGGAAAGTCTCAGCAGGTCTGGCAGCATCAGCTTTGACTAAGGGTCATCTGGGCTTGAAACGTCAGCTCTTTTCTCTCCTTACAGATGATGCCAGATCTGCTGAGATTTTCCAGCAATTTCTCTTTTGGTTGTTCTCAGGTTTTCTGTCGGGTTCCATCAGCTCAGCTCATTGGCTGCCTTGTTACCTGATGTCGTGAGTTCAAGCTTCACTAAAGACCTGAATGCACCTTTCAGACAGAGCTGAGGGAGTCCCGCACAGTCAGGGATGCTACTTCTGAGATCAGGTCCCAAACTGAGACTAATCTGCCTGCTGGCTGAGAAAATGAATAATGACCACAAAGACATTATTTAAACAAAAGCAGTTCAGGAGTCCAGACCAATATTTATCCCTCAATAGCACCATAGCTGAATTAGTTTTATTATTTCATTTATTGTCACAAGTAAGCTTACATTAACACTGCAGTGAAGTTACTGTGAAAATCCCTTAGTTGCCACATTCCAGCACCTGTTCGGGTACACTGAGAACAAATTTAGCACAGCCAATGCACCTAACCAGTACGTCTTTCGGATTGTGGGAGGAAACCGGAGCACCCGGAGGAAACCCACGCAGACGGGGAGAATGTACAAACTCCACACAGACAGTGACCCAAGCTGGGAATTGAATCGGGGTCCCTGACGCTGTGAGGCAGCAGTGCGAACCACTGTGCCATTGTGAATTAGCCTCTTTAATCATGCCCTAAATTACCAATTAAATTATTTTAAAATTTAATACTTGAAGACCTTTATATCATTATGAAGAAATAAGCATATTTTAAGCACAGTTTTCACTACTTTTCTCAGTTAGAATTGACAGAAATTTACACATAAAGCCTGCTTTTGCAGTAATTCTTCAATGTTAATTCATGCCAAAACACACACTAGCAAACAAAAAAGGGGAAATTGGCAGCACATTATGACAGCAGCATTGCTTCAAACCTGCTGTGCTTTTCTTCTAAACTCTCAAATGAGGAAGCAATTTAACTCGACACTTTGTGTACATTGCAGACCGGCCCTTCCAACACAACCAAAGCACCAGGCCGGTGAGATTGCTGGCACAAAGGAGGCAAAAAGTGAATTTGCATCTTGTATAAAGGAATTAGACCGGTATGAAGAAATCACAGAAAGGAAGAAAATGGTGAGGACAATTTGAACTGTTACTTTAAGGGAGGGGGAGGGGGGGAAGTGGAGGTGGGGGGGGTGGTGGTGGTGGAGGATCTAACTTTAGTCTCTGGGGTAGTAGCTGCCAAAGTAAAGTTTATCTGTTAGTTACAAATAGGCTTACATTAACACTGTAATGAAGTTACTGTGAAAATGCCTTAGTCACCACACTCCAGCGCCTGTTCAGATACACTGAGGGAGAATTTAGCATGGCCAATGCACCTAACTAGCATGTCTTTCAGACTGTGGGAGGAAACCGGAACATCCGGAGGAAACCCACACAGACACTAGGAAAATGTGCAGACTCAGCACAGACAATGACCTGCTTCCCTGGCACTGTGAGGCAGCAGTGCTAACCAATGTCACTGGCCAAAAAAGGGATTTATCCTTTTAGGAGCATTGCTGCCTCACAGCGCCGGGGACCCGGGTTCGTTTCAGGCCTCGATTCCACTCTGTGTGGAGTTTGCACGTTCTCCACCTGTCTGTGTGGGTTTCATCTGGGTATTTTGATTTCCTTCCACAGTCCAAAAAATGTTCAGGTTAGGTGAATTGGCCATGGTAAATGCAGAGGGTTATGGGGATAGGGCGAGGAGTGGGCCTGGGTAAGATGCTCTGCCAGAGAGTTGGTGCAGACTTGATGGGCTGTACAGCCTCCTTCTGCACTGTAGGTATGCTATTCTGTTCCCTGCCTCTTGAGCCAGGAGCTCAGGGACTTGATGGCCAAGGCAGTGTGTTCATAATGTGACCAAACAGGTCAATGTGCAAATATTTTCCAACATGCCACTGGCTGGTGGTAAGAGCAGGAGAGACTCCTGATCAGCCACATTTGATGTGGAGTGACCCTCCTCAAGCTGTAAGCCACTGGTGACAGATTTGTAACCTGTTCCAGGAATTCCTAGCTATGGGAACAGATGAAAGTCTGCCTTAGTGCACCACTAGGTACGGAAAGAGAATTGGAATTGGACCCTGACAGTGCCATTCATACTTGCCTCTGTGCCCTCATAAGATCAGTGCAAGTGTAAAGATTTTGAGTGTTTTGAAGTCTTTGGAGAGGATAAATAAGATATTTACTAGAATGGTTCAAGGGATGTGCAACTATGGTTATGTAAATAGTCTGGAAAAGCTAGTTTCTTTCCTCCTCCTTGTTTAGGCACCACAGCCTAAGAGGATTGTTAGCAACCATAGACCTCCACTGGATTGGTCCATAATTATGCTTAGCAAAGTACTGCAGTGGTTTGTTCCAGTGTGGCTGACCAGAAATCCCTCCCACTCTTAACTGCCTGCCATCAGGTGTATTGGAAGGAATTACAGATACTCAACCTGTTTGGCATGTTGTGAACGCATCTTCCATGGTCATCAAGAAGGATTTGAACCAGGATATTCTAGCCCAGAGGTAGGCAGGCTACCCACTGCGCCACCAGGTCTCCTCAGCTGTTTCCCCCAGATCAGAGAGAAAATTCAGTCGTAGAATTTAAAATCAGGAAGGGTTTAATTGGAGCAAATAAAGGGAAACTTTTTCCAGTGTTAACTGAGGGCACAGATTGAAGGCAATTGATAAAGTGTCAGGGACAACATGAGGAAAAACAACTTTATGTAACAAGTGGTTAGGATTTGGAATTCATCGATAAGGTGACAGATACGAATTCAACAGAACTTTAAAAAAGGAATTTAATGATAAAAATTGAGAAAGAATTCAGGCACGTGGGAAAAGAATGGCAGAGTGGGATTCCTCTTCAAAATAACCAACACAGACTCGATGGGCCAAATGGCTTCACTCTGTGCTGTACTCTCCTGTACTTTTATAAGCAGAGAGTAAATAAACTGGGATTGTTCTCCCTGGAAAGATGGACGCTGAGGGGCAACCTAATAGAAGTTTTTAAAATTGTAAAGGGTATAGATAGGGTGAACATTTTTCCCAGGACAGAAATGGCAATTACAACGGGGCCCAAGTTCAAGGTGAGGGGGGAAAGGCTCAGTGGAGATGTGTGGGGGCAATCTTTTACACAGAGGGTGGTGGGGACCTGGAATACACTGCCAAGTGAGGTGGTTGAAGCAGTTACGTTAGCCACATTTAAGACTTATCTGGATAGACACATGAACAGACAGGGGATAGAGGGATACAAACGGTTGGTCTTATTAGGACAGTGTGATTGGTGTAGGCTTGGAGGGCTGAAGGGCCTGTTCCTGTGCAGTACTATTCTTCTTTGTTCTTTTCAAACCACACAAATCATAAGGTGCTAGATTCATTCCCCAGTCTATAATGAACTACATTGCAGCCACGGTATAACTGGGAGTGCTGCAGATGACCTCTATTCTGCTGACTTACAGAAGGGAAAAGTTAACTGAGGTGCCCCCCCTCCTGAACAGTGTCCCTCTGTTGATGTTTATAAGAACATAAGAGCATAAGAAATAGGAGCAGGAGTAGGCCATCTAGCCCTTCAAGCCTGCCCCGCCATTCAATAAGATCATGGCTGATCTGTCGTGGCTCAGTTCCACTTTCCCGCCCTCTCCCCATAACCCTTAATCCCATCGCTTATCAAAAACCCATCAACCCGCGTCTTAAAAATATTTAGCGAGGCAGCCTCCACCACTTCAACGGGCAGAGAATTCCAGAGATTCACCATCCTTTGAGTGAAGAAGTTCCTCCTCAACTCCGTTCTAAACCGCCCTCCCTTTATCTTGAGGCTGTGCCCCCTAGTCCTACTGTCCTTTCTGAGTGGGAAGAGTCTCTCCACCTCTATCCTATCCGTCCCATTCATCATCTTATATGTCTCAATGAGATCTCCCCTCATTCTTCTAAACTCTAACGAGTACAAGCCTAGTTTATTCAGTCTCTCCTCATAGCTCAACCCCCTCAACTCTAGCATCAGCCTAGTAAACCTCCTCTGCACTCCCTCCAAGGCCAAAATATCCTTGCGTAAGTGCGGCGACCAAAACTGCACACAGTACTCCAGTTGCGGCCTCACCAGTGCCCTATACAGCTGTATCTGTATGAAATCTGTATGAAATCTTCTAGAATAGGTCTGCTTCTTGCTTGGATTACCATCTCCAGCACAGGGAGTGCTGAGGAACAGCTTAATATTGGGAAAGTTCATTTCAGACCACGTTGAGAGCCCATTCCCACCTGGAAAGCATGTTAGTGTCTAGACATGATATGAAGATGCCAGCATTGGACTGGGGTGGGCACAGTGAGAAGTCTCCCAACACCAGGTTAAAGCCCAACAGGTTTATATAGTAGCACAAGCTTTCAGAGTGTCACTCCTTCTTCAGGTGAGTCACTTTAAGAAGGAGCAACACTCTGAAAGCTTGTGCTACCAGATAAACCTATTGGACTTTAACCTGGTGTTGTGAGACTTCGTACAATATCTGGACATACAGGGGGACTTCCTTCTTTAAGTGAATGGGAAGCAGTTTGAGAATGGGTGTTTCCATCATTAAGGCTTGTTGTTTAATATGTATTATCTGGGGCCTGTAACCACGTCTAACAGAAAATACATTTTTCTGTGTTGATTCAGCTAACTCAAGAAATCAGAAAGTCCCTTCATTACCGGAAACCTCTGCAGGTCGACAGACCAAATATTAGCATGATTTTAAAGCATCCTCACAACTCACCCAACAAGACATGCAACTGGAAAGAGTTTTGCTCCCTTCATACAAACAATACTGAAGAATGCAAACAGCCCTTCACAGCTTCTACAGTCAGCCAATTCAATTAATACAAAACATGTGATGTTAATGTTTGCTGATGGACTACTGAATAAATAGATATTTTAAACCTCAAGTGTGCTTGTGCTGTATTACACTTCCCTAGGGGGGGACAGTGGTATAGTCACATTGTCACTGGACTAGTAATCCAGAGACCCAGCGTAACGCTCTGGGGATCTGGGTTCAAATTCCATCCATGGCAGATAGTAAGATTACTGTTGGGACTTTACCAGCATTCCGCGGTGGGCGAGGCTCACAAAATGACATTCTCCATTGGCCCTCGGGTGAGATCTTACGAGCCTCGGGTGCGTAAAATTCCAGCAAAAACATCTGTATTCAAAAGTCTATCAATAACCATGAAACTATTGTCAACATTTGTAAAAACCCATCTAGTTCACTAATGTCCTTACTTGGTCTGGCCTATATGTGACTCCATAAATACCTTCAGCGCATGGCAATAATTGCTGGCCCTGCAATGCCCAACAAAGATCATTATCCTGAATAATGTGACACTCCAGACTCAATAGATTTTGCCATTTTCCTCTCACCAAAAGAATTCCAACTCCAATGAACCACCAGCTCCCACTACTTCCCACATGCCTATTTTAGTCTCTCCGCACCAACCTAGAATATTGCAAAAATAGCTCTTGGTGAAAGCCTCTCTGGGTTAGGCTAGTTCTCCATGGAACAGGGGAGGCTGAGAGGAGATTTGATTGAGATGATCAGAATTGTGAGGGGCCTGACTGGAGTGGATGAAGAGAGAAGTCAGTGACTGGGGAACATAGATTTACAGATTCAACATGATCGGTTAAGAGTTAGAGTGGAAGATAACTTTATTCATTCAGAAGGGGGCACGGGGGGGCCTGGAACTCACTACCCGAATACGTAGTGTTGTATCTGTCCAATTCAGATACTTTAACCAGCTTCTTAATCAAAGTTTTACCCAGGCCCCTTTATTAATGAGAACAAAGTATAGACACGGATATAATGCAACAAACTTTATTAAATATAGTTAATCTGTAAATTACCCACGATGTATACAAGAGACAACCGGGATACTATCCACAAAGATGGCTTGGTAGCCCGTCGATCTGGTCCATGAGTCCCTTTGGTTCATCTTCACGAAGGTGATTCTTGCTGGCCATTTCTTCATTTGCTTCCTTCCTTCTCCGGTCTGGTCGAGTCTCAGTCATCTTCTGTTTTCGCTCCCAAGGTTTCTGTAATGCCAAATTTTATCCCCCGTAGCCTTACGTTTTTCCCACCTGCCTTTGGCCTTCTACCAATGGGGCCTCAGAAAGTTGGGGGGGGGGGGGTGTAGCACCCAATGGTCCAGTTGATGACTGTTGACAGGATACCTGAACCCACCCTGGATGCCTTGGCGTCTGGCCCCATCTCGGCCACAGACAATGGGCTGGGGAATGTCAAGAAGGTGCAATGATAACTTGATGGGTTATTGATAGGGTGGATCCAGACATGCCCCAGCAGCCTGTCTGAGTTCAGTATATTCAAACTTTGGCCAGGTCTGATTTTCTGCAGGCTATTTGCTGGAGTGCCTGTGGTTTAATTTCAAGTGCCCAATTCTTTAATCTCAATTGTCCAATTTTATTTTGGGCTCAGCACTATAGTAACAGAGGTAGAAACCCTTAACTCGTTTTAAAAGATATCTGGATGTGCACCTTCAGTGCCGTAACCTGTAGGGCTAGAAACCAAGTGCCAGAAAGTGGGATTAGGCTGGGTGCCTCATTTTTTGGCTGGTGCAGACACGATGGGCTGAATGGCCTCATTCTGTGCTGTAAACTTTCTATGATTCAATCCCTATGATCACAAACAGAAGCAGGAACTGGGGCCACTCTAAAATGCTAATCCAGAATCTTGTGCTGGGAGGGAACGACACAAACATATCCCATAATTTCCTTTATAAAAGACAGATTTTGCCACTTTGAACATGCAGTAGTTTTATAAAAATGTTTACAATTCACAAATTACTTGTTAACCTTTCAACATTGATATTACAAAGACAGAAAATATTAATGGTAATATTATTGCTCATTTCTCCTATCAATATGAATCCGCAGTCAAAATAACAAATAGTTTTAAATAGTAAAGATTTTTAAAAAAAAATCTTAGAAATCATAAAGACACAATATACTTTGGTGATAAACTGTTCAAGTTTGTATGGACTTGAGTCATTAAACAAAAAAGCAATTTCGGAAAAAACAGAAATCCAAATTTGAAAGTGGGAAGATTCGGAAATGTTAACTTTGAAACCAAGCTTTGAAATGTTTGCTGTATGATTATTACACAGCTCCCCTTCCACTCCTGCCTACCCTCCCCCTCCCCCCGAATCAAAGCACCAAGTGTTTTTTTCACCATTTCAAAGTGGGGGGGTGTCATTCGGACTGGTCTGCATTAGACAACAGGCTGTTCAATCCTGGCCTGCCCTGCAGGGTGAAAGGCAATAGATTCACTTCACTAAAAAGCCAAAAGAACAACGGATAAAGAACGTCACATCGATTGCAATTCTGCAGCGCATCAAGGGCATCCAAAGCAAAGGATTACAGTAACCATGGTTCCACCAAAAGGAGAGGCAATGGCCAAACTATTAATCCAGAAATTTAACTAATGTTCTGGGGCCCCAGTTCAAAACTTGCCACAGCAGCTGGTGGAATTTGAATTTTAAAAATCCAGAATTAAGAATCTAATGATCATGAAACCATTGTTGGAAAAACCCAACTGCTTCACTAATGTCCTTTAGGGAAGGAAACCTGCTGCTGACCTGGTCTGGATCATACAAGACTCCAGATCCACAACAATGTGGTTGACTCTCAAATACCCTCCAAGGACAACTAGGGATGGGCAATATACGCTGGCCAGCCAGCGATGCCCATGTCCCATGAATAAATAAAACAAACAACACAGCAAAAAGGTGAGTCGGGTATGGCAAGGTGCACTGGGGGCCGGGGGAAGAAGGAACAGAATGGGGAATGTGATGGGGATACAAGAGGTATGAAAGGAACGGGATGGGTGTGGCAATGAGAGGGATGCAATTCATAGGGATGTGAGATACAGTCGCAATAAAGATACTAATGTCACTACAAATGTCACCACAGCGGGTCTCTGCTGGTTTTAAAATAATTTGCAATGTCTATCTCACCCATGGAATTCCAATACTGAGTGACATGCTGGGTTTTGTAGCTGTCTGGGAATGGAAGACCCAGCAGGTGAAGAACTACCACCTGTTTTTTTTTGATGGGAAAACCACACAGTATTTGCATTAAGATAGATTTACATCAAAGCATTACGGGGATTCCTGCCTCCGAGTGGGCAGCTCCAAACACATAGCTGCAATTTCCCAAATAAAAAGAGAAAATGCTGGAAACACTCAGCAGGTCACTGGAGAGAAACATTAGTTGTGTTGCTCACACCACAGATGCTGCCTTTCCTGCTGAGTATTTCCAGCATTTTCTTTCTAATTACGGATTTGCAGCATCTGGAGTATTTTCCTTTCGTATTGCTTCAATTTCCCATCTTGGCCGCTCCTGTCAGTGGGATAATAAATCCACTCATTGCTGAGTGCCCTGACTTGGTGGCTACATTGAGGATCCACTCACTCGACCCTTCCCTCTTTTTACCTTCAAGTAGCCCCAAAGCCTAGTTCAATGACCGCTCTTCAACTTCTGCTCTTGTAAAGTGCCTGAGAAGGTTTGCTTTGTTAAAAAAAAACTGCTGTACAAAGTGCAAGTTGCTGCTATTTAATTTACAGTAATTCCTTCCTATGGTTAACCCATGGAGGCCATTGTGCATTGTACCTTGACCAACCTCTGTCACTAAATCCAACACCAGTCAAAGGGAAATAAAATAATACTGCTTTCCTCCATCTATATTGAGAAAGCGGAATGATTTCATTTTGATGGTTTGGGTGGTGGTGAGAATCCATTTGGGTGATTATAAACTGTACTGTTCTGTACCAACATAATCTCTTTAATCTGGTGGGCAACATTTTGTTTAATCGTGCAGGTCCTTTAAGCTTTTATTTTTAAAACACAGCTGTGCACGTGCAGTAACGTAAAGGGGACGGGTTTTGCAAAACTTTTAAATTGTGGGTCAGCTTAGAGCGAAGGTTGCCTCCAATCACTGCCCCCAAATATCCACCTTTCTCTATTCAACAATTTTACTGTAAAGAAATCTCTCCTATTCAGAATCCGCTCTCAAGGGGTTTATGTGGAAAATTTGAAAAACCAGGCCTTACAATGGAGAAACTTGACCAATCATTAAATTTACACCCTGCATTCTCTGGTCAACCTTTAGGCTTCTGCTCTTTACATGTGTGCAAAATCATCTCTTTGTAGTCTGCAGATTTTTGCATGGACAGCATCAACGATTGACATGCCAAAGCAAACAGCTGCCCTCTCACCACCCTGTCTGCTGGGGATTAGAAATAAAGCACTCCGTCCCTCTGTGGGATTTGAAAACCTGTAGGGTTTGGACCTATATTCAACCTTTCAGATCTGATTTTCAATAATTCCCCAAAACAAGTCAACACTTGGATATAGTAAATGCTTTAAAAACAAATGTCCAGCAAGTTAAATTATTTCTTTCTTCTGGACCAATAACTTGTCCCTAAAACAGGACACTATTTCGGAAGCTAACCGTATATCATCAAATTACTTAAACAAGTAATCGTACCCTTCCCATTCTCCCCCAAGAGACAATGGTGCTCACTGATATACAATTGTATTCTGACACAAACACTGAGACAAGATTCCCTTTAAGTTACAAGGAGAAGTCCAATTTGGCAGTTACAGTTTTGCAGCCGGTTTGAGAAAATAATTTCTCTTTTTCTGGGATGAAGTTCATGGAGTTGGCCACTTCTGCGACGATATCATCTCTGGGTTTAATCCCCCTGGAAAGCATCTCGCTCCTCACACACTCCTTGACATGTATGAGCTTCAAGGGTAGAAACGGTACAAAATAATCTACCAGTTCTTCATTTATAATGTCGGAATTCCAAAACCCGCCTGCAAAACAAAACACAGGAATACAGGTTACCGTGCGGCAAACAAGAAAATCCATCAGGCTAGTTTTCAGCTACAATAAAACAAATATTTGGTTGACCAAAATCAATGCTTTCCATAGAAGTGGTGCCCAGCAGCCCAGGTGCGCAAGTACCCAACTAACCAGGAGTTTACAGGCATCATTAATGACACTGAGGGTTTTCAGTGATTGAGGTAGGATGTAGGTCAATAGCATCGGTGGCACAGTGGTTAGCACTGCTGCCCCACAGAGCCAGGGACCCGGGTACAATTCCAGCATTGGCTGATTGCCTGGACTCCGCACATTCATAGAATCCTACAGTGCAGAAGGAGGCCATTCAGCCCATTGAGCCTGCACCAACAACAATCCCACCCAGGCCCGATCCCCGTGACCCCGTGTATTTACCCTGTTAATCCCCCAGACACTGAGGGGCAATGTATCATGGCCAATCTACCTAACCAGCAGATCTTTGGCCCGTGGGAGGAAACCGGAGCATCCAGAGGAAATCCGCGCAAACACAGGGAGGCTGAAATTGAACCCTGGTCCCGAGAGCTGTGAGGCAGCAGTGCTAACCACTTTGCCGCCCCTCATCTCCCAGTGTCTGCATGGATTTCCTCCGGGTGTTCCGGATTCCTCCCATAATGCAAAGATGCTCAGGTTAGGTGGATTGGCTGTGTTAAATTGCTCCTTAGTGTTCAAAGGTGTGTAGATTAGGGGGGTTAGGGGTAAATAATTGGGGTTATAGGAATAGGGCAGTGGAAGTGGGCCTGGGTAAGATGCTCTGTTGCAGAGTCAGTGCAGACCTGATGGGCTGAATTGTATTGTAGGGGATCTATGGTAAGCATCAGTACTTCCCATGAGCTGCACATTCAGTAATGGAAACAGGATCTGGCAGTGTAATCATGGAATAACACAGGAGGCCATGTGGCTCTTCTTACCTGTGTTGGCTTGCTGAAAGAATTATCCAATGAGTCTCAGTATTCCCCCCCTCCAATCCCCATGGCATGTTTTGTGGCGGCACTGGTGGTCTGCTATTGATTTATAGCAACAATCTTCTAATCCCGCTACTGTTAACAGGATTTCCTGTTCTACACACCCCCCTGCCACGGGGAAATGGAAGATCCCACCAGCAAGAAGGCCAGAAAATTCCAGCCTACGAAACCCACGGTATGGTGACACAGTGGCCTCACAGCACCAGGGACTCAGGTTCAGTTCCTGGCTTGGGTGACTGTGTGGAGTTTGCATGTTTTCTCTGTGTTTGCGTGGGTTTCCTCCGGGTGCTCGAGTTTCCTCCCACACTCCAAAGATGCGCTGCTTAGGTGCGTTGGCTGTGCTAAGTTCTCCCGAACAGGTGCCGGAGTGTGGCGACTGGGGGATTTTCACAGTAACTTCATTGCAGTGTTAATGTAAGCCTTACTCGTGACACTAATAAATAAACTTTAAAAACTCTGATCTATCCTACTTCTTTGTGCAATGTTACTATTGCAAGGTGATACAGAGCCTGTTTAGCTTTCAATGTGAAAGATCCTAACCACACATTTCAAATATATTGCAAAGGAAAAGATAAGCTGATTATCACACTGCATTTGTCAAATCCTTCTGCATTAAATACAAACAAATCTCAGGTTTATTGTAGAGACACTTTACTTCGCAGTTCATGTCCTCTTCCTTCACCACCATGTATCCAGACATAACACGGAGCTCTGTGACCCCCTGGTAAAGATCTGCATCTTTGGGCCCCTTTGTCCTAAACCCACCCTGAAGATGTAGGTGATGATTGCACTGGAGAAAGGGTCCATCAGAACTGGCCTAAATCCACAGTAACCCTCAAAGCTGGCTGAACACATTTGCACCGTACTTTTATCAGAGTTCGACAACTGTGACATCAACTAGGATACCATTAACAAGAATGGGAATTCTACAATCAACGCAGTAGCACCGTGTTACGTTCTCAACTGGAGACGGTCGAGTGCTTGGCAAGGTTATAAACATTTTCACTCCCTCCTGCACATTGTGCGGCCAGGGCCCACTGGAATAAGGAGTGTTTCAGAATGTGCACTGCCTGATTGCTGGAAGCAGACGGGACAGTGTTCTGGGACCAGAGATGAGACACGGCGGCACAATGGTTAGCACTGCTGCCTCACAGCGCCAGGAACCTGGGTTCAATTCCAGCCTCGGGTCACTGTCTGTGTGGAGTCTGCACATTCTCCCCACGTCTGTCTGGGTTTCCTCCAGGTGCTCTGGTTTCCTCCCACAGTCCAAAGATGTGCGGGTTAGGTGGATTGGCCATGTTAAAGTTGCCCCTTAGTGTCAAAGGATTAGAAGGGTAAATACATGGGGTTGTGGGAATATGGCCTGGGTGAGATTGTGGTCAGTGCAGACTTGATGGGCTGAATGGCCTCCTTTGGCACTGTAGGGATTCTAGACGTTGTGAAAGGATAAACACAAGGCCTGTTCATTGGTTTTTATGTGACAAATAAATTGTCATTAACATGTATTCAGTGTTGCTATTACAGGCTTAGTCTAACATATACTACCAAATGAAGAAGATGCATTAACAATACTGACACTCATAGAAACTAGAAGCAGCAGTAGGCTATTCGGCCCTTCAAGCATGGTCCGCCCTTCATCACGAGCATAGCTGATCATCAAATTCAATATTCTGTTCCCTCCCATATCCATAGCTCCAAGAGCTATACCTCATTTCTTCTTGAAAACAGACAACGTTTTGGCCTCAACTACATTCTAAGGGAGTAAATTCCACACATTCACCACCCTCTGGGTGAGGAAATTTCTCTCATCTCAGTTCTAAAAGGTTTACCCCTTACCCTCAAACTATGACCCCTAGTTCTGGACTCCCATCATTGGGAACATTCTTTCTGAATCTACTCTGTCTAACCCAGTTAAAATTTTATAAGTTTCTATGAGATTCCCATCTCACTCTTCTAAACTCCAGTGAATATGATCCTAGCCGCCTTAGTCTCTCCTCATATGACAGACCTGCCATCCCAGGAATCAGCCTGGTAAACCTTCGCTGTGCTCCCTCTATAGCAAGGACGTCCTTCCTCAGATAAGGACACCAAAACTGCACACATACGCCAGGTGTTGCCGCATCCAAGTCCTACACAATTGCAGTAAAACATCCTTCATCCTATACTCAAATCCTCTTGCTATGAAGGCCTACATACCATTTGCCTTCTTTCCAGCCTGCTGTACCATTTTTAAAATTTATTATTCACAAGTAGTCTTACACTGCAATGAAGTTACTGTGAAAATCCCCTGTGCGTTTACTTTCAGTGACTGATGCATGAGGACACCATTATGAATATTCTTCTTTGGAAATAATGATGACTTACTGTGTTGGTTGTTGAAAACTGCCTTGGATATTTTGGACTCCAAATCTTCCAGCATAATTTCCTCTCTGTCCTTTCGATTCCTCCAGAAATCAAGCACCAACTGGTTTATCTGCTCACCTCCGGCATTGCTGATTACAAGACACAATTATGTGCACAGAAGACAGTGAGATGTGTGAACTTTGCCATCAATAGCTACGTATAACATTAAATTCCATTCCATTCCTCTCTCCACACTTAGACTTTCATCTGTTCACAAAGCTAGTAACTCCCGGAACAGGTAGTTAGTCTACTCTACTCTACAGGAGTAGAGTACCACTCTACAGGAGTTCCTCCTGCTCTTACCATCAGGTACTGCAGTGTTTGCAGGGATTTGCATGTTGACACTCAACCTATTTGGCCACATAATGAACGCAACTTCTAGGCCATCAAATCCTGGAGTGGGACTTGAATCCAGAGCTCCTGGCTCAGATGCAGCGACACTAACCCACCGCACCACAAGATTCCCGGCTTGGCTCACTGTCTGCGTGGAGTCTGCACATTCTCCCCATGTCTGCATGGATTTCTTCCCACAGTCCAAAAATTAAAGTTTATTTATTAGTGTCAGAAGTAGGCTTTCATTCACACTGCAATGAAGTTACTGTCAACATCCCCTAGTTGCCACACTCCGGCGTCTGTTCGGGTACACTGAGGGAGAATTTAGCATGGCCAATACACTTAACCAGACTATCTATCAGAATGTGAGAGGAAACCAGAGCACCCGGAGGAAACTCACGCAGACATAGGGAGAGCGTGCAAACTCCACACAGACAGTGACCCAAGCCAGAAATCAAATCCGGGCCTCTGGTGCTGTGAGGCAGCAATGCTAACCACTGTGCCACCGTGCTATGTGGGTTAGGTGGATTGGCCATGCTAAATTGCCCCTTAGTGTCAGGGGGACTAGCTAGGGTAAATACATGGGGTTATGGGAATAGGGCTGGGGTAGGATTGTGTTCGGTGCAGACTTGATGGGCTGAATGGCCTCCTTCTGCACTGTAAGATTCTAAGACTCCACACATATTACACAGCAATCAGCTATTTATGATAAAGCCAATCCGCTGTTTGTTTTGAATGTTGCTGGGTGACTGTCAAGTTACACTTCCTTTAGCTGCTACATTCACACCTCACTGCCATAACAGTTCCATCAATGACTTCTTCAGAAAGAAGTCTGGCAACCTTTACTGTGTTTCTAAAGATTAAAAAATTACCTTGCCATTGATCTAAAAGATTTGACACGTATGTTCCGTATGTGTTAAAGTAAACCTCATTTTACATCTGGTGATTTTAGATAAAGTGCAGCAGCAGTTTTGTTGAAATAAGACAATGATTTTTTGGAGATGTGAATTCAGTCTCATAAAAACTGATAGACGTGCATTAAGTGGGCTTTTTTTAAAAATTAAACATAATTTGAAACTTGTGTGACAAAGGTTATGGTGTAAAATAAAAGCTTGTGATGCAGGGGGTAGCATGTTGGTATAGATTGAAGATGGGCTAGCTAACACAGAGTTGGCATAAATGGATCTTTTTCTAGTTGGCAGGATTTGATGAATGGTGCGCCACAGGGATCTGTCCTGGGTCCCCAGCTTTTTACAATTTACATCATTGACATGGATGAAGGGACTGAAGGTACATTTATTATATTTGCTGCTGACACAAAGTAGGAAAGTAAATAGAGAAGTGGACGTAAGGAGGCTACTAAAGGACATAGATAGGCTAAGTGAGTGGACAAAAATCTGGCAAATGGAGTATAATCTGGTACATGCAAAATTGTCCGTTTTGGCAGGAAGAATAAAAAATAAGCATATTATCTAAAAAGTGAGAGATTACAGAGCTTGGAGGTACAGAGGGATCTGGGTGTCCTAGTGCACGTATCACAAAAAGCTAATGTACAGGTACAGCAAGCAATTGGATAGGCTCATAAAATGTTTTTTTTTTACTGTGATGGGAATTGATTATAGAAATAGGGAAGTTATACTTCAGTTGTACAGGGCATTGGAGAGACCATGTTTGGAGTACTGTGCACGGTATTGGTCTCCTTATTCAAGGAAAGATGTAAATACGTTAGAAGCAGTTCAGAGAAGGGTTACTGGACTAATTCCAGGAATGGGTAGGTGATCTCACAAGGAAAGGTTGGCAAGATTAGATTTGTACCCACTGGAATTTAGAAGAGGAAGCACTTCATCAAACTTGATAGTCAGGTGTTTTTTCCTAGGATAGAAAAGTCAAGTTCTAGGGGATACAAGTTTAAGGTGCGTGGGGAAAAGTTTAGAGGAGATGTGTGAGGCAAATGTTTTTACACAGAGAGTGGTGAATGTCTGGAACGAGCTGCCCAGGGAGGCGGTGGGAAAGGTATAATAGCAGCATTTAAGGGGCAACTAGATGGTGGAATTCATGAATAGGACGGGAATGGAAGGATATGGACTCTGTACGTGCGTACTGTTTTAGTTTAGGCAGGCATCGTGATTGGTGCAGGCTTGGAGGGCCGAAGGGCCTGTTCCTGTGCCATATTCTTTTTGTTCTTTGAAACCTTTAAGATCCTCAGGGATCTCGACAGGGTGGATGTGGAGAGGATGCTTCCTCTTGTGAGAGAATCTAGAACCAGGGGTCACAGTTTAAAACTAAAGGGTTGCTCGTTTAAGACAGTAAGCAGCCTCACAACACCAGGTTAAAGTCCAACTGGTTTACTGGGTAGCACAGCTCTCGCAGCGCCATTCTTTCATCAGTTGAGTGACTCATCTACTTACTGTGCTCACCCCAGTCCAAAGCCACATCATTTAAGGCAGAGATAATGAGGTGAAATATGTTTTCTCAGAGGGTTGAAAGTCTCTGGGACTCTTCCTCAAAGGGCTGGGGAAACAGAATCTTTGGTGATTTAGAGCCAGATAAGATTCATGATTAACAAGATGGTGAAAGGTTATTGGCAGGCAGGAATGTGGGGTTGAAGTAATAAGCAGGTCAGCCAAGATTTTATTGAGTGGTGAAGCAGGCTCGAGGGGCCAAGTGGCCTACTCCCGCTCCTGGGTTTGCAAGTTTGTGTGATTTCCTAACTGCATGTTTCATGCACGTGGCCAGTAATAAGATTTTCCTCCCCTCAACCATTTAATTCAACCAAATGAGGAGGATGAGCAATTTCTTGATGAACCTGTCAGACTCTCCCCCTCCCCAGTCAGCATCTCCAATAAAGAAGCAACACCTTGTGCTCAAAGTTACAACTGTGAGAGCCTCAACTCATCCACATTTTGAGAACTTCATTTGTGCCATCTTACTTCATCAATTCAAAATCCAACATCGTAACATTAACTGTCACCTTGTCTGTGTGCTTGCGCATTAGAATTTCTCAAAAAAAAACATTCCTGGAATATGGGTATTCCATCCACAAAACATCCACTCCCACCATTGATGAACTGTGGTAGCCGTGTGTACCATCTACAAGAAGCACTGCAGGAACTCACCAAGACTCCTTGTACAACATCTTCCAAACCCACGATCACTACCATCTAGAAGGACAAGGGCAGCAGACACAAGGGAACACCATCATCTGGAAGTTCCCCTCCAAGCCAAGCTGGGCCAGCAACTATTGCCCATTCCTTATGAAGGTGATGGTGAGCTGCCTTCCTGAACCACTGCAGTCCATGCCATGTAGGTGCACCCACAATGCTGTTAGAGAGGGAATTCCAGGACCGTGACCCAGTGACAGTGATGGAACGGCGATATATTTCGAAGGCAGGATGTTGAGTGGCTTGGAGGGGAACTTCCAGGTGGTGGTGTTTCCATGTATCTGCTACCCTTCTCCTTCTAGATGGTAGTGGTCTTGGGTTTGGAAGATGTTGCATAAGGAGCCTTGGTGAGTTCCTGGAGTACATCTTGTAGATGGTACACACTGCTACCACTGTACACCAGTGGTGGAGGGAGTGGATGTTTGTGGATGGGGTGCCAATCAAATGGGCTGCTTTGTCCTGGATGGTGTTGAGTTTCTTGAGTGTTGTTGAGGTGTTGTTATTACCAACGTACAGTGCACACTGTAAATTCTTATCACTTACCTTACAAAAATAAATATCGCCTTTCGATAATTTGTTCCATACATAACGTGCGAATGTCCTAAGTAGGGTTTGATTGCATCAATTAAACCTGGGTGCAGTTTATCCATTTCATCAAATATGAACACTGATCTGCTGCACTCAGTCAGGTTACCAACAATCCAACTTCTCAGCTGTTCCTGAAAAGACAAAAACAATATAAAGTTTCCACATCAGTGTCACATCTGCAACAGAAACAATGTAAAGCGAGGACTGATTGTCAATTGAGAGACTTATTTACTGCACTTTACAAAGACAAAGTTATTACAGCTAAGGTTGATATTCAAATTATAGAAACCAAATAGAATTCTTGAGAAAAATCATCACTATCCAAAAGTGGAACTTGCTGGAGTTTATGATTGGGAGTGTATCGCTAGTGCCACCCTCATTCTGCTCAAAATTAAATCCATACACACAATTTCACTGAATCCCTACAGTGCAGGAGGAGGCCATTTGGCCCATCAAGCCTGCACCGACAACAATCCCACCCAGGTCCCGTCCCGGTAACCTCACATGTTTACAGTTCTAATTCCCGACACTAAGGGGACAATTTAGTACGGTCAATCAACCTAACCCACACATCTTTGGACATTGGGAAGAAACACTGGAGCATCCAGAGGAAAGTCAGAATGTGCAAACTCCACACAGGCAGTCACCTGAGGCTAGAATCGAACCTGGGTCCCTGGCACTGTGAAGCAGCAGTGCTAACCACTGTGCTGCCCCAATTCAACAACAATGTATATTTAATTAAATTTAAAAGTTTTTAAAGTTTATTTATTAATGTCACAAGCAGGCTTACATTAACACTGCAATGAAGTTATTGTGAAAATCCCCTAGTCGCCACAGGCTGGCACCTGTTCAGGTACACTGAGGGAGAATTTAGCACGGCCAATGCACCTAACCAGCACGTCTTTCAGACTGTGGGAAGAAATCGGAGCGCCCAGAGAAAACCCACACAGACACGAAGAGAATGTGCAGACTCTGCACAGACAATCTTCCAAGCTGAGAATCGAACCCGGATCTCTCGCGCTGTGAGACAGCAGTCCTGACCACTGTGCCACCTTTAACATAGTTTTAAAAAGACACAAGGCACTTCATAAAAGAGTTAATTGAATTTGACACAGTCACATAAGCAGGGTCTGTGGGTAGTGTGACTACCTCTGGGCCAGAAGCTCTGCTTTCAAATCCCAATTCAGGACTTGATGGTTATTCTTACCCACACACGTCCCTTAGTAATGAGTCAATTATGTGAAATGGCCGGGTAAGACTGACACTCAAAGTCAATCAGATCAAAATACAAAATTGATGGGCTGGAAAGGATCAGTTTGTTTATCGGGTTTGCCTGGCACCACGATGGCCAGAGTGGCATGGTTAAACACTTTGCCCACACCCCCAATTCCTTCCTGCTCCACCCTGTCTCTCACAGCCATACAATCTCCTGGAAGACACAAAGAAGATGTCAGGAAAGTCAACATTGGAAAGGGAGCAGGTAATGATTTTTTTAGACATGCTGTTTATGTGTAATGGGAATATCCATCTGTCTGGAAATGACCTGTAGGAACCCACTAGCATTGAGCTGACTGACCGGGTTGGCGGGGGGGGGGGTGGGGGGACTCCGTTTGGGTGTTACACCCCTTACTGCAGTTTCTTTTAGGATAAAAATCAAGGTAGAGCCTCCACTTTACACTTATTTATACAAACAGCACTCTGTAAAAAATATTTTCCTAATTCCTCCATGTGCCACTGTCACTTCTGTCAGTATAGGAAATCTGTTGTCAGTAGTAACAAATCTTTTCTTCAATCGCCGGGGTATTCTGTAGTTTTGTCTCGAGTAAACAGTTTGCAAGTCACATTTAAAAAGAATTATTCATAGGATATTGGTGTGGCGGGCTAGGCCAGCACTTCCTGCCCATTCCTAATTGCCCTCGAGAAGGTGGTAGTGAGTTGCCTTCTTGAAACGCTGCAGAACATGTGGTGTAGGTACACCCACAGTGCTGTTAGGGAGGGAGTTTCAGGATTTTGACCCAGTGACAGTGAAGGAACGGCTGATATATTCCCAAGTCAGGATGGTGAGTGAGTTGGAGGGGAACCTCCAGGTGTTGGTGTTCTCATGTATCTGCTGCTCTTCTCCTTCTAGATGGAGGTGGTTGTGGGTTTGGAAGGTGCTGCCTAAGGAGCCTTCATGAGTGTCTGCAGTGCATCTTGTAGATGGTACACACGGCTGCCACTGAGTGCTGGTGGTGGAGGGAGTGAGTGTTTGTAAATGAGGTGCCAGTCAAGCAGGCTGCTTCATCCTGGCTGGTGTCAAATTTCTTACTGCACCCATCCAGGCAAATCCATCACACTCCGGGCTCGTGCCGTGTGGATGGTGGACAGGTGGTGAGTTACTCGCTGCAGGATCCCTAAGCCTCTGCTGTATAACTAAGGAAATGACGGCAGTTTAGCGAGTCAGGAAAGACTACCTCAAACGGGTAATCTCTAACTGCTTCCATCTGCTCAACACAAAATTCAAACCAGATCCAGCCAGAGCACAGACTATTCCAATTCTCTTTGATATCATTCAAATTGATCTTGAATTTTGATGCTTGTGAGTCAAGCTCTCTGCATGTTTGTGTCTTTCACGCGGGCAGGGGGCCCGACGCCAGGTGGGCAGGGGGCCCGACGCCAGGTGGGCAGGGGGCCAGGCGGGCAGGGGGCCCGACGCCAGGTGGGCAGGGGGTCCGACGCCAGGTGGGCAGGGGGTCCGACGCCAGGTGGGCAGGGGGCCAGGCGGGCAGGGGGCCCGACGCCAGGCGGGCAGGGGACCCTGATTATCTAACAATGGGGTGAGTGAGCAAACCAGAACCGCACTGAAACACTTTATCATACTCAAACAGCGAGCCTGTGACAGAATATCCCACTGAAAAGTAATTCTCGCCATGGCAGACTCTTATTTTTATTATTTTTTATTAGTGTCACAAGTAAGCTTACATTAACACTGCAATGAAGTTACAGTGAAAATCCCCTAGTCACCACACTCCGGTGACTGTTCAGGTACACTGAAGGAGAATTTAGCATGACCAATGCGCCTAACCAACACGTCTTTCAGATTGTGGAGGGAGACCAGAGAACCTGGAGGAAACCCACGCAGATACGGGGAGAACATGCAGACTCTGCACAAACAGTCACCCGAGGCTGGAATCGAACGCAGGTCCTTGGCACTGTAAGGCAGCAGTGTTAATCACTGTGCCACCACATCACCCCGTGTGCGTGTGAAAGTTCACCTGGGCGGCACGGTGGCGCCGTGTTTAGCACAGCTGCCAAACAGCACCAGGGACCCGGGTTCAATCCCGGCCTCCGATGGCTGCGTGTGGAGTTTGCACATTCTCCCCATGTCTGTGTGGGTTTCCTCTGGATGTTCAGTTTCCTCCCACAATCCAAAGACGTCCTGGTTAGGTGGATTGGTCATGCTAAATTGCCCCTTCGTGTCAGGGGGATTAGCAGGGTAAATACGTGGGGTTACAGGCATAGGGCCTGGGTAGGACTGTTGTTGCTGTAAACGCGATGGGCTGAATAGCCTTCTGAGCTGTAGGAAATCTATAATTTTCCACCCTCAGTTCAATGAGTGGCTAATTTTTTATTGAAGACCAAATCTTTTAAACTGGAGCATTTTCAGTACAGCCTCAGAAATAAAAGGACTTAAAAAAATCGAACAATCTACCCAAGAGAGATAATTCAGGCTTTCTTATCAGAAAGATAATCAGTTAAACACAAGTGGATTTTTTTGCCTCTCTCTCTTACCTTGTAGGTCTCAATCTTGCAGGCATGTGGAAAGTGTAAGGTGGGCACAAACTGGTGCACGTAAGAGCTTTTCATTCCATCCCGGTATAAGTTCCTCATTAACAAAGAGGTGACGTAGCTTTTCCCAGTCCCTGACCAGCCGTGAAATGATAAGACGAGAGGCTTCACTGGAGAATGCGTCTCCGTAAACTGTTTTACTGCCTTGACAATCACTTCCTTGGCCAGGTGCTGCCCATACACATGACGGCACAAATCCAGTTCCAGATCTACAGGGGATGCAGAGTTCAAATGCAATGTTAGCCGCTCACTTTGCTGACCTCCATTTCCTATCTTCTAATCAATGCTACCATTTAGTTTTTTAAAACAATAAGAATAGCCAAGGATTAAGATTGAATTTGCAATCATAGAATTCCTACAGTACTGTAGAAGGCCATTCGGCCCATCGAGTCTGTACCAATCACAATCCCACCCAGGCCCTATTCCTGTTATACCACACATTTACCCTGCTAATCCCTCTGACACTAGGATAAATTCAGCATGGCCAATTCACCTAATTCGCACATCTTTGGAGGAAACCGGAGCATCCAGAGGAAACCCATGCAGACACGAAAAGAAAGTGCAATCTCCAGACAGCGACCCGAGGCCAGAATCCAACCCAGGTCCCTGGCGCTGTGAGGCAGCAGTGTTAACCAAAGTGCCACTGTGCGGCTCCAAATCCTTGTAGCCCCCCCCGAGTGATTTGGGGTCAGTCTATGCCAGAATTATGGGTGAGCAGATAAGATTCCCAAACTTACAACATCCCCCCAAAAATATTAATCTTACAATTAGCCAACATATTAATAGGATCCCTTCCTCCCCTCCCCCTAACCCAAACCCCCCACTCCATTTTTAGATTTGTGAAAGTTATCCATAGTATCTTGTGATTTTCAGGGCTTGCTACGGTGAGAATTGATAGGGTTTAATGGTGTTGTTGTGTTCTAAGCTCTCTGCCTGAGATTGACTAAGATCGAGGATGGTATGGTGGCACAGTGGTTAGCACTGCTACCTCACAGAGCCAGGGACCCAGGCTCAATTCCGGCCTTGGGTCATCGGCTGTGGGGAGTTTGCACATTCTCCCCGCATTCAAATTTCACCATCTGCCCTGGCAGGATTTGAACCCAGGTCCCCAGATCTAGCCCTGGGCCTCTGAATTTCTTGCCCAGTCTTACTGCGCCACTGTCAGTAAAATTGAGATAATTTTTATTATCACAAATCCTTAAAGGTGGCACAGCAAATTAACAGGGTGTTTGAAAAAGCATACAGGTTAACTTGGGTTTATTAAATAGAGGGTCAGAATATAAAAGCAAAGACATCATGCTGGGACTTTATAAACCACTGGTTAGTCCTGAGTTGGAGTGTTGTGAACGATGCTGGACACCAGATTTCAGGAGAAGTGTAAAGGTCTCAGAGAGGCTACAAAACAACTGATCTGGTTGATACCAAGGATATGAGGCTTCAGGTATGAGGAGGTTAGCAAAGTTAGAACTGTTCAACTGAAAGCAAAGATAGTTATGGCGTAACTAATCAAGATATTTTCAAGATGATAAGAGTAAAAATAAAAAAAATTTCCTCTCACCAGAAGGTCAATAATCAGAGGTCCTAGATTTAAAATAATTGGCAAGAGGGAGGCAAAGACAAACTGTCAAGTAAGAAATCTCACAACACCAGGTTAAAGTCCAACAGGTTTATCTGGTAGCATGAGCTTTCAGAGTGCTGCCCCTTCAGCAGGTGAGTCAAGCATCAAGGGCAGCACAGTGGAGCAGTGGTTAGCACTGCTGCCTCACAGCACCAGGGATCCGGGTACAAATCTGGCCTTGTGTGACTGTGTCGAGTTTGCATGTTCTTCCTGTGTCTATGCGGGTTTCCTCTGGTTTTCTCCCACAGTCCATAGATATGCGGGTTAGGTTGTTTGGCAACAGTAAATTGCCCCTGAGTGTCCAAAGTTGTTTAATTTAAGTGGCTTCGCTGCAGCAAATGCAGGGGGTTATAGGGATAAGGCAGGGAGGGGTCACTGGGCCTGGGTAAAATGCTCTTTCGGAGAGTCGGTGTAGACTCGATAGGCCTCCTTCTTCACTATAGGGATTCTAATGGTTTCACTCAGACTGTTGTCAGGATCTCAAACACAGTAACTGAAAAGGTGATGGAAGCTTGTGCCATAAATCATTTTGACAGGGAGTTTGGCGGGATGTGGAGGATGAGGAACTTGCAGGGTTCCAGACAAAAAAAAACAAGAATTTCAGGCTAAGCATGACTACCCTTCAAAAGAGCCAGTACTGGCACTGCAGGCTGAATGGCCTCATTCTGTGCTGTAGCTGCATTTGGATCTGCAGTTAGGATGGCAGTTTGGGAAGACATTATAGAAATGATGATGGGAGGTAAGGGAAGGCAGAGTCAGGCTTTCAGTGTAGCGAAGTTGAGATATTGGCAGAAATGGGCTGTGTTGTGAATGTGGAATGTGCAATGATGATAACAGGTAGCACGTCACGTCTGAAGTTCACTTCAGGACTGCAGGACTCAAATCTAATCAAAGCTGGTCACCTCTCCCGGAAAAAGGAACCTGTGATGGGAGTTGGCTGGAAAATAAAGTCTCAAATGTAGTTTGCTCAAGCTTCTTTCTAAGACTGCTGTTCTTGACCAGTCGAATCATTCTTCACAGTACTAAAGACAAGTTGTCTCATTGTGAGGTCCCATTTAAAAAAGACACCCCCCCCCAAAAAAAATTGACAGCGAAATTAAAATGAGAAACGGCTCGAAACGATTATGTTGCAAAGACATTGACACAACCCACATTTCAATCGACAAAATAACATCTCACCACTATCACTGGGGGAATTGAGACACAGTAAGATTAACACAGTTAACGCCGGTATTTCCACATCATGAATTGAGATACACAGATCCTAGGATCTGAAAGATTACTTACCGTCGATCTTGGGCTGGAAGGTGCAGTCACAGGAGTCTGACAGCTGACAATACATAGATCGAAAGGGGAAAGTGACCTCCCAGCACAAGAATCTAGGCAGAAGGGAGAAACAAAAGAGCCAAAGGCCAGGCTCCCATTTCACCAGCTCCATAGCTCTGCAACCCGCTCACTTCCGCAGTGGCGGCTGCGCCTGCGCACTGTGTGGGAGAGCTGTCACTTCCAATGACGTCACAATAGAACTGTAACAAAGTGAAACTGACACTGAATTCCCACCCCCTCCCAGACAGAGAACAGGGGCCTGACCCCCCCCCCCCAGACAGAGAACAGGGGCCTGACCCCCCCCCACCTCCCAGACAGAGAACAGGGGCCTGACCCCCCCCCCCCAGACAGAGAACAGAGGCCTGACCCCCCCCCAGACAGAGAACAGGGGCCTGACCTCACCTCCCCCCCCAGACAGAGAACAGGGGCCTGACCCCCCCCTCCCAGACAGAGAACAGGGGCCTGACCCCCCCCCAGACAGAGAACAGGGGCCTGACCTCACCTCCCCCCCCAGACAGAGAACAGGGGCCTGACCCCCCCCTCCCAGACAGAGAACAGAGGCCTGACCCCCCCCCAGACAGAGAACAGGGGCCTGACCTCACCTCCCCCCCCAGACAGAGAACAGGGGCCTGACCCCCCCCTCCCAGACAGAGAACAGGGGCCTGACCTCACCTCCCCCCCCAGACAGAGAACAGAGGCCTGACCCCCCCCCAGACAGAGAACAGGGGCCTGACCCCCCCCCAGACAGAGAACAGGGGCCTGACCTCACCTCCCCCCCCAGACAGAGAACAGAGGCCTGACCCCCCCCCCAGACAGAGAACAGGGGCCTGACCCCCCCCTCCCAGACAGTGAACAGGGGCCTGACCTCACCTCCCCCCCCAGACAGAGAACAGAGGCCTGACCCCCCCCCCCCCAGACAGAGAACAGGGGCCAGACCCCCCTCCCCCCCAGACAGAGAACAGGGGCCTGACCCCCCCTCCCAGACAGAGCACAGGGGCCTGACCCCCACCCCCCAGACAGAGCACAGGGTCCTGACCCCCAGCCAGAACACAGGGACCTGACCCCCAGCAGTTAAGGGGCCTGACCCCAGACAGAGCACAGGGGTCTGACCCCCCTCCCCCAGCCAGAGCACTGGGGCTTGACTGCCCCAGGCACAGGGCCCTAACCCCCAGCCAGAGCACAGGGACCTGACTCCTCTCCCCCACCAGCCAGACCACTGGGGAATGATCCCCAGCCAGAGCACAGGGACTTGGTCCACAGTCAGAGCACAGGGACCTGACCCCAACCAAAGCACAGGGGCCTTGGCTCCAGCCAGAGTACAGGGGCCTGACCCCAGGCACAGCACAGGGGAATGATCCCAGCCAGCGGCCTGACTCTCAGCCAGGGGCCTGGCCCCCAGCCAGAGCACAGGGGCCTGGCCCCCAGCCAGGGCACAGGGGCCTGGCCCCCAGCCAGAGCACAGGGGCCAGAGCAGAGGGGCCTGATCCATCCATCTCATCATTTCCTCGTTAAACCCCACACTAGGGTATAGATATTTTGATTTGATTTGTTATGGATATTATTATCCCCCGTGTCTGCATGAGTTTCCTCTGGATGCTCAGGTTTCCCCCTATAGTCCAAAGATGTGCAGATTAGGTGGATTGGCCATGCTAAATTGCCCCTTTAGTGTTAGGATGCTAACATTAACACTAGTGTAAATACATGGGTTATGGTGGTACATGGGGTTGAGGGGATAGGGTGGGATTGTTGTCAGTGCAGGCCTGATGGGTCAAATGGCCTCCTTCTGCACTGTGGGTATTCTTTGATACTATGATTCTTATATCATTGCTATACTGTGAAAAAAGTTGTTTCTTGTGCAACACAGATTATTCCCTGCTGCTATCACACTTTTGATTGGACCTACCTTATATTAAGTTGATCTTTCTCTGCGCTCTCTCCTTTTCTTCTCCCCTATGTACTGAATGAACATCATGCTTTGTTTAGCGCGTAAGAAATAATACTTTTCACCATATCCCAATACATGAAAATAATAAATCAAATCAAAAATATACAGACAAAACATACTGTCATAGAGTACATAGAGGAGAAGGAAAAGAGATGGTGCAGAATATAATGATACTGTCATAAAAAGATCAGCTTTATATGAGATAGGTCCATTCAAATGTCTGACATCAGCAAGGAAGAAGCTGTTCTTGAATTGGTTGGTACGTGACCTCAGACTTTTCTATCTTTTTCCTGACGGAAGAAGGTGGAAGAGAGAATGTCCGGGGTGCGTAGGGGCCTTAATTATGCTGACTGTTTTTCAGAGACAATGGGAATTGTAGACGGAGTGTTAGGATGGATACCACTATATCAACATTATATTCTGCACCCTCTCCTTCTCCCCTATGTACTCTATAAACGGTATGCTTTGTTTGTATAGCCTGCAAGAAACAATACTTTTCACTGTATGCCACTACATGTGACATTAATAAGTCAAATGTTCAAACCAAATGTTCAGATCAATGTCCGAGTAATGGAAACAATGAACAAAAACAAG
Organism: Carcharhinus amblyrhynchos; assembly: GCF_965287045.1. Taxonomy (NCBI): domain Eukaryota; kingdom Metazoa; phylum Chordata; class Chondrichthyes; order Carcharhiniformes; family Carcharhinidae; genus Carcharhinus; species Carcharhinus amblyrhynchos. The sequence continues at coordinate 13,993,844 of NC_137348.1, forward strand.
CTTTTCGATTTACAACATTCTGACCTTTAGAATTCTGTCCAAAGTTTGGACACGTGTGCAACATTCCTCCTCAACAAAAGCAAAGATCGATTGTTGAATTCTCTTTTAAATCCATTGCAAGATGACGACAATGAAGAATGTTTACCATTGATTTGTAAATTGATTTTAACTATCCATCAGTGTCCTGGTCATTTCCATCATCTTTGAAATTGATTTGATCCGAATAATTTTTATTAAAAGTGTGGGCTTTCCAATCCTCCGTAATTATCCTAGAGATTCTAATAATTAACATTCTGGATAAAGTTCAAAGTGTTGAAAAAAATTCCTGCGAGGGTTGAAAAAGTTGTGTGAGTTTAAAACATTATTTGAACAATTGTTTGTTAAAATCATTTGGTAGTACAAAAACTTGAGTATCGCTGAATAAAGAAACTCGTCAAAGTTTTTCATCTTGTACTCGTCAGGACACTTTTCAAGAATACCAGTATAAGGGAAAATAATTCTTGCCAAGTGACCTATTGAATGCAAGACAAAAATCTTCAATGTGCCTCTTTTTGTCAGCAATACTCAATTCTTTACTGGTTAAAGAAATGTTACAAATAGAAGGAAGCTGTTGTTGGACAGGGTAGTTGGGAGCAGAGAGTTATGGTCATGTGAATAAAAGTTCTGGGAAAACGTCCAACATTAAGTTTACACTAAATCTTTATTAAATAACTGGCTAAGCCTCAGCTGGCTTTCTGTGTCCAATTCTGGGCACCGTACTTCAGGAAGAATATCAAGACCTTGGAGAAGGTGCGACGGAGATTTAAAGTAAAGTTTATTTATTAGCCACAAGTAGGTTTACATTAACACTGCAATGAAGTTACTATGAAAATCTCCTAATCGCCACACTTCAGCACCTGCTTGGGTACAATGAGGGAGAATTTAGCACAGCCAATGTACCTAACCTGTGCGTCTTTGGACTGTGGAAGGAAACTGGAGCACCCAAAGGAAACCCATGCAAGCACAAGGAGAACGTGCAAACTCCGCACAGACAGTGACCCAGGTCGGGATTCGAACCCTAGTGCTGTGAGGCAGTAGTGCTAACCATTGTGCCACCATGCTGTCCTAAAACCTAAATCAAATCTGGCAGCAGTGGGATTTGAAACCACACCTCCACAGAGGCAGGAGCCTTAATCCAGCCCCTTAGATCGCTCGGCCGCACTACCAGGTTTGGTACCAGGCAGGAGGAACCTCAGTTATTATAAGGGAAATGGCAAAAGAAGCAAAGGCGACATGAGGAAAAACTTGTCCTCTGCAGTGAGTGGTTAGGATTGGGAATGCAGTGCCTGAGAGTTACAGGGGAGACAGATTCAGTTGTGGCTTTCAAAAGGGAATTGGATAAGCACCTGAAGAGAAAACATTCACAGGGCTGTGGGGGGAAAGATGGGGGAGTGGGACTAGGTGGAACCTAGGAGCAGGAGTAGGCCATTCAGCCCGTCAAGCCTGCTCCGCCATTCAATATGATCATGGCTGTTCATCTACTTCAATGCTTTTTTCCTCACACTATCCCCACATCCCTTTATCTCATTGGTGATTTAGAAATCTGTCCATCTCTACTTTAAATGTACTCAATGACTGAGCTTCCACAGCTCTTTGGGGGAGAGAATTCCCCCAACTCACAACCCTCTGAATAAAAGAACATTCTCTTCATCTCAGTTTTAAGTGGCTTCGCCCTTATTTTGAAATTGTGTCCCTGGGTTGGATGATCGGCCGTAACCATAATGGTCACAGTGGTTTTCACAGTAGTTCGCACCAATCACAGTGGTTAGCACTGCTGCCTCAGAGTGCCAGGGTTCAATTCCGGCCTGGGACCAGTGTCTGTGTGGAGTTTGCACATTCTCCTCCTGGTGCGTGGATTAGGTTGATTGGCCATGCTAAATTATCAGCATTATACTCTGCACCCTTTCCTTTCCTTCTCCTCTATATACTCCAGGAACGGTATGCTTTGTCTGTATAGTGTGTAAGAAACAATGCTTTTCACCGCATACTAATACATGTGACATTAATAAATCAAATGTTCAAATCAAATGTTCAGATCAATGTCCGAGCAATGGAAACAATGAACAAAAACAAGCTTTTCGATTTACAACATTCTGACCTTCAGAATTCTGTTCAAAGTTTGAACACGTGTGCAACATTCCTCCTCAACAAAAGCAAAGATCGATTGTTGAATTCTCTTTTAAATCCATTGCAAGATGACGACAATGAAGAATGTTTACAGTTGATTTGTAAATTGATTTTAACTATCCATCAGTGTCCTAGTCATTTCCATCATCTTTGAAATCGATTTGATCCGAATAATTTTTATTAAAAGTGTGGGTTTTCCAATCCTCTGTAATTATCCTAGAGATTCTAATGATTAATATCCTGGATAAAGCTCAAAGCATTAAAAAAAATTCCTGTGTGAGTTGAAAAAGTTGTGTGTTTTTAAAACATTATTTGAACATTTGTTTGTTAAAGCCATTTGGTAGTACAAAAACTTGAGTATCGCTGAAAAAAGAAACTTGTCAAAGTTTTTCCTCTTGTACTCATCAGAACATTTTGCAAGAATACCAGTATAAGGGAAAATAATTATTGCAAAGTGGCCTAGTGAATGTAAGACAAAAATCTTCAATGTGCCTCTTTTTGTCAGCAATACTCAATTGTTTACTGGTTAAAGAAATGTCACAAATAGAGGGAAGCTGCTGTTTCGACAGGGTAGTTGGGAGCAGGGGGTTATGGTCATGTGAATAAAAGTTCTGGGAAATCGTCCAACATTAAGTTTACAGTAAACATTTATTAAATAACTGGCTAAGCCTCAGCTGGCTTTCTGAGTCCAATTCTGGGCACTGTACTTCAGGAAGAATATCAAGACCTTGGAGAGGGTGCAATGGAGGTTTAAAGTAAAGTTTATTTATTAGCCACAAGTAGGTTTACATTAACACTGCAATGAAGTTACTGTGAAAATTCCCTAGTCGCCACACTTCAGCGCCTGTTTGGTTACAATGAGGGAGAATTTAGCATGGCCAATGTACCTAACCTGTGCATCTTTGGATTGTGGAAGGAAACCGGGAACATCCGGAGGAAACCCACTCAAACACAGGGAGAACGTGCAAACTTCACACAGACAGTGACCCAGGGATTCGAACCCAGGTCCCTGGTGCTGTGAGGCAGTAGTGCTAACCATTGCGCCACCCTGCTGCCCTAAAACCTAAATCAAATCTGGCAGCAGTGGGATTTGAAATCACACCTCCGCAGAGGCGGGAGCCATAGTCCAGCCCCTTAGATCGCTCGGCCGCACTACCAGGTTTGGTACCAGGCAGGAGGAACCTCAGTTATTATAAGGGGATTGGCAAAAGAAGCAAAGGCGACATGAGGAAAAACTTGTCCTCTGCAGTGAGTGGTTAGGATTGGGAATGCAGTGCCTGAGAGTTACAGGGGAGACAGACTCAACTGTGGCTTTCAAAAGGGAATTGGATAAGCACCTGAAGAGAAAACGTTCACAGGGCTGTGGGGGAAAAGATGGGGGAGTGGGACTAGGTGGAACCTAGGAGCAGGAGTAGGCCATTCAGCCCGTCAAGCCTGCTCCGCCATTCAATATGATCATGGCTGTTCATCTACTTCAATGTCTTTTTCCTCACACTATCCCCACATCCCTTTATCTCATTGGTGATTTAGAAATCTGTCCATCTCTACTTTAAATATACTCAATGACTGAGCTTCCACAGCCCTTTGGGGGAGAGAATTCCCCCGACTCACAACCCTCTGAATAAAAGAACATTCTCTTCATCTCAGTTTTAAGTGGCTTCGCCCCTATTTTGAAATGATCATAATGGTCAGAGTGGTTTTCACAGTGGTTCACACCGATCTCAATGGTTAGCACTGCCGCCTCACAGCGCCAGGGTTCAATTCTCATCTTGGGTCATGTCTATGTGGAGTTTGCACATTCATCTCATCTCTGTGTGGGTTTCCCCCCACAGCCCAAAGATGTGTGGATTAGGTTGATTGGCCATGCTAAACTACCCCTTGGTGTCGGGGGACTAACATGGTTAATACATGGGCTTACAGGGATGGACGCGGCGTTGTCAATGTGGGCTAGATAGGCCAAATGGCCTCCTCCTGTGCTGGAAGGATTCTATGATTCTACGAATGGCAGAATATGTTCGAAGGGCTGATTGGCCTCCTGCTCCTATTTTATATGCTTCTATTGTTTGGACTCCCTAGCAAGGGAAAACATCTACCTGCATCTAACCTGTCTAGCCTTTGAAGTATTTTATAAATTTCAATGAGATCACCTCCCATTCCTCAAAACTTTAGGGTATACAGAGCATAGGTGAGTTATACTCTTATAGAGAGCTGCTTCAGATATGACAGGCTGAATGGTCTCTATTCTATAGTTCTAAGAAGTTGGTATTGTTCTTTATCGCAGAAAAATTTAAGGGGAAAATTATTTAAGAGGTTCGAAATTCTGAAGGTTTTTGATAGTGATTCTTTACAAAGACAGAATGCCAGATTTTTCGATACCAAATTTACTTCTTTCATTTGGACTTCATTACAGAGGTGGTTACATTCGAAGAGAAATGTTCCCCATGGCCAAAGGGTCAGTAACCTGAGGATGCTGGTTTCACACGATCGGGTAAAGAACCAGAACTTCTTTGATGGAATTTTGTTTTATTTAAACACAGCAACTTGTTGTGATCTGGAATGCACTGGCTGAAGTAGCAGTGGGAGCAGATTCAATTTGAAATTATCAGGTAAGGACTGGATAAATATTTAAAGGAAAGAATATACGGAAATAACAGGGAAGTGGGATTAATTGGCTAGTTTTCCAAAGTACACGTTGGACCCCATTGGTTGTCATTAGTATTCCGTCTTTCAGTCTGATTTACATGAGGCTCCTTTGCGGGGTGAGGGTGGTGGGGTAGTGGAGGTGGCATGGGCTAGAGGAGGCTTTTACCTTTTAAATCTTGAATCAGCCTAAGGTCTTTTTTCCTCTCCCAGGAGATTCTGGGGTGGGGGGGTGGTCCCAGTGTATGTAACATCAGTGGGGGTTCACAATGTATGTGACCATCAGTAGGGGTTCACAGTGCACGTGGCCATCAATGGGGATTCACAGTGTATGTGACCATCAGCAGGGTTCCCAGTGTATGTGGCCATCAGTGAGGATCACAGTGTATGTTGCTATCAGTGGGGGTTAATGGTGAACGTAGCCATCAGTGGGTATTCAAAATATGTGAAGGTTAGGGTTAGGGTTAGGCCACGAGTGGGCATTCACAGTGTATGTGGCCATCAGTGAGGATTCCCAGTGTATGTAGCCATCAGTGGGGGTTAGAGTTGGGATTGGGCCATCAGAGAGGAATTCCAGTTTAAGTAGCTTTCAATGGGGGTTAGGGTTGAGGTTAGGCAATCAGTGGGGCTCCCAGTGCATGTGAAGGTTAGGGTTAGGGTTAGGCCATGAGTAGACATTCACAGTGTATGTAGCCATCTGTGGTGGTTAGGGTTAGGCCATCAGTGGGGGTTCCCAGTGTGTGTAGCCTGCCACAGGTTTTGATAGATCAGGCTGCATTAGCCAGTCGCGCATTTTCTCCCTCTGCTGAATGCATTTAATTAATTTCCTTAAATGCAATCTCCACCTAATCCAGCAATTTCATTGATTCAAAAGATATGACAGAAACTAGGAGCCTCAACCGGAGATTAATTAATTCAACAAATAATGCCACCTTTCACCAAAAGTGCTGAGTAATTGCAGATCTGTCGCTTTCTTTATGATTTGACAAATGAAGTTTGTTTCTGGGCTGAATGTTTTAAAGGGGAGGAGTGGAATTGAAATTTCTTTCTCCGAACTGACTCTCCAGAGGAGTGTTTTTGTTATCCTTAACTCTATTGAAAATGTTAGACCCAATTGGGTATTGTTGGTTTGGAGCTGTGCCAATAGCGATTATAACAATAATTTGTGAATGGTGCGAAATGGTACAATGGGCTCCCATTCTCTTTGCTGATTAATGACAATCACAAGCCAAGTCACATTTTAATCACAGGAACAAGCGTTAATATTGTTTTGCATATGGAATTTTCCTCTTAGGCATCTGTGTTTGGGCAAAGTCAAAGTAAGTGTGTATCATTGTGCAGTTTCACTCCCAGCAAGTTTACCCCCTTTGCTGCATTTTTCTAGTTCAAAGAACAATATAACACAGCAACAGGTCCTTCAGCCCACCAAGCCTGCACTTCTATCCCTATGCTCACCTCCCTTTCATGTGTCTGTCCATGTGTTGTCCATGTGGGGCGGCACAGTGGTACAGTGGCACTGCTGCCTCACAGCGCCAGGGACCTGGGTTCAATTCCTGGGTTGGGTCACTGTCTGTGTGGAGATTGCACATTCTCCCCGTGTCTGTGTGGGTTTCCTCCAGCTGTTCCTGTTTTCTCCCATACTCCCAAGATGTGCGGGTTAGGTGGATTGGCCATGCTAAATTGCCCATTAATGTCAGGGGGACTGGCTAGGGTAAATGCATGGCGTTGTGGGGATAGGGCCTGGGTGGGATTGTGGTTGGTACAGACTCGATGGGCTGAATGGCCTCCATGGTGGCTAACCACTGTGCCACTGTGCCATCCAGCTCATGTGATTGTGTTGAGTAAATAATATGCAATTCTTTTTGTGTAGGATTCTATGATTCTATTGAGACGCCCTTGTTAACATGTTTGCTTCCACCACCTCTACTGGCAGTGCATTCCAGGTACCGACCACCCTCTGCGTAAAATACTTTCCCCGTACGTCTCCCCTACAACTTACCACCTCTCACCTTAAACTTGTGCCCTCTTGTAGTTAACCCTTCCACCCTGGGGAAAAGCTTCTGACTTTGCACCCTATCTACGCCCCTCATAATTTTCCAAAGTTCAGTTTGTGGGGAAGTTGTCCGGCCCAAGAATGTACTCGATTTTAAGTGAGCATTGCACTTTTATGTAAAACCCAGTAGACACCACAGAAAACTGGTAAATGGAAAACTACATTTCATTAATAAAAGCAAATAAAACAATTATGGCTTGACAAACAACTAATATCCCAAGGGGGCATAGCTGTCTAAGTAAACATCAACCCTGGCAGGAGTTGAGGACGGATTTAGAATGAGCTTCTTGCAGTTTTAAATGAAGATCATTAACCTCTGACATCTGTGAGACCTCTAAATGTGTCATTTTTCTCAGTTAATTATAAAAGCCAACTAAAAGTTAAAAGAACATTGCAAATGTTCAAAAATAGAAAACAGCAAAGGAAACTTCTGCCTATGTTCTCTGTGGCACCCAAAAGTTATCAGCTTTGACTCCAGGATATCAACATAACTCCACGGCACTGTTATTCAAACCATGTCCCGCAGATGATATTCCTGCTCCCAGCTGTACAGAATCATTATCTGTCATGGAATGATAGGTCAGTCCACTTAATGCCTGCTCTGGACTAGATCACTATTTACTAAAGTTGTGCCTCAGATCCATGGCCTGAAGTACGTCTCTCACTTTCATAGAAACCCAACAGTGCAAAAGAGGCCATTCGGCCCAACGAGTCTGCACCGACAACAATCCCACCCAGGCCCTATCCCCGTCACCCCAAATATTTACCACGCTAACCTACGCGTCCCAGGACACTAATGGACAATTTAGCTTGGCCAATCCACCTAACCCGCATATCTTTGGACTTGGGGAGGAAATCCACGCAGACACGGGAGAAAGTGCAAACTCCACACAAACGGTGACCCAAGTCCGGAATCGAACCCAAGTCCCTGCCACAGTGAGGCAGCAGTGCTAACCACTGTGCCACCGTGCCACCCAGCTCATGTGGTCGTGTTGAGTAAATAAAATACAATTCTTCTGTGTGGCTCCAGATATAGGAGCAGCATGAGGCTATTCAACTTCTAGAATCTGCTCTGCCATTAAATAAAATTATGGCTGATCTTCTGATGCCTCTTTTCATAGCACCCCTACTCTGCAGAAGGAGGCCATTCAGCCCATCAAATCTGTACCATCTCTTATCCTATAACCTATATATCTTGGGATACTAAGGGCAAACTTAGCATGGTCAATCAACCTAATCAGCACATCTTTCGGACTGTGGGAGGAAACTGGAGCACGCGGAGGAAACCCATGCAGACATGGGGAGAATGTGCAACCTCCACTCTGGCAGTCACCCAAGGCAGGAATTGAACCCAGGTCCCTCGCGCTGTGAAGCGGCAGTGCTAACCACTGCGCCACCATGCTGCTCATGTATCTGCTGTTCTTGATGAGAGCAGTTTATAGTTACAGGAAAAATCCAATCCAATTTTGGAATTAGTGTTTAATTCAGCTAATGTTAGAACAATATATTAGAGCTGTCCTGAATCTTTACCTCCTTATTTCTCACATCAATGACCAGGTGCTGGGAATTGTTGGTGTGGACAAGACAAATCATCGAGTGGTGTTGACCACATCATTCCTGAGTGCAAACAGGCTCAGGTGAGCATGACAGCTATTGTACAAAGGTTCTGAAGAAGAACCTTACGGACTCGAAGCATTACCTTACAATCTCACAAACCTTACCATCTCACCTGCCCCGGAATTGGGGCGGGTGAGATTTTCAAAGTAGAAACCTCTATTAGCCTGAGCTGGGATTTTACGATCTTGCCCGAGCAAGGCTGTGTAATGCCGTCCATTAACTCTGTTTCTCTCTCCACAGATGCTGCCAGACCTGCTGGGTTTATCCAGCATTTTCTGTTTTTATTACACAAAGGGATTATTTTGCCTCACCCATCAGTCAGTCAATCAACTCAGAGAATATTTTTCATCCTAATTTCCATTGATTTCAGGCAGATTTACCAGCGTTGATTTAGTGAGAGGCAACAGAGAGAGGGAAACTCAACTAACATCATATAAAATAGGCAGAAATTAGTATGAGTTTACAATTAGATAAACAGGACACTTGGGCAACAGGTGGTTGACAGAAACAAAACAGGCATTACTGGCAGATTTATTTTTTAAGTTGCATAAACCATCTAGAATATGCATAAACAACATGCTCTGTAAAATAAAATATATTGTACATGGATCATAGAATCCCTGCAGTGCAGGAGAAGGCCACTCAGCTCACTGTATCTACATCGACTGTCCTAAAGAGCATCTTACCCAGGCCCATCCCTGCCATATCCCATGACCCCCATGTATTTAATCAGCTAATCCCCCTAATTTAGACATCTTGGGACACTAAGGCGCAATTTGGGTGCACGGTGGCACAGCGGTGAGCACTGCTGCCCCACAGCGCCCGGGTTCAATTCCAGCCTCGGGTGACTGTCTATGTGGAGTCTGCACATTCTCTCCATGTCTGCGTGGGTTTCCGCCGGGTGCTCCAGTTTCCTCCCACACTTCAAAGATGTGTGAATAAGGTTGATTGGCTGTGCCCCTTAGTGTCAGGGGGATTAGCGGGGTAAACAGGTGGGGTTACGGGGGTAGGGCCTGGGTGGGATTGTTGTCAATGCAGACTCGATGGGCCGAATGGCCTCCTTCTACACTGTGGAGATTCTATGAATTTAATATGGCCAATCCACCTGCACATTTTTGGACTTTGGACCATTTACTGCAGTAATCAGTTGTGGTCACTAGATGGAAGTACAATTGTTAAAAAGTCTCAAATTCAAGAGAAAAGAAAGGCTTGCATTTATTAACGCTTTTCACACCAGCAGCTGACTCAAAGCACAGTGAAGTTGTTTTGATGTGCAGTCGCTGTTGTGAAGTAGGAAATGTGACACCGGACTTGCATGCAGCAAACTTCCACAAACAGCAGTGTGACAATGGACAGATAATGTTTTTTTTGTGATGTTGATAGAGAGATAAATGTTGGTCAGGACACTGGGGAGAACTCCCCTGCTCTGTAAAACACTGTCATGGGATCTATTACATCCACCCGAGCAGGCAGATGGGGCCATCTCATCCTAAAGATAGCATAGCACTTCCGATCGTTTAGGAGTGTTCAACCTGATTGTTATGCTCAGGGAACATAACCGGACTTGAACTTAGAATCTTGTGATTCAGAGGGAAGTGTGCTGTCAACTGAGCCACAACTGCCACTCAGTTGATCTGTAGCCATACACACAAAAGGACAAAGAAAAGTACAGCACAGGAACAGGCCCTTCAGCCCTCCAAGCCCTCCAAGCCCATGCCGATCATGATGACCTAACTAAACTAAAATAGACTTCTACCCTTACTCAGTCTGTATCCCTCTATTCCCTCCCTATTCATGTACCCATCCAGATGCCTCTTAAATGATTTGATTTGATTTAATTTATTATTGTCACATGTATTAACATACAGTGAAAAGTATTGTTTCTTGCACGCTATACAGACAAAACATAAGAACATAAGAAATAGGAGCAGGAGTAGGCCATCCAGCCCTTCGAGCCTGCCCCGCCATTCAATAAGATCATGGCTGATCTGTCGTGGCTCAGTTCCACATTCCCGCCCTCTCCCCATAACCCTTAATCCCCTCACTTATCCAAAACCCATCAACCCGCGTCTTAAAAATATTTAGCGAGGCAGCCTCCACCACTTCAACGGGCAGAGAATTCCAGAGATTCACCACCCTTTGAGTGAAGAAGTTCCTCCTCAACTTCGTAAACATAAGTTGAACCCAGGCCCCTGATGCTGCAAAGCAGCAGTACTAACCACTGTGCCAATCCATCTTTTTCCATTGACTTCAATTGAAAGGAATGTCGGGTTGGCTGGAGAGGTACGGGAATTGAACCCGTGCTGTTGGTGCTGCTCTGCATCACAAACCAGCTGTCCAGTCAATTGAACTAAACCAAAGCTGGGCATACCATTCATAGGGAAGGAAATGAGAGAGTGCAGAATGTAATGTTACAGTCTAGGTGTATATATAGGTGTATATATCTATATGTGTTTATCTAGGTGTAGATAAAGATCGACTCAAAGTGAGGTAGGTCCATTCAAAAGTCTGATAGCAGCAGGGAAGAAGCTGTTCTTGAGTCAGCTGGTATGTGAACACAGACTTTTGTATCTTTTCCCCAACAGAAGAAGGTGGAAGAGAGAATGTCTAGGGTATGTGGGGCCTTAATCATGCTGGCTGCTTTGCCAAGGCAGCAGGAAGTGTAGACAGAGTCAATGGATGGGAGGCTGGTTTGCGTAATGGATTGGGCTACATTCACAACCTTTGGTAGGTCCTTGCGGTCTTGGACAGAGCAGGAGCCATACCAAGCTGTGATACAACCAGAAAGCATGCTTTCTATGGTGCATCTGTAAAGGTTGGTGAGAGTCGTAGCTGACATGCCAAATTTCCTTAGTTTTCTGAGAAAGTAGAGGCATTGATGGGTTTTCTTAACTATAGTGTTGGCATGGGGGGACCAGGAGAGGTTGTTGGTAATCTGGACACCTAAAAGCTTGAAGCTCTTGACCCTTTCTACTCCATCACCATTGATGTAGACAGGGGCATGTTCCCCTTTAAGCTGCCTGAAGTCGATGACAATTTCTGTTTTGTTGACATTGAGGGAGAGATTATTGTTGCCGAATCAGTTCACCAGATTCTCTATCTCATTCCTGTGCTCTGTCTTGTCGTTGTTTGAGATCCGACCCACCGTGGTGGTGTCATCAGCAAACTTGAAAATGTGCTTCCTTCCACCACCTCCTCTGTCAGTGCGTTCCAGGCACTCACCACTCTCTGCGTGAAAAACTTCCCCCGCACATCTCCCTTAAACTTTCCTCCTCTCACCTTTAACCTGTACCCTCTCGTTTTTGACACTTCCACCCTGGGAAAAAGCCTCTGACTATCCACCCTGTCCTGAGCCTCTCAGAGCCAATACATTTCCTACAATTTCTTCACCTTCCCAACTCACCATGGGCATTTTCAGTGTGTCACCATTCTTGATTACCTGCTATTGTTCTTTGGCAACATTATTCATCAGCATGGGGGGTAAGCTTACAAATACCAAATCCCAGCTATCCACTTCCACTTTTGATTCATAGAATCCCTACAGCACAGAAGGAGGCCATTTGGCCCATTGAGTCTGCACCGAACACGCTCCCACCCAGCCCCTATCCCCGTAGCCCCGCATATTTACCACACTATTCCCTCTAACTCCCGCATCCCAAGACACTAAGGGGCAATTTTAGCATGGCCAACCGGAGCACCCGGAGGAAACCCATGCAGACGCAGGGAAAATATGCAAACTCCACGCAGACAGTGACCCAAGGCTGGAATCGGACCCGGATCCCTGGCACTGTGAGGCAGCAGTGCTAACAACTGTGCCATCGTGCTACCCATGATTCCATTGCTCCCTTCATGCAGTCTGACTGTCTGTCTGATATCAAAAGCTGTGAATGAGCCAAAATTTCTGGCAGCCCAGCATTGGTAAATCCATCATGTTTGAACCTCACCAGAAACTCTGCAATTAAACGAAACTTGACACTGTATGCAAGTAAAATACTGTGGATGCTGGAATCTAAAACAATGCTGGAAAATGTCACCAGGTCTGACAACATCTGTGGAGAGAGAATAGAGCCAATATTTCATGATATGTTGACACAGTGGTTAGCACTGCTGCCTTACAGTGCCAGGGACCGGGTTTGATTTCCAGCTTGGGTCACTGTCTGTGCAGAATGTGCATATTCTCCTGCATGGCCTTCCTCTGGGTGCTCCAGTTTCCTCCCACCGTCTGAAGGATACAAAGGTTAGGCGCATTGGCCATGCTGAATTCTCCTGCATTGTACCCAAACTGGCACTGGATTGTGGCGACTAGGGGATTTTTACAGTAACTTCATTGCAGTGTTAATGTAAGCCTATTTGTGACACAGATGAATAAACTTAAACTTCAAGTCAGGATGACCCTTCCTATGACCCGAAACAGGGCTCTATTCTCTCTCCACAGATGCTGTCAGTCCTGCTGAGATTTTCTGTTGACACTATATAACATTGGTGCCCTGCTCAATCCTGTATAGCTTCAAATCACCGATTCAATACATCATCAAGATCATGGATCAGTTCCATCTCTGAAAAGTTGCCTGCCTCAATCCTTAACCCACAACCCTGCTGCTATTGATACTCATGATGTGGAGATGCCAGTGTTGGACTGGGGTAAACAGAGTAAGAAGTCTCACAACACCAGGTGTGACACTAGGTTCATGTCACACTATTTGTAACCCACCTGACTTGCCTGGGCTTGCAACATCTCACTTATTGTCCTGTCTGGGGACGATACACATCTTTTTAACCTATGCCTAATGCTATCTCCACTCACATTGTCTGCTCCTTTAAGACTTGATTAGCTGTAAAGACTCGCATTCTAATCAGTATTCTGTGTGCCTTTATATGCACTGTTTGTGACCAGAACTCCCCACTCACCTGATGAAGGGGCAAACCCCGAAAGCTAGTGGTGTTTACTATCAAATAAACCTGTTGAACTTTAACCTGGTGTTGTGAGGCTTCTTACTGCTATTGATACTCCCAGCTATAACAGTAACACTCCCAAACATGACTTTTGTTTTGCATGCCATTCTCACTGGCCTTCTGAGTTCTAAATTATACAAACACCTCAACTGCATCCTATCCCACCCAACTAATTCTGTACCCTTGCCAGCCTCTTTGTTCCTCAGCACATCAGTTTCTAATCCATTCATGGCCTTACTGTTCTACATCTCCATTACCTCAGACAACCCTAGCTTCTTCTCCAACTTCACCCGATCATCTGCAGCAATGTTTTTGAGTTTCTTGTCTACGAACAGTGCTATTTCTTCTCATCCACTTTCTCCGCATTCAGAAAGGAAACTCTACCTTTCAACCACCTTCCCTAACCCACCATCCCACTCCTGCCTGAGTGTGACCCACCCTTTGTGAAGCATCTTAGGAGGTGACACTACTTTAAAGACATCGAAACATAGAAGATAGGAGCAGGAGGAGGCCATTTGGCCCTTCGACCCAATTCATTACGATCAGGCTGACTGTCCCACTCAATAGCCTAATCCTGTTTTCTCCTCATAAGCTTTGATCTCCTTCACCCCTAAGTCCTCTATCTAGCTGCCACTTGAATACCTTCAATTTTTTGGCATTAACCACTTCCTGTGGTAATGAATTCCACAAGCTCACCACTCTTTGGGTGAAAAAATGTAATCTCACCTCCATCCTAAATGGTCTACCCCGAATCCTCAGACTGTGACCGCCCCCCCCCCCCAACCCCGGTTCTGTACTCCCCCACCATTGAGAATATCCTCCCTGCATCTACCCTGGCTAGTCCTATTAGAATTTTATAAGCCTCTACGAGGTCCCCCCTCATTTGTCTGAGCCCCAGCGAAAACAATTCTAACCTAGACAATCTCTCCTCATACATCGGTCCTGCCATCCCCGGAATCAGCCTGGTAAACCTTCACTACATTAAATATGCTATATTAAAGATGCTATATAATTAACAATTACTGTTATTGATTTGAAAGTTTGAGTCCAGGCAACACAGTGCTTAGATCAGTTACGTCCTCTCGTCTTGGATTCGCAGCACGGAAAATGAGCATTCGTTCTCACTGCTTTAAATCAATTAGATTCAGATGTGGAGGAACTCCCAGATGTTTGTTTGGCTTGTATTTCTGCAATTGTACTGCAGCCACTAGTGTGAGACTGGTATCTGCGGCATTAGATTTAACAGACAATATTGTGCTGATTTTGTGGTACTGGAACTCCAGCTGGCAAGAGGAGACCTCTTGTTTAGAGGTTCAACATTGTCTAAATGCTTAGATCAACTCCAGGTTAGTTATTGAACCAGGAGATCATCTGAATATTTTATAAAACTTAGTAGTTGTTAATTGTAAACATTCTTTCTGGATGTATCGTAGCTTAGAATGGCTCCTGTACTCACCAACACCACAAGAAACTACAAAATGTTGTGAATGTGTTCCAATTCATCACACAAGCCAGCCCCTCATCCATTGACTCCGTCTACACTTCCCGCTGCCTCGGGAAAGCAGCCAGCATAATTAAGGACCAAAAAACAAAATGCTGGGAAATCTCAGCAGGTCTGGCAGCATCTGTAAGGAGAGAAAAGAGTTGACATTTCAAGTCCAGTTGACCCTTTGTCACCTGCTGAGATTTTCCAGCATTTTCTCTTTTGGGTTCAGATTTCAGCATCTGCAGTAATTTACTTTTATCCAGCATAATTAAGGACCTCAACACACCCCAGATATTCTCTCTTCCACCTTCTTTTGTCGGGAAAAAGATACGAAAGTCTAAGATCACCTACCAACCAATTCAAGAACAGCTTTTTCCCGGCTACCATCGGACTTTTGAATGGGCCTACCTTATATTAAGTTGATCTTTCTCTACACACTAGCTATGACTATAACACTATATTCTGCACCCTTTCATTTCCTTCTCCCCTATGTACTCTATGAACGGTGTATTTTGTCTGTATAGCGCGCAAGAAACAATACTTTTCACAGTATCCCAATGCATGTGACAATAATAAATCAAATTAAGCTATGTTTAGTTGAGTGCAGGCGAAAGGCATTAACTAGGGTTTTTATTCAGTACATATCGATACTCTTCTGTGCCCAGTGGGGGCTGGGGTGTTCATCACCTCCAGGAATGACATTTAAATTTGATTAGTTAAGTTTTGTTTGAATGTTTTGTTCTTAATTACAGTGCGCCACTGGGGGATGTCACCCCTGTCATTTTCGTTTGATTTTTGGTTTCATTCAAAAAGTACAAAGAGACACTTGCTGAAAAACTGATTGAGTTGGGAGGTTAATGCTTGTAATCTTTGCACTTTGTGGCTTTCCAGAGTAGAACTGTATTGCACTCCAGGTAGCACTAAACTGAAATGGGTGAAATTCTGTCTCTTCCAGAGTTTGTGTATCTCCCAATCAGCTTTGATAGATGTCCTGAATTTATACTGCAATCTCAGTGCTGTTATGAAGCAGGCGTCACTCTGCAGTGAAGTTAAAATTGTAGCATTTCCCAAATATTTCTATTTGCTACAGACCAGTCTAACCATGTCCTAGTACTGAATGGAAATATAGGGGAGAGGATCAGGAACCTTGGTGTGCACGTACACTGGCCCATTGAGGGAACAGGACAGGCAGATAAAGCAGTTCAGAAGGCACATGGTATACTTGTCCTTTATTAGCTGAGACATTGAGTTTAAAAGAAGGGAGATTATGCAGGAACTGTATAAAACATTGGTTAGGCCACAGCTAGATATTGTGTGCAGTTCTGGAATCCACTTTATAGGAGGGATGTGTTAGCAGAGGAAGTTGAGGGGGACATGACTGAGATGTATAAAATTAGGGGCTGATAGAGTAAAAATGAGAAGCCTTTTAGTGGAGAGATAAATAACCCAGGGACATAGCTTTAAGATGAGGGACAGGAGGTTTAGAGGGGATTTGAGGAAAAATCTTTTCACCCAGAGGGTGACGGGAATCTGGAACTCAATGTCTGCAAGGGTGATGGAGGCAACATTTAAGATGTATTTATATGTGTACTTGTGATGCCAAGGCATATGAGGCCAAGTGCTGGAAACTGGGATTAGAATAATTAGGTTGTTGTTTTTGACCAGCACTGCCACAATGGGCTGAAGGGCCTTTTCTGTGGTGTATGATTCTATGAGGGGGTATCTTCCTTGGAAAATCAGTATTGTTCACTCACATCTTTACCTCCCAGTGCTGCTGTGCCGTAAACAGTCCATTTGCCCCCCTCCCTGCCATTACGTCATTATTGCCACACCCTCTCTGATCTATCTGTTGTATCTCTTTCAGGAGAAGCCTGTCTAGTTCTGGATGGGGAAGAATGGAAAGGTTCTCTCCTGGTATTCAAAATCCCCTCAGAGAGGATCTACCTTGAATCAGAGGGAGGGCATTCTTCTATTATCTCCAGATCTACCTCTGTGGAGACAATCTGGTAGAGTCACATCGAAGTAATGAGCTTTGATATTTTCTGTCAACAATGCAGCAGATTTTTTGATCTCTCTATCATACAACTTAACCTAGGAATGTGGTGAGTTCCAGTTCAGTCACAGCAGCCTGGAAGGGAATCAAACCAGATGGAGCTTTCTAAGCAGAGTTGTAAAGCAGATTTTCTTTTAACTTATTTTTTTTCTCTCACATCTTGCAGAAACTAAAGATTAAAGTGATAAGCGTTAGAATCATACATCATATTAATCGGCAGAAATATAAAAGAAACAATATTACAGAGGCACTTTTAATTTAGAGATTTTTTTCACAGTGGGTGGTGAGTGTCTGGAACCAGCTGCCAGAGGTAGTAGTAGAGGTGGGTACAATTTTGTCTTTTAAAAATCATTTAGACAGTCACATGGGTAAGATGGGTATGGAGGGATATGGGCCAAATGCGGGCAATTGGGACTAGCTTAGTGGTTTAAAAAAATAGAGAGGCATGGACAAGTTGGGCCCAAGGGCCTATTTCCATGCTGTAAATCTTTATGACTCTAATCAAGGTACGTGTACAGACAAGTGTTGATACGGCCTAGTGGTATAATCGCTGAACTATTAATCCAGGCACTCAGCTAATGTTCTGGGGACCTGAGTTCGAATCCTGCCACGGCAGATGGTGGAATTTGAATTCAATAAAAAATATCTGGAATTAAAAATCTACCGATGACCATAAAATCATTGTTGATTGTCGGAAAAACCTATCTGGTTCACTAATGTCCCTTTAGGGAAGGAAATCTGCCATCCTTACCTGGTCTGGCCTACATGTGACTCCAGAGCCACATCATTGTGGTTGACCCTCAAATGCCCTCCAAGGGCAATTAATGTTGGGCAATAAATGCAGGCCAGCCAGTGACGCCCATGTCCCATGCATGCATTAAAAAAATTGTCAAATCTGAGACCTTCACCCGAAGTAAGACTGGAAGCACGGTTGCTGACAATAGTAGATAAAAGTTGCATGGTATTCCTCCATTCAAAATAAGCATATTAGATTTGAACACAAAATCTAGGCTGGCGCTCAAGTGCAACGCTGTTAGAGGTGTTGGCTTTAGAGTGAGACATTAAACCAAAGCCCTGTCTGCCCCCTTTCTGCACATACAGAATCCAACAGTATGACTTCAAAAAATTTCTCCGCAAGTCCTACCCAATTCCTATCTCTCAACATCATTAAAAAAAGAGATTAGCTGCTTGTTATCATGGTGCTGTTTGTGGGAACTTGCTGTGCACAATTGACTGCCGTGTTTCCGACATTGCAACAGCAACAACAAATCAAAAGCACTTAATTGGCACAGTGGCACAGGGGCGGCACAGTGCTTAGCACTGTTGCCTCACAGCTCCAGGGACCTGACTTTGATTCCCGGCTTGGATCACTGTCTGTGCGCAGTTTGCACATTCTCTCCGTGTCTGCGTGGGTTTGCTCCAGTTTCCTCCCATTGTCCAAGAAACATGCTGGTTAGGTCCATTGGCCATGCTAAATTCTCCCCCAGTGTACCCAAACAGGTGCCTGAGTGTGGCAACTAGGGGATTTTCACAGTAGCTTCACTGCAGTATTAACATTAGCCTACTTGTGCCAATAATAAATAATCTTTAACTTTATCTTATAAAAACTTTAATTGGTTGTAAAATGCTTTGGGATGTCCTGAAATCATGAAATGTACTACATAAATGCAAATCCTTCTTTCCTTAGTGCCTCTCTTGAAACAATGAATAAGACCTGCTAATATTGCCAGTAATATTTTCTGACTCTACTGTATTCTACAAAATCAGAATACCAGGGTACCACCAAGTGCTGAGAAGAGATACACAGTAACTTCTGTCTTCCCGATGAATAAGTTATTCATATTGAAGATATAATGAATACCAGGATTTGTATAAAGCCAGTTTTAGAAACACTGTATCAGGCAGTACATATTCTATTAGCTTGATTTTCTTGCTTTTTGCAGTCCCTGTTATCTGTAGGCTCTACAATATTCAGAAAAGAAATTATCGATGCAAATATGATGAACTACAAAATAGTATTACTGATTTTTAAAATCCCAATCTTTGTGGGATTTGAGAAGAACTTGTAATGTTAGCAGACTGATTGATAAGCTGCAAAAAAAAATTAGTCCCTGTGTACAAGGTTTAATATGATTTATATAACAGATGACAGAGGTAATTCAGAAAACTAATTAAATCCAGAGGTTTTATGATATTATAATCTATACAGGATTGATTGACTGGGGTTCTGTTTTATGAGTACCAACAGATTGCATTAATGATAGAATCCTGCAGTGCAGAAGGAGGTCATTCGGCCCAGCGAGTCTGCACTGGACACAGTCCTACGGAGGCCCTATCCCCATAATGCTATGCATTTACCCTAGCTATCATCCCCCTGGCACTGAGGGGCAATTTCACATGGCCAATTCAGCTAACAGCACATCTTTGGATGGTGGGAGGAAACCCACACAGACACAAAGAGAACATGCAAACTCCACACAGACAGTGACCCAAGCCAGGATTCGAACCCAGGACCCTGACACTGTGAATCAGCAGTTCTAACCACTGTGCCACCGTGCCACCCTAATGCTTCAGGTACAACATTTGACCAACATTTATATCCCATTCCTAATTACCCTTTAGAAAATGGTGGTGAGCTGCTTTCTTGATCCACTACAGTCCATGTGTTGTAGACGACCCACAGCGATACTGGGGAGGGAATTCCAGGAATTTGATCCAACAGTGAATAAATGGCAATATATTTCCAAGTTAGGACGATGTGTGGCTTGGAGAGGAATTTCCAGTCAATGGTGTTCCTACGTATTGGCTGCCCTTGTCATAGAATCCCTACAGTATAGAAGGAGGCCTTCAGCCCTTCAAGCCTGTACAGACCATCAATCTCATCCTGCCCCTGAAACCCCACATATTTACCCTGCTAATCCCTCCAAAACTAGGGTCAATTTAGCATGGCCAATCAACCTAACCTGCACATCTTTGGACTGTGGGAGGAAAGGGAGCACTCTAGAGGAAACCCATGCCGACACAGGGAGATTGCCTAAACTCCACACAGACAGGGACCCACGCTGGGAATCGAACCCAGGTCCCTGGCGCTGTGAGGCAGCAGTGCTAACCACTGTGCCACCATGCTGCCCCAATGTTTCAGATTGCAGTTTGGAAGGTACTTCCAAAGGAACCTTGGTGAGTTGCTGCAGTGCATTTTGTATATGGTGCACACTGCTGCCACTTCAGTAATGGAGCTTTGTGAGTGTTTAAGGTGGTGGATGGTGGATCAAGTGGCCTGTTTTCTCTTAGATGGCATCAAGCTTCTGGTTGGAGCAGCATTCATCCAGCCAAGTGGAGCATATACCATTGCACCCCTGACTTGTGCCTTGTGGATAGTGGACAGGCTTTGAGGAATTAAAAGGTGAGTTACTCTCCACAGAATTTCCAACCTCTGACATACTCTTGTAGCCACTGTATTAATATGGCTAGCCCAGTTCCGTTTCGGGTCAATGGTAACTCCACAGGATGTTGAATTGGGGGACTCAGTGTTGGTAATGCCATTTAAAGTCAAGGGGAAATGGTTGGATTCCCTCTTGCTGGAGATGGTTATTGCCTGGCACTTGTCTGGCGCATGTGTTAGTTGTCATTATCAGCCCAATCCTGAATATTGGCCAGGTCTTGCTGCATACGGATTTGGGCTACTTCAGTATCTGAGAATCAGTTATTGTCTTGTTCTGAGATATTAACAGATCTTTCTCTCTGATCTGCTGTGTACACCGAACACTTTTTGCTGGTAAACATTGATGTTTTCTTTTAATCAGAAATAGCATCTGCTTGATCAAGATTGTCTTCGTCATTCTTACTACAGTCCCCATCACCCACCAATTTGGTGCTAGCTTTGGGTTAGTTGGCTGCACTCTCACCTCTGATTCTGTTTCAACACAAATAAAAAATAAGGCCGACACACCAATGCAGTGCTGAGGGAGTGCTGCAGTGTTGGAGGTGCCACCTTTTGGATGAGATGTCTGAAGTGCCAGTGGCTACAAGATGCCTTCATGGATGGATGTAAAATATCCCACAGTACTATCCTGAAGGAGATTGGCCACAATGTCCTGATAATTATTTACCCCTCAACCCATATCGCAGAAACAGATTATCTGGTGATTACATTGTGGTTTGTGATAGTCTGCTATGTACACATTGGTGGCATTCCAACAGTGATTACGCTTCAGAAAGTACTCGATTGTCAGTAGAGCACATTGAGACATTAAACTTTATCTATTAGTCACAAGTAAGGCTTACATTAACACTGCAATGAAGTTACTGTGAAATTCCCCTAGTTACCACAGTCCATCACCTGTTTGGGTCAATGCACCTAACCAGCACATCTTTCAGAATGTGGGAGGAAACTGGAGCACCCGAAGGAAACCCACGCCGACACGGCGAGAACATGCAAACCCCACGTAGCGACCCCAGCCTCTTGTTGGAGATGGTGCATGTGTTAGTTGCCACTTATCAGCCCAATCCTGAATATCGAACCTCGGTCCCTGGTGCTGTGAGGCAGCAGTGATAATGACACAATCACAATCACAAATGGAAGTCCTTGGGTTCATTTTTATGGCCTCGCTCTATGAGATCGGAAACTCCCACCCAAAGTCAATGGACATTTCCGCTGTCGGCCCGTCACTCGCTCCGATTCTGTGGGTGACAAGGTGGTAGAGTTCTGGTGTTTATATTTTTCACCAATGGCAGAGGAGCAGAAACAAGCAGCACGTATTTGATGAGGTTGAAATTCTTGCTTTTGGCAGGCCCAGTTATGCAGAGGCTCTGCAATATTCAAAACAATAAGGTGTCATGATTAACAATATTTTAAGCTACCAACTTTTGTGGAACCTAGCAATACATGGAATTATTGAACTGCCCAGCCAATTGTGGGGGTGGGGTGGGGGGAGGGAAGAATTCACCACAGCTAAATGTAAATTAGTCATCAAATGCATATTGTAGGAAGAATAGTAGTGAAATTAACTGTATCAGATGACTGCAATTTTTAGAGATTACAGTAGAAGATTACAAACTAGCCAATCACTGTAAAAGGAGCGAGGGTGGGGGGGGGGGGGGGGGGAGGTGATTGTTGTCTCAGGGCAACAGAGTCCCTTTAGCCCAAGTTAGTGCGAGTGGAGCTGGGTTTGCCAGGGCGGGATGATGTTAGTTGGGGTTTTAGCCCGGGTGTGATGGGGTTAGTTGGGGTTTTAGCCCGGGTGTGATGGGATTAGTTGGGGTTTTAGCCCGGGTGTGATGGGGTTAGTTGGAGTTTTTATCCCGGTGGGATGGGGTTAGTTGGGGTTTTAGCCCGGGTGGGACGGGGTTAGTTGGAGTTTTTAATCCCAGGTGGGATGGGGTTAGTTGGGGTTTTTATCCCGGTGGGACGGGGTTAGTTGGGGTTTTAGCCTGGGTGGGACGGGGTTAGTTGGGGTTTTAGCCCGGGTGGGACGGGGTTAGTTGGGGTTTTAGCCTGGGTGGGACAGGGTTTTAGCCCAGGTGGGATGGGGTTAGTTGGGGTTTTAGCCTGGGTGGAACGGGGTTAGTTGGGGTTTTAGCCCGGGTGGGACGGGGTTAGTTGGGGTTTTAATCCCGGTGGGATGGGGTTAGTTGGGGTTTTAGCCCGGGTGGGACAGGGTTAGTTGGGGTTTTAGCCCGGGTGGGACGGGGTTAGTTGGGGTTTTAGCCTGGGTGGGACAGGGTTAGTTGAGGTTTTAGCCTGGGTGGGACAGGGTTTTAGCCCAGGTGGGACGGGGTTAGTTGGGGTTTTAGCCCGGGTGGGACGGGGTTAGTTGGGGTTTTAGCCCGGGTGGGACGGGGTTAGTTGGGGTTTTAGCCCGGGTGGGACGGGGTTAGTTGGGGTTTTAGCCCGGGTGGGACGGGGTTAGTTGGGGTTTTAGCCCTGGTGGGACAGGGTTTTAGCCCGCGTGGGATGGGTTAGTTGGAGTTTTTGTCCGGGTGGGACGGTGTCAGTTGGAGTTTTTGTCCGGGCGGAAAGAGATTAATTGGCATTTTAGCCTGGGTGCGACTTGTGCTAGTTGGGGTTTTAGCCCAGATGGGATGGGGATAGTTCAGGCGGGACAGGGTTAGTTGGGGTTTTAGCCTGGGTGGGACTGTGTTGGGGTTTTAGCCCATGTGGGAGGAGGCTAGTTGAGGTTTTAGACTGGGTGGGACGGCATTAGGTTGGACTGGACAAGGTTTGTTAGGGTTTTAGACTGGGTGGGGCTGGATTAGTTGAGGTTTTTGTCCGGGTGGGACGAGGTTCATTGGAGCTTTAGCTGGGATGGAATGGGGTTAGTTGGGTTTTTTGTCCGATTGGGACAGGATTTATTAGGGCTTTAATTGGGATGGAACAGGGTTAGTTGGGGTTTTTGTCTGGGTGGAACGGGGTTCATTAGGTCTTTAGTCAGGATGGGATGGGGTGGTTGGGGTTTTAGCCTGGGTGGCAGGGGGTTAGCCCTGTTTGGATTGGTCAAACTGGATTGGGACTAGGCGGTCCAGAGTTGGCCTGGCCCTAGGGGAGGGCCAGGCTGGGCAGGTGCGGGGGAAGGGGCCATACTGGGCAGGGGACTGGTCTCGCCGGGTTCGGGGTGGGGGGGGGAGCAGACCGGGCTGGGGGCGGGATCAGGCTGGACATGGGGCGGGGTCAGGCTGGACATGGGGCGGGGTCAGGCGGAGCAGGGGTGGGGCGGGGCTGGACTAAGCTGGGCAGGGATGTGGGCGGGGTCAGGCGGGGCCAGGGGCGGGGTCAGGCTAGACAGGAGGCGGATTTAGGCGGGGGGGAGTCTGTGGGCGGGGCCAGTCTGTAGGCGGGGCCCAGTCTGGGGGCGGGCTCTCCATGGTCCTGGCGGGGGAAGGCGGCGACTCGAGTCCCGCATTCGGCTCCAACAGAGTGAAACCGGCGGCCATGGAGGCGGACGCGACGGATCAGCTGAAAGTTCGACGTGTCGATGAGAAAGGTGAGAGAGAAATAGAAAAATATACAGAAATATGTTATTACATGTGGAGAGAGAGAGAGAGAAATAGAGGAGGAGGAATAGAGAGAGGGAAGGAGCAAGAGAGAGAAATAAACAGATAGCGGGAGACAAACAGAGAGAAATAGTGACTGACAGAGATGGTGAGGGAGCGAGAGGCTGTGTCCGTGCCCCCCCCCCCCCAACCCCCGGCTCCCCCTCTCAGGCTGCGGATTTATTCCCGCAGCTTCTCCCTGAATAGAGACAGAGCTGGAGAGAGGGAAGGAGAAAGAGAAAAGCGGAGAGATAGAGGGGGGGGCGGGTTGTTTGCGGGGGGGGGGAGAGGGGCCGCCGCCCTCCCGCTCTCTACACATCCTGTGATTTATTTCTCCGCAGTCCCGGCGGCTCAAGGCGGAGAATCTGCGGCCGAGGCGGCTGCTCTCGCCTCACCCCGACAAAATACACAGTGACCCCCCCCCCCACAAAAAAAATACACTGAGACCACCCCCCCCCAAAAAAAACACTGTATCCCACCCAACCAGACACTGGGATCCCCCCCCCCACGGACACTGGGATCCCCTTCACCCCCCCCCCCCCCCCACGGACAGTGGGATCCCCTTCACACCACCCCCCCCCCCCCCCCGACACTAGGATCCCCTTCACACCCCCCCCCCCCCCCGGACACTGAGATCCTCTTCACCCCCTCCTCGACAGTGGGATCCCCTTCACACCACCCCCCCCCCCCAGAACACTGGGATCCCCTTCACACCACCCCCCCCCCCCACACTGGGATCCCTTTCACCCCCCTCCGCCACTAGGATCCCCTTCACAGCCTTCCCCCTCCTAAGACATTGGGATCCCCTCCCTCCCGTTTGCAGAAACTGACTTGTCTCTCTATGAACTGATTCTCTTCCCACCCCCCTCACCAATTTGAAGACTCCCTTTCCAAGGAATCTCCAGCCAATGCAATCTTATACCAGTTACCATGATCATACACCCACTCTGTGACGGGCATTGACATCCCCTATCCTCTGACATCCCCGCCCCCCTCCTCCATTCGTTTTCATGTTTATCCCACAAGAAATGTAGCAGGCGGGGGAGCTTTTAAATAACATTTTTTTGAAAAAAGTGTATATGGGGAGAGAGAGAGAGAGAGAGAGAATTAGCCTCCTGAATTTTTGTGAACCTCGGGCTTTAACTGGGCAGAGATACTCCAGGAAAGAAATCTAATATCATGATGATTCCCTCTTTACTAAATGCAGTAATATAAACAATGGTCCCAACAGAGATGTGAGCAAGATCAGGTCAAGACTTGTTTATTGTATAAAGAATTTTTGTGAAAAACATCTTAAAAGTGAGAAGTATGTTTGGGGTTGTCTGTTTTGATGGGGTTAGTTGAACCCTTTGCAGTAACTGTCACAGTGGTTAGCAGGGGAGATCTTTAAATTATTTTAGATAAATAATGTTTCCTTTATCTAATTGACATGTACAGTTTTATTTTGTGTTTCTAATTCACTTGTGGCCTCTTGTCTGTAATAGTTTACTTAGAGTGCACAGAAGGCAGTGATTATTTTTCCCCTCGATTACTCGGTGGCAAAGAAGGGTGTAATTGAGATCCAGCCTTCCTGACTTACTCCAAACTATTAGCAATAAATCAGATTCCTATTTACGAACATGCTTCCTGTGGCGGCGGCTTTTTGGAAATGGATTTATTGTAATGGCGACGATCGTGAAATTAGAACATAACTAACGTTATGGGGTTAGCACTGCTGCCTCACATGCCAGAGATCTGGGTTCGATTCCCAGCTTGGGTCACTGTCTGTGTGGAGTTTGCATGTTCTCCTCGTGGCTGCATGGGTTTCCTCCCACAGTCTGAAAGACGTGCTGATTAGGTGCATTGGCTGTTCTAAGTTCCCCCCTAATATAACCGAACAGGCGCCAAAGTGCGGTGACTATGGGATTTTCACAGTGTTAATGTAAGCCGATTTGTGACACTGATAAATAACTGGGAGTAGAGATGAATCCTACGCCCGCACGCCCTTTCAGTGCAATCATTGCAGTTCATTTGCCTCATCCCCTTCCTGCCCATTTCCCATCCCCTCACTTACCTGAGTTGCACAACCTCTCTACCTCAGGCTTGCATATATTTAACAAAGGGACATCCGCTACCCTTATGGGCAGCAAATTCCAAAGAATCGCACCCTTTAAGTGAAGGAACTCTCCCTCATTTCAGTCCTACATGATCAGCCTCTTACTCGAGACTGCACCCAAGTTCTAGATTCTCCAGCCAGGCGGAAACAACCTTTCAGTTTCTCCCCTATCAAATCAAATCTGTACTTCCACATTTTCAGCGACTTTGTCAAATGTGTAATTTTCATTTGATTCTGAAGGTGGAATAAATATTATATAGTGTACATCATAGAATTGATATGGTGCAGAAGGTGGCCATTTGGCCCATTGGTGCCTGTATTGCGTTATGAGTTAGTGCCATTCCCCTGCATTTTTCCCTTACTCATTGGCTCTCTCTCGAATACCTCAGTTGAACCTGCCTCCTCCACACTTCCAGGCAGTGCATTCCAGATCCCAACCACTTGTTGTGTGAAAAAGATTTTTCTCTCGTCACATTTGCTTCTTTTGCAAATCCACTTTAATCTGTGCCCTCTCGTTTTGGAGCCTTTTACGAGCAGGAGCTGTTTCTCCCTATCTACTCTATTCAACCCTCTCATGATTTTGAACATCTCTGTCAAATCTCCTCTTAGCTTTCTTCTCTCCAAGGAGAACAGTCCCAACCCCTCCAATCTATCCTGAAGTTTCTCATCCCTGGAACCATTCTTGTAATCCTCTTCTGCACTCTCTCCAATGCATTCACGTCTTTCCTTTGGGTGTCGTACACAATATTCCAGCTGAGGTCTAGCTAGTATGTTATAAGTTCAGCAAAATCTCCTTGCTCTTGTACTCTATGCCCCCAATAAAACCCAGAATACTATACACTTAATTAAATGTTCTTGCTACCCATCCTGTCACCTTCATCGATCTAAATGTCCTTTCCTCTTTTTACATGGGGTGTGAGCATCACTGGCATTTGTTGCCCATCCCTAAATTGCCCTCGAGTAGTTTGTTTGACCATTTCAGAAGGTGGCTAAGAGTTGATATGTGGAGTCACGTGGGAGCCGGTGCATGGGAAGTTTTAGTCAGGTGCTGGTGACTTATTAAATACCCGTTGAGCAATTGTGATTGGAAATTTTCAGTTACCACGATGGGCCAAACTAGCTGGAAGGTGCCAGCTTTGGCTACGGTGAGGATCCTGTCATTAGTAGTTGCTCTTGGACAATTTTTCTGATCCTAATCATGAGCCTGCAGCCCCTTCCTGGCATTCAGAGCGATCCAGTTGTGATGTTTCTCACAGTCAAATAGCAGGCCTTGACTTATCACATGATTAGTGGGCCGAATAGCAGAGGACAGCCAGCACCCATCAAATTCTAATTCAGCAAAAACTAGATGTACGTTGAGGGAAGGTGGCAGTAGTGGAAATGGGGAAGGCAAGAGGAAATAACAGTTAACTTGAATTGTCACCTCATTGCACTGGTACAAATGTGCTACAGGAATAGTTGTACTTGAGCCAACGTGCTTTAATCTGTGATCTGCTACTTGTTAATTCTCCGTATTGCGACCACAAGTGGTGACCACAAGTACTTCAGACAGGTGTTATGTTTATAAGCTAGGAACATACAGAAAGATAAAATCTCCCGTTGCACTACAGGGTGTAAATGTCTGGGTAGTGTGAATATTTTATCCACTCGCTGCTCGATGTTTATTGACAACACAGAAGTCCAGTCTTGAAAGAAAACTTACAAACTATTTCTGAAGTCATGGGAATTTGGAGTTTGTTTCTTCCATTTTATTTTCTAGCTTTCCCACAACACCTTCAGATGTGTTTTTTAACTTGATTTTAAACAGGACTGGTGTGGTTCAGTATTTTGCCATGACCCATTACACCACTCTGGAATATTCATGCTAAGTTGCCAGAATTAGAAATGTTGGGAGTTTGAAAATAGTTTCACCCACTAGGTTTGGACCACTTCCAACGAATAAAGAAAAGTACACCACAGGAACAAGCCTTTCAGCCCTTAAGCCCATGCCTGCCATGATGCCCTAACTAAACTAAAACAAAAACTTCTGTCATTACTCAGTCTGTCTCCCTCTATTCCCTCCCTATTCATGTACCCATCCACATGCCTCTTAAATGTTTGTCATGTGCCTGCTTCCACCACCACCTCTGGCAGTGAGTTCCAGGCACTCACCATTCGCTGCATGGAAAAACCACCCTGCACATCTCCCTTAATCTTTCCCCCTCGTAATTGACACGTCCACTCTGGGGAAAAAGCCTCTGACTATTCACTCTGTCTGTGCCTCTCATAATTTTGTAGATCTCTATCAAGTTTTCCCTCAGCCTCCATCTTTCCAATGAAAACAATCCTAGTTTATTCGATCTCTCCTCATAGCCAACACCCTCAAGACCAGGCAACATCCTGGTAAACCTTCTTTGCACTGTCTCCAAAGTTTTCATGTCCTTCTGGTAGTGTGACGACCAGAACTGCATGCAATACTCCAAAGGCAACCTATAACCAGTATGTCTGCCCAACTTCTCCAGAGTACATGAGGAGAGAAAAAAGCGCTTCATCGGAGGTAGAGCAAAGTGACTTAACCAGTTACCTGTCTTGAGATTCTGGCCCTATCATCACGAGTGCTGAAGGAAAGGTAGTAATGTTTGTGCTAAAGGAGGATCATGCTGGACGTGAATGAGATGTAGCCTGCAGTTGGTGAATCGTGTGGAGCGCACACTCGGCTTTTAGCTGATGTCTTTCCACTTGTCTAAAACCTGAGGCCATAAATGTAACATTGTCAGCAACAAATCCAGTTGAGAATTCAGATTAATGTTTGTTGCCTAAAAAGTGGACCCCCTACCCCCCGATGGAGATAAAGTGGGAAAGTGAAATTGAGGACTATCAGATCAGTCGTGGTCTCATTGAATGACAGAGTAAACTCGATGGGCTGCATGGCCCATTTCTACTCCCATGTCTTCAGGTCTATCGAGTCTATTCCACCATTTAATAAAATTATGGTTGATCTGATTGTAACTTCAATGCCATATTCCCATCTGCTGCCCCCCCCCCCATCTCTATTCGCAGTAACCTTTCCAACCCCTTGCTTCCCAAGAATCTACCTTAAAAAAGATGCTGCTTCCATCGTCCTTTGAGTAAGACGGTTCCAAAGCACCCTCTGTGAGCAAATCATTCTGCTCACCTCTGTCTTAAATGGGCGCCCCTTTATTTAACAGTGAGTTCTAGAAGCTGAACAAGTGCGTGATCGAGAAACAAGCAGATGCTTACACTGACAGAGAGATGAAGAAAGGTGGGAGATAGTTTGAGTTAAGGGTAAGGGAGCAAGAAGCAGTTGCAATGAGTCGTCTGTCGTCTGATGTAAATTCTATATATTGAATTGTCCGGAATCCTGTTTAAATCCTGAGGTGGAAATTTGACATGAACATCATTGAAGTTTTTGCAGATTTATATTTGCTAGTACTTTGTATAGAATTATTGCATCATCGTTTTATAGATTGCAAGTCTTTTTGCACCCTGGATCCTGTACCTTGGATTCCCTTCGTAAGGTTCAGGACTAAACAGTGGAAAGGTTTTTGAATACTGGGACAGGTTCACATTTTAGCCATTTGCAGGTAAATCATTGATGAAATTGGACATTACTCATCAGTAATAACCTTTTCTCTTGGCTAAATGTCAATGGAAGTGAAGTCATACTTTCCAGCTTCTGTAATGATCTTTGCAATATTCCTCCTCGGTCCAAGCTTAGTGGGGTACAGACCTATTAATGAGCTCTGCATCTGTTCATTAACAATATTCTTTACAATCCTGTCACGTTAATCCCTGTGCCATCTCACTGCCCTCTCGAATCTCCGCCAATCTTAGCTCCCCCACCCCCAAGCTCCAGCCTTGTGCATCCCCTCGCACTTTGCTCCACCAATGACTGACGTTCCTTCAGCTTTCTCTGAATCCTCGGTCAATGCTTTCTTGATGTCACCCTCTCTTTACACTCTCCATTAAGGTTAACAATGTGACGCAAGGCATTCATGGAGGTTTCAACTCATGACTTGTTCCCCTCCTGGGCGCTCCAGCCAATCTTTGGCCAACATGTCTGTCCTGGTGACGTACTGCCTTCCTGTGTCATCTGGAAAGCAAGAAGATTCAAAAATCAGTTGGATGATGCTTGACTGTCAGCCAAACAGATCCCCTCCTGACCCCACACCCATCACTTTCAATATTTATATATCTGACTAAGAGAAGCGTGAAAAGAAAATAACCACTTTTATCATGGCCTGATGGTTTCTCTCCAGGTCGTTCGCAACAGTTTCACGGAGTTTGATCTTCAAGTCCTGGAGACTCCAAGCCATCCCTGGAGGGTTGGCAACCCCACCATGATCTTATTGAATGGCGGGGCAGGCTCGAGGGGCTGGATGGCCTACTCCTGCTCCTATTTCTTATGTTCTTATGTTCCCTCAGCTGCTGTTCCTTCAGGCACCAAGTCTCTTGTCTTGCCACAGCTCTCTATCTCAGTAACTTGCTTCACCTCTTCAAAGGATTGCTTAAAATTCCTTCTCTTTTGTGTGTGTCTTTTTTTTGCCTCCCAACCCGTCCTGTTTTTTTAAACTTTTTTTAATGTTGTTTTATTTGACAATCCTAACAAATAGCTCAATACCCACAAAGTCCAAAAAAGTTTTTAGAAACCAGGTGGGTGAGGCTTGAGGACACTGGTGTGCACCCTCCACTCCCAGCTTCATCTCTGCCATGCTGCCATCCACATCCTCGGGAAGCAAATCGATGTCCCTAAGCCAGACTCACGATGCCCAGCTGTGTGGTATCTTGCCCACCCTCAAATGCCTACTTTCATCTTTAGTGTAGCTTTCTTCTGAAGGAACAGCCTCCAGTTAACCTGCCTTTTCCTCTGATGGGCTGACACAGCCCCTCCTGTTAAGACCACAGGATATAAGAGCAGAATTAGGCCATTTGGCCCATTGAGTCTGCTCCACCATTCAATCATGGCTGATATGTTTTTCATCACCATTTTTCTGCTTTACCTGTAACCTTCGATGATCTTGTCAATCAAAGAACCTATTATCTCTGTCTTAAATACACTCAATAACCTGGCCTCCACAGCCTTCTGTGGCAATGAGTTCCATAGGTTCACCACCCTCTGGCTGAAGAAATTCCTCCTTATCTCGGTTCTAAAGGGTCGTCCCTTAACTCTGAGGCTGTGCCCGCTGATCCTAATCTCTCCTACTAACGAAAACATCTTCCCTATGTCCGCTCTATCCAGGCCTTTCAGTAGTCTGTAATGAGCTCCCCCTCCTTGTCCTTCTAAAGTCCATTGAGTACAGACCCAGAGTCCTCAAACTTCCTCATGTATCAGGCTTCTCATTCCCGGGATCATTCTCATCAAGTAGCTAACCTGTCCCCACCAATTTGACATTCTGTCATGACTCAGTGAGTCGTGCTCTTGCATCCTAAGTCGGAAGGTCATAGAGTCGGTGGGGTGGGGTGGGGGGGGGGGGGGGGGGGGGGTGCGGGGCGAGCGAGCGGTGGTAGGAGAGAGGGAGGGTAGTAGTAGTTGAGGTGCCTGTCTGCCCTCGAGTGGATGTACAGAATTCCATGGCACACCTTCTGGCGTCCTGGCCAATATTTATCCAGCAACCAAAATCAATAAACCGGATTATCTCGTTTGATGGAGTGCTGCATGTAAATTGTTTTCTACCTTTCTAACATTACAACAGTGACTGCATTTCGAAGGAATTGACTATAAAGCACTTTGTGTTCCTTAGCCAAGGCAGGTGCTTTATAAATGCAAGGCTCTACCTCTGCCACTTGCAGTTCTATATGTCCAACAAAGTGAAAGCTGTTTGAAGCTAAGACAATGCCGGTATCCTTCAGTGAGATTTTGAAAGTACTGTGTTTAATTAAAGGCTCCACAGTAGGTCTCAAAGGATGAGCTCTGCAGGGTTAATTATCAAGCTGAATATGCAGGGGATTGCTGTAACTAGTTGACATCATTAGCTGATTACAACGGAGCAGTTTATTGCGATATAAGGCTCATTTCCAAGTGTGGTGGGGAATCCTTGTTGTAATGATTGCCGTGCTGTCGCTAGAATTTCAGCAGAGTGTGCTCTGTGATGTCTTTGAACTGTCCACTTCGAACTGTGAGAAACATCAACAACCGTATCTTCACTTGTATTCCGGAGAGAGCATTTTTTTGCCTAGTTGGGATAAGTTGAGACGATGGGGTATATTTTCCAGTTCCACCTACCACGGGAATCATCACGGATGAGACAGAAAACTTGGCAAACTGCTTAAGGGCTCTGTTGATCTCGGGCAGGAGTTTCCAACCTTGAGGCGGGTGTGACTGGAAAATCTTGCCCAATTGAACTAAAATCGGACTTACTGCTTCAAGTTTTTCTTGGGTGGCACAGTGGTTAGCACAGCTGCCTCTCGGTGCCAGGAGCCCGATTTCAGTCATGGCCTCGGCTCACTGTCTGTGTGGAGTTTACACATTCTCCCTGTGCCTGTGTGGGTTTCCTCCCATAGCCCAAAGATGTGCGGATTAGGTTGACTGACCATGCTAAATTGACCCTTAGTGTCAGGGGAATTAGGGAAATACATGGGGTTACAAGGATAGGCCCTGGGTGGGATTGTTGTTGGTGCAGGCTCTATGGGCTGAATGTCCCCCTTCTGCACTGTAGGGATTCTATTCTTTGACGTATGGGGGAGGCAGATAGTGGGGTAATGCTTGTTTCAGTGGATCAGTGATCCTGAATCCCAGGCTAGTTTTGGGGGGACACAGGTTCAATTCCCACCACATCAACTGATGGGACATAAATTCAATTAATAAAAAATCTGGAGTCGAAAGCTAGTCGCAGAAATGGTGAGCATTGTCATTAAAAGCTCTTCAGTAATGTCCTTTTAGAGAAGGAAATCTGCCTTCCTTGCCTAGTCTGGCCTACATGTGTTTCCAGATTCAGAGTGATTGACTCTAAATCGTTCAGCAAGTTCGAGGGCAACAAAGTTCCCACAACACGTGAAAAATAAATGTTATTTCCTCGCACTCTTTTTCCCATAGTGTATTGGTACGAATATACCAAATCTCACAGCAGTTTAGTGTAAAAAGTACATCTTTATTGTGTTTGCTGATGTTAAGAGTTGCATATCCCCCTTTATTTACAAAGTGTGAAATCCACAACAGGTATCCTCCACTCACCTGATGAAGGAGCAGTGCTTCGAAAGCTCGTGATTTCAAATAAACCTGTTGGACTTTGACCTGGTGTTGTGAGATGTGTAACTGTGCCCATCCCAGCCCGACTCCGGCATTTCCACATCTTTATTCCCAAAGCTTTGTTGTAATGATAAAATAAAAAAAAGGAAGTGCTGGAAATACTCGGGAGGGGGAGCATCTGTGGAGGGAAAAGCTGAGTTGATGTTTCAGCTCAATGACCTTTCATCAGCTTGGAAGGTCTGATCAGGTCATTCACCTGGAGCTTTGGGGCATTGCAATCCCTGTGATAGTTATTCCCAAGGAGGATTTTGACCCAGCCGCAATGAAGGAACAGCAATTTTAGTTTGAAGTCAGGATGGGATGCAGCTTGGAGAGGAGCATACAGGTGGTGAGGTTTTCGTGTGGATGTTAGCTTTTCCTTCTAGATTGGAGCAGTTATGGGTTTGGAAGGTGCTGTCATAGAAACGAGAAACAGGAGTAGGCCTTTCAGCCCTTCGAGCCTGCCCTACCATTCATTTTGATCACAGCTGATCATCAAATTCAATATCCTGATCTTGAATTCCTCACCCCCAATATCCCTTGATCCCTTTAGCTGCAAGAACTTTTATATTTAATTTCTTCTTGTCGAAGGAGCCTTGGTGAGGTGCTGCCACGCGGCTTATGGATGATCCGCATTGCTGCTACCATGTGTCGGTGATAGAGGGAGTGAATGTTTAATGTAGTGAATGGGGTGCCAATCAAGTGAGCTGCTTTGCCTGGAATGTGTCCAGTTTCTGGAGCTGCACCAATCCAGGCAGGTGGAGAACATTCTATCAAATTCCTGATTTTTAAATTAAAGTTTTTAAGTTAAGTTTATTTATTAATGTCACAAGTAGGCTTACATTAACAGTGCAATGAAGTTACTGTGAAACTCCCCTAGTCGCCACACTCCAGCGCCTGTTCAGGTACACTGAGAGAGAATTTAGCATGGCCAATCCACCTAACCAGCACATCTTTCAGACTGTGGGAGGAAACCAGAGCGCTTGGAGGAAATCCACGCAGACATGGGGAGAATGTACAGGCTTCACACAGACAGTGACCCAAACTGGGTATTGAATCCAGATTGTTGGTGCTGAGACAGCAGTACTAACCGCTGCCATCATGCCACCCACGTGTCTTGTAGATAGCAGACAGGCTTAGGTGAGTCAAGAGGCAAGTTACTTTCTGCAAAATTCCCTTCTCTTGTTGCCAGTGTATTTATATGTCCAGTTCAATTTCTGGTCAAAGATAACCCACAGAATGTTGGTGCTGGTAATTTTGTTAAATGTCAAAGGAAGATGGTTAGATTCTCTCTTGTTGGAGAGGGTTACTGCCTGACATTTTCTAGCATGCATATTACCTGCCACTAATTGGGTGGCACAGCAACACAGTGGTTAGCACTGCTGCCTCACAGAGCCAGAGACCCGGGTTCAATTCCCGGCTTGGGTCACTGTCCATGGAGTTTGCACATTCCACTTGTGTATGTGTGGAATACCTCCTGGTGCTCCGGTTTCCTTTCATGGTCCAAAGTTGTGTGGGTTAGGCGGATTAGCCATGCTAGCACCAGGAGGATTAGCAGGGTAATCATGGGGTTATAGGGTCTGGTTGGGATTGTGGTCGGTGCAGACTCGATGGGCTGAATGACCGCCTACTGCACTGTGGGGACTCTATGATTCTAATCAGCCCAAGCTGATTTAATTAATATACAGGAGGTGAGTAGTTCCTGAAACTAATTGCTGCATACCAATATAATTTGTGCTTAAAACACTGCATCTGAGCAGCTTTTATACTTACCAGTTCTTGTGTTAAATAAAGTGAATAATTTATGAGGGACGGAGCAGATGTCTGCACAATAGAAGTAAATATGGGAGGTGCTCCCATTGTTGGACAGCAGCGGTTTTTCATTAAATAACTTTGCATTGTGTTGTCGGCTTCAGGTACTGAATGGCCAGGGCTGCAAAGATAGTTGGGTGTCATGTTAACACAATTCCCAGCATTAAAACTCTGAAACACAAGCTCGCTTACAGGAATTTAACATTTAACATTGTTCAATCGCATATCTAACCATAGCAATCAAATGCAGAAATTTAAACTGTCTATGATAATATTTTTCATAATGAGTTATAACCATAACCACCACCACCCCCCCAATTCCAAAGGGTTACGGGTTTAGTTGAAAAATGGTCAGCATTATTACCACTTTTACTATTTTGATGCATTGACCTGAATATAGTACATGAATAAACGATGTCAGGATATTTAATCTCTTGACTAGCTGCTTGGAACAATTCCTTCTCTAAGGACCCATCAGAATTCTGACTGCATATTAACGGGCATGGTGTTACACAAATGTTGTCAAGGGCTATCATGCGATCAGCACTAGAGGGAGATAGGGGTGTGGTCGCAAAGGGCTAGCACAGATGTGCTGAGTGGCCTTGTCAGGATGTAAGTCCAGAAGAGACATTGTAGCTCCCCCATTTGATGTTTGAAAGCCTCTGCCAAACCAATGCAGAAAGATTATTGGTAAAAGCAAAATATTGCGGATGCTGGAATCTGAAACAGAAAATGCAGGAGAATCCCAGCAGGTCTGACAGCAGCTGTGGAGAGAGAATAGAGCCAACGTTTCACGTCTGGATGATCTGATCACTTGGAATGTTCCCATTGATCTAAACGTTGGTGTTCCTTCCTCTGAAACAATAACGAGAGAAAGACTTTCCATCTTAAAACCACATTTTACCATTAGAATTTATTTTTACTGATAATTATTTATTGGTGCGTAGCTTCAAGTTCAGTCGCTCCCTTTTACAAAGTGGCATTCAACTCTGTTCTTTTTCTTTACAGATCAGTCCGATGCAAGTCTGGGATGTTGTGGCTGGGTCTTGGTTATCCTGTCCTATTTCTTCATGATTATCAGTTTCCCCCTGTCCATCTGGTTGTGCATAAAGGTAAGACTGTGCACACGCACACAAACATGCATGTGCACACTCGCTATAAAGATAAGACCACGTTCTCACACGCACACACTCCCACTATAAAGGTAAGGTCCAACTCTCTCATGTACACACTATAAAGGTGAGGTAATGCACATGCACACTCTTGCTATAAAGGTAAGACCACAAACACTCATGCGTACACACTCCCGCTATAAAGATAATGCCCTACTCTCGTGTTTGTGCACACTCCCGCTACAAAGGTAAGATCACACGCGCACAGACTCCAGCTATAAAGACAAGCCATTCTCTCACGTGCACATGCACTCTTGCTATAAAGGTAATGCTATGCACACACACACACTCTCGCTGTAAAGGAAAGGCCACAGTCTCACACATGCTCTCGCACTATAAAGGGAAGGTCACACACGCGCACACACTGTCACTATAAAGGTAAGGCTGTGCACACATGTACACACACAGCACATGCACTCTCGCTATAAAGGTAAGCCACACCTGCAGACACGCAGGCCCACGTGCCTTATAAAGTCAAAGCCGCACTCACATTAAGGAGCCAAACTGATTCAAAAGAGCAAACTTTATTGGCTGCTCTGCTTGGGAGGTTTGTTGCCTGCCACCCCCGATGATGCAATGGGTAATCCTTGGCCCCTGCTGATGAGCCCCTTCCTATAGCCGTGGCTTTAATATTGATTTTGTTTTTCATTGAAGCCAAGGATTGCATAACTCCAAGTTTCAAATTCTAAAGAGCAAAACAAAGTGGGAATAGCACCGGTGGATCCCTATTGTTCCAGTGTTTAGATAATTCTGATGAATGCAGCTCCCTCTATATGGGTTTAGATAGCTTTGTGTGTGAACAGGGCAATAGAGAGTGAGTATTATCTACCATAACCAGCTGGGACCGGGCATTCAGCAAGATACACCACTCACGTCTGATCTCTTCTAAATCATCAAACAGCCCTTTCCTAATGTGGAGAATATTGCTGTGCTGTGGCCAAAATGCCCTTATCTTAGTCTTGCAGACCAAGAGATTGGAATGGATCGCTCCTGATGGAACAAATTAGTGCTGGCCTCTCAGAAATTGCTCTGCATTTTGTCTTGCCGTGAGTCTGGCGGCTGGGGTTGGTGAAAGAGAGATGGTGGAAGGAGATTTCTGTTCAAAATGAAGTTTGTTTTTGGAGATGGCGACTGCCGTCCAAGTTCTGTGCTCTATAGAAGCAGCTTGGTTGCCAAGCAACAGCCACATTCAAGTTGCGAATGAACATTCTGCACGAAGATGAGGACTAGTGTCAACCGCAGAATGAGCAATGACTTGGCTGAAAGTTGTACAGTGTTTGGGACTGGCAACTCCATCTCTGGCAGAGTTGTAAAATCAGTCATGCTCCACTCAAAAGGTATCCTTTGCAGTTACTTTGAGGTCCATTCACGTGGGGAATGTTTTCCCATTTTGGATACTTGGCAGCTTATTTATTTCCTACACCACTATTGCCGGGTTAAATGTGAAAGAGTGCCTTCTGCCCTCGTGACATTGCCCCACCAGACATCGTAATAGCACCATAATGATTCTCTCCCCCCACTCTAGTGAGCTTCTAATTGAGATTCTTTACAACCCACCCCCTGGCGAAATGGTTACTGACTCATTCACATAAGTGGAGAGTGATCTGGACTGAGTTTTGGCTAAAATAGTGACAGTTAGCTTTGCCTCCCTGACAAGTCAAACCAACCCACGGCGACAGGAAGTTATTCTTAAAGTGGTGGGTTTTTTTTGTTGTTGAGCAATCACCATTTAATTAGGACATGGCATCCTGTAGTATCTGTATGGAAACCAAATGGGATCTTTCTTTTCCTTCTTTGTCACAGATTGTCAAGGAGTATGAGCGAGCTATCATATTTCGACTTGGTCGCATCCTAGCAGGCGGAGCCAAAGGGCCAGGTAAGGACCAAGGGAAGTTAAACACCAGTCCATTTCTCTAAGCTACCTGATATGAGTCAGTACTTTTGAGTTCTCGGTCCACTCTTTACAGAATCCTTCTTTTAAAAGCCAGTAGTCATTCCATTTAAATCCTCTTTGTGCATGTCCTTCCCATTGTCATGAATTTTGGTTCTGTTTCCATATCAACAACTAATAGCCTAGAATGGAGATCCTATAGGCAAATGTTTGTTTATTTATCAATCATGAAAGATGGTGGGTAGTGCAGCCGACTGAATTTCTGAAGGTTCTTTGCTTGGCGTAGAATGGCTGCAGCACAGAAGGAGGCCATTTGGCCCGTTGTGTCTGTGCAGCTCTTCTGTGAGAGCATCTCAGATAATTCCCCACTATCCCTGGAAATGGTTTCTGTTCAAGCGCTTATGCAGTTTGCTTTTGAAAGGCCTGATTGAATCTGTCTCCACCACGCAATGTCGGGCAGTGTGTCCTGGATCAGTTTAAAGTTTACTTATTTGTATCACAAGACTTACATTAACACTGCAGCGAAGTTACTGTGAAAATCCCCTAGTTGCCACACTCCAGCACCTGTTCGGGTCAATGCACCTAACCAGCATGTCTTTCGGACCGTGGGAGGAAACCGGAACTCACGGAGGAAACCCATGCAGACAAGGGGAGAATGTGCAGATTCTACACAGATGGTGACCCAAGACATGAATTGAACCTGGGTCCCTGACACTGTGAAACAGCAGTGCTAACCACTGTGCCATCCTAGCCCCTCACTTTTTTTTAAAAAAACAATTTTCCTCATGTCATCCTTGGTTAAACTAGAGTCCTCTGATTTTTGACCCTTCAGCGGTGAGATCAGTTTCTCTCTATCAATGTCGCCCATACGCCTCCAAACTACCCATTGAACTGAACTTCATTCCTGGAACCATTCTCGCAAATATTTTCTCCACCCATTTGAAAGCCTTTGCTTGTATATTTAATAAAATAAATTGCACCCACGGTGCTTGACTTCCCAACAAGCACCTCTACTTTTAACATTTTTAACCTTGCTTTTGAACCCTCCTCAATCATCATTAATATTTCTGTAGTCTCCTCTGGCTCTACAATCCTCAGATCCCCGTGTATTCTAACTCTGGCCTCTTGAGCATTGTCGATTTTAATAATTCCACCATTGGCAGTTGTGCCTTCAGCTGCCATGGCCTTAAAAACTCTGGAATTTCTGGAATATCCCACCTCCCCACCCAAGAGCCTCCTCTATATTTCTCGCTCTCCTCCCGTTAAAAATCTACCCTTTTGATTGCCTGCCCTATTGGGAGTTGTGTAATGTAGCTTGGCAGCAATTGTGGCTTAATAGTGTTCCTGTGAAACACTTTGGAATGTTTTGCCATGTTAACAATGCAATATGAATGCAGGCTGTTACTCATTGACATCTGTGGATGATGCCACAGAAGGTTAGTGTGTGGAGTCTGCGTGTTCTCCCTGTGTCTTGTGGGTTTCCTCCCGTAGTCCAAAGATTTGCAAGTTAGGTTGATTGGCCATGCTAAATTACCCCTTCGTGTCAGAGGGATCAGCAGGATAAATACTTGGTTTACAGGGATAGGGTCTGATTGGAATTGTCATTGGTGCAGACCTGATGGACCAAAAGGCCTCCTTCCACACTATAGGGATTCTATAATCTGTCTTGAGAATTTAAAACTGCCAATTCAAATAAGCATAGGAACCCTACAGTGCACCGGGAGGCCATTCAGCCCATCGAGCCTGAATCCACCCAGATTCTATCCCCGTAACCCCTATTAATCCCCCTGACCCTAATGGGCAATTTAGCATGACCAATCAACCTAACCCGCACACCTTTGGACTGTGGGAGGAAACCGGAGCATCCAGAGGAAACCCAGGCAGACACGGGGTCTGTGTGCAAACTCCACACAGACGCTGACCCAAGGCTGGAATTGAGCCCATGTCCCTGGCACTGTGAGGCAGCAGTGCTAACCACTGTGTAAAGGTTACATGGCTATGCAGGAATGCCTTCTGCACCAATTGAAATTTACAGTGTTATGATTGTGAAACAAATGTGACAGTGCTTTTTAAAAAATACGTGCCCTCTTCTCTCGAGGCACCGATGCACACTGGGGTCTGGTTCCACATGCACTGTCTGCCAGGCCTCAGCAGACCTAAGTGGCCATTCTTGAATTCCTCATGCTGTTGCTTTCTCTGCTATTCAGATGTGGGCAATCCCATGACGGTGTGCGGTGGAATTGGGACCAACGTTTAAAAAAACGATATTCACCCCAATCAGTGTTTGTTATCTGGAGGTAGTGGGGGGGGGGAGCTTCTAAACACTTCCGTTCCTTCACCCCCTTCCAGGTCAGGGAGGGTGTTGCTGCTTTCTGCTCCTGCCTTATTAAAATGAAAGAGGCAACATGTCACGAGAGGCATGGGAGGAGTTTTTGTTTGTGATCCAAGGAACGGTCTGTGTCATTTGACAGTGTTGGTCTGAATGTTGTACTTCTCTCTTTTTCTTTCGGTCTCTGTTCTTGTCTCCTCCTCTGGAGGCTGCGTGTTGGCAGTCAGTACTTGCTTCACACTGACTAATGGGAATGCCTGATTTTAGTCCTGTTTTCCAGCACCCTCTCACTTCATTACACTTCTATTCCCTTCTCCCCCAACATAAACATGTGAAATTTTACAAGGAACATCAGAGGCGTTGCTGGGATTTGGAAAAGCTATGAGGGTGCATAACCCATTATTGTTTTTCCTATCTGCCTCTGGACATATATACCTCTGCTCCCTTTACCAGTCTCTCTACTCCCTGGTGACCGACGACCATTAGGATGATTTTGCCACACACTCGCAATGATGCTGTGCGTTTTGGGGGTGAGTTAAAAATCAGATCTTCCTTGTTGCACAACCCCATCTCCTGATTACTCGTCTCTGAAGTGTGGGGGATTACCAGAAATCTGGGGGAGGTTAGGTCGGGAAGAAAGTTCCACTGTTAATAGTGGAAGACAGGAACCAATCCTGATTATTGTTTTCACTCCTCCACTGAGTGGGATTCAAATAATACAGCTGATGTACATCTCATAAAGCCTGTGCACACACTATCTGAAGTCAGTGTGTGTGTAAGATGTTGCCTTTGTTCTGGCTTTCAGTGTAATTTGATATTTTGGATATGTCAGTGGATTTAGTTCAATGCAGAACAAAAAGCTGCTGTTTTAATTCCGCACTGTTAAACTGCGCACCTGCGACTGCCTCTTGGAACGCAGCCAGAGTATTTTATTTTTCTGGCAGTCCTGATTTTGGCTGTGTTATCTTGTGTCTGGTCTCAACGAGATCCACAGGG
The DNA here is from genome assembly GCF_965287045.1 of Carcharhinus amblyrhynchos. Lineage (NCBI taxonomy): Eukaryota > Metazoa > Chordata > Chondrichthyes > Carcharhiniformes > Carcharhinidae > Carcharhinus > Carcharhinus amblyrhynchos. The sequence continues at coordinate 14,035,361 of NC_137348.1, forward strand.
TTACTTTGTAAATATAAGCTCAGGAAATGGATCAGGTGAAAAGGGTCCTTCGTTTAAATGTCATTAGATCTTAAATGGTCTTTGGGTGGGATTTCAGCCCTCCCCCTGTGACGTGGCCATTGGCCACCGATAGATTTTTCTGGTCCTGTCCGTTTGTACAGCATTTTGTGTGGCTTGCCTGTCCTGTGCAGGAGAACCCGTCATAGGGGAGGGAAGGACGGGCCAGAAGACCCTGCTGGGGGTGGAAGAGGGAAAGAGTGTAAAATCCTGCCCTTAGTACTGTGGAGAAATACATAGTGGACAGGACAGAAACGGTCACCTGCTTTGTGCAAGTATCTACACTCCACATGAGCGCCCTCCCACCCTGCATCATCATCTCACTATCAGCATTTCTTTCTAATTCTTTCTCCCCTGTGTACTGATCTAGCTTTCTTTTAAATGCATCTAACTCATTGTCTTGGTGACTCTTGTGTGGTAACGCGTTCCTTGATCTCACTACATGACCAAAGGAGTTTCTCGTGAACTCCTTTATTGGATGTGTTAGTGACTATCCTGTGATCTTTAGTTGCTATTTTCTGAGTTCATTTTTTTCCGTTCATTCGTGGGACATGGGTGTCGCTGGCTGGCCAGCAATTATTTACCATCCCTAGTTGCCCTTGAGAAGGTGGTGGTGAGCTGCTTTCTTGAATTGCTGCTGTCCACATGCTGTGTGGGTTGACCTACAATGCCGATGGGGAGGGAGTTCCAGGATTTTGACCCTGCCCGATTGAGAAGGAACAGTGATTTATTTCCAAGTCGGGTCAGTGGCTTGGAGGGGAACATGCAGGGAGTGGTGTCTTTCTACATGGAAGTGGTCATGGATTTGGAAGGTACTGTCTAAGAACCTTTGGTGAATTGCTGCAGTGCATCTTGTAGATAGTACACACTGCTCCTACTGAGCATCAGTGGTGGAGGGAGTGGATGTTTGCAGATGTGGTGCCAATCAAGCAGGCTGCTTTGTCCTGAATGGTGTCAAGCTTCTTGAGTGTTCTTGGAGCTGCACCCATCCAGGCACGTGGGGAGTATTTCATTACATTCCTGACTTGTGCTTTGTAGATGATGGATAGGTTCTGGGGAATCAGGAGGTGAGTAACTCACGCAGTATTCCTAGCCTCTGACCTGCTCTTGTAGCCACTGTGTTTATGTGGTGAGCCCAGTTGACTTTTTTGGTCAGTGATAACCCCAAGACGGTTGATAGTGGGGGATTCAGCGATGGTGCCACCATTGAACATCAAGGGACGATGATTAGAGTGTCTCTTATTAGTGATGGTCATTGCCTGGCATTTGCGTGGCGCGAATGCTACTTGCTACTTGTCCAGATCTTGTTGCATTTTCCCTCTCCAGTTCCGTTGATGCAATTCAATGCTGTGCTTGGGTGACAATTCCATTTACACTGAAACCTTTCTTACCGCTGAGCTAGAATATTGGTGTGTTTTTCTAATGTGGGGCAGACATTTGATGGTATAACTTGTACAAGGTCAGACAAGTAAAGCTTCACTGCAGCATCAGATGGTCGCAGCATTGGCGCAGGCCATTCCACCCATTGTGTCAGTGCTGGTTGTTGAGCCCAGGAGGCTGTAAAATCTAAGTAATATTCCTTGTTATGACTGAAAAAGCCCAAGCAGTGGGTTTCGGTGCTAACTCATCAAAATTAGCACCCAGCTGCCTATATATTTTGTTAAAAGGCAAATGTAATGGAAAACCCATTGGAAATCAGCGGGATTTGCCAAGCAAGTGAAGGTCCATCCCAGTCTCTGACAACTGCTTTCCTGCTCCTTGCCTCGATGCTGCAGTTGTTTTTAATGTACCATTATTTTCCCTCTGCCTTAATGTTGGGCTGAGACAGTGGCTTCATGGCTTCCCCACCAGATGCTGTGCTTTTTTTGTTATCCATTCTTGGAACATGAGTGTCGTTGGCCTGGCCAGCATTTATAACTCATACCTAATTGCCCTCGGGAAGGTGGTGGTGAACTGACTTCTTGAACTGCTGCAGTCTGTGTGGTGTAGGTACAAGAGGTTATTTTCTGTAGTGATTTTATATAACTGCACGGCTTGCTCAGCCATTCCAGAGGGCAGTTAGCACTCAATCATGTGTGTTTGGATTCAGGGAGGCAATGGCCTAGTGTATTATTGTTAGACTATTAATCCAGAAACTCGGCTAATATTTTGGGAATCCGGGTTCAATTCCTGCCACAGCAGATGATAGAATTTGAATTTAATTTTTAAAAAAGTCTGGAATTCGGAATCTACTGATGACCATGAAACCATTGATTGTCGGAAAAACCCATCTGGTTCACTGAAGAAGAATCATCCAGACATGAAACATTGGCTCTATTTTCTCTTCACGTGTTGTCAGACCTGCTGAATTTCTCCAGCATTTCCTGTTTTTGTTTCTGATTCACTAATGTCCTTTAGGGAAGGAAATCTGCCGCCCTTACCCAGTCTGGCCTACGTGTGACTCCAGAGCCATGGTAATGTGGTTGACTCTCAACTGCCCTCTGAACAAGGACAGCTAGGGATGGGCAACAAATGCTGGCCAACCAGTAGCGCCCGTGTCCCAAGAATGAATAAAGAAAATTGCATTTAGACCAGACTGGGTTAATATGGCAGATTCCCTCATTCTGTACGGTAGTGAACCAGATGGATTTTTACAATAATTGGTAATTATAAGAACCCGTATTATAGTGTTAATAACATCTCATGCTGTATTTATTCATTAATTTAATTTGGAACCCCCCTCCCCCCCCCCCCAGCAGTGGGATTTGAATTGATTTGAATTGGTATCTCTAGAACATTAATCTGGGGCCCCTGGATTTACTTAAACAGTAATGTGACCAATGTGCTCCTGAACTCCTGGTCTGAGGCTGTTCTAAAAAAGATGGTTGCCTGGTTTTGTGATAGTGTAGGCTCCACTTTATTTATAAGATAAATCTTGATGTTTGCACATGTCTGCACAAGCGGACTCATGACTGGGTAGAGCTGTCACAGGACAGTAACTACGTGGTGCAGAGGAGGGATCCTGGTTTCGTGCCAGGATTGTGGTGAGTGGCTGATCTTTGGGTCTCAGTGCCAAATCTGATCCAGGGAGATGTGCTGGACGGCACCTGCGAGTGGTTCTATCCACTTGGACGCAGTTGTCATGCCTTCTGTGGTCAAATAGTCCGCTGGCGTTCACTGTGATAACACTTAGATGCAGAATGGTCACTTCAGTAAAGTGCCTGTGAGTTGCTACCTTGAAATACAGTGAGTGGGAGTGACAGTGTGGGCAGGCACTTGATAGCAGGAAATTAGTAGCAACTCGGCAATAAATATCAAAGTAGGGGTTGCATATAACGTTTATACGTGCACAATGAGTGTTTCAGTTTATTTTGCAAAATTTGAATTCACAGTCATGGAATCCCTACTGTGCAGAAGGAGCCCCACCGCCCCCCACCCTGTAACCCCACAGATATATCCTGCTAATCCCCTGACACCAAGGGCAATTTACATTAGCCAATTAACCTAACCTGCACATCTCTGGAGGGTGGGGAGGAAACCCACACAAACATGGGGAGAATGTGCAAACTCCACACAGACCAGAATTCAGCCCTGATCCCTGGTGCTGAGGCAGCCGACAGGTCTCATTTAACAGGGGGATCCAAAGACTAAATAACATTGTTAACAGACCTGATAACAATGGCAAAATAAACAGCATTAAGGCTGCATTTAGCCTCTGACTTCTAATCTGCGATTGATTTAATATAGTGCCAACATATCTTGACTATGAATCCAGCTCTTGCAACCTGGAGAGAGTTTTGTGAACATTAGTGCGACCTGATCATTTGGCACCATGTTCTCTCTTGGTAAATTGCGCATGAGTGAGTGTACAAATATTTAAACAAACTGTGCCTGACATTTCAAGCAAAGCCGCCCATTAGATGCTGTTAAACATCTATTTTAGACACTGCGGTGGAGTTAAGGTTTACGAAGTGAGTCGGCCGTACCTGTCCCTGCGCCCTTCCTGGCATCTCACTTCACTGCACCACACTGTGTCTGGGACCCAACATGCTTTAAACAATATATCTGTATCCTAAAATACTTCAAAACAAATGATGCATTGCTGTGCCTCAAGCCTGTGTACTTTGGATATCAGACTGCAAATAATGAGACTGAGGGACTCCAGTCCCAAGTGATGTTTTGCTTATTTGCAATAGCGATCCTCCGACGTGATGTGAAATTGGGGGCATTGCAACACCCACACGTTAGCCAACATGGCCCTGTGAAGCCAAACGGATATTAAATTCTCAGGCAAGTTCGGGTGCGGTTCCTGCCCATCATCACAGTAAGACAGGAAATCATACATGTGTGTGGCCAAGACTAAGAGGCAGCAGTGATCTCTGGTTGATTGTGACCGCATTGTAGCTGACCTATGTGTTGGAAATCCCGCTTCTGGTGTGTTTGACTCTGGTAACTGCTGAGAGTGAAGTGCAGATCTGGGGTAGATTGTTGCATGCATCATTATCCCTGGTCAGATCAAACCTTTTTGTGTGGGAGGGGAAATTTTTCCATGACTTACTGTCACGTTGCAAACCAGTTTCTAACCAATTTTCCCACCCCGTGACTGCTGCTGCTAGCCATCCGTGGGTGGATTTTGTTTTAATCAAGTCCTCAAAGCGTTTCCACATTGTCTTGTGGGATCTTCACGTGGACTTTCATCCAAATGATGTTTGAGTTTGCAAACGGGCCATTTGGGCCAACAGCTGCTGCTAGTCTTTGTGCTCCACTCGAGCCTCCTCCCATTTCTTTTCCTCATCCAAACCTCCCATTGTAACCATAAGAGATAGGAGCAAAATTAGGCCATTTGGCCCATTAACCGTAGGCAGTTTCACATTCTGGTCACTCCTTCGCTAAGTTCTCTGCTGTTCTTTTTGAGAGTTTTATTTTGGCGCATTAGCTCGCTGAAGCTTCTTGTTTTTTTTTGCCTGTGGGCTGTCAGAGATGGTTTAGCACCAGCTGTTGCGGTTATTTTTAATCAGGGTCTACACTGCTGCCACTTGCTGTGTGGTGTTATGCAACCAGTAGACAAGTTCAGACTTGTAACCAAATAAGTGAAGAAGCACAGACAACCCTTGGCCATCGCAGAACCCTTTGAACCTGACCTATCGTGTATATCACACGGGAGTCTTGTGTACCTGAACTATCGTGTGTATCACACGGGGACCTTGTGTACTTGAACTATAGTATGTATCACATGGGAGTCTTGTGTACCTGAACTATCGTGTGTATCATACAGGGGTCCTGTGTACCTAAACTATCGTGTATATCACAAGAGAGTCTTGTGTACCTGAAGTATTGTGTGTATCACGTGGGGGCTCCTTGTACATGAACTATCGTGTATATCACACAGGAATCCTGTGTACGGGAGCAGAAAGGTGGCACAGTGGTTAGCACTGCTGCTCCACAGCGCCAGGGACCCGGATTCGATTCCTAGCTTGGGTCACTCTGTGCGGAGGCTGCACATTCTCCCTGACTGCTTGGGTTTCCTCCCACAGTCCGAAAGCTCGTTAGGTGCATTGGCCATGCTAAGTTCTCCCTCGGTGTATCCGAACAGGTGTCAGAGTGTGGCGACTAAGGGATTTTCACGATAACTTCATTAATGTGTTAATGTAAGCCTTCTTGAGACATTAATAAATAAACTATTTACTTTACCCAAACTATTGTGTGTATCACACAAGAGTATGTTGTCGCCTTTTCTTTATCAACTGGAGTGTTAATGCCCCTCTGCGGTTGGACACTCTGCACTAAGGGAGCAGAGTGGCTATTGATCTGGATTCTCCAATTCCCCTATTTAGTTTGGGCTGGGTCGGTTGAGACTAAGCCTGAAAGAGGATAGGAGAAACATTGGCTGGAATGTTCCCACTGTCCCCGTTGATGGAATCGTCTGGTCCCACTGAAGGTGGGGGGATGAAAATCCCGCTATTCTTGAACCTTAGAATCCCTACAACACAGAATGAGGCCATTTGGCCCACTGAGCCTGTACCGACTCTCTGAAAGTGCACCTTACCCAGGCACTCCCTTGTGTGCCGTAACCTTGCATGTTTACCATGGTTAATCCATCTAACCTACACACCCCGGACACTAGGGGGCAATTTAGCATGGCCAGTCCACCAAACCTGCACACCTTTGGACTGTGGGAGGAAACCCACAAAGACATGGGGAGAAGGTGCAAACTCCACACAGGCAGTGAGCAAGGCTGGAATCGAACCTAGTTCCCTGGCACTGAGGGGCAGCAGTGCTACTGTGCCTCTCTTATCTTTCTATTTAGCATGGCTGATCCTTCTGGTCTACTGCAGCACTGAAGGTTGTGTTCCCAATAATTAACAAGCAGGTACGGTGACAGGCTGCTCTGAGTTGACCTTGTTTAGCCAGCCATCTGCTCACCAGCCTGTACCGTGCGCCTGCTCTTGCAGAGGAACCTGTTGCTTCAAACAGTGCTGTATAACCTTGAAAGCCAAAATCTGACTTGGAAATAAAATCGGAATTGCTGAGACATATTCAGCAGCTTGAAGATTGTAAGAAAAATAGGTTCAAAGCTTAGATGTTGCAGTTTCCAAGCATTGCAAAATTTCTCTCTTTCTTCCCTCCCTTTTCCTTCCCCTATAAATTTCCATTTTTTTTTTAAGAGATGCTTGGAGGTTTTGACACATGCAATCTTGGCCTTTGCAGAGCCATGTGTACCTGAACTATCGTGTGTATTGCTTGCAACAGTCTACCCCAGATCTATACCTTGCTCTCATGATTGCCAGAGTCAAGCACACCAGAAGTGCAATTTCCAACACACAGCCTTTGAATACAGTAATTTAGGCTTCAAAGGCGGGCGGCAGGGTGGCACAGTGGTTAGCATTGCTGCCTTACAGCGCCAGGGACCCAGGTTCAATTCCAGCCTCAGGTCACTGTCTGTGTGGAGTCTGCACATTCTCCCCGTGTCTGCCTAGCTTTCCTCTGGGTGCCCCGGTTCCTCCTACAGTCCATAAAGATGTGCGGGTTGGGTTGATTGGCCATGCTAAATTGACCCTAATGTCAGGGGGATTAGTAGCGTAAATTTGTGGGGTTACAGGACTAGGTCCTGGATGGGATTGTGTTCAGTGCAGACTCAATGGGCCGAATGGCCTTGCTGCAGTGTAGAGATTCTATGAATTGGCTGCTGGAACCTGCCACAACTGACTGACTTGAAGAGAATCAGTGGAGAGAAAATAATCCATTTCTAAAATGTATCAAAAAATTGACACACAAATGCTTGTAGATACAATGAATTGCTAGTGTGTTAAGTGAAACATGTCCAAGTGCTTGCTTATTGGGTAACATTTTGGCAATAAACAAATGCAACTCATTCCCCCTGCCCTTTTTAATCTCGCAAAAATATTTTACTGGTAAATCACATACATTACTGTTTGACACACAGACTGTCCCTTATCGTGATTCAGTAGCTGTGTTTAGATGAAAATTCTAAACTCTTTTTCTATTGTTATCTCCTTTGTAATCCAGCATGGGGTTAAAGCTTTAGCTCCAGCATTGAGAGTTTGAAGAGACAAGATTGTTGGAATGCATTGTCTTATTGTGCCTTCATCTGACACTCAATGCCACAGCTTGTTTTAAATTTGTTGCATTTATATAAGTTGCAGTGTGTGTGACTCATGGATTAAAAATGATCTTGCTGTTTCCCTCAAATCTTTCCTCCACTCCTATCCACTCACTTTAGATGCTCGGGGCATGTAGCAAGCTCGGAGAAAAACTGTCGAGGAGAGGTCACCCGATAGCATGCAGGAACAGGCGGCACGGTGGCACAGTGGTTAACACTGCTGCCTCACGGCGCCAGGGACCCAGGTTCGATTCCCGGCTTTGGTCACTGTCTCTGTGGAGTCTGCATGTTTTCCCTGTGTCTGTGTGGTTTTCTCTGGATGCTCTGGTTTCCTCCCACAGTCCAAAAGACGTGCAGGTTAGGCTCATTGGCCATACTAAATTCTCCCTCAGTGTATACAAATAGGTGCCAGAGTGTGGCGAATAGGGGATTTTCACAATAGCTTCATTGTTGTGTTAATGTAAACCTACTTGTGATGCTAATAAATAAAACTTTTTAAAAACTTTTAACGGTCAAGAACAGATTGAGAATGTTCTGCAAACATACCAATTAAGATGGAGTAGGCCTCTCGAGCCTGTTATGCCATTCCGTCAGATCATAGATTTTCATTAATAAATCTGGGTTTGGAGTCTAGGCCAGGAGGGATCAGTGTGATGAAAGTAGAACGTTTACATCTCTGGCCAACTGGGCCACGTGAGTCAGTGGCTGAGAGCCGCGCGGGTTCTGGGATCGGAAAATCCAAGATGCAGGTGCAACTGGGCAGGAAAATGGGAGTGACGGCTGGAGCTAGGAGACTGAGACCAAAGGCAGCACGTGCGAGTGGGGCCTGACACACGGACGGCAGCACTGAGGTCTGGACAGGACACAGGAATGGGATGGAGGGAGGGCTGAGAGCAAGGAGAGAGGGATGAGAGAAAAGTTTGAAGCTGGATTTTGTGTTTGGGCCCACTGCAGCATCACTGATACTTGAGCCAGGGGGAGGGGCACAGCCAGCTCAGATTTACACAGGGTCATCAAGGGGACAGGCAGGTCAGCTAATTTCTGAAATGCTGAATCTGGTGCTGCTTCAGTTTGGTTTATAGGAACATTGCTCAGTGTATATACTGACCCACAACTTGGAAAAGCTAAACAAGTCTTTCTAGGAACGCTCCTATTGCCCTCCCATTATTCAGAGGCACCTGACTGTGGCCCCAGTTTGGGAATGGGTTGGAGCCTGTAAATAATGCAAGAAGGCAGGGGCTGTGGAGTGCCAAGCACCTTCCTGCCACCATGGCAGTGGGGAAGGTGGAGGAATGCCCCTCAGGTGGTCAATTAAGGGTGCCTCCTGCCACTGCTGGAACTGAAGAGCTGCTGGCCTTCTGATTGGTCAGCAGCTCTTAAGAGCGTTGAATGGTTGCAGGCCATTCGGCCCATCAAGTATGTGCCAGCTGCCTGCAAGAGCCATTTAGCTAATTCCATTCTCTTGTCCTTAGCGCAAAGCCCTGCAACATTTTTCCTTCATGTTTATGGAATTCCAACTGAAATCCATGATTGAGGCTGAACTAGTGGCTTATGAAAGTTCACCATCTCCTTGGTTTGTGCTCTGTCTTATTTATAAAACCCTAGATCAGCTCTATTTTTTTACCCGCTTTCTCGACCTCACCTTTCCTTGTTCTTCCTACTGAATTTCATCAGCCACAGATGTGCGTGCATCCATCCTACCAGCCTGTCTGTATTCCCCTGGAATCTATCGTTTATCAGGAGAGATGGTGGTGATGTCACTGGAGTAGTATTCCAGAGACCCTGGCTAATTCAGTGAATAGAAATCTGGAATTTAAAGCTAGTCTCAGTAATAGTGACCAGGAAATCATCACCCATTGTCATTAAAAACCCCTCCACTTCACTAGTGTTCTTTAGGGAAAGGATAGCTACCATCCTTACCTTGTCTGGCCTACATGTTGAGTCCTGACCCACCCCCTTAACTGCCCTCTGAAATGGCCCAGTGAGCCAGTCAGTTGAAGGACAATTTGGGATGGGCAACAAAAATTGGCCTTAACAGTAACACCTGCATCCCATTAAACATTTAAAAAAAAACTAACCTTCCCACGGTTCACTTCCAAGTTTACTGTTGTCTGATGCCCTTTGTGTCCAAGCCAGGCCAGTAATATTGATCATGGAAAGCAGTCGTTCTTGTAACGACAACTGGGGAGCCCCACCGTAAACCATCCTCCATTCTGAAAAATAGCTCTTCACCACTACTATGTTTCCAGTAACGTAGCCAACCTCCAAATCAATGCTGGCTTCATTCCTTTCACTTCATGGCCTTCAACTCTGTTGGCAGACTGATTGTGACACTTTATTGAACAAGTCCATATACACCACATCCATCTTCCAGCCCCGCCTTTGAGAATGGGGGTGTCCCATTGAGCGTGCCCCTCACAGTGGGGGTTGTGCCGTAAGATTCCACTGGCATAAGCGGCAGCAAGATTTCAGCGAACATTGCTGACTAATAACACATTCGTCAATCTCTCTGTGCCGCGTGGAGATTAGTAAACATTTAGTGGTGGGGGAGAGATGAGTAGTAATGATCTGGAAATTGCTCTCTGTGTGGGAGCAGAGGCAATCAATTATTTCGAAAGGAAATTGTATTGGCACCCAAGGGATAAAAATTGGGAATGGAACTGACTGGATTACTCAACAGAGAACTACAATGAACTCAGTGGGCCACATAAGAACTAGGAGCAGGAGTAAGCCATCTGACCCCTCGAGTTCAATAAGATCATGGCTGATCTTTACGTGGACTCAACTCCACTTACTTGCTCGCTCGCCAGAACCCTCTGTGGCATGTTTTGTGATAGCGGGAATCTACACGCCACTCAATGGCGCCAGGATCTTCCGGTCCCATTGTTGTCAATGGGGGGTTTCCATTTGGCCTTATTCTGCCATTATAAGTTTTCCCCAGTCCTAATGCTGGTAACTGGTGCCGATTTCAATGGTTAGTTAGACAAAGATTCACACTCCACACGAAAATGCCCAGTTGGTTCTAAGTGATCTTTGGCTATAAAAATGCGTCTTAAACGTTGTTGTTTTCAATTGAAAACCTATTTTGTAAGTATTTTGAAAACGACATAATATGGCTGACAGAACAGTACATGCAAATTAGGAGCCAGAGTAGGCCACTCGGCCCCTCAAGCTTGTTCCACCCTTCAATAAAATCTGGCTGACCTGATTGTAACCTCAAACTCATGTTCCTATTTACCCCGATAACCTCTCCCTGCTTATTAATCATGAATCTATCGCGCTCCATCTCAAACATTTAATGAGTCTGCTTCCACTGCAGTTTGAGGAAAAGAGTTCCAGAGAGGCTCAACCCTCTGAGAAAAGATTTCTCCTCATCACTGTCTTAAAGGAGCGGCCCCTTTTTAAACAGCGACACCCCCCCCTTAATTCCAGATTCTCCGACAAGAGGAAACTTCTTCTCCACATATGTTCTGTCAATATCCCTCACGATCTGAATGGTACAATCGTGCATGGCTGGCCAGAGTTGATTTCAATCACTCTTAGAAGCTTTCTCATCTTTCTAGTGTGAACAAGGATTTACCCAGTGTTCATAATACACATGTAGTTCAAAACCTGGAGATAGTTCTTAATATCTTTGTTTTAAACGGTATCATGTTGTGCTGTGTACCAAGTCTGATTTGCTGTCAAGCGTGCTTCCTGGTAACTGGCTAAGGTTGACGGTGATAGCCTTTCTGGGGAGCACTTTTTTGTCTATTACTGGTCAGCACTGCAGTGAAGGTGAGAGCAGTGGGCACATGCATATGAATAGCTGGAACATCGCCCTGTTTGATCCCTGTGGCCCTGTAACTTTATTTCTCTTGAATGCCCATCTAATCTCTTGGGGAGGTGATGGCCTAGTGGTATTATCACCAGAGTATTAATCCAGCAACTCAGCTAATATTCTGGGGACCCAGGTTCAAATCCTGCCGCAGTGGGTGGTGGAATTTGAATTCAATAAAATAAATTAAGAACCTACTGGTGACCATTGTCAGAAAAACACATCTGGTTCACTAATGTTTTTTAGGGAAGAAAATCTGCTCTCCTTACCTGCTCTGGCCCACATGTCACTCCAGAGCCACAGCAATGTGGTTGACTCTCAACTACTCTCCTAGGGCAACTAGGGATGGGCAATAAATGCTGGCCAGCCAGCAACACCCATGTCCCATGAATGAATTTTTAGAAAATCTAGTTTTGAAATCATATTTGGCTAGTCCTCGCATTGTGGAAAAGGATGAAAAATATACAGAGGAGAAGCAGAAGTGATTGGATAAGTTTCAGATCCCGGGTGCTTGTTACGACACTGTTAGGCTAAGCTCACTGATAAATGTACCCTAATGGGGTTTGATCCTGTGTAGTGATTGGGATTCCTTTTAGAAAAGTTCACAAAGCAAACAATATGATTCCAGATTCCATGACCCAAGCTGGGTGCTGGCCAGCAGCTCGGTTAGCAGCTGGTATCTAGATTCCCAAATTCCCTGGCCTTTCTGGCGAGAGTTGCGAATCCATTTGCGTCAAACTGTACAGAGCTGCTGGAAAACCCTCCGTCCGTCACACACAACATCCACAATGCTTGAACGGCTTTATTCTTACTAACCTTCATCATTCCGAGCTTTCCTCTCAAGCGCTGAGTGATCTCCCAATCCCTGGTGTGGCGATTGTCTGACTTGTCAGTAAATCAAAGAATATAATTACCTTTTAAAATATATAGATTTCAAAATGACATTTTAAATTGAGCTAGTATTTTGCAGTGTGCAAAGAGTTTAAGTTGGATTTCTATTCATCCAGCCCTGCCATCCTCCTCCTGTTCCTTCTGTTCACCCGCATTTCTGTTGACCACAATTCTGGCCTCGGGTCTGTGTGGAGTTTCCGTGTTCTCCCCGTGTCTGCATGGGTTTCCTCCGGGTGCTCCCAAACTCCAACGATGTGTGGGTTAGATTGATTGGCCATGCTAAATTGCCTTTCAGTGTCAAGAGAGACTGGCAGGGTAAATACCCAGGGTTATGGGGATTGTGTCTGGGTGGGATTATGGTCGGTACAGACTTGATGGGCCAAATGGCTGCCTTCTGCACTGTAGGGATCCTATGAAGGGAAAAGGCAATGGCAGTTGCGAGGAGGAAGGTCTACTATAGTGGAATAGGTGTGAACCTCCGGCAAACATAGGCAGTGGCATATATAGTTCATATAGCAGGTTTGATGGCCTAGTAATGTCTCTGCGTCCGAATCAGAAGCCCTGGGATCGAGTCCAATCAATTTAAATTGAGTTTGTATCTATATATGCCCTGTTTGTGAACAGAATCCCCTCTCCCCTGATGAAGGGGTACTGCCCCGAAAGCTTGTGGCTTGTGCTACCAAATAAATCTGTTGGACTTTAGCCTGGTCTTATTAAGTCCAATGTTAGGACTTGTTTGCCATGGAGGAATGTGCTTTTAAAAGTGGTTTCAATGGACTGATAATCAGCTCGGGAATCCTTCCACTACTTCCACAAATATTGCCCAAGAGAAAAACAGTGTGAATGTGAAGGTATGTTAAGAAATAAAAGCACGATCCTCTCACTTCTCCCATATTTGTCTGCTCCACCTGGTCTTGCCTCTTAAGCCTAAAGATAGGCTTTACAGAGGCTTTTCACAGAAGCTGCCATCAGTTCCACCTTTGGTGTGGTCTTGCAGGGAACAGTATGGTTTGAGGTAATGTTTCCATGTTGTCGCAGAATGCTTTATCAAATAGAATGCCACCAGTGCAGCAGGAGGCCAGTCAGCCCATCAGGTCTGCATCAACCACAATCCCACCCAGGCCCTATTCCCGTAACCCCACATTAACTCTGCTAATCCCCTGACACTAGAGTCAATTTGGCATGGCCAATCAACCTAACCCACACATCTTTGGAGTGTGGAGGAAACTGGAGCACCCAGAGGAAACCCACGCAGACGGGGAGAATGTGCAAACTCCACACACAGTCACCCGAGGCCTTAATTGAACCCAGGTCCCTGGCACTGAGAGGCAGCAGTGCTTGCCACTGTGCCACTGTACTGCTGTGAGCTGTGCCTTTCTCTCTAGGAACAAGATGTTAAAGATTCTGATCTACTGGGCACCCCACAATTTGAATGACAAATTCTCTCTCAGTGGAAGGACTTGTACGTTGGAGCACTGCGCTGTCATTGTCATGGAGGAGGGTGTGTTATATTTGGAAACTTTTCATTCCAACCAACACAGCAACATGATGCCAACAGCCTGGAATGCAAATGGAACAAAATATTCTAATCAGATAGACTACCTCCACCCCCTCTGTACTGGGGGCAAATTGTGAGGCAGGAGACAGAGTCTTGAAGATAGTGATCTGTCATCCAAACCAGACAGTTGATTTGGAAAACACTGCTTGGGGGACTTGTAGCTGGGTGTAAGAAAAAGAATATGTGCTTGGAAATTGAGTGAGGCAGGGCATTCTCTTCAGGCCAGTCCAAGTGTCTGCCTGAAGGCGCATTGATATTCAAACGTGAGACATGTTTGAACTATCTAAAAATAGGCAATTGGAATGAGATATCCCATAAGAGGTTTGCCTACAAGTTGCAAACAGTCAAGTTATTAGTTGGGGGCGGGGGAGGGAGGGACAGAAATTTGCGGTTCCATTTACAAGGCTAGGCAATGACTGGAAGGCTGTGGAAATAGATTCCATCGTAACTTTCAAAAGGGCTGTGGATATAGGAAGAGGAGTGGGCTATTTAAAATGTCCACTCAGACCTAACCTCACATAACCAGTCTCTGCTCCCTACCCTTTGAATAACAAAAATCTGCCAATCTCTGATTTAAAATTGATGGAGCATCAATTGTCCTTTGTGGGAAAAGCGTTCCACCCTCTCGTGTGGTGAAATGCTTCTTAATGTTACTCAGTCATCTGTGGGACACAAGGCGGCCATTTGGCCCATTGCTCCACGGGAGCTGGCACAGAGTCAGCCATAGACTCCCTACAGTGCAGAAGGAGGCCATTTGGACTGTCAAGTCTGCACTGGCAACAATCCCACCCAGACCCTATCCCTGTGATCCCACCCACTAATCCCTCTAACTTGTGTAACCCAGCACACTTAGGGGCAATTTAGCATAGCCAATGCACCTAACCCGCATAAGTTTGGAGTGTGGGAGGAAACCGGAGCACCCGGAGGAAACCCATGCAGACATGGGGAGAAGGTGCAAACTCCACACCCAAGTCGGGAATCAAACCCAGGTCCCTATAGCTGAGAGGCAACCAAGCTAGATACCGTGCCGCCCCAATAAAAGCAAAATACTTCAGATGCTGAAATCTGAAACAAGAACAGAGAATGCTGGATAATCTCAGCAGGTCTGGCAGTGTGTTTACAGAGAAAAAAATGAGTTTTGAGTCCATTTGACTCTTCATCAGAACTAAAGAGAGGGAGAAATGTGTTAGATATTAAACTGTAGCTGTGAGGGATTGCAACCAGATGTAGCAACCTTAACAACAAAGGATGTGGGGGTGAGGGGGGCGGGGTTTATTGCGTTGGGACAATGTCTGGCGTCAATCTAGTCAGCATCCCATTGCCCTGCTTGAGCTCTGTAGCCCTATAAATTTATTTCCTTCGAGTGCCCATCCAATCTGGTTTTGAAATCTTAAGAATTTGTTTACTCCTTGTATGGTGGATGATGAGGAAAAATATGCGGAGGAGAAATAGGAGTGATTGGATGAGTTTCAGATCCCGGGTGCTTGTTACGACAACGTTAGGCTAAGCTTGTTAGTAAATGTACGCAAATGGGGTTCGACCCTGTGTAGTGAATGGGATTCCCTTTAGAAAAGTTCCCCAAAGCAAACAATATGATTCCAGATTCCATGACCTAAGCTGGGTGCTGGCTGGCAGCTCAGTTAGCAGCTGGTGTCAGGATTCCCAAATTCCCTGGCCTTTCTGGTGAGAGTTGCGAATCCGTTCGCGTCAGAAACTGTACAGAGCTGCTGGAAAACCCTCCGTCCATCACACAACACCCACAATGCTGAACAGCTTTTATTCTTAGCAACCTCTGTCACTCTGGGTTTTCCTCTCAAGCGCTGAGTGATTCCCCGATCGCTGATGTGGGGATTGCCTGACTAGCCAGTTAATCAAAGAATATAATTACCTTTCAAAATAAGTAGGTTTCAAAATGGCATTTATTTTGAGCAAATCATTGGTCATCTCTGCTTCCAGCTCAGTGAATTTCAGCTCATTACCCCTCGCTGCATTAAAAATAAAAACCTCATTCCTCCTTGTTTCCTCTGGCCAAGTCTCTATGTTCTTAAGCGAGCCCCTGTAAACTGACCTTATCTACGCCTGTCCTAATCCTGTCCACCTCTTTATCAAATCTCCCTTCAATCTGCTTTTCTCCATGGAGCACAGTAAATATTTGTGCTTTTGTAACTTTTCAGTTAAGCATCACGATTGTTGAAGAAGAATGGTTTATTTAAAACGCTTCATCTAAAATCTTTGACATCCAGAAATCCTTTGCAGTGGGCTAGCGATATTGGAGGCCTAGAGCAGGATTACGCCACCCCCACTCCCGTGCAGTGTGATTTTGGGTAACAGAGACGCTCATCATTGGCCATCTGTGGCATCTTCCGGTCCCATTGATGTCCAAGGAATCCTGTTCCGTCACCATGGGGGGAGGGATGAGTCGCCTTCAGCAGAACTGGAAAATCCCACCGGTGGGAAGAGCTGGAAAATCCCACTCAGTCTTCCGTTACCTTGTGCTGCTTAGATTGACCTGTTGAACTATGGGGTGACAGCTGTCGCAGGCTCTTCATTTGTATTCAGTGCCACGTGTCTGAGTTGGGGGAGAGAGGTGGCGGAGGAGAAAATTCTCAGCAGTTTTAACAATAGTTGCGGCCAGTCGGAGAAGGCAGTTTTCCAAGAAGTGGAGAACTAAAAATGCAAACATCAAGTTGTGTCCAATTTCTTGTGGCATGCGGTTACCATTAAACAGTGTGCAGTGTATCCAAATAAAATATGTTTAACCTATGTGAATACTCAAAATGTGAACATCCATAAACCCATTTCAGTGCTTTACAGTGAAGCTGTATATATGCTTATAGTATAACCAGGCACAATCTTACCGGCTGTTCACATCACGCTCCTGCTGCAGCGAAGACGGTGAATTTGGCACCCAGCCAAATCTCCGTTCATTGCCGCGGGATGAGGAAATCCCGCCAGTGTGAACAACCATAACATCCCAGCCACGGTGTCCGCTCCGTGTAAATCACCTTTAATGTGTGGCAGCTCAGTGCTGTTTCTGAAACTACCATAATGGTCTCTCGCTGTCTTTCCTCTAGGGCTGTTTTTCGTCTTGCCCTGTACTGACTCATTTGTTAAAGTGGACATGAGGACTATTTCGTTTGACATTCCACCTCAAGAGGTACGTTGTTTAAACATTTGTTGTTCATATCTCCGGTACAGTTATTGCATTGGTTTAACCTCCTGGATTCTCCACCCGCCCAATATCCTTTTTTTTTGATACTGTTCTTTAGATTCTCACCAAGGATTCTGTGACAGTCAGTGTTGACGGAGTCGTTTATTACCGCGTTCAGAATGCGATCCTCGCTGTAGCAAATATCACAAACGCAGACTCGGCTACTCGCCTCTTGGCACAGACCACGTTGAGAAACGTTCTCGGAACAAAGAATCTGTCTCAAATTCTGTCCGACAGGGAGGAAATTGCACACAACATGCAGGTGAGTGACTGATGACCTTCAGTTTCATGCTTTCTTTTGGAAAAGATATTAATTGCTTTTGAATACTTTATTCAGAAGACTTTGTAACAGAGTGCTCCATAACAGTTCAACTTCAGCATTGCATAAACAAATCCCTTTTTTTCAGTACAGTACATGACACTGAGCGCTCTCACTACTACACTTGTGTCAAACATAACAGCCCAAGGGGTTTTAAACAGGTTCCCAGCGTCTGTGTACTGCAGAGAGCCTTGGAAAGTGGCCTATTCCATTTAATCATAGGATCCCTATAGTGCAGAAGGAGGCAGCTCAGGCTATTCAACCTGAACTGACAACAATCCCACCCAGATCCTATTCCTGTTACCCTGCTAATCTCCCTGATACTAAGAGACAATTCATCATGGCCAATCAACCTAACCCACACATTTTTGGACTGTGGGAGGTAACCAGAGCACCTGGAGGAAACCCAGGCAGACACGGGGAGAATGTGCAAACTCCACACAGTCACCCGTGGCCGGAATTGAACCTGGGACCCTGGCGCTGTGAGACAGCAGTGCTAACTACTTGTGCTACCTTTGTGGCAGCCTGTCCCATGCTTTAGTGCGTCCCTCAGCATGTTTTGCTGGAAAGATGCCTGTCTGCAATGCTGAATCGCCAACAGTTCTGTGCACAGCAAGACCAACAAGTCTTGGCTTTTTTTGCAGTGAGTTTAGAGCACCTTTGGTCCAATCAAATTTGTGTTCCAGTCCAGTCTCCTCCCTGCCTCATTCAATCTAACTCTATCTGCTTCACTCCCAGGCCTTATTCCTATGTTTTTGTAGATTTGATTTCATTTGTGTGTATTTTATTTGGGGAGGTAGGTGAAATTTACCCCTGTTTGTATTGATTTTTTAAAAATATGCAATAAAGCGATCTGTGAATCATTTAGTCTTTGATTATCGTGTGAAAGGGCACGTGATCAATTCGATGTGCTGAACAGTGTCGAAATGCAGATGCAATTATGCCAATTGAGTAAATATTCATCACGGGAGCGGCTGGCTCAAACGTACACACATCCGTGTATTTAAAACCTGGCTCAAGAATTAGAAACTTGTTGAATTTGTATTTGTAACCAAGTTTTCAAGACAATTTTATTTTAACGTCAAGCTTCACTATTTCCTCTTTCCGCCTTGCACTCCATTTCACAATCCCTTTTCCTGCACTCTCACCCACCCCACTAGCAAAATGCATATTGTCTATGTCTCATTTCCAGAATACGTAACTTTTCACAGGATATCACAACTTTAGAACACAAACTCATAATGTAAGGACTGGAAGTCTTAAAAGCCCACATGCATTCCAATGTGCTGACTGTTCCAGCGGTACATAACTGCATCTGCACTTTGGCATTATTCAGTAAGCGGAATTGATCATGTGACGATCTTTGATTGTCACATGATAATCAATGATTAAATTATTAACAGGATGCTTTCCTGCACATGTAAACAGAGCTAAACTTCCCCCACCCCGCCAAACAAAATGTACAGCAATGAAACCAAACCTCCTGTGGACTTGTGATCTCAGCAGTGTGGTAATTGTTAGAACCCTGGGAGGAATTGGATGAGTTCGGTAAGGGAGACGTTAATTAGTTGACGCAATTGGCAGTGTTCCCAATCGGTTGGGTGATCTATACTCCAATCACCCACCTTTGCTGCAGATTACTTGATGCACCTTTCCCCCTGCAAAAAAAAACCTCTGCCTTAAATTCCATTTGACCCACAACCTGTCAAGGGAGAGAATTCCAGATTTCTACCATCCTCAGAAGATGCACAAGGGTATAGCTTTAATTTTAAGGTTATGTTGCCTTTGATAGTATCACGACAGAAGGTATATTTTCCTTTATTATTAATCCCAATGAACCCCTTATCGCTGTAAACATTTTAATTTGACCTCCCCCTCAACTTTCTAAATTAAGGAAACACAAGCCAGCCTGTCCTTGTGATTTAACTCTTTAAGGCCCAATAATGACACTGGTGATTTGGTGTTGGACCCTCTCCAAGACCCCCAGTGGATCTTCATCCTAAGGTTTGGTGCCCTAAGTTGAATACAGCACTCCCAATGGGGTCTGTGCAGCTGGAACCTCACTGCCTTGGTTTGAGTTCAACCCCTCACGCTGAAGGCTAGCATTCCATCAGTCTTTTTTAACAACCTTTTCCTAGCTGTGGACTAGCTGTTAGTGATTTGAGCACGTGGCCTCCTTTGTTTCCCTGCAATTCCCAGTTTATGGGAATGATCCATTGTGTGTCTTTGATCCCATTTGGATGACCTTGCGCCAACCCTACACTGACATGGTTTGGCCCACTCACTCCACTGTCTTGTGGTGTTTTCTGTCCCCCATCCTCACAAGTTACTGCGCTTCCTAATCTGACGTGGATCTGACTCTGCAGGTTACAACTCTTCCATTGTCCAAGCCAGTCATACGTTTGGTGAAAAGCTGCCATGTGGGTGCTGAACAGGTGTTGCCGCATCTGAGACCCTGTGATCTCATCACCTGCACCACGTTTTGGCAGCTACAGGAGGTACTTTTTGCAATAGGATCCTAGAATCCCTACAGTGCAAGAAGGAGGCCATTTGGCCCATCGAGCCTGCACCGACAACAATCCCACCCAGGCCCTATCCCCGTAACCTCACGTATTTACCTTGCTGATCTCTGTGACCTTAAGGGGCAATTTAGCATGGCCAATCAACCTAACGTGTACGTTTTTGCACTGTGGGAGAACCTGGAGGAAACCCATGCAGACATAGGGTTAATGTTCTAACTCCACACAATTACCTGAAGCAGGAATCGAACCTGCTGCTGTGAGGCAGCAGTGCTAACCACTGTACCAAGATGGAAAAATGATGTCTTGCAAAGGTTTTTGTAATCTACTTTGACCCTGATCTTTGAAGTACTTTTCATGGTCATATGGGTTAAGATTAGAATATTTCAAGATTAGGGCCAATTAGGGATTGTGCAAAAAGCCTTCGGTCTATTATTCCACCAGGTACATTCTTCAGATGAGCTGCTACACGCTGGGTTACCCTTTCCTTTTTTCTAATTCTAGCCTGCATGTGTCCTCCCTTTTCTTTTTGTCATTTTCCCAGTCTTCAGTTTTTTTGCAGAAGATGTAAACAATACAGCCAGTCACAGATGTCAGCATGTTAATTAATACTTGAGATCCGAGATTCCCTATCGTGCATGGGCCATCCAGCCCCTCGAATCTGCACCAACTCTCCGAAAGAGCATGTCACCCAGATCCTCCCCTCTGCCCTATCCCCTTAATTCTGCATCTACCATGGTCAATCCACCTAACCTGCACATCTTTCGGACTGTGGGAGGAAACTGGAGCACCTGGAGGAAGCCCATGCAGACACGGGGAGAATGTGCAAACTCCACACAGACAGTGGCCTGAGCTGGGAATAGAACCTGGGTTCCTGGAGCTGTGAGGCAGCAGTGCTAACCACTGTGTCACCATGCGTTACTTTGAACTGAGTGTTGGTAAAGGATCCATTTACAACAAAAACATTAACCTTTTCAGATGCAGGTGACCTGCTTATTTCTACCGTCTTCCATTCTTATCTCCAACATAAAAGATGTATGTTACACATTTAATGATTTAGATGATTCCTTCTTTACATTTCTTCCACAACAGAGTTAATGTGTGATTTATAGTTTGAACGGAGTCTCATTATATCAAGTTGTACCTACAATTTTTTTCTTCTCCCTCGATGTGACTGGGTGGAAATTGGCGACTTTGTTTAATATTATTTGCTGCTCTGTATCCTACATTTGGAGATGGGGGCGGAAGAGAAGGAGGGCAATCGTGGAGGCTTCGATCCTTCCTTCTATACCATTAACCTCATGGTTTTAAATGAATTTTCGCAGACAACGCTTGATGTTGCAACAGATGAGTGGGGCATTAAGGTGGAGCGCGTGGAGATCAAGGATGTGAAGCTACCTGTGCAGCTCCAACGAGCGATGGCTGCTGAGGCAGAGGCATCACGAGAGGCCAGAGCAAAGGTGAGCAAAATGAGAGCAAATGGTTAAGCAGCCAGAAGTGCTGCATGTGACAAAGTGACCAGATCTTTCTTTAAATTTAGCCCTTTTTTAAATGGGCGTTCTGCCCAGTTAGTTCCCTCGCTGTCACCAAGTCAAAATCCCTAACAGCACTGTGGATCTACCTACGTCTCCCTCTATACCCATCTTGCACGGATAAGATGGATACAGAGGGACATGGGCCAAATGTGGGGCCCTAGCTAAGTGGTTTTAAAAAGAAGGACGGCATAGACAAGTTGGGTTGAAGGGTCCGTTTCCATATTATAGACCTCTACAACTCTGACACCACATGGACTGCAGCAGTTCAAGAAGGCAGCAGCTCGAGGGCAGTTGGGGTTGGGCAATAACACATCCGGGGAATGAATTTTTAAACGTTCACCTTTCCTAGTCCGGCATGGCTCCAAAACCACAGTTACAGATTATTTCTCCCATTTAAATGAATAAAATGAAAGCGAGAAGACCAAAAATGCTGCTCAGTGTAATTGAACCCCAGAATGAATGGATGTTTTCCATCTTCATTAACTGGTTACGCTGGGAATTGTTGCAAAGCAATCAACCTTCCTCTTAATAAAAATGCTGCTTTCCAGTGTATGCTGTATTTGGAGGTCTAGTCATCTTGTGATCAACAAACCTATTTGGCCAGACAAAATCTCTTTAACAGCAAGGTTATTGGTAGGACTATCATATTATCTGTATTGACTCGGGCAGTCTTGCATCAGTGTTGTCTGATCTAATGTCCCAGATCATTAGATGGAGTGGAATCAATTCTGATGTTTTGATTTGTTTAACTGAATGCCAATATTTGAGCTGCTTTCTCTGTCGCCTGGGGTTGGAAGAGGTCTCTTTTGGCCTCCAGTGTAATTGGACTTTGTTCGGTGCAGCTAGGATTAAGGGCGGCTCAGGACTGCTGATGTTTTGCACAGAAGACTGCCTTGCCTCACCGGGTTTGATGCCTTGAAGCAATTTATCACCAAAACAGCTCTCAACTGTGACACAGTCTCAAAACTATAAACCTTTCTATTTCAAAAATGTTTCCCTAGTGGAGAATTTGTTCTGTGGTGAGATTACATAGACAGAATGGAATAAGGTTGGTGAATCATTAAGTGTCTGTCGCATGGAAAGATTTAAGTTTAAAAGTTTATTTATTATTGTCACAAGTAAGCTTACATTAGCACTACAATGAAGCTACGTTGAAAATCCCCTAGTGAAAACACATCTGTTATTGTTTCATCTCATTCATCCATTTTATCATCCCACTTTCTCAGTTCCATTTTTCCACTTTCCTCCTTGCCCTCCCTCGCCCTCCCCCTCCCTCCCTCTTTTCAGGACAACTACTATAATCCCCTGGCAGTCCCTTCACCATCTATACCTCTGTTCTGCCATTCATGCAGTTTGAGCACTTAATGGACACTCAACATCTCAGTTTTTGTATCCTCATTTACATTCCCTTTGTCCCATTCAACCCCGTCCCCTGCCCGCCAACTGTCATAGTATAAATCCCTGCTGATTCTCTCAGCTCTGATGAAGGATCATCCAGACTCAAAACGTTGACTCTATTCCCTCTCCGTAGATGCTGCCATACCTGCTGAGATTTTCCAGTATTTTTTCTTCTAAGTGTGCATGGGTGGGTGGAGTTAGGCTTAAAGCTGTAAGCTTTGGATGAGTGAACTAGTAGCTATACAAAGCTGCCTCCATGTGAATTCCTGTTCATCCCCACCCTACAAGGGATTGAGTTCTTTTCTTCCTGAGCATTCCCTCAGGATTTAGGATGACTTGCTTACACTCCGATTGAACGCATTCTGAGATGGTTGATAGAACTAACGCCCAATCTGTAGTCTCTGCCACATGCAAGGCAGCTAGGAGTTAGCCAGGTTGGGCAGATGATCTGTTTGGAGGTTTGTGGTCACTCTGTTTTCACCACACCACCCACCGCCGCCTCCCCCCCCCCCCACCCCCCAACTCCCCTGCTCTGTCTCTTCCCCTCCCCTTCTACCCCACTCTCTCCAACATCTCCACTTTTCCTCCATTCCCAACAAAGTCTCTTTGTGCTTGGTGCCTTCCCGAGTAAACTTTCTCCATTTTGGTTAGTCCTGCCCAGGGATCTCCACGACTTGGCTGGGATCTCAGGGAATGCTTGGAGGACCTCCAGAAGGACAGTGGGAATGCTTTAGGGGCAGCCTGCTGTGGCGACAGAGCACCAAGCAGAACAGTTGCGTCAGGAGTTTGGTGTCAGATATACAGACTACATGCCTCACCCACAGTGCTGGTTTTGAGTGATCAGTGCTTGATGTTGGACTTGGGAGTGGATGCTGATGTTTCTTGCCACTGATGCTACTTCTCCAATACTTTGAGGTGCCTATTCTAAGTCTCCAAAGCAGAGTGCAGAGTGGAGTGCAGACATCACTACTGCCCAGTAAGGCCATGACATTAGTCTGTGGGCTTGAGCTGCTGGCCCTCAATACTCTTTCCCTAGAACAGGCACATTGGAGGGAATGGTGAGTTTTGTTGTCACCTTTTTGACTAGAGGAGCCTCCCAAGATGTGAAACATGGACTACATTTTCCAGGCTCATGCTGCTGATCTTCATTGACAGGGAGTAGTTTTTTACTGGTTGGAAGAGCACCCAAGCCCCAGTTTCTCTCATGCTTCAGAGAAGGCGATTATTTGGAGTCTGTCTGTGTCCTGCCAACAGGCTCACCCATGGCCAATTCTTCTTATTTTCCTCAGAATCATAGAATCACTACAGTACAGAAGAAGGCCATTCGGCCCATTGAGCCTGCACCGACAACAATTCCTCCCAGGCCTCTCCCCGTAACCCCACGTATTTACCCCAGCTAGCCCCCCGACACTAAGGGGCAATTTTTTTTTAGCACGGCCAATCTGCCTAACTAGCGTATCTTTGGACTATGGGAGGAAACCGGAGCACCCGGAGGAACCCATGCAGACATGGGGACAATGTGCAGATTCCTAAGTGAGCGCCTCCAGCATTTGTTGGAATGGGAATTCTGGCTATGATTTCTCTGACGGTGGGGTTCCTGAGGTCATTTGCATCACGGCCAAACCTATTCAACCTGCTCAACTGAACCTGAGAGCCAGCTACTGACTAGGCGCACTGAGCCATTTCAAAACAGCTCCAATTCCTGGCCTACTTCTAACCTGCACTCCCCTTTTCTACTTTGACAGTGAGTAAAACCAGTTGCTCCAGTTGAACTTGAGAAATAATCAACTTGTCTGAAAGTTTGTCTTGAATTAAGTTTTAAATGTCGCCTGTATTTGCATGTGTTCTATTTTTAGATTAATTTGGAAATGTTCCTGTATCTAAAACACCTTTGTGGGAGGCAGTTGCTATACATTCACAACACCAGATGATGAAGCATTCGATGCAAGCTCTCTAAACAATGGCGGTCACTTGAGAAATATTCCAATCTCCCAAATTGAATTGGGTGATTAAGCCTTGCTCACGGACTGGAACCCAACAGAGTTTAATGACTTAGCAGTGTGAGTGTGTTGTTATAACACCATGCACAATATAATAGAATTAATCCAACCCAGCATCGATAACTAGGGAGAGTGCGTTTGAGTAGAAACCTTTATACTCGATGTTAGCTGTCAGTTCAGCAGTATCCTCTCTCTTTTTGGCACAGTTGACTTAAAAACCAGTTCACCTAGAAAAAGGGACAGCTCAATGTGTCCGTGCCCCTCCCTGCCTCAAATAAGATAGTTATGAAAGGAAGCAAAGACAGCACAGGGGTTAACGCTGCTGCCTCATAGCATCAGGGACCCAGGTTCAATTCTGGCCTCGGGTCACTGTCTGTGAGTTTGCACATTCTCCCCATGTCTGCGTGGGTTTCCTCCAGGTGCTCCAGTTCCCTGCCACCATCCAAAAATGTGTAGATTAGGTGGATTGGCCATGCTAAATTGCCCTTTAGTATCAGGAGGATTAGCAGGATAAATATAAGGGCCTTTTTTTTTTTCAAGCACTGTTTCAGATTCCAGCATCTGCAGTATTTTGCCTTTATCTTAATTATGAAAGGGTTTGATGTTGATCCTGTCACATTTAAATACACAACCGAGTATTTTAATGACTCCTTGTTGCCTAGAATTAATTGTAAAGAAATGGATACATCAGGAATATGTGGGCCCACAGCCCAAAGATGTACGGTTTAGGTAGACTGGCCATGTTAAATTTCCCCTTAGTGTCAGGGGGCTAGCTAGGGTAAATGCATGGGGTTCCACGGGTAGGGCCTGGTGGGATTGTGGTCAATGCTTGCTCGATGAGCCGAATGACCACCTCCTGCACTGTAGGATTCTATAATTCTATGTCCTGGTTTGTTGCAGAATGTATGTAACTTTGCTTATGTGAAGTTACCAAGAGCTAGACTTTCCGTCCTTTCTCGATCCTGAGTGCGCACTCTGATCTTTTCAGCGTTAAGGCCTGTCATCATGCGTTGGGCCATCCCAGATATTTCCGCCAGGGCAGAGGTGTGTGGCAGGAAACTGCTCCAAGTTTGGCACTGAGCTGGCAGGCTATCTGAAGCTAGGAGTAGTCCTGTCGGGAGTGGAAATGCTGTATTCAAGCCGTCGGGGCCACGCTTCTGAAGTTGAGGATTAAGGACAGTTGGCAATAACGTCACAGGGTTTGGGTCTGACCTGGAAGTGGACAGTGGATGTGAAGAGTACAAAACAGTTGAATGCGTTTTACAAATTTATTTTATTTTTGTCTTTTTTGTGTTTCTGTGGATTTTGAAATCCTCTTGCAGCAACCCTGGTTTAAATTAACTTTCACTTGACAGAACCGTCTGTATTTATTTTATTTATTTATTTAATCCATTAATTTATTAGTGTCACAAATAGGTTTACATTAACACTGCAATGAAGCTACTGTGAAAACCCCCTTGTTGCCGCACTCGGGCACCTGTTCGGATACACTGAAAGAGAATTTAGCTTGGCCAATACACTTAACCAGCACATCTTTTGGACTGTGGGAGGAAACTAGAGCGTCGGGAGGAAACCCACACAGACACGGTGAGAAGGTGCAGACTCTGCACAGACAGTGACCCAAGCTGGGAATCGAACCCAGGTCCCTGGCACTGTGAGGCAGCAGTGCTAACCACTGTGCCACCGTGCTACCCCAAAAATGAAGATGCTTCGAATCAGAAGCTTTTTGTGTGTTAGGTGAATGTGATAACCACTACACTACAGAAACTTCCCCCCTTTCAAAGGCCGCTATTCCTCATTTTAGTTCTGCATTTGGCCTTTATGCTTTCAGTCTCTGTGGGAATGAATTACTCCTGGCGTTGCCAAGATTGAGAAAGCACTTTGCATTTTTAATGTTGTAACCTCAGACAGATGGCCCAGTGTGTCAGAACAGAGCTTTCTGAACAATTGTTAGTATTAAAGGCTCAGAACGGGGGCACTTATCCAACAGGTCCATGTCAGTGTTTCTGCTCTAACACAAGCATCCCATCCTTCCCCCTCTTTCCCCTTCACTTGTTTATCGAGTTTCCTCTCAAACGTGTTTGGGGGTTTGTGAGATTTCACCAACGTCTGGATTTTGCCTCTGATGTGCTAAGTGCCTTCTGGAATGAAACTTCTGCATTTTAGGCAGAGGTGATCACTGTTTCCCAAGAGTCAGTGGGGCAGTTTGACCTCTTCAGCAACACTTTAGAGGATTCACCCCCAAAATCATTTCACTGTCGGGAGAAGGGGGGGCAATCTTCTGCGTGTGTGAATTCCAAGTAAAACATTTGCTGCGGGGTGGGTGTCTAGTGTCTCACATATGAATAACATGTCCTGCCCACTGTAGCAGGTTTTGAGTGTCATAGAGTCAGAGGTTTACAGCATGAAAACAGGCCCTTTGGCCCAACTTGTCCATGCCGCCCTTTCTTTTTTAAAATGCCTAAGCTAATCCCAATTGCCTGCATTCAGCCCACATCCTTCTATATCCATGTAACTATCTAAATGCTTTTTAAAAGACAAAATTGTACCCGCCTCTACTACTACCTCTTGTTCCAGACACTCTTCACCCTCTGAAAATATTGCTCCTCTGGACACTTTGGTATCTCTCCCACCTCTCCTTAAACCTATGCCCTCTAGTTTTAGACTCTCCTACCTTTGGGAAAAGATATTGACAATCTAGCTGATCCAAGCCCCTCATTATTTTATAGACCTCTATAAGATCACCCCTCAGCCTCCTACGTTCCAGAGGAAAAAAGTCCCAGCCTATCCAGCCTCTCCTTATTAGCTTCTTTACAGTTAACTGATTACACTTGTCTAGAATTTCCCAGATGCATCTTGAAGTCTTGTATTTTTCTGCGGAGCACCTGAATAATTTTGAAAAGGATCCTTTCTCGGAAGGAGCATCAGGAGTCGTGGGATCAAGCTTGGGAAAGGAGAAAGGGGAAGGGCTGCTTAACTGGCACCTTAACACATTTCAAATGGTCACGGCCAGCGGATCAGGCACTTTGCAACAGCTGATCTGTTAGCTGTGACCTTCAAAAGTAAGTCACTGAAAGTGAAGCACTTTGAAATATGTTAAGGTGCCAGTAAGGCAGCCCCTCCCCATTCTCCCTTCCCAAACTTGATTCTGACCTTTCCTTGACTCCCAGTTTCCTTCTGGGGAAGGATCCATTTTAAAATTATTCAGGTGCTCCGTGGAAAAGTATAGGAGTTCAGGCTGTGAGTGGGAAATTGTAGACAAGTGTAAGCATTGGTGAGAGGGGGTGGGTGGTGCTGATGCTTTTACCAGAACTGTCTGTACCATTTTTCTCTGAAGCCAACTAGGGAGGTGCCCAGTTGTGAATAAATTTGCCTTTCTCGTGTCCGTACTACTGGACTTTCCTGCAGACCACACTGACTCTGTCTGTCCCGACAGGTGATCGCAGCCGAAGGGGAGATGAACGCATCCAGAGCCTTAAAGGAAGCATCGATAGTGATCTCCGAGTCTCCGGCGGCACTGCAGCTTCGCTATCTGCAAACCCTCACCACCATCGCTGCAGAGAAGAACTCCACCATTGTATTCCCTCTACCAATGGACCTGGTGCAGAACATTATGGGGGCAAAAAAGTGAAGTAACTGAAGATGAACCTTGACCACAGTTCTGATGTATGTTTTCCAATGACAGACAATTTTGGTTAGGATTATTTT
This sequence comes from Carcharhinus amblyrhynchos, assembly GCF_965287045.1. Taxonomy (NCBI): domain Eukaryota; kingdom Metazoa; phylum Chordata; class Chondrichthyes; order Carcharhiniformes; family Carcharhinidae; genus Carcharhinus; species Carcharhinus amblyrhynchos. The sequence continues at coordinate 14,063,974 of NC_137348.1, forward strand.
TAATTTTTTTTTCCATGTTGTAATAACAGCAAGCAGGGGGTACTGGTTTACATTGATGATGGATTATCAGCTAGACCTTCTTAAAGGGGCTGCATCTACTAATATTTCACTTACACGTAACTGCTTCCACTTTTGAACAATTTGATTGTATTTGCTAAAGCAGTGAGTCACAGTGGAATGTACACAAGTGATGGGCAGATTTACAGCATGCAGATGTCCTACCAGACCTGTGCAAACTGTGGCTTTACTATTGCACTGTTCACATTTCTGTAGTTGTAGTGTCAGCCTGAATGTTTTCTAGCCAAACAAGAGTTGCCTGCCAGCCATTCGTTGGTGAAGCCAATAATATTCTCTGCACACTTACTGGTTTAATTTTAGCGCAGTGACGTACAGATGCCTTTGTCCCACCTTCATCATACGATGCTGCCACGACCCTAAACCCTATCCAATTTAAATAAAGCCAATGCTACTTGACTCTGCGGTTAAGAATCCTCGTAAGGAGTGCTGCTTTGGCGGATGATTTAATTATGTGATGCCATTGATTTTTTTCCTTAGGATTTTAGTTTTCCCCACACTACCTGCGCCCCATTAGTTTTAAACAATACTTTAATCTGTACAATATATGTAATTAGAAGACTTGTATCACAGCATATATAGTGTATTTGTAAATGTTTTAATTTCTGTATATTCTATAGAAACTACATGTTTTGAACTTGAGGTGTTAAAATCTTGTGCCCACTCTTGTGCCTGTACCCATATATCAAAGGTCTGGATGGAAACTAGTTAAATTTAAGCTGTCGTCAGCACCCTAGAAATGATCGACCGCACAGATTTGCAACTTAAAGAGCATGCATGTTTGGTGCCTTTGATGTTAAGTATTTCCAGTTACTTTTTTCCATAAATGAATTGTGGAGCAAAAATACTTAAAAAATCTCCTTCATCCCGATCAAGTTCCTCCTACCACCTCCCCACTCCACCCGTGATGTTAATGTGTGATAGAACATTGCCCCTTAAAGCTCTTTGATAAAAATCAGTCCGGCTGGTTCCCACCTTGGGGCTGCACCAACGTCAAGTATTGATGTGTGTCTCTTTAAGACTGGCCATCTGGGACTGCAACCTGGTGATGCATAATGAAACCCTCTCCTCTCCCCTCTCTGTGTGAAAATTCCCAGTTTATATCCCTCTCCTCGTAAAAAGACTCTCTCTCTCCTTTTTAAACTGAGTCTATATTATCAGGAAAATGCCCTTACTAACTTTTGCCAAAATCTTCTGTTCACGTGACTGGCAGATGTTTCAATTTTCCTGATTCCTCTCCTGCAAGGAAAATAAATCCTTGAAGCGCGTTCAGCCACCTAACCCAGGTATAGCATTGGAGTTGAACTTGATGAATAGGTCAAGTACGCTTAGACCCCATTGCCTGTTTAAAACCCATTTGCCTGTGATGAGTAAGTAAACATCACGGACATTAACAATTCCTATGCTGTTCCTTTGTGCTGAAGTATGTTTTTTTAAATTTTTGTTGCTGAATGACTGCATTGTCCGTTTAGCTTTGTGCTGTAATTGGAAATAAATGTCACTCCAAGTGACCTCACCATTTTTGCCTGAGAGTTTTAGTAGGGGAATGCTGTTGATCTTAACGCAAACAAATCCCCAATGTCGCACTGGGTCTGTGTGTGTGTATAACAGCACCAAGCCCTGTCCTGCGTGGGTGGGATGGGGCTGCATTCTGGGCAACCTGCAGTAATGTAAACACTGCAGAGCGTTCTAACCAGACGCCAGTCGGAGACCTTGCTATCATTCCATGATTCCAAATGTGGTACCTGTGCCCAGGTAGATGCGCTGCCCAGGACTCCGCAAACTGCACAATGACCAACCATAACCAAACCCGGTTTTTGGGAAGGGGGGCTGTGGTGTGACTGGGGGGTGTGTGTTGATGGTACAATAGAATTCAGTTAGTCATGTTTGAGAAGTGAGAAACCTGGGCAGTGACCTGATCGAGAAAGAAGAAAGAAATAGTTCTTTAGAGAACTCGGACTTTCTTCCAAAAAGTGGAACTGGTTTGAACAGTTTGTTGATTCTAGTGTGTACTGTTGCTGTAGGAACTTTGTGGTTATTATAACTTACTGATAGTAAACAGAGCTTCACTTTGACACTGTTGTACTTTAATTATTACTTCATGTTAAAAGCACTGTTTCAATCCTTGCAGTCATATTAATGTGCTTGTCACTGGAGCAATGCCAGCATTGTCCCAAGTACCAGCAGTGAGGGAGCTTCTTTGCCTACAGTCTAACATGAGTGATAAAGGTCAGCTTGCTATGTAATGGTGACATTTCAGTGTGCTGTTTCACCTGGAAAATTTGTCAATTTGCATTAACTCGATCTGAGTCAGTGTTCCCCAGGTTCATCCCTAACTATCTCGACACGCATGCGTTGCTTAAAGGCCTAAAGTGTCAGATCTGCACTTGATTATTTTATGCCAATGAAGTTCAGTTAGTGACGACAAGTCACCAGCTTGTCAATGGGCATGTAAACATATTTTGAACGTGGGGTGCAGGTGGTTCTGGGTGAGGCGTAGTGCATTGTCACTTCTGGCACCAAGCTCAGCCCAGTACTTTGCGACTGAAGTACTCTCTGCTGATTGCATGTCAGATGAGGGTTTGGATCACTCAGCAGGAAAGTGGTAACTTTGCTCTGTCCCAGTGTCCACGGTGACCCATCTCTTGTGGATGAAGTCACACTGGTTTAGTAGGTGATGCTGTGTTGCAGATGGGGATTGCAGCAGAGTGGAGGAAGGTTGACCCTGGATCCAACCATGCTGTATGTCTGTGTATGTCTGATATATGGCTGAGAGAATTGACTTCAGCATGGGAGAGTACCAAAAAACTCCTCAGGCAGACACCATTTGAGTATCATTTTACCTACTGGCCTTATCAGCATTTGTGATCAACTTATTGCTGAGTCAGAACCAGCCCAGCACTGCACCAGATGAGCTTTTCTTCACTTAAAAGTGACTATTCCCTGCCACCTTTTTGTCTGTCCTTTAAATCCAAACCTGTAGCCAATCTGGATTGGAATCTGCATAGCCCAAGTGTGAATGGAATATGACTAACAAGCTCACTATTCAAGTACCAAGAGAGCTAGGTCTGTTTGGATGTGCACTAGTTTGACACATTATTGACCAAGGCTGGGTTTTGGCAGCCTTACAACCCAATGCTGTCTAACTCTCCCGCTCCTGAAGTTCATGAATGTAATGTTTTGGAATGTACACCATGTAATAACCAAGGTAATCGCTTTCCTTCCTGAAACAAAACCTGCTTTTATTTTATCACTTGTATGTCTTTGAAAGCATGTTCAATAATTGGTGTAGTGAACTTTTATAATTAAGCCTGCAATGCATTTAATAAATGTTATTAAACCAAGCCTGGCTTCCATATTTGTAACTTCGACCCTCGCTTCCTGTAGACCTTTTAAATGTGCACCTCGTTTCTTGTTGAGTGAACAAACACTGAGAGAAGGCCACAGTCATCAAAGGCATTTAGTCACCATCTCCACGAACTGTCATTCTTTTTGTTGTATCTGAAAAAAATCATTTGTGATTATAGTATGAACAACCTGCCTTTACATCGCAGCTTCTGTGACTGTGGGACATCACAAGACACTTTGTCCATTCATACCTTGGAAAGTCAACCACTGTTGTTGGCCAATATCTGCTTAGCAGAACTCTAAACAGCAGTGACATGAAAGCGGCACAGTGGTTAGCATAGCTGCCTCAAAGCGCCAGGGATCTGGGTTCAGTTCCAGCCTCGAGGTAACCGTCTGTGTGGAGTTTGCACATTCTCCCCATGTCTGTGGGTTTTCTCCCACATACCAAACGTGTAGTTAGGTGGATTGGCCATGCTAAATTGTTCCTTAGTGTCCCAAGGTGCCTAGGTTAAGGGAGTTAGTGGGGTAATTATGTGGGATTATAGGGATAGGGCCTGTCGCAAAATCACGCAGACTAGATGGGCAGAATGGCCTCTTTATGCACTGTAAGGATTCTATGAATGGACAGGTATAATGGATGAGAGATTTTGGATGGCCAGGATAAACCCCCTACACTACTTGTTAGAGTTGTGGGTTCCTTATAAGCTAGGCACTAAGATATAAAGCTATATCTATATTTGTACTAAAATAGGGGCTCCATTTTAAAACTGCAGTGTAACTCTCTCAATATTGTGCTGAAATATCAGCCTAACTATGTGTAGAAGTCCTTTTGATTTACTACTGCCACATGTATTAGTATACAGTGAAAAGTAATTTTTTTTGTGCACCAGACGGTCAAAGCATACCGCTCAGAGAAGAGAAGGAAAGAAGGTGCAGAATGTAGTTTGACATAGAAACATGGAAGATAGGAGCGGGGGGAGGCCATTTGGACCTTTGAGTCTGCTCCATCATTCATTGTGATCATGGCTAATTATCCAACTCAATAGCCTAATCCTGCTTTCTCCCCATGACCTTTGATCCCATTCACCCCAAGTGCTATATGCAGCCACCTCTTGAATATATTCAATGTTTTGGCATCAACTACTTCCTGTGGTAATGAATTCCACAGGCTAGCCACTCATTGGCTGAAGAAATGTCTCCTCACCTCTGTCCTAAATGGTCGACCCTGACTCCTCAGATTGTGACCTCCTGGTTCTGGACTCCCTGCATCTATCCTGTCTAGTCCTGTTAAAATTTTGTAAGTCTGAGATCTCCTCTCATTTGTCTGAACTCCAGCAAAAGCAATCCTAATCTAGTCACTCTTTCCTCATACATCAGTCCCGCCCTCCCCGGAATCAGCCTGGTAAACGTAGGCTGCACTCCCTCGAGAGCAAGAACATCCTCAGAAGAGGAGACCAAAACTGGGTGCAATACTCTAGGTATGGCCTCACAAGACCCTGTATAACTGCAATAACACATCCTTACTCCTTGCAGAAATAGCTAGGGTATAAAGAAAGATCAACTGGAGTGAGGCTGGAATTTGTGACTTCCTGATTTGAACAGGAGTGCTGCTACTGGGTTGAGGCTGACTTAAGGTCAATGTGAGGGATGTTTGGAGCAGCATCAGGCCAGCAAAGCCTTGTTTATTTTTAATTATGCTAAACTGGGTTTTGGGGCTTTGCTGAGACCTATCAGGCCACAACAAGGCGTATAAACAATTTAGCAAAGGTCACTAAGGGACATTGGTGTTCCTGGTTGGAATTCTCTTACAGTCAGGAATAAATACTGTCAAGTGACATTTCCATTTCATACGGCTGGCCAATCTTGTTGTCTGTCTGCATCTGCCAATTTGTAGCACTCCATATCGAAGGCAATGGGTTAAGTTGAGATCTCCAGGCTTTGAGAAATATCTGTTGAGTTCCTGTCAGTCACTATTACACGAGAGCCTGTTTGTCATTACACAAGGGCCCTACTGGATAGAAAGAGGCACTTCAAAGGATAACATATGTGGTGTCAAAAATATGGACAATGCTTTGAGGAAAACCAAAAAAACTAACTGCATGAAAGATTGTTCCTGCAATCCATTTGAAATAGGATTGGGAAACATGTGGAGAGCAAAGTGGTCAGAGTTCAGTTGGGTTTATTACAGTCAGAGGGGAATTGTAATGAGCTTCAACTGATCATCGTGCCATTCTGAATTCTCTTTGTAACAGCCCCTTCCACCAAGGTCATTGTGACCTCCTCATCCAAAGGCAATCTATCCTTTTCTCCAATTTTTGGCGGATTCTTCTGGTGGTGGAACTGCCCAGCACTTACTATCCATCCTTAGTTACCCTTGGAGGGCAGTTGAGAGCCAATCACATTGCTGTGGCTCTGCAGTCACATGAAGGCCAGACCAGGTAAGGATGGCCGATTTCCTTCCCTAAAGGGCATTAGCGAACCGGATGGGTTTTTTCGACAATGGTTTCACGGTCATCAGTAGTTTCTTAATTTTTAAAAATTGAATTCAAGTTCCACCATCTGCCGTAGCGGGATTCAAACCCAGGCCCCCAGAACATTAGCTGAGCTTTGGATTAATTGTCTCATGATAATTGAATTCCAGTGAATTGAAATTGATCACTAGGCTATAAGCAACATGTACCTTATGCTCAGACCTGAAATATCGGAAGTTGACTGAAGAATCAGGGAAGAAATGTTTCCTTGGTGTGTTTTGTCATCCACATATCAACCAAGAACCACCTCACACACTTGAAGTGTAGATGTCAGAAAATTAGAAGCTTGGTTGGGTTCCTTGGTATTAAAGCTCTCGAGTGTGCTGATTTTCAGCACCCCTGTGAATTTTGGATTAGTTAATCTGCGAGTTAAAAAAAACAGTGGGAATCCTGAACAATGCCCAGAATTCTAATATTGGTGTTAGTTTGATGCCACCCTGAACTGACTACGTACATCGTGGGAGGTTTAAATATTCGAGTTGTACCTTCCCTGATACCAGGCGGAGGTAGAACCAAAACATAAACTAGGCTTGTACTCGTTAGAGTTTAGAAGAATGAGGGGGGATCTCATTGAGACGTATAAGATGATGAATGGGATGGATAGGATAGAGGTGGAGAGACTCTTCCCGCTCAAAAAGGATAGTAGGACTAGGGGGCACAGCCTCAAGATAAAGGGGGGGCGGTTTAGAACGGAGTTGAGGAGGAACTTCTTCACTCAAAAGGTGGCGAATCTCTGGAATTCTCTGCCCGTTGAAGTGGTGGAGGCTGCCTCGCTAAATATTTTTAAGACGCGGGTTGATGGGTTTTTGATAAGAGAGGGGATTAAGGGTTATGGGGAGAGGGCGGGAAAGTGGAACTGAGCCACGACAGATCAGCCATGATCTTATTGAATGGCGGGGCAGGCTCGAAGGGCTGGATGGCCTACTCCTGCTCCTATTTCTTATGTTCTTATGTTATGTTCATATTGAGTTCTGAAAGCTGTTATTGGAAAACCTCTCTTTATGTCCTTAAAGAATGTCTTAAATCCTTTTTTTGTCTTTCACACTCTGCTTAATAATAGCTCACCTGAGAAATAGGAATCATAGAATCCCTACAGTGGAGAAGGAGGCCATTTGGCCCATCGAGTCTGCACCAACCACAATCCTACCCAGACACCGTGACCCCACACATTCACCTTACTAATCTCCCTGATAGTAGGGATAATTTAGCATAGCCAATCAACCTGACGCTCGCATCTTTTGACTGTGAGAGGAAACTGGAGCATCAGAAGGAAGTGCGTGCAGGCATGGGGAAAACGTACAAACTCCACACAGACAGTGACCCGAAGCCGGAATTGAACCTGAGTCCCTGGCGCTGTGAGACCGCAGTGCTAACCACTGTGCCACCATTCCACCACAGGGTGCAAGAATAATGCTGGCTTCATAATGCAAACAATACTGCCGGCTCAGTATTGAATGAATGATTTGCTTCTAGACTGAGTAATAATGACATCTCTGATGTCATTAGAGATTTCATTACTAGAGATGTCATTATCACTCAATCTAGAAGCAAATCATTCATAATTCACTGATATTGCAATGAACAGTTGTAGGTAATAGAATAAAACAGCGTTGCAGATTTGAGCTTAGGAGATGAATACTTCCCGGTGTCAATGTAAAGATTCTGGTAGCTTTGGTACTACAGATAGGAACTGGGCCAGAAACTGATCCACACCAGCCTCCCCCTGGTGGACTTCACTTAACTCAGTGGTGGCCAATCTAAGCAAGTGCATGAGTGACCCTCCCTCATCTCAGTGCACTACAAGATTGAAACCAGGCTTGTTCACTAACCACGAATAAGATTAAATACATTTAATACACGCCGAATATCTCACAACGCGTTGTAGGAAATGATTAATCATTTAATAGCCATGTCAACTTCAAATGGTAAAAACTAAAGCTTTGATTGGACACAGGGGGAGCCCATGGTGCTCACAGTCAATGTTGTGAGCAATCAGCGCGCACCTCACTTCACTCACCCTTGCTTTACATGCATGTCACTTTAGTCACACCGATAGGAAGAAGTCGACACGGATGGAAACCAGCAGAATCTGGCATCGGCAATGATCAAACAATGTCCCGCACGCCACCCCCAGAACCCTGATGAGCCACATGAGGCCCACAGGTGGCAGGTTGTCCATCACTGACTTCCATTCCCCTCCCATTCATGTACTTACCTAACTCCCCCTGCTGCTCACCTCAAAGGCTGTATATCGTAGTGAGTTCCACATTCTCAGCACCTGCTGGGTACAAAATGTTTCTCCTGAATGTGCATTTTGATACTATAGCCAACACCAGAAACGTACTTTTAAAATTGGCAAGGATGCACTGTACCATTTAGGTCAGAGAGACGGGCAAAGCTGTTCCTGAATGAGTGAACAGACAGCTGGAATAGGTGTTTATCCATCTGTCTAGCCTCCTCCAATTTTTACCTATATTCCTGAGAGACAGCATGGGTGTTTCTTATTTCAAACAGAATATAAAGTTAAAGTTTATTTATAAGTAGGTTTACATTAACATTGCAATGGAGTTACTGTGAAAATCCCCTTAGTTGCCACATTCTGGCACCTGTTCGGGTACACTGAGAGAAATTTAGCATCGCCTGTACATCTAACCAACACGTTTTTGGACCGTGGGAGGAAACCGGAGCGCCTGGAGGAAACCCACACAGACATGGGGAGAACATGCAGACTCCACATAGACAGTGACCCAAGCAAGGAATCGAACCTGGGTACCTGGTGCTGTGAGGTAACAGTGCTAACCACTGTACAGTAAACAAGGTTCTTTCAGTTTTCACTGCTGACACTGGGCATTATTTGACTCTTGAAGAGTCACACTGGACTCAAAGTGTTAACTGGGGGTGCATGGCCATTCAAACCTTCTATTCTCTCTGTGGACTGCCATTAGCTGCATTTCTCTTTGTTTTTGTGGCTATGACTCATCATTCATTCCTTCACCCTACAGTATAAATATTTCTAGTGAGAAAGACTGTCAAAGCTTTGACAAAGGGTCACCTAGACTCAAAACATCAGGTCTTTTCTCTCCTTACAGATGCTTCCAGACCTGCTAAGATTTTCCAGCATTTTCTCATTTGGTTTCAGATTCCAGCATCCACAATAATTTGCTTTTGTCCCACTTTCCACGCCTTTTAGCTTTTGACAAAGGGTCATCTGGGCTGGAAACATCAGCTCTTTTCTCTCCTTACAGATGCTGCTGGACCTGCTGAGATTTTCCAGCGTTTTCTCTTTTGGGTTCGAAATGTTAACTGTTTCTTTCTCCACGGATAGAATCATAGTGATCTACAGCACCCACACAGGCCCTTCGGCCCAACTCATCTGTGCCGACCAGGTTTCCTAAACTGAACTGGTTTCATCTGCCTGTGTTTGGCCCATATCTAAACCTTTCCCATCCATGTACCTGTCCGAATGTCTTTTAGATGTTGTTACTGTCACAGTTGTTGAGTTTTTTCCCCCCCCCCATCACTTCCTGTTTATATTTCAGATCTCCAGCATCCGCGGTGTTCTGTGTTGGTTTTAATGTTCTGCACCCTGCCATTTCATTGCACGTATCACCAGCAGTTCCTACGGTATTTACATTCTAATTATGTTAACCACAGGGACTGCATTGTCAACTCATAGCGGGCACAACAGTCTAGCCACAAGCTTAGCCGCACTTGCTGCTGATCCTCATTACATGAGGTTTTTCTCTCTCTCCCAGTCTGATTTTGTATGCAGTAAGGCGTTTGAATATGACTCAGTGTGGGATGACAGAACTGTGACTATTTTTACTTCGCAGGCCTGTTCCCTCAGCTCTTCATTAGTGAAGTTGCGATTTGCCAGTAGCTGGATCGCAGGAAGCCAATTGTGGGGGGTGTTTTTATTCGCTATTATTCAGCAGGTGCCTTTTGTCCTTAAGAGTTTTACAGAGTTCCCGTCATGTCAGAGCAACACCAACTTGCAGAGAAGCTTGAAAACTTCTCATTTTAACCACTTTCTGCCCCCCACCGACACAAGCAGTGTGATAAATACTCAGTCTGCCTTCCTGTAATTAACCTAATCCGATAATACGCTTTCCCCCCACCAATTTTGTTGTGTTTTTTCTTAACCCTGTCCTCCAAGCTCCTCCCTTTACCACAAACTACTTCCAGGCTGTGAGCAACCTGGAAGATTTCACCATGTGATTTGTCAAGTAGGATCTTTCAAAAACAGTTCCGTGTAACAAAGTGTTTCGGATTCCTTGAGCCTATTTTTAGTGCCCACTATTTAATATATTCACGCCACATTCATGCGTCCGACGCTTCAGCGGTGTTTTCAAGTTGTTTAAAAATAACTGTGCTCCAAGGAAGAATTTAAACTCGCTGACCTCCCGCCTTCCCTGCCTCCCCTCCCTAATAAGTCGCCTCTGTCTCTCAGCTCCTGCGCTGGGTCTGGTTGGGATAATGGATTCTCCATGTGGGGGACTGAAACTGCACTGTTTCCATACAGCAGCCCCACACTGTGGCAAAGGATTGGAGTGTGTGTTTCCTCCTTTCCGGATAATCTAGAACTAGGGGAGGTCACTGTTTAAAGACAAGGGTTCACTCATTTAAGGTCATTCGCTTGCAGAAGGAGCAGCACTCCAAAAGTTTCAAATAAACCTGTTGGACTTTAACCTAGTGTTGTGAGACTTCTTACTGTGCCCACCCCAGTCCAACGCTGGCATCTCCACATTAATTTAAAACAGAAACTCTTTCTCTCAGAAGTCTCTCGGGACTTCAAAAGGCAGTGGAAACAGAGTCCTGGAATATTTTTAACTGAGCTAGATAGGTTCTTGATTAACAAGGGGATGAAAGGGTGGCACCTCGGCACAATGGTTAGCGCTGCCTCACAGTGCCAGGGACCCGGGTTCAATTCCAGCCTTGGGTCACTGTCTGTGTGGAGTCGGCACATTCTCCCTGTGTCTGCTTCCTCCGGGTGCTCCAGTTTCCTCCCACAATCCAAAGATGTGCAGGTTAGGCGGATTGGCCGTGTTAAATTGCCTTAAAAGCAGTGGGTCCAGATGGGATAAATGCATGGAGGTGTGGGAATAGGGCCTGGATAGCATTGTGATCGGTGCAGACTCGATGGGCTGAGTGGCCTCCTTCTGCACTGTATGATTCTATGAAAGGTAGTTGGGATGAGGCAGGAATCATCGAAACCCTGTAGTGCAAAAGGAGGCCATTCGGCCCACCAACCCTGCGCCGACAACAATCTTTTGTTCGAATCTCCAATGTTGGATGCCCTTTTTTGTCCTCAGTGTAGCCATGAGTGATACAGCTGTGCAACACTGGGGTCGAAGAGGCTTCATCTTCTCAGAACTTCCCCCAGTGTGCTGATGGTGGGGGGTGGGGTGGTGTCGGGGGCGTGCAGAAGATGCCTGAGTGAGTGTGAGTCTGTCCTGTTCGAGAGAGTGCGATGGTTTATATCCTGGAGTTTTCTCTCTGGGATGAGTTTTTATTTCTCAACCTTTACAGTCCACGGCCCCGTTAGCAGCAGGTCTGGAAAGGTCGGCGATATTGTTGTCCTGTCTAGGGAAGAGGAACATCTGGATGGACCCACAATAACCTCCCAGAGACTCAAGAACTGAATCCTTTATTGTAGGAGTGGGATAGATACTGTGACACTGAAGCAGGTTATAAAAGTCTGAACCGTAGAGTAAATAGTTGAAGGAAAGACCTTGACATCATTGTTAAAATGTTGACATTATACCTGGGGGAGGGGTGTAGAGAAATGAGTGCATAGATATGAGGCACGGTGGCACAAGTGGTTAGCACTGCTATCTCATAGCGCCAGGGACTTGGCTTCAATTTCCGGCTCGGGTCACTGACTGTGTGGAAGTTGCACCACAATGGTGTCTGCACATTCTCCCCATGTCTGCATGGGTTTCCTCTGGGTGCTCTGGTTTCCTCCCACAGTGTAAACATGTGTGGGTCAGGTGGTTTGCCCCTTAGTGTCAGGGAGACTAGCTAGGATAAATGCATGGGGCTATGGGGAAAGGCCTGGGTGGGATTGTGGTCAGTGCTGATTCGATGGGCTGAATGGCCTCCTTCTGCATTGTATGATTTTAGAGAGGCTGGAGTTCTCCCGAGTTTCCTGCCAGCGTGGGATAATGTCAGTGGGAATTCCCATTGACAGTGGCGGGATCAGAGAATCCCACTGTAGCAAACAATGTGCCACCTTCCACCCACCAGGAAACACGCAGCTGGGAGGCCGGAGAATCTCACCCACGGTAGTGAGATGGTGACATTATCACGATGGCACAGTAACAGCAGCAGCCGTGTGCTAAAATGGAATAGTCTGCACGCAGGAGAGACGTACTTACCGAGTGGCTTATCATCCACATAGTGCAAATAAAGCAGTTTTGAAGGAACCTCCCTGAGTCTGACCCAAGGCTCTCACGTTCCCGGTGTAGATCAGGCCACAAGATGAACTGCAAAGTAGCACTCAGTGTCGAGATCACCGGGTGTTAGAGTCTGGTAGGTGTGGACCCTCCAGATCATGTGTGGGTGTGTGCACAATGCCAGTCACTGACACACAAGGTTACAGCTGAGGCTGAATGAGTGAGCAGATCAGAACCCTTAGCTTCCACCCACACAACTTGCGTGAAGTCACATAGCTGGCTCTCATGTGTACAGCACTGGTGTTCATCAATAACAACGGTGTTTTATGAGCAAGATTTTGTTTAATTAATAATTGCTTAAATAATGTCTGCTTGTGTTTTCCCCAGATGCTCCAATTTCCTCCCACAGGCCAAAGATGTGTGGGTTAGCTTAATTGGCCATGTTAAATTGCCCCTTAATGTCAGAGGGGCTAGCAGGATAAATGCGTGGGATTATGGGGATTGTGGTCGGTGCAGACTCGATGGACCGAATGGCCTCCTTCTGCACTGTAGGATTCTATGAAATGTAGAGGCTGTGACATTTCCCATCTCAGCTGCAGTCTGCTCTTGTCTCTGGAGAGGCTCTTCTGACCTGGAACCAAGAGTGCAATAGGGTAAGTATGAACCTCTCGAATTATTGTGATGATTTTAGCATTTCCCAATCAGTTTCGAATAAACGAGTTCTTTACGAATATTAACGTTTATAATATGAAAATGTCACCAGGTTTTTAGAACATCACAAGGAATAGGAGGAGGCCATTCAGCCCATTGAGTCTGTCCCACCATTCCATAAGATCATGGCTGATGGGATCTCAGCTCCGTTCTCCTGGCTGTCCCGAACTCTCTTTCTGATCGAGTATATCCCGAAATCAGCCTTGAATCTATTCCACGACCCAGCTTTCTGTTGTAGAGAGTTTCAAAATCCAAAGCCCCTCTGAGGGAAGAAATTCCTCCTCCTCTCAGACTCAGATGGGTGAGCTCTTATTTTTAAATGGTGCCGCCTACTTCCAGATCCCTCCACTTGTCATCAATTAATCACTTAGTTACGATACTGATTCACAATATCAATATATAGTGATGATTACGCTTTGCAGGGAAAAGCAGCCATGTTTTTACAGTCTCCATCAGTTTCCTTTAATCCTGATGAGTTTTTTTTTGCAGCGGCAAGTGAGAGTCACTCTGTGGGCTACGAACGGTAGGGAGATGGTCCATGGGGTCTTTAGTCCCTCAGTGAGTCACAGACAAAAGGGTTTGACAATCACTGTTCTGGATTATTCTGCATAAGATCAGCCCCTCGCACAATCTACCAGAGGCACGTTGCCCCAAAGTGAGTCCCTGCCTTTCACAATGAGGGAACAGGAGGAACAGCACGCCAATATACAAACTAGGAGAGGAATAGGCCACACGGAGCCCCCGCCATTCAATAAGATCATGCCTGATCTGATTCAACCCCACATTTGAAATCTGAGACTTTGGTTCCTAATGCAGCACACGGTGGCACAGTGGTTAGCACTGCTGTCTCACAGCACCAGGGACCCGGGTTCGATTCCCGGCTTGGGTCACTGTCTGTGCAGAGTTTGCACATTCTCCCCATGTCTGTATGGGTTTCCTTCGGATGGTCCGGTTTCCTCCCACTGTCCAAAGATGTGTGGGTTAGGTTGATTGGCTATGCTAAATTGCCCCTTAGTGTCAGGGGGGCTAGCAGGGTAAATGCGTAGGGTTATGGGGATAAGGTCTGGGTGGGATTGCTGTCAGTACTGGCTTGATGGGCTGAATGGCCTCTTTCTGCACTGAAGGGATCCGATGATTCTATGAAATACGGAGGCTGTGACATTTCCCATCTCTGCTCCTGTCATTGGAGCGCCACTTTGAACTCACAAACTTCTAACTCGGAGCTAAGAGTGCTACCAGCTGGTTAAAGCTGACACAACATCGAGAAGTTAATTAAGAAAGGGGAATGTCTCAGTTATAATGGCCCCCACCTCCCTCCTTTCTGTGGTTGGTAGATGTTGACAGAGCAGCAGGAAATTGAACCGAGCTCAGTAGATTAGCAGCGCCTATGGAATTCTTTCCTTTTGTGTCACCGCTTTTAGAACAAGTGAATGGAAACTCGTTATTGCTCCACTGAGAGTCAGCATGGCTTCCTAAATATTTTGAAGAATGCAGTTTCACCAAACATTGGAAAATGGTCATTGATACAGGTTCAGTTGTCACATTCATTCATAGCAGCATGGTAGCACTGTGGTTAGCACTGCTGCCTCACAGCGCCAGGGGCCAGAGCTTGATTCCCAGCCTTAGGTCACTGTCTGTGTGGAGTCTGCACATTCTCGCCATATCTGCGTGGGTTTACTCCAGGCGTTCCAGTTTCCTCCCACAGTCTGAAAGACGTGCTGGTTAGACGGATTGGTTATGCTAGATTCTCCCTCATGTACCCAAACAGGTGCTGGAGTGTGGCAACTAGGGGATTTCACAGTAACTTCATTGCAGTGTCAATATAAGCTTACTTGTGACACTAATAAATAAACTTTAAAACAGCTCACGATTGCGGATGTTGATTGTGCTCCATTGAAAGTTCCAGATGATTCAGAAAAAGTTGCATTTGAATTTTAAGTAGGAAATTTCCACTGTACAATTATCTCACCTCAAGATAAGTTTGCTGCTAAAAAAGGGAACTGAATTATTCGGCCAATATCGGACAATTATTGACTACAACAAACAGTCTGTGGTTAGGTGCTGAAAATCTGAAAATAGTGGGTACCTTCAGACCTTTAGACCAGAATTTTATTGGTGGGGCAGAACGGCATTCTCCATTGGCCTGGGCAGGATTGTATGAAACGCGAGCGGATGTACTGGTAACATTTCCACCCTCAGTCTGTACTTGCGGTTAGAAAGGTTTGTTTGGATGATGCGTCCAGGATGTGGTGCAGCAGTTCACTCAGAAACAGTCCACTGAGTTTGTCACGAACAAACAGGATGGTGGGTGCTTGGTGGGGGAAGAGTTTATCAGCGGAGCTTCTCGCTCGTTTACTACACAATCTCCCATTCCTAAAAGAAGCTATCCCTAAATCAGGAAAACAATTGCAGTTACTGTCAGTCAGGGACAAGGCACGTTTACAACAATTTCACCCATTTAGATTGTGAAGAATCCAGATGATTGTTAGAGGGCAACTATCGATGATCAGAAATTGAATTCTAAATCACCACCCTGCCTTTCCGATGTGTGAGGAATGCCCGCATGTCTGGGTGGCACAGTAGCACAGTGGTTGGCACTGCTGCTTCACAGCTCCAGGGACCCGGCTTTGATTCCCAGCTCAGGTCACTGTCTGTGTGGAGTTTGCATGTTCTCCTCGTGTCTGCGTGGGTTTCCTCCGGGTGCTCCAGTTTCCTCCCACAGTCCAAAGATGTGCGATTTAGGTTGATTGGCCATGCTAAAATTGCCCCTTAGAGTCCTGGGATATGTAGGTTAGAGGGATTAGCGGGTAAATGTGTAGGGATATGGGGATAGGGCCTGGATGGGATTGTGGTCAGTACAGACTCGATGGGCCGAAGGGCCTGTTTCTGTACTGTAGGGTTTCTATGTTCTATTACAGGGTTCTATGTTCTATGTCTCTCACAAATTCCAGTCGGTTCCAAGTATTTCTCTACCAGAAGCATTTCTAATGGATGTTGAAGTATTCTCATTAAAAAGCAAAATCAATACAAATTTGCTTTGACATTTGTAGACCAGAATAACAGTCTACCGCAGGGATTTCCCAATGTCCCTATAATGTTTCACAATATTTCTGGTCACCCTATTATAGAAAGGATATTATTAAACTGGAAAGATTTACTAGGATGCAAGCAGGACTTGATGGTTTGAGTTATAAGGAGAGGCTGGATAGACTGGGACCTTTTTCTCTGGAGCTTAGAAGGCTTAGGGGTGATCTTATAGAAGTCTACTAAATAATGAGGGATATAGATGAGATAGAAAGTCAACATCTTTTCCCAAAGGTGGGGAAGTCTAAAACTAGAGGGCATAGGTTTAAGGGGAGAGGGGAGAGATACAAAAAGGTCCAGAGGGGCAATTTTTTCACACAAAGGGTGGCAAGTGCCTGGAACAAGCTGCCAGAAGTAGTAGTAAAAGCGGGTACAATTTTGTCTTTTAAAAGTAGTTACATTGGGAGGATGGGTATAGAGGGATATGGGCCAAATGCGGGTAATTGGGACAAGCTTAGAGGTAAAAACTGAGCAGCATGGAGAAGTTGGGCCTGTTTCCCTGCTGCCAACCTCTATGATTCTACAACAAGCAGATAGCAACAGTTTGAAAAGACTCCTCTATATCTTTGCAATGAGATGCTTTTAGCTACCAAAATGGAGAAGGAATATTTATTCCTATTGGATGAACTGGTAACGATCCTTACGCAAGCAGGTTTAAAGATTAATCCACGAAAGCCTCAACTTATGACGATAGGTTGGGTAGGCTTGGGTTGTTTTCGTTGGAGCAGAGAAGACTGAGGGGGCAACCTGATAAAGATTATGAGGGATACGGGCAGAATGAATAAAGAGAAGCTTTTCCCCTTAGTTGAAGGATCAGTCAGGAAGGGATATAGGTTCAAAGTAAGGGGCAAAAAATTTAGGGAAGACGTGAGGATAAACCTTTTTATCCAAAGGGTGGTGATGGCCTGGAATGCACTGCCTGAGAGGGTGGTGGAGGAAGGTTGCCCG
The DNA here is from genome assembly GCF_965287045.1 of Carcharhinus amblyrhynchos. NCBI lineage: Eukaryota > Metazoa > Chordata > Chondrichthyes > Carcharhiniformes > Carcharhinidae > Carcharhinus > Carcharhinus amblyrhynchos. Next base: position 14,081,066 of record NC_137348.1, read on the forward strand.
GATGGGTACTTGGCACGCCGTAACATTCAGGGCTATGCGCCAAGTGCTGGCAAATGGGATTACGTGGGCAGGTCAGGTGTTTCTAATGTGTCGGGGGTGCCGATTGAAGAGCCTCTTCTGTACTGTATGATTTTATGATTCTATGCTTAAAGAACAAGTGACCTAGTTGTAATCACTTCACAATGTATAAGATCTGCCTCTCATAACGTAGAGGACATTCAGAGACTGCCTCTTAGAGAAAAGAGAAAAATAGGAGCTGGAGTGGGCCATTGGGTCCTTCCAACCTGCCCCACCATTCAATATGATCATGGCTGATCCTCCATCTCAACACCAGCACTCTCCCCAAACCCCTTGATAGCTTTAGAGTCTAGAAATTATCTATTTCCTTCTTAAATATATTCAGAGATTATAACCGCCACAGCCTTCTGTGGTAGAGAATCTCACAAGTTCACCACCTTCTGAGTGAAGAAACTCTTCCTTATCTCAGTCCTAAACGGACCGTGACCTCTTGTTCTAGACTCCCAGCCGGAGGAAACACCATCCCTGCACTCAGCCAGTCCAGCCCTGTCAGAATTTTACAAGTTCAGTGAGATCCCCTCTCATTCTTCTAAACTCCTGTGAATAAAGGCCTAGTCCAGCCAACCTCTCCTCATGTGACAATTCTGCCCTCCCAAATGTCAGACTGGTGAACCTTTTCTGCATTCCCTACATGGCAAGTCTATCCTTTCTTAGATATAGAGGCCAAAACTGTACATCATACTCCGGGTGTGGTCTCACCAAGACCCTGTATTGTTGCAGTGAGACATCCTCGCTCCTACACTCAGGTCCTCTCGCATTGAAGGCTGACATACCATTTGCCTTCCCAGATCCTTGCTGTACCTGTGTGTTCGTTCATCAACATCATCCCTGAACTAAAACTGCTCTCTGAATATTGTAGGATCTGGTGAGTTACCAGAGAAACTTTTATTCCAAATATTGCTAAGATGGCAACGCTTTTAAAAATCTCAAGTGAAAGTATTCGGCCTGATTGGAGAGAATGTCGCACTGAAACTGTGAGAAACTTTCAAGCAACAGGAGGATTTTTCTTTATCTTTTCATTTAGAGCTTTGCTTCAACAGAGCAACATCTAACTGCTTTGCCAGGAACACGGAGAACACAGCAATGTTTAACAGGTATCGTGACAGATACAAGGGATCTGTCAGGGAATGGATGGATACAAACCATGCAAAGGTCTTTAGTTTAGAAAGACATCATGTTTGGGTGCAGGCTTGCTGGACTGAAGGGCCTATTCTGTGCGGTACTGCTCCTCATTCTTTGTTCTGATACCTATTCGACAAGTAAGTGATCTACTGACTACGTTTTGGATGTACAAGATTTTACACACGTGATAGGCCTACAACGTGTCCTCTTACACTCAGCACACACACGGATGTGCATTCACACACACACACACACATGCACGTGCACACAGATGTGGGCATGCACATATGCAGACACACGCATGTACACACATGCATGCACACACGCATATACACACACAAACATGCAAACACACACACGCACACACACTTGGGCATTCACACATGCACACACACACGAACAGACATACGCATGCACACACAGACATGCACACACACACATGCACACCGCTGAATTTACTAATAATATCTGGAGATTCTGTAATCTCATCACAATGCTTAAGCAAGTGGACTTCAGAATTATTACACAGAGATTTCATATTACAGCACAAAATACAACATTACTGCCTAATTCTCTGTGTTATGAGGGAGACGCTTATGAAGCAACATAACAAGGACGTGCCAGATATGTTTGTCGATATTTCCTGTTATTAAATCCAGAGAAAGAACAATTTCCTATCACAGACAAATTCAATCTAGCTGTTTACTTTGTGCAGATTGCAAAAGTAAAGCAGGAAATGGTAGTGCATTAATCAGTTTAAAACTGTAGATGAGTAAGTACTGCACTGCACTTTTTACAGATGTACATCATGATCCTCTGCCTAAACTTCTCCCCAAGGATCAACATCTTACAAACAAGGATGAAAACTCCGCAGTGGGAAAAGTCAATAAAAACTGGGAAACCAGAGTACTGCTCCAAACTGGTCTTGTTTACCTTCAACTGGAACAGCAGTTCAGGCCAGTACTCTTGTTTCCCAATCTTTAGTGTTATTTCCAGTTTGTTACTGTCTAAGGGACAATGTGACCAGAACAATTTTGATAAATTTCACTGGCCGTTCTGCTGATACATATAACAAGTGGAATTGGGTCACCAGTGTTGTCATCAGAATAGTTACAGTCAAAATAGATGAAGCACTGACAATTGAATGCGACTGCAAGAGTTTTGGAGATTGGTTTCTCGTCCAGTCACAGTGGGGTGATGGAAAATGGGAATTCCTTATGACATAAATCACTAAACTGCCCCAAGCTAAATAAAATACACCAAGCAACAGTATAACCCTGCCCAAACATCATGAAAACACCACATCTACACTCAAGGTTTATAATCCTTTCTTTTACAAATAAGAACTGTGTTCAGAGTGGATGGGGAGAATGGTCAGATAAAGGAAGATTTGAGCATGACTAGAGAAACTTTGAACTTAGGCAGCACCTCCCAAATCCACAACCTTTACCATCTAGAAGGACAAGGGCAGCAGATACCTGGGAACACCAATGTCTGGAGATTCCCCTCCAAACCAGTCACCGTCCTGATGGAAGTTTTAAGTTTATTTATTATTACATTAACACTGCAATGAAGTTACTGTGAAATTCCCCTAGTCGCCACAGCCTGGCGTTCGGGTCAATGCAGCTAACCAGCACATCTTTCAGAATGTGGGAGGAAACCGGAGCACCCGGAGGAAGCCCACACAGACACAGGGAGAATGTGCAAACTCCACACAGACAGCAACGCAAGGAGGGAATCGGACCCGGGTCTCTGGCACTGTGGGCAGTAGTGCTAACCACTTAGCTACCATGCCGCCCATGGATTTGGATCTATATCGCCATTCCTTCACTGTCACCGGGTCAAAATCCTGGAAATCTCTTCCTAACAGCACTATGGGTGTACCTGCCCCTCAGGGAGTGCAGGGATTCATGAAGGTAGCTCACCACCCCATTCTCAAGGACAACCAGGGATGGGCAACAAATGCTGGCCTAGCCAGTGACACTCACATCCCATTAATGATGTTTTTAAAAACTTAATCATTTTGGGAAAAGTCAGTATTTGGTAATGATTCAGTTTGATGGCTTAGCAAGTTCATAGAATCATTACAATGCAGAAGGAGGCCATTCAGCCCATTGAGTCTGCACTGATCCTGCCCAAGCCCAATCCCTGTTACCCCACGCATTTACCGTGCTATTCTGCCTGACACTAAAGGGCCATTTCGCATGGCCAATCAACCTAACCCACATATCCTTGGACCGTGGGAGGAAGCCGGAGCACCGGGAGGAAACCCGTACAGAGATGGGGAGAACATGCACACACAGTCATCCAAGGCTGGAATTGAACTCAGATCCCTGGCGTTGTGAGGCAGCAGTGCTAATCACTGTGCCACCGTGCCGCCCCAAAAACTGTACTCTTAATACTTCATGCATCTAGTGAAGAAATAATGTAGATGAATGTGTATCTAGCAGCAGGATAACATACTTACGTATGTGCCAGAAGAAACAGATTAATTGACAGCAATTTACTTTGGTCACAAACTGAATAATTTAAGCTAATCAGGAGAATTAACACTGATCATACACAGTTTTAAGTTTATAAGTATTATCTTTTTCTTTTTAAGTTCTACACTCAAGATAGAATAATTTCCTAAAGATCTATAGAAGCTGTAACAAAAAGCTAACATGTTCCTTCTTCCATTTTGTGCTAACATTGAAATTAGAAGACATTTTGGGTGGCATTTTCTCACTTTTTTTGCAGAGTGACAGAGCGGGTGGGAACTATGGTGCGGAAATTCGTGTCTGACAAATTTACTGGAGTTCTATGAGGATGTGTCTAGGGCAGTGGATAGAGGAGAGCCGGTGGATGTGGTCTTTCTGGATTTTCAGAAGGCGTTTGACAAGGTGCCTCACAAGAGGTTATTGCAGAAGGTCAGGGGACATGGAGTTGGGGGTAGGGTGTTAGCATGGATAGAGGATTGGTTGTCAAATAGGAGGCAGAGAGTGGGGGTCAATGGGTGCTATTCGGATTGGCGGTTGGTGACTAGTGGGGTGCCCCAGGGGTCGGTGCTGGGGCCTCAGCTATTTACCATTTATATAGATGATCTGGAGGAGGGAACCGAGTGCAGGGTGTCGAAATTTGCTGATGACACCAAGATTGGGGGAAAGGCAAATTGTGCGGAGGGTGTGGAGAGTCTGCAGAAGGATCTAGATAGGCTGGGCGAATGGGCCAGGAAATGGCAAATGGAATTTAATGTTGGCAAGTGTGAGGTGGTCCACTTTGGTAGGAAGAATGGTAGGAAGGACTATTACTTACGTGGCGAAAAACTGCAGCAGGCGACGGTGCAGAGGGACCTCGGGGTCCTTGTGCATGAGTCGCAAAAACCCAGCTTGCAGGTGCAGCAGGTGGTCAGGAAGGCGAATGGGATGCTGGCCTTCATAGCGAGGGGGATTGAATATAAAAGTAGGGAGGTCTTGCTGCAGCTGTATAGGGCATTGGTGAGGCCGCAGCTGGAGTACTGTGTGCAGTTTTGGGCGCCGCACCTGCGCAAGGATATTTTGGCCCTGGAGGGAGTGCAGAGGAGGTTTACTAGGCTGATACCGGAGTTGAGGGGGTTGAGCTATGAGGAGAGGCTGGATAAACTAGGCTTGTACTCGTTAGAGTTTAGAAGAATGAGGGGAGATCTCATTGAGACGTATAAGATGATGAATGGGATGGATAGGATAGAGGTGGAGAGACTCTTCCCGCTCAAAAAAGACAGTAGGACTAGGGGGCACAGCCTCAAGATAAAGGGGGGGGCGGTTTAGAACGAAGTTGAGGAGGAACTTCTTCACTCAAAGGGTGGTGAATCTCTGGAATTCTCTGCCCGTTGAAGTGGTGGAGGCTGCCTCGCTAAATATTTTTAAGAAGCGGGTTGATGGGTTCTTGATAAGAGAGGGGATTAAGGGTTATGGGGAGAGGGCGGGAAAGTGGAACTGAGCCACAACAGATCAGCCATGATCTTATTGAATGGCGGGGCAGGCTCGAAGGGCTGGATGGCCTACTCCTGCTCCTATTTCTTATGTTCTTATGTTATGTAAATTGCTGGTCCCTAGGGTGGCATCCGCTGCTATATTGATAGAGACTTTGATTTAAAAAAAGGGAAGGGTTGAGTCCCACAACATCACGGAATCTGATTCAGCCTGTTCTCACAATCTGATTTCCTTCACTAAAGGGCGACAACCAATGGTAGTTTCATGGTCCCCACATTACATTATTATTTACTTTTTGGTCACAAGTAGGCTTGTATTAACACTGCAATGAAGTTATTGTGAAAATCCCCTAGTTGCCACACTCCGGCACCTGTTCGGGTACACTGAGGGAGAATTTAGCACTGCCAATCTATCTAACCAGCATGTCTTTTGGACTGTGGGAGGGAACTGGAGCGCCCGGAGGAAACCCATGCGGACATGGGGAGAAGGTACAGACACCACACAGACAGTGACCCAAGCTGGGAATCGAACCCATGTGCCTGGCACTGTGAGGCAGCAGTGCCGACCACTGCGCCACCGTGCCAACCCCAACTTTCAATTGCAGATTTATTCTAAACTGGTGAATGAGGACAGATCCTAAATGTAAAAGAAAAGGTTTTGTTGTCCTGGTCTGTTTAACCACTCAGATGCAGTAACTATTTCTAGTTGCCAGGGCTTTAAACAGCTCTGACTCTGTCCCACTATGACTGAAAGAATTTATTATGAAATTTTACAACAGTCTTTCTCCTGTCTTTCTCAAGAGGGAAAGTGTTTCTCAAATCAGAGGTCAAGTTCCACTATTTGCCTTTTTCCATAATTTATCTCGTGACCGTGATTACCAAAGAAGGTGTGAAATGTAATTTTAAAAGGAACATGCGTTTGCATAATGCTTTTTATGGACTTACTTTGATCCCAAGGTATGTCACAACGATTTCAGTATTTTTGAAATGTGGCCACTTGTAGGAAAAGACAAGCATTGAGATAAATACTCAAAAGATCATTGCTTATCTTGGTGGGGAGACAACTCTTAGCTGAGACACCAAGCAGAATTCCCATATTTTTCTTCTATTTTATATCCACTTCATAGAATTATAGAATCCTGGAGGCGATGGCCTGGTGGTATTATCGCTAGACTATTCATCCAGCTAATGTTCTGGGAATCTGGGTTCAAATCCTGCCATGGCAATGATAGAATTTGAAATATCTGGAATTATGAATCTACTGATGACCATGAAACCAATGTCAGTTGTCGGAAAAACCCATCTAGTTCACTAATGTCCTTTAGGAAAGGAAATCTGCCATCCTTACCTGGTCTGGCCTACATGTGAGACCAGAGCCACAGCAATGTGGTTGACTAGGGATGGTCAATAAGTGCTGACCAGCCAGCGACGCATGAATGATTAAATAAAAATCCCTACAGTGCAAAAGGAGGCTATTTGGCCCATTGAGCCTGCACTGATAACAATCCCACCCAGGCCTATCTCCACAATCTCACATGTTTACCCTGCTAATCCCCCTGACACTAAGGGGCAATTTAGCATGTACAATCCATCTAACCCACACATCTTTGGAGTGTGAATGACACACTCCAAAGATGACGTAAAAATGACACAAAGACATTTCTCATTTTTACGACCAGAACTCCCAGCCACCTGACGAAGGGACAGGCTGTCCCGAAAGCTTGCGGCGTTTGCTGCAAATAAACCTGTTTGGACTTTAAACTGGTGTTGTGGGATTTCTTTGTGTTTTACCTCAGTCCAACGCCGGCATCTCCACATCGTGTGGGAGGAAACCAGAGCACGAGGAGGAAACTCACGCAGACATGGGAAAAACATGCAAACTTCACACAGACGTTCATCCAAGGCTGGAATCGAACCTGGGCCCCTGGTGCTGTGAGGTAGGAACCCCTGCCACCCCAATGTACACAACATTTCAGTCACACAGGGATCTTTCCTAAGGCCTCCATATTATGGCCTACCTACCTATGAGACAGAATGAGTTGTGCTACAAATAAGGATTCAGGATAGGAGAAGTTAACCACTACCATTGACTGGGACACAGGAATTGTCCCGAGGGACTGTTTAATCACTGTCACTGTGCCCGGTGATTCTCTGAATCCTTCTTCCTGGATTGCCAACAGTTCTCAGATTACTCTCTCGGAATGGGAGAATATCCCAGGCACTGCTGTTCACCGTCTGTGGGCAAAACATAAGATAGAATCAGGGAGGTTGTTTCCACTAGCAGGTGAAACCAGAACTAGGGGACATGGCCTCAAAGTAAAGGGGAGTGGATTTAGGACTGAGTTGAGGAGGAACTTCTTCACACAAAGGGCAGTGAATCTGTGGAATTCCCTGTCCAGTGAAACAGTTGAGGCTACCTCATTGAATGTTTTTTAAGGCAAGGATAGATAAATTATTGAGCAGTAAAGGAATTGAGGGTTATGGTGAACGAGTGGGTAAGTGGAGCTGAGTCCATGGAGAGATCAGCCATGATCTTATTGAATGGCAGAGCAGGCTCGAGGGGCCAGATGACCTACTCCTGCTCCGTGTTCTTATGCTCTTATTAAAATAGAGCCTGAAGTCTCACAACACCCGCCTAAAATCCCACAGGTTTATTCGGTAGCATGAGCTTTCAGAGTGTTCGATGGGCCGAATGGCCTCCTTCTGTCCCAGAGGGATTCTATGAGGTTGGGGGAAGGTCTGGAGGGAAAGTGGGGGAGGCTCAGCAGGGTGAGTGAGGGAGGGTCAAAGGGAGAATGAGGCAGGGTCTGAGGGAGAGTGGGGGAGGGTCTGAGGGAGAGTGCAGGAGGTCTGAGGATGAGTGAGGGATGGTCTGAGGGAGAGTGAGGGAGGGTGTGAGAGTGAGTGGGGAGCGTCTGGGTGGATAACTAAATTCCATAACTAGCTGAGAGAATAAGCGAGCAATGTTTCACTGAATACTGTGAATAGTTTCTGTTTATTGATATGATGGACATATAAGAGTGTAAGACCATAAGACATAAGAGCAGAATTAGGCCACTCAGCCCATTAGGTCTGCTCTGCCATTCAATCATGACTGATATTTTTCTCATCCCCATTCTCCTGCCTTTTTCCCATAACCCCTGATCCCCTTATTAATCAAGAACCTATCTCTGTCTCAAATACACTCAATGACCTGGTCTCCACAGCCCTCTGTGGCAAAGAGTTCCACAGATTCGCCACTCTCTGGCTGAAGGAATTCCTTCTCATCTCTGTTTTAAAGTATCATCCCTTTAGCTTGAGGTTGTGCCCTCTGGTTCTAGTTTTTCCTACTAATGGAAACATCTTCTCCACGTCCACTCTATTCAGGCCATGCAGTGTCCTGTAAGTTTCAATAAGATCTCCCCTCATCCTTCTAACCTCCAACGAGTACTGACCCAGAGTCCGCAACTGTCCCTCACACAAGAAGCTCTTCATCCCAGGGATCATTCTTGTGAACTTCCTCTGGACCCTTTCCAAGGCCAGCACATCCTTCCTTAGATATGGGGCCCAAAACTGTTCGCAATACTCCAAATGGAGTTTGACCAGAGCCTGATACAGCCTCAGAAGTACATCCCTGCCCTTGTATTCTAACCCTCTCTACATGAATGCTAACATTGCATTTGAATCATAGAAGAATAGAATCATAGAAACCCTACAGTACAGAGAGAGGCCATTCGGCCCATTGAGTCTGCAGTGACCACAATCTACCCAGGCTCTACCCCATATCCCTACATATTTTATCCACTAATTCTTCTGACCTACACATCTTAGGACATTAAGGGATAAATAAGCATGGCCAATCAACCTAACCCGCACATCTTTGGGCTGTGGGAGGAAACCGGAGCACCCGGAGGAAACCCACGCCTACCTAACTGCTAACTGAACCTGCACGTTAACCTTAAAAGAATCTTGAACAATGATTCCCAAGTCCCTTTGTGTTTCTGACTTGCTAAGCATTTTCCCATTTAGAAAATAGTCTATACCTCCATTCCTCCTTCTAAAGTGTATAACCTCACACTTTTTCACACTGTATTCCATCTGCATTTCTTTGCCCACTCTTCTAATCTGTCCAAATCCTTCTGTAGCCCCCCTGCTTCCTCAATACCAACTGTCCCTCTACATATCTTTGTATCATCTGCAAACTTAGCAACAGTGCCTTCAGTTCCTTCCTCCAAATAGTTAATGTATATTGTGTATACACTGACCCCTGAGGACACCACTACTCACCGGCTGCCATTCTGAGAAAGACCCCTTTATCCCCACTCTCTGCCAGTTGACCAATCCTCTGTCCATGCCAGGATCTTACCCTTAACCCTGGGCACTTAACTTATTTAACAGTATACCGGTATTGTGTAGAAGGGATTTGCTACAAAAATGAGGTGGATGCTGTTGTTAGTCAGTGATTTTTATCACTTTCCATTACATCACGAGAGTGGTATAGAAAGGGTAATACAAAATCATTAAGATTGACTTCATGTTAAAGTTTAGCCAGGCTGTGATAAGCTCAGTACATGATTTAACGCACCCTGTCTCTACAGTGAGATATCTCTACAGACACCAGGGGAATTTATCAATCAACCTTGAAAATCCTAACAGTTAAACACAAGTTATAAATTCTGAGCAAATGTCTCCCTCTCAGAGTGTTTGAATAAGCTGTCATAAAGCTAAATGTATTCTTTAGGTTATGATTCATGGACACTCCAGCTCCAGGGGAAATAAATAGTAATGGGGACTGATACGTAATCTAACGATATGTGAGTGTGAGTCACATTTAATTATATGGATCAATGAAGCTCGAATCTCACTCGATATTGAGTTTGCTCATCTGAGTCAAATTAATGCAACAACAGTTGGCCTCTCTGACTGAATTAGTGGTGACAATCAGGTTGGATTGTCCCATCTTGATTCCTATCCTGCGACGTTAAGGAGGTGCCTCGGTTTGAATGTTGGTTGAGGGAGGGTTGAGTTCAAGCTGGCCTCCCTCAGTGTTATCATAAAATCCCTACAGTGCAGAAGGAGGCCATTCGGCCCATCGACAATCCCACCCAGGCCCCACCCCAACAACCCCATGCATTTACCCTGCTAGCCCCCCGTAAAATAAAGGGGCAATTTAGCATGGCCAATCCACCCATCTTTGGAGTGTGGGAGGAAACAGGAGCACCCGAGGAAATCCACGCAGACACGGCGAGAATGTGCAGACTCCACCCAGGCAGTGACCCAAGCCAGGAATCGAACCCGGGTGCTGTGAGGCAGCAGTACTAACCACTGCGCCACCGTGCCACCCTGAACAGAGGAGATGAGCAGCCGCAGAGATGGGAAAGCCTTGACTGGTCATTGGCTTGCTGATGTTGTGTGGGGTGACAGTGTCAGTTTCTCAATATCTACCACACCCTGAACACCATGTTGGCAGAAGCACATGACTTAAACCTGCATCAGTTCCCTTTGTAACATTATTAAAAGCTGCTTCTCATTCTGGAGTTGTCCTTGTGAGGTTACGTTCTGTACAGGTGAGAGAGGTGATCGGATTCCAAGCCTTTCCAGGATGTAAGATTCAGTTGCTCACTATCGTGATAGTCGTGCTATTGCAAGAGGTCTTGTCCACCCTGGACCACAAAAATGCAGTAAACGAAACTACTGCCATGCCCTCTTCACCCTAAATTGCTTCGAATTATAATTTCAGAGCAAGGGATTGCTCATTTATGTCCAAAGATGTGTGGGTTTATGTTGATTGGCCATGCTAAATTACCCCTTTGTGTTAGAAGGATTAGGAGATCATGGGGATAGGGCCTGGGAAGGATTGTTATCACTGCAGACTTGATGGGCTGAATGGCCTCCTTCTGCAGTGTAGTGTTTCTATGAGTCATAAGAACATAAGAACATAAGAAATAGGAGCAGGAGTAGGCCATCCAGCCCTTCGAGCCTGCCCCGCCATTCAATAAGATCATGGCTGATCTGTCGCTGCTCAGTTCCACTTTCCCGCCCTCTCCCCATAACCCTTAATCCCCTCTCCTGTCAAAAACCCATCAACCCGCGTCTTAAAAATATTTAGCGAGGCAGCCTCCACCACTTCAACGGGCAGAGAATTCCAGAGATTCACCACCCTTTGAGTGAAGAAGTTCCTCCTCAACTCCGTTCTAAACCGCCCCCCCTTTATCTTGAGGCTGTGTCCCCTAGTCCTAATGTCTTTTTTGAGCGGGAAGAGTCTTTCCACCTCTATCCTATCCATCCCATTCATCATCTTATACGTCTCAATGAGATCTCCCCTCATTCTTCTAAACTCCAACGAGTACAAGCCTAGTTTATTCAGCCTCTCCTCATAGCTCAACCCCCTCAACTCCGGTATCAGCCTAGTAAACCTCCTCTGCACTCCCTCCAAGGCCAAAATATCTTTGCGCAGGTGCGGCGCCCAAAAATGCACACAGTAATCCAGTTGCGGCCTCACCAAAGCCCTATACAGCTGCAGCAAGACCTCCCTACTTTTATATTCAATCCCCCTCGCTATGAAGGCCAGCATCCCATTCGCCTTCCTGACCACCTGTTGCACCTGCAAGCTGGGTTTTTGCGACTCATGCACAAGGACCCCGAGTCTATGGTTTAAAACAGAGACGAGGAGGAATTTCTTGTCAGAGGTAATGAATCTGTGGAATTCTTTACCGGGGCAGGGTCGTTAAGTGTGTCCAAGGCTGAGACGGAGAGATTTTTTAATCAGTAAGGGAATCGAGAGTTATGGAGATAAGACAGGAAAGTGGAGTTGAGGATTATCATATCAAAACAGTCACGATGTCATTAAATGGCGGAACAGATTTGATGGGCCGAATGGCCTAGTATTGCTCCTATGGCTCACGGACACCGTGAAAGACACTTCCATTTACAATGTGGCTTTAGGCTTCAGCTTGGCAGTGCAGGTACAGGTGTATGTATGGCACATTGACATTACGCGACAGATCAGCCATGATCTTATTGAATGGCGGGGCAGGCTCGAAGGGCTGGATGGCCTACTCCTGCTCCTATTTCTTATGTTCTTATGTTCTTATACTTACGTATAGATGAGATGTTTAGATATCAGAAACGGGGATGTTAAGTCATGTTCCCAAAGGCACTGCCAAGACAGGAAAACAAATTATCTTGTTTTCAGTAAGTGAATTTATTCATTCAGTTCTTCCATTGTTTGATATGTCAGTGCTTTATATTTCCCTCAATATCCCCTATTGCACATGTGCCCTAGGGATCTGTCCAATTTCTTATCGATATCAATCATTTTTTGGGACAAAATTTCTGGAAAAGTGCCTACTGATATGTGGTTAACATTCATTCTTCTTTTGCCATTTCATTGCCCTGGTGGCCTCATGTATATTTGGCTGTGTCACCTGATCTCCCTGGTGGATTAGTTATAACGTGTTTGTGTCATGTAATCTCCCTGGTGATTCTTTATACATGTCATCTGATTTCTTTGATGAACTAATAGATTACCTGAACCATCCAAGTTGAATGGGAGGTGAGTTATAATATGTCCACGTTGCCTAACTAACATGCAAACAAACCATCCTTAGCAAACTGTGAATTCAGATGATCCACGTACATCAAAATTTATAATCTGATATCAGTATTGGATGACCAAATCCAAGGTTAAGTGAAGAGATGCTCACGTAATTGTTGGATTTATTTGGCATCTGCAGGCTTTTATGAAAAAAGCACTTTAATGTTGGGACTTCAGTCTAGAGTCATAGAATTATAGACTAATAGAGGTTTACAGCATGGAAACAGGCCCTTTGGCCCAACTTGTCCATGCCGCCTTTTTAAACCCCTAAGCTAGTCCCGATTGCCCGCATTTGGCCCATATCCTTCTATACCCATCCACCTTCTGCTGTGACAACTATTACTGAACCACAGTGTGAGAGGCAGACAGAACATTCTGGAAATACCTTCGGTATCAGGAAGGAAGAAAGCATAGGTCTAACATTTCAGATATTCATTGTAAGAAGTCTCATAACACCAGGTTAAAGTCCAACAGGTTTATGTGGAATCACGAGCTTTCGGAGTGCTGCTCCGTCACTCACTTGATGAAGGAACAGTGCTCTGAAAGCTTGTGATTCCAAATAAACCTGTTTGACTTTAACCTGGTGCTGTGAGACTTCTTACTGTGCCTACCCCAGTCCAACACCGGCATCTTGACCCCACAGATATTCTTCAAAACAGGCTTAATGAAGTTATATCGACCCCCATTCATTAACCTGCTCTTTCTACTTTTGGAACTTGCGGATCAGCTGTGTTTCCCTTTTCTTTATTTTCCAATGTCTTCATTTTCCATCTTGAAGAATATCAGGGCAAACTTGATGAAATAATGGCAGATATTGTGGCTTTCCCACATAAAGGCACTGGGATAAGGAAGGACACTGTTTTTAATTCCCTCTTCCCAGATAAACACACACATCAATGTCCCCCCTTCCCAGGTAAACGCCTTCCTTAATACCCCCTCCCCCCAGATAAACACCCACCTCACTATCCCCCCTCCCCAGATAAACACCCTCCTTAATACCCCCTCCCCCCAGATAAACACCCTCCTTAATACCCCCTCCCCCCAGACAAACACCCACCTCACTATCCCCCCTCCCCAGATAAACACTTCCCTTAATACCCCCTCCCCCCAGATAAACACCCTCCTTAATAACCCCTCCCCCCAGATAAACACCCTCCTTAATACCCCCTCCCCCCAGATAAACACCCTCCTTAATATCCCCTCCCCCCAGATAAACACCCACCTCACTATCCCCCCTCCCCAGACAAACACTTCCCTTAATACCCCCTCCCCCCAGACAAACACCCACCTCACTATCCCCCCTCCCCAGATAAACACTTCCCTTAATACCCCCTCCCCCCAGAAAAACACCCTCCTTAACACCCCCTCCCTCCAGACAAACACCCACCTCACTATCCCCCCTCCCTCCAGACAAACACCCACCTCACTATCCCCCCTCCCCAGATAAACACCCTCCTTAATACCCCCTCCCTCCAGACAAACACCCACCTCACTATCCCCCCTCCCCAGATAAACACCCTCCTTAATACCCCCTCCCTCCAGACAAACACCCACCTCACTATCCCCCCTCCCTCCAGACAAACACCCACCTCACTATCCCCCCTCCCCAGATAAACACCCTCCTTAATACCCCCTCCCTCCAGACAAACACCCACCTCACTATCCCCCCTCCCCCCAGACAAACACCCACCTCACTATCCCCCCTCCCCAGATAAACACCCTCCTTAATACCCCCTCCCTCCAGACAAACACCCACCTCACTATCCCCCCTCCCCCCAGACAAACACCCACCTCACTATCCCCCCTCCCCCAGATAAACACCCTCCCCAAAACCCTTCCTGTGATGACTTCAATCAGGCCTTTGAGGTTGGCCCGTTGGAGTATGAACTTCCTGATTAAGGAACCCACTGATGGACCAATTAGGGAGTCTTTTCCTTGTATTTAACCGGGAATGCCGATTCCTCTGTTACCCCAGGAGGTAGACTGCTAGCACTCTGTGTACTGCCAGTGGAATTGGAAAGAAAGGGATTTTGGTGAAGGGACTTATTCCACACACACACACCCCCCCCCGGGATAAACGCCCTCCTCAATATTCCCCCCACCCCGACTGTCCAGATAAACACCTCTCCTGGATTATTTCCCTGCATTACGAAAATAAAACAGGAGGAGATAAATCGACCTTCCAACAGCTGGTTACAGATGTTAACCTTGTGCTCCCACCTCTCCACAGGAAACAAACCGTCCCTTTCCAAAGATGCGGAAACAATCTTCCAGGCTCTCAGCCGGACTCCATTGTGATTCAGGCAGGTCAGATCACACTGTGAACCCAGCGTTATCTCCTTATCCAATTCACTGTAACTCACAACAGAATCATCATGTGGGCCCTGATTTATGGTGCCTCTGATAAACTCGAGCTGCTGGTCTCGAATGACTCTGGGAATTTATTTGAACACCGATGTGAGGACTGATCACAGTTGTGGCATTTAGCTGGGCTCTTGCACTGAGGGCCACAATCCCGTGCTCCTTCTGGGGAAGCTGACCCATTCCGCTTTGAGGATTCAGCTTAGAGGCAAGATCCAACAATGGAGAGAAAGAATTTGCATTTATATAGCACCTTTCCTGACCTCACCACATTCCGAAGAACTTCACCGCCATTGAAGTATTTTCGGAAGTGTGATCGCCGTTCTAAGATGGGGACTTGCTGCAGCTAATTTGTGCACAGCAAGATCCCACAAACAGCAATCAGATAGTGACCAGATAATCTGCTGACGGAGGGATTTTTTACAGAATCGCCATTGAAAAGCAGCCTTTCCAGATGTATCACAGCTTGGTATGGCTCCTGCTGTGACCAAGATTGCAAGAAACTACAAAGGGTCGTGAACAAAGCCCAGACCATCATGCAAACCAATCTTCCACCCATTGGCTCTGTTAACACTTCTCATTGCCTCGGAAAAGCAGCCAGCATAACCAAGGACCCCACGCAGCCCAGGCACCCTCTCTTCCACCTTCTTCTGTCAGGAAAAAGATACAAAAGTCTGAGATCACGTACCAACTAACTCAAGAATAGTTTCTTCCCAGCTGCCATCAGGCTTTTGAATGGACCTACTTCATATTAAGCTGATCTTTCTCTACACCCTAGCTATGATTGTAACACTATATTCTGCACCCTCTCCTTTCCCTCTCCCCTAGGTACTCTATAAACAGTATGCTTTGTTAGGCACACAAGAAACAATACTTTTCACTATATTCCAATACATGTGGCCATAATAAATCGAATCAAATCAGTATTGAGCACACTATTAGAAGGAGGTGAAGCTTTGGAGGGAGTGCAAAAAAGATTCACCAGGATGTTGCCTGGTCTCGAGGGTGCTGGCTATGAGGAGAGGTTGAATAAACTAGGATTGTTTTCACTGGAAAGACCGAGGCTGAGGGGACACCTGATAGAGATCTACAAAATAATGAGAGGCACAGACAGGGTGGATAGTCAGAGGCTTTTTCCCAGAGTGGAAGTGTCAATCACAAGGGGGCACAAGTCCAAGGTGAAACGGGAGGGGAAAGTTTAAGGGAAATGTACGGGGGAAGTTTTTCATGCAGAGAATGGTGAGTGCCTGGAACTCGCTGTCAGAGGAGGTGGTGGAAGCAGGCACATTAGCAACTTTTAAGAGGCATCTGAATGGGTGCATGAATAGAGAGGGAATAGAGGGAGATGGACTGAGTAAGGGCAGGAGGCTTTTTTTAGTTTAGTTTAGTTGGGGCATCATGATCGGCACAGCCTTGAAGGGCTGAAGGGCCTGTTCCTATGCTGTACTTTCCTTTGTTCTCTGTTCAAGTCAAACGAGTATTGCCTAGGACTCTGGCCTCTTCTTTGAAATAACCTCACGGTATCTTACACGTACACCTGAGGGAGAAGACTTGACCCCGAATTAATATCGCAACAGCATGATTATCATAGCTGGTAGGCGATATGAAATGATCAGAGCAGAATTCTACAAACTCCCGCAAAATACCTTGAATAACTCATGGACCTATTTCCATTCTGAGTCACTGCCGCGTGCTCAATTCATTCGTGAAAATGTATCAATTATTTCAGTGGGTCGGGGTTCATAACCTCTGCCCACGATGCGTGTATGCTGCTGCTCCACTTCCTGCCCCCAGCCCAGGTGCCAGCCAAAGCTTAGCACAAACATCACCAAACACAGTGTTGTGGACAGTACAAAACGTCCACCAGAGACTGAAAACAGCCCCAGCAGCTGGGGGCAGCACAGTGGTTAGCATTACTGCCTCACAGCTCTGGTTTCCTCCAAAGATGTGACGGTTAGGTGGATTGGCCATGCTAAATTGACCCTTAGTGTCAGAGGGATTAGCAGGGTCACGGGAATAGGACCTGGCTGGGATTGTGGTCGGTGCAGACTCGATGGGCCGAATGGCGTCCTTCTGTACTGTAGGAATTCTATGAGATGATTGTCTGAAATTTAACAGGCAGGATGTGAGCCCAGCCTGAAACCTCAGAGTGGATCAAATCCCTGTTGATGGATGAGGAGGAACACACAGCACGGGGTGACTGAAGGCAGAGCATTTCAAGCAGCTTGTGGTAGCCTGACTGAAACCCATTTTAATTAAGTGACTATCTGTTGCTGGCGTCGCAACCTCATTCATCAGATTCACACATTAGCAGCATGAAGATACTTGGAGCACAAATAAAACACCATCTGACCTGCACAGATAAAGATGCTTCTCCACAACTTGTTACAAAGGACTGAGAGACCTTAAAACTATCGTCAACCTGAGAGTGAAAAAAAACCCACACTGATAAAGAAGCCTTTAATAAAGATACACACTGAACTCCCAGCTGGATCTTGAACTCCCAGCTTGAATAAATTTCAGTAAAGTGACTGCTTGGGACTCTGTTTAAAATGTGGAGAAATAAAAGTTTATAGAAATATAATTATACACTTGAAAAATTGTGGAGTTTTAGTTGCCAATTTTTTATCTGCTTTCATGGATAGCCTGGACTATCCGTCAGCTAAGAATGAAAGTAAAAATAAAGTTTATTTATTTGTAGGCTTACACTGCAATGAAGTTACTGTGAAAATCCCCTAGTCTCCACACTCTGAAGCCTGATGAGGTACACTGAGAGAGAATTTAGCATGGCCAATGCATCTAACCAGCACAGCTTAGGAGGAAACCAGAGCACCCGCAGGAAACCCACGCAGACACGGGGAGAATGTGCAGACTCTACACAGTCACCCAAGCTGGGAATTGAACCTGGGTCCCCGGGGCTGGGAGGCAGCAGTGCTGCCCCTGATTGTGAGTGGTTCATTCTACGCAGGATTCCAGCAGAACTGGTCTTGGTCAGTGACTGAAGGGTGCACAGAAAAGATCATTCCTTTCTCTTCAAAATCTATTCCATTTTGATTTGATTTGATTTATTATTGTCACATGTATTAGTAAACAGTGTATATTGTTTCTTGCGCGCTATATAGACAAAGCATACCGTTCACAGGGAAGGAAAGGAGAGAGTGCAGAATGTGGTGTTACAGTCATAGCTGGGGTGTAAAGAAAGATCAACTTAGTGCGAGGTAGGTCCATTCAAAGGTCTGATGGCAGCAGGAATATTTTTGGGGAGGTGGTGATCTAACGGTAATGTCACTGCACTAGCAATCCAGAGACCCACGTTAACGGTCTGCAGACATGGGTTCAAATCCCACCGCACTGAGAATTCAAATGAAAATTACCATCGACAGCAGTAAAAACCCATCTGCTTATCCCCACCTAGCCTGACCCAGTATGGTTGGCTCTGAAATGGCCTAGCAAGCCACTCAGTTATATCAAAAAGTTTAAAAGGAATGAACCTGGCATTGACCTAGGAACCAGAAATGATAGCGGCAAACTCAACCCCTTTGACCCAGCAACACCCACCTTATTGATATCTGAGGGCTTGCGTCACAATTGGGAGAGCTGTCTCACAGATTAGACAAGCAACAGCCTGATAGAGTGATACTCAGGGAATCATACCTTACAGATAATGTCCTCAGCACCATCATAGAATCCCTACAGTACAGAAGGAGGACATTTGACCCATTGAGTCTGTACTGACCGTGATTCCACGCAGGCCCCATTTCCTTAACCCTCATCTACCCTGCCAATCTCCCTGATGCTAGGGGCAATTTAGCACAGCCAACCAACCTAACCTGTACACCTTTGGGCTGTGGGAGGAAACCGGAACATCTGGAGGAAACCCACAGAGACATGGGGAGAATGTGCAAATTCCACGCAGACAGTGACCTGAAACTGGAATTGAACCCGAGTCCCTGGCACTGTGAGGCAGCAGTCCTAACCACTGTGCCACTGTGCTGCCCACATTCCTGGGTGTGCCCTGCCCCATTGATAGAACAGACCCAGCCGTGGTGGCGAAAGGCACAGTGGTATACAGTTGGGAGGGAGTTGTCCTGGGAGTCTCAACATCAACCCTGGAGCTCTTGAAGCCTCATGGCACCAGGTCAAATGTGGGCAAGGAAACCTCCTGCTGATTACTATGTATCGTCCCCCCCATCAGCCGATGTATCAATGTTTCTCCATGTTGAACACTACTTGGAGGGAGCACTGAGGATGGGAAGGGCACAGAATATATCCCGGTTAGAGGACTTCGACATCCATCACCAAGAGTGGCTTGGTAGCACCATTACTGACTGAGCTGGCTGACTGGTCCCTAAAGAACATGGCTGCTGGACAGGGTCTGCAGCAGGTGGTGAGAGGACCAAGAGGAGGGAAAAACCTACTTGACCTCATCCTCACCAACCTGCCTGCCGCAGATGCATCGGTAAGAGTGACCACTGCACGGTCCTTGTGGAGACAGTTCTGCTTTCATGTCTGGGATACCCTCCAATGTGCCGTGTGGCACTACCGCCATGTTAAATGGGATAGACTTTGAACAGATCTCAAGACTGGGCATCCATCCATGCATATCTGTGGGCCATCAGCAGCAGTGGAATTGTACCCAGCCACAATCTGTAACCTCATGGCCCAGCATATCCCCCAGTCTACCATTACCAACAAACCAACTTCAAAAAAACTTCAAGTTTTTAGGTGTCCAGATCACCAACAACCTGTCCTGGCCCCCCCATGCTGACACTATAGTTAAGAAAGCCCACCAACGCCTCTACTTTCTCAGAAGACTAAAGAAATTTGGCATGTCAGCTACGACTCTCACCAACTTTTACAGATACACCAAAGAAAGCATTCTTTCTGGTTGTATCACAGCTTGGTATGGGCTCCTGCTCTGCCCAAGACCGCAAGGAACTACAAAATGTTGTGAATGTAGCTCAATTCATCACGCAAACCAGCCTCCCATCCATTGACTCTGCCTACACTCAGCAATAACCGGCTCACTGACATTCCATTTGGATTCCACACGGGTCAATCAGCTCCTGACCACATTACAGCCTTGTGTTCAAACATGGATAAAAGAGCTGGACTCCAGAGGTAAGGTGACAGTGTCTGCCCTTGACATCATTTGGCCCAGTGCGGCATCGAGAACCCCGAGCAAGACTGAAGGCAATGGAAATTGGGGGCAGACTCTTCACAGGTTGCAGTCATTCCCAGCACAAAGGAAGTTGGCCGTGGTGGTTGGAGGTCAAATATCTCAATCCCACAACATGGCTGCAGGAGTTCCTCAGGGTAATGTTCAAGGTCTAACCATCTTCAGCTGCTTCATTAGTGATCTTCCCTTCAATACAAGGTCAAAAATGGAGATTTTCACAGATGATTGCTCAGTGTTAAGCACCTTTCAAGACTCTTCAGATACTGAAGCAGTCTGTGTCCAAATACAGCAAGATTTGGACAAAACTCGGGCTGACAAGTGGCAAGTAAGTAACATTTGCTCCAATCAAGTGCCAGGCAAAGACCATCTCCAGCAAGAGAGAATCTAACCATCTCCCCTTGGTCTTCAGTGGTAACACCATCGCTGCAAACCCCACTACCAACATCCTGGGGGTTACCATCAACCATAAACTGAACTGGACTAGCCATATAGATTCTGTGGCTAAAAGAATAGGTCAGAGGTTGAGAGTTCTGCAGAGAGTAACTCACCTTCTGATTCCCCAAAGCTTGTCCATCATTTACAAGGCACAAGTCAGTAGTTCAGTGGAATACTCTTCGATTGCCTGGACGAGTAAAGTTTCTACAACACAAAAAGCTCAACACCAAGCGAGACAAAGCAGCCCGCTTGACTTGTACCCTATTCACTACCTTCGACATTCACTCCCTCCAGCACCTATGCACAGCGGCAGCAGTGTGCACCAACTGCAAGATGCATTGTAGCAACTCACCAAGGTCCTTTCCACAGCACCTTCCAAACCCACATCCTCTACCAGCTACAGGGTTAAGGGCAGCAGATGCATGCAAACACCAGCACCCTCCAAATTGCACACCATTCTGTCTTGGAACTATATCGTTGTTCCTTCACTGGCACTGGGTGAGAGTCCTAGAACTCCTTATTTTGATTAATTTTGGTTTGATTTGATTTATTACTGTCATGTGTATTGGTATACAGTGCAAAGTATTGTTTCTTGTGCTATACAGATAAAACATGCTGTTCATAGAGTATATAGGGGAGAAGGAAAGGAGAGGGTGCAGACTGCAGTGTTACAGTCATAACTTACACCCTAGCAGCACTGAGGATATACCGACAGCACCTGGACTGCAGCAGTTCAAGAAGGTAGCAAACTACCGCCTTCTTATGGGCAATTAAAGATGGATAATAAACACTGGCCTATCCAGCGATGCCCGTATAATGTTCATTGCCACCTTGTGAGGCATTAGTTTGTCAAGGTGATGTTTGCCAGCAGTCTCCACCCTTAGAACTGTGTTCAAGGCCCACTCCAGAATTTAACACAGAATTCCAGCGTGGCACTCCAGTACAGTACTGAGGGAATGCTGCAATCTTAGGGGTGCTGTGCTTTGGAGGAAGTGTAAAACTGTCTGCTTGCTCGAATGGACGTCCACGGCACTAACTGAGAAAGGAGAACAGGGGAGTCTTGGCCAATATTTACCCTTCAATCAACATCACAAAAACAGATTGTCGATCATCCCATTGCTGTTTGCGGGATCTTATCTTGCACAAATTGGCCATTATGTTTCCTATGTTACAAGTGACCATTCTTCAAAAGTGTTTAATTGGCAGTAGAGTGCTTCAGGGCATCCTGAGGTCACATGTGTATCCGTGTACACATGTTTACATGTATACATGTGAGTGTCTTATCTCATTGTGCCTCACAGTACAACATTGTACACACATGTTGAACAATACCATCCCACACAGACTCCGAGGAAATGGGAGACAAATCGAGAAGCACACAATTTGCAGCTCTCCCTTTATGAAACCTTTTTGAAGGTTTGGTTAAACTCAGTAAAAAGGAAATCTTCGTACGTTATGTAATGGGCAGGATTCTCCGATCTCGCCCATGCCAATCCCAGTGGGGACGGGGAATGTGGCGCTGAGCCAGAACTCCATTCATTGAATCCCTACAATACAGAAGGAGGCCATTCAGCCCATCGAGTCCGCACTGACCACAATCCCACCCAGCTCAATCCCCCTAACCCTATGCATTTATCCTTGTGAGTCCCCCTGACACTCAGGGGCAATTTAGCACGGCCAATCCACCTAAACCGCACATCTTTGGAATGTGAGAGGAAACTGGAGCACCCAGGGGAGAACACAGACATGGGAGAACATGCAGACTCCACACAGACAGTGACCTGAGCTGGGAATCGAACCAGGGTCCCTGGTGCTGTGAGGCAGCAGTGCTAACCACTGTGCCACCGTGCTGCCCCATTCACTGACAACCCAGCCGCGGGTGAGATCAGACATTTTCGGCGAGTGTCTTTACAACTTCAAGATGTTCCAAAACACTTTCCACCCAATGAAATAATTCTGATATATGGTCACTGCTACGAGGACAAAATGTATCCTTGATTTGACAAACATTGACTCAGTGTGAGGTTTGACTGGAACATTATCAGGACACACATGTCATGCTGGAGTTGATAAGGGTTGGATTTGGCAGACAGATTAATTTCCATTTATTTAGTGCCATTCAGGGACATCGGGTGGTCCACAGCCAACGAAGCACTTTTTATTTGGAATGTTGTCAGTGTTGTAATCCAGGAAATGGGCAGCCAATATATGCACAGCAAGATCCCACAAACAGCATCGTGACAATGACCAGATAATCCCTGCTGTTGATTGAGGGATACATATGGACCAAGACACTGGGGTTAACACTCTTATTCTTCTTCAAGAGGGACCGTGGGATCTTTACGAACCACCCGAAAGCCTCATGTCTTATTTAAAAGATGACACCTCTGGCAGTGCAGCACTCCCTCAGTACTGCGCTGGAGTGTCAGCCTTTATCTTTTTTTATGCTTAAATCTTGGAGTGGGACTTGAACCCAGAACCTTCTGACACAGATGTGGGAATACTGTCAACTCAACCACGATCGACACTGAGCAAATATGGGCAGCATGGTGGCACAGTGATTAGCACTGCTGCCTCACAGGACCAGGGACCTGGGTTCAATTCCGGCTTGGGTCACTTTCTATGCAGAGTCTGCACGTTCTCCCTGTGTCTGCATGGGTTTCCTCCTACAGTCTGAAAGACACGTGCTGGTTAGGTATATTGGCCATGCTAAATTCTCCCTCAGTGTACCCAAACAGGCACCAGAGTGTGGCAATTAGGGGATTTTCACAGTAACTTCATTGCAGTGTTAAAGAGGCACCTGGATAGATACATGAATAGACAGAGGGTAGAGGGATATGGACCACATAGGGTCAAGAAAATATTAGATTAGAGAGGCATCTGTGTCAGCACAGAGTTGATGGGCTGAAGGGCTTATTCTTTGTTCTTAATGTGAGCCTACTTGTGACACTAATGAATAGATACTCATCACTAGAGCATGAACATACAGATTAAAGCTTTAGCTTCAGGGTAGATTTTTAACCACATCTTTTCAGTTTTATTTATCGTCCCTTTCATCTACAATCTGTCAAGTTGCTGCATCGCTCTCCGTTCAGCTTAGCTGTCCATTCTGACTAGGGTTCATTAAAAAAAAGGTTTATTTATTAGTCACAAGTAGGCTTACATTAACTGCAATGAAGTTACTGTGAAATTCCTCTAGTCGCCACACTCCTGTTCGGGTACGCTGAGGGAGAATTTAGCATGGCCAATGCATCTAACCAGCACGTCTTTCAGACTGTGGGGGGAAACCGGAGCACCCAGAGGAAACCCACTCAGACACAGGGAGAATGTGCAAACTCCACACAGGCAGTGAGCCAAACCAGGAATTGAACTCAAGTCCCTGGAGCTGTGAGACAGCAGTGCTAACCACTGTGCTACCCTGATCGTACACTAATACAGCAAAAGAGATCATTCAGCCCATCTTGTCTCCCTGTGGGAAACCAACCAGTTCCTCCCACTCCCCATTTCTCTGTAAATTCTATCTCTCCAAGTATTTATCCAATTGATTCCCCTTTCAAAAGTTATCATGGAATCTGCGCCCATTACCCTGTCAGTCCGTGCATTGCGGATCATCAGAACTTGCTGCGTAAAAGT
Organism: Carcharhinus amblyrhynchos; assembly: GCF_965287045.1. Taxonomy (NCBI): domain Eukaryota; kingdom Metazoa; phylum Chordata; class Chondrichthyes; order Carcharhiniformes; family Carcharhinidae; genus Carcharhinus; species Carcharhinus amblyrhynchos. The sequence goes on from NC_137348.1 coordinate 14,105,399, forward strand.
ATTTATGTTTCTAGGTTCTTATTCCAATCAGCTTCAATCCACTTCTAAGGTCTTTTCCCCTGCAAACACTTTCACCCCATTAACAAAACGCCTCATGATTCTGACCACCTCCAAAACAAAAATAACTGCTGAACTTCCCGGTTCACAGACAATCAGCTCCTCTTGTCTCTTCTCATCATCTGAAGTTTTCATTCCTCGTGCCTTCCTGCGGACATTCGCAAATGCTTTAAAATCCTTTCTGAAGTCTGGTCCATTGTCCACAGTACTGCAACTGGTATTTAACCTGTATTTTCTACAGGTTGAGAATTTTTCGCACACGATGCCTCTATTTAAAAAGTCAAGGATCCCGAATGCCTTTCTACAGGCTTCTCAACTTACTCTGCCATCTTCAAAAGATCTGGGTACATCCCTCTCCCCACCCCCCCTCCCCACCATGGTCTCTCCATCCCTCTGACTGCCCATTACATCGGTCTGTCTGTATCGCCACTGTTTAGTGCATTTCTGAGCTTCACGTTATCCACAAACTGTGAAATTAGGCCCAAGGAACCCAAGTCAAAGTCATAGAATCCCTACAGTGCAGAACGAGGCCATTCGGCCCATTGAGTCCGCACCGATTTTCTATCAGAACATCCCACTATCCCAGTAATCCCACACATTTACCCCACTAATTCTCCTAAATTGTACAGCTCTGGACACTAAGGGGCAATTTAGCATGGCCAATTCACCTAACCTGCATATCTTTGAAGCGTGGGAGGGAACTGGGGCAGCCAGAGGAAACCCACGCAGATATGGGGAGAATGTGCTAACTCCACACAGACAGTGACCCAAGGCTGGAGTAGAACTGGGGTCCCTGGTGCTATAAGGCAGCAGTGCTAACCACTGTGCCCATTAATGTGTAAGGAAAAGAATGATTCCAAAACCCATTCCCTGTGACACCACGTGCACACTCCCCTTCATCCAAAAGAACAAGAATTTACGCTCTACTCTCTGCTTTCTGTCCCTTACTGATTTTGCATTCATGCATCCACTGTTCCTTCAGTGCAAGTCATTTGAATTTTTCTAACACCAAATTCCCCTTCACCCCAATCATCGCACCCCCTCCATCGTAACCCCTCCATCGTACCCCCTCCATCGCACCCCCTCCATCGCACCCCTTCCATTGTAACCCCTCCATCGTAACCCCTCCATCGTAACCCCTCCATCGTAACCCCTCCATCGCAACCCCTCCATCGTAACTCCTCCATCGCACCCCTTCCATTGTAACCCCTTCCATTGTAACCCCTCCATCGTAACCCCTCCATCGTAACCCCTTCCATTGTAACCCCTCCATCGTACCCCCTCCATCGTAACTCCTCCATCGCACTCCCTCCATCGTAACCCCTCCATCGTAACCCCTCCATCGCACCCCCTCCATCGCACCCCCTCCATCGTAACCCCTCCATCGCACCCCCTCCATCATAACCCCTCCATCGTAACTCCTCCATCGCACCCCCTCCATCGTAACCCCTCCATCGCACCCCTTCCATTGTAACCCCTCCATTGTAACCCCTCCATCGCACCCCCTCCATCGTAACCCCTCCATCGCACCCCCTCCATCGTAACCCTTCCATTGTAACCCCTCCATCGCACCCCCTCCATCGTAACTCCTCCATCGCACCCCCTCCATCGTAACCCCACCATCGCACCCCTTCCATCGTAACCCCTCCATCGCACCCCTTCCATCGTAACCCCTCCATCGTAACCCCTCCATCGCAACCCCTCCATCGTAACCCCTCCATCGCACCCCTTCCATCGTAACCCCTCCATCGCACCCCCTCCATCGTAACCCCTCCATCGCACCCCCTCCATTGCACCCCCTCCATCGTAACCCCTCCATCGTAACCCCTCCATCGCACCCCCTCCATCGTAACCCCTCCATCGTAACCCCTCCATCGTAACCCCTCCATCGCACCCCCTCCATCGTAACCCCTCCATCGCACCCCCTCCATCGTAACCCCTCCATCGTAACCCCTCCATCGCACCCCCTCCATCGTAACCCCTCCATCGTAACCCCTCCATCGCACCCCCTCCATCGCACCCCCTCCATCGTAACCCCTCCATCGTAACCCCTCCATCGCACCCCCTCCATCGTAACCCCTCCATCGTAACCCCTCCATCGCACCCCCTCCATCGCACCCCCTCCATCGCACCCCCTCCATCGTAACCCCTCCATCGCACCCCCTCCATCGTAACCCCTCCATCTCACCCCCTCCATCGTAACCCCTCCATCGTAACCCCTCCATCGTAACCCCTCCATCGCACCCCTTCCATCGTAACTCCTCCATCGTAACCCCTCCATCGTAACCCCTCCATCGCACCCCTTCCATCGTAACCCCTCCATCGTAACCCCTCCATCGCACCCCCTCCATCGTAACCCCTCCATCGTAACCCCTCCATCGCACCCCCTCCATCTCACCACCTCCATCGTAACCCCTCCATCGTAACCCCTCCATCGCACCCCCTCCATCGCACCCCCTCCATCGTAACCCCTCCATCGTAACCCCTCCATCGCACCCCTTCCATCGTAACTCCTCCATCGTAACCCCTCCATCATAACCCCTCCATCGCACCCCTTCCATCGTAACCCCTCCATCGTAACCCCTCCATCGCACCCCCTCCATCATAACCCCTCCATCGTAACCCCTCCATCGCACCCCCTCCATCGTAACTCTTCCATCGCACCCCCTCCATCGTAACCCCTCCATCATAACCCCTCCATCGTAACCCCTCCATCGCACCCCCTCCATCGTAACCCCTCCATCGTAACCCCTCCATCGCACCCCCTCCATCGTAACCCCTCCATCGTAACCCCTCCATCGCACCCCCTCCATCGTAACCCCTCCATCGCACCCCCTCCATCGTAACCCCTCCATCGTAACCCCTCCATCGCACCCCCTCCATCGTAACCCCTCCATCGTAACCCCTCCATCGTAACCCCTCCATCGCACCCCTTCCATCGTAACCCCTCCATCGTAACCCCTCCATCGCACCCCCTCCATCGCACCCCCTCCATCGTAACCCCTCCATCGTAACCCCTCCATCGCACCCCTTCCATCGTAACCCCTCCATCGTAACCCCTCCATCGCACCCCCTCCATCGCACCCCCTCCATCGTAACCCCTCCATCGCACCCCCTCCATCGTAACCCCTCCATCGTAACCCCTCCATCGCACCCCCTCCATCGTAACTCCTCCATCGCACCCCCTCCATCGTAACCCCTCCATCGTAACCCCTCCATCGTAACCCCTCCATCGTAACCCCTCCATCGCACCCCCTCCATCGCACCCCCTCCATCGCACCCCCTCCATCGCACCCCCTCCATCGTAACCCCTCCATCGTAACCCCTCCATCGTAACCCCTCCATCGTAACCCCTCCATCGTAACCCCTCCATCGCACCCCTTCCATCGTAACCCCTCCATCGTAACCCCTCCATCGCACCCCCTCCATCGCACCCCCTCCATCGTAACCCCTCCATCGTAACCCCTCCATCGCACCCCTTCCATCGTAACCCCTCCATCGTAACCCCTCCATCGCACCCCCTCCATCGTAACCCCTCCATCGCACCCCCTCCATCGCACCCCCTCCATCGTAACCCCTCCATCGCACCCCCTCCATCGTAACCCCTCCATCGTAACCCCTCCATCGCACCCCCTCCATCGTAACTCCTCCATCGCACCCCCTCCATCGTAACCCCTCCATCGTAACCCCTCCATCGTAACCCCTCCATCGTAACCCCTCCATCGCACCCCCCCATCGTAACCCCTCCATCGTAACCCCTCCATCGCACCCCCTCCATCGTAACTCCTCCATCGCACCCCCTCCATCGTAACCCCTCCATCGTAACCCCTCCATCGTAACCCCTCCATCGCACCCCCTCCATCGTAACCCCTCCATCGCACCCCCTCCATTGTAACCCCTCCATCGCACCCCCTCCATCGTAACCCCTCCATCGCACCCCCTCCATCGCACCCCCTCCACTGCACCCCCTCCATCGTAACCCCTCCATCATAACCCCTCCATCGTAACCCCTCCACCGCACCCCCTCCATTGTAACCCCTTCATCGCACCCCCTCCATTGTAACCCCTCCATCGCACCCCCTCCATCGTAACCCCTCCATCGCACCCCCTCCATTGTAACCCCTCCACTGCACCCCCTCCATCGTAACCCCTCCATCATAACCCCTCCACCGCACCCCCTCCATCATAACCCCTCCACTGCACCCCCTCCATCGTAACCCCTCCATCGTAACCCCTCCACCGCACCCCCTCCATCATAACCCCTCCACTGCACCCCCTCCATCGCACCCCCTCCATCATAACCCCTCCACCGCACCCCCTCCATTGTAACCCCTTCATCGCACCCCCTCCATTGTAACCCCTCCATCGCACCCCCTCCATCGTAACCCCTCCATCGCACCCCCTCCATTGTAACCCCTCCACTGCACCCCCTCCATCGTAACCCCTCCATCATAACCCCTCCACCGCACCCCCTCCATCATAACCCCTCCACTGCACCCCCTCCATCGTAACCCCTCCATCGTAACCCCTCCACCGCACCCCCTCCATCGTAACCCCTCCATCGCAGATTGTGGAGCTTTGGAAATATTTTACAATGCGTTTTAGCCAGGGTTAACCCTGAGAAATATCATAAAGAAAGCACAGTAGAATAAATAAGTTCAATGTACAAGCACAGAATTGATTTGCTGAAGATTAGATTACACGAGGTTTATATTTGGGCAGGGAAGCACTTTTGGTAATGGAATAAGAAAATCCATAATCCAGCTTCAGTGATGGGTCTCCCCCCAACCGGCAACTCCCGCCCACTGCTGGTCATTTATAATCCCCCAGACATCAAGATTTCAAGTGGGGTAACATGGAATTTTACCCGAAATTTAAACTGCGAAAGATGAGTCCAGGGAAGTTTGAATTTTAAAGGAGAGTAATTCTCCAATTTACAGCAATGAATCAATAACAATGATTTACCTTTTTGTTTTGTACAGAATGTCAGTGTCAGGGAGATTAGCAGGTAAATATGTGGGGTTATGGGGATAGAGGCTGGGTGGGATTGTTGTCAGTGTAGGCAGAGGGGGAGGCGATGGCCTAGTGCCATTACTGCTAGTCTATTAATCCAGAAACTCAGCTAATATTCCAGGACCTGGGTTCAAATCCCGCTACAGCAGATGGTGGAATTTGAATCCAATTAAAAATAAATCTGGAATTAAGAATCTACTGATGAGCGTGAAACCATTGTTGGAAAAATCCATCTGGGTCACTAATATTCTTTAGGAAAGGAAATCTGCCGTCCTTTACCTGGCCTGGTCTACACATGTCTCCAGAGCCACAGCAATGTGGTTGACTCTCAATTGTCCTCTTAAATGGCCTAGCAAATCATTCAGTTCAAGGGATGGGCCAAATAGCCTCCTTTTGCACTATAGGGATTCCATAATTCTATCATATTGTCAAATGTGGGCCGAAGCAAAATAGTTCTGATATTTGATAGCAAATAAATAGACTATGAGTCTGTAAAGTGGGGTCAACCTCGTTCTGTGAATATGGGTTATCATATAGTTACTCAATCAGTTGCTGGCTACACTGCACATATTACAACCTGTGAGTGTATCACACCCAGGCTGTACGCAGCAGTGAATGTTACAGTCTATATAACCTGTCACTGTAAGTTGAAAAGTTTATTTGTGTCACAAGTAGGCTGACGTTAACACTGCAATGAAGCTACTGTGAAAATCCCCTGGTTGCCACGCTCAGGTGCCTGTTCGGGTACAATGAGGGAGAATTTAGCATGGCCAATGCAGCGAACCGGCACGTCTTTCGGACTGTGGGAGGAAACCGGAGCACCCGGAGAAAACCGGAGCACTCAGAGGAAAGCCACGCTGACACGGGGAGAACACGCAGACTCTGCATAGACAGTGACCCAGGCCAGGATCTCTGGTGCTGTGAGGCAGCAGTGCTAACCACTGTTAGGCAGCAAAAGTGAAGTGTATCGCATTGAAAGAAATTGAACTGTATTATGTTTTATCTGGTCAAATTTGCTCCCTTACCTAATGTCATTTAATGTATATTTCCTGAAGAAACATTAATGCTTAGAGCCGCCCACTGACCTTGAGCTTATTAAGCAAGATTGGCACGTTCAGATTGCATTACAACGCAATACAATTATTTTCCGTAATGAAAGAGTTTAGCTCCAACATTGTAAAACTATTTGAACGTGGCTAACACATTACCAGTGCCACACTGCCGGCTGGACCAGTAGGCACTCAGTATTTTTCCATCATCTGCGATAGATGTTGACAAGACTGGAAACATGATAATATTTCGCAATCTGAAACCCATGGCCAGGTACCAACAAGTTACATCATGACCACAATTGCCCCTGGCTTCACACCACACCCATTGCTACAATTTTAACACCTGCTTTCCACTCATTTGTTTTCTCTTCCGAAGGCAATCGGGCCAGTTGTAACCCCCTCTCCCATTCATAAAAAACAGACCTGGGCACTTAACCCTTTGTTTATGCAGCCAGTCTGACCCATGCCATCTTCTGTAAGCTCCTGAGATGGACAGTCCAGTAGCCCCCTGCTGGGCTCAGGCTGGCAACATGCAAGATCACAGTACAAACACACAGTGTTTTTGCTGTTTAATTCACTTAGGGGACAAGGGCATCACTAGTTAGCCAGTGTTTATTGCCCCTGAGGTAGTCCAGGTGAGCCACTTGCCGGAACTGCCGCAGTCCACTTGGAATAGGTACACCTGCATCCCTGCTGAGGGAGGGAGTGATGTGGAGGTGCCGGCGTTGGACTGGGGTAAACACAGTAAGAAGTCTCACAACACCAGGTTAAAGTCCAACAGGTTTATTTGATAGTAAACCCACTAGCTTTCGGGGTCTGCCCCTTCGTCAAGTGAGTGGACCTGACCTCCACTCCCAGAGTGGACCTCCACTCACCTGACGAAGGGGCAAACCCCGAAAGCTAGTGGGTTTACTATCAAATAAACCTGTTGGACTTTAACCCGGTGTTGTGAGACTTCTTACTGAGGGAGGGAGTGCCAGGATTGGGTGGCACAGTGGTTCGCACTGCTGCCTCACAGCTCCGGGGACCCAGATTCAATTCCAGCCTCGGGTAACTGACTGTGTGGAGATTGCACATTCTCCCCGTGTCTGCATGGGTTTCCTCCAGGTGCTCTGGCTTCCTCCCACACTGCAAAGACGTGCAGGTTAACTGACTGGGCCATGCCCCTTTGCATCCCAAGATGTGTAGGTTAGGGAGGATCAGCCATGCTAAATGTGCAGGGTTTGGGGATAGGGCAGTGGGGGGGGGGGAGGATATTTCACACAGTGATCGGATTAGTCTGGAATACACTGCCTGGAAACGTGGTGGAGGCAGATTCAATTGAGAAATTCAGGAGGGCAGTAGAAGATTACTTGAATAGAAACAAATGTGCAGGGGTATGGGGAAAAAGACAGGGGACTGGCATCCAGTCACAATACTTATTTGGAGAGGCAGTGCAGACATGAAGGGCCAGATGGCCACCTTCTGCACCTGTCAATTCTGTGATAGCGTGACACTTGGAGGAGAGCTCGCAGGTGGTAGCACCTTCATGCCCCCATTGGTCTCTTATTCTTCTGGGTGGCAGTCATCATGGGTTTTTGCGATGCTTTGGAAGATGCCTTGTTGTGTCCAGCTGCATTGGATGGTGAGCAGACGATTACTTGCTCTTAGAGTGATTCCCAAAGCTTGCTGTCAAAATGAGGCAGGGAAAGGTCATTATTTATGTTATTTAGCACCAGGCTTGGGAAACCCAACACTAGAAGCCCCAAAATTCCCTCATGGGCCTTCACAGCTGGGCCCGTGAGGAAATTTTGGACCCTCTTGTGGTCACTAGGATCACTTTATTCATGTACCTGGTACTTCCCACACGTACGCCCACCCCCCCTCCCCCAAATAACTAAAACCTCCTCCATCTGTTAGCTGAGAGTCAAATTCTTAGAATCCCTACAGTGCAGAAGAGACCATTTGACCCATCGAGTCTGCAGCGATTCTCTGACAGAATACCTTACCCAGGCCCTCTCCCCCACCCTATTCCTGTAACATTTCCCATGACTAATCCCCCTAATTTCCACATCTTTGGACACTAAGGGTCAACTTAGCACGGCCAATCCCCCTAACCTGCACCTCTTTTGGAGTGTGGAAGGAATCCCATGCAGACGTAGGGAGAATAACAGACTCACCGAGTCCCTGGTGCTACGAGGCAGCAGTGTTAACCATTGTGCTACATTCATAGATCTAAAGAGCTGCAGTGCAATAACGTACTTGGCACTGAGCTGCTGAAACACAATTAACAAGCTGTGGCTCAATGGTTTTGAGCTGCTCACCAGCCAGAAATAGGGAGGGGCTTCTGGTGGGAGGGTCTCTCCCATTTCACATCAATTAAAAATTGACCCTATTCACTCTGAGTCCAGATACCCCAACCCTGCTTCCCCCTTTAGTGGGTATTCTTTGTGCCAGTATTAACAAGCAATTTAAACACTGGAGCCAAAATATATCTTGCCCTGACTGGTATGGCTGTCAACGTGGAGGCCAAGTGTAAGGTAATCCTGGCTCACATCAGCTAACTCAGCACAGGCTGGAGAGAGACAGGCTCTTCCCAAACTGAAACAGGCTGGTGTCCATTTATCTTGCTGAGCCAACGGGGGGGGGGGGGAAAGCTCAGGTGGTTTAATTGGCACTTTTTGACCAATCTCCCCACACAATGAATCCACAAGAGGGAAGATTCAACACAATTCGTTGGCAGAATTTCAGAGACTGCAGCTGTCATGACGGAGATCTGTAACTTCATTATTATTCAGCTAGATATTGCTCCTTTTTGACTTGGTCACTGTTGGCTCAGCAAGATAAATCGACACCAGTCTGAGTTTGGGAAGAACCTGTCTCTCCAGCCTGTGTTGAGACAGCTGATGTGAGCCAGGATTGCCTGGGTAAGATGCTCTTTGAGGGTCAGTGGGCTGAGTGGCTTCCTTCTCCAAGAAAGGCCAAGAAAAATAATAGGTCTGAGGATTTGGAGCAGTTTAGAATTCAGCAAAGAAAGACCAAGGGATTGATTAAGTAGGGGAGAATACAGTATGAAAGTAAGCTTGCGGAGAACTGACACTAAGAGTTTCTATCGGCTATGAGAAGAGAAACAGAGGTCCCCTTTTGACAGAAGCAGGGTAATGTATAATAGAGGACAAAGAAATGGCCGAGCAACTGAATACATACTGTGTCTCTGTCTTCACAAAACAGGACAAATCAGATGCCAGAAATGTTGGAAATGCAAGATTTAGTGGGGGAAATCACTATTAGTCAAGAAATAGTGCTGGGAATGTTGATGGGATTGAAGGCAAATAAACCCCCAGAACCTGATAATCTACATCCCAGAGTACTTAATGAAGTGGCTCCAGAAATAGTGGGTGCATTGTTGGTCATCTTCCAGGATTCTATAAACTCTGGAAGTCACTGCAGATTGGAGGGTAGCTAATTAAATAATCTTATTTCAAACACTACTCTCCCCAGCTAGCATTCACTTACAGTCAGAAGTATACAGCATGGAAACAGGCCCTTTGGCCCAACTTGTCTATGCCACCTTCTTTTTAAAACCCCTAAGCTAGTCCTAATTGCCCACATTTGGCCCATATCCCTCTATACCCACCTTACCCATGTAACTAAATGAAGACAAAATTGTACCCACCTCTGGCAGCTTGTTCCAGACACTCACCACCTTCTGAAAAAATTGCCTCTCTGGACACTTTTGTATCTCTCCCCTCTCACTTTAAACCTATGCCCTCTAGTTTTAGAATCTCCTACCTTTGGGAAAAGATATTGACTATCGAGCTGATCTGTAGCCCCCATTTCATATATAGATCTCTATAAGATCACCCCTCTGCCTCCAACGCTTCAGAGAAAAAAGTCCCAGTCTATCCAACCTCTCCTTATAACTCAATCCATCAAGTCCCAGTAGCATCCTAGTAAATCTTTCCTGCATTCTTTCTAGTTTAATAATATCCTTCCTATAATAGGGTGACCAGAATTGCACACAGTATTCCAAGTGTGGCCTTACCAATGTCTTATACAACTTCAAGAAGACATTCCAACTCCTGTATTCAATGTTCTGACAAATGAAACCAAGCATGCCAAATGCCTTCTTCACCACTCTGTCCACCTGTGACTCCACTTTCAAGGAGCTATGAACATGTACCCCTAAATCTCTGTTCTGTAACTCTCCCCAACGCCCTACTGTTAACCAAGCAAGTCCTGCCCTGGTTCAATCTACCAGAATGCATCACCTCACATTTGTCCAAATTTAACTCCATCTGCCATTCATCAGCCCACTGGCCCAATTGATCAAGATCCCGTTGCAATTGGAGATAACTTTCTTCACTGTCCACTGTGCCACAAATCTTAGTATCATCTGCAAACTTACTAACCATGCCTCCTAGATTCTCATCCAAATCATTAATATAAATGACAAATAAGTGGGCCCAGCACTGATCCCTGAAGCACACCGCTGGTCACAGGCCTCCAGTTTGAAAACAGAGGGTTGTGTCACTGCACCTGGAATTGAACCTGGTAATTAACTGCCAAACGAAGGCTAATGCATGAGATACAGGGTGATCTGACAAGGTGGATATGTAATTGGTTTAGCAGCAGGAGACAGAGGGTGGTAACAGACAGCTGCTTTAGTGACAGGGGACCAGGGATCTGTGCGGAGTCCCCTATTGTTCGTCATTTGTATAAATGACATTGACAACTACGTGGGGGAAGGGTCAGTAAATTTGCCGATGACACGAAGATCGGCCGGGTGGCTAACAGTGAGGTTAAGTGTCTCGGGTTAGCAAGATATAGACGAGATGGTCCAATAGGTAGATAAGTGACAGATGGAATTTAACCCTGAAAAAAAAGAGGTGATGCACTTTGGAAGGAGCAATTTGACAGGGAAGTATATTATGAAAGATCTGACACTGGGAGATTCTATAGAAGGGACCTTGGTGTGTTTGTCCATAGATCTCTGAAGGCAGAAAGGCCAGTTAATAGGGTGGTGAAAAAGGCATATAGGACACTTGCCTTTATCAATCGGGGTATAGATTACAAAAGCAGAGAGTCATGATGGTGTTGTATAGAACTTTGGAAAGGCCACACCTGGAGTACTGTGTACAGTTCTGGTCGCCTCATTATAGGAAGGATGTAAACTTACTGGAGGGGGTGCAGTGGAGATTCACCAGCATGCTGCCTGGGATAGAACATTTAAATGATAAAGAGAAGCTTGTGTTGTTTTTGTTGGAACAGAGAAGACTGAAGGGTGACCTGATTGAGGTGTTCAGGATGATGAGGAGCATGGACAGGGTGGGTAAGGAGCAGTTATTACCTTTAGCTGAAGGGTCAGTTACAAAGGGACACAAGTTATAACTGAGGGGTGAGAGGTTTGGGGGGCAGGATTTGAGGAAAAACCTTTTTACTCAGGGTGGTGACAGTCTGGAATGCACTGTCTGGGAGAGTGGTGGAGGTAGGGTGTCTCTCATCCTTTAAAGTAGTACCTGGATGAGTACTTGACACCCCATAACATGTAGGGCTATTGGCCAAGTGGGATTAGGTGGGCAGGTCAGGGAATTTCACGTGTCGGTGCAGACTCGATGGGCTGAAGGGCCTCTTTTACACTAATATTCTGTGGAACTGTGTACTTCCTGAGGCACTGAATATGACACCATCACAGCTGCCATATTTCCAAATGGGAGGTGGCAGAGGTTAGCATTGCTGCCTCAGTGCCAGGGATTCAGGTTCAATTCCAGCATTGGGTGATTGGAGTTTGCACGTTCTCCATGTATTGTGTGGGTTTCCTCCAGGTGCTCTAGTTTTCTCCCATAGTCCAAAGATACGCAGGTTAGATGAATTAGCCATGCCATATTGTCCTTTAGTGTCCAAAAGGTGTAGGTTAGGGGGATTAGTGGGCTAAATGCATGGAGTTATGAGGACAGGGTGGGCCTAGAACAATTGATGCAGACTCGATGGGCCGAATGGCTTCTTTCTGCACTGTAGGGATTGTGGTTCTCTGATTATAGATCAATCATACAGCACAGAAAGTGGCCATTTGGTCCATCGAGTCTGTACTGACCACAATCCCATCCAGGCCCTATCCCTATAACCCATACATTTACCCTACCTAATCTCCCTGACACTGAGGGGCATTTCAGCATGGCCAATCCACACAGATAGTGACCCGGGGCTGGAATCGAACCCGAATCCGAATCCCTGGCACTGAGGCAGCAGTGCTAACCAGTGTGCCACCCTAAATTCTGAGACATGAAACCAATGTTCCATCTGCTCTCGATAACAACAATGCCAGGGCAGTGTTTAAAGATCTAGGGAGGTCTCCCCAGTATCCTGGCCACTGTTTATCCTTCAACTGACATCAGAGACAGAGCGAGGTGGCCAAACCATGATCGGATTAGATTGTGGGATCGGACTGTGCCTATTTTGCAGCTGCATTTCCGACGCAAACTTTAGAATGTCCCAAAGCAATTTTTAAAGAAAGGTACCTCCCCAAAAAGAAAAGGCAAGTTCTTTCCTTTTGCGAAATGAAAAGCGATGTGACAGGATGCGTGCGAGTCAAAATTGGGCATTAAATTCAACTTCCTAAAGCGAAACAAGATGCTGTCAAAATGTCAATCTTTATTATAGAAAGCTTCAGAAAGCACAGGGTATCATAGGCTGTGCGCTGGCACCTGCACTAAATATTGCACAGAAATATTGCAGGGGGCGAAGTGTCGGTGCCCATAGCTGGCAGGACTTTAACATCTTCAAAAGCTCCTTGAAGTGAGACCAAGCGTGCAGACATCAGCGGGAACCACACCCAGGGATTTAAGAGACTGAAAGTTCATCCATGGCCCTCTGGAAGGGGTCAACACTCCAGTAATCGTAATCCCATCCCAGGAACCAGCCAGTGAATGAGGGCGGCTCGAAGCCTTGCTTGACGATCACTATTGGAGTCCTCTTATCCCTGTTGGAAGGGTCAGTCGCAATGTACTCTTTAGCTAGATTGAAGACAAAAAGAAAATTAATATTTAAAGTTTATTAGTGTCACAAAGAGACTTAAATTAACACTGAAATGAAGTCACTGTCAAAATCCCCTAGTCGCCCGTTTGGGTACATGGAGGGAGAATTTAGCAAGGCCAATGCACATCTTTCAGACTGTGGGAGGAGACCTACGCAGACACTGGGACAATGTGCGGAGTCTGCACAGTCACCCAAGGCTGGAATCGAACCCGTGTACACGGCACTGAGACAGTGTTTATCACTGTGCCGCTTTATGAGCCTGCGTGTTACTGGCGAGTTCTCACATTAAAGCTGATGAATGATAGCTGTTGCTCTAAAGAGATTTAGGGGAAATGTGGCAATTGTTAACAGATCTTCACTTCTGATATGTGCATCATCCTACATATCAGCTTGAATGGGAAGTGTAGGCAGCAATGCCCATTCCACACGATGTGTACACACGCATGTGTGCCGACACTTCCGGCAAGGGTCGGCCTGGTCTGTAAGCAGGATTGGAAATCCCCTCACTTCCCCTTTGTGAGGAACACAACTCCCAGCACAGCTACTTGTTGTGGCCAGATATGGCCCCGGGGACTTTCCAAACTGTGAGACTCCATATCACAGCACACGCTGGATTGAGTCAGAGGGAGGAGTTAGAATATTATTTTTGAACGTGGACACATTCCTTCCAGGGTGACAGAGTGGTGCACACAGTTCTCTTTGTCCGTGGCTCCTGAATCTTACCTTGTGTGATAATGTTCTCTCAGGAGAACTCGGATTAGAAAAAAATTCAAGAACTACAAAACTTTCAACAATAGGCATCACTTGGACCTCATTGCTATCCTTGCCAAGTTAATTTACACAAGATTCATTCCAATATCAGATGATTAGTTTATAATTACACAGAGACCTATAATTATCTATTCAAATATCTGGATTCACCGCAGGAAAACACAAGAAATTTCTGTAATTAAACACCCGCTTTGAATTCCCTCCTTCACCGCTTATACCACTCTTCCCCAACCCACACCTTCACAATCCCGTCAACTCTGCACCCACCCACCCCACTGCCAATTCACAAGAGGGAAAATTAGGTGATAATTCCTCAGAGAAACACAATTTGCCATTGCCTGATCACCTCAGCAGTTGAAAGGAAAGCCGACAGCAAGCTGTAGGCACCCGGCTTGATCTCCAAAATCGATGGGCCAAATGGCCACCTCCTGCATGGTAATGATTCTGTGAATGGCCCCCTCTCGCCACCATCCCAAAATCATTGGCAAAGGGTAAAAGCTGCGGGAGAATTAATTAGATACGAGATGAACCAGTCTAGTGTCTCGCTCTTACCAGACTTGCAGACCTCTGCTTTTTCCTCCTCTTGTGCTTCATTCCCGATCCAGACAAACACCTAGAGAACAAAGACCAAAATCCGTCAGCTGGAGTCAAAGGACACACAGCAGCTTGGAACTCTGCAACCCTTCTGGGCTAATGACACATTCTGGAGACAGAACATACAAACCCCAAATAAAATTGCAAGTTGAAGATTTGGTGCAGAGAGAAGCACATTCATTTGATCTTCTCAAACTGCTCTTCACGAGACAAGGAATAAACTGACCTATAGTATTTTACAGCACTCCCTCATTTCTCAGTACTGACAATAACTTGCTAATCTCCAGCCTTGATACAATATTGCCCCACCATTGGTTAAGAACCCCTCGACTGCAACAGGAACATGATTGCTCGACCATGGGTGTGTGTGTGTGTGTGTGTGTGTGCGCGTGTGCGTGCGGTAACACTGACTGTAGGCCATTGCAAAACAGGGGAGATTGGATAACCTGTGATACATCTTACCAAGCTCTCTCTGATCAATGGAAATATAACTATTTCAATCAGGAAATTGAGGTTGGCCTGCATGAATATGAACTCCCTGATTAAGAGCCTTCAAAATAAAAGGAGTACTAAAAACTCAACTTCCTGATTAAGGGCCAAATTGATGGTCCAATCAGGAAACCCTATGCTTACACAGGTGTGTCAGTTCCTCTGGCACTCCAGATGTAGACTGTGTTGACAGCACTCTATAGTGTAGCTGGATCTTGTAAATAAAGGGATTTTGGTGAAGGGACTTGTGCCGAGGACTTATTACAAGAATCTACAACAGAAATGGATGAACACCAGAGAGATCTGATATCCCTCATTTCATTCTATACCCAAAGTCAAAATTAGACTCAACATGTATTTGCTTTGCTATATTAATGAAAAAGATGTGTTTGAGTGTGTCGAATGATGCGACTGCTCCATAAATACACTGTCAACCAGCTAGTGACGCCCATATCCCACAAATGAATACAAAAAGTCAATGAAATTTAATAGACAATGTTGTGGATCCCCACCAGGGGCAGGTCACATGTTGGGCGTCTGATTCTCTCCACATGTTGAGTGCAAATCTCTATACCACCCAGGATGAAACAGCCCATGTGACTGACACCCTATCCACCACCATCAGCACACAGTGGTAGCAGTGTGTACTATCTACTAGATGCACTCACCAAGGTTCCTCTGACAGCATCTTCCAAACCCATAGCCTCAACCACTATAGAGGAAAAGAGCAGCAGATACTCAAGAAACCCAATACCTGCAAGTTCCCCTCCAAGCCACACGTGATCAAAAATTGGATAACCGTTCCTTCATTGTCACTGGATCAAAAGCTTACTCTTCAGGGGCTGCAAGGCAGCAGCTCACAGCTACCTTGAGGGCAATGATGGGTGGGTAATAAATGCTGGTCTTGCCAGCTGCTACCCACAATCTAATTTAAAGCTGATGGAGTTACAGCCTCCTTGTAGTATGAGCAGATATTATTCAACAAGTTGGCAACCTCACCTGGTCCCAGGTATCAAGAATCATAACATCATCAGTGGCGAGATCATCCTGGGTCTGTTCACCTGGCACTTCTTCAATCTGTTGAGGGAACCCAGTTCAGTCAGTTTACAGGCAAGGAACATGTCAGGATCTTTCACACTCAGTGGAAAGGTGCACGATACTGGAATATTTTGGAATTTCCTTTGGACGTATAACCTGGGGGTTTAGTCAGCGAGCGTTCAACATAAAGCTCCAATCCTGCCTCACTGACTCAGTATCCCTTGGCTGAAGCAATTATATTTTTCCCCAAACAGGCCAAGGAGGGAGGTTAAGTTTATTTATTAGTGTCACTAGTAAGCTTACATTAACACTGCAATTAAGTTACTGTGAAGATCCCCAAGCTGCCACACTTGGCACCTGTTCAGGTACACTGTGGGAGAAATTAGCATGGCCCATGCGCCTAACCAGCATGTTTTTCAGACTGTGGGAGAAAACAGAGAACCCGGAGGAAACCCACAGGGAGAACATGTACACCCCACACAGACAGTGACCCAAGCCAGGAATCAAACTCAGGGCCCTGGCGCTGTGAGGCAGCAGTGCCAATTAATCTGGCACAGATTTGTCAGCGTTCAAAGTCACTTCCCTTCAGACACAGAAGATCCAGTCACTCCAAGCTGAACCACGGAGTATCTTACACAAGGAAAGGGGAGAGGTAGAGGAGAAACTCAAGAGTCTAGCCGTGCCACCGATGGGGGAGTAAAATTGAGGTCGATGAAGAGGGCTGACTGGGGGAGAGCTATAGGCTCATCTAAAGGGGCACTGAGCCCAAGCTTGGGGGAGGTTAACTGAGCCCAGACTGGTAGTTCCACAAGATGGGAGATCTTTGTGATATTGCAACAAGGTTAAAGACATAATCCAAATCGTTATGCTAGGTTGAGGTGTGCTTGTGTCTTTGAGCAGACGGTCTTGATGTGTTCTGCCCATTATATTACTGATGTAGAACAATAATTTCACACTGTTTCATATAGCACCAACAGTTTCAGGGCAGTCACAACACGACGACAAAAGGATCGTCTGGACTCAAAACATCAGCTCTTTTCTCCTTATAGATGCTGCCAGACCTGCTGAGATTTTCCAGCATTTTCTCTTTTGGAGTCACTACACTACCTGGATGATGAGGGATTCTCATATTGTGGAAAGAATGTACCTGAGAATTAAATTGCTTCACACAGTTCCTTTCCCCCACGTTGGTATTTTAAAATTTTAGCACAGCACGTTCTTGACTGGTTGGACAGGTTTCACTCATCACAATTTCAGATCAGGGTGATTTGGCAACACGCAAACCGAGTGTCATGTGGCTGTAACCTTGTGCCAGTCAACCAAACCAAGCCAGGCACGTTCTTGCTCCACCCCCACATCCATTGAGTCTTCTTCCTTTAATAGCTTAGGAATTTATTTTTTTTAAAAACAACTTCCTCCCCTTCTCTCTCACATTAGGCAGCACGGTAGCACAGTGGTTAGCACTGCCGCTTCACAGCTCCAGGGACCTGGGTTCGAGTCCCGGCTCGGGTCACTGTCTGTGTGGAGTTTGCACATTCTCCCAGTGTCTGTGTGGGTTTCCTCTGGGTGCTCCGGTTTCCTCCCACAGTCCAAAGATGTGCGGGTTAGGTTGATTGGCCGTGGTAAAATTACCCCTTAGTGTCCTGAGGTGCACAGGTTAGAGGGATTAGCGGGTAAATACGTAGGAGTATGGGGGTAGGGCCTGGGTGGGATTGTGTTCGGAACAGACTCAATGGGCCAAATGGCCTCTTTCTGCATTGTAGGCTATGATTCTCCCTCCCTTGACTCCCGAAACTCAATCCTGGTCAGGAGAATGGCTTGTGACCACACAGACACACGACCACACTTGCTCCATCTTCAGTTCTACATCTGGAAATCAGAGACATCCAAACAAGACTGAACCCTGATGACATCCAAAATGTCCGTGTTATTGTACAGAAATATTTACCATTGCAGCACACAGCCAGCAATTCCTGCAAATCTGAAAGGTGCAGTAACTGATGATAAACTCACAATGAAGTTTCCAGTCTTGTTAGAGCATGCAAAGAGGCGAGGTGGATGCACATCCATTTTGTCCTTCAATCTTGGCGATGTGCGATAATCTGTCTTTCCGCCCAAAATATCCCAGAATTCATCTGTCATCAAAACAGTAAGAGTGGGAGATAAATAATCAGACACTCAGACGCACACACTGATAACACTATGAAAGGTTCGTGTAACATATTCAAAGTGGAATATGCACAAAGTGGAAAGTGCAAAAAGAAAAAAGTGGAACTGATCAGGCTCGAAGGGCTAGATGGCCTACTCCTGCTCCTATTTCTTATGTTCTTACATTCATTCATGGCTGCCCCAGTGGTTAGCACTGCTGCCTCTCAGCGCCAGAGTTCAGTTCTGTCCTCGGGTGAGTTTGTCTGTGAGGGTTTCCTCCGGGTGCTCTGGTTTCCACTCAGTCCAGTGATGTGTGGGTTGGGTTGATTGGCCATGATAAATTGCCCCTTATTGCCAGGGGGACTAGTAGGGCAAAATATGTGGGGTTACAGGAACAGGGCCTGGGAGTGACTGTTGTCAGTGCAGGCTCGATGGGCCGAATGGTTTATTTCTGCACTGCAGGGATTCGGTGAATCACATGAAGACTATAATAAGCCAGAAGAAAAGGTTGGGAAGATTAGGTTTGTATCCACTTGAGTTTGAGTGTTAAAAGCAATTTGATCAAAATCTTTAAGATTTTTTTGACAGGGTGGATGTGGTGAGAATGTTTCTTCTTGAACAATCTAGTACTTGGAGTTTTTTTTTTAAAAAAAAGAGTAATTCATTTAATGCAGTGAGGAGGAAATCTCAAGAGGGTTGAGTGTCTTTGGAACACTCTTGCTCAGAAGGCAATGGAAGCAAAGTGGTTGAATATTTTTAAGGCAGAGCGAGATAGATTCTTGATGAACAAGGTGGGGCGGGGGGGTGAAAGGTTATTGGGGGTCAGGGGTCGAGTTCCAGTCAGCCCAGCCATGATCTTATTGAAATGGTGAAGGAGGCTCGAGTGGCCTGCTCCATAGTCACTCATGGTTCTTACCTGGTTCACCACCCTCAGCTATTTCAGAGGCATCGACTCCCAGAATGCTGAGGAGTTGCTGGGCCCCGTGCTTCTCAGTGTCACTCGCTCCTTGGCCAATCCAGACAAAGGAAGACCCGGGAGTCTTCAGAACAAAGACATCGTTTGAATTCAGGTTGGAAGCGACGGCTTCGACCTGCAGGGAGGAGGAGGGCGAGAGAGAGTGTTAACGGCATCAACAGGTCCAGCAGAAAGTCGCTCCCCCCGCCCCTCACACACCCAGGGGCTCCAGCACATTCCATAATATCAGACACATGATGTCACCCTCTCCAAACAAATTCATAAGTTATTTAACATCCCCATTTCATATTTTAACACTCGTAAACTTCAGGCTGAACACGAATTGGTTTAGAAAGAAAGATTCACGTTTATATAGCACTCTGCACAACCAGCGGACATCTCAACAAGCACTTTACAGCCAATTCCAGTGCGGTGACTGCTGTAACACAGGAAATGAGGCAATGTACACAGCAAGCTCCCACAAGCAGCAATGAGATAATGACCAGGTCTCTCAAACAGGATAACCACAGGCTCATTCCATACAGTCACACCAACAGGATAATGTAGAAATAGAAACCCTACAGTACAGAGAGAGGCCTTTCAGCCCATCGAGTCTGCACTGACCACAATCCCACCCAGGTCCTAGCCCCAATCTGTAAATATTTTGCCCACTAATCCCCTCTAACCTATGCATCTACAGTCAATTTAGCATGGCCAAATCAGCCTAACCCGCACATCTTTGGACTGTGGGAAGAAACCAGAGCACCCGAGGAGACCCATGCAGACATGAGGAGAATGTGCAAACTCCACACAGACAGTGACCCAAGCTGGGAATCGAACCTAGGTCCCTGGAGCTGTGAAGCAGCAGTGCTAACCACTGTGCTACCCAATGTGATGCTTGTGTGCCTTTAAGAAATGTATTTTTTTTAAATCATGTTCTCTGCAGTTATAAGCAGCTTTGGTTTACTTTGAGCTATATGCTTACAGGTCCTTTTATTGCTGCTTTAATGGTTTAAATGGGGTTTTGTTTATTTTTACTCTGGGCTTCATGCAGTGTCTGGGATTTCACAATTGTTAGGGGGAAGAACGATTGACAGAGGTAATGGGAGTTCTTGCCAGTTTTGGGCTGCTGTTATAGTTTAGGTGGTGTTTGGACAACAGACTGAGGAGCAGTGTTTTTCCCCCTCCCTGGGTTTGTAAATTTGACTGCCTAGCTGGAAGCAAGTCTTCCTGGAGTGAGAATTGTCTCTTGCAGTGGTTCACAGGCTGAAAGCTAGAGGCCGATTGTGATACTATCTCTAGCTCGAGGGCTGATGGAAGTTACAAGCTAGGTCAGAGTTTCAATTCTCCAAAGGACTAAGTTCCAGCATCATGTGAACATTTGTATTTTCTGTGCCAAACCTATGGCAAGGGAATGTTTTAAGGTTTGCTTCGTTGGAACATTTCATATAGTTATGGTCTATACAATATCATGGTTTTCTTTCTTGCTTGTAATTGGCAAAAGTTAGAATGTGTAAACTGTATTTTTAAATAAATTTGGTTTGGTAAAAGCTCCCCAGTGGGTCATGTGAATCATACCCAAAGTGAAACATCTCATGTTTACCCTGGTCAAATTCATGATCCAGCCAGACTTCATAAAACACTTGGAATTTTTGACTTGAATTATAACAGTGACCACAGGCCCGTTCTGGCCATTGTCACACTAAGCAACAGCTACAGGCCTGCTCTGGTTCCAGGGACGAGGGGAGATCAGCGGTTCTCCTTTCACCCAAGTTGCTCACAATGTAGCCGGGATTCTCCTTTGATCCACTCCCGCTGTGCAGGACTTTAATCGGAATGGCAGTGAAAAGCCCATTTGGGCTTCATATGTTTGACAAATTAATACAGCAAAGTGGGAAGTAATGGACAAATTTCCCAGTGTACATGACTGAACTTTGTAAGGCGGCCCAAAGAGTGGGAGGGATTAATATTACTGGCGCAGCTTTCTGGGAGGAAATTCCAGCTATTTGTGCAACATTAATTTATACAAAAGAGGGGGAGGAATGTGGCTGTGTGTTTGGGACAGGAATCAGGAGCGTGAGGGGCCACACTCTCAGCGACATTCATCAGAACCTGGAGGTGCTTGGCTACAAGAGACGGGGTTGGTGGGGGTGGGGGTGGCACTGGGACTCGAACCCCCATCAGGAGTTGCTGTTTTCAGGGTCACTGCCTCCAACCTGCTTTGTAAAAATGAGTGCAGCAGCGACATCTGCTGGCAGCACACCCTTCCTGCAGGCAGTCAAGGATCATTGAGAGAGAAAAAAAAGGAGTTTACATGCTGAATCTGCATAATCTTCACAATTCTGGTTTTATGATGCAGTCAACAATCTCCCCAGGCAATAACCTAGTGGTATTAAATCGCTGGATCATTAGTCCAGAAACTCAGCGAACATTCTGGGCAAACAGGTTTGGATCCCACCACAGCACATCTTCAAAAAACCACCTCTGGAATTAAGAATCTGACCATGAAACTATTATCGATTGTTGGGCAAACCCATCTGGGTTCGTCCTTTAGGGAAGGAAATCTGCCATCCTTATCTGGTCTGGCTTACATGCCATCTACAGCATCATGGTGACTCTGAACTGCCCTCCAAGGGCAAATAGGGATGGGCAATAAATGCTGGCCAACCAGTGACAGCCATGTCTCACGAATGAAAAAAAGTCTTTGGAAACCACCCCCAAGTCTCCAATAAAAAAAAAAATAAGGATCTTCCTTCTGGTCTTTTAATGGGATTTACTCATTTTTCATAAAAAGATGTTAGGCCACACTTGGAATATAATAGTTCAATTCTGGTCACCACACTATCAGAAGGATGTGAAGCTTTGGAGAGGGTACAGAAAAGATTTACTGGGATGTTGCCTGATATGGAGGATATTAGCTGTAAGGAGAGGTTGGAGAAACTTGGTTTGTTCTCACTGGAGTGAGAGGTTGAAGGGAGACCTGATAGAAGTCTACAAGATTACAAGAGGCATGGACAGAGTGGATAGTTAGAAGCTTTTTCCCAGGGTGGAAATACTGGGGTGGCGCAGATTTAAGGTGCGAGGGGCAAGGCTTAAAGGAGATGTACGAGGCAGATTTTTTTTAACCACAGAGACTAGTGGATGCCTGGAACTCGTTGCCAGGAGAGGTAGTGGAAGTGGATATGGTAGGTGACTTTTAAGAGGTGTCTTGACAAGTCCATGAATAGGATGGGAATAGAGGGATACGATCCCCGGAAGGCTAGGAAGTTTTAGTTACATCAGGTAGCATGATTGGTGCAGGCTTGGAGGGCCTGTTCCTGTGCTGTAATTTTCCTTGTTCTTTGATTCAAGATGGCTCTTGGTGAAGGAGGCAAAGGGGAAAGCTCGCATCAGCCCAACTCACCTCCACTGCTCGGGTGGATCCGGAGGTACTGGCCCGCACTTGGAACAAGCGGTTGTCTGCAGGTGCAGTCTGGCCACCTTCCCTGGAGGTCCCTCCTCTATAAACAACCATTGGCTGTCCTCCAAACATGCTCATCAAATGGGCCGGCTCCTTCCCCTGCATCACACGCACCTGGGCAGGTGAGAAAAAAAAAAGCAGTTACTGTTAGTGACACACACGCCTTGTACACACTTTATCCAGTGTGAATCCAGCCTCGCTGACAAAGTGACCAAATACACACCAGCAAATCCAATTTGTGCTAACTGCTCCCCACAAGCATACTGTAATACCAAGCATCACATCTACACACACACTGACACGCAGCAGAATGCAGGGCTCATTATAACCTGCAGAAGTGGCCAGAGTTGGAGGTGAAGACATCACCTCAATGTCCCCTCTCTCTGTGTCTCCTCATTCTGGACAACAAGGTGGGATGGAGTCTGATCTAACTTCACTGTCACTAATCCCTTTTCCTCAGGCATGGTGGCGGTGGTTGGCACTGCTG
Source organism: Carcharhinus amblyrhynchos (assembly GCF_965287045.1). Lineage (NCBI taxonomy): Eukaryota > Metazoa > Chordata > Chondrichthyes > Carcharhiniformes > Carcharhinidae > Carcharhinus > Carcharhinus amblyrhynchos. The sequence continues at coordinate 14,128,477 of NC_137348.1, forward strand.
CCTCACAGCACCAGGGACCCGGGTTCAATTCCAGCCTTGGGCGACTCTCTGTGCAAAGTCTACACTTTCTCCATGGGCTTCCTCCCACACTTCCCAAAGAGGTGTGGGTTCAGTGGATTGGCCATGCTAAATTGACCTTAGTGTCAGGGCATTTCAGGTAGGGAGTAGAGGTGGGATGTTCTGTCAGAGAATCAGTGCAGACTTGGATGGGCCAAATGGCCACCTCCTCCACTGTAACGGGCTGGGCTCGAGAGCAGTTAGGATCTGTTCTCTTGCAAAGCGAAGAGCGTGACCCCTTAAAAACTGCTCATTTTAGCAGGAGTGACTTACACATGGTGTCCAGGCCACAGCTGGCTTCCTGCTTGAAGCTGCAAGTGTAAAGTAGCATGTGACTACTGGCTCCCTCTTATGGAACAATCTCAAACAAGGCGGGGGGGGTCATTATTTTCTTAAGAGACCACCCACTTAAGAGAAAACTTTTTTGCTTTCAAGTGGGGTTTGGGCGTCTTGCCCTCTTCCTCAAAGTCTTGCAATATTTTTGAGGCAGAGCTGGATAGATCGTTGATAGGCCAGAGGGTGAAAGGTTGAAATCAGGGGGAGGTTTGAGGGGACAAATCAGATCAGCCATGAACCGACTGAATGGTGGAGCAGGTTTGAGGGACCTCTGTTCCTAATTCATACATTGCACAAGGAGGGTCTGCCCCCCTCAGGCCTGGCGACAATGAGCATTGAGAGGAAGGGTAAGTTGAGGCCAAAATGTCTGATTTCAAGAAGAAATCAGATATCGCTCTTGGGGTGAAAGGGACGAAGGAATATGAGGGAAGAGGCGGGGGTGATGGAAGATAGATCAGAATATTGAATTCAATGATCAAGTTCGAGTGCCCGAATGGCCTACTCCTGCTTCGAGTTTCTATGTTTAAAACATTGATGCACCAATTAAAGCTTTCCACTGGCTCTTCCTCCTAAACAACTGCAAGTGGATTAGAGTTGGATTTGCTAATGGATTGTGCCCAGGTCACAGCAGTGATGCTGCCAGAGGAATAAGCTGGAGCCTAGCCATTTGCTAATCAGTGCTAAGCCACCCAAGGGGACTGGAAGTAGGAGGCTCTCCCGATGTGGGGGAAGGGAGGGAGGGTGGGTGGTGGTGGAGGAGTTTACCACACAACCTCTCCCTACACTTCTGTCAACTGCCTACGAAGGAGGCATGTTACCAAGACAACCCACTGGCGGCCAACCAGGGGAGAAGGGTCACAGATCAATAGGCCGACTGTTCACAGATCCCTTCAGAATTCCCAGAGAGGGTGTGTAACTGAGAAAGGGCAAAAATAAGATCAGGCACGTGGGGCAGTGCAGGAGTAAAGTGGTAGAGATACAACTAATGGGAAGAATTCAATTAAAAAGTCAAATAAAAGTGGAATCTCAACATAGTGACTAGGAGGCAGCTGTGTGGGGTTAGGACTGAACACCACAAAGTGAAAAAGCAGCACAGACGGTGATGTTAAAGCTCACACACTTGTTCACATGCTTCACCGAAAGCAGGTGTGGGATTCAACTATGGTTCGCCCAGTTAAGATGCTTCATTTTAAAAGGTATCTCTGCCTAATGTAATGAATCGTGCTATGCTTTAAGCTAACTTGGCCACATCAGCTTGGAATTCTGGGTCCAGCCTTAGAAACTTGGCCACATTCTCTGAAGGTATAAATGGAAGATCAACAGAAACTTTCACAGGCCACAGATACCAATTGTTAAATGCAGCTAGAGACTGCTTGTAATCTGCTCTTTAATAACACAATATATTCAGTTACACTGCAGACACAGAACAATGTTTAGTTAGTGCAATTCAGACTATGTTTTTTTTTGACCAGCACAATGCTGGCTGACTTTTGCTGCTTTCTCTCTCTCCAAGTAATCCTTATTATTTCATTATCTGTAAATTCTTAATTATAAAAGGACACAAAGAAGTTTCCACTGCAAACCAGCCTTGCTCAAGTTTATTCTGAAGAAGAAAGTAGATCCTACACCAGGCACTTTTCCACTGACAGAATGGAGTGGGCCTCCATCACCCCTCATTACAGTAGACGTCCATCATTGCCGGGGTTTTTCTGGCATTGACAGGTACCAGGCAGAGTGTGGCTCTGATATCGCTGATGAAGCCCCCCCCCCCACCACCCAAATAGAGGGGGAGAATGGGACAGCGAACATGGAGTGGCATTGCGATAGAGTTAGAGACACCTCGAAACATCAGCCCCTTCTCACTCTCTCTCTCTCCGCCTCCACTGCCAGGCCAGCTGAGCATTTCCAGAATTTTGTGTCATGTTTGCTGCATATGCAGTATTTTGCTTTTACGCGAGATGCCATGTTTGGAACAGTGCTACAGTCACAGTCAGTCAATATTAAAGCACCCAAATAGCAGTACAATGAGGGGGCACAGGCAGGGGTCCCAGACAGATTGTGTCCCAGCCAAGTACGCAAGGACCTTTGGTGACACCACTCGAGGCCTGTTCACATCGGGGATGCACATGTCGTGCAATTCAAGGTCTAATAGGAAGCCCCTGAAAAGCGTTAGCACCGAGGAATCACAGGGTGAATGTTAACAATGGTACACTGCTGGCATGGTGCTGCCTACTGTCACTCATGCTACAGGGAGAAGCCAGCATAGACCACATCTTTGACCAAATATCACATATACGCAGCAAGAGGATACCAAAACCCCTTGGGGCAAGAGAACAGGCACCAAGAGGGTACCCAGACTGCTTTTACTGTTACAGTGGCACAGTGGTTAGCACTGCTGCCTCAACACCAGGGACACAGGTTCGATTCCCAGCTTGGGTCACTGCCTGTGCGGAGTCTGCACATTTTCTCCACATCTGTGCGGGTTTCCTCCAATTTCCTCCCACAGTCCGAAAGACGTGCTGGTTAGGTGCACTGACTATGCTAAATTCCCCCTCAGTGTACCCACTCATGGATTTTTCACAGTAACTTCATTGTAGTGTTAACGTAACCATACTTGTGGCTAATAAATAAACTTTAGCATTGCGCTTTGGGAAGGGTATTCTAAGAGTTTAATTTACTGACAATTTATTCCCCCCCTCCCAATACAAGTTGACAGACTCAGAACACTTGGTCTCACATTTGATTTGAAAAGGCACCAATTTGCAAACAGCTCAGTTCATCTTCCTTACTCTACTTCAGAGAAAAGCATGCAAAATTAAAAAGTTCTTAAGCTTTTCAAATCTGTGGCTGAAAATAGGATTTCCTGGACTATGTGAAGTGCTTCCCTTTAATCCACATCAGATCAGAGTCAGGCCCTGATGAAGCCAACAACACGTTCACTCTTACATTCAGAGAAATCAGTTTCTATTTCCCCACCTGTCAGTGAGAAAGTTGTTGCTATCGCCGTTTCTGTTCATCCTTCTTCTTGGATTAAAGTTCAATTCCTGTCTCACAGTTTGGACCCAAAAAGGTACAGATCGGCCGTGCTATCTCAGCGAATGGCTGAGCAGGCTACAGGGGCTGAATGGCCCCTTCCTCTCCCATCACACTAAATAGCTACTTATTTCTCCCTTATCCTATTACACAACTGGCCTGAGCAGATTGAAATCGTCACCGTCCATTACATCCCTCACGATCCAATTATTATTATTGGGGGTTTTATTCCACTGTTCCTGCCTGAGTGTAAACAACTATTTTTTTTAGTCCATTTTGGATGTCAGCCAATCCAGCTGAAACCAAGAAAGCTCGACTCCCACACTGAACCACCGATGGAAATGGGCGCTGACCTGTTTCCCCCGTTAGAAAGTAAACATCCTGAAATGGTGTTTTTATTAATTATCTCTGCCTGGAAAACAAGTAGAAGCTAATTTAAAATCAGCAGATTGGTGAGGGAGAGACACAGAGACAGCTTTGAAGTGCCATCTAGTGGAAAGATCATGTGATTACCAGTGTGCCTGCAGCAATGGCGGTGCCCAAATAAGGACTGCTCGACATACAAGGCAGATTTAAATATAAATATAATACAGCAGCTAAATAATGGCATGGGCTGGCAATCTCCCTCAGCCATGGGAAGGAAATACTCAGAACCCTACAGTGCAGAAAGAGGCCCTTCAGCCCATCAAGTCTGCACCCAACACAATCCCATCCAGGCCCTGCCCCCATATCCCTACATATTATACCCACTAATCCCTCTAACCTACACATCCTTGGACACTAAGGGACAATTTCTTAGCATGGCCAATCAACCTAACCCACACATCTTTGGACTATGGGAGGAAACCCACACAGACACGAGGAGAATGTACAAACTCCACACAGTGATCCGAGCTGGGAATTGAACCCAGCCTTGATGAAATGCAACATATCCTGACTTTGTTGGCTATTGACCAATTGAAATGCTAGTCTTCCATCCCACCCCCTAGGAACTCAGGGAAAAGTAGGCCATTCAGCCCCTCAAGCCTGTTTTGCTGTTCCCTTAGACTCTGGCTGACCTTCTAGTTTGGAGATCAATCTCCACAGCGACCCTGGAGAAAAATCACCGCAACATTGAAGAAGATTCTTCCATTCTCTTGGAACGTTCTGTCTTCGCCAGGTATTAAAATATTGGAAATTGGGCAGGCATTGTTTGATTGACAACACTGTCCAATCGAACAGAGTCTTCTTGCTTTCCAATTGGTGTAGGAAGGCAGTGGGTCATAAAGATGAATGTGTGACTGAAATGGATGGAGAGAGTGGCAGCAAGTCACATAATGAAAACTCAAAAAAAATATAAATCGCTGTCGGCAACTTTCTCACCACAGCCCTTTGAGGCAGAGAATTCTAAACTTACACCACCCTCCGAGTGAAGAAACTGGTCCTGATCTCAGCCCTAAATGGCCTCTTATTTGGAGACCTTGTCCTCGTTCTAGACCCCACCCCCAGCTGGGGGGGGCAGGGGAGGGAGGGAGGGAGGGAGGGATGGTGAAAAACATGCTTCCTACATCTATCCTGTTGAACCCTGCAAGAACTTCTGTATATTTCAACATCACCATCTCCGATTCTTCTAACCCCTAGAAAATACAGACCTAATCTCCTCAATCTCTCAAGGTACGGTCCTGCCATCCCAGGAATCAGTCTGGTGACCCTTCTGTGCTTCCCCTCTGTGGCAAATACATCCTTACTTAGGTTAGGAGACCAAAACTGTACACAATACTCCTGATGTGGGTATGCCGGCGTTGGACTGGTGTAAACACAGTAAAAAGTCTGACACCAGGTTTTAGTCCAACCTATTTATTTGATAATATACTCACTAGCTTTCGGGGTTACCCCCTTCGTCAGGTGAATGGAGAGTTCTGGCCTCTGTCTGAGGCCAGAACTCTCCATTCACCTGACGAAGGGGGTAACCCCGAAAGCTAGTGAGTATATTATCAAATAAATAGGTTGGACTAAAACCTGGTGTTGTCAGACTTTTTACTGTGCTCACAATACTCCTGACAGGACTCTGTACAAATCACAGCAAGACATCTTTACTCCAATCCCCTTGTGACAAAGGCCAACATAATCTTTTACCTTCTTTATTGCTTGCTGCACCTGCCTTTTTGTTTTCAGTGACTGTGAACAAGGACACCCAGGTTCATTTGGACATCAACACTTAACATAGAATCTCTACAGGACACATTTGGCCCATCGAGTCTGCACTGATCACAATCCCACATCAAGGAAATACTCTGCCTTTCTGTTTTTCCTATCAAAGTGGATAACTCCACACTTGCTTTCACATTATATTTCACTTGCCATGTTCTTGCCCACACACTGCCTGTTTGCATCCTCCTCACAACTCATTCCCATCTCATTTTGTCTCATCAGTTTTAGTCCCCACATCCAAATTGAAGCAGTTTGTGAATAACTGAGTGCCAAGCACTGATCTTTGCAGTATCCCACTTCTAACAATCTGCCAACCCAAGAATGACGGGCCCATTCCTACTGTCTGCCTGTTGTTAACCAATTCTCAATTCATACTAGTAGATTACCACCCATTCCCATGCATGCTCATTTCCCAACCATTCCTCTACAGGGCCTTCTCAAAAACTTAGAAGATCCTAATGTATCACATCCACTTGCTCCCTCATCTGTTCTACTAGTTACACCTTCAAGATGAATAGATTGGTCAAATATTTTTCTTTCATAAATCCACATTGGTCAAACTGAACAAGGTCATTATTTTCTAAGTGTGCTGCTATCACATCCTTTACAGATTCTAGCATTCTTCCTACTGCTGGTGCCAGATTAACAGGTCTGTAGCTTCCAATTCTCTATCTCCCTCCTTTCTTAAACAGTGGGATTACATTTGCCACTTTTCAATCTACAGGAACCATTCCAGAGGCCCCTCAATTTTGGAAAATGACCATATTTGCATCTACTATCTCTGCAGCCACTCTCTAGAGTGTAGATAATCAGCTCCAGTGGATCATCAATGCACAGGTACAACAGGCAGTAAAGGAGGAAAATGCTATGTTGGTCTTTATAGCGAGGGGATTTGAAAACAGGGATAGGGATGCTTTGTTGCAATTGTATAGGGTGTTGGTGAAGCCACGCCTGAAGTATTGTGTGCATTTTGTCAGAGGAATAAGTCTGGTAAACCTTTGCTGTGCTATAGAAAGAGCACAAAGATTTACCAGGCTGACTCCTGGCATAGCAGATCTGTCATATGAGGAGAGATTAAGTTGGTTAGGATTATATAGTCACTGGAGCTTAGAAGAGTGAGGGTGGGGGAATCTCCTAGAAACCTCTAAATTTGTACCAGGATTAGATGGGGTAGCTTCAGAAAGAATGTTCCAGATTGGAAGAAGGGTGGGGGAGAAAAAAATGGAGTCCAGAACTAGGGGTTATTGGGTCGAGGATAAGAAGGGGTCAACCTTTTAGAACCGAGGTGTGGAGAAATGTAGAATATACCATCACAGAAGAAAAAAAATTGAGGCGAAAACATTGAGAAGAAATTCAATGTGGGGGGGGCGCGGGAATGGGAGGCAGGATCAGGATATTGAATTTGATGACAAACTATGATCAAAGCGAACAGCAGAGCAGGCTCAATGGGCTGAATAGCCTACTCCTGCTTCTAGTTTCCAGTCCCTGTCTCATTAATTTCACCAGCAATGTTTTACTGATACTAATTTTTTTTGCAGTTTCTCACTTCTGCTAGTTCTCTGGGGAGGGTTTTTTTAAAAAAAAAAACCATCTTCCTCCATGGAGAGACAATTTTGAGATTAGTTTCTGTACCATTATTCTAATTATAAATTCTCCTGCCTGCCTGTAATGGTCCCACATTTGTCTTTACTAATCTTTTCCTTTTTAGATATCTCTAGAAGGTTCACTTCTGTTTCCTGCTAGCTTGCACTCATGGCAACTTGTAGACAATGTGGGAAAATGGAAAACTGCCCATTTTTTGCAGGAAGAATTTGAAAAGCACATCATCCAAATGGAGAGGTTACAGAGTTCTGAGATTCAGAATAATAAATCAAATTAAAACCCTGTGACTGCAAGTCTATATTCTGCACCCTCTCCTTTCCTTCTCCCTTATATACTCTATGCTTTGTCTCTGTAGCACACAAGAAACAATATTTTTCATTGTATACTAATACATATGACAAGAAATTAAATCAAATGATCGTTTATTGTTGGGATTTTGTTCATCAAATTAACGTACGTTCATTGTAAGTCATCTATTAAATCTTTCAAAGCTAACCACTGTGTCTGCCTTCATAGAAGTGTAGCTTCCCAATCTGCCAGCTTAGATTTAAGACCCTAGTTATGGATGGATGGGCAGAGACTGGCATTAAACCTCAAAGCACAAATGCTAGATTTAAGCCAGTGAGTGGATTGGCATTTAAACACATTCTTACAAAATTCCTCTGGCATCGCAACAGATGTGGGGTTAACATTTATAACAAATGGGATAGTGTTCCTGAGTTAGCACAGAAACAGTTAATGAGCAATGTGGCTCATTACCAACAACCCAGTCAATAAAAGTCTAGCCCTCGGTGAACAAGACCTGGGAATCGTTAAGTGTCCCTTCTCTGGCTGGGAGGCGAATTCAGGACAGCTTCACATTGTACTGAACCACTGCTGGATTTTAACCAGAAGCTCCCAGTGCCAAAAACTGAATGCCAAAATTAGAAAGTGCTTTAAATTCTCCAACAGTGATATCATGTTCCTTTTCTGTATCCCAAAGCATGTTAATATTCAAGGAGAACTGTGTACAGACACAAATAAACACGATAGGTACATGGGTATGAGGGGGATCAGCGACATGTCCCGTTTGAGAGTTATGAATGTAGCACAGTGCATCACGCAAACCAACCTCCCATCCACTGACTCAGTCTACACTTCCCGCTGCCTTGGAAAAGCAGCCAACATAAATCAAGGACCCTACACACTCTTCCACCTTCTTCCATCAGGAAAAAGATGCAAAAGTCTGAGGTTATGTACCAACCAACTCAAGAACAGCTTCTTCCCTGTTGCCAGACTTTTGAACAGACTTACCTCGCATTAAGTTGATCTTTCTCTACCCCCCAGCTATGACTGTAACATTACATTCTGCACCCCCTCCTTCCCTTCTCTATGAACAGTATGTTTTATGAGTAGCATGCATGAAACAATATTTTTCACTGTATCCCAATACGTGACAATAATAAAACCAAATCTTGAGGACAGTCAGATGTTAATAAATGTAAAGGAGAAGCATTCCATCTGCAGCTGTTAAGTTTACACGTTTCTACTTTCTGGTGAACACAAGTTCATACCAAGAGCAGCAGGCCAGTCTCAACACAAAACTACACAAAAAAAAGGCAGCAACGTTAGGAAAACTCGACATGCATAACATCTCATGCTTCCATGGCTATGAACACATTCCAGTTTACTCCAAGTTCTGGGGCACTAACAGCCACAGTCAGCAGGTGTCGATACCTGGTTAATGATTCGGGAACCATCAGCTCCCTGCGGAGAATTAAGGAATTTAGAGGCAGTCAGCAATTAAATCCTGCTTCCGGAACACAATTAAACTGTTGTCATTGGTCTGAGCATAAACCTGCAATACTGAACAGTGCGCTGTAAAAAAAATCCTACATCTGCTTTCATCACCACCGCTGACATGATCACCTTCGATACAAGTTCTGCCCAGTCCAGCTGAGAGTGAGGAACTGGGAATTTAGCCACTGCTTAGAAGGTGCAAGAATTCACCTGTTCACCATATCCCTGTCAAACTGCTAGGCCTTTATTCTGTGTATGAAGAATGAGCGTGTGTTTGTTCAGCTCTAAACTTAATGATTTCAGTGCTCAAGAGTCTAAACCATTTACCAGGAGTAAAATCCTGGAAGTTCCCATCCAACAGCACTGCCAACGCAACAGATCATCTTCGAGCGCAACTAGAGATGTGTAACTAAACACTGGCCTTGCCAGTAAGAGCAATATCCCAAAATAACCTTAGCTTGTTTTTTTTTTGCTAGACTTCAGATGCTGACCAGTCTGCTATTTCACGCCAAGCTTTTTAAACTAATATTTCCATTTGATTATTTTATTTTTTTAAAAACAGGGGCTGTGTGACACGAGCCTGCAATAGAAGGAAAGCAAAACTTTGGGGATCCAATCAGGAAATTATTCTTCATTTCAAATTGTTTGTGATCAGGATGACCCAGCTATTCAACAAGCAAGTGATACCCCCAGCAGTTTGGAGAACTATCCGTTTGTATAATGGATGGTGCAAAACATTTTGCACAACAGTCAGATGACAAATCTTGAGATGTTGTTTGTGTGAAGTCTCTGGTTGCCGAATGAAAGGACTGATTTAAACCTCCCCCTGAACAGGACAAAGGCTGGAGGCATCAGCAAAAGTTTAACACGCCCCACAGCACATTGGCACAATGGTTAAAGCTGCTGCCTCACAGCGCCAGGGACCTGAGTTCAATTCCAGCCTCGGGTCACACTGTGCAAACTCCACACATTCTCCCAGTGTCTGTGTGGGTTTCCTCCCACAACTCCAAAGATATGCAGGACAGGTGGACTGGCCACACTAAATTGTCCCAAGATTAGGGGGATGGTAAATTGCTCCTTCACGTCCCAAGATGTGCAGGTCGGGGGGGGGGGGGGGGGGGGGGGAGGTGGATTAGCAGGATAAATAAGTGGGGTTACAGGGATAGGGCCTGGGGAAGATGCTCTGATGGAGAGTCAGTGCAGGCTTGATGGGCCAAATTGCCTCTTTAGATAAATTTAATAGTCAGGGAATCACCCTTCAATAAAAAGCATCAACAAGTGACACACTCTCCTTACTCCCTCATATTGAACTCTCTCCGTGTTTTTCTGAAACAGACTTTAAATGGGGAATTGGTCATGCTTGAAAGGTGATGCGACAGTGTGGAGGGAAGATGTGGCACTGCTACGCTCAGGCTGAGTGTGATGTAGAGATCCACAGACTACAAGAGGAGCCACAGTAAAATCTTGGTAGAACTCACTGCAGCTGGGGAGATGTGCAAAGTGGATCTGTTCACCTGCAGGAATGGATGGAAACCTGCTTCAATTACTACTCTTATTCTATCAAGGTGTCTTTTTACATGTTTGATTCCCAGTCTGCAGAACCTGAGTTTCTGGTAGCACGCAGACCAGAGAGAATTATATTCCAAATTATGGAAAACGCACGGAATTTAATAGCTGAAGTCCGCCGTACTTACATGTATACACACACACACGTGGAGCTGGCTGGCAAAGAGACAAATTTAATTCAGTTTATAGATAGGCTGGAAAATGGCAATGGAATTTAATCCAGATAAATGCCAAGTGATGCATTTTGATAGATCTGATGCAGGAGGGAGCTATACAATAAATGGCAGAACCATCAGGAGTATAGGGGGACCTGGGTGCGCAAGTCTACAGATCCTTAAGGTAGGAACACAGGTGGAAAAGGTGAAGGCAGCATATGGCTTGCTTGCCTTTCTTGGACAGGGCATAGAGTATAAAAGTTGGCATATGATGTTCTGTATAAGTGCAACATTGGTTAGGCCACATTTGGAATACTGCATCAATTCTGGTCGCCACACTACCAGAAGGGCGGGGAGGCTTTGGAGAGAGTGCGGAAAAGGTTTACTAGGATGTTGCCTGGTACGGACGGTATTAGGTATTAGTGTCCTGGTATTGAGGTGAGATTGAGTAAACTCGGGTTGTTCTTTCTGGAAAGACGGAAGTTGAGGGGCAACCAAATAGAAGCTTATAAAATTATGAAGGGCACTGATAGGGTGAACAGTTGGAAGCTTTTTCCCCAGGTCAGAAATGACAAACACAAGGGGTCACAAGTTCAAGGTAAGGGGGGGGTGGGGGGGCATGCGCGGAGATGGTGGGGCAAGATTCAATACAGATACGCAGGGACGTATTTTACACAGAGAGTGGTGGGGGCCTGGAATGCACCACTGAGCAAGGTGGTTGAGGCAGACACACTAGGATCATGTAAGACTTATTTAGATAGCCACATGAACAGACTGGGAATAGAGGGATACAGATGGATGGTCTAGTTAGGGACACATGATCAGTGCAGGCTTGGAGGGCCGAAGGGCCTGTTCCTGTGCTGTATTGTTCTTTGTTAATTAAAGCAGTATCACTGAGTGACCTGTTACACTCGCCTACTGGGCCCGATCATGGGACTACAATACTCTGCATAAACAGGCTGCCAGCACACAGCTATACCGTTGTTTCAGTTGGATTCGAGGATGTTTGATACTTCCACGTGCACCAGAAATTTAAATTAATTATAGAATCCCTACAGTCCAGGAGGAGGCCATCCAGTCCATCAAACCTGCACCCTAATCCCACCCAGGTCCTATCCCTTTAACCCCATGTATTTCCCCTGCTAATTCCCCCGACACTTGAGTCAATTTAGCACAGCCTGTCAACCTAATGCACACATCTTTGGAGTGTGGGAGGAGAACCACACAGATACGGGGAGAATGTCTGTGCAGTTTGCACAGTCAGCCAAGGCCGGATTCGAACTCTGGTCCTGGGTGCTGTGAGGTAATAACGCTAACCATGGAGCCACCCCAGACACTTACTTTTGTCATTCTTTTATATAAACTGATGACAGCTGTTTTTAGGTTTCCAGACCATCAATAACCTGTCCTGGCACCCCCCCCCCCCCCCCCATGCCATCACTATAGTTAAGAAAGCCCATCAATGCCTCTACTTTCTCAGAAGACTGAAAAAATTTGGCATGTCAGCTATGACTCTCATCAACCTTTACAGATGCACCATAGAAAGCATCCTTTCTGGTTGTGTCATAGCCTGGTATGGATCCTGCTCGGCCCAAAACTGCAAGAAACTATAAAAGGTCATGAATGTAGCCCAATCCATCTCATAAACCAGCCTCCCATCCACTGGCTGTCTACAGTTCATAGAAGCATAGAAACCCTACAATGCAGAAAGAGGCCATTTGGCCCATTGAGTCTGCACCGACCACAATCCCACCCAGACCCTCCCCCCATATCCCTACATTTACCCGCTAATCCCTCTAACCTACGCGTCTCAGGACACTAAGGGGCAACTTTAGCATGGCCAATCAACCTAACCCACATATCTTTGTATTGTGGGAGGAAACCCATGCAAACACAAGGAGAATGTGCAAATGCCACACAGACAGAGTGACCCAAGCCAGGAATCGAACCCAGGTCCCTGACGCCGAGAAGCAGCAGTGCTAACCACTGTGCTATCATGCCGCCCATGGTTCCCACTGCCTGAGCAAAGCAGCCAGCATAATTAAGAACTCCACACATCCTGGACATTCTTTCACTTTCTTCCGTCAGGGAAGAGATACAAAAGCCTGAGGTCACGTACGATCCAACTCATCAACAGCTTCTTCCCTGGTGTCAGACTTTTGAATGGACCAACCTCACATTAAGTTGATCTTTCTCTACACCCCTCGCTAACACTACATTCTGCACTCTCTCCTTTCCTTCCCTATGAACGGTATGCTTTGTACAGCGCGCAAGAAACAATACTTATCACCGTAGGTTAATACGTGACGGTGATAAAACAAATCAAACTTATTCATTCTCTGATATCAGTTACGGCGATTTGCTGACTGCACTTTGCTTTGGAAAGGTGTTGTTTTTACCTGGACGGGGCCACCTCCCAGTTCCTCGTCCAGCTGGGCAGTCAGGATGGCAGCAGCACCCATTTCATCCTGGGATGAATCAGCTCCTAACCTGTAATACAGCCAACCAACACACATTAACTAGTAGATCAGACTCAAACTAGCACTACTGACACTGCAGCGATTAAATGCGTCATCTTGTTTATTACTGAAGACAATTCTTTTTTTAAAAAGGATGACATTGAGCCAATCTTTACTCAAAAATTTGCAGAGTGAAACATTACAAGCATAAACCTCCAAACTCAAATTGTACTGCAGTTCCAGCAAGTCTCCATAAGCTCAAATAGAACCCCAATTCATGTCCATCAATTGAATGTAATTAAGGTGTTAATATTCTATTAACACTAATAATACAGCACCAAGTCACAATCCTGGAAGCCCAAGTTAGTTTGACTGGCCATACTAAATTGACCCTAGTGTCAGGGATTATCAGGGTAAGTCTGTGGGGTTACTGGAATAGGGTTGGGTGAGATCATGGTTGGTGGAGGCTCGATGGGCCAAATGGCCTCCTTCTGCACCGTAGGGACTCGATGTTCCCTCCCTAATGGCATTGGAGATCAACTCACGGAACATGGACTGCAGCGATTCAAAACAGCGCTCACCACCACCACCTTCTTGAGGGCAATTGCGGATGGACAACAAACACTAGCCAGCCAGTGACACCCATGTCCCAAGATTAAATAGAAAATGACTAAAGGCAGCATCCCACCCTCCCACCCCCCAAATTCCTGGTTTGGTCTCAGTTTGAATGCAGGTGATGCTCGCTGGGGTGGGGGAGGGAAGAGTCAGGACCACACACAGGGCTGGTACTGATGCATGTTTCCAGGGAGGCAAAAGACAGCAAAAAGGCTCTTTAGATTACAAATTTTAAAAAAAGGTGGCACAGTGGTTGGCACTGCCACCTTTCAGCACCAGGGATCTGGATTTGATTCCCAGCTTGGGTCACTGTCTGTGTAGGGTTTGCATGTTCTCCCCATGTCTGCGTGGGTTTCCTCCCACAGTCCAAAGACACACTGGTTAGGTGGACTGGCCATGCTAAATTGCCCTTTAGTTTCAGGGGGAGTAGCTAGGGTAAATATATGGGGATAGGGCCTGGATGGGATTGTGGTCAGTGCAGACTCGATGGGCTGAATGGCCTACTTCTGCACTGTAGGATTCTATAATTCTACAAAGTTCGGTTTTTCAAATCAGCAACCAGTTACTGTGGTAGGTGGCAGGGTGGTGTGACACTCTCCATCGGGAACACGCCTAAGTGCAAGGAACCTGCTTAGGCTGGTGATCAAAATGCTCTTTCCTCAAGAACTGAATAGATGCAGATGCCACACGTACCACTGGGTGGCAATGCTGAGTAAAGCTTGAGGAGACCAAGTGTGAAAACTGTCCCTTCATAGAAACAAAATGAGCTCCATTCGGAATCTGAAGAAAATACATCCCTTCTCCCCCCATATCCAAATGGAGGGCAACTTCATTTAAAAAGCATCTTCTCAGTTGACAAGAGGCAGCAGCAAGTAGGTTCAAAAGTTCCAGAGAATTCTCCAATTTAACATATTCATTATAAAAGGGAACAAGCTAAGAAAAATAATGACTGCAGTTTTGTGATATTTAGGCCCCAGCACTCCATGTCCCAGTCAGAGGAGATGCAGTAGTTAGTTAAAGAATCATAGAATCCTACAGTGCAGGAGGCCCTTCAGCCCATCGAGTCTACACCGACCACAATCCCTCCCAGGCCCCATCTCCATAACCTCATGCATTTACCCTAGCTACTCCCCCTGACACTGAGGGGAATTTAGCATGGCCAATCCACCTAATCAGCACATCTTTTAGACTATGGGAGGAAACCCAAACAGACACAGGGAGAACGTGCAAACTCCGCACAGTCACCCAGGAATCAAACCCAGGCCCCTGGCACTGTGAAGCAGCAATTCTAACCACTGTACCACCCTAACGATAAGGCATTTTCTATAGCTCATTGTAGAATACGGCATTAAATGTATTTAATCTTATTCATAGTACCCTGTTTAGTGAACAAACTTGATTTCAATTATGCAGCCCACTCACCAGCCTAGATTACCCATCAGGTTTTAAAAGAACCTGCATTTCTAACGTTGCAATGTTCTGCTCTCATGAATAATATTGATTCCAAATAAGGATGGATTCTTCCTTTGACATCCTCAAGCACACTGACAATTCTAGCTACTAAATCACTTTTAGAAACGGTTTCATGGTTAGTTTTATGTTGACAGTAAGATTGCACAAATAGTGTGACGAGAATGGTCAGTAAATTTTTTTTTGGTAATGGTTGATGAATTAGTTTTCCATTCCTTCTCACACAATAAAGGCAGAAGAATCTTATAACCAGCTGAACTCACGCAGGGCTGAACTGTTTAAAACTCCCTGGGTGTACGCTTGACTGAGCATGTACCCATTGATGCACAAGGGATGCCTCAGAGGTTTCCTTTCAAAACAATTAACTGTGATGATACTGCGCTGTTAATATATTTTATACTTAAGGAGAATTGCATTAAGATGCAGTGTTTTGTTACAGGGACATCAGATGCTGAGAAAGCAGAATAATTACATTCCTAGCTAAAATTAGTTGAGTCGATACATTTGGTTTACTTAAGTTATCCAGGGATTTCAGATTGGAGTGGCTGACAGTCATGTGGTTAAAGGTTAATGGGAGGAGTAGGCTTGTAGCAAGAAAAACTGCTCCATTTTCATTTTTAGAGTTACTGACTGGAGCTGTTAAAAAGAGGCTCTGTGTCTCTCAAAACTCTAAAGTTGTTACCCAAGTCAGGGCAAGTATATCTGTATTTTGCTAACTATTAAGGAATATTGCTTAATTGGAAAGGAAATAGTGAGAAGTTAAGATTTGATTCTTGTCAAGTTTAAAGATTGTTGAACATTTAAGAGTTACACTGTTTCATTTTATTAGCGTTATTCCTAAACTGTGATAAAAATGAAGCTTGTTTTGATAAAAGATCCCTAGTTTTATCACTGGAGTTACTTTGAGGGGAGGCATCCTATCTGCACATTTATGTCGACAGTAACAAAATTGTGGAGGTCTAGTCTAACTTGATATTATACCTTAGGGATTGGGTCCAGCATCCTAACAAATGCAAAAATATCTAAAGACTTTTCAGCAGCTTACCAGTAATAGATGATGTGACCCTGCCGTCCAGAAAAGGTGTAATTGTACAGGATAATGTAGCAGTCTCCCCCATAGAACTGGCCGTGAGTGCTCGGGTCGACAAGTACTTTGTCACTGCCTTCAATGCGCCAGATCTGAAAGTTTCAATTCAATTTGTTAGTACTGGTAAGCTCGCATTTTTCTCCCTTGCCAAGGGCAGGGACACCCTCCTCTCCACCTTGCCAGGGGCAGGGACACCCTCCTCTCCACCTTGCCAGGGGCAGGGACACCCATTTACACCCCCACCCCATCAGGGGCAGGAACACATTGGGAGCAATCAAGACCTCAGCTTCTTTCCAGTGTGTTGACCAACTAGCCATTTTTCATATTACTAGCAAACAGTGAGTAACTCCACGAGCTACATTAATCTTCACCCAGCAGATACACAGAGTGCTGAACAGGGGGTCGGCACTAAAATTGCAGCCGTTTTCCTCCCCGGACTAGGAGCACATTATCAACCCTACCCCCCAGTGCCATCATTCCTGGCTCAGATCAGCACGGAACAAGTGCTGGAGACCCTTAACTTGTAGGCCCAGTCCTGCCCCAGGTCAACAGCATTGGTCTGATACTATTCCCAGTCCCACTTGTCTATCAGATTTCATTTCCACAGTGTAGCAATCCACTCCAAAATCTTACTGCTGCCCATGGATCACAGTATAGCTTTACTCTGAACAGGCTCTCGCTGAGAATAATCTTGGCAACGTTGCTGTTAGCAACATGCGTTGTGTTTTTACCGTTTTGTCTCCGGACCCATCATCCACCATTCCGTGCTGGGCAGCCATGGCAGGAGAATCATGCAAAGTCGAAACGTCAAAAGGCACTTTTTCAATTTTGGCAATCTGTCCAGAGATGTAGCAGGTTCCCATTCCCTCAGTCTGGTACAGGTCAACCCAATTCTTAAAGAACTGCTTGAACAGTGGGGTTTCCCCAGTCTCTGGCAGAATCTGAACCTAAGAAACAGAACATTGGGAGCTTTATTACAATGCTTTAGTTTGAAATGTTAATTTTAACCACACACTGAAAACCACACACTGATTCTTAATTCCAGATTTTTATTGAATTCAAATTCCACCATCTGCTGCGCTGGGATTCGAACCTGGATCCCCAGAACATTTGCTGATTTTCTCTATTAAAACCAGAAAACTAGCCATCGCCTGTTCGAGATACATGGGATTATGGGTTGTTAGAGGACTTCAAAATACTCTGTTTTAATAGTCTTTATTAGTGTTTTAAATCCCAGAGTGGATTAGCTTAGGGTAAGAATCACAGACGATATAAATAAAATATCTTATACATATGGTACTGTCAGCATAAAAGCACAACCGCAGTTGAAGAATTTAAACATATTTCTGAAAAGGGTGTTACAGTTTGGCTAATGGCAGAGTTCTAAGGCTTCATGGGAAAAGGTCAGAAAAACGAACCACATTCTTTATAACAATACACCCAAAGAAACTCGTACTGCTATGAATTCTAGACAGTCCTTATCAATAAAAAATTCATTAGACCATCTGAGTTTGCTAGCTTTGCCCTTGTTTAATGAATAGACAAAACCTTCATCTGGGTAAGAGAGTCATGGCCTAAAGAGAAAATGCTGGAAAATCTCAGCAGGTCTGGCAACATCTGCAAGGAGAGAAGAGAGCTGGCATTTCCAGTCCAGATGACCCTTTTGACAAAGCTTTGTTAGAGGGGCACGTGGACTCAAAACGTCAGCTCTTTTCTTTCCTTCTAGATACTGCCAGACCTGCTGAGATTTTCCAGCACTTTTTCTTTTGGTTTTAGATTCCAGCATCTGCAGTAATTTGCTTTAAGAGCATCACAGCAACAGGCAGCCATGAGAAAGTCAGGCAGAAACCGTGAGCACTTATTATTCCCACGGTGCCAGAGAATCTCCGTAATTGGCCAAGATATATGACATTTATTAATAATAATTGACCTGTAGTAATGATGATTGGTTCATTTCCGATTGGGATGAGTCAGAGGGTTAAATGTCTTTTGGAAATTGTACAATTGTATTACTATGGTGATGCAAGTTTAGAGAAGCCCAACCCTTTCTCTCCCAGCCTACGTTGGTCAATAAAGAATGACTTTCACCAGGATACTGTGGCTGCGAGTCTTTGTATTAGCTGAAGCTGAGCTCAATCCCTAGCCTCTGAAAAAAGCCCCCTACACAGGGGTATGGCAGGTGGGAGACCTGAGCAAGATGCTTTATCAGAGAGTTGGTGCAGAATCGATGGGTCGAATGGCCACCTCTTGCACTGCAATGATTTTATCTCAGATTCCCTAAACGGACGAACGATACAAAGTACCCTGTGGTGAACCCTTCGAAATGAAGCGCAAACAGGTTAATCTTGGGGTTTCTTGCATAAATTCCAAGTCATTCCTCAGCAGTGAGCACCATCATTCTTAACATTTTCCCAGCCCACTCCAACCATTCGCCAAGGTGGCCTCACTACCATGCTGAAGGGATCGCTGCGTTCATTCGACACAAAGCACTCCTCACCTGAGTGTGTTTGGGGTATTCCATTTTGGTAATGAAGTCCTCAGCAGCTTTCAGGGCAGCTTTCCGTTCCTCTGGGTTTGCATTCTTACCTTGGAATTTCACAGGGAAAAAAAAGGAAATTAGGGAACGCCCATCTATCCCACTCTCAGAACTTCAGCAATAATTGAACAACAGATTACAGTTACACAACTGGAGCTGAAGAGCAAAATGCCTTCGGTTAAAGATATTTTAGTCTTGGGCAAGATGATTGGTTAGGCAGCTGCACTGCTAATCCAGAAACCTAGACCAATGATCCAAAGATCGTGTACAAATCCCACACAG
The DNA here is from genome assembly GCF_965287045.1 of Carcharhinus amblyrhynchos. NCBI lineage: Eukaryota > Metazoa > Chordata > Chondrichthyes > Carcharhiniformes > Carcharhinidae > Carcharhinus > Carcharhinus amblyrhynchos. The sequence continues at coordinate 14,147,644 of NC_137348.1, forward strand.
AAAAAACTGGAATGAAGCTGATATCATTAAAAAAAATTAAATAAATGGTGACTACACACCTTGGATTATTGCCAAAATCTATTTGGTTCTCAACTATCCTTTTTAGGGAAGGAAGCTGCCCTCACTTGGCTATGGGTCCTGTCTCTGTGACTTCACACCCAAACTAAGTTAATCAGTTGTATTAAATACTTAAGGACTGTCATAGTTCCCAAGCTCATAACTATCCTCACAGAGCAGTGCCAGTTAGAATATAAATGCGCACACACATCATAAGAGAATGATGCATCATCGTTAACCAGATTCAAACAGGTCTCAAAAATATGAAAACTTCTGCCACCAACTCATCTACTGCTCTCCCCATTTCTCCCTCTCCAAACTACACAGCCGCCAATATGGACTGGATTCAACTCCTGCTGCACGTGCACTGACCGTACATCTCAGAACTTGATAGCTTCTGAACAGCCTCCACAATTCCTCCAAATCCAGACATCAATGACTTGTTGTCCCTCCCAAAAACTGCTTGATAGAGCTGCAATAAGTGTTTTCCCATTTTCACACCATTGTAAGGTCTCAGGATCCACATCCCTATCATTTGACTTGAAGCCAAAATAATCCAAGTGATATTGGGCATGCGAGTTTGCGGACAGACTACACACAACTCAAGATGATTTTTGATGCAACGTTTGTGAGCAGCACTGCACAAAATTTTAAATCTTCATTTCCTGTCTGCCCAAGACTGGTGACCCTCTACCCCCACCTTTCCACGGTTTCTTTCCGCATTTTCAAAACACCCTTTCATATCTCACTGGTTCAGGTAACTCCACAGAACGGGAGCCCCTTGCAGTCAATGGCACAACCAAAATCAGTCCAACTGACCACACTGAGCCAGTAGCTTTGAATGTGGAAGTTTAACCAGAATTCTCAAACCTGCGCCAACAGTGATTCCCAGCCACGGTCTTGTAAATCCACGGAGCAGATGCAAAAGATGTTTGCCCACTCATGTTCCAGATACACATGGTCCACTGACCCCTCTGACAGGTCTTGGGACACATTCCAATAGATATCGAAAAGATGGAGTTTTCACTCACTGGGGGTGAGGGGGGTGACAGGGAAGTGAGGAACAATGGGACACAAAGGCAAATTTGATACTATTCTCCAAATATTCTCCTAGGTAAACAGAGGAAAAGCGAACATGTACCTTCAACCCATCCTCAATCCCTCCCAACAACTGGGCAGCTTGCCCCTGTCTAACCTTTCCACACAAAGATCTGCCCATTGGATCCATTGTCCAGGATGAAGCTGTCTTCAGAGTCCAGCATGCTCTGTTTAAATGGATTCTCTGCAGACACCAGGGTGATCTGAACATTACCACCAGCAGCATTCGAAACCTGGAGGGGGTGGAAGAGACAGACAAGGAGAACATTTTAAAATCAGCTTGTTCCATCCCAGAGGGGAAACAATGGAATTTGGCCTTTTTTGGAAACTTGTCCTCACTGACTATATTCAAAATGGATTCCACACAGCTCTCCAAAATTGCACATTCTTATCAACAGTTTACACATTCCTGGCATTGTGTGGGGATAGAACCAAAGGCTTTTTACAGTGAAACTAATTTCCATAGAAGAGCTCCTTTGTTATGAGTGCTGCAACAGCCTATGACACACCCATCTTTATTACTCGCAGGACGTGGGCGTTGGTGGCTGGTTTAGCATTTATTGCCCATATCCAAATTACCCTTCGACAGATTTTCATGGCTGTTGCAGAGGATTTTGTTTTAAAAAGAGTCAGCCACATTGTTGTGGATCTGGGAGGCCAGAACAGATAAGGGCAACAGATTCCCTTAAAAGGGCACAAATGAAACATGAGATGGGTTTTACGACCATGGACAATTGATCTTAATGCTCATCATTAGACTTTTAATTCCAGATTTTTATTCAATTTAAATTCCATCACCTGCCACTTGATCAAAATCTACTTCCCATCTCTAAAACCGCCTATTGTTGGAATGGTTAGCAGCACCTTGTATAGCTTAGCCAGTTTCCTGTTGGACACATCAGCTACTAAATCGTCAGCAGTTCCTTCTGGCAGATCCGGTTTTGGTCCAAGAACCTAAAGAGGTGAAGCAGCAATATTGTTATTAACCAGCCAGTAACCCCACAAAACACACAGCTAGTAATAGGTAGCACAGTTGTTAGCACCACTGCCTCACAGCACCAGGCAGCCTGGTTCAATTCCAGCATTGGGGTCACTGTCTGTGTGCATATTCCCCCCATGTCTGTATGGGTTTCCTCCAGGTGCTCCAGCTTCCTCCCAGCGTCCAAAGATGTGTCAGTGGATTGGCCATGCTAAATTGCCCATGATTATCCCAGTGTGCGCAGGTTGGGTAAATTGGCCATGCTAAATTGTCTCTGAAGGGTCCAAAGATGTGTAGGTTAGCTGGATTAGCCATGGTAGGTGCGCAGAGTTACAGGAATAGGGTCTGTGCAAGAGGTCCTTTTTGGTGAGTTGGTACAGACTTGATGGGCCGGATGGCCTCTTTTTCCACTGTAGGAATTCTATGGTACTAAATAGCCACTAACACCTTTACAACACATCAATGTAGAGAAACACTATAGAAACGGATAAGTTGAAGGATTCTTCCCTCATCCCTCCAAAACAAGCTCCTTCAGTCAGTCATTACAGCATGGAAACAGGCCCTTCAGCCCAACTTGTCCATGCTGCCCTTTTTTTTTAAGAAAGCACCTAAGCTAGTCCCAGTTGCCTGCATTTGGTCCATATCCCTCTATACCCATCTTACCCATTTCTCTGTCCAAGTGCTTTTTAAAAGGCAAAATTGTACCCACCTCTACCCTACAACCTCTGGCAGCTTGTTCCAGTCACTCACCACCCTCTGGGCTCTTTTGTATCTCTCCCCTCACCTTAAAAGTCGTCAGAGAAAAAGCTCCGAAGGTCCAATTCTGTATAGTTGTACCCTTGGGTGGTGAAAGTTCTTGGTCTTTAGGGCATTGTGTGGGGTCACCAAATAACCACTAACATAACCAAGATGGCACTAAGCATCGTGCAGCAAATACCATTTGTTACTGCTCTCAGCTAACTAGCTACCTTGTCCAATAGGCCTCAACCACCGTAGAGTTGAAAGGCAGCCGGGGATAGAGGGAGAGAGACAGGGCCAGTAGTAATTGGCATCAGTATCTGATTTCTACCCAGTGACAGCTGCTGGGAATGAATTGCCTACCGATACTCAGGCTTGTCTGCGATGCCCCAGTGTCAGATGGGTCACTGACACCCTGGGCTCCTCCCCCACAATGACTAGGGACTGGAAGTGGTGTCTAAGTAACTAGTGCTCAACACCCAGGAAAGGAGACCCAACGGACTGCGCTCTCTCCGAAGGAGGCCGTGACCCTTCAGCGACAAGTCTTGGCACTCCCTCAGGACACAAGAGGGACTTTATGGTCAAGTCCAGCTATAGTCAAACACAACAGACTGACTTGCATTGAGCTGACTAAATGCTGCTAATGTTACAAATGCCTCTTGCACTGGAGTTGCCAGTCCCTGTAATGAGGAGAGTTGCACAAATGGACAATTTGCCGCTTGGCTTCCATCAAATCAGAATGAAAACAAAATGATTAGACCCCACCCCACACACCCTCACTTTCCCCACCGTGGGGTAACAAAAGCTCACCATTGGACACTGGATCAAACATCCAATCTCCCAATTCCTGCAAATGGCTTGAGGAAATACAAGTTCATCTTTTCCAATGGTTAATTTGTGGAAATGTCACCTCACCTCCAGCAGTTTTTCCGACTCCCTCCCTTCCTCCATCACACGCACGGTGGCACGGCCACTCCTCTCGTTGTCACGGATACCCTTGGCCATGTAGGTGGCCTTTAGCCGCTCGTATCGATTGCACTTGGAGCCACACCACTGAAAGATTTCCTGAAAGAGAAGATGGCGAGGGAGAGCTCACATGACCACAGGCACAGCTGAAGCTCAGCCATTAAATAAATAATCTACACGTTCTCAATACAGGACACACCTCACTGTCAATCTCATTACACCTGCTATTGGCTGAAACACACTTCTGGGAGCTCCTGAAGCAGGAATAGCAATCAAGAAAATTTCAGGTTTGTGATTGTGTAGAATCTATAGCACGGAGACAGGCCCTTCAGCCCAAACTAGTCCACGGTGACCAAAACACCTAAGTTTATTCCATTTACCTACATTTGGCCCATATCTCTCTAGACCTTTCCCATCCACGTATCTGACAACAGTTGAAAGGCATTTGGACAGTGTCCCTGCCTCAGACACTTCCTTTGGAGCCCATTCCACTTGTTTAAGGTCCCTTCCTAACGAGAGCATGTCAGAGACGACAAAAGTGAAATTTATCCAGGACACAATAATCCCATCATAGAATCCTGCCATATTTTACGTAGGAAATAGGAACAGGCCATTTGGCCCTTCAAGCTAGTACCACCATTCAATGTGATCACAGCTGATCTTCTATCTCTCAGCCATATTCCCACACTCTCAAGGGCAATTAGGGATGGGCACTAAACACTGCTCTGGTCAGTGATGCCCACATTCTACACATGAATAAAAACAATATATAATCTTAAGTGTGTCATAGGCATCTGCAAGCAGTGTGGGCGTGGGTCAAATGGCATGGTACTAATTTATGAAATAATGCAGTTGGATCAGCTATCTAACTACCCCACTGCACACAAACCCAGGTCTACAGCATGGTGGTACAATGGGTAGCACTGCTGCCTCTCAGTGCCAGGGACCTAGGTTCAATTCCCAACTTGGGTGACTGTAGAGTTTGCATATTCTCCCTGTGTCGTGTGGATTTCTTCTGGGTGCTCCAATTTCCTCCCACAGTGCAAAAACATGCGGGTTAGGTGAATTGGCCACGCTAAATTGCCCTTTAGTGTCAGAGGGACTAGCTCAGGTAAATGCATGGGGTTGTGGGGATAGAGCTCGGGTGGGGTTGTGCCAATGGCCTCCTTCTACACTGTAGGGATTCTATGATAAAGTACAACAGGAATGCCACTTGGGAGAATGTTAACGGTTGTTAGGGGTGTGCTGGGCAACGACAGAGGCAATAACTGCATAGAGTGAAACAGAACAGACAACTTGGGTCTGTGGTCACTGCAGGGGAGGATGGTATCCAGGTGTAAGTAGAGCTGGAATGCTGTGTGTTTAAGGTGTGTCCGGAGCTTTTGTGACAAAGCAGTTTGATATCAATGCATTGGAAGAAAGTCAATGCGAAATGTAGAGTGACCCTTGACCTGCTTCATCTGACGAAGGGGATGGAGTCTGCCTCTAAACACAACACTGCTGAATGTTAGCATCATCGGTAACGTGATGGCTGGTATCTCACATTCTGGGTTTGGGACCGAATTATCCTTTTTCCCCTATTAGGTCAGTTTGCAAGTGGAGAGGATGGAGGGTAATATTAACAGGCCTGGGGTCTCATTCCATTGAAGAATGAAAATTGCCACAATGACTGGGTCAGAATACTCAATGGCACGGCTGACTTTTCAATGGTATTGTGAGTGGTGACAAATATACAAAGAAAAACTTCCTGCTTCCACATTGCAAGCCCAACCAGCTGTTTAACAACATAGGAACAGAAGCAAGTCCACAAATTCCCTAACTGAACCAAATTTGATGTTTGCTTCTGTGGGCATTGCAGGCAGGACCAGTATTTGTTACCCATCCCTAAATGCCCCTCTGAGCACAGTTAAGAGTCAACCACATTGCTGCAGGCCAGACAGGGTCTGGAAAGCAGATTTCCTTCCAGAAAGGACATGAGTGAAACAGGTGGGTTTTTAAACAACATTTACATTTATGTGGGCATGATTACAGTCACAGCAGGTTTTAATTAAATGAATTTAAACTCAACCAACTGCTCTGGTGGGATTTGAACTCATTTCCCCAGACATTATCTTGGGCCTCTGGATTACTAGTCCCATGATATTATCACCAGCCCACCTTCTCTCCCTAGAATTCTATTTATTGACTACAGCTCACCCTTCAAAGCTCATCTCCAAACTCTGTGGCCATGGGCTTGGTCCCTCCCTCTGCAACTGGATTCTAGACTTCTGGACCCAGAGACTAATCAGTAAGGATAGGCAACAACACCACCTCCACAATCATCTTTAACACCAGTGCCCCACAAGGCGGTGTCCTCTGCCCCTTACTGTACTTCTCAAATACTGATGACCGTGCGGCCAAATTCCTCTCCAACGCGATTTTCAAGTTTGCTGATGACATCACCGTAATGGGTCAGATCTCAAACAATGATGAGAGTATATACAGGAATGAGAGAGAATCTGGTGAAGCAACAATAGTCTCTCCCCCAATGTCAACAAAACAAAGGAGAGTCATTGACTTCAGGAAGCATAGTGGAGATCATGCCTGTCTACGTTAACAGGGATAAAGTGGAAAAGATCGAGAGCTTGAGGTTTTTAAGTGCCCACATCACCACAAGTTGTCCTGGTCCCCCCATGCCAACACTATAGTTAGAGGAAGTCCACCAAAACCTCTACTTCAGAGAGTTAAGGAAAGTTGGCATGTCTGCTATGACCCATGCCAACCTTTCACAGATGCACCATAGGAAGCATCCTTCCTGCTTGTATCACAGCTTAGTATGGCTCCTGCTCTGCCCAAAACCGCAAGGATCTACAAAAGGGTCATGAATAAAGCCCAGGCCAACCTCCCATCCATTGGCTCTGTCTACATTTCCTGCTGCCTCAGAAAAGCATAATCATGGACCCCACACACACCAAAAACATTCTTCCATTGGGAAAAAGATATTGAGTGACTCAAGAACAGCTTCTTTCCTGCTGCCAGACTTTTGAATGGACCTATCTTATATTAAGCTGATCTTTCTCTACACCCTAGTTGTGACTGTAACACTACATTCTGCACCATATCCTTTCCTTCTCTATGCACAGTATACTTTGTATAGCACACAAGAAACAATACTTTTTGCAGTATACTAATATGTGCGACAATAATCAAATAGATAGTATCACAAACGTTCCTTTGAAGGTAACATTGTTAAACACCACAATATGGTCAGTATTCAACACTTGGTGATTTGTAACAGTCCTGCCACCTTGCCACCAACAAAATATGCACCTTGATATCAAAGAATGCAAGGTCTGGCTACATTGGTGATTTAAAGTGAAACCTATTAAATGACTCACATTTCCCAGGTCAACGATGAAACAGTCCCCCGAGTTGAAACTGTCCCAAGACAAGGGGACTTCCAATGCTCGCACCGCTCTGCGACCCTTTAGATGAAGCAAGCGTTGAACGGTGACCTCGTTGGGCACCACATGGGAGAAACCTGATGCCACCCCACCAGCCTGCAGTGAAACATTCAGAATAAAACACGCTCGATCATTCAGACAAGCTATCAGATCAAAACACTTAAAGTCGTCCCTTTTAATATCTGAAAACCTCTTGCCTTCTCTTCATTCCAGTCGTGGTTGACTGGATTCTAGTTAGTGCGTACAAACTTTTCATTTCTGAACTAGCGCATCCTCACCGGGCAAGTTCTGCTCATCACGTACAGCAAAGTGGTCTTTTGTTCCAGTGACGAGAATAAATGGGTGAGACCAATGCTGTTCCTAATGGACACTGAAAGCTGATACAAGAACACTATTTTCCAACACACAAACTATCCCAAGAGTTTAGGAAGAGTTTTGGAGGGGAGGTATGTCCATTGGAGGTGGAGGAGGGGGATCCACTTCAGAAAGGGGCTTCTGATGGAGTTTGTCCCCTCCGCTGCGACCCGAGATTGAATTGTGTTGATTTTCAGGTGTCCCACACACAGGCTCAATCCTCTCCCTCCCATCAGCCTAAAGATGGAAGCTGGGTTAAGAGCCTCAAGTGGGGTTTCCCATCCAGGGCCTTTACCATCCCAGCATAAAAGGACAGCAGAGTGGTTAGCACCATTGCCTCACAGCACCAGGGACCCAGGTTACTGACTGTGTGGAGTCTGCATGTTCTCCCCGTGTCTGCATGGGTTTCCTCCCACAGTGGATTGGGTTGACTGGCTGTGCTAAATTGACCCTTAGTGTCCGGGGATTAGCAGGATGAATAAGTACTAGGGCCTGGTGGGATTGTGGCTGGTGCAGACTCAATGGGCTGAATGGCCTCCTTCTGCACTGTAGGGATTCTATAATTCTATTCTGTGAAAATCATTGCAGGGTTGGGGCAGGCAGGAACCAGAAGGAGACTCATTCATTCAATCCTGCAATTCCCCCACCACACTAAAAACCCACTGATCCGGGAGAGTGAATTTACAGCCTACGCTAACAGAAAATCAGAGGGCCTCAGGTCACACACTTGCTCCTCCTTAGCCTTCCTCCTCTTTAAAATGGACTTGGTGCCATTCATTTAGTAGCTGGTCCCAGCAGCTCAGAATCCAACAATCACTGGACTGCGTAAACTCGATCTCTCCAGTGTGGAACAAAGACTCTCCAGAACTTGATCATCTGGGGGACAGCCTTCATTCTCAACAGCCCCAGTCTGGGGGAAATCTCAGCCCACACTGCGAATGGAGTTTAACATTTGGCTCCTACTGTCTAGTGTCGAACTGTTTGGGACTCAGCTCATGGACCCAGGCTTGTTGCTTCTTACATTATGAACTTAGGAAATTTTCAAACAAGCTGCTTTTATAAAAAGGACAAACACGATCAACAGTTTCAGGGATTTATCAAGATGGCATTTGAAGTCTTGTGTTGATTAAGGAAATACGCAAAGCCAAAATACAGAACCTTGGCCTCACTGACTGGCAAGTGTTGAATTAAGTTACTGTTTCTTAAATCACTGGCAATTTTTTTTTTTAACCTTGTACTTGATGCCAGACTTGAAGTTGCCAAGAAAGACGTTCGACTCGTAGCCCTGCACCTCCCTGTACTGGACCGGCTTGCCGCCAAGATAGTCATCCATCTGCACGGTGAACACAGCAGCCGCTCCCTTCTCATCCTGTGAACATGCATCACCTGCACATCAGGAGGGAAACAAAAATGATCAGGTTTGTAAATACACACCAGCAGAGAATGTTCCCCTAAGTGACAGGAACTCCCACCTTTCACACACCAAAGTTTCAGGACTTCTGTCAAATATCTCAGATTGCAGCTTTGTGAAACAGAATGAAAAACAACTAATGACAACGATAATGTTCCTTTCCAGCTCCTCAACAAGATATTCCTTCTTGCACCTTCCAAATCTACCAGCACTACCATCTAGAAGGACAAGGGAACACCAATTGGAAGTTCTCCCCAACCCTCTTCAAGCTACTCACCACCCTGACATGGAACTATATCATGGTTCCTTCAATGTCATTGGGTCAAATCCCAGAACACCCTCCCTAACAGCATTATGGGTGTACCTACACAGCACAGACTGCAGGGATTCAAGGCAGCAGCTCACCTTCACCAGGTGAATTAGGGAAGGGCAATAAATGCTGGCTGAGCCAGTGACACCCACATCCCTTGAATGAATAACAAAATTGAGTTTGAGTCACAATGTGCTGCCTGGAAAGCAAATGCCATTGGAACTTTCAAAAGGATACATTTCTCTCAGGGGCAAGCAGGGGTGGGGGAAATGGGACCAAAGGGATTGTACTGCTTAATTGGATTGCACTTTCAAAGGGCTAGCACAGACAGTGGGTCGAATGGCTTCTTTTGGTGCCGTACAATGCCATTACTGTAAGTCCTGGGACACTGGGAAGGTTTGTTAGGGCTGAATGGTCTCAAATATGCAACTGAGATTGGTAACATTGGAGCAAATTACTAAAACCGTGAGCACCATCAACCAATCAGCATGTAAAATAAAATGGGATATAGGCAAAAACATTGTAATGGCATGAAAAAGTCACGTACATACATTACTGTCAAATAGCAGCTGTAAAACAAAACTGTCAAGAATGTAGCAAGATATTAGGAATGAAAATAGCACAATTAAAGGAAGTTTAAATACACATTCCACATTTGAAGAGACGCAGACTGAACGTATTGCTGGAAACAATTTCCATGGATCTAATCACCAGGTTTTTAAAACCACAAAAACTGGGACATACTTGGAATAGTTTTGAATCCCAGCTTGCAAAATAAAAGCAGGACTGGGTGGATGGGAGAGGTTGGAAAGCATTTTATCCCTAAAGACCGACATGTGACAGAGACAGCACCTTAAAGGGCAGGAGGAAAATTAAGCCCAGGAAACAAGAAGAGTTCGCATCCACTTGCTTCAAAAGAGGATGGGCCTCTTCATTTAGTCAATGTCCCACACTGTTCAATATCTTACACTGGTTTTTATTCTTTTGTGGGATGTGGGTATCACTGGCAAGACTGCATTTGCTGCCCAAGTCTCATCAACGCAATGGGTTGTCATTTGAGAGCAGTTACAAGTCACCATGTGACCCAGCCCATGGTAACATGTAGACCAGACCAGGTAAGGGTGGCAGATTTCCTTCCCTAAAAAAGGATGTTAGAGAGCCAGGTCACAATTTACAATGGTCATCATCTGACTTGTAACTCCAGATTTTTAAAATTGAGTAACCACTATCTGCTGCGGTGGGATTGGGACCTGGATCCTCAGGATATTATCCTGGGTTACCAGCCTAGTGAATGCCACTAAACCACCACTGCCCTGCTTGGCACAATGTCAGATCAGTGTGTCTGCATGCAATAGTTACACTCAACCATGACAACGTGTAAAGACATGAATTCCCCAAGAGCGAGGGTGCTTATTCACAAACTACCATCCGCTCTCTTCACTGAGAATACAATCATCTTTCACCCACATCACCACCTACTGAAGTACCTGTAATCCCCAGTACACAGAGATATACATTGTAGGAAGGGGGAGAAATCACAGCCCATGATAAGAATCACAGGGTGAGGAAGTGCAAGCAGTGATGGATGAAGTCTGACATTGGTTGGAGGTCTATCATTTGGAGGAGCTCCATTCAGAGTGGGGTTGCTAATCTTAAGCCTGCTTCTAAATAGGGGCCAGTATGAAAATAGATCATACTGCTCAAGTCCTTGTACAGGGCAATGGAAGGTGGCCATAAACTGGGCCCTCAGGACCTCTGAAAGCCAAGGACACTGAATACTCCCACTCATGTAACAGTGGAGATGCCAACAAGCATTGGACTGGGGTGGGCATGGTCAGAAGTCTTACAACACCAGGTTAAAGTTCAACAGGTTTATTTGGAATCACAAGCTTCATCAGGTAACTCACCTATGAAGGAGCAGTGCTCCAAAAGCTCATGATACCAAATCAACCTTTTGGACTTTAATCTGATATTGAGAGACTTCTTACAGATGCAAGAGCACCCTGGAAAAAGGACAATACAGTCGCATGGTAGTTAGTACTGCTACCTCACGGCATCTGGGACCCAGGTTCAATTCCAGCCTCAGGTCACCGACTATGTGGCATTTGCATGTTCTCCCTGTATCTGCATGGGTTTCTTCCAGGTTTCCTCCCACAGTCCAAAGATGCGCAGTTTGATTGGCCAAGCTAAATTGCCCTCTAGTGTTCCAAGATGTGTAGGTTAGGGGGACTAGCAGGATAAGTACATGGGGACAGGATCTGGGTAAGATTCAAAAAGAGATGGGTCAGTGCAGACATGACAAGCCGAATGGCCTTCTTTCTGCATGATAGGGATTCTATGATATCCAAGATGCAGTTGGCCACAATTTACTTGGAGAATGATAATAGAAAAAGATTCAAGCCTTAAATGCTCATGTATCTACGTGGGAACAGAGGACAGACTGGAGATACACTCTGTACAGGGGCAGCTGGTTTTACATTCATAGCAGTTGCTTTTCTAGGTCATTACATTAGGTGGGGAAGAGTGATCCCTCTCAAAAGCATTGAAACCACAGCAAGTTCCAGACAGGAAAACCTTGAATACTGTCCTGCCCCACAGCAATCAGCTCAGAATCTCTCGAGACAAAAACACAAACAAAATGCTAATATGTACATGTGGCAAAAATATTCCCTCCTATTGTTTCCTCTGGTGTCTGTGATTCATTACGTTTTTATTTTTGCACAAATTTCCAAAAGACAACAGAGAAGTAGTGTCCAACTCTCAGGACCTGGCTCGTTGCCTCTGCGACACCCAGGACAGTGGCAGCCTTCATTAAACAAGCAGTGCACTGCATCTGGCCAGCTGCTCCTGCGCACTTCAATGGTCAGGTTCTAGATGAAAACACAAATACTGGAAATAGACACCAGTCAACATCTGGAAGAGGGAATCACTTCTCAGGTGGGATCTTTCATCAAGTTATTTGCTCCGAGCTTTTCCTCCACTTCCAAATGTTGATTGCTCATTTCCAGAGTGTTACATTTTTGTACAATAGCTTGTGGTCTTTGTAGAAATATAGAAGGAGAAGGAGCAGGCCATTTAACCCTTAAAACCTGCTCCACTGTTCATTATGATCGTGGCCGATCATCCAACTCATGACCCTAATCCTGCTTTGTCCCCCATAACCTTAGATCCCATTCACCCAAAATGCTATCCAGCTGCCTCTTGAACATTCAATGTTTTGGTTTTAATGACAGAGACAATGGAGAGGATGATGAGCTCTGGAAAACACAAGTCAGCAGCCCCTTGAGGAGCACACATCTTTGAAAAGATTTTTGTATTCTGAAATTGAAGCATGAGACAGACAAGCTATTAACATGTTGAAATCACCATACTTCACTTAAATGTGAAATATCACATTCAGGTGCCGATTTATACACTGAATTCCGTGCACGTTAAAAAGATGCATTTGACTTTCTTAAATCAGAATTTGATACAATGCATTAACCAGTGGGATTGGATCCACAAATTACTCCCAACTCACATCGTTGACGCAGTTATTTCAGAGTTGACTTCAGACGTGTGTGAAAGTCCTGCAACTGGTTTAATTCCTTGGCTAGTCTCAACTGGAATTCCACCAGCTGCGTTGTTATCGAAAATACATTCTACACAGCAGCCTTTCAATCAGTCGCAGTTGGCAACTTCACCGGAGTGACATTTCTAAAGAGTGAAGTGTTGACTGTAATATAAATATAGCAGCAGAAGGCTTCAAAAGCAAGCACTCACCCAGCCAGAAATGCAGATCGTACTGCAAGCCTCCAGACCGCTGTTTAATGGTGCGCATTACGAGATAGGCATCGCCGGTGAAGAAGTCGCCATAAAGGTTTTTGGGCACTGCGACAAGATCCAACTTTTCCACTCTCCAGATCTGCAGACCCGGCTCTTTTCCAGCTTTTTCAAACTCGGGATGGTAAACCATGGTGGGAACCTAAACAAAAAAAAGGGAATCGATCAAATCAGCAAGTGCAAAAACAGACCTTCCCTTATCATAGGATTCCTACAGTGCAGAAGACCATTTGGCCCATCGAGCCTGCACCAACAACAATCCCACCCAGGCCCTATCCCCGTAACCCCATGTATTTACCCTGCTAATCTCCCTGACGCTAAGGGGCAGTTTAGCACGGCCTGTCCACCTAACCCACACATCTTTAGACTTGTGGGAGGAAATCAGAGCACCCAAAAGAAACCCACGCAGACACGGGGAGAAGGTGCAAACTCCACACAAAGTCAGCCAAGCCGGGAAGCGGACCTGGGTCCCTGGCGCTGTTAGGCAGCCGTGCTAACCACTGTGCGCCTTCTTTGTAGCTCTCCCTGGTACAAGATTTTTAAATAGACAAGACCAATATTTGAACAATAAGAGCCCTTGTTCTTGGCAAAAAACATGTTCAAGTGCAATCCAAATAGGAAAGAAAAACAGTTTGGAGCAGTACGCTTACATCCCAGTTTTTACTAGTGGTCCATTTTAAAAGGTATACAAGCCTAGTTTGGACCAGTATTCTTACCTTCCCGATTTTCTGGCTTATACTTTTGTACCAGGATGTTCAGGGGACCAGCTTGTCCTGTTCAGAGATTCACTCCACAGAATAATTCCTGTTATTAGAGACAGTGGGGGTCTAATCCTATTCAAACATCCCAGGCATCCAAAAATATTCCAAATCTCTGGCTCAAGGGAAGCCTTTTCCATGCGAGTCGATAATAAACAGCAAGGGCTGAAGAATGAAGCATTGGCTTAGTGGAAAACATTAGATACGCACCCTTTATGCGTGTGCAAGAGTGTAAAAGGCAAACTCGAGGAACATAAAGTACAGGCTAAGCAAAACCAAATGCCTTTGTTTAACCCACCAGTCAAATAAAAAGTGCACATCATTGCATTTTAGTGGTATTAAACCCACTTAGTATGTGGGGCAGCGATAGCCTAGTGGTATTATCACTAGACTATTAATCCAGAAAACTCAGCTAATGTTCTGGGGAGCCAGGTTCAAATCCCACCACGGCAGGTGGTGGAATTTGAATTAAGAACATAAGAACATAAGAAATAGGAGCAGGAGTAGGCCATCTGGCCCTTCGAGCCTGCCCCGCCATTCAATAAGATCATGGCTGATCTGTCGTGGCTCAGTTCCATTTTCCCGCCCTCTCCCCATAACCCTTAATCCCCTCTCTTATCAAAAACCCATCAACCCGCTTCTTAAAAATATTTAGCGAGGCAGCCTCCACCACTTCAACGGGCAGAGAATTCCAGAGATTCACCACCCTTTGAGTGAAGAAGTTCCTCCTCAACTCCGTTCTAAACCGCCCCCCCTTTATCTTGAGGCTGTGCCCCCTAGTCCTACTGTCTTTTTTGAGCGGGAAGAGTCTCTCCACCTCTATCCTATCCATCCCATTCATCATCTTATATGTCTCAATGAGATCTCCCCTCATTCTTCTAAACTCTAACGAGTACAAGCCTAGTTTATTCAGCCTCTCCTCATAGCTCAACCCCCTCAACTCCGGTATCAGCCTAGTAAACCTCCTCTGCACTCCCTCCAAGGCCAAAATATCCTTGCGCAGGTGCGGCACCCAAAACTGCACACAGTACTCCAGCTGCGGCCTCACCAATGCCCTATACAGCTGCAGCAAGACCTCCCTACTTTTATATTCAATCCCCCTCGCTATGAAGGCCAGCATCCCATTCGCCTTCCTGACCACCTGCTGCACCTGCAGGCTGGGTTTTTGCGACTCATGCACAAGGACCCCGAGGTCCCTCTGCACCGTCGCCTGCTGCAGTTTTTCGCCACGTAAGTAATAGTCCTTCCTACCATTCTTCCTACCAAAGTGGACCACCTCACACTTGCCAACATTAAATTCCATTTGCCATTTCCTGGCCCATTCGCCCAGCCTATCTAGATCCTTCTGCAGACTCTCCACACCCTCCGCACAATCTGCCTTTCCACCAATCTTGGTGTCATCAGCAAATTTCGACACCCTACACTCGGTTCCCTCCTCCAGATCATCTATATAAATGGTAAATAGCTGAGGCCCCAGCACCGACCCCTGGGGCACTCCACTAGTCACCAACCGCCAATCCGAATAGCACCCATTGACCCCCACTCTCTGCCTCCTATTTGACAACCAATCCTCTATCCACACTAACACCCTACCCCCAACTCCATGTCCCTCGACCTTCTGCAATAACCTCTTGTGTTCAGTAATTCTTGAATTCAGTAATCTTCAGTAATCAGTAATCTGAATTCTTGAATTCAGTAATCAACGTCTGGAATTACGAATCTATCGATGACCGTTTTGTCAGAAAAACCCATCTGGTTCCGCAATGTCCTTTAGGGAAAGGGAATCTGCCATCCTTACCTGGCCTGACCCACTCCAGAACCACAGCAATGTGGTTGGCTCTCAACTGCCCTTGGGCAATGGTGGATGGGCAATAAATATTGGCCAACCAGCGATGCCCACGTCCCACAAACAAATAAAATTAACACAAATATCATGCATTTATATAGCGCCTTTCAAGATCCAAGTACATACAGAGGGAGTACATTATTCTGCCCATGGATTTCTGTGGAACATTCCGTTAAGGAGCCAAAATTGCCAATATTCCCAAATTCCTCCTTGTCACTGGGTAGCACTTTGGCAAACAAAGGCACAGCAATTTAATGCTCAACAACATGGATGTTTTTTTTGCTCAAACAAGTGCCTGCCCTACCCAAAATGTCAGATATCAACAATACCAGCGGAAGGATATAAAGAAAGATTTGAATTTCAACACCAGACTTCCTATTTCAATTTGCCACATTCCTTGGAGTGGGAGACTATCTTCTTTCCATCTGGCTTGGAGCCGATTAGCAATGCAGACAGCACACGGGCGTGTCCTACACTTTATAATTTCAAACAAAAGCTATGTCTCATCTCCCTTCAGAGAGATTACTTTTCCCACACCTTCCCTGCCCACAGGACACAGATATGGGAGCTTGGGGACCAGTTAGTTTCTGCTTTCAAAAAAAAGGACAAAACTTCATTGTCAAATAATATTTCCAAGGTGTTGAATACCTTTAACACCATAAATACAGATTGGAAAAAGAGAGAGAATTATAGAATCCCCACAGGGGGGGGGTGGCCATTCGGCCTATCAAGTCTGTACCGACCACAACCTCACCTAGGCCCTATTCTCGTAACCTGACATATTTAACCTGTTAATCCCTGACACTAGGATCAATTTAGCATGGCCAATTAACCTAACCCACACTTTGGGCTGTGGGTGGAAACCCACACAGACAAGGGGAGAACGCGCAGGCTCCATATAGCCAGAGATCGGAATTGAACTCAGGTCCTTGGCTCTGGTGAGGCAGCAGTGCTAACCACTGTGCCACACCTCAGTTTAAAAAAAGTCAGTAAAATAAACCAAGTACAATTTGCTGCATTATTGGGTTGCCTCAGTTACGAGGATTGCTTCTCAAGATGGAGCTCAGGCATGTATGGTTGCAATGAGAATTATATTTGCAGTTACACTTCCAATGTTTTGGAAAGACTCCAGTTTCAGAGTGGTAGAGAAAGCTGTAAACCCCTGTGCCTTCTATTGGGAGGTGGCTGCACTGTGCTCTCATCGTTCAGCTGAGAGCTCAAAACCCGTGGTCAGCAGTCAGAGCTGCAGATATCCCAGAGTGCAAATATCATCATGTTCAGGTTAAGACAAAACTATCTCTGAGATGAAATTAAATGAGTTTATTAGCTAATCAAGCTGAAAGTAATGGTTAACTAGGGGGCTCAGCCTCAAAAGTAAGGGGGAAGCAGATTTAGGACTGAGTTGAGGAGGAACTTCTTCACATAAAAGAACTGTGAATCTGTGGAATTCCCCGCCCAGTGAAGCAGTTGAGGCTACCTCATTGAAATGTTTAAGGCAAGGATAGATAAATTTTTGAACAGCGAGGGTTATGGCAAGTGGGTGGGTAAGTGGAGCTGAGTCCACAAAAAGATCAGTCATGATCTTGAGTGGCAGAACAAGCTTAAGGGGCCAAATGGCCTACTCCTGCTCCTAGTTCTTATGTTCTGATTTATTATTGTCACGTGTACTGGGATGCAGCAAAAAAAAAAAAAATTTTGTGCGCACTCGACAAAGCATACTGCTCATAAAGTACGTGGAGAAGGAAAGGAGATGGTACAGAATATACTCTTACAATCATAGCTAGGGTAAGAAAGAAAGAAAGAAAGAAAGAAAAGAAAGAAAGAAAGAAAGAAAGAAAGAAAGAAAGAAAGAAAGAAAGAAAGAAAGAAAGAAAGAAAGAAAGAAAGAAAGAAAGAAAGAAAGAAAGAAAGAAAGAAAGAAAGAAAGAAAGAAAGAAAGAAAGAAAGAAAGAAAGAAAGAAAGAAAGAAAGAAAGAAAGAAAGAAAGAAAGAAAGAAAGAAAGAAAGAAAGAAGAAAGAAAGAAAGAAAGAAAGAAAGAAAGAAAGAAAGAAAGAAAGAAAGAAAGAAAGAAAGAAAGAAAGAAAGAAAGAAAGAAAGAAAGAAAGAAAGAAAGAAAGAAAGAAAGAAAGAAAGAAAGAAAGAAAGAAAGAAAGAAAGAAAGAAAGAAAGAAAGAAAGAAAGAAAGAAAGAAAGAAAGAAAGAAAGAAAGAAAGAAAGAAAGAAAGAAAGAAAGAAAGAAAGAAAGAAAGAAAGAAAGAAAGAAAGAAAGAAAGAAAGAAAGAAAGATCGACTTAATACAAAAAAGGCCCATTCAAAAGTCTGATGGCAACAGGGAAGGAGCTACTGAGTCAGTTGGTACGTGACCTCAGATTTGTTTCCAAAAGGAAGAGGATTCCAGGGTGTGTGGGGTCCTCAATTATGTTGGCAGCCTTTCTAAGGCAGCGGCAAGTATAGACTGAGTCAATGGATGGAAGCTAGATTGGGATTCATTCACAACACTTTGTAGTTTATTTTGCAATCTTGGACAAAGCAGGAGCCGCACTAAGCTGAGATACATCTGGAAAGGATGCTCTCTATGGTGCATCTGTAAAAGTTGGTGAGAATCGTAGCTGATATGCCAAATTTCCTTAGCATTCTAAGAAAGTAGAGGCATGGGGGTGGTGGTGGTGGTGGGAGGGGGGTGGCCAGGACAAGTTGGTGGTAACCTGGACATCAGAAAATTGAAGGTCTCGTTTCTATTTAAATTTACCCTGGTTGAAAAGTACAGACTGTGTAGAGGCGCACGAACACAGTGTTCTGGTGCATAAATTCCACAGCCTCTCTATGCTGTCATCTCTCAGCCAACTCCCTACATTATTGACTTACCATTAAAGATTATTTAAACACACCTATTGAAATTTTAACATAGTTCCAGGGATAGTTTAATATAGGCTGTTTAATTGAAAGCAGCTACTTTTCTCACTCACGGTTCATGTTAGTTCAGCTGTGATAAAGTCCCATTTAATCTTTGGGTGTTTTCCCCCCTTCAGATGGCTTCTATTTAGAATCCCTACGGTGGGGAAGGAGGCCATTTGGCCCATCATGCCCATACTGACCACAGGGCCTATGTAACCCCACATATTTACCTGCTAATCCCCCTGACACTGATGGGCAATTGAGCATGGCCAATCCACCCAACCCACACATCTTTGGACTGTGGGAGGAAACTTGAGCACTCAGAAAACTCATGCAGACATGGGGAGAATGTGCAAACTCCACACAGAGTGATCCAAGCTGGAAATCAAACCCAGGGCCCTGGCACTGAGAGACAGCAGTGCTAAACACTGTGCCACTATACATGTCAAATACATTAAATTACATTTCCCCACCCACCCCATCAATTTTAAACATTACTTATTCTAATACTTCTCCTTTGGCTCTTGGAGCATTTTGGCAAAAACATCTCAAAACTTCACCCCTCAAACATTCCCAAGGCCACTCCAACATTCTTCCCATCATCAACTGCTGCTTTGAGACTATCTTCATCCTTCCTAACCTTCATGAAGTCAGTTCGAAACTCAAACACATTGATGTAAAGCCTAAGGCAGACAGCAGCTTCTGCTTCTAAAGGCTGCAGACCTGTGAATAGGCCAGAGCTAACTTTGGAAATGGATTAGGGGCAGTGGGTAGGGGTGGTGTTTATACTGTACCCTGCCAGGCAATCCACCAAGTCAGCTGTTAGCTTGCATATCTCGACAGAAAGTAAAACTTGCACACATGCTCTTTGACTGGGAAAACACCTGTGGCTACACCGTTGGCTCCTAATTTGGAAAATTGCCTGTTCAAATGGACAGTTTACTACACCTGTTTTCCATTAAGTGGAATATTATGGAGCACACACACCAGCCTTCAGCTGAGAGACAAAGAGTCTCAGTAACACATGCGCCACAGCATTAAAGGGAGAGTCCAAACTATAAATGCAAAGTGCGATTGTATAAAGTCACAATTACGAGGATTAATATTTTGACTAGCAAATGGTACAGATTAGGTACCCTTTAGATCCCAGCAACTGCACATGCAAGAGATCGAGTGTCACCCACACATGTTAAAAAGCCTTTTGCCGCTGAAAGGGATTAATACTTTATCTCAGATTTCCATTTCCTCTCGTCTGGCTGTAGGCAGCATAACATTCTCAACCAGCACGAGGTGGGAAACTCGACCAACATGATTGCCTTTTGAGAGATTCTACTATATAGCCAAGTTTAAACAGTTAAAAATATCAGATTTGTAAAAAGATTCTTACTGTTGCTGGTTCAGCTATGCAAAAATATGCTTCATGAAGATACAATTTAAGTCTTTTTCAGCCGGATTTAAAAATCTATGGAAAACCACTGAGGTTGCTGCATTCCACTGCATGAGATAAAGACAGACATACAACCCCACTCCCAAGAGCATTTAAACATTTCAATTCCTATCAATTCACATCAAGGCATTTCAATGTTTGAGACAAGAAATCAGAATTAGCTGTTCTGAAACAATAACTGCAGCACTGAACTGATTATTTCTCTGGAATATACAACCAGTGACATATTCTTACCATGAGAAGGGGGATGGTGGGAGGTGGTTGGGGGAGAAGAAAAAGCCAACACTGCACTAAACACAGGCTGATTGATGTGCTGTCTCAGATGTTGTACCTCGTTTGCAAAGTAACCATCTTGAGGGGAAGAACCTGCACAACCACACAAGGACAACTGTAGGGTCCATTCATTTCTCAGAATAGACAGCACTGGACACGAAGTTTATTGAGCAGCATTTAAAATTGCCACATTACAGAAGCAAAAAGCACTTAGTTATTGGGAAGAAGAGAACGAGAGCAGCCAAAGCTAGTTCTGACAGACTCTTTCCAAACCTTACACTACCCACGTACAGCTTATATAGAGAGCATTCTAACCTTTTGGTTATCTGTGTTATGAAATTACTTGGTACAAGCATTGTCTAACTTTCAAAAACAAGTTTCAGCTGTGGCCATGAAGGCATGTTTTGCCTTTGAAAAAGTCTTACCTGCATTGTACTTTCAAAGAATGAAGTCATTTTCTAAGCTAATCCCAACATCCCGGCTAAGTTTTAAAACGTGGCCAAGTTGGCTTTAGAGCTTAGCATACATAGAAATATCTACTTTCTCAGAAGACTAAGGATATTTGGCATGTCTGCAATGACTCTAACCAACTTTTACTGATGCAGAGAAAGCATTCTTTCTCATTGTATCACAGCTTGGTGTGGCTCCTGCTCTGCCCAAGACTGCAAGAAACCACAAAAAGATCACGAATGTAGCCTAATCCACCACACAAACCAGCCTCCCATCCATTAACTGTCTACACTTCCCACTGCCTCAGCAAAGCAGCCAGCATAACCAAGGACCCCATGCACCCCAGACATTCTCTCTTCCACCTTCTTCTGTTGAGGGAAAAAAATACAAAAGAGTCTGAAAACCTGAACTAGCCGACTCAAGAACAGCTTCTTCCCTGCTGCTATCAGACTTTTGAATGGACCTACCTCACACTAAATTGATCTTTCTCTACACCCTAGCATTGACTGTAACACTAAATTCTGTGCACTCTCCTTTCCTTTTCTATGAACAGTATGCAAGAAACAATACTTGTCACTGTATGCTAATACACATGACAATAATACATCAAATGAAGTCTTTTGCATAAATGAAGCAAGCCACACAGGCTCAACAGTGACCGAACAGAAACAACCACACCAAGAATCTGCTGAAGTTATACTCCTGTTTTATCATTTGTGAATTGTAAAAAAGAAACCCTATAAGGCTATCTTATTCTTCTTTTTCTACTGGTGCGAGTGTGTGGGCCCCAGGCCAATGTGTGAGATTGCATGCATGGTGGTTGCCTTTGAAAATGGAGAAATAGTTTCAATGGACTTTTGCATCTTATTTAACTTCAAAAACCTGAATAAATCTTTTCAAAGTGTGAACAGTGAGAGACACAGACACACACACACACACACACACACACACACACACACACACACACACACCCCCCCCCTTGGCATAATTAACCAATTCCCCTAGTTTATGTTTCCATTTCAGAAGGTAGACAACTGGCAATTGTTTTGTCCCAACAGCTCTTCTGTGCATTAGATGCTGTCTAATCATTCAGATAAGCAATCAGCTTTACTCACTGATTTCAAATGCCTAAAAGAGTCCAAAAGGCGTGCTGGTTAGGTGCACCGGCCATGCTAAATTCTCCCTCAGGTGTACCGGAATAGTGCCAGAGCGTGGCGACTAGCAGATTTTCACAGTATCTTCATTGCAGTGTTGATGTAAGCCTTACTTGTGACACTGGTAAATTAAATTTTAAAAACTTTAAAACTGTAGATACTGCACTGATAGGGTTAGGGATAACTGCACTGAACAGGACAGGGAGAGTTGAGGCTTATCCACTCAGTCAGCTTGATCCACGATCCCCTATGGAGGATGTTTGTTTAATCTTCTTAACAGCCACAAGAAGTAATGCAAAAGCCCACAGAAAGTCTGTAGGAGTAGTGTCAGGAATAGCTGACCACAAAACCCACAACAACCAGGACAATTAAAAACTGTGTCAATTACATTTCACACTGAAATTTGTTACTGTACACTTGGAGGATATCAAGTGTTCAGGTTGTGGGTTAATGGGAAAAAATAGTTTCATTGGTCCAAACACACTGTAAAGCATTGCTTTGCTAGTGTGCATCTAGAATGAGCAGGGGAACTAGGTAAAAGTGACCTTAAGCCATCCATTAAAATATATTATTATTCAAAGTATGTCAATGAATTTTAAAGTGCTCATGACCTTGAGAAGAGACTAGTATAGACCGGGATGAGGGACTTGTGACTAAACAAGCTTGGACTGTTCAGTTTAAAAACAGATAAAGACTTGCATTTACATAGCACCATTCATGACATGATGCCTTAAAGTGCTTTGCAGCCAATTAAGTGCTTGCGAGGTATAGTCACTGAAGTAGAAAATGTCATCTTTGTTGTGGGCCATCCAATTATCAATGCTACTGGAGACAAGGTAGCCAAACACAACCCTGTGCTGAACGTTCGACCAACCATGTACAGTGCAGGTTTAGCATGAAGCTCTACATAAAACTCTCTGCATGCCCCAAGTTTACATCGCTGATCATGTAGATGATTCACATTTCTAACAGTATCTGTTTAGACATAATAGTCACAAGTAGGCTTACATTAACACCACAATGAAGTTACTGTGAAAATCCCCTAGTCGCCACACTCCGGCACCTGTTCAGGTACACGGAGGGAGAATTTAGCATGGCCAATCCACCTAACTAGCATGTCTTTGGACCGTGGGAGGAAACCCATGCAGACACAGGAAAAACGTGCAGACTTCACACATAGACAGTGACCCAAGTGGGGATCGAACCCAGGTCCCTGGTGCTGTGAGGCAGCAGTGCAAACCACCGTGCTGTCATAAGTCTCTTAAATGTTATCTTATCCAAAAGAAACAGCAGCCAATTTGCCATGACCACTTTTTTTTTTGCAATGCTAATTGAGCCAAGACAGAGTGCCATGATATCTTTACATCAATCTTAAGGAGAGCTTGGGTTTAAACACACTCAAAAATACTACACCCTCAATATTGCAGCATTCCTCGCAATACTGCAATGGAACATTAGCTTTGTACCCAGAACTTTGAGAGTTAGGGATAAGAGTGCTCCCAATTGTGCCTCAAGTAACAAAACCTGCTGCCATCTGAGAGGAAGGGACAGCCAACCTACAGATTGGGACCGACATTTTGGAGATCAATAAGAGGTTCATTTATTCTGCATTTGCAGCATGCAAGGCTGACATTTATTGCCCATCCACAATTGTCCTTGGAGAAAAAAGGTGTCCCAAATCAAGGTCTGATGCAACAAATGTGGGAAAACTGCTTCCATGTATAGGGCATTGGTGAGGCCGCAGCTGGAGTACTGTGTGCAGTTTTGGGCGCCGCACCTGCGCAAGGATATTTTGGCCCTGGAGGGAGTGCAGAGGAGGTTTACTAGGCTGATACCGGAGTTGAGGGGATTGAGCTATGAGGAGAGGCTGAATAAACTAGGCTTGTACTCGTTAGAGTTTAGAAGAATGAGGGGAGATCTCATTGAGACGTATATGATGATGAATGGGATGGATAGGATAGAGGTGGAGAGACTCTTCCTGCTCAAAAAAAGACAGTAGGACTAGGGGGCACAGCCTCAAGATAAAGGGGAGGCGGTTTAGAACGGAGTTGAGGAGGAACTTCTTCACTCAAAGGGTGGTGAATCTCTGGAATTCTCTGCCCGTTGAAGTGGTGGAGGCTGCCTCGCTAAATATTTTTAAGAAGCGGGTTGATGGGTTCTTGATAAGAGAGGGGATTAAGGGTTATGGGGAGAGGGCGGGAAAGTGGAACTGAGCCACAACAGATCAGCCATGATCTTATTGAATGGCGGGGCAGGCTCAAAGGGCTAGATGGCCTACTCCTGCTCCTATTTCTTATGTTCTTATGTTCTAAAATTGACAATCAGACAACAGATGTACGAAGAGGTTTTACTCCCCCCCCAACCTTATCCCCTGAAGTTAAGGAGTGAAATGCAGTATTTTAACAGCTGCTGGAAGGCAATCCGATAAAATTAAGTACTCGAGAAGGGGAAAAATTGCAAGACAAAGGGAAAGAACAGGAATGTGGAATTGAATGGATACCTCCACCTAGGAATAAGCACAAATAGGTCAAATGGCCTCCTCCCCAGCTGTGCAGTTCCATATAATTTTACTCAGCTCTTTAAATCCCCTCCCAGCCCTCAGGATGCCTGGAGCTTGGTTCAGAGATCAATAGGTATCACTTAGAAGTCCAAAACAATGACATGTCTTTAGTTCTGTCCTGCAGAAAAACAATTACATCACCAGAAAAAACAAAGTTACATTTCAGATGTTACTATCTACACTTCATTATAGTGACTTAGTGTAATGAATGTGTCACCAATATCACAAAAGGTTAACATAGGGATATCCAACTTCTTAAATCTTTTATGAATCACATGGAGTATTTAAAACTATAGCTAAACAATTCTGTTCATTAATCTCATTAGTAACACATTTTCAAGTCTCAGTTTAGGATTTGCAATAAAACCACATCAAAGCCTTTGGTCCAACCCCACTCCCCTCAATAAACCAGTAACACTCAGCAAAAGCCACAGCATGTTACCCAGGCTTTTTGGGCTTGTGTCCAGGGACACAACATAATGCATTGTTTGCAGTTTGAGTACCCGGAGTCCTCAACAACACCAATTTAAACATTACAAATGGCATCTCTTTTCATTGTGTCCTTGTCCAAACACAGGATACAAATTAAGTGCCCCGTGTGACTGACACACCCCTCTCGAGTTGCTGACATGCACTGTCCTACTACACATTGACCTGGATAGGAACGTGGAGATTGACCGACATGCTACCGTGTAATTCAACATTTCTAATTTGATTCTCAACCCAATAAAAGCAACTCTTGAGGCAGTGGATTTTGAGCTCCCGTTCATCAGAATGACTAAGTATGACTTAGCAGATGAGTAACTGAAGCAGCTGCTCCAGTCCTGTCTCCAAAGACTGATGTAATCTGAAACAGCAGGAAAGCAGCAGCAGACACCACCACAAACAGGAAAACTATTGTAACATTTCCCAATCTATCAGACGTCCCCTTACTGCCACTGTTAACCAAGTTCCACAGCTATTCAGCTGCAACAGGAGTCCTGCGCTCAAGATAAGCCACAGGATGAGGGCAGTGAAATTTTTCCCCTTATTAATGTACAGGATGTGGGCTGTCACTGGCTAGGCTGACATCTCCTATCCTTAGCTGCCTGTGAGGTGGTGGTGGTGGTGAGCTGCCTTCTTGAACCGCTGCAATCCAAGGTGTAGGTACAAGCATTGTGCTGTTGAAAGGATTCTAGGGTTTTGACCCAGTGACAGTGAGGAAACATACATATCCAAGTCAGGGTGCTGAGTGATGCAAGGAACTTCCAGATGATGGCATTCCCAGGCTTCCCTACTCCTTCTGGATGGGTTTGGAAAGTGCCGTCTAAGGAACCTTGGTGAATTCCTCCAGTGCATCTTGAATGTCTGTAGCGTGGCAGCCAAGTGAGCTGCTTTGACCCAATGGTGTTGACTGAATGTTGGAGCTGCACTCGTCCAGGCAAACAGACTATTCCATCATACTCCTGACTTGTGCCTTGTAGATGGAGGACAGGCTCTGGGGAGTCAGGTTAGTTATTTGCTGCAGGATTCCTAGCTTCTGACTTGCTCTTGATTAACCAGATAAATACTGTGGCTACAAGTTCAAGTAAAGTTTCTTTTTAGTTATAAGTAAGGCTTACATTAACACCACAACAAAGTTACTGTGAAATTTCCCTAGTCGCCAACTCCGGCACCTGTTTGGGTCAATGCACCTAATCAGCACATCTATCAGAATGTGGGAGGAAACCCATGGAGACATGGGGAGAACATACAAACTCCACTCAGACAGTGACCAAAGTCCCTGGCACTGAGGCAGCAGCGCTAACCACTGTGCCAGTTCCTTGTTTATGGTAAATTCCAGGATGTTGACAGTGGAGGGATTCAACAATGGCAATGCCATTCAATATCAAGGGACAATGGTTAACTTCTTTCTTGGAAATGGTCATTGCCTAACACTCAAGTGGCACACTTAGTTGCCAGCTCAAGCCTTGATATTGTATAGATCTTGCTGCATTTGGACATGGACTACTTCAGTATCCGAGGAAATGCGAATTGTACTGAACATTGTTCAGTTATCAGCAAATATCCCACTTCATCTTATGAAGAAAGGAAGATCACTGATGAAGCAAGTAAAGATGGTCAGGCCTAGGACACTACCCTGAGGAACTCTTGCTGTGATGTCTTGGGAATTGAGATGATTGACCGCCAACTAACCACCATCCTTCCTGCCACATATGACTCCAGCTGAAGGCTTTCCCCAGCCTCCTTGATGCCACACTTGGACAAAGCTGCCCTGATGTAAAGGGACTCACCACTGAAGTTCAATTCTTGTCCATGTTTGAACCAAGGCTGTAATAAGACCAATAACAGAGTGACCCTGGCAGAACCTAAACTGAGCATCCATGAGCAGGTTATTGCTAAGCAAGTGCAGCTATCGCACTGTTAATGATCCCTTCCATCACTTGACTGATGATCAACAATAGACTGACGGGGTGTTAATAGTCCGGGTTGGATTTGTCCTGCTGAGTGCGTACAGGACATGCCTGGGTAATATTCCAGAATGCTGGATAGGTGTTAGTGTTATAGCTGAACTGGAGCAGATTGGCTAGTAGCACAAGGCTTCAGTACAATTGCAGAATATCGTGAGGTTCCATGGGCTTTGCAATATCCAGTGAATTGATTTGACTCAAGATTGATATTTGTGACGCTGGGGGTCTCTGTAGGCGGCCGGTGTGGATCATCCACTCGGCACTTCTGGCTAAAGAACGTTGCAAGTGTTTCAGCCTTATCTTTTGCACAGATGTGCGGGGCTCTGCCATCATTTTAAATGGGGATACCTGTGGAGCCTCCTCCAGCGAGTTGTTTAATTGTTCACCACCATTCAGAACAGGATGTGGAGCTTAGATCTGATCCACTGGTTCTGGATTGCTTAGCTGTCTATTACTTGCTGCTTATGCTGTCTGGTGTTGCTCCTGACATGCCCTCCTGCACTCTTGATTGATCCCCTGGTTCGGTGGGAATAAATGGGGGATATGCCAGGCCATGAGGTTACAGATTGTATTTAAGTACAATTCTGCTGCTGATGGCCCACAGCACCTCATAGATAACCACTTCCAAGTTGCTTGATCTGCTTAAAGTCTATCCCATTTAGCACACACAATGAGGGTATCCTCAATATGAAGACGGGACTTTGTCCCTTGAGAATTTCCTATGTTTCACTGAGATCACTTTCTAAATTCTAGAAAATGCAAGCCTCGTTTACTCCCGACCCCTCTTTCAGAGGACAGTCCCCTCATCTGGTTAAGCTTTGTTGCATCCTCTGAGGGAAGGATGCATGTTCTTATAAGAAGGGGAGATTAAAACTGTGCACCTTCTCCAGGTGTGGTCTCACCAATGCTCTACAAAACAGCTGCAATGTTTCTATACTCCAAACCTTTGTTGTAAAGGCCAAAAAGGTTATACAGATACCTACACAAGTGTGTAGTCTCCATTTAAAGAATGTCTTGATTCAGTCTGCAAGGAATGACGTGTGTCACATTCTGCGTTCAGTAACAAGTGTCGAGTTCAGTAATACTTGTTGCGAGTCTTCAAGTCTTTCTATTTAAAACAGGTACAGATAAAGCACAAGTACAGAAAGGCTGAGAGAATTATAAGGAGAACTATATTTCCATCATTTTAAGACCAGGTGGAAACTCAGATAAACATACTTCCCTGTTCAGGAAACGACAGCCAGATTCCCCTTTTCTAAAAAAAACCGCTGGTTCTTTACTTTGAGCTGATTTTCCTCCCTACTTATTCCATATACCACTAATAATTTAAAAAGAATTTTATTTTATTGGAAAGTCGCAGATTGCAGTCATTATGTTTGCAAGATCTATCCACACCCACTCCACGAGTGCACTATAAGCAGACTCTTGTAATGTTAAACCTTATGGATTTAAATCATGATGAATGTAAACTGCAAGTTTTACAATAAACATAAAAAGATGACAGATTCCAGCATTGATGACTAAATACTAATTAATCCTGCAATAAGCCTTGAAAATTAAAATAGAACTCACCCACTGAGGTTTTAGTACAGTAAATAACAGCTGTGAGCGGGAACAAAATTATTTCGAGTTTTTGTTTTGAAAAGAGCATATTTACTTTAACACAAACCTGCTTTAAAACGACTCAATATTAAGCCGTGCATCATATTCAAGAAAAAAATTCTCAGATCAACTGGGTTTAAGTCATTGAAGAAATATAGTTACGTGCTTTGAAATCACCTTGCGGATTATATTCCAACCGCACCACATTGCTTTTTGTGGGTTTAGTTTATGTTTCCTTAGCATGGACCAGATGGCCACAGCCGAAGTAACAATTCAGCTTCCTCAGTATTCCATCAATTTCCCTTTTAACTTCCTCTTGTGTGTGTTATGTTCAGGATCCGATATACCACACAAGGACAAACAGTTAATGATGTGGCCACGTCACTATGCATAGTCTCAACAGCAGATTAAAGTCCAACCGGTTTATTTGATAGTACAAGCTTTCAGAATGTTGCTCCTTCATCAGGTGAGTGAAGGAGCAGCCCTCCAAAAGCTTACACTACCAAATAAACCTGTTGGACTTTAACCTGGTATTGAGAGACTTCTTACTGTGCCTATCCCAGTCCAACGCCAGCAACTCCACATCACAGCACAATATACTGTTTTGCTATCGCCAAATGCACTTGCCGTAACAGTCTTGGCCAAGATAGATGTTGAAATTATTACTTGCAGGAAGGGATGACTGACTGCCCAATGATTTTGGAATTTTCTTCCAAAAGAAGATACAACATCAACAGTGTTTGAGCCTATTACTTTATCAGATTGTTCAATCTTAACTGATTCGTCTGTGTTTAATATGAAAAAAAGGACTAAAACACTGCAGTTGTCTATCTTGGAATGCTTTTTATAAAGCAATTTTTATAATCTATTGAGAATGGCTTTAAACAACATTATGTTTTTAAAAAATTGAAACATTAATGCACTTATTGCATTGAAGGAAGTTACAGACTTACAACTTTGAAACATTATACAACATCATGACCATTCTTTTAAGAAAAGCTGAGTGAAAGCAGAAGTGAAGAAAGGAACTAATGGATACTGAGGAAGCAATGATTACTTTGGAAAAAATTGCCACAGCTAAATGTGCAGCTGAACAGTGAAAAGTCTGACAACACCAGGTTTTAGTCTTACGCCAGTCCAACACCGGCATACCCACAGCTGAACAGTAACAGGAACTTATAGAATTTACACAATAGAAATTCAAATGAGTTTAAATGTTAAATCGCAAAGCTTTTGGAAGTGTGCAAGATATCATCTTTGCCCACACCTAGCTCCTCATTCTGCAATGTGGATCACTGATCCAAAATAATTATACACAGCTGAAGGAAAGGAAAAATATCAGTGTTTACAAAATATTTAAGCGATTTCCCTCAGTGATCCAGCAAGCTTATCCAGGGAATACCTGCCGTGCACAAATGAAAGCAGACCAGCCTGACTGCTGATCTGAAAGGTATAATTCAGAAATGCAAGAGGCCTCGATGGCTCAAGTATAGGGAGGCAGAGAAGAATTGGACATTCAAGTCTTTCTGGAATTGAGAATACCCTCACTGTAGTGAATACATGGACATCAGTGATATCATAAATTTTACAGCACAGAACAAGGCCATTGGGCCCATCATGTCTGTGCTGGCCAAGAAACAAGCCACTGAGCCGAATCCCAGCATTTGGTCTATAGCACTGGAAGTTCACACCCACACACCTGAGTGGAGGTTTGCTGCCTCTATCCTTTCATGACGTGGGAATGCTGGTGTTGTCAGACTTTTTACTGTTCTATCCTTTCAGGCAGCAAGTTCCAGACTCCGAGTGAAAAGAATTTTCCTCACCCTTCCTAATCATTCTACCAAGATCTTTGAAAATCTGTGTTCTCCAGTCACTGAGCTCTCTGCTAAGGTAAATAGCACTTTCCTATCCACTCATCCAGCCCCCTGACAATTTTGTGCATTGCAATCACTCGACAGACTGGAGGGGCTGATTGTGGACAAGTCCCCAGGACCGGATGGAATGCATCCGAGGGTTCTGAAAGAAATGGCGGAGGTGATAGTGGATGCCTTGGTGGTTATTTTCCAGACGTCGCTGGATTCCGGGGAAGTGCCGGAAGATTGGAAAACGGCTAATGTTACGCCGTTGTTTAAGAAGGGTGCCAGGCAAAAGGCAGGGAATTATAGGCCGGTTAGTTTAACGTCTGTGGTAGGTAAAATGTTAGAATCCGTCATTAAGGAGGAAATTGCGAGGCATCTTGAAGGGAATTGCTTGATAGGGCAGACGCAACACGGTTTCATTAAAGGGAAGTCGTGTCTGACAAATTTACTGGAGTTCTATGAGGATGTGTCTAGGGCAGTGGATAGAGGAGAGCTGGTGGATGTGGTCTTTCTGGATTTTCAGAAGGCGTTTGACAAGGTACCTCACAAGAGGTTATTGCAGAAGGTCAGGGGACATGGAGTTGGGGGTAGGGTGTTAGCGTGGATAGAGGATTGGTTGTCAAATAGGAGGCAGAGAGTGGGGGTCAGTGGGTGCTATTCGGATTGGTGGTTGGTGACTAGTGGGGTGCCCCAGGGGTCGGTGCTGGGGCCTCAGCTATTTACCATTTATATAGATGATCTGGAGGAGGGAACCGAGTGCAGGGTGTCGAAATTTGCTGATGACACCAAGATTGGGGGAAAGGCAAATTGTGCGGAGGGTGTGGAGAGTCTGCAGAAGGATCTAGATAGGCTGGGCGAATGGGCCAGGAAATGGCAAATGGAATTTAATGTTGGCAAGTGTGAGGTGGTCCACTTTGGTAGGAAGGACTATTACTTACGTGGCGAAAAACTGCAGCAGGCGACGGTGCAGAGGGACCTCGGGGTCCTTGTGCATGAGTCGCAAAAACCCAGCTTGCAGGTGCAGCAGGTGGTCAGGAAGGCGAATGGGATGCTGGCCTTCATAGCGAGGGGGATTGAATATAAAAGTAGGGAGGTCTTGCTGCAGCTGTATAGGGCATTGGTGAGGCCGCAGCTGGAGTACTGTGTGCAGTTTTGGGCACCGCATCTGCGCAAGGATATTTTGGCCCTGGAGGGAGTGCAGAGGAGGTTTACTAGGCTGATACCGGAGTTGAGGGGATTGAGCTATGAGGAGAGGCTGAATAAACTAGGCTTGTACTCGTTACAGTTTAGAAGAATGAGGGGAGATCTCATTGAGACGTATAAGATGATGAATGGGATGGATAGGATAGAGGTGGAGAGACTCTTCCCGCTCAAAAAAGACAGTAGGACTAGGGGACACAGCCTCAAGATAAAGGGGAGGCGGTTTAGAACGGAGTTGAGGAGGAACTTCTTCACTCAAAGGGTGGTGAATCTCTGGAATTCTCTGCCCGTTGAAGTGGTGGAGGCTGCCTCGCTAAATATTTTTAAGAAGCGGGTTGATGGGTTCTTGATAAGAGAGGGGATTAAGGGTTATGGGGAGAGGGCGGGAAAGTGGAACTGAGCCACGACAGATCAGCCATGATCTTATTGAATGGCGGGGCAGGCTCGAAGGGCTAGATGGCCTACTCCTGCTCCTATTTCTTATGTTCTTATGTTCTCTCTTCAGCCTCCTCTGAAGAGGATGAGCCCAATCTATCCAATCCTTCCTTACTGCTGCACTTTTCCAATTCTGGCAACATTTGCATACATCTCCTCTGAACCCTCTAGAGCAATTACATCCTTTCTGTAATATGAGGTAACCAGGGCTGTAAAAAGTTGTGATCCCATAAATATTTTATACAGTTCCAGCATAACCTCCCTGCTCTTACATTCTATACCTTGGCCAATGGGTTCCATCTGTCTTAACCATTACCTTCTGGAATCTGTGGGTATTAACTCCCAAGGTTCCTCACTTCCTCTACACCTCTGTATTCTCCCTAGTAATTGGGCATCCATTGCCCTTGTTTGACCTCCCCAAACACATCACCTCATACTTTTCCATTGAATTCCATTTGCCACTTTGTTTACCTGAGCAGACCATTGATATTTCTGCAAATCCTCCTCAACAACTACATGGCCAATTTTTGCATGGTCTGCAAACTTCAATTGTTACTATTAACCACAAAATGCAAGAGACCTAGTACCGAGCCCTGCAAAACCCCACTGGAAACAGCCTTCCATTCACAAAAACTCCCATGAACCATTCTCCCATTCTTTGTGCACTGCCAAAGTCCCAATTTTGTATGCAGCTTTCATACCCCCAGATCCCAAAACCAGTCTGCCCTGTGGAACCTTGTCAAAATTCTTGCTAAAGCCCACATCAACTATCCTCTTCAATGCTCATGTTCGAATTTCAGAAACCTTGTATGCGGTTACAGCAGGTAATTAGGAAGCAAATTAATCCTTGGCATTTATTGCTAAAAGAATAGAATACAATACAAAAGTAGTGACGTGTTGCTGCTACTGAACAAAGCATTACTGAGACCACACTTAGATTATTGCGTACAATTTTGGCCCCCTTACTCAAGGAGAAATGTTGTTGTATTGGAGGTAGTTCCATCTGGAGATGAGGGATTTGACTTATGGAGAAAGAATGGGCAGTTCAGATGATACTCCCCAGAGTAAAGAAGAATGAGAGAAGATCTAATTCGAGGTGTACAAGATGATAAGGGGATTTAACAAAGTAGGCGTGGCAAGGGTAATTTAGAACAAGAGGTCATAGCTTTAAGATGATGGGTAGCAGATTTGCATCTGAAAGGATCAGGAGTCTGGGAAACTTACTACCCCAGAGCATGGTGGATGCCAGAACATTGAGTAAATTTAAGGATGAAGTAATTAGTAAGGGTTTGAAGGGTTACGAAGAACAGGCAGGAAAGTGGAGTTGAGGCAGAGATGAGAGCCATGATCATACTCAATGGCAGAGCAGACTCATGGGGCTGAACTGCCGACTCCCGCTCCTAATTCTTATCATTCCTCTCACACTAAAACAGTCCCAGTTAATATTGGGATAATCAGAATGTCAACAGTGTAAGGAGGTCATGTGGTCCATCAAGCATGAACTGACTCAGCATCTTACCCAGGTCCACCTGCCCAATCCCTGTAACCTCTAATCCGCCTTATCTGCACAACTTGGGACACTGAGGGGCAATGTAACATCACCAATCTACCTAACCCGCACCGGGACTGAGAGAGGAAAGACGAGCACCCAGAGGAAACCCACACAGACACAGATTACACAAGGCCAGAATTGAACCCAGCTTCTTGGCACTGAGAGGCAGCAGCAGCATTAACCAATGTGCCATCCCTAAAGGACCAGTGAACCAGATCGGTTTTTATAACAATCAATGGCTTCATTTTTGAATTCAAATTTCATTATGTGCCGGGGTGAGATTCCAACTTGGGTTTCCATAGCACTCATGGATCATTAGTCCAGTGACATTAACACTACTCCAGTGCCTTCCCTTCATCCGTGGTGATGGACCCTTTAAAAAAAAAAGGGGAAACATAGCTGAGGAAGGGTAACCTTGGCCAGGATGGCCGATGGGTAATCAGCCCAAGGACTGGCACCCTCTCAGGCAGGAGATTTACAGGGGACTTGGTGCAGCTACTACTGTACAATTCTGTACTCACTTGCCCGTGACACTGGCAAAAATCCACAGATAGCTACTTTTTGAAGTTCTGCTTGCTAATTTTCAGCCAACTTCCCTGAACCTTTGGACTGCAGGATTGCATCAGTCTATCCGTCTCATTGGTCAGCATTGACAGTCCACATCAGAGCCATTCATCCCCCCCACCCATCAGTTTGCCCTGCTGCCCCTCAGTGACAGTCTGGATGCTGGGGTCAACAGGCAAGCACAGCAGCCTGGATTCATGTCTGTGGGAATGCCTATCTGCTCCCTCAATGGTCAAATCATGCATTATGGCTCTTCCCCCCCCACCCACCCTGTCCCAATGAGCCACCTGCCTTGCTATGGAGTTGGCTCTGGCTGCAACCTCACCAGAACAGAATACTGGTGGAGAGAGGGTTTCACTTGGGGATCTCTGTACTACCCGCCTGGACCTTTCTGACTGCATGGTGGACTTCCATTCCTCTCTCTCCCCGTATCCTCTTCATTGGCAATGACCATAACACCCCCAGCTCCCCCCTCCAGCCCCAAGCACACCCTGCGCCCCAGCTCCCCCCATTTCTGAGGCACCATATGATGCCAGTTTGCAAGTGGCTGTAACTGTCAGCACTGCCCACTCAAACAGTTATAGTGGGGGAGGGGAAGTTATCATGATGGGTGTCCAACTCTGATTTTTCCTCCTCCCAGCTTCATGGTCAACATTTGCCAAGGACTAAACAATGCCACCCCCTAACAATACGACAGGAACATTTCTTCCATATCTGATCTATGGTCTGCCCTGGACCTTTTATTCTGGGGTGGGCACTGCAGCCTCATTGATTCCAAATCAGTGATTTTACACAACAAAGAGTAACAAAAACCAAGCTATAACTTCTAAAAATCTGAATGTGATTAGTTTTAAATAATTAAGCTGATCTCTCTCCTCACCCTGTATTAACTGCAAATCTCACATCCTATCCTTTACTCCCCACTCACCCCATGCACTCTATGAGCGAGTATGTTTTATCTGTATAGTGCACAGGAAACAATATTTTCACTGTATCCCAATACAGGTGGCAATAAATAAAGCAAATCAATAATCTCACACACGGGATCAGGGAAACTTTGACAGGTTTCAATGTGAAGTTCCTATGGTTGAATAGCCAAACAGATACATAGGAAAGAATGACCAATTGGACAAGAACTACAGCCCAGCTACTTTTTCCAAAATAAAGGGGCAAACTTGGGGAAATATTTAATGCAAAATAATTTCATCACCAACCCATTTACATCTGTGGCTGTTGTTGCTCTAACGCTGCAGGCAAAGGATTAACAGAACTGCTACTGAAAAAGGGTTCTCTCATTGAGATCAATTCATAAACTGTCTGGAAAACCACTGGTGAAATCCAATCCACCTCAAGACGTGGCAACAATTTTATTTCCACGCATTACTTGGGCTACTGCACCTACAAATATTATACTGTTACCCTCTTCAAAAGTCCAATTAATCTCGTTTATTAACTTATGGAAGATTACTCATTCCACAAAATTCTAAACTCAGTCCAAAGGTCGCTCTTTAAAAATGGCGAGGAAAGTGCCACACAGCGAGGCACACCTCAGAAACTAAATGGGCAAAAATCCTGCGATTTAGCACAAAAAGACAAACCAAAAGTTACCCCCCGCCCCGCCCCGAGCAATGGAAAAAATGTCCTTGTATAATCAGCGCGTTAGTCATTAACAATTCTTTCTAATGACTCATTCTCCCTGCAGACCATCAATAGCTCCAGCAACCCTGTAAACTTCCTAAAGTTTGCACGTAATCAGGACTTCTACATTTCGTAAAACTCGGTGTTTAAAAGAAAAATGAAATTTCCACTTTGTAAAAAGGCCGGTGAGAACAAATTTGGAATTGGATGAGTAGTGAGCCCAGGTTAACGCCCCATGCATTTCAGAGGCAACACCCAGGAGCTGGGGGCGGGGGGTGGTGAAGAAAGAAATTAACGCAAATTTAAATCGACACTAGTAATAGAGATACTGAAATTAAAAATCATCTCCAGGCAACTCCGAATATTGACGCTGTGTTTAATTTTTTTTGGATTCTGATAGCTAGACATGTCCATATTTGGTTAAACATTCCAGTTTTCCAATGGAAAGCAAAGCGAGCAAATCTGTAAGCGATTCCTAACTCTGTCCTGCATACTTTAGAGGGATTCACAATTACTCTGCCCAAAGCAGAGAGCGGGACCAGTAACTGATCACTAAAAGACTCGCCCTCATTGTTGGCAACTGATCCCTTAAGTTCAAGGGGAGGCGGTGGGGTGGGGGGGGGGGGGTTGGTGTTTAAAAGAAGATTAAAGTGCGTTCTGGGATCATAACTCCCCCATTCATTGCGGCCCCAGCTCACTCAGCGTATTGTTCAGAGCAGTCAGCGAGGGGGAAGCAAAAACTGAATCCAAGCTAATATTCCTTACCTCAGTGTCTCACACAAGCAACTGGCTCAAGGATACCCAACACCCCCGCTGATCAGAGGTCTGAATGAGCTGATGCACCGGGAGAAATTAAGCAGAACAAGGGAGGGTCCGCCCTCTAATTCCACATGCACACAACCCAATATCGACAGAGATCCACCCCAGAGGCGGCGCTGGGGAGCGAATTGAAATGACAGATGTAGCCTAGTCAGATCTCAGGCATAACCTTCTCGTATCATTCTCCATCAAAACACGTCCATCCTTTAATGTGACTTTATTGTAACGAATTAATGCCTATCAAATTGCAATTGTGGACAAAATATCTAAGATCGAGAACTGGCGAAGCAATGGGGCATTTACACTAATTTGTGAAAAATGTTGCAATTTTCTTACCCAGTATTAGTTGAGTAAATATTGATATTGAATATTAATATAACGCGACATAAAGCTGAAATACTCAGGAACAATAGATGGTATTTGGTACTACTGTTTCTCAGGCACCCCTATTTTAAGTGCAATTTAGTACAGTCTCGAAGCTGAATGTCAATCAGTTTAAGTGACCGTCCATACATTATTAGGATTTAAGCGGAATCAATGTCGGATGTTCGCCCCCCCCCCCCCCAGAACAAATTCAATGTCAATTTTACAGAACTTCCATCCTCTGTCAATCAGGACATCTCTCAGTTGGCAGCCAATCGGTTTGGGATGCTGCTCATTTAGGGAGTTCTTGTGAGCTAAACGAGTAAAAACAAACTCAAATTAACTTAGGGACAAATTAAGAGGGGCAGCCCCCCAAAAAGGAAGCAGGGGGGGGGAACGGCCCAAACAGAAACCAAAGTCCAAAGGAAACTTAAAACATTAAATCAAAATGTGATTGTCAGGGTCTATAATGCACCCCTGCCCCTGTGATGTCCAATGGGTGCAGAAGGTATCAACTGTGCCCAGGGACACTGCACGCTCCCTCTCCAGGGACACCTGGCCATGAACGTAGCCATGGTAGAGGGGCAGACAGTCAGGATGGACGGCTCCCTCGATCGCCCGCTGCCTGGACCTATTGATGGTGTGTCTTGCCAGGCCCAGGAGCAGGTCCATGAGGAGATGCTGCTCATTTACGGATAGCTGCTGATGTCACGATAAACTGAACAGCCTGGCAAAGAGAAATGGCTCCAATTGTAGCTGGACTTTTTCCTGAATGAGAAGCCAGTGATTGGGTTGCTAGAAGGGATCAGTGCACTTGGCGATGTGGCCAATCTTACCACTGCGCCAGGCATCTGATCAGCAAATAGACCGAGTTTTAATGATGCCAGTCTCTTTAATGAAGATTATTGGCTCTTAATTCTATTGGCTATCGCCACCTTCTCAATGGCAATAAATGCTGGTTTAAGTAGTGATGCCCATAGGGTGGAGGGTAGTGCACGAGGCAGTCCAACATAGGTTGCACTGAATCACAGAATAATAGTGTAGAAGAGGCCCTTTGGCCCATCGAGTCTGCACCTGACCTGCCCGCCTAATCCCACTTTCCAGCACTTGGCGCACAGCCCTGAATGTTATGATGTGCCAAGTACTCATCCAGGTATTTTGTAAAGGATGTGAGGCATCCCAAACTCCACCATCCTCCCAGGCAGTGCACTTCAGACCGTCACCACCCTCTGGGTAAAAAGGTTTTTCCTGAAATCCCCCAAACCTCCCACTCCTCATGTTTAACTTGTGTCCCCTCATACCTGACCTTTCAACTAAAAGGAACAGCTGCTCATATCCACTCTGTCCATGCCCCTCATAACCCTGTACACCTCGATCAGGTCGCCCCTCAGTCTTCCCTGCTCCATCTCCTCACACATTTCAGGGCTAAATTCCACCTGCCACTATCTGTCCATTTGGCCATCTCATCTATATCTTCCTGTAACCCAAGACATTCAACCTCACTGCTAACCACTCAGCCTATCTTTGTGTCATCTGCACACTTACTGATCCTACCCGCCCCCCTGCCACATAGTCATCTATGTCATTTATATAAATGACAAGCAATAGGGGGCCCAGCACGGATCCCAGTGGTACCCCACTAGTCACTGGCTTCCAGTCACTAAAGCCATCTGTCACCACCCTCTGTCTCCTGCCGCTAAGCCAATTATGTATCCACCTTGTCAGATCACCCTGTATCCCATGTGCATTAGCCTTCTTAATAAATCTCCCAGGTGGGACATTGTCAAAGGCTTTGCTGAAATCCATGTAAACTATATCAACTACACTAACCTTTGTTACACGCTCAAAAAATTCAATCAAATTTGTTAGGTATGACCTCCCTCTGACAAAACCATGCTGACTATCCCTGACCAAAGCTTGCCTCTCCTTCAGAATCTTCTCCAGTAGTTTCCCAACCACAGAGGTGAGATTCACTGGTCTGTAGTTCCCTGGCTTGTCTCTACAACCTTTCTTGAGTAGTGGGACCACATTAGCTGTTCTCCAGTCATCTGGCATTTCCCCGGTGGCCAGGTTTCTTTTAGGTCAAACCAAGTAAACAAACTCAAATTAAGTTAGGACAAAGTCAAAGGGAGCAGCTCCCCAAAAGGAGGGGGAACGGCCCGAACAAAAATAAAAGTACAAAGGAAACTTAAGACACGTCAACCCGGTGGCCAGGGAGGAATTAAAAATTTTGGTCAGAGTCCCTGCAATTTCCTTCCTTGCCTCCCATATCAGCCTGGGACACAAATCTGGACCTGGAGACTTGTCCACTTTTAAGCCCACCAATATCTCCAATACCTTGTCACTCCCTATGATGTGACTGGTTCCCAAAAAAATCTGTGTAGAGTCTGGATAATCTCAATGCTAATTGTTTTAGGTTGCAATCCCTTTTTTGTTACCTCAAAAACCTTTTATTAATGTTTTGTTTGCGCTTCAAAGAACAAAGAACAGTACAGCACAGGAACAGACCCTTCAACCCATCACGTCTGTGCCGACACAGACGCCTCTCTAATCTAATATTTTCTTGCCTCTATGTGGTCCATATCCCTCTATTCCCTGCCTACTCATTTATCTATTCAGATGCCTGATGCATGTTATTATAGAATCTGCACCACCACCTCCTCTGGCAGTGAGTCCCTGGCATTTACCACCCTCTGGGTGGGTGCCTGGGATGTGGTGGCAGAGGAGGTGGTGGAAGTAGGCACATTAGCAACATTTAAGAGGCCTGTGGATGGCTACATGGATGGGCGGGGGTGAAATGTAGGGATATGATCTGAGTAAGGGCAGCAGGTTTACTTTTAGTTTAGTTAGGGCATCATGATCGGCAGAGACTTGGAGGGTTGAAGGGCCTATTCCTGCACTGTACTGTTCTTTGTTCTTTGTATTAGAGAATGTTATTGCAGTTTGTGTGACGGCCACTTTGAAATATTTGTAATGTTCTTTCAGATATTTTACAAAATAAAGTATAATTTGGCAAAAAAAAATCTCCTGGGACGTATTCAAGCCTGTGGCAGCCACACTGAGACGTAATGGGGAAAGGCCACTGTGTAAGACCTTTCAGCCAATATACACTGAGGGGATAGTAACAGTGTAAAACCCCTCAGACTATAAGCTTAATCCTGACTGTATATCGTAATGTAAGTGTGTTGAAGCACTCAGTGTGATATGACTGATTTAATTACAATTTAAACAGCAATTGTACTCTGTAACGAAAATATTGGAATGTTTGTAATGCTCTCATTACTGATTGAAACACCTCCGAGTGCAGCTTGATCTCTGTAGAGAATGTGA
Organism: Carcharhinus amblyrhynchos; assembly: GCF_965287045.1. Classification (NCBI taxonomy): domain Eukaryota; kingdom Metazoa; phylum Chordata; class Chondrichthyes; order Carcharhiniformes; family Carcharhinidae; genus Carcharhinus; species Carcharhinus amblyrhynchos. The sequence goes on from NC_137348.1 coordinate 14,188,018, forward strand.
ATATCATTGCACTTTCCTGTAATGCCAATTTGAAATATTTTGTAATGTTTCTTTCAGATATTTTATGAATGAACTGCATTCTTGCAAACAAAATCCTAGATACATCTGGTCAAATGACTCATCTGTGAGGCAACACCTCCAATGTCGTAGTATTCCCTCGGTAATGCTCCCAACTCTCAGCATCCATCTTATTGTGCTGAAGTCCTGGAGTTGGACTTGAACCAACAACCATTTGACTGAGAATCAAGTGCTGCCAGCACTGAGCCACGACTGACCTCTTGTGCCAGACCCAGTCAATTGGCTTTTTTTCAAAGGCTGACAAGATACGTGCTTGGTTCATGCACTCACTTTCTGTCCAATCGCCTGCAAATGGCCACTTTCCAAATATGATCCTTATCCTCAGACGTTTTTCCTGTAAAATACTGAGCTGATTGTAGACATACAGACACCGGTTATCTCCAGTAAAGGAATACTTCAGAGTAAATATGTTCTTAAGATGTAAGATGGATGATATATAATATTTTTTGCAACTAAAACGCTGGAGAGTCCAGCTAATTGGCATTCAGGTTTTGCAAAAGGAAGTCACATTCTAGGCCCAAAGCTTGAAAATATATAACAACATTGCAGCTCCCTTTGGGAGGTTTCCCTCCATTCCCTAACCATGCCCAAATTCATAAATGCCTGAATAAAGTTTGTATTTATTATTTTGTGATAAATAACAGGCAAGAGGATTCTACAAAATAAATATACACTTCAGCCAGTAGACCATCTCCTGGCTATTTTTTATTTTTATTATAAATCACTACACATTTTGGTACTCTCAAAGGGCAAATACTGAAAGATCAAGCCAATGTACAGGCTGATTTTGAAAGGATTTCCTTTATTTAATGCTCTCTCAGGGCTTGGTCTCTGACTGAGGAAGATGTTCAAACGTTACATCCTATTCTAGCGCCATCTAGGGGCTATGCATATTTATCCATAAGGGAGACAGGAACAGGAACTCTGTTTGAACCAGAACAATAACATACATTTAGAATAGAATCCCTATAATGCAGAGAGAAGCCATTCAGCCCATCGACCTGCAACAACACCAACAATCTCACTCAGACCTTATCTCCATAATCCCACATATTTATCCTGCTAATCTCCCTGACACTAAGGGGCAATTTAGCACAGCCAATTCACCTAACCCGCACATCTTTGGATTTTGTGCGAGGAAACTGGAGCACGCAGAGGAAACCCACGCAGAGACAAGGAGAATGTGCAAGCTCCACACAGACAGCGACCCGAGGCTGGAAACAAATCCTGGACGCTGGAGCTGTGAGGCAGCAGCACAAAACACCATGCCACCTGACAGAATGTTGCAAAAATGTCCCAAGGTGCTTCACAGAAATGTTAACAAACATAATTTGAAACTGAGTCATATAACGAGGATTGGGACAGGTGACCAAGGGCTTGGTCAAAGAAGTAGGCTTTAAAAAGCACCTAAAGGTGGGAATCAGTGGCACAGATTCGATTCCAGGCTTGGATCACTGTCTATGCAGAGTCTGCGTCTTCTCCCCATGTCTGCATGGGTTTCCTCCAGGTGCTCCAGTTTCCTCCCAGGGTCGGAGAGACGTGCTGGTTAGGTATAATGGCCGTGCTAAATTCTACCTCAGTGCAGCGAACAAGTGCTGGAGTGCGGTGACTAGGGGATTTTTCACAGTAACTTCAGTGCATTGTTAATGTAAGCCTACTTGTGACACCCATAAATAAACTTTAAAAAATCGAAAGGAGAGGCAGAGAAAACATTTAGGGAGGGAATTTCAAAGCTAAGAGCCAAGGTACTTGAAGGGACAGCAGCCAGTGTTGAGGGATTACAAACAGGGGTGTACAGGAACACAGATATCCCAGAGGGTTGTGGGGAGATTACAGAAGTAGGGAGGGGTGACACCATGGGAAGATTTCAAGACAAGGGCGGGAACGTTAAAACTGAGGTGTTGCCGGGACCGGAGACATTGTAGGATCAGCGAGCACAGGCGTGAAAGGTGAACTGGACATTTTGAAAGTTTATTTATTAGTGTCACAAGTAGGTTTACATTAACACTGCAATGAAGTTACTGTAATCATAGAATCCCTACAGTGCAGGAGGCCATTCAACTCATCAAGTCTGCACCAATCACAATCCCATCCAACCCCTATCCCTGTAGCCCCATGCTACCCTGCTAGTCCCCCTGACATAAGGGATAATTTAACATGGCTAATCAACCTGACCTACACGTCTTTCAGGCTGTGGGAGGAAATCCGGGCACCCAGAGGAAACTCACACAGACCCGGGAGAACATGCAGACTCCATACAACAGACAATGATCCAAGTTGGGAATCGAACCTGGGTCCCTGGCGCTATGAAGCAGCAGTGCCACCGTGCTGCCAGGCATTGATCTGAGTTGGAATTTGGGCAACAGTGTTTTGGATGATCTTAGCCTTGGATAAGGTGGAAAACGGGAGGCTGGCCAAGAGGGAATTGGAATAGCAAATTAGGGAGGTGACAATGGCACGGATAAGGTGCCAGCAGCAGATGAGCTGAGGAAGGGGTAGAGTCAGGCGATACTATCAAGATGGAAATAGCTGCGGTTGGTGTTGGGGAGATACATGTTTTGAAACTTACTTTGGGAGTCAAATGTGACACCAGTGTTGGAATCAGTCTGGCTCGGCTCCAGAAGGCTTTCAGGAAGGATGGAGTTGGCAGCATTATGGTCACAGGTTTTATCAACAGTTCAGCTCTGGAGGATGGTTATGGCTTTACTAGAAAGTTCCAATGTGATGATTGGCACAGAACAGATGGAATGACACTTGCAGAGAAATAGCCATATTTCAGGAGGAAGTATTTTCTCTGAAATACCATGAGCCGGATTCTCGGATCTCGCCCACAGCTACGGTTCTCTGGCCACACAGCAGTGAATGGAGATTTGGCTAAGTGACGAATTGTCCCATCTCACTGGCAGTGGAAGAAGCGAGGCATGAACTTACGGAGAATTCCGGCCCATAATTGTTTCTGAAACTTCTAACTTTTAAAGGGGACGTGGTTGTGGTATTGTCACTGGACTAATAATCCTGAGACTCTGAGGACCTGGGTTCAAAACCTGTCATGGCAGATGGGGAAATCCGACAAAAGATCTGAATTGGAAAGTCTAATGAATCAGTTGTTGCAAAAACCCATCTGTAATCTCCTTTAGGGAAGGAAATTTGCCATCATTACCCACGTGCCAATACAGTTCTCTCTTAACTGCCTTCTGAAGTGGCTTAGTTCAAGGACAATTAGAGATTGGCAACAAATGCTGGCCTTGCCAACAATACCCACATCCCAACAGTGAATAGAAGATAAATGAATGAGGCTCTTGCTCCTTCCATACTAATGTATTTCTAAATCCCCTCTTCCTCACTGTGCTCACCAGTCTTATCTTGGAGTCAAATTTTGTTTGGGAATGGCTTCTGTGAAACCACCCTGAGGTGTTAGACAAGAGGTGGTGCTATCTGATATAAGGAGGTGCTATATAATTGCAAATCGTTTTTATTGACTCTCTCAGTCAACATCTGAAAAATACTCAGACAAACGGCACAGTAGCGCAGTGGTTAGCACTGCTGCTTCACAGCTCCAGGGATCTGGGTTCGATTCCCAGCTTGGGTCAGTGTCTGTGTGGAGTTTGCACATACTCCTCGTGTCTGCGTGGGTTTCCTCCCACAGTCCAAAGATACGCAGGTTAGGTTGATTGGCCATGCTAAAATTGCTCCTTAGAGTCCTGAGATGTGTAAGTTGGAGGGATTAGTGGGTAAATGTGTAGGAATATGGGGGGTAGAGCCTGGTTGGGATTGTGGTTGGTGCAGACTTGATGGGCTGAATGGCCTCTTTCTGCACTGTAGGGTTTCTATGATTCTATGAAATGTACCATTCATCTCCAACATCATTTGTGTGCAAAGTAGCTGCTTGATTTTACCCCAAATATTCACTTCTCAAAAATACTCCATGGGATGTGAAGAGCTTTGGGGATTCAAGAGTTTGACGGGCGCGTCATATTTCGGGATTTCTGACTGTTTTGCCATGGAAATTCCTTAATATGATTGAGAAGAAAAAGAAAGACGTACTTTAACACAGGGTTTCTCACAACCTCAGGTCATCATCCAAAGCACTCGATAGCCAAGGGGATATTTCAGAAATCAGCAGACAAATGAGTGGGTGCTCGAGAAGGTTGGTGTTAGGAGGAACTTGTTTGAGGCAGTGATATCAAGGAACTCTCAGAGTCTGGACATGTGAGGCAAACAGGAAGGGAATGTTTAGAAAAAGAGGCAAAACACTGCGGAAACCTGCTCAAGGAAGAGGATCGTATGATTCAGAACAAGGACTGGCCTCTCTCATGGAAAAAACAATGAGACAGTGGAGAATAGAAATTAAAAGTTTAAAGTTGGCAGCATCAAGAGAACAGTTTTAACAATACCCTTCATCCAGAGCTCACTCCAAACCTCAAAGAACAACTGGCAAATGGGACCCATTCCGTCTGCCCATCCGCACTCCCAATCCCCCCAATTAAAATGGCACATCACATTCAATACAAAATGAAATATTAAAATAAATGACTGGAGAGAGAAAAAGCGGGAGAAGCAGGGACAGGAAAATAGCTGCACCCTGAGTGTCCGCCTGCTGTGGGACCCGGGAAGCATGGAATTATTTGAAATTTCAGACTAGCCATTTAATTAGTTCAGAAGGATGTTCCATCTGGTTGTGGTTTTTTTTTAGTATAAATCACTTACGAGACGTATTGGCAATGAAATAAGATTCATTATTGGAAGTTTGAAGATAGCCTAAAAGGAATTGTCACAGTTATGAAGGTGGATTTGTCCCTCCAAATAACATAATTGGATTCCGTGGGCCTGATTTTACCATCACGTTTGCCCATTTTCAGATACAAAAGTTTGGTAAAGTCGGGTGTGAGACAAGTAGCGCAATCCACGCCCAGCTCGGCGCTGGTTCCCCTTTTACCAAGGCCCAAGAAAGGCTACAATCAGAGCCACCCCCGAAACAGGAGCGAACGCCTTTTAAATGCACTCACATACATTTAAATTGACTCAATGGGCTGCACGCACAACCTTACCAGCATTTGCCCCTTTACCACCACGTTCGCCCACCCAGAATCGGCGTGGTACAGACATCCTCCACAAAAGTCCAATTTGGGCGCTCCATCAGCGAGGAGATAAGTGCCTCGCGTCTCTTTGCTTGAGATCGGTGGGTGGAAGGGGGGAGGGTGAGTCCACTGCCACTCTGTCTGAGATCAGTGGGGGTAAATGGGTGGAGGATGGATCACTCTGCCTGACATCAGTGGGGGAGAGAGGCCTACGATGGATCTAGGTGACAGAGGGGGTGGGAGGATAAGGGAATCAGTAATGCTGTGGGTTAGTGCAATTTCTGTGGGGGCCAGGGGGAGGCAGTATCTGGCCCGGGAGGGGTGTGACAGGGGAGTAGTATTCTATCATTTTTATTCTGCACGTGTGTAGTTAGAGGCACCGATCGGAACTGTAGGATTTCAGGCGTGTTATGCCCTGCCCACAGGCTTGTACTGCACGATTCGGAATCACTGATATTTTTTCAGGCAGAGTGCATATGGGTGCGCCTGAGAACAGGTCTAAAGTCAGATCTGAAACACTCCCAGTTTCAAGCTCACCCAGCACTTAGAATGAAAATGGTAAAATAGAGCCCAGTGTGTATGTATATATACATATATATATATACATATTTATATATATACAAGGGTATCTGCACATATCTTGCTCAGCTGTCTTACATTGTCAGGAGATACAGTGCTTGCCATTCAATCATTCCTCTCTTCCATCTTTTCAAAGGCCTTCCCTCTTGTCCTTTCCTTCCTTTCCCCATTTCCCTGCCTCTGTACTTTTAATTTATTCTTTCATAGGGTGTGATTAAGCATCGCTGGCAAGGCCAATTTCTGCCAGTCCCGAGTCGCCCTTGGGAAGGTGATGGGTGAGGCAGCTTCATGTACTGCTGCAGTCCATCTGCTGTCGGTGCACCCACAGTGGTGTTAGGAAGGGAGTTCCAGGTTTTAGACCCTGTGAAAGAACGGCAATGAAACTCCAAGTCAGGATGGTGAGTGGCTTGGAGGTGGTGTTGGCCTGCTGGCCTTTTCCTTTGAGCTGGTAGAGATTATGGTTTGGAACCTGCCATTGAAGGAGACTTGCAGCTGTGTGGAGCTTGTCGATGGTTCACACTATTATCACTGTGCACCAAAGGTGGAGAGAGAGAGAATGTTTATTGTAGTGGATGGGATGCCAATCAAAGTGGGTTTTGTCCTTGATGGTATTGAGCTTCCTGGCCGTTACTGAAGCTGCCATCCAGGTATGTGGAGAGTATTCCCACACACTCCTGATTTGTGCCTTGTGAATGGTGGATTGGCTTTGGGGATTCCCAGCCTCTAACCCCACTGTGAGCAGAGTATGGCTGATCCAATCCCACGCTCCCGCCATGCCCCTAACCCTGACCCCTCGTGATCAGAGTATTTATATGGCTGTATGACTGATCCAATCCCACCCTTTCGCAAACCGCACTACCCCCCCCCCCCCCCACCCCACCCCAGTACTTGTGTGGTGGCGAATGTTACTTTGTTTAAATCCTATTGTATCTGTAACTTTATGCATTTCCGATAAAGGTTATCATTGTGAAATGTTAACTTGGTTTTTCCTCTCCACAGATGCTGGCAGACTGGCTGAGTATTTCCAGCAATTTCTGGTTTTATTTCAGATTTCCAGCATCCACAGAATTTTTTTTGCACTATTTTGCACTATTCTCTCCAAATTGAAATTTGGATGGCTGCAGTTTCCATTTTACAGGAAATGGGATTCTCAGATTAACTATCTTTAAAGTTTATTTATTAGTGTGACAAGTAGTCTTACATTAACACTGCAATGAAATTACTGTGAAAATCCCCTAGTTGTCACACTTTGGTGCCTGTTTGGGTACCCTGAGGGCAAATTTAGCATGACCAATGCACCTAACCGCATTCTTTCAGACTGTGGGAAGAAGCCGGAACACCTGGAGGAAACCCTTGCAGACACAGGGAGAAGGTGCAGACCTCAGATAGACAGTGACCCAAGCCGGGAATTGAACCAGGCGCTGTGTGTTTGGTGAAAGTTAAATTCCCTCTTCTTTCATTTTCTTCTCTGTTCCACATTAGTTATTCTGATTTATTGCAATGTTGGTTGAGGAACAACTATTGTACAGGCACCATGGTGACTCACTGCTGTTTTCTCCATAGTGTCACTGGCTTTCCAGCACCAATCCAGCCAAAGCCTTGGTTTAATATTTCATCTGAAGAGTAGCATTACCTGCAGAGTGCTGGCCAACAGGCTGAAGGGATGGAGCTTTAGCCGGCAACATTCACATAAAGAGGCGAGGGCACTGTGAACTGAATCAAGCTGACACAATATTTGACTTCCAAAATTTCACTGTATGTGTATTCAAATCTTTTGGGGTGTGAACATTGCTGGCAATTTATTGCCCATTCTCAACTTCCCTTGAGAAGGTGGGATTGAGCTGCTTCTTGAACCATTGCAGTCCATGTGGTGTAGGTCCATCCACAGTGCTGTTAGGAAGGGAGTTCCAGAATTTTCACCCAGTCACAGTGAAGGGACGGCTAGATAGTTCCAAGTCAATATGGTGCATGGTTTGGAGGGGAGCTTGTTCCCCTGTATTCTCCTGTCCTTCTACATGGTGTATGTTTGGAAGAGGCTGTCAAAAGAGCCTTGGTTGCGTTGGTGCAATACAGCTCGTACATGGTACACACTGCTCCCACTGTGAATCGGTGGTGGAGGGAATGAATGTTTAAGGCTGATCATATGGGCTGCATTGTCTCAGATAGTGTCAAGCTTTTTAAATAAATATAATTATTTGATTGAATTTTATGTACATTTCTTGCTTGATAGTGCATTTCAGGCCCCCACCACCCTCTGTGTAAAATACGTCCCCGCATATCTGTATTGAGCCTTGTCCCCCTTATCTTGAACTTGTGATCCCTTGTGTTCGTCATTTCTGACCTGGGAAAAAGCTTCCAACTGTTCACCCTATCAATGCCCTTCATAATTTTATAAGCTTCTATTCAGTTGCACCTCAACCTCCGTCTTTCCAGGGAGAACAACCCCAGTTTACTCAATCTCACCTCATAGCTAATACCCTCCACACCCAGCAACATTCTGGTAAACGTTTTCTGCACTCTCTCCAAAGCCTCCATATCCTTCTGGTAGTGTGGCGAGCAGAATTGGACGCTGTATTCCAAATATGGCCTAACCAACGTTCTAAATAACTGCAACATCATATGCCAACCTTTATACTCTACGCCCCATCCAATAAAGGCAAGCATGCCATATGCCTTCTTCACCACCATTTCCACCTGTGCTGCCACCTTTAAGGATCTGTGGACTTACACACCCAGATCCCCCTCTGCGTCAATACTCCTGATGGTTCTGCCGTTTATTGTATAGCTCCCTCCTGCATTAGGTCAACCAAAATGAATCACTTTGCATTTATCTGGATTAAATTCCATCTGCCATTTCTCTGCCCAATTTTCCAGCCTGTCCATATCCTGCTGTAAACTCTGACAATGTTCATCACGATGTGCAACCCCAACGATCTTTGTGTCGTCCACAAACTTATTAATCTGGCCAGCTACATCTTCTTCCAAATCATTTATATATATCACAAACAGCAGAGGTCCCAGTACAGAGCCCTGTGGAACACCACTAGTCGTGAAGTAGAGATGCTGGTGTTGGACTGGGGTAAACACAGTAAGAAGTCTCACAACACCAGGTTAAAGTCCAACCAGTTTATTTGGTAGTTTATTTGATAGTCAAATAAACTGGTTGGACTCTAACCTGGTGTTGTGAGACTTCTTACTGTGAACACCATGAGTCACAGGCCTCTAATCAGAAAAAGCCTCCTCCACTTCTACCCTCTGTCTTCTATGGCCAAGCCAGTTCTGTACCCATCTAGCTGGTTCACCTTTATCCCATGAGATTTAACCTTTTGCACCAGCCTGCCATGAGGGACCTTGTCAAACGCTTTACTAAAATCCATGTAGACAACATCCACGGCCCTTCCCTTGTCAATCACTTCCGTCACCTCCTCAAAAAACACAACCAAATTTGTGAGGCATGATCTCCCTCGTACAAAACCATGTTGTCTATCACTAATGAGACTAGTCAGTCTCTAAGAATATTCTCCAACAATTTCCCTACCATGGACGTCAAGCTCACTGGCCTATAATTATCTGAGTTATATTTGCTACCCTTCTTAAATAATGGGACCACATTTTCTATCCTCCAATCCTCCAGGACCTCACCTGTGTCCAATGAAGAAGCAAAGATTTCTGTTAGAGGCCCAACAATTTCATCTCTTGCCTCTCTCAGTAATCTAGGACAGATACCGTCTGGCCCAGGGGCAATTTCAGCAATGGTTTGTTTCTAGGGATTTATGTTTCTCATGAGCCATTGCAGGGACTATTTTTATGAGGATTGCTGACTCAGTCTTGGTCATTGGGCAGTGCACAGTATATTCCCTGGCACCAGCAGTGAAACCACTAGTGCAGAGAGTCATAATTCTCCGACAGGGAGTGCAAGAGAAAGGAATACAGCTGTGCAACAAACAGAATTGCTGACACAGACGTATTTCCTAGTGGAATATCTTAGGGGGTGCTTTGCATCCACAGTTCACAGTATGGTTTTCATAACATGAATTTACTCTTTAATTTGTTAATCTTCCAGAAAAAATTAAATTTCGGCTTTCAGGATAGACCCAATTTTACATTTTATGTTTATGATAGAAGGATGAATTGCAAAACCCGTACGTATTTATACATATATTTAATTCTTTCATGGGATATAGGCATCCATGGAAAGGCCAACATATATTGCCAACACTGATTACCCTGGAACTGAATGGCTTGCTAGGCTATTCCAGAGGGCAGTTAAGGGCGTGAGGAAGCAGTAGTGAGCACAGCTTCCTCACAGTGCCAGGGATCCAGGTTCAATTCCAGCCTTGGGTCTCTGTCTCTGTGGAGTTCTCCCCATGCCTGTGTGGGTTTTCTCAGGGTGCTCCGGTTTCCCCCCACAGTACAAAGATGTACGAGTTAGGGTGATTGGTCATGCTAAATTGACCTGAGTGTCAGGGGGATTAGCAGGGTTGATGCATGGGGTTATGGGATAGGGCCTGGTTGGGATTGTGGTTGGTGCAGACTTGATGGGCTGAATGTCCTCCTTCTGCACCGTAGGGATTCTACAGTCAACACATTGCTGTGGATCCGGAGTCATGTGTAGGCCAAACCAGGTAACTACAGCAGATTTTCTTCCCTAAAGGGCCATTAGTGAACCAGATGGGTTTTATGACAATCGATGATAGTTTAATGGTCACCATGATTCAGACTAACTTTCAGTTCAGGTTTAGTAATTGAATTTAAGTTCCACCAGCTGCAGTTGTGGGATTTGAACCTATGTCCCAGAACATTGTGATGACAAGAGGACGAGTCAGTGACATTACCAATACGCCACCATTGAGCCTATCAACATAACCTTCTATTCCTTTCTCCCTTATGTATTGATCTAGCTTCCTCTTGGATGCATCCATTAAGCATCTATGAAGAAAGCATTATTACTTTGTCATGTAATGCAGTCAAGCTAATGGGAAATGTTGGGCGGTGCCTTGAGCCTGTGTTCGCCGTCTGCGAGGTTCCTGGCGAGGCCTCAAGATCTAGAAGTTGCTGTAATTGCATCATCAATGTTTGTTCCATTCCCACGTCATTAATGTTTGTCATCTCCCTGAGTAAGATGACCAATTTTCTATCAAGTTGGAGGCGGTTTTATAAATAAGGTCTTTGCCCACTTGAAGCTAGATGTAGACATGCCTCTTGTCAGTCCAAGCCTGAGTATAGTCCAGGTCTTGCTGCATTTGGATCTGGACTGCTTCAGTATTTGAGGAGGTATGAATGGTGCTGAACATTGTGCAATCATCAGTGAACATCCCTACTTCTGACTCTATAATGGAAGGAAGATCATTGATGAAGTAGCTAAAGAGGTTTCTGGCCTAAGGAATCCCTGGAATGATGTCCTGGAGCTGAGATGACTGACCAACTATCTCCCTTTGTACCAGATCTGGGAATTTTCCCTCTGATTTCAATTGACTTCAATTCATATATATATTATAAATGAAAATAAGGTTGCATTCTTTGTAAAGCGAAAAGCATGTAGGCAGTAAGCACTGAATGGAGCAACTACACTTCTGGGTGGTGGTGATTCAGCAGTGCAGTGCAAGAATTTGTTTTCACTTTAGAAGGTTCTATTGTTTGCTAAACTTTGTCTTTATCTGCATTCCGTAAAGTGCATCATGATTTTTTTTAAAAAGATATTTAATATAATGTTAAGCCCATTAAACATAGGAGCCAAAGCTGTCCGTTCAGTCCATCAAGACTGCCCCACCATTCAATGTGATCGTGACTGATATGGGTTAATCCTCAACTCCTTTTGGCTCCGTATCTAAGGAAAGCTCTTGGAAAGGCTCCAGAGGAGGTTCACAAGAGTGATCCCTGGTACGAGGAACGGTTGAGCACTCTGGGTCTGTACTCTTTGGCATTTAGAAGGATGACGGAGGATCTTATTGAAACTTACAGGATACTGTGAGGCCTGGATAGAGTGGATGTGGAGAGGATGTTTCCAATAGTAGGAGAAACTAGAACCAGACGGCACAACCTCAGGCTGAAGGGACGATCCTTAACACAGCAATGAGGAGGAATTTCTTCAGCCAGAGAGTGGTGAATCTGTGGAACTCTTTGCTGCAGAAAGCTGTGGAGGCCAGATTATTGAGTGTCTTTGAGACAGAGATAGATAGATTCTTGATTGATAAAGAGGTCAGGGATTTTGGGGAAAAGGCAGGGGAATGAGAAAAATATCAGCCATGTTTGAGTGGCGGAACAGACTCAATGGGCTGACAGGCCTAATTCTGCTCTTATGTTTTATGGTCTTACTGTCTAACTCTACTTTCTGCCTTATCCCCATAACCCTTAATTCCTTTATTGATTGAGAATCTGTCTATCTCAGCCTTGAACATACTTAACGACCAGTCTCTACAGCCCTCTGCAGAAACAAATTCCACAGATTCACTATCCTCTGGGGGAAGAAATTCTTCTTCATCTTTATCTTAAATGAGTGACCCCTTACTCCAAGAATAGAAGCAGGAGTAGGCCATTGGGCCTTTTGAGCCTGCTCCACCATTCATTTTGATCATGGCTGATCATCGAATTCAATGTCCGGATCCCCCTTAGCCCCCCATTTCCCTTGATCCCTTCAGCCCCTAGAGCAATATCTAATTTTTTCTTGAAATCGGACAAAGGTAGGGGAGTATAAAACAAGAGGGCATAGGTTTAAGTGAGAGGGAGAGATACAAATATGGTACAGAGGGGCAATTTTTTCGTACAAAGGGCAGTGAGTGTCTGGGACGAGATGTCAGAGTTAGTAGTAGAGGCAGGCATAATTTTGTCTTTTAAGAAACATTTAGACAGTTATATGGGTAAGATTGATGTGGAGATGTTGGCATTGGACTGGGGTAGGCACAGCAAGAAGTCTCACAACACCAGGTTAAAGTCCAACAGGTTTATTTGGAATCACGAGCTTTTGGAGTGTTGCTCCTTCATCGGGTGAATCACCTGAAGAAGCAGTGACACTCCGAAAGCTCGTGCTACCAAATAAACCTGTTGGATTTTAACCTGGTGTTGTGAGACTTCTTACTATGGGTAAGATGGGTATAGAGGGATATGGGCCAAACGTGGGCAATTGAGACTAGCTTAATGGTAAAAATTGGTGAGAATGGACAAGTTGGGCCAAAGGGCTTGTTTCCCTGCTGTAAACCTCTATGACTCTAGACAAACTAAAAAATAAACTACAGGGTATTTTTGAAAGCAACAGGAAAAAATGAACATTTTTTCAACCCCCGAATATTCCTGGTTGGATTTGAACCAAACTCCTTGAGGTGAAAATATTCACCCTACAACCTGATCTCCCCTGCATGAACCCCCAGCACCCTCACTCCAGCCCAAATACACAATGCATGCAATATTAAGAGTTCTGGTTGTTTATATGGAATCTTCCTGCTTTTATTGACTGTAAACCATTCAAAAAGACACTCCTAAAAGTGCCCGAACCTTACATAGACAAACTGTTTTCACAATAAGTATGTTTTAAAAGAAGAAGATGATAAGAATGTTTTGTATCTTTCCATGATTTACAAACTGTGCAATTTTGTTTTTTTAACAAAAGATTACAGTATCAAGAATACGTATTAAACTCTTCCATCTCTTTTGGAAGGGGGAAGTGATTGTGAGTAATGGTCCCCATAATCTCCTTGCTTTTATTATTCAATAACCTTACTCAAAGAGAGCTTTAATACACCCCCCCTCTCTGTAATTCTTGCAATTGAGGAAAATAGAACAAATAGGTCTAAGTTTGACATTTGCAATAGTCACACTAGATAGAAAATGTGAAACTGCTTCAGTTATTTGCTCAGGGAGATTGGTAATCCCTTACTTAGGGCTGTCTAACTAAAACCAATCTCATGAACATAATGGCTCAGTGAATGTCTAAAGTTTATTTATTAGTCATATGTAGGCTTACATTAATACTGCAGTGAAGTTAGCGTGAAAATCCCCTAGTTGCCACACTCTGGCACTTGTTTGGGCACACTGAGGGAGAATTTAGCATGGCAGCAATGCTAACCACTGTGTCACAGTGCCGCCTCATCTACAATATAGCAACTAGGAAGATCCCAGTTGTATTTGACTCTGTGGGTCTGGATTGGCCCAGATCTGTATGAGACTTCGGGCTGGCAACATGTTGGAATCCATAAGGAAAGGCATTACCACCCTCAATGACAAGCGATAGTCCAAAGAGGTGCAGGTTAGCTGGATTGGCGAAGTTAAATTGCCCCTTAGTGTCCCAAGACGTGAAGGTTAGGGGGATTAGCGAGGAATATATGTAGGTTTACGAGAAAGGGCCTGCGTGGGATAATCTGTCACAGGCTCAATGGGCCAAATGGCCTCCTTTTGCACTGTAGGGGTTCTATGATAGGGGAAGAGGCAGGAGATCAGAAATTGGTGTCTGATTTCACTTCTTCATGCGAATTACAAAATTGTGTCCAAAGTCAGAGTCAATCGAGTTAAATCTGTCCTGGAGTTGGTAATTCATCCTGACCAGACCTTTGTTACAGCCAGATCTCTGAGAACACTGCACAGCTCAGGGTTACAATCATCTATGTGCCAGATCGGGAATGGATAATCTGCCACATCAGCCTGGACCAGGAGGAGGAAATGTACTCCCCTACTTGATGGACGAGCTCTCCAAAATGGAGTTTGGGGATGGAATCTGCAAGTGAATCCAGTGATTCTACACAAACCTCAGTAGTGCGGTTTCAGTCAACAGATGGGAATTGGAAAGTTTTCTGATCAATTATGGGGTCAGGCAGGGCTGTCCACTCTCCCCTGCCCTGTTTGTGTGTAATATCGCACCATCTGCTGAATCCATCATAAGATGGGTGAGAATCCCAGGTAGTAGAGGCATGCAGGTCAAAGTCTCCTGGTCTTCACTGTCTTCTGCTCGGATCCACTGTCGGTGCACAGACTGACAAGACCTGGGACTCATGTTCGATTCCCAGCTTGGGTCACTGTCTGTGTGGAGTTTGCATGTTCTCCCCACGTCTGCGAGGGTTTCCTCCGGGTGTTCCGGTTTCCTCCCACAGTATGAAAGTCATGCTGATTAGGTGCATTGGCCATGCTAAATTCTTCCTCAGGTTTCCCAGAGAGTGGCGACTTGGAGATTTTCACACTAACTTCATTGTAGTGTTAATGTAAAGCCGACTTGTGGCACTAAATAAATAAACTTTAAACTGAATTAGCCTCTGGAGACAAGTCAACTGGGGCAAAAGCGAGATGGGGCTGTAACCTCCGTGATGTTGCCGTCATAGTCTCATTGCCACTCTGCTCTGAGTCACTGAAATCCAGCTGCACCTCTCTTGCCTGACCTTCTGACTCAGACTGGGTGAGAACAGTACAAACAGTCAAACGTGAGGAAGCCGGCCCCCCTTGTTTACATCACCAGCTGCTGTAAAGCAGGTAAGTTGAAAGATAAGGCGCATTGAGAAGCCAGGGAGAAGGTGTAGGTGTAAAATAAGTGGGTGTGTTGGGGGAGGGAGGTCTGTATAGGCAGGGTTGGTCAGGAGTGATTGGGGGAGGGCAGGGCTGGGTCAAGGAGGGGCCAGGTGGTCGTGAGTTGATCAAAGGGGGTGATTGGGTGGACAGTGGGGGGGCTGTGGCCATGAGATAGTGGTCACTATGAAGGGTTGGCTGATTGGGGGGGTTACGGAGGGTACTTCGGGGGTGCGGGTATAGTCAGGGGGTCTTGAGGGAGGTTTGGAGGAATCTGATGCGATTTGGTGCATTGACTGGTGCCGTGGGTAGTCAGGACGGTGGGGGATAATCATTGGGTTCCGCAGAAGGTCCATGGGGTGGATGGAGCCCTGGGGGTTAGACAGGGTCAGTGCTATCATTCACCATAATTTAGAAGCGGTTTTAATTCTTCAAACATTTTCTGGTAACTATTACTGTAAGTCAAAACCATCTAAAGTTTGTGATTTAAGTTGGTGTTTTGGATGATTCCCAGGGCAGGGCAATGGCTGAATGATTGCTATGCACGAGGACCTCTGGGGTGGTTTGGAGAGATGGGATGGGTGGGAGAGCCCATCTCTGGGGTACATCATGGCTACGATGTTTGGGCCCGTGTTCTTGGGAACTGGGCTAGCCAATCCTTCACTGTCAGGTCGGGCTACCTGAAGATACTTGGGATGTGGTTCAGAGGAGTCAACGCATGCACCATAAACCGGGAGGAACAGGTAATCATGGTGACAAAAGTTGGGTGACCCTCCCTCTCCTCTTGTCAAAGCAGTCAATGGTTATTGCTGGGGGGAAGTGTGGTTGTGGGGGGAGGCAGAAGGAGGCAGACAGCAAGTGGAGATCACCACAAGAACATTTTCTTAATGAATGAGGCCAAAATGTTGTGTGATTCCAAAAAGAAATTAGCTATAGCTCTTGGGGCCAAAGGGATCGAAGAATATTGGGAGGATCAGGATATTGAACTTGTCGATCAGCCATGACCATAATGAATGGTAGAGCAGACTCGAAGGGCTGAATGGCCTTGTCCCGGCACGGTGGCACAGTGATTAGCATTGCTGCCTCACAGTGCAAGGGACCCAAGCTTGATTCAGCTTGTGGGCCTCTGTCTGTGTGGAGTTTAATGTTCTCCCCATGTCTGCGTTGGTTTCCTCCGGGAGCTCCGGTTTCCTCCCACAGTCCAAAGCTGTGCAGGTTAGGTTGATTGGCCAAGCTAAAATTGCCCCTTAGCGTCAGGGGGATTAGCAGGGGTAAATAGGGATTATGAGATTAGGGCCTGGGTGGGTTTATGGTCGGTGCAGGCTTGATGGGCCAAATGGCCTCCTGCTGGGGGAAAAAGGTGGAAGAATGTGGCCGGGATTTTATGACCTTGCTCGGGCAAGGATGGTAAAATCCCACCAAGGCCAACAGAGAATTCCATTCTGTGAGCTTTGGAATCAGGGCAGGCATGCTGGTAAAATTCTGGTCGTATGTCTGAGGTGCGTCAGGTCCTTGATTATGCTGGCTACTTTTCTGAGACAGTGGGAAGTGTAGACAGAGTCAACGGTTGGGAGGCTGGTTTGCACGAAGGACTGGGCTTCATGTATGACTCTTTGTAGTTTCTTAATTCTCTATTTGCTATAGTTAGCTCCTCATAACTGCCCAATATATGCATATGTGAAGCACACAGTGCCCCTTCATTCTCTATGTCTTGTTGCAAACCTATAAAAGTATAATCAGCGCCAATTAACCTCGATGAATGAACTCTAACTGTTTGATTCCCGTGTTGTGCAATTTCTATTTTTCCTCACTACCTTGTCCACTTTTCCCGCCCTTCTGTATTGCAGTATACCGGGTCTCCCTGTCTAAATTATATTCCCATCGAGCTAATGAAGTGCTATAAATCTCAGTGAATTGTCCCTGAATCCTCAGCTTTAATGAAATCCTTTCTGCTTCATGCAAAGCATCCAGATGAGAAGAAAAAGTAGAGTTAATGCTTGTTCCTTCTAGAGCAGGAGGAGTATCTGACAGCAATGAAGGCAACCTTAGATTCCTTCTGTACACCAACTAGTATGGACTGTAACCCCCAACCATTTTCCAAGAGTTATTTGCACGTACAGCCCATGCCAGCACTGTTTGCAATTTACAATCTTGATGATCAGCCAATAATTTATGTAACATATCTATCACTGCATGGTTTCTCTCGCACAGACTATTACTGGATGGCCCTCAGCCACAGTGTGCATAACTATGATAATTGAATTTTCACGCACGTCTCAAAACTCCTCACTGGCAACTTTCCCATCATCATCTGTCAGGAGTTTAATTGGTGTTCCTAATCCTGTTCCCACCCATTTCTTCACGTCCTTATCGATAACATTGTCCTGACCGTGTATTACAATGGGAAGGCTAAGTCAGGTCATCACATTGAGAAAGCAATGAGTGAAAATTGATCCTCTGCCCATGGGCCCCATGCAGCTCATCGGGGTTCTGGGTGTGGCCTATGAAACATTTTCTTGATTTTTGCCTGTGCTTCATAGAATCATAGATTCCCTACAGTGCAGAAGGAGGCCATTCTGTCCATTAAGTTTGCATCAATTCCCTGTCAGAGTATTTTTAAGGTTCTGTATCTGAATGAATGCATCATTAGAAACAAAACAGATGAACTGAGCACACATAGAAACTAATGAATATTATTCTATGATGTTGTACTCTATGATGTATTATTGTCGAGTTGTATTATGGCTATCAGATCATGGCGACAGGATGACATAGATTGCGATGTGAATACTGAAGGATATGTGACATTTAGGAAGTATAGGAAGTTAGAACAAATGGAGGGGTTGCTCTATTAGTTAATGATGGTATTACCACATTAGACAGCGATGACCTAATTTCAGGAAACAAGGGTGTGTAAACAGTTTGGGTTGAGATGAGAAATGATAAAGGCAAAAAGTCACTTGTGAGAATGATGTAACTGTAATTACATAATAGAACAGAGTATAAGGAAAGAGATAATGGGAGCTTGTCAGAAATATGCTGTAATAATTATGGGGCATTTTAATCTACATATAGATTGGAAAAATCAGTTAGATAGAATCGTACAGTGCCAAAGGAGGCCATTTGGCCCATCAAATCTGCACCGATCACCCAGACCCTATTCCCATGACACCATATATTTACTCTGCTAATGCCCCGAACACTAGGGTCAATTTGGCATGGCTAATCAACCTACTGGCACATTTTTAGACTATGGGAGGAAATTGGAGCACTCAGAGGAAACCCATGCAGATACAGGGAGAATGTGCAAACTCCACAAAGATAGTGACACGAGGCTGGAATTGAACTCGGGTCCCTGTGAGGCAGCAGTGCCACTGTTCCACCCACAGGCAAAGGTAATGCAGAATAGGAGTTGATCAAATGTTTTTGCGACTGTGTCTTAGAACAGCACATTCTGGAACCAACCAGCGGGCAGGCTGTACTAGACTGGTATTGTACAATGAGACAGGATTAATTGATAACCTCATGGTGCGTACACCCCTAGGTAGCAGAGATCATGATATCATTGGATTTTACATTGAGTTTGGGGGAGAAAAGAGTGAATCCAGGACTAGTATTTTAAACTTAAAATAAGGGCAATTATGAGGGCACAAAAGTGGAACTAGCTAAAGTGAACTAGTAAGTATATTTAAGATAGGAAATCCCAAACTGGGTTCTGCGGGACCCCAAGAGAATTCACGATAGGTCAAACTCTGAGGTGGGGGGATATGGGGGTATGAGAGGAGCCAGGGCCACAAGGGCCCTGAGAGGAGAGTGAGTGGGTGAAAGAGGTGAGTAAGAATGTGAATGAGTGAGAGTGGGGGGTGAGGGTGGCTATGGATAAGGCAATGTATGTGAGTATGTGCTTGCATTAAAAATAACAATAAGGTAAAACTTGGAAGTATTTATCAAAATAAATGTATACATACATCTTTTACGTTTGGTTTTATGTTTGTACCTGTTACACAATAATAATAGCTTTTTGTGGTCTAATTTTTTGACATAAATAAAATTTGTTCTCAGGCAAACATTTAAAGGTATATTTCAGAAGACACAAAAGAGATACATTCCAATGAGAAACAAAAATTTCAAAGGGAGGACCCATCAGCCACAGTTAGCTGAAAATGTTAAAGACAATATTAAACTTAATGAGAAAGCATATTTATGTGCAAGGACAAGTGGCAGGTAAGAAGATTGGAAAGAATGGGATGGCATGGTGGCACAGTGGGGGCGGGGAGGCACGGTGGCAAAGTGGTTAGCACTACTGCCTCACAGTGCCAGGGTCCCAGGTTCAATTCCGGCCTTGGGTCACTGTCTACGTGGGTTTCCTCCGGGTGCTCCAGTTTCCTTCCATAGCTCAAAGATGTGTGGGTTAGGTTGATTGGCTATGATAAATTGACCTTAGTATCAGGGGGATTAGAGGGTAAATGTGTGGGGTTACAGGAATAGGTAGGATTGTGATTGGTACAGGCTTGATGAGCTGAGTGACCTTCTTCTGTACTGTAGGGGTTCTATGAATATTAAGCATATCAAAGATTAACAAGAAGATTGATAAAGAGGGAAAGATGAGAGTACAAGAGAAAACTAGCCAGGAATATAAAGTCATCTGACAAAGGAGTGCTCCAAAAGCTTGTGATTCCAAATAAACCTGTTGGATTTTAACCTGGTGTTGTGAGATTTCTTTCTGTGCCCACCCTAGCCCAATGCCAGCATTTCCACATCATAGTAATATATAGATGGACACTAAGAGTTTCTATGGATATTTAAATAAGGAAAGTGTTGACAAAGTTTGCATTGGTCCTATAGGAAGTGTTTCTGGGGAATTAGTAATGAAAATTAGGATCATGGCGGATGAACTAAATGGGTATTTTGCATTTGTGTTCACCATAGAGGACACAAGTTTAAAGTTTATTTATTAGTGTCTCAAGTAGGCTTACATTAACACTGCAATGAAGTTACTGTGAAAATCCCTTCATCACCACACTCCGGCACCTGTTCAGGTACTCTGAGGGAGAATTTAGCATGGCCATTGCACCTAACCAGCCCTGGGGAGGAAACTGGAGCACCCGAAGGAAACCCATGCAGACACAGAGAGAATGTGCAAACTCCACCCAGACAGCGACCCAAGCCGGGAATCGAACCCATGCCCCTGGCGCTGTGAGGCAACACCGATAACCATTGTGCCCTCAAAATTTGTTCCTTCCCCGCGGGGAATTGAACCCCGGCCCTCCGCATGACAGGCGGAGATACTAATCACTATGCCAGTAACATCCCAGAAATATCTGTTATCTGAAAATGAAACAGAAGGAGGAACTTGGGAAAATTATAATCACCAGGGAAGTGGTATTGAGCAAATTGTTGAGTCTTTGAGCTGAACAATCCCCTGGTTTGGATGGACTTGACTCTAAGGTCTTGAAAAAAGTGACTAATGAGATAGGTGATGCTTTGGTTAAAACTTTCCAAAATGCCCTATATTCAGGGAAGGTTAGATTGGGGCAGCACAGTGGTTAGCACTGCTTCCTCACAGCAACAGGGACCTGGGTTCAATTCTGATCTGGGGTGACTGTGTGGAGTTTGCATGTTCAATCACATATCTGTGTGGATTTCCTTTGGATATTCCGGTTTCATCCCACATTCCAAATATGTGTGGGTTAGATTGATTGGCCATGCTAAATTGCCCCTTAGTGTGAGAAGGATTAGCAGGATTATGGGAATAAGGTCTGGGTGGGATTGTCATCGGTGCAATCTCGATTGGCCAAATGGTCGCCTTCTGCGCTGTAGGGGTTCTATTACTGGAATTTGACTGGCACGCCCACCCCAAATCCAGGGCAGGCAAGGCTCGCAGAATGGCATTCTCCATTGGCATCAGGTGGGATCTTATGAGCCTTGAGTGGGTAAGGTGGTAAAATTCTGGTGCATGATTCTATAAAAACAAATGTAACTCCTTTACTCAAAAAGGGAGGAAGACAGAAAGCAGGAAGCTATCGGTCAGTTAACCTAACATATGTCATGGGGAAAATGTTAGAAACTACTCAAAGATGTAGGACTATGGTGGATGGATTATATATAACAGGGTACTGGAAAAATTCAGCGTAATCAGGCAGGGTTAACATGGTTTTGTGAAAGGAAAATCCTGTTGAACCAATTTTTTGGCGTTCTTTGAAGGAGTCACATGTGCAATGGTTAAAGGGGAACTGGTGGATGTACTGCATGGGGATTTCCAGAAGGCATTCGATATGGTTCCATATCAATGGTTATTGCAAAAAATAAAAGCTCATGGTGTAGAGGGTGACATATTGGCATGGATTGAAGATGGACAAGCTCACAGGAAACAGAGTTGGCAAAATTGGGTATTTTTCTGGTTGACGGGATGTGAACCTCAACCTTTTACAATTTATATCAATGGCTTGGATGAAATGACTGAAGGTATGGTTACTAAATTTACTGATAGTTAGGAAAGCAAATTGTGAAGTGGACACAAGAGGCTACAAAGAGAAATTAACTGAGTGGGCAAAAATTTGGCAATTGGAATATTATGTGGGCATATGTGAAATTGTCCATTTTAGCGGGAATAATAAAAAAGTTTATTATCTAAGTGGTGAGTGATTGAAGAGCTCTGAGATGCAGAGGGATCTGGGTGTCCTAGTGCATAAATCACAAAAGACGAGTACACAGATACAGCAAGCTAATAGAATGCTGTCTGTGAGAGGAATTGATTACAAAAATAGCGCCGTGAGGCAGCAGCATTAACCATTATGCCACCAATTTTGACCCAACAATAGTGAAGAAACAACGATTATAGTTCTGAGTATGTGAGAAATTTCAGCTATTGGAAGATACTAGAACTTTAATACAAACTCCAGTTGGAAAAGTGAATTGAAAATGTGATCCCACAAAGCAACAATTTCTTCAATAAGCCTCGTGATTGGCACAAATGCTGCAAGTTTGAAGGAAATACTGACAATGTCAAAAACATTGGCATCCACATTATGTGGTCTCTTGAGAATTCTGTTTTTATTATTCAGTAGATTATTGTGTGCAAGGCAGTTTTGCACCAAGTTCTCATTATTGAAAAGGTTAATCTTTCAGATATTGCACAGCAGTCAGATGAAAATATAAATCCTCTGCTCGTTAACAGTTCAAGCCAGACTGTGAAGCAAATGATACAAATAAATTAACGTGCTCTAACTATAACATGGTATAAGCTTCTAACATTGATAGTACTTGGCATTTGCAAAACGTTTTAACATTTAAAATCGTAATGTTTTATTTAACATTCAGTAAACTTTTTTATGGAAAAAATACTGGATGGTGGAAATCCAAATTAAAATTGTGAAAGCTGGTCCGGCAGCATCTGTAGAGAGAGAGACAGTTAAATTGTCAGGTCTGATGAAAGGTAAATGACTCGAATCGTACTGTGAAATTTTACTGGCACGTCTGCCCAAGCTTTGTACGATCCCGCCCAAGGCCAACAGGGAATGTGGTTTTCCGAGCCTTGCCCGCCCCTGGAATTGGGAATTGCCAGTAAAATTTTGGCCATGGCCTCCTACCATGCAGAGGAGGTCATTTGGCCCATCAGGTCTGCACCAACTCTCTGGTAGAGTATCTTACCCAGAACCTCTCCCTCCCCCTATCTTGTATCTCCACACATTTCCCATGACTAATCCATCTAACCCGCACATCTTTGGATTGTGGGAGGAAACCGGAGCACCTGGAGGAAACCCATGCCGACAGGGGGAGAATGTACAAACTCTACACAGTGACCCAAAGCCAGAATTGAATCCAGGTCCCCGGCACTATGAAGCAACAGTGCTAACCACTAGATGACCATGCCACCCTTGTTAACTCTGATGCCATTGGGCTTGTGCTGAGTATCTTTACATAAGTCTTTACATAAGTATGTTGCTGCTATTTAAAATTAGCATATGGAAACACCTAACAATGCAGCACCAAGCTTGACTTGCCAACTCTCCAGGAATACCCTGGAGTCGACAAAGGATTAAAGATGAATCCCTAGGATATTGCTTTGAACAACCCAGGAGAAAAAACATTAATTGTCATACAAATCTTGGATATGGGAAAAACAATCCAATCAGATGATAACGGGTCTTTCTAATAAAGGTAATAATTGAGATTAGATTCCAGTGCATGGGGTAAATAGGGATGTGAAAAAAGTGAGTTAAGAGTTTAAAACACTTGGGCGTCATAAAATTATGAATTGGTGTGCAGCAAGAGGTTGCAGGTGGACGACAAAACCTTGCTTGAATATCGGAGAATGGTGACTGATGCTTCACAAGCTGACATACTATTATGTTGTGTCAAGCGTCCTTAAAATGCTTTGTCCAGACCTTATTGAAAAAGGGGCAAATAGGCAATGGTGTAAGGGTGGAACTTGCCACAAATTGTACTACACAGCGGTGCCAACAAACCACAACACATTCAGAACCTAACCACACAGATATTGCTGTGGAGAAAGAACGCAAGTGGGAGGGAAGAGCTCCCTGCCCAGTTGCAATGAGCTGCAATGAAGGGGAGAGCTCCCTACCCAGTTGCAATGGGTTGCAGTGAGGAGGGGGAGAGCTCCCTGCCCAGTTGCAGTGAGGCGAGGGAGAGCTTCCTGCCTGGTTGCAATGGGCTGCAGTGAGGAGGGGGAGCTCCCTGCCCAGTTGCAGTGAGGTGAGGGAGAGCTTCCTGCCTGGTTGCAATGGGCTGCAGTGAGGGAGAGAGCTCCCTGCCCAGTTGCAATGAGCAAGGGGAGAGAGCTTCCTGCCTGGTTGCATTGAGGGGGAAGAGTTCCCTGCCCAGTTGCAGTGAGGCAGGCAGGCAGGCGGGGGAAGTACCCTGCCCAGTTGCAATGAGTGAGGAAGGGGGATGAGCTCCCAGCCCAGCTGCAATGGGTTGCAGTGAGGGGGAGCCCCCCGCCCAGTTGCAGTGAGGAGGGGGAAGAGTTCCCTGCCCAGTTGCAATGAGTGAGGAAGGGGGAGAGCTCCTGGCCCAGTTGCAAAGGGTTGTAGCGAGAAGGGTTAGAGTTGTCTGCCCAGTTGCAATGAGGGGGAGAGCTCTCTGCCCAGTGGCAGTGAGGGAGAGACTCCCAGCCTGGTTGCATTGAGGGGGAGAGCTCCCTGCCCAGTTGCAATGGGGAAGGGGAGAGCTCCCAGCCCAGTTGCAATGGGGAAGGGGAGAGCTCCCAGCCCAGTTGCAATGGGGAAGGGGAGAGCTCCCAGCCCAGTTGCAATGGGGAAGGGGAGAGCTCCCAGCCCAGTTGCAATGGGGAAGGGGAGAGCTCCCTGCCCAGTTGCAATGGGGAAGGGGAGAGCTCCCAGCCCAGTTGCAATGGGGAAGGGGAGAGCTCTCTGCTCAGTTGCAACGAGAGGGAGATCTCCCAGCCTGGCTGCCCTGCATAAGAACCTCCTCCCCTGAAGCATTGATGACGGCGTTGACCCCTGACCCGGCCCTGTGACCAGCTGCAGGAAACCCCGTCGGAAGGAGGCGCCATCTTGGAAGTCGCGGGGAAGGGAAGACTTTTCAGAAGTGATTTTGTTTTGTTTTTTTTGGGGGGGGGTGTGAGTGCCGGGGGAGGGAAATTGGCGAAAGGAATCGGATAAAGATCGGCAGCGGCGGAGGAGGTTGTGTGTGTGTGTTGTGGTTTTTTTTTAAATTTGCAGAAGACGGTAAGGCGATGGGGGTTTGCGGGGATTAGCCGCGGGGAGGAGGGTGAAGGAAGCCTCGGCTCCGGCTCCGGCTCCTCCTCAGCGGCCTTTTGTTGTGTGTGTTTCTGCCTTGTGTTTGGAAGCGGTAGCTGGATTCCTTCCCCCGTCCCCGGAAGGCCCGGCTCAATCCCCGGCCCTGCCTTGCTCAGTCACACCGCAGTCAGAGCAAGAGGAGGAGGAGGAGGAAGAAGAGGGAGCCGCTCCCCTTTCCTGTCCCCTCAATCTCGGTGCCCGTCTCCTCTATTCATTTTAAACACCCTTTTTGTTTTGGCCTCTGTTTTTATTTAGATTAAATGAAAACATAAACCTGGCCTTTTTAAGAGGCGATAGTGAAAGGCTGAGAGGCCTGGTTATCATTCCATCCTCTCAAAACTCTCCCCCCCCCCCCCCCCCCTAAATAATACAGCAATTCGGTTGGCTTCTTTGGCCGCATTATCCAACTGATATTCGTGGCGGAACTGATGTCTGCTCGGGGTGGGGATGGGAAGAGCCTCTCGCATGAATAATAAGCTCTTGGTGCCCGCCCGAAACCCACAACCTCAACTTCTGAGTTGTATTTTTTTTAAATTGGAGCCTCGGTATTTGCGCACACACGCACTATCCCCAGATTAGTGCGTCTGCAAGCCCATTGACACCAAACTGTTCGGTTGTCTTTCGCCTTTTTGTAGTGCCAGGCTTTTAGATGACTCGGTACAGCAGATTTCTCATGACATTCGTTTGCAGTGGCCAGGATAATTCTGATATTCATCTGGGTAACAACTGATTCACTTATGATCATAAATGACTCTTCACACAGATGTGCATAGTAATGATATTTCTCCTTGTCTGCAGTACTGAATCAAATGTCTTTTTGTGCACGTTGAGTTAAATAATACGTTGTGTTATTTTATGTTGGCCTGTCAGAATGCAGGTTTTATTTAAATTAACGAAATTGAGTTTGCTAGAACATAACTTTTTTAAAGAAGGAAATTGAGAATGACTAGCATTGTATAACTTTCTGATGTGGTTTTGCATTTAACAAAGTTGTAAGTTTAGAATAGCTTTAATTGTGTGGGCAATACGAGTTGAAAGAGTGAACTTGCTTTTGGGCAGAGTTGAATAAAAAGTGCTGATGTAGGAGTCAGTAGAATCAAAGAATTATTACAATTGTGCAGGAAGCTATTCGAGCCACTTGCCTTGTGTCACTCCACCCACCTTTTCCCTTAGCCTTGCAAATGTTTTCCCTTCAGATAATTGTCTAATTCACTTTTGAAAGCCACAGTTGAATCCGCCTTCACTGCACTCAGTTAATTCCAGATCCTTACTGGATTTAAAATGGGAGGAAAAATGTTAATGCTTAGTGTTCCCTTTGGTTCTTCTGCCCTTTTTCTTAAACTGGGTCCTGAGCAGCACGGTAGTCACCACTGCTGCCTTACAGCGCCACGGACCCGGGTTCAATTCCTGTCCGTGCGAAGTTTGCATATTCTCCTTATGTCTGTGTGGGTTTCCTCCCACAGTCCAGCGATGTGCGGGTTAGATGGATTGGCTGTGCTGAATTGCCCCTTAGTGTCAGCTAGGATAAATGCATGTGGTTAAAGGGATAGGGCCTGGGTGGGATTGTGGCTGGTGCAGACTCTGGGCCGAATGGCCTCTTCCTGCACCACAGGATTCTATGACTGTGGTGTCCTGTGGTTCTTGACCTTTCTATAGATGAGATGAATTTCTCCTATCCACTCTTCCCAGAAGCCCCAGTGATTTTGAACATCTGTCAAATCTCCTCTCGGCCTTTTTTAGGATAAGAGCCCCAGCTTCTCCAATCTTACTCAGCACTTTAAGTGTACAAGACCCTGATCTAAATCTTTCTCGCCTCTGCCTAGTGGATACTTTAGTCCAGAGGTCAGAAACTTGCTACCAGTGTGACATGGTTTTTTTAAATTTCTCCAGACCAACAATCCTGTGATACTAATTAGGAATCTGAGATATCAAATTGGGGGCTTTCTTTTTTGTTGACAGGCTTATGTCCGTAATAAACCAGGTTGAGGTTGTTCAAGCTGACTCATTAGATCCTTGCAGCCAATAGAGAGAGAAGACCTGTGCTCCATGGTTAGGACTGAGGTCTGGTGTTATAGAATCTGAGCCTGAAAGATATTCTATCACACTTACCTTACAATGTGCAGTTTCATGTCTGTAAAGCAACATGTTCCATAACATAATCACAGATTCCCTTGACAGTCAGCAGTTTTACAAAAAAATTATTTCCCTTGTTATCTAATGCTGGGAGGTAGAAGTCAATTGTAGATGTTAGCCTTCCTTATTTTAGTATATATGATGTCGAAGCGAGCTTAAAGTAAGTTAAAGTTTATTTCTTTGTCACAAGTAAGGCTTTAATGCTGCAATGAAGTTACTGTGAAATTCCTCTAGTTGCCACACTCTGACACGCAAATTCCTGATAAAGGATATTCTGCAATGAAGAGTGTGCAATTGACTCCTGATACTCAATTTTAGAAAAATTGAGTTAACAGCATAGTGGGAGTCCAATACTCCGAATTAAGAAGCTTTTAAGTATGATTTGAGTATTTGTGAGCTTTGTCTCATATTTGGTCATAATCTTGGAGGTTTTTTTGAGAAAATGCTGCCAAAGTTGTATGGTTTGAATTTAGTCGCTTTATTTTCAAAGAAGAGGTGTTAGTATCTTGGGAGACATTGGTCTTTCTTTAGTTAATATGTATTCTCTGCATTTGAAGAGTTCTAATGTTCTGATTGTCTATCGGTAACGGATTGATGTGTTGGTCAATGTTAATTTAGTATTGGCACTTAGCTCATATCCTAATTCTACAAGAGTTTGGAATAGATATATCAATGGGTGTGGAATATGGCTAATTCCACTTTATTGCTTGCAGTTAGGCTTGAAATTGGGTGGAACTTGGAAGCTGAAGTTGAGTGGTAATTCCCACCTGGTAATTTCTCTTCAGGCACTGAATTTGTAATAAATTCTTGCATCATTGAACCAGAATTCCAACTGGGAACTTTTGGAGTCCAGTTTAACTATCAGCCCACTTAGTCATTGTTTTACAGTTGGGCTTCTGTTCTTGTGTGTTGCAGGAAGTTAGTATTGTAGTAATTGTGATCACCACAAACAGTGTATATCCTGTACATGAACTGCTCTGCCTCATAATGTAAAATTTAATATCTGGAAATAATTTGGACACATTTGGTTAGAGATCGCTGTTTTGGACTTCATTCCTGTTTCCTCTTGTCTATATTCTCTAGGTGGCAAGTAATAATGTCTGCACCACAAACATTTCCATGACTGCATTGGTACTGAGATAACTAGCAGGTAGTTGATGCTTAGTGTCTTTTTGTGATTGCTTTGCGTCTGAAAAGAGTATCTAAATCCCATAAAATTAATGTCAGATGGAGCTCTGTTTTAAGATGTGTTCCTGTGGTGGTTGATGTGAGCTGCTATATTTATCTCCTTTAGTAAAAGTTAAGAACTTTCCTTTACGTTGGGTGCCTCGGGACATTCCAGAATGTTTCACTAGAGGCAATCATTACCCCCAGAAGAACCTTCTGTTGTGGTGCGCTCTTTTGTAGTGCTGAGAGTTTTTTTCAAACATCTATTTTTTAGCAAATAAATTGGGTCATGTTTTAACATGTCATTTAAGATTGTCAGTACAAATAGAGAGTAAAATTTTACATGTGCAAAATGGAAAAGCATTGGCATGAAGCATGCCAGAATTGAATACGCTCATGTGTGCATGAGTTTTATTGGATCTAACTCTTCAAATTTGAAATCTTATCTATTTTGCATTTCTGGAAAAACAGATTGGAGGAATTGTGCTAGTCTCTCGGTTTGCAACTCATTCCTTTCATATGTTGATTTATGTAGCTTAAGAATTGTATATGTGATGAATGTTCCTGCTGGGCTGAATATGTCTGAATTGTTGACACCCAAGAATCTCAAGGCATTGCACATGATGAGTTGGTTGAGGAATTGAGTGTTCACATTGAATCTGTACAGCTTTAATGCAATTTTTAAATTCTGAATTAAAAAATGTAAAGAAAATGAGTGGACGGTAGCAGACTCATATATTTGTATTCAGTAATACTGCTATGTATGGACAACTATCGAAGTGCAGATTAAGCAGCAAAGAAGTAGTTGCTGGAGGATTGGCGTCAGTAGCAACAGCAAAGTGATTTAAGTATTATAAAAAGAGTTTGTTAGCTCTGGCCACCAAGTATATAGCATTTCATCATTCCAATGGGATGTACAACAGCTAATCTTATAGAATTGTGTGTTGGCTTTAGGATGAATCATTATTGCTTTTGTAAGGTGACTGTGCAATAAACGTGACTTGAACCCATTGATTAGAATTTAAG
Source organism: Carcharhinus amblyrhynchos (assembly GCF_965287045.1). NCBI lineage: Eukaryota > Metazoa > Chordata > Chondrichthyes > Carcharhiniformes > Carcharhinidae > Carcharhinus > Carcharhinus amblyrhynchos. The sequence continues at coordinate 14,217,344 of NC_137348.1, forward strand.
GTTGTAACCACTCTGATTTGATTTTTAATAGATGGTAACCAAGGGATTTGATTTTTGTTCTGATATTTCAAAGCTTCAAGTAAAATGGAGAAAATCAGTCAGAATTGAATTTTGGATACAAATTTCTATTGTAACTCAGAAATTGGCTCGGGAACAGTATTTTAAGCGATTTTACAAATTGAATTTATTAGTCTGCTGGATATAGCTTTATTTTCCATTTAACTTATAATTTTTAAACATGCAGTCAAACATGTTTTTCCATCAGGTGTTCTTTTTGTCATCTCATGAGATTTCCATCATCGTTTTGTATAAAATGGTTAATTCTATCTAATATACTTGGAAAGTCTAATGCAGATTGGAGCATATGTTTTGATTAAGTATTTAACTCGGTTGTCTCCAGTGATATTGTGGCTCTAATGTGACATTTTCACTTCTGTACATTCCTGCATTATTGCATACAATCTGGCTTCCCTCTTTTTCGCAATTGCCTTAAAGTTTTTTGAGAACGAGTAATTTATATGTTTGTAATATAATTGCACTGTGACTTAGCTGAGGTATGAGTGCGCATAAGACAAATGGATATTACAGAGCTAAATTGGTTGACTAGCGCTAACTGATTTGGGAGTGCACGGCTTTATCATGTACCAGCAATCCTTCAAAAAATGTTCTAATTCACATGAAATTTCAAATATGGAAAGAATTTTTAATGCTCTGATCTCTGCCTCTCTATCTTTAACTCTGTTGCACACCCAATCCTTCTCCAGTGCCTGTCTATTGACCAGCTCAGTGGGATTAACTGACTGTAATCAGAGAATCATTACCAATGGTTTTTATCTTTCCCTCTTCTCAACCTGCCGTCCCTCGTATTATCCTCCTCCTTCAAATCTGAAGACATGAAGTTAGATTTCATGTATATGCTAAAGTCCCCCTTTCTCTATCCTGACTACTATTTTGGTTCTGTACAGTTAGACCACTCTTAACGTCCAGGTTTGGATGAATTTAAATATCCTGGTAGCCAAAAGCATTGCTTTTAACATCAAACTTTGCACCCTAACCACAGATACCATCATCTTCCTGTATTGTGCTATTGGATAGAACATGACTGTGTTTGCAGTCTCAGCATCCTATTAGCTTCCATTTCCATTGTATTCTCTGTAACTTGGCTTACCCATCTTCTCAAATACTGATCCATGTTTTTGCAATCTGTGTGTTCTTCTGGCCAGCATTCCAGCCTCCATCTTCATCAAAAAAAACCTCTCTCCATTAGTTACATTTCTACCTAGTAACAAAGCTCCTTGACCTACAAAGGAATAGATCACTTACTATTTTCCAATAATGCTGCTTTTAAAAAATCTTAATACCCTGAATAGACATGTTAAAATTAATCAAATGTAAAGTTTTTCTGGTGCTGAATTTGGTGCAAGTTATTGGTTGTAAACTCCAGCCTGTATCCAAAGTTATTATCCAATTCTTGATAAGTGAGTCTCTTTTTGTGCGTGCGTGCGCGCTTGGGGGGGGGGGGAAGCTGAGGAGAAGGGACTTGCACTGGATTTATATAGCAGCTTGCCTGTCTTCAGGATACCCCAAAGTGCTTTACAGTCAGTGAAGTATAGTGCAGTTACAGTTGTAATATAGGAAAATTGGTAGCTAATTTATACACAGCGAGTCCCTAGAAGCAGCAGTATGACATGACCAGATAATTTGTCATTGGAAATGTTGATTGACGGATAAATGTTGGCCAGGTTTCCAGGGATAACTTGAATTTCAGAATCCTGCAGTGAGATCTTTGGGCTTCAGTTTAACATATCATCTGAAAGATGGCACCTCTTGACAGTGTAGCATTCTACTGCAGCGTCAGCCTTGATTTTCGTGCTCCAATTCTGGAGTGAGTCTTTTAACCCACTTGAGGTAGGAGTGCTCCCATGGCTGATAGAAGGGAGGGATGAGTATGTTACATTAGGAGGTAGGCATGTCATCGGACTCTTGAATGTTGAATGATTGGGTTATCTAGATTTTGTAATTGAATAGCAGACTTCATAATTTTACATGTAGTATGAAAAACATTGTTTTGTCTGACAATTTGATTAAGATTAAAGAAACAACTGATGTATGCTAGTTTATTTTTGGAAACAAATTTAAATGGAAAATTCTGCATTCATTACTTTGGGACATAAATTTAAAAGTTTTTAAGACGATCTCCTGCAAGTAATTTACTGAATTAGTCAAGTTTGAATGCCAAATTGCTTATCCGTACTAATGTGATTAATGCCTGTATTCAGTTGGCAAAAATGTGGTGCTTGGAATCCTGAGTGCTAACTGACTTGAGTCTGTTTCATGCCAACCAGAGAGGGCTTATCTGTTTTTTTTCAATTGCATAATTAAGATTTTCCTAGGCTCTGGAAGGGAAAAATCATCTGGGATTTGTTCTGTACCCTTTTTGTTGGGATGCAGATGTGTATGAGCTGAACAAAATTGCAGGGGTGACTTGGTAGCATAGTGGTTAGGACTGCTGCTTCACAGCTCCAGGGACCTGTGTTCAATTCCCAGCTTGGATCACTGTCTGTGCGGTGTTTGCACATTCTCCATGTGTCTGCGTAGGTTTCCTCCCACGGTTCAAAGCTGTGCAGGTTAGGTTGATTGGCTGTGCTAAAATTGCACTTAGTGTCCTGAGATGCATAGGTTAGAGATTAGCGGATAAATATGTAGGTATGTGGGGTTAGGGACTGAGTGGGATTGTGGTCAGTGCAGACTCCATTGGCCAAATGGCCTCTTTCTGCACTGTAGGGTTTCTATGATTCACTTAGCATATAGACAAATAATTTTCTGTCATTCTGAAGTGCAGAGGTGAGATGGCATTAGAAAATAACAAGAAGGGACAAGAGATGGAGGAGGAAAATACTTAACTTTTCCTGCAAGTCAACTGCTTCTCAAACTTGTAACTCTGGAAATTTAATTTTACATCACAAAACAGTTCCTAAATTTGAGGAATAGAATTGTTTATTTACATTTAGCATGCCTGTTTAAAGCATTTTTTTAAATACTGTGATAGTAAACATGTAGTTCTGTTCTTGCTGACAGTTACAGACCAACTGATTTATCTTATTCTGACACTAGCAAGTTCTTTTTTGTGGGTTTAGGATTAACAATGCTAAATTGTCCCTTGGTGTCCTGGGTTGGGTAGGTTAGTAGGATAAATATGTGGGCTTAAGTGGGATTGTTGTCAATGCAGACTCAGTGGGCCAAATGACCTCTTCTGCACTGTAAGGTTTTTATATTTGTCATCACCAAGTTCCATTGTAACCAGTGACATATGGCAAAGTCAAATGCAATTCCTCCCTGTTTTGTTGGTTTGAGTAAATGTGGTTAGTGTGGAAAATCTGTAGACATGTAAGCAACTATCCTAACTGAAAAACATAGCTAATCTATTTAAATTTCTCTTGTTGATATTTTGACTCTCCTTGGACTTACTACTTGAGATTCTCTGGATAAAGGATTTAGAAACAATATTGAGAAGGCATTCGGGAGACGTTTTTGAGTTAATTAATGAGCCCGCGTAGATCAGAACATTTTATTCCATTCTTAGTTACAAAGCCAATGCGTAGAGTGAACTGGGTAAAAAGTCTGACAACACCAGGTTTTAGTCCAACCGATTTATCAAATAAATCGGTTAGAATTTATCAAATAAATTTTTACACTGTGTTTACCCCAGTCCAACACTGGCACATCCACAGAGTGAACTGGACAGACCTAAATCCATTTCCTTGCCTATTCCAAAAACCAATTCAAATTGAATCCAATTCATGGTCCCCACAAGGGAAACAAACTTTATCCCCATCTTTTATCTAATCTGTAATAATCTTGTACACCTTGATCAAATCTTCCAGCAATCCCCTTTGCTCCAAGGGGAAAAAATCTCACCTGCTCTAATCCAACCTTGCAACCAAAATCCCTTACCCCATACGTTTCTAGCAAATTTCCTTTGCATCCTCAAAACCATTAGGTCTTTCTTAGTGTAATGACCAGAACTGGATGCAATGCACTAGCTGGGGCATTTTTATTAAAAAGGTACAAGTTACTTCCCTGTTTAGTATTCAGTACACTATCTATGAAGTCAAAGGTCACATTTGCTTTGTTAACCACTCTCCTTTGGTTTGGAAATAGCTGGCTATTTAGCATGTCAGGAACTTTGAACATAAGAAATAGGGGTAGGAGTAGGTCATCTAGCCCCTCGAGCCTGCCCCGCCGTTCAATAAGATCATGACTGATCTGTCGTGGCTCAGTTCCACCTTCCCGCCCTCTCCCCATAACCCTTAATCCCCTTGCCTATCAAAAACCTATCAACCCACGTCTTAAATATATTTAGCGAGGCAGTCTCCACCACTTCAACGGGCAGAGAATTCCAGAGATTCACCACCCTTTGAGTGAAGAATTTCCTCCTCAACTCTGTTCTAAACCGTCCCCTCTTTATCTTGAGGCTGTGCCCTCTAGTCCTACTGTCCGTTCTGAGCGGGAAGAGCCTCTCCACCTCTATCCTATCCATCCCATTCATCATCTTATGTCTCAATGAGATCTCCCCTCATTCTTCTAAACTGTAATGAGTACAAGCCTAGTTTATTCAGCCTCTCCTCATAGTTCAACCCCCTCAACTCCGGTATCAGCCTAGTAAACCTCCTCTGCACTCCCTCCAAGGCCAAAATATCCTTGCGTAAGTACAGCGACCAAAACTGCACACGGTACTCCAGCTGCGGCCTCACCAGTGCCCTGTACAGTTGCAGCAAGACCTCCCTACTTTTATATTCAGTCCCCCTCGCTATGAAGGCCATCATCCCATTAGCCTTCCTGACCACCTGCTGCACCTGCAGGCTGGGTTTTTGCGACTCATGCACAAGGACCCCGAGGTCCCTCTGCACCGTCGCATGCTGCAGTTTTTCGCCATGTTAGTAATAGTCCTTCCCACCATTATTCTTACCAAAGTGGACAAGCCACTCTGATCACAAGCCACTCTGAACATGTATCGATGGTACAAGACATCGGGGACACATTATAAGATTTATCACAGGTAATGCAGGGGGATGTGGGGAAGAACTTATTTTACACACGTGAGTGATAGTGACCTGCTTTACGTGAGTATGGAAATGACAATGATTGCAAAAGAAGATTGGGCACTTGAAAGAAGAATTTAAGCACTATGGGAATCAAGCTGGGGAATGGGATTATGGATTGCTTTTCAGAGAGCCACTGTAAACATGATGGGCAGAATGGTCTCCCTTGTGTCAACTAAATGTGACTGGAATTCTGTGAAATGCTGTAGGCATGTACTAAAGGCTACACTTTATGATTTTAATGTTGGGATTATGATCAAAGTTCCTGACATGCTAATTCGCCAGTTGCGTCCAAACTAATTTGCTTTAATCTGTGGTTCCAACCGTCCTGATATCATTTATGCTGCAAAAAAGTCTGCTTTGCAGGGATATGAGTTGCTGGCTGAAATGAGCATTGGAGTTGCGTTGTCAAATTCTGAAATTCCAGTGCTGAATCTCTCAAGATGCTCTCTTTCAATTTTTGCAAGAACTATCAGTAATTGGTTGAACTGGGATACATGTAAAACATAGAAACGTAGGAGCAGGAGCATAGAAGATAGGAACAGTTCCTGTATTGAAGGGGTATTTAAGACTTCTGTACTTTTGCTTAGAAGGAATTACCTCCAAATAAGTTTGAATATTTTATTTTCTAGGAATTAAGTGAAATATGGAAAAGGTGTAAAATATCTGCAAAACCTGTGCATTTTTTGCCCTTAGTTAAAGTAAAATTAGTAGTCTTCAGTTAAAATAATGGGAAATTTGTGTATAATTAGAAGTGAAGGGTAGATTTTTATGTAATTTGACTCTGCCATCATTCAGTTTTTAAACATTGATTCTAACAAATATTTTCTTGTTTGACTATTTTTCTTTTAGCATAAATGTAAATTAGTGCTACACCATGCATTTAGCTTATTTAGCCTATTTTGTGTCACGTTGTTCATAGATCATCCATTAGTCTTCAGTTAACTTTTCATTCTGGGCAATTTGGTGACACAATGGTTAGCACTGCTGCCTCATGTCGCCAGGGATCTGGGTTCAGTTCGGCCGCTCATGCGGGTGTGTGTGTGGAGTTTGCCCACTCTCCCCGTATCTGCTTGGATTTCCTCCAACAATCCAAAAGATGTGCAGGTTAAATAGATTGGCCATGCTAATTTTCTTTAGTTTTGGGGACTAGGAGGATAAATATGTGGAGCTATGAGGATAAGGCCTTGGTGGAATTATGGTCAGCATGGGCTCGATGCGCCAAATGGCGGCCTCCTGCACTGTAGGGATTCTATTATTCTGTCCCCACCATCACATAGAAGATAGGAACAGCAGGAAACCATTCGTCCCTTCGAGCCTGCATCACAATCGTGGCTGTCCAACTCAGCCTAATCCTGCTTTCTCCCCGTAACCTTTGATCCCATTTGCCGTAGGTGCTTTATCTAGCTGCCTCTTGAATGTGTTCGATGTTTTGGCATCAACCACTTCCTGTGGTAATGAATTCCACAGGCTCACCACTTTTTTTGGGTGAAGAAATGTCTCCTCACCTCCATCTTAAATGGTCTACGCTGAATCCTCAGACTGTGACCCCTGGATGACATGCCCATCATCGAGAGCATCCCCCCCGTTCATCTGAACTCCAGCAAAAACACTCCTAACCTACGTGCTTTCGCCTCATACATCAGTCCTGCCACTCCTGGAATCAATCTGGTAAACTTTCACTGCACTTCCTCGAGCAAGAACATCCTTCCTCAGAAAAGGAGACCAAAACCGCACACAATATTCTAGGTGTGGTTCCACCAAGGCCCTGTATTATTGCTTCTGTACTCAACCTCTCACGAAAAAGGCCAACATACCATTTGCCTTCAACCACTGGTACACAAGGACACCCAGGTCCTGCTACACACTCCCCTCTCCCAATTTACAACCATTCAGGTAGTAATCTGCTGTCTTGTTTTTGCTACCAAAATGAATAACCTCATTTATGTAAGTCACTGTCTTGTCCACTCTGCCATCCTTTAATCCTCACTGTGCTGTACCATCTCCTGGTCTCTTGTGTTATTCACGCTCAACCAGCTGTGTAATTTTTTTGTACCTTTTGGCACTTTAATCCCAATTAAAATCCAATTCAGAACAGATCTGAGATGACAAGACAGGCCATTCCTCCCATCTTGGCTTTGATCAAATTGTAAATTACCAAATGCTCTGATGGTGGGAGGCTCTTAAAGGTTAAAATTTGTGACTGATCTGTTGCTGAGATGGCTGTGGGACCATGTTTCAACAATCCTGTTTAGACAGGCTAAACTGAGTGGGAGCTTATATGGAAAGATAGAGAATTGTATGTTAAGTGAAATTAATTTGTTTTGGGTGATGGGTATCCTTTGTGGCTGTTTGTAATGGGGTTATTCACAAGACTGAAAAAGTTAGTCCAGGATAGATATTTGAAAATAAAGGTCTTTGCATTGTATCTGAGGGTCCATAGAAATGTTTCATACCAAACAGATAGTTAAATAGTGCTTACCAAGTGCTGTGAAGGTATCTGTCAGTGCAGATTAGTTAATGACTGGTGTAAATGATGGACGTTGATATCTTTGCTTGAGTAAAGTCTGTATTGTGGTTAATCATGAAGTGTAATTTCCTGTTTGTATATTTTCCTGCCTGCCCTTGCTAATAATGTTTGTGTAGTATTGCCTGCAGTGCAATCTGCTTCTGATTGCAATAGTTAGTTTTGATGCATATTCCTAGATTCCATTCTGGCTGTGCCAAGTGATTTTTGTACACAAGGTGAGCTGCACACAATGAATCACTTGGCAATGAACCAACAGTTTTGTAGTTGCGTATAAAAAAAAAAAAATTTTGTTTTAAGGTATTAGAGTCACTAACTAATTTACTATCTTTTTTATTTGCTCAAGTATATCACTCGTGTAGAACTGTTAGTTATAGTAATGTGTTCAATGCAATTACAAATTAATTTAGAATATCCATTTTTACCAACTAAGGGTCTAACTGTCCAGAACCACATGAAATACGTCCCAAGAACAGTGTTTAATAAGTAGATTTGCTGTAATGCTTACACCACTGGATTTCAATACAGTATTGTCTTTACTCCTATTCATGTTGTCATTAAGCTTACTTCACTTCCACTTAACTGCATACTCCAATTCTGGGGAGTTGGAGCCTATCCCAGCAGATATTGGGTACACCCTGCTTAACTCCCAGTCCATCACAGGACGCACATTCACGCTTCACACAGGTGATTTTACCATGGCCAATCCACCTAAACTTTTGAACTGTGGGAGGAAACTAGAGCACCCAGCAAAAACTCATGCAGACCTAGGAAGAATGAGCAAACTCTATCCAGACCAGAATCAAACTTCTGTCCCAGGTACTGTGTAGCCACAATGATGCTTGTCATTAAGCTTACTTGTACTTCAATTTTTCCTAATGATTGTTGCATTCCCAATTGAAGCAGTTCCCCTCTTTCAGAGGTATTACTGCATCAGTAGTTCCCATCATCATTTATCCATGGTAAGAGCTGCTTGGGTGATGGTAGGAGCTAACTGGTGGCCTGAAGTAGGAGCTTGATGGCTTGATACAACTTGAATAGATGGCAGAAAGCAGCTGGGAATGGAAGGAAAATGTACTGTTGGGCAGTAGGGATTGTGGAAAATGTGGTTCTGTGAATCTGCTCTGGAACTTGGAAACGTGTTTGATCATTTGCCTCTCAACTTAAATTTATCTGATCTTGCTCCCTATTCTTCGATAACCTCCATCTACTAACAACGTATTAACCTTGGACTTAATTTTCAGTCTTTTGATTGGAGTGATCCGGAATCCCACTACCTTTTATGAGCAGTGCTTCCTGATTTCATTACTAAAATGGTCTAACTCTAATTTGAAGATTCTGTCACCTTTGGTCAAAAAAAAACACACAATCGATGGAAACTATGTTTCTGTTTCAAATGAGTAAATAATCCATTGAATTCAATGTTTCGTCCAGTGCAAACAGTATTTTGTATACTGCCATGAAACTTGAATGGGTTCTGGTCAAATAGTGATTTTGAGGGCTACACCCACTGAAATGTGTACCATGTGCTGTCATATTTTGAGTTTCCTATCTTTGGGATAGGATAGTTCTGAATGTTGTGTGCAAGATGTCATTCTGAGAGTATAAATCTCAGATTGTTGCTTTATCCGAGGGGTTGGCTATAAGATGGCTCTCCCAGTTTTGATTTTTGTTGATATTTCAATTTTTAAATACAAATTCAGTATTGAATTCCAGGTAGGGAAAAATGATGTGAACGAGGAAGACTTCACAGTGCTGGATGTATCTTTTGTGATTTGCCTAGGTAAATGCTGGATGGTTTCTTTAATTTTTGTTTGTAGAATTTCAGCACAACTTAATAACTTGCCATTCCAGGGACAGTTAGTTGAGAGCCACATTGCTGTGGGTTTGGAGGACATATACAGACTAGGATAAGAACTCGTTCCCTTGGTAGATCGAACAAGGGCAGGACTTTCTCAGTTAATGGTAGGGTGTTGGGGAGAGTTACAGAACAAAGATCTACGGGTACGTGTTGATAGCTCCTTCAAAGTGAAGGCACAGGTGGACAGAGTGGTGAAGAAGGCATTCAGCCTGCTTGGTTTCATTGGTCAGAACATCAAATACAGGAGTTGGGACATCTTGTTGAAATTGGAATACTGCATTTCTGGTCACCCTATTATAGAAAGAGTGCAGAAAAGATTTACTAGGATGCTACCGAGACTTGATGGATTGAGTTATAAGAAGAGGCTGGATAGACCGGCACTTTCTTCTCTGGAGCATAGGAAGCTGAGGGGTGATCTTATCGCAGTCTATAAAATAATGGGGGGCACAGATCAGCTAGATAGTCAATATCTTTCCCCAGAAGTAGGGGAGCCTAAAAGTAAAGGGCTTAGGTTTAAGGTGAAAGGGGAGAGATACAAAAGTGTCCAGAGGGGCAATTTTTTCAGAGGGTGGTGAACAAGCTGCCAGGGGTGATGATAGAGGCGAGTACAAATTTGTCTTTTTTTAAAAAGCATTTAGATAGTTACATGGATACGATGGTTTTAGAGGTATATGGGCCAAATGTGGGCAATTGTTATTATCTTGGGGGCTTTTTTTTAGGAAAAAAGGACAGCATGGACAAGTTGGACTAAAGAGCCTGCTTCCATGCTGTAAATCTGTGACTCTGTAAGGACGTAAACAGATGTGTTCTTTTCATGGTTACTTTCATGTATAGTTTCATGGTTACCTCTTTATATTTTTTATTTCAGATTTATTTAATTGGCCACACTTAAATTCTTTATCAGCCCTCATGGGATTAAGATAATTGAACAAGTGTGATATGCAATTAATGCTAATTAAGCATGAGCTTTTCATCCATTGGTAGAAAAGGAGTGGAAGTGATACAAGGTTTGCCAATGGAGAGTTGAGCAGTAGTTGGTCTGTATTACAAAGGGGATTCCATAAATACACAATGTACAATTTAACCAGTAACTGCTCTACAAGGATGTTTGTGTCTAATGTATATAATGGAACATTGCTGTCTGGATTTTGGATGCATCTATTGATTCTCTCCCCCCCCCCCCCAACTCTTTTTAATAGAGCCAAGATGGCCACTGCTCCGTACAACTATTCCTACATCTTCAAATATATTATTATTGGTGAGTACATTTATGTGTTGAACTTCAGGCTTAATTTCTAGCACTCAAGTGTTCATAAAGTAAAAGCCCCCAATGGGGCAAATAAAGAGGAAGCATCAAGTGCAAAATAAGTTAAAAGAAGTGAGGGTTATTCAAGTATAAAAGGTCACATGGAAGATTTTATCTTTCTCTTGTCTGCCTACACACTCCCATTTAAGCGTAACCATTTTGTTTTTGTTTATATTCAAGTGGCACTTTTAATGTCGTCAAAAATTTTAATTGACCTGAATAGGAAAACTAAATGAGTCAAAAGTCTTAAATTAAGCTTAAAGACATAAATCTTCTTCTGAAGTTTATGGATTCCAGTATTGTTTTAGGCTGGGCCAGTGCAATGCTGTGGGATTACTGCATGGCTGATGTTGAGGGGAACCATAAAAATCAGACCACACCTGTCATAAGTTTGCCTGGTGCGATTTGAAAGATGAAATGAATTCGTCCCACGTCCGACTCAATGTTTTATTCAATTGAAAACAAATTAACTTGTCATTTATTTTCCCCTGTTGTTTGTGGAGTCATGCTATTGCTTACAAAAGTGAATAATATATTTTAGAAATGAATTGTATGTGAAATACTGAGGTTTAACAGATGCAATAACTAAATTTCTCTCTTCGAACAAATTCCAGAACTCATAACAGATTTCATTTTAGCCAACCAAACAAAACTGTGCCCTAATTAAAATTGGCTTGTCTATTCATTCACTATAAACAACTTCCTGCTATTTTGAGACCAAAAGTTTAAATGCAGTCATTTGTTGGCATTGTCTAGTATTGCTCTATAAATAGCTCTTAGACTTCATTATAAAATATTTCGAAAAGATGCTGCTGACATTCCCTTAAAGCAACTTTGTTTTATTTTGCTAAATTTCCTTTTTAAACCAGTAAAAGCTTTTTGAGTTCAATTTTTCAAACCAGGGTCAATATTTTGGTTTCTATTTGTAGCTCAATGTAGACTTGCCCATAATTCGAATTTATGCTGCTGTTTATTTCAAATTGGATGGCTTTCAACCCAAGTATCTATAATATGGTACATTAATTGTCTGTTTCCAACTTTTTAAACTTAATACATAATTGGGTTTCACAATGCATGTTCATGTAGTACTGAATAAGATGGGAAGAATGTCTAGATCCAAGCTTCAGTTAAGGGCATACTCCCAAGTAACATTTATGTTATCTAAGTTGTTCTGAATTTTATAAAAACTTTAGTGTTGTCTTGTGGCAGTTTCTATTGTGTAGCCTTTAATAACCAAAAATAATACCCTTAGTTATATTGCAATAATAAAATCAGAATGTGAAATAGTGTTGACTCTCTGTATTTTATTTATTTGAGGTGGCGGTAGACCAATGTGGAGCTCAGCAAAGGGGTAGTTGCATGCTTCAAAATATTAGCCCCAAGAGATGAATTCAGTTTTGAGGCCGAATTGTAAATTTTGCAGAGTGAACATCTTGACTACAAAGCATTTTTAACTAGTCTAGAATAAAGGTGGGCTCTATTGTTCCAAAGCTGCAATTCTCATTCTTGGCCTCTGTTTTGCACAAGATTAAAAAATAATCTGGATCTGTGGCTGTATCATAAGACTTCAAAACCTATCAATGCTTGATTTCAGGTCAAGTCTGAGAGTAAGTTAAGCACCACAAGGGATTTGGACCTGAAATGCGTTGCTCGAATAGGACTTTTAAAAAGCTTTTGAACCATAGAAGAGAATTTGCAGGGCCACAGAGCAAGCAAGAGGGAGTGAGACTTGCAGAATTGCTCAGTGCAGTAGCACAAAAATTGGATCAAATGGCTGCTTTCTGTGTTGTAGCTGCTTTGTGAAGCAGTATTAGGCTGTTCTTTGAAAGGAGAACAAACATGGGAATTAGGAGCAGATGTAGGCAAATTCAGCCCTTCAGGCCTGCTCTGCCATTCAGTCAGATCATGGCTGATCTCTCCCTTGTCTAAAATCCATCTCTCTACATGTTCTCCATATCTCTTTGGCTCATATTTTATTAGAAATATATCTATCACCTTCTTGAAACCATTTAATGATTCGGACTCCACTCTTGTGGGGCAGCAAGTCCCACAAATTTACCACCCTTTGTGAGAAGTAATTCCTCCTCGTCTCAGTTTTAAATGTACAGCCTCTCAACCTCTGCCTGTGACCTCTTGTTCTAGATTTCCCCATTAAAAAGAAACATTTGGTCTATGTCAACTCACAGTCCCTTTTAGAACTTTACATACCTCAATCAGATTCTTTCATCCTTCTAAAGTCTAGTGAGTATAAACCCAAACTGTTGAATTTCTCTTCATACATCAAACCTTTCATCTCCAGAGTCAATCTGGTGAACCTCCTCTGAACTGCATCCAATGCCACCACATTCTTCCTCAAATAAGGAGACCAAAACTGGACACAATAGCTCAGAAATGGTCATAACAACACTTCTCTGCTCCTATACTCCAATCCTTTGGCAATAAATGCCAACATTCACCTGTTTTGTTATTACATGCTATACCTGTGTACTGAGTTTCTGCAATTCATGAACAATGACACCCAGATTCCTCTGTCCAGACGTGCTTGTGATTTTCTAAGGATTCCATGCACAAGGATAGCCAGATTCCTCTGCATCTGAGATCTGCAATCTCTTGCCATTTAGATGAAATGCTTTATTCCTGCCAAAATTGACACTTAAACATTTTCCAATGTTGTACTACTACTGCCAGATTTTTTTGTCCACTCACTTAAGGAGACTATAAAGTGATTGTAGGAATAGGTTATGTCTTCTATACAACTTGCTTTCCTACTTATTTTTGTATTATCAGCAAAATTAGAAACCATACTTTGGGTGTTTTCATCCAAGTCATTGACCTAGATTGTAAATGTTGAGGCCCCAACACTGATCCCTGGGGTACACATCCTGCCAACCAGAAGATGACTCATTACGCCTACTCGGTTTCCTACTAGCTAGCCAATATTCGATCCATGCCAGTATGTCATCTCATACGCCATGTGCTTTTATTTACCACAACTTTTGATGTAGTGCCTTATCAGATAGCTCCTGCATATCTAAGTACAGTGCATCCACAGGTTTCCTTTATCTACAGCATCTGTTACAATTCAAAGAACTCTAATAAACTAGGTGAACGTGGATTTACTCCCCTCAGAACCATGTTGACTCTACCTGATTATGTTGAATTTATCTAACTGCCCTGCATTGATATCATGAATGCTTCTAATATTTTCCATATGACAGCCTGTAGTTTCCTGTGTATCATCTTTAGTGAAGGCTGATGCAAATGATCTGAACAGATATTTTGTAATCCTCTTCTCCATTATTAATTACTGAGACTCACTTTTGATAAGACCAATTCTCACTAACTCTCTTTACATACCTATAGAAATTCTTATCTGTTCACATCAGGCAAGTGAGGTCATTTCAACATTAAATGCATCAGTAACACATTTGATATTTAAAATTTGAAATTGAGCGTGAAATCTTGTAGACATACCTATCCTACTTTCTTTCCAAGGAATTCGCTCACAGATGACTTTGGAAAAGAAGCAGAAAGATGGAATTTCCAGAAAGGTTGAAACTAACTAGGTTGAGTGCGAAAGAGGGGTTTGAAATGAGATAGCTATGAGTGTAATCTTATTTTAAAATTCACTTCAATCTTTTTTATCAACAGGAGACATGGGTGTAGGAAAGTCATGTTTGCTTCATCAATTCACAGAAAAGAAATGTAAGTAAATGCCCTGAAAGTAGAAGTCTGAATCTTATTTATCAAACTGTTGCTGTTGAGTTGATATCAACGCTGGTTTAATCCATTGCCTTAACCTCCAATCTTAACATATTGAAATTGGGTTCATGTTTTTGTATCTTTCTTAAAAGAAGGAAAGTAACAGTATCACAACACTAAAAAAAATTCCAAAACTATGATTTCCCAAATATTTGTTGCAGTCACTATTTGTCTCTGCATGCAGTTAAGATGGGAATTAAATACTTTTCTCACAATTGAAGAAAAGGCTCTGTATGCACATAGAATCGAGAGAATTCCTACAGCGCAGAAGAGACCATCTGGCCCATCAAGTCTGTACATATTTACCACAGCTAATTCATCTAACCTACATATCTTGGGATGCTAAGGGGCATAATCCACCTAACATGAAAATCTTTGGGCTGTGTGAGGAAACCAGAGCACCTGGAATGTGCAGGCTGGTCATCCAAGACCAGAATTGGTCCCTGGAGCTGAGAGGCAGAAGTGCTAACCACTGTGCCACCAGTGCACACCTGGTGTGTTTGCACAATAAATCTTGTAGTAATGTTGCTTTTCGTTGTAAATGCTGTTGTTTAATTGCACAATATTGATGTGTTCGTTGTTGAACTCCTGTTGCAACAGTGTCGGTCAAGTTAGCAATTCCCATTCAGTAACAACCGAAAAGATCTTTCTCAATTAATCATTTGAACAGGATTTGAATCAGAAACCAAGAGCTAATCTGCTGGCTCGCAGCTCTCATTCTGTAATTGCAGACATCCATAAATCCCATCATTTAAATAAAAATCTAAGTCTTGAGGATGAGAAGAATTTTTATATAAAAATGCCATAAATCCTAAGAAGCGTCTCTCTCTGAAACCTGACGTCAGGATTTTACTTTGCTTAGTGTTAGCACTGTTGCCTCTAAGTCACAAGTCACAAGGTTCTGAGTTTAAGCCTTCTCCGGGACATAAGCACCTAATCCTAGTTGATGTCTTGATACAATATGGTGCTCTCTTTTAGATGCCTTGTTCAAGTCGGACGTTATTTGTTTAAGTGGGCATGAAATGTTTTTATTGAAACACGAGCCAAAATTCTTTTGTCTTCGGCATTTTCCCTTTTGGCTAATGCATTAAGAGCAGGTTACATGTTATTTGTGAGACTGTATGGCTTTCTCTAGATAGCAAGTTTTGGATTTGTCCACTTGTCTGCTATCAATCTTAATGCAGAATTTAATGATGACAACTACTACATTGTTTTTAACTTGTCCCAAAAGATCCTACTAACAGATTATTATTTAGTTAAGCTTTGAAGTGTTTTTGTTTCTTTTTAAACGTTCTTTGAAGAATTCAGTAAATGACCACGCAATGGAATATAAACCATTTGTTTATCTGCTGTACTTGATTGTTATGGAATAATCTTTTTCAGTGTCTTTTGGTGGTTTAGCTTCTGAAATCCTGTAGTTTTTTTTTCCAGGATGGGAAGACAAAGTGAATGATGTTTGACTACTTGTGCATGTCTTCTGCATAAAGCTGTTGCATGTCATTTTTGTTCCCACACCTAAAATGAGTTTTTCATTGAGATATCTGAGCATCACCAAGTTGTGAAATTATAGTGGGCGACTAATTATTAATGGCATGATGTCTAATGCTGTCATTTACTGCAAACCTAATTTGGAAAGCAAGTACACCATTTGTTAATATACTCAGGCAGGAGTCACATTACAGCTGATAAGTAATGGATGCTTTGCCCAATGTGACATTAACAAAAAGACCAAGTAAACTTTCTAAGTGGGAAAAGAAAGTATTGGAAAGTATGAACCATGCCAATAAAATAAGACAACTGAAATACTAAATCAGATTTTGCGTCCACCCCCAACACCACTGAGGCAGCCTGCATCATTTGATTGAACCATGATTTAGCGCTTCAACTTGTTTATGCATCAGAGATCGTGTTGTAATAAGCAACTGTGCTTTCAAATACCTGAGCTGAGTATTTAAAACTTAATTGGGCATTCATTTTATAACTTATCACTGTAAAAGGTATCACAATCTTCTTGACTAAGTTGCAGCTGAGTGGTAGGATTGCACACCACAAAAGTGCAAGGAGCTGTTAGTTGTCAACTAGTGTTCCTGCTGTGATTTGCTGTTCCCTCCAGGGTTGCTTAAGATGAGGTTAGGGAGTGGGCTGAGTTGCAAAATAAGTCAGAGAAGCAGAAGAAAGGAATCTTGAATTTGTTTATGAATTCATACTTAACTCTGAAAACAGGACTTTAAGTACGGGTGGTACATCAGTATTGTTGAAACTATTACTTTGTTAGTAATCTACTGGTAACCTTTCATTTAGCACATTTCAGTGTTATACTTTATTCCATGAGGTGGGGTGAGGACAACATCATTACATAATACAAAAAGAGAGAGTGCTGGAAAATCTCAGCAGGTCTGGCAGCATCTGTGAGGGGAGAAAAGAGCTGACATTTTGAGTCCAGATAACCCTTTCTTGAAGCTTTGAATACAGCACGTAAACAAAAGCTTTGACCAAGGGTTATCTGGTCTCGATGTCAGCTCTTGAGATACCTAACATAATTTCTTTAGTTGTAGTTTGATGCAGATACCTGAGGAAGGTTTCAAAATATAAAATATATGCTTGTGTGTCAGCATATGTACTCCAAAACTAGGATGCAAGAGAATCGCGCTCTCTCTCTCTTTGCTTGCATTCAACTAACAATGTGCAAAAGTGACTGAAGTTAACTTGTACTTTTATATTCAAAATCACAACCCATTTTGAATAAGTGATTCAGAGTTGGGCAGTTGGTACAAAAATCTCCAGTACTGTAGAGATGCTTTGCCTATAATTTTCCTCATTTTAAACTAATGACATTTTTTTTTTCAACCTAGTTATGGCTGATTGTCCCCACACAATTGGGGTAGAGTTTGGAACCAGAATAATTGAAGTTAGTGGTCAGAAGATCAAACTTCAGATCTGGGACACAGCTGGCCAAGAACGGTTTAGGGCTGTTACGCGAAGTTACTACAGAGGTGCTGCTGGCGCTCTCATGGTCTATGATATCACCAGGTAATTATTCAAACCCATTCTTGATTTTGCTGTTGAAATATTGGGCTCCAAATGCTGGTTGTCATGTGAAATCAGGTGATTTTAATGTGTATGTAAGTTGCTGTAAAATTGTAATTGGCTTCATCAATTTTATTTTTAATTTTATGCTTTTCCAGATTTCCTGTTGATAGCTGACATTTAGTTAAGACATGGCTTCCTGAGGAGCATATCAAAACTTTCAGTGGATTTCCAGCTTGGGCTCTGGTCTTAATCCAGTATTGTTAGAAATTGGGCTTCCTTTCTGTCCCTCCCATTTGTTCTTGCTTATCCTCATTCAGACTAGAGGATAGATGAGCCTTGGAGGCTTGTCTATAGGTGTTGTCCATGCTGCCCTCCTGCCAGCTGTTTTGGTTATTTCAGGATAGCACTTCATCTGAGTTGAAGGTGAAATGAACTCATGTAGTTGATTAGATTCAAGTATTGGTTGCTCTGTTACTCAATACCAGTTTGCACAGATTGTACCTCAAGCATCCTTTTCAGGATGCTTTAATCCGTAGAACACATAGAAATAGTTTCCATTGATACCAACAGATCATCTGATTTAAGAGGTGTTTTTTGTAATTTTTAACAACAAAGTCAAGCTTAATATCCCTTTCCTCAACGAAGGAGATTGTCATTGACTTCAGGAACCGTAACGGAGGGCATGCCCTTGTCTTCTTCAATGGGGACAAAATAGAAATGGTCAAGAGCTTCAAGTTTTTAGGTGTCTAGATCAACAACAACCTGTCCTAGTCTCTTCATGCGGATGCAATAGTTAAATGCCTCTATATTTTCTCATTAGACTAAGGAAATTTGGCATGTCCACTACGATTCTCTCCAGCTTCTACAGATGCACCATAGAGACCTTTCTTTCTGTTTATATCACAGCTTGGTAAAGCTCCTGCTCGACCAAGACTGCAAGGAATTACAGAGGGTCATGAATGAAGCCCAGTCCATCACTCAAACCAACCTCCCATCCATTGATACTGTCTACACTTCATGCTACCTTAGAAAAGCAACCAGCATAATCAGGGGCCCCCACAACCTCAGACACACTCTGTTCCACCTTCTTCCATTGGGAAAAAGATAAAGTCTGAGAACATGCACCAATTGACTCAAACAGCTGCTTCTTTACTGCCATCAGACTTTTGAATGGACCTACCTCACATTAGGTTGCTCTTTCTGTTAGAACACAGAACATTACAGTGTAGTGCAGGCCCTTTGGTTTCACAGGTCGGCAGAAATTGAGGGCCAATCCAAAGCGCATCTAACCTAACACTATTCCAATATCATCCATACGTTTATCCAAGGACCATTTAAATGCTGTTAATGTTGGCGAGTCCACTACTGTTGCAGGTAGGGCATTCCACAAGCTTACTATCCTCTGAGCAGAGAACCTACCTCTGATATCTGTCCTATATCTATCACCCGTCAATTTAAAGCTATGTCCCCTCGTATTAGCCACCTCCATCCAAGGAAAAAGGCTCTCGCTGTCCACTCTATCTAATCCTCTGATCATCTATTAAGTCACCTCTTAATCACCTCTTTTAATGAAAACAGCCTCAAGTCCTTCAGCGTTTCCTCATAAGACTTCCCACCATACCAGGCAACATCCTGGTAAATCTCCTCTGCACCCTTTCCAATGCTTCCACGTCCTTCCTATAATGCGATGACCAGAACTGTATGCAATACTCCAAGTATGGACGCACCAGAGTTTTGTACAGCTGCAACGTGACCTCAGGGCTCTGAAACTCAATCCCTCTACCAATAAAAGCTAACACACCGTATACCACCTTAACAACTCTATCAACCTGGGTTCCAAACTTCAGGGATCTATGCACATAAACACCAAGATCTCTCTGCTCATCCACACTACCAAGTAACTTGCCATTAGCCCAGTACTCTGTAATCCTGTTACTCCTTCCAAAGTGAATCACCTCACACTTTTCTGCATTAGACTCCATTTGCCACCCCTCAGCCCAGTTTTGCAGCATATCTATGTCCCTCTGTAACCTGCAACATCCTTCTGCACTGTCCACAACTCCACCGACTTTAGTGTCATCTGCAAATTTACTAACCCATCCTTCTATGCCCTCATTCGGGTCATTAATAAAAGTGATAAACAGCGGTGGCCCCAAAACAGATCCTTGGGGTACACCACTAGTAACTGAACTCCAGGATGAACATTTCCCATCAACCTCTGTCTTCTTAGAGCTAGCCTATTTCTGATCCAAACCGCTAAATCACCCTCAATCCCATGCCTTCGTATCTTGTGCAAAAGCTTACTGTGGGGGGACCTTATCAAATGCTAAGCTGTAACTGTAATGCTATATTCTATGTAGTATGTTTTGTCGAGTTAGCGCTCAAGAAACAATACTTTTCACTATACACTGATATACGTGACAATAATACATCAAATACTTCAAATTGTGTGCAATGTTCAGTTTGAATATGTGATTCATTCATATTGCTGATTTTTCTCATATTTCTACTGTCGTCCTCTTAATAATTTTGGAATGCCATTGAAAGAGCTTGTGACACCTTGCCTACCTTTTTATGTTCTTCGAGTCTAAGCAGTGTTAAGTCAATGGTTTGACTGAGGCCAAGCTCAGTCCTTTGACACATGGCTTTTCAGCTTTGCTGTTTATGACCAGGGCCAGCAATCATCACCAATTTTATTTTCTACGTCTGCTGAGGTCCATTGTAGTATTGTCTCTGTCCTTAGTTAAGGACTGTTTCTGTTTTTACTGCAGCTATGTTTGCAAAACAGCGAGGCGAGTAAGAGAAGTGATAGAGAAATCAAGGACCAGAATTGGATAAGGACACAGTTTTTAAAAAAAAAGTAGGAACGGGACATGGAACATTAAAGGTTGTGAACCTGAACACTCAGAGCGTTTGAAATAAAATGCATTAGTTGCGCAGATAGATATAAAAGGGTATGATATATTTGGAATTGTGGAGATGTAGCTCCAAGGTGATCAAGAATGGGAACTAAACATTGAGGAATATTCAGTGTTTAGGAAGGACAGACAGAATGGAAAAGGTGGTGGAGTTGTATTGTTGATTAAAGAAGATATTGAGGAAAGATATTTAGCATAGACTGTGGAATCTGTATGGGTTGAATGAAGAAATAACCAAAATGCAAAAAACATTCTTGGCAGCACAGTGGTTAGCACTGCTGCCTCAGCGTCAGGAATCCAGGTTCGATTGGGTCACTGTGTGCAGTATGCATGTTCTTCCAGTGTCTGCATGGGTTTCCTCCCAGGTGCTTTTGTTTCCTCCCACAGCTAAAAAGACGTGCTGGTTAGGTGTATTGGCCATGCTAAATTCTTCCTTGGTGTACCCGAACAGGTGTCAAGAGTGTGGCAGCTAGGAGATTTTCACAGTAACTTCATTGCAGTTTAATGTAAGCCTACTTGTGACACTAATAAATAAACTTGACTTCCATTCGTGGAAATGGAATACAGACTACCAAACTAATGGTAATGTTGGGATTAACACTTCTCTAGAGAAGAAATCAGATGTGTGTGACGAAGGAATATCTGTGATTATGGGTGGCTTTCATCTGCATATGGATTGGATGAGTCAAACTAGTCACTGGACAATAGAGGAGGAATTTCTGGAGTGTATACATATGGTTTTCTGGACCAATATGTTGAGGAACCAACAAGGGAACAGGCCACCTTGGACTGCGTATTGTGCAATCTAGTTGAGAGAACCTTTGGGGATGTGTCCATGATATGATAGAATTCTTTATCAAAGTGGATAGTGAGGTAACTGATTCTGAGACCAGGATTCTGAATCTCAGTAAAGATAACTATAATGGTATATGACATGAGTTGGTTATGATGGACTGAGAAATATTACTGAAAGGAGACACAGTGGACATGCAGTGGCAGGCAACTCCAGAAGTTGTTCATTCTTGTTTGGCGCAAGGGTGCAAAGAAAACTGTGGCCAAACCATGGCTTACAAGGGAAAATAGAGATATAAGAAAGAAATTGACAAGGAAAAGCAATAAACCTGAGGATTGGGAGCAGTTTAAAATTCAGCAAAGGCAGACCAGAGGATCGACTAAGAAGGGAAAATGGAGTATGAAAGTAAGGTGTAGGGGAAACATGAAAACAACTCGCTGTGAGAGCTCTTATATATATGTAAAGAGGAAAGGTTTGACAAATGAAGATAGGCTCCTTATGGTCAGAAGCGGGAGAATTCACAGTGGGAACAAAGAATTAAATTTGTATTTATTCACGTCTTCCTTTGCAAAGGCTGAAGCAATGTACCATAAGTTCTGAGAAATACAAGTTTGTGAGGAGCTTAAGGAAATCTGTATTAGTAGAGAAATGGTTTTGGGGAAATGAATGGAATTGAAAGTGAATAAATTGTCACAGCCTGATATTTCTAATAGAACAAAGAACAGTAAAGCACAGGCCATTCAGCCCATCAAGCCTGTGCTGGCACAGATGCCCCTCTAATATTTTCTAGCCTCTATGTGGTCTGTATCCCCCTCTTTGCTGCCTATTCATGTATCTATCCAGATGTCTCTTGAATATTTTAGAATCTGCTTCCACTGCCTCCTATAGCAGCAGGTTCCAGGAATTCACCATTCTGTGTGGAAAAACTTGCCCCTTTATATCTCTCAAGTTCCCCCTCTTACTCTCAACGAATGCCCCCAAGTAATTGGCCCTTCGATTCTGGGAAAAAGACTGACTATCCAAACCTGTCGTAATCTCCAAAACCTCTATCGGGTCCCCAATCCGAGTTTGTTCAACCTTTCTTCATAGTCCATATCCTTCAAACGAGGCAACAGCCTGGTAAATCTCTTCCAATGCTTCTGGTAGTGTGGCAACCAGAATTGTACACAGTACTCCGAATGTGGCCTAACCAAAGCTGCATGATTTGCAACAGGATTTGTCAATTCCTATACTCAATGCCCGGACCGATGAAGGCCAGTATGCCATACGCTGCCTTGACTGTTTTGTCCACCTGAGTTGCCATCTTCAGGGAAGTGTGGATCTGTACTCTAGATCCCTCTCTGCTAATATTTCTCAGGGTTCAACCACTTATTGTATACTTTTTCCTTCTGCAGTAGACCTTCCAAATCGCATCACCTCACATTTGTCCAGGTTAAGTTCCATCTGTCATCTTTGGCCCAGGTCTCCAGCCGATTTATATCCTGCTGTATCCTCTGACAATTCTCCCCACTATCCACTACTCCTCCAATTTTTGTATCATCTCCAAATTTACTAATCATTTTCCTCCCAATCATTTACATTTAAGCAGCAGAGGTCCCAGCACTGATCTTTGTGGAACACTGCTTATCACACATCTCCTGTTAGAAAAATACCCTTTCACTGCTATACACTCTTTCTGTGCCCACGCCAGTTTTATATTCATCTTACCAGCCCACCTCAGATCCCATATGGCTTCACCTTCTGTATCAGCCTGCCTTGAGGAACCATGTATACAATATCCACTGCCCTGGTCAAATTTTCTTGTCACTTCCTCAAGGAACTCAGTCAAGTTTGTGAGGCACAACCTCCCTTTCACAAAATTATGTTGCCAAATGCTGATGAGCCTGTTCTCTTCCAGAGGTGAGTATATTCTGTCCCTAAGAATCTTCTCCAATAATTTCCCCACTATTGATCTTCATCCCAGAATACTTAAGGAAGTGGCCCTAGAAATAGTAGATCTATTGGTCGTCATTAGTTGCTCAAGAGCCCAAGGACAGCAGGCAGAAACAAAGGCAAATGATAAGTTGGCTGCCTTCGCAAGAGGATTTGAGTACAAGAAAAGGGATGTTTTACTGTACAGGGCATTGGTGAGGTCATACCTGGAGTATTGTGTGCAGTTTTGGTGTTTTTAATCTGAGGAAGGATACCCTTGCTCTTGAGGAGGTGCAGTGAAGGTTTACCAGGTGATTCCTGGAATGACAGGTTTGTCATGTGAGTAGAGACTAAATTGGTTAGAATTATATTGGCTGGAGGTTAGAGCGAAAGGGGATCTGAGTATTGAATTCGATGAACAGTTATGATAATGAATGACAGCATGAAAATGTGATCAGAAGCTCATCTTGGTCAAATATAATACCAGTGTTGTAAATGGACTGGTAATCTCAGATTGGCTTAATCTCAGACTGCTGCCAGGGAGAGGGAAGGAGCCAGTAACATAGAAATTGGTTTGGAGCAGGGCTGAAAAACAAAACTATTTAATTGGAGGAAGTTTCTCATCCAGTACTGAACGTTGGGTAAGTAGTCTGATAAGTTAGCAAATGGAAGAGTTTGGTACGGTGGTGGTAAGGTGGAGCTGGATGTCATGCAGCCCATGGCTGAATGCCTCCAGTTTGGTACGGCATGTATAATGTGAGCAACAAACTTCGTGATGTCTCCACTGTATTAGCTACACGATTATTAGCTATAAAAGGTAACTCTTAAAGTGTGTATGCGCAAGATACCTTGTCATAAAGAAGGACTTGATATTCTAAAATTTAATTCTCCTATTTAATTTTTTAAGAAGTTTAATAACAAATGAAACTCTGCCTGTATTTAAGTGCCTTCTGATAAAGCATTTTAAATATGCTGTTGAGCAATGAATAATGCTTGTGTATTAATTGTAATTTCCCCCTCTGTACTTTTTTTCTAGGAGAAGTACTTATAACCACCTTAGTAGCTGGCTTACAGATGCAAGAAACTTAACTAATCCAAATACTGTAAGTTATTAAATGGCATATAAAAGGAGATGTACCCCCCACCCCCACAAAAACCCCAACCCAGTTTCTTTTTGCTGTAAGCAGTCTATTTCATTTGGTAGACTGCATTCTTTATAATCTGTACCATTTGCTATCTCTCATTCTGAATTGGCATTGTTCAGGCTGCAAAGAATATTTTGTGTAATTTTTTTTTGCATTATATATTCTGTTAACCTGGAAAGAGAAAATGATAACTTTGTGTAGATTAAAGTTGGTCATTTAATGTGCAGTTAGTTGACTTGCAGAAACAAGGAATAGAGCAGATGTGATAGTAAAGTAGTAATTTGCAATGCGCCTAACTTGGGCCATTATTTGGTCTGTTGTCCCAAGTCTTTGACAAACTTTTGCAGTGAATGTTATCTTGTATTAAAGTAGCTTTCAACTGAATCCATTAGTCATGCAAAAGAACTGCTGAGTAGTGAAAGCCCCTTTTTTGTGTTTTAATTCATTTTTTCAAGATTTGTTTTCCAAATTTATGCTCTTTGAACCCAAGCCTGAGTCTTCCACCAGACTGAGTCATAGATGTAGAAGCTTAAGGGTGTTAAAATCAGGTATTTGAATTAAAAGAGAAAAAAATAAAAGCAGCTCAGTTTTTGTTGTTCAATTTTCTTTAGCAGCTAACTTTTTTTGAGCTTAAAACCATTGACAATTGAAATTGATAGGCCCAACTTATCAAATCTTATGACGGGGCATGTTTTGAGCAGTCAGCCGTTGGCACAGAACGGTGAGGATGCATTTGGATCAAATGCTCCTGTAGAATAAATAAGTGTTTTAAATCAGCCAAAGAACTTGAAGCCCTATGATTAACATTTTTTAGAATGAAAGCATTGCAAACTAAGTTTCAGGGTTGACCAAAGCTCTGGTGACAACATCAATGAGCTTGCCATCTCCCTATCCCAGTCAAAGTTTCAATTGTGTAAAGCCAGTGTTATCTGATAATAATTGGAAAATATTCATTTATTCCTCAGGTTAATCTTAGCTGATAATTTTCACTGGCTGCAGGAATGTCAAGTGTGTAGTTTAAATGTTTAAAATACAGTAGTGCTGCAGTGTTGTTTGTTTCTAGTTCTAATCAGTATATCTGTTTTAAATTGATTCCTGTGCCCAGGCATGATTTTAACTCCAGTTTTCGGTTGTGAAGCACTCAAGCCAATCACTGGGCAGATTAAATTGGCAGAAATGGGCAATCTGGAATAATTACTTGTTTTTTGTTCACGCAGGTGATTATTCTTATAGGAAATAAAGCAGATCTTGAAGCTCAACGAGATGTAACGTACGAAGAAGCCAAGCAGTTTGCTGAAGAAAATGGTAGGTTTCCTGGCTGCAGAATATCTTGTTAGCATGCTGATTTAAGTCTTTGAAAAATAGCAGCAAGAGGCTTCTGTATAGAAACTTACTAAAATTCAGTGGCATGATCTGAATAATTCCTTTCTGAGCAAAAAGAATGAAACATGACTTATAAGTGAATTGTCTCATAACTCCATAATCTCCTGCAAAGCAAAGATCCAGCACAATATCTGCAAGTTTGAGTGGAGCTGTATGATGAAGTCTGACTGGTTTCTGCAGCCTGTCACACACTTTAAGTGACTTCATATTGATTATCATTATAGACATGCAATTCATGGTGACTTTCTCGTTGCGACTGACCTACTTCAGTGGGTTGGGGTGTTGTTCATTTAGTTGCCTTCAGGCTGATATCCTCTATCCAGGTATATGCTTTAATTCATTGGCACTGTATTGAATTCAGGAATCCAAGGGCAATCCATATTTTTTCCCCTTATTTAACCAGTTTACATATATATTGTACATAAAGGCTTTTCCTCCATGCAAAATAAAACATTCACTTATTTACATTGAAATGTTTCTTTCAGCTGTCATCAGCTATAGAAAGAGGACTGTAATGAACTCATGTCTTTTAAGTCATGATTCTAGGTATCAGATTCTGTTTGTGGACTAAAAGTTGTAAAATTGCATTGAGCGGTTGACTTGCAGTGACAAAAGCTGTTGAGTTCCTGCCCCACAGTATAAATTACATCAGGCTTACAAAGAGGAAATGAGTGGTGTGGTTTTTTGTAACTCATGGTTTAGGAAAACAGTTTGTTTTTTAGGAGCAGTTGTACTATTACGGTAGCTCAATGGTTAAACTCTTATCAAAAAATATACCTCAAGGAAGATGTGTTCTCTCAATAACTGTAGTGATGAAGTAGTGAATGGATTAAGAAGCATTTAGCCTGGAATCTTTCTAAATATGACTTTTCCTGTTAAAACAAACCTATCCTGTGGACACTGCACAATAAAGTAACCAAATATGTTTAGGAAATTGTGCCTAGTAAAGAAGGGGTTTGGGCCACTTGTTGAGTATGAAAAAGTGTTGTCTATTCTGTTTATTCAAGATCTGGTTATAATTAAATCCAACCCATGCAGAAAATATAGCGTAGTAAAAAGTCTGACAACACCAGGTTTAAGTCCAACCGATTTATTTGATAGCAAACTCACAAGCTTTCAAGGTTAAGCTCTTCATGTGTCGCTAAACATATGTCGCACTATCTGTAACCCCCGTGACTTGCCTGGGTTTGCAAAACCTCACTCACTGTACTGTCTGGAGACAATACACATCTCTTTTTAACCTGTGATTAGTGCTCCTTCCACTCACATTGTTAGCCACTTTAAGACTTGAACAGCAGGTTAGGTGTAAAGATTCGCATTCTAATCAGTAATCTGTAAACTGTGCTTTATATGCTCTGTCTGAGGCCAGAACTCTCCATTCACCTGAAGAAGAGCTTAACCTCAAGCTTGCGAGTTTACTATCAAATAAATTGGTTGGACTTAAACCTGGTGTTGTCAGACTTTTTGCTGTGTTTACCCCAGTCCAACACTGGCATATCCACATCATGAAAATATAGTGAACAGTATATGCTCAGGATATGAGGTTTAATAAAATGTCCCACTGAATCAAGCTATTTAACTGTGGTCCATTGTTTTTTTTTACTGACTAGCAGCTGCCTGTTGGTCCTTTGTATGCACCAGTTCTTTTGCTGGGACAATCCAAAACTGATCTTCCATCTTTGACTTACTCAATAGTTATCCAGTTTTCCCTTCAAATGCATTAGCCTGCCTGAACCAGAAGATTCCACAACCCGCAGCATAAATACAACTGATCACAGTGCACAAAATGGTTCCCTCCTCAGCTTTGGTTTTGATGCTTTCTCTTGTCTTTTGACTCACTTTGATCCTGTTGCTGGATGGTCTTTCTCTCCACCACCATGTGGAAAATGAAAGTGAGGGTCTTTTTTTTAATTCTGACTGTTATCTAATTGCACGCCCATTGCCCCTTTTATCATCTGTCCATATGGGAGGATACTTTCCTCAGCCAACCAGGAGTTGTTCTATGGCTGTTTCTGACCTTTAGTAATGTCTTTTGCATCTCAAGGTAAGTATGGATTTACAAAAGGGAAATCATGTTTGACGAACCTATTAGAATTTTTTCTAATAGATTAAACTAGTAGAGTTGACTGAGGAGATCCAGTGCATATAGTTTGTTTAGTCTCTCAGAAGGCTTTCAAGAAAGTCTCTCTCATAACATTACCTGCAATCCCATGCAATAAGTTATGTCTTGAGATAGTATGCAAAGAGTTGGCATAAAGTGGGTGGTCTTGGCAGTTAGTGACTAGTGGGGTTCCACAAGGATCTGTGCCAGGACCCCGACTGTTCATATTATATATAAAATGATTTGGAGGAGGGAACTGAATGTATTATCTCCACATTTGCTGATGATACAAAGTTGGTTGGGACGGTGGGCTGTGAGGAGGATGCAGTGATGTGACTTAGACTGAATGTGGGCAGGTGCGGTATAATGTGGATAAATGTGAGATTATCTGCTTTGGTAGGAAGACAGATGATTACTTGAATGTGTGTAAATTGAGAGAGGTGGATACTCAACAAGACCTTGGATTCCTCGTACATCAGTCATTGAAAGTAAGCACGCAGGTACAGCAGGCAGTAAAGAAGGCAAATGGTATGTTGGCCTTTGTACCAAGAGGATTGGAGTATAGGGATATTTTGCTGCAATCCTGTAGGGCATTGGGGAGGACCCATCTGGAGTATTATGTGCAGTTTTGGTATCCTTATCTGAGGAAGGATGTTCTTGCTATTGAGGTAGTACAGCAAAGGTCTGTCAGGCCGAGTCCTGGAATGGCAAGCCTGTCATACAAGGAGAGACTGTTGGTTATGGTTATATTCGTTGCAGTTTAGAAGAGAAAGAAGGGATCTCATTGAAACATAGAACATGTTCTAACAGATTCAGAAAGAATGTTCCCAATAGTGAGAGTCCAGAACCAGGGGCTTATAGTTTAAGGATAAGGGGTAAACCTTATAGAACTGAGGTGAGGAAAAATTCTTCACATAGAGGGTGGTGAATGTGTGGAATTCACTACCACAGAATGTTGTTGAGGCCAAAGCATTGTCTGATTTCAATAAGAAATTGGATATAGCTCTTGGAGCTAAAGGGATATGGGAGGAAGGGGGGATCAAGATATTGAATTCAATGATCAGCCATGGTCAAGATGAATGGCAGAGCAGGCTTGAAGGGCTGAATGACCTACTCCTTCTAGTTCCTGTTTTTATGTAATGCTCTTGCGCACCGTTTCTTATTTGGGAGGCATCTACATTAAGTTCTTGCAGAAACAAACAGCTTTCTAGCTCTTGAAGTTCTACTGCGGATAATTAATTCTAAAACTGGACGCAAACTCCCTTGTCGTAGCATCTTTACTGTGCTCTAGTATGAAGTTCTCCTGCTTTATTACACGAAGGCTTTACAAAGCTGTGTTTGTAAACAACAAGGTTAGATGTTAGTTTCTAAAAGTTAGACTTTAACAACTGGTATTCTTGTTAGTAACTCAATACACTTCACAAAGCATTGACAGCAACCCAAGAGTAGTCTGTCCCTGTTCATTCTCCCAATTCTGTTTTCACAATTTTAGAAACTTCTATTGAATCTCATCTTGCTTTTTCTGCTGCAGTGGAAATATCGTAGTTCCGATATCCCTCGTCCCCCACCACATAATGATGGTCTCCCACACCAAGCCCTATTTTGAGCTTTTTTCCTGCTGATTCTATGTATGCTTGTTCAGGCTTGATGTTGGGATGCTTAAAATTTGTATTCTGTAACGAACCATTATTGCATATAAATTTACCATGTACGGTATCATTTTTCAAGGTTTTGATTATTTGAAATCAGGTTTTCCACACCTGCCGTGAGTTTCTGTGGCTGTTGGGGCAGCATGGTAGCACAGTACTTAACACTGCAGCCTCATGGTGCTAGCAACCTGGGTTCAGTTCTGGCTTTGGGCCACTGTCTGTGTGGAGTTTGCATGTTTGCCCCGTGTCTGCATGGGATTCCTCTGGGTGCTCCAGTTTCCTCCCACGTCCAAAGACGCGCAGGTTAGGTTAATTGGCCGTGCTAAATTGCCCCTTAGTGTCAGGGAGACTAGCAGGGTAAATATATTGGGTTAAGGAGTTAGAGCCAGGTTGGGATTGTTGCCGGTGCAGGCTCGATGGGCCGAATGGTGCTCTCTGCGCTGAACGGATTCTATTAGTTCTTATTCCTCGTCTGTATTCTCAATTAATTGTCTCATGTTCAAATTAAATTTCCATCTGCCCATCCCAGTAGCCAGTCTGATATCTTTGCAGTCTCGATCACTGTTTTCTTCCAACTTCCCTCCCACTTAACAATATCTAATTAAGAGTCCGTTCCCTATACTGATGTGCATAGATGATATACCAATCAAAAGTGATCTCTGTAGTATCCTAACTCCATTTCAAGCAATGTCCAGTTCGTTCTAACATCCATTCTCACATGGGATGTGAGCATCACTGGCATGGCTAACATTTATTGCCTTTGAGCTGCCTTGAACCACTGCAGTCTGTGGTGTAGGTGCATGTATGGTGTTGTGGGAAGAGAATCTTGTTTTAGTTTAGTTTGCATTACTATGATGTGGTTGGTCTTCATTGGCCTGCAGGTTGGTCCACTTATAAATATTCTGAGAGGTGGGAAAAAGAACTCTCGAGAGAGCAAGGGCACCACTTTGTAAGCATGATACAAAGCTAAACTAATAATGTGGGTGCTGTTTTACTGTTGTATTCTCTTCCACAAGAAATGATGGCACGAATTGGAGTCTTCGTTTATAACCTCAAGTGTTGTCTTGTAGATAGCATTTCCCTGTTTCTAATATCTTACTATATTTTGCTACAGGTTTACTATTCCTTGAAGCAAGTGCAAAAACGTAAGTGTGCTTTTTCACCATCAAAGTGACAACTTTGTGAATAATTTCATATGTGTTTATGGCTCTGGGTAAAATGGATTGGGAGATTTTCCTGCTGCTGTTCATATTTTAAACTGTCACATGTCCAACTTTTTTAGTACTTAAAAGCAAATCTCATTTTATTGAAGCTGCTTTCATTTTAAGGTATATATTGGTCCCTTCCTCTCCCTAACACCTTAAATCCCGTTTCAGTCAAGAGAACTGCTCATTTTATTTCTTCCCATGTTCTTGAAGTATTTGTCACGGCAAAATATTTGGGCTGGTTTTGTAAAATCAAAGTTACTGACTCTGCTCTCGAGAGGACTGGATGCAGAGCTGCTGTTCAGCTGGAACCCAGTTTTTTAATACTGCAGCTTGATTAAGAATATAAATAACACTTCCTTTTGTTCTTAGAGGTGAGAATGTTGAGGATGCATTCCTGGAGGCTGCCAAGAAAATCTACCAGAACATACAGGATGGCAGCCTGGATCTCAATGCTGCTGAGTCGGGAGTACAGCATAAACCGTCTGCTCCTCAGGGTGGTCGACTAATCAGTGAACCCCAACCCCAGAGAGAAGGCTGTGGCTGCTAGTGATCTTCAGCCAGCCAACCTCTTGACCTTTCACATCTTTTCTCTTGTGTCTTTGTCAAAGCAGTATTTCTAGCTGCCTCCTCGTCTGCTGATAATCTGACAGGATAAATTTTGCTGCTGTGACAACAGTTTAACACGATGATAAATGGCTCTTCGCTAAACCACCGTAGATGTTTATCAGGTTACAAGGAAAATGAGTAGAGTAATAAAACCTCTCCTGCATGGAATTTAGAATTGAAATATTTTCTTACTTGTTCTTGTGGTAGTTCCTCATCATCATCCCTCAATCTGCGACCTTGACTTCGATGCCCCTGTCAGCTAAATGCCATGCTGACATTGCCTAATTCAATTTTCTCCCTCACAGGGGCTAAGACATAACCTTGCCATTCATTCAAAGAAAAACTGTACAGTTTAAAAACAACCCTCCTGTTCTGCCATACAACTGTTGTCTATGCTGTTCAAAGTTACTGATGGGTTCTTTGACTGTGAACCGACATCCAACTCAAAACTGGATAGGGTGTCTGTAATGTGTAGAGTGTGCTTGTTGCTGTTCATAAAGATCCCCACCCAGTTACATGTTTTCATGGGGTTCTAATTCCAGCTCTTTGTCTTAATCTTGCACAGGGAAATGGCTATTACTCATCTTTCCCTCTTAAGACGCAAACCAAGGCTTTAGCGTGCTTTTTGTCATTTTATTCTTTACGTTTATTAACATACGTAAATATGTATAAAATTTGAAGGAACTGAACTAACATTTAAATACATCTGTGTGTATATGATTTTAATGAAGAAACAAATTGATCACTGGCGCTGTAAGTACCAGTTTGTACAGAACAATCTAAGAGACCATGTTGCCCCTTTAAGCACAGAATGGATATAATCACATTTTAAAAAGAAACAAAACAAGCAGTACTTTAACACTATTTGAGTTTCGTATTCTCTTGTTGTCTTGTTCCATCATTGCACTGTGGAAAATCTCCTACCGTTTATAATCCTGTTGTTGTGCAATCGACCGTGTAATGTTCTCTGTAAATGTCTTGCATTTATGGCTGTATTTACTGCCTTACGTCATTCAAAAAAAAAACTGGGTGAATGAATGCAAACCTGTGCTTTTAACTCAACACATTTAGGTGCAATTGTCCTTGATGAACTGGATAGCCAAACTCCATTTAAAAAGCAGACTTTAAGGGTGATTTGATTTATTTTTAAGGATTTTGTTCACTGTATTAAACACTCTGTGGGATGGGGTGATTCTGACCTAACTTTCAAGGGGTGGAAGTAGTTTAAATTTCAAATGGTGAATCAGCACACTTGCCTTGGGTGGCATAATTGTGGTTTAAATGCTGATGTATCTTCAGTTGTGTATAAAATGGGTCTGTACTGGTTAAGCATTATATCTATCAAATTAAAAATAATGTTCAAAATCCCCTTAATATGGAAATGAGCAGTTGAAAATCCCCTCATCCTTGTGGAAAAATGGGATCCTTTACAAAAATGGTGTGGGAAGGCCAAAACTGGACTCTGCAATACAGGTATATTGAAAAATTTGTCAATTTGTACACTGTCCCTTGCTCATAGTGGATTGCTATTAATTTTCAGAATGAAGCTTTTTGTTGAGTATATGGGAGCATTGTCAAAGGCAATATGGTTAGGAGTGTTTTGTCTTCTCTACTATGTTAAGCCTTTGCTTTAGTGAGGTGTTGCCCAGGGACCATGGCCTGCAGATACAGCATGCAGGGTTTTGACAAGGTGTTTAATTCTAAATTTGCAAAAGTTTGCTTTAGGTGGTATGAGATCTGAACTACTCTTGAACAGCTTACAGTAGGTCTTGTTTATATCTGTGACAGAAAATTACTTTGAACTGCTGTACCTTTCATTTGATGGAACAAATGCTATTAATCTGAATATTTGTAAATAAAGTACCTGTATCTAGTTAATTTGTCCTTGTACTCTTTTTAAGAATGTAATTACATATCCTCCTGCCTCTACGCATCTGTTAATTGGCATTCCTTAATGTGGCAGATAAGGAGCTAGATGTGTGCAATGCTCTGGCAATGCAATGTATACTTGAAAGTACTTTGGAAAGAAACAGTTCATGCCAGATTAAGTTGTAGCCAAATGGCACTGAACTTGGGATTTGTGGAATAAATGATGGAAGTTGGCAAACTTTTCTGAGTTGCTTTTTCTTTCTTCAGAGAAATCTTTCATAAAGAATCAGCTTGGGGATAAATTTCAAACATTAAGTTGCATTTTTAATATACGGTGAGAGTCTGAAGCAAAGTGGAGTGCAGATTTGACTATCATCAGATTTTGTTTCCTGTGTTAAATATAGCAACTCAAAAGGCTGGTGGTCCAGATGCTTTTAAAATGCCACAATTGTGTAGCATTTTACCTTAGATTTGCATCTTCAGATATGGTATAGTGCTTCAATGTGAATAAATCACCAGGTATATTAGATCAAGAGGTAATTACAACTTGCACAGTTTGCCTCTGATCTTCACATGGGCTAACTGTCAGGAGTGTCAACCTTAGTTGATTTTAGATTTT